>NC_073624.1:4812500-7212500 GCF_029407905.1 Bubalus kerabau
GAGATGCCCACTGAACCACCCAGACTCAGCCTACAGGGGGCTGCATGTTGGGGACCCCATGTCCTCCCCGTGCTCAGCAGCTGGAGAGGTGGACTCAGATAGGAAGGGCCTTGTAGATACCAGCAGAAGCCATTCGGGAGAATTCTAAGAGGCGAGTGCAGGGATTTTCCTGATGGTCCACTGGCTGAGACTTTGAGCTCCCAATGTAGGGGACAAGGTTTGATCCCGGGTCCGGGAACTAGATCCCACATGCCACAGCTAAGACTCAGCACAGCCAAATAAATAAATAAAATGCATTAAAAAAAAGACGGGGTTGGGGGGAAATTCCCCAGCAGTCCAAGGGTTAGGACTCCATGCTTCCTCTGCAGGGGGCATAGGATGCATCTCTGGTCAGGGGACTAAGGTACTGCATGCTTCGTTGTGTGGCCAGAATAACAGTTAAATACAAGAGGGGAGTGCAGCTTGAGTTCTGGGCCCCCGACTATTTGTATGGGCAGGGAGACGGGCTGGCCCCTCCAAGCCAGTCCTGGGAGTCAGGCTTGGAGTCTCAGGAATCTGGGGTGGGGGTTAGTGCTGCTTTGGTGGGGTCGTGGGAGTAGCTTCAGGGGTCTGAGGCTGTGAGGATGGTGGGGGGGCGTGGTCCTGCTCACTGAGGCCCTCACCCTGGGCCGCCTGTGCCAGGACTGGGCCCCGGGGAGGGCCCTGCCGTGGCCTCCTGTCCCAAGACAGGAGCCCTGTCTGCCTCTTAGTCACCCCCCGCAAACCCCCACACGGAGTGAGGCCCTGGATGTGAGGTCAGGCCTTGAGTGCCAACAGCAAGCTCAGGGCTCCGTCCACCGCAGACGGCCTCTGGGGGCGTGTGGGGACCCCGGGAACTCAGAATGCCCTCCGAGGACCTGCCAGGGGGCTGAGAGGTGTACCCTAGAGAAGAGAGTAGGACGGGGTGGGTCAAACGAGGAAGCAGGGTCAGCTCAGCGGAGAACTGTGGTCCTCGAAGTCTGTGGCCAATACCGGGGACGTGATTAGAAGTGTAGACTCTCAGGACCCACTGAATCCGGCTTTCTGAATCCGAAGAGTCCAGCGGGGCCCCTGCCTGGGAGATGGGTCTTCCCTCCAGGCACACTTGGAGTCTGCAGTCCCTGGGCTGAAGGGTAAGCTGAGGATTCTTATACAGATGTTAAATGAGCATGTACCTGTGATTGTATTTATTTCATCAGTTTAGGAGGGAATCAGTTGTTCAGTTGCTAAGTCGTGACACTAAGTCAGACACTGAGTTGTGTCCGACTGTTTGTGACCCCTTGGATCGCAGCACGCCAGACTTCCCTGTCTTTCTCTATCTCCCGGAGTTTGCTCAGATTCACGTCCACTGAGTCAATGATGTTATCTAACCATCAGTAAGATGTTACAAAATCAATTCAGAGGAAAAGCCAAGAGCAGACATGTGTAAGCAATCCGGAAGGCAGAATTGAATTTGCTAATAGATGCAAAGCTGGCTGCTTCCCTAGGGTAGGGGATCCAGTGTCCCTCCACCTCATGAAATTCATTTGCATCTTTATGGATAAGGATCTTTGCTTTACTGTCAGTTTTCTACAACTTACAGAGTTGTGGACTTGCTCGAAGGCCAGGAAAGATATAGACCCTTATGGGATCCACTGATGGGCCAGAATGTGCTGAGTTATCTCTTGAAAGGGCGTCTAGTGACTCCCCCTCCCTTGCTTCCTTCCCCCATCCTTCACCCACCCCACCTGCCCCCAGTTCACCTGCATGTCTACTTTCTGGCTGTAGATCTGCCCCTCTGAGCCTCTGGCTCCTTGTGTGTAAAATGGGCAGACATCCCCTTGTCCTGGGGATTAACCCAGATCCTGGGGGGAGCCTTTGGCGCAGTGCATCTGGCCCCTGGTGGGGGCCCCTGAGCCTGTGGGATGAGCGGGTGGGCGGGCTGAGCGGAGGCTGCGGTCCCTGGTCCAACCTCACACACACACACACACACACACACTCACACACTCACATACTGTGCTGCACCTGCCAGTCTGCGGAGGAAGAGGTGTGAGGTCCCTGCCTCCCCACCGAAGAGGTGGCCCCCTGTCAGCAGGACGTTTTGGGTAACACGTTGGCCGAGACTACGCTGGGGAGCTTGAGAGAAGAGGTGTGGATGGGAGGGGCGGGTGTTACAGGTGCGGCTGAGTTTTCCGTGGTCAGAGGGAGAAAAGGGAGGAGGTGGTGGAACGACGCTGTTAATAGGGCACTTTTGTCCCCAGCGGCAGAGGCGTGAGCCCTGCCCAGCTCGCCCGGGGGCCCAGCAACATCCTCGCTTCCTGCTCTGTCCCGCCTCCTGTCTTCAGCACTGAACTCTCTTTGATCAGCGGAAACTGGGGACGAACTCGGGAGGCTGTGCTCAGGGCTGGAGTTCTGCGAACTGACTAACGCTACTTCTGACTCACTCTTGGCCTGGGCGAGCTCCTGCCCTTCTCTGAGCTGCCAGTTAAGCGGGCTGGGCCCAGACATTCCAGCTTTAAAAATGTTGAAATCCACAGAAGCTTTTCTTGAAACGGTCTTTGGTGGAAATCCTGTATGTAGCAACAATACGATAAAAGCTTTTAAAATTTTTCTTATCAGGTGGCGAAAAATTTTCCTTTATGAAGGTGGGGAAAATGCCATGGTGAACCAATTGGGGCAGAGATGAGACACCCGCCCCGCCTGCCCCCCATCTCAAGTGCAAGAAAAGATGGTGGGTCTTAAGTTCTGATGAACAAAAGCATCATGGGACTTAGATATGACCTTCTGTGGGCTCCCTGTGGTTCTGTGTGTATTGTGAGCAAGACACCACTGTCCTTGGTTCCTGACCATCTCTTCAAGGCTTTTGGGTACTGACGTATTAGTTCCCCTGATTCCTGTAATAAATGAGCACAAACCCGGTGGATTAAAAACAAACAAAAAAATTATTCTCTCACAGTTCTGGAAGCCTTAAGTCCAAAATCAAGGTGTCAAGAGGGCCATACTCATTCCAAAAGTTTTAGGAAAGAATTCTCCAGGTCTCTTCCAGCTTCTGGTGATGGCCGGCCACCTTGGCTTGTGGCAGAATGCCTTCAGTCCCTGTCTCCATCTTCACAAGGCCGTCTTCCCTCTGTGTGCCCATGTCCAGGCTTCCTTCTTCTTACTAGGACACCAGTCATGGTGGATTAAGGATGCATCCCTGGTGGCTCAGACTGTAAAGACTCCGCCTGCCAATGTAGGAGGCCTGGGTTCGACCCCAGTGTCGGGAAGATCCCCTGGAGAAGGGAATGGCAACCCACTCCAGTGTTCTTGCCTGGAGAATCCCATGGACAGAGAAACCTGGCGGGCCACAGTCCATGGGGTCGCCAAGAATAGGAACGACTGAGCAACTGACACTTTCAGTTCACCATTCAAGGGGGATCTCATCTTAACTTGATTAAGTCTGCAAAGACTGTATTTCCAAATAATACCATTACCATGTTCACAGGTTCCCAGTGGAAGTGAATTTTGAAAGGATGCCATGCGAAACAGTGTAAGTGAACAGCCTGGAAATACAGAGCCCCTTTATCCCTCCAGAGTAAAGCTAGGCATGCTTACTGCCCCCTCCAACCACCAGGAAAGACTCAGCTTCCCTGAGGCTGGGGCTCCTCTCCTAGAACACCACCATGGAGCACGCAGGTGCCCTCTGGCCCTCTGCGGGGCTCGGAGCTTGGGGAACTGGCCCACGACGATGCCGACACTTGGTTCCTGCTGCTGACGTGAGCCGTAGACCATCCTTTGTTCCTGAATCAGGCATTTTGTGTCTTTGCCAGCATCCGTGAAACCGTGGAGGCTCCCATTTGTGAGCTTGCCAGTAGGGCACATCTCTGACCATCCCAGGCTGAGTGAATGCCCCACATAACACAGAGGAGGGGAGTGTGCAAATGCTGTGGTGAGAATCAAGGAAGAGAGCAGAGGATGCCCGGGTGCAGATCTGCCCAGGAGGGCCTGTGGGACCAGATGCCCAAGGAGGAACCCCGGTAGTTGAGCAGCAGGCAATGCAGGGGCCCTGCTGGGAGCCCCCCAAGTCTCAGGCAACCTCTCATTCTCCTAGTGCCCTGTGCGGGTAGCTGGGGTGGAGTGGGGTGGGGAGGGGAGGGGAGGTGGTAAGCCTGAGAAGGCGCTGCAATCATACTTCCGGGTGGGTGTGGTGTGGGGTGAACCCCCAAAGTCTGGAGGGCCCAGGAAGAGCTGCCCTCTGCTTACATGTGACCTGGCTTTGAGGAGCTGTTTTGCTACAAGTTGGGCCGAATACCTGTCCCCTCCCTCCACCTTTGGGACCTCCAGAGCTCCGTGATTTGGACCAAGTGCTTCTGTCTGATCCTGATGTTTTGGGTTTTGAGCAAAAACATCTCTGGGGGCAGGAATGATGGCTGCTGTGGCAGCAGCCCTGCCCCAAGCCCCCCACTCACTCCTTACTGACCCAATATAGCTGTTGAGCCTGTCCCAGACCAGTTCAGTTCAGTTCAGTCACTTAGTCGTGTCCGACTCTTTATGACCCCATGAACTGCAGCACGCCAGGCCTCCCTGTCCCTGTCCATCACCAACTCCCAGAGTTCACCCAAACCCATGTCCATCGAGTTGGTGATGCCATCCAACCATCTCATCCTCTGTCGTCCCCTTCTCCTCCTGCCCCCAATCTTTCCCAGCATCAGGGTCTTTTCAAATGAGTCAGCTTTTCACATCAGGTGGCCAGAGTATTGGAGTTTCAGCTTCAACATCAGTCCTTCCAATGAACACCCAGGACTGATCTCCTTTAGGATGGACTGGTTGGATCTCCTTGCAGTCCAAGGGACTCTCAAGAGTCTTCTCCAACACCACAGTTCAAAAGCATCAATTCTTCAGCACTCAGCTTTCCTTATAGTCCAACTCTCACATCCATACATGACCACTGGAAAAATCATAGCCTTGGCTAGATGGACCTTTGCTGGCAAAGTAATGTCTCTGCTTTTTAATATGCTGTCTAGGTTGGTCATAACTTTCCTTCCAAAGAGTAAGTGTCTTTTAATTTCATGGCTGCAATCACCATCTGCAGTGATTTCTGAGCCCAGAAAAATAAAGTCAGCCACTGTTTCCACTGTTTCCCCATCTATTTGCCACGAAGTGATGGGACCAGATGCCATGATCTTAGTTTTTTGAATGTTGAGCTTTAAGACAACTTTTTCACTCTCCTCGTTCACTTTCATCAAGAGGCTCTTTAGTTCTTCTTCACTTTCTGCCATAAGAGTGATGTCATCTGCATATCTGAGGTTATTGATATTTCTCCCGGCAATCTTGATTCCAGCTTGTGTTTCTTCCAGCCCAGCGTTTCTCATGATGTACTCTGCATATAAGTTATATAAGCAGGGTGACAATATACAGCCTTGATGTACTCCTTTTTCTATTTGGAACTAGTCTGTTGTTCCATGTCCAGCTCTAACTGTTGCTTTCTGACTTGCATACAGGTTTCTCAAGAGGCAAGTCAGGTGGTCTAGTATTCCCATTTCTTTCAGAATTTTCCACAGTTTGTTGTGATCCACACAGTCAAAGGCTTTGGCATAGTCAATAAAGCAGAAATAGATGTTTTTTTGGAACTCTCTTGCTTTTTTGATGATCCAGCGGATGTTGGCAATTTGATCTCTGGTTCCTCTGCCTTTTCTAAAACCAGCTTGAACATCTGGAAGTTATTGGGTGTGAAACACTTTGACAGACAT
Source organism: Bubalus kerabau (assembly GCF_029407905.1). Lineage (NCBI taxonomy): Eukaryota > Metazoa > Chordata > Mammalia > Artiodactyla > Bovidae > Bubalus > Bubalus kerabau. The sequence continues at coordinate 4,818,227 of NC_073624.1, forward strand.
TTAATGCAGAAGATGAAAAACCAATGCCAGGAGGGGGCATGGCTAAATGCAAAGAGCCAGGGCCTCACAGTGGAAGCTGTGGGCTCTAATTCTGCCTCGGTTGCCTCATCTTTGAAATGGGAATGAAATGAGCACCTGGCTCATGTCCAGGTCAGTAAAATGTAGACCATGGCCACTCAGGGGCCTTCCATTCATAGGATGGTGGTGAGGAGGACATCAGTTAATCAAGGCAAAGCAGCTTGTACTCAAGCCTCCCATCCCCTGCAACCCTCAAGACCTGAAGGTCAATCCCCTTCACCCTATCCCCCAGCCCCCAGGCAGCAGGGCACATGGGGACAGGCAGACAGTGTCCAGCTCCCAGAGGAGACATGGGAGAAGGTGAGTCCATCATCGGGAAGGGGTGTCTGTGCCCAGGGGCCTCTGCCAAGCCCTGCTCCCTGAGGGCCCAGGACCACATCCCCGGGCTCTGGGAGGGGGTAGGGATGGATGACGGAACCAGGAGACCCTGGCTGTGGGCTTCTCAGGGTTGAGATGACAGCACCTGAATCTGGGGGGCTGACCTGAGATCTCCGGGATGCTGCGTCTGGGCTTTCTCTGAGCCAGGGCTTGAAGCTGGCCCCTCGGCAGTGAAAGGGCAGAGTCCGAACCGCTGGACCACCAGGGAAGTCGCTTTACTTCGTTTTCTTTAAAAGCTGGCCTTGGTATTACTGGGGTGGGCTCATCTGTTTGTGTCCTGTGCCCCATCTCTGCTTAGAAGTCTCCCTCTTGTCCTCCAGGACTGGCCGCTTCTGGGAGGCACCTGCGGCCTCTGTGTCCAGCAGCTGTCACGTCGTCGTGGCCACTGGGCTGGAGCAGGTTAAGAAGGGGCAGAGACTGACCAGCGAGGCCCGTCAGGCCCCTGAAGCAGTGTCCTAGCCCTGGCTTCCGTGGCGGGTGGGCTGCGGAGGTGACCGCGGCCCCCAGCCCTGCCAGCTTCCCACAGCTGCTTCCTGCCCGGGCCGCCTACAGGAACCCCGCCCTCCTGGGCGCCCCCAGGACAGGTGCGGACCTGCTCCTCTGGCTGACCCTGCCCCAGGGGCTCAGGGCCTTTGTGGGCCGCCCTGAGGGAAGCCCGGAAGCAGAAACATCCCGCCTCCCTGTCCCCAGCTCATAGAATTCTCACCATGTGACTCGACCAGTACAGTTTGTAATCTACAGTAAGTGCTCAGGAGACAGAGTTTCTGAATGTGATGACCTGGTGTGGGGCCCATCTCTCTTCCAGAGCCTGATGGTCGCCTGGCGAGAGGTCACTTTGTCCGATTTTTTCTCCATCCCCAGGCCCAGGCCAGCCCCAGTGCCGAGGACAGGCGGCAAACAGGGCCAGCGAGTGAGCAGATGAGTGGCCGGGGCCTCCTTGAGATGGGCCCCCGGCTCTCCTGGGGGCCGGGGGAACTCTCGGCCTCCTGGAACTGGCTGCAGGGCTCCGGCCCTGGCCTCCTTCCATCTGAAAGCGGAGCTGGGTATCCCCCAGGGGGGGCCCTGGGCCTCCAAAGTGGGGAGAGCTTCTGAGACCCATAGATCCTGACAAACCCCAATCTGTCCTCAGCCTCCAAGCCATGTGGCTGCCAGAAGGGACATGTAATTTAAAAAAGGTGTCTCTTGTTAAGTGGAAACTTCTGCCAGGCATAGAGAAATAAGTGACGTTAATGAAGTCCAGGAGCCCAGCGCGTTTGATCTGCTGCTGTCTGGGAAGAGGCAGGAGAGGCTTTGGACCAGGGAACAGCGCATCCCCCGAAAGGCGGGCCTGCAGGGTGCCAGGCTGTGAGAGGTGATAATGCGGTGACCAGTCAGGGCCTGTGCTCGCGGTCCACGTGTCCTCTTGTGGTCCTCCAAGTGCCCTCATTTACGGGTTAGGAAGCCAGAGCTGTAGATCTGGATCTATGGACTTCTTAGAACAGGCAGCACCCACCTGCAGGCCCCTAGGCAACCCCTGACACTGACCCCAGACAGGCCAGGAGGAGACAGTGCCCAGGGCACCGGTGTCATGGGCAGAGACACACACGCTCATCCTCCTGGGTTGTCCGAGGAATGGCTCTCAGGCCGGGGGATCTCCTTCCTGTTTCAAGTCGACAACATCACAGGTGATAACACATGTGTGTATGAGGGATGCTGACAGGGGAAGTGTGGTACTCCTGGGGAGAATGTTATTGTTGTTTAATTTAGTTGCTAGGTCGTGTCCGACTCTTTGCGACCCCATGGACTGCGGCACGCAAGGCCTTCCTGTCCATCACCATCTCCTGGAGCTCGCCCAAGTTCAGGCCCACTGAATCAGTGATACTACCCAACCATCTCATCCTCTACTGCCCCCTTCTCCTTTTGCCTTTGATCTTTCCCAGCATCAGGGTCTTTTCCAAAGAGTCAACTCTTTGCATCAGGTGACCCAAGTACTGGAGCTTCAGCTTCCACATCAGTCCTTCCAATGAGTATTCAGGAGAGAATGTAAACGTCTACAGTCTTGTTGGAGGCCTGTTTGGTTGTCTGTTTCAGGAAGTGAGCTGACTCAATAATTCCATGTCTGGAAACCCACGCTAAGGAAATATTCTGAAACTTAGGAAAAGCTTCATCCTGTTCATCAGAGGAGAAGACAGGCGCCATGTCAAAGCCCAGCAAAATGAATCATGAGGTGACTACACATCCCTTCTCTGGAATATGACGCATCCATTAGAATTCGGTTTACGGTGTTTAAAGACATGGAAAAGTGCTTATGCGATCATAGTAAATTAAAACCCACTCAGATTCAAAATATCATATGGGACGTTGCTAAGGGTGCGAAAGCAATGCAGAGATGGAGGAAAGACCTCAGAGCAGCACATCCTGTTGCTCTCCGTGGTGGGCTTTGGGTCCTGACAGTGTGGGAAGTTTCTGCTCTTGCTAGTTTTCCAAATAAGCACGTTCCCATCATCTGGTAAGTAATGTGTATTATTTTTGGACTTCCTTAGTGGTCCAGTGGTTAAGAATCTGTGCTTTCCCTGCAGGGGGCGCTAGTTTGGTTCTTGGTCAGGGAACTAAGATTCCGCATGCCCTGCATTGTGTGAATGCCTGTGCATGCTTTGTGACCAAAAAAAAAAAAAGAGAGAAAGCGAAATGGGTATTACTTTGATTGTGGGAAACCACATATGCGCCATTACTCAGTGGACCAGGGGCAGCGACACCACTGATTAAAGAAGCACCTGTTTTGCGTCATATCCAAAGTAACTGTGAAGCAAGTTGCCCACTGTGGTCTCTTGGCAAAGCTCTGCACCCAGATGGAGAGCCTCGTTCACAGTGAAACATCTGAGAATTATCTCCCCATTGCTCATGTGCTCAGTATCTGCTGCTCTCTCCGGCACTCCAAGACTCTGCTTCTTCTTCTTCTCCCTACATCTCCCAACCCCTGGTCCAAGCCCTTTCTGGGCTCCTCTCGCTGGGTCCACTCAGCTCAAATCAAGCCAATCTCTCCAGCTTCTGTCTCTATAGGCCCATTTCACAGATTCTGCTGCTGAAGGAAGCTTGGAGATCTGGGTGGAGGAGATGAGCAGTTTGCAAACAATTGTAATACCTCTGTGTATTTTGCCCTGACACCCTGGTCACAAGGAATCATTTAAAAAAAAAATTAAGATAACACTCTGATCCCTTCAAAGCCAGCCTTTACAGCAGGTATCTTCTGGGGCCCTCGTCTCAGGTCCGATGCTCAGACCTACCGGGGTTTGACCCTGCTTTGATCTCAGTCCTTCCTTTCCTCACTCCTCCAGGTTTCCAGCACGTGTTATTCCTTCTGCCCTCTCTCCCCGCCACGCCCCAGCTCCCCTTAGCTAGATGTGCCCATTTTTCCTTCTGGGTTTCAGATAAAAAAACACCTCCTGTAGGAAGCCCTCCCAGTCCCTCCCCATCCTCATGGAGGCATCAGGTGCATTTCCCTCCAGGCCACTTGGTGAGAAGGAAGCGACTTTCATGTAACCAAGCCACTCAGCCATGGGCTTATTCCCCAGGCCGCCAGGGGATCCAAGCCCATGGCACAGGTTTGTTGCTCTTTGGCCCTTCCATGTGGGGCAAGGTGCCAGGCACATGATAGGTGCTCAGGAAACATCTTCAGGAGGAGCCCTGGGAGCACTCTGAAAATGATGGATGGATGGATGGATGAAGATGAGGAGGTGCCCAACAGTGGTGATTCGAGCAGGGTGCCCTTTGAGGGGTCCTTGGTTCTTGTAGATGAGTGAGTGGCAGTCCTGGTTAAGGGATCCCGGCTCCAGAAGGAGCCACTCAGCTTGCAGGACCTCAGTTTGCCTTTCTGTGAAATGGGCACGATGACCCCTGCCTCCGCACACCTTCCTCCCATGTGTCTCCTTTACTCTCACACCACTGACACATTCATACTGCTCCTGACACTGTGCGTGGATGTGTGTGGCGGGATTTCCCCACACCAGGCAATTCTGTGACACCCCCTGGGCATCCTATAGTTTGACTCGATTCTGACGCTACGTGGAGATGGCATTAGATGCCACAGGTCAAGGGCTCAGCCCCATGAGACTGCTCTTCACCTTCAGAGGCTGATTACCAGTAGTCAGTCCCCAGGTTACAGCCCACAACATGCGTCTGACTTGGCTGCAAATCTAGCAATCAGAGGCTGCTGTGACCTCCTCCCCCTTGGCTTTCACTGTCTGCTAGAACAGCTCCCAGAGCTCCGGGGAACACAGTGACCAGGTCATGAACGGGTAGAGGATACAGATGGACAGGCAGGTGAAGAGATACACAGGGCGGGGTCTGCGAGCTTCTGTCCCCTTGGAGCTGAGGTGCATCACACCCTTGGTACCTGGAAGTGTGTGCCCACCTGGAAGCTCCTCAGACTCCCCACTGTCGAAATTTTCTGGGGGCTCACACCATGCAGCCTGAGGGATCTTAGTTCCCCGAACAGGGATCCAACCTTCAACTGGGGCCTGAGTCTTAACCACTGGACTGCCAGCAAAGTCCCTGCCATACTGTCTTGATACCTACAGCTTTGTTGTAAGCTTTGAAACCAGGAAGTGGGGATCTTCTGACTTTGCTCTTCTTTTTCTTGATTTTTTGGCTTTTCAGGGTCCTTTGCTTTTTCATATGACTTTTGGGATCAGTTTCTGCAAAACAGGCAGTTAGGGTCTGAAGAAGGTGAAGGCCCTTTATCTGGCGGGCAGTGGAAATCCACAGGGGAGTTCTGAGCTAGCGAGTGCCAAGGGACAACTTGGGTTTTGGGAAAACTGACCTCAGCCTGGGGAAGGGATTTGAGGTGGTGGGTTAGATCTGAGAAGATGCAGGAAGAGCAGACAGGGACTGGGGTGGGCTGAGGAGGGGAGGGGGGTTGCCTTTCTAGCAGAGTCAGCCCCCACTCCCCAGCCCTGCCCCTGGGTTCCTGGCCTCCTGCTCTTCTCAGCATGGGTTCTTGGTGGGTGAGGGGCATGGAGAGGGACCCCCGGATTCAACTCTGCCCCTGTCTGTGCCCCACCATGGCCTGCCATGAACAATTTCCCAGGCCCCACCTCCCATCTTTAAACAGAGTCACCAGTAGAACTGGAATGGCCTTGGGGATCCGCGAAGGCCCACACTCCATCTTGCAGATGGGAAAACAGGCCTCATGTGGGTCACGCCCATGACTTCTGCTCTTTGCAGCTCTGGCTCTTGCTGGTTGGTCACTGAGCCCTTTCCCTGGGCCTTGAGAACAAGCTATCTGCAAGCACATGGCTCATCAGATGGAGAACTAATGCATTAGTACGACCATGCCAGACGTTTCTTGCCCAGGAAGATAAAATTGCCAAGCACCTTATTGTTCCAGGAACTTCCTGAAAACTCATTTATCTGAACTCTGGGCAAATTCCTCATCCTGAAGTGGCTGCTGGCTCCCCAGGAAGTGCTCAGAAAGCTGCCCCCTTGCTGCGTCTGCCTGTCCTGATCTAGGATGGCAGGAACGGGAGCCCCACCCAGCCAGTCTCTACTCGAACCTAGACCCCAACCTTGCAAAGACCTGCCTTGACCTCCCTTTTCCAAGACTCTCCTGAGACTCCGTCTGGGGTGTTCCTGCTTATGGTGCAGACATCGCTGGATGGATAGGTCATTGGGTGGCCCCGAATGTGGGATGGGGACCCTCACACACTCTTGGACCCCACAAAGAGTTGGACGGCATCACCGACTCAATGGACATGACTGTGAGCAAACTCCAGGAGTTGGTGATGGACAGGGAGGCCTGGCATGCTGCAGTTCATGGGGTCGCAAAGAATCAGACATGACTGAGCGACTGAAGGGAACTGAACTATGTCTTCTTTATGGCACTTCTCAGTCTGACTTTTAAAATACTTTAGTAGATTTTATGTTTTATTTATTTAATTTTTTTTGGAGGCCGGGCCATGTGACTTGTGGGACTTCAGCTTCCCGAGCGGGGATTGATCCCAGCCTTCTCTGTCAGAGTGTGGAGTCCTAATCGCTGACCGCCAGGGAATCCCCAGATTTTACGTTTTAGAGCAGTTTTGGGTTCGCAGCAAAACTGAGTGGGAAGAGATTTCCTATACACTCGTTGCCCCATACGTGCGCAGCCTCCCCCGTTACCAACACCCCACCAGGTGGTCATTTGTTGGTCCGTGAACCGGCACTGACGTGTCGCCGTCACCCGGAGCCCACAGCTGACGTCAGGGTTCACGCTTGGTGTGGGGCATCCTACGGTGTGGGACATCCTACGGGTTTGGACAAATGTATAATGACACGTGGCACTTCCCTGGTGGCTCAGCGGTAAAGAATCCACCCGCCATGCCTGAGCCACAGGAGACACTGGCTTGATTTCTGGGTCGGGAAGATCCCCTGGAGGAGGGCACGGCAACCTGCTCCAATATTCTTTCCTGGGAAATCCCGTGGAGCGAGGAGCCTGGTGAGACAGCCCATACTGTTGCAAAGAGTCAGACATGACTGAAGCGACTTGGCAGGCGCGTATAATGACGTGAATCCACTATTGCGCCGCTATCCTGGGTGTCGCCACTGCCCTGAAAATCCTCTGTGCTCCCCCAGGCTTCCCGGTCCCTCGAAACCGCTGGTCTTTATTGACTCCATGGTTTTGCCTTCCCAGAATGTCATAGGGTTGGCATCACAAAGTACGAAGCCGTTGCAGACTTCTTTCACTTGGTACTATGCATAAGGCTCCTCCATGTCTTTTCGTGGTTTGACAGCTCATTTCTTTTTATTACTGAGCCATCGCCCGTTGTCTGGACGCACCACAGTTTATTTATCCATCCGCCTGCTGAGGGACGCCCCGTGTGCCTCCAATCGGTCTGCCTTTTAATACAGATCATCAGGCAGCAGGCTTTCCTCCTCCAGGAGGCTCTGGAAAAGAGATGAATCTGTCTCTATAGTCCTGGGCCTCCTTCAGCATGTGTCCATGGAGGTGACAAGGGAGTGGACTCAGAGTCAGCCTTCCTATGTGGACCCTAAAAGCCCTCAGCAGGATGGGAAGCCCAGAGCGGAGCTCACAGGAAGGGATGCCTCTGAGGATGGCTGGGACAAGGTGGGTAAAGGAGGTGACCACTCAAGTACCGCCACTGGGCAAATGCCAACAGGACCCCTCTCCCAGGGAAGCTGGTGGCTTTGCCTTGGGGGCCTGGCCTGCAGGGTTGGGGTGTAGCAGAAGCGGGGATCACAGAGGCTCTGCTGAAGCCAGGTGGAGATGATGGCGCAGGGGGAAAAGACCGTCCCAGCAGAGGGACAGCCCACGCGAAGGCCTGGGGAGGGACCCAGCACAGCTCAGACGGTCTGCAGCAGGGGACCCTGGTGGGGTGAAGGAGCGGGAGCACCCACGGGCTTCGGAGCCCACAGAGGGGTTTAGGTTCTACCTCCGGACAGGGGAAGGGACCACAGGGTGTTTAAGCTGGGAGAACAGACTCTTATCTGTGGTTTAAAATTCAGGTTGGAGTTGGAGATGCCCTGACCTTAGATGGGGCTCTGGGAGGCGAGAGGAGACAGCCAGGAGAGGGGTTCAGAGGCAGCTCCCAGGGTTACGGGGGCTCAGCGCCATCTCCAGGGTGGACCCGTGGATTACGGACTCTGGTCTTGGGTGCTCCCTGGCACCCCACTAGCACCTGTGCCTTGAAGAGGGTGTTAGCTTGGGTGTCACTGGGGACAGAGGATGCCGTGGCCATGCTCACTCCCAGCAGGCTGTGCCGCCAACTACTGTGTGTAGCCAGACAGAGCTTGCCTTTGACACTGAGCCTCACTCAAGCACAGGCTTCCCAGTTGCTTCAGTGGTAAAGAATCCACCTGCCAATGCAGGAGACGTGGGTTTGATTCCAGGGTTGGGAAGATCCCCTGGAGAAAGAAATGGCAACCTACTCCAGTATTCTTGCCTGGGAAATCCATGGACAGAGGAGCCGGGTGGACTGTAGCCCACAAAATTGCAAAGAGTTGGACACGACTAAGCAACTGAGCACACACACACTCACCCAGTCAAGCACTCTGTAAATATTAGCTTCTTTAATCCTTGAGGTCAGCCTAAGAGGTAGGACCTTCCACTTGTCTTACAGGTGTGGGCATGGAGGCGAAGGCAGGTGGATGGAAGGTGGCCAGGCTGGGACTTGAATCTGGGTTTGCCTGGGAAATCCCACGGACAGAGGAGCCTGGTGGGCTACAGTCCATGGGGTCGCAAAAGACTCAAGACATGATTCAGTGATTAAACAACAACTGAGGGCAAAATGCCTGTTAAGCATTGTTTCCCCTGCCTTCCTGACCCTCCTTGTCACCTTTTTTCCCCCATCTGTACATTTAACAGATGAGACTAGAGGTCCATTTTCACTTCTAAGGACCCCCGGACACTTGCGGGCATCCCTGAAGGTAGAGTGGGGGGGTCTCTGCCCATGGTGACTTCTGTTTGTCCTCACAGGAGGGCTCCCTGTAGTAAGGGGGAGTGGGAGCCACGTTTGAAGCCTTGGAAAGAGGATGAAGATCAATTGTTTGGAAGAAGAACCTGATGGAGACGCTGAGATCCAAGCCAAACTGTCCTCTGAGCAGCCTCCACGGGAGGCTTGGGGCTTGGCTTTTGGACATCCACCTGGTGGGAGGGTCCCAGGGGCCTCTGCCACTCGCCAGAGGCACAGCCATGCTCCTTTCCCCTTGATCCCTTGTCTACGGGAGAGCACACAGAGAGTGGAGAGTGACTCCGGGAGGGGGTGCTTGCCCCCCTGCCTTGGCGGCCCTCCCCACCTGGTGTCCCGACTCTACCTCATGGCTGGGCCCCACCAGCCACCCACCGCCATGGGTGGTGCTGTCTTTCCTCCGTCTGCCGGGAGGTGGCAGCAGAGACCCACGGATCCCATCTTGAGTCGCCCTGTGGCCGGGTGACCTAGAGCTGACCGCCCATTCCCGGGGGCTTCTCAGGACCTGGGCCTGGTGGTGGTGGTGGTGGGCAGGGGGGGCAATCCAGGACAGGTGTGGAGGCTGAAATCCCAGGTTTGGGCCTTTTGGGGGCAGAGCTGGGCACCCACGTGCACCCTCTGAGCAATGCCCTCAGGGAGGCCCAGGGTGAGTGAGCCTAGGGGAGGCGTCCTGCCAGAAAGGTCCAGAAAGGCGCCCCAGGAACTTGGAGGCAGTCCCATGGGTGGGAGGCTTCTGTGGGGACAGCCAACTCTGTGGGGGAGCACGGGAGGCCCGGGGTGGCCCCAGCTTGGCTGGCAGCCTCGGGTGGAGGGCTGCCCCCACTAGCCCCAGGGCTCCAAAAAGTGGGTCTTACATTCAGGGCGTGGGCTTCCCAGGGGGCGTCAGTGGTAAAGAATCCACCTATGCGTGCAGGAGACTCTAGTTCGAACGCTGGGTCGGGAAGACCCTCTAGAGAAGGGAATGGCAGCCCACTCCAGTATTCTTGCCTGGAGAAACCCATGGACGAGGAGCCTGGTGGGCTACAGTCCATGGGGTCACAAAGAGTTGGACGCAACTGAGCAACCAAACCACCCGCACACTCAGGTCCAGGAAGTCATGTGTGGATGCCCGGTTTGACGTGAATGTGAGGGCCTCTTGTGCAGAAATGGTTACATTTAAAGATGGTAACAGCAAAACATGAAGCAGTCTGGCCCTTCTGAGCATGGGGACCTGCGTGAATGCCCAGACTACCCACCCAGAAGCCAGCCTGCTCGCACACCTGCCTCGGAAGATGCAGAGCCCCTGCCCCCAAGCCCTCAGCCGCTGCCCTCTGAATGCTCCCAGCGCCCCCTGATGGGTGGGGGGACGGGGAAAGGCCAGTTTATAGATGAGGGAACAGGTCCAGGGAAACCCCCACCCCGACTCCTGCCTTCAGGTCCCTGTTTCTATGGATCCAGGAGGACTCCATGGATAAGGTAAGGAAAGCTCCTGTGCTCAGTATTCAGACACTGACGAGGAGACACGGTGATGTCGCTGTTTGTCATAGTGCTCGTCCCACGGCAGGGAACGAGGGGTGCCCAGGGTCCGGCGGACACAGTTACTGGGGTCCTCAGTTCTGGCCAAGCCAGGGTGTGTGAAGGATGCTGCAGCCAGCAGGGGGCGCTGCTGCCCCATTGGCGTATTGGGAGCTTCGGACCCAGACTTCTGGCGGCAGCCCCGGGCAGGCAGTGGGGGCAGGAGGGGTGTCCCTGTGAGTCCCCACCTTCCCCTGGGCCCCCACCCTCCCTGAGCCTCAAAGTGTCCTTGGAGGTGTCCAGCCTGATTCATCTGTGGTTTCCATGGGTCCCGTCTTCGGGTGAGACAGCAGGATGAACTGGGGGTGCTGGTGTCAGCCCTGGTGGTGGCCGTGCGTGTGGGGGTCAGGCAGTGGGGGTGTTTGTTCAGGAGCAGCGTCGGGCCCTCCACGTCCCACTCCCGGCCAGGCTGGGCACCTCTCCTACCCACCCTCACCCACCTGCTGCCTTCCCACTATTCCCAGGGGTGGAGCTGGGGCAGGCGCTGGCCATTGGGCATGGGTGGACGGAAGCTGCTGCCCCTCAAGGTCCTTGTGTGGGTGTCCTGAGGCTGCCCTGTAGGGTGGATTTGAACAATAGAAAAGGGGCTTCCCTCATAGCTCAGTTGGTAAATCATCTGCCCGCAGTGCGGGAGACCTGGGTTCGATTCCTGGGTGGGGAAGACCCCCTGGAGAAAGCAAATGAAAACCCTCTCCAGTATTCTGGCCTGGGGAATCCCATGGACAAGGAAGCTGGAGGGCTACAGTCCACGAGTTGGCAAGAATCAAACATGACTTAGTGACTAAACCACCACCACCAAACAATAGGAATTCATTCTTTCAGGGTCTGGAGGTTAGAAGTCCAAAATTAAGGTACCTCAGGGCCCCACTCCCTCTCCAGGCTCCCAGGGAGGGTCCTTCCTGCCTCTTGTAGCTCCTGTGGCCCTGGGTTTTCCTTGGCTTGTGGCTGCATCTCCCGATCTCTGCCTCCATCTTCACACACCCCTCCTCTGCGTCTTCTTCTCCTACGAGGACACTTGTGGGATTCAGACCCCACCAGATAATCCAAGATGCAAGCACTTTCCAAATAACGTCATGGTCATAGGTTCCTGCCAGAGTCCCTGGACAGCAAGGAGATCCAACCAGGCCATCCTAAAGGAAATCAGTCCTGATATTCACTGGAAGGACTGATGCTGAAACTGAAGCTCCAATACTTTGGCCACCTGATGTGAAGAGTGGATTCATTGGGAAAGGCTCTGATGCTGGGAAAGATTGAGGGCAGGAAGAGAGGGGGATGACAGAAGATGAAATGGTTGGAAGGCATCAATGACTCAGTGGACATGCATTTGAGCAAACTCCAGGAGATAGAGAAGGATAGGGAAGCCTGGCGTGCTGCAGTCCACGGGGTGGCAAAGAATCAGACATGACTTAGTGACTGAAAAATGACAACAAGATACTCCAACATGCAAGCATTTTCCACATAATGTCACGGTCGCAGGTTCTGGGCTTTAGGATGTGGACACCCTACCTGCTTCCCCAACCAGATCTCAACCCACTGCTGTCCCCAGACCAGTCAGGTGGAGGACCCCGGCCAGCCCCAGGCTACATCCTCTTGGGTCCCACCTGGCCAGAGGTGTGGGGGCCTCTGTCCATCACCCCATCAGCACTGGCAACTGCCCAGCCCAGCCTGCTCTCTGGAGCCTCTCCTCACTCTGAGGGTCTATGAGTGTGCTCTGGGGCCCTTCCCCAGCCCAGGCCTGGAGTAGCACTGGCAGCAAAAGGCCTGCTTAGGGAACCCATAGACAGACTAGTCCTGTTCTCCCCTTGGCCTGTCCAGATTCAAAGGGAAGAGAAAGCACATTGCACCAAGAAATCAGGGCGGGCTTCCTGTAAGAAGCTCCGTTTTGATTGAAATTAGGAAGATGAAAGGGATTAGGAAATGGAAGTAAAGTGGGAAGAGGACAGGAAAGGAGCACAAGGAAGAGGCAGAGGTGTGGACAGAGGTGCGGAGGGGGCGCTCCTTTCCTTACGTCGGGGTTGTGGTGTGCTGGTCACAGGTCTCCCTGCCCAGAGCCTGTGAGCCCTGCTCAGGCACAGGGGCTCAGCTCTCGGGAGCCCAGTGCCCAGGCTGGATCCAGAGTGGGAGTCACGTCGCCCCAGGCACCCCAGTGGTGCTGAGTGGGCATGCGGGGTAAGCTGTGCAGTGCATGGTCTCTTGTTAAAACCATGCCCACCTCTCCCTTCCTACAGCAGGCAGGGAGGGCTGCCCAGGAGGGAGCACCAAAATGAGATGATGGTGAACCTTACCTTCCTTTGGATACTTTTCTTCAGTGTTAAGGTTCTTGTTTTTTTTTACAATGTTATTTTTATTATTCCATAAATCAATACAATTATTCTCAGTTTTGAAAACAAACAAAGCCTTGTGTGAGATGGTTCCACTTCTGATTCTCGAAGACCCAGGAGGGTCTCTGCATGACCTCTGCTGCCCCAGTCTACCTGGCTTGTCCCCACCAGGTGCGTTTTCTGAGATGAGGGGGCTGCTGGACACAAGCCTGTCCCCAGAGCGGGAGGAGAGACAGCAGGTGCCCAGGACAACGCAGCTTGGTTGCCAGGTAACAGTGGTCACCATAGCAACACTGTCTCCTTGGAGGGAGCAGAAGCCTCAGCACCCCCACCTGCAGAAGAGGGGAGGGGAAGGCAGCGATGGGGGCTCTTCCCTGACCACCTGGCCAGCCGTCTCCTGGGGCTTTGCTTTGCCTCTTGCTTTGCCAGGCTCTTCCTCCCTCTGGGCGGGGGCTATGGAATGAGCTGCAGCCTGCATGGTGGCGAGGGACCCGTGTGGCCCAGGGGCTGGGCCAGGGGATGGACCCCCTCCTTCCTCCACCACCTCCCTTGTGCCCCTGCCCTGAGCCCCGGTTTCCCCATCCGCCAGTGGTGACAGCTGCCTTCCTTCTTTGTTCACAGTGTCTGTCCCGTCCAGGCCTGCCCTTGGCTGGGTACCCCTCTGGCCTGGCACGGTGCTAGGCATACAGAGATGGTGGGGTGAGTTGCAAGAGTGTTGTGGAAGCTCTCGGGGCCCAGAGGCAGGAGAGCTGGGTGACCTCAGACAGTCCCTTGTCTCCTTTGGGCCTCGGTTTCCCCATGGGATGGGTACAGGTTTCCAATGCCTGCCTCTTGAGACAGCAAAGAGACGGTCTGTGACCCTGGGAGGGGGGAGGGGGGCGTAGGGAGCATGGCTTACTTCCCAGGAACTGAGGACCAGCTCCTCTCCCTCCCCCCTGTTCTGTGGGGCTCCCTCCTTCCCTGTATTCAGCTTCCCCTCCCCCAGCTTTGTTTCCAAGGGATTAATTCCACGACTTTCCATCCGCGTGTCCCCTGGACTGTGTCTCAGGACCAGGTGGCTGCACCCTGACAGCTTGCCCACTCCCTGCCCACCGTGCTGTGTGACCTGGGACCAGGCCCTTGGCCTCTCTGTGCCTCTGCCTCCTGGTATCAGATGGGGGTGGTCGGAGCTCACTCCTAGAGGACAGCGGGCAGGAGAGGGGCGCCCAGCCTAGCCAGCACTGGGCACACTGGAGACAAACCCAGCAGCTCTGTTTCGGGTCGGCCCCCATCACCCCTCGGGGCTTCCCTGGGGCTCAGAGGTAAAGAATCCGCCTGCAATGCAGGAGCCGCAGGAGACATGGGTTCGATCCCGGGTCGGGAACCTCCCCTGGAGGAGGGCATGGCAGCCCACTCCAGTATTCCTGCCTGGAGAATCCCATGGACAGAAGAGTCTGGCCTCAGCCCCTCTTGGGTGGCCGATCCCGGTGGCTCTTCCCCAGGTCCAGCTCCTCCTAGTGGACGAGCACGTGGGTGGCTCTTCCCCGGGTCCAGCTCCCTCTAGTGGACTGGCACGTGGGGAGCCGCCAGGTTTCCCCCAGCCCCCATCAGTTGCCATGGAAATCTCCTAGCAACCACTCAAACAGGCCCCACCCCCAGCACAGCGCCCCTGTCATGGGGCCAGCCAGGGTCGCTTGGGCAGCCGAGGGTCCCAGGCTGAGGGCAGAAACCCCTGGGGCCGCCTGGCCGGTCCTCCGTTCACTCCGTTTTAAATAACAGTGCTGCCCTGCGCTGTCCTGCCTGAGCGCTCTTCCCCGCCGCAGCGCTGGGGGCTGTGAGAACCTCCGTCTCGGCAGGATGGGCCCACTTGACCCCTGCCGGACCCCTGCATGGGGCTGGGGGGAGGTCAAGCCTGCTTCCTGCCGTTTGGCGTTTATTGGGTGTCATGAGGCTTGTGGGTGAGGACCTGGGTCGTGAGAAGCAGATTCCCTCCCAGGACCCACACTTCCTCCGCACAGCGGGGTCCTGACCCCCAGCCCGTCCCCATCCCCCATCCTGGCTCCATCTCCGTGGATCTTTCTGTTTGGTGTCACGAGGTGGTGGCACCTCTGTACACACACACAGAATACACCCACACACACACAGAGCCCACAGAAACATAACCTCACACAGACACCTAGAGACACACACACACAGAGACACACGGACACACGCAAACTTATAGACGCACACACACTACAGATTCACGCACACACGTTCTCACGGTCCCCTCTCCCTGCCAGGAATCCCACTGAATTCCAGCATTTAAAGGGACTCGTGGGCAGGCTGCCTGAAGGGCATCAACCCATTGGAGTCCCCAGTCCTCGGGAACCATTGAGAAAGACCCTCCCTTGCCCCCTTCCCCATGTCCTCACCTCACTGCCCCATGGGAGCCCCCCAGCTGGTCCTGGCTGGTCCCTCTATGCCCAGGGACTCAAGCCCCATGCTTGCTCTCTGCCCCTGGGTCTGCACCCGCGGTGGGCGGGCATCTGGCCTGCCCTCCTCCCCATGGGCCGGAGGGAGCAGACAGCCAGGGGCCTGGGCTGGGGGGCTGAGAGGAGCTGCGAGAGGCCCCGGATGCCGGGTCAGCGGCCAGACCAGGAAGCTCTGCCTTAGTGGGAACTGTCTCTGAGCCTCCCCGGGGACCTTGGGGCAAGGGGCCAGCGCGGCAACCTGGGGGGCTGGCCCCAGGCGGGCTGCAAGGACAGGGCTCCCTTCACTGTCCTTTAAACGGCAGGATCCCAGTGCCGAAACGTCGGTTGTCCGCCATGTACAGCTGCCCTCCTCATAGCTGCACCCATGAGCCTGGGGTGACTATGTGTGTGTGTGTGTGTGTGTGCACGCTTCTGCGCGCATGCACCCACACATGCCTTGTCTATGCCTCTGGGCTGTGAGCACGTGTGAGTGTCTGAAGGCGGCTGTGTCTCAGTGTGGTGTGTGCATGTGAACACACACGTGCATACCTGGTGTGCATGTGCGCACGTGTGTATGAGCATGCATGCGTGTGGAGCGTTGCGTCAGGGTCAGAGGTGGGAGGAGATGCAGAGGTCCGAGGCCTGTGAGAACAGGAAGTGACCATGTGGACCAGGGCTCTGGGGAAACGCCACCTCCTTGACCTCAACTGAGCCTTGGTGGTTCCTGTCCTGGTTTTTATCCCCTCCAGGGGAGTGTGTGGAGGGTGGAATATTCTGGAACCAGAGATCAGAGCCTTCCCTGCCCACTCTTTTCTTCTCCCATTTTTTGGCCCAGGGGAAAGGGTAGGTGAGGCAAAGGCTTGGGGGTGGTCTGAGTGTGCCCTTGTGGCTGATGGTTTTGGGAAGTGGGGTCCGTGTGCCCTTGGCATGGTGTGCCCACCTGCTCCTGCACTTGGGGACAGGCCGGGCTCCCTGCATGGCGTTTGGCGGCCTTGGGGAGACCCCTCCGTCCACGTCCAGCCCAACTCCCACTGTTCCTTCAGCCTTGAACTCACTGTTCTCGGCTCCTGGACTGCCTTCCTTCAGTGAACGCACTGGCCAGCTTGTGGGGGCGGTGGGGGTGAGCTCAGAGCCCTGGGGGACACAGGCTTGTGCCTGCGGTGGGAGGCTGGAGGTCTGAGGGCCTCCAAGTCTTCAGGAGAGAGCGGCCCGCTGCCCTGTGTAGCGCGCACCTCGGAGGGCTGGCCACACACCACAGCCGCCACCCAGGACGGAGTCTCAGGGGCTCTCCCCAGGCTGGCCTCGGGGACGCAGGTTCAGAGAGGCCCTCAGACGTGGGCCCGAGATACTCCAGGCTGCGTGACGTCACCCCGGGGGCCCCATCACTTCTCCTGCATCTTCGTCTCCCGTCCCCCAGGAAGTCCCGGAGTGTGCCGAGATGCTCTGCTGGGTCTTCACTCCAGGCCGTTAAAGAGGTGGCCTTTAGGCAGGAAAGTGGCTTCGACGGGCTCCTCTGGGCAGCGGACCCCAGAGCCTCCACTCCCGGCAGCAATGTCCCCATGTGGCCCTCGTCCCCCGACGCTGTCGTTAGCGCCACGGCCTTGGTGCAGGGCTGTGGGCGCTGCTATTACCACCATGGCGATGCCTGTCGTCACGGTTCTGATTCTCCAAACGACTGTTTCTCCAGTCCCCGTTGCAGTTATCAGTGCCGCTTTCATTATTATTCCTCTTTGGCGTTCACCCCAAGGCTGCGTGCCGGCTTCCCAGAGAGAGGAGAGCTCAGCTGGGGCACTTTGCCCCCTGGGGAACCTTGGCAGTGTCTGGAGACATCCTGGGCCTCGGAGTTGGATAGGGGGACTTCGGGCACTATCATGTAGGGGCTGGGGAAGCGCCTGGATGTCCTGTGATGCATAGGGCAGCCCCCAACAGGGAACCATCTAGAGCAGAGTGGAGATGGGGTATTGGCTTACTGTGTCATCCTGGGGTAGCTTGCTGCCCGCTGGGATGGCGGAGCCTAGGGAGCTAGGCTCCCCAGTCCTTTCTGGAGAGTGAGGACTGGGGGGGTCATGGTTACACCTTGGCCAAACATCTGGGTTGCTGCTCAGCTTTGCCACTTTCTGTTGTGTGTGATGGTTCATTCCATGTGTCAATGTGCCTGAGTCCTGGGAGTCCCAGTGGCCGATAGACTTTGTTTCTGGGTGTGTCCAGAGGAGGTTAAAATTTGAAGCTGTGGGCTGAGGAGAGGCGGCGGCCTCTCCAGAGTGGCTGGACACAAGGCAGAGGAAGGGCAGATCCTCTCTGCTGGACACCCACCTTCTGCCCTTGGACATGGCACCCGTGGTTCTCAGCCCCGGGGCCTGGGCCTCCAGCTTGCAGATCATGGGCCCTCCCAGTCTGCATGAGCGCACGGGCCAGTTCCTCACAATATGTTCTAGGTCACTTTAGTTGTGTCTGACTCTTTGCGACCCCATGGACTGTAGCCCGCCAGGCTCCTCTGTCCATGGGATTCTCCAGGGAAGAATACTGGAGTGGGTTGTCATTTCCTCCTCCAGGGATCTTCCCAACGCAGGGGTCTCTTACATCTCCTGCCTCAGCAGGCGGGTTCTTTACCACTACTGCCGCCTTGGAAGCCCTAAATCAGCCATACGTATCCACATATATGAGTTAATACACAATATTTGTTATTCTCTTTCTGACTTCTCTTTGTATGACAGTCTCTAGGTTCATCCACATCTCTGCAAATGGCACAATTTCATTCCTTTTTATGGCTGAGTAATATTCCATTGTATATTCAAGAAGCAATGGTTAGAAACAGACATGAAACAACAGACTGATTCAAAATTGGGAAAGGTGTATGTTAAGGCTGTATATTTTCACATGCTTATTTAACTTGTATGCAGAGTACATCATGTGAAACGCTGTGCTGGATGAAGTACAAGCTGGAATCAAGATTGCTGGAAGAAATATAAACATCCTCAGATATACAGATGACACCACCCTTATGGCAGAAAGTGAAGAGGAACTTAAGAGCCTCTTGGTGAGGGTGAAAGAGAAGAGTAAAGGCTGGATTAAGACTCACCATTCAAAAAACGATGATCATGGCATCTGGTCCCATCACTTCATGGCAAGTAGATGGAGAAAAAGTGGAAACAGTGACAGATTTTATTTTCTTGGGGTCCCAAATCACTGCAGATGGCAACTATAGCCATGAATTAAAAGATGCTTGCGGCTTGGAAGGAAAACTATGACAAACCTAAACAGCATGTTCAAAAGCCGAGACATCACTTTGCTGACAAAGTTTTATATTGTCAAAGCTATGGTTTTTCCAATGGTCATGTATGGATGTGAGAATTGGACCATTAAAAAGTTCAGTTTGGTTCATTTGCTCAGTCGTGTCTGACTCTTTGTAACCCCATGAACTGCAGCACGCCAGGCCTCCCTGTCCATCGCCAGCTCCCGGAGTTCACCCAAACCCATGTTCATTGAGTCGGTGATGCCATCCAACCATCTCATCCTCTGTCATCCCCTTCTCCTCCTGCCCTCAATCTTTCCCAGCATCAGGATCTTTTCAAATGAGTCAGCTCTTCACATCAGGTCACCAAAGTATTGGAGTTTCAGCTTCAAAATCAGTCCTACCAATGAACACCCAGGACTGATCTCCTTTAGGATGGACTGGTTGGATCTCCTTGAGTCCAAGGGACGCTCAAGAACCTTCTCCAACACCATAGTTCAAAAGCATCAATTCTTTGGCACTCAGCTTTCTTTATAGTCCAACTCTCACCACTGGAAAAACCATAGCCTTAACTAGACGGACCTTTGTTGGCAAAGTAATGTCTCTGCTTTTTAATGTGCTGTCTAGGTTGGTCATAACTTTCCTTCCAAGGAGCAAACATCTTTTAATTTCATGGCTGCAATCACCATCTGCAGTGATTTTGGAGTCCAGAAAAATGAAGTCAGCCACTGTTTCCACTGTTTCCCCATCTATTTGCCACGAAGTGATGGGACCAGATACCATGATCTTAGTTTTCTGAATGTTGAGTTTTAAGCCAACTTTTTCACTCTCCTCTTTCATTTTTGCCAAGAGGCACAGAAGTGCGGCAGCTGCAACGGATGGAGCAGAGGCGCCTCCAAGAGGAGCTGCCCCACGTCCAAGGTAAGAGAAACCCAAGTAAGACGGTAGGCACTGAGAGAGGGCCTCAGAGGGCAGACGGACGGAAACCACAGTCACAGACAGCAGGCCAATCTGATCACATGGACCACAGCTTGTCTAACTCAATGAAACTAAGCCATGCCGTGTGGGGCCACCCAAGACAGACAGGTCATGGTGGAGAGGTCTGAAAGAATGTGGTCTACTGGAGAAGGGAATGGCAAACCACTTCAGTATTCTTGCCTTGAGAACCCCATGAACAGCATGAAAAGGCAAAAAGATAGGACACTGAAAGATGAACTCCCCAGGTTGGTAGGTGCCCAATATGCTACTGGAGATCAGTGGAGAAATAACTCCAGAAAGAATGAAGGGATGGAGCCAAAGCAAAAAAAACACCCAGTTGTGGATGGGACTGGTGATAGAAACAAGGTTCAATGGTGGAAAGAACAATATTGCATAGGAACCTGGAATGTCAGGTCCATGAATCAAGGCAAATTGGAAGTGGTCAAACAGGAGATGGCAAGAGTGAATATCGACATTCTAGGAATCAGTGAACCAAGATGGACTGGAATGGGTGAATTTAACTCAGATGACCATTATATCTACTACTGCCAGCAGGAATCCCTTAGAAGAAATGGAGTAGCCATCATGGTCAACAAAAGAGTCTGAAATGCAGTACTTGGATGCAATCTCTAAAATGACAGAATGATCTCTGTTCGTTTCCAAGGCAAACCATTCAATATCATGGTAATCCAAGTCTATGCCCTGACCAGTAATGCTGAAGAAGCTGAAGTTGAACAGTTCTATGAAGACCTACGAGACCTTCTAGAACTAACACCCAAAAAAGTTGTCCTTTTCATTATAGGGGACTGGAATGCAAAAGTAGGAAGTCAAGAAACATCTGAAGTAACAGGCAAATTTGGCCTTGGAGTACAGAATGAAGCAGGGCAAAGGCCAACAGAGTTCTGCCAAGAGAATGCACTGGTCATAGCAAACACCCTCTTCCAACAACACAAGAGAAGACTCTACACATGGACATCACCAGATGGTCAACACCAAAATCAGATTGAGTATATTCTTTGCAACCAAAGATGGAGAAACTCTATACAGTCAGCAAAAAAAAGACCAGGAGCTGACTGTGGCTCAGATCATGAACTCCTTATTGCCAAATTCAGACTGAAATTTAAGAAAGTGGAGAAAACCACTACACCATTCAGGTATGACCTAAATCAAATCCCTTATGACCATAAAGAAGGCTGAGCATCAAAGAATTTATGTTTTTGAACTGTGGTGCTGGAAAAGACTCTTGAGAGTCCCTTGGACTGCCAGGAGATTCAACCAGTCCATCCTAAAGGAAATCTGGAGAAGGCAATGGCACCCCACTCCAGTACTTTTGCCTGGAAAATCCCATGGACGGAGGAGCCTGGTGGGCTGCAGTCCATGGGGTCGGTCGCTAAGAGTCGGACACGACTGAGCGACTTCACTTTCACTTTTCACTTTCATGCATTGGAGAAGGAAATGGCAACCCACTCCAGTGTTCTTGCCTGGAGAATCCCAGGGACAGGGGAGCCTGGTGGGCTGCCGTGTATGGGGTTGCTCAGAGTTGGATACGACTGAAGCGACTTAGCAAAGGAAATCAGTCCTGAATATTCATTAGAAGGACTGATGCTGAAGTTGAAACTCCAATACTTTGATGAATTGTTGGGAAGAGCCAACTCATCAGAAAAGACCCTGATGCTGGGAAAGATTGAAGGCAAAGGAGAAGGGGCTGATAGAGGATGGGGTGGTTGGATGGCATCACCGACTGGATGAACGTGAGTTCGAGTAAACTCCAGGAGATGGTGATGACAGGGAAGCCTGGGGTGCTGCAGTCCATGGGGTCACAAAGAGTTGGACACGACTTGGCGACAGAACAGCAACAACACCATTCCATTGTATGTGTGCCGCGTCCTCTTTATCCATTCCTCTGTGGCTGGACATTTAGCTTGCTTGCATGTCCTATTGTAAATAAGCTAGTGTAAGTAGTGCTGCTGAGATCTCCTTCATTTAAATTTATTTTCACTTATTTATTCATTTTTAGATTTCATTAAAGCACAGACTGCACAAATGTCTCCTCCCCCGGTGCCTTTCCTGCCTGGGGGAGCTGCTGCAGCTTCTACACTGAGGAAAGGTTTGTCTAGTCCCACTGTATACAACTGGAGTCATGCAGCAGAGTCCTTTCTGCGTGATTTCTTTTGTTCATCTCTATGTTCAAAAGATCTACCCTTTTTCTTTAACCTAGTGATTCTTTTTTCCCTTTTGTGGTGGTAATCTATGGCGTGAATATACCACAGTTATTTATCCATCTCCCATGGATGGACATTGGGCTTGTTTTCAGTTTTTGGCTCTTTTGGAAAAAAAGAGGCTATGAATATTCTTATGTATACCTTTTGCTGGGCATATGATCCCATTACTTTGGAGGCTATATTTAGGAGTGGAATTGCCGGCTCATAGAGTAGAATTTTATTTAGCTTTAGAAGATACCCAAAACCTTTTTGTAAAGTAGTCATTTGGCATCTTTAAAAATCAGACTTTATTTTTATAGAGCCAGTTTTGATTTACTGTAAAATTAAGAAGGTGGCACAGAGAGTTCCCACGATCCTGGCATCCAATTTCCTCTACAATTAGCCGCTTACATCAGCATGCTGCATTTGTTCCAGTTAATGAACCAGCATTGATAATGGTCTCATTAACTAAGTCCATTCTTTACTTCAATTTTCTTTGTTTTTCCCTCATGTCTTTTTTCTGTTCCAGGACTTCATCCAGGACACGACGTCGCATGCAGCCGTCATGTCTCTTTAGGCTCCTCTGGGCTGTGGCAGCTTTTGTTTTGGCCCTTTTTTAAAATGTTACTTTAAAAATTGAGATAACTGTAGACTCACATGTAAGGAACAATACAGACAGATCCGTCTATGTTATGCTCTGTTTCCTCCAATGTTAACATTTGCAAGAGCGAGATACCAAAATGAGGATGTTGGCATTGACCTTCTCCATTGATTTTTTTTTTTTTTTCCTGTGCTGGGTCTTTGTTGCCGTGCGTAGGCTTTCACTAGTTGTGGAGCAACGGCTCAGTTACTCTGAGGCATGTGGGATCTTAGTTCCTGGACCAGGGATCGAACCTGAGTTCCCAGCATTTCAAGGGATTTTCAACCACTGGACCGCCAGGGAAGTCCCCTTCCATTGATCTTATCTGGATGTCCCGATTTTACTCACACTCATTTATGTGTATGTAAGTTCTGTACAATTGAATCATCTGTGTAGGTGCCCACACCGCTGCCACACCCAAGACACCCAATAAACATTCTTAGCATCACAAGGCTATTCCACGTTCACCCTTTTATAGACACAGCCCCTCTCCCCCAATCCCTGATCCCTGAACTCACTGCCTTGTCATCCAAATCCAAAATTATGTCATTTCAACATGTTTAAATGGAGCCACATGGTATGCAATCTTTTGGGATTGCTTTTTTTTTCACTCAGCAGAATTTTCTGGAGATCTTCCCTAGCCATTTCCTGTACCACTAGTTCCTTCCTCTCTCCTGCTGAATAAAATTCCCTGGGGCGGATGGACCTGTTTGTTCGATCCTTCATCTATGGAAGAACATCTGGGCTGATTCCGGTTTTTTTTGGTCACTACAAATAAAGCTGCTGTGAACATTTATGTACAGGTTTTTGCGCAAATGTAACTTTTCATTTCTCAGAGATAAATGCCCAGGAATGCAAATGCTGAGTTATACAGAAGTTGCATTTGAGATTTTTAAGAAATTGCCCAACTGTTTTCCAGAGCAGTGGTGCTATGGCATTTGCAGCAGCGGCATCTGAGGGACCCAGTTTCTTCACATCCTCGCGGCATTTGGAGTTGTCAGTGTTTTTCATTTTAGCCATTCTGATAGGCGTACATGAGAGGTGCGGTCCTGAGTTACTTACCTAAATTCTCTGGATCTAATTTCCTCATCATAAGCTAACCGACAGGGCTATTGTGAGTCCTAAACATGTAAATACAGGTCAAGAACTTAAAACAACGTCTGGTATGTCGTAAGCGCTCAAAATACTTTTGTTATTGTTATTAAATTGGTCTATATGAGATTGCTGACATAATGACCGTTTTTGGCCTATAAAATGGCAATTTTATATGATTCACCTATTATTATTTTAGGCAGATTTTCAGATTAGACCTGTCTGGCAGAGTAGAAGGAAGTGCGCTCATCTTCTCCTGTGAGAACTCCAAAATTACAACTCGCTGCTGAACAACTGTTGACAGGAGAATGTTGGATCCCACCAAAAAAATATACTCCATGTCCAGGGGCAAAGGAGAAGCTCCAGCAAGATGGTAAGAGGGGCAAAATTGCCTTTAGAATCAAACCCCATACCCACCAGAGACGCTCGGAGGGCTCAAACAAAACCTTGTTCACACCAGGAGACTCCACAGAGACTGAGTCAGACCGTACGGGTCAGCAGTGGCCTGCCACAGGGGCAGGGGCTCTGGGTGCAGCAGACCTGGGTATGGCATAAGCCCTCTTGGAGGAGGTCGCCATTAACCCCACCATAGAGCTGCTAGAACTTACACAGGACTGTGGAAACAGACTCTTGGAAGGCACAAGCAGAACCTTGTACACCAGGACCCAGGAGAAAGGAGCAGCGACCCCACAAGAGACTGACCCAGACTTGCCTGTGAGTGTCCAGGAGTCTCCGGCGGAGGCGTGGGTCAGCGGTGGCCTGCTGCAGGGTCGGGGCCACTGAGTGTGGCAGGGCCTGCATGGGACCTTTTGAAGGAGGTCGCCATTATCTTCATCACCTCCACCATAGTTTGGCCTCAGGTCAAACAACAGGGAAGGAACACAGCCCTGCCCATCAACAGAAAATTGGATGGAAGATTTACTGAGCATGGCCCCGCCCATCAGAACAAGACCCAGTTTCCCCCACAGTCAGTCTCTCCCATCAGGAAGCTTCCATAAGCCTCTTATCCTTCTCCATCAGAGGGCAGACAGACTGAAAACCACAATCACAGAAAACTAACCAATCTGATTACATGGACCACAGCCGTGTCTAATTCAATGAAACCATAAGCCGTGCCGTGTAGGGCCATCCAAGATGGACGGGTCATGGTGGAGAGTTCTGACAAAACGTGGTCCACTGGAGAAGGGAATGGCAAACCACTTCAGTATTCTTGCCTTGAGAACCCCGTGAACAGCATGAAAAGTCAAAAAGATAGGACACTGAAAGATGAACTCCCCAGGTTGGTAGGTGCCCAATATGCTACTGGAGATCAGTGGAGAAATAACTCCAGAAAGAATGAAGAGACAGAGCCAAAGCAAAAACAACACCCAGTTGCGGATGTGACTGATGATAGAAGCAAGGTCTGATGCTGTAAAGAGCAATATTGCATAGGAACCTGGGATGTTAGGTCCATGAATCGAGGCAAACTGCAAGTGGTCAAACAGGAGATAGCAAGCATGAACGTCGACGTTCTAGGAATCAGCAAACTAAAATGGACTGGAATGGGTGAATTTAACTCAGATGACCATTATATCTACTACTGTGGGCAGGAATCCCTTAAAATAAATGAAATAGCCATCATGGTCAACAGCAGAGTCTGAAATGCAGTACTTGGATGCAATCTCAAAAATGACAGAATGATCTCTGTTCATTTCCAAGGCAAACCATTCAATATCATGGTAATCAAACTCTATGCCCTGACCAGTAATGCTGAAGAAGCTGAAGTTGAATGGTTCTATGAAGACCTATAAGACCTTCTAGAATTAACACCCAAAAAAGATGTCCTTTTCATTATAGAGGACTGGAATGCAAAAGTAGGAAGTCAAGAGATACCTGGAGTAACAGGCAAATTTGTCCTTGGAGTACAGAATGAAACAGGGCAAAGGCTAAGAATTTTGCCAAGAGAACGCACTGGTCATAGCAATCACCCTCTTCCAACAACACAAGAGAAGACTCTACACATGGACATCACCAGATTGTCAACACCGAAATCAGATTGATTATATTCTTTGCAGCCAAAATGGAGAAGCTCTATACAGTCAGCAAAAACAAGACTAGGAGCTGACTGTGGCTCAGATCATGAACTCCTTATTACCAAATTCAGACTTAAATTGAAGAAAGTAGGGAAAACCACTAGATCATTCACGTATAACCTCAATCAAATCCCTTATGATTATACAGTGGAAGTGAGAAATAGAGTCAAGGGATTAGATCTGATAAACAGAGTGCCTGATGAACTATGGATGGAGGTTTGTGACATTACAGGAGGCAGGGATCAAGACCCTCCCCAAGGAAAAGAAATGCAAAAAGGCAAAATGATTGCCTGAGGAGGCTTTACAAATAGCTGAGAAGAGAAGCTAAAGGAGAAAGGAGAAAGAGAAGATTAAAGGCAAAGGAGAAGCTAAAGGCAAAGAGAAGCTAAAGGCAAAGGAGAAAAGATAAACCAATTTGAGTGCAGAGTTTCGAAGAATAGCAAGGAGAGATAAGAAAGCCTTCCTCAGTGATCAGTGCAAAGAAATAGATGAAAACAATAAAACAGGAAGACTAGAGATCTCTTCAAGAAAATTAGAGATACCAAGGGGATATTTCATGCTAAAATGGGCACAATAAAGGACAGAAACGGTATGAACTTAACAGAAGCAAAAGATATTAAGAAGAGGTGGCAAGAATGCACAGAAGAACTATACAAAAAAGATCTTCAAGTCCCAGATAACCACGATGGTATGATCGCTCACCTGGAGCCAGATATCCCGGAATGTAAGTCAAGTGGACCTTAGGAAGCATCACTATGAACAAAGCTAGTGGAGGTGATGGAGTTCCAATTGAGCTATTTTAAATCCTAAAGGATGATGCTGTGAAAGTGCTGCACTCAATATGCCAGCAAATGTGGAATACTCAGCAGTCGGCACAGGACTGGAAAAGGTCAGTTTTCATTCCAGTCCCAAAGAAAGGCAATGCCAAAGAATGCTCAAACTACTGCATAATTGCACTCATTTCACACACTAGTAAAGTAATGCTCAAAATCCTCCAAGCCAGGCTTCAACATGAACTGAGCGAGAACTTCCAGATGGACAAGCTGGTTTTAGAAAAGGCAGAGGAACCAGAGATCAAATTGCCAACATCCATTGGATCATCAAAAAAGCATGAGAGTTCTAGAAAAACATCTATTTCTGCTTTATTGACTATGCCAAAGCCTTTGACTGTGTGGATCACAACAAACTGTACAAAATTCTAAAAGAGATGGGAATACCAGACCACCTGATCTTGCTCCTAAGAAATCTATATGCAGATCAGGAAGCAACAGTTAGAACTGGACATGGAACAACAGACTGGTTCCAAATTGGCAAAGGAGTACATCAAGGCTGTATATTGTCACCCTGGTTATTTAATTTATATGCAGAGTACATCATGAGAAATGCTGGGCTGGATGAAGCACAAGCTGAAATCAAGATTGCCAGGAGAAATATCAATAACCTTAGATATGCAGATAACACCACCCGTATGGCAGAAAGTGAAGAAGAACTAAAGAACTTCTTGATGAAAGTGAAAGAGGAGAGTGAAAAAGTTGGCTTAAAACTCAACATTCAGAAAACTAAGATCATGGTATCTGGTCCCATCACTTCATGGGAAATAGATGGGGAAACAGTGGAAGAAAAGCTATGACCAACCTAGAAAGCATATTAAAAAGCAGAGACATTACTTTGCCAACAAAGATCCGTCTAGTCAAAGCTATGGCTTTTCTAGTAGTCATGTATGGATTGTGAGAGTTGGACTATAAAGCTGAGCACCGAAGAATTGATGCTTTTGAACTGTGGAGTTGGAGAAGACTCTTGAGAGTCCCTTGGACTGCAAGGAGATCCAACCAGTCCATCCTAAAGGAGATCAGTCCTGGGTGTTCATTGGTAGGACTGATGTTGAAGCTGAAACTCCAATACTTTGGCCACCTGATGCGAAGAGCTGACTCATTTGAAAAGACCCTGATGCTGGGAAAGATTGAAGGCAGAAGGAGAAGGGGACAACAGAGGATGAGATGGTTGGATGATATCACTGAAATGAGGGACATGAGTTTGAGTAAACTCTGGGAGTTGGTGATGGACAGGAAGGCTTGGCGAGCTGCAGTCCATGGGGTCGCAAAGAGTCGGACACGACTGAGCAACTGAACTGAATTGAATTGAGGCCGATTTTCTTTAGATTTATTTTCATTTTTTTCTCTGTGCTGGGTCTTCGTTGGGGTGAATGGGCTTCTCATTGCAGTGGTTTCTCTGCGGAGCGCGGGCTCTAGGCCTGTGGGCTCAGTAGCTGTGGCTCATGGGCTTTAGGTGCTCCACCACATGTGGGAACTTCCCCGATCAGGGATCGAGCAGCTCAGAAGAGAGGCAGGTGAGCATCTCACGGGGCACTTCCCCTCCCTTTGCATGGAAGCCCCGAGGATGTGGGCCAGGCCAGCCATCTGGCACTTGGGGGTACAGAGAACACCCCCCTCCTCCTCCCCATCTTGGCCCTCAAGGAACCAGGACCTGAGCCTTGGCTTTTGGAAGCCTTTTAGGAGAAGGGATTCATTTCCTCTGGTTGTCATGCAAATCGCCGGGCTTGGTGGATTACTGTACATGCGTACATGCGTATTACCCCTGCCCGGCAGGTAGTCTGGAGCTTCAAGCAGCAGGCAGCCTGGGGCTGATCTGGGAGCCTGGTACATGGCGGAAGAGGCTCTTGATTTGCCTGGCTCTGCCTCTGAGACAGAGGAAAGGACAGGTCGTGCTCTGGGCCCTGCCAGGCATGAGGTGCCGATACTTGTGGGAGCTCTGGGAGGATGGGCACAGGTGGGTGCCCCTGGCGGTGTGCTGAGATGGGACGTAAAGGTGTAGAGGGCAGGGAGTCCGGACGGCAGTGACGTGTGCAGGCAATCCGGGGCTGGGAGCTGGCCCCAACCAGCCTCAAGAGTCTTTAATGAGGTGGCATTGGGAACACCCTGCTCTACGTGTCACTGGCCCAAGTGAGGGCAGCTCAGATGGTTTCGAGAAATGATGGGGGCTTACCTGGATCCCACAGGGAGTCCCTCCAGGATGGGGGATGGTGGGGGATCTGACATGACAGACCTGGGGGCCCCCAAGAGGCCGTGTGAGCTGGCCTTCTAGAACCAGGAGGATCTTTTTAAGATTTTTTTTTTTTGATGTGGATCATTTTTTGAAAGTCTTTATTGTATTTGTCGCAGTGTTGCTTCTGTCTTACATCTTGGTTTTTTGGTCTTAGAGGCACGTGGGCGCTTAGCTCCCTGACCGGGGATCAAACCCGCATGCCCTTCACTGGAAGTGAAATCTTAACCACTGGGCGGTCAGGGAAGGCTCAGAGTGAGGGTTCGAAGACTCACTTTGCAGATAGAGCACCTGAGACCAGGCGCGGGGTGGATGGCAGCTGGCTTTGGTCCCAGAGCAGCTGGGTGTGAGAACCCGGGTTTCAAGCCAGGGTGGCCTCCTGGCTCCACCAGAGCCAAGATCCTGGCTGGCCCAGGACAGCACCCCTTCCCTCTCAGGGTGTCCCAGGCCCTCAGAGGGAGCCTGGGACATGGAGCCTCGTGTGTGTGTGTGTGTGTGTGTGGTGTGGGGGAGGGGCGCTCCCTTGGCTTGAGGGCCGCAGGATAAATGAACTGCATCCTGTTTACTGGTTTCCTGCGCTGGGGTCCTTGGATGTGAACTATCTGAGCCATGGACCAGTGCAGTAGGAAGCCACAGTGGGGGCGCTGCTGGGGGTGCTCTCCTGGGGGTGCCCACCTGGGCTGGGGTTCATCTGCCCCCCTGCTGATGCAATTCCCATGACTCTGAAGGCTGTCGACTCTCTCTGCAGGAGAGGTGCAGACATGGGGCCCTCCTGGCGGCGGGTGGGCAAGAAGCCCCCTCCTCCACTGTCCAGCTGCTCAGCATCACACTCTGAACCCTGCTGTTAGCATCCTGGGGTCGCTTGACAGCAGGCTCTGTTGTCCCAGTCTGGAGGCCAGGGGCCCAGGCCAGGTGTCAGCAGGCTGGTGCTTCTGAGGCCGGGTCTGTGCTGGCTTCTTCACAGCCTCCGGTGGCTCAGGGCTCCTTGACCTGTCACGTGTCCGCTCCTCCCCAGTCTTCAGGTTGTCATCCCTCTGTGTCCGCTCTGTGTCCAGATTCCCGCTTTTGCAAGGACGCGGGGCCCATGCTACTGAACTCATCTTCACTTGATCCCCTGCAAAGACCCTACTTCCACGTAGAGGCCATTCACAGGCCTTGTGGTTTAGAAGACACCATCGTTTTAGAGGACTGGATTCCAGTGTAATGCCCCCTTTCTGCGTTTGCATCTGAGCTCCTCTCCTGGCTGGAAGCTCCCTTCCTTCTGTTTTCGAGGTCTGGCCGGGTCTCCCCTTCCTCTCTGCGGGCTCCCCTGGCCCCCTCCCCCTAGTGTGTGCTCCAGGGGCACGTCCCGTCTGCCTCTGCTCTCTGTGCTTCTCCCTGGGCCATCTTGGGCTCTCCCAGGCCTCCCAGCATCGCTGCCACGGTGACCCTCTAATCTGGCACGTGGTCAGAACCCTCCCGTGACCCACATCCATCACCCAGCCTCCCCACATGGAGGCCCACGGGTCCCTCAGAGTTTTCTGAGCTGAGCTTGCAGCCTGCCCCCATGTTGCTGCTTCAGCCACCCCAGCCGGGCACCCAGGCACCGTGTGCAACCTTCCCCGCTCCCTCCTCCCACTGCCTCCTCCCCCACCCCCTTCCCCTCATTCCCTCCTCCCCTGGTGCTCTGACCCTGAAGACTCCTGGCTCAGGGATCAGCATCTTCCTTGACTGCTGCCTCTGTTTCCTGACTGGCCCGCAAGCTTCTCCTCTCCCACTGACGTCAGAAGCATGGCCAGGGCCACAGTTGTGGTCTGCTTGGACGCCCACCGTGACAAGACTGCGGGTGGGCGGGGGGCTCTTCAGCCGTTGAGTGGGCTCTCTCAGATTCCCAAACCCGGCTTTTTAAAAACCAGTTTCCACCCCTTGATCCTCTTCGGTTGTCACCCAGGAGTCCAATATTTGAAAATGTCCTGTGGACCTAACAGGCAGGAGGCACTTGCATAAGGCTTGAGAAAGGTTCGCTGAATAGAAGAAGGTGAGGAAGGAGACCCCGGGGCCAGCAGGGGCGAGGGCACAGAGGTGGCTCTGGGTCCCTGCACAGGCCCGAGGGGCCAGGCCCTCCGCCCCGGGGCTCTCGGAGCCTGTCTTAAAGGGGCCCTGCACGAACACAAGTCCCTTGAGTCTTGTTTGGGGCTTCAGATGCCCCCAGAAGGTTGCCAGAAGTCAGGATACAAGACCTGGTCTGAAACACCAAGTCAGCTTCCAGGCGGGGAGGTGGCGGGCTGAGAACCTTCGGGAGACGGCGGCGTGACACCGACAGGGCCAGGGCCACAGCTCCTTGTGACATTCCACTTGAATAATATTCAAAGGAGTCTAATTAAAGCCTCCGTGCTCCCTTTGAAATACTAGCAATTATAAAGATGAATAATTGTATAATAAATATTAATTTGCATCATGGTAATGAGGCCCGGAAGCATCCTGCTGTTAAGTGGGAATTTAGCTCTATCCACTCCCCAAGGGGGAGGGGAGGTGGAGGGGAGGGATTCTCCCAGCCCAGGGAGGGACCCCCAGGAACGGCGAGGCCCAGGGCTCCAGTGGGCCTGGGCTGGGCGACCCCATTCAGCCTCTGTGGTTACCTCCCCCAGCTGGGGAGGGCTCAGGCCTTACGTCTTCTGGGACTCAGTTTCCCCACACTTGATGCTGAGGGACTGCCAACTCCTGCAGTCCAGGAGGTGACCAGGGGTTTCTGAGTTTACCACACCGTCAAGCCCTGCATCAAGAATCCTTGACTGTACTATGAAAAGCAGCCTGAGAAATCCATGGAAATGAAATCCTCTCCATCTAAAACAGTCCCCGGGACGTCCCTGGTGATCCAGGGGTTAAGACTCTGAGCTCCCAATACAGGGGGCCCAGGTTCAATCCCTGATTTGGGAGCTAGAGCCCACATGCAGCAATTAAAGATCCCACGTGCCTGCTCAGTCACTTCAGTCGTGTCTGACTCCTCAGACACGCACCAGGCTCCTCTGTCCATGGGGATTCTCCAGGCAAGAATACTGGAGTGGGTTGCCATGCCCTCCTCCAGGGGATCTTCCTGACCCAGGGATGGAACCCGTGCCTCCTTTGTTGCCTGCATTGCAGGCGGGTTCTTTACCGCTAGTGCCCCCTGACTTTTCATACTGTTCATGGGGTTCTCAAGGCAAGAATACTGAAGTGGTTTGCCGTTCCCTTCTCCAGTATGGCCAACCTAGACAGCATTTTAAAAAGCAAAGACATTACTTTGCCAACAAAGGTCCCGCTAGTCAAAGCTATGGTTTTTCCAGTAGTCATGTATGGATGTGAGAGTTGGACTATAAAGAAAGCTGAATGGTGAAGAATTGATGCTTTTGAACTGTGGTGTTAGAGAAGACTCTTGAGAGTCCCTTGGACTGCAAGGAGGTCTGACCAGTCCATCCTAAAGGAGATCAGTCCTGAGTGTTCATTGGAAGGACTGATGTTGAAGCTGAAACTCCAATACTTTGGCCAGCTGATGCGAAGAACCGACTCATTGGAAAAGACTGTGATGCTGGGAAAGATTGAAGGCAGAAGGAGAAGGGGACGAGAGAGGATGAGATGGTAGGATGGTGTCACCGACTCGATGGACATGAATTTAGGTAAACTCCATGAGTGCTGATGGACAGGGAGGCCTGGCATGCTGCGGTCCATGGGGTTGCAGAGTCGGACACGAGTGAGCAACTGAACTGAACTGAACTGAGTGCCACCTGGGAAGCCCAAAGATACCACGCGCAAAAACTGAGACCTGGGGCAGCCAAAACAAAAGTCTATATTATACAAGACTAAGAACGAATAACACAGTCCCTACCCCACCCTCCCTTCTATGAGCTACATTCCCCCTTCCTGGAGCTCACTCCTTCCTGATAGCATATCACGAAGCCCCTAGTTTAAGGTCTGCCTCCCACACGGGTACGTGAGCTCCCCGGGGGCAGCAATGGAGTCATGTTGCTCCCTGCCACATCCGCAGGCCCAAGAACTGTGCCTGGCATTTAGGAGTCAGCGGAAATTTGTTGTTAAATAAACCACGACTTGCCTGGGCCTGTGCACAGCATCTTGCAGCTTCCAGGGCTGGTTATTTTGCTCAACACTCGGAAATCAAAGCTGACAACTTGCCTGCCTCCAGCTGGAGGAAGCGTGCTCATCCCGGCTCAGTCAGGACAGGGAACAGCGGTGGCTTGCCCCTGAAATGAAACACAGTCAAACAACCACGATGACAGAAAGGGCCACCCGTGTACTCCTAAACTCCCAAGTAAATGAAATGGAGCCCTTCACATAAATTGCTGCTGCTCCTGACGTCCCGACAGGAAAGTATGTAACAACCTTTGCAGACCTGATGATCGTGGAAGAAAATTGTGATGTTTCCGTTATCAACAGGCAACCCAGCATGCTTGGTAATCTTGGGTCTTGGTCTTTCTTTCAAATACCTGTCTTGGTTTTCATTGGGTGAGCCATGTTTCATAAGTCTGGACTCCCTTGAGTCTGCAGACTTCTCTGGACATAAACAATTTCTTGGGTATTTTAAATTGTTGGAGGTTCCACGGAGAAGCCACAAGAATTCCCCTCTGGGCACTGACAGTACAAGGCTTCAGAAGCACACCTCACGGGCTTTGCGTGTGCGTGCCTGCACGAGTGTGTGTTTGATGGTATTGACTGGTACCTGGCTGCTGAATTTTGACGTTGGGAAGCTGGTCTTGGTGCCCTGCCGGGCTCTCTGCAGGGCGGCAGGTGACAGGCGATCTGGTTATCTTTTTATGTTCGTCACTTTTGTCTGTCTGTTTGAGGGTTCTGCCGTGTTCTGACACTGTGACACCTGCCACTTTGTTACCAGGTCCCATGGCAGTCGGTTTACTGGGCTGATGGCCAGTCACCACGGTGGGCTTGGGAGGATTCCTGCGTCTTGTCCTGTTATTGAACCAAACTTGGGTCCACTTGCCTGTGTGCAGTGAAGCCATTCTACTGACAGGAGGTCGTGGTGACGAAAAGCACAGCTTTTATCGTGGGTGCCAAGCACAGAGTCCAGGCAGCTTGTGCTTAAAAGGCCTGAACTCTCTGAAGTTTTTCAGGGGAAGGTTTTTAAAGACAGAGTGAGAGAAGGGGGTTGTAAGGGGTGTGATCAGCTCATGGACATTCTTCCGATTGGCTGGTGGTGAGGTCATTGGGCGTCAGCATCACCAGTCTTCTGGTTCCAACGTGCTTGTGGGCAGCAGACAATCAATTTCTTCCCACTGGTGGGATTTTCACATGCCCGACAGCTCAAAGGATGTGGCTCAGAATATTATCTATAGCCCCTGAGGAGGAACAAAAAGTCCTTGACTCTGCTTAATGACTTGCGTGCACGTGTGCGTAGTCGCTTCAGTCGTGTCCGACTCTGTGTGACCCCGTGGACTGGCTCTTCGGTCCGTGGAATTCTCCAGGCAAGAATTCTCTATTCCAGGAGTGGGTTGCCATGGACTCCTCCAGGGGATCTTGCCGACCTAGGGATCAAACTTGGGTCTCCTGCGGCTCCTGCAATGCAGGCAGATTCTTTATCGCCGAGCCACTGGGGAAGTCCGTTTAGTGGCTTGACTGTTATTAATATGTCTTGCTTGAATATTTTTCCTTGTTTCTGCATTTTCTCACTTCTCCATTAAATGTATTCTTTGGGACTCTGGGATGGCCTAGGAAGCTAAATGTTTTCTACAGACAGGAGGCAGGCAGAGGACGTCGGGGAGGGGTCTGCTCCAGGGGGGCCCCCTAGGTCCTGCTGGGTTAGAGCCCTGCACCGTTTTGATACATCGTCAGTCTTCTTGATCATGGGTGGAACCTTCTGTGTGGTTTATCTTGCTTTCTTGTTCCTATGAGATAAAGTCACTCCAGAAATGAACTGGTGGGGAAGGAAGCAGACAGCAGCCTTTCGGGGCTACGGACCTTTCACCTCCCTGTTTATGGAGCTCCTGCAACTAACCAGAGAGTTTTTGTTCTGCAAAACTCGTGACTCACTGTTAAAGTTGTAAAATCAAGCCTGCAAGTTCTCTCTGTGTAAGTGGGAAAAAAAAGCATTTTTCTTCCTCCCAACAGGAAGGTCCTTAGCCTTCTGCAATGGTCTGTTCATAATGGAAGCCCTCTTCTTTTATCTTGGCCTGTGTGATAGCTCTCTCTCACAATGATTGCAAATCAGTTGGCGATAAAAATTGGTGATTTATATGCACTTTAGGGATTTCTAGCATGGACAGACTTCTATAACAATGAGGGGGCATATGTCATGCCCTACGGGCGGAATTGTGTCTTCCCCAAATCCCAGTTGAAGTTCTAACCGCCAGAACCTCAAAATGTGACCACACTTGGTGATCAGGCCTTTAAAGAGGTAATCAAGGTAAAATGCGGTTGTATGGGTGAGCTCTGATCCAATACGATTGGTGTCCTTATGAGAAGAGGAGATTAAGACACAGAGGGATGATCACATGAGGACACGGGAGGCCAAGGAGACAGGTCTCGGGCAAACACACCCGGCCAATCCCATGACCTTGAACACACAGCCTCCAGAACGGCGAGAACGTTTCTGTTGTTTGAGTCACACAGAGTATGGTACTTTGTGATGGCAGCCTCAGCAAACTCATACATCACCATCAAGGAAACATTCGGGCAGATTGTTCGTGGCTTGGGGAAGGTTCTGCTTGGTTTGTGTAATGCCCGTTGGCCTGCAGGGGAGAGGTCATTTTTGGCTGGTCTGGAGCTTCGTGGTGGGTAGTGGTTTAGTCACTAAGTTGTGCCCGACTCCTTTGTGACCCCGTGGACTGTAGACCGCCAGGCTCCTCTGTCCATGGGATTTCCCAAGCAAGACTCCTAGGGCAGGTTGCCATTTCCTTCTCCAGGAAATCTTCCCGCCCCAGGGATCGAACTTGTGTCTCCTGCGGCTCCTGCATTGCAGGTGGATTCTTTACCGACTAAGCCACCAGGGAAGCCCTGGAGCTTCATGGCAGCTGAGAAATAGGAAGGGTTGTAAGTGTTGTGACTTATTCTGCAGTGAAACACCGACACGAGGGAGGCTTCACACGCTGATCTGAAGCTGGCTCTTCTCTTACCATCTCAAGTGTCACTTGGGGGTGGGGTTACATTGCCTCGAGGGGAGATGTGGACGACAGAATTCTGACATGGCCTCCACGTTCCTGGCCCTGGGAGATGCACACCTTCTGTTGGTTATTTAGCCAAATATGAATCTAGGTGCTGCTGTGGAGGGGGTTTGCGGATGTGATGAAGGCCCCTAATCATTTAACCTTAAGAAAAGTATCATTGGTGGGCCAGACCTAATCAGGTGAGAGTCCATCATGGAGACTGGGCTCTCCTGGTGAAATAGATTCAGAGTGAGACAAGGGAGATTCTCCATGGGTGGCTTTGATGATGGATGGATTCAGGAGACAGAGGCCCCTGGCTGACCATGGAGGAAATGGTTACTCAGTTCTACAGCTGTGAAGATCTGAATTCTGCCTTAACCGGGTGGGCAGGGAAGGAACCCCTGAGGTCCAGATGAGGGCTCAGCTGGCCAGCATCTTGATGTTAGTCTTGTTAGACCCTGAGCTGGGAACACAACTGCTCTACCCTGATGTCTGACCTACACGTTTGGGAGCTCTTAAGTGTTGCTTTGACCTAAGTTTGTGGAACTTGTTTCAGCAGAGGAGACAAGTGCAGGGAGGAGATGCGGCCAGGGTCCAGAGAGGGTTAAGGGGGTGGGTCAGGGAGACATGGAGAGAGAGGTCAGCAAAGGTCAGGACTGGAAGGTGGTCCTCGTCAGGCCCCCAAAGGCAATGGGGCAGGAAGGAAGAATCTGATTCACACAGGGGAAAGATCCCTGCAGCCATTCAGGGGATGATAACCACTGATGGACTGATGGCAGGGGCTTGCCCACGCGTGGGCACCAGGGAGGAGCCCACTGCAGTTGTCCAGGAGAGAGATGATGATGGACGACCAAGCCAGTCTTCTCCTGGCCCTGGTGGGGCATGTCTGGCCCTTCTCCAAGTGGCTAAGGGGGACAAACAGAGTCCCCTCTAGGTCCCTAGAGAGAGTGGGCTGGCTGGCTGTAGAGTGAGCTGTCCTAGGGGTGAATCCCAGCCTTGAGATTTATGAAGGGCCACGTGATCTCTCAGAGCCTCAACTTTCTCTATCTGTATAATGGGGATAAAAGTGCCCCTTCCCTGGCAATGGATAAGAAAGTGCTTTGCAAACTGAATGGCCCATGGGATCGGTGCTGCTGACCCCTCTGACCTCACCTCCCACATCCTCACTGGGCCTCAGCTCTCCTGGCCTGCTGGCCTCCTCACAGAGTCCTCCCCGAGGATCTATCTTTGTGGCCCCCACCATGATTGGAATTCTCCACTATCTGTCTTCTCTGCTAGATCCAAGCTCCATAAGGCTGGCGGCTGGGCTGGGCTGCTTGCCAGGCTGGCTGGGACAGTCCTTGGCACAAAGTAGACCCTCAATCAATGTCTGTGGGAACAAATGCAGCTCCTGGGTTGTCAGGACCCCCTGTTTCAGCTTGCATTGTGTTTCAAAGGGCAGAAGTTCTACCAAGTTCTGGGGGCAGCTGGAGGATGCGAGTCCTGGGAGCTGTCCAGGTCGGGCGCTTCAGGCTCTAATTTTCTCCCTTCCTGCTCCTTGTCACAGTCGCTTTGTGGTTTTCCACCAAAGGCGGGAGTCCGAGTCTCTTGGGCTTCAGAGCTACAGAACTGATCATTTCCAAGTAATTAAAACATGATTTGCAAATCAGGCCTCCAGGAGCATCCTGGTGTCTGCCAGGGTCTGCAGCCCGGGTCCCACTCATCCGGAAATGAGTGTCTAGGGCCAGAGAGTCTACTATTCCGTTGCTTAGGAAACCACGTTTCCCCTCCTGCCTTGTCCCCGGGGTCCTCGGTGTCCTCAGCCAGGGCCCACGCCGTGGTCCTGTCTTCTGACTACAGCCCGATGCAGCGGCTGCTCATCTTCAGCGTGCTCAGAGCCCGTCTGCTGAAACACAGGACAGACCTGGTCAGATCACCCTCAGCCCTCTCCAGGGGCTTCCCACGTCCTCACCGTGGCCTGCAGGGGACTTCATGGCCAGACCCCCGGCTCCTGGCCTCCCCTCCCTGCCCCTCACCCCTTGCTGGCTCCATCCCAGCCCCTGCTGTCTGCCAGGCAGGCACCCCAGGGCCTTTGCACTGGCCGTGTCAGGGACTTCCCTCACACCCTCTCACCAGAGAGCTCTTTGCCCTCCCCTTCTCTCCCCTCTCTTTCCCTCTCCCTTCTTCCTCTCCTCTTCCCTTCTCTTTCTTCCCCCGTTTTTAAAGAAAATGTTTCTTTCTTTTTATTTTTGGCTTTGCTGGGTCTTCACTGCTGCTCAGGCTTTTTTCCTAGCTGCAACGAGCAGCGGCTACTCTCTGATTGGGGTGCGCAGGCTTCTCATTGTGGTGGCTTCTCTCATTGCTGAGCACGGGCTCTAGGGCACGCAGGCCCAGGAGTTGCAGCTCATGCGCTCCGTAGTTGTGGCACATGGGCTTGGTTGCCCTGCAGCTGTGGGATCTTCCGGGATCAGGGACTGAACCCGTGTCTCCTGCATTGGCAGGCAGATCCTTTGCCACTGAGCCACCAGGGAAGCCCTCTTTCCTTCCTTTCACTAGACCTTTGATCAGAGAGCCACAGAGTTTCCTCCGATCTTGGTCTGTAATAAATATTAGCCACGTGTTGCTCTGCGGTTATTCCTCTGGCTCCTCCATCAGGTACAACAGAGCTGTGTGTCTGGGCGGCATCTCTCTCCCCCTGGGGGCTGGGCTGGGCCTTCTCTGCTGGGTCCCCGGCGCTGACAGCAGGCTCTAGCGGGCACATAGAAAGGTTCAGTGAGCGTTTCTGGAATAGGTGCCTGAGTCCACAAGTTGGACTTAGTGATGCCTCCTGTTGTTCCCCCAAAATGGTTCATCTCTTGGGGGCTGTCGAGCTTTCAAAAGATAACATCGAAGCCAAGGATGGGGAAAATGAAGGATTTATTATTTGCAAGTAAGGAGAGCTTGGAAACTAGGGATCATTCCCATAGCAGTGTCTCCTTGAACAACAAAATTGGGCAAGTTTTAAGCTAAGGGTATATGCATATTCATGAAGGGGCTTGAGCAGAGGAGAATGCAGTCTTGAATTGGGGCAAGGCTGACAAAGTCCGGGCTCTGGTTGATTGACGTCACGGGGGAGAGCGGAGGTCAGCACCGTCATTCCTTGGGTTCCAGTTGATCGGGTGGGTGAGGGCTCGAGGGGCATTGGATCCTGCAAAGCAGCTCAAGAATGCACTTCAGGCTAATCTTTACCTTTGAAACAGAACTGGAGTCTTGACTTCTGATTTATTGTCTCCGATACAGTTATCTCTCTGACCTGGTAATAGCTGTTTGTGCTTCTATTCCTTTACCATCATTAACTCCTGAGGCCTGTTCCTTTGCAAGGACAGGCATTGGGTCTAAGCTTAGATCACAGAACAGCTTAGGCCAAAGATGGCTTCTCTTATGTCAAGAAAGCCGTGCCTGGTTCTCCTTTTCTGCAGACCCCTAACCTTTCCACCTACAACCTCACCACCAGCCCGGCAGGATTTATTTGCTACTGCTTGTCAGGCATGCATGGGGACCAGACATGGGGACCCCTATCCCCACGGCCTCATGGCATGCCCCCGCTGCTCTGTGGGCAGTGAATATTATCCCTATTTCACAGTCCAGGAAGCTGGGTAGGACCCGGCGGCTGGGGGGTGAGCGAACTTTGCAGGATAGAAATTTCTCCCTGTTTCTCCCTCTTGGTGGTCAGTTATTACCCAGAGACTCAGAATCTGGAAGTCCCGTTGGAAGGAGCCTCACAGGGCCTGGTGTCTGCCCACCCCCATCCT
This sequence comes from Bubalus kerabau, assembly GCF_029407905.1. NCBI lineage: Eukaryota > Metazoa > Chordata > Mammalia > Artiodactyla > Bovidae > Bubalus > Bubalus kerabau. The sequence goes on from NC_073624.1 coordinate 4,857,597, forward strand.
GTCCACTGCAGCCCTCACCCCACTCTGGGGTCATGCTCTCTTCCTGCCCATCCCCTACCCCATGGCCTTGAGCTCCTTGATGGCGGAGGAGGGGTCCAGGTCACCACTTGGCCCCAGGACACTTTTAGGAAACACTTGCTGTGGAGACAGAGGTGTGGGGATGGGCATGTCTGAGTTTACACTGTGCTCAGGAAACGGGGCAGGTTCTGGTCCCAGAAGAAGGTTCTGGAGAGAGGTGGGGTGCTCCGGGTTTTGGGGGGGTTACGGAGCTACCTCCCGGGACAGGGTGGGGAGGGCTGGGGGTGAGCACGCTTTGGGCTGTGCCTGTCTTGGGACTGAGAAGGACCAGCTGCTCCAGTGGGCTGTGGATATTTACCCGCTAAACATGAGCCTCCGTCACCATGGCAACCTCCTAGTCACAAGGACGATTCCCCACATCTGCCCGGCACCCGGCATTTCTCATTGCGCCGTCTCGGGCGTTGACTCATCCCGCTGTCCTCTCAACATCTCGGGAGCCGATTCTGTAATTGTTCCCTCCTGCAGCGGGAGAAACTGAGGCTGGGAGAGGGGAGGGGACTCAGCCCGGGTCTCTCGGCCGAGGAGTGGCGGTTGTCGACTGCTCACACTCACTCCTCCTCGGGGTGTGGGCCTGGGCTTGGGGGCCCCTTCCCTGGGGTCTGACGGTGGAGAAGGCTCACGAGGTCACTGGTCAAATGGGGCCGGGAATCTGCTCGATTAAACTGGGTATTTCCTGCTTTGAAAGTGAACCTGCTGCCTCCAGGGAGTAAGTCAGACCAGGGCCGGCCTCCTGGGTGAGGGTTACAGGTTAGCCTCAGGTTCCATGTCCTTACCTGTGATGGGATCGTGACCTTGGCTCCGGTTGGCTGTTAGTGTTAATATTTCCCCAGACTTGTCTAGCAGGGGCTGGCTGGGTTTTGGGGCAAAGGGGAGAATTCGTACTGGGAGCCAGGTACTCTGGCCACTAGTAAGCTGGGCCCTGCAGGTCGGGCCGGATTGGCCCCACGCTCCTCCCTTGATTCTTTGGGGGAATTCTTTCCAGGGGTCTCTTGTCTGCATGAAGCTCCTGGCAGGCTCCCCACCAGCCCTCCTAATGGGCCCAGGTTCAGCGGGGACCCTGCTACACAATGTCCTTTGTGTGATCACGTTGGAAAAGAAATGCAAAAGTGTATTGTAAAACCACAAAGTGCTGCTTTGGGGGGTGAAACGGATGAAACTCTGGATGGTGGTGGGAATTGCAGTCACTGGCAAGAAGTTCCTTGTTCTTACGGACACCCCGCCCCCAGCATCCCCCCAAAGACTTCCCTCCCACTCCTGGCGAGCAGAGATTAGCGGTGCACTCAGGCAAGACAGACCTGGCTGCGTTAGCCCCACACTGTCAGGACAAGGGCTAACCGCCTGCCTTGTAAATGTCAGGTCGGCTGTTAAATGACTGGAAAAGGTCTGGTCCATTAGGCTCGGGGCAGAGTTACGGCTGCAGATAAACACAATCGGCCGCCTGAATTCTTCCTCCCTCCAAACGGTGTGACATTTGCGTCATAATCTGGTGGTCTCCTAGGAGAAGCCGCCAGCGTCAGGTGGGGTGACAACCGGGGGAATGTCTCAACAGTGTCTTAGGTGGGCCACGCTGCCTGGGCTCCACCCGGGGGGCCTTGGGGGTGGGCAAAGGGTGGGCCTGGGGTGGCTCTTACAGTCTTTCCCTTAATCTTGTAGTTTTTTGTGACTCATTCATTTACTCATTCACTAATCAGCCAATATTTCAGATCACTGTCCTCTCCTCCTGAAACCCCCAGCTTTGAGGTGTGTAGGGCTTCCCTGGTGGCTCAGATGGTGCAATGTGCAAGATCCAGGTTTGATCCCTGGGTTGGGAAGATCCCCTGGAGAAGGGAATGACTACCCACTCCGGTATCTTTGCCTGGAGAATCCTATGGACAGAGGAGCCTGGCGGGCTACAGTCCACAGGGTTGCAAAGAGCAATTAACACTTTTGCTTCACTTCATTGCCCCTGCTGGTCACTTCACTGCCCTCCCCCTCACCGCCTGCTCCCTGACTTCTGAGGTCCCTGCTTCTCTCTTGACACCTCCGCCCCAAGAAACCCCGCCTAGCCTCCCAGTTTCCCCTGGAATCCATCTGTCTAGCCTGGACCTCTCCTTGAATCCCAAACCGAGAACCCATCTGCCAACACGCTGTCCCTCTTGGGCATTTAATGTGGACTCGCAGACACTTCTCCATGCCTGCAGTGCCCCAGAACTGCTCCCGCCTTCCAGTGGCTCCAAGTCTGGGGGTTCTTCTGACTCCACCCTTTCTCTAACACTCACAGTCAATCCGCTTGTAGATCCCATGGGCTCTATATTCAAAAGACAGCTGGAATCAGGCCACAGAGCCCGCCTCCCCAGCCATCACCTGGTCCAGGCTGTCCTCGTTACTGGCTTGAATTACTGCACCAGATGAGTCTCCCCGCCCCCTCCCCTGCCTCTTGCCTCATCCCTCCCACGTCACGGCCTCAGTGGGCTCCATTGACACCTGAGTTGGGTCATGGGTCGCATCCACCTTGTCTGGGCAAAGTGGCTGTTCTCAAGGGCCCTGCAAGACCTCGTCCCTTCACCTCCTGATCGCATCTGAATTTGGCAGAAAGGGGAAGCCTTGTGAGGAGGTGACATTTGAGCAAAGAAAGGAGAGGGGTGAGCTGGGAAGCTCTCTGGGGGGATGAGGGGGTGAGGGGCAGGTCGTATGAGGCCTGGGGCCTCCTGCAGATTCTAGCTTTTACTCCATGTGAGTGAGAAGCCTGCCCAGGGCTGGTATGAGGTCGGCTGGTGGGATGGAGCTACGGTGGGTCTCATGGCATCGAGAGAGAGGGAGGGGGTGGGGGAAGATGGGCAGGGGACAATCCAGGGATGACGACGAGGGCTGGGGCTGGGGGTGGGAGAACCACCAACAAGTGGCTGCATTCTAGGTTACCCCCTCAAGGAGGTCTGAGAGTACTCTCTGATTGGTTGGATGTGGGGTACATGAAGGCTTCCATGATGGTTCAAGCGGTAAAGAAGGCGCCTGCTATGCAGAAGCCACAGGAGACCTAGGTTTGATCCCTGGGTCAGGAAGATGCCCTGGAGTAGGAAATGGCAACCCACTCTAGTGTTCCTGCCTGGAGAATCCCATGGACAGAGGAGCCTGGTGGGCCACGGTCTATGGGGTCACAAAGAGTTGGACACGACTTAGCACATGATAGATGGACGGATGGATGGATGGATGGGGTTCCTGAAACAGGAGGGGAGAACAATTCCAGATGTCGTGGCTGAGTGATGGGAGGTGATGGAGACTGTAGGGGGAGGCAGCTGTGGAGCCAGAGTACTGTCTGCAGATGCCTGTTGGGAGTGGCTTTGGACTTTCCTGGCGGCTCAGATGGTAAAGAATCTGTCTGCAGTGTAGAAGATCTGGGTTTGATCCCTGGGTTGGGAAGACCCCTTGGAGAAGACAATGGCTCCCCACTCCAGTATTCTTCTCTGGAGAACTCCATGGCCAGAGGAGCCTGGTGGGCTACAGTCCATGGGGTCACAAAGAGTTGGACATGACTGAGCAACTAACACTCACTTTGAGAGGCACTGAGGCAGGCTGGGGGTGCTGCCCGTCAGGTGCTGCCCACTCAGGCCTGGGGGTTTCCTGGGTCTCCTCGTCTGATGGACAGGTGAGCTTCCTGGGGCTTCCATAACAAAGCGCTACAGGCTGGGTGGCTTAAAGCAACAGAGATGCGTTCTCTCACAGTCTGGAGGCCCCATGTCCAAAATCAAGGTGTCAGCAGGGCTGTGTTTCCCCTGGAGGCTCCAGGGGAGGATCCTCTCTTTCGGCAGCTCCTGGTGGCTGCCGGCCAGCATCCTTGGCTTGTAGCAGCGTTGACCACGCCAGTCTCTGCCACGGTCTCCTCTCTGCATGTCTGTGTCCACATTTCCCCCTTCTGGTAAGGACAGTGGTTGGCTTAGGGCCCCTCCACTCCAGGATGGCCTCTCATCTGAACCCAAGGACCTCTGCAGAGACGCTATTTTCTAAGAATGGTTCCACTCGCAAGTTTTGGGTGGCCCTGAATCCGGCAGACCCTGGTCAGTCCAGTGGAAGTGTCAGGGCCCAGCAAAGCTGACAAGAGTGTCGCCCAAACACTAGGCTTCAAGGCTGCTGAAGAAACCATGAGAAGGTCAGAAGGTGGAGATGATCACAAACCTACCCTCTTCCCCAGCTGTCACTCCTGTTTGTCCCCAAAGTTCACCTTCACACCTATTTCACAAAACCCCCAGCAGTGCTGAGAGGGGCCCTGAAACACCTCTCTTAGCTCTCCCATGTAGTGCCTCTGAGGACTGCCCCGAGCCGGCTGACCACTGCCTCTCTCAGGGATGTGTCCTTCACCAGCGTGGTCAGTGGTCAGCAGTGTGGGAAAGCCACTCCCTGGGATGGGTGCTCCCCTACAGGATGGCCCAGGCCCAAGGGTCTGCTCCAGGACACCCTCACTTCCCCTCAGGGATTGGTGTGGCCCCTGCATGGCCTGGGCCTGCCTGCCCAGAACCCACGACTCTGGTATAGGGTGAGGGGTGGGGGAGCTGGCTGGCCTCTCCTAGCTAGGAACCCTGCTAGCCCTCATCTGAGTTCTTTGAGGCCCCCTCCGTCCCTGCCAGCTTTTGCTGACACTCAGGGTGGCCTCTCTTGTCCTGGCTGCCTTGGCCTTCTCGCAGTTCCGGAACATTTCACGTCCACCACTCACAGTCTCCGGACCACCGGACAAGGGACTTGGTTTCTGGGCCGCAGCTCTTCATTGTGAAGGAGGACCAGGAGGTGTCACTTCCAAGGCTGTTGGGGAGTCAGGGGAGATGACCTGGGAGGGTATCTGCCCGGCATAGAACCTGTGTACACATGAGGGACGGCCATTGCTCTGTGCTTGTTGATTTCACTCGTGGGTCTGGTGTGAGGATGGTGGTGTGTGTGATGGGACGGCTCTTCGGTTACCTCCCCTTGGCCAGCCCGAGAGGACGGCATTTGTGTTCTCAGAGTCAGATCACGAGCATCTTCCTGACAGCCAGGATGGCTATATAATTTGCAGTGTGTGGTACAAAATGAAAACGTGGGCCCTGCCTCTAGAATCAAGAATTTCAAGATGGTAACCACAGAGCATTGAACCACTAGGGGAGGGCCCTTCTGAAAGACTGCGTGGGGCACGTGTCCATGAGGTTGGCCCTGCGGGGTGGGGGTGGGGGCAGGTTGCAGGGCCTTTGATGGAGTCGGGGAAGTGGCAGAGGGACTACCCGGAGAGGCCAGCCTCGGGGTTTCATGTCCCCTCATTTGTGCTGGGCAAAAGTCACTCTGTTTCCTTTCTGGCCTATTTTAGGCTCGGCTTAGCATGAAAATTTTATCGGAAAGTCATTTTTCTCCATCAAAGTCCAGAGGCTGAAAACCCTGCTGTAGGTGGGGGCTTAGGAGCAGTCAGGCATCCCTGGAGGGAAGGGGAGGCTGGGGGCTGGGCTGGGTGGCTCCATCCTCTGCCCGGCTCTTCTGGGCTGGGACCTACCCTGCTCTGAGACCCGAAGGGTGGGTCTGGTTGCCTTGGGGCCGCCTTGGGAGGTGGGCTCTGGCCAGCATGAGGGAGCCTTTCCAAAGTGGGCCAGCCTGGCTCTGGGGAGTGGCTCCCTGTGCCCAGGTGTCGGCTGGGCAGGGGGTGCTGGGGGGCGGAGGCTCAGGGTGATGGGGGCCAGTGGTCATTACGGTCTCTTCCGGGGTGCTTCCTAGATGCTCCCCTGTGACTCACAGAGCCTCTTTATGAAGAGATGGGCCCACAGTTCCCTTCTGCATAAACCAGTTCTTTGTTTCTTTAGTCCCTCAGTCGTGTCCGACTCTTTGCGACCATGGACTGCAGCACTCCAGGCTCCCCTGTCCTTCACCATCTCCCAGAGTTTGCTCAAACTATGTCCATTGAGGCCATGATGCCATCCAACCATCTCATCCTCTGTCGCCCCCTTCTCCTGCCCTCAATCTTTCCCAACATCAGGGTCTTTTCCAATGAGTTGGCTCTTCCCATCAGGTGGCCATAGTATTGGAACTTCAGCTTCAGCATCAGTCCTTCTAATGAATATTCAGGGTTGATTTTCTTTAGGAGTGACTGATTTGATCTCCTTGCTGTCCAAGGGACTCTCAAGAGTCTTTTCCAGTATCACAGTTCGAAAGCATCACTTCTTTAGTGCTCAGCTTTCTTTATAGTTCAACTCTCACATCCATTCATGACCACTGGAAAAACCATAGCTTTGATTATGTGGACATTCTTTGGCAAAGTGTTGTCTCTGCTTTTTAATATGCTGTCTAGGTTTGTCATAACTTTTCTTCCAAGGAGCAAGGGTTTTTTAATTTCCTGGCTGCAGTCACCACCCCCAGTGATCTTAGAGCCTAAGAAAATTAAGTCTGCCACTGTTTCCATTTTTTCCCCATCTATTTCCCATGAAGTGATGGGACCAGTTGCCACGATCTTCGTTTTTTGAATGTTGAGTGTTAAGCTAGCTTCTTCACTCTCCTCTTTCACCTTCATCAAGAGTCTCTTGAGTTCCTCTTTGCTTTCTGCCATAAGGGTGGTGTCATCTGCATAGCCAGCAATCTTGATTCCAGCTTGTGCTTCATCCAGCCTGGCATTTCGCATGATGTACTCTGCATACAGGTTGTTAAATAAGCAGGGTGACAATATACAGCCTTAATGTACTCCTTTCCCAATTTGGAAGCAGTCTGTTGTTCCATGTCCAATTCTAACTGTTGCTTCTTGACCTGCATGCAGGTTTCTCAGAAGGCAGGTAAGGTGGTCTGATATTCCTATCTCTTTAAGAATTTCCCACAGTTTGTGATCCACACGGTCAAAGGCTTTAGTGCAGTTCTAGAATGATGCAGAGTCAGAAGTCACCTTGGGTGCTGCCCCAGGATCTCCTACTAAAGGCACAGACTGGGTGAGGGTCCGCATGGGAATCTGGCTCCGTCATTTCCTGCACGTGGCTGACGAAGGCCACTGTGCCACCCTCTGCCTTAGTTTCCTCATCTGTGAAATGGAGCCGGTGGTATTCCCGACCCCAGGCTCACTGGGACCCTGTACAAGCTAATGTGTGTGCGTGCCTTGCACACCTTCATCCTCACACCAGTGGCAGCTTTTGCTACCTTCCTGCCTATGAGGAGTGTGGATGGCTGAATAATGGCCCCGAAGATGCCCTCACCCTAGTTCTGGGCATGTGTGAGTGTCTCATCTTCCATTGTCAGAGGACCCTGCAGCTGTGCAGAAGTTAATGATCCGAGATGGGCCGACCGTCCTGCATTATCCAGTGGGCGGAGTCACCATAAGGGTTCCGATAAGGGAGGCAGGAGGGCCAGGGTCCGAGGGGAGGTGCGAGGACAGAAGCAGAGGCCGATGGACATGAGGCTGGCAGCTAGGCCACATGGGTGCCTCTAGAAGCCAGAAAAAGTCAGGAATCACATTCTCCTCTGGAGTCTCCAAAGGAGCTGGCCCCGCCTACACCTTGACTTTCATCCTGGAAACGAATTTTTGACCTCTGACCTCCAGAGGTGTAGGAGAACACATCTGGATGGTTTTAAGCCACTACTCTCGTGGTCCTTTGCTACAGCGGCCACAGGACACACGGTTGGAGGGAATGCCATGTGGGGGGGCGACTGGGGGGTGGTGGTGAGGCTGTCTCCCCAAACTTGCTCCCAGAAGCCCTTCCCCACCTCCCTCCCCTCCCCCCAGTCCCCTTGCTCCCCTCTCCCTCCCCTCCCCCCACCCCTCTTGCTCCCCATCTCCCTCTGCCCAGCCCCCTGGCTCCCCCCTCCCCCACCTCGCTACCCCCTCCCCTCCCCCCCTCCCCCTCGCTACCCCCTCCCCTCCTCCCCACCCCCTGGCTCCCTGCCTCCCCTCCCCCCTGCCCCCTCACTCCCCCCTCCCCTCCCCCCGCCTCGTGCAGTGTGGGCCTCCAGGTGCACCTGCTCGTCTCCTCTGCCCGCATTGTCAGCCGTTGGTTGGTTCTGTCCACACATCCAGATCCAGCAGGAAAAGTGCCAGGTGCGGCTCAGAACATGCAAGGAAAGGCTGGTGCCTCCCCTGCACACCTGGCTCCTTCTACCTGCCTTGATATTTTTAGCTCTGGAGTTGCTGGCAAAAAAAAAAAAAAAAAAGTAGCTCCAAAGCATTGTAGTAACAGCTTGGGAGGCTGTTGCCTGGGGAGGCCTCAGTGTCCTCGGTGGCTGGGTGGAGCCTGCTTGGGGCTGCCTCTGGCTTTGGGGATGAATAACTCCAATCCTCGGTGGTCAGCTCCTCTGGCTTTCCAGAAGGATGCAGAGCAAGCTGTGATGACTCAAGTCCTCCCAGGACTGGGGCACGGCCACTCAGGGTGGGCGACCTGCCTTAGGCGTAGCAGCTGGTCAGCTGGCCGGGGACCCAGACCTGCCACCTGCCGGGATCCTCCTCAAGCTGTGAAGCTAGGAGGCCTCTCAGGGGGTGGGGGCACCAAGCTGCATTACAGAACCCCGGCTGATGAGGGAACCCCACTCATGGAATGGGGCCTCTGCCTACCTGTCGCCAAAGAGGAGGGCCCCCTCCCCAGCCAGGGCCCTTCGTCAGCAGTTCACCCCTGGGCCCTTCCCGCCCTTAGGGACTTCCCTGCCTCCCTAGGGGACAAGAGCCCCCTGCCTGGGGCTGGGTCCCTGCTTTGTCCATCGCAGCCGTGTGGTGTTGGGGGAAATCACACTTTTCTCAGAACCTCAGTTTCCTCATCTCTACTATGGGTATACGGTATTACTCCCCTCCTGCCCCTAGCTTCCCAGGTGGTTCCAGTAGTAAAGGATCTGCCTGTCGATGCAGGAGATGCAGGAGACTCGGGTTGCATCTCTAGGTCGGGAAGATCCGCTGGAGGAGGAAATGGCAACCGACTCCAGTATTCTGGCCTGGAGAATCCCATGGACAGTGGAGCCTGGAGGGCTACCATTTATGAGGTCACAAAGAGTCAGACACGACTGAGCACACTTATCTGCCCCTGGTGTTGAGCAGAAGCAGGAGGAGAAGGGCTGGCCCAGGTTCCAGCTGTCCCGGGCTCCCTCTCTTGCTTTGCCTTTGGTGGCTCCCTACTTCCCGGTGATTTCCTGGCACTTTACCTGGTCCCCTCTCACCCAGAACCCAGCCACGGAGGGGCTTCTCCTGGACCCATCCCTGAAGTCTCTTCCTGTCTCTCCACCTGTATTGACCCAAATGAGGTTCCCATCTGCTTCCAGCCCTGGATTTCCCCAAAGCCTCAGAGGAAATGGCAACCTGTTCCAGTATTCTTCTCTGGAGAATTTCATGAACAGAGGAGCCTGGTGGGCTACAGTCTATGGAGTTGCAAAGAATTGGACATGACCGAACGACCAAGCTGAGCTAGGGAATTGCACCATCAGGCATTTCTCTGCTCCAAGGGTCTTGGTCTGGGGTCTCCTGTGGCCTTGATTCCTGTCCCCCTTACCCCACACCCACAGTCCCCATTTGATTATCTGAGATGGTGTTTTCCTCTTTCACTCTCACTGGTGAAAGTTTCAAAGAATGTCCAGGTTTCCACCGCATAGCATCAATCACGTTAACCCTCTGGTATATTCAGTTTGAATTCTCTTTTCCCTCTCCTATCTCTCCTTCCTCCCTCCTCCCCCATCCCTTTTTCTTTTCTTTTATACTTTCTTCTTTTCTTCCTCCCTTCCTTCCTTCTCATTGAAAAAATCATTCTGTTGTTTTTATAAAACGACACAGCCATATTGTATCAGTCAGAACAACCTAGGTTATGCTGCAGTAAAAACAGCCCCGAAATACCAGTGACTTTAGAGCCTCTCTCTGGAGTGACATCACTCATTGCTCACATCCCATGGGCCAGAGCAAGCATGTAAGCACAGCCAGGGTCAAGGAAATGGGGAAATGAGATCCTGAGGGGGTAATCTGGGATGTGCTGCCTGCGTTACCCCCACCCTCATCAAAGAGGACAAATAAAGCACCCAAAACTCACTGCTGAAGGTGTACAAAGCACCCACATCCTACTGTCTAGAAGTAATCACCTTGCATGATTTTTTTTTTTTTTTCACTCTATATTAAGTGAACATCATTCTAACCAAATAAAGGAAGAGAGAAATAGACTTTAAGACAATATTACCCGGGACTTCCCTGGCGGTCCAGTGGTTAAGACTCCACCTTCTGTTGCAGGGGTGTTCGATCCCTGGTCGGGGAACTAAGATCCCACAGGCTGTGGGGCAACAAAGCGGGTGTGCCTCAGTTAGAGGCCTGCTCGGCAGCAAGAGAAGTCTCCGTGTCTCAGTGAAGACCCAGGGCAGCCAAAAAAGAAATTTTTTTTTTAAAGAAAATATTTTGTAACTACACAAGATTTTTAGTGAAAATATTATCTTTGATTTTTTATGTTCAGGTAAATTAAGAAGAAATGAAGGAATTGTTAAACTTCAAATAAACTGTTTTCTAAAAGATCCCTTTTATGAAAAAAAGAGTTTCTGAAAGACACTAAAAAATTAAAATGATTATAGGTATTAACCTCCTTGTGGCCATTTCAGACAGGTTCTTAGTTCCCTGCTGGGAAAGATGAAATCAGCACCCACACCTCTCTCATGATCTCCTCTCCTTTCAGCTCGTGATTTTTATACTTATAGCATTATTTCTTATGACAGTTTATGACACTCACCTTCTTTTCTGTAAGCCTAATCCCTATAATTGCTTACCCTCAAGTGCATACTTAAATTGGTTGGAGGTTCACCGGTTCTTCGGTTGCCCAGATTTTATCATGAATTGTTTATTTGTTTTCTCCCCCAGAAGGGCTCATGGGTGCGTTCCTGAGGTTCCTCCGTCCTTAAGAGTCTTTACAAAGTGCATCCCAGGTGTGAGTCATTTCTCGAGTTACACTTTTTTCCCTCCAAGACCTGCTGCTTCATGGTCTTATGAAGTGGACGCTTGCTGTAGAAGCCTTAAGCAGGCAGCTCTTCTCCTACTCATAAACAATTTTCTTTTTCATCCTAAATGCTTGAAGGAGTCTGTTTCTTTGAAATTCATAACTTTGCTAAGAAATACGTGTGGAGCATTCTGTAGCAGGCTTTCTGAAGTGTGACATGCTGTTTTGAATCTTGGATCCACCAATTGCTTTATTTCAAGGAGTCTCACACCATCCTTACACAACCTGTAGCCATTACTAGGGTTCTGAATCAGAGCCACCAAATTATCCTTGAGTTGCACTCATTTCTACATCTGTACACTTTTCTCTAACTCTCTTTTATCTCTTTGTCTTTTCCAGCTGCAGTCATTGGGATTATCTCAAGGTTTTCCTCTGAACCATTAATTCCATTTTCATCAGTATCTATTCCGTCCATTCATTCACTCATCACACATTTATTGACGGCTTGCCATTTGCCCAGCATCTTTCTTGCTGTTGGGGAAACAGCGAGATGGATAAAAGTCTCCCTCTTGGAAACTGGGGATAGAGAGGTCAAATAAATCGATTGGAGAGTATGTGAGAAGTGGCTAAGGGCTGTGAAGAAAGCAGCAGGGGTGGGTGAGGGTGGTCAGTGTGGTCTGGGTGAGAGGAGGACGCTGGAGCCACGTTAGGACAGAAGTGAGGCTCCTTGCTTCCTCTCATCAGTTACATCCACAAGAGTGTTTTGTCCTTAATGTCTTTGCTCAGGTCTGACATCTCCCTTCCACCTCACGCTGTTGTCTTACAAGCCTCTCTGCGGGTTTCAGGTTTGTGGAATTCGTGTTCTCAGCCAGTTGTCTGACGCAGTCTGGCTCTTGGCCGATCTCATCCGGGCTGGGCTGTGGGTCTGTCCCCTGTACACGTGTGTGTCCCCCTCCCCAAGCCCTTTCTCTTTCAGATGCCCTGTGTTTGCACGGTTGCCATGGCATCTTTTCATCTTGCTTATGCTTGGGTGACTCGGTCCTGATCATCTATTTGTTCTGGAAATTGGTATATTTACCTCCAGTTTCTCTTTTCATTTTTCTCATTTGTTTTTCTCTGAAACTCGCATCATAGTGTTTGGGATGACACACGCTCCCCATGGGTGATTCTGGGGTGGCCCTGTGACTGGCTCCTCTCTCTGCTGAGGCCAGCCCCTTTCTCCTCCGTCTTTGGTCCACAGTGAGCATCTGCTCGCAGCTCCTCTCCCGGGGCAGAGCAGAGGTGATGCCGTCCTGGCTGAAAACCCGGCTGTTTTCTCCCTCGGGATGGGGTTGAATGTCTGCACCAGTGCTGAATGTCCACTCATTATCTGTGTGACTTTGAGCCAACTATTTGGCCTGTCTAAGCCTCCATCTCCCCACCTGCAGGAGGGCGGTGATGACAGGCACATTCACTCAGCGGTCACCGGGGTGAGCCGTGAAGCCTTCCGTCCTGGGCGGGGACCCAAGATTCTGTGAAGGCCATCTGCTCCGTGACCAGGTGCCAGGTCTCCGCCTCCCTGGCCCCATGGCCCTTAGAGCAGCCCCTGAGGAGGTCCATGACCCCTACCTGGCAGAAGAGGAAGTGGGACTCAGAGAGGGGCTGGGGCCTCCCTGAGGCCACATCTGGGAGGGGGAGGGGTGCCGTTGAGACTGAGTCTGGGTTTCTTTCAAGATGCTGAGGTACCTCCCCTCCCACACCTCAGCCAGGCAGCAGAAGGGCTGGAAATCTGTGTTCAGGGGCTAGCATTTGCTCAACCTGAGTCTGAATCCAAAGCCCCCTCCTCCAGGCAGCCTCCCGGCTTGCTGCCCAGGCTCTTAGAAGTGCTGGGAGCCACAGTCCCTGCATGTCCAGGCTACAGCCTCCTGCCCTCCAGATTCACCCTGCCCCCACCTCCATCTTCTTTAGGTCAGCAAGGATTTTAGCCTGTACCCAGACATCACATCCACATTCTAGGCAGAAAGAAGAGAAGAAAGTGCTGCTGGTGGCTTTGACCAAGGCTATTATGAAGAGCTGTAAGAGAGAGGACTAATGATGCTTGGAGCCTGTGAAATCCTGCACGTCCTTGTTTTGCCCTCTTAGAAGAGCCACTTAAACTAGGACCCTACAGAGCTGCTCGGGAGATTAACTTTTCAAGGTTCTCTAGGAGTCATGAAATTCCAAAGCCTCTTGCCCCATCTTCCCTCCTGTACCATGTGTGACAAAAGGGCCCCAGTCCCGAACTCAGGGGGCTTCCCAGGTGGCACTAACGGTAAAGAATCTGCCTGCTAATGCAGGAGATGCAAGAGACGCAGGTTCGATCCTTGAGTCAGGAAGATCCCCTGGAGTAGGAAATGGCAACCTACTCCAGTATTCTTGCCTGGAGAATCCCATGGACAGAGAAGCCCGAAGTGTTGCAGTCCATGGGGTTGCAAAAGAGTCAGACATGACTTAACAACTCCACTATTCCTGGGGCTTCCCTGGTGGCTCAGCGGTAAAGAATCTGCCTGCGATGTAGGAACCGCAAGAGACTCGGGTTTGATCCCTGAACTCAGGAGTGCAAGTCCCTGTCTGTGGACTGATTCCTTGAGTGCTTTTGGTGGGTTTTCTGCCTTCTGGGAGCCTCACTTTCCCTATTTTGCTTGACTAGAGATGAGTGAGTTCCTTCCAGCTTGCTTGGGATCTGCGAAGGGAGAAAAGGAGCCATTAACATCAATTTCCTGTTATTACTGGGTATGTCATTATTGGAAAAACCCAGCAATGTTGGTCCCGGCCTCTGCTGATACAGAAGAACCCTGCCCTTGTTTATTTCCAAGATGCACAAGCAAACCTCCCACTGTGGCCGTCCTGTGCCTCCTGCTTCACTGATCAGTGGGCAGGGCGAGGAAATGGAAGCTCCGTTCAGGGTCTGACTCATCTCCATCAGCGGTGAAGTTCCGTGTATTCGCGGAAGCCCACCCTGGGCCCATGCTGTGTGGACAGAGTTGAGCCAGGGCTGCCCTGGGTGTGGGGCTCATCTAGCGGGCCACACAGGAGGTGGAAAGGCAACTCCAGCATCGTGGTGGGTGGGAAGAGGCGCGTGAGGGGTGCCGTCCTTGGAGGCCTGGCGTGGCGGTCAGGGACTGCTTCATGGGAAGCCCCCAGCAGGCTTCTCTGCCCCGCTCCATCCTCTCCCACCCACTCTCTGCTCCTGAACCCCAACGTCCGCCTCCAGCCCAGACTCCAGGGTGCAGCCCTCTAGTCAAGCAGAACCAGAAGTCTCCTTGCTCCTCAAACACAGCCGCCTGCACACCACACGCCTCCCATTGTCCACCTGTGACCGTATTCATTTCTTGTGGCTGCCGTCACAAATCACCACACGCTGTATGACTTAAAAGAAATACATACATCCCCGAGCCATACAGCAAATTCCCGCTGGCTATCTGTTTTCCCTGTGATAATGTAAGTTTCCATGTTACTCTTTCCATACCTATGGCTGATTCATGTTGAGGTTTGACAGAAAACACCAAAATTCTGTAATGCAATTATCCTTCAATAAAAAAATAAATTAAAAAAAAAAAGCACAAGAAATTCATTTCTGAGTTCTGGAGGCCAGAAGCCTGGAATTAACATGTCAGCAGGGCTGTGCCCCCTCTGCAGGTTCTGGGGGAGGGTCCTTGCTGTCCTCTCCAGCTCCTGGTGGCCCCAGGCGGCCCGTGGCTCCTGGCCACATCCCTTGAGTCTCCCCCTCTGTCTTCACCTGGCCCCTCCCCTGTATGCCTGGGTCTCCATCTCTTCTTATGAGGACATCAGTCATGAGGTTTATAGCCCGTCCTAAATCCAGGATTTCACCTCCAGATCTGTAACTAATTATATCTGCAAAGACCTTATTTCTAAACAAGTTCACATTCTGAGATTCTGGAGGGACATGAATTTGGGAGGAGGACCCTTTTCAATCCCTCAGGGACCTTGGTCAGGTGTGGGTCCCAGAGACTGCTCCCCCCCTCGCCCAGGCAAAGCTCCTGGGAGCTGGGCTCACGGTCCCTGGGCGGCTGACTGTCGGGGCTCAGCTGCTGCTGGGAGCCGGCCAGGCGCTGACGTCTGTGCCAGCGTTTCCCTTAATTGCGCTTCCAGGCTGGAGGAGACGTGTGCACAGGGCTGATAATGAGCTCTGCCACCCGAAATTATCTGTTTCTGGGGTTAGAAGTAATTTTCTGTCTGGGAATAATTAACTTGAGGACCCGAGAGGAGCAAGCTACAAGTGGAGAAGCGAGATGGGTGAAGAGTAGGTTTCAAAAGGACCCAGAACGAAGCCTCGGGATGCAGAAGACGCGTCTGGCCCCAGCCCTTGGCCATGATGGTGTGCGGGGCTGCGGGAACCCGGTTACCCTCGAGGCCCCTCCTATCTCCCTACAAGGGCCCGGCAGCTCCCACAAAGATCTGCAGTTCAGCCCACCTGGAGCGTCCAAGCTTCCGGCCTGATGCAGTGGGTGCAAATCCTGACTGGCCCCTGGAGAGCTGGGGGCGTGGCCAGGCTCAGCTTCCTCTTCTGTGAAAGGGGGTAAAGTGAGCCCCCCGGGTGCAGGGTCACGAGGACAGTGTGTGTGATGTCTGAGTGGGTGCCTGGCGCTTAGTAGGTGCTCCATAAAAGTGGCTCATCCTCTGGAGAAGCGGGTGTGAGGACTGAAGGAAGAGCGGGTTTAAGATGAATAGGAACAGCTAGGCGGTCTGGGTTCAGTCCTTTCTAATGACTCAACCAGCAAGCGGTTGAATGTCCCTGGGCCAGTGTGAAATGCGTCAGAATAGCAGGACTGCTCAGAGGTGAGATGTGCAAATATCTTGCAAACTGTAAAGTGCTATCCCTCTGTGCTTTACGATAATAATAAAAACACCAATCACCACACCCTGTCTGCTAGACCAGCAGTGGTCTTCTCCTCACTCCAGTGGTTCTCAAAGTAGGGGTTCCTCGGCCCAGCCAGTATCAGGCGGAGGACAGAGGAGGCTGGCATGATATAGTCCATGAGGTCGCAAAGAGTTGGACATGACTTAGCAACCAAACAGCAACAACAACAGCCGTATCTAAGGGGCTTCCCTAGTGGTTTAGCGGTAAAGAATCTGCCTGCCAAATGGGAGATGTGGATTTGATCCCTGGGTCGGGAAGATCCCCTGGAGGAGGAAATGACAACCCACTTCAGCATCCTTGCCTGGGAAATCCCATGGACAGAGGAGCCTGGTGGGTTGCAGTCCATGTGATCGCAACAACAGAATCACCACATCCCGTGGGCTAGAGCAGTTAATGCTCTTCTTGTCACTCCAGTGGTTCTCACAGTGGCGTTCCTGGGGCTGAGACAGTATCAGCTGGGAACTTGCTAGAAAGGCAAGGGGACCCTCATCTCCTCTAGGCACCCTTCGGAAACTGGCCAAGGACCAGGAATCCTGGATCCTGATTTCCTCTCTGTCACCACCCCTGGTCGATAGAGACGGGAGGGGGTGACGGTCCCCTTGAAAAGGGCTGCACAGGGAAGACCTTACGAGGAGATGTCATTTGGGGGGAGGCTCAGATGAGGAGCAGCCAGCAAGAGACATCTGGGGCAGTGGTGTTCTAGGTAGGGACAAGAGCCTGTGCAAAGGCCCTCACATCCTGCCTCAGGGTCTGCTTCTGAAGACCAGGGTCTGGGGCCTCCCAGGATCTGTGGTTCACCTACCTAATGTGGGCATCCCTTCAGAAACCCAGCAGCCCCAGACTGCACTTAGCCACAAAGCCCCCTTTTCCACATAAACCCAAGTAATGAATCGCAGAGCCCCTGTGAGAATGAACGGCTGCTGTGACCTGGAAAACTGGCTGGGGTTTCTAAAGGGAGGATTGAAGGGGCTGCCGTGTACAGCTCTACAGGCTGTGCACTGGACATCAGTTCAGTTCAGTCTCTCAGTCGTGTCTGACTCTTTGCGACCCCATGAATCGCAGCACGCCAGGCCTCCCTGTCCATCACCAACTCCCGGAGTTCACTCAAACTCACGTCCATCAAGTCGGTGATGCCATCCAGCCATCTCATCCTCTGTCGTCCCCTTCTCCTCCTGCCCCCAATCCCTCCCAGCATCAGAGTCTTTTCCAATGAGTCAACTCTTCGCATGAGGTGGCCAAAGTACTGCAGTTTCAGCTTTAGCATCATTCCTTCCAAAGAAATCCCAGGGCTGATCTCCTTCAGAATGGACTGGTTGGATCTCTTTGCAGTCCAAGGGACTCTCAAGAGTCTTCTCCAACACCACAGTTCAAAAGCATCAATTCTTCAGCACTCAGCTTTCTTCACAGTCCAACTCTCACATCCATACATGATCACTGGAAAAACCACAGCCTTGACTAGACGGACCTTTGTTGGCAAAGTAATGTCTCTGCTTTTCTATATGCTATCTAGGTTGATCATAACTTTTCTTCCAAGGAGTAAGTGTCTTTTAATTTCATGGCTGCGGTCACCATCTGCAGTGATTTTGGAGCCCCCCAAAATACAGGAGATATCATTTACATAGACCTGTTTTTCTCATGAGGAGACAGGGCTCAGACAAGTAAAGTGACCTTCTCAAAGACCAGCCGGGGTTTGAAACTTAATCTAACACATTTCAAGTACCCTTGTCCAAACCCCTTTCCACCTGAGCACCCTGCTCACTCGAGCACCCTGGCAGGCTCTGTGTCAGTGCCTGAATCGGCTTATAAACTGTAGAGTGCCAGCCAAACGTGCGAAGGGGAGTCAGTATTCTATTTAACTCCTCTGCTGAGAGTTAGAATTCATGCCAGGACCCCTTTTGGGGCAAGGGCCTTGTGTGCCCTCCTCTCTGTGTCCCCACCAACTTGAACCATCTGCTCCTCATACATCGGGGTCATTGGAGTTTCAAGAAACACTAATGCAGGGACTCCCGTGGGGGTCCAGTGGTTAGGAGTCTGCCTGCCAATGCAGGGGACACTGGCTTGAACCCCGGTCCTGGAAGATCCCATTTGCAACTAAGCCTGCGTGCCACAGCTACTGAGCCCGTGAGCCCAGAGCCGGTGCTCCGCAACAAGAGAAGCCACCGCAAAGAGAAACTGGAGCACTGCAACTAGAGAATAGCCTCTGCTTGCCACAGCTAGGGAAAAGACCTTGCAGCAACAAGACCCAGCACGGCCAAATAGAAATGAGCAGAAAACATTTTTTTTCTCCTCCTCTGCCCCTCCTGGCTTGTCTGAATCTCCCAGGAAAATGTTGGCTCCCTGAGAAGGTGGCCCTATCTGCTTCGTTGGCTGCTGGAGGCTCACCACCCAGCATGGAGCTCTGGTTCAGTCCGTGGTTGGTGAGTGAGTGCTGGCTGACTGTCCACACATGCCCGGAGGTCGGGTGAGCTGGAGGGTCTTAACACCAAGACTCATCTAACCTGTGCAGCCCAGACCAGTCACGGTGTCCCCCTGAATCCCAGCTGCTACTTCTGCAAAATCCAAGAAGCCAACCAAGCCGACGTGAGGACTCTGTTCAAGGAGGGCTGTGTCCCGCCGGGCACAGCACTGGAGGCCTGCGGAGGTTCACCTGACTTCTCAGCCAGGGAGAGGCAGCTGCCCCCTGTCTGCGGGCTTTCAGCCTCCTGCCCACCACTTGGGTGTCCACAGCATGTTTAATTGGTTTAAGAAGGGAAATCGTCGCTCGTTTTTGGGAGATGGTAGCACTGACTATTTCCTACTCGGTGCTGGGTGCCGAGTTGACATTAATGTAGAAAAATTAGTATCGTCAGGACTGTATTTGGAGCAATCTCTTGCACTGGAGTCCTTGACACATTAATTAAACCTGATAAATGCCTTGTCTAAAGATAACTTTTGAACAATGGACCCAGTCACCCACTCATTAGTTGGATACATGCTCCGGCAAGTTGCCAAGGCGGTGCTCTGAGATCCCTGGGGCCTGTGCTGGGATGTTAGGGGAGTGAGGGGTGCTCAGCCACTGTGTCAGGGCCTGGCCCGGGTCTCCTGGGCCCGGGGGTGGGTAGGCACTGTGGACCAGGGGGAGCAGAGGTGTATCTCCACCCCAGCTCCAAGCAGGAACTCTGCCTTCTTCCACTTGCGATTCCCATCACAAGCCCCCTTCTCCTCAACGCCCATCCCATCACCATGACAACGCATCCCATGATGCGCACCACTGGGGAGATGGCAGAGCCTAGAGATATGACCCTTGCCCTCCACCGGGTCGTTGTCCTGGGGGCTCATCCTGTGGAGGCGTCATTTTCCCTGCCGTTCTGCTCCCCGCCGCCCTGCCCACCCCCCAGGGCTGGCAAAGCTGGCGGTGCACAAACGGCTCCCAAAATCTCAGCAACAGAACAGCCTTCCCAGAGCCCCGCGTGGGGGTGCTTGGCAACGTCACCGCAGCACCCCAAATTCTGTCAAACTGTGTTCTGGGCACCAACCAAGATGGGCCAAGTACAGAGACGTGCAGGACTGGGGAGTGTCACTGGGGAATGACTACATCACTCCAAAGACCCCCAAAGGGACCTGGGGGGTGCAGGAACAAGCGCAGAAAGCTGGAGGTGGTTGTTCCGAGTGGCTGAGATGGCGTTGGCTTCAGAGCAGGGCTCCTGCTGTCCTCAGCCTGATCCCTCTGGAGCGGCCCCTTTACTGGACGTCCGGCAGGGGCCTGCGGCTTCAGCCCTGGCCCGATTCAGAGCCTCCTGTGTACACAGTCTCCCAGGCGGTGGGAGGAGACAGGTGGGGGGCTGGGTTTGAGTCCTACATTTCATTTACAGCCGTGTGCCAGGGGAGATCTCTGTGCCTCTCTGAACGTCAGCGTTTTCAGTAGGCCTTGCCTCCCTGGGGCAGGGAGAGCAAATGGGGAACCTGCGGGCATCTCTCCGGTCCAGGGCGTCACAGAGGGGGAGGCTGTGGGGCTGGGAGGGCTGAGCAGGACGAGTAGCCTCACCCAGGGCACGAGGAAGACGACAGGCCAGGCCAGAGCTTGTTGCTGTACCCCAGTAGCTTTCTTCCCGCTTTGTTGGCACAACACGGGCGTGGCCAGTGGCCCTGGGAACTAACGAAGTGGGCCCCTTGCTCTTGGCAGATGTTGCCCCCATGGGCTAGGTTGTCGTGGCCGCCACCAAGACTCCAGGGAGATGGAGACGCAGAGCATTGCGAGGAGACAGGGTCAGCCCTGGGGTCTGGAAGCCCCCGCCCTCATCCTCAGGCCACCAGCATGGCGCAGACGTGGCCGTGTGCCTGTGCCGAGCCCAGGTCCCGAGAGGTGTGTACTTTCCACACCCTGCATCCCCGCTGTTATCACGGGAGCACACCCAGCTCAGCCACGAGCTGGCCGACCACCCCATGGGTGGGCCTGGCCAACCGCAGAAGAACCTCACAGCAGAGCCCGGCCTGAAATGCTGACCTGTGAGCCAAATGGGCTCATATTTGAAGCCTCTGAGTTTTCGGGAGTTCGTTATGCAGCATTATTGTGACAATAAGTACAGATTTTAGACAATTAATGGCTTAATTTAAAAATTGAAGTGTAGCTGACTTATAATGTTTTAGGTATAGAGCAAAGTGCTTCAGTATATTCTTTTTCAGATTGTTTTCCATTATAGGTTATTGAAAGGTATTGAATATAGTTCTTTATGCTATACACTAGGACATGGTTATTTATGTTTTTTATATATAATAGTGTGTATCTGTTAATCCCAAATTTGTACTTTATCCCTCGGTGGTCTTCTCTCCCCTTGGTAACCATAAGTTTGTTTTCTATGTCTGTGAGTCTGTTTCTGTTGTGTAAGTTCATTTGTATCATTTATTTTAGGGTCTTCATATAAGCAATATCGTATTTGTTTTTCTCTGTCTGACCTGCTTCACTTAGTATGATAATCTCTAAGTCTATCCGTGTTGCTGCACATGGCATTCTCTTTATGGCTGAGTAATAAATATTCCATCGTTTATCTGTACAACATCTTCTTTAGCCATTCATCTGCTGATGGACACTTAGGTGGCTTCTCTGTCTTGGTTGCTGTGGACAGTGCTGTTACGAACATAGGAGTGCATGTATCTTTTTGAATTATAGTTTTGTCTGAATATATGCCCAGGAGGGATATATATATATATATATCCCACTAGGGATTGCTGGCTCATATGGTAGTTCTATTTTCGGTTTTTTAAGGCACTTCCATGCCGTACTCCATAGCGGCTGCACCAGTTTATATTCCCACCAGCCATGTAGGAGGGCTCCCTTTTCTCCATACGATAAACGCAGTCTTCTGTCCCGTTTCAGAGCTGGGGCCGGGACCTCCAAGCCCGGCCCTCCGAGGCCCGCGTGCTCTGCGCCACTCCATGTGCCCTCCCAGCTTGGGCTCCGAGCATGACCCGGGGCAGCTCGGGTGTGATGTGAGGTCTCTCACTAATCCCCAGCCCGGGGTTCCCATTCTGAGCCAGCTGGGCTGAGGAGCGTGAGCATCGTCATCTTTGGCAGCAAAGTCTTAATCTGATTCCAAAGCTCACGTCTCAGCGCAGGGCTGGCTCCCCCTGGACTGCCTTTGCTGTGGCATCTGCGACGGGTGGCAACGAAGCTGCTCTTATTTGTGACGTTGCTTTTCAGAGCAGATCTATCCGGCTGTGTTATTTCTCTCCCGGGAGTGACCCGGCGGCCATGGGTGTGGACTGGCAGCACCTCCCGCCGCTGGCCTGCCTGTCTCACTCTGTGGCGGCTCCCAGGAGCTCTACGGTGCTGATGTAGGAAGGAGCCAGGAGTCACGCCACTGGGCTTGATCCCTGGTTCTGGACACTGGGGACCCAGCTGTGAGCCAAGCTGGCCTCGTGCACATCGCAGGCTGGTGGGGGCAGTGGGTGCCCACACTGATGGTCGTCACACAAAGAGGGAAGGGTCACGCCACTGGGGCAGAAGTCATCAGGGAGGACTTCCTGGAGGAGGCAACAGGCAGGCAGAAGGGGATGTCCAGGGGCAATTTTGGCCAAAGTCTGGAGGAGGGGAATGCAGGGTGCGTTTGGGGCTAGAGGGGGTAACTGTGGGCATGGGGTGGCCATAGACATGCTGGAGAGGCTGCCTGGCACAGGGTCACTGGAACCCTGTGAGCTGGGTGGGATGGGGGAGGCCAAAGATGGCTAGGTACTGATTTTCAGGGAGTGGCGCAGTCTCCTTGGCCTCAACCCTGCTGCCTCCACTGGAAACTGGGGTCCGCTGGGCCCCTGGGCTCCTCAAGGAACTTCCCAGCCCCAGCCCCAGGCCAGCCTCCTGGAGTTTATCTTGCATTTTTGTTGAAGTTTTTTTTTTTTTTTTTTTTGGGGGGGGGGCATGCCCCATGGCATGTGGGATCTTAGTTCCCTGACCAAGGATCAAACCCATACCCCTTCCATTGGGAACATGGAGTCTTAACCACTGAACCTCCAGGCAGTCCCTGAAGCTTCTTCAAGAAGCCTTTGGAGTGTAAAATGAACACGGATACAGAGAACTGTGGGCTTCCCAGGTGGCACTAGTGGTAAAGAACCCACCTGTCAATGCAGGAGACATAAGGGACACAGGTTCGATCCCTAGGCTGGGAAGATCCCCTGGAGAAGGGAATGACAATCCACTTCAGTATTCTTGCCTGGAGAATCCCATGGACAGAGGAGCCTGGTGGGCTACAGTCCACGGGGTTTCGAAGAGTTGGACACAGCTGAAGCAACTTCGCACACACGTAGAAAACCGCATACAACAGACGTGTAGCTTCATGATTGTTACGGTAACCGCCTCCCAGGTCTAGAATGATTACGCTGCCAGCCACCCGTGGACCCATCACAGCCCCTTTCTTTCCCAAAGTGACCTCTGTTCTGACTCCGGCCGCCAACACTTTCATGCCCTTCTTTGTGGTTTTATCATCCACAAAGAAGTCATGCATCCTCTACAATTTCTTGTGTCCTTCACGTCTCTTTCTATTTAGAAGCCTCTGCGACTGAAGCGACTTAGCAGCAGCAGCAGCAGCTCAGCTCTTATCCCTAATGAGTCTGGCGAAGAGCGGAGGCCGTGGCCTTTCCCACGGTCAGCAGCCCGCCCTCCGACTGCGTTGTTCCGGTGCGGTCCCCGTGCGCCTCTGTCCTGGGGTCCGGCTCACTCGGGCCAGGAATCGTGGTCTCCCATCAGGAGGCCTTGGCATCGCATTGGCAGCTGTCACGTTCAGGGCGCTGATTCCTTTGGGCTGCAGATGGCGATGGTCTGGTTCTATGAGGCCGTCTTCACTTCTGATCTGAAACAAGTCCACAGAGAGAGGCTCCACTTCGTGTCGTATTTGGTCACAGGTGGGGCCTCCCTATGGGAAGGGCAGGGTAAGTGCTGGCTTCTTCCCTCTTTTTTCCGGTTGTCAGGATAATGATCCTGTTTCCTGTCATCATTGGAAGGCCACCAGGCTCTCTAATGGGAATGCCCTAAGGGTGGGGACAGAGTCTCATTCAGCTTGTGACTCTGAACCCAGTAGAGCGGGGCTTCCCTATCACCCAGCAGACTGTTGGCAGGCACCAGCATTCTTATAGGGAATTTCCCGAGATCAGCCTTCCCACAGCTATGTGGTGACAGAGGCTGAGATGGTTGGAAGGCATCACCGACTCAGTGGACGTGAATCTGAGCAAACTCCGGGAGACAGTGAAGGACAGGGAAGCTTGGCGTGCTGCAGTCCACGGGGTCACAAGGAGTCAGACACGACCGAGCGAATGAACAGCAATAACACATGAATTATATAAAATGTCTATGTTGAACACAGCAGCATGTGGAATGCATATATTATATCAATTTTTAAAAACTAGGCTGATCAAGAAGCATGTCTCCCATTGGCTGACCCTGTATCCTCCCAGCCGAGGGGGATGAAGAAGGCCTGCAAGGACCTCAGGATTTTGCTTCAAAAAAGAACTTGCTTTGCGGCTGGGCCTGGCATCGTGGGCCTCGGGGGGCCGGCTGTGACGGGGGTGGACTCAGCACCAGAGCGCTTGGGTAGTGAGTGTGCTCTGGCCACGGCTGGCACCCAGGTGGGTTCCCAGAAGTGGATCAGCTGCTGACACCCTGTAATAAGCCCCTTCTCCTTTGATGAGCTGACCTGGGCCCATTATCTGCAACAGCCCCAAAGTGCCTTTGACCAAGCAAAGTGACAGATTCCTGGGTTCTAAGGAAGGAGTGATGGGACTGTCTGCTTGGCAGGTGTGGAGAGGGGAGGATGTGAGGGTGAGGGGAAGCCAGGTCCTTGTCCCACTCGTGGTTGGCATTTGATTGTTCAGGCATTCACAGGGCGCCAGCTGTGGGCCAGGCCTGGGTGCCAGGTGCAGGGATGTAGGCATGGGGCAGGCGAGAAGAAGCCCACAAGGCCCGTGTGCACACACTTCCAGCCCCGCCCCGGGGAGCCTGAGTGCTTGGCCCCCAGGGGGCACATTTTTGTGACTTGGCCCCCATGGACGCACCGTGTCCAGTCCTGACTTGGCGCACCAGCGAGTTTCCCAGCCGGGCACGTCCCTGGACAGCTTCTCCCTGTGACAGCCTGTGGCCTTTGCTAACGTGCAGACCTCTGACCTGGGGAGGGGTTGGGGTGCCAAATCGGGTCAGGTGTGGGAGCGGGTCCTGACGCCGGAGGCACTGCAGGCATCCATCCCTGGACCAGGGGCTTCAGGGCTCAAGTCCTAGTCTGGGGACTCCTGCCCTGTGCCCCTTGTGTCTTCCTGCCAGGAAGGCCTCCCTCTGCAGACCCTGCACTTGGGCCACGGGAAAGTGTCCACGTCCCGGAGCCACACTTACCTGAGCTGTGGCTCTGAGCTTGGGATCTGAATGCTGACAGTGGGGGTGATCCTTTCCGCAGCACGCCCCACCTGCCAGCCACTGGCCCGAGCTCTTGGAAGGGAATTACTTCACTCTACCTTCACAGTAATGAAGATAACAAAGCAGGGACCATTCGCACCCCCATTTTGCAGATGAGAACACTGAGGCCCAGAGTGGACCTGGCCCCTGCTGAAGGTCAGCAGCCAGTACAGGGCAGAGGCAAGATGCGAACCCAGGTAGGCTGGCTCTAGAGCTGTGGGACAAACCTCTGGGCTGCCCTGCGCCACTTTGAGGGTCATTGTGAGAAGTGACAGGGACACTGCTGTCTCATCTGTAAACGTGCAGGGCGGTGGTGAATGTTCTGAGGAGAGAGGCGTGGGGAGTGTTGGGCCTGGCTGTGTGTGGGGATCTCAGGGGACAAGGCCACTTTCTCCTCCTCCCTGGGCAGGCTGAAGTCCGGGAAGCAGACACCTGCAGGAGAAGGAGCTGGCGGGGCCAGCAGGGCCTGTGGCATCCTTGGGGGCGGGGGTGGCACAGGGTACACCTAGTGTTCCTGGACGCTCACCGCCGTCCCCAAGGCTCTGTAGTCCAGTCCAGACCCTCTTGGCGTCCCTCCAGCACCCCCTGCCCCAGCCCCTTGCAAACCTCACTTCTGGGCCCTTTCTCCCGTGATGCGGCTTCGGAAGTAGCTGCTATTTTTAGCGCCTCCAATCAGGCCGGGCACCGGGGCTGACTATTGTTAGCATTTAGCGTCGTTAGTACCCGACACTCAGGAACTGATGTCGCCTTCAGACAGGGATGAGATCATCAGCCCAGAGGCCCACGGTCATGTTCCCACGAGGCTCAGCCGAACGTGGGGCCTCCCTCCCAGCCCCCACCCAGGCCGAGGGCAGGGACAGCCCCGAGGGTCAGGGCAAGGTCGGGAGCGAGGAGCAGCCTGGGATGGGTGAGCGCTGAGCATCTTCCACGGGCGTCTCACTCAGCTCTTCTGTGAGCAGCTTACACGTTCTGAACGCAGGTTGACACACATCTCTGCCCACCAGCAAGCCTGTCCCCGGCTCTGGGGCCATCCCAGGTTTCCTCTGGAGAATCGGCTCTCCTGCATATAATGTCTTGCTGACACCTGGGTCAGGATGGGGTCAGGAGCCCCATCCTTCCAGGTCCAGTGAGTGACTCAGGAATGGGCACATGGCCCAAGCAGAATGTGGAAATATCCACACTCCACTTTAAAAAGAAGTGTTTTTGCTGGAATGGCCACATGCCCACCGAAAAATAGATGCTATCAGGCCCCCTTGCTGCTAAGAGAGACCACGCGATGTAAAAGGAAGCCTGCTGGCGTGCTTTCCCACCAAAGGGGATGGTCTCAGCCGGCACAAACCCTTCTTCTTCCTGCCTGGAATGCAGATTCGGTGCCCAAAGCAGGAGCAGCCATGTTGCAACCATGAGGTTAAGAACTGTATCACTTTTGGCAGAACAGAGCAAAGGCTGTGCCTTCTGGAGATGGTGGCCTGGACACACATGGGCACCTGCCTCTTCTAATCTCGCTAAGATGATGGAGAAGTCACTCTAAAGGCATCACTCTCAAGTACAGAGCGAGAAGGAGAGGAGACCAGAGCAGTGGTTTGGGAGCTGGAAAACTGGTGGGTGAGCGGTGACCCGCTAGGCACGCCAGAGGGCAGTGTGGAAAGCCGAGGGGCAGCCAAGGTCTCAGCAGCTGGGGCCACCAAACCTCCCTGGAAGCGAGCAGAGGAGGACTGTTGGAAACAAAGCACTCAGCCTCCCTCCTCTGCTGGCACAGCTGGGTGATTGCCCAGAAGGAAACCTGGGATTTATTTTCGAGAGGGGACTGTCTTAGCTCAGGAGGTTATAACAAAACCACAGACTGGTGGCTTATAAACCACAGATATCTATTTCTCTCTGTTCTGGAGGCTGAAAGTCCGAGATCAAGGGTCAGCATGGTCATGCTCTGACGAGGGCCCTTTCTCCAATTCATGGCCGCCGACTTCTCACTGCATGGCAGGACAGGTGAGGGAGCTCTCTAAGGCCTCTTTTATAAAAGGGCATTAATTCCATTCGTGAGGACCCCACTTTCACAACCTAACTGCTCCCAAAGGCCCCACCTCCTCATAGCATCGCATTAGGCATTAAGGTTTCAACATATGAATTTAACAGGGGGGCAAATATTCAGTCCACAGTGAGGGTAAAGCGAGGCCTCTGGAGTGGGGTTTTCTGGCACATTTGGGGATGGGGGACCACATGAAAGTGGGGGCATAATGAGTATTAAGACCTCTCGCCCTGTTCCTTCCTGAAGCTGCTGGAAAACGGGCAACTGGGCCCTATCCCAGCAGACAGGAGGTCAGAGAGCATTGCAGTGGACCTGAGCTTTCCGGGGATAAGATCCAATACTCTGACCCTGGATACTCCCCAAGGAGACGTCCCCGCCAGATAGTCCCTGAGGACTGCAGTCATCTAACGCTACCCAAGGGCTCAGTGCTTCCAGTCGGATCTTTCTCTCTTTCTCTCTCTCCCTCCCTCTCTTTCTTTTCTCTCTCTCTCCCTCCCCTTCCTTTTTTCCTTCTTTCTCCTCTCCCTCCCTCTTTCTATGAAGTTTACACTCAGTGAAGTGCAGCAGATCTTAACACAGTTTGACAAGCTTTGACAAACATACGCATCCACATGACACTCACATGTCTTGAGGTGTCAAACCGTCCCATCAACCCCTCTCCAGTCTCTGTCACCATTAGTCCCTGGTCCCAGCATCCACCACCATTCCCGCCCAGGGAGCCCCTGCTCTGACCTCTGTCACATGAGCGAGCTCTGCCTGCTCCAGACGATCACGGAAGTGGACCACATGTCACGCGCTCTCTTGGGGCACTTTCCTTACTCTGCACAATGCTTTTGAGCGTCACTGACCTTGTCACAAGTGCTCACTCCTTTTATGACTGAATAGGGTCCCCCTGTTTGGGTATAACACGCTCGATTGGCCTGTTTTCTGGCTGGTGGATATTTCAGTTGATGACAGCTTTTGGCTGTTTACAGACAAAGGTCTGTGGATGTCCTTGTAGGAGTCTCTATGTGGACACACACCTCCAGTTTTTAACTGGACAAATGACTAGAAGAGGAAGTATGTGGTCACAGACCAAATGTGGTCACGAGAAATGGTCGTATTGATTTTTGCTGACATGGTCAGGGAATAAGGGGTCCTTGTATAAAAATCAGATGCTGTAAAACAAAGACATTCAGAGAACTAAAGAGTTCATAGAAAATAAAGATATTACAGCAGAAATGAGAAACTCAGTAGACAAGTTGGAAACTGAACCTGATCCAATCTTACAGAAAGCAGAGCAATAAGCTTATCATTGCAGCATCACTTATTCACATCTTCCTTTTCATCTCCCAGAAAAGTCTTCGTTTTCTTTGGACAGTCCATGCCCACAGTTTGCTAAGCTCATGATTAAGTATTTAATACTTTTTCTTGCAATTGTCAGCAGGATCTTCTTTCTGGTTTTATTTTTTTTTTTCTCTAGTATACACGAATACTACTAATTCCTGCACTTTTATTTTGGTTTTATCTTCTTCTGAAAGTTTAAAGCCTCTTTCATTTTTTTTTGATATTTCTCTGATTATACAACAGTCTTTGAAACTATAAGGAAAAACATGAATTCTCCCTGAGTCCCCTCATTAAAAACATAAGCATGCTCAGTCGTGTGCGACTCTTTACAACCCCCTGGACTGCAGCCCACCAGGCTCCTCTCTCTATGGGATTCTCCAGGCAAGAATACTGGAGTGGGTTGCCGTTTCCTTCTCCAGGGGATCTTCCCGACCCAGGGATCAAACCCACTTCTCTTAGGTTTCCTGCACTGGCAGGCAGGTTCTCTACCACTGGCGCCACCTGAGAAGCCCCCCAAACATACGAAAGCAGAGCAAAAGAAGACATATAAATAGAAAGTAGAAGAGATCATGACACCAGAGGGAAGCCCTGGAAGTAAAGATCCAAATATTGAAGCTCTACACAGAGATAACAAAGAAGGCAGAGGGAGAAAGGATCAAAGAAACAATTCAAAAGTTTCCACTTGCTGAGACCACCATGTGCCCAGAAAACTGACGAAAACAGGCCACCAAAATATATTCCCTTGACCTTTCAGAGTGTGTGGGACAAAGACATAAACCCAGGGCCAGGAGGAAGCTACACGCCAAGGATCAGGATGGAGTCTGTGTCAACTTCTCAAGAGCAAGTTCAGGTGTGCGGTGACCACAGGGATCCTGCCGGGTCCTCTGCCCAGGGTGCTGAAAGTTGTTCTGCTGTTGCCTCGGTTAACACGACCCCCTCCCCCAGGTAGTTTGATTAGAATTGGCCCGAGGAGGACAGTTTTCTAGAAGTGGGAGGCACAAGAAGTAGCAGGGTTCCTTTCTGAGCATCTTTGCAGTCAGGGATTACGGCACATCTGCAGAGCTTCCAGCCGGTTCTTCTCTTCGTATTCAGACTCTCTCTTCTTCTCCCGCCGGCCCTGCTGACCCCCAGCAGCCCCAGGCCTGTCCCCAAAGGCCACAGCTTCCCACAGACCGCACAGACTGTGCCCCTAAGCCCTCTCATGCGCTTCCGTTTTGGTGACGGGACACACCTGGCTCCAGGTGCCCCTGTGAGTTCTTGTCCCCTGCCACCTGCTTCAGGAGGCTGGCCATCCGTCCTCTTCGGATCCTCCCCAGACCCCTCTAGACTTCCCGTCCCAGATCCTTCTACAACTGTGCAGGTTCCTGTTGCTAGACAAGATCCCCACGGTAGTTCTGCTCTCTGACCAATTGCTGTCAGATACAATTTTGGCACCTGAAGCGGTTCCAGAAACATACGCATAGAGATGGAATTGGTTTTCTAATCTGATCAGAAGTGCAAAGCTATAGTCGCCCTTTCTTCTCGTCCATTAATCGTGTGAAATGGTCACTGACCATTTCAGTGACAGGTGCTGGCTCCCTCACCTGATCATCCCAGTAGCACTTGTCACTGAAAAATGATGAAATTCAAACAAGAAAAGAGGGTGTCTTCTATGGAAAAGAAATTACAGCATTTGAAGCTCCAATAAAGGAAAGGCACTAAAATTGTGCTGCAAAAAAGTTGGGAGGAAATCTGAAATCCAGATGGAATTCTGCACTCTGAATGTTTGGATGTATCTTAAAATTTTGCCCTTAATAAGAAACCTAAACTAGAAACTAGAAAATTCACCAGGAGTTTGGTTTTCACAATAAACACTCCCAGAAATGCCAGTAGGAGTTAATGCCAACCACAACCAAAGAAGAGGCCCCAGATCAAAGAGATATGTCATTAGACATTTTCAGTTTGAAATAAGATGGCTGCAGCTACATACGTGTCATTTTGTCTTAAAAATTGGAGGCAAAATTCACACAGAGTAGTATCAACCATTCTGAAGTATTCAGTGGAATGGCAGTTAGTGCATTCACACACGTGTTGTGCAAATTTCTAGTTTCCAAACATTTCAGCACCCACCCCAGAAGAATCTATGCATCATTTAAAACTGATTCTCTGCTTTGCAATAACTTTTTGAGTGACAGACATTGGTGGAGAGGACTGGGTGCTGGGGAGGGAGGCTTTGGCTTCAAGCTGCTCCTTGTCCCTCCACGTAGTGAATCTTCTGAAGCATGAAGTCACCAGACACGGGGGTGCAGAGTTGGGAGGTGGAAGGAGAGGCGGACCCTATCGACAGCATGAGAGCTTCTGGGTCAAGCTGTGCCTGAAGCCTGGGGATTCTGCATTGTAGGAGCCAGTAAGGTTTCTGCTTTGCTGGTAAGTGTGAGTTGGGTTTTCCCACCTGACCTGTTAACAGACATGAGCCCATTGAACCCTTGCTGTGAGGGGTGCATTGTCATCTGAGCTCTAGTTTACTGACCTTTCTGGTGAGGCTCAGACAGGAGTCAGAGGTTGAGCCTTTCTGCCTCTTCCTGCTCCTACCTGTCTCCACGACCTTCAGATATGAGGGAAGAAGGGGCTGGGTGAGCCAGGCTCTCTCTGTCCAGAGGCTTGGGACCCTCCCCTTGACCACCTCTCTGCTCTCCCGTCTGTGCAGAAGCCCCTCACTGAGAGGAGCAGGCAGGGGTCCTCACTGGGGTCAGGAGCCTGCAGAACCATCAACCTTCATTGCTCCTAATGCCACACAAGATGCCCCCATGAAGGCATTTTCTTTGCTATTTGAGTGGGACATCAAATTTCCTCTGTGTTGAATTTTCTTCCCGTTGAATTGTCTCTATAAGCCTGCGAGGCAGCTCAGCTTCACAACCCCACGCCCGCACAGGCCTCTATGTGACCTTGAGCAGGTTCATTAACCTCTCCATGCTTCACATCTCCCATCTACAAAATTTAATGGTTGGACTACACCAGCTCCAGCCAATAGAGACATAAATGTGAGCCACATATGTAGTTTACAATTTCCCGGTAACCACATTTAAGAAGTAAAAAGAAGCAGGTAAAGTGTTTTAATAACAGATTTTATTTAATTCCATCTATCCAAAATATTTTTATGGCATGTCATCAATATGTGTTGTTAATGAAATAGTTGACAATTCTTTTTGGTATGGCATCTTCAAAATCTAGTTATGTATTTTATGGTCGCCACACAAGTCTTGAATGGTTCTGGACTAGACTAGGTTTCAAATTTTCAATTCTGTGTTTTAACCCACTGGCCCCTTTCCCCACCAAGACTCTGCTCTGTGTCCCATCCTGTAAGTGGACAAGGGAGGTTTCTCTGGTTGTTTCAGGACCTTTTTGACCCTCATGCCCAACACACTGCCACTTCCTTGCTTACTTCCTACTTCCACCGGCCCTCAGTTCAGTTCAGTTCAGTTGTTCAGTCGTGTCTGACTCTTTGTGACCCCATGGACTGCAGCACGCCAGGCCTCCCTGTCCATCACCAACTCCCGGAGCTTGCTTAAACTCATGTCCATTGAGTCGGTGATGCCATCCAACCATCTCATCTTCTGTGGTCCCCTTCTCTTCTTGCCCTCAATCCTTCCCAGCATCAGGGTCTTTCCCAATGAGTCAGTTCTTCCCATCAGGAGGCCAAAGTATTGGAGTTTCAGCTTCAGCATCAGTCCATCCAATGAACACCCAGGACTGATTTCCTTTAGGAGGGACTGGTTGGATCTCCTTGCTGTCCAAGGGACTCTCAAGAGTCTCCTCCAGCACCATAGTTCAAAAGCATCAATTCTTCGGCACTCAGCTTTCTTTACAGTCCAACTCTCACATCCATACATGACTACTGAAAAAACCATAGCTTTGACTAGAGGGACCTTAGTTACAAAGTAAACCCTATTTGGAGTTGACTGTTCTAAGTGATCCCTGGGGGTTTTCATTATTTTGGCCATAGCTGACATTTAGATGTAGGAAAATCTCTGAGTTTTTCCCCCAGGACCCATGCTGCTGACTCCAGAACCTCTGGAAATCCATTTTCATGCTTTCATTCCTGGAATCAGTCAGCCCAGGAGAGGTTATGCTGCAATAACAATAAGTTCTCAAACCTCATTGGCTTCACACAGAGTTTGTTTCTTCCTTGTGAGAAGTTTAATGTGAGCTCGTAGCCCTCCTGGGTGGTGTCCTCCACACAGTGACTCAGGCAACCAGGCTGCTTATATCTTCAACACGTGCTCTTGGTGGAGGGAAAGAGACTGGGAGCATCATCCTGGACACGCGGTTTTGTAGCCGTTCCACCAGCCAGAACGTAGGAATGAGACCCCAGCTTAGTGCAAGGTATGGTCCTCCTGGGAGCCCAGGGGGAGGAAGTGATGCTTTCGGCTTTGAGCCAGTCCCTTCCTGCTTCAGCGCTGTGCTCCCCTGCTTCCTCTGCTTGAAATGCTCTTTACTTCCTTTACTGTCTTTTTTGTCTGTTTGTTTTGAGTATCTATTTATTTGGCTGCATCAGGTCTCAGTTGTGGCACACGGGGGTCTTTGTGGAGTCACGTGGCATCTTTGGTTTCAGTACAGGGATTCTCTAGTTGTGGCCCAAATACTCAATTGCTCCATGGCACGTAGGGTCTTAGTTCCCTGACCAGGGATTGAACTTCCATCCTCTGCCTTGGAAGGCAGATTCTTAACCAATGGACCACCAGGGGAGTCCCCCTCCCTTAAATTTGAATTAAGTTCTGATGACCTCAGGTAAATGAACTGAGCTTCCCTGGATAGTTTAAAGGGTAAAGAACCTGCCTGCAGTGTGGGACAGCTGGGTTCAATCTCTGGGTCGGGAAGATCCCCTGGAGAAGGAAATGGCAACCCACCCCAGTATTTTTGCCTGGAGAATCCCATGGACAGAGAAGCCTGGTGGGCTACAGTCCATGGGGTCACAAAAAATCGGACACGACTGAGTGACTAACACTTTTCTGATGACCTCAGTTCCAATGCTACTTCTTCAGGAAGCGCAGAGGGGAGCCACTTCAGGGCCAGGGCTGGAGCACTAGGGGGCGGGGGTCATGCAGGCCTGGCCCCCCACAGAGGGGAGCTCAGGTTTCATCCCATGGCCTCCTACCAGTGCGCTGAAATGGAAGAGTTTTCAGCCAGGCAGTGAGAGGATGGAATTTGCATTTGAGCACAACCTCCTGGGCTCCTCTCAGATGGAGCACTGATAATGATACTTCTATTTTTAAGAAAGGCCAGCTCCCTTGGTGGCGCCCTGAGGAAAGGGCAACCCTGCAAGACACCACTTTGATGAATAATCTCGTCTCCATCGAAATACTTTACCAACGCTCCATGTAAGAGGCTTATACATTATTCAGCCTCACAGCTGTCTCGGCAGAGGGGACCCTGGCTGTTCCCTAATGAGCAGCCAAGGGCTGGGGAGTGGGCTGGGGCAACAGCCTTAGGATTTTCTCTGCATCTGAGCCAAGTTTTCGAGCCCCACCATTTCCAAAACCAAACCACCTCCTTCATGTCCACAAAACTTGATGATGAATGTGGACTGTCAGTAACCCAGGGGACACAGGGCTGGCTTCTGGGGACAAAGAGATGAGCCAAGACACAATAGTGAACTGTCCCCATGTGGTAAGGAGACCAACAGGCAGTTGGGAGGAAGGGAGGTTCTCAGGAACAAAGGGGCTGTGGGAACCCAGGTCTGGAATGGCTGCCTGGGGTGATAATAAAGGTGATTTGGGGTCTTGAAGGATGAGTAGGAGTTCACCAAGTGGAGAAGGTGGGTGAAGGGCATCCTTGCCTCTGGAAGGCTGTGAGAGCACAGAGGCCAATGTGGGCGGGTCCTGGGAGTCAGGGACGTGACAGCCTCCTGCTCAAGGAGCATTGTGCATGCCCATTTTATAGATGAGCAAACTGAGGCTCTGAGAGGTGAAATTACTTGCCCAGGGTCAGGTGTCTGGTAAGTGGCAGGGTGGTGATTAAGCCAAAGCCTGTGCTGGCTTAAGGGATCCAAGACCCCAGAGGTTATGTGCTGGGAAGGGGGCCACTTCAAAGAGCCAAGCTCACCCCACCTTGGTGGGCACGTGGATTCTACCCCAGCCTGTTCAGGCTCAGAGCAGAGACCATGGCTCAGAGGCTGCCCTGCATCTGATGGGGAAAGGCTGACCCTGAGAAGGTCTCAGAGCTGGAGGGGTACCACCCTGGGCTGAGCTGAAACGAGGCGGCACGAGGCTGCACGGTCACAGGCATCAGGGAGGGCACAGGCTGGCTCCTGTGCCGAGGTGGGTGAAGGGCTGCGGCCGATGCCCCCGCCCGCCCCTCTGCACCAGAGCGTTGGGCCCTTCTCAGCAGAATCTGTGGTGAGAGCGTCGGCCTCTGCATCCCTACCCTTCAGATCATCTACAGAGTGAAGTGTTGGGACCTCTGCCGTCTTGGGCCACAAGGGATCTGAGACTGATGGAGCATTTGTGTTTCCAGAATGGCCTAGTTTTTATAGGAAAATCCTCCCAAGGCTGCTGCTCTGATGGCTGACAATTCTGGGCTGACTGGGGGACGCCATCCTGGTGGCTTGGACCCTGGGGTCTCTGGCTGGCGTCCTCCTCCCTCTCCTTCCCTCCAGTCCTTGTGCCGCTCTGTGCCACGCTCTGAGACGCTAAGAAAACTCAAACCTAGTCCCCAGCCTTGGCCCTTTGCGGGCCTCCGACCCTGGGGGTGTGCCCTGACCTGCTTCAATCTTAGTGGCCTTGCTCCTGGGGAAAGCAGAGGGGCTGACAGGCAATGAGCGCCAGAGGGTGGTCCACACTGGGTTGAAGGACGGGGGCTCTGGGAGCCCTGGGGTGGTGCCCGGGATCAGGAGGGAGCATCTGAGAAGAATCTAGGGCCTAAGGGCTTCCCAGGTGGCCCTAGTGGTAAAGAACCTGCCAGCCAATGCAGGAGATATGAGAGATGCAGGTTTGATCCCTGGGTCGGGAAGATCCCCTGGAGGAGGGCATGGCAACACACTCCGGTATTCTTGCCTGGAGAATCCCATGGACAGAGGAGCCTGGCGGGCTATGGTCCATAGGGTTGCACAGGGTCAGACACAACTGAAGCGACTTAAAACAGGCACAAGGAGCTGTAGACAGGCAGTGGGTGGGGAGGCAGGGGGAGAGGTCAGCCCAGGCTGGGCCAGGGAGGGCTTGTGGGTGTTACAGGGAGTAGAGTCCAGTTGGGCTGGGTCGGCAAGAGCTGGGCCTGGGCAGGGCTGGGCGGCTGGGCTGCAGGGAAGGAGGAGGCTCTGACAGCTTGCCTGGCAGGGCTGGGATCTAGTTTCTCCCAGTAGGTGACTTAACCCCTCTGTGTCTCCACTGCTATCTGTAACCTAGGGACAGTGGTCCTGCCCATCTCATGGGGTGACTTGGCACATCAGACCCATGGGAATGGGGTCTGCATGCAGTAGGTGGTCCCCTGAGGGGAACTCCTGCCATTCTTGTCATTGTTCTTCAGAGGACAGTCCTGCCTGGTCAGGGTAGCTTGGAGGCTCTGTTTAGGAGCTGCGGCTGGGGTGGAATCAGTCGGTGGCCGATGGCTGCTCAGCTCTGAGAGCATCGCATCTGTGGGTATTGTATGATGGCGCCATCCTTCCTTCCCTCCACACTCATTCTGACCTTCTGCCCTAGATACACAGGGATGAACCAGGCTGGATGGGGCTGGGCGGGTGGACATAGAAGGTTGAGGGTGGGGCACACCAATCTCCTGGGACCTTCTGGAAGCCTCTCTAGAAGATGTCAGGTCTGAACTGAGTTGTGGGGCTGAGCAGGTTAGCCTGCTGGACCAGTGGAGACAGAAGTGGCAGGTGCAAAGGTCCGAGGGCACATCCTGGTTGCCCTTGCGTTCTAGGGTCTGAATTTGTGCATGCTAAGTCAATTTAGTCATGTCTGACTCTTTGCGACCCTGTGGACTGTAGCCCACCAGGTTCCTCTGTCCACGGGCATTCTCCAGGCAAGAACTCTGGAGTGGGTGGCCATGCCCTCCTCCAGGGGGTCTTCTGGTCCTAGGGGTCGAGCCTGCATCTCTTATGCCTCCTGCATCGGCAGTCGAGTTCTCTACCACTAGCCACCATCACCAGCGTTCAAACCCTTGTTCTGCCGCTTACTAGACAAGCAACACTGGACGCGAGACTTCTGCTCTCTGTGCCTCAGTTTCTTTGTAAGCGAGAAGGGAGCAAGGAGCCACACTTACCTGTTGGCGTTGTGGGAGAGGTAAGTGACGCGTGTACAGAGCTTTGAGCAGGGCCTGCAAATGCTAGTCAAGATTAATATCCTGTGAATCATCTGGAGAGCTTGCTCATAGATTCAACCCCCTGCTCCCCAGTGGAGACCAGCTAGAGGAAATAACAGCATGAATGCAAATTCTTGACAGGCAGAGATTTCAAATCCTGCTGGTGACGACCTTCTAATTGCATTGAAAAGGAGTGTCTTTGATCGCCTGCTCAGACACCGGCAGCTGCTG
The DNA here is from genome assembly GCF_029407905.1 of Bubalus kerabau. Taxonomy (NCBI): domain Eukaryota; kingdom Metazoa; phylum Chordata; class Mammalia; order Artiodactyla; family Bovidae; genus Bubalus; species Bubalus kerabau. The sequence goes on from NC_073624.1 coordinate 4,894,184, forward strand.
GGTGACAAGCCGCTGTCAGATGCTTCTAACAAGCCTGGGGGTTCAGGAGGCCAAGGTACCACCTGGACCAGGGCTGGGATAATTGGGTTCTTCAAAAGGGCCACCAAGAGGAACACTGATGAAATCGTGCCCAACTTTGAGGTGGTGATGGGAGCGCAGGTATGGATCCCCGCCCGCAGCAACACGCTGCCTTTGTCAGTGCCCGTCTTGAGCACTGAGGGCCCCGGCGTGCCCCACGGCCAGCTGATGCTACTGCCTGCAAGGTCCTGGGGGCGGGGGTGCAGGGAGCTCGGCTACTTCCGCTTCCGGGAAGGCACACCCCCTGGGAGTGGAAGTGCGAGGGGCCCCGGCCACACTTGCCTCTGGCTGTTGAGTTAATAAACAGCTGTCGCCTCCTGTGGCCCAGATGGATCCCAGCTCCATGTGCACCCAAAGGTTCTGCTAATTAAAATCAGATTTTGACATCTGGGGCTTTTTGCTGAAGACAGGAGATCATACTCTGGCATCAGGGGAGAGTGGAAGCTCTGAGTTCTGCCTAAACGTTGGGCCCCAGACAGCTGGTGTATGACTCCAGACATTCTCATGCCTTTATTTATCGAATATGTTGGTACTCTTCCCCCACGGTCCAGAGGGGGTTTGAAGCAGCCGTAAGAAACGTGTTCACCTTGACATGGACAAAGAAAACCCCACACATGCATGTGCACACACACATGACTTCTGGAGTTGCAAAGGACTATGTATGAATCCTGCTCTGTCCCCTTCTTGTTGTGGGTCCTTGGACAAGTCATTTCCCCTCTCTGAGCCTCAGTTTCTGTGTCTGTACAATGGGTTGATGCTCCCCTCTGCTCCTCTTCCATACTCATACGTGAGGCCAGCACAGACAAGGGGACCCAACGTGCCAGGGTTTTGTTTTCTTTCTGTTTCCATTCTTCCTTCCTTCCTTCCCTACTTCCTTCCTGTCTTCCACTTTGGGGATCTCTCCCCTGGCCTCCCATACCCTCCCACAGCTTTTTCTGTGCATCAGGAAACAACACCCTTCAGAATGACATTCTTCGCCATTAGCTGAAGGCTTGCGAGTGGTTCGCACCTGTGGTTAGTTTAAGCATTAGCGCTTTGGAAGCTCTGTTACCCTTTCCAGCAATCAGAGAGGGTTCCGGGTCACTGTCAGACACAGATGCGCTGTGGAGCTTGTTTAGGTGGACACGAGGGGGTGGGGGTAGTGATCATGTGACAAGAAGTGCAGGCCACACCCGGCCAGGTGGGTGTGCTCACGAGGGTGGGGCTGGGGAGGTACACGCATGCCCTCCAAGTGGGAGTTCCAGCAGAAGGAAAGGGTGAGACCTGGTCATTTAAATTATGCATCTATGTCTTTCTCATGGATGCAAACAGTTGGTTACCTGGATACTTGATGTCTTATGTATCAGGTCTCTGTTACTGGTGTCAATAAACAGAGGGGCACAAGGGCCAAGCCATGTGGGTTCAGGTCTGGGCCCCACTGGGTACTGGTGATTAATCACAGACAAGCTGTTTAACCTCTTGGGAGCTTCAGTTTTCTCATCTGTAAGCTAGGCTCACAAATTGCACAGACCACACAAGATTGCTTTGAGAATGAGCTGAGTTACTTGTCAAGCACTTGCCAAGTGCCCGGAGCACAGTAAGCATTTGAAATAAGTTTTCTACCCTTCCTATGCTGTTTAAAAATTTCCCCTATTCTGGACTTCCCTGGTGGCTCCGTGGTGGAGAGTCCACCTGCCGATCGATGCATGGCTTCAGTCCCTGATCCAGGAGGATCCCACGGGCCGCAGAGCAACTAAGCCCATGTGCCACAACTCCTGAGCCTGCGCTCTAGAGCCCAGGAACTACAAGACCGAAGCCAGGACGCCCTGGAGCCCAAGGCTCAAAACAAGAGAAGCCACTGCAGCGAGAAGTCCGCACTCAACAGTGGCCCCCGCTCGCCTCAACTAGAGAAAAGACCACGCAGCAGTGAAGAAGCACAGCCAAAAGTAAATAAGTAAATAAAAAAATGTTAAAATCCCTCACATTTTATTAGTCAGCTTTTGCCATAATAACGCTGCGTAACAAGAAGCCCAAGCCTCTCAGTGGCTTTCAGCCAGGGTGAGGCTGGTCTCTGGGCTGTGGTTCGTTCAGATTTCAATCTCTTCTTATTGAGAGCCCAGGAGGAAGGAGCAGGACCACCTGAGACGTCTCTGCTGAGGGTGGGGGGCGGGGGGGGGATCACGTGATGCCTCCTAGGGCTGTGGCCTGCACCCCCCCCGAGTACAGTCACTTTTGTCTGCATTTCAGGGCGCAAACCAGCCTCATGACTAAGTCTGGGGTCAGTGAAGTAGAAAAGCTGGTGCCAACCGCAAGAAAGCATGGCAGGGGCCAAGGGTGGGAAAGGAGACTGAAAAGTCCCGCGGCGGCTTAACTCCAGATAACCTGGTTACAATGTCCCTCCTACGGGAATACGTGGGAATATGCATGCCCCCACCTGATTCAATTCCCGGAAAGCTAATATCTGGCGAGTGATCTGGGTATTTTCCTGTGGCTTCAGAACACAATGCTGAGCTGCCCTCCAGAGAGACTGACCAAGTTATGTCCTATGAAAAGTGCACCAGGCTGACCTACAGCCCCAGCCAGCACTGTAAATGATCTTTTTCCATCTCTGATAGGTTGCTAGGTAAGGATGATGATGTCATCACTGATGACAATGACGATGGTAAAGACAGCATCATAGTATATTTCCGGGTTGGATTCTGATGGTGAGGTCTATGTGTATGAAGCCATACACGGGTCCCCTCCTCACCTTCCCACACTGCCCTGCTGCGGGAGCTGAGCCTTTCCCTGTCCTGGGGGCTTGGCTGATGGAGCATGCCCTGCCTGGATGGTAGCTTAAATGTGCTCCACTGGTTTGCTCTCCCCTATCTGCACCTCCACCCCCACCAGGAGGACAGCACGTCTTGTCCTGGACAGTGGCTGTCCCTCCCCCTCAGTTCCAGAATGAGGAGACATGCAGAGTCCATTTCAGCTGAACCATAGCTTCTGTGAAGGAGAACAAGAAATGATATTTCTTGCTGCAAAGAATCAGCTTTGTTTAATTGCAGTGAAACCTGCCCGATAGAGTGTGTGCTTCGAATCACACTCCCCCCGTCAGGGACGCGACGCCTCTGGGTTGACAAGTGGAAGGACCTTGTTGTTGTTCACTCGCTCAGTCGTGTCTGACTCTTTACAACCCCATGGACTGCTGTATGCCGGGCTTCCCTGGCCTTCACTATCTCCTGGAGTTTGCTCAGGCTCATGTCCAGAGGTGGTGATGAGTTGAGTTGGTGATGCCATCCAACCGTCTCATCCTCTGTTGTCCCCTTCTCTTATTGCCCTCAATCTTTCCCAACATTAGGGTCTTTTCAAATGAGTCAGTTCTTCGCATCAGGTGGCCAAAGGATTGGAGCTTCAGCTTCAGCATCAGTTCTTCCAAAGAGTATTCAGGACTGATCTCCTTTAAGATTGACTTGAGGTCCAGGGGACGCTCAAGAGTTTTCTTCAGCACCACAATTTGAAAACACCTATTCTTCGGTGCTCAGCCCTCTTCACAGTCCTGCTCTCACATCCGTACATGACTAGCTTTGACTGTATGGACCTTTGTGGGCAAAGTGATGTCTCTGCTTTTTAATATGCTGTCTAGGTTTGTCATAGCTTTTCTTCCAAAGAGCAAGCATCTTTTAATGTCATGGCTACACTCACCGTCCACAGTGATTCTGGAGCCCAAGAAAAGACAATGTGTCATTGTTTCCACTTTTCCCCCATCTATTTGCCATGAAGCTATGAGAAGGACCTGAATGATAATAAATAAACTACTTCCTTGGGCTGGGCTCCTGTGGGTAGGGGCTTGATGGGGAACAGCTCTGGTCGGAGCTGGAAGGATGTAGGAGCAGACAGAGTGAGAGGTTGGTCTGTGATGGAGCTGGTGGAGACCTCACCTGGCACAGGGAGTCCCAAACCAGGAAGCCCTGCAGACACAGCCTGAACTGAGGCCTGGGGGCCAATCCTTCACATCCAAGCACTGACCAGTCATGGGATGCAGGCTTTCCCTGGTGATGATGTTGGCAAGGAGGCGCCCTTCTGCCAAGTCAGTGCCTAGGGAGATGCAGCTAGCTAGGGGCCATGAGGGGCTGCAGCAGTGAATGCCAGCCCCCCGAGGGAGGGTTTGGGTGGTGATCCACTGCCTTCTGCACTGATGAAGCTTACGTAATTGAGCACCTACTGGTGCTGGACATACATTCTGATCATGATTACAGGGCTCTGAGGGGGTCAGTGTAACACCCATCAGAGGGGACCCTGAGGTCACAGTGCTGGAAGGAGGCCGGGCTGGGGGCACAGGTCTGTCTGACTCCAGCACCAACGCTCTCAGCTGCTGAGACTGAGCTGGGGGCGGCCACACCTGGCTGTGACTTAGGGTCGCACCTGTTTCTAGGGGCAAGGCACCCGACAGCATTATCACCCCAGCGGGTAATAACCACACAGCACATTCTAGAAAGGCCCACCCTGGGCTGACGGGACGTAACTGTTGTGTTCTGGATCAGCATCTTCTTTGGTAGCAGCTTTTCCTCTGTGGAGAGGGAAACAATTAGAAAATGATTCAGCAAATGGTTCGGCAGATGTTTCTCGGGCTGCTGGGTTTGGAGAACGTGCCTCGTCTTCAGAATCAATCAGACTGGTTGGAATCCCAGCTCTGTCCCCCGCCCACCTGCGTCTCAGTTCCCCGGGTGGGCGAGATGACAGCCCTCCTCCTGGGAAGGGTGTCGGGAGGATGGAGAGAGGCAGTGTGCTGTGGAGCATGCCGTTCTCCATGGGTCAGGGATGTGCTTTCAGCTCCAGGCCTGGGGACACAGAGGTGACCAGGGCGGCCCTTGCCCTCAAGGAGGCCACCCGGTGGGGACCCATCCACATCTGCCATCCATCCTAGGGCTGCACCGGGCGTGCCATGATGCAGGAAGAAATGGGGAACCAGCTGTCGTGGGGGTGGGGGGCTGCACTGGGTGTGCCATGATGCAGGAAGAAATGGGGAACCAGCCATTGTGGGGGTGGGGCATGGGAGCTGGATTTTGAGTGTTGAATAGGAGTTCACCAACTGGCCAAGAGAACATGGGAACAGCATGAGCTGAGCTGGAGGGCGTGTGGGTCCGGAGCATCTCAGGTCAATGGGGTGAGAGGGTAACTGGAGATATTTCGATTTGTGATTGGGCTCTCTGCCCCCCCACCCCATTTCTGGGTCCTTAAGACAGAGGCCCTGATGCACAGCAAGGTCATGGGTTTCTAGCAGTGGGCTGAAGAGGGGACCCGTTCACACACACCCTGAGCAGGACCAGAGGGGTCCCCTGTGCTGGTGTGGCCCTTGAAGGAGTGGGATGACACGGGTGAGTGTGGGGTCACCTGGACGCAGAGCCAGCATCTCCTGGGGGGGCTTCTACTCGGCCAGCACCCGGGTTCCATCATGGGGGACACTGATGGGCAGGGACCCGAGCCCACCCACCCACAGGACACCCCCTTCTCAGTGTCCTGGGCCCTCCTGAGACCCTGAGAGAGAGGGCAGGGGGTGAGAGAGAGGTCTACAGACCAGCATGTGTGAGATACCCCCTGCCCCCGAAGAGACACAGTGAGGTCCAGGAGGGGTGGGCGCAATGGCCGGAGATGAGATGAGGTCAGCAGGGGCCCGGTCGTGGGGTGGGGTGTCCTTGAGTCAGTCAAGCTCAACGTTGCGCAGAGTCCCTGGAGACCTGAAAGCAGAGGCCTGGTGTGGTCGAGGTGGGCTTCTGAAGGGTGCCTCTTGCTGCTCCGTGGAGAACGGGTGAGAAGTGGGGAGACCCAGGCTGGGGGCACATGGCCTTTGCATGCAGTGAGGTCCGAGCTGGGACCTGGGTCAGGGCTGAGCCCAAGAGGACCCCAGAGACCCTGCCAGCAGCTCTGAGCCCTTCCCTCCCCTGGTGATGGGGAGATGGTTGCAATGGGGCAGGGGGCAGTGGTGTGCCCCAGTCTGGGTCATATAGCAGTGAAGGTCATTTATTCATTCAACAAACACTCATAGAAAGTCTCCAGTAGATGCCATTTATCAGGCTTGCCCTCCCCTTGAGAATGGCCCAGAATGAAATGCCAGGCTCAGCCCGGGACTCTTAAGTCCAGAGCAGGCACCCAGCCCTGAGCCCGGCAGTCCTCACGTCACTCTCCATGGATGGTGATGTGAGTGCTGACCTTCCTCCCAGGGGCCGAGGCCTCCTTCCCTGGGGAAGTAAGAGTAAGCTGGAGACACAGATCTGGTCGCCTGACCAGACTCCGTAAAAAGGGCCGGGGCAGCCTTCATGCCTGGCTTGTCCCTGAGGGATCAGCAACCATTCCGATTCTAACAGGTGTCAGCCCCTAGAGTTTGGGGCTGAGTCTGCACTTAAAATAAACTCGGGGGTCCGTGGGGTGTCTAAGAAAGTCCACGGAGCACCCCTTAACAGGCCACATTCTCAGCCAAGCACTAGACGCAGTTCTTGCCTTGAGGAGCATCCAGCCCAGTGGAGCTGCGGGTTTGCAAAGACAGGTTTATCTGTGTACAGCGCGTACCTGACAGGCGATCTCCAGATGCCTTGGGAGAACAAAGGACAGTGCAGACCGTGCTTCGGGCTGTCTGAGAACATTTTTCCCAAGAAATGGACATTCCAGCTGGGCCATAAAAATGGGCAAGCGGGACTTGACGGGGCGATGAGTATCAGCCTTACGCCCCCACATGCACCAGCAGATGACTGAAGAGATACAGGAGCTGTGGTTTCTGGACCTCGGGTGGCAGCTTAACAGGGCAACGTGGAAGGTGAGCTCCAGCCGCCCCAGCTTTCCGCCTGGGCCGCTCGCCAAACTGGCACAGAAAGGAGGCCCTGAACAAAGAGCAGGGTCTTGTGTAAAAGAAATAGACTAGGACTGGGGGCCTTTGAGGTGTGGAGCATGTTACTAAAGAGGGGCTGAGTGTAGAAAAGGACCCCCAGAAACGTGCACTGGGCCCCTTGGGTCTCTGGGTGGACACCCAGGGGACTGTGCTGGGCAAGAGGCTACAAGGCCCAGCAAAGAGTCACTGCCGGGTGCGGGGGTCATGGAGCTGGCACCTGGGGGCATTCCAACCTGTCATAGTAGTGCAGCCTTGCCCAAGACCCCGGGCACTCACCCAGCCAAGACTCCAGAAAGGCAGCACCTGAGGACAAGTCCAGACCTTTTCTGAGAAAGCCTTAAGACTTGGGGGAATCAGGGAGAGACCCCAAATTAAATGTCACCAGGAACAAAACCTCACTCCTTTTAAAGGGAAATAAAAGAATCCTGACTGTCTACAGCGTGCCACTGTGTGACGCCCCGCACGCAGGTGTGGGTGTGCCCGCTAAGTCGCGTCAGTCGTGTCTGACACTTTGTGACCCCATGGACTGTAGCCCGCCAGGCTCCTCTGTCCATGGGGTTCTCCAGGCAAGAATACTGGAGTGAGTTGCCATTTCCTTCTCCAGGGGATCTTCCTGGCCCAGAGATCAAACCCGCGTCTCTTATGACTTCTGAATTGGCAGGCAGGTTCTTTATCACTAGCACCACCTGGGAAGCCCGTGATGCCCAGCACAGACAGGTGAGGGGCCAAGTGAGCTGTGGTCTGTTCACAGTGCTGCATCACTTGGCCGTAAAGAGAAGAGCTGTTGACACGTGCAACTGGATCTTCGAAATCTTGTCTAAGCAAGAACCCAGACACAAAAAACCACATGCATAAAAGATGCCGTTACAAGGAGTTCCAAGGCAGGCAGAGCTCATCTATGGGGTAGACATCAGAGTGGTGGTCCCCTCTGGGCAGGCCAGGGAGTGACCGACCAGATGCACGAGGGAACACGGTAAGACGATAGAAACATTCTGTGCCTTGGCAGGGCGTTGGCTTCACGGGGTGTATTTACCCATCCAAGTCAGTGGCACTTAAGATCTGTGCCCTTAACTACATGTAAATTGCTCTTGTTTAGCCTCTAAGTCATGTCTGCCTCTTTGTGACCCCATGGACGGCAGCACACCAGGCTCCTCTGTCCTCCACTCTCTCTTGGAGTTTGCTCAAGCTCATGTCTATTGAGTTGGTGATGCCATCTAACCATCTCATCCTCTGCTGCCTCCTTCTTCTTTTGCCTTCAATCTTTCCCAACATCAGGGTCTTTTCCAACGAGTCGGCTCTTTGTATCAGGTGGCCCCAAAGTATTGGCGCTTCAGCATCACTCCTTCTAATGAATATTCAGGGTTGATTTCCTTTAGGATTGACCAGTCTGATCTCCTTGTGGTCCAAGGGACTCTCAAGAGTCTTCTCCAGCACCATAGTTCGAAGGCATCAATTCCTTGGCACTTGGTCTTCTTTATGGCCCAACTCACATAGCTGATTAACAATGTTGTGATAGTTTCTGGTGGACAGTGAAGGGACTCAGCCATTCACATACATGTATCCATTCTCCCCCCATCTCCCCTCCCATCCAGGCTGCCACATAACACTGACCAGAATTCCCTATGTTATGCAGTAGGACCTTGTTGGTTATCCATTTTAAATATAACAATGTATACATATCCATCTCAGACTCCCTAACTATCCGTTCCCCTCTTCTTTCCCCACACTGGGATAATATTTCTTGATGGAGAGAGCAATGCACTTTGATCTGTGTTCATGCCACTCATGCATACTATCTGTATTAAAATAACTCTTAAAAAATAGAATTTCACCCCAACCTGGCACACCAAGACAGCCATCCCTCCCCTCCCCGACATGAGAAGTAATGACCAGAATGGTACCAGGGGCTGTGCTAAGCTCGTTACCTAACTCATCTCTTCTGCCCTTGCAGTAGGACTTCTGAGGTGGTTATCATTCCCTCATTTCGAGGACAAGGGCTCACAGCTTGGGTTGGGTGGGGGGAGCTCTCTGCCTGCTCTCACATGGGAGCAGCTGGCTGTCGGGTGTGACGGTTGGGTGGGACTTGAACCCTGGTTGTTGGGGCCTTGGTAAGTTTGCTGTTCTGGCTACCCAGCACACCATTCCCCCACATATTTCTGTGCTTAGGTCTCAAGTCAAGGCCAGGGACATTTCGGCTATTCCAGATAAAGTGTCTCCCCACCCCTCCCATCCCCAGCACTTTCCAACATGCCCTCTTAATCGCCTTCAGTGTGCTTGTTTTATTAACTCATCCTATTTATTTTATGTGGTTATTATCTCCTTCTCTATTGGAATATGAGTTCGGAGAAGGAAAGGCTTTGGCTTCATCAGGTGTGTTTGTTAATATACCCTTGTATCGGCCAACATACATTGAATGAAGAAATATACGAACAAATGAATAGTCATCGAATCCTGTGCTCTTCCAGCTCATTTCTAACAGTTCATCATTTCCTGCTCTAGCGTTTCGCTTAGGCCCTTCGGTAGATTCCAGCTCTTACTAGTATCTAGATTGTTGCCATCCATCACAGCATCACGCTTGTGCATTTTGTAAAACTGCAGATGTGCACGTCTGGCAAATAAAGAAGTTAAAAAAATATTGAGATAAAAGTGTTCACGATGCTTCTTACCGCTCTAAGCCTCCCATCTCTGAATGCCCGCTATGTTTCTGGCTCCGTGCACACACTTTGTCTTTCTGTCTGCTTCATTGTGTCCATACCATCCTTGCCTGCTCACTCAGACTCAGAAAGGAGAACCTCTGATGAGCAAACAGCTGGGTTTTGCCAGCAAGATGTAGAAAGAGCCCCATCCAGCGATTGGCTCTGCTACATAAGCTCTGCCATGAAGAGCTCTGCGCTTTGGGAAAAAAAAGAGCCAAGAGGTCTCTGTCCCTGGAGATGAAATCTGTCTTCCTGGTAGAGATTCGCGAGGCTGTGACAAGTTGGGGGCACCTGGGTGGGCCTTCGAGTCACGCATGGCTCTGCCACGGATCAGCTCGTGAGGCTGGGAGTGGCTTCCTGTTCTGCACCTCCATCTCCACGTTGGTAGAATGGGCATCGACGGCTTCAGGGATCGGATGAGATCAGGAGTGCCTGGCTGCGTGGCACACCACACGTGTCCTCCAAAGAGCAGTCTCAGGGTTCGTGTTGCAAGAATCTATAATCAGTGTTTCTGGGGTCATCCCCCAGATCCTGCTGTCATGCGCCCACCTACCAAATCAGGAGGTCCCCGGGCCCCTGGGAGCCAAGTCCTGAGACGGATCGACAAGCAGTGACACATACTGAGACTGCGGTGCCAGGGTGGATATGACCCAGGGCACCATTCTTCATTCACTCCCCGATGTGCCAGCATGGTTCACAGCCCCGGGGCGCCCAGGTCCCTGGAAGAGACACAGGTCACCCAGAGCAGGGCAAGGAACCCCCAGCAAGCAGGGGCAGTGTGTCTCCGGGCTGTATTTTGACATCCTCACTCTCTAATCATTTCCTTGACTGAATTTATATTTATTATCTTCACGATTTGCTAGGCTTTATTCCAGATGCACAGAAATGCATTGGTGTTCCAAAAGTGGTTCATTCTAACCTGAAAGTGGTCCAGACAGAGAATGGTGACCAGAGTGGAGGGACATTTCACAATCATGAACCAGCGGTAAGACGGGGCCATGCCAGTCCTGGGAAAGCGAATCTGTCTGGAAAAGTGAGCCTTGTATGAGGGTTTTGTACAAGCCCCCGAAAAACATGAGCAAGGGTTCAAATACGTAAGTTCAAGTATCTGAGAAATTGATTTCATCACACCCGCGAACCCCTGTCCCCAGGCCTCGGGGATTATTTGTGTGAGAGTGTCAAACAGCAGCCTGAAGCAGAAGAAGATTTCAATTCTTAAAAAAAAACCCCCAAAATCTAGAGATCCGCCTGGCAAAATGACAGTTTTATGGAACAAGTGTGAAACAAAACCTGCCAGTACTAAACTGAGAAATTTTACTAATAAATGGAGACGAAAACTCCATCATTCAAGGCTGCCCTTTCTGGAGCAACAGCAGAGGAAGCGAAGTTATTGCCTCTTAATGAGCCCCAGAATTAGTACTGAATACCACACTCAGGGCATACTAAGTCACTTCAGTCGTGTCTGACTCTTTGTGACCTTTCGGACTGTAGCCTCCCAGGCTCCTCTGTCCATGGGATTTTCCAGGCAAGAATATTGGAGTGGGTTGCCATTTCCTTCTCAAGGGGATCTTCCTGACTCAGGGATTGAACTTGCATCTCTGGCATTGCAGGCGGATTCTTGACTGCTGAGCCACGGGGGAAGAAGCCCGGATTGCCAGTACACCACCCCTTTATTTGGCGTGAAGAGTTGACCATCCATCTGTACCCTGGTCCTGTCTCACTATGGAAGGAAAAATCACAAATAATGAGACTGAGCACAACTGCTGAGCTGGCATCTTTCATTCTGAATGAATTACTGAAAACTCTATCACAGGGATTTTGAGATGTGAACTGAGATAAGACTTTACTTCTCAACATGGATACAGTAAGTAAAGGCCTTTCCTAGGATGTCAAGGGGGCTCATTCAAGTACCTTGAGGATCTGTTTAGTATTTATTTAGTATCATGATGACTCCAGGTCTGTCATTTCAGGACAGAAAAGTCATGCTGCTAAGTCACTTCAGTCGTGTCCGACTCTGTGCGACCCCATAGATGGCAGCCCACCAAGCTCCGCCATCCCTGGGATTCTCCAGGCAAGAACACTGGAGTGGGTTGCCATTTCCTTCTCCAATGCACGAAAGAGAAAAGTGAAAGTGAAGTCTCTCAGTTGTGTCTGACTCTTCGTGACCCCATGGACTGCAGCCTACCAGGCTCCTCCGTCCATGGATTTTCCAGGCAAGAGTACTGGAGTGGGGTGCCATTGCCTCCTCCGAGAAAAGTCATAGATGCCTTAAAAAGACCAACCATCCTGAGAACTGTTGAAAAAGGAATCGCGGATTGGACACATTGAACACATCACATCCACAAGCTGCAGAAGGAGATGAAACATTTCCAGAATATTCCCCAAGCGCAGGAAACAAGCGAAATGGGAGTCCACTCACTGCTGCCTCACGCACCAGAAGGCCCCACTTTCCAGCGTCTGAGTGTCTGGCAAAGGGGTGGAGCTCATTTTCTGGGACGGTTAGATATAGTTTGCATGTACGCTGCATATAATATATCATATACCGCAGAATCTCTCCATAACAGTGCCCCTGGCTACTTTTGACTCGAGCCTGCATAATCATCAGAAAGAGTTGCCGTGGGCTCCCTGCTACTGTCAGAGCCTGGTCGTTCTGAGTTGAGGTTTTCCAATTTAGTAGAAATAAGGAACAAGGAAAGAAAACATATGGACAGCTTAATCTCTCCATTCTTGAGAAGGTTACAGCTACCTTCAGAGAAATTTAAAATGATTTAATCTCAGACTTACAGGAAACAGTCATTATTATTAATTGTAAAGTGTTGCCTTTGCTTTCAGCGCTTTTAAAAAATGGGATGATGTTCTAGAGAAAATAACTCCCCAGGTTGTGGGGGTGGCGGGTCTGCTCCTCCTTTTTCCTTCCACTGAGGCCCCCCCACCCCGCCTTGGGGATCACAGCTGTGCCCTAGCTTCAGGACCAGGGAAAAGTTAAAGTGAAGTGAAAGTGTTAGTCCTTCTTCTGTCCATGGGATTCTCTGGGCAAGAATACTGGAATGGGTTGTGGTTCCCTTTTCCGGGGGATCTTCCCGACCCAGGGATGGAACCTGGGTCTCCCATATTGTAGGCACATTCTGTATTGTCTGAGCCACCAGGGAAGCCCCAGGACCAGGGGGTGGGTCCCCAAATCTGATCTTAAGCAGTCCTCCCACCTCCCTCCTCATCGCTGGGGCCTGTGCTCCCACAGAATATAAACCTGCTTACTGCAGCCTTGATTGGGGTCCCCACCACAGGTCACTCCACAGCTGAGCCCCAGTCACTGGCCCTTTTTGGCCCTTGCAGCTGCCCTCTTGGGTGAGTGGGACAAGGACCAGGGGCTGGCCCCTGCGACGCATCTGACTCTAAACTTGGCTTGTTGTGTCCACAGCGGCTGAACCTGCCCGTCAGGCCTCGACCCGTGTGCAGTGCCACACGGCATGCCGTGTGTGCAGCGTGCGCCATTCTAGAAAAAATACAAACAGAGCCGCACTCCCTGAGACCAAACCAAAGACTTGAGGGGTTTTTGCTTTAGGAGAACAGACTCCTGTCTAAAGGGCAGAAGTGGCAGAGTCGTCTTTACAGGCCGCCCTCACACAATACATTTAAATCGAATACGTTTAAAAATGATTACTCAAATAGAACATTCTTATTATTTCCTCTCCTGTGAAACTGATTGCTCATGACAATCAAAATTAATTAAAAATATTAGATATTAAAATACTGCAGAGTTGGTTTAAAATTACATCACCTCCTTTTAGTTTTAATTTAAATACACACTCTAAAATTGTCTAATAAGCAAATGAATCTCAACTTATGATAGGCTTACAAAAGTGGGGAAGAAAGATGATATACAAATGAAAAAGCCTTTAAAGATTGGTTGTTTTCTCTGAAGTTTTTCTACCTTAGGCCATCTAACTTCTTTTTGTATAGAATCTGACAATCGCTGTAAGACTCTTTAGAGACCTTGTTTAGTTCTCTGTTTCAAGCCTGCTCTTTTCTATATCTTTCCTCAGCATCTTTACCATCATTTAAAATTTTTTGTTGTGGTAGAACACAAAAAACATAAAATTTCCTGTCTAAACCATATTAAAATGTACAGTTCAGTGCTATTAAGTGTATTTGTATTGTTGTGCAAGTATTGAAGTTTTCACCATAAGTGAACTTTGATTTAAAGGTAAACATTAAGTAGTTCATTGAACAGTGAGCTGAGAGCCGGTCCATGGATGTTGAGGGTAGGCGGTGCCCGCGGCTGAGAAATGCCCACCTCCTGCTTCTCAGGGTTCCCATCGTCACTGCTTGAGCTGAAAACCCCAAGGGCTTCCCATTTCCCTTCTAATTAAGTGCAACCTCCTCCCCTGGTCTGCATCACCTGCTTCCTCTGTCAGGATGTTCTGGCCCTTTCTTCACATTGCCAGCTCCTTACCATGCCCTTCTTAACTGGCATATGCCCACCCTAAGTCAGCCTCCCAGACATTCTTGATGACACACAGGGCACCTGGAACGCTCTGAAACCTCCATCCACCCTCAGGCTTCCTCCCCAAAAGATTTGAGGCAGCACACAAATTCTATTTCCTGGTCCCTACAGTGCCCCAGGCATAACGTACTTCACTGGTCTTATTGTAGTTTTTCAGGAAACTCACAAACACAAATTCTGTTGCTGCTGTTCAGTCGTTAAGTCGTGTCAGACTCTTAGCGACCCCAGGGACTGCAGCGCTGCAGGCTCCTCTGTCCTCCACCGTCTCCTGGACTTTGCTCATCTTCATGTCCATTGAGTCAGTGATGCTATCTAATCAACTCATCCTCTGCTGCCCCCTTCTTTTGCCATCAATCTTTCCGAGCATCAGGGTCTTTCCCAATGAGTTGTCTCAACACCAAACATGATGCAAGATTTTAAAAAAACAAAACTCACTGACGAGTGCATACCCTACCCACACCACCCTATCTCAATTTTTAAATTTTTCTCTGCTTACCACCATCAAAATAGGAGTCTAAAAGTTCTTCTGAATCATGCTTGGCTGTCTGGGTGGCACATCATAGCACACTGTTTCTTCCCAAATCCTTGTGATCTGACCTCTTCCACACTGGCAGGATGAGTGGCACAAGTCTGCACTGTGCCCAGGAATTCTGGAGTTTGGAGTGGGAATAGTTTCATTTCCCTGCTTACTTGAATGACTTCACTAGGAGTTGAAGCAGAGTCTGCTGAAAGGCAGCTGGAAGCTACAGACACAGGGATATTTTGTTCCTGAGTGATCTTCCTTTGACAGGTGAATTGGTCACCAGAACCTCTCCAAGCCTTGGAACCCTGGACTCTCCTCCGAGAGATTTGGAAGTGTCCTCTGTCTTTAATGTGTTGGCAGGTGTGTGACAAGCATGGAAATTATACACAGAATTAATTTTCAGTCTTCCTGTCTGTTATTGCAGCTCAGGGATAAATTCACAGAACTGGAAGGGTATGTTTGGAATGGTGTGATGCAAAATATATTCTAAGAAGCAACTGCAAAGTTCATTTTGGGGGGAGAGTGGGAGAAGTCACTCAAAGACAGAGCTGAACATGGTCGTGAACAATGAAAACCAAAGCGCTTCCGTAGGTCCATGGGCATGCTGATTAAGACAGGCTGTGAGTACAAAGATGCTGAGAGAGGTTAGACTACCGTTCCAGAATCTTCACTCCCTGCCCCACCTCCGTGCCTGAAGATGTTTCTCTGTCTCACTGATGCCAAGCTGATCATGTGACTTGCTTTGATTCTACAGTGAGGGATCCTCATTCTCTGCTTCTTGACCGGACACTTAGCTGTGGGACTGTTTTGCTCCAAAGGATGTTAGTGGGTGTGCCAGCCTACAGCAAAGGCTCGGATGTGCTTACGAAGTGTGTTACCATCTGGGCCTTCTGTCCTCCCACGGGCAGAGCCTCCCGGTGAATGACTGCCGCCTCTTTAGCTTACATTCCTCGATGAACACCAGAGGGGTACACCTGCACTCAACCTGCAGCTTAGGGTCAAGCCCAGACCAACTATTATCAGCTGATCTCCCACCAATCACAGGCATACGGGAGAAAATAAAACGATTAGTGTTTAAACCACTGAGTTTTGGAGTAGTTTGTTATGCAGCATTATTATGACTATCGCGGACTGAAACCAATACTGACATGGTTTCAAATAGAAATCTCAGATTAAAAGACGCAGAAGAAACCCACCAGTGTGCAGGCATTGACTTGTGGTTGAGCATGAGCCATGTGGACAACTCTGCATTAGGCTTTATTTCATTCATGATTTTTTTCAGGCAATATGGAGAAACCAGCTAGAAGGGAACTTTTGCTTTTAAAGCTTCATCATGTCATCCTGTTGTACGGCTGGGATTTATAGTAAGAAATATATATTTGGTTTTCACACCACTTCCTGGCACAGAGCTCCTAAAAGCCCTGGTGTTTCCTAAGTGATAAGAAAGACAAAAGCAAAAAGAGTGTCTTTTGCTATTCATTAGAAAAATAATAATGGACATGAGTTTGAGTAAACTCCAGGAGTTGGTGATGGACAGGGATGGATGGCGTGTGGCAGTCCACGGGGTTGCAAAGAGTCGGACATGACCGAGCAACTGAACTGAACTGAACTGAACTGCCTGGAGGACCCTGCCCCTCTGCTTGGCTGTGAACTAAAGTGTCTTTGTTCAGCTCCTGGAGAAATAGCTTGTCCCTGCCCACCTGTGAGTAGACGAGATGAACACACCCCTTCCCAAGGCTGGCCATCCCCTTGGAGATGCTTTGCGAGACTGAAGGCCCTTTCACTTTGCTTCCCCACTGCCCCTCCCTCTCTGCTCTGCCTTGCGACTTTAGTTCCTCGCTGCTTCTTTCTCTCTGATCCATAAAAGAACCTGGCATCCAGGCCCCAATAAGATGGTTATTTTGAGGCGCTAGCCTGCCATCTTCTCGGTCTGCCGGCTCCCCGATTAAAGTCTTCCTTCCCTCAACACCTCGTTTCTTGGATTCATTGGCTTGTTGTGCGGTGAGCAGGGCGAGCTTGGACTCAGTAACATAATGAAGCCCCATAAAAACCCCCACAGTATGGGCTTCTGAGAACTTCCAGGTGGCTGAACACGTGGAGGCGTTGGGAGGGTGGTGTCCTTGTTACCAGTTCCAAGCTCGCCCTGCTTATCGCATGACAGGCCGGTGAATCTGAGAGAGGAGGTGTTGAGGCAAAGAAGAGACTTTAATCGGGGAACCGGCAGACCGAGAAGATGGCAGGCTAGCACCTCAAAATAACCATCTTATTGGGGCCTGGATGCCAGGTTCTTTTATAGATCAGAGGGAGGGAAGCGGCGAGGAACTAAAGTCGCAAGGCAGAGCAGAGAGGGAGGGGCTGTCGGGAAGCAAAGCGAAAGGGCCTTCAGTCTCGCAAAGAATCTCGAAGGGGATGGCCAGCCTTGGGAAGGGGTGTGTTCATCTCGTCTACTCACAGGTGGGCAGGGACAAGCTACCTCTCCAGGAGCCGAACAAAGACACTTTTGTTTACAGCCCAGCAGAGGGGCAGACCCTGATGCTGGGAAAGATTGAGGGCAGGAGGAGAAGGGGACGACAGAGGATGAGATGGCTGGATGGCATCACCGACTCGATGGACATGAGTTTGAGTGGACTCCAGGAGTTGGTGATGGACAGGGAGGCCTGGTGTGCTGCGGTTCATGGGGTCGCAAAGAGTCAGACATGACTGAGCGACTGAACTGAACTGAACTGAGAGGAGCAGGGTCCTCCAGGCACACCACCGAGTATGATTATAATAATAAAAGCAATGAAAAGCAAGTCAAAGAAACAGTTTCCAACATGGAGTCAGAATTGACTTCCTCCTGCAACACCCTCAGAGGGCATGGGTGTTCTGTGTCCCTTCATCCACCTTGCCCTGTGCATCTCTGCTGTCTGTCTGCTCCTGAGGTGTGTCCTTTATAGTAAACCAGTGACCTAGGAAGTAAACTGCTTTTTGAGTCCTGTGAGCCCTTCCAACAAATTATTAGACCTGAGGAAGGAGTTTCACTCTTATAGCAGAAAGCAAAGAAGAACTAAAGAGCTTCTTGATGAAAGTGAAAGAGGAGAGTGAAAAAATTGCCTTACAACTCAACATTCAGAAAACTAAGATC
The DNA here is from genome assembly GCF_029407905.1 of Bubalus kerabau. NCBI lineage: Eukaryota > Metazoa > Chordata > Mammalia > Artiodactyla > Bovidae > Bubalus > Bubalus kerabau. The sequence goes on from NC_073624.1 coordinate 4,911,950, forward strand.
ATGGCATCCGGTCCCATCACTTCATGGCAAATAGATGGGAAAATAATGGAAACAGTGGCTGACTTTAAGTTGGGGGGGCTCCAAAATTGCTGCAGATGGTGACTGCAGCCATGAAATTAAAAAGACGCTTGTTCCTTGGAAGAAAAGCTATGACCAACCTAGACAGCATAGTAAAAAGCAGAGACATTACTTTGCTGACAAAGGTCCATCTAGTCAAGGCTATGGTTTTTCCAGTAGTCATGTATGGATGTGAGAGTTGGACTATAAAGAAAGCTGAGCACCGAAGAATTGATGCTTTTGAATTGTGGTGTTGGAGAAGACTCTTGAGAGTCCCTTGGACTGCAAGGAGATCCCACCAGTCCATCCTAAAGGAGATCAGTCCTGGGTGTTCATTGGAAGGACTGATGCTGAAGCTGAAACTCCAATACTTTGGCCACCTGATGCGAAGAACTGACTCATTGGAAAAGACCCTGGTGCTGGGAAAGATTGAAGGCAGGAGGAGAAGGGGACAACAGAGGATGAGATGGTTGGATGGCATCACCGACAGGAATTTGAGCAAGCTCCGGGAGTTGGTGAGGGACAGGGATGGATGGCATGTGCCAGTCCATGGGGTCGCAAAGGGTCGGACACGACTGAGCAACTGAACTGAACTGAACTGAGGAAGGAGTCATGGGAACCTCTGACTTAAATAGAGTCAGAAGCATAGGTGACAGCCTGAGACACGTGACTAAGCATCTCGAGAGCAGGGGCAGTCTTGTCAGACTGAGCCCTTAACTTGTGGGGTCTTGCTAATTCTGAGTAGAGAGTGTCAGAAAGCAAAAGTGTTAGTTGCTCAGTTGTGTCTGACTCTTTGTGACCCCCAGGACTGTAGCCCGCCAGGCTTCTCTGTCCATGGGATTCTCCAGGCAAGAACACTGGAGTGGGTAGCCATTCCCTTCTCAGTGTCAGAACTGGGTAAATTCTGGTGCATCCATCCAGTGTCTACAGAGAACTGGAAAACTGCTTGGTGAGGAGAGAAAACCCCACACGTCTGGAGGCTGGAATATCAAGAGGCGTAGAAGGAAGCAGAGTTTCCCTTAGTAGAGTGTTGAGAAGAAAAACAGAACGCTTTTACTTTCATTCATCAAAAAAAAAAAAGAGTGGCCTCCAGGCAGTCCAGTGGTTAGGCTTCACCTTCCACGGCAGGGGGTGCGGGTTCCATCCCTGGTCAAGGAACTAAGATCCCGCATGACACACGGTGCAGCCAAAAACAATTTTTTTTTAATTAAAGTGAAATCAAGTGTGCATATTTAGGTTCAAAGTTAAATGCTTGTTGTGCTACCAATGTCCACAGACGAACTAGGTGACAAGGACGGGCTGGGGTAACACCTCTGCAACCAGTTCACCTCTGAGCACCAGGAACAGAATCATCGGGTTTTAACATGGAGAGTCCTGCATCCCAGGACCCCCGGAGTCCTGGAGAAAGTGAGGCAGTGGTCACTCTATGCCCCACCCTAAGCCTGGGGGTGGGGCAGATCGTTGACACCGATTGTGGGATGGATTCATTCATTTCAGAAACACTTACACTTTGAAAGATTTCCTGTGTCAGGGTGATAGAAGCATTGTGCTTACAGTAAACAACACAAAAACAGATGAAGACATGAGGACGGAGATGAAGATGCTGGAGGTGGTCTGTGAAACACCTCTTTCTTTCTGACCCTCCTTCAAACCCGCTAGCGTGGCAGTGAAAAATGTGGATTTGAAGAGGTATTAATTCAGGAGGACGAAGAGAAAGGGAGAAAAAATGAAGGAAATGAGATCTGGGAGGCAGGAAGGAAAACAGACACATGCATATTGATCTCATCACAATCACATGAAGGAGAGGAGCAGACAGAGCTTGTGTTACGTGTGTGTGTATGTGTATGTATCTATGTATATCTGTGTATGTGTGTGCATGTGCATGTATGTGTGCATACATGTGTGTGTACATGTGTGTATGTATGTGTGTGCACGTGTGTGTATACGTGTGTTTGTGTGTGCACCATGCATGTGTGTGTGAGGTGGGGAGGAAGGTGGGAGAGGGAGAGAGGAGATTGCGTGGGGTGTGCCGCCATGACAGGAAACTTCATCATCATCTTCCAGGATCTAAGTACTGTCATCTATAATGAACAAATGGTGTCATTTATAGACTTAAAGGCAAATGTAAAAGCATGAGGCAGGAGTCCACATCTTGGGGAAGTGGGAATCGGGTATCTGGCAAGGATTGTTGTGTTGAGGAAGAAATCATTGCACAAAGACTTGATTCTCTAATCTATGTTCATGTAAAACTTAGATAAAAACAAAAGCATTGAGCAGACGACCACAGGAACACTCAGAGATGGTACGAGAATATGGTGATCCACTGTGGATTGAACTTCTGTTTTCTTGACTGCTAGTATAAAATTCATATTGTATGGCAAGACAAGAACAATTTAAACACAAAAAATGTCTCTGGTCTTCAGCCTCCTTTCACCCCCTTACTTGCTCTGTGAACCTGCATTAGGCATCAACCCAAACCCTCCCACAGGGCTTCCCTGGTGGCTCAGACGGCAAAGCATCTGCCCGCAATGGGGGAGACCCGGGTTCAATCCCTGGGTTGGGAAGATCCCCTGGAGAAGGAAATGGCAACCTACTGCAGTATTCTTGCCTGGAAAATTCCACGGACTGAGGAGCCTGGTAGGCTACAGTCCATGGGGTCAGAAAGAGTCCGACACGACTCAGTGACTTCACTTCCCTTGCTGTAGGGTCTGTTTGCTAGTGAGCACCTTGAAACCCTCCCACGGGCAGAAATACCTGCTCCACTGTGAAGAGCAACATTCTCCAGGGTCAACACAACAGCTCCTTAAAGATAACATTCCTTCTTGATCTTGAAAGGGGCCACGATGACGTTTAGATCTGGATCATGTCAACTGTCAACACATCATTTAACAAGTCTCCGTCTTAAAAAACTTGCATGACTCTGTCTTGACTCCTAAGAGCAGAGCAGTTCTCAGAGTTTTCTGAGATGTTGTTCCTGGGTTATCAGCCTTGATTTGGCTTGAATAAAATTTTCATTTCTTCCTTAGACCAACTGACTGATTTTTCGTCGACATTAGTGAAGTTGAACATTTCTTTATTTGCTGGCACTTTTGGTTTTCTCCATTTAAAGACTGCCTCTTTACCATCTTTCCTCATTTTTCTGTCGAATGATTTTCTTTTTCTTATTGAGTGGTGGGCATTCTCCATACATTCTGGATACTAATCTTTCCTGGTTATAACTTAAGCAATTATCTTCTCTCATCTTCACTCTGTCTTGCCTTCATTTCATGCTGTGTGTGTGTGCATGTGGTGTGTGTGTCTGTGAGTGCAAAGGAGTGTAACATTTCAATGAACTGAATTTATCAATCACTTCCCTGTAACTTGAGTTTTAGTGCCTCATTTAGCAGAAACTCCCTAAATGGCCAAAATGATGTACTTCTACATTTTCTTCTAAAGGTTTCAGAACTTTGCTACTCCCTTTTAGATCTTTTAATCTATATACAATTGATTTTTGCACATTGTCTAGAAATAAATATGCCACAGCCTTCAATACAGCAGAGAAAAGTAGAAAAGGTTAATCAGCTGGAAGGGTACCTGAAAAAATTGTCCTCAACATGGTGCAGTGGGGAAGAGTGATGCAAATGTGAAGGAGACTGAGACATGCAGATAATGGACCAAAATCACAGATGGGGAAAGAATAACAGCCTGGCTGCTGTGTTCCAGAAGAGTAGTCTGTCTGGCTGAGCACTCATTGAGATGTTTATTGACAGGTTTGCAGAACTGATGTGAGACATCAATCCTTGAAACCAGGAAACCCAATCAATTCCAAACAGAAGAGATAAGGGAAATTCTCAGGCCAAGCGGGAGGGGAGAAGGAGGGAGGGAGCAGTGGCGATGAGAAGAAAGGCTGCTTCTCAGGAACACAAATTGTGGTCTGAAGACAGTGGGGCACCATTCCTCCATTATGAAGGAAGAAATGGACTCTCTCTCCAGCAAAAATGCCTCTTATAAATAAAGGTAAAATAAAGACATCTTTGAACATTTAAAAACTGCAAGGATTAGCTCCCCTGGAGCTTCACTAGAGAGAATTCAAGTTGAAGAAAGTGCTTTTCAATGGAAGGCGATATGAATAAGAATGATGAGCCAAGATGGTGTAGAATATTTGGGCAAGTCTAAACAAAACTGATTATACAGAAAAACAGCATTTCATGGGGTTGTAAATTTTGTCCAGGTTTGTATTATCCATTAATAATATAGACCAGGAGAGGAATGATCAATAATATAGATCAGGAGAGGAATGATCAATCACAGTTAAAATGGTTCAGTTTCTTGTGCAGTTTAGAAAAAGGTAAAGATTGTGGTAAATCTCAAAATTCCTTATTAAAATTACTAGGGTAGTGACTGAAGGAAGAAAAAAAGGACTATTACTTCCAAATTAATAGAGGGAGAAAATGGAAAGAGGAAAAAGGACTGAATCTAAGAGAAAAGAAGGAAAGATAGAAAAAGGCAGAATTGGTGAGACAATTGGAAAACATCAGGGTTTGATCCCTGGGAGGGGAAGATCCCCTGGAGGAGGAAATGGCAACCCGCTTCAGTATTCTTGTCTGCACAATTCCGTGGACAGAGGAGCCTGGTGGGCTACAATCCATGGGGTCACAAAAGGGTCAGACACAATTGAGCATGCATGCATGCATACCTAAGATGTAACGGCATTAAAAAATGGAATACCACTCATAAAAGAAAGCTTTAGTTATGTTGACACCAGACCAATTTATTTCAATGTAAAACATTTTGCCTGGGATTAAAGGTGCTGCTCATAATGATAAACATCTCAATTAACCAGGAATATGTAAGAATTAAAATTTTCTATGTACCTAATAGTAGAGCAACACAACATATAAAGTGACAGTTAACAGGACTACAAAGAGACAAATCCACCTGTCTGGGGAATTTTAGGAGACTTGTCTCAGCAATGGTTAGATTAAGCAGAGGAAAATTGAGGGAAAATAGAGAATAGCTAAATAATAAAATCACTGAACAATCTACTTATCTGAGAGATGGCAGAGTAGAGGACGTGTGTTCATCTTCTCCTGTGAGAACTCCAAAATTTTCACATTAGTTTGCTGACAGAGGTCCATCTAGTCAAAGCTATGGTTTTTCCAGTGGTCATGTATGGAGGTGAGAATTGGACCATAAAGAAAGCTGAGTGCCAAAGAATGGATGCTTTTGAACTGTGGTGTTGGAGAAGATTCTTGAGAGTCCCTTTGACAGCAAGGAGATCAAATCAGGCCATCCTAAAGGAAATCAGTCCTGAATACTCTTTGGAAGGAATGATGCTGAAGCTGAAGCTCCAATACTTGGGCCACCTGATGCGAAGAACTGACTCTTTAGAAAAGATCCTGATTCTGGGAAAGATTGATGGCAGGAGGAGAAGGGGATGGCAGGAAATTAGATGGTTGGATGGCATCACCAACTCAATGGATACGAATCTGGGCAAGCTCTGAGAGTTGGTGATGGACAGGGAGGCCTGGTGTGCTGCAGTCCATGGGGTCACAGAGTCAGACATGACTGAGCGACTGGACTGACTGAACTTAATCTAAAATACATATGTGTTTGTGTATTCCAACACCAAACAACTGTCAAATTCAAATTCTTTCAAACACACATGGGCATTTATGAAAACAGGCCACAAACTGGATCTGCCTCTGATCAAAATACCTTCAAATTTGAATAAACAGCACTTGTGCATGAAATTTGAAGGCAGGGCCTTCAGTTCAGTTAGTTCAGTCGCTCAGTTGTGTCCGACTCTTTGCAACCCCATGAACTGCAGCACGCCAGGCCTCCCTGTCCATCACCAACTCCTGGAGTTCACTCAGACTCACGTCCATCGAGTCAGTGATGCCATCCAGCCATCTCATCCTCTGTCATCCCCTTCTCCTCCTGCCCCCAATCCCTCCCAGCATCAGAATCTTTTCCAATGAGTCAACTCTTCGCATGAGGTGGCCAAAGTACTGGAGTTTCAGCTTTAGCATCATTCCTTCCAAAGAACACCCAGGACTGATCTCCTCTAGAATGGACTGGTTGGATCTCCTTGCAGTCCAAGGGACTCTCAAGAGTCTTCTCCAACACCACAGTTCAAAAGCATCATTTCTTCGGCACTCAGCTTTCTTCACAGTCCAATTCTCACATCCATACATGACTACTGGAAAAACCATAGCCTTGACTAGACGGACCTTTGTTGGCAAAGTAATGTCTCTGCTTTTGAATAGGCTATCTAGGTTGGTCATAACTTTCCTTCCAAGGAGTAAGCGTCTTTTAATTTTATATCTGTAATCACCATCTGCAGTGATTTTGGAACCCAGAAAAATAAAGTCTGACACTGTTTCCACTGTTTCCCCATCGAATTCCCATGAAGTGATGGGACCAGATGCCATGATCTTCGTTCTCTGAATGTTGAGCTTTAAGCCAACTTTTTCACTCTCCTTTTTCACTTTCATCAAGAGGCTTTTTAGTTCCTCTTCACTTTCTGCCATAAGGGTGGTGTCATCTGCATATCTGAGGTTATTGATATTTCTCCCGGAGATCTTGATTCCAGCTTGTGCTTCTTCCAACTCAGAGTTTCTCATGATGTACTCTGCATATAAGTTAAATAAGCAGGGTGACAATATATAGCCTTGACGTACTCCTTTCCCAATTTGGAACCAGTCTGTTGTTCCATGTCCAGTTCTAACTGTTGCTTCCTGACCTGCATACAGGTTTCTCAAGAGGCAGGTCAGGTGGTCTAGTATTCCCATCTCTTTCAGAATTTTCCACAGCTTATTGTGATCCACACAGTCAAAGTCTTTGGCATTGTCAACAAAGCAGAAATAGATGTTTATCTGGAACTCTCTTGGTTTTTCGATGATCCAGCGGATGTTGGCAATTTGATCTCTGGTTCCTCTGCTTTTTCAAAAACCAGCTTGAACATCTGGAAGTTCATAGTTTACGTATTGCTGAAGCCTGGCTTGGAGAATTTTGAGCATTACTTTACTAGCGTGTGAGATGAGTGCAATTGTGTGGTAGTTTGAACATTCTTTGGCATTGCCTTTCTTTGGGACTGGAATGAAAACCGACCTTTTCCAGTCCTGTGGCCACTGCTGAGTTTTCCAAATTTGCTGGCATATTGAGTGCAACACCTTCACAGCATCATCTTTCAGGATTTGAAATAGCTCAACTGGAATTTAGCTTGTTCATTTTTGCCTTTCCGGATTTATGCCAAATTGTTTCCTGAAGGGACTGGTATCAGCCTGAATCTAAGCAGAAAACAGAAGACACACTCATTCCAGGTAAACGAGGAGAGTTTGATAATGGAGATGATTTATAACAGTGTCCTGAGGAAAAGGCATGTTTTCGTTAAATGAAAAAGCCAGTGGAGCATAGAGGTACTTGGGATTGGTTGCAGTGAATGCATTCTTCTTAGTTGCATCCAAATGATCCCTGATATTTTATCCATCAGATAGAGGTTGTAGCTGTCAACCCTGAGAAATATTTTTATATACACCATTAGAGAAATTAGGCTATACATTTTTTGGTGACAAAGTTAGTACTGAATACAAAAAGAGCCTTCAGACTCCCGAGGTTTCCTTTCTGAGTTTTCTGCAGTCAGTAATCTGACCCTTGAAATGTTCAGGGGTAAAGAATCTGCCTGCTAATGCAGGAGATGCTGGTTCGATCCCTGGGTCTGGAAGATCCCCTGGAGAAGGAAATGGCAACCCACTCCAGTGTTTTTGCCTGAAAAATCCCATGGATAGAGGAGCTTCATGGGCTACAGTCAATGGGGTCCCAAAGAGTCAAACATGCCTGAACATAAAGCTCACCTCAATATCAACCACTTTGTACATCATCCTAGGGCCTTAGAAAGGGATTGAACTTTCTGTGAAGGAGTTTTCTAATTTTTTGTTACACTGTGTTCAAAATCTGTTGGAGATCTTTAATCAAAGTATTCATTAAATGGGTGCCAAGAATCTTTGAGCTTTGAAGCTTTAGCAAATTGTAATTATTAGAATCAACCCTTGCCAATGGGAAAATGCTGAAATTCAGCTCTACAAAAGCAAGGGAGGAGCTGAAGGAATTTGATGCTGAGAGTTCCAACGGTGTTCAAGTGTAGATTTTCACATCCCATGATAGTTTTTGGAATATCTCAACATGTAGGAAGAATCGTTTGGTAAGATTCCTAGTTTTAATTGGATAAATTTATAGTCTGTACTGGAATGGGAGGAACTCAAGAAGGCCTACAATTTTGTAGCCTTTAAATTTGAAGAACTACTCAAAAGGATAATAAACAAATTTCGAGGGGGACATGTTTTGGCTTATGAAAATGTTTGTCACAAAATGGCAGCCTGTTCTGTCAAAACTGAGTCAAAAACGACAACCCATGGAGGTATCTGAGCTGGAATATTTATACATTTCAATTAAAAAATAGAATTGAGAACATCCTCCATTTACCAGAGTTTTTCTGAGCTTACATTGTACCTTTGCGCTTACAGGAAGATTATTTTCTCAATTAAAATCTAGTCTACAAAGAAGGAAAAGACCCTTATACTGGGAAAGATTGAAGGCAAAAAAAGGAGAAGGGGGCAGCAGAGGATGAGATGGTTAGATGGAATCGCCAACTCAATGGACACAAATTTGAGCAAACTACAGGAGATTGGGCTTCCCTGGTGGCTCAGAGGGTAAAGTGTCTGCCTACAATGTGGGAGACCTGGGTTCGATCCCTGGGTGGGGAAGATTCCCTGGAGAAGGAAATGGCAACCCACTCCAGTACTGTTGCCTGGAAAATCCCATGGACTGAGACGCCTGGTAGGCTACAGTCCATGGGGTCGCAAAGAGTTGGACACGACTGAGCGACTTCACTTTCACTTTCATGGGAGATAGTGGAGGGTGGAGGAGCCTGGCATGCTGCAGTCCATGGGGTCACAGAGACTTGGACATGACTTAATGACTGAACATCAACAACAAAGAAGTTAGTTGAAAATGTCAACAGATTTATCATTACAGAATGCAACTTTGAGTGAGACTGCAAGCAATTTTATGACAAAACAAAGAATGATAAGACCATATTGAGGGGAGAAAAAGGAGCCTCTTCAGAAAAATGTCAGTGACGTGGCCATAGTCAGAGACTGTATAATAAACTAATTCATTGGGCCTTAAGTAGTGTTTCAGAAAGTGCATTCGCTTAAGGATCTTCATCAAAATGTTTAGCTCTCAAGAGCATCCCAGTTTGAACGGTGATGCTGCCCATGAGCAGACTTTGACATGGTAGCCTCACCTCCTGCTCTCTGGAAGCCAGTTCCTGGCTTCTGAGTTCCACGGTTTCATTCTTCCCTTCTGGCCACTCCAGCAGGTCCTTCTCATTTCTTGCACTTGTAAATCGTGCCCTGCACAGCCTTTGACCCTTTGCTCATTTTTGTTTACACTCTCTTCCTAGTCTTAAACACTCTCTGTAAATAACTTTTCAATAGACCTTTTCCCCAAAACTCCAAGATCACATTCAGGGCCAGCTGGACATTCTACTGGAAGGTATGGAAAAGGTCCCCTCAACTCTCAGTGATGTCCTCCCCAGAAAAACCCCTTCACATGCATTTATAATAAATAATAGAGACAGACGCATGCATCCTTTGCTCTGCTCCCCCAACAGTAGCAACTTGCAAACCCATGATGCAACATGACAGTCAGGATACTGATCTTGATAGAGTCAAGATACAGAAGATAGCCACACCCACTTCCCTTCCACCCCAATACCTCCTTACATTTTTATTTTTCTGAGATGAATGTCTGCCATGCAATCTCTGGGTTGTACAGTCATTGAACTCTTAGTTTTGAAAAGAAACTCTCACACTGATTTCCCGCGTGGTGGACCACTTCGCATTCCCATCAGGAATGTACCCAGTTTCTCTGCATCCTCACTGGCATTTGCGTTGTCATTATTTTTATTTTAGCCATACACATATGTGTGTAGTGGAATCTATTTGTGGTTTTGATTTTCGTTTCCCTAGTGGCTAATGATGGTAAATATTTTTTCATGGGTTTATCTGCCATCTGTATAGCCTCTTGGGTGAGATGCCTCTTTATCCAATTTAGCTCATTTTCTAATCGGGTTGTTTGTTGGTTTACTGTTGGGTTTTGAGAAGTCTTTGAATATTTTAGATACTAGTCTTTTGTAGACCATCTTCTCCCAATCTCTAGCTTGTATTTTCATATTCTTAACACAGTCTTTCACAGAGCATAATTTTAAATTTTAATGGAGCCCAGTTTATCAATTTGTCCTTTTATGAATCAAGCTTTTGTTGTCAAATCTAAGATTTCTTTGCCTTACCCTACACTATAAAGACTTCATCTATTTAAAGTTTTATAGTTTAATTTGTCTGTGTTCCATTTCAAGATAATTAAGATGTGAGACTTAGATTAAGTTTCTTTCTTTTTTTTTGAACCAATGAATGTTCAATTACTCCATCACTATTTGTTGAAAAGACTGTCTTTCCTCCATTGGGTTGCTTCTGCATCTTTGTCAAAAATCATTTGGACATATTTTGAAGAGTCTGTTTCTGGGTTCTCAGTTCTATTCCATTGATCTATGTGTCTATTCCTCCACCAAGATAATACAGTCTTAATTACTGTAGTTATATTATGTCTTAAAATCAGGTAGACTGATATCTTTCACTTTATTATTTTTCAAAATTGTTTTAGCTATTTCCTTTAGTGAGTTCCTTTGCCTTTAAATATATATTTTAAAACAACCTATATATCTACAAAAAAATCTTCCTTGGGCTTTGATAGATGCTGTGTTAAACCTGCAAATCAATTGGGGAGAATCAACATCTTTACTGTGTTGATTTTTCTAAATCTTTTCATAGTGTGTCTCTTTCTCTGTTTAAATCTTTAAAATTTTCTTTTATCACTATTTTGTTGCTTTCTGCAAACAAAACCTGTACTTATCTTGTTAGACACACATCTGCATGTTTTTTGAGTGATTGTACATGGTATTTTTTATTTTACTGTCCTTGTGTCCATTGCTAGTACAAAATACAATTGATTTTTGTATATTCACTTTGTATCTTGTGAACTTGCTGAATTCACTTTGTTTTCTAAAAGGTTGTTATTGTTGTTTTTGTTAAATGCTTTAGCATTTTCTATGTAGACCATCACGCCAATTGTAAGTAAAGACAGCTTTATTTCTTTCTTTCCAATCTGAATGTCTTTTATTTTCTTTTTTCCTCTCCTCATTTCTTGGGCTAGAACTCCCAGCACTTTGTTGAATAAAAATAGTGAGAGGGAACATCCTGGCTCTGTTTCCATGCTTGAGGGAAAAGCTCTCAGTCTTGAACATTAAGTCTAAAATTAGCTATTGAGTTTTTGTAGAAATTCTCTATCAAGTTGAGGAAGTTCCCCTCTGTGTTCATTGTTCTTTGAGTTTTGATCATGAATGTCAGTTGGTTCTTTTTTTTTAATAGACATAATTCACATACTATAAAATTCCCTTCTAGAGGACTTCCCTGGTGGTCCAATGATAAAGAGTATGCCTTGCAGCGCAGGGGACGTGGGTTTGATCCCTGGTTGGGGAAATAAGACCCCTCATGCTGTGGAGCAACCAAGCCCGTGTGTTACACCTACATATGCTCCGGAGCCCATGCAGCAAATAATTCGTGCATTGCATGAAAAAGATCCCGCATGACGCAACAAAGATCCCAGCTAAGACCCAACACAGTCGAATAAATAAAAATTTAAAACCAAACAAAAAACTCCTTTAAAAAGTATATAATTTAGTGGGTTTTAGTATACTCACAAGGTTGTGCAATCATCAGCATTGACCCCAGCATTTTCATCACCCCACAAAAGAAATTCTGTCCCCTGATCAGCAGTCACTGCTATTTTTCTTCTCCCCAGACCCTGGAAACCAGGACTCTCCCCTGTCTCTCTGGGTTTGTGTACTGAGGACATTTCATACAAATAAAATCACACAATATATAGCTCTTCTGTCTCACTTCTTCCGCTTCTCATAACGCTTTCAAGGTTCATCAGTATGGTGGCACATATCAGCAGAATCAGACCTCCGTGTCCACGGGTTCCGCATTTGTAGATTCAACCAGCTGTGGATCAAAAATATTTGAAAAATAATTTCATAAAATTTCCCAAAGCAAATCTTTAATTCTGTGTATGGTAGCTATTTAGATAGTATTTACATTGTATCCATGACTAGTTATATAACATTTATTTGGTATTAGGTATTATAAGACTCTAGAGATGATTTAAAGTATATAGGAGGATGTACATAAGTTATGTACAAATACTATGCCATTTTATATAAGGGACTTGAGCACCCACAGATTTTTGGTATCAGTGGGTCCTGGAACCAACCTCTCACGGCACTGGGGGACAAGAGTTTTTTCTCTCCATTTTATGACTGACGGATACTCCATTGTGCTGTGATAACACATTTTGCTGATCCACTCATCAACTGGTGAACATGTGGGTTGGTTCTTTTTTTTCTCTTTTATGAATAATGCTTCTGTGAACATTCATGTACAAATGTTCATGGAGACACATGTTGACAATTGTCTTGGGCATTATGCATAATTGATGAGTTATATAGAAACTCTATGTTTAAGGCTTTGAGAACCTGTTAGACTGTTTCATAGTAGCTGCAACATTTTACATTCCCACCAGCAATGCATGAGAGTTCCACTTTTTCCACATCTTCACCAACATTTGTTATTGTCTATCTTTTAGATTATAGCAATACTCGGGTGTGTAGAGTGATATCTCATTGTGGTTCTGATTTGCATTTTCTTAAAGAATAATGTTTTTTTTAAGAGCTAATGATTTTTTTTAAAGGTTAATAATGTTTAGTATTTTTTCATGGTTTATGGACCCTTTCTTTAGAGAAAGAAAGTGAAAGAGAAAATGAAGTCACTCAGTCGTGTCCGACTCTTTGTGACCCCATGGACTGTAGCCTACCATGCTTCTCCATCCATGGGATTTTCCAGACAAGAGTACTGGAGTGGGGTGCCATTTCCTTCTCCATTCTTTAGAGAAATGTCTACTTAAATTTGTTGTTCTTGTTATCGTTCAGTTGCTAAGTTGCGTCTGACTCTTTGTGAGCCCACGGACTACAGCATGCTAGGCTTACCTGTTCTTCACTATCTCCTGGAGTTTGCTCAAATTCATGTCCATTGGTCACTGACGCTATCTAACCATCTTATCCTCTGCTGCCCCCTTCCCGTCTCGCCTTCAATCTTTCCCAGCATCAGGGTTTTTTCCAATGAGTTGGCGCTTCATGTCAGGTGGCCAAAGTATTGGAGCTTCAGCTTCAGTCCTTCCAATGAATATTCAGGGTTGATCTCCTTTAGGATGGACTGGTTTAATCTCCTTACAGTTCAAGGGACTTTCAAGAGTCTTCTCCAGCACCACATTCCAAAAGCACTGATTCTCTGGCACTCAGCCTTTTTCAGGTTCTCACAGCAAGAATACTGGAGTTGGTTTGCCATTCCCTCCTCCAGTGGACCATATTTTGTCAGACCGCTCCACTATGACCTGTCTGTCTTGGGTGGTCCTGCAGGACATGGCTCATAGCTTCACTGAGTTATGCAAGCCCTATTGCCACTACAAGGCTGTGATCCATGAAAGGGCTATTCAAATACTTTTTCCATTAAAAAAAAAACCAAACTGGGTTGTCTTTCTTGAGTTATGAGAATTCATTATATATTCTGGATTATTAGACCTTTATCAGATATATGATTTGCAAACATTTTCTTCCCTTCTATAGGCTATCTTTTCACTTTTTTGCTAGTGTCTTTTGAAACAGAAAAGTTTTAAGCTTTGGTAAAGGACTTCCCTGGTGGCTCAGACGGTAAAGCGTCTGTCTACAATGCGGGAGACCTGGGTTTGATCCCTGGGTTGGGAAGATCCCCTGGAGAAGGAAATGGCAATCTACTCCAGTACTATTGCCTGGAAAATCCCATGGACAGAGGAGCCTGGTAGGTTACAGTCCATGGGGTCCCAAAGAGTTGGACACGACTTAGCGACAGGGCTATAAAGTTCAATTTATCTACTTTTTTCCTTCTGTCAACTTCTACTTTGGTGTCATATCTAAGAAAATTCTCAACCTATGCTCAGAAAGAAAACTCCCAAGTTTTCCTCTAAGAGCTTTACAATTTTAGCTCTTACATTTAGGTCTTTGATCCATCTGGGTTAATTTTTGTATAAGTTGTGAGGTAGGAGGTCTAAATTCATTCTTTGCTATAAATACACAGTCTCACAAAACACTATTCTTTGGTCATTAAATTGTTTTATCACCCTCTTTGATATATAATAAATTGACTGTAAATGTTAGGATTTCTTTCTGATCTTTCAATTCTGTTCATTTGAACTATACCAGGTCATTCAATCTTGATTACTATAGTTTTATAGCTAAATATCGATTTTTGAAGGCTCTGTGGTCAGGTGCATATATGTTCATAATTGTCTTAAGGAATAGATCCTTTTATCATTACAAGGTATCCTCTTTCTCCAGTAATAATTTTTTGTCTTAAAATTTGTGTTGTCTGATGTTCGTACAGCCATTCCAGTTCTCTTTTGGTTACTATGAATGGCATATCAGTTTTCATTCTTTTATTCAACTTGTTTGTGTCCTTGAATCTGAAGTGTATCTCTTGTGGATAATATCAAATTAGGTCATTTAAAACAATCCACTTCGCCAATCTTGACCTTTTATTGGAATACTTAATCCATTTACATTTAATGTATTACTGATAACATAGGATTTATACCTGTCATTTTGTTTTTTTTTCTATATGCCCTATTTTTTGTTCCTCTATTTTTCCATTACCCCCTTCTTTCATATAAAATAGATATTTTCTACTATACTAATTCCCTTGTCTTCTCTTTCACATATTTTTTGAATTCTTAATGTTTGCCTTGAGGATTACAATTAACATCCTAACTTATCAAAATCTAGTTTGGATTAGTACCAACTTAATTTAAATAGTTTTGAAAACGTTGCTCCTAAGTAGCTCTTTCTCCTCCTGATCTCCTTTGTGCTACTCAGTTCAGTTCAGTTGCTCAGTCGTGTCTGACTCTTTGTGACCCCATGAATCGCAGCACGCCAGGCCTCCCTGTCCATCACCAACTCCCAGAGTTCACTCAGACTCACATCCATCGAGTCAGTGATGCCATCCAGCCATCTCATCCTCTGTCATCCCCTTCTCCTCCTGCCCCCAATCCCTCCCAGCATCAGAGTCTTTTCCAATGAGTCAACTCTTCGCATGAGGTGGTCAAAGTACTGGAGTTTCAGTTTTAGCATCATTCCTTCCAAAGAACACCCAGGGCGGATCTCCTTCAGAATGGACTGGTTGGAGCTCCTTGCAGTCCAACGGACTCTCAAGAGTCTTCTCCAACACCACAGATCAAAAGCATCATTTCTTCGGTGCTCAGCTTTCTTCATAGTCCAACTCTCACATCCATACATGACTACTGGAAAAACCATAGCCTTGACTAGACGGACCTTTGTTGGCAAAGTAATGTCTCTGCTTTTGAATATGCTGTCTAGGTTGGTCATAACTTTCTTTCCAAGGAGTAAGCGTCTTTTAATTTCATGGCTGTAATCACCATCTGCAGTGATTTTGGAGCCCTAAAAAATAAAGTCTGACACTGTTTCCCCATCGAATTCCCATGAAGTGATGGGACCAGATGCCATGATCTTATGCAAAATACATTTTTACTATACTGTATGCTCTTTAACATTATTTATAATTGTTGTTTTATGCAGTTGTATTTCAAATAATACAGGAGAAAAAAAAAGAATTATAAACAAAAATAAACTCATAGTCTTCTTTATTTACCTATGTTGGTATCTTTACTTGGATTTGTTATCTTTCATGTGAATTCCAGTTACTGTCAAATGCCCTTTAGATTTAGTCTGAAGGTTCTGTCTTTATTATTGCGGTAGGATAGGTCTGCTAGTGATGAATTCTCTTTAGTTTTATTTCCCTGAGAATGTCTTCATTTCCCCTACAGTTTTGAAAGGTAGTTTCATTGGGTATAGAATTCTTTGTTGATAGACCTTTTCTTTCAGCACTTTGAATCTCTCTTCCCATTGCCTTCTGGTTCCCATGATTTCTGAAGAGAAATTTATTGATGACACTTATATAGAGTCACTTTGTTCTCTCTTGCTGCATTCGAAGTTCTCTCTTTAACTTTCAAGAGTGTGATGACCATGCGTCTTGGTGGTTGTGTGTACCCTGCTTGGAATCTGTTGAGCTTCTTGGATGTGCAGATTAATGTATGCCATCAAATTCTGATACTATCCCTGCCAGGGTGTGGAGTGAGGAACCTAATTTTAGCTGGCAAAGGTAAGTCTAGGTCCCTCACTTAAACTTTGCTGGCATGAGTGGTGGTGGGGCCACTGTTTTTGCTGGAGCATTTGGCTGGCATAGAGTGGTTATTGTCTTAAAGTATTCCATCTTCATAGGCTGTCTGTTTCCTCATCCTTTGGCTTGAAAGAACAGGCTTTTTGGAGGAACTTTCTTTTTTTGTTTTTGTTCTTTGTCTGGCATGTCCAGATTGCTAGCTTCTTTAATTGTAAATCTGAGATATACAATGCAGTAGAATACTCAAAGAGTCCACTATTGTGTCATTGCTTGGGTCCTGAGCAACAGAGCAAATCTGCCTTTTTCTCTCCACCTTTTTGACTTTAAAAAAAAAACTGTTTTCAGTTGTGTTTTGCTGAAAGAATAAAGAAGGGTGAATGAACTCCATCTCCCCAGAAATGGAAATTAACTATATTTCTTTTAAAAAGGTACTTTATCATAGCCACCTCATCTTGTTACATTTCTACCTTCCCCAACTCTCAGTGTCTGTTCTTTTCACAAATGTTATTCCTTCGTTATTCTCATTGAAGAGCCTAAATATGCTTATTTAAAGTCTTTTTTTTCCCCCAGACTATTCTATTATTTTAAATTCCTCTGGAGTCAATTCATATTATGATTATTGATTCTTGGTGGCTATTATTCTTAGCATTAGATGTCTTCATGGACTTCAGAGTTTTGACTTTAAGGCTGAATTTTGGGTAAAAGGGTATCTTTCATTTTCATTCCCTCTTTGTGTACTCAACGCTTTTCCTTCTGAGGAGCCCCTTGTCTCCATGGTCAAGCAGTTTGGGGCCACTCCAATGATACCTGGTCTGCAGTACAGAAATGTGTTTTATATTGGTGGTTCACAATTCCTGCCCCTCTGGGGTCTCCTTGTCAATCAATGAAAGTAATGATATTGGCTGTTCTCCCCAGCTCCAGGGCCATACTTTCATAGAAGGTGTTGGCCCGTGAAACGGCTGAAGCAGATATTTCAGACTCCCCTTTGACAGAGGGGTGGTCCCTCTCTCCCCTTTATTCAAATCGTAACACTGGCTCTGTTACCAGCTTTGTGTCCCCCTTATGCCTTGGGATTCAGAGCCCAGCTGGCCCATGGCTTTGCCAGTTCTCAGCAGTTTGTGTTTCTGGACTATGGTGGAGTTTAGATTGTTTTTGAGGCCATCTAGATCCTCTCAATACTCTTACTGTATAGTTTATTGTCATTCTGTGTTTGCGATAGAGAGCAGCATCTCAGAGCATGAGTCATAGTATTATATGGATCTGAAGTCAAATGCTCTGCTTGTTTGTCTTATTTTAATATTTATTTTCATTTTATTTATCTCTATTTATTCAATGCCACTTTATGTCCTATTTTAAATAGACGAAATACAAATAAATGATATATTCCTTGGAGTTCATGTTTGGTCATTTCTCAAATCAGGGTGCACCTTATTTTCAATGCACCTGAGAATTTAAGATGGATGGTGTCAGCCACACCTGGAAGTATAGCCGACACTTCACTCATATGCACAGCATCCTGTAACCTGGGGAGGTGCAACCCAAGCACTGAGGGCAGAGAAACTGCTGGGGTGACTCACAGGAGTGGATTCCTCTGTGTGTTTGGAAAAAGTAGGGGGTGGTAAAGAGGCACAGGATAATTTCTGCATTTGAAATCACTGACCTCAGTCAGGCTGAGCACAGCTCCTGCCTGCATGTGATGTGGGAGAGTTCACAGAAGCAGTTTAAGGAAACACTGTGTCCTTACTTTCTCCCCTTACTTTATGTCCTAGACACTTTCAGCTGGTCACAAAAATGCACCTTTTGTCACCCTGGGGTACACAGTTGTGGGCACAGCTAGACTATCCTTACTGAGTATGGACACCATCATGTCTCAATTCCTGTTTTATAGAAGCATAAACTGTAAAGATATGAGTGAAGCTGACTTTGCCCCAGGTCTGCCAAAGCGTGCAAGTGGCTGCCAGTTGTTTAGCCTCCTTGAAGACGATGTCTTCGAAAGACTAGCATGGTGGGTGTCTTTTCTCTCCATCCATGCTCCAGCCTTGAATTGACCATTTAGAATCAGCTCAGTACTCAACATTCAAAAAACTAAGACCAAGACATCTGGTCCCATCACTTCACGGCAAATAGATGGGGAAACAATGGAAACAGCGACAGACTTTATTTTCTTGGAGTCCAAAATCACTGCAGATGGTGACTCCAGCCATGAAATTAAAAGCCGCTTGCTTCTTGACAAACCTAGACAGCATATTAAAAAGCAGAGACATTATTTTGCCAACAAAAGTCCCTCTAGTCAAAGCTATGGTTTTTCCAGTAGTCATGTATGGATCTGAGAGTTAGACAATAAAAAAGGTTGAGGACCAAAGAAATGATGCTTTTGAACCGTGGTGTTGGAAAAGACTCTTGAGAGTCCCTTGGACAGCAAGGAGATCAAACCAGTCAATTCTAAAGGAAATCAGTCCTGAATACTCATTGAAAGGACTGATGCTGAAGCTGAAGCTCCAATACTTCAGCAACTTGATGGGAACAGCTGACTCATTGGAAAAGACCCTGATGCTGGGAAAGATCGAAGGCAGGAGAAGCAGGGGATGACAGAGGATGAAATGGTTGGATGGCATCACTGACTCAATGGACATAAGTTTGAGCAAACTCCAGGAGATGGTGAAGGACAGGGAAGCCTAGCATGCTGTTGTCCATAGGGTTGCAAAGAGTGGGACACAACTGAGTGACTGAACAACAGTAAGGTCAAGTGGGAAAAGCATACATCGTGTGTGCCAAGTTGCTTCAGTCGTGTCTGACTCTTTTTGAGCCCATTGACTGTAACCTGTCAGGCTCCTCTGTTCATAGGATTCTCCAGGTAAGAATACTGCCATGCACTCCTCCAGGGGATCTTCCCGACTCAACAGATGGAATCCGCATCTCTTATGTCTCCTGCTTTGGCAGGCGTGTTCTTTACCACTAGTGCCATGTGGGAAGCCCCAAAGGCATCCAGCGAAGTGAATCAAATAGCTCATCCACTTTGGCCCGGTATTGTCTTTCCTTGACAATTACCCTGGTGAAGCTGGCAGAGAAAATGGCTGGGGTTCGCATACATGTGTGGTTTATAAAACTTCCACATGGAAAATAAGATCGAGAACTCTCAAAAAGGGGTCTATTAAATAAACTGGGTAGGCGGTTTCATTGGAACATAGGCAGTAGTTGAAAACTATGCTTTTTAATGAACAGTGTTCAAAATTCAGTGTGCTATTAAGGTCACAAAACAGTTCAAAAGACATAATAATTACTAATATTTTATAATATACTACATCTTAGAAAATGATTCGATGGAACTACAAAAATATTACTATTTCTTCTCAGGTGGAGGGACTCAGAGAGATATAAACTTTTTCAAAAGACTTCTTTGATATCAAAATTTTCTACAATGGATCTATACTACACTAAATTTTCTTGAAGTTAGTACAAAACGAAAGGCAAGTACAAATTTGTCCAAAAGCGCTGTTTCATCACTCCAAAAATAGCAGCCACTTTTTTATATAAAAGTCAACAGAACAATGTACTTCATTGGTGCATATCATTTACTTTTTACCTGGCTACACGTTAGGAACAATAAATTCATCAAAACTCTCGGCTGAATTAAAAGAATATATATATGAAAAGCAAGCTTCATTTAAAAGAATAAATACAACCTAGGCACACACAGCAGTCTTAGGTAGAATTTCAAAGGAAGACACCGCTTCTAATAACAAAACGTCAGTAACCACACTCATCACTGATTGGCTACTGAGGAACGGCATGGGCCTGTACGTCACTTCCGGGGCGGGACCTGGGCCGCGCGGGAGCTGGTGGTCTCCATGGCAACCAGCGGGGACCTCGCTAGGCCCGCCTGCCGCCCACACCTCCGTGGTGCCCGCTCCCCGCCCGCGCCACGACCGGGGTCTCGGTCCCAGCCTGGCTCGTGCTCCCGCCAGAAGCTGCCCGCGCCCGCCTCCCGCCGCCGCCTCGACCTGACCTGACCGGGAAGCAGTTCCGGCGGGCTGCCGCCGCCGTGACTCATCGGCCAGCCCGCATCCCGGCCATCGGGCCATCTTGGTGGCGGCCGGCCCGGGCAGACGGAGCCGCGGAGGAAGCCGCGGAGACCCAGGTAGGCGCCCGCCGCCCGCCCTCGGCCCCCCGGCGCCGCCGCCGCGAGAGCTTCTTCCCTTTGTTCTGACCCATGTGGGCGCCGGTCCTCTGGCGGGGGGGCGCCCTCCTCGCCGCCCGCCCTTTGCCCCTCCCACGCCGACTCCCTCCCTTCGAACCCCCTTTCCGCAGTCGAAATCTTTTTTTTTTTAAACCGTGTTTTCATCCTTCAGGGCCCTGCAGCCCACTGTGGCCTTGTGAGCGCGGCGACTCAGGAGCGACATCCGGAGCTCGGGATCCGCGAGGGCCTGCACCCCCTGCCTGGCCCGGGGCTGTGCGCATCTCTGGGTCCGTCTGCCCTGCCCCTTTTGTTGGGTCTTCTCGGCCACGCTTGAGTCTTGAACCCCCACCCTTAACCCGATTGCTCTCTGGGTCTACCCAATTTTAGCATCACAGGTGCTCAGGTTCTGGGTTACCCAAACCCAACCCCAACCCCCCCGTCACCACCACCTTCTCCACTTTTGTCAATCTCAGCCTTTCACTGACCTCTGGCCAACATGGTCCAACCCCAGACCTCAAAAGCTGAAACCCCAGCCTCTGCAGCTTCTCCTAGTGCCCCCATGGACGACGTCATCGACACCCTGACCTCGCTGCGCCTCACCAACTCCGCGCTCAGGCGCGAGGCCTCGACCCTTCGCGCAGAGAAGGCCAACCTCACCAACATGCTGGAGAGCGTGATGGCGGAGCTGACCCTGTTGCGCACCCGGGCTCGGATTCCCGGGGCGCTGCAGATCACCCCACCAGTCTCGGCCATTACCTCCAATGGGACCCGACCGATGACCACACCTCCGACCTCTCTGCCCGAGCCCTTTTCCGGAGACCCCGGCCAGCTGGCGGGCTTCTTGATGCAGATGGACAGATTCATGATCTTCCAGGCCTCCCGCTTCCCCGGGGAGGCCGAACGAGTGGCGTTCCTCGTGTCCCGGCTCACCGGGGAGGCGGAGAAGTGGGCGATCCCCCACATGCAACCGGACAGCCCCTTACGAAACAACTATCAGGGATTCCTGGCCGAGTTGCGGAGAACCTACAAGTCTCCGCTGCGGCATGCCCGGCGCGCGCAGATCAGAAAAACTTCGGCCTCCAATCGAGCCATGCGGGAACGGCAGACCCTCTGCCGCCAGCTGGCCGCCACCGGCACAGCGCCCTGCCCGGTGCACCCAGCCTCCAGTGGGACCAGTCCAGCCCCGGCCCTGCCCACCCGAGCTCGGAACCTTTAGGAATCGGCCATCATCCTGGTCGCATCTGCAGCCATCCAGGTAGCATACCCCTTTGCTGCGTAGAAGAAATGTCCATACCACAGCATCACTTTGTTTGAAGACGTCCCTTCCTGCCTCTGTAGACCTGCTCCATGAGGACATCTCCTGTCATCACTCTGGGGCGCCCTGTGACCCACCTTGCTTCCTGGCATCACGTACTCGCTTGGGACCTCCACTGCATGTTTCCTTTCTCTTGCTTGCAATTCCAGCTCTTCTAGTGGCCTCAGCTCTGCCGCTTGGTTAGTCTCACTCACAATACACTTGGGACCATTTGGGCTGACGTTTTCCCCAGCCTGACCAGGTTCACGGATGCAGCTCCCCCACCCTCTGCAGGCCCTGGGGCAGTTCCCCACCTGATCGCCCTGTTCTCGGTGATGAGCTTGCTGGTGCCAAAAAGAAGCCTCTTTGGCCAGGCAGGTGGCTTGACCTGGAGAGGGGAGTCTGGCGTGCTGCCAGCCTCTCCAGGGCCCAGTGTAGCAGGTCGGGGCCTCATCTCTGCTGTCAGTGTCCGAGTGATCACGGCCGGGAGTGAGTTTCCAGGGTTCTCAGGGGGCCAGCTTCACTCTGCACAGGGGTAGGCAGTCACTGTGCCCCATTGCTGCCCCTGGGAAGATGGACAGTGCAGCCTTGGGAGCGGCTCCAGAGGCCGCACCCACCCCCCATCAGTGCCTGGCTTTAGCTGCCAGTGTTTTGATAGCACCAGGGTTGCGGGGAATCTGGAACTTGCCTGCTCAGAAGGTCATTGTGACTGGAATGGCTGGGCAGTTCCACATACGTGTCCATCTGTGCCTGAGGCCCCCTGGCAGGCTGAGGGATGGACTCGAGAGGCTCACTCTGCTGCCCTGGTGCCCCGTGGGAGTCAGTGGTGGTGTGCAGCCCCCTCTTCTCTCTGCCCCCCGCACGTGGAGGCGGGCCTGTCTGGCTTGAGACCAGTTCCCTTCTCCACGCAGGGGCATGTGGCCTTCACCTCAGCTCCTGGAGCCACACACATGGTCTCTAGGTCTCCAAAGCCTCTGTAGCATGCCCTCCCCAGGCCTGGGCTGTCCATCAGACATCTAGCCTCTGTCCCAGAAAACCTGGACTCAGGGCTGGGAGCCCCAGCTCCCCTGGACCCATCACGGAGCCCTTAAGGCGAGGGGGTGTCTGCCTGTCTGACCCCAGCCGGGGCGGTGCTGGCATTTGCAAAGGAAAAGAGCAGTGGGCTGCCCAGGTCCGAAGGTGGCGACAGCACAGGGCTGGCGCTCGGGTCCTGAGTCCGAGAGACAGACCCGTGCCTCCGAGTGGTGGGTGGCCTTGTGCTTTCTCCCCGGGACGCCCAGAGTCACTTTCTAAACGAGGCTTAGCCAGGCCCTTTGACCTGGGTTGCTCCTGCCTTATTCAATACCAATGACGCCCTGCCCCCAGGCTGTGGGGAAATGGGCCATCCTTCCCTGGGTTTATTGGTCCCGGCCTGACTGCAGGAGGATAACCTCTGTGCTCCCCCCTACAAGCCTGCATCTTGGGACCTCCAGAGGTTGTCTCCTAGGGACCCATGCCCTTCTGAACAATTTGATGATGCTGGGGAGAGTGACTGTGTTCTTAAAAGTCCACTGCCTGCAAAGTCAAGGTGGTTCCATGGCTGCTGGAGTTCACGGACCACTGCCACCCCCTCATCGTAAACTCTGTCAGCCCAATTGCCCTGCTGAACCACTGCCTGAACATAGGCTTCAGACCCCCCTAGATTCCGGCCAGACTGTTCAGGCGGGACCATGGTGCTCATTAAGCATGAAGTGGGGGAGACACAGGGGGACCACTCTTCAGGGGGACATGGGCTCTCCGGTGGGGGGTGCACAGACCCTTGCACTTCCTGCTCTCTTCTGCCTGCCTGCCAAGTAGAGGTGCCCACAGCTGAAGGGGTATGGTGGCACCCACAGGAGAGGGGGCCTGCAGGGCTAGCTGGCACCTTGAAGGTTTCCACATGGCCTGGCCCAGCCAAGGCAGGAGACCCAGCCCGAGAGCAGGGCAGGAACTGCTTGCCAACCTTGGGGTCTTCCCAGGTGGCATTCAGAAGTCCTACCGCATTCGCATCTGCGCCTTGTTTCAGCCGCTGCACCTCGCTAGGCTGAGGCCTGCCCTCTGCATGTGGGTCCTTGTGCCCAGCCCTGGCTGCTGCCTCAGCTTCGCTTGGCTTGGTCGTGTGGCAAGCCGTTGGTGCTCACGGTTACAGGTTGGGGACTGGTGCTGTTGGACGTCCGTGGCCTTCTTGATTGCCTCCTGCAACCTCGGAAACCGGAGTGGATGTGAGGCTTGGGGTTGGATTTGGAAGAAGCCCCACGGTGGGAGCCCCAGGTGGCTCTAGTGGAAGACACCCTCGTCCCCAGCTGGAGAGGACACCCACGCTCCATGCAGCCCAGAGCAAGACCACATGGCTGAGAGGCTCAAGTTGAAGGCAGTGGCGGAGGAGAGCTGCTCTGTACATATTTGGGGGTTGTAATTTCTCTAAATTTAAGAGAACAGATGTTGCTTTATAAAAGGGCCAGGCAGTTAGTAGTGTTAACTGCATGTGAAGGAAAGGTTTATGTTTTCACGGTGTCCACGGTACTCAGACTGCCTGTGACTGTTCCTTGGTCTCCACGTTGCCCCATCTGGTAAGAAAGATTCATAGTATAGCAGGCACCATTTGAGATCAGAGTTCGCAGGGGCGACCTCTGGCCTGCTGTATTGTGCGACCTTGGGATTAACTTAATGTCCCAGAGCATTTCGGTGACTTCTGGGAAAAAACCAAGACCCGTGTCCCTGGTCCCAGGTGAGTATGTAATGAGTCGTGACACAGAGCCCAAAAGTGCCGTGTGAAATGCAGGTAAGACTTTGCTGATGCGCAAGCTGCTGTTGTCAAGAGGGACAGAACCACATGCTGGACCACAATTCTGGCCTTGAGGAGAATGAACAGATGTGGGGAGAGCTGGGTAGGTGCTTAGATTACTTTAAGGGAGCAGCCCTGTGAGTGTGTAAGAGCACACACACCCCAACCAGCTTCCAGGGCTGGGGTTTGGGCGGGAAGAGGGAGAGAACTTAGCAGAGGTTCTGTCCATCTTGCAGCCGGAGTGGGAAGCCTGGATCTCCTCTACCTGAGAAGCCTTAGGTCAGGGGCTTAGAGATGAAGACACAGCTGGACTTGAGAAGGCACGAAAGCTTGGCCGTGTGGGGAGAGGGCTGGGGTTTAGGAAAATCCCATCACCCACCGCGGGTGGACAGAGCCAATGACTCTGGTGTAGTTGTGGGGTCCCCGTGTTGAGTGTGGCGGGCACAGCACAGATGCAGTAGATGAGGCGGGGGCTACTGCTAGCCCCTTGCTGCAGCACCACTAAGTCCTTTTCGTAAGTAACCACGTACTAGTTGGTATCATTATCAAAGTCAACCTACACATTATAGAAATTTTGGAAAATGGAGTAGAAAGATGTACAATTTTAACATTTTGGTGTCTCTCCTTGCAATCTCCCCTCACCCCAGTCATGGTTCCTCCGCTTCTTTAGCACTGGGACGCTACCTTCTGTAACACGGTACTGTGTAGCTGTTCTCACTTACGTCACGGGCAACTTTCTCATCATTTTGAAATGGCTGCGTACTCCACCATCAGGCAGTGCCAGTGGTTGATCACCAACGCTCTTACTAATTTTTCACCATTGGAAGTCGACGACTATCTTTGTGCGTAAAGCTTTCCCCGATTCAAGTTATTTCCTTAGGATAGATCCTCAGAGGTGGGATGATGGAATTAAAGAATATGAGAACCTTCGAGGCTCTGATTACTTATTGACAAACAGTTTCCAGAAATGTTTGTGTCCATTTACACGGCCACCAGCAAGGATAAATGTGCCCATCTACCATCTTGCCAGCACTGAGTGTTCTCACCTGGTTAAATATTTGCCAATCTGGTCATGGAAAAATAGCATTGTATTTTAGTTTGCATTTCTTTTTTTTTTAATTTCTGGCAAACTAGAACATCTTTCACGTTAAGCAGTTGTATTTCTTTTGTGCGTTGTCATGTCCTCGGCTCTTACCTACTGGCATTTGATACGTTTGTATGAGCTCGTTGCATATTAAAGATATTAACCTGTTGTGTGTTGTGCTCGCTGCACGTGTTTCCGGCTTTTTATTACTGAGATTTTAACCTGATACATAGCCAGTCTGTCCCTTCACTGGGCCCTGTGCCCACCAGACTAACACAGTGCAGGCGCTTGTATTTGTCCCTTTTGTTCATGGCTGTATCCCTGCACCTGTAACGGTGTGTTAGGACACACAGTAGGTACGCCATAAGCGTTTGTCGGACTGTTACATGGATGGATGTGCTGAGTGCTGGGACCCCACCGAAGCACTTACAGACCCAGGACTACCCCAGAATCCCTTCACTCATTCAAAATCCTTCAGGACCCCAGAGAGCTTCTAATGTAGGTTTTGTTGATCAGTATTTACTATATCACAAATTAAGATGGAGAATGTTTCTAAATGCTAGAAGATAAATTCATTACCTGACCACATAAACAGCATATTTTAAAGAAAACTGTTTTTAAAAAAACGGGGGTGGGTGGGCGCGCAGTTTTCACTAAATTCTTTCATGGTTTTGCAAATTTCTTTCATGTCTGGCTTAATAGAAGACAGCTGGGGCCTCAGACCTGCCCCTGCTCTTCATCTTTTGCAAGATCACCCATCATGTAGTCTCTGGAAAATTCCGCTGTACACTCAGGAGACAGTAGGAGTGGAAAACGCCCAGATATTTTGGTAGCATTATGAAAACAGGAATGCCTCCCAGGCCCGGAAGAGGTCCTGCCCACTTTGAGAACCTCTGGTCCAAGAAGAGACAGAACAGTCCGTCCTGCAAACACCTCCATCTGTTCTTTGTGGTTTCCTTCGCTGCTTTAAACTTAAGGCCTTTGTTTCCCTCTAGAATTAATAAAGACATTTCTGGAGTTAGTTTGGTTTGTAGTGTGAGGTGAAGATCTGACTTGACTTCGTGTTTAAACCAATAACCCGAGCTCATCTACTCTCATCTATTTTAACTTCATTCTCTGCTTCATTCATGTGTTTCTTCATCCCATCTGAAAATCTTACCTATCAGAGGGCCAACTTTCCCAATATCTGATGATCCATTTTCTTCCCCCAGAACCTCCTTTTAAAAAATGACTTCGGGGCTTCCCAGGTGGCTCAGTGGTAAAGAATCCACCTGCCAATGCAGGGGACACGAGTTGGCTTCCTGGTCTGGGGAGATGCCCCATGCCGCAGAGCAGCTACAGCGCATGCACCACAGCTGCTGAGCCTGTGCTCTAGAGCCTGGGAGTCGCGACTGAGGAGCCCGTGCACCCTAGGGCTCGTGCTCTGCAACAGCCGGAGCCGCCGCAGTGAGGCAAGTCTGTGCAGTGCGCCGAAGGGGAGCCCTCCCGGGCCACAGCTAGAGAAGAAAAGTCCACGCGGCAGTGGAGTATCCAGCCCAGCCAGAATTAAATAAAACCGAAAAATGATTTTGTGTTATATTTTGTGCTCCTCTCTAATGGGGGGATCTTCCCCTTCTGGTTTTCTTGGCTGTTCTTGCCAGATGAACATAAAAATTAATTATAAATTTTGCTCCACCTCCCAGTACAGGCACAGGGCTGCCCAGTCCCGTACAGGCCAGCGCCCTGGAGGGTGGGTGGCCTCTGCTCTTTCTGCCCTCGGAAGGCCCTGCCCGGGGCATTTCAACCAACATTCCTCTCTGACTGGTGGCTGGTTTGGGGTTGGGATAAAAATCTATGCCCCAAGTGGCTATCCTGCTGTGTGCTGAAGCATCTTCTGTTTGGAAGTATCTAGAGCACTGGCTGGCCCCGGAAGGCTGGTCCTGAGAGGTTTACAAGGGCCAGCCTGCCTCTTTCCGTGGACCTTCCCTGGGTTCCGGAGCCTCTGGAGGTAGCTGGGAAGTGTTGTGGATTCCAAATGGTATTGAAAGTGAAAGTGAAGTCGCTCAGTCATCTCCGACTCTGTGACCCAGTGGACTGTAGCCCACCAGGCTCCTCCATCCATGGGATTCTCCAGGCAAGAATACTGGAGTGGGTTGCTATTTCCTTTTCCAGGGGATCTTCCTGACCCAGGGATCGAACCTGGGTCTCCCACATTGCAAGCAGACACTTTAACCTCTGAGCCACCAGGGAAGCCCTCCCAAATGGTATTGTGTCCCCAGAAACCTGCCGGTCACACTTTAAGCAGCACATTTAAACCAGCAGAGAGAGCCTGCCGACTCTCTCAGATCTTATCTGAGCAGTCTCAAAGACGGGAGGCCTCTGTGATCAGCCAGTGAGTTTCCAGCGGCCGCCTCAGGCTCCCGGCCTCTGCTGAAGCTTCTTGCTGTCAAGAAATGTGACGGTCACCTCTAGGCATGCACTGTCCAGGGGCATCGAGGTGGGCTCTCCCTGGTGGAGCCAAGGCCACACACGAGAGGGAAAGCCCGTGTTCTGAACTTGGAGAGCGGCTGACAGGCCGTCAGCCCCACACCTGTGCGGACGGCCTAGCTGGGTCACCCTACCAGCCCTAAACACAGAGCGCTGGTAGGCTGGTGGCTTCTTTGCCAAGTTTTCTCTTCTTCCCTGATGGCTCAGCTGGTGAAGGATCCACCTGCAATGCAGGAGAGCTGGGTTCGATCCCTGGGTTGGGAAGATGCCCTGGAGAAGGGAGAGGCTCCTCACTCCAGTATTCTGGCCTGGAGAATTCCATGGACAGTAAAGAGTCAGACACGACTGAGCGACTTTCACTCACTCACTCACTCACTGGGCAAAAAGCCGGACCATGCTCCCCAGCCTCCTCTCCAGCCCAGCGGGGCTCAGTGACATGCAGAAATGCCAGCGGGAGGGCTGATCTGTGTTCTTCCTCCTTCAATCCTTGGATCCCTGCTGATGGTCAAGGTGACCTTGGCAAACACACAGTGAGGGGAGCAGGCCCGCAGGACAGAGGCTCCCAGCCATAGTTCGGGGGAGTGCCGCCAGGGTCCCCCAAAGGAGGGGCCCACCAGGCTGCAGGCCTGGGGCCTGGAGCATGACTGGGTGGTGGTCACCCAGCAGTGGCGGGTGGGGGCACGGAGCAGGGCTGGTAGTCCGAGGAGGGGTGAGCCCCCCAGCCACTCAGCGCCGAGTGGGGGCCACAGAGAGGCCGCAGCGTCCCCAGGAGCCCTGAGTCCCCCTCGCCTGAGTAGCCTTGCACAGGAGCCAGTGTGGCCTGGGGAGGCCAAGAGTGAAGCCAAGAGACGAACTTAGTCCCTCCAAAGCCTCTGGGGTCACAGAGAGCTCTGGCTAGCCCTGGGGAGAGGGGACAAGACACACCCAGAATTGCATTTGAGCTGAATATTCCCCAGAAGTACTTCCCAGGTGGTGGTAGTGGTGAAGAATCCGCCTGAAATGAGGGAATCACAGGAGATGCAGGTTCAATTCCTAAATTGGGAAGATCCTACAGAGGAGGAAATGGCAACCCACTCCAGTATTCTTGCCTGGAGAATCCACGGACAGAGGAGCCTGGGGGGCTATAGTCCATGGGATCGCAAGAGTTGGACACGACTGAGTGACTTAGACGCACACACACAGGCAGATGGCTTAGTTTTAACAAGCACCCGTTCTACAAACAAAAATGACAAGCCTCGGAATGTGGCCAAGATATCATTCAGGAACCTCACACCTAGTGGAAAGGGGTTTGATAGATCCCTCTGGACTGGAGTTTGGGAGAAATCAAATTGTTGCTATTTCTATTCCCAATGAGTTGAGATGCCTCAATAAACCAATTCCATTTAATTCACTAAAAGGATGAAAACCCCACAAAGCTATGAAATAACAAAACAGGAAACGCAGAGAAAACTCTGGTATTCTCAACCCTACAGGAGCTTCAGGGCATGAAAACCAGTGTGTCGGCCCTTTGCACGCCGACTGCCCGGAAGGGTTTAGAAGAACCTTTGGAATCTGAATGAGCAAAGGACCAGATAACACACTGCTGTGTACCTGCCGTCTGCCAGAGACTGTGCTAGAGGCTGAAGATGCAAAGGTGAGCAAGACAGAGGACACAGTGGCCCCTGTGGAGTCCTCCTTGCTGGAGCGTGGGGGACGAGAACAACAAACCCATGTGTACCTCATATGAAGGAGGGGGCAGATAGGGTCCAAGGTGGTCTCTAGAAGGGCTTGAGACTCAACAGAGCCCCAAGGAAAAGAGAGAAGGGGCCTTAGACTCAAGCCTGACCGTGGTGCTGAAGAGGAAAAATTATTATGCAAATCCCTGTACGTCTTAAAACCGATAGTGTCTTAGACTCAAGGAACTATTTTTTTTTCCGACTTGAGATTACACTGAATAACGCTTCTGCGTTCTCCTTAAAGTTGACTTAATACGACACACATTTTATCACACTCTTACAAAGGTTATTTGAAAACAAACTAACCGCTTCATAATATTTCCTCACATTGAGGTATATAATTTGTGTAGCTGTTCTTCCCAGACTGGCTCCATTAAAAAAAAAAAAAAAAAAGTTAAGATATAATTTACATACAGTGAAGCGAGCAGAGTTTCAGTGCATACTTGGGTGCACTTTGACAAATGTGTGTGTGCATGTCACACCCTCTAAATCAAGATGTGGAGCACATCCATCACTCCAGAAAGTTCCCTGGTGCCGCCTGCCAGTCAATCTCTCCCCAGGCCTGCCGGGCAACCACTGTTTTAATATCTGTGCCCATAGATTCGCTTTGACTGTTCTGGAATTTCACATCAATGGATTCATGAACCATGCACTCCCTCGTATTTTAAGCATCTCTTGTTATTAGGGCGTTTTAACATCCATCCATGTTGGTACTTATTTTTGTTCAGTTGCTAAGTTTTGTCCGATTCTTTGTGACCCAGCACACCAGGCTCCCCTGTCCTTCACTATCTCCCAGAGTTTGCTCAAATTTGTATCCATTGAGTCAGTGATGCCATCCAGCCATCTCATCCTCTGCCACCCCTTCTCCTTTTGCCTTTAATCTTTCCCAGCATCAGGGTCTTTTCTAATGAGTCGGCTCTTTACATCAGGTGGCCAAAGGAATGGAACTTCAGCTTCAGCACCAGTCCTTCTAAGGAACATTCAGGAACGGTTTCCTTTAGGATTGACTGGTTTGATCCCCTTGCTGTCCAAGGAACCCTCAAGAGCCTTCTCCAACACCACAATGGTGGTGCAAGTATTGGCCATTCATTACTCATTATTGCTGATTAACAGTCCATTCATTCTGTAGATGGACCCTGGCTGTTTCACCATTCATCTGTTAATGAACATCTAGGCTATTTCCAGAGAAGGCAATGGTACCCCACTCCAGTACTCTTGCCTGGAAAATCCCATGGACGGAGGAGCCTGGTGGGCTGCAGTCCATGGGGTCGCTGAGTGTCGGATACGACTGAGCGACTTCACTTTCATTTTTCACTTTCATGTATTGGAGAAGGAAATGGCAACCACTCCAGTGTTCTTGCCTGGAGAATCCCAGGGACGGGGGAGCCTAGTGGGCTGCCGTCTATGGGGTTGCACAGAGTCGGACACGACTGAAGTGACTTAGCAGCAGCAGGCTATTTCCAGGTTGGGCAAATACAAATAAAGTTGCTATGAACATCCCCAGAAAAGCCTTCTTGTGTACTTGTTTGCATTTCTCTTGGGTGAATATCAGGAGCTGAATTGCTGGCTCATAGGTACGCTGTATCACTTTATAAAAAACTGCCAAACTGCCTCCAGGATGGTCGCACCGTTTTACTGTGTGTGTGAGTTCTCGTTGGTCTGGCTTCCTCTCTTCACTTGCTGTTTTCAGTCATTTTAATTTCAGCTTTTCTGGTTGGTGGGTAAGAGTATCCCATAACGATTTTTCTTTACGTTTACCTGAATTCAGATGATTATGAGCCTATCTTTGCTAGCCATGAATGTATTTTCCCTCCTGATGTTTTATGAAAGATACCAAACATAAAAAAGTTGAAAAAAAAAAACTGTACCATAAACATCCAAATATCCACCAGCTATATTCTACAATGAACACTATGCTGAATTTTCTTTACTACATGTCCATCCATTCTTCCATCCATCCTCAACATCTTACTTCTAATGCATAGCAAAGTAAGTGAAAAATGCTGGTGTACCTCACTCCTAAGCACTTGGCATGCAGGTCACACACTAGACTTCAGTATTTGTTACAGTTAACTTTTTATCTGTGGGAGGAGAATTAATTCACCTATAGTGAAAGCATCATCAATTTTTTTTTTTTTGCCACTCTGAGTACCACTGGGATCTTGGCTCCCCGACAAGTGATTGAAGCCTTGCCCCCTGCCTTGGAAGCATGGAATCTTAACCACTGAACCCACCAGGGAAGTCCTGAAACCATCAGTTTTAAGAATACCGTCTGAGGAGTTTTGAAAAATGCATCCGCCATTCAGCCATCTAATGGGTCACTGTTATCCAAGCCCCTATCAATGTATAGTACATCACCACCCAGAAAATTCCCTGGTGCTCCTCCCCAGTCTTAAGAATTTTTGTCAATCCACAAGACGCAGTGTCCTGTGATTCCTTTCAAAAAATTATGATTTTAACTTAAAAATTTTTATTGAAATACAGTTGATTTACCGCGCTGTGTTTATTTCAGGTGTATAGCAAAGTGATCCGGTTATCCATATCTATGTATATATCTATTTTTTTAGATTCTTTTCCAGTTTTAACTTTTACATGTAGGTTCTGATTCATCTCAAATAAATATTTTGTCAGCAATATGAGATGGGGTTGAAATTTGTCCCCCCACCATAGGAATATCTAATTGCTTTAGAATAATTTGTTGAAAGACTCTATCTGTCCATTGGATTGCTTTGGTGACTGTTTAAGTCAAGTGACCAAATAGAGTTTGTCTACTTCTGGACTCCTTTTTCATAAGTCTACTTGTCTACTCCCATGCCAGCACCATGCCGTCTTGATTGCTGTGGCTTCGTAGTAAGCTCTGAACTCAGGGTGTGTAAATGCTGCACTGATATTCTTCCTTTTCAAGACCCCTGTGGGAAGCCTGCATCTGTGCGCTCCAGTTAGTAAGTCACTAGACACATGTGGTTATTTAAATTTATTAAAATTAAGTAAAACGAAAGATTTAGTTCCTTGGATACAATAACCACATTTTAAATGCTCAGGAGAGCATTTCCATGATCATAGTTCTATTTTAGGTCCTTTGCAATTCTATATAAATTTTATAATCATTTCATCAATTTCTATTAAGGAAGCCCGCTGGGGCTCTGATTGGAAAGGAATTGAATCTACAGATTTAAGTGGTGGGAAACTGACATTTTAATAACGTCGAGGCTTCCAATACATGAATATGGTTTATTGCTCACTTTGTTTAGAATTTCTTTAATTTTTCTCAGCAGTTCTGCAGTTAATGTCCTTATACGTCTTCTGTGAACTTATTCCCAAGGATTTTATGATTCTTGGTAATATTTTAAATGGAATTAAAAAATTAATTTTGTAATTGTTTGTTGCTAATGTATAAATGGAAGGAAAGTTATGACCAACCTAGATAGCATATTGAAAAGCAGAGACATTACTTTGCCAACAAAGGTCCGTCTAGTCAAGGCTATGGTTTTTCCAGTGGTCATGTATGGATGTGAGAGTTGGACTTTGAAGAAAGCTGAGTGCCGAAGAAATGTTGCTTTTGGACTGTGGTGTTGGAGAAGACTCTTGAGAGTCCCTTGGACTGCAAGGAGATCCAACCAGTCCATTCTAAAGGAGATCAGCCCTGGGTGTTCTTTGGAAGGAATGATGCTAAAGCTGAAACTCCAGTACTTTGGCCACCTCATGCGAAGAGTTGACTCATTGGAAAAGACTCTGATGTTGGGAGGGGTTGGGGGCAGAAGGAGAAGGAGACAACAGAGGATGAGATGGCTGGTTGGCATCACTGACTTGATGGACATGAGTCTGGGTGAACTCCAGGAGTTGGTGATGGACAGGGAGGACTGGCGTGCTGCGATTCATGGGGTCACAAAGAGTCAGGCACAACTGAGCGACTAAACTGAACTGAACTGAATGTATAAAACCCAAACTCATTTTTATATTTGCTTTTATTCTGTGACTTTGCTAAATTCATGCATTAGTTCTGGTAGTTATCCCCAACCTTTTCAGGATTTTCTACACTCACAATCATATTGTCTGTGAATAAAGAGAGTTTATGTCTGTCTTTTCATTCTGGATGTCTTTTATTTTTTCTTGCCTTTCACATTGTCTAGGGCTTTCTAATACAGTGTTAGACAGAAATCATGGATTGAATAGTCTTGCCTTATTCCTGACCCGGAAAACATTGTTAATATTTCATATTAGCTGTAATGCTAAGTAGTAGTTTCTTATACATACCTTTTAACAGATTCATGAGCTTTTCATCCATCCCTCCTTTGTGAGAGTTCTTTTTTTTTTTTTTTTAAATCATGAATAGATGTTGAATTCTGTTCAGTGCTTTTTCTGCAATTTAAACAATCATATGTTTCTCTTTCATCCTGTTAACATGGTGAATTAAAATGACTGATTTTCAGAAGCAAAACCAACCCTGTATTCTCAGGATAAACACAACGTGGTAATCCAGTATTATCCTTTTTATAAAATGGTGCATTTGCTTTGCTAATATTTTAAAGTACCTTTTGTGTTTGTTATTGATAGGGATATTGGGCTGTCATTTTCTTTTCTGCAACGTCTCTGTTATTAGGGTTATTAGGGTTTATGCTCACCTCATGAAAGATTAGGAGCTCTTCCTCTCTGTTTTCTGAAAGAGTTTATGTAAGATTAGATTATTTCTTCCTCAGTGGTTTAGTGAAGTAATACCACGTGGATCTGGAGTTGACCATAAAGACGGCTGAGCATCAAAGAATCGATGCTTTCGAATTGTGGTGCTGGAGAAGACTCTTGACAGTCCCTTGGACTGCAAGGAGATCAAACCAGTCCATCCTAAAGGAGATCAGTCCTGAATATTCATTGGATGGACTGATGCTGAAGCTGAAGCTCCAATACTTTGGCCACCTGCTGTGAAGAGCCAACTCATTGGAAAAGACCCTGATGCTGGGAAGATTGAGGGCAAAAGGAGAAGTAGGTGGCAGAGGACTAGATAGTTAGATGGCATCACCAACTCAGTGGACATGAGTCTGAGCAAACTCCAGGAGTTGGTGAAGAACAGGGAAGCCTGGTGTGCTGCAGTCCCTGGGGACTGCAGGAGTCCCACACAATTTAGTGACTGAACACCAACGATCAAGTGTTAGTTAGTGAGTTCAGTTTCGTTAGCAATTCAATGGGACTGGTCAGTCATGTTTCATCTTTAGTGAACTTTGTAGTGTGCGTCTTTTTTGGGAATGTGTCTATTTTATCCAAGTGAGCAAGTTTACTTGCATAACATTGTTGATAATATTCCTTATTGAAATCGATAGCATCTCGAGTGTTTTCCCCTCTTCTACTGCATAATATTGTGTCTTTTTTAAATCATTCTGATTAGATGTTTATCAATTTTACTGATCTTTGCAAACTACCATTTTTTATTTCATTGATTTGCTCCACGTTTCTGTTTTCCATATCATTGATTTCTGCTCTTTGTTCTTTTTTTTTAATTGAAGTATAGTTGATCTACAGTGCCATGTTAATTTCTGCTCTATAGCAAAGTGACTCAGGTACACACACACACACACACACACATATATTCTTTTTCATATTCTTTTCCATTATAGTTTATCACAGGATACTGAATATAGTTTCTGAGCAACAGAGCCTTGATGTTTCTCCATTCTATATGTAACAGTTTGCATCTGCTAATCCCGAACTCCCCATCCAAACCTCCTCCACTTCCCTCCCCCCTTGGCAACCACCAATCTAGTCTTTATATTCCGGATTCTATTTCTGTTTCATAGGTAGGTACGTTTGTGGCATATTTCAGATTCTACAAATAAATGATACCATATAGTATTGCCTTTCTCTTTCTGACTTACTTCACTTAGTATGTTCATCTCTAGTCTATCCATGTTACTGCAAATGCATTTGTTCTTTTTATGGCTGAGCAATATTCCATTGTTTATATATACCAAGGAAGTATGTATGCTTCTTTATCCATTTGCCTGTTGATGGATATCTAGCTTTTTTCCATGTCTTGCCTATTGTGCATAGTGCTGCTATGAATATAGGTCTGCATGTATCTTTTTGAATTATAGTTTTGTCCAGACAAATGCCCAGGAGTGGGATTGCTGGATCGTATGGTAATTCTGTTTTAGTTTTCTGAGGAACCTCCACACTTTCTCTATAGTGGCTGCACCAGCTAACACTGCCTCCAACAGAGCAAGGGGGTTCCCTTTTCCTCACCCCGTCTCCATCTGCTTTTCTCTTGATTATTCCCTTCCTTCTGCCTCCTCTGGGTTGCATCCGCTCTTCCTTTTCACATCTTGTGAGGTAGAAGACGCCTCTTGCTTCTCCAGAAGCAGTGGGTCTTCCCTAGGTGGCGCTGTAGGGAGAACTTCCTACTTTGATACAGGAGGCAAGAGTGGTCTTGAAGGTTTGCGCATCAAATGGAGCACAGCTTTCTCTGGCCTCCTGTCCTACCCCCACTGTCCGTCGTGGGCACAGGTCAGGGTCCACGGGAAAGAGCTGTGAACGGGGCGTCTACGGTGTGTAAGGCCCCTGGTCTTTCTAAGTGGTCACACTAGTCATGAGAATTTGAGAATTTATTAAAGTGTCAGCTCTTTTCTCCTGATCTGTCTTTTACAATTTTATTTATTTATTTGACTGCTCTGGATCTTAGTTGTGGAATACAGGATCTTTAGTTGCAGCAGGTGGGGTCTGGTTCCCTGACCAGGGATCAAACCCAGGCCCCCTTGAACTGGGAGTGCGCAGTCTCAGCCCCTGAACCACCAGGGAAGTCCCTCTCCTGACCTGTCTTTGTGATACCCTTTCCTCCATGCTTGGCAGAAGGTGGAGAAACTGATATCCCCATCTCTGCACAGAGAGGTTGCCACTGTATAAAATTCCCGTTCCTTCGTTTCCTTATGATCTGAGCTCTCTCATGGGCTCAAGAAAAATTGTGATTTTGGAGATTATCAGCTTTTCCTCATCATGAGGTTGAGTATGGTGTTCTCTTGCCATTTTCTACACCCTGAAACTACTTGGCTTTTTTTTTAAAGTTATGTTTTCTATTTTATTGAACATATATTCAAACTCATAAAACATTTTAATTATTTTTTTGGCAGAGGATTATAGGAAAACATGAATTTATTTTTATTTCTACTTGGATGCAAGTTTCCTGTTCACATGCACTGTCATTAGTCAATTAATAATCAATTACATTGGATTAAAGAACACATTATGAATTCACCTGTATTGAAAACATTGAGCTAAAAAAGTGAACACTCTGTAAACCTCACCTTTACTAGTGGCCCAATAGCTTCCTCTTTTTCTCTTTAGAATATAGAATATTTTAAAATTCTGTTAAAGAATACATAAGCAGGAAATGTTAGAAGAAAATTTATTTGAACGGCTTAAAAGAGAAGATAGTCTCTGACCAGTACAAGAACATAAGATGATGAAAAAGCTGAATGGTAGGCATAAGTGTTTGGTAAAAGCTCTGGGGGTCTTCCCAGGTGGCACAGCGGTAAAGAATCCACCCGCCAATGCAGAAGACGCAGGAGATGTGTGTTCAAACCCTGGGTCATAAAGATCCCCTGGAGGAGGAAATGCCAACCCACTGCAGTATTCTCGCTGGGAGAATTCCACAGACAGAGGACCCTGGCCAGTGGGCTGCAGTCCATGGGGCCACAAAGAGTTGGACGCAACCGAGCAGGCACACAGAAGCTAGGGGGCAGAGGAGGAGAAATGGTTATTTCCTGAGGAGTCCAAGAGACACTCCCTAGGGCTTTCATATATTTAACTCATAGACATTGGACTGACTTGGCTTTTTAAAAACAAGAAGAGAAAGGAAAATAGCTTCTTTTACTCACGATTCATATGTTTTTGATTTAAATTTGTTGATAGAGCACATTTTCCCTCACCAATGTAACTTTTCAAAAAATGTAATGACTGTCCATATCCACTTAAAAAATTTTTTTTCTAAATATTTATTTATTTGGCTGCACTGGGTCTTGGTTGGGGTGTCCAGGCTTTGTTGTTCCACTGCATGTGGGATCTTGGTTCACCCACCAGGGATTGAACCTGCGTCTCCTGCATTGCAAGGTGGATTCTTAACCACTAGCCCACCAGGGAAGACCCTCATACCCACTCTTTATTTCTCACAAACTTAACTTTCCATAATGTTTATTGGTTTGTTCCATTTTACAAAAATAATACATGATCATTGTAGAAAATTAGAAAATAGAGTATAGAGTGTAAGTAGAGTATAAAGGAAACAATAAAATGTAAGAGATCAGTTTCAAATAAAATTAAGTACAAAATAATGTATATGTATAAAAAAATTAAACATTGCAGAATATACAGGGTAAAGCACAAGGTAAGCCGTTGGTAGGATCATGGCATCCGGTCCCATCACTTCATGGCAAATGGATGGGGAAACAGTGGCTGACTTTATTTTTCTGGGCTCCAAAATCACTGCAGATGGTGATTGAAGCCTTGAAATTAAAAGACACTTACTCCTTGGAAGGAAACTTATGACCAGCCTAGACACCATAGTAAAAAGCAGAGACATTACTTTGTCAGCAAAGGTCCGTCTAGTCAAGGCTATGGTTTTTCCAGTAGTCATGTATGGATGTGAGAGTTGGACTGTAAAGAAAGCTGAGCACTGAAGAATTGATGCTTTTGAACTGTGATGTTGGAGAAGACTCTTGAGAGTCCCTTGGACTGCAAGGAGATCCAACCAGTCCATCCTAAAGGAAATCAGTCCTGGAGTGTTCATTGGAAGGACTGATGCTGAAGCTGAAACTCCAGTACTTCGGCCATCTGATGTGAAGAGCTGACTCATTGGAAAAGACCCTGATGCTGGGAAAGATTGAGGGCAGGAGGAGAAGGGGATGACAGAGGATGAGATGGTTGGATGGCATCACCGACTCAATGGACATGAGTTTGGGTGGACTCCGGGAGGTGGTGATGGAGAGCGTGGCCTGGTGTGCTGCAGTTCATGGGGTCGCAAAGAGTTGGACACGACTGAGCGACTGAACTGAACTGAAGCTTTCTATGAGGCTTCCCTTGTAGCTCAGTCGGTAAAGAGTCTGCCTGCAATGCAGGAGACCTGGGTTTGATTCCTGGGTTGGGAAGCTCCCCTGGAGAAGGAAATGGCAACCCACTCCAGTATTCTTGCCTGGAGAATCCCATGGACAGAGGAGCCTGGAGGGCTATGGTCCATGGGGTCGCAATAGTTGGGCATGACTTAGCGACTAAACCACACCACCAAGGCTTCTATGCACTGTTTGAATTTTATGTGTCCCTTTCAGATGTTTTGCTACATAAACCCATATACGATAAGTAAGTTCACACCAGCTAAGTTCATATCTAAGGCAGCTACGTCTCAGGGCCCTACGGAGTACAAGCTCACCCGAGAATGAGGGCATCCCCAACACCCTGCACCTCGCTGCTCACATTGAGCCCAGCCCAGCTCCATGGTGAAGCTGTGAGCTTCCCTTTATTTCTTATACTGAGGTCTTTCCCCCACTCCCCAACCAGGGCTCGAACCCAGTGAAGAGTCTGAACCACTGGGCCAGCAGGTAAGTCCCTTGGGTTTCCCTTTACTTGGGTCTTGTGCCTTTCTTGTCATTGCTTAGCTTAACTGCATCGCATTCACCTTCCATTCTCTATCTGAGTCTTACTGAATTTTACCCTCTCTTTCTACTTAGAGGCAACAACTCTCAATTATTCATGATTCTAGTAGTTTCTTGCTTCTGGGCTTCCAGTAAAATCGGCATCCCCTGGACAGATAAGAAGGTCTGTCTCTTCACTGAGAACATCACCTACTGATTTATTTTCTCGTTAAATTTAATTGGCTGGAATTCCTGGTATTAGGTAACGGAGATGATAAATGACATTTTAATTCCAAATCAGCTTACTTCTACTTAAATCCTTTTTAGGGACTTCAACGGAAAATTGTCCATTTCATGGAGATTTTCAGATTTATCAGCATAAAAGCGTGCTGGCGTTCTCAGGCTTTGAAAATCCTCCCTGTAACTGTAATGTCCTTTTTCTTCTTTTTAATCTATTTTCCTTTTTGTAATGATTAGATTGGCCAGAGATTGACTACTGTATTATTTATTTTTAAAGCATCAGCTATTGATTTAACATATTGTTTTCCTGTTTCATATTCATGAATTTCTGTCTATATTTTTATCACTTCCTTTCTCCAACTCCAGCACTTCCTAATAAGGGAGAAAGAATCCACTTTCCAGTCTGCACACTAAAAAAATTTAAGTTTCCTGGGCTGTAGACAGGTGTCGGGAGGGAACAGGCTTCTGAAGCAATTAAGTCCAGGAAACAGTGGAGTAAATACAGTTCACTCCTTTGCCTGCCTCCTCCTCCCCCACCCCCAAAATTCTCCTCAAAACCCAGTGTTCATTAAGAACGTCAGAGGACAGTCAGTTTACGTTCTCCCAGACTGATTCATTAGAATATGGAATCCTCTTCTTCCCTCTGAACTTCTTTTAGGCTTACGATGTCTCAGAATTCACACTGGAAAATGCTCCTCTAGTGCTTAATTGGGGCTTCCTGGTGGCTCAGTCAGGAAAGAATCTGCCTTCAATGCAGGAGACCTGGGTTCGAGCCCTGGGTTGGGAAGATCCCCTGGAGAAGGACATGGCAACCCAGTCCAGTATTCCGGCCTGGAGAATCCCATGGACAGAGGAGCCTAGTAAGCTAACAGTCCACGGGTCACAAAGAGTCAGACACAACCGAGCAACTAAGCACAGCATAGAGCTTAGTTGTTCCAGCTGATGTGTCTCTTTCTCCCCTTCTCCCTGCCTCCTGAGCCCAGTGGAGACCACCTTGGGTCTCGATCCTGCCGTCTCCATGTGTCAGGACGTATGAGAAACATGGTGGTAGATGAAATGCCAGCACACTGGCCCAGGACCTGCTGCTTACAAGGCCTGGCAGGAGCGTGCCCTGCTCACTCCTTGACTTAAGCCCAGTGTAACCCACTTTGGGCTTCTGGCCTCCAGACTATACAAGAATAAATTTGTGTTGATTTGAGGCCCCCAGTTTGTGATAAGTTGTTACAGAACCTTGTTGCTGTTGTTTAGTAGCTCAGTCGTATCTAACTCTTTTGTGACCCCATGGACTGTAGCCCGCCAGGCTCCTCCGTTCATGGGATTTCCCAGGCAAGAATACTGGAGGGGGTGCCATTTTCTTCTCCAGGGGATCTTCCCGACCCAGGGATCAAACCCGCATCTCCTGCGTTGGCAGGCAAGTTCTTTGCCCCTCAGCCACCAGGGAAGCTATGGGAAACTAAATAGAGGCTACTATGGAAACAGCCGTGACAATTCAATGTGAAATTTTACGTGCAATGGATACATTTATAGAAAGAAGACAATGCTCCAAAACTGGCACAAAAAGAAAGGAAAAATCTGAATCTGTAACTGAAAACTTACCCACAAAGAAGACTCCACCAGATGGCTTCACCAGAGAATTATAGCTCACATTTAAGGAAAAACAATGCTATCCTTACACAAAGCCTTCCAGAGAGAGAAAAAAGGGAAGATGGCCCAGCCTGCTTTGCAAAACCAGTTTAACTTGATATAAAAAAGGGAAAAGGATAATATAAGAAAGAAAAATTATAGGCAAACCTCACTCATGAACACAGATGCAAAAATTCTAAATGAAATATGAAAAAAGCAACCAAACGGCAAGGTAGATTTAGTATTATAAACTGAAACATCATTTGGTAAATTAACAGTTTAGGGGAGAAAAATATGATTATTTTAATGAACATAGAAAAAGCACTTGGTAAAATCCAATATCCACTCGTGAAAAAAAGAACTCTAAGAAAACTAAGAAGGTAAAGAAATTCCTTAATTTTTTGAAAGGTATCCACCAAAAAATCTGCAGAAGATTCATATTTATTGGTGAAATGCTAAAAGAGTTTCTCTTAGGATTGGCAGCTAGACAAAGATGCTTGCTATCTTTACTTCTGCTCAACATTGGACTGGGGGTCCTAGCCAATGTAATAAGGCAATAAAAATAAGGAAATCACAGGGTTTGGAAATGCAGCAACTGATTTGTCTTTATCTACATAAAATGGAATTGTATATGTCTCAACTTACAGAGATATTATAGGTAAATTATTAGACAATTTAATAAGAGAGGGTTACAAGTCAATATACAAAAGTAAATTGGATTTCTATAATCAGAAATGAACAGAAAATGAAAGGTTCTTAAAGATAGCATTTAAATACTATGAAAAAGTGTATGCTGATAAAATGAGGCAACTTAGATGAAATGGAGAAATTCATAGGAAGATACAAACTATCAAAACTGACCCTAGAAGAAATAGCAAAGCTGAATAGACATAAGCACTTGGTATTAGTAGTATAAAAACTTCCCACAAGGAAAGCCCAGTTCCAGATGGCTTCACTGGTAGAATACCAAACATTTAAAGAACAATTAATACCTATTCTTTATAAATTCTTTACCTCTCCCCAAAAAAGCATCAAAGAGAAGGGAACATTACACAACACATTCTGAGGCCAGTAATCAGTCCAGTTCAG
The DNA here is from genome assembly GCF_029407905.1 of Bubalus kerabau. NCBI lineage: Eukaryota > Metazoa > Chordata > Mammalia > Artiodactyla > Bovidae > Bubalus > Bubalus kerabau. The sequence continues at coordinate 4,954,485 of NC_073624.1, forward strand.
TTCAGTCGCTCAGTCGTGTCCAGCTCTTTGTGACCCCATGGGCTGCAGTACGCCAGGCCTCCCTGTCCATCACCAACTCCCGGAGCTTACTCAAACTCATGTCTATTGAATCAGTGATGCCATCCAGCCATTTCATCCTGTGTCATTCCCTTCTCCTCCCGCCTTCAACCTTTCCTAGCATCAGGGTCTTTTCCATTGAATCAGTTCTTCACATCAGGTGGCCAAAGTATTGGAGTTTCAGCTTCAGCATCAGTCCTTCCAATGAATATTCAGGACTGATTTCCTTTAGGATGGACTGGTTGGATCCTTTAGGACAGACTGGTTGGATTACAGCCCAGTAATACCCTGATACCAAAACCAGACAAACCTACCACGAGAAAACTACAGACCAATATTGCATGAGTATCCATGCAAAAATCCTCCATTAATTACTAGCAAACCAAATCCAGTGAGATATGAAAAGGACTATCCTCCATGACTGAGTAGGATTTATCCCAATAATGCAAGGTTGTTTTAACATCCAGAAATCAACTAATATAATTAATCATATCAATAAAATAATAAACAGTGACAAAACAATCATCTCAGTGGATGCAGATTAAGCATTTGACAAAAATACAACACACTTTCGTGACAAAAATACTCAAGAAACCAGGAATTGAAAAGACTTTCTTCAGTCTGATAAAGGGCATCTATAAAAAGTCCGCAAGGGGAAGAATTGGAAGCAGTGACAGATTTTATTTTCCTGGACTCCAAAATCACTGGGGATGGTGACTGCAGCCATGAAATTAAAAGATGCTTGCTCCTTAGAAGGAAAGCTATGACAAACCCAGACAGTGTATTAAAAAGCAGAAGGTCTGTAGAGTCAAAACTGTGGTTTTTCCAGTAGCCGTGTACAGATGTGAGAGTACAGACCATAAAGAGGGCTGAGTGCCGAAGAATTGATAATTTCAAATTGTGGTGCTGGAGAAGACTTGAGAGTCCCTTGGACTGCAAGGAGATTGAACCAGTTAATCCTAAAGGATTACACTAAAAGAAATCAACCCTGGATACTCATTGGAAGGACTGATGCTGAAGCTCCAATTGTTTGGCCACCTGATGTGAAGAGCTGACTCACTGGAAAAGACCCTGATGCTGAGAAAGACTGAAGGCAGGAGAAGGGGGTGAGAGAGGATGAGATGGTTAGACAGCATCACTGACTCAATGGAGATGACTTTGAGCAAGCTCCGTGAAATAGTGAAGGACAGGCAATCCTGGTGTGCTGCAGTCCATGGGGTTGCAAAAAGTCGGACACGACTTAGTGATTAAACAACAAAATATCACATTTAGTGGTGGAAGTTCAGATGCTTTCCCCTGAGATCAGGAGCAAAACAAGGATGTCCATCCTCATGACTTCTTTTCCACATTTTACGGGGGGCCCTATCCAGGGCAACTGGGCAAGAAAAACAGGTATCCATATTGAAAAGGAAGAAGTAACATTAATTCTATTTGCAGATGACATAACCTTCTTTGTAGAAGATCCTAAGTAATCTACTATTCACTCAACTACATTATTAATTAAATTAGTTATTAGAACTACTAAATGAGTTCACCAGGTTTCAAGACACAAGATCAACATACAGAAATCAACTATATTTCTATATACTAGCAGTGAATAATCTGAAAATAAAATTAAAACAATTCTTTTACAATAACATCAAAAAGAATAAAACACATCAGAACATTTGATAAAGAAAGTGCAAAATAGTATACTCTGAAAACTTCAATACATTGTTGAAAGAAATTAGAGTAGAAAAATTAAATGGAAATGCATATTATGTTCATGGATCAGAATAATATTGTTAACATGGCAGTAATTCCCAAACAGACCTATAGATCCAATGCGATCCCTATTAGAATTCCCACTGGCTTCTTTGTATAAATGATAGTCATTCAGTCGTGTCCAGCTCTTTGCGACCACATGGGTAGTTCATGGAATCCTCCAGGCGAGAACACTGGATTGGGTAGCCTTTCCCTTCTTCAGGGTAACTTTGCAAATCAGGGATCAAACCCAGGTCTCCCGCATTGCAGGTGGATTCTTTACCATCTGAGCTACAGGGAAGCCCGACAATACTGGAGTGGGTATCCTGTCCCTTCTCCAGCGGGTCTTCCTGACTCAGGAATCGGACCGGGGTATAAATTAACCAAATTTATATGTCTAATCCAAAATCCACACACTCAAGGAACCCAGAATCATATCTAAAACAATCTTGCAGATGAAGAACAAATTTGGAGGATTCACATTCTTAGTTTCAAGACCTACTACAAGGCTACAGGGATCAAAACAGAGCAATATTGCCCAAGTATAGTCCTTTATATTAATGGGATTGAATTAAGTGTCTAGAATTGAACCTTCACAATTACAGCCAGTTGATTTTGGCAAGGGTGCAAAATCCATTAAATGGGGAAAGGATAGACTTTTCAACAAACAGTTCTGGGACAACTGGATAGCCACATGCAAACGAAATTGGACGCCTATCTCACACTCTAAGAAATTAGCTCAAAATGAATCCAAGACTTAAGTGTAAGAGCAAAAATTGTAACACTCTTAGATGAAAACAGTGGGCTAAATCTTCATGATCTTGGCTTGGAGCAATGATTTCTTAGCTATTTCACACATGGGCAATCAAGGGAAAAACGGGTAATCTGAAGCTTCATCAAGATTAAAACTTTTGTGCTTCAAAGGGCTTTGTCAACTAAAGAATGTCACTCACCATCCAGCTCTGTACGGGTCAGGTCATCTGGGATTCAGAGTGAAGATCAGGAATGAGGCCCTCTGGCTCTGGGAAAATCTGGCAGAACAGGCCTTCAGATAGGTACTTTCAGGAAGACATTTGATTAACCCAGTTTCTCACATCTTGTCATACCTAGGAAAGCACTAAAATCATGAACAGACACCTGCTCCTCGGGACTAGCAGCAACTTTGCCCTGAGATGTGTGCTTGATTGGACGTGCCCCCTTCACCAGAGTCAAATGTGCACTGACTCCTGCCCCCACCTCTTCAGAGCAGGGCCTCAGAGCTATCGGAGAGGCTGTCTCCCGGGCTATAGTCCTCAGTAAGTTCCCAAATAAAACTGGACTCACAGGTCTCATGTTTTGCCTCCCCCGCCGCACCCTTGACAACACCATCAGTGAAGAAAAAAGACAAGCCACAAAATGGAGAAAAATTTTGCAAATCGTATACCTGATTGTGGGCTTCCCTAGTAGCTCAGCTGGTAAAGAATCTGCCTGCAATGCAGGAGACCCCAGTTTGATTCTTGCGTCTGGAAGATCCCCTGGAGAAGGGATATGCCACCCACTCTAGTATTCTTGGGCTTCCCTGGTAGCTTAGATGGTAAAGAATCTTCCTGCTTTACGGGAGACCAGGGTTTGATCCCTGAGTTGGGAAGATCCGTTGGAGAAGAGCATGGCAACCCACTCCAGCATTCTTGCCTGGTGAAGAATCCCATGGACAGAGGAGCCTGGTGGGCTACAGTCCATGGGGTCAGAAGAATCAGACGTGACTGAGTGCCTGAGCACACGGTATCTGACTGTGGCTAATGAATGCCGAGGTATGCATGTGCCCCATTTTGTTTATTTATCAGCTGGTGGACGTTTGGGTTGTTTTCACTTTTTGGCTTTTGTGAATAATACTGCTGGGAATGTCTGTGTACAGGTTCTTGTATGGACATGTTTTATTTCTATTAGGTCAGGGTGGAGTTGCTGATGTGGTAACTCTATGTTGAACCTTTGGAGGAACTGCCAGACTGTTTTCCAAAGTGGCTGAACCATTTTACATTCCTGAAGGGTATGTGGGTTCCTGATTTTCCACATTCTTGATCACTCTTGCTCTCATCTGCCCCTTTGATTACAACTGTCCCGGAGCCAGATCTCACTGTGTTTTGATTTGCGTCTCCCTGATGGCAAATGATGCTGAGCCTCTTTCCCACCTGCTTATTGGCTTTGTATGTCTTCTTTGGAGAAACGTCTTCATAAACTTTGCCCTGTCCACCCCCTGCTTTTTGAATGAGCTGTCCTCTTGTTATTGAAACGTAGGAGTTCTTTATATGTTCTAGATTCAAGTCTCTTTTCAGATATAAGGTTTGCAAAAAATTGTCTCCCATTCTGTGAGTTGTCTTTTCCCTTTCTTGGTGGGATCCTTCAAAGCACAAAAGTTTTAAGCTCAGTGAAGCCCAGTTTATTTCTCTCTGACTGTGCTTTTGGTATCATTATCTAAGAAACCATTGTTCAGTTGAGTGGGGAGGGGTGCACGTGTGCGTATGAGTGGATACATTTTAATTAATTAATTAATTAATTACCTTTTGGCTACACGGGGCCTTCAGTGCTGCGTGCAGGCTTTCTCCAGTTGCAGTGAGTGCGGACTGCCCTTGCTGCTGTGCACGGCCTTCTCATCGTGGAGGCTTTTCTCGCTGCGGAGCACGGGCTCTAGGCCTGTGGGCTCAGTACTTGCAGCTCGCAGGCTTAGCTGCCCCACTGGAATCTTCTCAGACCGGAATTGAACCTGTGTCCTTGGCACTGGCAGGCAGATTCTTAGCCACTGGACCACCAGGGAAGTCCCGGCTATAGCTATTTTTGACGAGGCCATGTTCATCACCACTCTTTCACAGCCTCCGTTGAGGATTTAGCCCTGTGTGTTGAGTGGATGACTCTGTGAATGGATACTGCTGTATTGCCGGGCACCCCCAATTTTAGTGCCAACCACTTAGCTGCGGGATGCATTTTGCCGTTGTGAGCAGCATGGGGGCACCTGGCCCTGCTATGTGCCCTCACTTACGTGCTCAGCGTAAATCCCCAGAAGTCAACCTTCTGGGTGGAAGGGTATTTGCATTTATATGACTTCCTGCTGGGACTGTTGCTGGGTGTTAGTGCGTGGGCAGCTGCACAGGATCTGAATTGATGTCCCCTCCTGGCCTGAAGTTGGTGAAGAGCTGACTCATTGGAAGAAACCCTGATGCTGGGAAAGATTGAGGGCAGGAGGAGAAGGGGACAGCAGAGGCTGAGAAGGTTGGATGGCATCACCAACTAAATGGACATGAGTTTGAGCAAACTCCAGGAGATGGTGAAGGGAAGCCTGGCGTGCTGCAATCCGTGGGGTAGCAGAGAGTCGGACATGACTGAGCGACTGAACAACAATAACCCAGCCTGAGCTCTCGGAGCACCTTGAAGAGGCTCTGTCTGCCTCTAGACCTGAAGGAGAGGGAGCATGACTGCATTTCGGTGCTGAGCTGAAGATTCTGGCTCACTGCCCTGGGCTCCTGGGACCAGCCTTGTGGCCCTGCCAGCTCTCACGGATGGTGGATCAACCATACACCCCAGGGACCCAGGGCAGGGGTGGCCCACACATTGGTCTTCTTCCAGCCCTGTCTCCCCATCCGTGCAAAGAAATCCCTTCCATAGGAAGAGCCCCAAATCAAAGAGTGTGCTGCAACTGGAGAACTTCAGGCTGTGCTTGGTCCCTTTGGTGGCTTAAAAATAGACCAGCCATTATGCAGGTAATATGTTAACGTCAGGGTTTGTGTAAGATGGTAATTGCCTCCGAGGCCAGAGTGTGCACCTTGCCTTTGGACTCCAGATCCCCAGATCGGGACCTCACATCAGTCAAACCCACACGTATCTAAAGCGATGCTTTTGCACCTGGACAAAGCCATCCTTCAAGCAAGAGAGGGCAAGGGCAGGGGCCCCAGAGATAGCTAGCGAGAGCCTCTCCAAGAGGAAGAAGCGAGCTGAGCCACAATTGTGTATTCAGAAACGCGCACAAACATCCGCCTGGGGTCTGGAGTGGCAGGCGGGAGATAAATGGAAAATTTTGGCATACAATTAACTTAATGGTAGTCCTCCAGCCCCACAGAGTTCAATTTGCAGAAGCAGCATTTCAATCCAGGCTGTTTATCACCCCACGGAGGCCGGTTACTGAGAGATAACGGAAAAGCTGTTGTGTGGTCCAGGCAGTGATTTGTCTTGGAGACAATCCTGATGGCTACGTGTAAAGAAGCATCGGTACCCAGACACGTGTTCAAATGAATGCATCCCCTCTGATGGCTGGCATCAGGCACTCTTGATAAGCGTCTGAGTGTCCTGGTGTGTCTGTGAAATTGCCAGAGATTTGGAGATGTGGAGTCCCAGCCTGGGGTTTCTACTGACCATTCTCCACATCCCAGCTGCTGTCTGCCCACCCTGGGGGCAATAAGCCCCCCCTCTCCCCCCGCTCCCGTGTTTGAGGTAATCAAAGCTAGAGTGAATGCTAAGAGGTGGTAGTTGATGCCGCTGGCTGCTTAGCTAATAGCCACTCACCCTGATTTTGGTCAGAGCTGCAAAATGCCTGTTTAAACCAATTTGCTCTCCCAGCCTCCCTTGTGGTCAGTGATGGCCCAGTGGCACCATTCTGGCTAAAAAGATGTGAGTGAGAGTCACTGGGGATGGCTTCTGGGGAAAGCTCTGTGCAAGTCCCAGCTTTGGCTATTGTTTCCCCTGCTTGGGTCTTTGTGTGCTTCCTCCTGCCCAGAATGCAGAGGGAGTGGCTTGATCTCAGCAGCCATTGTGTGACCACGAGGATCATAGTCACAGGCTGAGGAGGATGGGATAGAAGGACAGAGGAGCCTGGGCATTGATGACATTGCCCAGGTCAATGTCACCTCTAGACTTTTCCATGGGACAAAACAAGCCCTACACTTGTTCAGCTGGGTTCAAGTCTCTGTCACATGCAATACGAACTGCTTCAGCGGTATGAACCATCTGTCTGGAGTTCAGGCCAGAGGTCTGGCTGGAGACGGCAGTCTGGGAGTCAGCAGCACTTGGTGGGCTGGAGGGCTTTGTTTGCAATGGTTGAGGCCTCTACGGGTGAGAAGGGGCCCAGAAAAAGGCTGGGATGTTGGCATTAGCGAGGGGCAGATTGTGGAAGGAGAGCCCTCCAGAGTGTGAGGGGAGACAGGAGAAGAGTTTGGAGGGCAGGGTATGGCAGAGGGCAAGCATCCTCTATCTTTTAAGCCCCCCGGCATCTCTTCCTGCATCATGGTAGGAGAGTCGTCCTCAGCAGCCAGGAAGTGGAATTCACCCTCTGCACTGTGGGCCCGTCTTCCCGCTCTGTTCACCATCTCAGTGGCTGGCATCGTTACCCACCCCCACGTGTGGGCTCCTCCCTAACCCACCCTCCCTTCTGAAGCTCTTCTCTCTCCTCCCTCCTCTCCACTCCACTGCCATCATCTCCTGCCTGGACCCTGCAGGCTCCTCCCTGCCTAGCTCCCTCCTCCACCCCATCCAGCTTTGCTTTGCATGCTGACAGATGACCTTGAAAATCTTCTCCTTCCTCCTTTGCTCAAAACCCGTCAGTGCTTCCCAACTACCCCTCTGATGAAGCCCAACACCCTTAGTATGTACCACAAGACCCTTTACTATCTGGGCCCTGCCTGCCTCCCATCCTGTCTTAGCCAACACTGCAAGCATTTCAGATGATGCTCCATTAGCTAGGCAAGGTATGTGTTCTAGGCTTCTGCACCTTTGCTATTCCCTCTTCCCAAAATGCCTTTCCCTTGCCCCTGGTGGTGAGCCCTTACACATCCCGTGAGAGCCCTGCAGACTCCTCCTCTGAAGACCTGTCCTCCAGGCAGCTTGCCTCATTCCTGTGGCACTTTTCTTGAACCAGGTGAGTTGAAGAACTCAGCATAATGGACCACAGTGAATTATATCCATGCCAGTGTCCCTCACCGGAATATGCATTAATATTCAGACCATGTCTGAATTAAAGGACCCAGCCCAAGGCTTGACATGGAGCTTGATAAGTCACCGTTGGAGGGATGGGAAGATGGGTGGATTTGATGGGTAGAGGGATGAGTCAGTGAGTCATTGAATGGATTCATGGCTGGATGGGTGGGTGGATGAGTGGCTGGCTGGCTGAATGGGTGGGTTAATGAGACATTGAGTTGATTCAGAGATGAGTGCATGAATGGGTAGGTGAGCGGATGGATGGACAGATGGATGGGTAGATGGGAGGATGAATGGGTGGATGGATGGATGAGCAGATCACTGGATGCCCACCCCCTGTTCCCCCACCTTGTCTAAGCCCCTTCTCCATAGCACTGAGCTATGTCAACCTTCCCAAATGAGAACATAAGCTCCATGAAGATAGAGACTGCTTTGTTGAGGACTCTATTCTCAGAGACCTGAAGTGTTACAGACATATAGGTGCTGCTCAGTAACAAGCCAGTGAGGAAGAGGCCAGGTACGACGGTCCATGTCTTGTCTCACTCACCCAGGCTTTCATTCTCTCCTGTGGTCTCTCTTTTTTGCAAAAAGATTTTTTATTTGGTAATATAGCACTTAATAATAGAAACATCCTCCTAATTATGAAATATTTCTCCTACAATACCGTAAACATTTTCAAAGACTGCGTAATATTCCCTTGGATGATTTTCTACAGTCTATTAATAAATCTCCCATTTCTAGACCTTTAAATATTAGCTAATTCTCACTATTATACATTGTGTATGTGTAGAAATAGACAAATTGGTATAGATAGACAAATGATTAGGAAAAAATATGTTCCGTTCAGTTCAGTCGCTCAGTCGGGTCTGAGTCTTTGTAACCCCATGGACTGCTGCACGCCAGACCTGCCTATCCATCCACTGTGTTATAACTAGTTATAACTATAGTTATAACTATAACTAGACTATCTATTAAAAGCAGCTATATAATTCCACACACAAATACAATGCAACGGTATACACAAAATTTTCATACTAGTTGCCTTTGTCTAGGGGAATCAAGAGAGTTTAAAATATTTTTTTTTACTTTTATGTTTCTCATATGGTCTCTTTAGGACCAAGCTGAAATAAAGGCACAGAGGGTTGCCTACATTCAAGATCAGTCCAGGTCCAGACGGGGAATGAGCTCTGCTCAGATGTCTGGAGTGTGTGGCTGTATTTTTTAGGTGCAGAACCTCTGGGGGGGGGGGCGGAATGCGTGTGGAGAGACACTAGGAGGAATGAAGGGAGAGCTCTAAATGGGTGTTGGGGAAGGCTTCCTGGAGGAGGTGGCATATGAACCTGGCCTGAGAGGATTTGTAAGGTGAAGATGGGCAGACATGGGCATAGAGGAGCAGAGCCAGTGGACTGGGAAAGAAGCCTGGGTCGGTTTGACTGGAGAGCTAGGTGCAGTGGACGGAAAGATGGGCAGAGAGAAAATAATAGAACAGAGTAGGTTGGGAGCAAGCCTACCTGTAATAGCTGAGAAAGGACCTGGGAGAAGTATCTAGCAGGACTAGAAAATAGCCTGACACGGTGGTGCTCCTGGGAGGACCATAAATCAAGGGACTCAACCAGAGGGGTCTGCCTGGAGCCGGCTGCAGGGATGATTTCAGGGGTGGGCATGTGACCCAAACTGGCCAATCAGTGTCTTCTCTGGGACCTTCTCTGGCTTCCTGGGTGAGGCTCAGCTGGACCAACTTCCTAGTCATGGGTGATGAAGTCTGCAGCGCCAACACCGAGGCACCGGGGAGGAGGTGGAGAGAGGAAACTGGAGAGAAGACAGCTGCCGTCTGGGCCCCCTGAGGGGTCGCCGCGCTGGAGCCAGAGCACTTGACCATTTTCTGAACCAGGGCAGCCCCTGATCGCCCTATTTGCAGAAAGTTCCATTTGATGATGTGAAAATAGACCCTGGAAGCTGCAGGTCTCAGGGCATGCAGCCCTCTGTGTGCAGCGGGCAGGTCAGGGTCAGATGCTAGCTCTAGGGTCTTCTCTGGGGTCACTGGCCCCGGTCCCACAGGAGCAAAGCTCTGGCTGCACCGTCTCCTGGCATCTCTCAGAAGCTGGAGCCTTTTGGGGGTTGGTGGAGAAATGTCTGGAAGTGGGAAGACGTGGGTACTCCTTCCAGTGCCAATAAAGCTCCAGCAGAGACCAGCCTGGAAATGGGGAAGAAAGTCCAGCCTTGGTCAAAGGAGCTCTGTCTGCCTGGGGCCTCAAGTCCAGTAATGAGGTGCTTGGCAAGGTGGCAAAAGCCAAATTCTCTGCTCCAAGCTGGGGTTCCTGTGAGTAGAGGCAGGAGGTAGGGGGTGCAGTGGGCGAGGGGCGCTGGGGGCCCTCCTGGTGTCTCTGTTCTGCACTCCTGGCTGAGCCGACACAAGTGAATCTGAAACCCACTGGGAAGTCCAAGCACCACCCCCAGGTACAGCCTGGCCTGGGGCGCGCAGCCCGGCTGGCAGATAACCCAGGCCTGGAGGCGGCTGGCTGGGGAGGGTGGTTGCTAAGAGACCGAGATCTCCAGGCGGATGTCCAAATTTCAGGCCACGACTCAGAAAGAACTTTGGGCTTTCGTCCCTGGCCCTCAGCATCTTTAGAAACCAAATCCCCAGGCGTCACCTGAGACCTGAGAAGGGCAGGTGTCTCAAACTGGAGACAGGGCCGGGGGGAGGGGGTGCTCAGCCCTGACACAGGCTCAGACCCTGAGACAGGCCCAGCCAGAGCCGATTCCCCTAGGGCCCCGCTCTGGGTGCAGCCCGAGAGGACAGTGGTGGAGGAAGATGCTCCCAGGGTGGCCAAGTGGGCCCCCCGGGGGCTCCCTCCACGGACGGAAGGATGCCCTTGGGCGTCAGCTGGACTCTGCCTGCCTCCCGTGTGCACAGATACACGCATGCACACATGAGTGAACACCGACACAGGATACACACATGTATTCACACACAAGATCCACACACACATACTTCATTTATATTCCAAGACACCATCCTGTCTCCCCTCTCATCTCCCTCCTGCCATTGTCCAGCAAATCCCTAAGATTCCATCTTAACTGTCAGCTGATCAGAAAGGCTGTCCCTAAACGCTTCTAGCAGGAACCCATGTGCGCCATGTACAGAGCGCCGTGTATGGCTGTGGTCACGGGTCCAGTGGCCCAGTGGACCTCTGGAATGTAAACTCCTTAAGGTCAGACAGGGAAGCCTGGTCACTGATACATACTCTGTACTTCAAGTCATGGCATGGTTTCACTGAATGTGGAGTAAATGCAATGAAGATTTTGTAAGTACTAGGCCTGCTCTCTTTCGCCTCTCCTTTGGGAAAGAACTTGAGTAGTCCCTGGTCGCCATGACCCAAGGAAAGTCAGCGCAGCAACAAAGCCCCAGAGCAGCCAAAAATAAGAAAATAAATAACAATATTGAATGAGTGCACGCATGTGTAAATGAATGAATGGGACAGAGAGCGGCTTTCGCTTACTCTTACCTGATCCCAGGCATTATTTCACCTCCTTGGGAATCAGTTTCCTCATCCATGAAATGGATATAATAAACCGTGTCTCACAAGGCTATGTTTAACTTGTAGCATCCATAGCTGTGTCCGGCACGTAGCAGATACACTAGATATTTCTCTAGTTTAATTCATCCCGCGGAGTTTCACTTCCTGCCTTTGAGTCAGCAGCTGGTTTGGCGGCCACGTTCCTGGATGGAATTCTAAGTGGCATCCAGGCTGGAATGCCACTCGGCATTCGCGTAGCTCCCAGACATGGAGTAATTGCTGCTGCGTGTCGGCGTCCCGGGGGTGGGGCAGCGCTTCAGTCCGTCTGTCCCCACCGCAGGGACAGGTCACACAGAGGCTGTCTCCTCGCCGAGGCCGGTGGCTGTGACTCACTCACTGTGGTCCATGTCCTAGCTGCAATCCTCAGAACGTGTCTGGCTTCTGGATGGGGCAAGACAGTACCGGCCGGCCTTGGGGGATTCCACTGAGGGTGAGCTGGGGGCCCCGACCTGGTGCACCCCGAGTCCCGTCTGCTCTGTCACTGGCTGAGCCGAGGTTTTCAGATACACTGTGTGATCTCCCCCATCCCTGCGGCTTAGTCAGGTGTAACTGGGGCAGACCTGGGGAGAACCCGTGGTCCCCTCGGAACCTCGGGCTCTGTGTCTCTTTCCCGCCTTCCTGGTGGGTGGAGAGCCTTCAAATAGACTCTTTCCCCTTCCTTTCCCCGCAGCCTCTGTCCACTGGGTCCAACCAGCCCTGCCCCGAGGACGTCCTGGTCGTGGGGGAGACAGGCTGCCCGGATGCTGAAGCTGTGCAATAGCAGCAGGCTCCCGCAGGGGACTCTCGGGATCCCTGCAGGCCCAGGGGTGTCCTTTCATTCTCCGGGACCCCGGCCATGTGGGCGGCCTCATCTCTATTTCACAGATAAAGAATCCCAAGAGCAGAGAAGGAATAAGTCAACTGTTTCCAAAATGAGCCGGTTTAGCAGACGCCCCAAAGCTGGTGGCATCATGACAAGCAAGGGTTCTCAATTCCTGGTCCACCGATTGGTTGATCCAGTCCAGATTCCGGGTAACTCTGTGGGCTCGGGTCTGCTCCAGGCCCAGGCTGCTCGGAACATCTTCGGCTCCTGGCCAATCCCAGGAGCACAGACCCCTAGGCACTCTGAAGGCCCCTGGACACCAGGGGTCAATCCTGTTGGCACTGATTTTGTTTCGGCCAGGTGGATGGATAGGGAAACGCTCCATGCTCTAGGGCAGGAGGTGGATGGATGAGGATACGCTCTATGCTCTTGGGCAGGAGACTCGGAAGCTTGGCCCGAATCATGCAGCTCAGGGTGGGGCTGGGATTTGAACCCACATGCACTGACCCAGTGCATAACCCCGGACACCAGCCTGTCCTCTGAAATCATGCCAGAAACCCAGGCTCAGGGCTCCACAGGTAACAGCTGTTCTTCCCATGTCTCTTAGAGGTCAGAGCATCTGAACGCGATTGGCTGCACCTTGAAGTCATGGAGTGAGCTGTCAGGAGTGTCCAGGCCATCTGCACGGCAGGGAAGTTAGGTGACTGCAGTCACTTCATTTGTTCGCTCCTGCCTTCCTTTATTCATTGAGATGTCCACTGAATAGCGGCTCTGTGTCTTGCTCAAAGCTTGGATCTTGGGAGAGAAATCAGACAGGGGCCCTGTGACCAGGGAGCTGCTAGAACCTTAGAGCAAAATGAGACCTCAGAGCACAGCATCCTCCCAGGGAGTCATCAGCCTCAGTCCCACTTCCTGCAAGTGACAGGGAGCTCACTACCTCACCAGCCAGCCTCTCTCCAAACTGGACATCTCCGCCAGTCAAAAAGCCCTCCCTCTCTTCCTTCCTTCCTTCCCTTCTTCTTGGTTTTGCTCTTTGTTTTGCTCCCAGAAACATTCTGGCGTCATCTCCTGGTCCCCAGGGGCAAGAGATTTTCTAAAAACCATGGAAGTGAAATGACCGGGTCTGCTCACCTCCACGCTCATGAGATAAGGTCAAACTGCTTTCCAGAGCGATTGTACCAAGTTACACAATCACTGTTTTATTCGTTTCCAGAAACCAACCCGCTCAAGTCATTTTTAGGATCTCTTGCTTTTCACCCATATTTCCAATTCTCTCTTTTTTATTTCTTGAATCATACTGAGCAAACTTAGTTTATACTCCTCTAATAATGCTGTTATCCAAGGATGGTGTGGTCGACTCAGCTCGGTGTGGTTGCCGCTGGTTCTCACGGTGCAGTGAGTCCTCGTGTGTTCAGCGGCTTTTCTCTGTGAGATGCTGGTGGTTCTGTCTCCCACCTTCACGTCTGGCTTCCAGGTGGATTCCTCCAGAGGGGGATTTGCATTTGTTTGTGAGACGTCTGGAGAACGCTATTGTAACCTAAATTCTCAGCCAGGGGTTTGTGCAGACAGGGCCAGAGGTGGGAATTGGGCCTGCAGGCCCAGTTGAGGGCTGGCTTGTGGGGTATAGTGTATGAGGGCACCGGTCAGACCCATTTCCTGCCACCATGGGTTTCTGAGGCTCATCTCAGGTCACCTTGGCCAGCTGGTGGCAGGCTCGTGAGACACGTGGGCACTCTGGACTCTCAGCCTTGTGTGGCGCCTTTGTGGCTTCAGTCAGCTTCTGCAGCTATTACATTACTGTTCTGGCACCAGGGACGTCAGGGACCTGAGTCTCCTGCACAGCTGTTGCCTCCGGCCGCAGCCCAGACTCCCTGATGGAGCAGGCTTGTCCCCTGCTGCGGCGATGAGTGGTGACTCATGCTGGCCTCCCCTGAATTAGTAAGAATTCCTCAAGCAAATGCTGCTTCGTGTTGACAGCCAGACAGCCTCTGCCTGTCCAGCCAACAGACACGGTGCTGTTCTGGGTACAAGTTAAAGACAAAAGCGACACAGGGAAATAAGGCCTCTTCGGAAATGGACGCATGGCTGTCCCTCTGATTCCTCCAACACACACGTCTGCAAGCCTTGCCTAGAGAGGTACCCCTTTCCAATCTTTCCTGGGGCTGAGGGGGGTGCTCACCAGCCCAGATGCTGAGCCCTGGACTCAGAACTTTAGGGGCCAGTCAAGGGCAGATGGGTCACTGCTCAAAAGTTTTCCAGAGCACCCTGGGTCCCCAGAACGCCTGTGAGCATCTTGCCCCATGCAGCTGGCACCCTGAGACAAAGAGGCCCTCAGCTGCATCTCCCCCTGGCCCAGCCCCCACTACCTGCTGTCCCCCAGCCCCTCTGTGATTCCTGTGCCTAGGTGGGTGATGCTGGGGACACAGAGGAGCCAGCCCTGGCCCTGCCCTGGGGCAGCTCCCGGTCTAGAGGGGGCTCAGACTCAGATAGAGATACACAGCTACAATGTGGGAGCTCAGCCTGGGGGAGAGAGCAAGGAAGACTTTCTGGAGGAGGCAGGATGGGCCTCAAAGAGTGAGTAGTGTGAGTAGAATGGCTAGGTTCTCTCTCCGCTGAACCTGGCTCATTCCTGCTCGATTTTCAGATCTCCGCTTGAGTATCACCTCCTCCAGGAAACCTTCCCTGATCTCACCCACATGGCAATCCCCGTAACAGATGACCCTCCATGTCCCCCTCCTTCCCAGTCCCTGAAGCAATGGCTGGGAGCTAACGTGGATGGGGCCGGGCAGGGGAGGCTGCCTCACCTGCTTGCCCTCCCAGGGCTGTTACCTGCCTCGAGACAGCGCTGACCTCAGCCACATTGCTCGTCTACTCTGGGTTCTGGGGGTAGTATTCAGAGAGGGAGTGCCTTGACAGGTCTGTGGTGCAGTCCCAGCTCTTGGAGGCATTTGGCATGTGGTAGGGGCTCCCCGGAGAAGGCAATGGCACCCTACTCCGGTACTCTTGCCTGGAAAATCCCATGGACGGAGGAGCCTGGTAGGCTGCAGTCCTTGGGGTCACGAAGAGTCAGACACGACTCAGTGACTTTACTTTCACTTTTCACTTTCATGCGTTGGAGAAGGAAATGGCAACCCACTCCAGTGTTCTTGCCTGGAGAATCCCAGGGACAGGGGAGCCTGGTGGGCTGCCGTCTATGGGGTCGCACAGAGTCGGACACGACTGAAGTGATGCAGCAGCAGCAGGGGCTCCCCTGGTGGCTCAGAAGAATCTGCCTGCAATGCGGGAGACCTGTGGGGTTCGATCCCTGGGTCAGAAAGATCCCCCTGGAGGAGGGCATGCTACCCACTCCGGTACCCTTGCCTGGAGAAGTCCAAGCGCAGAGGAGCCTGGCGGGCTACAGTCCACGGGGTCACAAAGAGTTGGACACGACTGAGCAACTGACATTTTCAACATACAGTGGCTCCAGAGCAGATGCTGAGCACACGTCTTCTTCGTGTTTGTTCTCAGTGTTGGAGGCTGGGGTGTCTGGAGTGGGCCACCCATAAGCCGTGTGTTCCCTGTGCCTGTCTCTTCTACACAAAGGGCTGAGATCCCGGAGGAGGGAAAAAGGAGGGTGCTCACGCAGAGTCCCCCTGGGAGGGGCCCTGGGAGCGGAGCCTGGCATGGAGGGGGGTTTCCTGGGCTGCGGAAGCAGAGCAAGGACCTGTGCCCCAGGGGGAGGGAGTCCCATGGACCAAGAGACGCAAGCGTCGTCGGATGAAGGATGTGTGAGCTGTGATGTGAGGGGTGCAGAGCCGGCGAGAGTGAGCGGGGTTGGGGGTGGGGAGCTGGAGATCTTGGTGTTGGGACAGGAGCTCCAGCCTCATCCTTCATAATCCAGCCTCACCCCACTCCATCCCCCACTTTCCAAAGACAACTCTGTCTGCCCTCAACAGTGGAAAAGCCTCCTCCCAGAGATTCTGCACGACGTGAGGCCATGGCTCATCTCCTGGAGAAATTATCTCCATTTCTCTGAGTTGGCTCCAGAATTGCTCTTCCGCAAACCCTAGTTTCGAGAACACCATTACATATACATGCCTCCCAGCTGTCCTCAGAGAGTCTCTGACGGCGGTGGGGCCGCCCCCGGCCGGCTCCCCGCTCCAGGGGGGGCCACTTAGCCTGTCAACAGCAGAGCTGGCGTGTGGCTCATCCCTGAGAGCTGGCGCGCAGAGGTGCCTTGGTGGCCGGGGGACCAGAACACCCCGCTTGCAGATAAATTGAGTTCTGCTGCTAAACTGTCCAATTCCTCAAAGAAACTGTCAAACCATGTCGGGAGAAATCCAAGTAAATCCTGAAAGCCGCTGCTGGATGATAAAATGTCGGAGACGCCGAAGGTTATTAGAAAAATTACTCCTCCGTGTGGCACCCGGGGAGAGGGCTGGGGGAGAGCGTTGAGAAGCATTGAGAGGCGGGAGGGCTGGTGCCCGGGGGGACCGGGGAAGGCTGCTGCTGGCCTGTGGGGCCTTCGGGCTGGAGCTGGGACCCCGGCCGTCACCCTTAGCGGGTGCAGCACCCTGGGACAGTCAGGCTTCCCCCACCGTTTCCCGAAGAGGCTCTGTTTTCTTTTCTCTGTAATTTAAGAACAAATAGGGCTGAATCCAGCAGCTTCTGTCTCCCCAACATCAACCTCGTGCACAAACAACCTCTCTCCGTCACGATGGGAGCTCCCTGGGGACGCGGATGCGCTGGACCATGGATGCCAGAGAGTGGAACTGACAGCAGATCAGAGCAAATTCCTGGGAGACAAATTCCGGGGGACAGGAGACTGGAGAGTGCCAGATGCCAGGGCTGGGCGGGGGGGACGAAGAAGGGAAGAGCTCCTCCCTCATGTCCCCGCTCCATCCCCTCCCCACACAGCTGTGCTCAGGAAACCCCCCCACCCAAGGGACCCCTCCAGTGTCTCTCTCCCGCCTCTTCCAAGCAGCCTTCTGGGAATGCTGTCTATATTCACCAGCCACATTGCTTCCACACAACCTCCCCTCTCAGGATGGGCTTTGCTCCCATCCCTCATCCCGGTGCCTGTGACCAAGGTCACAGTGATGCAGTGATCCCTGAAAGCCTGGGGAGTCTGGTCCCCTTGCCTCTCAAGAACATCTGCCCATCAGGCCTGAAGGATGCTACGCCCAGAGCCCCAGCCATGCCCTCTGAGAACTGAGGGCAGTGCAAAATCTGTGGGGGCCCAGGAACCCTGGAGTCAGGGAAGGCCCCAGAGCCCCTACATCTGCACCTGCAAAGCAGGGCCCGTGTCATCTGCTGCCCAGACAGAGGACTGTCAAGTCTGAGAGGTCCAAGGTAGAAGGTGGGAGTAGGGAGGTGGGCCTAGGGGGCTGCCCTGGCCCCAGTGGCTCATTCTTTGAGATCCCTACCCTCTGCACCGCTCCAGGGCTTGCGTGTATTCGGGCCCCACATGGCCCCTGCTGCATGCAGGGTAGACAGAGGACAGGGGCTCAAGGTCTGGACCAAGAGTCTGAGGCATTCACCCTGGTGGGACCCACTGTGCCTGCCTCCGGGGTCAGGGTCCCTGGCGTCCCCATAGCAGAGTGCCGAGCAAGAGCGTGGAGCTGGGGGGTCAGGTGACAGGGGTCCAGAGGGTTCGAGAGGACAGCTCATCTGCTGGGCCCCAGGGGACAGCCCTTGCCCTCTATGAGTCTGAGCCCGGGGCCCTCCTGCTGTTGCAGTTGCCATGGAAACCAGGACCCTAGGCTTTCATGCCCACCCACCCCTTCAAAGCTGGGGCAGGCAGGAAGGCAGGTGGGTGAGGTGGGGAGGACCTAGTCCAGGGCTGACTGTGCTCGGTTTTGCCCTTTGGAGCACAGTCCTCCCGGGGAGGCAGAGAGAAACCCCAGGGCTCAGCCTGTGGCCGTGCAGTGAAGCTGGGGGGTGGCGCTCTGGGCCACCCAGGGATCCTCCGGCCTATCTCCCACAGCTGGGGGCAGGAAGGAGGGACTCTGGGACCCTGGAGCTGCCATAGACAGGAGGGAAACATGACGATAAAGCACCAGGTGTGGGGAGATGGGACTTGGGGCCGGGATTCATCTGCTCTAGAAAAAGAAATTCCCTCTGGGTTCCTCACCAGCCTCTTGTCCGGCAAGCGCACTCCAGGGCCTACATGCTTGGAACAGGGGACTCTTGGGTCCCCCCCAGGCCTGTCCTAGCTTCCTCCAGCACTCCAATCCTGAGTTTTCAGGGCTCTGTCTCAGACAAGCTTCTTGGCACAAAAACCCTGGCCGGAAACAACGTCAGCTCTGTGTGTAAGGGTCTCAGTGGGCTCAGCCACTCCCACTGGCCTCGTTCACATCAGGCTTGACCCTGCTTGAACTTGAAGGTCCTCCTGGAAGGGAGGCCCAGGGTGCAAGCAAGCAGGTGTGCACCCCACTCAGCAAGTGTCAGACACAAGACTGTCCCGAAATTGGCCCCTGCCGTCGAAGCCCCGAAGCTCAGCTCTCTGGGCCTTGCTGGCCACCGCCCTCTATAGCTTGTCAGCGCTTTCTCAATCACGCTCACATTCAGTCTTCCCAACATCTTAAGGAGGCAGGCAAAGCAGGGACGGTCATTCCGATCTTACAGGTGAGGAAATGAGCCTCTGAGAAGGTTCGTCCCTTGGACGGTGGGGCTGGAGGTGGGGCATGCACCCCGATCCAGAGCCCTCGAGGAATGTGTGGCCTCGGGCCCCTGGGGCCTCTTCCTGTTGGCTCACACGGTGACGGTGGCACAGAGGCCGGAAGGTCCCTGAGCCCCGGAGTGGCCGGGCCAGCAAGCGGCAGGGTCTCTGGTGAACAGCCGGCGGGGGAAGGCTGCCGTGTCCGTGTTGTCTCCCTCCCCAGACACGGGGCCTTCATCCACGGAGGCACTGACGTCTGTGGCTGACACTGATGAACAGATGGACGGACAGGCGGCACGTGGATTCGTTCCCCTGTTCCCAGTGGCGAGCGCTCCCTGGAAATGGTCTGAGGAAGCAGAGACGTCGCCCCGCTGCTGGAGCACCCCCTGGCTCATCCGCTCCAGTCCTGGAGAGGAGGCTCAGAGGGGGAGGTGCCCTGCCCAAAGCCAACAGCACGCCAGCGACCCGCAGGGGCCCTATCGGGTCTGACCGCTGGGGTGGGGCCTCGACACTGACTTGGTGGGAGAGCCTGGGCCCCCCAAGTCCCCACACTCCCAGGCTCTCTTGCTGGCCCCCAGGGAATTTCTGTGCTGGAACTTGGGGGCAGCGGGTACGCAGATGACAAATGAGCAAATCAGTAGAGGGACAGAGGGATCAATGATGAAGGACCTGAGACGTGGTGATTGATGGGTGCAGCCTTTTGGTCGGCGGGGGGAGGTGATGCTTTTCGGAGAGGGCCTGACAAGGGGGACCAATGGGAGGGGCTGTGGGGAAGGCCTTCCCATGGTGGGGAGGGGTGGTTGATGGTGGCGAGCAAGCTTGGGGCCTTGGGCCGGGGGGGTGCAGACAGGAGCCTGAGATGGGGGTGCCGGCCCACCTGGAGTCAGCCCTTATTCACAGCATCCTAGGAAGCCTTTGCAAGGTTTAAGCAGGGGGTGGGGTGGTGGTGGAGGGGTGGGGACAGGTCACAGCTCTGGGAGGGAAACTTTCCCTGGGGACGCACTGAGCTTTGGTGACTTTGAAGTGAAAGTGTTAGCTGTTCAGTCGTGTCTGACTCTTTGCAACCCCATGGACCGTAGCCCGCCAGGCTCCTCTGTCCATGTTTTTCTTCAGGCAAGAATACTGGAGTGGGTTGCCTTCCCTTCTCCAGGGGATCTTCCTGACCCAGAGATCGAACCCGGGTCTCCTGCATTGCAGGCACATTCTTTATCATCTGAGACACCAGGGACTTTGGGTGGTTTTAGTCCCTCCCTCACACCAAGGCCTGGGTCGGCAGAACCCCAGGGCCCCACCAGGCACTGTCTCCCCGCTGGGGGATCCCATAACTCCCTCCCAGAGCCTCACACTGTCCACCGGGAGAGGCCCCAGTGTTATCAACAATGCCATTGTCACTGACTCCTGATGCTGGCGCCCGGCACAGGGCCCCCCTCAGCGCGGGTGGGACAATAGGATGTGACCCCGACTCGTCTGTGGGCTCAAGGCCAGCCTTCCCCTCCCCACACCTTTCACAGGGGATGCTCTTTCTGCCCCCCACCCCCTACCCTGTGTAGCCCCCTCCACCCCCCACCCTGTGTAGCCCCCTCCACCCCCCACCCTGTGTAGCCCCCTCCACCCCCACTCTGCCCTCGTTCCTGGTCCCCGGGCCCCAGGGACATAGTAGAAGAACTTGGACAGTTATTATTATGCCGATGAAGCGGGAGAGCCTCAGCGGTGGGGGAGTGCAGCACTCACTGATAAATTTCCTGTCCAGAGGAGCAGATAAATCGCCATCTGCGGCCTCACTCTGTGGCTTGTCGCTTCTAGTTTAGTAGGATCCCAGGTAACGCTGCAGCCAACCTGCCCCGTGGCTGCCTGCCAGACTCCTTCTGTTCTTCTTCCATCGGCCTTCACTGGCCGGGCCCTGGAACGTGGCTCCCGTCTCCTCCAGGTGTGGGTCCCAAGAGGCTAGGGCGCTGGGCCCCCTGCCCCCAAGCCGGGCCCCCTCCCTGGGTCTCCGCTCCCTCCACTGCAACTGCACCACGAGGCCCAGCTCTCAGGCGGCAGGGAGCTGCCCCTGACGGGCACCCCGGACCTCCCAGCTCATCAAACCCTGACACATGAAGCCCGGACAGGCCCCAGCCCTGCCCAGTGCTCCTGGAGCTCCTCAGGGGCTGTGTCCTGGGAGACTCTAGACTCTGGTCCCTGGGAGACTCTAAGCCCCTTCCCTTGCTCAGAGACTGCCCCCTCTCCCCCTGGGCCAGGCCAGTTTCTACTGAGCTCTCCTGGGCCAGCCAAAGCCCTGGGCAAGGATTAGAAACTTCTGGAAGGAAAGCCTGGGCCTCTGAACCTTGGAGCAGTACCCACACCCTTGAATCCCAGCTTCTGATGTAGGTGGCGCGGGTGGCAGCAAGGCGTGTGTAGGGGGGAGGGAGTCTTTGCAGCTTGCGTCCCTCGCTCCTGTGAGCCTTATACCTCTACAACTCTGGCTGCTTCTGGGTGGAGACATGGGGACAGGAGGCCGGAACAGGACTCAGAAGAGCCAGGCCTGCACTTGAGACCCCGAGTGGCCCATTTCCCCTGCCTCAGTGTTCTCATCTGTCAAATGGGCTTGGCAGGTCTCCCCTGCAGAGGTAGCGGAGTTAATCGGGGCCAAGAGTGAGGGCCTCCCTTGGCTGATTTCTGGCAGGTCACCCGCGTGCCACCCAGGGCAGTGTTAATGGAGCATCCGCCCTGTGCAGGCGTGAGCTGGCCACCAGGAGTCCTGCCGGAGCTCGCAGCAAACACAGAATTATGGATCCTACTGAGTGCGCACTGAGTGCTGCCCTGCTCGGGGCGACCTGTATGAACCTGTCCCTCCCTTCACGCTGTGGCAAAGCATCCGTCCATTCTGGCCCCCAGTTCACAGGCAGCATAGGCCTGCTTCTACAGGTTTCTACGTTTTCTGTGGCCTCTGGTATATTCTCCAGGGCCCATCAGGGTTCGTGTCAAGAACAAAATGGAATATTATTCAGCCTGAAAAAGGAAGGGGGCTCTGACACGGTCTACCATGTGCGTGACCCGTGGAGATGTTCAGAGGGTTCTGTTCCTCGACCTAAGGGTGGTCCACAAGGGGGTCCTCGCCTTGGAAAACCTCAGTGATCTGGGCGCTAATGTTTTGTAAACTTTTCTATGAGTATATCGCACTTCAGAAAAAATGGTCAAAAACACACAAAAGCTGGATGCAAGGAATGAATGAGTCTCAGGCAGTCCACGTCAGGAGCTGCTTTTGGCTGGAGCACAGTGGAATACAGGAGCCACGGGGCAGGAGCGGGGGTGTGGCCCCCGAGTCTAGCATCCTGGGCAAGTCCCAGCTGGGCCGCTTGTCCCAGCCTCAGTTTCTCCCTGTGAGAGGGGGTGAGGAGTCGGACTCTGAAGGAGGCTTCACTGCAGCCAAGACTGTGGTTTGCTGCACTCACGGGCAGAGGGGACCCCACGCTGCCTGCACACCCCCACCTCCAGCCCACCCCCAGGGTCCCCGGCCACGGTGAGCCCTGGAGAGACCCCTGACACAGTCCCAGGGCACGCGGCCCTGCCAGCTGCCCACCGTGTCTGGAGCTCAGCAGACATCCCCCCACCTGGGGGTGGGGCCCTGGCATCACTGCCCACCTACGCTTTGCTTCCTAGGTTTGCTCCCTAGCTCAGCAGAAACCCCTCCTCCCAATTAGCCATTCTGCTCCAGTTACCCGTATAAGCCTGGGGGGTCTCTGACAGCACCCCCTCCCCAAGAGGCTGTGGGGACAATGGGCTGACAAAGACCACCTCCCCAGCCCACTGGGACGTGGCTGGCAGCCTGTGAGCTGGGTCAGAAAGTCTCCTGTTTGGCATAGATATATCGCTGAGGCCAGTCCGTTAGGGACCAAGGTGGGTGGCTCCAGCCTTGGTGTCTCCCAAGGCCCTTCATTAGCTGAATTTTGCCCAAAGGTGGAGTAGTCCCAGGCCTGGAGCTCAGGCCTGACTTTGAACCATCTGTAAATAACAAGAGGGTAGACACTCAGGCAGGAAGAGGACACTCACGTTGTCACATGGTCTGGGAGGCCCAGGCCGCGGATGGCAGATCTCCGACCCCAGGAGAGAGGACAGGGTGCCCAGGGTCAGACATCCAGGCAGGGAAGGAGGCAAGAAGGTGTCAGGTGGGTCAAGAGCAAACCCAGGGATGACAGCAAACCACCTCCTCGGCGTGGACAGATCCTGAGCTGTCAGGGTGGGAATGCCCACGGGCATTATGGGGTCCAGCCCCACTTTACAGATGGGGAAACTGAGGCCAATCGGCGAGAAGAGACTTAAAGGTCTCCCAGTGAGTCTTTGGCAGAGCTAAAACGGACCCTCCTCTGCCTCTTGATAAACAAAGCAAACAAGCCAAGTGGCAGGTGGTGCCCAGTGCTACACACAGCAGAACTGGCCTGTTGAGTTCATGCTGGAGGCACAATGGGGGCAGGGGCCAGAGCCCGTGGCGCCCGCAGTCAGAGAGGGCCAGGGCTTGCGGCCTGGGGTCAGGAGTGGAGCCGCTTCTAGCTGCCACCTCCCTGGTTTGAATGTGGGAGGAGCGGGGAGAGCCATCCACCAATGGGGAAACAGGGGGCGGGGCTGTGGTACAGGGCTGTCTGGGACACTGAGCATCTAGAGGCGGGTTGGACATCCGGGTGGACATGCTGAGCAGGAGATTGGATGAGTCAGGTTGGGGAGAAGGCCCCGGGAAGGGGTGTGCCCTTGGGAGCCTCCAGATTGGATGAGGTGAACAGGGAATGCATTAATTCATAGGGAAGAAATTCAACAACCAAGCTGGGGACCACCCAGGTTCAGGAGTTGCAGAGACGGGGTGGCCAGGCAAGAACCAGGCAAGAGTGGGCTTCTGGGGGCCAAGGGCAGCTGGCACTGCTGGGAGGTGGACAGCGGCCATGCTGCTGAGAGTCACGACCAGGCAAGACAGAGGAGTGGGCACAGCTCAGGTGTCAGGAGGGAACGGAGGGCCTTGATGAGAGCATCTCCGCAGAGTGATGGGGTAACAGGATGGCCACCAGGTGGCTGAGAGCTGGAGCGAGGGGGCAGTGGTTGGGGACGGCATTCCAGAACCTTTACTGTGAAGGACGCCGGGCTGGAAAAGGGGGCCGTTTCCTCTGGGGGCCGGGAAGTACAGGGTGCTTCTGTGCAGATGGATTGATCCAGGAAAGGAGGGAGGTGATGCGGCTCAGGGAAGTGGGGAGGGGGGAGGCCTGCTGGGGGGAGGGGAGAGCTCCATCTGTGTCCACGTGGGGACATGAGTGCATCTTACAGACCCACGCGGAGAGTGGGCACGTGGGTCAGCAGCCTGACCCGGTTGCTTCTGATTCCTCAGCGAAGAACGAAGTGAGGTCACTGGCTGGGCGTGGGATGAAGGAGGGAAGGTGTGAAGCAGGCCTTTTGCAGAGTGGAGGGGTGGGGGGCGGTGTGTTTCCAGCACGTGTTCTCACTCCCACACGCGTGTACAGAGCTGGCACGTCCCTCCTGCACAAGCTCCTACTAGAAGTACACTTCCTGGATTGTCTTCCTGTAGCCGCTTACAGCATCCTTAGGATAAACAGACCCACTGTCTCTGCACACGTGCCAAGGGGGTGACGGCCGTGCGGCTCCTCTGAACAAGTATTGGCTTCTCTCTGTGAGTAATGATGCTGTAACAAAACGCACAGCTACCTCTGGGCACCTGATGACTACTTCATACGAGGGGCTCTAACTAGTGGTCTGTCTCACTCGAGGCGGTGCATACGATTACGATTTTGATGCCCCTGACCTTTCACGAAAGCAGGCCCTGTTGACTCCCTGAGCCAGAATGTTGAGCACACCAGCGGCCCTGGCATCAGAACCCTTTCTTTGTTGGCGTTCTCGTGGGTGAGAACTAACACAGCATTGTTTTAACTTTCCGTTCCTTGATCACTGGTGTGAAGGTGAGCGTGTTTCTTTATTTTTCACTCATTCACTGTTTTACTCCTTCTCCTGTTTGTGTTTTTCTTACTGCTTTCTAGCACACCTCCTGCAGGAGGCGGCTATTAAGCTTTTGTTATACGTGTTGCAAGAGCCTTCTCTCCCTTTGGCATATGTCTCTTTCACTTTGCTTTCATTCATCTGTGGTATAGGAGTTTCTACTTTTATGCAGACGATTTCGCCAGCCTGTCTGTGGTGGGAACTGTTGCATGTTGCCCAGATGCTCCTCGGGGCTGGCGTGTGCATCCCTGCTGTTGCCACAGAGAACAGGCCTCTTCGGGTCTCACCCCACCTCTCAGCGGGTGTCCCGATGACAGCAGCTGATGCCCCAGGCTGGGACCCCTCTGAAGGTGCCCTTGGCCCCAGAGTGCCTGTAGCCTCTGTGGGACTGGCTCTTTTTCCTGCTCAGCCCCCCTCACTCTCCACGGAGACAGGGTGTGCTGTGTCCAGGGTCGGCCACACCCAGCACCAATAAGTTCGTGGCTTAAAAGAATAGCAAGTATTCTCTCATAGTTTGGAGGCCAATGGTCTGAAAGTGAAGGATCTGAAGGGCTGCGCTCCCTGAATGCACCCCAGGGGAGACTCCTTCTTGCCTCCTCCGGCTTCTGGGGGCAGCCAGCACCTCGGTTTCCCTTGGCTTGTGTCCACATCACTCCAGTTCTCTGCCTCTCAGACCATGTGGCCTTCCCTTCTCTGCCTGTGTCCTCTCCTCTTCCATTTCTCATAAGAGCACTTGTTATTGAGAATTCCTGGTGGCCCAGAGGTTAAGACTCCACACTTTCAAGGCTAAGGGCGTGGGTTCAATCCCTGGTCAGAGAACTAAGATCCTACAAATGATGCAGCAGGAAAAAAATAAGCAACAAACAAAAAAACCCATCAAAACATTTGTCATTGGGAATTCCCTGGCAGTGCAGAGGTTGGGACGCCACGATTTCACTGCCAAGGTTGCAGCTTCAGTCCCTGGCTGGGGAGCTAAGATCTTGCAAACTGTGGAGCACAGTCACAAACAAACAAATACCACTTGTCATTGAATTTTGGGTCCTCCCTGATAATTCAGAAGTCCATCTGAAGTTCCTTAAGTTGATCACAACTGCAAAAACCTCTTTGACCAATAAACTCTCAGCCAGAGGTTCCGGGGGGGAGGCTGTGGACATGTCTTTGGGGCCACCATTCAAACCACCCCAAGCATCTACTGAGAGCCCTTTCTGCCCTTCACTCCCCTGCCCCCCCAGGCCTTGTGTGCTGGAGTCCCGTTTCAGCCTCCAGGGACGCCAGCCCCAGATGCTACCCCTCCTCCAAACTTCTGGGACTGAGGGGCACTCAGAAGGTCCTCACTTATCTGGCTGTGAAAATTTGGGCAAGAACCCTCCCCTTCTGGGGGGCGCGGAGGAGGGGGAAGGTTCCTGCCGTCTGAAAGAACTGTGTTAGACGCTGGTGAGGGTTTTCTGGCCTCCTGCCATCTGACGCCGTTCACACACCAGGATCATCCACACTCGGTCTTGAGCAGCTCTCTTGGCTCCTGGGGGAAATGGGAGTGAGACTGTGGAGAGGACACGCCCCCTGGCCTGGCCCCTGGAGAGCTGACACCAGGCTCCTCCCGACGCCCCCCCTCCCTGCCCCAGCCACGGTGTTTCAGAATAGCTCTGATGTCATTCGCGATTGTCCCTTTCTCCCACAATGAAAGCCAACAAGCGAGAAACGGGGGTTTCTCTTCTAAAATTGCTTTTCTGCGTTCTTTGACAAAACTGTGTGCCTGCGTGTAATTAATTCACGGCCCGGCGACCGGGTCAGTGGCTTGGGTGGGAGAGAAAGCTCTAGAGAAAGGCAGAGACACGCAGTCACCGCTGGAAATGAATCCCCCGGTTGCCCAGACCTGCTGCTGCTCTCAGACCAGAATAAACACCTGCAGATCCCGCCTGTCGGAAACGTGGCCTCTGAGGCTTTGATCTTCTTAACGCACGCTGGCGCAGAGACCCTGAGAAATCCGACCAGAGGAAACCTTGTAAGGTTTCCCCAAGATTTCTTAGACTTCCCGGAGGCCTGGAGACAGGTGTTTCAAACCAAGTGTGGTAGCAAGTCTTTTCTGGAGTGAGAGGTGAGTCCTGGTCTGCAGCCAGCCTTCTAGGTGACCTGACTGGACAAAATATTTGAGGGTGTCCCCCTTGTCCATAAAGTGAGATGATATTCCTAAAAACCAAAGATCTGCTTGAAACATCTCATCATTCCTCTCTGGCAACTACCTGGAAGGACTTTATCCTGGGGACTCGTGGGTGACATGAGCAAGGCAATTCTGTATAATGTGGAAAAATAGGAACACCCCTATTCACCACCTGTAAGGGCTTGTTAGGAAAACTACTATTTGTAGGACAGAAGACTGCAACCAAGAAAATTCATCTTGCGTAAAAATACTATTGCTGCGAGAAAAATAAGCAAGACCCTGAGCCTGGTGACCCCAACTGGGGAGGGGACAGAAATGGAACTGACAGAGATGTCCCTCCCGCCACCTGAAGTACGAGTATGCAAACACTCCCCCGCACACACTCCTGGAAGCCCTAGAACAGGGCTTTCTGTTTTCAGTGATTTTTATTTGCCTTATTTGAAACGAGGATAGGGAGAAGGCAACAGAACAAGATCTGGGCTTTATCTGATTTACATGGAAAAATAACAGTTAATGCTTATTAGCAGTTATTACAGGCCAAGCACTGTTCTAATGCTGTACACACCGTATTGCAATAAATCGAAGATACTGCCGATTATAAGACCCTTGTATTTTACGTACCACTAAGAATTTTTAAAACATTAACAATGTAATGGTGACACAAAAAGATGAATCCTAGACTCAATAAAATATTACCAACTTAACTCATTTACTCTTCACAGTATAACTGCAAGGCAGAAAATGTTCGCCTCCTTCTACAAATGAGAAAACCAGGGATCAGAGACGTTCAGGACCTGCCTGAGTTACTTAGGTGGCAGAGCTGGGACTTGACCTGGGCCACTGCAGCCTCTGCTGTACTCATTCCTCTCTAAGGGCACCTCGACTTGGGACAGGGGATTGGGGGCCCGACAGGGGGTGGGATGGGGGCGTTGGAGGACGCAGGGAGCTCAGGCTGCCAGCCAGGAGTCTCGGGGGAGATGCTGCTCTTATATGTCTTTCTCAGCATCCTTCCTATTCTTCTCCGGCTCAGGGCTTCGGCCTTCTCCAAAGAAGGGGGTCCCCCATGTACTGCCAAGGGGTCTTCTCTATACAGCTACGGAGTGCTTCACACCAGAGCTAACATTTTTCTTGGATTCTTTCAGAGTTGGAAGACTTCAGGCAGGGCTGGCAAATCGCTTTCATCTCAAATGCCAACCCTAATGGATCAACAGTGGCTGCCAGGAAAGTGTTGGGAAGGGTTCTGTGGCCCAGTTGGGATCCAGGGCAACCATCTGGCCCTGTCCCCACGATCATCGGCAGAGGACAAGTGAGACCAAGTGTCTCCCAGGCTGGGCTGGGGACTAGCTGGGACACCTGGCCCACCAGAGGACCACCCGAGACCCCACATCATGCTCAAAAAAGCTTGAATGGCCTCCCCAGGGTCAAGCCTCTCCAGGGTCAAGCCTCCCTCAGCCTTTCTGTAGCTTCACCAGCTGAGTCAAGAGGTGGGAGGAGATGAGAATGGGGAGGTGCTTCCAGAGTGGTCAGGTCCCCCCAGGGATCATCCCACAGCCTGGAGCTTCCCCAGCGCCCGGGGCGGGGCCTGCAGCATGCCGATTCATGTTTCACAGATTACACTGTGTGGAGTCGGCTGCCCCTGGTAATTAGTTCACTTCTATAATTAGCCCGAAGTTCCTGCTGCCGAGGAGGACAAGGATGTGGGGTGTGAGGGTGAATTGGTGTGAGTGAGCGCTTGACTCATGCCCTAGAAACGCCCCATTGCAGGGAGGGGATGCGCTTCCTCAGGGAGGGCTCCCCTCTTGTTCTAGACAAGCTGCAGTTCCAAACCACCCTCCCAAGACAGGAATCACCCCCATGGCCATGACGATAAGCGTGTACCCGGCGTTGGGAAGCCCTCCACACACTCTCCTCCTCCATCCCCAGCACACGCTGCGAGATGAAACCTCACGTGGTCCTCACCGCCCGGCGGGAGAACGCGGGGTCTGCTGCACAGGTGGGATCTGAACCCCGGGCGGGCCAGCCTCTCCTCCACAGCCTCGGTACCACCCATGGTCTCATTCCTCCCAGATAATGGCCCTGGAGGTGTCCCTGAAGGAATTGGCTCTAGAACATTCCAGAGGTGGTCTTAGGGGACACCTTCTCATCTTTAAGAAAGAGCTGGTGGGAACTCTCTGGTGGTCCAGTGGTTAGCTTTCCATGCTCTCTCTGTCAAGAATCCGGGTTCAATTCCTGGTCAGGGAACTAAGATCCCTCAAACCACGAGGCACCACTAAGAAGAAAGAAAGAAGGAGCAGATATTTTCATATTCTTGAGGATGGGCAGGGAGAAGGCAATGGCACCCCACTCCAGTACTCTTGCCTGGAAAATCCCATGAACGGAGGAGCCTGGTAGGCGGCAGTCCATGGGGTCGCACAGAGTCGGACATGACTGAGCGACTTCACTTTCACTTTTCACTTTCATGCATTGGAGAAGGAAATGGCAACCCACTCCAGTGTTCTTGCCTGGAGAATCCCAGGGACGGGGAAGCCTGGTGGGCTGCTGTCTATGGGGTCGCACAGAGTTGGACACGACTGAAGTGACTTAGCAGCAGCAGAGGATGGGCAGACTTTAGAGGGCTCCGCAGCCAGTCATGGGCTCCCGTGTCCACCCTCCCTTCTCCAGGGGACACAGCAAAGGATAAAGGGCAGGATGCGGGCAAGGGCTGTGAATTCAGCCCCAACACCCCACCCCTCCCCGCTCTTACCACCACCGTAGGGTCTCAGGCTGAGATCAGTGTTAATGTCAAGTGAGATTTCTTATTTCCTGACTGCCTCTGGGAACAGTGGAAAACAAATATCAGTTATGGGCAGAATTGTCAGTCGGAAAAAAAGATGTCCGTCTCGATTCAGAATTTACAAACAGTTAATTAAGCCTGTGGGCCTGCCCGCCCGCCCAGAGAGAACCTTCTGGTCTCCAGGAGTCCCACGTGAATCCCCTGGGCTACAACCTCCCACCCCCATTCCGTGGGTCGTAGGATGTAACACCCTGTCTTGGCTTCCTGATCTCATGAGCTCCTTCTCATCAGTCACCCACCCCCTGGGACCAGAGACCCTGAACCCAGCTCTGAGTCTGCACCCCAGAATCCTGCTCTGTGTCCCCTGTTTTAGGCCTAACTGCTTCCTAGGTCTTGGACACAAGAGTGGGAACATTATTAAGGCTTTTGATAGACCCAGCCCAATCAGGAAGGATTTTGTTTCATTCCATCTGGGGTAAAAAGAGGGACAGTGTGGAGGGAGGGGGCCCTTTGCTGATGGAAGCAGGCAGCTCCGCCCACGGCAGAAGGCGGCTGAAAGGCATGAGAGGCGGGACAGATTTCTACCTTTGCTTTCAAGGAAACGACTTTTTATTTAGGAAATGAGGGTGCCAATCGGGTGTCAGAGAAAGTGGAATGGCCAATTAAAATCCTTACAAGGAGCCGAGAGTGCCAGACACCACGGGGAAGAAGACAAATCCACCCCTGCTCCTTGGGGCATACGTTCTGTTTGGAGAGACAGAGAATAAACAAATAAACCTGTTAACAAGCACAATCATTTCAGGTGTCAATCAGTGTAACAAAATAAATAAGCAGGGACTTCCCTGGTGGTCCAGTGGTTAAGAATCCGCCTTCCAGTGCAGGGGATGCGGCTTTGATCCCTGCTTGGGGAACTGAAGAATTGATGCTTTTGAACTGTGGTATTGGAGAAGACTCTTAAGAGTCCCTTGGACTGCAAGGCGATCTAACCAGTCCATCCTAAAGGAAATCAGTCCTGAATATTCATTGGAAGGACTGATGCTGAAGCTGAAACTCCAATACTTTGGCCACCTGATGCGAAGAACTGACTCACTGGAAAAGACCCTGAGGCTGGGAAAGATTGAAGGCAAGAGGAGAAGGGGACAACAGAGGATGAGATGGTTGGATGGCATCACCAACTCAATGGACATGAGTTTGAGTAAACTCTGGGAGCTGGTGATGGACAGGGAGGCCTGGCGTGCTGCAGTCCCTGGGGTCGCAAAGAGCAGGACACGACTGAGCGACTGGACTGAACTGGCCTGAACTGGGGGACTGAGATACCGTATGCCACGGAGGCAACTAAGCCCTCACTGCAGCTCCTGGGCCTGCCCGCTCCAGAGCCCCCGCCACAACAAGAGAGAGCGCACCACACAGAGACCCTGGGCAGCCAAAATTAAATAAAAGAACTGAAAGCAACAACAGAAACAGAAGAAGGAAGAAAGAAAATAAATGATGGGGAGGTGGAGAGGGCCGTTGGGTTCTGTTGCAAAGTCTGGTCCGGGGAAGGTTCTCTGAAGAGGTGGATCGGAACTGAGACCTGAATTGCCTGTCATGCAGACAGCCGGGCTCAGAACATTGGCAGAAGGAACAGATGTCAAGTCTCCAAGGCAGCAAAGAGCTGGACGTACTTGAAGATCAAAAGGAAGGTCTCTGTGCCTGGAGATTAAGGGACTGAAGGGCATGAGGGTGAAATCTGAGAGCGGGGTAGGGATTGCAGAGCCTTGAAGACCAAATGAAGAACCCGAATTCCTTTCTAAGTAGCAACAGAGGCCAGGGAATGAAGCCACTTGCGTTTGGCCAAGATGGAATAACTGGCACCCGGCCATGCCCTCCGTAATGTGCACACCACTATGAACGGTGCTCAGTTGTTCAGTTGTGTCCGACTCTTTTGCTACCCCTTGGACTGGAGCCCACCAGGCTCCTCTGCCCATGGGATTCTCCAGGCAAGAATACTGGAATGGGTTGCCATTTCCTCCTGCAGGGATCGAACCCCTGCCTCCTGAATCGGCAAGTAGATTCTTTATCACTAGCACCACCTGGGAATAAACAAGAGGCAACTCCTGGCAGGCAGTAGGCAATAGGAAGTGCGAGACTGCTATCCTTGAGAGAAGGAACACTCACGGGGTGCCCACAGCCACCAGTTCTCTTCCAGAGGATACTTTCCCAGGGACCTAAGCCAAACTCAGTGGCCACGGTGAGCTGAGAAGACAGTGGTCAGAAGTCAGGGCAGCTGGAACTAGCAGAGTTAGACATCAGAGAGGAGGGGGCTGTGCAGGTAGAGGGCCCAAAGCTCAGTGTGGGGTCTCCCGTTGAGTCCACGACCAGAGGATGTTCTATAGATGCTCAGAGCAAGACCATCTAAGACTTTCAGAGAGTGGACCCTGCAGAACTGAAAGCAAACTAGAAACCTGGAAGTGTGAGTTAAACTGGGGGAAGAGAAGGGAATACTGCACTTTCAGCTTGGCCAGAATGGAGAAACCTTCACACTCTGTTAACACTCTCAATATGCAGCTGAGACGCCAGAGAGGCTTTGTCTTAAGAGTGGGAACCGTGCATTAGGGTGAGAGTTACACGGGACCCCTCCTTTGTTGTTCAATTGCTATGCTGCGTCTGACTAATAAAGCCTAAAACCAAGTCCCCAGAAGGTCTGCAAGGAAACAGGGTTCAGAGGCAATTCTTGCCAACTAAGAGGAATCCGCGTCTCCTGCAGAAAGAATCTGCCTGCAGAAGCCGCTGCAGAGGCCAGTTCGATCCCTGGGTCGGGAAGATCCCCTAGAGAAGGAAATGGCAACCTTCTTGCCTGGAGAATTCCATGGACAGAGGAGCCCGGTGGGCTACAGTCCATCGGGTCGCAAAGAACTGGACACGACTAAGTGACTGAGCACACACGCATGCAAGAGGAACTGAGGAAACAAGTTGGCTTTTTCCACATTCACACGAACAAAGTGTAAGCTGAGCCAGCTGGTAGATGAACTGCCTGCTGAAACAAGAACCACTCTTTACAGGATGACAGCAGACTCTAATAGCGCTAAAATACATTGTTCACAATGCCCAGAATTCAATTAAAAAATCACTAGACACGCAAAGTACAGGAATGTGAGACTGACAGTTAAGGAAAAAAAGTGGACAATAGAAATTAAGCCTGAGATAACTCCAACGTCGGGCTTAGTGGACAAAGGCTTTAAAGTAGCTATTGCACATACATTCAAAGAATTAAAGGAAAAGTGTCTTTAAGAAATTAAAGAATATGATATTAATGAGTGAACAGATAGGAAAACTCACCAGAAGAATAAAAACTAGTAAAAATGCAAACTCTAGAAGTAAAGCGTACAGCTGATATGAAACATTCACTACATGGGCATCACAGTGTATTGTTAGATATGATGGGAAAAGATACAGGGGCCCGGAAACAGACCAGTGAAAAGTTATCCATACTTAAGAATAGAGAGTTTTTTAAATGAAGAAAAATAAAAGGCAGAGAAAGTATAGTCCTCTCTGTAAATGGCGCACCTGTTCTGAACTGGGCCCCAGGCTGGTCCCTGGGCTCCTGCTGATGATGCATTGTTGGCCGCCTCCAGCCCCATCTCTGGGCTAGATGACCCTGACCGAGCCGGGGTGGGCTCAGGGCAGGGGAGACGGAGCCACGGGGAGCCTCCTGTGTGGAGGCGGGCAGGAGGGCAGGGAGCCAGGAGAAGGGGTCTCTGTCTGGGCCCCAGGGAGGTGTGTCTTCCCTCTTCCTCCAGATCACCCGACTGGCAGCAAATGTCCACTGATTGCTTGGTATGTGCCAAGCAGTGGTCAGGACTGACCACACAGAGGTGAACCAGACAGACGGGGCCCTGCTTGCTTGGCCTGACCTTCCAGAACGGGGGCAACCCGCACTTCATAAGTAAACAGACCAACTGCCCACGTTGGGGACCAGTGCTTGTGAGTAACATGCAGGCTTTAGAACACAGGCGGGGGTGCTAGCCTCTGTGACTCAGAAGTGGTTTAAAGGCACAAGAGTGGGTCCTACTGAAAGTTTCAAAAGCCCAGGTACGTGGACATAAGGCACAGGGGTGAACCGGAGCTCCCAAGGCTGGGGGCAAAGCCTCTGCTCCCTGAGTGGGTCCTACTGAAAGTTTCAAAAGCCCCGGTACGTGGACATAAGGCACAGGGGTGAACCGGAGCTCCCAAGGCTGGGGGCAAAGCCTCGGCTCCCTGAGCCGCTGAGATGGGAAGGGGCGGGGGCACGGCTGGAGAGTGTGCGCTGTGTCCATGGAGGAGCTGGGTGTAAGATAGTGAGCTCCCCGTTGCTGGCGGTATGCAAGCATTCACCACCACCAGAAGTGAAGTGAAGTGAAGTCGCTCAGTTGTGTCCGACTCTTTGCCACCCCATGGACAGTAGCCTACCAGGCTCCGCCGTCCATGGGATTTTCCAGGCAAGAATACTGCAGTGGGCTGCCATTTCCTTCTCCAGGGGATCTTCCCAACCCAGGGATCGAAGCCGGGTCTCTTGCATCGCAGACAGACGCTCTACCGTCTGAGCCACCACCGCCACCAGGAAGGCTGCCAAAGGCACGTGGGCGCCACAAAGGAATAGAGAGAGGCTATCAGTGCTGTGACTGGGGGCACAGGCTTCTAACTCTGACCTGTTTAACCTTGGTTTTCTCATCTGTAAAATGGACCACCACATGGACCTGAACCAGAAAACCTTCTCAACTCGTAGTCTGAGGTCAGGTGGGCGGGCATGCAGGCTGTCCTTTGCCATGGCTTTCTGGGCATTGTTGCCCCCCTCCAGCCCCATCTCTTCCTAACTCCAGGTTTCTCTGCATGCATCGCTCGTCTTGTCTCACCTTGTCTCTGTCTCTCCCGCCCCTCTCCACTTCCCATGGGGACAGGGGAGCAAGATGGGCTGGAATAGACCTGCAGCTGGGAGGTCAGCTGCCACCCTCTCTTTCCTCTCTGCTGGGTGGTGTTGGGGGGCGATTTTCACAGTCCCCGGAGAAAGGGGGACCCAGTAATAGAAACCCTGGGCTAGACCCGGATTGGAGTGCTGCAGAAATCAGATCACAGATAGGTGGGGTGTCCTGGCTGGGGTGGGGTACACTGGAGAGCACCCAGGGACCCATCGGGTGCCCAGATGCAAGGCAGCAGGACTCACGAGGGCAGGCGGGTGCTCGGGGCTCTGTCCCTGGAGGGCGATCATCCCCTGGGTCCTCCGATGCTCAGACCGTAGCACAGAGCCCCGGGCTCAGCCCAAGCCCTGTGAGCAGGGGCAGGACCTCGGGCCACAGGGAGTGGTAGAGATGCTGCCAGCATGTGGAGCGGGCAAAGCAGGCCAGGCTGGGAGACGGCTGGCTGCAGACAAGCAGGCACGAGGGCCCAGCCTCGTCGTTCCATCTCAGCTTTCGTATTGCTCTCCTGTACTCTGCTTCTCAGTACCTGGAATCACCTGGTTTACACACTGTCTGATGCAAGCCCCGCAGAGTGGGACCCTCACCCTCACCCGTCCGACTGTCTCTGGGACCCCAGCACCCAGAAGACAGTCTGCACACAGTAGCTGCTCCGCAGTACTGGTTGGCTGGATGAAGGAACCCATCCACCCTTTCACCACATGGTCGTCATCACCATCCCCAAGTGTCAGCTGAGCTGCCGCAGGAGGCAAGGGAGCGGGGCGCACAGCTGAGGGGCTGGGCTGGGAGGGGGCTGCCCTGTGCCTGCGTGGATGGACTGTGTCCATCACTGGGCATCTTCAAGGCGACAGTTCGCAATCTACTGTAGTCACTTTGCTCACACGGTAAACATTGCCCAGAATGTTAAATGTGATTCAGAGAACATTTTGAAATGACTATTTAGTGTGACATCTCACAGACGGCCCCCGTTCACTGAGCTCTTCTTTTGGGGGACTTGTTCATTTGACCAACGAATAGGAACTGAAGAGAACTGTGGAGACCGGCCTCACAGGGGCGCATCAGCTGCTACAGAGCACAGGCTGGGTCCTCGAAGGGGCCATGGCCTGGGCCTGGCCAGCCCCCCTAGGGATCGACAGTCCCAGTTAAGGTGCTAAGACCCTCTCCTGCTTGCAAGCAGCCCTGGGGCCTGGAAAGGGCCCTGGGTGGGCTTCCATCTGTCTTCTGGGGAGGGGACCCCAAAGGCTGCAGCTGCACCCCAGTCTCCAGGCAACCTGCCTCCTGTTCCCCCAGGTGGGACCAGGGGGCTGGGCATTCCCAGTCCCCAACCCTCTCGGGGCCCCGGGAGACTGGCCAGCCAGGCTCCTCTGTACAGAAGAGGCGTTGGCCTGGGGGGCTGCAGGGATGCCCAAGTAACAGGGTGGTGGAGGTGTGGGCAGGACACTGGAGTCCGTGTGTTTGTAAGGGGCTATGCCCGGGGGTTAGGGGCAGCTGGCTCACACGCTCTGCACTGGGGCTCAAGCACATTCAGCCACCACACACACACACGCACGTGCATGCACACACACACACACACACACACACAGATCAGGACATCCTTTCCCGACAAGCTGAGGCAAAGCCGACGAAGGGACGCTGATGGGCCTCTGGGCGCCCAGCGCCTTCCCCTTCTCCCCTGCAGCCCCACCTGCTCCAGGAATGGCATCGTTACCTGGCTTGATGGAGGGGAGAGCCAGGCTCCCACAGGTCAAGAGTTGTGCAGAGGCCTCCTGCGGAGTAGAGTTGTCCAGAACCATCTGAGTCCTCCCTTGGGGCAACAGACAGATTCAGAAGGCAGTGCGGCCCCACGCTGGGTCCTACAACACCCGGGGTGGGGGTTCTGGGTTGTGAAGGGGATGAGGTTTACGGTGCTTGGTGAGGGGCAGTGCGTGAGGCCCCCGCCAGCCTGGCCAAGGGGAGGGATCCAGGGTTGCAGGTGGGATGGGGAGTGACCTAGGCCTGAGCTACCCACCCCGCCCCCAGGGAGCCGGGCACTGCCACCTCCGGGCAGGGGACCGAGGCCGGCTCCTGGCCCGGCTCCTTGCCCGATTAGGCCTGGGGCTGCACGCCTACCGAGCGCACTGACTCCCGAGACCCTGCAGGTGTTTAGGAGCCTAGCGGTGCTGTCGAGGCACGGGCCTGGGTTCCCTTCCTCACTACGTGTTTCCTGAGCACCTACTATGTGCACCAACTCTGGAGCAGACACGTGGGGTTATGACGGTGAAGACGACAGGTCCCCACCCTCCTGTGACCTCAGTGCTGCTGGGGAGATGTGCAGAGCAAGTCATGGCTGCCCCTCGTTCCAGCCCATTCTCTGGTCCCGGCCCTGCTCCAGACAGGAGTGCCCGCTCTCCTCGCATCTTCCGGAAGGAGAAACCGAGGGAGCCCCGAGAGGGAAGCCGAATCCCAGCCCGGCCCCTGAGTCGGAGACATCATCCTCGCCCGAGGGTTTCAGGGACTCCAGTCCAGCCCTGCCTTTCTCAGATGAGAACACTGAGGACCGCATCCTTGAAAGCCTCCGTCCCTCTCTTCCAGAACCTTCCCAGGCAGCCACAACACAGCCCAGAACAGGCTAGTTTGAGCCGCTGGAAATCTCAGCTGGGATCCTGGCGTCTGGGGAAGGGCCGGGCTCTAAAAATAAACCACTCGCCTCAGCCTGGGAGCAGCCGGCGGGCGCCTGGTGAGCGAAAGCTGACGCCTGGCGCTCCTGGCAGATGACGGTGGGCCTGGCCCGGCCGGAGCATCTCCGCTCTGGCAGCTGGCCCCCCAGGACGGGCCGGTGGCAGGTGGCAGCCAGGAATATTCCAGCCCGGCTCCTGGAGGCACCTCCCGCGCCCCGCCTGCACACGACACATGCCCCAACCTGGGACGTGCGCCAGGGAGTGGGGCCCGGGGCTGCTCCCCAGGAAGGGGCTGGAGGCGGGCGCCCAGGACACCCAGAGGTACCCTCCACTTGCTACAGAGTGACGAGTCTCTGCACAGGTAAGGGGACATCTTCTCAGGCCCAGGAGGAGGTGAGCTGCGGCTGGGAGAGTAAAGGGGATTTGGCAGGGGTTGGGCGGGAGGCTCTGTGTCCGCCCTCAGCTCCCCAGACCCCTGACAGCGTCAGCTTCCCTTCCCCTTCCACACCCCCAGCCGGGTGGGCAGCAGCCTGCCCTTTGCATCTCTGAACGCACCCCGTCAGTGAGGAAATGTCAGAGTCCTGGGGGTTTAATTAGAAGCCAGCTGCAGGTTAATGGGTTTGCAGAAGCACAGGCTGAAAAGTTTTGAAGGCAGGTGCCGCGCAGGGTTGCCAACAGGACTGGAAGCTTTGGAGAAGAAAGGCTCCCCTTCCTGCCCCAGGTGGGATGGGCGCAAGGACAGAGGACCGCAGTCCTGCTGCTGATGGGAAGCGGGCAGCCGGCCTTTTGAAAACACCGGGGAGGGTTCTTTAGGAGGATGGGGAGACGTCCCAGGGACACACGCTTCCCTGGGGCGTCCCTGATTCTGTGTAATTCTTCACGGTTTACAGAAAGAGACCTTTCAGTAGAAGACGCTGCTTTGGGCCTTAAGCTGGACCGGATAGGTCCTGATTGCTGCTCGGAGGGGCTGGCAAACATGCCTTTCTGCTTAGATGGGTTTCTGTGCCTAATTGCTGGGCAGGATATTCACCTAAAAGCGAGGCGATCGGTGCTAACGCGACCTCCTAACAGGACTGGGACGGGGACAGCTGGGAGACGGACTGGGGTGGGGGTGTCATGCTGACCGTCTTGTCCATCCTGCCCATCAGAGGAAGGCAGGTGATGGGGGTCTGGGGGACGAGCCAGGCCCTTTCCTGGGCACGCTGCGGGGACTCACTTGGGGAGTGGGGTTCATCACGATGATTTTTCGTGGCCTGAGAGTGAGCTGGCTCCTGTCACGGCCAACTCCTGCAGCCGCGCTGGCTCAGTTGGAGCCCGGGGGGCTGTTGGGCAAGTGGCCCAGGCGTGTGGCTACAGGAAGGAGGGTCAGGCTGCCTGCAGAGGGAGGTGCTCTGTGCTGATCAGTGGAGAACCTCTGGGTGGCCTCCGGGTCTCGGACTGAGCACAACCTTCCTGCAAATACCCGAGGACCCTCAATGGTCAGAGTCTGCGCCCATCTGCTTACAGTCCTTCCCACCTGCATGGTCCCTCAGAGCCGCCTCCCAGAAGCTCGGGCCCCTCATCCTGGCCCTGCTTAGGGGCCGTTGCCCTCTCACCTACCCAGTAAACCCATCACGTCTCCCCCAGTCTCTGTACGACTCCCAGTCCTCCCGTGCGGCCAGAGTCACTGGGACCAGCAATTGGATCTTGTCACCACTGGGCTGGGACTCTGACTTGGGCTTGCTGATGCTGCTGCTCCCTATCGGTATGAACCTTGGCAAAGCTCGGCCCCCTAAGCCTTCGTCTTCTCCCCTATGGAAGGGGGAGACGCTGCCTATGCTGGGGGCCTGTTGGAGGAGTCGCAGAGCTCTGAGGCCGGAAGTGTGACCCAGAGCCTGGGGCAGCCTTCAGGGGAGGGGTAAGGCTCTGACACCAGGATCATTTCTTCTGCATTAGACCCTGTGCCCCGAGGGCCAGCACTCGCCAGCGCAGAGCCTACATGCAGTAGGTGTGCATCCGTGGTTGTCCGTCACACACACGAGCACCTGCATGCACAAAGGCACTGCCACTCTGGCTTGACACTCACACCAGCCCAGTCTGGCTAGGGCCACGGTGCCAGCTCCCATGAGTGCCCCTTTGTCCCCTCATCACCCGGTGCTGCCCAGCCCGGCAGGGTTCCGGCTCCCGGGCACTTGGGTCCACCTTCCAGAGGGGTGGGCGCAGCTGCGGAAACATGCGAGGCCCTGGAGTCAGCGGTTAAGGCGAGAACCTCACGTGGGAACCGCACCTCAGTTCCGAGTTCTGGCTCATTTGGCTTCGGTCTCGGTGGTGCTAGTTGTGAAGAGTCCGCCTCCCAATGCAGGAGACATAAAAGATGCAAGTTTGATCCCTGGGTTGGGAAGATCCCCTAGAGAAGGAAATGGCAACCCACTCCAGTATTCTCGCCTGGGAGAATCCCACACACAGAAGAGCTTGGTGGTCTGCAGCCCATAGAGTCGCAGAGTTGGACACGACCGAAGCAACTTAGCAGGCACATCGTGTGTGTATTGGAAGCCCAGCCTCTGTCCTCCAGAACCTCTGAAGTCGGCCTGTCCCCCAGAGCCGCCTCTGTGATGCCTGGGAGGCTTGGGGCACAGGAGGTGGTGGCTGTCTGCAGACCCACGACAAGGGCATAGGGACTGTCATAGCGAAGGCCTGAAACCAAGCATGTTCCTGCTTCAGTGACAGCGACCGCCTGTGTCAGTGACCAAATGCCACTCTGGGGCCGCGTGCCTCACAGACACTGTCTTACACATCCAACCACTCGGCTTTACTGCAAAGAATAAAACTTTGGAAAAAGACACAATTCAGTAAACAGTGCAACTGTGTGTGTACTTTAACACAGAGAGGGAGGCAGGCCTGAAGCAGAGATACTTCTGCTACAACCCGAAGTGCCTGCCGGCCACACTGACAAGCTTGTTGGCCGCTGGTGCCAGACTTCGGCTCACACACCCAGGGACCGAGCTCCTGGTTGGTGCCCGCCTCTGTTCGCCCTCTCTCCAGCTTCTATGCCAAGGGTAAAATCTGCCTGAGGGGTGTCCTTCATCATTTCATCCCGACTAAAGCTGCCCCTCAGGGTTGCATCAGTCTTGGTGTTTTCCCCATTCCAGACACAGGCACATCTCTGCTGTATTGGTCAGCTCCAACTGCGATGATGCTCTGTAACAAAGAGTCCCCAAATCTCAGTGGCTTACAGCAACCAAATGCGTTTTTCTTGCTCTGGGTCTGGGGCTTGGCTGGCCTGGGCTGGGTCTGGCTGGACTGGACTTGGCTGGGTCTGGGGCTTGGCTGGGTCTGGCTGTGTCTGGCTGGGCTGGACTTGGCTCCAGTCTGTAATCATTTTGCATCTGCTCCACGTTCTCAGTCTGGGGCCTGGTCTCCCCTGGGTTGTGGTGAAAAAGCAGTAGGCCAAACCACCTCAACTTGGGGAAGTTCTCCGCTCATAGCATTTGGCCATCATTCATCTCCAAAGCCCCTGGGTCGGTAGGGTGAGGGCATGGACTCCACCTACTCTTCACCCAGGCACTGCAAAGTCCCAAGGTGGAGGGGGGTAGCGATGGGGGATGAGGGGCCCCATTTCCAGCATCCACATGCACCTTCCATCCTCTGTCTGCTTTATTCACACACCGCCTGGGTGCTCCCTGAGGTCAGACCGTGATTGATTCTCCCTGGACTGCAAGTCCCTGATGATGCAAATATCACTGAGACAAGGTCAAGTTCAGGGTCAAGTCTGGAAATCAACACCCAGGTTAAAAGCATTGCTTCTAGCCAGGGGGGTTGTCCAGAGAGAGGAATGGAGCAGAGACAGGGAGCATTTATGAGTCACTTGTCACTGAGGGGACAGCAAAGTGTTCACAAGAGGAGGAGATCCCGTGAAGGGATCTTGGCAGGCAGAGTTGGGGGCAGAGGGCATCCAGGGAGGGGTACTGCCCGGGCCCAGGCCTGAGGGCCAGGAGAGCAGGAGGCAGAGTCCAGCTGACCCTGCAGCTGCTTCTGAGCACCCCCAGGCCTAGACTCCGAAGAGGGTGCTGCCCCAGGGCCCCTTCAGAGGCAAGTCTGCTGCTTCTGAGATCCTTCCTGAGAACTTGCTTAAGCTCCTTGGCACCGGCTCTAAGTAGTAACCGGGAACCTCTGATCTCATTACTTGGATTATAATTGTCCTGCTCTTTAGTCATCCACGGTGGCAGAGCCGGGGGACTCGGGGGCTCCAGAGGATTACCCAGCAGCCAGGCAGGAAGGCAGGTGGAGTGAGGAGGACCCTGGCTTAAAGGTCACTCACAGACACTCCAGTTCACATTCATTTGCAAAAGATAGAATACACAATCCCAGTGCCCTGAGGCTATGAAGGTATTTGAATACTGGCAGTTTGAAACACCCAAGGGGAGAGAGTTTAATTTCCAAGTTAAATGCATCCTTCTCGCCTGAAGATTTCCAGACCCTGGGCAGCGAGAGAACACTGAAGGAAATGCATCTTAGACAAGAGGTGTCTGTTTGAGGCATCTCTTCCCTCCCCTCCCGGGCAGAGTGGACCAGGAGGCACAGGGCCCAGATTTAAGGGTAGTTCTGGTGCCGTAGCTGTGTTGCCTGGGCACACTCGAAGTTGTTGTTGTTGTTCAGTCACTAAGCTGTTTCCAACTCTTTGTGACCCCATGGACTGCAGCATATCAGGCTTCCTTGTCCTTCACCATCTCTCAGAGCCTGCTCAAACTCATGTCCATCGAGTCGGTGATGCCATCAAACCATCTCATCCTCTGTCGTCCCCTTCTCCTACCTTCAATCTTTCCCAGCATCAGGGTCTTTTCCAATGAGTCAGCTCTTTTCAACAAGTGGCCAAAGTACTGCAGCTTCAGTTTCAGCATCAACCCTTCCAATGAATATTCAGCGTTGGTTTTCTTTAGGACTGACTGGTTTGATCTCCTTGCTGTCCAAGAGACTCTCTAGAGTCTTCTCCAGCACCACAATTTGAAAGCATCGATTCTTTGGTGCCGAGAGCTTCCATTTATCCATCTGTAAAATGGGCTGATGATTCTTGCTTGGGCCAATCTTCCAGGAGGGCAGGGAGAATCAAGGGAGAAGATGGCTGTGAAAATGTGCCTAGAGGAGGGGTGTCTGGGGGTGGGGGGTGCACCGGGATGGGGGGACCAAAGGGTCCTAGGGAGCATTGGTGGGGAGGTTGGTCATCTCTGGCCTATGGCTGAGACTCTGGAGGGAAATAGAGACCCAGTGACCACAGATGTCACCTACAGAGAAGGGCCCCCCTGATCTCCTACAGGGGCAAACAGTGGAGGTGTGGTCCTGAGAGGCCCTCTTGGCCCCTGGGAAGTGAGGGGGACCCCACGCTCGCCCACCAGGGAGTCCCAGCCCAGTTCACCGTCATCTCTAACTCAGAAGAGAGACTTGAGTCCACATTTTAAAAAATGCATGATTGAACACATAGGAGGAGTAATACAGAAGCCAGTTTAGGGAAAACAGTAATTAACTGTCAATCCCCCGCGAGAAGGTGGCAAGAGCATGTTTCGTTGCCTCCACCCTCCTCCTTGTTCTGCTTCAGAAAGGGCGGTCGGTCACTGGGAGCCTCCTGTGTGCCCAGGGCACTTTACCTGGGGTTTCTGGAGCCAGAGATCAGAGCTCAGACCCCAGCCCTGCCACTTGTCAGTCGCGAGACCCCGGAGAGGGCGTCACTGCTGCGAGCCTCAGTTTCCCAGCCTGCAAATGGGTTCCTTGGGAGATGGCACGAGTTAGTTTGTTTGAAGCTCCTAGCACAGCGCCGGGCACCTGCAGGCTCCCCAGGAAGTGCTGGCGGTCTTCCCAGGTCCACCTTTTAGCAGACCTCGTCTAATCCTGAGTGACCTTGCCCCGTACTCAGGGCAACCTGGAGGGCGGGGGGTGGGCGGGGGTGTGGCGGGCCTGTAGCCTTGTAGCTCTTTGGGCAGGTTTGCATATGAAATCTTTTCTAGGGCTTCTTCTGATTGCAGAGATGGAAGGGGAACGTGGGAGGGGGGCCCCACCTCTGGAGACTCCTGCTCACAGGGGGGACACAGATAGCCAGCTCCCCCCGGCCCCCTACCCCCGGCAGGCCCATCGGCTCTAGAAACCCACCCAGACCTGGACCTGGAGGCTCCTGGTCCTCCCTTCCTCCAATCCCAAATCCTGGCCTCGCAGCCTGAGGAGGGGCCCAGTGGGCTCAGGCCCTGCTTTCCTCTGCCTCCCGTCCTCCCAAGGAGCACACCTTAGCCTGCTTTGGGCCGGCTCCCACCAAGCCACCCGGGTATAGGGCTGGATTCTCAGGGTCGCCAGCCTGGGGGGCCCACACCAGGCTCCCTGGGGTCTCTGGGGCACCTGGGGGCCCGTGGCCTCCCCGCTCCGCCCCTGCGTGGGTCAGTCCCGAGTCCCCCTCATCTTTTTCTCTCTCCAGATCCTGTGTTTCCCTCCCCCTTTTAGTCCTTCCTTCTCTCAGCCTGGAGTGGCCTGAAATGAAGGTAAAGTGTCCTCTTTAGCAGAGTGGGTTGCCATTTCCTTCTCCAATTAGCAATTCAAATATATTAAACGTTTTCTAGCACGCGTTGGGTATTTTCTCTTTGTCTCAAAATCAAAAGCCAGTGAATTGAGTTGATTCTTTTCTCCTGCCGCCCTCCTTACAGAGGCCAGGGGTCCTGTCTTCATTCACACTAGACCGATCAGCTTGGCAGGGGGTGCTTA
This sequence comes from Bubalus kerabau, assembly GCF_029407905.1. NCBI lineage: Eukaryota > Metazoa > Chordata > Mammalia > Artiodactyla > Bovidae > Bubalus > Bubalus kerabau. The sequence continues at coordinate 4,998,451 of NC_073624.1, forward strand.
GTGCCTGGAACCTGTACGTCTGGGTCCCTGAGGCCTCAGCAGGGTCCGGCAGCCTCAGCCTCTCCCAAGTCCCATCCTCCCATCAGGCACTTTTGAGATCTTGTCGCTCCAGGCGACAGTCTAGGCTCCAAAGGGCCAGGGGACATGGCCAAAGTCAAAGGCAGTGTGTAACAGAGGCGGGGCTTGAACGTCTGCACAGAGGAGTGTTGGAAGCAGGCTGGCTGACGAGGATCCTCACGCATGACTCCTCCAGCAGGTGTGGTCACAGCACGGGTCAGGCCCCGCCCGGGCGCTTGCTCCCAGAATGTTCCATTTGGTCATCCCCACGTGGCAGAGGAGGCCCAGAGCCTGGGAAGAGCCTGTCCAGGTCTCTCGACAGGTGGCAGGCCCGGAGCAGAGCTTGCACGAGAGGCTGCCTAGCATTTGCTGAGCGCGCAGGGCGGTCCAGGGCTGGGTGAGCCCAGGCCCTGTGCCACCGGACGGACAGCTCTCCTGAGGTGCTGGGGGCTGCGAGGGAGCTCAGAGACATGAGGTTGGCAGGCCCTGTGGGCATGGACCCCGCCAGATCCCCTGACCACAGGGGCTTGGGCCAAGCCATCACATCTTTAGCTGTGAAACAGAAGCAGCCCGCTCTGCCCATCCCGTGGGGATGTCAGCTGGAGTGGCAGGCCCCGCTGGCACACGGGTCCCCAGGGACCCAAGTGCCCCAGGCCCTTCCCACTCCAAGGTCTTTGCACATGCTGTTCCCTCTGCCAGGATCACTGCGCCCTCCTCTCCCCTCCTAGGGTGGCATTTAGGCTGCCACTAAATGCCACTGCACTGTCCCCCTGCCACCCGTTGGCACCTGGCACCACCAGTTTGTGCCCATGCTGTTCCCTTTGTGCCAAAGGCACTTGTCTTCTTGGTAAATATCTAGTCCCAATCCAAACATCACCTCCTCCATGAAGCCATCCTGACTTCCTCCCTCTTCCCCACTGGACCTGTGCGGGCTTCCAGGAAGGCACTGGGGACAGTGGCCCCCTTGGAGGATGCCTGTCTTTCTCTGCCATGAGACAGAAGTCCTTGAGGAGGGGACAGTGGCCGATGGAGCATTACTGCCTCAACACAGCCATGCTGCCGTGATGTGGGGAAACTTCCACCTCGTCCTCCCAGCTAGAGAGAAGGCCGTCTGTCTCCACTCACCTGCTCCGCCTCTCAGCTTCCAGGTGAGGGTCTAGAGGAACCAGCTGCTTCTGAGTCTCGAGCTACGGGACTGGGAAAGTAAGTTGAGAAAGATAAAGAGGGAAGAACTTGACCACCAGGCATTCCTGTGCTTTCCCGTGTTCTAGAGGATTCTGATCACGGGCAGGTGGAGAGAAAACTGTGAGACAGGCTGAGGCAGGAAGCAGACAGTGAACTGGGGGCCCAGGTGGGAGCAGACACAGAAGGGCTGTAAGGGTGGCCAAAGAAAGGGGATTTGGGGCAGAATGTGAGTCTTCACTGGGCTTCGCAGGTGGTACAGAGCCTGCCTGCCAATGCAGGAGACGTTTAAGAGACACCAGTTAGATCCCTGGGTCTGGAAGATCCCCTGGAGGAGGGCATGGCAACCCACTCCAGTATTGTTGCCTGGAGAATCCCCATGGACAGAGGAGCCTGGTGGGCTACAGTCCTTGGGGTCGCAAAGAGTCGGACACGACTGAAGCAACTTAGCACGCACGTGATTCTGCACGGAGACTGGGCCACGTGGGGCCGTGGGATCCATTTGGGTTACATTGTGTTGTGAAAAACCAGGAGTCCTGCTGTCCCAATGCATCCCAGCCTGTACTGAACTGCAAATGTCCCTCTTGGGGTGAACACCCATAGTCCTCTAGACCAGGCCAACAACCCCCAGGTTGAACCCTGCTTGCTTCCCGGTTAGGAATGTCCCAGAAATCCCTTCCAGCCACAGCCTCCATCTTGCCGCAGGCACTGGGAGGTCCGCGTCCAAGAGCCAAACTGTCCTCTAAACGCAGCTCCTGAGCCGTGTGATCTCTCGAAGATGAGTCACCTGATGGGATGCTCAGCTCCTCCCAGATTCCCGCACCTGCCTGCCAGTTAGCTTCCGCTGCAATCTGCAGAGAAAGTGGCTCATAAATGACGAAAGGCTAGAAGACAATCAGGGCTCCTCAGGCCTCCTCGCTAATGCAGTCCTGCTCTCGACAAGAGCGTGGATGTCATCTGGCTGCTTCCGTGGGAGACTCTCTGCCCTTTTAAGACACACTTCCCCAGGCCCTGCCATCCAGAATCAAGAAACAGGGTGGGCAGTGCTGAGGGGGAGGCAGGGGCGGCTGCAAAGGCGCCAGCCCAGGTATTGGTCGATTTACGGGCCCCGGCTCGGCGGGGTGAAGAGGCGAGAGTTCACACTTTGCAGCCAGACTCCATCAAGCCAACGTCCCCACTTGCGAGCTGTGGGGCCCTGGGCAAGGGACTCCACCCCTCTGAGCATCATCTGTAAAGCCAGGCCCAGAATGCCCGTGCCCTGGAGTGGCTGGGACGGATGACCGCGGGGGAGGAAAAGGTAGCAGGAGGGTCCTCTGCATAGCAGAGGCTCAGTGAACTGTGATGACCGTGAAGAGGGGCCACGCTGTTGCCAGGTAGGGTCCGCCAGCCTGGCCAGGAGGGAGGCCCGGATGTAACCCTTGCTCACTGTGTGAGCTGGGGCCAGTCTCCTGACACCTGAAAACCAGAACTGACATGGCTGTACAGGGCTATGGTATGGGCCTCACGAGCTGACACAGGTGAAGATGCGTGGCAAGCGGTAAAGGAAGTGCTGTGCAAATATCATGTTGTTGACGTTCAGTCGCTCAGTACCGTCCGACTGTGACCTCATGGACTGCAGCTCGCTAGGCTCCTCTGTCCTTCACTGTCTCCCAGAATTTGCTCAGACTCATGGGCTACAGTCCCACGAGTCGCAAAGAGTCGCACATGACTTCACTTTCACTTTCATTTTCAGACTTTCATGCCTATTGAGTCAGTGATGCTATCTAACCATTTTATCCTCTGTCACCCCTTTCTCCTCCCGCGTTCAATCTTTCCCAGCATCAGGGTCTTTTCCAATGAGTCGGCTCTTCACATCAGGTGGCCAAAGTATTGGAGCTTTAGCTTCAGCATCAGTCCTTCCAATGAGTACTCGGGGTTGATTTCCTTTAGGATTGACTGGTTTGACTTCCTTGCAGCCCAAGGGATTCTTGCCTGGAGAACCCCATGGACAGTATCAAAAGGCAAATCTCATGACAGTTGCTAACAGTGATCTGTGGAGCCTAGGGTGGCTCTGGGGCTAAGATACGCTTTGCGCTGGTGTCTGATGGCCCAGCGGGTTCTCCTGGATGGATGGCTGGTGGTTGGGAGGATGCACGTGAATGTGTACCACCTGGGCTGTGTGGCCCTGTGTGAGCTACTTAACCTCTCTGTGTCTCAGCTGTAATGTGGTAAAGCTACCACACTTGACTTCGTGTGCAGACCCTGGTTCTCAGCAAGTGCCTGAAAGACGTGCTGTGACGGCCATCATTCTGAGACATTATGCGTTTCCTTGGTGCCTTTGGCCTCCACTGCCAAGTTTAAGACTCAGAGCCCCTCCAGCCCAACCCCCGCATTTCAGCCAGCATCTTCTCTCTGGAAGGGACCTTTGGTCATTTGCTCTCCAGCTGATCAGCTTCCCATGACCCTCCCCAGCCCCTTCATACAGCCCAACCCCTTCTGACCTGTCCTGCCCAGCAGCTCCAGCCCTGGCAAGGTCTGCCACCCTACAGCGAGACAAAACCATGGCGCTGAGCCTTTGCACCTGGTGTTCTCCACTCTGGACCCTCAGTGCCCACCCCCCAGAGCCCCTACCTGGGCTCGTTCACACTTGCTCTCTCCTCAGTCAACTAATGTCATTGCATCCATCAGAAGCTGAGGAAACAGACACTTAGCAGCCAAGCAGCTTGCCAAGACCCTGGAACCCATAAATGCCAGGGAGGGGCTAGGATTCAAGCCTGCCTTGCTTCTGTTGGGAAGGAAGAAGTTTCCCTCTACCTTTCTAGGTTCTTCTGGCTGGTCTAGGACTTCCCTGGTGGCTCAGATGGTAAAGTGTCTGCCTACAATGTGGGAGACCCAGGTTTGGGTTGGGAAGATCCTCTGGAGAAGGAAATGTCAACCCACTCCAGTACTCTTGCCTGGAAAATCCATGGATGGAGGAGCGTTGTAGGCTACAGTCCATGGGGTTGCAAAGAGTCGGACACAACTGAGTGACTTCACTTCTTCTTCACTTCTGGCTGGTCTAAGAATTAAACCAACATGAGACAGATCAACAGGAGAAAATCAAACAGTTTAATAACATGTATACATGGGAGAGGGTTTTCACCAGTGGCTCAGTGGTAAAGAATCCATCTGAAATGAAGGAGACACTGGTTCGATCCCTGCATTGGGAAGATCTCCTGGAGGAGGGCATGGCAACCCACTCCAATAGTCTTGCCTGGAGAATCCCATGGAGAGAGGAGCCCAGCGGGCTATAGTCCACAGGGTTGCAAAGAGTTAGACACGACTGAAATGACCGAGCTCTCAGGCACACAGTACATGGGAGAGACCCACCCTTTCCCAAATGGTTGAAACTCTTACCTTAAATGCCATCCGCAGCTAAAGACAAAAAAGAATGCTGGCGGTAGTGGTTTGGGACTTCAAAGGGGAGGAAGGCAGTTCACATGAAGATGGAAAAGCAAATGTTTGGAAAACAAATGTCTGAGGGCCTTGCAGAGACAATGGGACCCGGTGGACTCTGATGTCTAAGCCCCGCCCTGGTGTGTCCCCACCACATCTGTCTGGGGTTCTTTGAAGACGGCGCTGGGGAAGCTCTATTCTGGGAACTGGCCCTTTCTCTAAATTCTTTAGGCAGCTGAGAGGAGGTCAAAAGAAAATCTTCCTTGAGCCTTCTGTATCTTAAAAACAATCAGCCCAAATTAATCCTCTTGCCAAAGAGACACATCTTGGGCTGGAAATTTTTGCTCCCGACACTTCCGAGCCTACAGACCCACCCGGCAGCATGGACCAGCAACCGGGGCAGAGTGCTGTTCCTGGGCTGAGGACCTGTGGGTGACTGGCACCGAGTCCCAGATGATTGGGGTGACAGTCCCAGGCGGGAGCTGGACCCCAAAGGAGCAGACCCCGGAGGCCCCCCCATCTCCCCGCTTACTCCCATCTGACTGTGAGTGAGCTCTTCAGAGGATGCACCACCGCGGGATTCCTTCCGGGCCCCACTACTCCCAGGTTTAAGTCTGTAGCCCTGCTCATGCGTTATCATCCCAAGCTACCAGTCATGCCAGGCTATAACCTGGCTCTGGAGTTCTCTGTATAATCAGACACCTCTCCGCTTTGCCAGGCTGTTCCCTCCGCCTTGGCCTCTGTTAAAACCCCACTCCTTCCTCAAGGCACAGCCAGCAGCAGGGACTGACCCTCCCTGTGTGACCTCCGCACTTTCTCCCACTTCTAGGTTAGGGCTGCCGGGTGTGGGGGCTTGGCCCTCCCGGGTCCCCACGGCCACAGGGCCTGGCCAGATGTGCATGGAGACCAGGGGAGGGCAATGTCCTCACGGGATGGGAGGCCAGGAGCACCCTTTCTGAGTCCTGCTGGAGGGGGCCGGGGAAGTCCACGAACAGCGTCCCTGGGAGAGGGAGCCACAGGGGCAGAGACCTGGGGGTGGGCTGGTCTCAGCTCACCTGCGGGGCCAGGATTCCCCAGTAGGCGAGGCCTGAGAGCCCTGGGAAGCAGGCTACGTCATCCCATTTGAGGAGTTGAGGCTGGGGCAGACAGAGTTACTTTGCCAAAGATCACACAGCAGAGGCGGAGGTGGCTCAGATGCGGGTCGTGGACTCTGTCCTGTGCGATTTCCACCCAAGGCGCGCCCTGCGTGGTGTTTGCGTGTGGAGACAGCAAATATTTGGTTTTCTGCTCTTGGAAGGGTGGAAGCCTCGCCCTCTTCAGGCTACGGGTGCCTGACTGCCCTTGCTTGGCCAGGGGCGCCCCCAGGCCGTCCTAAGAACCCAGTGTTTAGCATCTATTATTTCACGATAAGCTGGAGCCATTCTGCCTCAGTGAGCACTTCGGAACCATTTCCTCAAAGAGCTGCAGGCAGCCCCACAGGGGCCGATAGACTCGATTTCTGCCTCGCTCCCTGATGCCGCCTTCCTGCAGCCAGAAGCCTTCTGGGTTCTGATGATTTTTTAATGAATTTATAATCGAATTGAATTTCAGATGCTGGGGGAGGTCCCAGATGCATGGTCCAGGATCAGAGGGCCTCGTTGCAGGAGCAGAACTTGCCTCTCGGCCTTCACCTGCTGCCTGTGCTGTCTTTAGGGAGCCACAGGGGATGGGCCTGTCCCCAGCACAGCGTGGTAGTGGAGAACTGGCACTTGGGCTCCCTGGGTTCAAATCCCAGCTCTGCTGTTTACCAGCTCTCCAACTCTGGGTGCGCTAAGTCACCTCTCTGAGCCTCAGTTTTCTCATCTGTAAAATGGGTGAAATAATGCAGGGCTTTTTTTTTTTGGTGGGGAGTGAATGAAATAGTCCATCTGGAATGCTCCTCTCGGGGCGTGGCACCCACCCAGTGTCCACCAGTGGTGTGAGCTGTTCTTGGGATGTTATTCTGAATGATGACAGTAACTCATCGCCGTCAGAAAGCCCAGGGAGAAGTTGCAGCCCCGGGCGCAACCACTTCACTGGCCTGCCCACAGCCTCCATGGCCTCACACCTGCTTCCCGCTGGACCACCACGTCCCTGGTCCCGTCAGGCCTCGGTGCTCGCCCTTGCTGGGGAAGGGTACTCTTCCCTCTGTCCCTTTCCCCTGATTGTCCACCCCTCCCGCCGCAGATGAAAAAGTGAAAGTGAAAGTCGCGTTTGACTCTCTGCAACCCCATGACCTATACAGTCCATGGGATTCTCCAGGCCAGAATACTGGAGTGGGTAGCCTATCCCTGCTCCAGGGGATCTTCCCAAGCCAGGAATCGAACCCAGGTCTCCTACATTGCAGGCAGATTCTTTACCAGCTGAGCTATCAGGAAAGCCCCCCACCCAGGGCTGCCCACCCCCTTACTCCATCTTCAGGCTCAGCCTCAGTGCCACCTCCAGGGGGGCTCCCTGGCCCCCCATCACGCTTCTCGGCACAGCCTCCCGCCTGACTCCCGTCTCCTCCCCTGACGTTACATTGGCCTCTCACTCTGGAAGCAGGGCCCGCCCCGTCTTCATTTCTCCCCGCCACCCCCCACCTTTTTAATTAAAAAAGTTACATATGCCCATGATCATGGCTAATGCATATGCAGACCTTATGGGAACGCGTAGAAGGAAGAGTAAAAGCCGCCTCCACTCGCATCCCCCGCCCCGAGCAGACCCTCTCCCGTGAGCCAACGGCTGTTCTCCGTTTCCCTTTATAACTTTAAATAATACACTTCCACCTCTTTCTTATCGACTTCACACAATATCTGCTGTGGCTCCTGCTCGGAATTGCAGCCTCCTTCGCCCACGCTCCCCGCTCCTGCCTCTCCACCTCCAATAGGGGGGTGGTTTGCCTCTCAGAACCGGCTCCATTGATTCTGGGATTGACCACGTGGACTGCAGACTCTATCCTGCACCCCTCATCGCTTCCGGACTCCAGCCTCCTCGTCTGTTTCATCTCCATCCAGCCAGCAGCTGGGGAGCTTGTTGGGTCAGGATTCTCTCCTGCTTAAAGCTCCCAACCCGCACAGCTGCGCCTACAGACAAGCCCAGACTCGAGCGATGTGACCTGGCTCTGGGGTCTCTCCCCCTCCATGTCTCTCTCCCCACCCTCCGTGACCCCCTAGCCCAGCATCACTGGCCGCTCGCAGTTCCTCAATTCTAGCCCTGCACCTGCTGCTTCCTGGCAGAAAGCGGGTTCCCCTGCTGGCTCCTTCTTGCCACCCACTCCTAGCTTCAAGTGCCCCCTGCCCAGTGCCCCCTGCAAGTCCATTCTTGGATTCCCCCCCGAGATGCTCTCTACCCAATGACCCCGGGCAGTTCTTTGCCGCCCCTCACTTTTCTCCTGTGTCCAGCGTTTCCTGTCTGGCCCCCACCCTCTCCAGCGGCCACTCTGCTGGCCGGGGAGGATAGAACAAACAGGAACCGTCCATCTGTGCTTTGTCAGTGGACCAAGCCTAGAGTCGGGAATTAATAAAGAAGGTTTATGAAGTTAGCACGATGTAAATGCTATCCCCCAAGGAGCCGTGAAGCGTGATTGGAACTGCAGACTTGCAGGTGTGATTCTGACTCTTGAAAATGCACCCCTGGGAGGAGAGCCTGCCAGGCACCGAGCACCACGAGGACCTGGTGCCCTGCTCAGCTTCTCTGCAGCTCCTGCAGCCTGGGCAGCCCCAGCCGGGGTCCACACTGCCTGCTCGCCTGGACATGCGTGCACGCACATCCCCGCCTCAGGTGTGCGAGCCGGGCATGGCGGCCCCAAAGGCCTGCTCCTCATCCACAGAAGTCTCTGGTCCGCCCTCATCCTGCGGACGGTTCAGCTGGCACAGGGCTCTGTTCAAAACCTCTGCCTTCCAGACTGCGGCTCTGACTCTGCTGTCCTCCCGCTTTTCTGGTTGATGTGGAGAACTCTGACCTGGGGCTGGCTCTCACCCCCCAGGCTGGGCTGTTTTCTCCCAGAGGGCCCTTGCAGGGTTTTTTCTCTTCTTGCTGCCATTCTGAATTGCACCAGGTGTGGGTACTTTTCCACCCGCTCTGCTCTCATCGGCACATTTGACCTGGAAATGTGGGTCTTGCTGCGGCTCGCGGGGGGCACCCCTTTCATCATTATTTCTTAAACTCCGCTTTCCAGTCCTCATTCCTGCCCTCTCCCAGGAGCTGCTCTCAGACGCTCATGAAGCTGCCCATCAGGTGCCCATCGGCCTTTCTCACTTCCGTCTCTTCTGTAGTTTTGTCCTGTGTTCGGAGGTTACTTTGCTGAAGGTTCTTCCAGAACGCCAGCTCGATCTCCCGCGGAGGCTGTGCGGTCCTTAACCCAGTTGCTAACCTGTTCTGGTTAAGCGATCTCCAGGGCTCTGAGTGAACCCACGGCTCTCTCCTGCCTTTCTTTCCTCTCATTGCTCAGCACCCACACAGAACCGGTCCCAAGACTCTGGCCCTGGGTTGGGGGCTTGGTGTCAGAGGTCATGGTCACCAGCAAGTCCAGTCAACAAGAGAGGAGAGACCAGAAGGTCACCCCTCGTCCTCAGTGGGTCCCCTGTCTATTACCCTCTGACCAGTTCTCTGCCGGGGAGATCCAGACTTCCTCTCCCCTCTGGCTGAGGTTGACTCTCCTCTGGTCTCTCCAGTCTATGCCATCCAGCCCTCAGGGGGGCCAACTACGGGTCCCTTCCCCCATAAGGCGGTCATCCTTATCCCTGCACAGTTTCTTTGTTTTTTTTTTTTTTTAAGTATTTTGCCATGCAGGATCCCAGGTCCCTGACCAGGGATTGAACCCAAGCCCCTTGCAGTGAAAGTGAGGAGTCCCTGCCAGGGGCCAGCCAGGGGAGGCCCTGCCCTGCACACTTCCTGCTTGAGCAGCCCCGGGTGGGGAGGGCAGCGTCCCAGGGCCCAGCGTGCTGCCCTAACAGAGTGTCTTGGCTATTTTTCCTGCCAAGTGAATTTACGATGTTTCTGTTTCTTTCCTCTAAAGTAAATATTAAGGCATTGCTTCTCTCCCTGGCTTAATCGGGAAGCTAGTCCTCTGTCACCCAGGCACCTCTCAGACGTGCGTAGTTCACCCGCTCTCTGGCAGCTCCAGAGGAGCTGGGCCAGGGGGATGCCGGCTGGGTACTGTATGTGTGGGTTCAGTTGCTCAGTCGTGTCTGACTATCTGCGACCTCGTGGACTGCAGCCTGCCAAGCTCCTCTGGGCTTCTCCAGGCCAGAATACTAGAGTGGGTTGCCACACCCTCCTCCAGGGGATCTTCCCAACCCAGGGATCGAACCCAGGTCTCTTACGTCTCCTGCACTGGCAGACGGGTTCTTTACCACTACTGCTGCCTGGGAAGCCCCAGGGAACAATCAGGCTATAAAGGAAGAAGAAGGGGGGCTAAGGATCTCTAGACTCTGGTTTAAAACTGACTTTCAACATGCTGTGTGACCTTCAGGAAGTCACTTGACTTCTCTGAGCCACAGCTCTTGCTCATCTGAAAACACAAACTCTTTCTGCTACCAGGAGCTGTTGTGCCGGGCCCCGCAGGTGATAAATGAGAACAGAGCCTGAGAACGGGAGGCCCGTGGCTGCAGGGAGGCAGCTCATCATGGCCACATTAGCATTCATTAATTCCACCATCCATATGGATGTTCCGCCCCAGGGAGAGAGAGTGCCCGGCCAGCCCCTCCTGGGCTCTCCCATTGGCTGTGGGCCCCGAGTTCAGGCCATCAGCATTTGGATGTGATCAGTTGATTTGATTAATGTACATTCCACTCAGCATCACTCCTCGGAGGGGAAGGAGAGTAATTATAATCAAGTTTGAGGAAAGCTGATGGTATTAATGAAAATCATTACACTCCTGGCAGCTAATCCCAGCAAAGGGAGGGATTGACTGTGTTTGAATTCCTCCTTTTTCAGTCCTGCTCTCTGGGAGGAACACTTTCAAATGCCTTGTAGGGGAGAGGCCGGCTTTCTTGGAACCACACTGGCCCTTCCTGGTGTTGCAGGCAGGAGACCGGGACAAGTGGGCCTGCATTTTTTTCCCAGCCGCTTTCTGAACATCCTCTGGATCTCTCCCGCCTGTCTCCATCTCTCTCTGTCCTTCTTGGAAAGGCTGGTGGAGCTCTCTGATGAAAACACCAGCCACCTGCCGGGATCCAGGCCTCCTGACCGGGCTGGATGGAACTCCCCAAGACCCAGATGGACTCAGGTCCTTCTGTCCTGCTGGAAACCCTTCCCTGGCTTCTGTCACCCCCAGGGCTAAAGCCCACCCTCCTGCGAGGGCCTGTCTGACCTGCTTCCCCCACGCCCTCTCCCCTTGGCATGTCCAGACGTCCTGCGGTGCCCCTCGTGCCTTGTCTACACTTTTCCTTCCCTAGTTCCTCCGGGCAACTCCTACTCACCTTTCAACGTGCACCTCCTGCGTCAGCCTCCCTGTGATGAGAACACATCTGCTGTTGTCAGGTCCACTGAGTGACACCCTCATTTGTCTGGAGTCTGGGCCGGGCAGGTAACAACGATGATGTAGCGACTCCTGGGCGCTGTTAGCCCCCTCCCCTCCCCTGGGGACAGGACCGCGGCTGGCCTGGGAGGGAAGCCCCAACCGTCTGCCTCCCCAGGCCCGCCATACACACACTCCCCCATGTGTCATGCACACGCACCACACACATCCACTGTGCACACACATGCCTGCCCTTGGAGCCCTCAGGGCATGTTGCTCACCAGCGAGCGTGGGGTCTGCGCCCCCTCAGCAGCCTGCGGCTTTCCGTCCACGTTTCTCCCCAGGGAGGGCTCTCCGTGTGGACCAGCTGAGTGGCACTGGCTGGAGACGTCCCCTTTGCTGAGCAAGTGAGGCTTAGTTGGGATTAAACTCAATGCCATCGTGTACACAAGACCTGAGATCCGTCCCCATTCGCCTCTGCCCCCCACGCCCCCAAAGCTGAGAGTAGTTTGGCTGCCTGGAGGACTTGAGTGCCAGGAGCCGCCTGAACCCAGGAAGCCCAGTGATGCCCAGGCCAAGGAGTCCACCCTCTGGCGCCAGGATGCCAACATCTGCACGGAGCCAGGTGCGACTCTGCACAGTCACAGGACAGGTCACATAGGTCACAGCAAGGTCACATAGGCTTCAGCTAAGCTGGAAGGAGGTCCTGCCCCGGCCTCCTCCCAGCCTGCTTCCCTCCCAGGCCAGCCGAGGTCCTGTCCCCAGGACGTCACAGGCCCCAGGAATTGCTACATCATCGTTACTCCCTGCCCGGCCCAGACTCCAGACAAATGAGGGTGTCACCCCGTGGCCCTGAGAATAGCAGGCACCACAAGCAGAAAACACACAAACACACACACAGGTGCACAAGGCCAGACCCACTCAGACACTCCTGGGGCATCGGCAGGGAGCTCCATTCAGCCGTGTCCCGTCTGCTCTGAGTCTGAGCCCCGGGACGGAGGAGCCATGAGAAACCCCAATCCTGCAAGTGTTTGGTCCATGACAGACCACGCTTGTGCATGCACACCACCCTTGGATCCCCACACGTGCAGGTGTGAAAACGGACACAAAGACCACGTGTCCCTTGGCAGACGGGAAGACCAGGGTGGGGAGAGCCCTTACCTGCTGGTGCACAGGAGTGGGCTGAACGCAGACACCCAGCCAGCACGCCAGGGTGTCCTGAGAGGCCCCTGGCCTGGCAGACGGGATGCTGCTTTGAGACCCGGCTTTGCCACCTGCTGGCTGTGAGACATAAGGAAAGCAGCTCTTCTCTCTGCGGAGCATGTCGCGAGGGGATGTCTGGCTCAGGAGGCCAGAGGATGGGGAAGAGGCTCCCCCAGTAGGCAGGCCCCCCATCCCAGTGTTTCTGTGGATGCAACGTGTGGATGCACACGTTGGCCATCAAGGCTGCTGTCGAGATGGGTCGACAGCTGGGAGAATGGGTCTGGAGCTCAGGGAGACCTCAGAGCGGCCTTGTGCTGGTGGGCACCCTCTGTGTACAGTGGGGGTAAAACCAGGGTGGGGGCTGGCTGAGGCGGGGCATGAACACAGACAGGGGAGGAGGATGCAGGGCTCGGGGTCTGGGCCTTTGGGGGGCTTTGGCTAACCTCCGCCACAGAGCTAGGGGCAAAGGTGGGTGGGGGTGAGCACCCCAACCCCTTAGATCAGAAAACAGGACGGGGAGGCGTAAGCGGGTCACCGACACTCACAACTCGGGCACTTGGGCAGGTCCCATGTCCTGCTGGTCCCCAGAGCCCTCATCTAAGAAATGGGGGGGATGTTGAGCCCCCCAAAAGGCCAGGGCAAGATTCTGAGAGGACGGTTGGCTGAGCACCAGTTACGTGGGAAGTGCTAGGGTGAGACCCCTCGTCAGCTGCCCCATGGCCGGGCAGCTGGAAGGGGTCCCGGGGGCTCTGAGATCCAGGAGGTGGGCAGGCCTTTCCCAGGAGTGCAGTTCTGACGTCTGACCTTCTCGGCATCCCCCGCAGGCTCAGCTGAGGGGTCTCCCCTGGCAGGTGTCACGCCGAACAAATGTCAGCTGTTCCCTGATCGCCCCTCCCCCAACTTCTCGGGAGCCTCGACCCCCAGCATCCGAACCATGAAGGGTCCTCCAGCCCTACCTTCAAGGCGGATCCCGAGGGGCCTGCTGCTCTGGCCAAGTCGCTCTCTGCAGCCACTCACCTCTCCCCTGCTTCCTTAGTCAGGAGTGTCCCCACCTCCTTAGTCAGCTCCCTGTGGACCCTCCCCCAGGGCTTCTCACACGGCCCATTTAGTGAAGTCAAAGTATTGGTTGCTCAGTCGTGTCCAACTCTTTGCGACCCCATGGATTGTAGCCCGCTAGGCTCCTTGGTCCATGGGGCTTCTCCAGGCAAGAATACTGAAGGGGATTGCCATTCCCTTCTCCAGGGGATCTTCCTGACCCAGGAATTGATCCCAGGTCTCCCGCATTGCAGGCAAATTCTTTACTGTCTGAGCCACCAGGGAAGCCCACAGACTCTCTGTAAAACACTGTTGGTGTCACGGCCCTTCTCCGGAGCAGCTCTGAGGTGTGCCAGTGCACTCGGGATAAACACCGAGGCCACCTGGGTCTGTGCCATGTCCCCCTGGGACCCTCTCTTCGTCTCAGGAGCCCTACCCAATCCAGAGCTCCACCCCCATCCCCATCCGGGATCCAGCCACTCTGACCTCCTGGCTCATCCTCAAGCGCAGCTCTCTGCCGGCTCCAGGTTTCTGGAAGCTCGCGGATGGTTCCCCCCGGGCTGTCCACATGGTGGACAGTCCACTTCACACCAACCCCGCAGAGAAGCCGCCCCACAGGGAACCTACTGGAAACCAGGGGTTTAACACTCTTCCCTTCGAGTCAGACTGGAGCCCGGGGAAACCGGCAGTTTGTAAACACTGGAATTAGGGCGATTAGCGGGGAAGCTGGTTCCCTCCTCATTAATTCAAGGCAGCTGCTCTTTATCTCTCCCTAGGGCGGGCGCAGGGCTGCTCTGCCCCACCGCGCCCAGCGCACCAGCCTGGAGAGGGCAGCGGTTTGGGAGGATGAGCTGTGGGAGAAGCCGGCGGGGTGGGCTGGGCCAAGGGCAGATCCCAGCTCCCTGGTATCTCCCTGCGTGACCTTGAGCCAGTCCTTGCCTCTGAGTCTGCCAGTAACACCCTGAGGGTCCTCAGGTGGGCTGTGCGGGGTGTCCCGGCTTTCAGCTCCTTTCCTCCAGGACAATACACCCCCACCAGCTACTCTGTGTGCACTCTTGCTCTGGGCTGAGCCAGGGGGCAAAGAGAAGGAAGGGTAACTCTGAACACAGGGGAAGCCCAGGGGGGCTTCATGGAGGAGGCGGCTTCAATCTGTGAACCTAGACAGCATATTAAAAAGCAGAGATATTACTTTGCCAAGAAAGGGCCATGCAGTCCAAGCTATGGTTTTTCCAGTAGTCACGTATGGATGTGAGAGTTGAACCATAAAGAAAGCTGAGCGCCGAAGAATTGATGCTTTTGAACTGTGGTGTTGGAGAACACTCTTGAGAGTCCCTTGGACAGCAAGGAGATCCAACCAGTCCATCCTAAAGGAAATCAGTCCTGAATATTCACTGGAAGGACTGATTCTGAAGCTGAAACTGCAATACTTTGGCCACCTGATGCGAAGAGCTGACTCATTAGAAAAGACCCTGACGCTGGGAAAGATTGAAGGCAGGAGGAGAAGGGGATGACAGAGGATGAGATGGTTGGATGGCATCACCAACTTGACGGACATGAGTTTGAGTGAGCTCCGGGAGTTGGCGATGGACAGGGAGGCCTGGAGTGCTGCAGTCCATGGGGTCTCAAAGAGTCGGACACGACTGAGCGACTGAGCCGAAGCCCAGAGAGAACATCTGCAGGCAAAAGAGCAGGGAGAGGGGAGGAGCCTGAGCCATGACCTGAGGCAGGAGAGAGAGGACCAGCACCTGGAGGGTTCGGATGTGTTCAGAGCTGAGTCAGAAGCTTCCATAGGCCATTCCAGAACAACCAGCGTCCAGGGACACCCTTCTGTGTGCAGGCCTGTGTTGAGTGCTGGGGACCCACTTCTAGGCCTTGAGGGACCCCTCCTCTGTTCACTGTCATGAGCTCTGTCCATTCTGTGATGGGGAAGCCCAGGGCTAACTCTGGGTAATCAGGGAGGACTTCCTGGAAAAGGGCACACCCTGAACGAAACCTTGTAAGCCAGGCAGGCCGGGAAGGAGACACAACGACCACGGCACCGCTGGGCTGAGCTGCAGGAGTATTGGGGGTTGAGGGTGGGGGGCAGCAGGAGGTGTGTGAACCGTCGCCGGTGTCTAGCTTGTACCTGGAACCGAACCAGACTCTCCCTCTGTGGTGTTTGATAATTTTCTCAGCAACCCCCTCTGGGCAGCTGTTACTTTATAGTGTTTACAGAAAAGAGCCCTGGAGTTCCGGGAGGTTAGGTGGCCTGCTGGGAACAGCAACCCAAGGCTAAGGTTAGGGAAGGCTGCCCCGGTGAGGGCTGTGGTGAAGGAGGAAACAGACAGAACAGGCTCCCTCTTGAAAGCAGGACTCCAGCTTGGGCCGGACTGTGGACTCTGAGCTATATGCCCAGTATCTATGGAAACGACTTACCAATTGGAAAACCAGACCCACCCCTACCCCCCATGGAAGAGCCACAGGGCTCGTACCTAGACTCTCCGTTGCCTAAAAGAATACCCTAATTATCTGTGTAACCGAATAGAATCATACATTCTATTATGCTTATTGGGGTATGACCACAGGCCTATTGATAATTGTCCGCTGTTAACTACCTAGGCTTAAGGCATATGAATCATGGATTAACTTTGATTGTATCTTTCTTTTCCTTTATTCAGATTAGTTTCAGGGAATGTGGGGAGGCGGGTTTGGGCACGTACACTTAGGATACAGAAGTTTTTCACAAAAACTGGTCGGGGTCCTTGGCTAAGAGGAGACTCTGCCTTGGGCCCGCCCATGTAATAAACTGCACTCTGCTATCTGCATCGTCCTTCTGAGTGAGTTTGTTTCCCAGAATGCGTGGCTACAACAGACCACAGGCAGACCCTGGCCAGGGCGTATCTGATCCACATCAAGGAAGGTCCAGACAGTATTGGGAGGGCAGTGGGAGCCACTGGAGACTGTAGGCAGAAGAATAAGGTTAGGCTTGGACTTTTTTTAAAGGTTACTATGTAAAGGGGGATGGATGAGCCAGGAGCGACCAGACCCGACTGTGGGAGGGGCAGCCCATAGTCTGCCCAAAGCTGGGGAAAGTGCAGCTGGGAAGTCACCATGTGGAGTGTGGGCTGGCCTCACCGCCACGTCCCCGCACCCCCCACCGCCCCCACCTGAGCCAGACGGTGGGCCGATGGGGGAGGGAAGGAGCGGGACTGTTGCCACTAGGGCCCCTGACAATGAGGTGATTATGTCTTGAGCTTTGCTTTAAAAAACCTTAATGGATTTTTTCCACTCCATAAAGCCACCCTGTGGTCTAGAAACGATAATTGAGATCCGGGGAACAAGACTTAATGCGGCTGAGAGAGCGTCCGCCACTCCCCACTCCCAGCCCCCGCGATGGAGAGAGAGCTCCCCGGCTGTGAGCTCTGAGCCGTCCACACTGGCCCTCGGGCGTGTGTGACGGTAATCCTACCTGGTGTCCCTCCATGCCAGCACCCTGCCCGGGGCTCCACAACCAGGAGCAAACGCCTTCCCCCTGCAGGAAGGGGGCCACTGTTCTCGGGATGCCTATGGGCTCATCCTTGGTGCCAACCACCAGCCTGGCCTCTCAGGAGCGGGGGATTCCTGACCTGGGAGTCCCAGCCCTGCCTCCAGCACCGAGACTTGCACACCTCTGGTGAGGGGAGCTCACCACCATTTTTCACAGTCCCTCAGGTGATCCAGCGGCTCTAACTACCCACCACGTGGGTGCAGGATGTCACAGCTGTCTGTCTCTGTGCTGCCCACTCTGGCGTCCCTCCCTGCCTGGCCCAGGAGCCCCCGGGGGGACCGAGTGGGTGGATAAGAGCCACGTGTCCCCTGCAGCCCAGCCGTCCCTGTGTTTCTCCTGCACTGAAATCATTCTGGGCCCCTGCTCACCTGTCCAAGAGGCTTGAGGAGTGGCACCCAGGGCCACCTGGCAGCTGGATCCTCTGTCCCAAAGCCCCCCTCCTCTGAGTCCTTGCCCCCTGCCACACCTCCTCCCTACACTCTGCCAGGAAATCACAATGATGCCAACAATGACAACCACAATAATAACAGCAGCAACAGGTTTGCGGGCGCCAGGCCCTGTTTGGAGCAGTTCACACACATCACCTCCTGGAATCCTCTCCCTATTCTATGCAGAACCCATGGCATTGATTCTATGCCACTGCTGAGGACCCTGAGCATCAGATGGGTTGCGATACTTGCCCAAGGCCACACAGCTCCCTAGGTGTGGGGACCAGGGAGAGTTGCTCTTGCTTGCTTGGGATCAGGAAGCCAGAGGCCCTTTTAGTCCCTGAGGGGGCCTCTGACCCTGGGGAGCAGTGTGGCCCTCCCCCCAGAGCTGGATCTACTCCTGGCGTCTGGGACATACAGATTACTGTGCTCCCGCTCCCGATGCCAACTCCTTTTCTCTGCAGAGCAGAGCACCCCCAAGCCCATGCTGTCACCAGGCCAGATGTTTACTAAAAGGGCCCAGAGGCTCTCCTCAGGGCCTGTGCGATGCTGGGACCCCTTTGATCCCCGAGTATTTACAAGGTTCAGAGGTCCCTGGCTTGTACCCCTGAGTTCAGCAGTGAATGGGTCCGAGGGCACAGGAGGACTCAGGGTCCCACATGCGCCTCGAGCAAGCGGCTTCTTGTCCATGGCTCCTTCAGTCCCATCAGCTTTGAGGGTCAGGTCTCTCTTTCCTGCACACCTGCTCTGTGCTGGACTCCTGGAGCCTTCTTCTGCCTTCCTGATCTATAGTCCCGTGAGGTGAGTGATGGTCCCGTTTCACAGAAGAGGAAAAATGAGGCCTGAAAAGTAAGGATGGGGTCGACCCAGCCATCCAGCTGCTGCCTCCAGTTCCCAGTGCAGGCTGGGGTTCCGGAGTTAAGCCTTCCCTCGTTCCCAGACCAGCAGCTGCTCTTTTTACTCCCAAGGCTCTCTGGCCGCGTTCCTTGCAGGGCCCTGTGTGACCCTGGGCACAGAAGGAGAGAAAGTTGTTTGGAGCCGACATTTGGGTCCGCTTTCTCCTGGCATGATTGGCTTTGACTGGATGAGTGAAGCACGCACCCGATTTGCTGAGAATAATTTTTATTTTGCAACTTTGAGCACCAGCCAGGTTTCAGCTTAAAGAGTACAGAGTCAATCCACTCGCCAGCTCTTAAGATGGGGCTGTGCCATTAACGCCCTGCCCCCCTCCCCTCCCAGGCCACCCCAGAAGCAGTGTTGTTTGGAAGCAGAGAACATCTGGGCTGTGCGTGATCCAGCCTCAGGCCTGCCAGGAAGAGGAAGACAGGGACAGCCGTGCCCTGGAGATGCCGTGCTGGGGGGGTCCTGCTTTGCCAGGACATGCAGCAGCCTGTGCCCTACCCCTCCTCACTCTAGAGGTTTCTCTTCTCCAGCCCAGGCAGGTTTCTGTTACTGGAAGCACAGGTTATCAAGTTGGGTCTATGTTTAAATCACAGCCCTGTGTGATTTGGGGGCAACAGGTTTCTTCTCTGAGCCTCAGTTTATTTATCTGCAAAATGGGGTAGTAACACATGCTTTGCGGAGCTGCACTGAGAATCCAGAGAGAGCCTTTGCAGAGTTCAGTCAGGTGCCTGGCAAACAGCGGGTCCTCTTTCCATTCTACCCTGACCTGCCCCACCCCTGTCACTTTCTCAGGGAGTCACACTGACACTCCTACCCCCACGAGACCCCCCTTTTCTTGCCTTATGTGCCTCCTTGCTTTTGGACACTGGGGTCACATGCATATTTGTGTCTAGCTTGATAACAGGTCTTAAATCCAGCTCTGTGAGTTCCAATTTTGTTCTTCTTTCTTGAGATTGTTTTGCACATTATTGATCCTTTTGTTTTCTGTATAAATATTAGGATCAACTTATCAATCTCCTCCCCCAAACATACATACAAGCCTGTGGGATTTGGATTAGTGTTCTCGCCTGGAGAATCCCAGGGACGGGGAAGCCTGGTGGGCTGCCATCTATGGGATCGCACCGAGTTGGACACGACTGAAGTGACTTAGCAGCAGCAGCAGCATTCAATGTACAGATAAATTTGGGTCAATTTCAACTTGTTACAATATTGAGTCTTCTTATCCATGAACACGGCTTATCTCTCCACCATTCTAAAGGTCTTATTTGATTTTGCTCAATAATGTTCTGATTTTTCCAAGAATGTCTTACACTTCTTTCGTTAGATTTAAAATGTCATTTTCTAGTTATTTGTGAATGTTATAGAGAAGTACAGTTGGTTTGGGCATATTGACCTTATAGACAGCAAACTTGCAAAATTTATTAGTTCTAATAGATTATCTGTACGTTCTTTTGGGTTCTCTGCCATAACCAATAACATCATCAGTATATACTGACAGCTTTTTCCCAGTTCTTATACTTTTTATTGTCTTATTGTACTAGCCTAATGTCGAACACATAGAGTGACAATGGGTAGCCTTGTACTTCTTCCTGACCCCACTGGGGGATGTTTTTAATCTCTCATCGTTAAGAATGGTGTTTGCTGAAGGTATCTATAGATGTCTTCTATCAGATTAAAGAAATTTCCTTCTCTTCCTGGAGTGCTAAATATTTTTTTAAAATCACGAATAGTTGTTGAATTGTATCAAATTCTGTCTCTACAACTATTGACTATTTATTTATTTGTTTTTGGCTGCACTGGGTCTTCGTTGCCGTGTGCGAGCTCTCTCCAGTTGCAACGAGCAGGGGGCCGCTCTCTAGTCATGGTGTGCGGAGGTTTCTCTTGTTGCAGATCATGGGCTCTAGAGCGCAGGCTCGGTGGTTATGGTTCATGGGCTTAGTTGCTCCACAGCATGTGGGACCTTCCCAGACCAGGCGTGGAACCCGTGTCCCCTGCATTGGCCGGTGAATTCTTAACCACTGGACCACCAGGGAAGTCCTCTACATTCATTGAAATAAACATACAGTTATGTCTTCTATTCTAATGTGATGAATTTTACAGATTGTCAAAATCAAGTCACTTTTTCAACCTGCAGTAAACTCAACTTGATCATAACATATTGTTCTTTGTGTCTATAGTCAGATTCTATTCTGCTAATATTTTATTTAAGGTTTTTGCATCCTTCATTTTTTTGGACATTGAGTCTTTTGTGTTAGTTACATATTGTTGCATAAAAACTTGCACCCCCAACTACTGGCTAAAACACTAATCTTGTCTCTAATGGATTCTGTGGGTCAGAATTCAGTCGAGGGCATAGCAGGGACAGCTTGTCTCTGCTCTGCAGTGTCTGGGGCCTCAGCTGAAAGCTTTGGAGGCTGGGGACAGGAATTTATACAAAGTTTCAATCAGTTACATGCTGACTGTTAAGGTGCTGGATTGAGCTCCCTTACAACATGGTGGCCTGAGTCCAAGAACAAATGTTCCAAGAAGGGGAGAGGGAGAGAGGAAGTGAGAGGAGCAGAGAGGCCTATGCTATGCTCTTTCATCCTTTGTAGACCTAGCCTGCGACCTCACCTAACTTACCTTCTGCAGCCTTCCTTTGGTCAAGGAGGTCACCAGACTCCTTCCAGGTACAGAGGGAGTGAGAAGAGGGTCAGTCTCGTCGTAAGACAGGGCAAACATCTCGGTATGTCTGCCTTTAAAAAACACATTCTTCCCCCTTTCTTGTAAAGTTCTTCTCAGTTTTAAGTATGAAAGCCCTGCTTTGTCTCTAAGTAGGGAAACATTCCCACTTTTTAAATTCTGTGTCTAGTGTGTACATGATTGATGTTATTTCTTCCTTCCTTGTTTGGAAGCTTTCATCACTGAAGCCATGTGGTCCTGGAGATTTCCTTGTGGGAAAGCTTTAGAGCATAGATCAAATTCTTTAATAGATATAGGATTATTCAAAATTTTTATTTTTCCTGGTTGGTTTTATTTTTTCCAGGAGTTTATCCATCTCAACTGAAATTTTAAATTTACTGCTCAAAAGAGGTGTTCACAATACATTTTTTTTTTTAGAGCTGGTAAGCCCTGTAGAGATATCAGCTTTTTATTCTTGATACTTCTTTCTGTGTTTTTGATCAGTCATATTAGGGATTTAGCAATTTTATTATGCATTTAGAAAACAAATTTAATACTTTGTGGATTTTTACTATTGCTTATTTTCCATTTTATTATTTAAGATCTCTCTCTTTCTTTTATTTCTTTCCCTCTCATTTTTATGAATTCACTTTGTTGCTGTTGTTTTTCCTGCTTCTTGAAATATTTATTTAAACAACTTCTTTCCAGCCTTTTTCCCCATGAAACACTTGTTTTGGGACTATCAGTTTTCCTCTAAGCACTGCTATAGAGACATCCCTTATTTTGATGATTAATTGTAGTTATTGTCCATTTCAAACTGTTTTCTCACTTTCATTGTGATTTCTTGTCCAACTCACTGAATTTAGAACTAATGATAAATGGTGGGGATATTCTAGTTGTCTTTTTGTGTTTGATTTCAGTAAAATTCCACTGTAGTCAAGGGACATATGATTTTAATTAATTGAGATTTACTGAAACCTGCTTTATGGTCTGACGTGTGAGCTGTTATGGTAAATCTACCTGGTGCACTTGATGAAAATGTGAATTGTGCTGCAAACATAAATGCTTACATAATTCTCTCTATGTTGGTTCAATCAGGAGTACTGATTGTGTTCTCTAAATTTTCTATATTGTGAGTAAGTTTTTGTCTGCTCATTATGTCAGTTACTGAGAAAAATGAATTGCTCTCCCATGTGGCTCCTGCTTCTCCTCTTTTAGTTCCGTCCATTTTTTGCTTTATTTTTTTTTAAGATTATATTATGAAGTGCATACACATTTAGAATAGTGTTTGTCTTCTTGGTTGATTGTTCATCTTTACCTTTTATGATTTTTGTCTTAAAGTCTACTTCATCTGATGTTACTATGGCTGCTGCTGCTGCTGCTAAGTTGCTTCAGTCGTGTCCGGCTCTGCGCGACCCCATGGACTGCAGCCTACTAGGCTTCTCTGTCCATGGGATTCTCCAGGTAAGAACACTGGAGTGGGTTGCCATTTCCTTCTATGGCAGGTGATACTAATGATAAAGAACCTGCCTGCCAGTGCAGAAGACCTAAGAGGCGTGGCTTTGATTCCTGGGTCAGGAAGATCCCCTGGAGTAGGGCACAGCAACCCACTCCAGTATTCTTGCCTGGAGAATCCCATGGACAAAGGAGCCTGACAGGCTACAGTCCACACAGTTGCAAAGAGCTGGAAGCGACTTAGCATGCATGCATGTACTATAGCAAAACCCACTCACTTCTGGCTAGAGTTTGCATGATCTCTTTCTATTTCTTTGCTTTCAGCCTATCATACAAGTCCTTTTATTTAAGATATCTTTTCCAAGCAGCATATGGTTGGATTAAAATTAAGCCAATTTAAGTGAGATGATCTTTATCTTATACGAAAAGTTTTTAATTTCTATTTATTCCACCTGTTCTATGTCCCTTCACTGACTTTATCTTAGAAACATCAAAAGTTTTTTTATTATTTAATTTTATCCTTTCCATTAGCTTGTTAATTACCCTTTCTTTGTTCTTTTGTTGATTACTCTAGAGATTATACCATGCATCTTTGACTTGTTATAAACTAATTTTAGTGACTATATTTACCGCTTCCTAGAAAATGCAAAAAGGCAAGGACCTTGGAGCATTTTAACTTTATTTGCTCTTTCTGTATATTTTTCTTATTGTTCTGTTGTACACACATTTAAACTTCATTAGCTCATTTCTGCCTATATCGTTATGTGTCTGCCTGAGGGCAATTTTCCTCTTCCTGAAAAACTTCTTTTATAGTATTTCTTTTCTCAAAAGTCTACTGGGAATAAATTCTCTGAGCTGATCTGAAATAAAGGTCTGAAAGGATCTTTATTTCACTTTTATTTTTTAAGGAATATTATTTGTTTCCACTGTACACATTTAAAAAAATATTCATTCATTCATCAGATCATTGATTCATTTTTGGCTGTGCCAGGCCTTAGCTGTGGCGCTCGGGCTTCTCTTCAGTTGCGGCATGCAGGCTCTCTAGCTAAGGCATGTGGGCTCAGTAGTTTGGTGTGGGATCTTAGATCTTTGACCAGAATTCAAATCAGGGTCCCCTGCATCGTAAGGTGGACTTTAAACCACTGGACCACCAGGGAAGTCCCCCTTTCACTTTTATTTTTGAAAGGTATTTTCATAAGGTGTAAACTTCTCGTTTGGCATTTCCTTCCTTTCACTATTCTGTTCCATCATCTCCTGGATTGCATCATTTGGTTGAGAAGTCACCTGTCGGTCTTATCATAGTTCTACTGAAGGTCATGTGTCTTTTCTCTCAGACTGCTTGTGAGACTTTCTCCTTGTCTTTGGTTCTGTGATAATGTATTAGGGGTGATGTAGGGGCCCTTTCAGAGAAGGCAATGGCAACCCACTCCAGTACTCTTGCCTGGAAAATCCCATGGGTGGTGGAGCCTGGTAAGCTGCAATCCATGGGGTCATGAAGAGTCAGACATAAGTGAGCGACTTCACTTTGACTTTTCACTTTCATGCATTGGAGAAGGAAATGTGAATCTTGGCTTGAGGCTATTCATCAGATTTAGAAAATTCTTGGAAATTATCTTGTCAAGTATTGTTTCTAACCCACTTCTTCTTCCCTCTTCTGGGATTCCAATTATACGTATGTCAGATCTTTTATGGGCTTCCCTGGTGGTTCAGATGATAAAGAATCTGCCTGCAATGCAGGAGACCTGGGTTCATTCCCTGGATCAGGAAGATCCCCTGGAGGAAGAAATGGCAACCCACCCCAGTATTCTTGCCTGGAGAATTCCACAGGCAGAGAAGCCTGGCAGGCTACAGTCCATCAGGTCACAAGGAGTTGGACATAACTAAGCAACTAATGGCAACGCAGTACTTTTGCCTGGAAAATCCCATGGACAGAGGAGCCTGGTGGGCTGCAGTCCATGGGGTCGCTAGGAATCAGACACGACTGAGCAACTTCACTTTCACTTTTCACTTTCATGCATTGGAGAAGGAAATGGCAACCCCCTCCAGTGTTCTTGCCTGGAGAATCCCAGGGATGGGGGAGGCTGGTGGGCTGGCGTTTCTGGGGTTGCACAGAGTCGGACACGACTGAAGCAACTTAGCAGCAGCAGTAGCAGCAGCAAGCAACTAACACATTTCTTTTTCATATCTTTTAACTGATTCCTGTGTCTTTATCATCTTTTTTGTATTGGTCCTTCTTTTGTCATTCTTCACTGTATATAATACAGATTTTTCTCACTCATTCATTTTCCAGTTAATTAATTCTCTATTCTGCCTACTCCACTGTGCTCTCAACTCCACTGACTGAGTTCTTGTTTTCAGTTATTATGTTTTTCTGATTTAGAGTTTCCCTTTGCTTTTTTTTTTGTACATCCTGGTTTTTGGCTGAAATGCTCCGTCTTGTCACCAATTTTCTGAACTTACTAATTACAATAATATTCATATCTGTATCTGATAACTCCAGAATTTGCATCACCAGTGGGTCAGTATTTTGTCTGCTTTTTTTTTCCTCCTCTCGTTTCTGCTACTGGTATACCCGGAAACTTTTAAATGAATGTTGAACACTGTGTACAAATTTGTAGAGCCTCTGTATAATGTTATAATCCTCTTGAGAGGGTTGACTTTAGCTTCTGGAGGCATTTAGATTATCAGGAGAAAACATTAAGCCAAGCAGGCTGATTGTCTGCCGGGTCTTAGACTTTCTCAGGCCATATTTATCTCTGACTTACCCTTATTCTTGGGCTTCCCTGGGTGGTTCAGCAGTAAAGACTTCACCTGCAGTGCAGGAGACATGTGTTTGATTCCTGGGTCAGGAAGATCCCCTGGAGGAGGGCATGGCAACCCATTCCAGTATGCTGACCTGGAGAGTTCCAGGGACAGAGGAGCCTGGTGGGCTATAATCCCTAGGGTTGCAAAGAGTCAGCCATGACTGAAGCAACTAAACTGAGCACGCACACACACCCTTATTCCTGAGACACAGCCGCCTTCAACAGCCCAACTGCGCTGACAGTCCTCCTTGGTGGGCGCTGAGCTCCAGTGTTTTTTTCCTTCTCGTGATCATAAATCTGCTGAAAGTTCTGCTTAGATTTTTAGTTTCTTAGCAGCCGCTTTCTGCCAGGCTCATTCTGCTTAGGATACAGTACCTTTTTGGAAGAGTAGATGGAGAGAGTTCTGGACTCACTTCTCTGTGCTTCTCCTCTCCTGGAATTTAGATCATCAGGTTCTGGGTGCCCTGACAGCCCTCAACTCCAAGTTTCATCTCCCCAGCCCCAAGAGAGTTCTAAGAGCTCTGATGAGCTGCCACTTTTTGTCTTTTTTTTTTTTTAAAAGCTTGGCTCCTTGGCCCTTCAGAACAGCTGCCTACAAATTGGAAGATGTCTCTGGGGAAAATCAGAGTGAGCCCTTAGCTTTGCGTTAATGAGTTTCCCTCCTCTCTGGATTTGGCCTCTTTGGTCCTGGTTGCCTCTGTAGCTCTCAGACGCTCTGGGCATTTTATCTCACTTTGCTCTTTGCTGGGAGATCAGGAAGGAGGGTAGGCAAGAGGCAATGCTGGCCTCAACTCAGCTGGAGGCAGTGGAGATGGCAGAAGATGGATCGAGACAGAGGAGGTCGTGGTGATTTATCAGGGGTGGGGGCGGGGGAGGAGGCACGCATAATGAACGCTGATTGTTTGTACCTCTGAGATGCCAGGCACACACTCACCAACACGAGGCTCCTGCAGGCTCCTCTCTGGATGCCTAAATCTCTTCCCTGTGCATCCTCTGTTATAGTCCTGACCCCGCCATGGACATCGTTTATGTCCTTGTCCACCTCCCTCAGGTTTCCCTGATGGCTCAGTGGTAAAGAAATTGCCTGCAGTGCAACAGACACAAGTTCGATCCCTGGGTCGGGAAAATCCTCTGGAGAAGGAAATGGCAACCCACTCCAGTATTCTTGCCCGGAAAATCCCATGGACAGAGGAGCCTGGTGGGCTACAGTCCATGGGGTCACAAACAGTTGGACACGACTGAAGCGACTAAACAACAGCCACTTCCTTCACCAGCTTGGAGCTCTATGTCCCCAGCATTGTCCAGAACTGAGATGATTGCAGGCCACTGAGGGAATGAATTCCTTAAAGAAATGTGAATTTGTCTAACAAAGACCTGTGGTGAGACGAGTGTCTCCTAGGTCCAAACGCACCTGGAGCCGACTGCTCTGGCCCTGGTGGGAGTGCAGCGTGGCGAGGCTGAACCTTCCGAGGTCCCCCAGGCCCCAACCCATCTGCTCCCCCGGCAGCTGGCATGCCTGGACTCCGCTCTAATTGGGTCACTGGACGAGTCTTAAAGCAATTCTCAAGGCAATCCCCGGGCTGCCAGCTGTGCCCAGCCTTTACCCATTCCTGTCCAGACCACATTCTCAGCACCCCCCACCCCTTTATCAGGTCAGAGGGGGTGTGTACCAGAGGCAGGCCTCTCCCTGGTGATGGGAGGACCCGGAGAGTGCATGCTTGCAGCAGTCTGGAGGAAGGAAAGAGATAAAAACACCACCACCTGTTATGACTTGGCTTCCCCTGGCCTCTCCTTCCAGGCCGGATTTAGACCAACAACCTGATACCTGGTGCATGCACCCCACCCCCACGCTCCCACTTTGCCAAGCCCTCCCCGATGGCCCACTCCTTCTCTCTCCTGATCACACAGGGAAGAGCTGGCGCAGCAAATTACCACTCACCTCTGACCATCCGGGCCTCCTCTGGGCAGTGGAGCCGAAGTCCCAGCAGGGCAGGGGCCACAGGACAGAGGATGCTCACGGAAGAGCTGGCCGGGCAGGCACAGCTACAGGAAACTCCTTTTGGTCTCAGATGGAGACTTTCTGAGACGCTGTGGACAGGTGTGGGGGCAGAGTTGGGAGGTGAAGTCAGAGGAGGGGGTACACCAGGTCATGCAGCCTGAGGGAAGTGGGCTAGGGTTTCAGGGGCTGTATTCTCATTCTTTCCAGAAGCTCCAGCAGTTTCTGGCTCCAGGGTAAACTCCTAACCACCGCCCACTGCCTCCTCCAGACCCTGGCCACCCGATGGACTCCTATTCACCCTTCAAAACTGCAAGGCTGCCTCCTCCGGGGAGCCTTCCTGAGTCTCCCCACCCCTCCCAGAAAAGGAGTCATTCTTTCTCTAGGATGCCTCCCTGATCTGACTTTATGCTGGTGGGTGGTCCCTGCATCAGTCTCCCCGGCCACTGCCCAGATGTGGGCACCATGAGGACAGTCTGCCTCACCCATCCCACGCTGTGCCCCCAGCTCCCAGTTCCTTGCTTCTCTGAGGCTCAGCCACTTCCCTTAACTGATGGGCCACTTTCCCAACAGGTCACGTCAGGGCCTCTGTCCCCACTGTGAGAGGGCAGAGGTCACAGGAAGGGGTGACCATCGAGGGCTTGTTTGCAGGCAGGGGAGATATTTTCTAGGAAGCATATCTGGGGCTTCTCAGAATCAGAGACTGGAGCCCCCCAGGAGAGGGGCCAGGAACCAATGGCTGCCTGGCAGCCGAGAACACAGGCAGATCCACCCATGGAGCAGCCGGCCGCCTCCCCAGGGCCATCCCGCGAGGCCACGGGTGTGCTGCTGCCCTCGCCAGGGCCTTTGCGGTCAGTTTCTTGCCATCAAACAATGGCAAGTTGGTCCCCAACATCTGAGGCATCAGCGGGTCAGAAACACAAGCTGTGCCTGAAGCATCTGGTTTGGATACTGCAGGAGAAACGCCCAGAGCGCTTTCATGCCGATGGAGCCTGGGCTACCAGGAGAGCAGGGCTGGTGGCCAGAGAGTCCCCATTGTCCAGCTGGAGAGCCCTCAGGCCTAATGACATCACTGCACATAAAACCTTCAAGCTCTCTGCTTGTCCTAAGGTAGAGAGCAACCATCTTAGTGGGACTAAGGTCCCGCAGGTTCTGGCCCAACCCTTGACCACCAGCACCCTTCCTCTAGGCTTGGGCCACCTGGAGAGTCCTTCATTGCCTCAGCTACATCTCGAGGTCCTGCCTCAGGGCCTTTGCACAAGCTGTTTCCCAGGCTGAGAAGGCTCTTCCCCACCCTCCATGGGGCCAGTTGATTCCTCCACGCCCTTGGGGGTCTCAGCTCGAGTGTCCTGTACTCAGGTGGGACTCCTCACTCCTCAGTTTGCACTCACACACTATTGCGTCCCCTCGAGGGACTGCAAGCTCCCCCAAAGAGCTGGTTCACTGCTGTATCCCTCTGACTATCCCTGTACCCGACACGTGTTTGGTGCTCCATGAATGTTTGTTGAGTGACTATGTGAGGGATCTCTGGCCTTGGCAGACTTGAATCTGGGCTCCAGCCTCCCTGTGCCCCTTAACATTTTATGTGATCTTGGACAAGGCACTTAGGATGAGACCAGCAGAGGCTGCTGGGCGCCCTCCACAATGAACTGCACTCCAGGGCTGGCTGAGCCCTCAGGAGGCCTGAATGCCCTGCTGGCCACTGCCCCCAGCGCAGTGGACATTGGAGCTTTGCCTGGGGAGTAATTTGCAAGCACATCTGTGCAAGGCAGCCCGAGGTAGACTTTCATCTCCGCCGATCAGTTCCCAAAGCTCCTCCTGAAGAGGTGGAAGGAGATTGTCCCCACGCCCGGCATTCCCTGTGCCCCTGTGCACACACTCACACATGTGCACACACACACGTCCCCTTTCCTGATGCCTGCCCACCTTGCATACTCCACCCAGACAGATTGAGAAGGGCCCCAGCTGCTCTCTGGGCCTCCAGGTCCCTCCAAGGCAAGGAGGAATTAATCAAGCTGGAAGCAGCTGACAAACGTACCCATGGGCTGAAAAGGCCCAGACCCATTGCACAAGCCACCCCATCTTCCTGTTCTGGGTGGATGCAGCCCCAGCCGCCCCCACACTGTGCCATCCATCCTGGAGGCACCCCAGCTTGTATCCAATTATCTCCAACTACCAGCCCAAGGAACAGTGGGAGGCTGGGCTCTTATTGACAACTGCCCTGGCCAGAGGGGCTCTGCCCTCCCACCCCAGCTGCGGATCATTCTCAGCTGCAGAGGAGGAGCCCTGGGGGCTGGCTGTGGCCCATGGGTCCAGTGGAGCCGGGTCTGTCTCTCTGTAGGTGTGGGGAGGGGAATGGCATTAATTCTGGTGCAAGTGATTCTGGGAAAGACTCACTTGGTATGCAGTCCGAGGTGATGGCTGGTTGGAGTCCCAGCCCTGACACGGACCAGCTAGGACCACAGACTCATCAATTTGGTAACAAGTGCGTGGACGGGCCTCCTCTCAAGGGGCTGGGTCTTTGGTGACTGCAGCCTTTCTCCAGGCTCTGCCCACGAGCCCACGTGCCCCCTGCACAGGACTCCATTCCCACTTGACCCCGCTCCCAGGGGAAACCCGTCCCCTTCCCGAGGGTCTGCCTCCCAAGCCCCACTCAACTGGCTGATGGCTCTTCACCCCTCGGCAATAGATACGCCCATGACGGACTCAGCATGGGTTGGGGACCTGGGGGTAGGACAAGCTTCATTCTTCCTCCAGCTCCTCACTCCTACCTGGCAGACTCTTTCCATCCTGGCATGAACACTAAGGGTATTTCCTGTGTTTTTTCCAGGCACTTTGGGATAATACAAAGTCCAGGCAAGTCCAACATTAAAAGTTCAGAGTCTCATGGAACTTAAAGCTTCCGCCTGGCCCAGCCCAGCTCAACATGGTTTTAGGGGCTGGGATGTGGTCACTTTCTCCTTTGTCCCCCCTCTTCCCCCATTGCTGGGTGTGGTTCTTACCCCTCAGTGACCGGGCTCACAACAGGGCCAGAAGCAGGGCAGGGAGAGTCTCCAGATGGGCGCAGCCATCTTCAGGGACCCTCCCCAAGGGCCCCAGAGCTTGTGGTTCCTTGGGCAATGCCTGTCCTCTGCCTCAGCTTCCAGGATGCCCCTTTCTTCAAGGTCTAATTTGGCCCCAAGAATGAGCCCCTTTGTCCCTCAGCTTCTAGCACAGCCCTGCTCCTGACTCACCTCCAGCTGCCTCTTGTCTACAAACCTATATCCCCAGAGGACTCCAGGGGACACTGGGCAGACCCTGGGGGGTGGTTTGTTTGCTTCCTCCATCCACGTTCCTCCAGCAACTACTGGCACACCCCAGTGCTTCGTGCAAATTACAGCCAGACCCCTTCCTCCAGGCCGACCCCGCGGCATGCCTGGAGTTCAACCCTGTTCACAAAGTGGTGGCTGCTTTTGGGACCTGTGCCCAGGGACGGACCAGCTTGGGTGTGTACCCCCTCCAATGCCTCCACTTCGGGCTCTCCTGACACTCCGTGCTCCCCCATCTCAGCAGTGACCACCACTCTCACACAAGGTCTTGAAGGCAGACACTGCTTCCTGGACAGAAAAGGGCTCCCCAAGTGTCAGCTGAGTGAGTGGGCTAGTGGGGAGCCAGCTCTCCATGAAATGGGGCCCCTCCATCCTGGGCACCAGGAAGCCAGAACCTCGGGGGGTCAGGGGGGCAGCCGCTGCACCTCGGGGGATTGGTTCCCCATGGGAAGCTCCCCCCACTCTGCCCCGCTGCCTAGGGAGAAGTCACATGACCCTCTGACCCCACACCCAAGACCCAGGGGTCCCACCCAATTCCTCTTTCCTCACACTAGGCCCGTCCCCACGCAGGAGGTGCGGTGCGAGTGGCCCCACCTCTGTGATCTCCAGCAAGGGGAGCAGCTGCTGGAGGGGCGGCCAGGGTGGGGGCAGGGCCTGCAGGAGCACAGCCATCCTTCTCCGGGCCTCAGTCTCCACATCTGTGAAAGGGAGCAGTGAGTCAGGCCCCTCCAACCAAGGAGGCTTCTGGGCCAGGGCCCCCCAACACACTCTACCGTTCCTCCTCCGATCCTCTATCTGTGGGCCGGCCCAGAGCTGGCGGTGGGCGCGAGCGCTGACTCAACCAGAATCAGACGCACAGCCGAGCGGGATTCCAGGAACCCCTGGGAGGATGCTAGGTGGCATCCAGACACCTCTGCCAACCCGCTCTGCAGGGAGCCCTTGTTACTACTGGGCTGCATCCCGATCCTGCAGGCCAGCCCTTCCAGAGGGCTGTGCTGGGCAGAGGGGCTCAGATCCTGGATGCCGGCCTGTGCCCGCTCCTTCTCTGAGCCCTGGGCTTGCTGACATGTGGACCGGAGGCTCCTCAAGGCAACTGCCCAGGGCCAAGGAGGGCAAGGAGGCCCAGGGAGAGAGGCCGATCTGGGATCGGGATGCCCGCTCTGAGCCAGGCTCCAGGGTGGAGCCCTCCCTGAGCTCCCAGAGGTCCACACACCTAGAAACAGGGCATAGGACTGACCAGTTCAGGCTGGCCCTCCCCTGCCTCTCCTGCAGCCGGCCAGGAGCCTCATGGTGGGGAGGGGGCCTGTTTTACAACCGAGGAAGGGAGCCGGGCCAAGCAAAGGGACGGGCCGCAGACCCCTGGGCCCCTCTTCTACCGGGTCACTCAACACACGTGCTGAGGGGCAAGGTGGCCCAGCGATCACACACCCCACCACGGGGGCCAAAGTGCTGCAGGTGAGTCCTGGTGTCTACCTCCAGGTGTTTAATCTCGGGCAAGTCACTCAGCCTCCCTGGGCCTCAGTCTCTCCATCTGTGAAACGGGCTGGATCACAGCGCTTGCTGCAGGTACTGGACACGAGGTGGGGGTGCAGAGCGTGTCTGCTGTCACGGTCAACCTGCCAGGCAGAGCCTGGGCCAGATACTGGGAGGGACAGAAAGAGGCACAGTGCCTGCCTGCCAGACACCAGCAGGTGCCAGGGGCTTAGGGGGGGGCCTCCCCTGGGAGGGGCCATGGGCCAGGACCCGGCGATCAGACTTTTGCTTCCTTTTTGTGGTGAATAGAACAGGCGTGTAGAAGTCGAGTGTGGGAGAGAAGGCCTCCTCTCTGACCCCTGTCCCCAACCCTGCGCCCCCAGGGTGCACCCCCTCTCGCCACCATCGCGGGCTGGCCCCACTTACTCTGCTCCTTTTAAAACCTGCCCTCCACTCCTGGTGGCCACGTGGCCCCGGGCATGCTTTCTAGCCTCACGAAATGGGATTAAAAACCATCTATCTTACTTAGGATGATAAGAAAAATAAACTAGATAATCAGACAGCCATTCGAAATCCATCAGCTCCCTCCTCTTGTTTCCCTCTGTAATTTTCAGATAGGCTGAGTTCAAGTGATTTTAGACTCTACTGAGCGGACCTGCATGGCTCACTTTGCTTCTCTGAACGATCTGCCACCGTGATAACCCTGGCGAGCCTCTCTATACCCAGGGCTCCCCACGGATGGTCCCTGGAGGCGGAAGCCGGGGCCTGGTTGTGACCACGCCCTGGCTTTGCCCCTATCGGGAACGATGGAAGGCATTGCCTTTGAGAAAAGCATCTGGGGCGCTCTGAGTGCGAGCTGTAAGGACCAGCTCAGGTCAGCCCTGAGAGACCCGGGGCTCCACCCACGTCCCACGCAGGTAGCAGCAGGGCGCGGGTAGATTCAAGCCCGAGAGGCTCTGATCTTCATTTCACTCCTCTGACATCAGTGCTGGCTGAGTCATTTGCTGAGTCCACCACAGTCCTGGTGGCCTAAGCAACAGACTTTTATTTCCCCTCAGTCCTGGAGGCCTGAAGTTTGAGGTTTCAGAGTAGGTTCCTTTCGACCTCCTCTCTCTCCCCGTGTCTTCACATGGTCATTGCTCTGCATGCGTCTACTCATCTCTTTATAAGGACCCCAGTCCTGTGGGAAGGGGGCCACCCTAATGACCTCGTGTTAGCTTAATCCCCTCTTCAAATGCCCTGACTCCAAATACAGTCACTCCCTGAAGTACTGGGGGTTAGGACTTAAACACACGCATTTGGGAGGGGACACCATTCAGTCCATAGCATGGGTGATTCATCATCATTCTAGAATTTATGGACCATGACCCCAGTGACTCCTGTAAAAACAGCAACGCCTACCCCTCAGCCACAACAAGACTTCTGCCTCCAATGGGGAGACTGAGGCGGGAGAGAGTGTGACTTGTCCACAGTCACACAGCCAGCCGGAGGCTGAGCAGGACGTGGGTTCGGGCCTGGCTCCTTCCAGAGCCCATCAGCTTTCCATGTGCTACAACACTCTTTAAAATGGTCAGGGAAGGTTCTGGACTCCCCACAAGCTGCCTTCAGGGATGGTGACATGGCCAACTGCTTGATATCAGGTCGCCCGTGCCAGCCAGGGGCCCACTCCTGGAAGGAGCTCGAGGACACAGAACTCGGGACCTACTTATCTTGGCACCGCAGTGCCCCACCCCTGCCTGGCTCCGCAGCTGCTCAGGGATTGTCAGACCAATCTGAGGGCGACTCAGGCGTGGTCACTGCCTGGGAGGAACGCATTCTCTCTGGGAGCGGGCAGCGAGCCAGCGCACGTCGCCACACATGGGGACACGCAGCCAAGAGCCGGCTGCATCTCCCCTCCCGTTTGGGGCCCACTATCGCTCCGAGCGATGAAGCTGACCTCAGTGCGTCTGCTGGCAGAACTCAAGTTAATCCCGAAGCCGTCAGCTGTCCTGGAGCTGAATCACGAGGGTGGTTGGCAGGGCTCCTTGGGGGTGATCTGGCCCCCACGTGCTTTTGCCTGTGCCCCCATCGGTGCCAGGAGCTTAGCCCATCACTGCAGCCCCCAGAAATACCCAGAGAGTGCACATCCTTGCAGAATGACAAGCCCTGCTGGCCCCAGCCTCGAATTCCTCACCGCTTATGGTCCCAGCCAGCGGCCAGCTGTAAACAGCCTAACAAGGCGGCCCCACGGGCCCAGGAGCTGCAGTAGCAAAGAACATGTGTCTTTGTCCCAGTTGGAATCTTCGCCCCAAATCACACTGGAGGCATTGGGCCTCTAGGTGGCAACTCAGGGTGCAAACCCCAGGCTCTGGGGCGCTGGATCCAGAGGAGGGTTCACGGCTGTCAGGCCCCTTTCACGTGCAGCTGCTGCCCCTGGGTGTTCTCAGGACACACCAGGAGCCCCACCTGGTAGACGGAGGACTGAGACAGAGGGTCAAAGCACAGCCCCAGCCGCCTTCCTCCTGGCCCCGGACATTGGCCATCCCCTCGCCACATCCTGGGGCGTCTCCAAGCCCTGCCAAGTCCCCAGGGAGGCCTGGACAGTCACACTCAACCTCCTTCTCCTAAGGGTCTCCCCACTTCCACATGGCAGACTCCTTCCTGAACCAAACTTCCATCAGGCTTCCTGAGCCCTCTTCTCCTTGACCTTGAGCTGCCAAGCCCAGTTTCGGCTGAGAAGCCCACTAAACCACTTCAGGAAGGACACTCACCCCTCACAGCCTTGTCCTCTGCCCCTTGGTATCTGAGTCCTTAATCTTTAGGCACCACCCTTTTGGAACAATTTAGCAAGAATTCCCCTACCCTTGAGATCTAATAAGTTCCTCTTGGTAATTTTCCAACCGCTGACCCCCTCACTTCGCTCCTTGGCTCTAAATCCTCCCCAGCTATGTGGATCCTTGCTGGATCCACAAATTGAGCTCAATCTCACTCTTCTATCTCAGCAACCTTGGATAAAGGCTTCCTTGCCATTTTTAGCCAGAGCCCAGTGCAATGTTTCTCTCGATCACACGCCCCTAGACCCCTCCTCCCCGCCACCTCCACCCTCACCCCCAGCCTGGCCATCCTCCTGAAGTTGCTCAGCCTCAAAATCTTACTCTGGGTCTTGTTCCCCAGCAAGCTTGACAGTCAGAGCCCCTGACTTTCCCTACTGGCTCCCCTCACAGGCGGGCTCTCTCATCTCTCAGCGCCCAGCCCCGAAGTTCACATCTGTAAAATAGGGATGGGGAGAAGAGAAACCACACGCAGAGGGCAGAAGGCAGCTCTCTGAGTGGAACAGGTGCTCAGCAAACTGGAGTTCCCTTTTCCATGTCTGGCTCCCATTTACAAGATGCCTTAAATCTGCCTGCAGAGAAAGAGTCCGCGTCACTAAGGGTACCGTCTTCCAACACAGAAAACAAAATCCCAGGTGGCAGGCGAGGGGCGACTCTCAGAAACAGTGACATCTGCCCAGCTCCGGCGTTCCCGTTTATCGCTCTATTTCAGTACTCAAAAGGACAGGCAGGTGGCCAGCTGCAGAGCTGAAATTGAATAAAGGAACCGGGAACTTATTGGATGGTTCAGGCTCAGCCCAGCGGGGTGTGGGTCTTCAGCAGGATAGATTCGGCTATTTGTTTTCTCCTCAATTGGAACAGCGGGGCAGGGGGTCGCGAAAGGCTTTAGATGTTTGTCCAGAGGTTTCTTTTCTTATCCGCAGGCACGCGGCTCTCAGAACTGGCCAAAATGTCAGCCTTGAGCCTGCTGGGCTCAAGCGCCTCCAGGGAGATATGTATGGGTCCTTAGCTGGGTTGGCTTTGGAGAACAGGGGCTGGGTTCCACGAGACTCAGGGCTTCCCTAAGTGGCTCAGTGGTAAAGAAGCCTTCTGCCAAGCAGGAGACGTGGGTTCGATCCCTGGGTCGGGAAGATCACTTGGAGAAGGAAATGGAACCCACTCCAGTGTTCTTGCCTGGAGAATCCCATGGACACAGGAGCCGGGTGGGCTACAGTCCATGGGATCAAAAAAGAGTTGGGCATGACTGAGCAACTAAACAGCACCAACAGCCATGAGACTCGGCAGACGTGACTACTCCAAGCTCTTCTAGGGGGCGGGTGCTTGCTTTTCATGCAGGGAGATGGAAGCCCAGAGAAGGTGAGGGGCCAGACCAAGGCCACACAGCACACGGGTGTGGGAGCTGGGAGCCTGGATATGCAGATTCCCTTCCTCTGATGCCCTTTTCAAAGTCACTTACACTGTGAAGCCTTTGCTGCATCTACCACCCTGTCCGGGCTGGATCAGGTGCCCCCTGGGCCCCCGCAGCCCATCTGGATGCTATCATCAGAGCCCAGGCCCTGCTGCATTTCACCCACCACTGATGCACCTCCCTCCCTGGACGTGTAGACGTGTCTGGACACAGAGCTTGCAACAAGGGCTGAATGTGTGAACGAGCATCGGCTGTGTCCTGCAGGCGGCCTACTCTCCCCCCAGGGTGGTGGGCAGAGGCCCCACTGCCCGGCTCTCTGATCCCCCCTCACACTAGCTCAGATCCTGCAGCTGACAGACAATGACAATCATACTATTAATAACAACAATAATAAAAATAACCGCAGCACGGCCGCCACCAAGGACTGAACTTTACTACGAACCAGGTGTGTTGCCGCTGCGTTTTCCTGAAGGCTCGTGACAGCCGTGGGAGGTGGGTATTATTATCCTAATTTTTCAAAGGCAGAACGAGGGCCGGACAGCTGCCTCTTTACTTGATGAGCGAGGGTGTCGCTCCCAGACAGACAGTTCCAGACGGGGTGGGGCTGCAAGGGTGCCGCTGAGTGAGGGTCGGGGGCTGGGCAGTTCGAGCTTGGCAGTGCCACCGGCGTTCTGGGGCAGCTGTAGTGAAGCACCACAGATTGGGAACTCAAAGCAGTGGACATTCGTGCGCTCACAGTCCGGAGGCCAGAATCGGAGCTTGAGGTGTGGGCAGGGCCGGTTGCCTCCGAGGCTCTGAGGAGTGATCTGTCCTGAGCCCCTCTCTCAGCTTCTGTGGGTTCCTGGCTGTCTTTGGTGTTCGCTGGCTTGGAGCCGCTGCCTCCCATGTCTGCCCCCATCTTCACGTGGCCTTCTCCCCATGTGTCTGTCTCCAAATGTCCCCTTTCTAGAACGGCATCGATCACGCTGGACCAGGGCTCATCTGGCTCCACTGTGACCTCATCTGAACTTACTCATATCTGCAACAATCCTATTTCCAAAAAAAGTGCCGCAGTCTAGGCACTGAGGGTGGGGATGTCAACACGTAAATCTTGGAGGGACACAGTTCACAGTGGGCTTCCCTGGTGGCTCAGCTGGGAAAGAATCCGCCTGCAATGCGGGAGACCTGGGTTCGATCCATGGGTTGGGACGATCCCCTGGAGAAGGGAAAGGCTATCCACTCCAGTGTTCTGGCCTGGAAAATTCTATGGACTGTATAGTCCGTAGGGTCTCAAAGAGTCAGACACGACTAAGTGACTTTCACTTTCACTTTCATTTCAGTTCAATGTACTGGAAAGACCCTGGTGCTGGGAGAGACTGAGGGCAGGAGGAGAAAGGGGCGACAGAGGATGAGATGGTTGGATGGCATCATTGACTCAGTAGGCATGAGTCTGAGCAAACTCGGGGAGATGGTGAAGGACAGGGAAGTCTGGCGTGCTGCAGTTCATGGGGTCTCAGAGTCAGACACAACTTAGCGACTGGAAACTATCAACAACAGTTCAATGTGTTAACAGCAATCCAAGGGCAGCTAACGGTTGCTACAGGTAATCAGGGGCCAGTCACAGGGTTAGGGAGGCCAGGCTGAGTGCCACGTAGGCCTGGAGGACAGGGCAGCCAGAGGAGGGGCCACATGGGGGCTCTGCAGGCACCACTGTGCCCGGGACACCAGCCGCTGCTCAGGGAAGTGTGCCTCTGGTTCCCCATCCATCCCCCATCCCGCTCCTCAGCCCAGAAACCTGGGACGGTCTCTGCCCGTCCCTCTCCCTCAGCCCCCAGATCGGAGCCCCCACCCACCTAAAGAACACTTGAGTCTGTTTACTGCTTACAGTTAAGCAAGTGCGTGTATCATATAGCAGACGGCAATAAATGTCCCAGGGAAAAAGAAGCTGAGAAGGCAAGTGGGAAGCTTCAGAGGTGAGGGGTGCTCTAGAGAGGCCTCCTCTCAAAACTGACATTTCCACCAAGGCAGGCAGGAAGGAGGAAACCAGCCTCAGGGATACCTGGGGACAGCAGAAATGTCCAGGAAGCAGGACAGGCCAGTGCAAAGGTCCTGAGGCAGGAGTGTGCTTGCTGGAGTCAGGGAAGGGTGGGGGACGGGAGCCTCAGAGGCGAGTTGGTTACCTCGTGTGCCCCTGGCCCGGGACTCAGCCTCTGACCCCCACCTGTTGCAAGAGGAGCTGCAACATCCGCATCAAGACCCCCAGGCCACCTCTCTCTACGCAACAGGCCTGGCTCCCAAGCCGGCAAGAACAAACAGTGCATGATTTCCATGATTGAAAGCACTTTATATAACAATATCAAGAAACCCAGGGGAAGAGCAGTGAAGAAAGCCCCCAGATATAATGAAATAAGATGATGACGGCCTCGCTATGAATAGAAACCCCATTTGCAAAAACCTCACCAGGGATCACAATATTTCTAAATCTTCCCGTGGCTTCTGTTTAATTGCCACAAAGTACCATTTTCTTCCTTGCGCTTTAATCAACCAATTTAGATGTATTACTGAGCTTGACACCGCCTTGATTTTCTGATAAATGAAACAAAAATATTTTAAAAATACTTGCGTGGTGGAGAGCAGCCGGCCCAGATACCCACCCGTGTTCTGCTGGATGTCTCCACAGAATCCTGGTTGGTTCGTTCATTCGGCAGATTTTTGCTGAGGGCCTACTGTGTGCTGGGCCCTCGGGGGAGTAGTGGAAGGCAAGCAGATAGTGAGCCTGGCTCCTGGGTGGTGGAACCGCCGGATCAAAGGGGCATGTGTAACGACAGAGCAAAGGGACAGAGCACACAGGAGGCGCTTCGGCCATGGTATGGGGCAGAGAAAACAGAAACCAGACCGAGAAAGGGAATCTTCAGGGGGGGACGGGCAGTGAGACCCCTGAGGGCTCACTGGAGAGCTGACGTTTCAGGAAGGATTTGAAGGAGGTGAGCAGCGTTGCTGTGTGGTCCCAGGACCAGTGCCCAGCGGGGAAGTTACTGTGAGCCAGCTTTGCTCTGGGCGCCATGGGGCTGTGGAGGGTGTGCGTCTAATTGCGGTTATTGCTGATTGGCTCTGCCGAGTTCTCGAAGGGACAGGTGGACACGTACGTACCTGCTGCACACCTGTTGGGAGGCAGAGGGCATGGGGGTGGGGGACCACCTGGTCACCACGAACAGGGATTTCGCTTTAAGCAAGGGATGCTGTCAGAGGCTCAAATCCTCCTTCCGCTCTGCCTCACTCAATCCCGTGCCTGAGACACTGGAGGCCAGACTCCGGGCTGGAAAGGGATGCTGCCCCAGCCCAGCCCACCATCTAGAAACCTCCAGAGTCAGTTCACGTGTCTGCAGGTCAACACAGGCACCTCTGGGTCCTCTGAGACTCAGGCCCAGGCAGGAGGAAGTCCGGGGCCCCACACATCCCACCTCGATGGGCAGGGCAGCGAGCCCCACCAGCCTGGCTACATGGCTTCACGGTCTGGGCCAGAAACCAGGGTCGCTCCATCTGTGGATGAGAGGGGAGGGGACCCCCAGACAGTCAGATTTTTCCTGGAGCGAGGAAGCGAGTCAGCTGAACTGCTGGCTCTTTGGGCCCCTAACACAACGCCACCCCAGCTGCCACCTGTCTCCCCTCTTTGGTCCTCTGCACACCAGCAAGGCACCTCCACCACGGAGGCTTCCCAAATGCAATCGCCGGCTCTGGGCTGCAGCTGCTCCCCACGCCAGCTCCTGCTTCTCTGAGGTCCACGCCTAGAAGCCTCTCTGCTGGGGTCCCTTGTTCTCCTAGGCAGGCTCTGACAGGCACCTTCACCAGGACAGCCATGGGGGCACCACGATGTCCAGCCCCACCCTCTCTCCTGGTCTCTCCTGGAGGGGACCACCCGGGCACCGAGGCTCCAATGGCACAGGACAGACCCTCCAACTGGTCCCCCAGGCTGGAGGTGGGGGCAGCAGCCCCTCCCCCTTGGGGACTTGAAGTAGGACAGGAGCTACTTGTCCTTCCAGTCTCCCTCTGCTCTGGTCTGACTGGGGCGCCCGAGAAGGGTCCCTGCTCATTTCTATGTCTGGGGAACCACCTCACTGATAACCCCGTTGACACGCTGCTGAGAACTTCAGCTTTATTTGTCCATCGCAAGTGCTGGATGGACACCGGTCTGTGACACTAGCTGATGGGGGGGGTGGGGAGAGGCTGACCCCAGGCCGCTGCTGCACTTGTCAGTTGTCCAGGCGAGAGGGACAGTGGCGTTTTAGTGGGGTTGTTGTGGCCAGAAGCGGACAGACTCCAGCAATGGTTCAGAGGTGGGATCCACAGAGCCTGGGAGGGGCATCTGACTGGAGGGCAGGAGGGAGCCCAGGGCCGCAGAAGCGGGTGGGTTTGGGGCAGCGGGACAGAGTCCCTCCTCGGGCCTGCCTGCAGACCCGGGGCCTGAGCACCTGCTGATGCGGGTTTGATGTTCAGGAGAGATTTAGGCCCAGACCTGGGACTTGACGGCCCACAGAGGGACGAGAGAGGGAGGAAGGGGCCCAGTTATGAATATAACCAGGAATCGCCGCCTCCCTGACACCTTCTCTCCAGGTGGAGCAGTCCCTGCTTTCAGCAGTCAGCACAGTAGCCTTGTGGAATGAACGAATGATCACTCCAGGCCACGGTGGGAGGGTTTTAAGCTGAGACCCTAATGCAGAAACTGGATCTCATTATACTGATTGTGTAAAATACCCCTGAGGCCGCTGGGCATGGATGCTGTCTGGAGGAGGCCGAAGAGCACACGGGTCAGCGGCTTTGGGAAAACGCCCTGAGCTGCAGGGCAAGGACACGGAGGGGGCAGGCGGACACCTGTGCCCTCACCTCCGGAGTGTCCCCGGGAGGAGGAAGCCGTCTGCTCATCTGCGGCTGCTTGGGAAGGTGCAGCACCAGGGCTGGGAGGTGGGCAGCCCAGAGAGCTACCACTGGAAGCTGCGGGACAGCAGCACCTTCCCTCCCAGGCTACACAGTCTGTCTCTACCGGCCCCAGATCCAGATACATCCCCGTGTCATGGAGCCCCAGCGTAGATACTGTCCACGTCCATGTGAGCTGCTGTTGCAGCATCTCTGGGAACCAGACTGTACTTGACTGCCTCTCAGAATGGGGAACTCTCCACTTGAGGGGACAGCCTATTCTCTCTCTTTCATTCTGAGAGTTGAGGCTGTTCCTCTATCCAAACCTGCTCAAATGGTCTCCCTGCCAGTCCCAGGCACCACCCCCTACCCTGCCCTTGCTGCCAGAAACACACACAGTGCGTCCATTTCGTCTCCTTCCCAGCTTGGTCTCCAGAGGTCACTTCCTGTGCCAGTCACCACGCCCAGCTCTGTCCACAAAGACGCACGACACCAGCACCAGCACCTACTATGTGCTCCAGAAGTACCTACTATGTGTCATTTTGCGTGCATATCTCCCTTCACAGCGCTGTGGCATGTGATGATGGGTGGGTGGGTCTTCAGCTGGACAATAGCAAGAGTCATAATATTCTACCCAGAGCTAATTTTTATTGAGGTTCCAGGCACTCTTTCAAGCATTTGTTCCAAGTATATTTGTTAACTAATGTAGAGGCATGGCAACACACTCCAGCACTCTTGCCTGGAGAGTCCCATGGACAGAGGAATCTGGCAGGCTACAGTCCATAGGATCACAAAGAGTCGGACACGACTGAAATGACTTAGCACACACACACACATGCACGCACCAACTTAATGCTTGTATCATTAAAGGAGATTGCAAGATGGATTGGGAGATGAGGGATGTCTGAATGTGTGTTCTGGTGGGTAGACAGATGGGCAGGTGAGATGGCCCATCACCTCCATCTCATGGTGGGGAAAATGGGCTGGGAGAGGTCAGGTGAGCGGTCTGAGGTCACACAGTCTGTGAGTGGCTGGGGTTTGCCGCAGGCCATTGGGCTCCAGAGAAAGGCTCTGAGCTGCTGGAGGCTCCTGACTATTCACATGGACTCAGGGGAAGCCAAGGCAGGAGTGTGCTCTCAGCAAAGCTGGACGGTGGAGGTGGGGCACGACAGGGTCCTCACCTGGGAAACAGAGACCAGAGGACAGGTGCTGAAGGTCACCCACGAGTAAGTGGCCAAGCCAGGATTCAAACACCTTCGCAGGCTCCAGGTGGACTCCCGGGACTGCAGCCGTGTGCTGGCTTGGCACTTTCAAAGATGGAAACTGCCCCCTCCCTCTCGCTCCTCTCCTCCCAAACAGCTGGCCGGGCTCAGCTGTGCCCCAAGGATGCCAGCGGCAGCTGGCCTCCCCATGGGGGGAGACAGGACGTGCCCTGCGCCCCCCAACACCGCACACACACAGAGTGGGAGGGCAGCAGGCTGCTCGGGTTTCCAGGCTATTCTTAGCTGCTCAGGACCCACAAGCAAGGTCACCCTGTTGTCCCTGAGAGAGAAGTGACTCAGATTCAGACATGCAGACAGAGGGCCTGCCCTGCTCCGGGAGGCAAGGGCCACTTCTGGTCCCAAGAACAGGCCCGGGCGAGTGGCCAGGTGGGAACCCGGGTTCTCTCTTGTTTAGTGGGCACACGATTCTGTCACCGGTCATCACTCCCCAGAAGGTGCCAAGGCCCCAAGGCCTGGGATGCCCGTAGCCACCTACTACGGTGGTATCATCTCAGCACCCAGACAGTGCCTGGCACATGGGAGAAGCTCCAGCAATATTTTTTGCATGAGCTGACTAGTCCGTGCACCAGCCCCGATCTTATTTTTGAGAAATATGTACTGTCTGGTGGGGGAAGGCAGACACTTTATTAATAATAACTGTAGCTGATTGTTTGTGAGCACAGTGCGGTCAGCTTGGCATAATGAGCACGGCCACATCTCATCAATCCTGGTGACAACCCCACTGGCAAGAATCCTGGTCTTACGCACGAGGAGTCCGGCCCTGGTGAAGCTGGGGGTCACCTCCCACAGGGACCTCTGTGCTGACTTGAAGATGGGCGGGCAGAGACGGGAGACCCTGGAGAAAAGAGATTTCCCTGGGCCCCGAGGTGGACAGTGGGGTCTGGCCTTCCAGAAGGGGCATCGTGTGAGCAATGGGCTCAGGAGCCTGAAGGCACCTGTGGGAGGAAACCGGGCCCTTTAGCAAGTCTGCAGGTGCTGACGTGAAAGGCTGTGTGTCCACGGGCACTGGGGCCAGAGGAGGACTTGGGGCTGTGTTTTGGTGAGATCCTCTTGGCTGCCACGT
This sequence comes from Bubalus kerabau, assembly GCF_029407905.1. Lineage (NCBI taxonomy): Eukaryota > Metazoa > Chordata > Mammalia > Artiodactyla > Bovidae > Bubalus > Bubalus kerabau. The sequence continues at coordinate 5,041,810 of NC_073624.1, forward strand.
GGAGGGGACACAGAAGGGCCCAGGACAGCTAAGGGGACTCAGGACCAAATCCAGCCAGGGCTGTCAGGAGTGTAAACAGCTGGAGCTCCGAGAGTTGAGGGGGTGAGGGGTAAGACGGCAGCCAAGGATGATGCCAGGTTCCGGAGGCGGGTGTGGAGGGAATGGGGTGGAAACAAATGAAGTATCCAAGCTCTTCCCTTTAAACTTGATCTCTCGTCTACTACTCCCTCCGCCTCATCTTCCTGCCCAGCCAGCACCCCATCCGCTTGACCAAGTACCTGTCCAGCTCTCCGTCACAAACACACACCAGCCAGGCACCTACCCATCTGTGTGCCCACCAAAACACACACCCAGGCATCCGTCATCTCCCAATCCAGCGTGCAGTCTCCTCTAATGATGGTTACCAACATTAAATTACTTAATGAATATACTTGGAACAGATGCTTGGAAGAGTGCCTGGACCCTCAACAAAAATTAGCTCTGGGTAGAATATTATTACTGTTGTTATTGTCCATCCAAAGACACGCCCAGCCATCATCACCTGTTAACCCATCTAGCCGCACATCTATCCCTCATCCATCCATCATTCTCTTATCCATCTATCCATCAACCCCCACTTCATTCATTTATCCATGAAGCTCTCCCTCTAGCCAAATATCTTCCTGCATATTCATCTTTCCATGAGCCTGTTCACCCATCATCCACCCACCTACCCACCCATCCATCCATCATCTATCTATCCATCCACCCACCTCCCACTCATCCATCCATCCATCATCTATCTGTCCATCCACCCACCTACCCACCCATCCATCAATCATCTATCCACCCATCCACCCACCCACCCGTTATATACCCATCTATCGATCTCTCCATTCATCCATCCAGCTTTTCCCCCATTCCCACGTTCCCCCACACAGTCACAAGTACTTGTCACTGAATGCCCAGTCCTCTGTTCATTTCTCAGGATGAGAAGACATGGAACCATGAATCCTCCACAAGGACTCTCAGTGTCATTGGGAAGGGAAAGCCCACACAGAGCAATCACCTACCAAAACATGAGTCTTTGCTCTAAAGGCCAGAATGACGCAGAAAAGGCCAATCTGTGTGGACTTATCAGGGGAGTCTTCCTGGAGGAAGGAGAGTTGCCTAGAACTGATTTCTCAGGGCCCTCCCCAAAACCAGCTCACCAGCCAGCTTGCGCAAATCAGGCTCCAATGTGCTCCACTCCACCCACCGCCCCTCTGGTTGCCTCTCACCTCTGCAAAAATTATCTTGTCATTTTTTTCTTATGACACATCTAAGCTGTTGAGACAGCAAGCTCTTGCATGGCTTTATCATAACAGTAATAAATAAGCATTCCATCCTGAAGGTTTTGGGTCCACCTGCCAGCCCTAGGGAGGGAGGAGCAGAACTGGGAAGCGCCCAGGAGACAGGGAAGAGAGGGTTCTAATTACACCCTGGAATGACTCACGGCACCTTTACAGAAAGGAGCTTCACACATCATTATCTGCCGTGGGAAGAGCAGCTTATTTGGGGTGTGGGGAGAATTAATTAAAGCTGGGGAGGCGCTCAGAGAGCTGAGGATGAAAGGTACAAGGCAAGTGCCAAATGTGCTTATTAATAAAATATTGGTGCCAAGTTGCCAACGAGGCCAGCTTGTGCACCCGGTGTCCCGGCGGGCGCTGGAAGGGGCGTCAACCGCTCTTGGCTCCTGGGCTGGGCCTATGAGAACCACTTATGCTACTTCTCATACCGAGGCCTGCTCCGGGCCAGGCCCGGTGGTGGGCAGTGTGGGCGTCCTGGAGCAGGTCAGACCCAGACCAGCCCTCGGGGAGCTCCCGGTGGTGACAGAAGCACAGACAGAAGCTCAGTGTGACCAGAGCTGTGACGGACGGAGGGATCCACCTGGCTCAGAGGAGGCTTCCGGGAAGAGGAGATAGATGACCTGGGTCCTCAAGATGAAAAGAAGCCAAGAGGGACAGTCCAGGAAGAGGAAACAGAGAGAGCTGGGATCTGGAGGCCTGAGAGCACCATCGATTCAGGAAAAGAGGAGGGCCGAGCAAGTCTAGGGTGGCCTTGAGGCAGGAGATGGAGCTCGCTGGCCAGTGGAAGGCAGACTTCATCCGGAAGGAAGGCGGAAGCCAGCAAAGGGCCTTAAGCAGGAGGGTGCTGCTGTCGGGCCTGAGTTCCGTGTGGATCTCTTTGGCTCCCACTGGAGGGTGGTCCACTAGGTGGGGGAATCGAGTCGGGGCGACTGCTGGCCACTGCACACTGTAGTACTGTCCAGGCAGGAGACAGAAAGGCTGGGGCCGGCAGCGCCGGTGAATACCAGCAGGAGCGCCTCAGGGGCTGGAAGTGGAGGGTTCTTGGGGCCCTGCCTGATGAAGCCAAAATGCCTGGTGACCGGCAAAGGCGTGGTCAAGGGCAGAGTGCCCACACAGATGGGTCCCTGTGTCCACGGCACTGACCGCATCCTGCTCTGACTGCCAGGTTCCGGGTCCCAGGGTGGGGCCTTGGCCAAGCGTGTGTGTGGAGCATCAGCCCTGTGGACTCCACCTCTGGGGAGGTACCAGGAGGCTGCAAGCTGCAGCGGTTGCCCACCCACATCCAGCGCCGCTCCCTGCTGCACCTGATGAGGACCCCAAGTCCTCTTTCCTCCCCTAGCCTGCTCGCGGATCCCCTCATCCTTTATGGGTGGAAGAGGTGACCTCGGCTTCTCTGACCAGAGATTCTGGCCTGGGTTTGAGAGCTGGGCTCTGGGATCAGGCAGACCTGGGTTTCAGGAGTCTTGGGTAAGTTACTTCCGACTTCAGTTTATGGGTCTGTGAGATGGGCGTGATTTTAGTCTGCGTCATATTAGGCCATATGAGGCTTGTCAGATGCACAGAACAGGACCCGGCACGAGGCTCGAAGCCACTGGTTGTGCTTATTTTTACAGCTGAAGACCCAGAGCCCCAGTGTCATGAGGAACACACGACAGGTGCTTAAGGCCTGGTGTCTATTATAATAATCAGTAAATACCAGCCTACAGGTATCAGCTACTAGTGGGGTAGAGATGAGGAGAGCCAAGTAGAGGCCCTGCTGTGTGCCAGACACCATTTATTAGAGTCCCTGAAAGAAGGCAGGAATTGTTGTCCCCATTTCAAAGATGAGGATACTGAGGCTCAGAGAGGGAAGGTGACTTCTTCTGATGCAAGGCAGACCCAAGTCTGACTCCAAAGCTGGGGGCTTATTTTGTAATTTTCACACTAAGATAGGATGTTAAGGCGGCAAGAAGGCTTCATATGCTAGGGGACCTTGGGCAAGTCACTGGGTCTTTCTGGGCCTCAGTTTCCTCATCTGCAATTTGGGCTCATGCTGCTGACCTTGGAAGCTTGCTCCAGCAAGCCATTGTTCTGAGGTTCCATCTCTGCAGGCAGCACCCCAGGATATTCCCATGATGCTCTGGGGGTGGAAAGCAGCCCATATCCTCTTTGGCTGGGCTCCAAAACCAGGCATGGTGCTCTGAGAAGGTCTTAGAGCAATATGTGAGCAAGGCTGACTGCAGAGGGCCTGGCCCCTCATGTGCTCTGGATCTAGGAGGACTGAGACAAAGGCATCTATCTCCTGGACACCAAAACGGGGCCACATTTTCTCTGATCAAGAAAGTGATGCAAATAGTATAAAGCATTCGGAACTTGGTAATCTAACACAGGGCAGGCAGCAGCTGCCACTCACCTGCTGTGTGACCCTGGGCAAGGTACTTAACCTCTCTAATCCTCCCTACCCTCAGTTGAAATGAGGCAAAAATAATAGTGCCTTGCTTTGGGGGGTGCTGGTGGGATATAGGAGAAAATGTTTGCAAAGCCCCAGTCCTGGCATATGGTGCATGAATCCAGACTCTGAAAGCTGGAGTCTCCTGTCCTTTCCCCTCTTCCAATAGAGCCAGGGTTAGCCAGGGGAGCCCTTGGACAGGGGCTGTGGGCTGCCCTAGTCTGTGGCTGAAGGCACCGCCCCCCAAACTTCATACTCCCCACCAAGCCCCTGAGTAGCTGTTCAGAGGTTCTGATTCATCACAGATGTTGACTGGTGAACAGGCCACGGCTGGCAGGTGGCCAGACAGGCGGGGCTACCTGGCCAGGGCCATGGTGTCCGCTCTGCGGCCAAGCTGGGGCCAGCATCCCCACGGCCGGGATCCTCACCAGAACAGAGTGCAGACAGATGCTGGAACCCACCACCAAAGGCTCCTTTTTTTCCCTGGGCTCTGTGGAAACATGAGATTTTGCAATAACAAAGGTCCCTCTGTGAGGTGGGGCCAGATCATTTATAACATTGGGAGAGGCCGCTCAGAAGAATCAAAGAAGTTTGAAATTCCAAGCCTGGCTGCCGGGCCTGAGCTGTCAAACCCCGGACAACCTGCCTCCCAACAGCTGGGCTCAAGTGCGAGAAGCCAGCCCTGGGCTGACCAGCCAGGGCCTCACCCTCCCTGAGCCCAAGAGGCCTGGCCGGCAGCAAGAACAGAGCAGGTGGGGAAACTGAGGCCTGGGAAGCGGAGCCAGGACGTGCTCCCAGCCCAGGGCCCTCTACTCTGCTCCTCCTTGCATCGAGGTCATGGCAGGGACAGGGCAGGGAAAGACCCAGGCTCAAATCCCAGCTATGCTGTTTCCTAGTTGCATGACCCTCTTAACCTCCCTGGGCCTATCTGTCAAAAGGAATGACTAGAAGCAAGTCCTGGGGTGGCCATGAGGGTTCAAGGAGACCACCAGAGTGACAGCGGGGGCCACAGAGCACCCAGAAAGTGGGAGAAAAGGTAGATCCTCATTCCAGAGAGGTTAGGTGACTCGCCCACGGCTTTACTGCTACAAAATCTATCATGGTCTAAGCTGCCTTGTCCCACCCTGCGGGATTTAAAATGACTAATCTTTGCTCCTTGGAAGAAAAGCTATGACCAACCTAGACAGCCTATTAAAAAGCAGAGACATTACTTTGCCAACAAAGGTCTGTCTAGTCAAAGCTATGGTTTTTCCAGTGGTCATGTATGGATGTGAGAGTTGGACTATAAAGAAAGCTGAGCGCCGAAGAATTTATGCTTTTGAACTGTGGTGTTGGAGAAGACTCTTGAGAGTCCCTTGGACTGCAAGGAGATCCAACCAGTCCATCTTAAAGGAGATCAGTCCTGAATATTCATTGGAAGGACTGATGCTGAAGCTGAAACTCCAATACTTTGGCCACCTGATGCAAAGAACTGACTCATTTGAAAAGACCCTGATGCTGGAGAAGGGGACAACAGAGGATGAAATGGTTGGATGGCATCACCAACTCAATGGATGTGAGTTAGAGTAAACTCTGGGAGTTGGTGATGGACAGGGAGGCCTGGTGTGCTGCAGTCCATGGGGTTGCAAAGACTCAGACACAACTGAGCAACTGAACTGAACTGAAGTGAATCTTTAGAACAAAGCCCCCACCCCACCCCCTAGACAGAGACTTCTGAGAAGGGGCTGCCAGGGCAGTAGAAAGAGCTGGAGACCTCAGATTTCTGTCCCAGGATGGCCTCTCACAAGCTGTGTGACCTCAGGTCTATTACACGACCTACCTGGGCCCCCTCTCTACCTCTCCAAGATGAGGGTGCTCCCTGTCCCACTCCTGCGGTTTTTTGAGGTATAAGTGAGTGTGGAGGAAACGGGACTGAGAGACTCTGCATACGCTAATTATCTTGATTATCACTGTTGTTGTTATTATTATTCAGGGGCTGCCCATGAGGAGGGCTGGGCTGTGTGGAAATTGGGCCTCCAGTTCGGTGCTTGGCTCAACCTACCGATTTGCATCACATTAATTCTCATCATTTGCACACTGGGTCTGAGAGTCTGGCAAGACACAGTGAGGCCACGGGAGCCACCAGCTGCAGCAGAACTGAACCCAGGACAGATGCACGGATGGATTCTGTCTCGTTCACACAAGCTGATGCCTCCAAGGGTACGGGTGGGGTGGGGGTGAGGGCCCCGAGGGTTTGGGTGGGAGTCTTTACCTCTTTACCTGTTAATCAAGAAGGTAAAGATCTTTATCCCCTAGAAATTAAGGAATTTTGATACAAGTGGCTGCTGGGCCAGTTGGCTTCTCTGTGGTTGTGTAAAAAAATTTAGCAGCTTAAAACTGCGCCCCTGTGTTATCTCACAGTTCCATGGGGGCAGAGTCAGGGCGGACTCAGGGAGTTCTCTGCTTAGGGTCTCAGGAGCTGGGCTCTTGGGGGAGGATCTGGGGAGACTCCAGGCTCCTTCATGGTGCTGGCAGAGTGCAGCTCCTGGCAATTGCAGGACTGAGGCCCCCGTTTCATCCTGGGTGTTGGCTGGGGGCTGCTCTCACCTCCCTGCCGAGACCCCTCCATCTCAGCATGTCACTGTCTCCCCTTTTTTTACGTCCTCTTCTGCTGACAGCAGAGAAAACTCACTCTTTAAGAGTTCTACTTTTAAAGAGCTCCTGTGACTGGCTTAGACACACCAGACAATCTCCTTATCTCCTGATCTTCTTAATCAGCTGATTAATAACATTAATTACATCTGCAAATCCCCTTGGCCATAGCGGAGTAACACCCAGGGGAAGGCGATGAGGCCCTCTTGGAACTGGGTCTGCCAAGTGCTTTTTCAAAGAAAACAGAAGCCCTGTTTCCTCTTGGCTAGGAGGGCTGTGAATGGTTCTGCCAGACCTCCTGCCAGCGCCAGGGGAGAAACTGTGTCACACCCTGTGGCCCAGGAGGGAGGCAGCGGGGAGGCCCCGGCGAGTTTATACCCCCTTGCCTGGCATAACTTGGCATCAGTACAGCGTGTCTGGCGTTAGGAAGGCCTCTGAACCAGATGACTGACTGTTCTCACAAGTCTCGAGAAGAACACTCAGCCGTGGCAGTTATGGTGGGGTCTTGGAAAAGACCCTGATGCTGGGAAAGATTGAGGGCCGGAGGAGAACTGGGCAACAGAGGATGAGATGGTTGGATGGCATCCCCAGCTCCATGGATATGAGTTTGAGCAAACTCCTGGAGATGGTGAAGGGCAGGGAAGCCCGACGTGCTGCAGTCTATGGGGCCACAAGGAGTCAGACACGACTTAGCGACTGAACAATGGCAGAGGCTTCCACACACTGAGCACCTACTATGTGCCTGGCCTGGGAAAATCAAAACTCACAGCATCTTACAGAAGAGCAAACTCATGCTGTGAGCATGACCCAGGCCCTCAGGGGCTCCCAGCTCAGCACCCCGCTCCAGACCTGGTGTTCCTCATCACGGGGATGCCCGGCTGTCCATGTGACCCCGCCCTGCAGCCACAAGGAGCCTGGGACTTTGCCACCACCCATGACTCCCAGAGCCAGCTGGGAGAGTGGGAGCAGCAAGGGCATAAAGATGGCAGGGACACAGCCCTGGTGCCTCCAAGGGGCAGGACGGGGCAGCAGGAGAGCGCCCGAGGGCAGGCTCCTCCTAGGGCCTCGTCTCCTCCCAGGGAAAAGGGCTGTTACTGCCTTCCCGTGGTAGGCAGGCCCCGGCCTGGGGGCTCCAGCCTCCTTGGATTGAGAAGGAAACAGGCTCAAAGAGTTGAACACCTTGCCCACCACCTCCACCCACTTCCTTGAGGGACCAAGTGGCCCCCAAGCCAGGCCCGCAGTTCGGACCCCAGCTTGGCCGGATGACTTGGTCAGGGAGAGCCCCAGCTCCTCACGTCTGGAATTTAGGAAGTGGGGGATTAGAAGCCTAAGATCTTGAGTCGGAGCCTGAGGAGGAGGGAGGCGGAAGGACTCTGGGGTCCTTGGGCCGGCCGGGGGCTGCTTCCTAGGGAGGTGTGGGATGACGGCAGAGCCAGCGTGCCGGCTGGTCGCGGCTCCTCCCCCCGCCCACCCCAGGGGCTCAGCCTCCGCGTGCCTCCCTCCCCGCTTCCCAGAGGGGCCACCGGCCCGGACCTCGGCCGCGCCCCCCCCCCCACGACGCCCCACTTCTAATTAAACAGCAGCAATTTTGACGTGGCAGGTGATCTTCTCGGGAAGCCTGGCTTTAAATTTAGCTCCCTCCCCAGCCAGCCCTTTGAAAAGGCTGCTCTCTCGGTGGAGAGCGAGAAGCGTGAGTCATCCGCCAGGCCGCCCGCCCGGGTGAGCAGCGTTTGCGGGGGAGCAGGCCTCCCGAAGACAGAGAAATAGTAAATAGGGCCGGGATTAAAGGCGAGGCGAGGAGTGGAGCACCCGCCCAACTCGACTCACAGTAGGTGCTCAGAAATGTGGGTAGCGGGGTTGGGGTCATTGCCGGCAAAGCCCAGCCCCCTTCATTTCTCCCCCAGCCCCGCCCAGAGTGGAAATACAAAAATATTTGTTGAATGGGTCCATATAGGCCAGTATTCTTATGGGTCTCACATGATTCCCTCAGAGGTCCCAAGAGTCTGCTCTGTCCTGCTTCCATGCACAGCGTGTGAGAAGCTGAAAGTTCTGCGCCCTCCCCCCCACCCCAAAGATAGCCTCCGAAGAATCCCTGGAACCTGAGTACCTTACCGTAGATATTCAGATATGCGATTAAGGTCAGGATCTTGAGATGGGAGCTTATCCTGGATTATCTGTGGGCCCTAAATGCAATCACAGAGGAGCAGGGGTGGGGGGCTCAGACACACACAGAGGAGCAGCCACATGGAGACGGGGCAGCCAGGTGGGAAGATGCTTGGCTTGACGGGGCCACGAGCCAAGGGTGCCGGCAGCCACTAGGGAGTGGAAGAGCGCTCCGGGGGACCTCCCAGGGGGCAGCCCACACTTTCAGCCCGTGACAGTGATTTGGAGATTTCCGGCCTCCAGAACTGTGAGAATATAAAGATACGCTGTTTTAAGCCACCAGGTTCATGGATGTTAGTTATCACAGCCTCGGGAAACCAGTGCCCAGGACTGGGGAAAAGTGACCTTGCCTGTGGGCACACAGTTGGTAAATGGTCAAGCTGAGAGTCAACTCCAAGTCTGACCAGTTCCAAAACCCACGCATCTTTCTGGCCACTCTGCCATTTTCTGGAAGGTCAGAAGGGCCGCTGATATAGATGACGGCACTCACTTGTTTGGGATAATCAACAGGACTATTGATGCAGCCTCTCATTTAATCCCATGATGACTCTTTGCAGGGGTAGAATGATTTCCATTTCATAGGTGAGGAAACTGAGGCTCAGGGAGGTGAAGTGGCTTTGTTAGGGAGCCTGACCTGTAGGGAAACGAAGGTGCAGGGCCCTGGACGCACACCGAAGGCAGCCCAGCCCAGCACAGGGAACAGCTACCTCTCAACCTGGGTCCCCCTGCCACCTGTCCAGCACCGGGCCGTCAGCCAGTTTTGTAACCTCTTTGCTCCTTCGTTTCCATCATCCCATGGGATAATCATGGTCCTCCTCCTTGGGAGGGTTTACAGGAGCTGGGCAAAGTGCGTGAAATATCCTGCCTCATTTAATCTTTAAAATGTTTCGAGATGATGCTGTGACCTGTTTAGAGAAGAAAGCTGTCAAAGGTGTGGAATCTGGGCTTGGAAGTCAGGGGTGGGTGGTGGTGGTGGGGAATCTAGGCTGGAGCCCTGGTCCTGTCCTTTTGCAGCTGTGTGGCTCAGGGCAGTTGCCCTAACCTCTCTGAGCCTCAACTGCCTCACTTGTAAAATGGGGAAGCCAAGACCCAGCACTGTGGTGAGGAATAAGTCAAGGTGTGTGACGGGCTCTGCCTGGTTTCTGGAGAGGTGCACTCAATGTCTGTAAAAATGGAGCCAGAGCCGGTGACACCGCGGACATGGGGTTTGCAGGGGTGAGGTCCCCCTGCCTCCCGGGCACTGTCCCTCCCTGATCCACCAGTCAGTGAGCCAGCCTCACTGCCAGCCCGCTGCCCGGCCCTGGAAGAGGCTGCAGTGGCCCCTACACGACCAGCTTTACCCCCCAGAGGTCACTGGGCCAGGGCCAGGGGGGGAAACCGGGGCTTAGTGAGGTTGGCTCAGTCTGGCCCCGGTCTGCAGGTGAGGGATGAAACGGGGGAGGGGGTGGCTGCTGGGGAGGAGAAGTGGAGAGAAGGGGGGTTTGGAACAGGGGCGGGGAGCCCACGCCGTCCTCACGAAGGCCCGAGGAAGTCGGGGTTTTCCTCATTGGAAACTGGCCAGATCTGGTCTGCTGCGAAGGAGTCTCCGGCCCGAGTCTGACCCTGCCAGGGGCCACCTCAGCCTGACCCCGGCCCTGATCACTTCTGGAGGAGGGGCCGCCTGGAAGGGATGTCTGGCTCAGCACCCGCAGCGGGAGGCGCGCGGCAGGTGGGGCCCTCCAGCGGCCGGCCGCCGGAGGAGGGGAGGCTGGAGGGGCCGCCCGGCCAGCAGCCAGGTGGCCGGAGCGGGGCTGGCGTGCCCCTCGCCCGCCCCCCTACAACAGCTGCGCCGGCCCGAGGGCTGGGGAGCGGCCAGAAAGGAGGCAGGTGAGTGTGGCGGGGCTGGGGAGACGGCGATGGGGTGCCGGAGGAGGAAGGAAGAAAGGAAAGGAACAGAAGGGAAAGAAAGCGGGAGGAGAGCGGTAAGGGGACAGCAGACAGGAAGGGGGGAGGAGGGGAGCAAACAGTGAGAAAGGGGGGAGCAGAAAAGAAAGAGGAGGTCGCGAAAGGGAAGAGACGCAGAGACACACGGCCGGGGCGAGGGCGAGCGCGGGGAGGAAGCGAGATTGCGAAAGGAAAAACAGGGGGAGAGAGAGAGAGAAGGGAGCCGCGGGCGCTGGGCGGGAGCGCGGGGCGCCGCGAGCCGGGAGAGGGGGCAGCAGAGGGCGAGCGGCGAGCGGCAAAGAGTGAAGTGGGCACAGCGGCGGCGGCGGCGGCGGCGAGCGCAGGGCCGGCGAGCATGAGCGCGGCGGCGGCGGCGGCGGGCGCGGCGCGGGGCTCCGGGCCGGCGGGCGGGCGGGCGGCTCGGGCTGCCCAGTAGCCGGCGGGCGGGCGCGCGGCGGGGCATGCGGCCGGCGGCCGGTCCGCGAGCCGGAGCCCCAGCCCGAGCCCGCGCCCCCGCCCCGCGCTCCTAAGAGCGGCCGCCTTCCCGGCGCTGGCCCCGGAGCCCCCCGGAGCCGGGACAACTGTTGCGGCGGCGGCGGGGGCACCGCGGGGGCGTGGGCGCCCCGGCGCCCCGGCAGGCGGCTCAGCCCCGCGGGCGCCGACTCCCCGCGGCGCAGCGAAGAGCGAGCGGGCGGCGGGCAGGAGGTGAGCGGCGCCCCGGGGGCGGGCCGGGCTGGGGCCGCGCGGGGGAGGGGCGCGCTGGGCCGTGGGGTCCAAGCGCAGCTGCCGAGAGGGGTCGGAGCGGAGCTCGTGGAGTAGGAGGGTCCCGGCGAATTGTGGGGGGGTGGGCGCGGATCTTCGGCTCCCTGGCTCCCCGAGAAGGGGGTCGGGCGCCCGAGGCGGGCGGGGAGAGGTGGGCGCCCTGGGAGAGGCAAGTTCGGAGCATCGAGGGATCCGGGGTGCTGTGGAAAGGGGACCGGGGACGCCCGGGGAAGAGTCTGGGGGTGGGAGACGCGTCGGACAGCCGGCGCCTTGGCATTGGGGTCCGCGCCAGGGCTCACCAAGGTCGGGGTCGCTGAACCTTGGAGAGGACCTGGGCCGGGTCCGAGGAGCAGTCCAGGGCGCACCATGCAGGGACGCGGCCGCTGGGACCGGCATTCGCGTCCGAGGCGGGGACCGGCGTCCGAGGACCAGTGCGGGAACTGGGCGAACCCGGAGCCCCGTGCGCGCCGGGCAGGGTTCTGGAGGCAGGCTGGGGACCCGACCGGTTCCGAGGGTCCCGGCTGGGCGGCGCGGGCAATCACTAAGGCCTCTCCAAGTGCGTGTCCCTCGCTCGCCACCCGCCGCGTGGTCCCAGTGGAGGAGCCGCCGCCGCCTCCTGGGGCCGAATCAATATTGATTCCGCGCCCGGGGGCCGGGTGGCCTGGCGGCGGCCTCCGAAGCGCTTTAGCGCCAACGGTTGCCATGGCAACGAGACCCCGAGCGTCTTCAGGTTATATTTATTCTAATTATTATTATCATTATCAGTGTTAGTATTTGTTACTCAGCCAGAGGAAACCAGAAAGGAGGAAGAGAAGCCAGTGTGTCCTGGCGCCTCCAACTGTCATTTCAGAGAGAGCCGATGCTGGCTGGTGGGCCAGGCCCGACCTCCCGGGTCTGGTGCCTTGTGCGGCTTCCCCAGCCAGCACCCCTGGGGCAGTGGGGCTGGGAAGGCGACTTATATAATCTGCCAGCGTGCCTGTGTCTACTGTGCCTCTCCTGACCTCTCTGATCCTTTGTCTTAGCGCCTGCTGCTCCTGCCCAGGCAAGCCCAGGCCGGGATGGGAAGAGGGAAAGGTGCCTTGCCCCAGGAATCACAGCCGGAGGCCTCCACCCCTCTCTCCCTGCCACTGTGTGACCTTGAGCAAGGCGTTTGACCCCTCTGAGCCCCTGTTTCCCCATCTTGTAAAGTAGCACGGGCACCATGCCCACCTCTGAAGGTTGCTGTGAGGTCACACCGAGAAAGCCCTATGAGTTCTGACTGTGTGACCCTGGGCAGGCCCCTGTCCTGCTCTGGGCCTATTTCTTAGTGTGGAATGAGGGCCTGGACCCCAGTGTGTCTTTAGTCACTGGCATCCCGCAAATTTCACTCTGGGCTGCTATGGAAATACGGGTGAGCAAGTAAGTTGCCTTCAGATCAGGCTAAAGGGAGCTCCTCCGTCACCCCCTGTTCCCTCACCTGCCAGGTGGGCTGAAGGTGGCAGGGAAGCTGGCCGCCCAGCCCTAGTCCTTGGGGCCAGCCAGGAGCGTAACCATGCTGGTCAGTGTTGCCCGGGACTGGGATCTGTCCCCCACCACCCCCTAGACCGGTGTCCGCTCAGGGCGGAACATGTCCCTGAGCACGAATCGCCTCCCCCAGAGAGGCTGTGGTCTGTGCCTGTCCAGGCCGGGGGCTGAGTGTGGGGCAGGAGGTGGCTGGAAAGTTCACTGCGGCCAGGCAGCCCCCACCCCTCGAGGCTCAAGCTGAAACATCACACTGAATTCTCCGCTCTGTCTCGGCGTCTGGGAGGTATGGGACTGGCAGGGGAAGCTGGGAGCGGGGAGATTGGCTCTGAGCCGTGTCGGGGGTGTGTGTGTGTGCATGTGTGTCCCACCCCGCCGCTCCCAGGCCACCAGCCTGGAGCTTATCGGGGGCAGCTGGACTGGACAGGCTGAGTGGGGGCAGGGCCAGCGCTGCTCAGACCTTTGTGAGTGAGAGAGAGAGCAAGGTCCCAAGGAAGCTGAGGATGCCACCCATCATTCCTCCTCCCCTCACTCCTCTTCTTCAGCCAAACTCAGCGAGCCCCCACGTCTGCTGCTGGGGGGCAGCAGCTCTGCCCTTGGCGGCTCCAAAGGAAACTCGCCCGGAGAAGCCAGTGGGGAGCGAGGGCGGGCTTCCCCAGAGCGGGGTGGGGGGAGGCTGAGTAGGGGGGATGCAAGTGGGGAGAATCTGCCCAGAGACCCTGCGGTGGCTTCACGGCTGGGGGCACCCGGTCTGAAAGGCAGGCAGGCATGAATCAGCCAGAAGAGAGGAGCAGTGGTATTTTCCTGGCAGAGCCCCTCCAGGGGCACAGATGTGGACACACAGCTGGGAGGGAGGCATCCTGTGGACAGGTGGGCGGGGCTCAGAGGACTAGGGAGCAGGGGGAGATGGTGCAGTTGGAGCAGGGCTAGGACAGGAGAGCAGGTCACTGCCACCGCCGCCCATCCTGGGTGTGGGTTAGGTAGTGGGAGGAGGGAGGGATGGTCAGGTTCAGCCCTTGGACTGGTCCATGGTCTGTGGGTGGAGCCTGTGATTGGGGTGGGCAGAGGGAGGTTTGGAAGAACAAGAGGGGTCTGCTTCCCGGCCACATGGTGGGAGAGGACCGCTTCCTGGCCTGGCCCTTGGCTGCTGCTGGGAGGGGAAAGTAGCAAGTGGCCACCAGATCTGGCAGCTCCAACTGCCTGAGTGAGTCTGTGACAGACTTCACTGTCACAAGGATAAGGATTTGCCTGAACAGCAATGGGATTGCCTTTGACCGTGAAAGCCCAGAGGCCCACTGTGCACTAGGCCCTGTGTGGGGCAGGCGCTGAGCCCATTGAATTCTGCGCACCAACCCTGAGTCAAGCTGCTGTTGATGCAGTTGCACTGCTGAGAAAACGGGCTCAGGGAGGTTAAAAGTAACCCGGCTACTCCCATGCCCCTAACCACTACACTCCACCAGCTGGAGTTCAGCCTGTGCCCGATGGTGACCCTGGTGGCTCTTCAGACACTTTGCTGAGTCTCACATCCTCCTAGTCATTGCCCTGCTCACTCTCTTCTGGACTGATACAGAGTGTGGCCCGTCTTAGGCTCAGAGGAAAACTATCACCTCCCTCCTTGGGGATGCTCTACCTCTATTAATGCAACCTCTTGTTTCAGCTTCTCTCCGGCTGAGTCACACAACAGATTCGTATCAATCTTAGGATGAACTCAGAGCCCACCTCTAGCTCTCCCAGGGTGGTTTTTCCCCAGCCCAGCCACTCTTTCTAGTGGTTGCTGAAGTCAACTCCTGAGCACTGTGGGCCCTTGGTTCCTAAACGCTCTTCTGGCAGGTGGGGTCTTGACTGTCTGGAGCCAGTGAAAGTGGGGAGGGTGACCAGAGGCCCTGCCCACCCTGGCCACAGTCTCCCGGGGGATGCCAGGTGCCACCCACTCTGGTGGTGTCAGCCTCACCCCGCCCAGGGCTTGCTGGCAGGGGAGAGGCCCCACCCCCTCCCTCCTCCTTCTCCCTTTCTTTTATCCCTCCCTTCCCTCCTCCCTCCAGCACACACATTCCTTGACCCCCTTCTCCAGTGTCTGACCCCTAGGAAGGTAAAGAAGCAGCCAAGCCCCCTCACCTGCCCTAAGAAGTGACTCAGGGTGCAGGATCTGTTTGACGACTGACTATATGAACAAATACCTCTCTGAGCTGAGACCGTGGCTGTCCCAGCACCTCTGGACCTGCTGGTGCACCCCCCCCGTACCCCAGTTTGGCTCACATGTGATGAGCTGCTCTTTCCTTTTCCCCTTAGCTGCGAGCAGGTTGAAAATTTTCCAGAGGGTCTTCCCTGGACGTCCTGATGTGACCACTCACTGCCGAAGCTCTTGCTGTCTGAGCCTGGGTTTTCTCGTTCAACAGTGCAGCAATTTAGCGCCTGCCTAACGGGTTTCATGAGGGTTGCGGTGGGGAAAGTCACGGGCAGAGTCTGGGACGTGGGAGCCCCTACCCGCCACATCCTACAGCTGGGGTAGGGGCAGATAAAGTCAGGGACCCCAGCATCTCGGAGGCCCATGTGTTGTACTGTGATGTTGGGATGCTTTAGGGCCTGATAGGGAGCACGAAGCTTGTCCACTTACCGTGTAAGTGGGGACCCTGGGGCCCAGGGCAGGCTGGTGACGTGCTCAAGGTCACGGTGAATTGGGCATCCTGGAAGGTCAAGGATGTTCACGATATGATGCCGGCCCTGTTAGCATCGTTCAGGGGCATCTGAGGCTGCTGCCTGGCATGGGGGAGGGGGGTGCAGATGTGAAACCGTCAGGGAAAGTCTTCAGAATCTCGCCCTCCCTGGCCATGCAAGTGGAGAGGCAGAAGCCGTGAGATGAAATGCAGACGCCTCCTGTCACACGTTTCCAGCCACCAGCCATGAATGGAGCGTTTCCTTGGCATGCTGTGGACCTGCTGCCCACTGTCCTCCCCGGTCCGGGGCACACACTCCCATCCCTGCCCATCTGTCCACACGCACACCTACCCCAGCAGATGAGTGCAAACTCGCCTTCAAGAAATTAAGAAATAATGCATGAGTTTCCCAAATTACACCCATTTAACACTGAATTAAGTAAGTTCTGGAAGCTTTTAACAGAGCCCTGGGAGGAAAAAAAGAATTTTTTTTTTTTTTTTGGTTCACACTTCCCTGGAAAATGAGACAAACCGTGATCTTTTAAAACCCAGCTACATAATCTGATTATTCCTTGCTGGCAAGCATCTGAGAAATGCCCGGCGGAGGGCGGAGACGGCCGCTTTACCGAGGCTGCGAGATTTGCATCGGGAAATTGGGAAAGTTTGCCTCCTGCGCCAGATTGGAAGCTCCCCGGCGCATGATGGGTTGAAAAGAAAGTGCTGCTTTCTTAGATATCGGCACAAATTAAAAATAAAGGCAAATTCCTTCCATAATCCAGCTCAAGAATTTCCTCCACGGCTCCCTGAGCGGGTTACTGAAATGATGGTGATTTGCTTTCACTTCAGGCTCCTCTTCTTTGTCAGGAGAATCGTCCACGCACAGCTGGGTTTATAGACCAACAGAATACGCATTTAAGCTCTGGCTCATTCCACCTTTCCGGGACACCTACCCTGTACCAGACACAGTGCCAGATCCGGGGAACAAGAGATGGTTAAAACAGGACCCTGCCCTGCTGAATTTTGTGGTGTGTCTGTTGGAGGCAGAAGAGCAGAAAAAAAAAAAAAACAAAACCAGACACCTGTGAGGTCCCACTATACCTGAGGGGTCAGGGAGGGCTTCCTGGTGGAGGTAACTTTTGGTTTGGGTCTTAAAAGGTGGATAGGAGTGTGCCAGCACAAGGGGCCAGAGGGCATTCAGGAGGCGGAGGAGCGCCTGAAGAAAGTCTTAAAATGGGTCTCAGACATCTTTGGATCTTGGGATTTCAGTGTTTGCAGATTCCTTTATTACAAAGCCCTTTTTTGCCCATTATATTCCAGCACCCTCAGACAACCCCAGGGCTACCTTCCTAGGTTCCTTTTCCCTAAGGAGAACAGAGGCCGGAGAACAGAGGCCGGAGAACAGAGGCCAGAGAGTAGAGGCAAATGGCCAGGAACCCAGTCCGAGCTCTGAAACCTGAGGCTCTGGGTTAGATGGGCTCTATGGAGAAGGCAGTGGCACCCCACTCCAGTACTCTTGCCTGGAAAATCCCATGGACGGAGGAGCCTGGTGGGCTGCGGTCCATGGGGTCACCAAGAGTCAGACACGAATGAGCGACTTCATTTTCACTTTTCACTTTCATGCATCGGAGAAGGAAATGGCAACCCACTCCAGTGTTCTTGCCTGGAGAATCCCAGGGATGGTGGAGCCTGGTGGGCTACCGTCTCTGGGGTCGCACAGAGTCGGACGCGACTGAGGCGACTTAGTAGCAGCAGCAGCATGGGGCCAGCAGAACATATTGTAACCTGCTAAATGGAAATTCTAAACATTAAGTCAAAGAATAACAGAATTACTAATACCAAAGTCTACAAGATCCTCTTTCTGCTCCTCCTTCTCGGCTACAGCCCAGGCTCGGCTTTAGGACAGGAGTCCCAGGATGTCCATGCCAGACCTATGGGCTCTGAGCCTCAGTCTCTACATCCAGAAAATGGGAAGATGGAGCCTCTCCCTGCCCATTTGTGGAAAGCCTGGGATCATCACTGAGCCCCAGAGGCCTGGCCAAAGAGGCCCAGTCAGTGGAGTTCAGCCTTCAGCTCAGGAGGAACCCAACACACCCTCCCATGGGCTTGCCTCTAAAGGGCCCTGTTGTTTAGATTTTTCTGGGAGCAGATGGGGAACACGGCATCATCTGGCTGTCACTGCTCAGAATCTGATCCCTGAGACCTTGAGGCCTTTGGGGGATAAGCAGGGCCTCTGAGCTGAGGCCCATCGTCAGGGCAACAAGCAGAGCTGCGGGGAAGCTCCTGGCTCCGATCCCAGGGGAGCAGCCTGGACCACCGAGGCTGCACTTGGGGCTCCACCATGAACCAGTCTCCTCTCTGCTTGTTCCTAACTCTATGACCCTGGGCAGGTTATATAACTTGTGAGCCTCAGTTTCCTCATCTGTGAAATGGGTTGTTGTGTGAATCAGATAAGATAGATTTGCAGCTTAGTGCATCATGTGTATTCAAAGACACGTCAGCTCTCTGTAATCTCACTTTATTACCTGTTACTCTGTGAACACTTCTCCAGTCTTTTGATGAAGCAGCTGGGAGGGACCCAAACCTGATCATCCAGGACCCCCCAGAGCAGGGGATTCCAAGACTGTGGTTGTTGATTAAGTGAAGAAGTGAATATAGTGGCCCCTTAGACTGCCCTGGTGCCTGCCCGGTGCCATGGCAACCACAGAGCAGGGCGGCGAGATAGCCAGCTCTTGGGCTCACCTGCCTGGGTTCACATCCCCTACCTGTGGCCAATGCTGGACTGCTTATTTGAGCCTCAGTGTCCTCGTTTTTAAAATAAGCTTGATAATGTTTATGATCGTCATAATAGTGCCTTACAAGGGTGGTTTTGAGGATTCAAGGTGAGGACTATGACATTCCAGGCTCCTGGATCAATTACAGTGATAACTATTATTTATTATCCCCAAGCTCTGGAAGGGGCCGTCAGGATTTGAATCCCAGTTTCAACCCCTAATAGCTATGTGACCTTAGGCAAGTTATAAAACCTCTCCGAGCTTCAGTTTCTTCCTCTAAAAACGGAGAAGCACTCACCTAGCAAGAGTTCTGGCAAGAATGAAACGGTTGGCTCAAGGAGCATATCCGGTACAGAGCCAAGCACATAAGAACTCAGTAAATGATACTCTTAACATTGTCATCAACTACATTTAATAACAGAAACACCCGGAGAGCACAGAAGCAGTGCACTTTCTCTCTGTCCATGAAGGGTAGAGACCACCTCATTCCTGATTTAGCTGTGTAGCCAGCTTCTAGCTCAGGCATGCTTTGGATGGGTCTATGAACGAAGGGATGAACTGCTGGAGGATGTGTTCGTTGCTCAGGTGTGTCCAACTCTTTGCAACCCTATGGACGGTAGCCTCTGTTGATGGGATTCTCCAGGCAAGAATACTGGAGTGGGTAGGCATTTCCTTCTCCAGGGGATCTTCCCAACCCAGAGATCAACTCCTAGTCTCCAGCATTGAAGGCAGATTCTTTCCCATCTGAGCCACCAGGAAAGATGAATGGATGGGTAAATGAATGGATGGATGAATGAATGGGTGGATGGATGGATAGATGGCTGGGTGGGTGGGTGGATGGATGAATGTGTGGGTGGATAGATGGATGGAGGGATGGATAATGTATGGGTGGATGGATGGGTAGATGGATGGGTAGATGGATGGACAGGTTGATAGGTGGATGGATGAATGAGTGGATGTATGTACGTATGGATGGATGGATAGATGGTTGGGTGGGTGGGTGGATGGATGAATGTGTGGGTGGATAGATGGATGGAGGGATGGATAATGTATGGGTGGATGGATGGGTGGGTAGATAGATGCACAGGTTGATGCATGGGTGGATGGATGAATGGGTAAACGAATGAGTGAGTGATGGCTGTCAGGAAACATTGAAAGCCTAAGATCAGGGAAGCTCGGGAAGGGGCCCAAGGACTGGGGCAGAGTCTTCTCTTTGAGTGCTATGAGTGATGAGATAGAATGAGTTTTATAGCCAGATATGATCTCTCTTCTCTGCGTGAACATTTATCCACCTTCCAGGAACTGGGGATGAGGGGCCGAGTCTGAAGACCCAGATTGCTTGGTGTCCCTGACAGTTTGGTTTGGGAGCTGGACAGAGCTGTATTCAGACTGTGGCTTCCCCCTTTAGGGCAGAGGAGTCCTGGTGCTTCCTGGAACCTCTGTCTCCTCCTCCATAGTATGGGGGAATGCTGTTTCCTTTGGGGGCGTGGTGATGCACGAAGCTCACATGTTGAGCGTGGTGTGTGGTTTGTGAAGGTGCGTGGCAAGTCGGAGGAAGTGTTTGGAATCCATGCAGTGGACGGCAGGTTGCAGGAAGGTTCTGAGGCTGGGGGAGGCACGGTGCAGGCAGTGTGGACTGCCAGCCTGTGGGCCACCTGATTCCTTCCAAAGAGGGCACCAGACATGGGTTCTGAAAAAGAGTGAGGAGGGAGGGCACTGCCAGCCTGCTGAGGCCACAGAATGGGCACTGGGCCCTGAAGCCCTGACCTGCCGGGAGGTCCCCCAACTTTGCCTAGCCCTGTTCTGGGTGCTTTGCAAATACTACCTGATTTAATACTTGTAATACACCTGAACAAGGATGGATCACTTGTGGCTTCCCCCGGGACAGCTAAGCTTCCCCAGGGACAGCTGCTAAGGAGCGAAGCCAGGATTCAGATCTTCCCATGCGGGATGGAGAGAAGGCAGGGCACCCTCTGTGGTCAGGAGAGGTGCTGGCCTGGAGGTGTGGGTCACCATGCTCCTGTGCACCCCCTTACGTCTGGGTAGCCTTGCCCAGCCACCTCCATCCTCTCTGCCTCAGTTTCCTCCTCTGCAGAGCAGGGTCCACAGCAGACCCTCCCGCAGTGTGTCTGAAAGAGGGCCACGGAGGCAAAGCACTCCAGGAGGGAGGCCTCCACAGGCCCCACCCATTTGTCACTGTTATTTGCATTCCTTCTCTTTGGCAGAGACGCATGGGGGAGCGAGTCCTTGGGGACGGGTGGGACGTGGCAGGAGCCGCCGAGGGTCTGCACTGGGGCTGCCTCAGCATCATCTGGGCCTGGAGCTTGAGGCCAGTGGGTCCTTAACATCTGGAGTCTGGTTTCTGCTGCGCCTGGGACCTTCTCCGAAGGGGCCGGGTGTCCGCCAGGAGTGGGCAAGCGTTTACCTGGATGTGTGCTGTGTGACTGACTATTCACTCCCAAGACTGTACTCAGGGATTGTCCTGCTGGGACTCCGGGTCCCCAGAATGATTGTTCTGCCTGGGTCCAAGTCCCGCATAAGGGACGGCCCTGATGGGGGTGAGAGCAGAGGGCAGGGTAGAGACTCTGCATGGGGGAAAAGGGCCAAACATCAAGGAGGCCTCACCGGAGGAGGTGGCACCAAAGGAAATGGAGGATGAGCTGGCCAGGCGGCTGAGCTAGGGGTCGGGGGATCTTGAGGAAGAGGGAACAGTGCATACAGAGCCCAGAGGACAAAGTCTGGGAAACGTCTGGATGGCATGGCTGTCCTGGGGTATTTTTGGAAAGTTGTTGAGTCGAGGCCGTGGAAGTTGGCAGTGGCTTGATCTCCAAGGACTCTGGCTAGTTAAGGAGTTTGGACTTTACTCTGTAGGCACGGGATGGCAGATGTGTGGCTTGAGTACCACCACCGGCCACTGCTGCACCCAGGGCAGACATGGCTAATCAATCCATCACAGCATGGAGTCAGGATGTGCTCCGGCCCAGTCCCCTCACCCCCGCAGTCCTGACCAGTTGATCCTGTAGGCACACTCGATGACACCTGTTTGCCCTACCACCATTGTCAACGGGAATCATGACGGTCCTTCACAGCTGCCTATGGTGTGTGGCTCATCCAGCACCCAGAGTCCTTTCCTGATTAGAGGAGGCACGTGGTAGCCTCCGGTTCCACCCGGGCCCCCAGGCTCCACTGTCCCACAGTGCAGGGTAAGTTCCATCCTTCCTGCAAAAACAAAGTCTTTCTGTCCAGTGGGTCTGGACACAAGCACCCTTCTGGGAGTGCACGCCCACCTATCCTGAGGGGGCTCCTGTGTGTCGCCTGCCGGTCAGGCTAGCAGATAAGCCCAGGCAGCCCCTGGATGTTTGGCTGGGGTCTGGCCAAGGAGTGGGGTCTCCGGGGGAGGGGGTCGGGGCCTGGCAGAAGTCTGGGGAAGATTAGGAGGCTTTTCTCCTGAAATTCAGACAATTGGACAATCTGTTCTGGATCGATTTAGAAGCAGTGAAGTGAAAAAAAAAAATCAGAAAATATAGTGTGAAAGCTATTTTCTCTCTCAGTGGGGAAGAGGCGACGAGCTGGAGTTTATTTGTGGACTGTCCGAGGCCGTGGCCAGGGCCTCTCACCCCCTCGCTGCCTGTTCCGCCACTGCCCTGGCCCACTCCTACCCCCACACCCCGCCGCCGCCGCCTCCTCCTCTGTGCCCAGCGCTGGACTGGGAAGCCAGGGGTCTCAGAGGGGCCGTCCTCCCTGGCGGCAACCTCGGGGAGGCAGCGGTCTGCAGGGGACTCACATGGATGAGCGGGACAGGCAGACAAGGCGTCTCCATGCCAAGGGCGGGCTGAGTCCGTCTCCTCACTCCTGTATCCTCAGGGCCAAGATCTGGGATTGGCATCTGGCAGGTTTCCAGCCTGAGTGATGGATGGAAGGGAGGGAGGAAGACAGGAAGGAACAGAGGCTTTGAATGAGGTGACCCGCTCATGGTCTTATGTTTGTAAGTGGTGGAGGTGGGGTTGGAACCAGAGCTGTGACCCCAAAACCTGGATGTTCCCCCGCCATCCCTGGGGCCAGGAGCAGGTCTGAGATCACAGGTTTCCCCCAGCATGGGTGCTTTCCTTTCCTGCAGACACAACTCCTGAACGGGGTCTTTCACCACTGGGGCCGAGTGCCCACGGGTCGGTGTGGGGCCAGAGGAGCGGGCAGAGGGTGCTGTGCAGAGAGGCAGGGGGCAGGTCCCACCTCCCCACTTTCCAGTCTATCCCCAGAGGTGGTGGCGCGCTGAGTTCTGGGGGATTTCAACCAGGGGCTGGATCACTGGGAAGTCCTGAGTGTGGAGGGTTGGGGAGGGCTCCAGCCCAGTAGGAAATGGAATCAGCTGATTCCAGTCCCCAGAGAATGGGCTCTTCTCTTTTCCCCCAGACATTGGGAGAGGGGGAAATTCTCAGTGGTTCTGTTTGCTGTTGCTGCTAAGTCGCTTCAGTCATGTCCAACTCTGTGCAACCCCATAGACGGCAGCCCACCAGGCTCCCCCGTCCCTGGGATTCTCCAGGCAAGAACACTGGAGTGGGTTGCCATTTCCTTCTCCAATGCATGAAAGCGAAAAGTGAAAGTGAAGTTGCTCAGTCATGTCCAACTCTTCGCGACCCCATGGACTGCAGCCCACCAGGCTCCTCCATCCATGGGCTTTTCCAGGCAGGAGTACTGGAGTGGAGTGCCATTGCCTTCTCCGGTTCTGTTTGAGGATGTCGCAACTCCCTCCTCCACCCCCTATTTCCTCCCCAGATACCAAGGCCAAGAGCCAAAGGCCCTTCAAGGAAGAACCTTGACTTGGAAACAAGACCAGCTTGGACCCAAGTCCCAGGAGCTCAGCTGCTGTGTGATCTTGGGCAGGTTCACGCTTCTGAGTCTTAGTTTTCTCATCTGCTGACTGTGAGCAGTAGTACCCTTTAAAAAAAAAAACATTAAAAAGAGACGATTTTTGTCAAATGTCCGTCATGCGGGCCGGACAACACATAGTAAGTCCTCGAGAATCGTCTCTTCCTCTCGTTTCCACGTGTGGAAGACAAGTCATGAGACTCAGTTTAACTCTTGTTTGGGTTCTGTCTGCACCCACGTCCTGAGGTCCCAGCTCGGTTGGGTTTCACATACTCTGCCTTGTGTAATCCCACCTGCCCATGGGAGGCTGGGGGTTAGCACCCCACTTTATGGGGAGAGGCCCAGAGAGGCAAAGGGACGTGTCCAGGGTCACAGGGCAACCGTGTCCCCCCCCAACCCCACCTCTCCGCCTCTCGCTGGCTGCCCTCTGCCAGGCGTGGGCCCAGCACCCGCCTCCCCAGGAAGACCCGTCCTCACGCCCCAGTTCTGATCCGGTTTCCTGTTGACGGCTCTCTCATCAACGCTTTTTGATGTTACTTCTCCATTCCCCAGAAATTTCGGAGCCAGCGTTTGCCCCACCGCAGTGCACTAATTAGACCTCCATAACACTGTTTACCTAGATGTCAACGTATGCTATAAAATTTTGCAATCTTTTTTTTTTTTTCTGCACCGTAAGCAATGCTCAGTTTTGAAAAGGAGGAAGCCTGCCACGATGGTCCCGAAGTCGTGTTCAACCCCTGGAGGACCCCTGGAGGAAGGCTCATCCTGGCCCAGGCTCTGCCCAGTGGAGCAGGGACCTCCCCTCAGGGGGCAGGTCGCTGTCAGCCTGAGGGTGGGGTCTTCCATCCAGCCGGGGTCTGTGCTCCGCCCCTTGCTGTCCGGATCCTTCTTAAGCATCTTCAGTGTCAAGGCCCTGGGGTCAGAGCCCACCTGCGGGATGTCAGGGGGCTCCGGCCACTCTGAACACCTGCAGACACTTTTATTATGGATTCTTTTGTTTCCAGTGTGCAAACTCAGAATGGGTCACCAGTTGGGGGAGGACAGGTTTAAACAGAGGACGTGCTGGCTGACCCTGGCTTTGCTGGGGAGGCGCCCCCAGGCTGGGAAGGTGTGAGAGCAGACAGGAAGAGATAAATGCCAGTGGAGTGGCTCAGAGGGTCTGGTCTGATTTCAGAAGCCAGCTGCTACCCAGACACCTGCCGGCACCCGGACACGATGACCTCGGGCCTGAGCTGGCCTCCCCTCCTGTCTCCTAAGACACGTGAAGCTGCCACCCTCCGAGACTCAGGGCATGCACCTGGAGGGGCGTGCCTGAGTGGGGTCTTCCCTCCCTGCTGGCCCCCCACCCCAGTCTGGTGACTGATCGCTTGTTCTTCTGGGAATGGGATGACTGAGGAGTTAAGTTTGGGGTATAGCACATGTGGGGTGCCGGGGGTCCCAGGAATGGAGATGAGCAGGAGGCCACTCAGTCCAGGTCCGGGCCCAGGAGAGCTGGTAGGGGTGAGCAAGTGTTAGCAAGCCATAGGGAGGGTGGCCGAAAGCCACCTCCTGCCACCTTTGGAAGCGTCCTCTTTTATCTCCGCTCAGCCATTGCCACCAGGGAGCCCTCCTGGCGTGCAGCCTCCCAGGGGATACCCTGCCTGGCTCACTGAGGGCCAGTGTGGCCAGCCAGGCTGGTGACCTGGTGACCTCCCAGGCCAGTGGGGGCAGCCGAGCTTTTGAGAGAGGGGTCTGGGCCTGGCCTGGCTCTGGGCGGCTGGCTGCATGTTCACCTCCGGCTCTGCTTAGCAGCTTCGGTGCCAATTTACAGGGAGTGTGGGCGGGAGGCTCGTTAACCCCCAGAAGTGGAGCTGCTTCAGGGGAGATGCGTGGATGGGGGGCCCTTCCAGGCCAGGCTGGGTGGGGGAGGCAGCTCCGCACTACCCCTGTGGTCGCTGCTGCGGCCCTATTTGCATAATTTTGAAGTTGATTGGCCTGAAGGCAACTTCGCTTAATCACAGCTGACAAGTCTCTGGTTGCAACGGCAGCTGCTTCCAATTAGCCGTGTTGGTGCCGTGGTTTGTTAGACTCTCCCAGCAGCCCCTCTCCCAGCCCCCCTTATCAGGCCCAGAAGGGACCCGTGGGGCCTGTAGCTGCCTGGGGAACGTGCCTCCTTCTCCCTGTGTGTGGACAGCCCGGGATGCAGCCGTGGGGCCCTGCCAGCTCCCGGGAGATGCTACCACGCTGGGCTGTGGACTGTGCTTTGGGCACTGAGGCTCCAATGCGGGGGTGCGAAAGCTGGGCTGCCTGGTTTTGTTAATAAAGTTTTATTGGCACACAGCCTCTGCCATGCAGCTCATATTGTCTAGGGATGCTTTCTTGCTCTGATGGCAGCGTTGAGTCATTGGGACCCACAGAGCCCTTAATATGTACTACCTGGCCCTTCACAGAAAAATTTCCCCTCCTCTGACCTAGCCCAGAGGTTCTCACACCTGAGCGGGCGTCAGAATCCCTCGGAAAACTGGTGAAATACAAATTCCTTGTCCCCACCCTGCTTCTAGTCCAACAGGTCCCAGGGGGCCTGCAGCCAGCATTTCTAACCAGCTCCCACATGAAGTACAAGCCCACACTCCAGGTCGCACTGGTCCAGTCACCTCCAGGGTCCCTCACGGCAGTTTCCATCCGCCTCACCCCACTGTGAACACCATCCTCATTAGACAGAAGAGGAAACCAAGGGTCCGAGGGGTCCATGGCTTCTGCACGGTCCTGAGCTGACAAATTCTGGCTCTTCCCCACCACCTGCTATGCCGTTGACCCAGACACCTCTCCCCAGATACAGCATATCCCAGGGTACCCCAGGCCCCCAGCTGGCTCACCAGGCTTGGTCGGTTCCCTATCTGAGCTCTACACTGGGGTCTGCCATTAGTAACCCAACTCCTCGGCAAGTGAGAATGTCAGTCTTCCTTGGGTTGGGGGAGCGTGCTTGCAGGAAATCAGGGCGTCAAGGGCACCTCGTGGGGGCTCAGCTGCCTCTCCTTCCCCCGACGCCTGTACCAGGTTCCACCAGGTTCCCAGCGTCCGATTGGCGTCATCTCCCCGCTGGGACAGAGACCCTGCTGCCACCCTCCGAATCGCCTGCTGTCGCTCTGTGGATGATCGAGGGTGCCTCACACCCAGCACCCTCTTCACCCGTCACCTTCCCGTGACCTGGGAGGGGTGGGGAGGCGCAGGACACCCACCTACAGAGGCTGGGCGATCTGTGCGAGGAGGTCGGGCTACATCACATGGGCCCACCTGGTTTGGGGGCACATTGCTGAGCATAGGAGGATCGGTCATGACCAGTGTCCCCAGTTTATGGACGAGGAGGCCAAGTTACCCGGATTCATGACCAGGAAATTCCTGAAGGGGCAGAGTGTCTGGGACTACCCCGGGAGGAGGTGGGAATCACACAGAGACAGATCCTTACGGGAATCGGAACATCCCGGCAGCAGGGGATAAACATCCTTGACCCCGCCGGCCAGCATGATGGGCGGAACAGGAGCCCCACGTCCCCTGGGGCCACCCCACCACCCCCACTCCCCTCTGTGCCCCTGCCATAGCTGTAGGCATTCTTCAAAAGCACATTTTTCATAGTCCTTTCGGACCGTGCAGGGTGTGACCTGGGGACGGAAGCTCTTCCCTCGGCCCAGGGTTGCTAGAACACCCCGTGACGTTCGTTTGAGCGGCTGCAGGGTGTTTGGTGTTTGGACATCCTGCAATCCTTCTCCAGTCCCTCCAGCTGGACTGTCTCCAGGGTTTCCATCCCATACACAGGGTGGCCAAGAAGGTTCTCGCACCTCGCGCCCGCGGCCAGCAGGGCCTTCGCTGAGCCTGGGGTAGGGGCGTTAGTACTGCTCATCACAGCCTCCTTGCACAGGAGGCTGCCCCGGGCTTGCTGTGGGGCCCTGCTCCCTCCAGGGACCCCTGCCAGCCCTCCAGGCAGACCGGCGTGCGCTGTGATTACAGCCTCTTTTAAAGAGGAGTGAAGGAGTTCCTGCCGTGTCGGGTCGTCACCCGCGGTAAATGCCATGATGCTGCTGTACTTTCATATGATGACGTATGTGCCCAGGATCTGGCTGAGGCAGCCCAGCTCAGAGAGGTCAAGGCACTGGCCCAGGGTCACACAGCCGAGCAGCGGCAGAGCCCAAGGTCGGATCCCTTCCTTCTGGTTCTCCGCAGCTGTGCTGCACCTCAGACCAGAGTCAGGGGAAGCCGTGTTCCCGGGGTGACTGCCACCCCCAACCCGGTCCTGTGTTCATCGCACTGAAGGCACCCTCTCTCCTGCGTGTCTTAGTCTCTCTGCCTCCTCTCTTCCCCGTCCCCACTGCCGAATGCTCTGGTGTGAGTTGAGTCTCAGCTTCACTCCAGCTAGCGGGGTGACCCAGGGTGAGTTACTTAAACTCTCTGTGCCTCAGTTTCCTCATCTATAAACTGAGGGTAAACTCAACACCTCTTGATCGTGAGGATTAAATTAACACCCACCCTCCATCCCGCCAGGCTGGCTCGGGCACTTCTCCCGGGCTCCCACAGCCCCCTGGCTTCATCCTCACAGCGCTGGTCACCCTGGGCTGCCACTGTCCACCTGGATGGTGACTAGATGAGGGGCACCCCGGCCCGTCTGGACCCAGTGCTCTGTCTGCTGTAAGCAGAGCACTTGTGACTTCAGGGGACAAGAAAGGTTTATCTCTGGCCCTGCTCAGGGCAGGCAGGGTCCTGCGATGGGAGGGAGGGAGAGGGAACCAGCCTCCGTTCTGGCCTGGCTTTAAAGGCCACTGTGGCACCAGTCATGACAGAAACACCAGCTACAGACGGGGCAGTGGGACAAGACACAAAGGGCCCTGGGTGTGGAGATGGTACCTGGAGCAGGGAGACCCGGCTGTAGGGGCCCACGGGCCCTTTGACTATGTCCAGAGGGTCACGTGATGTGTTTCCAACAGCAGCCGATGCAGGCAGCTCTCCCTGTAAGAGAGGGCTCCTGCTGCCAGCTGGGGAAGTGCTGGGGGGTGGGGGTGTGTATGGAAGGGGGCAGCCGGGAAGCCAGCCCAGCTGTGGAGTCAGGTGGACACACCCTCCTACTCGGGCTCTGCGTGTCTGGGGTTCCTTTCCCAGAGCGCAGTAGGCTGAACATATTCACCAGTGCATCTCGCCGGGGCAGTGCCCGGCACGGAGGACAGCCTCCAGAAGTGACGCCACTGGCCAGCATCTGGCTAAGCCCTTGGGAGTCTCATCGTGGGATACGTTAGCCCAGATGCGCCTCTGCAGCCCCAGCTCAGCTGCTTCTGAGCCGGGAGACCTCATGAGGACCAGCCTCGGTTTGCTCACATGTAAAATGGGACTCTTTGTGGGGTGTTGTGAAGACAGAAAGGCGGGGAGATCTGAGCCTGGCCCTGGGGACAGTCTCCAGGCAGCACCCCCGGCCCCGGGCCTGAGCTGGGCCCCCGCCACTGAGGCAGGGCCGAGGCTCTCTCCAGCTGCCCGGCCTCCTCTCGCCCCAGAAGGACCCGCTGAGCTCCCATCCACACTGGCCGGCAGCCTTGCTCCTTGGCCTGTATGAGGCCTGACCGAGTCGCTCTCATTTATTGGGGTGTAGGCTTGATCGTGGTTGGGAGTCCGGAAGGCTGGGGCTGTGATGTCCTGGGTGTTCCCAGATCTGCACTGTGTATAGGTACGACTTCCTTTGGAACAAACCCCCCTGAGCCTGGCCAGGAGCCAGGGTCCCTGCCCTGAACAAGCGCCTTGCCTGGGGGAAGAGCCGGGCCAGGCCATGGAGTGACTTTCAGTCCCAGAAGGACATGAGGGGTCCCAGTGAAGGCTGTGTAGGGCAGGTTGTGGGGTGGGGAGCAGGCTCTGGGCAGAGCTAGCAACCCCATATGGGGTACACAGAAGCTGGTCCCGGACCACCAGCTCGGGTCCTCTGCCTGCAGGCTGTGTGACCTCAGGCAAGTTGCAGACCATCTCTGTGCTTTGGTGTCTCCATGTCAAGAGCCTAGCCTAGCTGGCGGATGAATAGAGGGTCAAATGCCCAGACAGGCTCAAGCTTTGTGGACCAGCGAGGAAGATGGGATGGGAGGGAATTTAGAGTGGGGGAAGAAGCATGAGACTCTGACCTAGGGCAGCTCCAGCCCCCTCCCCTAGCCCCCATCCCCTCTTTAAGCTCCTCCCCAAAGCCGGATGCCTTTGGGGCCCTACCCTGGTGACCCGGTACCCTTTCTCACCTGTCCTTCATACCCAGCTCCCCTGATGGTCTCTTCCTGTGCTCGCGCCCAGCTGGCCAGCCTGGCATGGCCAGGCAGAGGACGGGGTAGGCAGACCCCAGGGCCATGGTTAGCCGCCGCCCCTTCCATGTGAGCGTGGGCCGGCCCTGCCTGCCTTCCTTCACCCATCAGGTTCAGTCTTCGTCTCTGCTTCCCGCCCCTTCCTCACCTGAAAGGGCCAAACCCCTGGTTTATGACCCTTGGGGGCAGGCCCCGCAGAGTCCCATCACACCTACTGTGTGCCAGGGGTGCTCACAGGGCCCTGCCTCCTGCTCCCACTGCAGCCGCCCCCTCCCTGAGCCGGGTCCCACCCCTTGGCCTTTGCACTCGCCCGGCTCCCTGCTGGCGTGCTCCCTTGCCAGGCTCACCTCACCCGGTCTGGAGGAGCCTGCTGATCTCACCGATCTTGTTTTCCTTGGGGACACCCTCGATCCAGACCAGGTCAGGGCCTGCCTCTGTGCTTAGGGGCCCCGAGTCACTGCACATGGAATCTGGCTGGCTCCATGGGAGACGGGACGGGTCTGTTCAGCCCACCACTGTGTCTGCGGTCCCTAGCCCAATGCTGCTGGATGGAGGCCTCCCCCACCTCCGTGGCCGCTCCCAACAGTCCTTCAAGGGGGGCATGTTATCCCCACTTACAGATGAGAAACTGAGGCTGTGCTTACTTCTCTTCTCCTCAGTGAAGAAGAGTCCCTGGAGCCAGAGCCCCCTCCCACAGAAGGAGCTGGAAAGGGGCCCCCAGAGTGGGGAGAGAAATCAGGGCGCCCTCTGACAGTCTGCGGGTCTGTCTTTCCTCTCCCTGGCCTGACACTTTTAAGTGATTCATTCTTCATGTGATATTTTTGTGTTTCTCCACTGGGGAAAAAAATACCGCTGGGATTTCCAGGGGTTGGTTGTTTTATCTCCATGGTGTAGCCAAATAACTTGAGAGAACATAGAGGCAGAGGGCTTCCTGAGCTCTCAGCTAAGCCCTCTCCTTAACCGGGAGTGGGGGACCAACGTGCCTTTGGCCGTGGCCCCAAGCAGGGAGCCGAGCATCCAGGCCTCCAGCCCAGCCTCAGCTGCATGCCCTTGGGTGGATGGCGCCCCTCCCTGGGCCTCAGTTTCCCTACCTGTGAAATGGGGGAGCAGCAATGCCGGCCTCAAACATTCAAGGAAGGGGCCTGCATGGAGGGCCTGGTGAGAGCCCAGGAAGGGTGGACGGAAACTAGCCAGGATTAGAACTTGAACCCAGAACCGGGTTGGTGGGGGTGGGGAGGAGGCCCTTCCGGGGATCAACTAGAATGTTCTCTTGAGGGAGGGACTGGGCGAGCAGGTGGTTTCCAAGTTGCTGGTGCCCTGCACGTAGTCCCATGGTCACGCCCGCTCCGACACCCCACAGGGGTCACCTTGCAGAGCTCACTGCTCCCCTCCTGAGTTGACCCTACACTGGCCATGTACAGCAAGCACTATCAAGCCTGCCTGATACGGGGACGGTGGGTGGGGTCGGGGGATGTAGATCCAGGACTCTGCGCTGTCCCACCTGGGCTCCCCGAGACTCTGGAGTTGGTTTCTTGGCTTGGGTGCACGGCATCCACCCAGGGCTGACCCCTGAGGTCACTCCTGGTGTCGGCAGTGAAAGTTGCCCTCCTGTCTCAGCGAGAGTCACGCTCAGGCCCCGGACTGCATCTCACCTGTTCCCATAGGAATGCGCTCTTGGCAATAAAGCCAACCTGGCATTCAGGTCCATGAGTGTTGACAGAGTTCCTGCTCTTGGGGCAGCAAACATATATTCAGCACCTACTGTGTGCAAAGCGTCCTCTGTGGGGGGGTAGAGAGGCACAGAACGCCCCCACCCCACCCCAAGGAGCTTGTGCAGCACAGGGAAGCAATTAACAATCAGACAAAGCGGAAGTCACACACGCGTGATCAGTCACTCAGTCGAGTCCGGCTCTTTGCGACCGCATGGACCATTAGCCCGCCAGGCTTCTCTGTCTGTGGGATTTTCCAGGCAAGAAGTACCTTGGAGTGGGTTGCCATTTCCTCCTCCAGGGGATCTTCCCGACTCAGGGATTGGACCCGTGTCTCCTGCGTTGGCAGATGGCTTCTTTACCACTGTACCACCTGGGAAGCTGGAAGGAAGTCAGTGCTAACTAAGGGCACTACTCTTGAAAGGAAGAATTCAAACCTACTTTGCTTTGCTCAAGGGCACACAGCAACCTCTCAGGGACCGAACCCGTCAGCTTTAGAAACAACAGTAGGTGCCAGCAGGCGAGAGCCGTCTACGGAGCATTTGCTAACGTGCTAGATGTGCTGGCTGCCGTGCTCGCAGTTCTGGTGCTTCCCGTCTTTCTCACCCCAGCAAGCGGCAGGGTCATGGTTCCCATCTTACAGATGAGGAAGCCCAGAAGACTCAGCTACTTAGCAGCAGGACCCAGATTCTAGGCCAGGGGAGACCAGCTCCAAAACCTGTGCCATCACCCCCGGCACCCACTCTGAGCCCCTGCTTGGGGTCAGACAAACCTGAGTTCGAAACCCAGGCCTGCCACCCTCCAATTCTAAGCAAGCCACTTAGGCTCTCTGAGCTCAATGTATTTGAAAAATAGAAATGATAATATCTGCATTCATTCAACCTCTCCAACAAGTGTTTAAAAGGGCTTACTTGTGTGCCATTAATGGAGAATTTGCTAATTGACTTAGATGTGCTGGGTGCCCTGCTACCAATTCTGGTCCTTTCCATCTGCCTGCAGTGCAGGAGACCTTGGTTTGAACCCTGGGTCAGGAAGATTCTCTGGAAAAGGGGATGGCAACCCATTCCATTTGGGGTCGCAAAGATTCGGACACAACTAAGCAACTGAACTGAACTGAACCCACTCCAGTATTCTTGCCTGGAGAGTCTCATGGACAGAGGAGCCTGGCGGGCTACGGCCCACGGGGTCACAAAGAGTCGGACACGACTGAGCGACTGACACTGCCATGTGCCGGGCTCTATGTTGCTGCTGCTGCTGCTGCTAAGTCGCTTCAGTAGTGTCTGACTCTGTGTGACCCCATAGACGGCAGACCACCTGGCTCCCCTGTCCCTGGGATTCTCCAGGCAAGAACACTGGAGTGGGTTGCCATTTCCTTCTCCAGTGCATGAAAGTGAAAAGTGAAAGTGAAGTTGCTCAGTCGTGTCCGACCCTCAGCGACCCCATGGACTGCAGCCTACCAGGCTCCTCTGTCCATGGGACATTCCAGGCAAGAGTACTGGAGTGGGGTGCCATTGCCTTCTCAGGGGCTCTATGTTACATCGTGGCAAAACCAAGCAGTGTCAGCCGGACCAGCTTCACGGTGTGCAGTCCGTGCTCAGAGGATCCACACTTGGTTTAATGCTCGGCCTTTGCTGTCTACGAATGCTTGGTGATTCTTGAACGAAGATATTTCTCTGTATTTTTCATTTTGCACTGGGCCCTGCAAACTATGCCACCGGTTCTGGGTCTCAGCCCTTATCCAGTTTACAGTCTGCAGTCTAGGGGAGCAGACAGACATAGCTCAGGCAGAGCCACTGTACGCAGCATGCAACTATAAACCACCAACTGTATGCAGAGAGGTCGACAGGCTGTGAGCGCACACAGCAGGGTTCCTGACCTTATACCTAGGTCAGGGGGACACCTCTTGGTGGACACTGGCTCTGGGGGATTCATCTGAATCCGCCAGGTGAGGGGTGGGCACAGGATTGGGTGGGGGCCATGGTAAAGGGGCTGCAGGGAGGTCAGTGTGGCTGGAAGGTGGGCCTCCTGGCCAGGGAGGGGTCAGGACCCTGGCAGGAATCTGGCCTTCACCCCAGTGCTGTGGGAGGCGCTTGGAAGGTTTTTTGTGTTTTGTGTGTGGGGGTTTTATTCAGCTACACTGGGTCTTAGTTGCAGCATATGGGATCTAGTTCCCTGACCAGGGATCGAACCCCAGTCCCTGCATCGGGAGTGAGTGAAAGTCGCTCAGTCGTGTCCAACTCTTTGCGACCCCATGGACTATATACATCATGGAATTCTCTGGGCCTGAATACTGGAGTGGGTAGCCTTTTCCTTCTCCAAGGGATCTTCCCAACCCAGGGATTGAACCAAGGTCTCCTGCATTGCAGGTGGATTCTTTACCAGCTGAGCCACCAGGGAAGGCAAAGTCTTAACCACTGGACCACCAAGAAAGTCCCCCCTTGGAAGGTTTTAATCAGGAATGGTACAATGGGATTTGCATTTTGAAAGGCAGCTCTCTGACTTTGAGGGGAGGGTGGGTTTCAGGCACAGGGGTGCCGGGAGGCCCCATGTGCTTGACTGATTCACAGAGAGAGTGCAGGCCATCAAGGCGGGTGCAGCGTGGCCCTCCGGGCCTGCGTGAGGTTGAGAAGATGGGGAAGGGCACCCAACACAGGCTATGGCCATGACTGCTGGCCTGAGTCCGGCCCACTTCCTGGCTTCCCGCCTGCCCTCCACAGGCCCTCAGGGTCAGGAGGACACGCTCTGATCTTGCTTCACACTGGCATCTATTCCTGGACTTCACGTTTGGACTGAAATTTCATAACCTCGAAGTGGGCGTTGTCCTTAACACAAAGGTTCACAAACTCAGGATTATGGAAGGGCCCGGACGCTTGAGGACTTGCTGGGGGGTAAACTCGCCACCGATGCTGCGTGTGCCGGTCCCCAGTGTGTGTGGGTCATGGCAGGGAGGGGTGCATGCCTGTGCCCGTGTGTGCAGTTGCAGACACGTGTGTGCACACGTGGGCTGCCTGGAGTGTGACACACCCGCCTGCCCGTGGGGACCAGGCGCAGGAGCAGAGCGCGGTCTTTGAATCCTGGCTCTGCCCTGCCTGCCTCTCCACCTGCACCCCAGGGAGGGCAGGGGAACAGCCCTCAGGGTGTCAAGAAGTAGTCCTCGCCTCCCGGCCCAGGGCGGGCGCCCAGCCGCTGTCTCCAGGGTTAGTTCCAAAACCCGTTTTGTGGGCACCTGTTCTGCCCGCAGGACTGTTCATGAGGCCCCAGAGGGCTCTGCCCTTGTTTTATTACTAATTCACAGAGCTCATACTGCTGTTAATAAGAAGAACACCCAGGCGTAGGTACTAGCTCATCGTGGGATCACTTGCTTCCTGACTCTCCCCCACAGTCCCTGTGCCATCCCGTGGCAGCCAGACCTGGTCCTTCTTGTCTGTGGCTGAACCCCAATGCCACCCAGCCCTGGGTTTGGCCCCTAGCAGAGGTCTGTTCACTGATGGGCATGCAAAAGAGGACCCGTTCTCTGGACGGTAGGGGTCAAGAGGGTGAGCCGCCTCACCAGCTTCCTGGACCAGGTGGCGTTTGAGCCAGGCCTTGTGGTAGGTCCGATGTGGACCCTGGAGTTGGGGGAAGGGATGCCCAGGGAAGGGCCAGCCTGAGCAGAGGCCCTGACTCCTGTGCTCTGCCACCTGTGCCCGGTGCCCAGGAGGGTGGCATGGGACCTGTCCTTGCCCCACAGAGCTGCAGCCCTGCAGGGATGGGCCAAGGTGGGAAGTGTTTGGGTGACAGATGCGTAACTAGTCACGGGCCTTTCTTCGTCCTCGATGTTGTGAAATAATACAGGGCTCAAGTGGCGGGGTCTGAAGAGGACAGGCGCCCCCTCGGCAAGGGGTCTGGGTTCTCCACACCCCCCTGCCTGCCACTTGTTTTTCTCCAACCCATTTGCTTTCAAGTCAGGACACAAACTGAGCAGGCAGCATGCTCTCAACCATGCCAGCGTTTGGAGCCCACCCGGGGGAGTGAGAGAATTAGAGGGAGGGAAGCTTCACTGAGAGATGGGCACCCCCGCTGAACCTTGAAAGCTGGTTCCAGGCTTACAGGGCGTGGACTTGAACCTGAGGAGGTGGGCGGGTGGTTGGATGGGCACTTTGGGAAGCTGGTCCTAGGCCCGCAGGACCCGGCCTGGTGGGCGAGGCTGGGGCAGAGCCAGCTGGGGGCCAGCAAGGAACGGCGCTCCCCACGGACACTTCTGAGCTCCAAGCCCTGTTTCCAAGCCCTCAGATGCGTCACTTCGTTCAATCATCCTAAGGACTCTGTGAATTAGCTACTATTTTTATCCTCCTTTTAGGGCCAAGGAGACTTGTCCCAGGACACACAGGGAGTGGTGACAAAAGGTGGAGCCAGGCAGTGTGGCCCAAGTTCAAGGCCTGCCCTTCGAGCCCCGCTGGCCTTGACCTGGTCCAGGCAAGAACTGATGCTCTTGGCCACACCTAGGGGAGCTCGTGGTAGGGTGAGCAGGGGTCTGGGAGAAGCTGGGAGAGGAGGAGAGTCTAGGTTTTGGGCCAGTGGCCGCCAGGCGTGCGGGGTCCTGGGGGGC
The DNA here is from genome assembly GCF_029407905.1 of Bubalus kerabau. Classification (NCBI taxonomy): domain Eukaryota; kingdom Metazoa; phylum Chordata; class Mammalia; order Artiodactyla; family Bovidae; genus Bubalus; species Bubalus kerabau. Next base: position 5,077,426 of record NC_073624.1, read on the forward strand.
CGGGGTCTGGGGCAGCAGCCCCCTGCCCAGCGCCCAAGGCCCAGCGCCCCTCCCCACCGCTGCCCCCGTCCCCAGCCCTGCCTGGCCTGGCTGACTCGAGAACTGATCTGTTGTTGCTGGTGGGGTTTAATTCATCTTCGCCGGCTCTGTTTCTCTTCACATGCCCTCCTTCCCTTACACTCAGGCCTTGCCAAATTCGGTGTTTAAAAATACTCCTCGGATCTGGGAACAGCAGTCCCCGGCTGACCCGAGGGGTGGACGCGGAGATGCGTGCTTGACACGTGCTTCTGGAGGCCGTCCGCTCTGGGAGGCCCGCTCAGCCAGAACGTTCTCCCCGCGATGCGAGCTTTTTACCATCGGCCACCAGCTCCCACGGTGGGCAGTTTACTGGTTCTCAGAAAATAGAACCTGGGACGATCAATTAGAGCTTCTCTCATAGCCCAGTCGGTAAAGAATCCACCTATAGTGCAGGAGACCTAGGTTCGATCCCTGAGTCCGGAAGATCCCCTGGAGAAGGAAATGGCAACCCACAGCAGTATTCTTGCCTGGGAAATCCTATGACAGAGGACCCTGGCGGGCTACAGTCCATGGTGTCTCAAGAGTCGGACATGACTGAGCGACTAAACCACCATGATAAATTGAATTTGTCTGTAGTAGATGTGCCTTCTGGGGGTTGGGGGGCTCTGGAGGCCCTGGAAACTCCTAGGTGCCTAGAGGGACCGCCTGCTTGGAGACTGGGCTTGCTCCCTGGTGGAGCTGGTGGGCAGCTGTGTGACCGCAGGCAAGTCGCTTCACCTCTCTGAGCCTCGGTGTCCTTTACCAGATGGGTGTTTGATGGCTGCTTGATCGGGCTGTCGGGGATCATCTGAGAAAACATGGCGAAAAGCCAGCACACAGCACCCATGGAGAAGCCGGCTGGTCTGAGCTAGCCCCGGGGCGCAGCCCCAGAGGCAGGGCCAGCCCTGCGGGGCAGGACTGGGGGAGCTGCTCGCTCTCCAGCCCCAACTCCTGCCTCTGCTGGGGAGGCTGCCCCCAAATGTCACCAGTGTGACACACCCAGGTCCCCCTCTGCAGGCTCCGAGGAGGGGCTGAGGCGAATGTGGGTGCTGCAGACGGCGTGACCTCTGGGCTGGCCTTCTCATGGGAACCCCGCAGGGCTGGTATCCAAAGCCGCTTTGTTCTGGCCCAGCCGGGAACAGAGTCGCTGGCTGGCTTTGAGCTTTGCTGTCTTGGGTCGTGACAAATGGAATTTTTATGTAAGTTCCCAGTAACTCTCTGCGGGGTTTTCTTTCCACCACAAATTCAGCCTTCAGTGCTGACACCTCAGCTGCCCGGTGGGGGCCTGGGGAGGTGGGCAGCCCCCACCCCAACCCCTGTCCCACCAGCAGGGCTGCGGCATCCGTCACCCACTGACTCATCCTAGGCGGCCACACAGGGGGACGTGGTGGGGATTGGAGGCATGAATGGGGGAGGGGGCTGAGCAGATCACAGGAGGGCTCCGCTGGACGGGGGGATGGACGCGGCAGGCACAGCACATCCCCATGGTGGGTACACCTGTGCTGGACGGGACCCTCACACCCACAGCAGGCCCTGAGGCCATTGTTGCTTCAGTGCCCCCAAGAAGCCAAGAATCAGAGTCAGCCAGGCGGGGGCTCTCACCCAGGCTATGCCAAGCCCTGACCCGGGACTTTCATGGTCTGATAGAACAGGGCATGAGGACCAGTCCTATAAGATAGAGCTGGTGGGCACCCTCACCCAGCACACCCTGAGTCCCTAGAACCCAGCCAAGGCCATGGCCCAGAGCAGGGCAGGCGGGGGGTGGGGGGGGTGGTCAATGAGTGGATGCTGAGAGAATACATAAATGAATCATTGAATTAACACATTAATGAGAGATGAGTTGGAATATGATGAGCCTCAATGGAGGGACAAGCTGCTTCCAGCTGATGGAATCAAGGCAGGCTTCCTGGAGGAGGTGGCATTAGACCAGCTTCTAAGGTGGTACAGGATTTAGTCTCACAGGAAAGAGAGGAGGGCACCCCAGGTGTGAGTGACAGCCCCCCTCCATACGTGCAGGGCTTTGTAGGGAGTAGGGGCAGCATGAGGGAGGGCTGGTCTCGTGGCGGAGGAGGACCCCCACCCTAGCATTTGTTCAGTGAACCCACGAGCTCTCAGATTGCAGCCCCGGCTCAAAAAAGGGTGGCCCCACCCTACAGGGGCCAGAGGAGCCCAGAGTCTGGAGGCCATCTTGGCCCTCAGGGAACCCTCAGCTTACCCACCTGCAGAATGGGGGCTCAGGACCTGTCACTCCCCACCCCTCACAGGGCCTTTTCCTGGGTTGATCCTTAGGTCTCCCCAGTAGAAATCCTTTCCTAAGCACTTTCAAATGCTTTAATCTCCTTCATCCTCCCAGGAGTGCCCTGAGAGAGGCGGGGAGGAGGCCCAGACTCAGAGCAATTAAGAAGCTGGAAGCCCGTGGGGGCAGGGCTGCTCGTGGTGGGGGGGAGCAGAGAGGCCTGGGTGGAGGGGTGGGCGGGGGCACTCCCCAGGGGCTGGCACCGACGTCACCGTGAGTGAGCACTGTGTTCAGGCATTTGGGCTGCGTCTCCCGGCCCTGCCACCCTCTTTTCCTATTCTGGCTCACCACACTTCAGAGCCACCCTGACACGCTGGTGCCTCCCTGCCGCCCCTGCTCCAAGTGAGCTGCCCGGGGAGGGGCCACAGAGCAGGGGCAGGGATCTGCCTGAGGGTACCCCGTGTTTGGTGGTGAATCTGACCCCCTCTCCTGGTCCGACATTTCCAGCCTCTGAGCTGCCCCCCACCGCCCCGGTAGCTTCCTGCCTCCACTCAGGATTCAGAGCTGCCCCAGACCCATGCTGGGGTCCCCGAGCTCTCCCTGGTCGGGAGAGCTGGGAGGGCAGAGGGTGGTGCACAGGACCTCACTTGACCCAGAACGTGGCACATAGTAGGTGCTCAGCAAATCCATCCCCAGCCACATGCAGCCACAACCCCGGTGGGGCTCTAGCAGTCCACGCCGAGTACACAGGGGACGCTTGGGCCTCCTCCCCAGCCTGAGTACACAGGGGACGCTTGGGCCTCCTCCCCAGCCTGAGCTCTCAAACCCCTGGGGAGTGGGGGTGATGATAGTCAGGGAACATGTCCCTCAGGTTTTTCCTGAGGCCTCAACAACCTGATGTAAAGTAGCCAGGGAGGGCCAAAGCCCTGCCCTAGGGGGCTTGTGGGTGCCCGCCCCTCCCCCTCCTTCCCTGGCTCCCTGCTGCTCCCACCTCAGGGCCTCTGTACCTGCTGCCCCCTTGGTCTGCAACACTTCCTCCACCCCCACCATCCACCTCCAGAACTCTGTCCTCATCCCAAACGGGAGCTCTGTCCCCAAGGAGCACTCTCTCCACCTCCCCCAGCCCCCCACCCCGCCATCCTACTTCCTGCCTCTGTGAACTTGATTCCGTTAGGGACCTCGGACGACCCGGGACCCCCCAGTATGTGTCTTTTTGTGCGTCTGGTTTGCTTCACTGAGTGTAGCGGCCTCGGGGCTCATCCGGGTTGCCGCCTGTGGCAGCGTTTCCTCGCTTTTGAAGGCTGAGTGATGCTCCACGGTTAGCACCTGCCACGTGCTGTTTACCCGTCGCCCGTCGATGTGCACTCAGGCTGTCCCTTCCCTTCACTACTGTGAACTGTGCTGCTGTGGACGTGGGTGGACACGTATCCGAGTCTCTGCTTTCGGTGTTTGGGGTGTGACCCCAGGGGGCTCGTAGCCTGTGGACCCCTCATCCATTTGTCTGTGCCCTGTCAGCTCTGCTGAGTGTGTTGGCTCGTTGCTGGGTCCCTAATGCCTGGAAGGTGCTGGCTGGATGCATGCTTGCGGTGGGGGTTGGAGGGTGGGGCAGGGAGGGGGTCAGGGCAGGGGCGGTGGAGGGAAGTCCCCGTTAGAACACAGCAGGGAGACCTGGGTCCTGCCGGCCCCTAGCAGCTGCACGAGCTCACTTCTAGTCCCCTTGCTCACCCCCATTCTCATTCCCATGCCCACCACCCTCAGCCTGCTGGTTATTTCCACCACCTGATCCATCCGCACCCCTTTGATGAAGTCTGGTTTTGCCGTGAAAAGAAAGGGAGGTGACAGTTGACTGGTTGGGGAACTCATCCAGCCCAGAAAGGAAATTGGATGGCGGCATTGCCATCATCCGCATCCTGGCCCCTGCTCCGGCACACTCGCGTCCCTGCCCATGCCTGCTGGCCCCGCCGCAGGCAGCAGAGCCAGTGGTCCGCTCCGCAGGCAGGACGGCCCGCAGCTGGCCTCTCTCGGCTCTCGTTCTACAGGCAGCGCTCGACGGATCGATGCAAGCCAAACGATGACCAGTTGTGGCCAGCAGCCCTTGAACGTGCTCGCCATCCTCTCGTTGCTGATTTCTGCAGGTAGGACCCCCCAGGATGCTCAGTGGGAGGTGGGCAGTGGGGGCGGGGGGTGGGCAGGGACAGGCGGTTCCTTCCCGGGGTCACTGCTAGCCCAGCCCGAGTTATGGGTGCTAACGGGAGTCACCCTCGTGAGGAGCTAACATTCGGCGAGGCCCCCTGTGTGCCTGTCTCGGGGAGCTCCGCTGGAAGATTCTCGAGGATGCTGTGGGGGTATCGCAGGCTGCCATCAAGCCCTAGGAGAAGCCCTTATGTGCAGTGGCTTCTCTCCTGGGCCTGGCAAGTCGAAGTCAGGCTGTAGTCACCTCATTGTGCAGAGGAGGAAACTGAGGCTTGGAGAGGGAACTGGGCAGCCTGAGATGGCACAGCTGGTGAGGGGCTGGATTCCAACCCAGCAGCATCATGCCAGGTCCCCGGCCCCCAGCACCCGACAGTCTCCGAGGTCCGCCCCTCCCCGATCCCAGCAGGAGGGCTCTCATGCACCCCTTCACCAAGATGAACATATACCACGTCCTTCATTTGCCTCCGCGTGAAGCTGGCTGCCTAGAGAAGGGGCACCCGCCTCTGCCATCGGGGCTGGCCCTGCTCTCAGCAAGGCGCCTGCTGGCTCTGTGTCTCTCCCTCTGTCTGCGTGCCTCTCTGTTTCTTGGTGTCTCTCTCTGCCCCGTCCCTCTCCCCCTCTTGCCCTTGTCTCTGTCTTTCTCAGGCAGGCATGCACGTAACCCCTCCTCGCCTCTTGCTCTGATAGGGTTGTGGGTGCCAGCCTGCAGCTTCAGGTCCCTTGCCCCTTTGCTGGCCATTGTGGCTCAGAAGGAGGCCATGAAGGGCCCCTGGGGTGGCAGAGCCCAAGCCAGGCCAAGGCCAGGGGTCTGGGAGTGGCCACCGTGCACAGAACTCCTTCTCCACGGTGGCTTTCCTGAGTGTTAGCTCTTCTTATCCCTGGAGGAGAGGGACTCCTCACCCATTTACAAATGAGGAAGCTGAGGCTCAGGCCAGGAAAGAGACCAGTCCCAGGCCACGCACTTAGAGAACACAGTCACCTGGCTGTTAAGTGATGGCCCTGCAGACCCTGAACTTTGCAAATAGGGGGAATCATGGTCCCCTCTTGGGGACCCCAGTCCCCAAGAGAGTGGCTGTCCCCTTGGTGTTCCCTCTCTGCTTGGGCCCCTTTTCCTGGTGACTCAGGATGCGCTGGCCTCCTAACCACCATCCCTCTGCCGTCAGGCCCCAGGGCCCTGCTGCGCCCATGCTTGAGGCCAGAAGCATGGCCCTTTTCATCCCCTTACCCCCTCCCTGCCCTAAGCGGGCCCTGTGTGCTGTTCACAGGTGCTCCTTGGGGCCCCCAGCCCCCGGGAGACTGCTGGTCTCCCATCACCAGGGGCAAGGAGACGCAGAGAGGCCCTGATGGCTCAGGTGGTCCAGTGTCCCAGTTCGGGGCCCAGGGCGCCTCGGGCTCCCTCACATTCTTCCACAGGAGGCAGCAGTGGCCTTCTGGTCTCTGTCAGATGGTCAAAGCAGGTGGCGCCGGCCCTCCAGGGTGGTCAGTGTGAGCCTCCGGGGACTTGTCCGCCTCCCCTCCCCACCTCCATGGCGGCATTTCCGGCTCCTCCAAAGCCCGGCTCAAAGGCCCCTTCCCAGCTCTGCCCCTTCCCTCCCCAGGTCCTGCAGCCAGAGCCTCTCAGCCCAGCCTCAGGGCCCCAGCTGGTCTTCCTGACTCCCCACCGGGAGTTGCTGACACATTCAGCCCCTGTGAGCTGAGTGTGAGCCGACCCCCACCCCCAACCGAAGATGGAGCTTTTTCATTGGCCGGAACACGGCCCAGAACACTGGCTAGAATTCACTTCCTGCCTCTGCCCCTCGCCTCCAGCCTCTGGTAGGTTGTTCCTCCAGGCCAGTGGGTCCCAAACCAAGTCTTTGCAACCTCTGCAGGTCTTGCTAAGACTCAGACTGTGCTCCCCCTGACCCCGCTCCCACTCCAGAGTTTCTGTCTCAGAATGCGGGGCTCGAAGCACTGCGTCTGTGACGAGTCCCTGGGGGATGAGGATGTGGCAGGTCAGGGACCGCACCTAGAGACCGATGCGCTCAGCCTCGGTTTACTCCTCTGTACTCGGGAACGCACGAGATCAAGTGAGATGGTGAATTCATCGAAGCCTTCCTTAGTGAGCTCTGTGTCCTTAAGATGGTCTTCTTTTTTTTTTCCAAGGCTGAGAAGGGGTTCTGGAGAGCTCCCCTGACTCCTGAAAGGCTGGGACCGTTCTCTTGCAGTGGTCCTGCCCATCCCCACAGAGGAGGGTGCTGTACTTTGAGGAAGGGGCCCGGGATTTCATGAGGCCACCCAAGCCAGCCTCGGTACCCCAGTACATGAGACCCACCTGCCCACTGGCCAGCACCACCCAGCTGGGATCCCCTCGCCAGCCCCGGGCGCTGGGAGCTGTGTGGGCTGGAGTCTAATAACCTCTCAGCAGAGACAGAGCTTTCAACTAACTGAGGCGCTTCTGCAGAACCGGAGCCTTTGTGGTTGGAGAAATGTATTCAGCCTACGAAGCCCCTTTTGAGCGATACAAATTAGATACAGCAGTCCCTTTTATGAAGATACTAATTAAGCTGGAGTCAGCGGGCTCCAGGTTTTTTTCCATTGTTATATTTGTTCAGGCTTTCACTCCTGTTTATCACCATCGGCATGACTAGTAAATACTGTTCTGGGCTTAGACGGCGTCACCAGTGGCTGAACACCGATCTCTGGCCTTGAGTCAGGGGAATGAGGCTCCGAGGCCAGGGAAGCTTTGTCACCGATTGTTGATGGAGTTTTTGATGGTCTTTTGTGTGTCAGAAGATGAAAAGGGAGAAATTGTGTTTAAATTCAATGGTCTAGGGGGCTGAGTTATTTATGATAAGAGCTGGGGCCACCGAGGCAGCCCCTTGGGGGCTTCTGGTTCTAGGGTGTCAGTTTAGTTGAAACTAAGACACAAGCGGACGCTGCTTTCTCCACAAGCAGGACTTGGTTCTCGCACCCCTGTCGCTCACCACCCGGGCCAGCCTGGACTTGTTGGCGAGCCCACCACCAAGTCTGCCCAGTGACGGAGGAGTGGAGAGGGTCCTGGACCTTGGATCCAGGCAGGCCTGGATTGGATTCCCCCTCCACCACCTCTAACCGGCTCAGACAGGTCACTGTAGGCCTCTGAGCCTTGGTTTCTCCCTCTGTAAAGTGGGATCCCAGACCTGCCTCTTAAGATGGCCAAGTGGATTAAATCCGATAGAACCGGTGAAGCACAGAGTAGGTGCTCAGTTCGTGTTTCCTGATTGGGTGCCTGCTGTATGCAAAACTCTGGGAAAGGATGTCCTTGAGGCCATGATCAGCCGGGCCTGCAAGGAGCTCCCGGGGGCTCAGTATAAGCAGGATGATAGCCTAGGGGGGCCTAGGAGGGGTCAGGAGCAGGCTTCCTGGAAGCCTCATCTGGAAGAGGGGAGGCTCACCCTGGGCCACAGAGGCCTCCTGGTGAGGGAAGAGGCAGCAAGACCCTAAAATAGGCCAACCAGGCTCTGCCCACGATCCTCACGGACTGACGGGTGTCTTGGGCCAGCTGGGCCTGGTGAGGGACCCCCACCAAGCCTGGTGACTCTGTTTTCCAGTCTTGTCCGCGCATTTCCGGGTCTGTGAGCCGTACACAGACCACAAAGGCCGCTACCACTTCGGCTTCCACTGCCCCCGGCTCTCGGACAACAAAACCTTCATCCTCTGCTGTCACCATAACAACACAGTTTTCAAATACTGCTGCAACGAGACAGAGTTCCAGGCGGTGATGCAGGCAAACCTCACGGCCGGCTCCGAGGGCTACACGCACAAGTGAGTACCACGCTGGGGCCCCGGTCAAGCCGGGGTGCTGCCAGAACACCCCAACCTCCCAGCCAGCTGTGGGGTAGTCAGTGCGAGGATGGGTGGGCCTGGAAGGAGCTTATGAAAGTCTTCAGGTGACAGGTTTTCTGGGCTGCTCTGTCCTCTGGACTTTAGCCTTCTCATCTGAGAAATGGGCGCACGACACGATACCTGCCTCTCAGGACTTATGGGGAAGTGGAGTGAAGTCAAGGACGTGGAAGACTTTCAGTGCTTGGACCTGGAGCCCATGGGACCCAAGTTCCTTTTTCATTCATTGTTTGTTCAACAAATATTGGTTGACATTCCTGACTCAGAAATTGTTCCCACGCAGCCCCTTTGCTTAAGGTGATTGGAACACATGAGACCAGGGCCCTGATAGGCGGGATCTGAATGTAGAGAGAGAGGAGGAGTGTGCTGGTAGAAAAGCAGTGAGAATACGCTAAGTAAAGGCACATGGTATCAAAACAGTATCCACTTATTCATCTTATTATGAATGAGCATATTTCACATTTTTAAAAGCCATTGTGTCCTCTGCCTTCACCTATTTAATTTTTGGCCTTTTTCCTATTGAATCATAGGAATTCTTTATATATGAAGGAAATGGGATGCATTTCATATATTTTCTCAGAGTGTCTTTGAGTTTGTGCTGCTTTTTTCTTCATGCTTAGTTTTAAATTATTATACAGTCAAATTGTACCCATATTTTTGTCATTTATGTCTGGTGGGGTTTATATCGTCCTGAGATAGGCTTTTCCTACTCTGAGATCATAAAAAGATTCCCTCATGTTTTATTTCTTGTATGTTTATTTTCTTGCCTTCAGGTCTTTGATCTGTTAGGAATTTATTTGGATGTAAGATTTCTTTCTTTAATTTGCGTGCAAGTAGTTCGTGTGGATGTTTATTAGGAATCTAGCTTTACTTTTTTCCTAAATGGGTAGACAGTTATCCCAATAGGAATGATTGAATTGTCCGTCTTTTCCTCACTGATGCGAGATGCCAACTTCCTGTATACGATAATATACTAAACGTGAGTGTCTGGGTAGATTGGGGCGGCTTTCCTTGGTCTATTTATGCTTGCTAGTACCTCGTTGTGTTAACTACTGTTGCTTTTGATATGTTTTAATGTCTTCTTAGTCTATTCCCTTAGATTTTTTGTCATGTAAACTTTATAATTAGCTTTTCTAGTCTCTCTGCCAAAAAAAATCTAGGTAGTATTTTTTATGGAGATTGTGTTGGATTTGTAGATTAATTCAAGGAGAATGGACTTTTCATGACGTTGAATATTCCCTTCCAAGAATACAGGGTGCCTTTCTGTTTGTTCAGCTTTTCTTTCATAGTGTTGTAGAGTTTTCTTCACATAGAGATTGTACATATCTTTTCATTTATTCGTATTTATTTCTTTTCATGCTGCTGTTTTATAATGAGGTGTTTTTTTCTACTGGTTGCTCAGCTGGTAAAGAATCTGCCTGCAATGCAGGTGAACTGAGTTCAATCCCCCTGGAGAAGGGAAAGGCTACCCACTCCAGTATTCTGACCTGGAGAATTCCAGGGACTGCATATAGCCCATGGGGTTGCAAAGAGTCAGACACAACTGAGCAACTTTCACTTTTTTCCACTAAATCTTCTAACCAACTGTTGTTTAAATGCTAAAACCTAATGGTTTCTAAATATAAACTTTTTTACTCAGCCACCTTACTGAAATTCCTTATATTTGTAATACTTTTTCGGTGGACTCTCTTACATGTCCAATTATGCTGTTTGCAAATAATGATGATCTCATCTCCTTCTCTCCAACTTTTGTGCCTCACTTCTTTTTCTTGTCCAATCATGTTGGCTAGTACCTCTAAGACCATCTTTAAAATTGTCAGGCACTCTGATCTCCCTCCTGACTTTAATGGGGATGCTTCAGATATTTTCCCAGTAAGCCTGAGGATGACTCCTGAGATAGATATATTTTTTCATGGTAAGGAAAAAAATCTACTTGGAAGGAGTGGGTTTGTTGAGTGACTAGTGGGGGGATCAGTGTCACGCTGGGAGCAATGGTGGTGGGAAAGGTCTGAGCCTCAGTCTCTGTCTGATGTTGGGCTTGGATGTTTTGCTACCACACCATGCTCTCTTGGGGGGAGCTGCCTCTTCCCTCTGATCAGGCAGGAGATGCAAATTGCTTGACTATCATCTAAATCTCTCCTCCTCCCACCAAGGCCAGCTCCCCAGCCTGCCTTCCTCAGATGCATGGGTGCTTCCCTTGAATATCTTGCCATCTGCTCAGACCTTAGAATAATTCTGTGTGAAGTAGTTCAGCAAGCCTCTTCTGTCACGAGGGCTGGAATCAAGCCTGGAACTTGACCCAAGCCTTTTTATAAGACCAAAGACTAATTTCCTAAGCCAGGAGGGCGGTGCCAGGACTGAGGTTAGGACCCCAAAGTGTTGTAGTTGCTGGCTGAAAGCCAGACAGAAGACAGAGGCTTGGCAAGGTGGCCAGACTTCTCCAAGGCCCTGGCGACTGGCGTCTGGGATCCTCGTTTTGAACACACAGGTTTCTGTGGTCTGCTCGTTCACACAGGATGCACGTGGAATTCTCCACCGTCTCAGCACGATGGGTCCCGGCTGCGGATAATAAAGTGTCAAACCACAAAACAAAGCCCTTCCCTGGGGAGGCATGGCCACACTGAGGAAGTTTAGCTTGGTTTTTATTCTGGAACCTCAGCAAGCATTTTCGGAGCAGGCAGCATGGGGCCAGCTCTGTGTCAAGCTTCTGAAGTCACCTGGGAGCCCACCCTTAGTCCCCTTGACGTGCAGGAAGGTGAGGTGTGGAGAGGCTGGATAACTTGCCTGACTGAGGCAGCCAGTGCGGGTGGAGCCTAGAGCCGACCTGGATCTAGAGTCGCTTTAATAAATCCGAGACTTCTGTCGATGGCAATCCCCAGAGCAGGGACCCCCGCCATGACCCCACGGACACATGGGCCTCATCCTCCTTTTGGGGGTCGCTCTGTGCATTGTGAGACACTGGCCACCACTCACTAGAGGCGGGGAGCACCCCCTCCCCACTGATGGGCTGTGACCCCCAACCAAGTCTCCTGACTGCCGAGCACGGGATGCGGGACTTTTCCTGGTTGAGGGCACTGCTCTGAAGGAATGCCTCCTCGTCACTCTCCACTGAGCTTCCTGTCACCTCCCTTCCCACAGACGTGGAGAGAAGCCCAGAAGAGCTGGGCTGCACTCCTCAGCCGGGCTGTTCAGCTCTCTTGGGCCTCACGGGGGAGGCGTGGTGCTTGGTCTCCCGCATCTGAAAGTGTAGAAGAAAGTGGGAGTCATGCAGTACAGAGGAAGGAGCGTTCCTGGGTGGCCTGAGTATGAAATGCCAGAGGAAGAGTGTGGAGAGGCAGCAGGGGCTGGCATGCTGGGCTGGGGGCCCCTGGGCTGGGGGCAGAGGGGGTGGCGCTTGGGCTTCCTCGTGAGGGTGGCACGGGGCCCTGAGGGCTTCAAGTTGGGTTTGTACTCATGGATGGTGCAGGGACAAGGACCTAGGACACTGCAGAAACTATGATGTTGACCTGGACAAGATGGGGCCCCCGCAGAGGGGAGGGGCCGGGGTCACCCAGTAGACAGCCAATCAGAGCTCAGATAAGAGGCCCTGGAGGCCTCCTGCTTAGCTGTCGGAGTTGAGGGACCTTGGGGAGAAGGCCTGAGCCCAGGGAGCTGGACCAGGGCCTTGTGTCCAGCCAGAGCTTGTGTCAGAGAGGGGGCAACTGGAAGATGGGCTGGTGGGAGTGGGAGGATAGGATAGGTCAATGGTGAATGGGGTGGGACAGGCCTGCCTGGCCAAGAGGTCTTGAGTGCTCCAGGTGTGTGAGGGGAGCCAGGTAAAGTCCGCCTTTAGGACCGTCCTGCCCTCTGGGGCTCTGATCCCTCTGGGCAGGACACCTGTGTAGTCTCGTTAATCCTCACAGCTACTCTGAGAGCAAGGAAAAAGGGGCTGGGCCCAGGCTGGTCAGGTCACCTACTGCAGCCACAGTTGAGGCCAAGGAATGCCAGGGCCCTCGTTCCACCAACAGGCTCTGCCACCCCTGGGTGCGTCTAGAAAGCCAGGGCTTGTCTGATGCTGGGGAGTGTGCCAGACCTCAGCCCAGAGGCCAGATGAAGGTTAATACCCATCTAGATGGACCAGGGCAACTGTGACCCCCATTAGGGCTTTATGAAGATGCAAGGGCCGCCTAACACTCGCCCGCCCCTCCCAATGAATCAGCCGGGAGGCGGGGCTGGTGGCAGGCAAAAGGAGAGTGCTTCTGATGACTTATTTACTTGTGTTTTTCTGGAGGAACAGAACGGTCTGTTTTAGTTCTGGCTGCTTGGCAGAAAGGCAGGCAGAGCGAGGGAAGCAACCTCGCCAAGCCCACCACCTCGGGGAAATGCCACTTCTAGCCACTCGGGCAGCGGCCCTGGTATTCAGGAGTGTGTGGGCACCCTCCCATGCCAGGTTCTGGGCAGGACACTAGCAGCAGTGACCACCCAGGGCCCTGGACAAGCACCAGCAGCACCTGTTCAGGGCGTGGGCTGGGACGGGGCCTGTGTGGTCGGTGATCAGTGCTCTCTGAGGGCAGAGGTCGCCCCTCTGGCAGCGGGTCATGGACTGGAGTCCTTGTGTGGCACATGGGTGTTCCTTCACGAGGCAAATGGGCTGCTAGAGGTGGGAGCCTGGGACAGGAATTCTCAGAAGATAGCAGAGTCCTCAAGGCCTCACCATGGGAAGTGATGGGTTGTCCGTTTTCCCTTGGCTGCAGTGAAACCTCTTTCCTCCAAAACCTTTCCTTCCCCCAAACCCAGAGGTGCTCCAGCCACACAGACACGATGGTCTCGGGAACATACCTCCTCCATCCTCGCCTGGGACTGCCCATGGGCGGTGATGGGACCACCACCTAGCCTCAGCTGGCTGACGTACCTGCTCCTGTCCGGGAAGGTCTTCAGCGAGATTTCTCTGTCAGAGAAGCCTTGGTTTCTTGCTTGAGAAGCACCAAAAGAATTTGAATCAGTGAATATCCCAAAAGATACTGGAAAAATTGGTATCTATGGTTTTGGCTGGCTTCTTATCTTGCTTCATAAAACAGCCTCTGTTTTATCTTCTGACCTTTATAACACCCACACACACACACCCCCACACACACACACTCAGCAAAGGCCCCTGCATCTGGATGAAATTAATTTCCAGATCGCATTTTTAAATTAAATTTTATAAAAACCAGAATGCTCACAGCCAGCCAACCATGGAGAGGCGGGGAGCTGCCTGGGGATGGTGTCCGTGACCCAGGTTTCTGTGCTGGCTACCACCTCCAGGGTGGCCTCCCTTGCAGGTAAGAGGGGGTCAGCAAAGGTGGCACCTCCTTCCAGTGCCCCTCTACTTCCTCTGAACTGGAGGGGGGCCGTGAGACCACGCTGTCACCCCAAACCCCCAGGCCAGTTAGACTGAGCTGGCTGCGGAGGCCTGTAGCCCAGCAGCGCCTGCGCTTGCCATGGCGATGACACCCTGAGATTCAGGAAGCTCTTGCTGGGGAGGTTGGACCCTGTCCTCAGTTCCCGGTAGAGGGTGAGCCAGGACACACGGGCCAAGCAGATGCGGGGAATTCCTGCCTGGACATCTGTCTCAGACTCGACCTTGGGATTTCCCCCCAGTTGTGCACACTCTGAGGTCACATGGCCCTGTGTCTAAATCCCAGCGCGGCCCCTCCCCAGCTGTGCAGCCTTTGGCAATGACTTTGCCTCTCTGGGCCTCATTTCCTCATCTGTAAATCAGGGAGACCAACTCCTAACTCACAGTATTGTTGCAAAGATTCAGAAACACAGGACGTGGTGATTGTTAGTATTACTATTAACTACTAGAGAATATGGGAATGGCAACCCACTCCAGTATTCTTGCCCGGAGAATCCCATGGACGGAGAAGCCTGGTGGGCTACAGTCCATGGGGTCGCAAAGAGTCGGACACAACTGAGCGACTTAACTAACTGGAGAATATGGGCTTCCCGGGTGGCGCTAGTACTAAGGAACCCGCCTTAGCCAGTGTAGGAGATGCCGGAGACAGGGGTTCGAGCCCTGGATTGGGAAGATCCCCCGGAGGAGAGCATGGCAACCTGGAGAATCCCGTGGAGAGGGGAGCCTGGCAGGCTACAGTCAGTAGAGTCTTAAAGAGACGGACATGAGTAAGGCGACTTAGCACACATGCACGCACTAGAGAATATGCGGCCTGCTGCTGCTGCTGAGTCGCGTCAGTCGTGTCCGACTCTGTGCGACCCCACAGACGGCAGCCCACCAGGCTCCCCCGTCCCTGGGATTCTCCAGGCAAGGACACTGGAGTGGGTTGCCATTGCCTTCTCCAGAGAATGTGTATAGAGAAGGTGAAATCTAGTGAAGAGGTTATGAATATCAAGGCTGCCCTTGTCACCAGCTTGCTATGAGTGCTCAATATGTGTTAGCTTAAGGAAGGTCTGAAGCAGCCCCAGGCTGAGCGCTGGGCACACAAAGCTAAGTTAGACCCTGACTTAGCCTCAAGGAGATGTGATCTCGAGATGCAAATAGTCCTACAAAACAGCAAAGACAGCAGAACGTGTTCTGGGAAACCCAGTGGTTTTGGGGGCTCAAGGAGAGGGATTGGACTTAACACAGGACATCAAGGAAGGCTTCCTGAAGGAAGCTGCAGGAAGACAGGGAGGTGGGGCCAGCTGCATGCACAGGAGGTAGGGGGCAAGTTCCAGGCAGAGAAGCAGCATGGATACAAGCCTGAAGGGAGCCGTCTGCCCAGAGAACTTGGGTGGCACCTGCCTTACTTAGGCAGTGTGGTACAGTGGTTAGGGATGAGTGTTCTGGAGCTGGACTGCTGGGCTTAAATCCTGGCTCTGCCGCTTCACAGCTGTGAGATCTCAGACACTCTTTTAATTCCTCTGAGCCTCGGTTTGCATCTCTGGGCTGAGGATGACGGCAGCAAGGATTCCTCCCTTGTATGCCGTGAGGGTCGGACGGGCTAGGATGTGTCAAGTGATTAGAGCGATGCCCACCAGCCGCTGCTTTGGTTACTGTTGTTGTTTCTTAGCCCTGGTGGTTTAGGCCTAGCTGTGGTCCCGCTCCCAGCCCCTGCAGGCATCGTGGACTCCCTCTCTGCAGGGTAGCATCTGCCCGCAGCTGGCCCTGCCTCTCCCTCCCTTCTCCCCTCCCCCAGCCCCCCCCCCTCCGGCTGCTGCCATGGGAACCACCCAGGAAAAGCCTGGTGCTTCGAGCAACCCTGTGGGGGCTCCAGGGGAAGGTGGAGAGGGGTGCTGGGGAAAACAGGGGCGCTGGGGGCTGGAGTCAGGCCCTCCTCCCGTGTCCATGCAGACTCCTGTCTCAGGATACCGGACAGCACTTCTGGCCTCTGCTCCCTGGCAGGAATTCACATCCACATGTCTCCAGGGGGAGCTGGCTTCCCCTTGAAATCAGGCAGCGGAGGGATGTGGTGGGGAAGACTGCTGGTCAGTCATTCACACCTTAGCAAGAACAAGCCCCTGGGACAGCTGCAGGCCTCAGGGAGGTGGTGGCTGGAGGTGGGGCTGCAGGAGGGATCCAAGGGGCTGTGATGCAGAATTGTGGGGTTACTTATTCCTCAAGCAGCCTGGAAGCCCCAGGCACTTGCAAGTGCCTGCTGGACGTGAGGTGCTCAGGACACCCAGATCCTCCCCTCGAGGAGCCCCCCGCCCCACATGTGGGGAGGGAAGGCCTTCCAGGCAGAGGGCTCGCATGTGTGTGTGTGTGAGTGAAAGTCAGCACCCTCCGCCTGGGGCCCAGCCCAGGTAGGGGGCTGGAGGACTCGGAGGGGAGCAGCCCCCATCTCACTGCAGAGGCCGAGGCTGAGCACGGGTGAACCAAGCGGGAAAGATCCAGAGTCTGGAAGCCAAGACCAGGAGGAGCTCCACTCCATCTCCTCCAGAAACAGAGACACACCCGTGTCCTCCCAGGCTGCACAGCAAAGCCAGGCCGAGAAGAGGCCGGAGCTGGGCCTCCAGGCTCCAGGCTTCAGACAGCATCTAGGGGGCCCTGCTGTGGGGACCCAGGACACCCAGGGAGCCTGTCTGCCGGGAGCTGGGGCGGGTCTCTCCCTGTGGAATGTGGGGCAGCAGGGCTGGACGCCGGCTCTGCCTCCTGGGAGCGCCTCCTCTCCACCACCGCCTGTGCATGCCCACCTGCACAGATGCCCGCAGCAGGCAGCAGATGGAGGAGGCATTGAGTGATTAATAAGTCGGTCCCTTTAAACGGTCACAGTCCCGAGCGAGCACTGTTTGGAGCTCAGCTACCCCAGCTGCCATGGCGAGGCCAGGAAGCAGCCTCCCCGACCATCAGGGCACTCAGGGGAGACTCAGACCCTAGCCTGGGCGGGAGGATACACACGACCCGGCTAGCATGGCCCCGGGTGGCGGGGGAGGGTTTGAAGGGCCCTCAGGCCAGAGGGAAGCCTTTCCCAGCCGGGGTAGGTGGGGCAGTGTATCCGGGAGGCTTCCCAGGGGAGGCAGTCTCCAAGAGGTGGTGGTAGGAGTCAAGCAGGAGAGGAAGTAAGGGACTGGGGGCATTGAAAGGGTTGGCCGGGCAGAAGGTACAGCCCCTGGGAAGGCCCGGTGTCCCTGCAAGTTCCTCGAGGGTGGAGGCGCTTTGGCAGGAAGCCAGCGCCCCTTCACAAAGAAGCATCTACAGCTCAGAACCCCCATCGTCTCTACTTCTGGAAGACAGACTAGACCTCAGCATGGAAGTGCTGGGTGAAGAATAAGAGAACCAAGGTCAGGGGCCCTGAGACCCCTGTCTGTGCAGTCTGTGGTGCCTGGTGGGGAGGACTGTGTTGGGGAACGGCCGTGGGGCAGGCTGGAAAGGCATGTGGCTGGTGGAGCAGCTGGACCGGTGTCTGCTGCATGGGGTCGGGGGAGGGCAGCTGAGCCCACGCCCTGAGTCCTGGGCTTCTGAGGGGCGGGAGCAGGGGGTGTGATGGAGCAGGCTGGGGCGGAGCTGGCCCCAGGTGGGGAGGCTGGCTGCATTCCACGCAGAACTTTGAGGTACCCGGTGGCCCCAGGTGGACTCTGCGAGGCAGGAACTTGGGTCTGTGTGTTCTAAGACAATGAACTTCCTGCATTTGCCCTGGGCTCAGAAGGATGGGGAAGAGCTGGAGGGGAGGGGAGGGGTTGGTGAGAGAGAGGCTGCTGAGAGCCTCCTAGGTGGTGGGAACAGCTTCAGCAAGGGCTAGGAGGGTGGGCAAGCGCGGGCCACCTGCCGGAGGCAGCTGGCCGGTCTGAGCGTAGCCCCCACAGGGGGGGAGGGAAGGAGGGTGAAAGTAAGGGCTCCCACACCATGTGAGCCCCAGATGTCCAGCTGAGAATTCCTTCCCCACCGGGGTTCCTACCCAAGGATGTGGAGTCTTGGAGGGGGTGCTTGGGTGGGACAGGGTGCAGGGCAGTGGGATCCGGGAGGTGGCCAGCAGGGCAGGTGGGGGAGAGGCAGTCATGAGGGGTGGGCATGAGAAGAGGGAGCCAAGATTCTCTGTCCCCCCATAGGGGCCCGACACCCTCTCTGAGCCCCAAAGCAGCCTCCGTGCCACGTCTTCTAATGGACCCCGCTGCTTAACTGCAGCCCCCGCGGGGCGGGGGTCCCGGCGTCTCTCAGCCTCTCTCTGTTTGCCTGCAGCAACTACACAGCCTTGTTGGGAGTGTGGATCTACGGCTTCTTCGTGTTGATGCTGCTGGTCCTGGATCTTTTGTATTACTCGGCAATGAACTACGACATCTGCAAGGTTTACCTGGCGCGGTGGGGCATCCACGGACGGTGGATGAAACAGGACCCCCGGCGGTGGGGGAACCCTGCCCGGGCTCCCCGGCCAGGGCAGCCGGCCCCGCAGCCCCAGCCTCCCCCGGGCCCCCTGCCGCAAGCCCCCCAGGCCGTGCACACGCTGCAGAGAGACAGCCACACCCCGCCGCTGATGACTTTCCAGAGCTCGTCCGCCTGGTGAGTGGCCGCCATCGCTTGTCTTTGACGAGCTTGGAAAATGCTGAATCGTTATTGCTGCTGGGTCTGGCTCATCGATTACTGGACTATTTCCTTATTTGCCAAGAAAAGTTTAAAGTGGCTCCTAATAATAACATATGCCTGTATGGAAAGGTTGAAATGGAGCTTAGGAACAAAGCTTGCAAGTTGGTTTTACTCAGATTCTAGTGTGAGAGCTGCTGGCGCTGAGCGTGAAATGGAGTTGCGAGTTTCCTGGCTGCCAAGGCAAAAAGGGGAAATTGGATGATGGCTTTCCTGGCTGCCAAGGCAAAAAGGGAAGTTGGATGGCTTTCCAAGTTTTCACAGTCTGGTCAGAGGACGCAAATTGATCTGCCAGGGGCTGAGGGAGAAGCTTTTTTTCCAGCGTCAAGTTTGAAAATAAGCATATTACTGGGTTCCATTGTGCATGTATGTCGAGTCACAGAAAAGCATCTGAGGGTGATGCAGTCAGGCTGCTCAGTGATGGCTCAGGGGAAGGGAAGAAAGTTGGCAAGGGGGACGTGGGATCTTGGTCAGCCTGATAGGGTGGCTACCCCAGCAGACCCCCCGTTATCCTGCCCCAGGAGCACATTCATGGTCACTGCGATTCTCATATCTATTTGTCTCCAGTCTGGTGGGGGAGGGGGGATACCCTAACCTGGGGGTCCCTGGGCAGTGCAGGGCTGGAGGGAAAGGGGAGGGGGTGTGTGTGTTTTGGAGCAGGACCCCACTGTGCGGCCGGCCAGCACCAAGCACAGGCACCAGCCGCTGGAGGAGCCAAGCTGAGCAGAGGTACTGAAGTTCAGAGTCAGGTGTGGGGTTCAGGTGCTCTGCAGGGGCGGAGCTGCAGCCATGGACACACAGGGCATGGGGTACGTCATCCCAGGACGCAACAGCACCGAGTCCGCCTGCAAGATCCCGGTGCAGAAACCTCCAACATGGTGATGCCTGCCGAGTCCATGCGCTTGACAGGCAGCCCGGCCCCAGCTCTGCCAGTTACCAGCTCCGTAACTTTGGGCACACCCCATCACCCTCCTCACCTGCCCGTCCTTGTGAAGGAGCGGAGTGTAAGGACCTGCACTGCCCATCCCCACCTCCCGCCACCCCAGGGGTGTCCTGAGGATCAAACAAAATGGCTGGTGCATAGTAGGTGCTCAGTGAACTGTTGCTGCTCCTTTGTTGGAGATGCAGCCCAGCTAGTTCATGATCGTTTAAGTAGCTAACAGATTGTGACCTTTTCAATAATGGATGACTTAAATAATTAATAAGATACACTTAAATCAGCTTGTGCTTATTGATCGAGTAATTGCCCCATCTGTCACACAGGAGACAAAGAGGCAGGCGTGCTCAGCTCAGTTGGACAAATGTGGACTGGGTGGGTCCTCTGGGCAGGGCACTCGAGCCGGGCTCCCGGTAATGTGGAGGTGATGGGTGAGAAGGGGCCGCTCTTCACTTTGAGGAGCGGGGAGGGGACGCACAAGCCCACCCAAAGCTACAGACCATGAAACTGCTGTTGGCTCAGCCCCAAAGGTGGGGTTTCCTGAAATGTGGGTCTCTCACTGAAGACACACCTAGGGTGTTTGTCAAAATAAATTCCTGGGTCTCAGCCAGAGCCTCCTGATCAGAAATCTCTGGAGGTGATGCCTGTAGGCATGACAGTTTGAGAACCATTGCAAAATGTCGTTCCCACGAGCTGAATGTTCTGAGAGCTGAGAATCTACCGTGTAGATGAAGGTAATTCTGCCGCATCCCTCCATCCCTCCCCGTGTACCTGACAAGACCACGATGTGAGCCCATCTTTCTGGGGAGGTGCCGTTCTGCCTGCAGGCAACCCACTCCAGTATTCTTACCTGAAGAGTCCCAGGGACAGAGGACCCTGGCGGGCTACAGTCCACAGGGCCGCAGAGTTGGGCACGACTGAAGCGACTTAGCACGCACGCACGCTCCTCAGAACCTGGATGGCTTCCCTGCACCATAAGGGACCGTGTTGGTCCACTTCTGAGTTGCTGCGTCTGGTCCTAACAGTTCTCAGTCTCTCCCTGGCTGTTAACCCTTGCCTGTCTCCAAGGTCTCCCCCTTTCCACACCATGCGCCTCCTGTGTGCAGGCACTGTGCTGTGCTGTCCAGATAAGGTTCGAGGCAACCGGCTTTGGAGGGGAAAGAGCATGCAAGCTTTGGGGGGTGGTCCGTGACGTTCGAGTTCATGGCAACTGCATGAAAGGCTGAGGTCACGGCCCACAGGGTCTGCCGTCTGCAGGGGGAGACGTTTCATTTTGGAACTCAGGGCCACTGCGTGCCCTCCTGGGTCGCATAGGCAGACCCAGAACGGAGTTTCAATCACTACGTGCGCCTTCCTTCAAGAGTGAGCATCAGGGACATGCAAGGACCTAATGGGGGGTGGGGGTCCCCGGAGTGCTGCCTGCCTCCCGTTCTGCCCTCCACACCCTGCGTGACCTTGGACCGGGGCCTCCCGCTTGGGCTTCTGGTTTGCTAGCTGAGGGGAGAAGGGATGGATTTTGAGAGCAGAGCAGACTTTTGTGTTGCTGGGCCTCCTTGGTTCAAGGAGTGAGCACCCTTGGCTCCAGCAACGTCTACTGAGTGCTTGCTGTGTTCTGGGCACTGTCTGTATCCTTTCGTCCTCTCCAGGATCCCTTGGGCTAAATGCCCATGGCACGGGCACCAGCCCCAAGGTCCCCAGTCAGCAGCCAAGGTCCCCAGTCAGCAGGGTCAGCATGTGATGGGGGTGGCGGGCAGGTGAGCAGTCTGGCTCCAGCCCCTGCCCTCCTGCCGCTGGACGGCGGCTCCCCGCCCTCTGGGCTGCCAGGAATCCCTGCCCCCTCCCTGTGTGGACCTGTCTGCCTTTACATTGTTCAGTTTGGCTAAAGTTCCCCAAACAGCCCCTGCCCCTCCCTGACTCTGTGCAGGAGCTGGGGACGCAGACGCAAGCAGGGCAAATGAAGTCGAAGTTGAGAGCAACCATCCCAGGATGGAGGTTGCCATCCCATACAGGAGGGCACAGGCAGGCTGTGGGGCTGAGCTGGCCGAGGTCAAACAAGCCTGTCTTTGTGGGCAGCGGTGGCGGGGGGCAGGCAGGGGGAGGGCTGTGGCGTGCTCACGGGTGCTGTCAAACCGGGGGTCGGGGGTGGCTGGAGAGTCGGGGCTGGGTTGCTGCCATCAGCGTTTCTCCTGGAACAAGAGCTCGAGTCTGTGCCGCTTTACTCCAAATTGTCACCTGCGTCTTCCAAACACCCACGTTCCAGCCGTTCTGAGTGCTTCCCCGGGGCATCGCGGAGACGTGTCTCCTCGAGCACGGAGCCCATCAGCTGCTCCCTAAGCCTGTCTCGTTCTCTCTCTTTCGACTTTCACCTCAAGAACTCTTCGTGGCCTCTCTCTCTCTCCCCTTCCCCCATCCCAGTCCTGTACTACATGGATGACCCCAGCTGCTCCAGCTCCTGGAGGCGCCTCCATTCCTGGCCCATAGCCCAGCTTCTCCCCACACGGGGAGGAGGACCAGGGGTTTTCCTCTTAGAACAGGGGCCGGGGAGGAAGGGGGTCTTGCTTGGTTCCCAGAGTCTCCATCACGAGATGCCTCCCTCTTCTGGGGGCCTCACACACCCGTTCTGGCTCTTATTTGGGGACGGAGGACTCTGGAGTCAAGATCCAGCTCTGGACAACTCCAAGGGAGATTGAGGCAGGAGGCTTGTCATAGGCACCCCGGAGGGGAGGCCCCAGGGGGCTGCCGCTGCCCGGTCCAGCGGCTGGGAGGAGGGCTGGGCCTGGACACCCAGCAGTGGACTGAGTTGACCCTCAGCACTCCAGCGGAGTCCTGTGTGGGGCAGGGCTCAGTGAACGCTCAGAAACTCATGGAGGAGGCCGTGGGCGCTGCCCCCTCCAGACAGTCAGCAGGGATCGACTCCGTGTCAGGTGGTCAGGGCACAGAGACACAGATGGAAACAAGATCAGAGACAGGAGAAAGAAGGAAGTAGCCACTGCTGAGTGCTGACCGCGTCCCAGACACCGGTCACGGGCTCCATCAGGGGGGTTGGCGCCTGTCAATCGTAAGGCCGTCATCCTTCGTCAGTGGATTATGTTAGCGTCATCATCGCTGTTGGCATTGTTGAAAGCGGCTCATCTCTCGGGGCAGGAGTCGGATGGCTCAGAGTCAAGGCCCACCTGCACCACATGTGGGCTCTGCGGCCTCAGGCAGGCCCTGCCACTGGCCAGTGCCTCGGTGTCCCCGTGTAAATACCAGGCAGGGGTCATAACCACCCTGAGAAGTAAACGGGCCGATCCTGGTACAGGACTCGGCCTGGTGCCTGACCCCCAGGTGTCGGCGGTTCTTGAGGTCATTTCACATTTGGGCAAATAAACACGGTTTAGGTCCTGCCCTGCCAGGATTGACGGGGAGGCAGAAGCAGTCTCCACCCCGAAAGGGCCAGCCACACGCCACTTGTCCTATAAGGGGTGCTGAGCCCCATTTTCGGATACGGAAGCTGGGAGGTGGGGGCTAGAAGGAGTTCGTTCATCTGCCCAGGCCAGCCAGGAAAGGGGAGACTGAGCAGGGCCCCAGCCCAGGGCCAGTGGCCTCTCTGCTGGGGGCTCACAGAGCCTCTAGAGGGGTGGCTTCTTCCACAGGAGGGGGCAGGAGCCTCTTCATCAGAAAGTCCTCCAGCAGCGCGTGGGCTGAAGTGGCCCCAGGCTGCCCCTTAAAAAGCAGTTTCAGAGGCCGAGCCCGCATCTCCGAGCATCACGTGCCTGAGTCCCGACGGACGCACGCTGCCTCCATCTCCTTCACTGGAAATGCCGTATCCTCACCACCTGTTTCACCTCTCAGAATGGCCTTGGGGCGACCAGGGCCGCCTCTCATCACCGTTGTCCAGAGCAGGGACCCTACAGCCCCTGAGTTATGGAGCTTTTGGTCTGGATTGGGATCGGGGACAATCAGGTGATCAAGGGCAGCTGCCTTCGGTTCATTTCAGGAGGAAGCCAGCTTTCCCTTCGTTTACATGATAACCCCAGACTGCAGCATTTCCTACTGAGATCCACTGCAGGCTCAGTCTGTCCTGGCTCATTTCCTTCTGAAAAGTGGTGACACGGTGCCCCCAATATTTGCTCATCACGTCCCCCTGGAGAAGGAAACAGCAAACCACTCCATTGTCCTTGCCTGGAGAATCCCACGGACAGAGGGGCCTGGTGGGCTGCAGTCCACGGGGTCGCAAAGAGTCAGGCACGACTGGGTGGCTCACACTTCTCCCTTGTGCACTTGACACGCTGGTTTTCTTCCGCGTGTAGGGACATTTCACCTTGATGCCCCTCACACACTGGCCGGCTCACCGGCTGCAGGAGGACAGTTCTGGGCTCTGCGTCTCCCCCCAACCCGGTCATCTTTTTGCCCCAGCTCAGGGTTGAGCTCCTGGTGAGTCTCGTCTCTGTCACTGTGCCACGGTTTCCCGGGGTTGGAACCTGCACCCACTGCAGGCATGTCTGGTGTTCAGGGCGCACAGTAGGTGCTCAGCAAGTGCTGTTTGGTTGACACGGCAGCTGCAGAGCTGGAGCTACCCACCCCTGCCATGTCATCCAGCCCTCAGGCTGTGTGGCTCTTTGCCAGTGCTGGCCCCCCCAGGGGTGTGGGGGCCCTAAAGGAGAACGAGGAGGGGACCTTGGGTGCTGCGGGAACCACCCTGGCTTCTTGCTGCAGCTGTGGGGAGAGGGGTCCCCAAGACACGGTGTTATCCCCCCTGCTGCTGTATTGCCGTATTCACGTGAGTCGTTACTGGGGATCGCGGTCGTACGCTCCTGGCTTTGAATCCCAGGTTGACTCCTCTGAACCTGTCTGAGCCTTGTTTTCCTCATGTGTAAAATGGGGACAATCACAGCCTAACTTCACAGTGAGGTCTTGGGACCTGCTGACGTTCTGATTGCCTTCTAGGATTCCCGCCCCCCGCCCCGTCCCCCCCCCCTGCCCCTTGGTCCCTGCCTGGTCCCCTCTGGTTCATCCCACCTCCCCATCACCCCCAGGTAAGGGGCTTCAGCTCCTATTCTGGCCCGCAAGACCCTTCCCAGCCTACCTCAGTCTCTCTGAAGCCTCAGGCTCTGCCCTCTTCCCTCTAAGACACAAGTGAGCAAGTCGAGCACTGGAAACCTTGGTGACATTTGCTGTTTAGACCCACCCCTGTCATTATTTCCCTGCTAACAGCCCCCCTGAGAACTGAGCTGTGCAGCTTTTTCATCCCCTTTCACAGATGAGCAAACACAGGCCCAGAGAGGCTAAGTGACCTGCCTGCAGCCACGCTAGTAAGTCCACGGACCTCAGCCAGGGTCTCTCTAGTCCAAAGTCTCCCGGAACAAAGTCCAATCCCGAGCCCACCGCCGCAGCCCCTGTCGCTCTCAGAGCCTCTTCTGTCTCCCCGCTCCCTCACCTAGAACCCACCCAGCTCATTGCAGAACTCATCCGTGCCTCCCCTGTGGGGTCCCTGGAGTTCACCCGACTCCGGAGCCTCCCCCACACCGGGCAGAGCACAGCCATTGCTTTCTTCCCGGCTCTGCGACCAGAGTCTGTGGTGTGTGGTTTCGGCAGGGAAACCAGCCAACGGCGAGAAATTCCAGAAAATTAGGAGACAAAGGGAGAGGACGAGATATCCTCTTTCCTTGGCGCCACATCAGACACCGAGGAGGCCTCCGTGACTGGAATTCAGAAGGCAGTGGATTCAGAGTCGGCCTAGGGTTTCAGTGCTCGGGGCTTCCAGCTGGGTCAGGACACCGCGGCCCTGCCCCCTCGGATCCCGTCCTTCCTGGCTGGGCCCTGCCTTCCCCCCACCCGGGCTGGTTGACACGGGAAACCACCCTCTGCCAGCTCTCCCAGTTTTCATCTTGTTCGCATGGCTTTGGTGGAAGCCCAGGAGAGTGTTTGCTCATCAGCGTGACTTGACGACCTGGGGGGGATACGTGAGGGATGGGGTTGGTGGTGACGGAAAGCCCAGCCCGGAGGCCTCACTTGCTGTGTGTCCTCGGATGTGTTGCTGGCCCTCTCTGAGTCTCCATACCTGCTCTGGACAACGGTGATGAGAGGTGAAGGGGGCACACGGAAGGGCCCAGCCCAGGGCTCAGCACACAGTAGGACTGCAGGGAGCATGGATGCTATTCCTAGGGAGCACCCCCTCTCCCCTCAGCAGCTGGCCTGTCCCTCCTTACCCAGGGGAGGGGAGGGCAGAGAGCCTGACTTCTCCGTGGAGAAAATCAACGTGGGGGCCAAGAGGGAACACTTGGGTTCGGCGCTGGGGACTGAATGTGAGGTGGGGAGCGCAGGGGCAGATGGCACTGCTCCAGCGCTCATGTCGGCACCCCGTGTCTGGCCCCAGCCCCGCTAGGACAGAAGAGTGAGTGAGGGTTTTGTCTGCCTTGAGTCCGTGCCTCACTCCTAGCTCTCAAATACTTATTTGATGAATCCTCATCTTAAGGGCCGGAGAAGGCAATGGCACCCCACTCCAGTACTCTTGCCTGGAAAGTCCCATGGACGGAGGAGCCTGGTGGGCTGCAGTCCATGGGGTCGCTAAGAGTCCGACACGACTGAGCGACTTCACTTTCACTTTTCACTTTCATGCATTGGAGAAGGAAATGGCAACCCACTCCAGTGTTCTTGCCTGGAGAATCCCAGGGATGGGGGAGCCTGGTGGGCTGCCGTCTGTGGGGTCGCACAGAGTCGGACACGACTGAAGCGACTTAGCAGCAGCAGCAGCATCTTAAGGGCAAGAAAACCAAGGCACAGAGAGCTTAGGTAATTGGTCCAAGGTCACCTCGCTGGTCACCCACAGCCTCAGTGTTTGAACCCAGGCCATCTGCTCCAGCCCAGGCTGTCAGGGCCAGTTGTCCAGCCTGGTCCCTTTGTCGAGGGAGCTGGATGGGAGGAGCAGGCTGGAGTCAGGAGACAGAGCTTGAGGGCCTCCGCATCCCCCTGAAGCCTTGGGCAGGAACTGACTCCTTGAGGCAGAGTCCAGCCAGGGCAGGACCAAGGGCAGGGGAAGGGACTGGGAGAAAGAGGGGGTGTGTGGCATCCAATTCTGGTCCAGCGAGGGGCAGGGATGGGAGCTGACCTCCCGCACTTCTGTCCTGGGTCAGGCACCTGAACACACAGTGAAACTGACTCAAGTGCAGACAGTGGCGATAAGTGATCAGATCTGATTGGAGGGAGCCCAGAGGAGACACCTGCCCATCCTGGGCATCAGGGAGAGCTTCCTGGAGGAGGTGATGGCTAAAATGGTCTCTAAGGACAAGTAGGAGTTAGGCAAACATTAAAAAATACAGCAGGGAGGGTATTCTAGTAGGAAAAACAGAATGTCCACAGGCTGCAGTGAGGGGTGAGGCCCACAGAGCCTGCAAAGGAAGCAGCTGTCCGGGCACACAGTGCATCCCAGAGTTCTTCTCTCTGTTAGAATAATCAGAGCATCAGGTTCTTTTTCTGGTGAAACCCCCTTCACTGACAATCTTCCACAAGAGGCCAGAAATGCCCCCGAGAGGTCTTCTGGGGCTCAGAGCCTTCTCCTTCTGCTCTTTCCCTGCGCAGACAGCCACAAATCCTGATGGAGACCCCCAACCCAGCCCTTGAAAGAAATAGCTGGGTGCTTGAAGACCCCCGAGCCCCCGGGGTCCAGAGCAAGGAGCAGGTCACCTCCAAAGAGACCTGGGGCTCTGCTGGGGGTTTTTCCGCTCGTACCAATGAGTAAACTGTGATACTGGACCAAAAGGGAAGCGGGTGGATGAAGTGGTTTGGAGGGAAAGCCACGGGCAGCCCAGAGTTCAAATCCCACGGCTGCCCTCCTGAATCCCGTGACCAGGACGGTTCTCGCCCCCTCCCTACCTGCCCCCAGCCTCAAGGCTCAGGGTCCTTGGGAGAGGGTGATGAGAGGCCTGGGGAGGCGGGGCTGCGGGGAGCCAGAGCCCAGGGCCCTTCTTTCTGGTCTTGGCTATCACTTCCCTGTTTAAGCCATTTCCTCTGCCTCAGCCCTCCACCAAGTAGCCATGACAGTTTCCTTTCTTTTTGTGCCAAATTTCCCATCGTAAAATCGCCCCTGCTCAATGGAGAGCAGGCGAGGAGTAGGCCAAACGGGCTCCCCACCTAACACGGCCCCTTCTCCCCTCCGGCCCTCGCTGGTCACCAGCGCCTGTTTCACTTTTATGGTTGCTGCCTTCGCGCATAAGACTGTGTGTCTTGGGTTTTTAGTTCAGCTTTATGTCACAGAGGGCTGCCTGCATTATTGAGAAGTTTTCATAAGCGCTGCTTTAATAGCTATGTTCATCGTGCCTTGAGAGGCGATGGTCCATCTCTCCGTGACCCGCCTTCATGTCTTGGGCCACCTGGGGGCTTCTAACCTCCCACCCAGTGATGCTTCTCTTCCTCTCTCAGAGCATCACTCTGCTTGTGCCCTGGATTCCTCGGCCTCCAGGATGAGAGGGTTTCCAGAACCCCCTCCTCATCCCTGCCCAGACACGGGTCCCCTGGTGATAGAGTGCTAACCCCTCCGAAGCCAGCCGCCTGCTGGTTCTTTATAGGCAGGAAGCAGCGTGATGAGGGGCAGACCTGGAGGCTTAACAGATCTGGATTCAAATCTTGCTCTCCCGTTTCCTGATGGCTGGAAGACCTCCAACAGGTGACTTAGCCAAAGTGCCCTCACCTGGAAAGCAGGTGCTGAAATCAGCCTCACTAGGGTGCTGTCTGGCTAAACGAGACACATGAAGAGCCTGATGCATAGAAATGGTTGTGCACATGTTTCCCAGCTCTCTCCGCATCTCATCGGGGTGTGGCGGGCTTTCCAGGATATTGAAGATGGCAGTCAGCTGTCCCCAAGGTCCACAGCCCTCTTGGCCGAGTACCAGAGAGCAATCAACATGAGAAGGGGTTTCAGTGAATGAGTAGGAGTTTTCTGGAAGTAGAGAAAGGGCAGAGAGAGCAGCTTGGCAGTGCGTCAGACGAGGGAGAAGGCTGAGGAAAAGCGGGGAGCCCCGGGGAGCCCCAGGTCCTGGGTACCACCTCTTGTGGCCCCCAGGCCCTCATTGGCTGCACCTGAGTCCACTTCACTGCTCCATCCTCGTCTCCCCAACCTTAGACACTGGAGGGCTCTTTGACCCTCTTCTCCCCACCTTCACCACCCCGGGAACCCCACCTGGTCCATGTTTCCCGTCTTGTCAAGCTGCACTGGATCCCTGCCTGGCTCCATCTCCACCCCCATCTCCTGTCTCTCCTGACTGCAGGCTCACTCGGATGTTCAGTAGACACGGCAGACAAGCACATCCAGGGACCCCTGCCCACTCCCGCTGTCTGCTTGGGACAGAATCTCGGAGCCAGCTGGAGCATGCCCTCCTTTCCCACTTCACATGCCCTGTCATCAACCATATGCCCGCACAAGCCCAGAACCCTCCCTCCACGCCCTTCTCCCAGTCCGTCTTATCCCCTCCTAAACCTCTCTGCTTCTCTCCTCTGCCTCCCACCTGCCCCGAAGCCCAGCAGCAGCAGGGAAGATCTTCAAACATGACTCAACAGCCACCGACACCTCTCTCACAAGGGGCTGAATCCAGCAGCCTCTCACTGGGCACACAGCTTGACCTGACACCCCCTCCCCAGTCCCTCTGCCCTCCTCTCTCCCAGTTGCTCCAGCCACACTGGCCTCGCTGGTTCCTGAGCTGGCCAAGCCCACCCCAGAGCCTTTGCACCTGCCGCTCCCTCTGCCTGAAACGCTCTCCTCCCAGACACCTGCGGGGCTCGCTCCCTTCCTTCCACCAGACACCTGCTCGGATGTCACCTACTCCAAGAGGCCTTCCTGGACCAAGGTTTATAAATAGCAACAGTCCCCCCCCTCCACCGCCCACCCTCCTCTCCTCCCCCTTTTACTCTTTTGGTTTCTATGTGGAG
This sequence comes from Bubalus kerabau, assembly GCF_029407905.1. Classification (NCBI taxonomy): domain Eukaryota; kingdom Metazoa; phylum Chordata; class Mammalia; order Artiodactyla; family Bovidae; genus Bubalus; species Bubalus kerabau. The sequence goes on from NC_073624.1 coordinate 5,106,649, forward strand.
CTCACCACCTCTGTTGAGTTTGATTTCTTGTCTGCTGTCTCCTTTGCTGTCAGGAATCCTGAGGGAGATGGGATTGGTCTGTCCTGTGCCCGGCCATGCCCCCAGCACCCGGAAGTAGGTGCTCAATAACCAAGTGACTGCATTTTTATCTGCCTGGAGCTGGGCATACAATAGGCACTTGGTAAATGTCAGACCAATGAGTGAATGGCGTCATCATTGTTGACAACAGAAGTTCCTGTCTATTGAGGAACCAGTGAGCTAAGCAACTTCAGCGGACCATGCCAGTTCATGTCCCTAGCTTGGCCACCCCAGGCTCCATGCACAGAAGAGGAAACTGAGGCTCAGAGAGAGTTAGCAGTTTCCCCAGAGCTGCACAGTGCCTGAGCCGGCATTCATGCCTAGGTCTAGCTGACTCCAAAGTCCACTGCTCGTGCATGAGCAGTGGGCTTCCCTGGACTGGGAAGCGGGGTCTCACCAGTACCTCTCCCACTGTGGGAGTGACGCTCTGAGATGACACTCATGAAGTGCCCAGCCCCGTACTGAACCGGATGATGGGTTCCCTGTGCAAGTCAGGCCTTACCCATCCCTGGGGCAGGACCTCGAGCGTTCCCCCAAAGGGTATGAGATCTGGGGCTCCAGGCACTGGCCCACCAAGCCCTCTCTGGCCTGGATGCAGTATTGATTAGAAACCATGCAGGTTCTGCACCAGCTCCATCTAAGGCTGCCACGCGCACGTGGTTGGGTTACATGGTTGATTTGGCTTGGTTTGATTTTGGGGTCTTCCTTCTTGCCCTTGCACCATTTGTGAGGGTCTCTTTCAGCCCTCAGAATCTTTCTGGAGACCCAAAGAGGGGCTGGAGCAGCCAGGAGCCCCACGCCTCCACCTGGCTGCTCGCCACCTGCCTCCTTCCTCTAGGCACCCTGCCCCATCCAAGGAGGTCCCAGCTACACAGCAGCAAAGCAGTGCAGGCTGGTTATAGAAAACGTTGCCTCAAGAATCTCATGGCCTCAGCCAGCAAGCTTGCAGAGAGCCCAGCTGCATGGTCTTGGAGTCAGAGCTGGGTTCAGTCTGTGCCTCCAATTGCTAGTGGGGGAACTCAGGCAAATTAGCTCACTTCTCTGAGCCTCAGCTCTCCCATCTGTAGGATGGGCCCAGTAGATTGACCCTGCTGGCTGACTGTGAGGATTAGAACAGGGCCTGGCCTGTGACAGGAGCCTCCATAAATGATGGTTGTAATTATTGGTGTGTTATCAGTGCAAGAATCAAAGTGGAGAAGAAAAGCAACAGAATCCACCCCCTGCCCCAGCCACACACACACGTACACAGGTGTTTTGCATTTTCTGCTTTCTCATGCGTGTGCTTTTACACGCTTCCAAGAGTGATGTACAGGAGGCCCCCTTATCCAAAGTTTCCCTTTACCCAGTTTCAGTTGCCTGCAGTCAACCTTGGTTTGAAAATATTAACTGGAAAATTCCAGAAATGAACAATTCACAAGTTTTAAATTGCTCGCTATTCTGAGTAGCGTGATCAAATCTCACGCCGTCCCGCCCTGGATGTGAAACGTCCCTTCGTGCGGGGTGCTCCGCCATCCGTCTCTCGGTCCTCACAGGGCTCGCGTTCAAGCGACCCTCACGTGCTGGATAACGGGCTCTCGGGGCAAGAACAGTGATGCTGGCGGGTTGGCGGTGCCAAAGGGAAGCCGTAAGTGGTTCCTCTTAGTGAAAGGATGGAAGTTCTCAATAAGGAAAGAAAACACAGCTAAGATCTTGCTAAGCTCTATGATAAGAATGAATCTTCTACCGGGGAAATTGTGAAAAAGGAAAAAGAAACCTGTGCTAGTCATGCCGTCGCATTTCAAACGGCAAAAGTAACAGCCACGGGGCCTCCTGAGTGCTTACAACGGAAAAGGCGTTAAATCTGTACGACGAGGTACTTAGAGAGAGACCACACTCACATAACTTTTATTACAGTGTATCGTTATAATTGTTCTATTTTAATATTAGTTGTTGTTGTTAACCTTAAATTGTGCCTAGTTTATGAATTAAACTTTATCATAGGCACATATGGATACAAGAAAACATGGTCTACGTAGGGTTTGGTTCTCTCTGTGGTTTTAAGTACCCACGGGGGTCTTGGGATGTACCCCCTCCATGGTTATGGGGGGACGACTGTACTCACAGTTCTGCATTCTGATTTTATTCACCTAACATTAAATTAGCCATTACCCTGTGGTTTTGACTTAATTTTTCTAAATATCATCGTAGCAGCTTCTCAGTGGTCCAGATTCCACATGCTGGCGTTGAATCAGCCATTTCCCCCCAGCAAGGCATTTACACAACTTAACAATATATATTGAAAACATTGCAAAGGGGAGGAACACACTCTGGCAAGTTAGGAATGGCAACAAACACTTTTACGTGTTTATGGTTTTCCCTTTTTTAAAGTATGTCCTCTGCATGGATTCCAGGCCAGTGGATTGTTGAGTGCAGGGGTGTGACAGGTTTATGGCTCTTTGTGTTAGCGTCAGCCTCATTCCTAAACGGTCTGTCTCCACCTGCAGCTTCTGAGGATGTAGCCCCCTCTCCAGCCTGAGGTTTGCTTTTTTTAAAATTATTTTATTAATGGGGTCAAACACCTTGCCTTTCATCTGTTAATTAATTGTATTTCCTCTCCTGTGGTGTCTGTATGTGCTAAGTCACTTCAGTTGTGTCCAACTCTTTGAGACCCTGTGGACTGTAGCGTGCCAGCCTCTGCTGTCCATAGGATTTTCCAGGCAAGAATACTGGAGTGGGTCGCCCTGCCCTTCTCCAGGGGAACTTCTTACATGTCTCTCACATCTCCTGCACTGCAGGCGGGTTCTTTACCACTAGCGTCACCTGGGAAGCCTCCTATCCTGTGGGGGTGCCCACATATTTTACCATGACCCCCAAATAGGAAATAATTGAAGCCATTTCCATCAGCACGTGTTTCCTAAACTTCAGCTCCTGGGTATTCCTCTTGCCTGTGTACCTCTCTCCCTTGTACTATTTACTTACTACATTTTTTATTGATCTTAAATCAAGCCATTTTTTAAAAAAGAAAACCCAGACTTGCTGTAAGCACTCATATCTTTGATTTCAGGGTTACTTTTTCCCCAGGAAACTCTCCTATGCGGTGGGTGGGAGTGTAAATTGGAGCAGCCACTCTGGAATACAGTGTACAGGTTCCTTGAAAAAGTAAAAATAGAGCTATCACACAATCCAGCAATTCTGCTCCTGGGCATATAGCCGGAAAAGACTAAAACTCTAATCTAGAAGGATACACGCACCCCAACGTTCATAACAGCGCTATTTACAATAGTCAAGACATGGAAACACCCTGTGCTGCCACCGAATGATGGATAAAGAAAATGTGGTGCATCTGTACGTGGAATGGTACCTAGCCATAAAAGAGGATGAAACAGTGCCATTTGCAGCAATGTGGATGGACCTAGAGATGGGTCTTATGGTACTAAGTGAAGTACCAGACAAAGACAAATGTCACACAATATCCCTTCCCTGGGAGCTCAGTTGGTAAAGAATCCGCCTGCAATGCAGAAGACCCCAGCTTGATTCCTGGGTCAGAAAGATCCTCTGGAGAAGGGATAGGCTACCCACTCCAGTATTCTTGGGCTTCCTTTATGGCTCAGCTGGTAAAGAATCCGCCTGCAATGTGGGAGACCTGGGTTCAATCCCTGGGTTGGGAAGATGCCCTGTAGAAGGGAAAGGCTACCCACTCCAGTATTCTGGCCTGGAGAATTCCATGGACTGTAAAGTCCTTGGGGTCGAGAAGAGTCGGACGTGACTGAGTGACTTTCACTTTCATCACTTATATATGGAATCTAAAATGTGATACAATGAACTTATTTACAAAACAGAAGCAGACTCACAGACTCAGAAAACAAACTTACAGTTACCAAAAGGCAAGGGTTCGGGGAGGGGTAAGTTAGAAGCTGAGATTCGCAGATACGCACTAATATATATAAAACAAACAATAAGGTCCTACCGCAGAGCTCAGGGAACTATATTCAATATCCTGTAATAAACCATAATGGAAAAGAATATGAAAGACATTATATATGTTTATATACATATAACCGAAACACTTTGCTGTACACCAGAAGCTAACACAACTTAACTAACAGTAAATCAATACAACATTACTAACAGTAAATCAACTATACTTCAATTTTTTTTAAAAGTTACATTTTTCCTAGTACATATAAAACAAACCCATAAACATATCCAAGAGTTTGGGGGGGTGCCACCTCAACAGAAAGTGAAAGTGAAAGTCGCTCAGTTGTGTCCAACTCTTTGCGACCCCATGGACTATACAGTGCATGGAATTCTCCAGGCCAGAATACTGGAGTGGCTAGCCGTTCCCTTCTCCAGGGGATCTTCCCAACCCAGGGATTGAACCCAGGTCTCCCACATTGCAGGTGGATTCTTTACCAGCTGAGCCACCAGGGAAGCTCAGTAGAACTGGCAGTTGAATCTTGAGACATTTTCGGAGCCTGTTGTAAAACACAGCCACTATAAAAATTCAACGATAGAAACTTCCAATTCAGTAGATCCTATTAAACGCAAAGGTGACAGATAGTCAAAACTCTTCACTTCCTGATTGTTTTGCTGCGTCTGCTCCTCGCTGTGCTCTTGAGGTCTGCTTATCTGTGTGGTGGAAACAGGCAGGATGGTGATCGCCGCCCACCCCTTCGGGGCTGCGCACTCAGCAACATCATGTTGGCGGTGTTTATGTTTATGCCATAGAAATGGGCAGTAAATGCTACAAACCAGGCTGCTTTTCCCCTGCAGGACTGGTCGCTAAATGTTTACCAGCTCACCGCTGTGCGGCACGGCTCATGCTGGCACCTCCCAGGGTCTGCCTGCCCCAGTGGTCTGCTTACTGTGGAGAAGCAGACGTTTTCTTAGGTGAAGGCAGGGTCCTGGCACTCCCGGGGACATCCCAGCAGCATTAGCCAGGATGAGAAACAAGGTGATTCTGGGGGGAGATTCATCCACCCTTCCCAGATCCTGGTCCTTCCAGGTGCAGGGAATAAGGGGGTGGGTGGGGCCGGGAGACAGAGAGCCTGGTTGGGCCTCTGGCCACACATCTGGCTCTCAGCCCCCGAGAAGACCTCTCAGCATCCCTTTGCAAACCCTCCGGTTCCATCTGCCCTTCCTTCTCTGAAAGAGCCTGCAGCAGGCACCCTGAACTCCCAGATTTATTCAATCAGCGCTTTATCCAAGGTCGGCGCTAGGTCGTGGCCAGTGCTGAGTGCTGGGGGTAGAAAGTTGAAACGGGTTTAGTCCTGCCTGCAGGGAGCACTGGCCGGTGTTGGGCCGGATTTCGATCCTGCCCCTCCGCTTGCTTTGCCTGGAAGATCAAGGTATTCAGCCTCGGGGTGAATATACCTCGGGGAGGGTTTAGGGGAAAAATCCCTGAAAGTGCACTTCCAAAGTGAACTAGACCCACTCTTTCTGGGCCCGGGATGCAGCTCAGCGAGGTGCGTGAGTGAGGGCTTTGGGTCCGGCCAACAAGATCCGTGGGCCTGTGACCTTGGGTAAATCACTCGCTCCTCCAAGCCTGTTTGCTTGTCTGTGAAAACAGTGGCACCAAGAGGATGGAGGGGGCGCCTGTTAGGAGCCCGACACAGAGCCGGTGCTTAGCCCTGTGGCGCCCCCATGCCCGGGGCCCCGCTGCCAGGCGCGTGTGGGTGCCGTGTACATGCATAGCGTATAGTGTGTGGGGGTATGTGTGCATGCAGAGTGCAGGGGTGTGCTTTGGGCGTGGTGTGCATGTGTGTGTAGATGTGTGTGTAGTGTGCACACTCATCTCTGCCCCCTCTGCCCCCTCCTGCCACCTTGGTCCTGACCCAAGAGCCATGGGCAAGGGGCGTGGAGGAGGGGCCAGGGTATCTGAGCAGCTAGGGGTGAAGGAAGACAGAAACAAGGCAGGTCTAGCCTATGGGAGCACAGCGGTGTGAATGGCGCCAGGGCCCGGGGCCAGGAGCCACGGACAGCCTAGGATAAGGTGCACACGCTCCCAGGAGGCACCTTCACCTCCCAGGGATTTACAAAAGAGTGGACCAAACCCTGAGCCCCGAGCCAGACTATGGACACAGAATGAATCAGACCCCTGTCTCAGACCCCATGAGACCCTCACCCAAGCCTGGCCTCTGTGGCTTCCCTTCCCAGCTCCCCACGGGCTCCTACATAACCCTCAAAACCTTACTCAGGTCGCTCTCCTCCAGTCCCTGGAGGACCTCTGTCCCTGCTCCCATCACAGGCAGGACCACGTGGTCTGTTGTCCCCTCCATGCCCACTAGACTGGGCAAGAGCAAGGACAGTCTGAGTCTTGCTGGGGATCCCAGGGCCCAGAGCAGAGCCCTGGGCTGGGAGTCAGGGTGGCTGATGAGCCCTGGGTGGCTCATTCCCCCAGCACACTGCTGACTGCTGTTTAACCTCGGGCAGCCCCTTCCCTCCCCGAGCTTTACTGTCCTCACCATATCAGTCGAGGGAAGGGACAGAATGCTTCCGTGGTGCCTTTCAATTTAAAACCTCCCCGACCTTCTACCTGGCTAACAGAGACATGGACAGGGACAAGAACAGATGTGGAAAGCGCTTTGAAAAATTCATAGCAGGAAGCCCAGGGAGAGAGGCTTTCCTTTTGTGGGGTGGGAGGAGGGGGGAGCTGTGGACAGAGCTGCGGATGAAAAGGACTGCTTCCGGAGCACTTTGTGGCATTTAATGTAGAATGCAGAGTGCCCAGGAAAGCAACGGCATCAAATATTTACTAAAGCAGCATTAAAAATTCACCTTTAGGACGCAGAGGTTTAAAGACCCCGGGCTTCCTGCAAAATGCTACAAGGCAGGAGAGCGAAATGATGGGCACGAGGGTACGTGTAGGGTGTGAGCAATGATGTCCCCGGAACCAGGCACTGCTCCCCATGGACCCCTCCTCTATTCCCCCTGCCAAAGCGGCCTCCAGCCCTGCGTCTGCAGAGGCACGCGGGCAGCCCTCCTTGGCCATAAGCCTTTCTGAGGCTCCCGTGACCTGCGGGATAAGAACAGGCCCTCGGCTCAGCCTCCATGGCCCTCCGTGATCCGGCTTCTGCTTCTCTGGGCAGCTGAGTCCCATAGGATGAAAGGAGTGAGCTGCTGAGGTTGGAGGAGATTGAGGTGGGATCAGGGGATGTTCCAGGCACTGGGAGTGGCCTGTGCAAAGGCAGTGAGGCAGACAGATGCAGTGTATTCATGCATCAGAAGCAAAATCAGGGTGCTGGAGTGTGCAGAGAGAAGGGGAGCACAGGAGGGGAGGGGTGGGAGACACGCGGGGGTCTGAGGTGCAGGGTCATGGTGAGGAGGAGGCTCCTGATGCAGGGGTGGAGGGAGCCCTCCAGGAGAGGGTCACGGGCCTTTTCAGAAGCTCCCCCTGGCCGTGAGTCCAGCAGAGGCCAGCGCTGGCTCACAGGCGGGGCTGTGGCCAGAGCAGAGCAGGCGGGGCAGACAGCCCACAGGACCGGCTGTGGATTGGGGAGGTGGTGGTGGGGAAACGAGGGGCTCCAAGGGCCGTGTCCCAGACTCTGGCCTGAGCCACGGGGGCGATGCCGGTGGGATTTCCTGAGATGGGGACCCAGGGGCAGGCCTGGGTTTGGGGATAAGCCATCTGGAGTCTGAGGTGCCTGTGAGCATGGACGGGGTGATGCTGCAGACAAGTCAGGGAGGAGCTTGGGGGGGGGCGGGGTGGGGAATGTGGGCTGAATCCCAGCTTGGATTTGGCCAAGGGGCCTGTCACGGAATCGCACTGTGGAGGGGTGGGAGGTGACCTGGGGCGAGGATGGAGTGTGGGGCAAGGGACCAGGGACGCCAGCAAGGAAGTGTGGGGGGAGCAGTCCCGAGGCAGAAGGGATGCAGGAGGCCTGAAGGGGCGTGATCCTGCAGGAGCAGGGTCGGGCCGAAGGGCTGTGGGGACCCAGCCTCAAATGCTAGGACCTAAGACCCCGCCCTCTGCCCACTGCTCCTAAGATGCCCCGTGCCTGATGCAGAGATACAGTCAGCAGGCTCCTCCTAACACACCATGACCACCCCCATCTGCCAGGCCTCTTATGATCCCAGGATGACAGCAGGCTTCTCCCTTTGGGGAAGGAAGTGAGGTTTCACGTTAGATACTTAAAAATGAAGCAGTGCCTTAGAAGACCCCAAATCATTCTAATTTGTCCACAAACAAGACCTGAGTTTGATGGTCTCTTGTTTTTCTGGGAGACTCGGTAACCCAGAGCTGCTCATCTTCACTGTAGAGGACCAACAAGATGTCTTGCTAAAGGCAAAATAAAAATGCCCTAGAGGGTCTCTAAACCCCCTTTTGAAATACTTTTTCTCCCCACTTAAGACAGCCATGCACTGAGCGCTCACTGTATGCAAGGCGCTTTAACACTCTGCCTCCTGTGACCTTGGCAAAGTCCTCACTTGGCAGAAAAGTAAACGGAAGCTCCCAGAGGCGGGTGACTGCTGGCTGGTGGTAGGAGTGAACACGGACACTCGCCAAGGGTCTGCAGGGACCCCCGGGGCCTGGGGCCTGCCTTGCTCCTGACAGCTCTCGCTGGAAGCAGGGAAGGATGAAAGGAAGCCCTGACCCAGAGAAGCCTGATTGCTCTGGGGGTCGTGGAGTCTGGCTGTGTCTGCAGGACTGGAGGGAGGCCAAGCTGGCAGCAGGGGAGCAGGCCAGAAGCGGGTTGTGGGGTCAGCAGAGGAGGAACCTCTTTCCAGGCAGCCTTCCTTCACAGCAGAGTTGCTCTGCTCACTAGGTAGTGAGTTCCCCGTCATTGGGGTATGCAAGCTGAGACCAGAAATTCATTTCTGGAGGCTGTTCACTCTTTCCCAGTTAAAGTACGTAAAGTGCCCATCTTAACAGTACAGTTTGGTGAACTTCGGTCTGAGATGGTGAACATTCTAACATGTGGAAGGCTTCCTCTCAACCCCTGAATACCACTTCTCTGACACTCAGCCCCTAAGTCATTTTGCCCCATTGTAGGCTCTCCCTGGGCTGGAACTGGATGGTGTGGACCCTAGGGTCAGCATCTCTCACACAACATTTTTTTCGATGAAATGAATTCCTCCATGACATTGCGCATATCAAGAGTCTGTTCTTCTTCACTGCTGTATAGTACTCCACTATCTGGGCATATCACACTGTTTATCCCTTCACCTGTTGAGGGCATTTGGATTGTTTCCACCTTGGGGTGATTATCCATAAGGCCGCTCTGAACACCCATGGCCACACGCTCTGGTGAACAGGTAGACACAGTTCTCTTGGGTGCTTAGGAGTGTCTGATGGCTGCTGTAAACAGTGACCATACACTTGGTGGCTTAGAACAGCACAAATGTACCCTCCTGTAGTTCTGACGGGCAGAGGTTCCCAAGGAGCCTTGTGAATTCCTGATGTCCAGGTGTTCGTAGAGCTTGTCCCTTGGAGGCTCCAGGCAGAATCTGTTCCCAGGGGCAGCCTCTGTCCACAGCTCATAGACCCTTCCTCCGGTGGCATCACTGTGACCTCTGCTTCCATCCTCACATCTCCTCTGACTCTGACCCTCCTGCACCCCCCTTCTTCAAGGACCCCCTCGGGATGACCCTGGGTCCACTTGGGTAACCAGTCTCTCCATCACATAGCCACATTCCCAGCTTCTGGGGATTAGGACAGGGACCTCTTTGGGGGCCTGAGCTGTGCCTACCCAGGGGGACATGTAGTGTCATGGGACAAGGGGTATGTTCAGCCTCAGCACGTGTGGTCTGTCAGTTTCCCTAAGCAGCTCAACCTCTTTGCCCTCCCCGGGTCATGGGTGAGAGTCCTCCTCCCCCAGCTCCTCACGTCTTTGTCATCTTAGCCCTTTATTTCAGGAGCATGGAGGGCGGCCCCCTGTAGTTTTCTATCATCATTCCACGAGCACACCTCCTCCATGCAGCCCCCCATGACCACACCTTTTGCTGTTAAGGGTGCTGTGCTGGGGCGGGGTTGGGGGACTGCCCTCCTAGCCCTGCAGTGGTCCTGCACTGTTCTCTTCTTTGGGAGGTGGTAACAGTGTGAGTATGGTAACCTCTCAAGTTACTGTGAGAATGCTCTAGAAATTGAGCTGAAAACTCCAGTCCCGGGCGCCTGGCTCCTGGTCTCTGGGGGAGCTCTTATCAGCGCTGAGGATGCTTTATCTTCAGCTCACCTGGCAATTAGTCCTCTTGCTGGTCTGACTCCTCTGCTTTTACCTGAAGCCTTTATTATTACTGAGTTCAGCCTTCTGGAAGTGTTCATTGTTATTCAAATTGCCAGGTGCTTGTCTTATTGCCCCAGTACCTTTGCAGAGGCCAGCTGGAGACCTTCCTCATCCCCACCCAGGTCCCAGGCCTCACCTCTCTCTCCAGACCTGCTTCCCAGCCCAGCCTCCCCCTACCCAGCCCGTCCGGGAGGGGTGACCATGCAGCCCAGCGGATGGCAGCGCAAGCTGGACTCCTGGCTCCAAAAAGAGCTCCATAGGTGACTCTGGGCAAATCGCGATACCTCCCTTTGCCTCGGTTTCCTCATCTGTAAATGGAGGAAGTAAAAATCCCACTTTCTAGGGCTGTTGGGAAAGCAAAGTGAGATGAGGCCGAGGAGAAATCCCCCATCACAGCAGCCCTGACGCTGGCCTTGCCTGGAATTAAGAAGGATCTTGTCTGCACCCCCGAGTCCTGGGGTCACCTGAGCTGATCCTAGACTCACGCCGCCTGGAAGATCCCATGTCACCCGCTGTGACCCTCTGCTTGGCTTCTGCTAAGGCAGCTCCCGTTCCTGGAGTGCCCTCCCCGACTTCCCACAATGAGTTTTCCCCTGAGTCCCCGCCCCCATCCAGGCCTCGCCCCCAGGCTCTCAGCCCTGACTTGACGTGGATCTGTTGCTTTTGTTCTGGGGGTCCCAGTGCGGCTCCCTGCTGGCTCTGAGTCCTGGGGGGCTGAGCCCATGCCCGGCAGGTCTGTACCCTGGCACCCAGCCCAGGCCTGGCAGAAGATGCCACCAGCAGGGGCTGCCGGACGCCATCGTCCTGCTTTGGTCTCCCTTGCGTGGGAAGCCTTGTTTCTGAACCAGTTCCCGAATGATGGACAAGTCTTTGATCCTAACCTTCGACTGTACCCACACTGCTGCAGTAAATGAGCTAATAAGAATTTTGCCCTTGTGGGTGTGTTTGTTGGATGATGGTTAAGTGGAATTACTGGGTCAGAGGGCGTGTGCATCTGTGACTTTGGTATGTGCCAAGCTGCCTTCCAGACGTGAACTGATGCGCTTCCCACCAGCGCAGAAGGCAGAGGCTCCCCGCCCCCCCAAACCAGCACACACGTGGTGCTCTCTCAACCTTTCTGACCTTTGCGGGACTTGCCTGAGTGGAGGAATGTGGAAGTTTCCTCTGGTCTATGCTCTGGAATGCTTTCCCATTATGGCTTTCATTGGCATGTCTCTCATTTAAACTTTGGTTTTGCGATTGGACAGTTTCTTTCTTCTTGGCAATTGGATTGTTTAGATTCTCTCTTCTGAGATTCTTTGGGTAATTTCTATTTTCTTGGAAATTCACCCATCTCATCAGAGTTTTCTGACTTCGTTGGACAGAGTTGAGGGGGTGGGCCCCCTCTTTCTTCTGTTATTTGTCTGCCCCTCCATCTTTATGGAGTGCCTGCTCTGTACCAAGTGTCGTTGTTGGTCCTGGGGGTACGGCAGGGCGCCAGAACCACTGAAAAGTCCTACTTATATGAAGCCTAAAGACTATTTAAAATGCATCCATAAAATACACGGAGTGTCAGATGGCGATAAGTGCTAGGGATAAAAATCCCATGAGAGCAGGGAGAGAGTGGATCATGGAGTCCAGCTTTTGATGGGTGGTCAGAGAGGGTCTCAGTAATGGGCAACTTGAAGGACATAAGGGAATATTGTTGTTCAGTCGCTAAGTTGCGTCCGACTCTTTGTGACCCCATGGACTGCAGCACGCCAGGCCTCCCCGTCCATCACCAACTCCCGGAGTAGACTGAAACTCATGTCCATGGGGTCGGTGATGCCATCCAGCCATCTCCTCCTCTGCTGCCCCTTCTCCTTTTGCTCGCCATCTTTCCCAGCATCAGGGTCTTTTCCAGTGAGTCAGTTCTTAGCATCAGGTGGCCAGAGTACTGGAGCTTCAGCGACAGTCCTTCCAATGAATATTCAGGATTGATTTCCCTTACGATTGACTGGTTTGATCTCCTTGCAGTTCAAGGGACTCTCAAGAGTCTTTTCCAGCACCGCAGTTTGAAAGCATCAACAGCCACGTGTTTATCTGGGAGAAGAGATGGCAGTAAGCTGGTGCAGGCGCTAAATTGGTCTAAGTTCTTGGAGAAACGCAACGAACAGGATAGATATAGACAGAGTGAAGATGCAGATGCAGGTTTCTATATATAAATCTAGATATAGATAGATATCTCTATATAAACAGATATCTCTATAATATAGATAAAATGTATAAGATCTACATAGAGATATATATAAAGAGATTTACTCTAAGGAATTGGCTTCTGCAGATTTGGAGATGCAAAAGTTCCAAGATCTGTAGGTGGCAAGCTGGAGACCCAGCAGAGCTGATGGCCTGGTGTGGTCCAAGTCTGCAAGGCCTGAGAACCACAAGACCCAATGGTGCAAACGCCAGTCCCAAGTTTGATGGCAGGAAAAGACTGATGATCAGCTCAAAAACGGGCAGGCAGAGAGGGAACCCTCCCTTTCCCTGGCTGTTCCTTGACCTTCAGTGGATTGGAAGAGGCTTATCTGCCTTGGGGAGGGTGATCCACTTGACTCAGTCTACGGATTCAAAGGGGAAGTTCATCCAGAAACACCTTCACAGATACACACAGAGCCATGTTTGATCAAATATCTGGGCACCACCCCTGTGGCCCAGTCAGTTCAGTTCAGTTCAGTCACTCAGTTGTGTCCGACTCTTGGCGACCCCATGAACTACAGCAGGCCAGGCATCCCTGTCCATCACCAACTCCCAGAGTTTACCCAAACTCACGTCCATTGAGTTGGTGATGGCATCCAACCATCTCATTCTCTGCCCTCCCCTTCTCCTGCCCTCGATCTTTCCCAGCATCAGGGTCTTTTCCAATGAGTCAGCTCTTCACATCAGGTGGCCAAAGTATTAGAGTTTCAGCTTCAACATCAGTCCTTCCAATGAACACCCAGGACTGATCTCCTTTAGGATGGACTGGTTGGATCTCCTTGCAGTCCAAGGGACTCTCAAGAGTCTTCTCCAACAACACAGTTCAAAAGCATCAATTCTTTGGCGCTCAGCTTTCTATATAGTCCAACTCTCACATCCATATGTGACTACGGGAAAAACCATAGCCTTGACAAGACAGAACTTTGTTGACAAAGTAATGTCTCTGCTTTTTAATATGCTGTCTAGGTTGGTCATAACTTTCCTTCCAAGGAGTAAGCATCTTTTAATTTCATGGCTGCAGTCACCATCTGCAGTGATTTTGGAGCCCCCCCTCTCCCCCACCAAAATAAAGTCAGCCACTGTTCCCACTGTTTCCCCATCTATTTGCCATGAAGTGATGGGATGGCCTAGTCAAAGCTATGGTTTTTCCAGTAGTCATATATGGATGTGAGAGTTGGACCATAAAGAAGGCTGAGCACTGAAGAACTGATACTTTCGAACTGTGGCTGGAGAAGACTCTTCAGAGTCCGGTGGACAGCAAGGAGTTCAAGCCAGTCAGTCCTAAAGAAAATCAACCCTGAAAATTCACTGGAAAGACTGATTCTGAAACTGAAGCTCCAATACTTTGGCCACCTGATGAAAAGAGCCAACTCATTGGAAAAGACCCTGATGCTGGTAAAGATTGAGGGCAGGAGGAGAGAGGACGACAGAGGATGAGACAGTTGGATGGCATCACCAACTCGATGCACATGAATTTGAGCAAGCTCTGGGAGATGGGAAAAGATAGGGAAGCCTGACTTGTTGCCGTCCATGGGGTCCCAAGGAGTCAGACCCAACTGAGCAACTGAACAACAGCAACAGCCCCCACGGCACAGTCAGGCTGACACGTAGAATGAGCCATCGAGACTGCAGCAGAGTGAACAGAAGAGGGAAGATGAGGGGTGCGACCAGAGAGGACAGCGTGGAAAGTCTTTGGCTTCTACTCTGAGTGAGATGGGAGCCAGTGAGAGTTTTGAGCGGAGGAGTGACATGACCCGACATACCGTGGATTTTCACTGGACCCCTCTGGCTGCTGTATGGAGAAAAGACAGAAGGGCTGGGCTAGTGAGGAGGCCACAGCAGGAGCGATGCCGGAGGCAGGAAGGGCGGGGTTGATGGCCACACCTGCAGGCTTTACTGATGGGCTGGTGGTGGACGTGAGAGAGCAAGAGGGGCCAACGTGCTCTGGGACTTATTGTTGGTTTGCAATTGTTTTGTTTCTGCCCATTCTTTTTTGTGTAATTATGGCAAAGCACATAACAAAATTTACCATTTTAACCACTGTACTTTTCACAGGCATTGAGTGCATTCACATTGTTGTACAACCTTCACAACCATCCATCTCTAAAATTTTTAGTCATCTACCCATCCTACTATAGGAAACCTTTCCGAATCATCCTACCTTCAGTGACTTTTGTTTGTAATCCAGTCTCAGTCTTTTTTTCGTAGCAAGTGTGTATGGCTCATTAACATTTACTAATATGGCAGCTACATTTAGTCTTAGTTCTGGCATCATAGTTTATGGTATGCTTTCTGCTTTTATAGCTTTTGTGGGGGTTGTCAGTTTTCACCATATGCTCTCTGTTTTCTTTGTTTTATTTTTTGTGTATATGTCTTCTGACAATTTGGAAGGCTGTGTTTTTCATCCCATAGTTATCTTCATAATTATACTGTCATATGACACCTTTAATCCTCTGTTTCTTTAGACAATGTTTATTTTCTCCCTACTATGAGTGATGCCCAAATTAGAATAGTTCTACTTTCCCCTCTCCTTCTCCCTCTTCCATCAAATGATTTTAGCTGATTATATTAGTTTTTCCATTTGCCTTTGTACCTCTAATATTATTTCCATCTCTAAACGATTTTCTGGACTTCTAGCTATAAACACAGAAGACAGTTTACATACATTACCTCCCTCCTCTGACCTCCACCTCCCTCCTATAGTTTATATCAGTTTTCTGTTATCTCTTTTGTTCTTTTTTTATAACAATCACAATACATTAGTTTCAGACATGGTCCTACAGCTAAACAGACTGTCCTTGCCAGTACTCTTGCCAGAGTTACTCCACTTGCCAGAGTTACTCTTCAGTCGCTCAGTCATGTCCAGCTCTTTTCAACCCCATGCACAGCATCACGCAAGACTTCCCTGTCCTTCGTTATCTCTTGGAGCTTGCTCAAACTCATGTCGATCGAGTCGGTGGTACCATCCAACCATCTCATCCTCTGTCGCTCCCTTCTCCTTCTACCCTCAATCTTTCCCAGCATCAGGGGCTCTTTGCATCTGGTGGCCAAAGTATTGGAGCTTCAGTTTCAGCATCAGTCCTTCCAATGAATATTCCATGCTGATTCCCTTTAGGATTGACTGATTTGATCTCCTTGCAGTCCAAGGGACTCTCAAGAGTCTTCTCCAACACTACAGTTCAAAAGCATTGATTCTTCAGTGCTCAGCCTTCTTTATGGTCCACTCTCACATCAGGCTTCCCTGATGGCTCAGATGGTAAAGCATCTACCTGCAATGTGGGAGACCCAGGTTTGATTCCTGGGTTGGCAAGATCCCCTGGAGAAGGAAATGGCAACCCACTCCAGTACTCTTACCTGGAAAATCCCACGGACAGAGGAGCCTGGTGGGTTACAGTCCACGGGGTCAAAAAGAGTCAGACATGACTGAGCGACTTCACTTTCTTTCTCACATCCTTACGTGACCACTGGAAAAACCATAGCTTTGACTATATGGACCTTTGTTGGCAAAGTGATGTCTCTGCTTTTTAACATGCTGTCTAGGTTGGGCGTAGCTTTTCCTGCAAGGAGCGAGCATCTTTTAATTGTGTGGCTGCTGTCAACGTCCACAATGATTGTGAAGCCCAAGAAAATAAAGTCTGCCACTGTTTCCATTGTTTCCCCATCTATTTGCCATGAAGTGATGGGACAGGATGCCATGATCTTAATTTTTTGAATGTGGAGTTTTAAGCCAGCTTTTTCACTCTCCTCTTTCACCTTTATTAAGAGGCTCTTTAGTTTCTCTTTACTTTCTGTCATTAGGGTGGTGTCATCTGCATATCTGAGGTTATTGATATTTCTCCCAGCAATCTTGATTCCAGTTTAAGCTCCATCCAGCCCGGCATTTCGCATGATGTACTCTGCATCGAAGTTATCTAAGCAGGGTGACAACATACAGCCTTAACGTACTCCCTTTACAATTTTGAACCAGTTTGTTGTTCCATTTTCAGTTCTAACTGTTGCTTCTTGACCTGCATACAGGTTTCTCAGGAGGCAAGTAAGGTGGTCTGGTATTCCCATATTTTTAAGGATTTTCCACAGATTGTTGTGATCCACATAGTCAAAGGCTTTCACGTAGTCAATGAAGCAGATGTTTTTCTGGAATTCCCTTGCTTTTTCTATGATCCAACGGATGTTGGTAATTTGATCTTTGGTTCCTCTGCCTTTTCTAAACCCAGATTGTACATCTGGAAGTTCTTGGTTCACATACTATCGAAGCCTAGCTTGAAGGATTTTGAGCGTTATCTTGCTAGCATGTGAAATCCTATGAGTATCCTTTATTAATTTATGCAAGAAGGGCTCATGTGAGCTACAATTTAAAAAATGTGTTTTAAACGTTTTTCTGCTGACTTTATATTTAAAATCTGATTCATCTGGGCCTTAAATTCTTTCTTCACTCATTCATTCAACAAAGTGTGCCAGTTACTGTTCCAGACCCTGGCAAAACAAAAATGAACATAACACACCAATGCCATGACCCTCATGTAGCTTATTATCTAGTTAGGAGAGACAAATGATAAGCTAGGCCAGTAAGTAAAATATTTGGTGTGCTGGATTGAGATAAATCTAGGGAGAAAGATAAAGCAGGTGATGGGGGACCTGGCTCAGTTTTGTGAAGTAGAAGAGACAACTCCACAGACTTTCTTGCCTGGAGCCCCATAATACATACTGGGGTGTTGGCTCTGCCCTTCAGAGCATCACTCACTCTGGAAACATGGGCTTTACTGGCTCAGTCAGAGCCCTTCCATCAATTCCACACCCTTGACCCTGGAACACACACTAGAGCTTGACTGAAAATGGTTTATCTGTTGTTCAGTTGCTAAGTTATATCTGACACTTTGTGACCCTATGAGCTGCATCTCGCTGGGCTTCCCTGTCCTTCAGTATCTCCTGGATTTTGCTCAAACTCATGTCTATTGAGTTGATGATGCTATCTAACCATCTCATCCTCTGTCGCCCTCCTCTCCACCTGCTCTCAACCTTCCCCAGCACTGGGGTCTTTTCCAGTGAGTCAGCTCTTCACATTAAGTGGCCAAAATAATCGAGCTTCAGCTTCTTCCAATGAATTTCAGGGTTGATTTCCTTTAGGAATGACTGTTTCGACCTCCTTGCTGGCCAATCAGATGCACGTAGCAGAAACCCGGCTACAGTGGTGTGGAGGCAGACGTTCTGGGGCTGTCACCAGAGCCAGGTTTCCTCCGGCTCCCTTCCCGCTCCGCCCACAGCGGTGAAGGTCTGCCGTTTTCGTGCTCTTTCTCTGGATCCACGTTCCCTTCCCAGGAGACTTCAGCTTACATGGCATTGGCCAGAGTGGGTCACGTGGCCACCCTTGTCTGCAAGGGAGTATGGGAAGCTGAATATTTGTGACTGGGTCATTGCTCCTATAAATGGATATAAGACCGGGGGTTTACTGTGTCTGCTGCAGATGGAGTTTGTGTTTCTTTTCCTCATTATCCTTATTTGGAGGTGACCTCCAGGAGAGAAAGGACAATGGCAACTCAACTCTGCCAATCATGGGCTGATGTTTACTCTCCTGATCTTCTCCCAATGATCTGTTGACCCATCCAGGTGCCAGCATTGTTCTGGTTTCCTCTCCATGGCTTTGTATGATAACGGTCATATTCAGTGATGTGACTCCAAGATTCATAATGTTTTCTTTTATTTTTATTATGGATGTCATCGGCATCTGTTCTTAATATCTTCTATTTGTTATAACAAGGGTGAGCATATGGTTTAATATCCAAAGTAGAGTACTTTGCAGGGTAAAAGGGGAACAGTATTGAAAATTTTAAGTATTAACTGGGACTGCCTTTAGCCAAGACATTATAATAACCCTGGTCATCACTGAGGCAGAAAAACGCTGTTGGGTTTTGTAAGTTGATCTGATGTCTTACAGATTGAAAGTTGTATCTTTATATCTGCACCCTGTGTTCTAATAATTAGCTTTTTGATTCTCTTGGGTTTTCTATGTACATGATCTGCCAATAATGGTAATTAGGGTTTTTCTGTTTCGTTGCCGACTCTTTATGCTTTTTTCTTATCTTATTGCTTGGGCCAGAGGCTTCCCTGGTGATTCAGATGGTAAAGAGTCTGCCTGCAGTGCGGGAGACCCGGGTTCGATTACTGGATGGGGAAGATGCCCTGGAGAAGGAAATTGCAACCTACTCCAGTATCCTTGCCAGGAAAATTCCATGGATGGAGGAGCCTGGCAGGCTACAGTCCATGGGGTCACAAAGAGTTGGACACAACTGAGTGACTTCACTCAGTCAGAGGCAGTAGTGCTGAATGGAACCATAGCGATGGCAGACCTGCTTTTCTTGCTTCCAGCCTTAAAGTCAAACAATTCTGTGTCTAGGAGACAAAGATGGCATGTGTGCAGAGAAAAACCTGGCTTTTCCTGTCACTGAGGCCAGACAGAAATGTCCCCATGGAGGAGACACCATGTGATACTTTGTTCCCTTCTGCTTTCCTAGAAAACCCTTTTGCCGTGCCTCAGGATGGGGGAGGTGAGACCCAAAGCACCTGGCTCAGCCTCCGAGAAGAACAACTTCAAGACGCCAGGGAGAGCCAAGACGGCTGTGGCGGTGCTGGAGGAGAAAATGCTACCTGTGCCCGAACCCCCTTCCTTGGACTTCTAAGACTAGAAGCAAGCAGTGGTGGGGGCCAGGGAGCAGGAAGGGGCTTCTGAGCCACCCGTCTGCGAGCAGTAGTCCTACTTTGGGCTGGTGGCTTCTGAGAGGTGGCACCACCGTGGACTCAGGATGACCGACACGGCTGCTCAGGCCAAGTCAAGCAGAAGGATTCAGGCCTGTGCATCCTATCCATGGCTCCCTTGCCCCTGCTCCCTCCAGTCGTGGCCCGTGGGCCTATCCATGTCAGAATTTTGAATGTGAGTGTGCGTGAGTGTGTGTGCGTGTGTATGATTAGGGGTGTCTTTTTGTTTGATTGGTTTTATTGGGGTCCCCCAAGTTCTCTGATGGGCCCCACTTGTGGTGGGGGTCCCGGCCAGCTCTTGCTGGCAGCTGTGAGCCAGATGGAGTTGGCAAGCATGGGGTACAGCCCCACTGTGCCTCCGGGGGTGCTTGGGATGTGGAAATGCCGGTGGGGATGCGTTCTTATGGAATTTTTTTCCCGTAATGACAGTGATAATGAGAGACACATCTCAGGCCATCTATGGGCCAGGCAGTAGACTGACTGTCTTCACACACACCCACTCTCATCACTTGGGAAGTGAGTAGGATGAACTCCCTGCAGAAATGGCCTGGGTCTCACAGCCAGGAGGAGACCAGTTCTTGGCTTGACCTCAGAGGTCTAAGAACCCAAAGGCAAATCTCCCCAGCCCAGGGTACCCACAGGTACAGTCCCTGGAGCATCTCCCCAGTGGCTTCTCAGTGGATGGGCCATTGTCCCAAGCTTTCCACCACTGCTGCCCCAGGACCCTCTTACAGCATATTCTGTTTAAGCACCTACTTATATCAGGCTTGCTGGGCAGTGATCTGGAAAGGAGCTGAGTCAGACAGGCCTCCTCCTTGCCCCCAGAGGGAAGAAACAGACACACAAATCTTTGCTGGACAGAGTGATGAGCACTATGGAAACCCAGAAGGGAAGGTTCTAGAAGCCCTTCCCACTTAAGGCGAGACTTCCATGCAAACCTGGATGTTCATAGTATCTGTCCACTGAGCTCACCACCACCGCCATCCACCCCACTGCCCCAGGGCGCACACATGGAAGGGCATGATCTGGGAAATGATCACATAAATCCCTGAAGGCCAAACTGGCAATGTAGACACCCTCATTCCGCTGGTGTTAGTGATGCCAGAATCTCCCCCAGCACCCAGCTGGGTGGGTCCCTGTTCCTCTGCTCAAGTACCTTTACTCAGCTAGACCCAGTGTCTCCAACGGACCCTCCATCCGTCACACGTGGCAGAGAGCAGACAGACCTGTGGTACTGGTCAGCTGGGGGAGAGGACAGGGGAGAAATAAGCAGTGAATAGGAAGGTAGTAACAGCAGTGAGCCCTAAGCCAAGAATTCAGTCAAAATGGGGTATGTGAGGGTTAAGTTTGGCTAGTCTGGGAAGGCCTTTCTGGGCAAGTTAAGCCCAGACCTGAATGGTCAGCAAGAGCCAGCCGTGGACATTGAAGATAGAAGAGATTTCCAGGCAGAGGGAACAGCTAGTGCAAAGACCCCGAGGCAGCAACCGGCTTGATGATCTCAAGGAACCAAGACAAAGTCAGGCTGGCACAGATGCAGAAGAAAGGTGGGAAGAGAGGCAAGTGAGAGCCCAGACACTGTGGTTCACTGAGACACCTGAGGCGGGACAGACATAACACCCACCCTCTGATAAAGCAGAAGGACATTTCAAGGGCATCAAGCATTCTGCATCCAGCTTGGCTCATCAACCCCATAGAGAAGGGACTCTTCCCATTTCATGGACTAAGATACTGAGACTCAGATGGGTCAAGTGACTTGCCCAAGGTCACAAGGGCAAGCTGAGAAAGACCCAGACCTATAGCTTGAGTCTCTCCTCCTCCAGACAGTGCTGCCAGAACCCAGGGGCACAGTTTGGCGGAGGCCAAGCTGGAGAACCTCTGCCTGGCTCTTGCTTAGGGATCAGCGCTGCTTCCTTCACCCTGGATGCTGAGTCATCCCCGGACCTGCCCCGGGGACTTGTCCAAGTGGGGCAGCTGTTGCCATGGAGGGTTGCTCAGCAGCCATTCGGCACAGCTGGATCAGCCCACACCGGCATCCCATGCAGAGAAACCACAGCCGGGGGGAGGGGGTTGGGCACGGGCCCAGACTGACATCAGCTCTGTAGGGAGATCAGGGTGGCCTCAGGAAGTCCTGTGCCTCCTCTACTGTCCGTTGCCCCATCTCTAAAAGGAAGGGGTTGGACCAGGTGTTTAAGGGGCTTGCATCTCCAGCTTCCTGAGGTTCCGGGTGGAGCTCATGCAGCTGTTCACATGGAGACACTTCCTCTGCCTAGAGGGAGCTGGTGGCCCTGCCTCCCTGCCACGAACACCGGGCCCAGGGTCACTGTCACAGAGGCCAGCAAGGGCTGCGGCCCCCTGATTTGTGCCACTCAGCTTGAGAACTTGCAGGACGCTGCTCCTGGCCCCACAGAGGTCTCTCCAGGAGGGACTGATGACCCCTTGGGTGTTTACGGTCGCAGCCGGTAAGGGATCAGAATGCTCTGCTGTAAACAGGGGGCCCCTCACCATGTAGCTCAGCAGCCATCACAGACAGCAAAGCAGCGGGCAGCCTGGGATGCAGGGGCAGAGCCTGGGGACCCACAGCCCTGCCCCGTCCCCACTGGGTAGTCTTGGGCAAGTCACCTCACCTCTCTGAGGTTCGCCTGTCCAGTGTGTGGGGTGGGGGCCGTGGCTGGAGTGATTGAGGGGTGGGGGCCATGTGGGTGGTGTGAATGCCCATCTGAAAGTCAGGCATGCCGTTCAGTCCCTCCTGATGTCCACAGGTCCTCAAAGCCCCCAGGGGATGGGCCACCCTGGCAAAAACCTGTCCCATCCTACCATGGCAGATAGATGTGCCAGTGAGTAGAGCGCCCCTGAGAAGAAGATGCTCAGGGTAGCAACAGGTTCAAGTAGAGATTTACAGACTTAGTGTTTTTTAGTGACTCCCAAACCTGTTTTTTCAAGCTGCCTACTTTTACTTTTTACTGTGAGCTTCTGGCTATTACCACGTACTTTGCAAAAATAACAACAACAATAATAATAATACTATGGAAAGAAAAACAAAAAAGAAGAGAAAGAAGATGGCAATATATCCGCTGAGGAATCTGCCCTTAACCCCTTGTATTCGTAAGGACTTTTTCCCACTGGGAACCGTGTGTTATCACAAGCAGTTTTATGCTTTCCTTCTCGTCTGTGTTTAGTGTAATTGTGCGTTTTGGAATCTCTACGCAGAACCAGTACCTGGTAGCACCCATGGGTCTCTCTGCCCTCGCCTGAACCTCGGAGATCCCCCTGCAGCTCAAGGAGCAGCCTGCTATACAGGGCCCGGGACCGCCAGATGCCTGCCCGACATCTGATGCTGCCCGGGACCCATAGGAAACAGTCCTTAACTTAAAACACATACACACACACGTGCACACGCACACACATGCACACACATGAATCTGCAGGTAGAGCCTGTCTCTCTGATGCTTTATAGCGAAATAGCAGGTAGGCAGCTAGTGTTCCTGGGGTGGTGGCATTTCGCTTCTTCATCCAACACCTTCAGGCGAGTTCAGCCCCCAGGCTGGAAAGGACTTGGGGGAATCAGGGAAAACATGACCAGGAGTGGGATTGGCAGTCTTCTTAAGAGAAGCTTCCTGGCTCCCTTGAGGCCATTCCACCGAGATTATGGGTGTGGCTGGACCTGGCACCATCTCCCATGTGCCCAGCAGATGCCCAGACCCCTGCCCACACCAGGCTGGGGTCCCACCACTTGGCTATCTCTCCAGACCACAATCCCTGCGCAAGCCCTGTCTCCTGGCTCCTCTGACATGCCATTTAGTGTGTCTACCAGAGGTCATGCCATGAAAGAAGACAAGCTTCCCAGAGTCTCAGGCTTTTAAAAATTGTTTATTGGTTTATTTTCATTTCTTCAGTTTGGCTGATTGGCCCCCACCAGTAGGAGGAGTCTTGGCCTAGGTGGTCCTGAGAGGTGAATTTGCAGATTCGGCAGTGACCTCAGTTGACCTGACAGCCTCAAGCAGAGATGCTGGCGGTGTTGCTTGTCAGTGTTGAGGGGCAGCCGTGTCATTACACAGACGTCTGGGTGGGCCCCCCTCTCTGCGGCAACTTTGGGGGATCCTTATCTTACTGCTCATCAGTGAGCATCAGATAGCGTCTGCCTGTTCTCAATGGCCTTCTGAAAGGTCAGCGGGGCAGCCGCCCACCCAGTGACTGGACGACACTCTGGTCACTGCCGCCTGCAGCCCCAGAACTCACCACCAGGCTGGGGTGATATCCTGTCCCCTCTGGAAAATCCACACTTCACACCGCGTCACCGTGTGACCGACTCCAAGCTCCCCAGCAACTCCTGAGGGCATAAATGCAGTGGCAGATGGTACTTAAGTGATCGTATGCAGCTCTGGGGCCCATGGCCTGAAAACTCAAAAGTTGAGTTGAGCAGTCAGGTGAGACAGAAGAGTCTAGAAAATCCATTTTGCTCATACATGCATTCATTCATCTGTTCAACAAAAATTTACCCAGCGCCCCTCTGGGAACAGTTCCTGCTGCAGATGGAGAAGGCAGGGGAACCTGCCGTGTCCGAGGGAGAGGCTGGGACCTCCTGTGAAATGACTTGCTGTGCCTGATGGTTAGGAATGCTCAAATCCACAGGGAGAATAAGTGACCTTGGAGGTGACATTGTTCCCCCCGCCCCCAAGCCTCCAGTCCAAGACGCTGCCAGATAGTCGGTGCTAGACAGATGCTTGGTGAGTCAGCGGCTTTGACTGCCGGTTACACTGCACCTAAAACTCCTATCCTCCCATCAAAGCCCTGACCATGTGCCCTTGACGGACTGAAATTCAGGGCTGCTGCAGTGCCCGCCTCCAGGAGGCACCATTTCTATAGACGGCGCTGTGAACAGCCGCCCCTGGGTTGGTGCAGTGAGCTGTCCTGTGAATTGCCCTAAAGTGCTCTCTGAAATGTGCAGGAATCCATTGAAGCCAGCGAACCCCCAAGAGGGTCACCACGCACGTGACCAAAAGTTGCAGATGCCGTGGCCTCTGCGGGCATCCGGCGTGGACGCAACTGGACCCAAACTGGTGACCCTGAGAGAGTCTCTTCTTGGAACCTCACCTCGGGTTCTCACCTTGGTTCCTTCCTGTCTCTCCCCCATCTTCTGGGTTAAAGCTAGTGGGCTATGTCACGGTCAGCTAGCCAGTCAGAGTCTAGGTGATGGGCAGTAACTAAGAGAGGACTGGGAGGGTGAGGGGCCCAGTGCCCCTGACCAGGCGGGACCCCCTTGCCCCCAGCCAGACAAGGGCACAGACAGACTGGTCTCTCTCCTGTAAGCCCCCGTTTCACATGCGCAGGCATGGGGTCTCTCTGAGAGCTGATAACCGGGAAAACCAAAAACCAATAATATTCCTAATAATAATAATATAATGTAATAACAATAATGTGTTTTACACGGACCGCTGTTGCACTGCTTTTGTCTTTATATACAGTAGTTTTTATAAAGATGTCCTTAGGTTTTAATAAAGGAGTGTCACATCAACTCTTCCCTGTCCTGAAATTTGTTTTCATGTTCTACCATGTCCCTGGGGGGCAGCTGCGCTCACATCTGTTGTTGCTCCATCAGGGAGGGTGGACCCCCAGGGCCTGGGGGGTCTCAGCCGAGGAGCTGCCTGGGGTGGCGTTAGGGGCAGCCGGTCACACAGGGTCCCCCCAGAAAGCTTCAGAGGGTCCACAGCCAAAGGCAAGATCGAGAGGGCAGATGATGACCGCCTTGCAGAGGGCAAGAACCAGGTGGGAAAGCAGACAGGGCCGCCCAGGGGGGCACTGGCGGGTGGCGGGTGGGTCAGCAACAGTTGCTGGGGACTCAGCGCTGTCCCCGATGGTGCCCGTGGACGATGCAGGCAGAGGGCGGCTCTGCTGGTCAGCGGGTTTCCGGGCCCCACTTGGAAGACAGCCCCCCAGCAGCAGGGCTGCCCTCAGGCTGGCGGGTCCGCGGTGGAGGACCAGCCTCCGCGCTCCAGCAGGGACAGACACTCTTACTGGGCAAATAGGGTTCTGTGCCTCCAACCCAAGGGGGGCCACGCTGGAGCCTCTTTCCCCCAGTCTTCAACCCCATCATTCCCACCTGGCCCAGATCAGTAGCAGCCCTCTGGCCGGGTCCAGCTCAGCTTGGGAGTTTCGGGCTCAGGTGCTAGTCAAATCCTCCCCGCCAGCCCACCCGACTTGAGCTCCACCCCAAGGTCCAGACTCTCAGCACACACCCTCCTCCTCCCCAGACCTCGCCCAGCACCCCCACCCAGCCTCCTGGCTGGAGCAGAGAAAAGGACCAGGCAAAGGTTGGGGGTGGACAGGGTTGACGTCCCTGTTCTGCTGCAGGCACGTCCTTGGGGTACGTTGAGGATCTTTGGAGAGGCTGTGGGGAGGGTCTTTCATGCCCTTGTTTTCAGGCAAGGAGGGCCAGGCCAGGATGCAGCCTCATGCCCACACACATGCACACTCAAACACACACACACACACACCCCTCCCTGCCTTGGTGCTGGGAGAGGGACAGAATAACCTTTTGAATAAAGATTCCGCTGGAAAGCTGCCTTCTGTCTCCAGTGGTCCCTTCCCCCACCACGGTTAGCTCCGGCTCCAGCTGCCGACAGGGGTGCCGACATGAGAACGGACAGTCGTGGCTCCAGAGGCTTCAGGATCTCAGGTGCCCAGTCGAATGTCTCAGACTTGATCCGATGGGCAGCGGGGAGCCGTGGTCAGGCCAGGGGCACAGGAGAGGCAAGATCAATCTGTCCTGGGGGACAGCAAGGTCTGGGCCTGGAAAGGATGCTCTCCGGCAGGACTTCGTAGGCTGAAGGCCATCAGCGATGACGGTGGAGAAGATGAGCTGTGCTGGCTCCCGCCCCGCTTCTCTGGACCCCCTTCCTCTCCTGCTCGGCCCCTGAGCCATTGGGCACAGCTGACCGGTGCTTCCTTAGCGGGGAAGCACAGCCTGTGGTCCATACTGGACAGATACTACTTCCTCCCCTAGAGAAATGTCTGCAGGAAGTAGGGCCACCTGCCTCCACGCTGGGAGCAGGCCAAGGGGTCCTCCCGGGATGACTGTCTTCATGCCACCCCGGCTCCGAGCCACCACAAAACGAAGCAGCCAAGGCTTCAGCCACGCTGAGTCCTATCTCAAGATTCCATCCCCCGTTGCCTATTGACAACACCCCCTTCAATCTCGTATCACGGGTTTCCCCTTCTCCTGGGTCAGTACTGCCGGCGTTCGAATAGGCCTTCGTTTCAGCCGTCCGAAAGGCACACCCCACCACACACCTCCAGTGATCAGACTGTGCCCTGACCCCCTGCCCAGCCCGTGAGAGCAGCTGGAAACCTTAGGCCACATGCATTTTTTAAAACTACCTGAGGGCACTAGAGAGCTGACAAGGTAGCAGAGAATTTTGACTTCGAGGCCTGGAAGAAAACAAACGCAGAAACAGGAGGTGGCTTGGGCTGATTTTCCCCTGGGGACTTACTGACTCTGAAGGAAGGGCTGAGAGGATGAGCGAGGCTGGGGGGAGGCGTGGGAGTCCAGGACCTCTGGAGGGAGGGATGTGCAGCCCCCGTTACTGATGGGGACACCAAAGGCTGTACCAGGAGAATAAGGGTGAGCCCCTGCAGCTCAGTTCTGCTTCCCTTGGGGGCCCAGAGACACCCAAATCCTGAAATCACTTTAAGGGGATCCCAGATTGCTAACACGCCCACGTAACTGATAGCAGCAAATGCTGATCTTCCCCCAGAGGGATCTCATCATCCCAGGCTTCAACATATTTCTGCAAACCATTTATCAAGTCTCTACACCCTCAGAGGTAGCCAGGCACAGGATGCAGCAATATGCATAAGAAACAGCAGAAACAGATCACAGGAGAGGCCCGCAGAGGCTCCAAAACAACTGCCTTTAATAAGCTCAAGATGACAGCCCTCTGCAGTACCCTGGCCTGGAGAACCCCATGCACAGAGGAGCCTGGCGGGCTACAGTTCATGGGGTTGCGAAGAGTCGGATCTGACTCAGCGGCTAAACAACAAAAAATACTCAAACCCATAAAATTATGTCTAAAAATTGAAAACCAAATGCATAAAATATGTAAATATTTTATATCATATAACTATATTATAAAAATATTATATAGGAAGTTTTTAAAAGAGCCAATTAGAAATTGTAGAAGTAAAAGTATAATTACTGAAATTAAGATCTCAGTAAATGGGTTTAATTTACTGAAGCTCCAATACTTTGGCCACCTGATGTAAAGAGCCAACTCATTGGAAAAGACCCTGATGCTGGGAAAGATTGAAGGCAGGAGGAGAAGGGGGCGACAGAGGACGAGATGGTTGGATGGCATCACCGACTCGATGAATATGAGTTTGAGCAAGCTCTGGGAGATGGTGAAGGACAGGGAAGCCTGGCGTGCTACAGTCCATGGGGTCACAAAGAGTTGCACACGACTGAGAGACTGGACAATGACAAAATGGGTTTAAAGACAAACAAGGCAAGAATGTCTGCTCTCACCACTGTTTGTCAGGATAGAGCCCAAAGTTCCAATCAGCGCAACAAAGGCAAGAAACAGAAATAAAAGGCATGCAGATGAAAAAGGAAGGATTAAAACTGTCTCTGTTCGTAGAGATGTGATTGTCTATCAAAAAAAAAAAGCCAAGGAAGCTACAAAAGGGACTACTGGAACCAATAAGTGAGTTTATAAGATCACAGATGAACACACAAAAACCGACTGTATGTCTAGGTACTAGCAATGATCATATGCGTCACTTCAGTTCAGTTCAGTCGCTCAGTCGTGTCCAACTCTGCAACCCCATGAATCACAGCACACTGGGCCTCCCTGTCCATCACCAACCACCAGAGTTCATTCAAACTCACGTCCATCGAGTCGGTGATGCCATCCAGCCATCTCATCCTCTGTCGTCCCCTTCTCCTCCTGCCCCCAATCCCTCCCAGCATCAGAGTCTTTTCCAATGAGTCAACTCTTCGCATGAGGTGGCCAAAGTACTGGAGTTTCAGCTTTAGCATCATTTCTTCCAAAGAAATCCCGGGGCTGATCTCCTTCAGAATGGACTGGTTGGATCTCCTTGCAGTCCAAGGGACTCTCAAGAGTCTTCTCCAACACCACAGTTCAAAAGCATCAATTCTTCGGCGCTCAGCTTTCTTCACAGTCCAACTCTCACATCCGTACATGACCACCGGAAAAACCATAGCCTTGACTAGACGGACCTTTGTTGGCAAAGTAATGTCTCTGCTTTTGTATATGCTATCTAGGCTGGTCATAAAAAATTACAATTTCTTTAAAAAATTGAAGTGTGGGGACTTTGCTGGCCGACCAGTGGTTAAGACTTCGCCTTTCAGGGCAGGGCGTGTGGGTTTGATCCCTGGTCAGGGAGCTAGGATCCCACAGGCTTCCTGACCAAGAAACCAAAACGTAAAACAGAAGCAATATTGTAACAAATTCAACAAAGGCTTTAGGGACTTTCCTGCTGGTCCAGTGGTTAAGAATCCACCTTGCAATGCAGGGGACATGGGTTAGATCCCTGGTTGGAGAACTAAAATCCGACGTGACATCAGGGCTGCTAAGCCGTAGTTCTGCAACTACTGAGCCAGCACACTCCGGAGTCCACAGGCCACAACCAGAGAGACTTCCAGTCGCAACCACCGCAGCCCGCACACCGCAGCTAGAGAACCCGCGCACCACAATGGCGACTGGGGCCTGACACGGCCAATTAAACAAATTAAAATCCACGACTATAAAAAATCTTCAAGAATTAAAGTGTAAATCTAAGAAAACACATATAGGACTTTTATACTAAGACTACAAAATGCTGCTGATCAAAGATCTAAATAAACGAGAAAATGTACCTTGTTGAAGCATTGGAAGACCCAAGGTGGTAGAGATGCCAGTTCTCCCAAAACTGATATATATAAAGTAAATAGCTACCATGTATCACATAATTGAGCAACTGTCAACAGACCTCAAAGGGCCTTTTTTGACCACAATGCCATAAAGATAAAACTCTAAGAAGAAAAGTAATAACTAGAGAATTCCTACTTGTTTGGAAACAAATAGCCTAAGGTCAAAGAAGAGAGCATAATTGAAATTGGAAATATTTGAGCATGAAAGAAATGATACATATTAAAACTTGTGAGTGAAAGCCACTTAGTTGTTTCCGACTCTTTGTGACCCCCTGGACTATACAGTCCATGGAATTCTCCAGGCCAGAATACTGGAGTGGGTAGCCTTTCCCTTCTCCAGGGTTCTTCCCAACCCAGGGATTGAACCCAGGTCTCCTGCCTTGCAGGCGGACTCTTTACCAGCTGAGCCACCCAGAAGCCCAAGAATACTGGAGTGGATAGCCTATCCCTTCTCCAGTGGATCTTCCCAACCCAGGAAACAAACTGGGGTCTCCTGCACTGCAGGCAGATTCTTTACCAGCTGAGCTACCAGGGAAGCCCTTTAAAACTTGTAGGGTACAGTTAAATTAGTCCTTAAAGGAAAATTTAAGCTAAAGAGCATATATTGGTAAAAAATTAAAAAATTCAAAGGAGTTCTAAATAAATGAAAAGATATAATGTGTTCATGGATTGGATGACATTCTCCCCAAATTTATTTACAAGTTTTGCTGTTCAGTCACTAAGTCATGTCTGACTTTCTGCCACCCCATGGACTTGAAGCAGGCCAGGCTTCCCTGTCCTTCACTATCTCCTGGAGTTTGCTCAGATTCATGTTCATTGAGTTGGTGATGCTATCTAACAATCTCTCCTCTGTCACCCCCTTCTCCTCTTGCCGTCAATCTTTCCCAGCATTGGAGTCTTTTCCAATGAGTTGGCTCTTCACATCAGGTGACCAAAGTATTGGAGCTTCAGCTTCACCATCATGCCTTCCAATGAATAGTCCAAGGGACTCTCAAGAGTCTTCTCTAACACCGCAGTTGAAAAGCATCAATTCTTCAGCACTCAGCTTTCTTTATGGTCCAACTCTCACATCCATACATGACCACTGGAAAAACCATAGTTTTGACAATATGGACCTTTGTTGGCAAACTGATGTCTTTGCTTTTTAATACAGAAGTTTAACTAACTTCCTGAAAACTAATGATTTAGCCACACTTCTCACAAATCAAAAATAGTATAGCCAAATAAGCCAAAGGAAGAAGGAAAGAACAATGAAGATAAATATGGAACTAATGAAAAAGGAAATAAACAGAACAGAGAATCGGCAAGGTCAAGTGCTAGTTCCTTGAAAAAATTAATAAAACTGATAACTTCTCAGCAAACTTCATCAACAAAAAAGAAGACAGAGATTCCCAATGTCAGGAATTATTACTAAAAGCAAGATACCACAATACATCAGGAAAACATAAAAAAGATAAGAGACTGTTACAAAAAGTTGCATCCAAACATCTGAAGATTGAAAAGAAATGAATGATTTTATTTTGTAAATTATAATTTCCCAAAACTGTTACTAGAGAAATAGAACCCTGTGGAACCCTATAATTATTAAGTAAATTAAATCTTCCCCGCTAAGAAACACCCAGGCCCTGCAAATTCAACCAAACATTTAAAGAAGAAATAATGCTAGGTCTTCTCTAGAGAATAGAAGCTTACAAGATCTTCTCTAGAGAATAGAAAAAAATATATAAAATGAATATAAAAGAGTATACAATGGCCTCAACTCATTTTATGAAGCTGGATTTACCCTGATACCAAAACCTGACCAAGTGAACCTCAGTCATCAACAGAGATGCAAAATCTGAATCAAAAGATGGCAAAGGAAATGCAGCACTCTACTTAATCAGGGGTACCCCAGGGGTCTCAGGTGGGCTTAACCTCCAAAAGCAATAAAAATAATCCACATTATATTTATTATGCATTGGGATATAAGAAGAGAAAATATATGATCACTTCAATAGACAGAGAAAAAGTATAACATTCAACACCTGTTTGAAAATTGTAAACAAGCTGGGATTACGAGGGAGCTTTCTTTAAACAGACAATAGACACTCATGGAAAACTTATAGAAAACATCTTACAGGTCTTAATGCTTTAAATATTGAAAGCTTTCCTTTCAGATCAGGAACAAGCCCACAATACCTGCTATCATCATCTCAATCCACTGTTGACTATGAAACCCTGGCAGCATTGTAAGGCAAAGGAATAAAAGATGGAAAGATGGGAAAGGAGATTCAAGTGTTGGCTTGCAAGATGATTTGATTGCACAGGTACAATCAGAATAATCTAATTTAAATTAGATCCAGGGGCTAAAGATAAAAACTTCCCAGGTGGCTCAGTGGTAAAGAACCTGCCTGCCAATGCAAGAGAGGCAGGTTCAATCCCTGGGTCAGGAAGATCCCTGGAGAAGGGAATGGCAACCGACTGCAGTATTCTTGCCTGGAAAATCCCACAGACAGAGGAGCCTGGCGGGATATAGTCCACAAGGTCACAAACATCAGACATGACTCAGCACACACGCACAAACGTAAAAGATGCATATCTCATTCAAGCAAAATCTAATATGGGTTGATTAGACCTACTTTGCCATACAGCACTCAGGGATCTAGGCACCCTCTTGTCTACCAGCATCTTGTCTCATGGTCTCCAGGGTTGCCATGGCAAGGACAGATGGATAGTAAGTGAAGTTCATCAGTCCTTCCGTGCTTCGGTTCTGAAGCAACAGGTGTCATTTACACTCACATTCCATTGGCTGGAACCAGTCACATGGCCCCACCTAACTACCTGAGAACTGACGAGTAAGATCCTCCATGGTGCCCAAATAGTCAGGTCACACCATACCTTCTCCACCTGCCAGCGTCCCTGAATCTAGGTAGAAATCTTGGATCTTTGAGTGAGTGGCCTGCACAGTGCTCCCCAGGGTCTCTGTACCATTCCCTCTTGATGTGGAAATCTTGTGAACTACAATGCCACCCTCCACATCAGTAAACCAAGGATGCTGCAACCATCAAACGATCGCATTACAGCTGCCCTGATAGTGAGCCCTAAGGGGACTCAGCATGAGAAAGCACAGGATGCCAGCTCCGGTAGCCGAGGTGCATATCAAAGGAATGATTTCAAAGAAGATGTGGTATGAATATACAAAGGAATATTACCCGGCCATAAAAAAGAATGAAATGATGCCATTTGCAAAAACATGAATGGACCTAGGGATGATCAAACTAAGTGAAGTAAGTCAGACAAAGACAAATATGACATTGCTTATACACAAAATCTAAAAAAAAAAAATGATACAAATGAACTTATTTACAAACAGAAACAGATTCACAGACTTCAAAAACAAATTTACAGTTACCAAAGGGGGAACAGGGCAAGGTGGGGGTAAATTAGGAGTTTGGGATTCGCATATACACATTACTGTATATAAAGTAGATGATCGACAAGGACTTACTGTATTACACAAGGAACTCAGTATCCTGTACTAACGTACATGGGAAAAGAATCTGAAAAAGAACGGATATATGTGCAACTGAATCACTACACTGTGTACCTGAAAGTAACATAACTGTAAATCAACTATACTTCAATATAAGATAAAAATTAAATTAAAATGTTTTTCAAAAAAAGGAATGATTTCAGTGAGCCCAGACTCTTGCATCTTCCCATACATTGAAAAGCACTAAATTCCTTAACTTGAGATATCTAGATTTCTTTTATTAACAGTAACCCTCCGATATTCCAACTACCTGGTCTTTTGTTGCAAAAATCCCTACATATCCTGGCTCCCCACTTGCCTCTTTGGAACAATGTTTCAGCGTTATCTGAGATGCGGTGCCCCAGGCTTGAAGTCCTTCCAACGTCTGCTGAATAAAACATAATTCTCAACTATTAGGTTGTGCTTTTTTTTCAGTTGACAACCTACAAACTGAAAGAGGCATTATCATCAGACCCAGGGTCCACTGATGGGCAGCCAGGACAACGTGCAGTGGAAACGGGAAGGATGGAGGTAGGGTCACGGCTCTATGACGATTCAGAAACCCTGCTGGGTGGGCGTTGCCAGGATTCCTTGATCAGGCTCCTCTGGGAAGAAGCCCCTTGTTGGTTATTCTCCTTAGCCCTTTTCTGTGTTCCCCAGCACCTCCCTGGACACATCTGCAGTGGACATAGGAGGCCAGGCCATCCTTGGGGGCTGTGATGCTATCTGCCCACTGATGACTGGGAACCCAAGGCTTTTTGGGGGGGGGGTTTGGGAGTTTTTTAAAATTTCTATTGGCATATAGTTGCTTTACAATGATGTTTTAGTATCTGCTAGTGCTTTGGCCACCTCATGCGAAGAGTTGACTCATTGGAAAAGACTCTGATGCTGGGAGGGATTGGGGGCAGGAGGAGAAGGGGACGACAGAGGATGAGATGGCTGGATGGCATCACCGACTCGATGGACGTGAGTTTGGGTGAACTCCGGGAGTCGGTGATGGACAGGGAGGCCTGGCGTGCTGCAATTCATGGGGTCGCAAAGAGTCGGACACGACTGATCGACTGAACTGACTGAACTGACTGATACAGCAAAATGAATCAGCCATATATCCCCTCTTTTTTGGACTTCCTTCCCATCTAGGTCACCACAGAGCACTGAGTAGAGTTCTGTGTTCTCTACAGTAGGTCCCTATTAGTCATCTGTTTCATAAATAGCAGTGTATGTATGACAATCACAACCTCCCCATTCATCCCGCCCACCCCTTTCCCCCTTTGGTGTCCATATGTCGATTCTCTATGTCTGCATCTCTATTTCTGCTTTGCAAATAGGGTCATCTTACTGTTTTCTTAAATTCCACATATATGCATTAATATACAATATGCGTTTTTCTCTTTCTGACTTACATCACTCTGTAGAACAGTCTCTAGGTCTATACACGTCTCTGCAAATGGCACAATTTTGCTCCCAAGGCTTGTTTTAAGTCAAGAACAATCAAAGCCTTATTTTAATCCAAGTCTTGGGTTCCTTTCACAACACGATTTCCTTAAAAACCTAATAAGCTTTGAACTTGTTTCCAGTTAGTTCCGTGCTCCACACCTCCACCCAAATGTCCTGTTTGCGGTATTGGTCTCAGTTCTGCTTATCTTCCTTTTCGCCCCAAAGTCTTACCCGCTCACCATTTAACAGCAGCTACCTTGAGTCTCCTGGGACCTCTTTTTCAACCTGCTTTTTGCCCTGAGGTAGTTTGAGCCTTTGTTGTTCAACGACTTTCTCCATCCTGTATCAAGTTATTTTTGGCTTTCCAAGTTTGCTAAGCCCCTAATTTCTGGAATTTCTCTGTTCTCTTTATTTCTGATCACAAACTAACCACTTCCTTCCTGAATTCACAAAAAACATCTATTTGAGGGTAGTCAACAGCCAAGACACACTGATAATATCCTGCTTTCTTACCTCTTGTTTTAGTGTTCAATTGGCTTCCCTGGTGACTCAGACGGTAAAAAACCTGCCTGCAATGCAGAAGACCAGAGCTCGATCCCTGGGTCAGGAAGATCCCCTGGAGAAGGGAATGGCGACCTCTCTAGTATTCTTGCCTGGAGAATTCCACGGACAGAGGAGCCTGGTGGGCTACAGGGTCACAAAGTGTCGGACACGACTGAGCGACTATCATTTTTCACTTTTCTCAGTTGTCTATAAATTAGTGCAAACTGATTGAAGGAAATGTGTTGGCGTTTATAACCTGGATTGCCAGCCTCCAGCATCGATGTCCTTGGCACTGACCACCAGCCACTAGGCCAGTGCTGCGCATTTTAGCTTTCACATGCAGCAACATTGATTATTGGCCCGAGAGGATAGGCTGTGCTGAGTTCAAAACAAAGGGCTATTTATCCCTCAGGCAAAGATGATGCAAACAGGCAACACTGCAGAGAAAGCCTCTTCCATAAAGTGATTCGGGGACCCAGCGGCTTTCATCTTGAGTCTCCATGAGTTCAACGCGGTGGCCCGGTGGTAAGTGCTCTGAAAGGAACGCAGCAAGACGAAGAGGCACTCTTGAAGACCTCATCCCAGAAACTTGTATATGTTGTCTTCCTAAAATCTCCCAAATGGAAACTGACTATAAAGACACTGGGGTCAAATCAATCTGCTGTTGGCTTGAGAATAGATGGATTAGAATACAGAAATATATGTGAGTATGTTTGCGACCCCATGGACTGCAGCCCTCCAGGCTCCTCTATCCATGGAATTTCCCAGGCATGAATACTGGAGTGGGTAGCCATCCCCTTCTCCAGGGGATCTTCCCCACCCAGGGACTGAACCAGCATCTCCTGCATTGCAGGCAGATTCTTTACTGACTGAGCCAACGGGGAAGCCCCGTGTTTGATAACAAAAGTAATATTTCAGTACAATGGGGAATCATTCATTAATATATATCTATTATGATTGTTGCACTAAATCACAAATATTTCCAAATGATACCAGCATGACTAGCTACCCATCAGAAACAAATAAAATTGGACTCCTATTTTAGCCATATGTAAAAAATAAACTTCAT
The DNA here is from genome assembly GCF_029407905.1 of Bubalus kerabau. NCBI lineage: Eukaryota > Metazoa > Chordata > Mammalia > Artiodactyla > Bovidae > Bubalus > Bubalus kerabau. The sequence continues at coordinate 5,142,378 of NC_073624.1, forward strand.
ATTAAAGACGATACAAATGCAGCCAGAAATGCTAAAGAGTTGTATGAACATTACCAAGACCAGATACCCAGTAGCTGTAGAAGGAATAATAAACAGTAACACAAAAATTATGTTTTCCATGACAAAAGGTAATACAAAGTCAATATGTGGACAAGCGATTTAAACACAGAACACATATAAGGCTTACATCTGATTTATGGAGAGTGTGCAGAAATTGGTAGAAAGGAATAAACAACCCAATAGGAAAAAAAAAAAAAAAAGGCGGGACACCAAGAAGCAATTCACAAAATGAATCCAAATGGCAACCAACCTCTGAAAAAACCTGCATGTTCACCAGCATGAGAGAGGGGAGCAAAGTGAGATAGCAGAGCCGCTTTACACCAGACTGGTAAATGTGAATCCATGGTCAGCAGTGGAATGGGGAAAAGGCACTCGTGCTCTGGTGCTAGACATGAGATCAATTACATCAGCTGTTGAAAGAAACCTTAAAATATCCATGAACATTACATATACCCTTTAACCTAGCATGGGTGGAATGGAACTTGCTGGAATGGAAACCAAACGATGCTTATTGGCAGGGGAAGAGAATCAGTAATGTGCTGCTGAATGAAAAACAACCTGTGCGTGCGTGCTAAGTTGCTTCAACTGTGTTCACCTCTTGTGACCCCATGGACTTACCTTTCATTATGGAAAACATAATTTTTGTGTTACTGTTTACTATTCCTTCTACAGCTACTGGGTATCTGGTCTTGGTAATGTTCATACAACTCTTTAGCCCACCAGGCTCCTCTATCCATGGGATTATCCAGGCAAGAACACTGCAGTCAGTTGCCATGTCCTTCTCCAGTGGATTTTCCCGACCCAGGGATTAAACCTGTGTGGCTTGTGTCTCTTGAATCCACAGGAAGGTTCTTTACCACTAGCACCACCTAGGAAGCCCGAGAAACAACCCAGCCTCCAGGAGAAAAGAGGCAGACATCTGTGTACATACCTGTATTTATTATAAAATGTATTAATGGAAAGGATGTGTGGCATAACATTTACGAGTAATAATAAAATATACAACACCTTTTGTTATAAACTTGATGTGGTCAGCTGATCTTCACAGAATGTTTTTGTTGATCTTTGCCAAACTCTTGTACATGGAGACAACCTATAGCTGGAACCCAGGAATAAATGTCGGTTCAATATGAACATGCATATTTCTCAAATAGGAAGACAATAGGGACTTCCTCGGAGAAGGCAATGGCACCCCACTTCAGCACTCTTGCCTGGAAAATCCCATGGGCGGAGGAGCCTGGTGGGCTGCAGTCCATGGGGTCGCTAAGAGTCGGACATGACTGAGCGAGTTCACTTTCACTTTTCATTTTCATGCATTGGAGAAGGAAATGGCAACCCGCTCCAGTGTTCTTGCCTGCAGAATCCCAGGGATGGGGGAGCCTAGTGGGCTGCCGTCTATGGGGTCACACAGAGTCGGACACGACTGAAGTGACTTAGCAGCAGCAGCAGCAGGGACTTCCTGGTGGTCCAGAGGCTAAGACTGGGTGTTCCCAATGCAGGAAGCACGGGTTTGATCCCTGGTTAGGGAACTAGATCCCACATGCTGCAACTGAAGAACTGCTACAAAGACTGGGCATGGCCAAATAAATAAATATTTTTAATGAAAGAGAGCAAGATGTCAGGGAAGCAAAGAAGACATGTGTTGAAACGTCACTCGTTCACCATCTTTATTGACTTGAATCAGATCAGATCAGATCAGTCGCTCAGTCGTGTCTGACTCTTTGCGACCCCATGAATCGCAGCATGCCAGGCCTCCTTGTCCATCACCAACCCCCTGAGTTCACTCAGACTCACGTCCATTGAGTCCGTGATGCCATCCAGCCATCTCATCCTCTGTCGTCCCCTTCTCCTCCTGCCCCCAATCCGTCCCAGCATCAGAGTCTTTTCCAATGAGTCAACTCTTCGCATGAGGTGGCCAAAGTACTGGAGTTTCAGCTTTAGCATCATTCCCTCCAAAGAAATCCCAGGGCTGATCTCCTTCAGAATGGACTGGTTGGATCTCCTTGCAGTCCAAGGGACTCTCAAGAGTCTTCTCCAACACCACAGTTCAAAAGTATCAATTCTTCGGTGCTCAGCCTTCTTGGCAGTCCAACCCTCACATCCATACATGACCACAGGAAAACCCATAGCCTTGACTAGATAAACAGTTTCCAAATCCTGGGAGAACAGTTCCTCACATTTTTCCTGCTAGTCACAGTGTAATAGCTGCAGACACGAATCTGCATTATTAATATTACATATTTCTTAAGTCTAGACAACCAAGAAAAGGATCAGTCAAGCCCTGACTCGTAATGTGTGGCACTTCCTGTGGTCTGTGTGCTCTCGCCGTGGCCAGCTTTAAACCGGCCACAGGACGCGTCTGATGGCGGACTTACGAAGAGGGGCCCAGAAGCATGCCGTTGGGTTGTACTTTATAACAGATGTAAATAACCTGGAGCATCAGGAATAGTGAAATCATTAGAAAGTGATTCGTTTGGAGTATTACCTTTGTTTCTAGTATAATGTATGTATTTACTTACACATTTATAGAATGTAATTTTTTTATTGGCTACATTTTAATACAGTTCTCAGCATTCAGAAAACTAAGATCATCTCATCTTGTCCCATCACTTAATGGCAAATAGATGGGGAAACAATAGAAACGATGAGAGACTACTTTTGGGGGCTCCAAAATCACAGCAGATGGTGACTACAGCCATGAAATTAAAAGACGCTTGCTCCTTGCAAGAAAAGCTGTGACCAACCATATTGAAAAGCAGAGACATTACTTTGCCAACAAAGGTCCATCTAGTCAAGGCTATGGTTTTTCCTGTGGTCATGTATGGATGTGAGAGTTGGACTGTGAAGAAAGCTGAGCACCGAAGAATTGATGCTTTTGAACTGTGGTGTTGGAGAAGACTCTTGAGAGTCTCTTGGACTGCAAGGAAATCCAACCAGTCCATCCTAAAGGAAATCAGTCCTGAATATTCATTGGAAGGACTGATGCTAAAGCTGAAACTCCAATACTTTGGCCACCTGATTTGAAGAGCTGACTCATTGGAAAAGACCCTGATACTGGGAAAGATTGAAGGCAGGAGGAGAAGGGGACTACAGAGGATAAGATGATTGGATGGCATCACTGACTCCATGGACATGAGTTTAAGCAAGCTCTGGGAGTTGGTGATGGACAGGGAGGCCTGACGTGCTGCAGTCCACGGGTGGACACAACTGAGTGACTGAACTGAACTGAACATTTTCATAACTGGCTCACAAAACTCCTGAAGCATTAACGACAGGCTTTCACCAGCCGGGATGAGCTGGCTCCAGCTCACAAGTTTGGGATGGCTGACTGGTGTGCAATGGCCACAGGATGGGAGAATTTTATGCAACTACTTAAAAGAATGAACTGGAGTTCCACAAGGGTTGTGGAGGGGGTTTTACAAAGAACTCTCTGAGAAGAAAAGCAAAATATAGGCAAGTGAATATAATATTGATCACGTTTGGGTAACAGAAGGCCCTCCGCCCGTCAGAGAAACCTCTCCAGAGGTGTCTGTACAGACTAATAAATGGTTGCTCAAGTGTTTATGGAGAACCAGGCAGCAGGATCTGGGGACATCGGGTGGGAAGTGTGGGAAGGAGAGATGGGAGCCAAGCAAAACAGGCAAACAGAACACAAAAGCTGCCAGTGAAGCAAGCCGCGCATGTGTTAACACAGTTCGGCAGCTGTGGGTAGTGTATGCATGTACGTGCTCATGTCATGAAAATGTATTTTTTAATCTAGTTCTCCGATGGACAGTTGTTTAGATTGTTTATTGTTGTTTAACAAACCACCCCAAAAGGTAGTAACTTGAAACGCCGATAACCGTTTACTACGGCAATTCTGCGGGTGGAGTGTGTGGGTCTCCTGCTTTGGGTGGTGTTGGCTTGGCGCATTAGGATGGCTGGAGGTTCAACATGGCCTGGCTGGCATGCTGGCACGGCTGGCGCAGCTGGCAGGTGACGCTGGCTCTGGGGTGGCAGCTCAGCTGGTTATACCAGGCGTGGACTTCCGATCTCCTCTACGTGGACCCACCACACGGCTGCTTGGGCTTCCTCACAGCATGGTGACAGGGTGCTAAGGAGTGAGGCAGTGAGTGGAGGAGGTGACAGTAAGGAGGGGGTGGATGGGTGTGCACGCTCGTTCGCTCAGCTGTGTCTGACTCTTCGCGACCCCATAGGACCATAGCCCATCAGGCTCCTCTGTCTGTGGGATTTTTTTAGGCAAGAATCCTGGCGTGGGTTGGCCCTTCCTCCTCCAGCGGATCTTCCTGACCCAGGGATCTCCAGCCTCTCCTGCATTTTGCAGGGGGATTCTTTATCTGCTGAGCCAATGGTGAAGCCCAAGGAAAGGTGTAGGAGGTCAAATTATACCAGACCTGGTAGATCCCTGTGAGGGATCTGGTTTGTATTGGGTTTGGATTTGTATTGAGTTGGCCCCAAATGCCCATTTGGGTTCTTTCCATACTATCACATGGAAAGCCCGAACGAACTTTGCGGCCCGCCCAGTGTTTTGGGTGTACATGGGAGCCTTTGAAAATTTTGAGTGTTGCTCTGGCTTAATGTTTCTAAAGGACTCTTCTGATTGCTGTGCTGAGAACAGACCGCAGGGGGCCTAGGATGCAAGTGGCTCGTGCCAGGATGGAAGCCATGGGGGTGGTGAGAAGTGGTCAGGTTCTGGATGCGTTTGGAGGTACAGCCAATATAATTTCCTGACAGATTGGATGTGGGGTGTGAGAGAAAGGGGGGCACCACAGATGAACGTGAGGCTCTTGGCCTGAGCAACTGAGACAGGGCCACCTCCAGCTGACAAGGAGGCAATCAGCGGCAGTCGTGTTGGGTTTGTGAAGAGGTGGCTTTGATACGCAACTGGAACCATCACAGAGGCAGTTGGAAGGGCTGTTAGAGATCAGAGGAGTCTGGAGGTGTAATGTGGAAGACATTGTCATCTCGACTGTTTTCAAGCCCCCAGACAGGATCCCTGAGGCAGCAAGCGGTTAATGAAAGAAGACGAGGTCCAAAGACTGAACCCTGAACATATTCAAGGTCAAGGAAATGGGGAGAAGTGGCTGCAGAGTAAGGAGGCCCTGGCAAGGGGGCATACGGGTCCCGGGAGCCAGGCAATGAGAGGGCATCCGGGGGGGAGAAAGGGACCGACCAGCAATCAGAGGCAGCTGACGGCTCAGGAAGCCAGGGTCTGACAGCTGATGCCGGGTTTCAGCTTCCAGGATGGTGGTGGGATGCAGTGGGGTGGGCAGTGCTGACTTCATCATTTAGAGCGGTTTCAGGGAATCCGTGGCAGGAAAAGCCTGCTTAGAGAGGGTTGGGGGGCGGTTTGCAGAAAGATGGGGAGGAGTTTTGCTCTTTCAAGAAGCTCTGCTATCGAGAGGAGGAAGGAGGCAGCAGAGGAGGCTAGAAGAAGTGGGAGAGAAAGGCTTTTTGGAAGATGGGAGAAATAGCTGGGTGTGCGATGCTGAGGCTAAGAGCTGATGGAGAAGCTGTGGCTGAGCACGGTTCCCGAGCCCAGCGGCACTGGTGGACCAGGGCCCAGTGCACGACGGGACTGAAACAGACGCGGACTGTCCCATGCAGACTCTCAGCTTTGATGGGTCTTTCCAGCTGGATGGCACCCCACGCTCACTGTGCCTGCCCTAGCTCTTCCCCACCCCGACCACCCACTCTGAGAGCTTCTGAACCACACTCAGATGGGTTCTTGTCGGGAATGGCATGTGTCCTTTTAAAAGACCGTCCTGCTGGCTGTCCAATGCTCCTGGCTTCCCGTTAATCGCTTCAGAAAATAACTCAGCGGCTGGCAAATATTGGAGCCAAACCCCAGTGCGGGAGGCAAGATGTGACATGAAGAGGGATCTGCAGCAGGAGCCCAAGAGGCAGGGCCAGACGGGTGCTCGTTAGAAACGTCTATTTGTGGCTCCCAGTCTAATTTCTGGATATGATAATGAATAAATATTGGTCTTTCCTTCTGCATCCTTTTCCATCTGGATGGCTCAACCAAATAGATACTGCCACCTCTGGTTTTCTAGCATTGTGGAGAGACTAGGGCCAGAGGCGGGAAGGACATCCACCAGCATCTTGCAGCAAGATGGTAGCAGGACATGGAGGGAAGCCCTGGAAGGTCAGAGCCCCCAAGACAGAAGCTATGACTGCCTTAAGTGTGAGCTTTACCTCCTGCTTTTGTCTAACACGCCCTGACAGGTGCTCGTCCAACTACCACTTGAATACCACCAGTGGCGGAGAGCTCACTACCACCAAGAGGTTTGTTCCACTGTTCAATGGTACAGAATGTTAGATTTTTCCCTTGTAATTAAGACTTCTATTTTGAATTCCTATAACGTGCTGAGTTCTAGACACATGTTGCATAAATAAGACCCACAGAGTGCCTGCCCTCAGTGGAGAGATAAACAGGAACCCTCATAGACAGCAAAAGGAAGGGAGGGAGGAGGCACCAGCTAGTGCTGAGCAATGCAGAGAATATGGGCGGATGCGAGCTAGTGACCAATGCAGAGACTCCAGAGCAGTGAGAGAGAGAGGTCCCAGCCCCAGAGCCCCACCCTGGGCCACCCAGGGGTGTCACATTTGAGTCTCCTGGCTCAGTCATGTGGTGGCTGTATGGCCCTGAGCAAGTTATCACCCTTTCTAGGCTGCTGCCAAATGAGTGCGTTCCAGCTCCCACTTCAGGCTATCGTGAAGATTCAAAACAACACTTGCAAGTCATGCAGCTAGGAGCTGGCACACAGTAGGTGCTCAGGGAGCAGCCACTAAGTACAAAGCTTTCAATGCATCTGCAGTCTCAACAGCAAGTGACCAAGACGACACGTGCCGATCAGAGGGTATTTCTGCCCAAAGCTGATGCTTCTTATATGTAATTTCATTCTTATCGATAGAGGCAGCCTGCAGAATGCATAGTTAAGTGCGTTTAAAGGATTCTATGCTTGTTGAAGATTTTTCCTAAAAACACATCCACGAATCAAGGGGAATATCCTTTGTCAGACCACACACCCCGGCGTGGGGCTGGCGGGATCAGTCACTGCCACCACGTCCGGCAGGACCCAGCCCCACGCCCTGCCCTGCACGCCTGCCACAACTGGGGCTGTCTGTCTGCATCTGAAGGATGAGTAGCTCAGAGGCCTCCGAGCCAGCATCTGGCCACCTTCCTCTCAGCATCCCTGCACGTGCCGAGCTGGCCCAGGAGAAGCCGTGCCCTGGAGGAAAGATGCATTTAAAATACTTTGTATCTTCACCCAAGAGAGGACCTGGGTTGTCCACCTGCCAGGAAGCAGTCTGCCATAGCCCAGCTGCCCACAGGTCCTGCCTGAGGCTCCTTCCCCTGCCAGGCTCACTGACTATGTTTATCTTGAGCCAGAACCTCCCTACGGCCCCACGTGCTCTATTTGAGTCAACACCTCCTCGGAGGTCCCAGCTCTGATCTTGAATAAACACCTGCTTCACACGCATCTCAGACTCCGCGTGGCTAAGTTCATAAGCAGCGTGTGACTGTGTCAGCCACCGAGTCCTGTGTGCAACCCGCAGTCCAGGTCACCAAAGGCCACCAGCTTCCTCCTGGGATGCTGAGAGCCCTGCTCTCCTACCAGAGGAGTAAAGCCCGAGGCGCACAGAGCAGCCCCGGGATTCAGTCCATCAGCAGCGCCAGCCAAGCCCGGACCAGATGGGTAGAGTGAGACACCTCTGCATGATTCCAGCCTCCATAGCCTCCCAAGCCTTTCCTGAGATCTCAACACTGGGAGCAGAACTGAGCCAAATTCCTCACCCGCAGAGGCCAGGAGTAAAAGAAATGGGGAGGTTACCCAGGCAGCCTCAGAAACTGGAAGGGAGGAAGTTGTTGTTAATCAGATCCCCTGTTACAAGAGGAAACACTGACTCAGCGAGCTCTGGTCCCTCCCCCAGGGTCAGGGGCAAATAGTGGGCAGGGTTTGCATGTCCAGTTCATGCTATGTTAGAGGGCAGTTTTGGGTGGGATCCTCCAGGCAATGGGAAGGCAGAAAAGGGGCCTGAGCAGAAGAGGGGGTCACTGGACTCCACTGATGGGAAGTTGCCAGTGTTTTAAGCCTAGGGGGTGGGGGAGGGGGTGGGTCCCAAGGATCAGCTGGTCCAGGGTAGCCCCATCTTAGCAGCACTGGGTCCTGCTATCACGGGGCCCAAAACTTGAGGACAAAGCCTGAGGACAGTTAACAAAAGGAACACAAAAATATTTCCCTCTTGCAACCTGTGTACAGAGACATAGGACCGGGTGAGCATGTGGGCACACCTATCTACACTCAGAAACACACTCGTTTCCCTCAGTTAACTAGAACAGCCGTGGTGACCGAGGATCAAGGTGACCGGCGTGCCCCCACTGTGACGGGTTCTGCAGGTCCCTGTTACTTGCTGGCTCACTGGCCCCTCCCTGCCCCCACCTGTGCTGGAGGGAGCCCATCTGTGTAGGCGGGGCTCACAGAGCGGGGACTTGGGCTGCGACAGAGGGGGTCAAAGCCCAGAGGTCACGTTCAGCATGAGTTCAAGGCTGCAACAAGAAGTTACAGCTGTGACCCAGAGATGGCAGGACAAGAAGAGGGAGGAATCGGGGGAGCCCGGAATGTGCAATGAGGAAGTGAATCTGGCCAGAAATGAGGCTGTCTCCTTCTTTGCATCCTGCCTGGCAGTGGCCATCCACGGTCCAGGGGGTCCCTTTCTGTGACCCTACATCTTGCTGGCCCCCGTCCCAGGCCTGCCAGTCACTGCCTGGCACCACGTGGGCATTTTTGTTTTTTTAAAGAGAAGATGGATGTTTCCTCAAACCCATCTCTGCATGGGAACGGAGGATGGACAAGGAGGACAATAAGTTCCCACTTCTCCGTGGCCTGTGCTGTGCTCAGTCGCTCAGTCGTGTCTGACTTTGCGACCCTGTGGACCGTAGTTCGCCAGGCTCCTCTGTCCATGGGATTCTCCAGGCAAGAATACTGGAGTGGGTGGCCATGTCCTCCTCCAGGGGATCCTCCCAACCCAGGGATCGATCCCAGGTCTCCCACATTGTAGGCAGATTATTTACTGTCTGAGCCACCAGGGAAGCCCCTTTTCTTTGTGGTCTAGAGCCACTGTTCTGAAACCTGGCTGCGTGTTATAATCACCTGGGCAGGCTCTAGACTTCCCAGTGTCTGCACTGCACCTGGAACAGGGATTCAGAATGTCTACACGGGGTCCTGGGCCAGGCGAGTCCAAGGGGCTCACCTGGAGCTTGTCAGCAGTGCGCAGTCTGCACTGACACCCAAGTGAGTTACGTGCACGTAAGTTTCCAACAGAAAGAACGGTGTCCGTTAAGTCCAGTCGCTCAGTCGTGTCCGACTCTTTGCAACCCCGTGGACTGCAACACTCCAGGCCTCCCTGTCCATCACCAGGTCCCGGAGCTTGCTCAAACTCAAGTCCGTTGAGTCAGTCATGCCATCCAACCATATGATCCTCTGTCGTCCCCTTCTCCTCCTGCCTTCAATCTTTCCCAGCATCAGGGTCTTTTCCAAGGAGTCAGTTCTTCGCATCAAGTGGCCAAAGTATTGAAGGTTCAGCCTCAGCATCAGTGCTTCCAATGAATATTCAGGACTGATTTCCTTTAGGATGGACTGGTTGGGTCTCCTTGCAGTCCAAGGGACTCTCAAGAGTCTTCTCCAACACCACATTTCAAAAGCATCAATTCTTCAGTGCTCAGCTTTCTTTACAGTCCAACTCTCATATCCGTACATGACTACCGGAAAAACCATAGCCTTGACTAGACGGACCTTTGTTGGCAAAGTACTGTCCCTGCTTTTTAAGATGCCGTCTGGAACAATGTGCTGGTATGTAATAGGCAACCCAGAGGCTCTGGTTCCTATTGCAGTCACTTACCCATGATGCACCACCTGTGCCCAGGGTCCCTGCGTGGTGGATGGACATCGGCTGGTGCGCCCTGCTTGACCACCTCTTCTCAGATTGTTACATCCAGGGCAGGCAAGGCAGGGCACCGGGCATCTTGCCCAGGGTGCTGCACTCAGCCCACTAAGCATACCTATCCTCTTCCTTCCTTGGAGCTTCCCCAGTGGCTCAGCAGTAAAAACATTCGCCTGCCAATTTAGGAGAAGCAGGAGATGTGGGTTCAATCCCTGGATCAGGAAGATCCCCTGGAGAAGGAAATGGCAATCCACTCCAGTATTCTTGCCCAGGAAATCCCATGGACAGAGGAGCCTGGTGGGCTACAGACCATGGGGTCGCAAAGAGTCCGACACGACTGAGTGACTAAACAATAACAAATTCCCACCTCGCCCCTGGGATGCTGGAAGCCTGGGCAGGTGGGTGCCCCCCCTCTGCTCATGCATCCCTTAGGCAGTCGTCGCACAGCTTTGCCTTTCGAAAGCTCTGCCTGATACTGATACCGAACCTGCCTCCTGGGCCCTGGCCACGACACCTGGGGGTCTCTGCCTCACTTCAGGTGAACGTGTGGGGCCTTGTCTCCACCTGAGGCTGCTGGTTCCTCTGCACATGTTTCTTACCTCCTCCAGCCTGAAACCTCAGGCTAAGCCCTACCCCCAGAACTTCTGCCTTGGCCCCCTTGTACACCCTGGCAGGTTCTGTCCCCCAGAACAGCCAGCGCTGGCCATTCAAGAAGATTCCATCCCCCCTGCACACCCCACGCTGATTTTGCCCTTGAGAAGCCTTTGGTTGGCGGCATAGGCTAAGATGAGGGGGAAGTTTATCTATGGGTGAATGCTGATTGCCCCCCATCTGGCTGGATCAGGTTGCAGGTGGGGAGATGAGACTGGGGTGGGGGAAGGGTCATGGAAAGAAGGAGGAAATGGAAGAGAATGGGTAGGGGAGCAGAGACCTACCTCCACGTGGGGACTTGGGGAGGGCAGAGATGGAGAGGGAATTTTAAAGATACTTTGCTGCTTATTAAAAATCTACACTGTGCAAGCAGAGAGCAGCCTGCATTTTCCATAGTGTGGAAGACTAATCACTGATCAATAGTCCAACAGCAAAGCAATGAAAATAATATATGGGTCTACGTATATGAACATGCTTTTATAGGCGTGCATATATACATATATTAAAAAGCATCACACCGGACAAGCAAGAACAAGGAGCAGCCTCCCAGGCCAGAGAACTAGGAGTGAGATTGGAAGTCCCCAGAGGTGAGCAGTTGCCGAGGCTGGCTCTGCCCCAGGGACATTTGCCAAGGTCAGACACCTGATCATCCTTTTCCATGACCACACTTGGCTCTGGGGTGGAGGAAAGCCTGGGCTGCCCAGCATGAGTTAGATAGGGAACCTCATGGACAGCTGGACTCTCCCGAGGGCCATGCTTTCACTGCTGGAATAAGTTACTAGGAAAAAGCCTGAAAAAACAAGGACGCTAGCCTACATCAAGCTTGGCACTGGGGAAAAAAAGAATCTCCCTGAAGCCATAACCACCAGCCAGCCCCAGTACAGGCTTTACACTGGCCTTGGGGACCACAAATCCCCAAGGAAGACTTTAATTTAATGGGAGACAACTCAGAGTGACCCTCGGAATCCTGCTGAAGCAGACGTGAATTATCTCTGGAGGGTCCCATTTTCAACGTAAGCCTCGAAGCATTACCAGTGATTAAGTAGAAAGGACAGCTTCCCAGATGGCTCAGTGGTAAAGAGTCCACCTGCCCAGCAGGAGACGCGGGTTCGACCCCTGGGTTGGGAAGATCCCCTGGAATAGTTACAGGCTACCCATTGCAGTGTTCTTGCCTGGAGCATCCCATGGAGAGAGGGGCCTGGCGGTGACGATGGTGGTGGGGGGGTGGTAATGACGGTGACCGTGATGTCACCCGACGAGTGCTACGCGTCCTGCAATGTTCCAAGCTCTTTAGGTGGATCGTCTTCTTTAACGTTCATAACAACCCTTCAGAGAGTAGATTCCTGATTGCTTTGATTTGACAGAGAAGGAAACGGCGGCTCAGGCAGGTAAAGGGATTCACTCAGCATCACAGAGCAAGTAGCTGATGGACCTGATGTTCACGCCTCGGAGTCTGACTCAAGCTTTGTGCTCTAACCACTGCGCAACACTGCCTTGTCCGCCCCAGGCTGTGAGCACCTCCAGGATACAGCCGCTGTCTGAGCTCTCCCTGTATCCCCGGCTCCGAGACGGGGCTGCACACGGCTGGTGCTCAGGAAGGCCTCTTAGTGTGGCCTGTGCACAATGACCTTTGCAGATGCAAAACCCCGCCCTGCGCATTGACACATTCCCTTTACAGGCAATAAGCATATCAACGGATTTGAAACCGTCTAGATTCATGAATAAAAGCATACAATCGTTGGCCAACGCTGACTCTTCCTGAAAGCATCATTTCTGGGACATCCTATGGTCTGCTTTACAATCAGTCAGGCCACCCAGAATCTGTTGTCCCAGCCCCGTCCAGAGCCCCAGAGACCCAGGGATCCTGGCTGCTCTCTGAGCCAGTGGGCGAGGACCCCCCCGGCTCCAAGGTGAGAAGACCTGTGATGACCTGAGGTGAGAAGACCTGTGATGATCCTCAGACTCGGCTGCCTGGGCTCTCAAAAGGAAGAAGAGTTGGGGAGGAGGGGTGGGCAGGGGCTGGGGGAGGGGAGGTGGCAGCTCGATCTGTCATGGAAAGAGAGAGGGAGGGATGCTTTCCTGCAGACAAGCTGTTCGCTTACCAGCTGACTTTGGTGAGAGAAAGAAAGAAAGAAAAAATTCCCAGTGCCATCTGCTCCCAGAGCGAGGCTGGTGTGGGGCCTGGGGCTCCCTGTGGCTTGGGCAGCCAGACCCAGTTTCAGAATCTGAGACAGCTGCCCCCTGGGTTATTTTGGGAAGCCGCTCAGCGCCGAGGCGCCCCGGCCTTCGAGGCATTTCCCGTCACTCCAGAGCTGTTTGCACACCAGCCCAAGACTGCCAGCTCCTTCCCCGGCCCTGGATGGGTTCCAGTTCAGCCCACGGGAATTGTCCTGCTTCCAGCTCCGGCTGCAACAACGCCAACCAGGGTCAGATTTCTTGGGACTGAGGAGAGAGGGAGGAGAGGGCAGTGGGCTCCGCAGCACCCCCTTCTCGGACTCCTTGGTAGGAATCACCCCCTCCACCCGCCTCGAGCCCCGCCAGCCGAAGATGTCCGCCCTGTCACATCCCTCATCCCTTCTCCAGTCTCTCCCCAGGGATGCCCCCACCCCTCTGGTCCCGAGGGGAGGAGGGCGAAGGGGTCTCAGCAGGGAATGACAACATCCAAAGGGCCTGGGAAGATCTTGGGCCTCTCAGGGAAGGACCTGAAGACAGCTTGGAAAGGCTGGGGTGGGTAGGAGATAGGACACGGTCAGTGAGTAGACACAAAGCCAGCAGCGCCGGGAGGACCCAGAGCATCAGGGAGCAGGGAGCTTTACAGCAGGACAGTAACGGGCTCAGGCTCCTCGGACAGGAAAACGCCAACCTCGGCTATGGAATTGGGGTCAGAGGGGAAGGATGCAGAGAGCCCACCTGGGGAGTCACTGCACTGAACTCCCTGGCTAGACTTCCAGGGGCAGAAGTGAGGGGAGGAGGGCCTGGGTCTGAGAGGCGAGGAAAAGGCAGAAAGGACGCAGTGCCCGGGTTAGAGATGGAGGGCGGCAGGGGGCGGCGGTGTCCAGACTGAGCCACAGGTCTCAGGCTTGGGAACCTGGAGGCTGGGGTGCACGCTCCGTCACTTCAGTCGTGTCCGACTCTTTGCAACCCCATGGACTATAGCCTGCCAGGCTCTTCTGTCCGTGGGATTTCCCAGTCAAGAATACTGGAATGGGTTGCCATGCTCTCCTCCAGGGGATCTTCCTGACCCAGAGATCAAACCCACGTCTCCTGTGTCTCCTGGATTGCAGGCGGATTCTTCACCACTGAGCTATTGGGGAAAACCCCAGGAGGTTGCAGGGGCTGGAAAAAAGGCTGGGGAGTCAGGAGGCAGGACAGCGGAAGGGGCAAGTTCTGACTTCAATGTGATGAGTTTGGGGTGGGAACCCCAAGGGGCCCTGTGCCCTGGGCAGTTCAAAATGTGGGTCTTGTCAGGCAGGAGCCTGGTGGTTGCCAGGGGCCGGAGGGGTAGGGATAAAGAGTTACGGTCTAACAGGTCCTGAGTTTCAGCTTTGCAAAATGAAAAGAGTTCTGGAGATGGGGGCGATGGTGCCACCCAGGTTCAGATAATGCCACTGAACCACACATGTTACAGTGCCTGAAATGGAAAATTTCATTATGTGTATTTTATCACAATAAAAAATTTTAATGGCTGCAACCCTCCAATTAAAATGCAGAGACATTCAGATCAGATAAAAAGACATAACTATTTGGGTCTATAGGAAAGCCTCTTGGGGGGACTTCCCTGGTGGTCCGGTGGTTGCAACTCCATGCTTCCAAAGCAGAGGGTGCGGGTTTGACCCCTGGTCAGGGAGCTAAGGTGCCTCTCAGTGTGGGCAGAAACATTTTCCTTAAAAACTCTCTTACATAAAGACACAGATCCTTTACAAGGAGAAGAAGAGAAAAGATTCCCTGCTAACACTGAAAGAAAGCTTATAAGGAGCTGCAGTAGAATCAAAGTGGATTTCAGAGCAAGAGAGATATTATAAGGGATTAAGAGAAGATCAAAAGGCTGTGACTATCGCCGAAGAGCAGCAGGCAGGTGGGCACTGGGTGGTCTCTCTCTCTCTCTGTTCCCATACCCACCTTCCCGCCAGCCTCCCATCCCGGGCACCCCTCCTTGTACCTGGAACCCAGCTCCTGCCCACTTGCCCAGGTGCCTCCCTCTTATAAGATGCTCTCTCTCACGTTTAATCTTTTCTCATCCAGAGCCTTCCCATGGGCATTTACACAGGCTCAGGCCTCCCCACTCATAAGACGTCACATGCCCCGAGGCCCCAGGTTACCAGCTGGCTCCTCACCAGGCTCCACGGAGAGAAAGCATGAAATCAACCCCCCTCCTACTGCAAATCCTCAGGGTCTTTGCTCCCTCCCTTCCGCAGGCCTCCCCGCCACGTTGTCCGTCCTCACTCTTCTTCAGCTTGAAAACAAGTTAGAAAAAATTTTATTTTTGTAGCTTTATTGAGGAATACTGTCCACACAATGGACATGAGTTTGAGCCAAATCCGGGAGATGAGGAAGGACAGGGGGGCCTGGAGTGCTGCAGTCCATGGAGGCGCAAAGAGTCAGACACGACTTAGCGACTGAACAGCAACAACGATGTACAAAAAGGAACTTTTCCCAATTTTAAGCGTGTGATTTGATGAGTTTGAAAAAAGGTGGACAGTCACGTGAGCACACCGATCCCATAGAGCATTCCCATCACCCCAAATTCCTCTCCTGCCAGCCGGGAAAGCACTGATCTGCATTCTATCGCCAGGGCTGCGCCTTTTCTAGAATTTCCTATAAATGTGTAGCCTCTTGCGTCCCATTTCATTCCCTTAGCCTAACGCTGTTGACGGCATCCAGGCTGTTTTTGTATCAACACCCTTCCCTCTATGTCGCTAAGCAGAAGCCCATTGTATGGAGACTGGAGACACTCTAATTCCTTTATGCCTTTGCTGGCAATGGGCATTCGGGTTCTTCCCAGTCTTTGGTTTTTGTGAATAGTATTGCTATTCATGTCTAAGTCTTTGTGTAGACATATGTTCTCATTTTTCTTGGATAAATACCTCGCAGTGAAATGGCTAGGTCGTATGGTGAGTGTATGTGTTACTCTATAAGAAACTGCCAAACTGTTCTCTCAAGTAAACGTACCGTTTCGCATCCCACCAGCAACATATGAGGACTCGAATCGCACTACATCCTTGTCAACACTTGCTATTGTCAGTGTTTTCAATGTAGCGTGTGGTGGAATCTCGTTGTGGTTTTAATTTTATGTCTCTTAAGTAATGGTATTGAGAATCTGCTAGTCCGCTCTGGCTGCTATAATAAAATATCGTAGACTGGGCAGCTTCTAAAAACAGACAGGGCTTCCCTGGTGGTGCAGGGGATAAGAATCTGCCTGCCAGTGCAGGAGACATGGGTTCAGTCCCTGGCTCGGGAGAATCCCATATGCCATGGAGCAACGAAACCCGTGCACCGTACCACAACTTCCGCGCCTGGGAACCGCAGCTACTGAGCCTACGTGCAGCAACTGCTGAAGCTTGTATGTCCTGGAGCCCGTGCTCCACAACGAGAGAAGTCAGTGCACCGAGAAGCCTGCACGTCGCAAGGAGAGAGTGGCCCCTGCTTGCTGCAGCGAGAGCAAGCCCACACACAGAAACAAAGACCCAGAACAGCCAAAGATAACTAACCAAACAAATAACATTATTAAAAAAGAAAACAACCAAAACGCAGACTTTTATTTATCATAGTTCTGACACCTGGGAAGTTGAAGATGGAGGTCCCCAGTGATTTGGTATATGGTGAGGACCCCTCTTCCTGGTCTGCAGACGGCCACCTTCTTGCTATGTCCTCATATGGCAGAGACCAGTCTAGTCTCTCTTTTCTTCTAAGGATGCTAATCCCATCACGGGGCCCCACCCTCATCCTAATTGCCTGTAAGTTGGAGGGGAGCAGGTGGATGGGGTGGGGCAGATGTAAGACCACCCTGAGACTATCTCACACTCAGACACCCGCTCCAAGGGTTCTTGGCGTCAGTCACTCCCCATACAGAGCTCATCCTCTGAGTGCCACTCGCTGGTCGGGCAAACAGGGCCTGGCCCATGCAGGCCCCCTGCCCCAAAGCCAAGGAAAGAAAGTGAAGTTGCTCAGTCATGTCCGACTCTTTGCGACCCC
Source organism: Bubalus kerabau (assembly GCF_029407905.1). Classification (NCBI taxonomy): domain Eukaryota; kingdom Metazoa; phylum Chordata; class Mammalia; order Artiodactyla; family Bovidae; genus Bubalus; species Bubalus kerabau. Next base: position 5,159,229 of record NC_073624.1, read on the forward strand.
ATGGACTGTAGCCTACCAGGCTCCTCCATCATGGGATTTTCCAGGCAAGAGTACTGGAGTGGGGTGCCATTGCCTTCTCCAGGGGATCTTCCTGACCCAGGGATAGAACCCAGGTCTCCTGCATTGTAGGCAGACACTTTACTGTCTGAGCCACCAGCCCCTCCCCAAATCCAAGGCTATCAAACAGTGACAACTTCAGACCTAGTGGGCTCTGTCCTTACAGAAACTCAGAGCTGGTAGGGCAGGGGAGGGGCCCAAGGCCAGCTGGATCCAGCCCCACTGACCTTGCCCACCGACCCTCACTCTCGCCCACAGAGCCTCCTTCAGGTTTGTTCCCATCAGCCATCAGCTCCAGGAACCCCTGTTCCATCCTGTTACAGGGACTTCTGCTTCGAGAAACATAGACAGCAAGTGCCAGTCTCCCTGGAGAGAGTGATGCGGCAGCTCCCTGGGGACAGACAGGGAGTCGGTTCGACCTGCAAACCAGCCACGAGGAAATCTCTGTGACTTTCGGGTGAAACTCAGCACCGTGGCTGTGGGGTGGGCCTGGGCCTCGGCTCTTCTGGCAAGTAACTGAACTCACTTTCCAGAGGGGCACAGGGCTAGTTTTGCAGCCACGTGGGTCTCCTGCCTCTGGAGGGTGATCCTGGGCCCGTCACCCCCACGTGAGAGGCAGGTGGACAGCAGTAGCTGAGTGTGGCAGGCGGGTCTCTGCCATCGGGTCAGCACTGACACCTGAGGGCCCTCCTACTCCAGGGTCAGCCCCTCAGCCCCCTGAAGGTCAGCGATGCTGGGCCCCTCGCAGCTGCCTGGCGGTGGCCCTGGAGACAAGCTCCTGAACCCCTCGCCCGCCTGCCCCACGGGGAGGGATGCTGCACTGGGGCTCAGCTCATATCCGTGCATATTTAAGGGGGACCTTCCCAGGACATCGGCAAGCTCCCCACATCCCTCCCAGAGATCCATTTGTTAAAATAAACCAGGCGAGATCAGAGGTTGGCTCAGAACGAAACCACGCCTAATTGGGTTCAAAGATATTCAGACGGACGGAAACAGGAGACGGGGGAGGGCGGGTGTGCCACAGACACACAGGACAAGAGTGGGAGGCCCAGGGCTGCACCACGAGGAGGCCCTCCGCAGCCCGGGCCTCCAGTGGTCCCAGCAGCAGGCCATGAGCAGCAGCTCTGGGGGGCTGTGAGGATTAATTTGGGGACCTCTGGGGCACCCCATCCGTGCTTTCTTTCAGCTTGTGCTTGCGAAACAGGCTGTAGAGGACTCGCAGCGTGCTCTTGGCGTCCTTGTTCACGATGTCTGCGGGTCAGGAGAGAGCAGGGCAGTGGTCAGATCCAGGAGGGGGTGACCAACCATCTGGGTTTCCCCTAAACTGAGGGGTTTCCTGGGACACAAACTCTCAGGGCTAAACCTGGCAGAACTCCTAGCAAACCAGGACAGTTGGTCAAGCGAGCCCTGAGTTCCAGGACCCGTCACAGGGCACTGCCACTGCCTCCTCCCAGGCACCCTCTCGGGGGGCCCCCAACACAGCACCTCCTCCAGACCTCGGCTCTCTGGACAGTCCATCCCCAGGGACCTTGGTCCCCCATCTCCTCCCCCTAGGACTGTCCTCCACTAGGGTGGGTGGGAACCGTGGGCACAGGGCCCCCTCATAGGAAAACTCAGCAAACACCAGGCAAGAGGCTGCACCCCCACACCGCCCCGCTCGGGGGCCCTGGCACGAGGCTGCCTGCCTACGAGAGTCCTGTACTCACCTTCAGGGTTGACAGGGTAGCTGAGGAGGCCTTCTTCCTTCAGCAGCTCCAGGGCCAGGGTGACATTGTGCAGCTACAATGACAAAACCCCATCGGATGTTGGCAAGATGATTCATCATGCAGCCAGGAGGCCACTTCTAGGGGGAAAGGCAGTCCCCAAGGAAGGTACCCAGCCCAGGCATCAGGGAAGGCTTCCTGGTGGAGGTGACACCTGGGAGTGAGTCCTGCCAGGTGAGGAGACTTTAGCCAGGGAAGGAAGCATCCTGCCTTTTCTGATGCAGCCTCGGAGCCTGTGTGCAATCGAGACTCCTTATAAATAGCTGAGTTCCATGGGTAAAGCATAGATGAGGAGACTGAGGCTCAGAGTGGCCATGGGCCCATCTGAACTCACAAAACAGAAAGTGCTGGAGTCAGGTCTGTCTCCCTCTGATGCCTGCAAAGCAGCTGGGGCTGGGGGAGCCCATCCCAGTCCCAAAGCCCGCTTCAACCAGGCCAGGAGGTTCCCATGGCAACCTAGCCAGGGGCCCGGAGGCCCAGCTGGCAGAGCAGCAGGTAAGCAAAGCCCACCCGAGGGTGCCTAGCTTGCTCCCAGTCCCCTCCTAGTGGGTCTGGGCAGATCTGGGTTGGACATCTGTGCACCAGCCCCCAACAGGTCACAAGTCACAGGTCGGACAAGGCACATGTCCTGCCTGGGCCTTGTCCCCTCCTCCGTACAAGGGGAATAGCGCATCTCCCAGCGGCCTCTCCAAGCTGCCGTGTGGACCAGTGTGATGGTGGACCCAGAACTGGAATCCTGAGGCAAGACATGAAGGTGGAATAACGAAGGCAGAGCCAAGGCCTCCCTGCAAGTTTCTGCCGCCCCAGCTCCTACAAGGGCTGGGAAGTGGGCTGTTTGGGAGGCCAGGAGCCCCTGAAAGACTCTCTCAGAGAGCGAGAGGGGCAGGCCACAGTCCTGGTCCAAGAACACGGGGCAGGGGTTGGGGGAGCATCTTCAGCCCACCCCAAGGACTCCTGCTGCCTCCCAGGCAAGGGGCAGAGTCCTCCATGACAGCTGGCTTCCTGGAGGCTGTGTGGGGACCACAGGGATCCAGTGAGCAGGGTCCTTCTCCATGGAGGAGAGTTGAAGGAGCACCAGATGGACAGAGCAGGGACTTCCCTGGTGGCCCAGTGGCTGAGACTCCATGCTGCCAATGCAGGGGCAGGGGTTTGATCCCTGATCAGGGAACTAGACCCCACGCGCCACAACTACGAGTTTGCTTGATGCAACTAAGGATTTTGCATGCTGCCGCAGCTAAGGCCTGTCACAGCCTACACAAATAAATTATTTTTTAAAAATGGACAGAGTAGCAGAGCTGCATCCAAAATGCCAGGGAGAGGATGGTGGCAGCTGGGTCACCAGCCCAGCAGGGCTGCCCCTCTAGAGCCCATCACGAAGACCAAGGCTGTCACGGGTGCCGATGTTCCCCAACAGGCAGGTCACACCTCTGGGGATGTGCAGACTGGAGGAAGCGAACCTCAGAGTGAGTGAATCAGCCCTCCACTGCCGTCCTGTCTCTGGAAAATGAGGGTTGTTACTGTTGCTATTGTTTTCCTTCTCATTAGGAGCACCATTCACAAGATGCACAGAAGGTAAATACCAGAGTGAAGACAGGACACTGGGCTGGACTCTCCCGCCTCTCAGCCCAGCCTTTGTGCTCACCTCCAAGCCTGCATCCTCACAGGATGGTCCAGGGGACAGAAGGGAAAAGGGGTCTGGGACCAAATGGCTTTAGGAAACGTTGGCTTCCATAAAGTCCTATGGAAACCCTCTGCTGCAGGACTTCTCAGTGCCTTGAATGTGTTACAATGTATCCTGAGCTTTTGGGACTATGCATGTTTCCCCAAGTGATTTCACCAAGGGATCCATTTGTCACGGAGCAGCTCACGGGACCAGTTTCTCAGAAACACTTCATTCACTGACTTTAAATATTTATTGTTAGTTGTTTATTTCTCTTAGTTGCGGCATGCAGGGTCTTAAATCTTCGTTGCGGCACGTGGGTTCTTTCAGTTGCAGCCTGTACGACCTTTAATTGCGGCAGGCAAAGTCTTAGTTACTGCATGTGAGATCTTAGTTCCCTGACCAGGGATCAAACCCAGGACCTCTGCACTGGGAGCACAGAGTCTTAGCCACCAATCCACCAGGGAAGTCCCTAAAAAATATTTACTGATCATCTGCTATGCGCTGGCCACGCAACTGGGGCAAAACCCAGACCTGCTGCCTGCCCTCGTGGAATTCATGCTGAGTATCACCGCTGTCGACCCTAGAACAACAATCACTCAAGCTTCTTCGGGTCACGCTCCTCCACGATGCTCAGTCCGACCAGGAGTAGCTGCCCCAGGCTCTAGCCCCACCCCACCAGGTCTACCCAAAGCATTAGTTTTCTTGCATGCACAGTTTGAGATGATGAAAGGAAAATGACCATGTTCTGCGGAGCTCAGAGAAGCTCACAACCCAGGAGGGTGCATTCAAATCGTTCGAGAGAGCAGTCATTGCACGTGGGAGGAAGCCGAAGGCTCCCGGCCCCGGAGTTTTAATTTCTGCAGAGCCAACAATGGCCTCGCTCCTCCAGCCCTACTCTGCTTCCAGCACTGAATAGCAGCCTCACATCGACACCACTGGCAGAGAAGGTCTGATAACGAGAAATTCAATTTCCAGAAGCCACACGACTGAGATAACAATTCCTCGGGTGTCCCACCTCCGGAAAGGGCCGCCGTTCCGCCCTTTCCAGTTGATGACCTCGTCAGCATTTTTGTTACCCATTCCTGCAGCTGAGGTTTCTTACAATAGCCCATAAAAGTGCATTCTTGGGGCCTGAGCTGAGAGGCTGCTTCTTTTCCCTCCGAAGAATGTGGCCCATCTTCAAAACGTGGTTCTGAAATCAGTGGAGTCAGCAGGCCGGCTGCACGCGGGGGCCTTGGAAGGCGGGACATTTGTCCCCGGCTTGTAACTGGGGATTAGGAGGTGAGCGAGATACTGGACGCCAGCCTTGCCATCTGGTGAAGCTCTGACCTCCGAGTGACAAACAGGGGACCCCTGTGCTCCTTTGGGTCCCAGTTCTGAGCCCCTGGTTCCATGGGGATCTGCATGAGACCCACCCCACCGGCTCCATCCTCTTCACCTTCCCTCATTGATCACACCTGGGCATCCTGACTTCTGGATAAAAGTCAGCACCATGGTCTCAGCCTCGCTCTGACACACCTAAGCCCTTGCTCTGACCCTGCAACTCTGGGTGAACCTCGTTCTTGGTCTCACCCTGATTCCGTGTCCCACGGGGCTCACCCTGGCTCCCCAGGAAGGACATGAGGCTGTAGTTTCCACTTTGTAGACGGATGAGCCTGGTCATCATTCTAACCTCAACGCTAACTGGCTTACTTGCCCTGTCTGAAGTCAGTTTCCCTGGAGAGAAACAGGAATGGAAATAGTTCCTATTCAGAGGCCCGACGCAGGAAGGAATTGGTAAGTTCATCCATGCTGCCCGTGGGCAAGCACCTCCCTGGCTGCAGTCTCGTGTCCTCTCAGCCCCGCACACGGCAGGGGTCTCTGCACCGAGGCCACAGGGCCTTGTCTGGCCAAGAGGGTGAGAAGGAAGTGACAGCAGCCCGAGTCTGAGCCTGCACCTCGTGTGTCCTGCTTCATCTCTGGGTCCCCTGCCACTGCCATGAGAAAACCATGCCATGCTCACTGCTGGTCCCAGGAGGAGGCACAGAGCTGAACCGCCCTAGTGACCCCCGCCCAGACGGCCTGGCACCCAGCCCATCCCAGATGACTGATGGAGCCTGGCCACGCCTAGAGCAGCCAAAGCAGACAACCTGCAGACCCACAAGAAGGAAGGTTCGCAGGTTTCAGCCACTGGGTATTTGGGTTGTTTGTTACACAGCATTTCCACAGCAATAGCTGACTCACACAGTGCCCAGTGAAGGTGGAGAGTCCAGTAAGTGCTGACCGCTGTTTCTACCGCAGCATCAAATACTGCACTGCTCCAGCCTGTTTGCTCTTCAGCCAATATCCCAGCTCTGGGGACTCTGAGCCCAAATCACTCTTCCAGTCAAGAGCACCCCTGCCTCCTGAGAGGGTGGAGATGAGACCCACGAAGATGGCCAAAAGAAGAACATGGGCTGAGGGTCAAGAGGTCAGCCCCAGTTCCAGCTGGGCAGCCCTGGGCATGTCCCACGGCCTCCAGGGCCTCAGTTTTCCCTTCTGTAAAATGGAAATACAACCCTGCCCTGCACTCCACCCCCCAGGAACGTGGAGTGAGAGAGAAACGGGGGTAACGGGCCTGGTGAGGCCAGACTCAGGTAAGAACTCCCTGCGAACATGGGAAGAGCTGTGGTTCAGGGGCCTAGTGGGTGCCCAGGAGCCCAGAGGGGATGAGGAGGTGGTCGAAGCCAACACCCAGCTAAGGGAGCCAGAGCAAAGCAGGAGGAAGGTGCAGCTGGGGGCACCCTGGCAAAGACCTGGAGATGGCAGAGGCCCAGGGGGCGGTGTGGACCACAGGCAGGCAGGGAGGCTGTGGCCGGGAGGCAGGCCTGGAACATTCGACAGGAACCCTGGTAGGGGAAGGGGGTCAGGCTTGCAGCCAGAAGCAGGGTCAGATGGGGTTGCTGATATGTGGGAGCCAGGCAGAAACCAAGCTTGGAACTAGGTCAGGGCAACTGGGTCAGGGCCCAGGGCCCCCTCCCACCCCCCACCTCCCCAGGGAAGGCCTTGAGATCTGAACCATCCTCAGGGCCACAGGTACATCAAAGGGATGGAAATCATTCCTTTTCCCAGAAATCCCAAAGGCTGGCACTGGGAACTGGCACCCAGCCCTGCCTGGTGTCCCTTCTCTACAGAGGGAGAATGGAGTACCCTCCTGCCCTGGGCTGTCTGCTGCTGAACCAGCCAGAGGGACCTTGGTGTGGACAGAGTTCAGAGAGGGCCACCTGGGGTCCTGGGAGGGATGAGGGGACAAGGGACCACGTGCCCCTGGATGCTTCCACCTTCATGATACTCCAAACCCTTTCCTGTTATTTGTGTGGTCTGAGGGGCAGCAACCCACCCCCGTGTTCCTGCCTGGAGAATCCCATGGACAGAGGAGCCTGGCAGGCTGTTGTAGTCCATGGGGTAGCAAAGAGTCAGACACTTTGAGCGACTGAGCACAAAGGCCAGCAGGGCAGGGACTGTGAGCCCATTTTAGCCAAGAAGCCTGAGATGCCAGCAGTGAGCTGGTGGTGGATTGAGGGCCAGAGCAGAGGCTTTGTCTCTCTGCCAAGTCTGCCGAGACACGCAGCTCAGGACTGGAGTGAACCCTGCCCTCAGGGGCCTCAGTTTCCTCCTGTGGAGACTCATGAGCATCCCTTCCCTTCACCGGCAGGTGTCCCACATGGAAAGGACATTCCCAGAAGGGGAACAGACTGCACAAAAGCCCACAGGTGAGAGAGCTTGAGGAGCTCAAGGAACTGCAGAGGCTCCACATGACAGGCCTGGGGGAGGGGGAGGGAGGAGCCCCATGAGGGCCCAGAAGCTGGGAGCAGTCAGGCCGATGCCCTGTCCCTTCCACCAGCATCAATCTCACCATTGTCCTTCCCCAACTCAGGCATAGACACCCCATCCCATCCCCGCCTGGGCTAATGCAGCCATCTCCCAACCAGCCCCCCAGACTCCAGGGTCTACGTGGGAACTCCTGACTGCCACGAGGCCAGAACCCCTGCCACCTCTGATTCTTTGATGATGCTATCCCCTCCCCTGGGGTTTCCCAAGCCCTTCAGTCAACTTCAGGGGCCACCTCTCATGCAAGGCCTCTCCTGATTCCTGCAGATCGTACTAACCGCATTTTCTTGCATTCAGGTTCCCCACCAGCCCACCCACCATGAGCCAACACATTTCACTGCAGCCTGGAAGACCAGATATCACTGAGAGCACAGTGTTTATAGACTGAGGAGTCCTTGAAAGCAGGATCTGTGTTGGATCATCTTTATGGCCATAGGGCCTGACACCAAGCAGGACCTCAGAAAATGACGGATCAGGTGCATGGGTGAATGGGTGGGTGGACAGGTAGACGGATGGATGCTGGATGGATGGATGGATTATGTGTGGATGGATGATAAATGGATGGGTGGATGGATGATGGTAGATGGATGGATGAGTGGATGGATGATAGATGGGTGGATGATGGATGGATGGAAGGATGGATAGATGAATGGGTAGGTGGATGGATGGGTGGGTGGGTGGGTGGATGGTGGATGGATGGATGGATGATAGATGAATGGATAGGTGGATGGATGAGTGGCTGGATGGATGGATGGGTGGATGGATGATGTGTGGATATGGATGATGGATGGATGGAAGGATGGATAGATGAATGGGTAGGTGGATGGATGGGTAGGTGGGCGGATGGATGGTGGATGGATGGATGAGTGGGTGGGTGGAAGGATGATGTGTGGATGGATGATGGATGGATGGGTGGATGGATGAATGGATGGTGGATGAATGAGTGGATGGATGGATGGGTGGATGGATGATAGATAGATGAATGGGTAGGTGGATGGATGAGCGGGTGGCTGGATGGATGGATAGGTAGATGAATGTATGGATGGATAAATGGGTAGATGAACTGGGTGGATGAGTGAATCAGCAAGTCAATGGATAGGTGTAAGAGTCTGCAGGTGAGATTGGTGGGTGGATGGGCAGACATATGGACAACCAAAGTTTCCTTCACCCTTTACTTCACCTGTAAGGGAATGAATTAAGACTGATCATGCCAGTTTCCTAGATCTGGGCACTCAGAGGAAGAGGGGGAAAGGAAAATCTTTGCAAAAACTTACCATTTCTGCAGGAGAGCTGGGAGTGAGATAGAATTCCTTCAAGTGCAGGAAGAAGCCTTCCAGCTGTCCAATCAGCAAGAGTAAGATGACGCCATCTGCAAACTACAAAGGAGGGGACTGAAGACAGGCCGCCTGGAGGATCCCGCTCTGCCTGTTACAGGCTGTGTGACGATAGAGGTCACACAGCCTCTCTGGGCCTCGGGTTCCTCTTTGAGAAACAGGGATGACATCCTGGACCTTGCGGTGTTGTAAACAGCAGCAGGTATAAAGCAGTTATTGGCTGCCTAGCACACAGCACATGCTTGATAAGATGAGCCATTTTTACATTTTCTGTGAAATAGCCTCAAATCATTTTTTAAACCACATACTGTTCCATGAGCTACAGAGGCTCAGAAGAAAACAGAGTTAAGTGTAAAACTATTCCATCAGGGAAAGGCAGAGACCATCACACCGGGCTCATTTTGCTGGCTGCTACATTCGTATTTGTCTGTTCTGTCTGTACGTTCAGAGATAAATCCATCACCCCAGCATCACATCATATGCTAATATAATCCTATTCAATCTCTTCAAAGACACAAAACACAAGATTGAATATTGGAAGTAAGTCACCGCTAGAAGTCCTTAATGGAATTGCCTCGTAATAGGTCTGTTTCCATGCTGTTATTTTGGCCCCAAATCTTGCCTGCTAATGTGCCACTGAAATACCGGGGACTTTAATATCCCCCTTTATGCAACAGTCTCTAAATACCACTCTCACGTGTGCCATTTATTCTGCAAACACCTTTATTTTGCCAAATGAGACATAAAGATGAAACAGGCAGAATGTAAACCCAAGACATCATCTGTTCATACCCACATAAAACACAATAAAACCACAACTTTTCATTGTGTGTCCACTGTGTGTCAGTGAAGCAAAAGTCGCTCAGCCGTGTCCAACTCTTTGCGACCCCATGGACGGCACAGTCCATGGAGTTCTCCAGGCCAGAATACTTGAGTGGGGAGCCTTTCCCTTCTCCAGGGGATCTTCCCAACCCAGGGATCGAACCCAGGTCTCCCGCATTGCAGGCAGATTCTTTGCCAGCTGAGCTACCAGAGAAGCCCAAGAATCCTGGAATGGGTAGCCTATCCCTTCTCCAGTGGATCTTCCCGACCCAGGGGCGGAACCCAGGTCTCCCGCATTGCAGGCGGATTCTTTACCAAATGCCAGGTAATCCACAAAACGCCCGATGGTCTCCATCTCACTTGTTACTCACAGTTCTATGAGAGTGGGATCCTGCATGAGGCTCAGAGAAGTCCAGGTCCAAGGTCACACAGCTAAGATGAAGGAGGTGTGCTCAAGCCCAGGGGCAACGTGGGCCCACCTGGCTTCAGAGTCTGCCACCTCTACCCTGCTGTGTCATCAGACCACGTCACACACGGGCTTCTCATGTGGCCACCGTGCAAGGTGCTGATGGCGCAGCCTGGGTTCAAGTCCCAGCTCTACCACTTGGGCTTCCCAGGTGGCGCTAGTGGTAAAGAACTCGCCCGCCGCTGCAGGAGACATAAGAGACGGGTTCGATCCCTGGTCGGGAAGATCCCTTGGAGAAGGGAATGGCAACCCATTCCAGTATTCTTTGCCTGGAGAATCCCATGGACCAAGGAGCCTGGCGAGCTACAGTCCATGGGGTTACATAGAGTCAGACACGACTGAGTGACAAGCACCACTTAGTCACTGTGTGACCTTGGAAAAGTTCATTAACCTCTCCGTGCTTAATGTGCTTATCTGTAAAATGGGATAGTAGCAGTTCCCACCTAAGGAGGCTGTTGGGAGGAGTTGGTGAGCTGACACATGCAAAGGGCTTTGCTCACAGCCGGGCACAGGGCAGGGCTTCATCGGATTTGGCTCCAGGCACAGGGCTACATAAACCCTGTTCCCCCCTGGCTAATGACAGGCTGTGTCTGAGACATCAGCAGCTCCAGCTAAGCTCACCATTAGCCATTTGATGACCTCGCCACTGGTCCCCCCAGACCATGTTGTGTAAACAGAAGCCAGGTAGCCCGAATCCTGCACCACCATGTCCAGTTAACGCCACTGGGCTCCAGCAAGCTCCACTGCTGTGCTGAGGGGCCTGGGCTGGCCATCGGCTTCCCTGCCCCCAACTGTGTTAAGGGAAATCAGAGGCATAAAGTTCTGGTGGGAGGCCACGGTCCACCGCAGGAGGCTGACAGCTCAAGATTCTATTCCTGCCCCGGGACTGTTCAGCGTCATCAGCACTGTGGACCAGGAGACTCGGGAGCCCTCGGACACGGGGCTGTGCTGGCACCCACAACCCCACCAGGCATACGTGTGTGCATGCTAAGTCTCTTCAGTCATGTCCGACTCTGCGATTCCAGGCTCCACTGTCCATGGAATTCTCCAACAAGAATACTGGAGTGGGTGACCATGCTCTCCTGCAGGGGATCTTCCCGACCCAGGGATCAAACCCAGATCTCTTACATCTCCTGCACTTGCAGGCAGGTTCTTAACCACTAGCACCACCAGGGAAGACAATGCAATTAGACAGGGGACGCTTGTGTGTTTTGAGTCATCGTATAGCATAGTCCAAGATTAGTTTGGGGGAAAACGAGCTGCAAGGCAGTTGTTCCACAATGAAAGTGATTAACAGCACAGACAAACCCTGAGGTCCTCACTTCACAGGACCATTGTCCTGCCCCTGATTGGCGATGCTGCCTCCATGCAACACCCCCATTGAAGAGGAGGACCCCAGGTTTCTGAGAGGTGACACCCCGGGTCACACAAGGTGGGCCAGGCTCCCGGTGGGCCCTGCCGAACCCTCTCCCTTTGGCCTTTCCCGACCCTGGACCCTGCAGCCGCATCCCTACCTGAGTGTCTAGATTCTGCACGGACAGGCCCAAGCGGTCCAGCTCCTGGTTGACGAACTTCACGATGGCCTGTCCAGGGAAGAACCGAGGCGTCAGGCCCCCAGCTCAGGTTTGCCACCTTCCCACTCAGGGTCACAGAAAGCTTCTCCCCTCTGCCGCGTGGCACCCAGCACAGCAGCTGCAGAGTGAGAGCCAGATTCCTCCCCCTTTGCCCTACCCTCTCCCCCAGACCCAGGTCAGGTGGGCGGCGGGGGGGCGGGCGGCAGGAGGCACTCTTGGAACTTTGATCTCTACCTCTTTGACTGCGTTCACCTTCTCTGGAGCCAGCTTAAATAATTCATCAAAGACGTCCTCTGCAGACAGATCCAATAAACACCTCATTACGATGCTATTATCTTTGTGCCAAACAGGGACTTCTTTTCCACCAAAGTTTCTCAGAAGAATCAGTCCAGAGAGAGATGTAATTTTATCCCAAGTAAATAAGTAAGTGTTAGTTGCTCAGTCGTGTCCGACTCTATGACCCCATGGACTGTAGCCCACCAGGCTCCTCTGTCCATGGGGACTTTCCAGGCAAGAATACTGGAGTGAGTTGCCATGCCCTCCTCCAGGGAATCTTTCAATCCAGGGATCAGACCCATGTCTCTTATGTCTCCTGCGTTGGCAGAGAGGTTCTTTACCACTAGCGCCACTTGGAAAGCCCAGCTGGGCACACAATAGGTCTTAAATAAACAGTCATCATTTCTAGCGTGGACACCACCCCATCCCCTGGGAACTCGCCCTGCCTCCCCGCAGTTCCCTGCTCCACCCAGCAGTCCACAGGAGCTGCCATGGGTGGCTGAAAAGGGGCCAGCCCCAGACTGACTCCTGGCCCAGAGGTCTCCTCCCCAGCATCTGTGGAGTGGCAGAATAAGGGCATCCAGCCCTTGCAGAGAGGCTGAAATCCCCGCAGTGCACAGAAGGCCAGCACCCTCAGCAGCTGAGTCAGGCCCACGGGAGCATCTTAGCAACTCAGGCCCCTGGTCCAGACTCAGAGGCACCAAGTCCTCAGACTCAGGCCGTTTCCCACCAACTGCATTCCTGCCATGAGCAGCTAACATGCCTCCCTGGGGAGGCTGGTCCTCAAGGCACTGAACACCCAAACTGGGTAGAATTTACCTCTTGATTCTGCAGCCAGCTACTGTGTGAGTCTGAACAAGTCATTTCACCTCTCCATACCTCAGTTCCCTCATTAGTGAAGGGGAGAATAAGCAGCACCAGACCACACTATGTAGGTTAAAATGCCCCATAAACGGACAAACATGGCAGAAATGCCACTGAGCCCCCCCAGACCTCTTGGCCTATGGTTAGTGAAACTGTGCCCCTGAAGGAGCCACTCTGATGACCCAGGCTAGAACACGATGGACACTCTAGACACGGTGTTAGGAAGCCTTGTTCCGTGTCCCTGCCCCTCACTGTGTGACCCAGTCTCATGCAGCCCCCTAACAAACACTGCTCCCTGGGAAACCCCAGGTCCTCGGGCTGCCCCTCCACCTGCCCACACACAGACATCTCACCAGACCGGCCTTCCTGGTACCTCCCTTCTCCCACTCAACCTTTCTCAGTCCTTGCTTTCAGAAGCCCCTCACAGGTCATATTGCCTCCTCTGCAGGTGAGAACCCCCTGTCTATACAGCTGTGTTCCAAGTGGGGAAGGTTCAGGGAGGAAAAATCATATTTAGATGGATGGATGGATGATGAATGGATGGGCTGGTGGATAGATGAATGGATGGGTGAATAGATGGATGGATGGATGGATGGATGGATGAGTCGATGGATGCATAGATGGATGCATGCATAGATGGATGACCAACCGCCAGCTGGCCAGGTGGACTGACTAAGGAATAAATGAATGAAAGAAGGAATGGCTGAGTCAATCAGTCAATTGGTGAAGAACTCTGTCTCAAAAACAGCAGCCAAAGTAGTGAACAATCACTATTAAGCACTTTCTCTGTGCTAAGCACGTCCACAAAGTACCTTTTAACCCCTGCCACCAGCCTAAGAGGTGGGTGCCATTATTAACCCCATTTTATAGATGAGGAAACTGAGGCACAGACAAGTTCAGTCACTCGCCCAAGTTCACGTGGCTAATAAATGGGGGAATTGGCATTTGAACCCAGGTTGCCTGGCCCCAGAGCCCACACGCTGAACAATCCACAGGTTTCACCACCGATGGGAATTAAAAATCTCTCTACCCATATGAGCAGCATCACGAGAAGGAACAGCCAAATCCACGGGCAGACAGACAGAAGGGAGGACAAAAGGACAAGAGGGCTGGAGATACACATGCATGCATGCTAAGTCGCTTCAGTCGTGTCTCTTTGCGACTGATGGACTGTGGCCCGCCAGGCTCCTCTGTCCCTGGGATTCTTCAGGCTGAATACTGGAGTCGGTTTCCTCGCCCTCCTCCAGGGGATCTTCCCGACCCAGAGATCGAACCTGCATCTCTTACGTCGCGGACCACAGAGGAACTGTGAGCGCACCCAATCATCCACCAGTCATAATGCCATGTCTGCCTCAGCACATACCCAGCAGAAAAAGATTTCCCTAAATTAGGAAGGTACTCACTTGATGGCTGGTCCTTGTCTGCGCTAAAGAGAAAAAGATAGGGGGTGGGGGTGGGGAGAAAGCAAACACACGGTTAAAAAAAAACAACAACTTCAGAGACGTAGTGTCTTTGTGTGACAAGACCTGGCAGAGGCAAGGCTGACAGAGAAACTTGCAAGCTCCCTTTTCCTGGCAGTTCCGTAAGCAGGCAGGGCCCTCGTGGGAAGCAAATGGCAGAGGTCCAAACCTCCCCCTGAGGCTCCCACACCTAGAAATGCCTGAATTGTGTTGTTTTTGTGGTTGCTGTTTTAGCTGTGCTATGCTTGCTAAGTCGCTTCAGTCGTGTCTGACTCTTTGCGACCCCATGGACTGTAGCCTGCCAGGCTCCTCTGTCCGTGGGATTCTCCAGGCAAGAAAACTGGAGTGGGTTGCCACGCCCTCCTCCAGGGGATCTTCCCCACCCAGGGATCGAACCTGTGTCTCCTGCACTGGCAGGCAGGTTCTTTACCACCAGCACCACCTGGGAGTCTGTTGTAGTTGTGGTGGGGGCGTGTTACACGACACGATAAAAGCGCCCGAATCCTCACTTGAGAGCCAGCACATGTTTACCAATGCACACCCCTGTACGTCACCACCCCCAGCACGGCGCAGAACCTTCTAGCACCCCCAGCTGGTCCCCACCCCCTCATACCCCACAAAGGTCACTGCCGCTCACAGGTGCCTGGCTGTGTTTTCATCTGGTCTGTTGTGTTTGCAATGAAACCATGTGCACGCCCTCGTGTCTGGTTTCTTTCACCGCCTTTTTATTGTCACTGAGTGGTTTTGCCTGGACTTTGTTGTTAAGTGTTCCACACCCCCCCGCACACCCTGAAAGCTCAGTTCTGCCCGCCTTGCCCCCCCCCCACCCCCCATGCCTGGGGAAGGTTGGGCTCTCCCAGGAGAGCCAGGTGGTCCCTCTGACTGCCCGTGACCCTGGCAGGAAGCTGGGCCGAGAGGGTTGGGGGAAGCAGCCTGAGACGAAGGCCCAGGGTTCTGCACGGAGGCTGCTGCCAGGAGGGGCACAGGCCCTGTGCAGCCTGGGACACAAGCCCAGGGCCGGGGTGGGCCTCACCGAAGCGTCCGAGCTCAGCAGAGGCTGAGAAGCGTGGCTTTAGGGCTGCAAAGGGAGGAGGGGTGTGGCCACCATGACCGCTGCTAACTGCACCCTCTCTCTTAAGTTCCCCAAACTTGTTCTCAGAGCCTAAAGCTTCGGCATAGATGGGTCAAGACAGATGATGTGGAGGGCATCTAGCCTCATCAGGTGGGAGGGGAACAGGCCTTCTTCCTGGGGTGTCACTGGGAAGGCAGATGCGCCAGGCCTCACTGGCAGGATGGGCCAACAGACGTCTGCTGCCTCCACCCTGGCCATGCCTGGCCCACACACCTCCGCCACAGACATTACCTGCCATCAGCTTGCAGGGGTTCGAGCCCGTCACCCTAGCCTGGCCCCAGCGGACACCCAGGAGGTGTAGACCCAGAAGGACCTCAGGGCTGGGGGCACAAAAGAGGGGAAGGTCCCTTTACGTGCATCATCTATAACCCTCACGACAGGCCCAACAAGTAGGAAAGGGGGGTCCCCCTTTATCAAAGGCCTGAAGAAGCTCGGAGAAGGGGAGTGACTTGCACAAGGACGCAGAGCTCATACCAGGCTGAGCTGCGACCTCAGCCCAGGCAGGGCTGGCTGCCCAGTCTACAAGCAGGAGACAACTGAACTCGCCCAGCTGGGCCTCTGAGAGCTAAATGGGTCAAGGGAGCTGAAACAGCCCAGTGCCCTGCACACAGTAGGCCTTCGGGAAGGGTTAGACAAGAAAGAAGAATCCACAGCTTTCCTGGAAGAAACCCACTCTCAGGCCAACCCAGAAAGACCTTTGGACCAGATGGGGTGGGCGGCAAAAAGGGGAAGCCAGGCAGTGGCCCCTGGCAGGGTCTGGGGAAATGCAGGCCTGCGGGCGGAGCGGGGCCCCTCTGCAGTTCTGGCAGCTTTGCAAGGATGAGAGACATTCTAGCCGGACCAGGCGGAGATTCTACAATTCACAGAGTGGAACCTGCGGCCCAAACCCAGGGGCCTGCTGCAGGGCCAGCCCCCCACCCTTCCCACCCCTGGAACCTGGGCAGGTGTCCCAAAGTGTGAGCCCACGGGTGGCAGGGGGACCCTTGGCTGAGGTCAGTTACAATCTCCACCACAGGGGAGTCCAGGAATGCAAAATGGCCAGGTCTCCCTGGAGAGAGATGCAGCTGGCGGTGTTGGAGGGCTTGAGGGGAAAGGCACAGGGTACATGCATGGCTTCCTTTACCACCCAGGCTGTTGGGAGTTTTGGCCACAGGCCAGCTGGCCCCACGCCACTGAGACCCTTCTAAAGGCTCACCCAGCCTGCAGTTCAGAGGTGCCTAACAGCAGCCCCCCTTCTCCCTGGACCCCAGGACCCTGTGGTTGCCTTGTTGCAGAGCCCACGTGCACGGCCCTGACCCTGATGTGTTTCCAACCCTGCCATGGAGCGTGTGCAGTGAAGGTGGGTATAGGCGGCTCTCCCGGCCAGGACTCCATGGGCCGGGCAGCACTTAGTAGGGCCGGCAGAGTGAGGACCCTGCCCAAGAAGGTCAGGCAGGTCTGCCCCTGCCCCGGGGCCCACTGCCCACTCCCGAGAAAGCCCAGCGCCCCCGCCCTGCCTCACCCACACTCAGTGAGCTGCTCCACCGATTTCTCCGACTTCAGGCCGCTCTTGGTGCGCTAGGAGAGAGAACGGGGGGCGTAATGGAGTAGCCACAGAAAATTTTAGGGCTTGTGACTGCCGCCAGAGGAGACTGGAGGGCCCAAAGCTGCCCCGAGGAACCCAATTCACCCTGCCGCATCTGCTCCTCAAGGCGGCCTCCCTCCTGGGCAGCCCTTGTGAGACCAGCTTAACTGTCCTTCTTCCCACGGGCCCTGAGCCCGACAAAGAGGGGGGACTGTGTCTGCCTCGGTGCCCAGGTATCCCCAAAGTCCACTCAGTGTCTGGCTCACAGGGCGTCAATGGACACGTGTTTACCTGATAACATATAAGTGACTGGCTGGGTGAATAAATGAGTAGGTGGATGAATGAATGGGTGAATGGGAAGGTTAATGAATGAGTGGGTGGGTGAGTGGATGACTGAATGGATGAGTGGGTGGTTGGATGAATGGGTGGGTGAATGGATAAATGAATGGATGAGTGGCTGGGTGAATGAATGGTTGAGTGGGTAGATGAATGAACGGATGAGTGGGTGGGTGGGTGAGTGGATAAATGAATGGATGAGTGGGTGGGTGAATGAATGGATGAGTGAGTGGGTGGATGAATGGGTGGGTGAATGAATGAATAGGTGAATGCATGAAGGAATGAAGTCACCTCTGATTTACATATAGCCATAGAATTCGTTAGTGGTTTTGAAAAAGTCAGGATGCATTCTCATGAGTTTGGCTGGACTTGGCATATTCTGCCTTCTGGGATGAGGGAAGCTGGCTGCTCCCCAGGCGCCCAGGAGGTGGGGGTGGGGAGAGTGGATAGCAGGCATGGGGGGCCCTGTTGGTGGTACTCAGGGTCTGTCTGAGAGAGAAGGCACAGACTCCTGGGCCGTCAGCTACAGCGCAAGTCCACACGTGCTGGAGAGGGAGCGCTCAGTAGATGCTGGAACCAAAAAGGCCCCTGGGGCCACTCTCACACCCATGCATTGGTAGACAAGGTCGTCACAGCGGGAGGGCAGCGGCGGTGGCCCAGGGTGTGAAGGCTCCAGAGGGCCGTGAATAGATGGTCACTTACGGCCCACGTGGTAGCCATCAGCCAGGACCTTCAGGACACCCCAGGCAGGTGTCATCTGCTGAGTAAGTGGGGCTGACCGGTCCACAGACCTCGTCGTGGCCTGGCCTGGACTCTGCATCTCTTGCCCACAGCTCAGGCCCAGCTCCCCAACCGTCCTGGTGGGACCTGGTGTTTCTCCCGGCTCCCTGGAACTCACCCTGGTTCAGCCCCCGCACTGTGCGGCACCCACCCCCTGGTCTAGAGTGTGGTGACGCAGCCTCGAGATGCCCGACCTGCACGCAGGCATCCTCCGGGGCCCGCCCCTTACCTCCATGATGATCACCTCCACCTGCACGTTGGTCGGGAGGGGCAGGTCGGGCTGGAAGCGCTTGGCCAGGGCCACGAGGAGATGCAGGGTGGCCAGCAGGTCCTTGTTGAAGATACCTGGGAGGAGACGGGGGCACGAAGTCAGGGCCCCTGGGATACCCAAACCCGGGGCCACGCGGTGGGCTCCTTATTGTCTCTACCACCCTCTGCAGCCCGAGGAGCTCGGTGTCCAGTCATCAGGGGAGCAGAGGTCTGGAAATCTACATTCAGAACCTAAAAATAGTCTCACTTGCTCCGGTCATCCTTTCTGCAAATACAGCCCAAGGGCACGAGCCATGTCTGGAGGGAACTTTCACACACAGATGTTCACTGCAGCGCTGTTTAAACAACTAAATGTCCTACGGCAGGGCCCCGGCTGAACAAATTGTTAGATCTGAGCTGAACGTGACCTGATTTAGGGGCTTTGCTGGTGACTCAGACAGTAAAGAATCCACCTGCCATGCAGGAGACCTGGGTTCAATCCCTGAGTCAGGAAGATCCCCTGGAGAAGGGAAGAGCAACTCAGTTCAGTATTCTTGCCTGGAGAATTCCATGAACAGAGGGGCCTGGTGAGCCTGACGACCTGACTTGGGGCCAACATGACAAGCATCAGTTATTGAATGTGAGACTTGAAACGCAGTGGCGAGAATAATGACGGGGGCCTAACAAAAACTGACACGGAACTATATTCAGCGTCCTGTGATAAACCATGATGGAAAAGAATATTTAAAAAGAATGTATACATATGTATAACGGAGTGACTTTCCGGTACAGCAGAAATTAACACAATGATATAAACCAACCATACTTTAAACAAAAGGAGAAAAAAGGGGGTTTGAAAACTGTTACCACCTCACCTTTCATACTGTTTCCTACACCTACTTCTGCTTTACTGACTACGCCAAAGCCTCTGACTGCATGGATCACAACAAACTGTGGGAAATTGTGAAAGAGATGGGAATACCAGACCACCTGACCTGCCTCCTGAGAAACCTGTATGCAGGTCAGGAAGCAACAGTTAGAGCCGGACATGGAACAATAGACTGGTTCCAAATCGGGAAATAAGTACATCACAGCTGTATATGGTCACCCTGCTTATTTAACTTCTATGCAGAGTACATCATGAGAAATGCTTGGCTGGAAGAAGCACTAGCTGGAATCAAGATTGCCAGGAGAAATATCAATAACCTCAGATATGCAGATGACACCACCCTTATGGCAGAAAGTGAAGAGGAACTAAAAAGCCTCTTGATGAAAGTGAAAGAGGAGAGTGAAAAAGTTGGCTTAAAGCTCAACATTCAGAAAACGAAGATCATGGCACCTGGTCCCATCACTTCATGGCAAATAGATGGGGAAACAGTGGAAACAGTGACAGACTTTATTTTGGGGGGCTCCAAAATCACTGCAGATGGTGACTTCAGTCATGAAATTAAAAGAGGCTTCCTCCTTGGAAGAAAAGTTATGACCAACCTAGACAGCATATTAAAAAGCAGAGACATTACTTTGTCAACAAAGGGCCGTCTAGTCAAGGCTATGGTTTTTCCAATAGTCATGTATGGTTGTGAGAGTTGGACCATAAGGAAAGCTGAGCACCGAGGAATTGATGCTTTTGAACTGTGGTGTCGGAGAAGACTCTTGAGAGTCCTTTGGACAGCAAGGAGATCCAACCAGTCCATCCTAAAGGAAATGAGTCCTGAATATTCATTGGAAGGACTGATGCTGAACTTCAATACTTTGACCACCTGATACGAAGAACTGACTCATTGGAAAAGACCCTGATGCTGGGAAAGATTAAAGGCAAGAGGAGAAGGGGATGACAGAGGATGCGATGGTTGGATAGCATCACCGACTCGATGGATATGAGTTTGAGTAAACTCTGGGAGTTGGTGATGGACAGGGAGGCCTGGCGTGCTGCAGTCCATGGGGTCTCAAAGAGTCGGACACGACTGAGTGACTGAACTGAACTGACCACCTCACCACCCAACCTTGGAGAGGCTATTTCAACTCCTTCTAGTCTCAGTTTTCTCATCTGGAAAATGGGCAGGATGAAGAGGTTGGAATGGCAGGAAATCCTACCAAGTGGCTAACTGGGTGGGACTTTGCACACTCGTTTCTTACAAGCAGGCACTGCCGATGCAACTTAGATAAGTTAACAAAGCAGGCAGGCAGCACCGGTCCAACAAGGCAGCTGAGCTCGTGTGCGGTGCTTGGGAGTCGGGGAGCCGTGGCAGCCCTATGGAGAAGGCTGCCTTCATCATCCTCGTGCTGGGCTTCGAGGCAGCCCTGGCCCCTGGGTAAGGGCACTGTAATTCTGCCTCCTTGCCTGCCCGCTCCCAACCCTCTCCACACCAGCCCCACACACTCTCCACACTCCACTTGGCCTGTGGCTCCTCCAGCCGCAGGCTCTGGTCCACAGACTCCAGGACCGCCGTGAGCTTGCGCCTCTGGCTGGCTGCGGTCAAGGCGATCTCCTCCACGTCCAGCTTGAGTCCGCTCAGCTTCTCTGAGGACCAGAGAAAGAGGAGTGGGATGGAGGGAAAGGGTGGGAAAGGCTGGGGGGGTGCAGACAGATGGGGCTCCTGACAGGGGACCCACAGCCAGTCCACTTCCTCCAGGCAGTCACGGGGCATGCTGGTTATGTGGCTGGGCAAGCCCGGCTCTCTGGAGACACCCCCAGCCCACTCCACCTTGACCAAGACCCTGTGCCCCACCCCCTTCCTTCCACACAGTGACCCGCAGTCCTCCTCTCTGCGGGGCAGTGTGGTCTAGTGGTTAAAGCCAAGACCCCTGGCTTCTCCCTCCACCATCCCCCCACCACTGTCTTCATGGTGAGACCTTGGACAAGCTACCAGGCCTTTCGGAGCTCAGTTTCCTCATCTATAAAGTGGGGATGATCACAGAACAGCTGTGCTGAGGGTTAACAGTACCTGCTCCATGGCAAGAGCTCAGGAAGCCGTGGATGGTGGGCCTGTCCTGCAGCCGTCTGCCAAGGGCTCTGCGGAGGGCGCCAAACGAGCCCCAGGCTGGCCCACTCTGCCCCCTAGGACTTCCTGGGGCTGAAAGCAGCAACTTACGGAAAAGGTGGTGCAGGATGAGCCCGTCGAAAATGTCCTCCTCCAGGCTGCGGACCACAATGTGCTCTGGGAGGAGCTCAGCGTTGATCCAGTCCATCAGCACCTGTGGCCCCGAGGGACAGCTGATGGGGGGCCACTCCCCACCCGGCTTCTCGCTGGGCTCAGCTCTGCCCGCCTCCCACCAGTCAACTCCTACTCGTCCTTCAAGGCCAGGTCAAACATCGCCTCCTCTGGGAAGCCTGCTCTGATCTCCCAGGTTGTTAGGGGCCTGCTCTGGGCTCCAGCAGACCTGAGCACTTTGGGCTTTATTTTGTCCTGTGTAAGGTTTTGATAATACCGGGGTTTTAAAATCCTCTGGGGGGCGGTCAGAGGTGGTGCAGGTCAGGAGGTCTCCCTGGAGGAGGTAACAGAAACACCCCACGGAGACTAGAGGAATACTGCAGAGGAAAATGGAAGCCCCTAGCCTGTGCGCAGCTTACAGCTGAGAACTGGGTGGTGGCCGTGTGTTCCCACCACTCGGTCAGCTGTCCACTGCCCCAGGCAGCTGAGCCAGAGAAGGAGCGCGAGAGCTGGGGTCTATGACCTGGGTCCAAGCCCAGCTCCGTCACTGGCCACCGTGTGCCCCCCGTGGGTCAGGCCACTCCTGAGGCTCTGCTCCCTGGGACGCAGGTGACAGTTCACCTCTCTCAACCGCCAGGAGGCTTGCTGGGATCACGCACAGAAAGGCACACCACAGGTGCTCAGGCAAGATCCCTTCTGCAGCCACTCAACAGGCCTCCCGGGAGCCTGTGGGGTCGCCACCCACCAGCTTGAGGTTGGGGAGGGGGTGGCCCACGGTCCCAACCCCAAGAAGGTAGGAAGACTCCTCCAGAGAAAGATGGTCAGAGAAGGTTGCCGCACCTTTTGCAATTCTTCAAATTTGGGGTTATTCCGGGAAGTTGGGGGAAGGAACTTCCTCTTCTCTCCTGGAAACAGAGCGGGGCATGACACATGGATGGGGGCCTGAAGGTCAGCCCTGGAGCCAGCGTCTCGACCAAGAGGGGAGACTGGTCCTACAACTTCACACGCACACACACACACACACGCACGCACACACACATGTGCAGAAGGGCACTCAGACACACAGGCACACAAGTGCATTCACACACACGTAGATACACATTCACACATATGTACACATGCCATCACACATACACACAGACACACACACGCCCTGACCACCCAACATCCCCAGAGACCTGGGTTTCCCAGACACGCCTCGTCCTCTGCAGCCCCTTCCTTCATCCAAGTGGTTCCTGCCTACCCCAGGACACTCTTCCCCCTCACTTCTCTCATGAACACCAGCCCATCTTCAGACACCACAATATTCAAATTTGAGGAACATACATAAACTCGAAAATTATTTCTTGTCTATCTGAAATTCACATTTAACTGGACATTTTATCTGACCCTCTTTCCACATACATAAGAAGGGGTCACAGACCAGTTAAGCCCAGGTCCCTGGGCTCCAAGGGGCCGAGGCAGCGTTCAACCACGACTGCCAGGCTCCCCGGTGTGGGCAGGGCATTGAGGGCACCTGCTTCTCCACTGAGGCCCAAGACCTGGGTCAGCATCTCCTCTACATTGAAGAACCATGGAACCCACAAATGGCAGGGCCCAGGCGGACCCCTGAGGTCATCGAGTCTCAGTGGATGTGGGAGACACTGAGCCAACCCGGGGCTGGCTTTGCGCACATCCACAGGACGCATCGCCTCTGTGTTCACATCGCCCAGCTGGAGTCTTGCAGACATGCTGAAGACCTCTGAGTCCCACCCGGCCTGTGTGTTCCTCACAGGAGGACAGGCTCCGGCAAAGGCCTGGTGGCAGGGGTGGGGCGGGGGTGGCGGTGCCTGAACGGCCTTGGCCCCTTCCTGGAGCGTCCTTCCTGCCACTCTGAATCCCGCCATGTTCCAGCTCTGCCTGCCGGAATTGTAACTCCAGACCGACTATAAAACCAAAAATAAACACTTTTCCAAATCACGAAGCCCTGCCACCCTAACAGCAATTTTCCTCCTGATGCTTTTCAACCTGAAACCACTTATAAACCGAGAATGCCAGACAGTTCATGAAGCCAGCCCTGCGGCGCCGGGCTTGCGGGTCTGCAATGCCACCCTCTGTGCCTGCTTCCTCGTCTGTAAAAAGGAGGTGAGCATGCCCGCGACTACCACTCTTCAGAGTAACAGGTGAGATGCAGCTCAGCCCCCGCGCCAAGGGGACCACACAGCAGTCAGCATCCTCAACACTGTCCCCGTTAACCTGGAGAAGTGGGGTTATGCGGGATCTGGGGATAACTCAGTGGAAGGTTCCAGAAGCAGGGGCGTCAAGTATAAAGCAGGAGGTAGAGGCAGGGGCTGGACAGAACTGGGTGTTCAGCGAACCACCTGGCAGCCAAGGCAGGGCCTGATACGGCCCGGGGGGTGTCTCAGGATGCCGGCCCTGCCGCTCCGTCCCACCCGGCCCGCACCTTGTGAGAGTTCTTCCTCGGCCGGTGGGTCCTCCTTCCCAGGGAGATGCAGCAGGTCGTAGAGGGACTCCGGCTCCATCGCTGCCTTGCCGGCCCTGGGGAGGCAGGGAACCAAGGACGTCACCCCCGAGTCACCCTAAACTCGAGGTCTGCTGTTTCCTCTAGACACCAGGAGGCGCGGGGAGAGGCCGGGAGCTGGCTGGGGGTGGACAAGTCACCGTACTGCCCGGGCAAGGGGCCAGGGTGCCTGCTGAGAGGGTCGCTGGGAGCCAGTGCTTGCGGGACGGCCCACGGAAATAGGCGGCGGCTGAGGTCAGAACCTGTGCAGAGGCTTGGCGGGGAGGAGGGGTCCTCCTCGGTCGGGTGCGGAGCCGCCAGCCCACAGCCCCTCCTGAAGCACACAGGAACCTCCACCCACCCACCCCTACCCGGGCAGTAGGACCAAGGGGGCAACCCCCTGCTCAGAGCTTCTTGGATCCAGAAAACCCTCTGGCTGACCTCTGGGGGCAAATCTGCTGGAGGGGCGAGGGCAGCAGTGTGGCGGTGGTCATGTTGACAGGTGATGTCTGCAGACCAGGAGCTCCTACCGGGGCAGTGGTGGGGGACAGGCCTGTCCTCTCTGGGCCCTGAGCCTGAGTCAGGGGGCACAGAGCAGCCCCCCAGCCTCTGGGTGAGTGGACATGGGACTGGGGTGCAGGCTGGGCTCTCGGGGGTGTGGGCTGGTCCTGCCTGGCTCAAGTTCTGAGCGAGCTTCTCCATAGTGGGGCTTATCATCCTGGCCTGTCAAGGGAGCTCAGGGGTCTCTCCGCTCACCGGGAAGGGCCAGAGTTTTCAGAGCCGGCCCTCCTCATCCTCGCTGCGGGGGAGGGTGCCCGGCAGAGTCAGAGCCTCCTTCCTGCTCCCCTGGACTCACTTCCTCTCCTGACGGGTGCGGCCCCGCCCCCCACTTCCGCTCTGGCCCCTGGGCCTCCCGTAGCACTTTCAGCCCCAAACAAGACATTTGGGGCCAGGGGCCTCCTGCAACAGAAGCTGGTGGTCAGCTCTGGCCCCGGGGGAGGCCTGGCTGGATTAGCAGGGCCCAGAGCTGCCGTGAGATGGAGGCACTCACAAGATGCTGTGACATGGGCAGCCAGCCTGGGGACTCCGGGGCACTGTCTGCGGCTCCAT
Organism: Bubalus kerabau; assembly: GCF_029407905.1. Taxonomy (NCBI): domain Eukaryota; kingdom Metazoa; phylum Chordata; class Mammalia; order Artiodactyla; family Bovidae; genus Bubalus; species Bubalus kerabau. Next base: position 5,184,180 of record NC_073624.1, read on the forward strand.
CCTGCCCTAAATCGTGGGGGTGTGGAGAGCACAGCCACTGGGCCGACTCATCCCCCCGAATTCCCAAGCCTCCTTTTGGACGGGGTTCTGTTCAAAGGACGGGACCAGAGGAAAGGCGGGAACTAGGCCTGGGGAAGGGGGAGAGGTCAGGAGATTGGGTTCCAGGTGGGTTCCTCCTCCTGTGTGACTTTGGGCAAACAACCTCCCCTCTCTGTTCCTGATGCTCCTTTACCGGGAGGGGCTGAACCTGATGGGCGCCAAAGGCAGCAAGTGTCCACAGAGCTGGGAGCTCCCTCCAGCCATCAGCAGCCCCAGGGGCCGTCCCTTGCCAGACCTGGGCCTCCCTTTCTTCATTGGAAGACTTGGGGTGGCTGGTCTCCTTGGCTGAAGGTTAGGGGAGATGACAGGCTGGAAAGGGAAACTTTCCCTGGCTACACGAGAGCTGGGAGGGTGCCCTTCTGTCTGCCTGGGACTCTGGACTGGGGGAGTGGCCGCCTCCAAGCCTAAGAGGCAGGGGGACCAGCTGGGCGCAGGGAGTGCTCCGCCCGGCATCGTCCCCGTGGGACCTCGGCTAAGACCGGGTTCTCCCGGCCTCGTTTCCACGAGGCCTCCCAGAGCCTCCCTCTCTGTGTGCTTGAGCTCAGGCTCAGAACCGAGGACTCACCTGGCTGCTTCCTCCATGCAGGGAAATGAAGGCCACGGAGCTCAAGCGCTGGTGGTCCCCGGGTTCCAAAGCAAAGCCAGTTCCGGTGCCCTAGGTCGGCAGGGGCCGCCCTGGAGGCAGGGGCAAGCGGCTCACTTCCTCCGGGGCCTGTGGCTTCTGCAAAGCCATCCAGGCTGCGTCTGCAGGGCGCTTCCTCCTGGCGGGGCTGTAGAACCTGATGCTCTGAAAGCGATGCCACCGCAAGCCCCTCCGGAAGGCTCTGCCCCTGGGCGTATGGGCCCAGCCACACCTCCATGCTCCCCAGAGGCAGCTCAGAGCTTACATTTCTTCTTTCTGTCCCTCTCCCCTCCCAGATATGCAAACCAAGCCAGTTCCTGAGGCCAGAGGCTGGGAGTCAGCTTCCCCCGAGGCCCCAGCCCCTCCATCAGCAAGCTGTCAGAGCTGCCTCCAGGCTGTCCCTCCAGCTTCTTGTCCCCACCTGGCCAGGGCCCACCTTGTCCTCTCGCCTGGACCACACAGGAGCCTCCTAGCTGGGAACACACTGCTTGCTCAAACCCCACCTCCTACCTCTGAATTGTTCTCCATAAGCAACCAGAGGACCCCCTTCACATCTCAACTCACTTAAAACCCAACAGCGGGATCCAGTAGCCCTTAAAATGAAATCCAGTCTTCCCGGCCCAGCCCAAGGTCCTCATGGGACCTACCGGCTTTCTCTCCATTCTCATCTCCTGACCTCTCCCATCCTCATGCCCTCCCAGACTCGACAACCCTTCTATTGCCTGAAAGTGCCACCTACCTTCCTGCGTTAGGGTGGTCACACTTACTGTGCCCTCTACCTAGCTTTTAAAATGGCTGAGTCTGCATCGTTATCATCAGCTTAAGTGCCTCCTCCTTCAGGAAGCCTTCCGTAACTGCCTTATCTAAGAAGCAGATCCTCTCATGATCCCATACCACAGCCCCTTAAGGCTCCTGAGTCCTAGTGCCTAGAGCAATGCCTGGCTTGAAGTGGGCTCATTGGATAAACATTGATGGCTGTTGTTGCCTAAGGGGATCAGGAAGTTTTTCCGAGGAGATGTGGGCTTTGATGGATGAATAAGAGTTTGCCAGTTGAAGAAAGATGGGTAAGAATGTTCCAGGTGGAGGGAACAGCCTGTGCAAAGGACTAGAGGAACACAAGAAGGCGAGGTCCCAGGACAGCGGGGCGGACTCAAGCTGGTCTCTTGAGCTTGAGTCTTTACGAGCCAGGCTGAGCTTCCATAGCAACAGGTGACAGTGCTGGGTGACCAGAGACTAACCAGCCTTTCTCTGCTGACAGATCCTGCAGAAAAGGGGGCAGAGCACGTGGGAAGCGGGTGAGCAGGAAAGTGGGGCTGCTCATGAAAGGTCATGAAAATGACAAAAGGTATCACTGATGCTAATATTTGCTGAGTGACTGATGATGAAGCAAGGATAATGGTCAGGGCTTTAATTTCACTAGGACCCAGCTTCGCAGGCAGATGCTCTTACATCTGTACATTACAGAAGAAGACACAGAGATGCATGGTCTAGTCTGCCGCTCTGTCCCACCTGTATGAGACTGGGGTTTGTGACAAAATGCAGTGAGAAAGAGGCTGTCACTCAATACAATTTTTAAAATTTGAATTTCATATAGAAAACTATATAATTATTTTATATAACTGTATTAGAGTTATCTGTCATAGCTTGGACATCCCCGGTGTCTCAGCAGGTAAAGAATTCACCCGCAGTGCAAGAGATGCAGGTTCGATTCCTGGGTGGGGAAGATCCCCTGGAAGAGAGCATGGCAACCCACTCCAGTATTCTTGCCTGGAAAACCCCATGGACAGAGGAGCCTGGGGGGCTACCGTTCAAGGGGTTGCGAAGAGTTGGATACAACTGAGCAACTAAGTATACATACACATCATAGCTTAATTTTCCTTATCTAATCCCATGGACAGAGGAGCCTGGCAGGCTGCAGTCCACGATGTCCTGAGGGTCGGACACGACTTAGCACTAAAGGACGATGATGGACTATGTAAAGGATGTAAATTACATTACCAAATCTCAAGAAGTTTTGCTTGTTATTTTTTTCTTTTTTTGACATCTTACTACATTTGCTTTTTCTTTCACTTTTTTTTCTGAACCATTTAAAAATAAATTCCAAGGAGGGATTGTGACATGTCATCTCCAAATATTTCAGAATTTATCTCCTAGAAACAAACATATTCTTCCATTGGACCCTCCAGAAAATTAACACTGAAATAGTAATATTTTCATGCGCACTCAAATTTCCCCAAATATTATTATGCTGTTTACAGGGGTTTTGTTTGTATTATTTTTACTCCAAGATCCACTCGGAATCATAGGTATCTCTTGGTTGCACTCGTCTGCCATGTCTTGTCAGGCTTTTAATCTGGAACAGTCTTCTATAACATGAATATTTTTAAAGCACCCAGGTCGGTTGTCTTGTAGAATGCTAATTTCACCATATCTGTCATTTCCTCATCTGCTTCTACTGACTGATTCTGCTCCTGGTTATGGGTCACATTTTTCTGCCCGAATGCTAGATATCAAGGATTTTACGTTATTGGGCAAGTTTTGTTGCGTTCCTTTGAAGAGTGTTGGCGTTTTTCTTCTGTTGTTGTTCGGTCGCTCAATCATGTCCGACTGTTTGTGACCCCATGGACGGCAGCACACCGGACCTCCCTGTCCTTCGCCATCTCCCGGAGCTTGCTCATACTCATGCCTGTGGAGTCGGTGATGCCATCCAACCATCTCATCCTCTGTCGTCCCCTTCTCCTCCTGCCCTCTTCTTTCCCAGCATCAGGGTCTTTTTCAATGAGTCAGTTCTTCGCATCAGGTGGCCAAAGTATTGAAGCTTCAGCATCAGTCCTTCCAACGAATATTCCGTGTTGATTTCCTTTAGGATGGACTGGTTTGATCTTGCTGTCCAAGGGACTCTCAAGAGTCTTCCCTGGCACCATGGTTTGAAAGAAGTTTTCTGGCAGGCAGTTAATTGTGAATTACTCTGATACTTTTAAATTGCTTTTAACCTTGACCTCCTCAAACTCTGAGCTCTGTCTCCTCAACTCAGTGACACCACTGAGCTCTATTTAAGCTGCACCCCAGTCCAGGACTCACGTCCAGGCAGGGAGCCTAGGCAATGGTAGGGTTTACCTCATTTGTGTCCCTTTTATTAAGGTTCACAGACCTGCCTTGCCTCTATTCTAATGTCTAAAATAGTTGTTTCCTACATTTTGCCCAGTTTTCCAGTTATTTCTGCTGGAAAGGTAACTCTAAACATAGAAATCCTTCTCCCATGAGATACTTAATTAGAAAGAAGAGGTACATTTTCAGTGGACAAACATGATCAACATCAGTTTAACTAAATAATTAAAATAAATAAATATACTGAGAAATGGGAGGGATCCACGCATTATGTCTCCTGAGAAGATGCACTGAGAAGAACACCTGGCTTCTGCCAAAAATGCAGAACCTGAATCTCATCATGAGGGAAACATCAGACAAAGGCACGCTGAGAGACATTCCAGGCAGTAACCGACCTGCATTCTTCTCCATCAACGTCACGAAGGGTAAAGAGAGATTGAAGAACTGCTCCAGATTAGAGGAGGCTGCAGAGATGTGACAAGATGTCAGTGCATTCATTTCCTTGGGTAAAAGGACATTACTGAGACAACTGGAGAAATAGAATTCAGGCCGCTGGGTTAGATAATGCTATTGTACCGATGTCATTTCCGGTAATGACACGTGGACTGAAATTACGGAAGAGAACGTTTTGGTTTTTAGAAAACATACATCAACATACTTAGAAATAGAAGGGCATAATATATGCGACTTATTCTCAAGGATTCAGGAAAGACATAATTATCTAGACAGATAGACAGATGCTTGATATCCACATGGCCGACCAACATCTAAATATCTGCATTTATATCTATTTTGAGAAGGTAGAAAGGATAAAGCAAATATGGTAAAACGTTCATGTTTATGGGGATCAGGATAAATATAGGAATTCCTTATACCATTGCAACAACTTTATCCTAGGTCTGAAATTCAGTTCAGTTCAGTTCAGTCACTCAGTTGTGTCCGACCCTTTGCGACCCCATGGACTGCAGCACGCCAGGCCTCCCTGTCCGTCACCAGCTCCTGGAGTTTACTCAGACTCATGTCCATTGAGTCAGTGATGCCATGCAACCATCTCATCCTCTCTCATCCCCTTCTCCTCCCGCCCTTCAATCTTTCCCAGCATCAGGGTCTTTCCAAATGAATCAGTTCTTCTCATCAGGTGGTCAAAGGATTGAAGTTTCAGCTTCAGCATCAGTCCTTCCAATGAATATTCAGGACTGATTTCCTTTAGGATGGACTGGTCGGATCTCCTTGCAGTCCAAGGGACTCTCTGAAATTATGTAAGCACAAAATGTTAATTGAGGGACTTCCCTGGTGGCCCAGTGGTTGACTCTGCTCTCCCTTTGCAGACAGCACGGGTTGCATCCCTGGTCAGAGAACTTAAGATCCCACATGCACATGGCAAGGCCACATGGCAAGATGGGGAAACAGTGGAAACAGTGGCTGACTTTATATTTTTGGGCTCTAAAATCACTGCAGATGGTGACTGCAGCCATGAAATTAAAAGACACTTACTCCTTGGAAGAAAAACTATGACCAACCTAGACTATATATTAAAAAGCAGAGACATGACTTTGCTAACAAAGGTCCGTCTAGTCAAGGCTATGGCTTTTCCAGTGGTCATGTATGGATGTGAGAGTTGGACTATAAAGAAAGCTGAGCGCCAAAGAATTGATGCTTTTGAACTGTGGTGTTGGAGAGGACTCTTGAGAGTCCCTTGGACTTCAAGGAGATCCAACCAGTCCATCCTAAAGGAGATCAGTCCTGAATATTCATTGGAAGGACTGATGCTGAAGCTGAAACTTCAATCCTTTGACCACCTGATGAGAAGAACTGATTCATTTGAAAAGACCCTGATGCTGGGAAAGATTGGAGATGGGAGGAGAAGGGGATGACAGAGGATGAGATGGTTGGATGGCATCACCGACTCAGTGGACATCAGTTTGAGTGAACTCTGGGAGTCAGTGATGGACAGGAGGCCTGGCGTGCTGTGGTTCATAGGGTTCCAAAGAGTTGGACACGACTGAGAGACTGAACTGAACTGATATGTTCTGATGCTCACCTGTCCACAGTGTGGACAGGCTGTCAGGCAGCTCCTGGGCCCCGTGAAGCGTCCCATCGTTCTTTGCGTGCTCCTTCGGGCTGTCTGGCGCAATGCCAGTGCGTTTAAACAACCTTGAAGTTAGTGCTGATTGAGGGCACACTGTGTGCCAAGCTGACTCCTGAGGGTGCAGCAGGGAGCAGGGTAGACACCAGCCCTGCCTCGGGAGCTGAAGTGTGGACAGGTGTGCAGCCGTGGGAGGAAACGTGATGTGGGAGGAGATCCCGAACCGTATTCTACATATGCAGAAAATCAGCATCCTGCACACGTGTTAGGGAAGGGCGCGCCTATGTCAGCAAGGGAGCTGTGGGCTTAAACGTACAATGTGACTTCAAAGTTTCACTTGACGAGACCCTATCTGGTTGTCCTCAGCCCATTGCTGGGCCGAGCCACGGGGCCCTCCCTGGTCCACAGGGACGGGGGACATGGGCCAAATCCCTCTGCCTCCAAAGTCTCCCACCCCTCCTGCATCTTTCTAGTACATCACGGCCTTATTTTCTGCCCAGAACTTGCCCTGTCTGCACTGACTTTGCCCACCCCACCCTAGCTGCACACCCTTCCACACTTCAGCTCCGGAGGCAGGGCTGGTGTCTACCCTGCTCCCTGCTGCATCCTCAGGACTCAGCTTGGCACACAGTAGGCCCTCAATAAGTACTGACTAAATAAGGTTCTTTATCGGATCTTCCCTGTAGCTGAGACGGTAAAGAATCTGCCTGCAATGAAGAAGACCCAGGTTCGATCCCTGGGTCGGAAAGATCCTCTGGAGAAGGGCATGGCAACTCACTCCAGTTTTCTTGCCTGGAGAATCCCGTGGACAGAGGAGCCTGGTGGGCCACAGTCCATGGGGTCGCAGAGAGTCAGACACGACTGAGCGACTAACACTGCTGCTACTAAATACGGTTCAGGCTTCCCAGGTGGCACCAGTGGTAAAGAACCCGCCTGCCAGGGCAGGAGACGTGGGCTCGATCCCTGGGTTGGGAAGATCCCCTGGAGGGGTGTGGGAACCCACTCCAGTATTCTTGCCTGGAGAATCGCGTGGACAGAGGCGCCTGGGGGGCTACAGTCTAGAGGGTCATAGAGTTGGACATGACAGGAGCGACAGCATGCATGCACACTCACATGAGCACAGTTGAAGTCCCTATTGTGCTGAGCCTGTGGAGGGCCCCACATCCCACCCCAGGGTAAGGGCTAACCCTGGCCGCTAGTGAGGGAAACAAGGATTCATTGAATCAAATTATACCCGCAGGAGCAGATTTCCACTTGAAACGAAACCACACAGAATCTGAGCTTCCCAAGCACAAGATGCTGTCCTTGCAGAAGGAACCATCCCCGCCCCTGCAGCGTGCATGACCCGAGCTGTCAGCCTGGGAAAGGCTTAAACCAGATGACCTCAGGAGGTCCCTTCCTGCTCTGAGTTCTCAGGGTCTACACATCCTGCTGAGGTCAGGTGGCCACGCAATGTCATGGTTCCCCAAAGACTGATCACAAGGCAGAGACCCTGATGGGAACAGCGGTCCTGCCCCCAACACCCAGCAACAGCCCTGTGGGGAGGGATGGCTGGACGTGGAGGCTTTCCACTGACGCCATGGGGCCAGCCGGAAAGAAGGGGGAGAGAACTCGGAAAAGACGCCAACCAGAACGAGCACACCCCCACTCCAGGTGGACCCGAGGAACTCCATCCTTTTCCAGCAGTGCCTGCTGCCTCTCCCCAGACAGCGTTTCACCTCGCCCCGCCACACCCCTCCATCATTGCGCTTCTCCCTGGGAATGATCCACTCACTTGTCTCTCTCTCTCTCCATGGCTGTTGTCCCTGGCCACTCGGACAAGCCTTTGAGGAACGTCTCCGGAACAAGACCAACCAGAAGACCCCTCCTGGGAGACAAGGCATCATTGCTGGCCTGAAGAACTGTTGCAGGACGAAGCTTTAGCCTCATCAGTATTAACAGATAATCCCATCCAAGAAAACCACCGGTAAGACAGACTCGAGGAGCTGGCGAGCCACAGCAGGTTTCTCACGCTCAGCACCAGTCGACCTTTTGAGCTGGGGGAGCCTTCCTGTGTGTCCTGGAATGCTGACCAGCCCCTGGGACCACAGCCACCACCTGCACCTCCCACCTCCTCCCATTCCACAACCCAAACGGTGTGCTCTTGTTGCCAAGTGTGAGGGCTGGGGTGGCGGAGAACCACCCTCGTCAGTATTTTAAGGAACGGGGCAGTAAATAGGGTGGCAGTCGGGGGCTTGCTTCCGTGGCAGAGAATCCACCTGCCAACACAGAAGACGTGGGTTCGAAACCTGGGTTGGGAAGGTTCCCCTGAAGGAAATGGCAGCCCATTCCAGGATTCTTTCTGGGAAAATCCCGTGGTCAGAGGAGCCTGGCGGGGTGCTAGTCCATGCGGTCACAAAGAGTTGGACACGTCTGAGCGACTGAACACACGTGCCCTCTGGAAAACTGTGGGTCCGTGACCTCGCCAGCAGTCGCGTGGGAACAAAGCCAAATGTGAGCTCAGGGCTTTCTCCAAAGCCCAGGGTCTTTCCAGCAAGTTTGTCATTTCAGCATGTTTAAAGAGTGCTGTCGCCTCACCCCCCAGGCTAGCCACACGTCCACAGTCACTGTTTTAATTCTGACGTGGAGAAAAGTTTGATATACCTGAAGTGTCCCATGACTTCTGCGGGGGAGGGTTGATAGCAAGGCCAGCGTGGAACCCCAAAGATCTGGCCCCGTCAGGGGTCACCTCAGGGTCCCTGGCCCCAAAGGGTAGGGAGGGGACCAGGGCCCTGTAGCAGCTCGTGCCACTGGCCACTGGCATCTCTCGCTTGGGTTTGGAACCAGGCGCCTGGGCAGACTCGCCCGCTCCGTTCAGTAGTGTGACTCAGCCGCTGTGAGCCGCCAGCCTCTGCTCCCACCCAGGAAACCCTCCGTGCAGCGCCCCCTCCCCGGGGACCCTTCCCCCCAGAATGCAAGCTGTCTCCTCCCTCGTCCATCGGCAGCCCCGCGGGAAGCAGGGCTGCACTGGCGTCACGGAGCCAGCGCCGAGCACGGGGTGGCCAAGGCATGATGGCTAAAGGCGCAAAAGAAAGCCCGGCATGCAGACAGAGACAGCGGCCTTTATTGGGATAAACCACCGCACGCCGCCCGGAAAGCCGGCTCCCGCCGCCCGCCCGCGGGGCAGGTAACAACACAGCCAGGGTCTCAGTGGTTTTTATTTAATACCCAGAAATCCAAAGTAAACACTGCTTAAAACAAATCAAGGACACGAAGACACTGGCACACAAATCGGGCGAGAGAATTTGGCTGCTTTAAAACAACACAGCTCTGGAGTCACATCCAGTTAGGACCTCAGGGCACGTGGGGCTCTGGGCTCAGCACTTCGTGATGCCGTGTTCGAGGGGGAACCAGAGCTGCAAGCAGGCGCCCCAAAACCAGGGGAGGGGAGGGCGTTCAAAAGACAGGCCACCCGGAGAACAGTAAGAGGAGGCATGTCATGACCTTTATCCATCACTGCATGGCTACCGATGGCCTTGTTTTCACTTAGTTCCTGTGGATGAAGGTCCCTCTTCGGGGCGAAGGTGGGGAGGTCATTCACTACAAATGGGAATCAGTGGAGGAGGACGGGTTCTAGAACTTTCCTCAGTTAAGGACTAAGAGGGAAGCTTTTGCATTCCAAGGAACCCCCAGCAAGTGTCAGAAGAAAGTTGTTTCTGTTGCCACAGTTACCCCAGAAGATGCTGCAGCGTGTGGGCCTCCGCAGCGGGGAGGTCCCGGGCCCTGACACTCGTGTCCTGACAGCTGTTGTCCCCAAGCCACCAGGGACGGCGGGCGGATCCCAAGAGGAGGAATCTAGCCACTGCAGAGGTCACCCTGGCTTCGGCCTCAAAACTGCTTCCCAGCCCTCACCCCACATGGGCTTTCAATTCTGGTTCCGTCCAGACAGCAAAGGGAGGAAAGTGACGCGGACGGCTCGAGGGGTCCTGCACAGGTGGGCAGAAGGCACACCCACGCCTTGGTGCCAGTTTGAGAAAAAGTAATTTGGAGACCAGATGACATGCTTTGCTGGAGCAGGGCTTTAAAGAGTCAGCATTATGAGATAAAAGTGCCTGTCTAGAGTTTTCCCATATATTTATCATTCCTGTTACTCTCCTGCTTGAAACACAAGTGGGCTTGAAGTGGGCTCACTGCCCTGGGAGCTGAACCCCACCACCACCTCCCTCCCTAGAAGAACCAACGCCCCTCACCCACACTTTCAGGACGTGGAACAGGCCGGGGGAGCTGCCCACCTGGGCTGAAGACCCCAGGCTTCTTTCCAAACCCAGGCCTCCTCTCCTTCACCCCCAGCCCCACCCCCGCAGGCCCGCAGGAACTGGCATCGCCCCGCCAGGCCCACGAGTGCCCACAGCAGGTGGAGGGGCCTCGCCTCCCTGGCACCGTGGTTCCACGCGTGTAATGAAGGCAGCACAGAATGTTCCAGCCTCGGCAATTTTGTCAACGTGGATCTTTAATGTCACCGCCTCCCGCAGGAGACGCTGTAATGCCGTTTTAATTATTTCTTTCCCCTGCTGGGTAACCTCCTCCATCAAATTGGCTATTCTGAACCCAGCCCCAGGCTGGCAGCCGCCAGAGCCCAGGCAGAACAGACAGCTGTTCTTTAAGTCCTGAGCACTGGTACGCGATGTAATATTAATGACATGCTCAACAGCTCTGACCTACAGCAGGAAGGCAAATATCACAGAAGAGAAAGGCCCATGTTGCCGGGGTGCTGAGCAAACTCGGGGGTCCAGGTGTCATGAAAATCCCGGCTCCACAGGGAGGTGGGGGTGGGGGTGACCCAGTGGAAGACCCACCTGATACCCAGCCTAGGGGTACCCCTTTCTCTCCCGAGATGAGGCGGGCGAGGAGTGAAGGGCATACAAATGAGGGATCGCATTTCCTTCGACAGGGTGCCCCAAGGATGCCACAGGCTGCAGAAAGCTGGGAGTCGCGGAGGACAGAGGTGAACACTTCGCCTTCCCTCTTACAGGCTGAGCTGTGCCCCACCCCCGACCCCACATATTGAAGTCCTAACCCCCAGGACCTCAGCAGGTGACGGTATTTGGGGACAGGGGTCTTCACAGAGGTAATTAAGGTACTGTGAGGTCATTAGGGTCCACCCCAATCCGTTCTGCCTGGTGTCCTTATAAGAGATGAGACACAGAGTCACAGACGAGGGAGAAGCGTAGGAAGCGAGGGAAGACGGTGTCCATCTACAAGCCCAGGAGGCTCCGAAGGCACCAGCTCCGCTGATACCACTGTCTCGACTTCCAGCCTCTAGAACTGAGACAATAAACGTCCATGCTCTAACTCACCCCCCAACCCATGGCACTCTGTTACAGCAGCCCCTGAAAACTGAAACACCCTGCTTTCCAAAGGTTTTTGGAAAGGCATCCATCCTCAAACAGGGCCTCTGGGATTGGAGACTTCCCAGTGGAGCTGTCTCCAGCTGCCTTTTAGAGCCAGCTCCAACACAGCCCACTCAGCCGAAGCAAGAGATGAAGAAACGCCTCAGAAACCCTTCCTCCCACGGACCGTGGCCGCTGGGTCCACTGGGTCCCAGATGTCTGCGCAAAAGCGAAATGCAAGCCACACGGAGCAGACAAGGAGTGAGGATGCGAGTGGACACTCCGGTCACAGCTGAGGCTTCCAAGAGCTCGGAGGGACTTTTTTTTCAAACTGAAAAATGCTTTTTTGTAAAAAGGCCTGGCTGCCCAGGAGAGTCCTGCCCAGGAGATGCCACCAGGGGAGTCGAGCCATCGCCCTGCTGCAAGGCTGCAGTGTGTTTCTGATGACTTGTGATCACTGAGGGCTGTCAGCTGGAAGGCCAGGCACCCCGCCCCCGCCTCCCAGGGGCTGACCGTCGGGGTTCCGGTTTTTTTTTTCTTTTCCATCTTTTGATCAACAATTGACTTGGCCCCCTGTGGCACCCCAGGTGAGGCGAGGCTGCAAACTGGCCAAAGCACTGGTGTTGGGAACCTGCATTTCTAAGGATGCCACCCGCTGTGGAATTACAAGGAAAGGAGGTGAAGAGAATCTATCAGGAAAAAAAAGTGGGGTGGGGTGGGGAGCAACCACAGGCTGGGAGGGGAGGCCAGGGCACCTCCCGAAGCACGGTCCCCGCTGAGGTCACTGTGGCTCCTCGCTGTCACTCCAGGTGCTTGTACTTGGTGAACAGGTTGTAAAGAACCCGCAGGGTGGATTTGAGGTCCAGGTTTACCACATCTGCAGAAGGAAAACAGAGAAACCACTGCGGGTGAGAGAAGCTGCCCCAAGTCCTGGTGCCAACACCTGGGAGACACGGGGACACCCTCTACGTCCCCCGCAGAGCACTCTTGCTGTCCCCACCACTCACAGGCCACTTCCCGAGCCCCCAGGCTGCCACCCCACAGGATGAGCACTGGGATGGCGAGGATTCTCCTTCATCCCTTCCAAGATGGGACCAGACAAGTCTGCGTGGTACGGGGTCTAGGACAGCCAAGGACACGTACTGGGGATCGCGGGCCATCCTGCGGGCCTCCTGGGGCAGGGCAGGCGGGAGCCCTGGTCCTACCCCCTCGAGGTCAGGACCAAGGTGTGGCCCAGGAAGTCCAAGCACCTAGTTTGGTGGGAAGGGGCCCTGTCCCCCCTGGGGGTTGAGGCGCCTGGTTCTGCTCCTCCCTTGCTCTCTGAGCTCCGACAAGGGCTTGGGGAGGGCTGCGGTCATGGGTCACGGGACAGAGTTCCTGTCCTCGGATGGGTGTTCAGCAGTGACTGCTGAGCCTCCCGGGGGCGTGGGTGGCGGGTAATGAGAACACCCCACCCAGGATTCAAGCTGTCACTGTCGGGCAGGGGTCCAGGAGCTCTGGAGTCACCTGCAAACTTGTTATCATCAGGACTTGGAGGGCCCGTTCCACAGTCCCTGAATTGGAAGATGCTTTGAGAAGCACCCCCCCGCAACCCCACTCACCCACCCCAGGGCTTCAGTTGTCCTCTCAAGTTAAGAGATTCCTGGTAGAGGTCATTTAACACAGGAGTCAGGTGCGGCAGCGAGGAGGCCTCTCGCTGGGGATCTGCCAGCCTCCACTGCCACTCAGACCTCACAGGCCATGACCGAGCCACGGCCCTGCTTACAGGCACCACTGGGCCATCAGGACAGCAACCCGACAGGCATTAAACTGCAGCCAACCTTAAATATTGTCTCAAGACATGAAGCAGCGTCTCCAGTCTGAGCAAGGGCATCTGGTGAGGCAATCGAACCCTGAGCCCGTGGGGCAGAGGCCGCGTCCTCCAAGTCAAGTGATTACTGAAGAACTGGCCTTGGTGGCTTCGCCAGCACAGGACTCTAGGTCCCTGAAGCCCTGAGGGCAACAGGGAGCTGGGGTCGGCAGAGCCCGGCCTTTGAGCCACACACTCGGGGCCTGATGGGAGAGACACGGCTGGTCACCCAGCCCCTCGAAGACCTGGGTTACCTTCGGGGCGAGCCTTGGGCTTCTTAAGGCCTCCGTCCAGCATCAGCTCAAAGGCAAACGACACGTTGTGGACCTGCCAAGGAAGCCAGAGTTAGCGTCAGGGCTGCAACTGGTCCCAGGCCTGTCCACTGCCCTCCATCTCCACCAATTTTCTTCTAAGGGGATGGAAGCAAGCATGGACAGGGGAACCTTTGGAATAACTCGGCCCACAAGGACCAGGGGTGGGGAGGGGGAGGGAGTCTGCGGAGCACAACACACACCTGCCAGGTGGGCCTCACTCCCCTTCCCAGGGTGGGGGGGCCGGGAGACACAGGAAGGAGTGGGCGTCCCCAGGCTCCGACACGCCCTCGTGAAGACAAGTGAAGGCAGCTTCCTTTCACAGCTAAGGAACCGAGACTCCGAGAGGGCAAGTCACCTTCTGAAGGCGCCTGGCCCTGGGCCCTGTCCCCAGCACACAGCAGTCACCTGCTATCTGTCAGAAGGGCCTCAAGCCAGCTGAGTGTGATGGCGTGCCCTCAACAGGGGTATATCGGTAGCCCTGACCCAGAGCAGGTGCCGTGGACCCTGCTGGACCTGAAGTCAGGCCACTGGTGGGTGCTGCACAGCCTGGTCCTGACCCTCGACCTGCTCGATGCCCCGGAAAGGTGGGCACATCTGCACTCAGCCCCCAAGGATGCTAGCAGTTTGCTCATTTCTATTAATGGCTGCTGCAGAGGTTAGACACAGAGCCACCTCCACTGAGTTTCAAGTCCACCTGAACCGCGGAGATACTGATGAGCAACCAAATCACAGCCAGCCAGATGTCTGCATTGAGTGAAGGCTGGTGGAGGCTGGGGGAAGGAGGAGGGCAGGGAAACCAAAAAGTAAAATAAATCACAGATGTCAGAGCTGGAAAGGACTTTAGGGCTCTCCTGTCATCAAACACCCTTTAAACAGCAACGGTTTCATGATTTCCCTGCCAATGAATCAGAAACACCACAACAAGTTTGCCTGCAAAGTGGTTTAATGATTAACCAGGAAAAAGACACTTGGCAAAATACTCCTCCCTTAGTCAAGACCACGAGAGCTCGGGGCACAGCAGAGAAGCTTCCAGGCCACGGAGGCACTGGGTGGGCAGCACTCAGAGACATAGAGAAGGCCACCATCCGCTAAGTATCAAACAGGAGCCCGGCCCTGGCATGGGGGACACGCCCCAGAGTGGGTGCAGGACACACACCCAGACCTGGGTGAGCTGCAAATGACCTGAGGCTCGCGGGCCACGCCGAGGGGAGACAGGATGCAGGCTGTCAGAGTCCCACCTGCAGGGTCCGGACCCAGCCCGGAGAGAGGGCTGAACCCAGCTGGGCCTTGGAGCAGGGACACGCAAGGGAGATGACCGGAGGGTCTTAATCTCCCACTTCCCAAAGGAGGTCCTGGGCGAGACGGGTGAGACCATCTATCATCTGTGCTGAGAAAGTTCCCAGGCTCCGAGAGGCAGGGCCGGGCTTCAGCCCACACAAGTCTGGATCGGAACCTGTGCCCTGCCTCTGGGAACATCCTGCCTCTTCCACCATCCGCTGAGATCCGGATCCCTGAGTCATACACACAACAGGTTTGGAGTCAAGACGGAGCCAGGATGGCCAAGAGGGAGAAACAGGGTAATGGTCGGGTTAGACCATCAGCCCAACGTGGGAACAGACATCTTCCGTGGCCCCCAGGCTGGCAGGATGCGCCCCCATCACGGGTGTGGAGCATGGTCAAGTTCACGAGGCCCCTCCCTGCCCCAAGGAAAGACTGGCTGGCAGGGGGGTGGGGGTGTGGGAGGCGGGGAGGTGCAGGGGTCGGGGGAACATCCTTTCAAGGCCCACCTCTCTGCAGCTGCTCAGCGCAACCAGTGATAGGTTTTGAGCAAGACTTTCCTCTGCTTTCTTCTCCGTCCGAGGAAACCAGCAGACAGGAAGCTGCCCCTTCCCCTTCCGTTCTCTCACAGACCTAAGCCTCAACCCCACAACCTCACTGCCCCTGCAGAGAAGCACCCTCGGAGCCCGGCTCCACGGACCTGGCACAAAGAATAGCAAACACCTCCCGACAGGACGTGGGGCCCCCTCTTTGACCATGATCCCCGAGAGTGAGACCCCACCCCAGGCCACACTCTGAACCCCAAAGCCCCTCACTGCTCCCAGGAGGCAGTCCACGGCCAGACCCCCAAAGTGCTTTCTCTCTGTGCTGCAAAGGAGTTTCAAAAAACCAGGTGGGGAGAGAGAAGGGCAGAGGGTCCCAGAAAAGAATGGGGTCTCCTGGTTCCGCCCCTGCTGATGATCCATCCACACCCCAAGGACCCCTTTCCTCCCTGGGGACAGGGACTCCGATGAGGAAGCAAATGGGAAAGCACCCTGAAACTGCAAAGCCCTTTCTGGGACTTGCTTCCAGGAATAACCTTCAAGTCTCCAGAACACAGGCCACCCCCCAGAGAGAGAGGGACACTGTGGAATCTTCCAGAAGATGACCACAGGCCCAAGGTACCCAGCAAAGTGACCAGCACAGAGCAAGGCTCAATGGTGGGGCTCAAACAAGAAGCGCGGGCGGCACCCACGCCTCTGAGACGGCTCGATGGGGCTGTTCGGCTGTTTGCAGGAACCTCAGGGTTGGAGACGTCCCATCTCATCTTTCTAAACTCCAATGTGATCATTTAAAAGCACACGCCCACGATGCATCTCGGAGTTTGCTCACTGATCTCAGTCTCCTATCACTGCTACAAGGACTCTCAGTGCCTGGCAGAGTCTGGGGTCCCGAGGATGCTTCGAGAGGGTCTCTCAGCATGAGACACCACTGCCCGGCCACAGTGGGGACGAGGTGCCCGGCCCCGGCCAGAAGTGGGTTCTGGTCGGTGTAGCACAGAAAGGCCATCACCTGCGAGGTGGTGGGAGGACCTGGAGGTTAGGAAGCCCCACGGCCAACGAGGAGCCTCCCAATGGTACCATGAGGCCATCACTCGTGGGGAGGAAGGCAGAGAATCCAGGGGTGGGGCTGGGGGCTAACATGGCTGGAGAAAGACCCTCCAGAACAACGGCTTCCAGCCAGGAGAGCTCTGGAGGCCACTGGGCCACCACTGGACTCTACAAGCGTCGACGGTCTCACACCACGCGGGATGCTGTCCCCTACAGCAGCCACCCGCCTCCCGCTCGAGGTGAAGGTGGACCGAATAGGCCTTGAGCCTCCCAGGGCAGAGGGTGATGGACAGAGACTCGTCTCATCTCAGAGGGAAGGAGGCCGGGGCTGGGAGGGGCCGCCCCGCTACTGCACAGAGCCTGTCCCGGAAAGAAGCCCAGCTCCAGTCGGCCTGGCTGACCTCACCCTTCTCACCAGCCTTCATGCTCATTTTTGTTCAGCTCTTTGTTCAGCTTCATGAACAAAGAAAAGATCTCTCCAGAACAATGCTTCTGGAAACTTCCCTGGTGGTTCAGTGGCTAAGACTTCTGGGAACCTCCCTGGCGGTTCAGTGGTTAAGACTTTGCCTACCAGCTCAGGGGACATGGGTTCAAAAGATCCCACATGCCTTGCAGCCAAAAAAACCAACACATCAAACAGAAGCAATATTGTAACACATTCCATAGAGACTTTAGAAATGGTCCAGGTCAAAAAACAAACAAACAAAAATCCTTCTGCAGCCGGCCACGTGGGCAGGAAATGCAAGATGAACTCCGTGACCAAGCTGTCTGTCTTCCTGCCTCCTGACCTGCCCCACGAAGCCCCGAGCACCCCCTCACCCACTCTGTGCACCGAGGAGGGGACCGTGCCAGAACCTCGCTGATCTGCTCTGATCCATCTCAGCAGGCCAGACGGCAGCGACATTTGGCCGCGAGCAAGCAGCCCTCGCGATGCCAGAAGCAGGCTGATTGGTAAACACTGGCCCGGCTTCCGGATGCGTCTCTGGCTGCCGCGCCTGCTCGCCTCGTCTGTCTCCCTGACTCATGGGTCTAGCACTTCGAGAAAATAAAATGACAGATGCTCTCGAGTTCAAGCAATACGGTCAGTCCACGAGCCAGGTTTCTAAAGACGAGGGACTAAACACTGCTGGGATGGCTGGGCCTGCGGAAGCCCTTGGCAGGAGGCAAACGCCCGGTCATAAGAGTGTCCCAAATGTGAAGGCCATGCCCTTTGACCCAAACAATCCTCTTTGAGGATTTTCTTAGAAAACAATCCACAGGAATGGAAACATATATTTACATTTACATATTCATGATCGTGGCATCCAGTCCCATCACTTCATGGCAAATAGATGGGGAAAAAGTAGAAACAATAAGAGATTTTATTTTCTTGGGTTCCAAAATCGCTGTGGATGGTGACTGCAGAGCCATGAAATTAAAAGGCACTTGCTCCTTGGAAAGAAAGCTATGACCAACCTAGACAGCATATTAGAAAGCAGAGACATCATTTTGCCAAAAAGGTCCATATAATCAAAGCTATGGTTTTTCCATGTATGGATGTGAGAGTTGGACCATAAGGAAGGCTGCTGCTGCTAAGTCGCTTCAGTCGTGTCTGACTCAGTGCGACCCCATAGACGGCAGCCCACCAGGCTCCTCCGTCCCTGGGATTCTCCAGGCAAGAACACTGGAGTGGGTTGTCATTTCCTTCTCCAAGGAAGGCTGAATGCCAAAGAACTGATGTTTTTTTTCTCCAACTGAGGTGTTGGAGAAGACTCTTCAGAGTCCCTTGGACAGCAAGGAGATCAAACCAGTCAATTCTAAAGGAAATCAATCCTGAATATTCATTGGAAGGACTAATGCTTATGCTGAAGTTGAAGCTCCAATACTTTGGTCACCTCATGTGAAGAGCCGACTCATTTGAAAAGACCCTGATGCTGTGAAAGACTGAAGGCAAGAGGAGAAGTGGGCAGCAGAGGATGAGATGGTTGGATGGCATCACCACCTTAATGAATATGAGCTTGGGCAAGCTCTGGGAGTTAGTGAAGGGCAGGGAAGCCTGGCATGTTGCAGTCCATGGGGGTCAAACATTCGGACACGACTTAGCAACAGGACAACAACATATTCACAACAATACCTTATTGTTTTAATAGCCAAAAAGAAACAAATGAACTGCCCTAGAGTGGAAAACAGGGACACTGGCATCAGAGCCGCTCCATGGACGTTGTGCAGCCACTGAAGATGGTGTCTAGGAAGCTCATGAAGCAGCAGGCAGACCACGCGGCACGAACAGGGGAAGGATTTGCAACTCTACTGACATTCGGCCACAATTATGAAGACCAGCATCGTCCCAGGGAAAGAGTCCAACGAGAACGTGGCGCACGACCCCTGGATGCGTTAGGCGCTGCCCACAGGGCTCCTTCCTTTCCTGAGGGTCACGTGTCATCACCACACCATTTTCTGGGCAGGCTGGACTTCCCAAAGAGCGGCCCAGGGACTCTACACTGCTCACCGGGATGCGCGTGTCCCGGGCCACTCCCAGGATGGAGACCGCGCACACACGTACCTTCTGATCGAAGCTGTCGGGGGTCAGGTAGAAGTTGTGCAGGGGTACAAAGTAATCTTCCAGGAGCCCCATGAGCAGCACCAGGTACACGCCGTCTGCAAACTACAGAGGAACACGCGTCATGTTCTGGGCTGTGCACGGAGTCAGCAAAGGCTCTGCAGCCCCTCAAACGGAGGAAAAGTGCTTTAGAGTTAAAAAAAAATCCGTCTCTTGTTGAGGAACTCGAGCCTGCAGTCAGGTGAAGGGCCAGGGTGCAAAGCGGGCACTTGAGACTGTATGTGATCACATGAAGTGTGGCCAAGTGGGGAGGACCAGACCACTGACCTTGGGGATAACGCTGGGTCCCACCTCTCTGGGTTGTCGTGGGGACCCTGTGAGGAGGGGGGCAGGGAGCACCGGACACGCAGGGAGTGCTCCACCTGTGCCAGCAGTGGGCACAGTTAATCCACAGCCTGCAGGGTGCCCTAGGCTTTGGTTTGGGGTTTGCTGCCCTGTTCTGCTCGCTCACTTGGTAAGCTGCCTGGGTGTCTTCTTCTAGAGGTATTCACGGCGGGACAAGACTTTCCCATGCCCTGTGATGGAGGGCTTTTGTGTGCACCCAGCACGCAGGTCCATCCTAGCTGGGTCCTAATTGGTAGGCCACAGTCTCTCCCCAGATCCCAGCCCCTTGACCTGCTACATGGCCCAGCAGCACCTCCCATGCACAGGAAGCGGCCAGGAATCTAGATCCAAAGACTTTGCTCTTTGCCTGGGCTCCCTTGCTCCCAATAAGCCAGGACAGGGGGCAACTGCTCCTTTTGCAGGTAAACCAACGGAGACCAATGAAGGCAGAGCAACTAGCCCAGGGGGAGGAGAGGACCAAGGTGCAGGAGGCGGGGCCTGATCTCTGGGACATGGACCAGCACGCGGGGCGGGGAGGGGGCAGGACCCGTCCGCCCACCCTCCCAGAGGACATCTCCTGCAGATCAAGGACTTGTGACGAACCCAGCCTCCAGATTCTAAAGCTGTGTGGTCCAATACAGTTTCCACTGGCCACAAGTGCCAGCTGAAAATTTTCACAGGCTTTTGAATGATACTGACTTATTTCAAGTTTAAACATGTGGGGAGAAGCTCAGAGAGGTTGAGGAACTGCCTCAGTGTCACAGAGCTAGGAAGCTGCCCCACAATCTAAAGTGGTTTTAAAAAGAAAGGAAAACACACACATACACACCCCCAGAGCAAGAACTGGAGCCGTGTGCTTTGACTTCCAGGACATCAGAAGTTTAACAATGAACATATTTATGAAAATACTCAGAGTCCTTTGCAACAACAAAAAGAAAAATCTGTATTTCGGGGGCCGGGTATCTCTTTTGGTGGATCACTGGCTCAAAATATTTTTAAGATATTACTTCATGTGTGTTTGCTCAGTCACTCCAGTCATGTCCAATTCTTTGCAACCCTATGGACTATAGCTCACCAGGCTCCTCTGTCCATGGGATTCCCAGGCAAGAATACTGGAGTGGGTTGCCATACCCTCCTCCAGGGGATCTTCCCGGCCCAGGGATCGAGCCCAGGTCTCTCATGTCTCCTGTACTGGCAGGCGCGTTCTTTACCTCTAGCACCATTTGGGAAGCCCCATTACTTCCTACTGTGCAGTGACAGAAAAAAATAATGGACACACAGAGCAGACAGAGATCAATGCAAATTTAAGCTTAGAGTCAGCCTAAGATGCGTGGCTGTTGATACCAGCAGGCAGAGCCATCTGAGCAGTGACCATCAGGGACAGCTGGCGAGGATGTGGGTTCTCACCACTGCCGATTAGAGTTTCAGGCGGGCAAAGCTTCCGGGCCCTCCGTGTAACTATCCACCTTTGCTCTAACAACCCCATTTGTAGGAGTTTATCCTGAGGAAGCAGATAAAGGTATAAACAGCTGTGTCCAAAGATACTGGACACGGTATGTATCTACCAGATCAGGAAACGTCCTATCACAAGGACTGGATTTAATGACACGCAGAATAGGAGGCAACTACTAAAGTGACGAACACACACAGGCCAGACAACACGAAAGGGATGCGACGGAAACCCACTCACTCACACAGAAAGAGGCCCACACTATTAAGTAACACTTTACAAAACAGCTGTTTTGCAAAACAAACAAACAAACAAAAAAAAAACCTGACCCTCAGCCATTTCAAAAAACACACTCATGCATACAAACCATCTAGAAAAATGCACACCCAACCATTAACTGCAGTTGGTTACCTCTGGAGAGAACGGTGAGGGAGCTGGGGCAGGGGCAGACTAAAAGGATGGTTCCTTTTCAAATGAGTACACTTCTGGACTGTTAATGCATCAGGCCGCAAATAATCAGAGGCTTAACGCGTGATATTAGTAAACTGCTTAAAAAAAAAAAGTGTTCTTGCCAATGACACACAAATAAATATATACGTTAAAAAATGGGCCATTCAGCTTTCAAACATAGAGCGAGCTGCCCACGAGGAGCCATCCGTGTGGAGAAATGATCTGGAGTAAACCCCCAGCGTCGTTATCTCTGGGTGAGGGGATTACGGGTGATTTTTATTTGTTTTGCTTATCTGCATTTTCAGACGTTTCTACAATGAACCTGAATTACTTTTTTAATTAGAAAAGCAAATGAGAAAAGTTAAAGAAAGAGAAAGGAATGAATGCAATCACCCAGGGGTTTAAGAAGGATCAGCTGCACATTAGAGAAACGGGCACCGAGAACGCGAAAGACGTCAAACTCAAGCACCCAGCTAATCCCGGGGAAATTATGTTTTGTCTTTAATGCTTGCCAAGTGCTCAAAACATATTTTCACGCTGCAGCTTTCGCTCTGAGTGGGGGTGGGGAGGTATACTTTCTATACTTGCGGCAGGAGAAATATGTGGTGTGTATTCACTAGAGGGACGCCAGCCAGCATTTGCTGGCTCAGCACTAAGGGTAGGACGGCCACGGACAGCAGAAGCAGAGGCCGCCAGGGATGTCCCTGGTGGTCCAGAGGTTAAGACTCCTCACTCTCAGTGCAGGGGGCTGGGGTTCGATCCCTGGTCGGGGAAATAGATTCCACATGCTGTGCAGGCAAAACAATTTTAGAAAAATTTTAAAAAAAGGAAGCAGAGGCAGCCACATATTCTAGTTTGAGGGACACGCACACGCAGAGGCTCTTTGGTGGGGGTGCCGGCACCTTGGAGGGCGCTGCGGTTGAATTGCATCCCTGCACCAAAAAAGACACCGATGCTGGGAAAGATTGAGGGCAGGAGGAGAAGTGGGCAGCAGAGGACAAGAAGGTTGGAGGGCATCACCAACTCAGTGGACACAAGTGTGACCAACCTCTGGGAGTTGGTGATGGACAGGGAGGCCTGGCGTGCTGCAGTCCATGGGGTCATAAAGAGTCGGACACGACTGAGCGACTGAACAATAACAACAACCTAAAAAGATGTGTTGGAATCCTGACCCCCCCTCCCGAACCTGTGAGTGTAAATGTACTTGGAAATAGGGTCTTGGCAGAAGTAAGCTCGTTAGGGTGGGCTTTAATCCAACACAATTGCGTTTTTACCAAAAAAGGAGGGAAATTTGAATACAGATCCAAGTGAAAGCCAAGATGGAGACAATACATCTGATGACTCAAAAAGGCCCAAAGTTACCAGCAAGCCACCAGAAGCTGGGGGAGGGGCCTGGCACTGACCACGTCCCTGCCCCCCACCCCACCCCCCTCCCAGAGCCTTGGAATGAACAGCCCTGTAGACACCCTGATCTGGGATTTCTGGCTTCCAGAACTATGAGGTTATATGTGTTGTTTAAGGGGCTTTGTTCCAGAAGCCCCAGGAATTAAAACAGAGGGTGTGGGAGAAGGTCCAGGAGGCTGGGGCTGGGACTATTTCAACTGCGTGATGGACATTCTCTGTATGACGAACACAACGCTGTCTGATTTTGTTCACGCAGCCCACTGAAGATCAGAGAGCTGGCTGGAAACCACACCAGACAAAGGATTCTTCAACCCAGAACACGGCTCACCTGGGTCTCCAGTTCCGTCACCTCCAGATTCAGCTTGTTGAGGTGCTTGTTCACAAACGTGATGAGAGACTGCAAGGCAAAGAGACGCGGGAAACGTGAGGGCAAGATTCGGCTCCCACATCACGGGACAGTCCCGACAGGTGCCATCTCTGGCTCTGGGAGACGCTTCCGTAACCTCCCCTGTTGGCTGGAACGAAAGGCTCGAGTCGAAAATGAAATGTTCTTACAATCACCCTTGGTTTTAATGAGATAAAACCTAAATCTACCCCAGCTGGTAAAGAAATGCACAACTCTGTCCACCAGCCCATGTGCACACGTAATGTGTGCACGTACCATACTTAACAGCCCTGCAGAAGAGCGATCTGCGCCCCCAAGATGGATGTGCCAACTCCCACTCAGGGGGAGATACTTAACTGCTTCAACGTAGGCTAGCTGTAGCCTTGAACTACAAAAGACTGAGACAGAAAGGCTGCCCGGAGCCACCTCCATCAGAGTTTCAGTAAACGAAGAGACCTCAGAGACTTGCTGAGTCCTGGTGTGTACCTACACAGGGCCACTGGCTTCTCCTCTTTGGTGAAAGTTTAAAACTTGTCGCCTACAACTTGTCTCAGTAATCAAACTCAACTTTCATGGAAACTCAGTATCAACCCCATCTCTCCCTACCCTGGACATGATGTCATTTCCTATTCATTTAACCCAGATATACTATGTGCCCAGCACTCTGATTGGTGCTGGGGATGCAAGACAGTAAGACAGAGCCCCACCCTGACATCTGGGGCACGATTCTCCATACATACACCCAGTGGAGGCAATGGGGAATCCAGAGATGCAGCAAAGCAGATGAAACTCAAATGTCAGGGTGGTGGTGGGATGTCGACAAGAAGCACGTGGATCCCTGGAAGATGAGGGCGCAGGGGAGCATCTCGGCTGGGGGGTGGAGTGGGCGGAGCAGCCACCCAGGCTGTGTACACCTGTGGGAGCCCTCCAGGAGGTGGAAGGGATGGGAGAGAGGAGTCGGGTGTGATCTCAGAGGGACCTGGAGAGCTGGACAGGGTCCCCCTGCTTTTATTCTGGGATTCAGGAGACACTAACACGACTCCCAGTGTGGGGGTAGGGAAGGGCCAGGCTGGAAGCAGGAAGGTGTCAGGGAAACAAAAGGATTCTTCCTTGGTCATTGCTGGGATCCCCACAATACGCCTTCTCAAAGAATGAATCAGATCTACTGCAAGCCAGGGCTTCCCTGGTGGCTCAGCGGTCGAGAATCCACCCGCCAATGCAGGAGAGGGTAGGTTTGATCCCTGGGTAGGGAAGATCCCCTGGAGAAGGAAGTGGCAACCCAGTCCAGTATTCTTGCCTGGAAAGTCTCATGGACAGGGAGGTCTGGCATGCTGCAGGCCGTGGGGTCGCAGAGTCGGACATGACTGAGCTAGGGAACAGCAAGTTGTGTGTGCGCTGGACGGAGTCCAGGGGCCGGGTGTGGCCGGAGTTGGGCTGGGGGCACTGCTCCGAGGGCCCAGAGTACGCTGCTTGTTATCCAAGCACGTTCAGTAGGCTTCGCCCACTTCTGCAAAGTGCTTCAAGAACTAACAGTCTCATCATCCCAGCCTAGACCAACACTTTTCAAACGCGAGTTCCATGGGAATTTAATGTGTTCTATCTATCCCAACATATTTAAATCAACAGATCTCACTACAGACAAACAAGCTTGGGGAAATGCACCCCACCAAGCCCCCTCTTGGTGAAGTGAAAGTCGCTCAGTTGTGTCCGACTCTTTGTGACCCCATGGACTATCCAGTCCATGGAATTCTCCAGGCCAGAATACTGGAGTGGATAGCCTTTCCCTTCTCCAGGGAATCTTCCCAACCCAGGGATCAAACCCAGGTCTCCTGCATTGCAGGTGGATTCTTTACCATCTGAGCCACAAGGGAAGTCCAAGAATACTGGAGTGGGTAGCCTATCTCTTCTCCAGGGGATCTTTCCCACCCAGGAATCAAAACAGGGTCTCCTGCATTGCAGGCAGATTTGTTGCCAGCTGAGCTACCAGGGAAGCCCAAGGCCCCTCTTGGAGAACTGCAAAGCATGTCAGCATATTACAGACTCTGAGAAGTCCTGCATGAAGCAACCTGTGTGGGAAAACTATTCAAGATCGAGAGCCATCTGCGCAGGGTCAAGGGCTCAGATTTTACAAGCAGAGATCCATCCCACAGCTGCCTTCCTGAGCATTCTGCAGGCGCTCAAATAACTTGATGTGTACTGAGTCTTGACTCCTCCAGGGGGAGAGAAAGCCATCCGCCTGGAAGCTCGCCATTCCCCAGCCCCTGACTCCAGAGCCTTTTCACAGGGCTTCTTCCATCGGAGACTGACCAGCAGGCTGCCTCCCCTTTGCGCTCCCAGCTGGGGAGACAGGCCAAATGGAGCTCAGAACAGCTCTGCCAACAGTGCCTGCTTGTTTACCAGGCACGTCGTGGATGCAGCTTCGCGGTAACGAGGCCAGCACAAGCCAGCAGGCTGACATGCTGAAAAACATTAACACATTGAAAAAAAGCCTTGATTCGGAAATGAACTGCCCCCCAGCGCTGGCAGGGTAATTCACTCCACAGCAGTGGCGGGGAGGATGGCCAGGAAGATACCCAGCAGCAGAGATGCTGAGTTAAAAAGGTGCTAATTTTATGCACTGCAGTTACGCTTTTGACTATAATTACACTTCAATCCATGTGGCAAACACTTCAGAGATTTCAAACATTTTCCCACCTCCTTCCCAGCACGGAGTTCATGCTGTTAAAAAAAAAAAGCACCCAGAGATGGAGGGAAACACCCTGACTGAGAACTCACCTTCTTCACAACACTGAGCTTGTCAGGGGCGTGGTCGAAGAGCGTGTCGAAGGCGTCCCGCTCTGCAGAGACACGGAGAAGGGTTTAAGGAGACGCGGGTGCTGCTCTGATCATCTCTGCATATCCCTGAAACCAAGCAGTGTCTAATCCCCCGGCATGTTCCACCTGCCTGGAAGCCTTTGCACTCCTGCCAGAGCCAAGAGGCAGGTGCTGACAAGGAGCAAGATCAAGGGAAAGACGCTTTGAAGGGTCCCTCTAACTCAGTTTCTGCCTCTGAACACAGAATACAGGGGAAGCACTCAGACATCACATCCTAGTCTCTCTCCATTTTCCCCACACACCTTGTTGATACATCTCGTGGATAAATCTGACCACCTCCCCAGGTAATTGTGGCTGCCACCCCCAAACAAGCCCTCACCTGGGGATGGTGGCTACAACTTCCTGCTGAATGGGTTCCACTCCTGCACTCCCAACTCCTCTGATCCATTCTCCCCTGAAGGCCCAGTAAGCCCTTTAAAGTTTTGCTGTTCAGTCGCTAAGCTGTGTCCGATTCTTTGGGACCCCGTGGGCTGCAGTACACCAGGCTTCCCACTTTAAAGTGTAAATTGGATCATTTCTTTCTCCCTCCCCACCCCTGCTTTCTTTCCATGAAGAAAGCTGAGCACCGAAGAATTGATGCTTTTGAACTGTGGTGTTGGAGAAGACTCTTGAGAGTCCCTTGGACTGCAAGGAGATCCAACCAGTCCATTCTAAAGGAGATCAGTCCTGGGTGTTCATTGGAAGGACTGATGCTGAAGCTGAAACTCCAATACTTTGGCCACCTCATGCGAAGAATTGACTCTTTGGAAAAGACCTTGATGTTGGGAAAGATTGAAGGCGGAAGGAGAAGGGAATGATAGAGGATGAGATGGTTGGATGGCATCACCGACTCAATGGACATGAGTTTGGGTAAGCTCCGGGAGTCAGTGATGGACAGGGATGGATGGCGTGCTGCAGTCCATGGGGTCACCAAGAGTTAGACATGACTGAGTGACTGAACTGAACTGGACCCCATCCCTGTGGGGACTAAAACTCTCCATCACGCTCTCATCGCTCTTATAATAAAGTTCTCTCTCTCCCATGAGCGCACAGGGCCCACAACTGCAGCATCACCTCCCAACACCCGCCCCTGCCTCACTCCACCCACTGGTGCCTCCCTCTGTCACACGCCCATCATCAGGCCTCTGCACCTGTTCCTCACCAGCCTCACCTCCCTGAGGTCGTCTGGGGGGCCTTCTACAACCACCTGTCTCTAAAAGAGCACCCCACTTCCACTCTCTGTCCTCTCACCCTGGTGCAACTTTCCTAGCCATTACTCACGGCTGTCAGTAAAGAATCTGCCTGCAAGGCAAGAGCCCCAGGTTTAATCCCTGGGTTGGGAAGATTCCCCCAAAGGAGGAGATGGCAACCCACTCCAGTATTCTTGCCTGGAGAATCTCATGGACAGAGGAGCCTGGCGGGCTATGGGGTCTATGGGGTCGCAAGACTCGGACACAACTGAGTGACTAAACTTCCACATCACTCTGTGCGAGCACGTTCTGGTTTTCCTTCTCTGCTGGACTGTCTGCTCCTTGCAGCCCGGGACCACTGTCTCACTTCTTCACTGCCCCATCACTGGCTCCAGAACCGTGAAGGGCCTGCAGCCAGTCCTCAGAACAAAGGAAAAGGGCCAGGAAATCCTGCTCAGAACCCCTCGCCAGCTGCTCTTCCCCAGGGTATCCACCTCTGTGGGAAGACCCCCAGGGCCGGAAGGGACCTATCCTGCCGCGTCCCAGGGACCCCGACCCACTCGACCTGCCTGCCACTTGTGGGCCCACCCATGCCTTCCAAATTAACACAGAATCAACCCCTTCTCTTTCAGTTGCAAGGCCACCAGAGGCTGGGGCGACGTGGCCGTCAGTGGACCAGACTGTCTGGGCCAAGGGCCTGCTTCCAGCCTGACGCTGCTATGGCAGGTCACATGGAGGCAGACAGAGCCCACTGCCGCCTGGAGCCCAGGCAGGGGGGCGGAGGTCTCAGGGTGGGACCCAGGGCCCGGGGGCCCCCTTCGGTCCTCAAGGATACCCGGCCCCCCAATGTGCCTGGGGGTGGTCAATGCTCAGAGAACCTCAACCAGCAGAGAGGCCCTCTATCCAAGCTGGGGCTGGGACTCAAACCCCCTGCATGGAGTCTGGGGGAGGGCTGGGGTAGGAAGAGCCCTGCACCCGTCTGGAGGGGGCTGGAACCTGGATCTAGAGATGACCCAGGGCCTGCTTCAGGATCGCATCAACTGAGAGAGGGGAGAAATGAGAAAAAGGCAGGTCATGACCAAGGGAGCCAGAGCCTGCGCCTCTCCTGGAGGAAGCATCCCAGATACTCCCCGGAGGCCGCCCCCAACGGCAGGCACTCAGCACCCACAGGCCAGGGCCCCTAAAGGCAGCTGGCCCAGCCCAGGTAGCCTCCCCCTTGGCCTTGGGGGCAGGCAGCAGGAAGGAAGGTGACAGGCAAAGAGGAAGGTGTGTATGCATGGTGTGTGTGTGTGTGTGTGGTGTGTACATACACGTGTGCACAGGGCTGGGGAGTGTGTCTGTGGAGGGGCACCCCGCTTTTTTCACCTAAAGGCCAACAGTGACCCAAAGGCCTGACCCTGCAGGTTTTCCTCCCCCCAGCTTTTCTACCGCGGCAGCTGTAAATTATTTTTATAATCATCTAAGTCCGATTATACTCAACAAGACAGTCTGCTAAGAGGGAGGGAAAAGAAAAAAAAAAAAAGCTAAATCTTCATAAAGCAAAACACAAACTTTAAATGCAGCTTAAGAAAACCCCCAGGAGCAGAACAGCCTTGACGTCAGCCGGATATATTTAGCCGAGCCACCGCTGGGCCAGCAGAGGCAGGGCGGCAGGGGGGCCATCGCGGGGCCTGGAGGCCGGGGCCCCCACGCCCGCTCGCCTGTCCCTGGGGGGCGGATGGCGTCACGGCCGAGGCCTGGGGAATGACAACTAATCTGGCAGAGAGCCTGGGGCCCGTGACTTAGGCAAAGCGTCTCCCTCCATGAGGTGGGGGTGAAAACAGACCCCAGCTCACCACCAGCGTTAAGGATTAAGCGAGGTAATGAATCAAGGGTGAATCAAGGGCTTCCCAAGTGGCGCTAGTGGTAAAGAACCCGAATGCCGATGCAGGAGACATAAGAGACGTGGGTTTGATCCCTGGGTCGGGAAGTTCCCCTGGAGGAGGAAATGGCAACCCACTCCAGTGTTCTTGCTTGGAAAATCCCATGGACAGAGGACCCTGGCGGGGGGCTACAGTCCATAGGATCGCAAAGAGACGGACACGACTGAAGCGACTTAGCACCCAGCACGCACAGAGAAACGGACTTCCCTGGTGGCTCAGACGGTAAAGCATCTGCCTACAATGAGGGAGACCCGGGTTCAATCCCTGGGTCGGGAAGATCTCCTGGAGAAGGAAATGGCAACCCACTCCAGGATTCTTGCTGGAAGATCCCATGGGTGCAGGAGCCTGGTAGGCAACGGTCCTTGGGGTCGCAAAGAGTCGGACATGACTGAGCAACTTCACTTTCACTTTCACACACAGGGTATAAAGGGAGAAGCAAGTGTGTCACTGATGTCCTCGTCCTGCCCCCACCCTGACCTCCCCGTAGGCTCTGGGGACAGTCACAGGGATGAATGAACAGGGGGCAGCCCTGCTCCCAGGAAGGGCACAGGCAGTCCACAGATGGGTACCAATAAAGCCAGAAAGATGCAGGAAGCAGCTGCATCAGCCAGGACCTCAGTGTCCACCGAAGTTCAACTTCCAAAGATGCTCAGCTTACTCCAGAAGAAGTGGGCCCTGTCTGAGTCTACATTTTTGAAATCAGAAGGGTGTCCAAAAGTCCTGAATTTCTGGCTTCTCTTGAAGAAATAGGAGCCGAGGCAAGAGTGAACTTCCATTCGTCTTCCCCTACTCCCAGTATTGATGAGCCCCCCGTGGAAGTGGAGGCGCAGACTCCCCTGTTCGCCCCCAGGCACCAGCACTCCCCGCCACACACAGCACAGAGGTGTCAGGGGTGGGGGAAGCCCTTCATCATTCAGTATTCTCACCACTTCCCTCTTTCGTGAGACCCATCTGGTCCCTGGGGCCCCGGAGCTTGGGGACATGGACACAGGCCCGGGGTCAGAGGAGCCCTGATGTTCGAGTCCAGGCTCGCTAGGGCAAGAAGAGGAGGGTGTTCTGGGCAGAGGGAACAGAGAGCCAAGAGTGGGTTCCTGATGGTGTGGCCTGGGCAGGCGGCGGGGTGGTGGGGAGGGTGTTGGCTAAGAGGGCTAGGTCCCTTGAGGGTAAAAGGAGTGAGTGGTGGAGGGCGGAGACCAGGAATGGTGTGATCCAGCTGCAGCGTCAGAAGCAATGGGGAGATGTGAAGGGGAGAGACCAGGGGCTGCAAGGAGTCCTGGAAGAAAAAGAAGAAAGCTTCTCCATCCTTCTCTCCAACTTCCTGAAGCCCGGGATGGGGAGGGGCACCTGCGGAGAAGAGGCAGCCAGCAAGCCCGTTACCATGGAGACCGGGCTGCAGCTCCCCAGCTCCCCTGGGGAGAGAAGGGCCTCCCAACCACCCCAGCCGGGACAGCGGAGCCTGTAGAAGGCGGGTGGGGGGGCGGTCCCAGGGGAGGTGCAGAGCGCCCTCCCACCCCCTACCTCGCTCAGAGTGCTAAGGTGAGAAACTGAGGCCAAGAACTGGGCTCCCTGTGAAGCCTGCGCCACCCCGCGCCCTGCCCCAGGGCAGACACGAGCCAAGGAGGGCCTGCCTGGTGTTCCTTGAACATGTGTGGTCAGGGCTGGCGATGCACGCAGGGGACACATACCCCAGCCCGCAGGAGGCTCACAGCTCAAGACACGTGTGCGTGCTCAGTCACATCCCACTCTGACCCCCATGGACCGGAGCCCCCCAGGTTCCTCTGTCCGTGGGATTCTCCAGGCCAGAATCTTGGAGGGGGTTGCCATTTTCTCTTCCAAGGGAGCCTCCCGACCCAGGGATCGAACCCGCGTCTCTGACATCGGCAGGTGGATCCTTTACCACTGGGCCAACCAGGAAGTCCATGACTCAAGGAGCCACGTGCCAAGGGAAAGAGGGCAGGGCCAAGCAGGGGTCCCTGACCGTCCAGGCGCCCCCATGCTTGTCAGGCACGGAGCAAAAGCGTTCCCAGCGAGCAGAGGTGAGTAAAGAGATAATGGAGGGGAGGGGGGTCAGAGGACGGGCAGGGATTCGGGCAGCGGCATCAAGGAGGGCCTCCCTGGAGGAGGTGAGCCATGCGGGAATCTAGAGGGGGAGCATTTCAGGCCAGGGTACTGCGTGTACAAGAGCCGGAAGGGGAGTGCCGGGGTGAGGGGCTGCTGAGGGTGCAAAGAGGGGGGCCAGGAGGCCAGAGCAGAGAAGAGGGGTGTCCAGAGGGTGGTCTAAGGGGGCCTTGGAAGCCCCTGCGAGGGCTGCAAGGCTTTAGCTTTCGGCAAGCTGGGGGTGAGCGGAGGGAGGGGTTAAGGAGTGCAGAGGAGCCAACTCGAGGGGCCAGTGGGGGGAGGTGATGGGGTCTTGGGGCTGCAGGGCCCGAGGGCTCCCAAGGGACACGGGCATATCGGGGTAACCAGGAGACCCGGGGACCTGCGTCAGCAGGAGCCAGAGCTGGGGGCGGGCGAGTTGCCTGTCACCCACTAATGGCCTGTTTTGCATTTCAGGAGCACAGGCAGCCCCGGACATGACGAGGGCGACGACTCCAGGCTCCTCGGCCTCTCGGGTGCCACGGTGCACCCCCCACCACGCTCAGCCATCCCCGGGGACTCTCAGCCACCATCCAGTCCACCAGACCCCCGAGCGCCCCTTCTCAGGGCTGCCAGGGCCTTCCTGACTGAGCATCTAGCCCCTTCTAGCATGGGAGGCTGCACACAGACCCCAGTGGAACCGATCCCCCTGAAGCCCCCTGACTAGTCCAGGCCCCCTAGTCCTGTCCCCCACACTGAAGTGAAAACACACAGGAAACCAAGGCAACCCTTGAAGATGCTTGGAGGGCCCCACTTGAGTCCCCTCTGTCCTCAACAAGCCCGAAGGCACAGGGAGGGGATAGCAGGGTGCCCTGCGCCCACCCCCCGCACACCCAGGTGCCCCCACACCTGGAGCTGCACTCCCCACCCTATTCTGCAGCCTCAGCAACTGAACACAGGAGGATTCCTTTTCACTCCCTTTTTCTTTTAATGTTTTTTAATAATATAGACATAAAAAAGACCTCCACTGCTACTTAAAAAAAAAAAAAGTGAAGACTGAATTTCCCCAGCACAGCTCAAGGACTACTTAAGGACACTTAAGGACATATAATTGCTGCATTTTCTCTGGTTCAAGACCTCTGGGAACTGAAGAGCCGCTCGTCCTCTTTGCACCCAAGTGGCAGGGGTACCTCTGGTCCCCATAATCACCGTGAGGCCGCAGAGGCCAAGCCCAGGGGTGCCCCCAAGGCGCACCCCTCACCCCGAGGCCCCCACCCGCAGCTAGGGACAAGCTCCTGTGGCCGGCTCACAAGGCACGCAGGAAACTTCTATTTGGTCTCTATTTTCCTCCTAACGTCTGTACTCCCCTCTCTGCTCGCTGGAGAACACGGCATTTGGGGAGTGCTGAGGGCTTCTCGATTTGAAATATCACCAAAGCGGGGAGCCTGGCTCCAGCTGCCTCTGGCTATGACTAAGAGCTGGGGGCTTCCCCTCCCGGAGGGCTGAAACGCTGCCATGAGCTGCCCTTGCACCTGCCACCCCTCCCTGAGATGAAGATGGGATGGTGGGGCTTTCATGGGGCAGGAGACAGCTCTATGGGAACAGCCACTGAAAACCAATAGAGAAAGAGTCAGGCCCTGGGCCAAGCAGACTGAACGTCTGTTATCTCACAAAATCCACCAACAACTCCGAGGACCCATTTTACAGATGGGGAACAGTGAGGTGAAGGAGGAGGCCAAAGGTCACCCAGCCACGACCACAGTCAATGCTGCCTGACTCTAAGGTCTGTTAAGCCCGAGATTTTAAGGTGGAAAGCTGTGTATGAAAGTACATCCCAGGACTTCCCTGGTGGTCCAGCGGCTAAGACTCTGCGCTCCCAACACAGGGGGCTCCGATTCCACCCCTGGTCAGAGATCTAGGTCCTTCCTGCATGACGCAACTAAGAGCTCGAACGCCGCAACTAAAGGTTCCACGGGCCGCAACTGAGACCCAGCACAGCCCAACAAATTAAATAAATGATCCGTTTGGTAAAAAGTACATCCCATAAGGAACCTCTGAACCTCCCGCTAGCTAATGACGCTCTGTATTCACAGGGACATCCGCCCTCCCCCTTCTCCTGGTTCACTCCCGCCCACCTCACTTTTCTAACCCCCCGCCCAGCCTCCCGACAGCTGTGAGAAGCAAACCACACTCCAAAACCCACCCTGGGCCCTGCGGCCTCTGAGTGACCGTGTGAACCCTGGGGGCTTCCTGGGGCAGCCCCACAGTGCCCAGTGACCTCAGACGCCCCATGCCCTCCCCAACCGCTCCCCCACCCAGTTACTTACCAAAGCGCCCCATCATCATCCTGCAAACAAGAGCAGAGAGAAGCATCAGACGGTCCACAGAGCTGAGTGAGCTGCGGGACAGAGGGTGGTGGGGATGCCCCATGGGCCCCCAGCTGGCCAGTCAGAGACGGAGTTATAAAAATGTGAGTCCCACGTGGATAAGTTCTCTCCCGCTCTAATTACAAACAGGAGGTGCTTATGTGGATTCTAAATGTTTGCACAAGACCGGCAGCAAATAGACATCTCTAAACCATCCTTTTAATGACATTTGTTGTGAGGGGGGAGCGGGCATTTAATCGAGGGAGTAGTTAACACGGATAACATTTCAGCAGAAAACGGGTCTTTTGGCACCTTGAGCTTAAACTTTAAAATAAAATGATTATAATCCATCACATGCTCAGTCATGTCCGACTCTTGTGACCCCATGGACTGTAGCCCACCAGGCTCCTCTGTCCGTGGGATTCTCCAGGCAAGAATACTGGAGTGGGTTGCCATTTCCTCCTTCAGGGGAACTTCCCGACCCAGGGATGGAACCCGGGTCTCCTGAATTACAGGCGGATTCTTTACCACTTGAGCCATCGAGGAAGCCGCGAGTTTAACCTTTAAAATACAAGGGTGCAGACTACCCAGAGGTCACATTCTGGAGAATGTGAGGACAATGCTCTTCCGGGGAAGCGGGAGACTAAAGGGTCCTGGAGAAACACAGGCTGGGCCCTGACTCGAGGCGAGAGCTGAAGCCACGAAGGATGGGTGGCTGGTTCATCCCGGAGGCTCTGAGAGCACAAACGCACAGGTGTTTCTGTGCACCAGCTTCCTGAGAGGCAAAGAGACCTCAGCCTCACCCCCAAACCCCTCTAGACTCAAGTCCTTGCCTCCACCTTATTTAACAAGTAGTCTCTACAGCACCTACCATGCACAGGCCATAGAGATATGGAAATAAACACCCCATGGCCCTGCCGCAGGACACGTGATGGTGAGCGAGACTCCTAAGCCCGCACTTCTACACAGCCCACATGCACCAGAAATGAGACATACAGGAGATGCTACAGGAAGTAAAAGGAGCCAGCCACTCCTGCTTGGCAAACAGGGAGGGCTTCCAGAAGGAGGCGACCCATAGCACAGAGAAAACCTGGAGTCTGGGAGACCACGCAGGAGGCTGGGCAGCCTCTGCTGGAAACCTCTCTCTACCTTGACTTCGGGGCACCCCTACACCCCCGCCCCGCCCCACTGCCTGAAATTCCTTGAGAGCCACACTGTACATCTCACAAGGCCCCTGGGCTGGATTTCACATTTCTATGGACACGATCTTTCTTGCCAGCTAGACCGCCATCCTGGGAGGAGTAGAACCGCATCCTCTCAGCCTCTGGGCACCCAACACGGTGCCCAGCCCACTACAGGCCCTGTGGGTGCTGGTGACCGGTGTGAATCGTTGGGGCCACTCTCCCAGGGGCTGGCTCTGGAGACAAAGCTCCCACTGCCCCCTGCTGCCCTCTCAGGGATCCCTCATCCACTGTGAGACCAGGGAAGACGGACACAGCATCTTCCCATCACTGCAGGCAAGTAAAAGTTAAGGATGTTGAAAGAGGAAATGGGGGAGAGGTGTTTAGACTGATCGGGAGGACCTGTGGTCCTCATGGATTCATCCGTCTATCTTAGCTCCATCAGAGGGAGGGAGCCCCCCACCACAAATAGGCCTGGCTGCTCCCACCCCCTTCAATGGGCCATCTGCCTCCTGCTCTCCCATCCAGGGGGACCCGGGACACGCTGTGACCCACAGAAGACACAGCACGCAGGGGGCCAGAGGCCTGCTGTTGCCCTGTCATTCTCCGGGGACCCAGAGGACACCGGGAAGAAGCCTGCTCCATGAGAGTGAAAGACACGGGGAGCAACAGAGGCCCCCACTGGCCAGCGCCAACCACCAGACTGTCAGCAAATAAAGTGACTATTGATTTAAGCCCCTAGGTTTGGGGTGGTTATTTACACAATGATGGATAACCAAGACGCTAGCCCACTCCAGACTCCCCCCGCAAGCTGCCCTTCTCCTGCTCCCAAAGGGGTCGAGCTGCCTGCTTGAGACCTCTCCCCAGGCCAGGCTCAGCACCCCGTCCCCATCCCCCCTCCCCTCCTGTGGGCCACGAACAGCTGTGCACACACGTCAGGAAACACCCATCTCTCCCGTCCACCTGACGGCTCCCACACCGGGGGTGGCTTCCTGTGCCGGCCTGATTTCTGAAAGACCATCCATGAATTCATGACACAGTAATTAATCACTCCCTGAACTGAGCAGGTGGGTGAGCTGAGACATCAATTTTTAAAGTCCTGTTTCATCTGAAACAGCTTTAATAGGAAGGCACAGAGGCAGTGCATTTCAAAGGTTCTTTGTAGGGAGTCCTAAGGCCTCTTGCAAACCACACGCAAAATAGATCCAATTGATTTGCTATTTTCAATAGATTTGAAGCTTTTCAGACTTCTTAAAAATCGCCCTCTGGGCTTCTCGAAAAGGCAAGATGGCTCAGGACTTTCTCAAAGGAAGTTCTAGCTTAGATGCGTGACTCTCTCCCTCTGATGGAACTAAGATAGATGGATGAATCAATCAGGACCACGGGTCCCCTGGACCAGTCTAAACACCTCTGCCCCATTCCCTCTCTCAACATTCTTAAAGTTCACCTTCCAAAATAAGGAATAACAGTCCACATCTTTGGAGAATAACTTACTTCAAAACATTAAAAATGTGGACGTTGTTAGCATGCCTACTACAAGGAGTTCACTGTTATAAATTTCCCCTCATTCTTACAAGAGATTTTGAATGTGATCAATTATATTTTTCTTTATTATTCCCTGTCTCACTCCAGAAAAGACTTCCAGCAGCGTAAAGAAGTTTTAATTCATATGCCATAGGTATTGACTCATTTTTCTATTTAGGGAGAAAATAAAAGATATGGAATTTCTCATTTAAACACCAAACCAAACTGCTGTCTTGCCCTTCTTCAGCAAGACAAACAAACAAACAAAAAAGAAAACAAAGAACAAAAATCAAAACCAAAAACACTTTGAAGAAAGTGCACGGAAGACAGAAAGCTAGGGTGGACGCTTGGAGAAAATTCCATCCCAGGGTCAAGGGTCACACAGAGGAAAATAGCCCCCACATGTCTGAGGGTCCCTGGCTGGAGCAGGGCCTGGGGGCGGGGTCCACTTACTCGGTGGTCGTCGTCAGCTCCTCGGTGACGTGGCTGGAGTGCAGCAGGCCTTCCCGTTTCTGAAAACCCCAAAATGAACAAGCAAATCAACCCCCGGGCAGGCAGGCAGAGCAGGAGGACATCACTGGCGGGGCAGCCACTCCTGGGGGTGATGGCCCTTTGGTGGCTGGAACCCCACCCCCCCCACTACCCCCCAGACCCTCTGCTCTCCACACTGCTCTTAGAGCACGCAGCTGTGGGGGTCTCAGGAGAGTCAGCCCAGCTCCCAGAGGACGCCCTGCAGCCGGGGAGGCAAGGAGCATAAAGGAATATGCATGACACGAGGGAGGCACCAGATTAAAGAACACACGTGCACCGGGCTGAACAGGGTCGCCCAGGAGCTGTGTCCATTCAGAGCCTCAGAGCGTCACCTCATCTGGAAAGAGGGTTGCCGCAGGTGTAATAAAGTTAAGATGAGATCGTAATGGACTAGGGTGAGTCCTGGCCGAAGACTGGAGTCCTTACGAGAAGAAAAAAGAGAGACACAGAGGGAAGAGGCCACGTGAGGCAGAGGCAGAGACCGGAGGCACGTGTCCACAAGGTGAGGAAAGCCAAGCGTGCTGGCAGGCCCTGGAAAAGGGAAGGAAGAACCCTGGCCTAGAGCCTTCGGAGGGACCCAGTCGGCACCCCGATCTGGACTTCAGGCCTCTGTTATGTGAGAGGACAAACGTCTGCTTTCTTCAGCCACCGCTTTGTGGGATTTTCTTCCAGCAGCCCCAAGACACTAACACGGTGTGTGACACACCTGTTCTGGAGCCTGGCAGGTGCGGAGAGGCGACGATGGTGGTGGAGGGGAAGCCTGTGCGTCCCAGGGCGGAGCTCGGCAGTCTAACCCAACCCCCCTGTGAGCCCCTACTTGAACCCCTCCATGGACGGGGAGCTTACTTCCTGCTGGACACCTCTCCAGATCCAAGCTCCCCAGGCTCTCCTGAGCTCAGCCTCCAGGGAACTCGCACCACTGGATCTAGTGAATGGAGATAACCAGCATCAGGCGGCCGCCAGCTTTCCCAAGGCTTCACCCTGGCTGATTCTCAGGAGTGCCCATGGAGGGCTGGGGGTGGGGGTGTGGCCCAGAGACATGTTATCCACTTGCTCAGACATCAAAGGTGCATCAGGCTCCCACCGCACTCTGGACCCCGAGCTGGGTATGAGTCAGACAGACTGAATATTTTGAAGTCTATAGTAGAGACTCTTGAGAATCCCTTGGACTGCAAGGAGATCAAACCAGTCAATCCTAAAGGAAATCAGTCCTGACTATTCATTGAAAGGACAGATGCTGAAGCTCCAATACTTTGGTCATCTGATGCGAAGAGCTGACTCACTGGAAAAGACCCTGATGTTGGGAAAGATTGAAGGAAGGAGGAGAAGGGGACGACAGAGGATGAGGTGGTTGGATGGCATCACCGACTCAATGGATGAAAGTTCACGCAACCTCCAGGATATAGTGAAGGGAAGCATGGCGTGCTGCAGTCCACGGGGTTGCAAAGAGTTGGACAGGACTCAGCAACTGAGCAACAACAACACAGCAGAATCTCAATTTTATGGGGAAAGCGCTGGAGCTCAGGAAAACCAAGTGACCTTCCAAGGCCATGTTCCCAGGTGCAAATGTAGCCTTCCCTCACTCCTTCCCTCCACGAACTGCCACGCTTCTCCCATCTCCCCATCTCGACTGGATAACTGGGCGTGGAGGGAACAGGCCAGGGGCAGCTCTAAGGCCTGAGGCGGGCCAGTCCCCGGGGCCTCCCCTCCCGCTTCATTTCTCTCTGGCCATGGCCCAGAGAATCCTCCCGTGACCTTGGTCAAGGAAGAAAGTGCCAGCAAGTGCCTGCCTGGGCCAGTAAAACATTCTGCAAACCCCAAAGATTTTCTTGGACAAAAGTGCGGGCCTGAAAGGAAATATCCTGGTTACTGAGCGCAGAGAGTTCATGGAGCCCGGAGTCTGACGTATGTGGGTTTGGGAACCACGTTCTCATGTGTCCTTGGGAAGCCTTTCCCGGCCGACCGCCCCGGGTGAGCATCCAAGATGAAGGGAACAGGCACAGTCCCCTGTCCATCACCACCTCTGACTGCAAACGTTTCCCTTTGGGAAGCAGACACGGCAGAACAGCAGGTAAGCCTCGCCTGGGGCCCCAAGGGGCATTCCTGCCCATCAGGTCTGGGCCAGGCTGGGGGGGTGATGGAGGGGTCAGACGGCTTCGAAAAACACAGGATCAGCCAGAGCCTTGCAGACCGCAGAGACCATGAGACTGATAAGTTTAAAAACCAGAAGGGAGTGTGGCGCTGGACATCTCCACGAGAGACATCAGGTTCCAAGCGTAACCTCAGTGCTCTGGCAGAAGCAGCTGACCCTTGAACACCCCAGCCTGCTCTCCTCCAGCGTCCCCCACACCAGGGCGACGGCCCAGGACACAGTAGGTGCTTAATACATGTTTGCTGGACGAGACTGTACACACAAAGCCAAGGCAGGGTCTATGCCCTTAAATTC
Organism: Bubalus kerabau; assembly: GCF_029407905.1. NCBI lineage: Eukaryota > Metazoa > Chordata > Mammalia > Artiodactyla > Bovidae > Bubalus > Bubalus kerabau. The sequence continues at coordinate 5,223,195 of NC_073624.1, forward strand.
AGAGGAAATCGACACAGAAGGTCCAACTCCAATCAGGCACACCCTGATGCCCCGTTACATTTTTCCAAATGAAGCAAGCGAAATGACCCTCAGAAAGAGATGATGGGGGATGATGGATGTAATTGGCAGAGAACACAGAGAGGCTTTGATTGGGGTACCAGAGTATCTATTTCATTCCTCTGGTCTCAGCCCTCTCCACTGAGTAATAAACTCATTCAAGAGGCCTGAATTCCAGCTACTTGGCTTTGCACAGAAATGAATGCTCTTTTCAAAAACGTGGAAATTAAACCTCCACGCACTCAAGCCTTTGAATCTGCCTCTCTTGAAATCAATGCCATTGTTCCTGCTCCATCATTTACCTTGAATTCAGGGCAAGGCATGCATTTTGTCAAGAGGATAAAAAAAAAAAAATAGAAGGTATCCTCTTAGGGGAAAAAGAACAAAAAGCAGGTGAACCAGAAGAGGAACGAGGAGGAGTGCATCTTGGAGCCTCTGGGGAGGAGCCGTGGGCAAGCGGGCTGCCAGGCTGGCGATACTCACCCGCACGACCACCACTTGCACGGAGACGTGTTCTGGGAGGTGAATCGGGGCCCGGAAGTGCATGGCCAGGGCCACGAGGAGGTGCAGGATAGCCACTAGATTCTTCCCGTGGATCGCTGGCCGGGGAGGCAAGAAGGGGACCGTTTAGATCATAAGACAGGAACCCCAGGCCCACGTCCCAAAGCCAGTGAAACCAACCCCAAAGGGCCCGCTGAAAAGCACAGGGAACTATACTCAGTATTTTGCAATAGCCTGTAAGGAGAAAAGGGGGCTTCCCAGACGGCTCAGTGGGTAAAGAATCCGCTTGCAGTGCAGGAGACTCAAGAGACGAGAGTCCGATTCCTGGGTCGGGAAGATCCCCTGGAGGAGCGTATGGCAACCCACTCCACCATTCTTGCCTGGAGAATCCCATGGAGAGAAGAGCCTGGGGAGGGGGGCTACAGTTCATGGGGAGGCAAAGAGTCACACACGACTGAAGTAACCAAGCCCGCATAAGGAAACAATCTGAAAAGATGTGTATGTGTAACTGCATCACTCTGCCAAACACCTGAAACTAAGCCAACACTGGGAATCAACTATCCTTCGATTTTTAAAAAGAAAAAGGGGAGAGAAGGCAATGGAGATGCTGAATGCAAATGAGAGCTCAGGAAAACCACAGGCGGGACCACAGGCCGCGGAAACATGGAGCGAGCTGAGAAGCAGCCTGTGCGAATTTGCTTCATTCAGTTCTGGCTTCTCATTTTTTTCTTTCCTGTTGGCCTCAGGTGACTTATGCAACCGCGTTCAAAGGCACGCTGTTCGTAGAAGGAGTGAACCGGGTGGTGGGGAAAGAGAGCGCGTGGGCAGGAACGTACAATGGGCACAGGAGGCGGCAGAGGTTCAGGAGAAACAAGTCACCTGGTCGCTAACCCGCCCCAGCCATGCGCATTCTTATCTGGGCGCTTAACGGTCCTTTCCTCTATGCCACCAACCGTCTCCAACAGGGAACGCCAAGCAGGGCAAACGGAGCTTGGGGGTGTTGGACGTTGACTCCAGCCCTGCCTGGGGCCCTGGCTGCCAACCCAGCCCCACTAGCTCTTCTGCAGGATGTGGGCCAAGGTGTGGTTATCACCCGCCCTGTGCCAGGCTTTACTGATTTCCTACCCCAGCCTCACAACCCAGGAGGCAGGTCTGTTCTGGGTCTCCATGCGGAGAAGCCGGGAGAACCGGGCTGCAGTCTTGGTCTCACCCAAGGGCAGGGACCCCACGCGGCAGGGAGAGTGTCTAAGCCGCGCCCTGGGGGTAACGCTGGGCAGTGGGCAGCTGGGTCAAGCCCTTTCCAGCCTCTCATGGTCAATGCTCCACTCCTCCGGGTTTATGTTCCAGCCAGAAATACTACGATGCACGTATTCTTAAAGCCAGCAAGCTCAGTGACATATTCTAGGGACCAGACTGAACCCTCTCCCGAGGTCCTGCCTCGGCCAGTCACCAGAAGTACAGCTCGCTGGGTGTTGGTGCCACCGGTATGTGGGGTGGAAGAACCCCTCAAGCTTCTGTCTTATAACCCAAACCCCCGCCCTGGCTCTGGAAGTCTCCCTTGACCAACCAGAAACAACCCCTCTCCACTCTAAAGCCCGGGGACATCAGAGCATCGCGGGTGTGACTTCGCCCCTTATCGATGGGCCCCCGGGACCATTGCCTTCCTCCACTCCTGGCTGCCTCTCTCAGACCCAGAAGGTGACCCAGGTGGACCCGCAGATGAATGACTAGGCGGGAAGCTCGACGGCCAGGCCCCCCAGCTCCCTGTCCCCGACCCGCCGGCCGCTTACAGTCCACAGTCCACTGGAGCGGCCGGCTGTGGGGCCGCAGAAGCTCCTGCACCGCCTCTAGCACCGTCTGCAGTTTCTGCTTCTGTCCGATTTCCGACTGGGTCACCTCGGCCACGTTCAGCTTGCAGTCTGCCAGCTTTTCTGCAATGAGAAGGACAAGGACAGAGTGTCAGGAAAAGCTGGAGGGACTCAGGGCCGCCTAGTCAACTGGCTGCCATGAGGTCTCCCCACCCCTGGCATGGCCAAGTGGATCGGATCACCCCCGGCCGTGAGGCCCGCCAGGATGCTGAGCCACGGAATTCTGAACTTGCAAGTCACCGCCGTGTCTTAGAAAACTGTGCCAGCAGGAAAAGGAGGGGCGGGGAGGTCAAGGATTCAAGCGTGGGTGTCCCACCTGGGAACATTCTATGCACAGAGAATGGACAGGATGATTCAAGGTGCAGCTGGGGAGGCGAGGAGGTGACCTGCAGGGTCCGGCCCGGAGGTGAGGAGGCTGGGCCAGCGGGCTCCGGGGGGAGGACTTTGATGAGAAAACAGGAAGGCCTCAGATGTGGCCCCTGCCTCCTTGCATGCCCCCCGTTGTTCTTTCTCTAGTGCTCGGACACCACGGCGAGAAGGATTATGAGATATTCAGGTCCCTGTGACTCTTTTCTCACCAAGAGGGAGCAGGAAGCAGTCAAGAGGAGCCGACAAACACCGTCACGTCTGCTCCAGATTCGTTTATGGAGACTAAGCCTCGGGCTTCCCTGGTGGCTTAGCTGGTAAAGAATCTGCCGGTGATGTGGGAGACCTGGGTTTCATGTCTGTGTTGGGAAGATCCCCTGGAGAAGGGAAACGCTCCCCACTCCAGTATTCTGACCTGGAGAATTCCATGGAATGTATAGTCCATGGGATCACAAAGAGTTGGACACGACTGACCGACTTTCACTTTCACTAAGCCTCAGCCTTTGAGGCTTCATTCCCCTCCTGGGTGGGGCCAGAGGGACCCCTCACGGCACTCCTGTTGAGGGGCAGGCGAGAAGGGCTCCTCATTCAGTCATTCCCAGACTCGGGGGTTCCCCGATAGGTTGCCTCTGCAAAGCAACAGACAGGACATCACAGGACATAATGAGATCAGGAACCTGGATGGTGATGAGAAAGTGCTGGGCACAGAGCCTGACGCACTGTGAGCCTTGGGCACGGAGGTGCCGGGGGCGGTGGCACTGGTGGAGGGAGGTGCAAAGGCCGTCGCATCCAGGCCAGGCACAGGCAGGGCTTCTATTTGGCGAGTGGTCCCTAGCAAGGTTCGTTTAAGGCGTCTTCTCTGGAGGCCCCTGCTACTTCAACATGGTCTCCCCACACCCTCCCCTCCCTCAACCGGCACAAGAAGAAGCAGTTTAATAGCCCCCTTCAGGATTCTACGATGACACAGCAATACCTGCTGGGCTCAGGACACGTCTTCACTCATTCATTCATTCATTTACAGAAGAGTTACTGAGCACCGGCCATGTCCAGGTGAGGTCCTAGGGCCGGAGGCAGCACAGACCAGAGAGAGCTCTAACGGGGGGTCATGGGGGGGTCAGCCACACCTGAAGGGCATCGGCTCGTGTAGGGCAGGCTGTGCCGGAGGCAAAACGAAGCAGCTCAACCGAGGACGGAAGTGATTCCGTTTACGCCTTTTCATCTCCCCGCATCTGTATCTAATAGGTCTGAGCTGAATAACCCACCGCTGTCTGTCCACATGCATGCTCACTTGCTCTGTTGGTCCGACTCTCTATGACCCCCATGGACTCTGCCAGGCTGTAGCCCGCCAGGGTCCTCTGTCCACGGGGTTTTCCCAGCAAGAATACTGGAGTGGGTTGCTGTTTTCTCCTCCAGGTTGTCCATATGACCCCCCACCCTGAAAATACACAGAAGGTCCCCAGGCGCTCAACAGCCAGGGACAGGAGGGAGCAGAGGCCCCTGGGGAAGGAAGCAGGGCTGCAGAGAGCCTCGCCCACCAGGGAGAAACGGGGAGCCGGGCACGTCTCTGCGGTCCCTTCCAGCCAAACCTGCAGACGGAACGTCCCGGGGGAGGAGAGGCCGTCGATGGAGAAGGGAAGGAAAGGGCAGGGGCCCGCTAGAGCTGCCGTCACAAAGCACCGCGGGATGGGTGACTTAAACGTGGAGTTACTTCCACACCGTCCCAGAGGCTAGAAGTCCAAGATCAAGGTGTCAACAGAGTCAGTCTCCTCTGAGGCTTCTCAAGGATGTCGGCTTGCAGACATCCTCACCTGGCCTTCCCTCTGTGTGTGTATGCATCCTCCTCTCCTCTTCCTAAAAGGACACCAGTCTGAAGGGTTTAGGGCCCACCCCAGTGACCTCACTTTAACTACAAAGATGCTGTCTCCAAATACAGTCCCATTCTGAGGTCTTATGACTTCAGGGGGGACACAGCTCAGTCGATAACAGGAAACAAGGCAGTTGGTTGAGGCTGATGCTGCCTGCAGCCACGTCTCAGGAAACTCCCCCTTGTGGGACAGAAGAGGTCCTTGGCCGCCCGTATCACCCGCATCCATCTGCCCACTGATGGGGTTTGCAGGAGTGGCTCAGGGCTTTGGCGTGGCCAGGACCCCTCTCTCCAGAGCCTGGGAAGAGCCAGAGAAAGACGGGGTGGGCTCTTGAGGGGGCAGGAAAACATGGGCGAATACAGGGCTCTGGATACTTATTAAGGGACGAGGTGCCTGCCTTTCCTCCAGGAGAGGGGAGACCCTGAGTCCGAGCAGGACGGCAGCCAGCCCGGGGGCCCCTCACTGCCCACAGGTGGTCCCCTCGGACAACACTGCCCATGCAGGAGTGACACCACCTGGAACCTGCCCTGGCAGAGGGTCTGGCAGCTGCTCCCGGAATCCACTCTTAGGGAGAGGGATGCATGCGGGGGCCTAGTGGTGACCCACAGATGGGTCTGCTGTCTGTCCTCATCTCCCTCCCCCTGGCTCCTCCCCGCTCCTGGCTGCACCTTTCAGAATCCTGTCCTGGTGCCTCCTCTGACCACAGAGCCCCCTGCCGCCCCCCCCCTCCCCGCCCCAGGGCTCTGTCCCCAGACCTCTTCTCTCTACAGAGTGAGTGAAAGTCGCTCAGTCTTGTCCCACTCTTTGTGATTTCACGGGTTATACAGTCCATGAAATTCTTCAGGTCAGAATACTGCAGTGGGTAGCCTTTCCCTTCTCCAGGGGATCTTCCCAACCCAGGGATAGAACCCAGGTCTCCCGCATTGCAGGCGGATTCTTTACCAAGCCCAGAAATCAGGTTTTGGCCTTGACTTTCAGCCAAGGTCAAGTTTTAGCTTTCTGTCTTTGGAAAGCAAAGAGCTCAGTGCCTCCATCAGTGTCACTGCTGGCAGCCCTGGGCCCCAGGGTCAGTGATCCCCTTGGTTTCTACCGCACCTCATCAGCGCAACAGCATCATTAACATGACCCGGCAAGACCTTGTGAAGTTCCGTTAATATCTGGACAGTCTCCTCCATTGTTCTCTTCTTCAAACAAAGTGGTGTGTCAAACCACTTGACACCCAGGAGATTTCAGAACTGCCTTATCAAGGAGCACTTATGCAAGATAGTGAAACAGGATGGAGCTGCAGCTCCTTGGGACTAAAAAGGCTGCCTGAGCCAATGCCGACCTCTTGTTATACATTACAGATAACAAAACGGATGCAGCAGGACTCACGGACATCACAGCCCCTTTGGAGCAAGTCTCGCATTTGCTGAGACCAACAGAAGAGGGGACCCAAAGGGTGTGCCTTGAGCAGACAAGGACTTCCTACGGGTTACCTCCTCTCAGACGCGGCTGTGGCCCTACTCCAGAGAGGGTGCTGGCACCCTTTCCCGGCATCTACGGCTGAGATGCGGAGGCACCTTGAGAGCCAGACTCCCAGGATCACATCGTTAGATCTAAGGCTTAGGGACACAATTTCGTCAAGTGGCTGAGTGAGTGAAGCCATGGCTGCGTGCAAAAGGAATCAGAAACAGAAGAGTGAGTGAGCACCACACTTTTATGTCTGCTTATGAAAATATTAGAAAGTATGTTCTTTGGGCAGTGAATAAAGCAGAGGTTCAAAGGACTATTTCAATAAAGCAGCATCATCACCAACAGCTAAGTCTTCAAGTCCAGGAGTCAGGGGGAAGCTAGGTCTTTACATAGAGAAGGAAGGAAGGAGGCTGATGAGCCTGGGCAGCTTCACCACCAGCTGTGGTGGACAGGGTCAGCCCAAGACCCACACCCTCCTCCGTCCTCTGCTGAAAGTAAGCGTCTATCATCACAGATGTCCATTTCAACGGCCTCGAGAGCAACATAGCACGCGACGCGCTGAGAACCGCTGTACCGACGATCAGCATGAAACAACAAAGCTCCAACCACCATTTTAATAATCAAATGGTGACAGTGTCTAAACAATCTTGACAATGATTCAGATTTGCTCTTAAACCAAAGAAGTTCGTTCTAAGAGGTGCGCTCTCTGCTTAGCCAAACAGAGGTTTAATCCTTGGTCCAGGGCGTTCAGCCAAACACTGAATCTGGACACTCCCTGCGAGTGGGGGCACCTGGTCCCATGGTATTAACCATCTCAGCCGTGCCCGCCTCCACTCTCTCCCTGCGGTTGGCCTGGGTAGGATGGGCATCTCAGCCCTGGCAGATGGCACAGCAGCCTCCCCATCCCCACCCTGCCTCGCTACTCCTGAGGGCTTTCTCATTCACCGGTTGCTCAGGCCACAATCCTGGCCATCAGTGTTCATGTCTCTGGCAGCTTTAACCTCCAACATATCCTCTACTTCCACCCCACACCGAACCACCCCAACCAACGCCCAGGGCGCTGTGTCAGCGCTCTGACTGACTCCCCCATCTTCCCCTCCTGACCCTGCTCCCTGCCATTCTGAAGCCCTGCACTCAGAAGCCTAAGCGACCTTTTAAAGCACAAACTGCGATCTCATCACGGCCCTGCTCACATCCTCAGGTGGCTTCCTGCCATGTGTAATAAAAGCCTCTGTCCACCAGGGCACGTGGTCTGTCCACTGCCACCTCCTGCAGCCTTCTTCCGCTGCTCTTTAAACACTACAGACTCCTCCTCTCTTCAGAGTCCGGGCCCGGAAGATTCTTTCCATGCCAACTGGTGCAGAAGTCGGCTGGGATGTCAGCTCCCCTGGGGGCTGCCCCAGACCGCCCAGCCTTTCCAGCCCACCCAGCTCCGCCCCTTGTAAACCTCTCTGATTCTCTCCATAGTGCTTGGCACTCTCTCTCTGTTGTGGCCACACCGTGCGGCTGGTGGGATCTTAGTTCCCAGACCAGGGATGGAACCCACATGCCCTGCAGTGGAAACACGGAGCCCTAATGAGTGGACTTCCAGGGACATCACAGGCATTGTCTTAGACCGTCAATTTGTGTCTTAGAGCATCAATTTGTGTTCACAACGGTTCTCTCTCTCCCCTCTGGCAGAACAGGCATCGGTGGTGGGGCATGGGGACCTTCCTCTCTTATCACCACTGAGTCTCCACACCCGCCACCCTGTGGGTGAAAAGGTGTTCATTCAGCAAATGGAGGAACAACCAGAAGAGACACACCTTCTCCTTCCTCACATGCTTTCCAAGGACTGACCGAACAAGGACACCATGTCTTCAGAGCCGGGTACCTGACACAGTCCCCACGGCCTCTCAGGCCTCCCCCCCACCCCCAACGCAAGATCACATTGTCTGTAAGCACTGCTGTGCAGAGTGTGCAAACCAGCCCGTGGGGACCGCGCTTGAGGAAGGACGCAGAGGCCGAGCCGAGTCCACGACCCGGGCAGCTGCAGAGGCTGCATCCTGCAGGTCCAGGGTCAGCCCCCTCCCCATCAGTCTTCTTTCCCTCAGGATCTCCCACACCAAAAGCACCCCCTAAATCCCAGGTCCCTGATTCAGACCCCTCTGCCCCCAGAACATCCCTGCGGAGCAAAACGTGACCCCACCCCAGTACTGGTCCCGCCTGGAAGGAGTGACCCTCCAGGTGGTTTGTGGGGAGACCCCTGCACAGGACAGCACATATCTGTGGGGTCATTAAGGGGCAAGGAGAGTGAGTAGATGAGCCCAGAGAGCAGGTCTGCACCCCACCAGGGCTGCGATGGACCACTAGGAGGTGAGTCCCAGTGGACAAGGGAACACTGAGTCCTCCCAGCCACCCTCACGGGGACCCGAGAGAGGGGACCTGGAGCCCAATCGAAGCTGAAGGCCCAGGGACGCCACGTGGGAGCCGAGGGCTCAGGCCCACAGCTTATGGACAAGTGACTGATGTCGCCATGTAGAGCATGGCGTGGTCCAGCTCCGGGGCCACCCCTCCCGGGGACTCACCCAGCAGCTTCTGCAGCACCTGCCCATCGTACAGGTCCTCGTCCAGCTGCTTCACGATGATCCTCTCCTCCACCAGAACGTCGTTGATCCAGTCGATGAGGACCTGCGGGGGGACAGGCGTTACGGCCTCGCTGGTGCCTGGAGGGCCAGGCAGTGACTAGAGCGCATGCAGAGGGGGAGACGCCCCCAGGTCAGGCGCCGGGCGAGTCCAAGGGGAGAGGCCAGCTGCTCTCTGCACCCCCCATCCCACCAGGCTGCAGGGGGTCCCGCGGGATTCACAGGAGGCCGGGCAGAGGGTGGCACTGGAGGGAAACTAGCTGCCTCCCAGAGGGGGACTTGGGTGTGTGCGAAAACTCAGCCGAAGGAGATGATGGTATTCACCACAATGTGGAAGGCAAGGGGAGCAAATGAGGAACCATCAGTAACACACACGGCCCGAGGCAGGCCAGCGAGCCATAAAATGTCCACACCAGTCCTGCCCTTAATATCCGCGTCAAAACCACACGGACCTAAAGCTACAAAGAGCAGGGGATCCCGAGTGGCCGCTACTTACGGCTCTGAGAACCGGCTCCCAGGGGCACACTACTTTTCTAAGGCTTTCCTGAGATAGAAGCCACATTCCACACAACGCACCCTTTTAAAACGTGCGACTCGGCGGTTGTCAGTAGACTCACAAAGTTGTACAACAGGCACATTGCCCTCTGAAGGACAGTTCCATCCAAAGGAAACCCCGTACCGTCAGCAGTCACTCCTCCTTCCACACACCCCCGACCAGCTCCTCCCAACCACAAAACTGCTCTCTCGAGGGTTCTGCCTGTTCTGGATCCTTCGTATGAATGGGAACCGCATCGCTTGTGATCTTTCGTGTCGGGCTTCTTTCCCTTGCTGCTGCTGCTGCTAAGTCGCTTCAGTTGTGTCCGACTCTGTACGACCCAATGGACAGCAGCCCACCAGGCTCCTCTGTCCACGGGATTCTCCAGGCAAGAACACTGGAGTGGGGTGCTATCACCTTCTCCTTCTCTCCTTTAGCACGATGTTTTCAAGGTTCACCCACGTTGTGGCACATGCCGGGGCCTCGCTCCTTCTTACGGCTGAGTCACAGTCCATTGCTCAGAGAGACACACTTTACGGATTCATTCACCAGGTGATGGGCTTGCCACCCCTTTGGGCCTGGTGTCAGCCAAGCTACAACGAACACAGGCGTGCAAGCTTTATGTGAACACACGTGTTGATTTCTCTAGACCAGCCTTTTCTCAACAAGCTTGCCTTCAATTCACAGAGTTTAATATATCATAAAAGAAGACAGTTTCAACTGTGAAGAGAGTTGTGAAGAGGAGACACAGGATTCCCACTGAACAGAATCTCATTTGGCCGATGCTGTTTAAGGCACTTCTCCTCAAAATGAAAGCGATGCCCTGAATAGACTTGATCAAAAATGTATGTAGTCCACGGCTTCCCTGTGGAGCAAAACCATAAAACTGTCTAATTGGTCCCAATGACCTCCTGGAGATGGGCACTGATTGGTCCTCTCAGAGAGAAACGGAAAGAACACAAATCCAGCCTAAAGTGTCCTCTGTCACCCTCTGATACCACGCCATCTGCAAAACCGGCCACAAAGCAAATTTCTGTGGAGTATGTTCTATTTTCCCTCTAACTCAGAAATATTAAATCAGACACACAATCCCATGAAATAGAAGTAAAAGTAAATTAAAGGGAGGATGGGAGGAAGAAAGAGGTGTGCAGCCCTGTGGCATCCTGGTTCTGCCAAAGCCACCCCAGCAGGGGGGTGGGAGGGAGGTGGCCCCATGCTGCAGCCCTCCTCCATCCGCCTTCTTCAGGGAGGGAGCATCGGCCTGGGAGGCTGGGAGCCGGACATCCCCACCCAGCGGCCTTCTCTCCCCACCTCCAGCATCCTTCTCCCATCACCCAGCTCCCGCCTCCTCTCTGACCACCTTCTCAGTGTGCTTGTGTGTGTGTGTGTGTGTGTGTTTGGGGGGTCCCCATGACACTTTCCGATCGTCCGGATCTTCAAAGGAAATAGCCCTGGACAGCTCCTCTCCATTCTCTTCCAAGGCCAGCTCATGCCATCCCATGACGTTCAATGCTTCCCTCCCGGTCCCAGTAACCCCCTAAAGGTCCAGCCCCATCTCTGCCCCATCCTCTGCTGGTGTGTTTCATGAGCATCTCTGACTGAATCTGCTGCTCCCCCCCACCGACTCCCAAATCTCTTCCTTATCTGAGAAGCAAACAGAATACTGTGCTCCAGCTTCAGGAGCCTGGATTCCACCCCTTCATTCCTTCATCCCACTTCCTGACTGCATCCACTTCTCACCACCTCCTCTCCCACCACCTTCGTCCAAAGCACCTCCCTAGGCCATTGCCACAGCCCCACCGACCAAGCATGCTGCCTCCTCGCTGGTGCTCTTCAGATCCCCAAGCATGCTGCCTCCTCGCTGGTGCTCTTCAGATCCCCAAGCATGCTGCCTCCTCGCTGGTGCTCTTCAGATCCCCAAGCATGCTGCCTCCTCGCTGGTGCTCTTCAGATCCCCAAGCTCCTCTCGCCCCAGGCTTTTGCACACGCTAATCCTTGCAGCCTGAATGCACCTCCTCCTGCCTCCCTCACTGGCTGGCCAGCTCTCACTCATCCATCAGGTCTCAAGCTCCGTGATCATCCTCTGAGCACTCCCCACACACCCCACCCAGGCCACATTCCCCAACATGGCTCTCACTGCACTCAAGGGCCTTTCCCCAAACCTGTTCACGTTTGCAGTGAGAACACAACTTCATTTGTAACTATCTCCCTGCTGGACTTGACGCTCCATGAGGGCAGAAACTATGACCTCTTGTCTGTGGCTCTGTCTCCAGCACCCAGTGCTCACCGCCTGGCACTGAGTCCATCAGTTAACCTGCTGAGCACCCACTGTGTGCCGGGCCCAGCCCGTCAGTCAACCTGCTGAGCACCCACTGTGTGCCAGTCAGTTAACCTGCTGAGCACCCACTGTGTGGCGGGCCGAGCCCGTCAGTTAACTTACTGAGCATCTACTACGTGCCAGGCTCTGGGAATGAATCAGGTGAGGACTCTATCCTTGAGGATCTTCTCTTTCAATCAGACATTACAAGACAAACAAATGCACACACTGTCAGGCTATGATCGACGTTATGGAGAAAAATAAGTCAGAACCGTGTGTTGGTCATTCAGTCGTGTCCAAATCTTTGAGACCCCACAGACTGTAGCCTGCCCGGCTCCTCTGTCCATGGAATTCTCCAGGCAAGAGTCCTGGAGCGGGTTGCTATTTCCTTCTCCAGGGGATCTTCCCGACCCAGGGATCGAACCCGGATCTCCCACACTGCGGGCAGATTCTTTGCCATCTCAGCCACCAGAGGTAAAGAGCCCACCTGCCAGTGTAGGAGACGCAAGAGACATGAGTTTGATCCCTGGGTCAGGAAATGGCAACCCACTCCAATATTCTTGCCTGGAAAATTCCATGGACGGGGAGCCGGGCAGGCTGCAGCCCATGCGGTCGCAAAGGGTTGGAGGTGACTGAGCAATCACACACACACGTCAAAATACAGTGGAGAGGCCTGACAGGCACAGCTCGGCCAGGTGACCAGGTCAACATTACAGGGTCAGTCATGTTGTCACACGTGCCCTGGTGGGACGAGATGAGGGACCTTCACCTCTGTGGTCTCCCGCCCCAAACCCATGACTCTGAGAAAAACATCAGACTAAACCTAATAGGAAGACATCCTACAAAACCCCTGCCCGGCCCTCCTCAAAAGCAACATGGTCATCAAAAACAAGGCAAGCCTGAGAAACTGTCACTCCCAGAGGAGCTAAGGAGGCAGGATGACTAACGTCATGTGGGATCCTAGACGGGACCAGAAAAAGTATATCTGCTAAGCACTAAGGAAACTGGAATAAATGGTGGGCATTAGTTAACAGTAATGTATTCATGCTGGTTCATTAATACAACAAATGTACCATGTTGATCTAAGATGTTAATAACAGGGGTAAATTGGGTGTGGAAATATGGGAACTCTTACACTATCTTTGCTATTTTTCTGTAAATTGAAAACGGTTCTAAAAAATAGTCTCCTGAAAAAAATTAGGCAGAGTTTGGGGCTAGAGAGGGCAGAGGGTGGCATCATCAACTCAGTGGACGTGAATCTGAGCAAACGCTCAGAGATGCGGAAGGACAGGGGAGCCTGGCGTGCTGTGGTCCATGGGGTCGCAAAGAGTCGGGCACGACTGAGCGACTGAACAACAGCACCGGAGCCAAGCAGTCACATTGGACCAGCTCAAGGGCCGGCACTGAGGGCCTTTCTTGTGCCAGGCCGTGGGGCCAAAGGAGGCTCAACTGGCCCCCTCCTCGCTCCGGGAGTGCAGGTCCAGCCGGGGGACAGAGATGAAGGGTGAGCACCAGGCATCATGAAGAAGGCTGACCTGAGGGGTCACAGGGCCCCAGGATCAGAGGAAGCAGCTTTCAAGGGCAGGATAGGAAATGGCTGAACAGAAAGTGGGCCCCTGGGGGGGCGGGAGCAGGCAGGCCTGGCATCCGGGTGGTGAGATCCCGGCCACGGAGGAGCGATCTGCTGTCGCAGCGTGGACCCAGCAGGGAGGTTGGAGGGGCCGGAGCCCATGGAGAGGCCACCAAACAGCCTCCACGCTGGGCTGGAGTCCCAGACAACCACAGCTTGGCCACGCTGCCACCGGACCAGGGGCACAATTCCAAACACCACGCTTTTCCCCCTAAGACCCGAGACCCAGCAGGTCACCGGTGGTGGCTCTCAGAGGTTGACCCAGCACCTTCCCCCCACAACCCAAGACCCCAAGACCTGGCAGGTCACCGGTGGTGGCTCTCAGAGGCTGAATACCCAGCGTCCAGACCCCCGAACCCAAGACTCTTGTGTCTATGAGTCCATGGGGCCTTTTCTGGACACTTAATGAGATTTCATTGGCTTGTAATTTTTTAGCAAAGTATATGATTTAAATTTAAGGCATAAAAGTAAGTGCAGGCTTAGGGATCCTAACCCCCTTTTTGGTCTCTGAAGCCCCCCTTCCGGCTTCACTCCGGTCAGAGGGATTCCCCCCCAGTTCTCCCTGCTTCTCACCCGCCGATCCCCTGCCTGAGCAGCTTTCCCTTCCTCCTGAACTCCCTGCCCTTCCTTGGGCCCTCACAGCTGCCTCAGAGAGACTGGAAGCCCCTGGGGCCAGGGACCCCCGTCTGCTATCTCAAACTGCCCCCCACAGCACCCAGCAAAGCCCGACAGATGCTATAAATACCAGGTGTGTGTGCCTGCTCAGTCACACTGAGTGAGCAGTGTGACTGAGTGACTCAGTCACAGTCCTGTCCAACTCTTTTGCGACCCCGTGGACTGTAGCTCGCCAGGCTGTGGTCCATGGGATTTCCCAGGCAGGAATACTGGAGTGGGTTGCCATTTCCTCCTCCAGGGGATCTTCCTAACCCAGGATCAAACCCACATCTCTTGGGTCTCCTGCAATAGCAGGTGGGTTCTTTACCACTGGGAAGCCCAGGTAAGCAGGGACGGCTAATGAGGCTCCAAAGGTGGTTGATCACTTTTGGCTAACAATTTAAAAGATTTCGTAGGCAGAAGTTTAAAGTGCCCCCTAAGACCTCAATGGTCAGGCCCATAGGATCCCTCGGACAGCGCAATGATGGGACTGTACCCTGTGATCAGGCTGTTATGGGACAGCTGACCTCAAGAAACAGAGATTGTCCAAGGGCCTGACCTCATCAGGGGAGCCCTCTGACTTTGGTTCCAAAGGTCAGAGACCCAGAAGCCATAGAGGGATCCAGGAAGGGGAACGCCGGCTGTGACTGGAGAGTGAGGTGGGTGTCTGCAGGAGCAGAGTCGACTTCCGCCACCCCAGAGCCTCCAGTAAAGCACTCAGTGCGACTGGCACCCTGATTTCAGCCTCAGGAGACCCTGAGCAGAGGACCCGGCCAACCACACTGATTCCTGGACCTCAGAATTATGGGCTAACTAATAGATGTTGCTTTAGGCCACTGAATTGGTAAAAATTAATGTACACAGCAATAGAAAACTAATACAACCAGCAATCCACTATCACAAAGCCAAGCACGAGCCTCACAGACCACAACAGTACTCCCTGTAAAAACCGTGCACTGCTGATGTCTGGGGTCTGCACTCGAGACCCAGCTCCACTGGGGTGTTTGCTGTGTGACCTGGAGCCAGTCACTTCACCTCTCTGGGGCTTCAGAATCTTCACTGAAAAGAAGACAAATCAGTTCTTATCCCCCTGTGTTCTATGTGACCTGGCAACTTCCTTTCCAGAAGTTTCTCCCAAGGTGCCAGTCCAAATGTGCTCCTAGACATTTTCTAGCTCAGAAGCGATGCCAAATTTTGTGTGGAAAAAGCCGAATGCACAAGAGAAAAAAGCCTGTAGGGATGCAAATTAAACAATTGCCACTGCCTTCTGTTTGATTTTTACATCTTCCGGGTTTTCAGCAGTATATATTCTTCGGTAATTAGAAAGAATAATAATAGATGCCATTTATAAAAATTAATCACTATCCAGATGGCTTCTCTGCCGAAACTGACAAGCAAATCCTAAAATGCAAATGGAAAGTCAAGAGACCCCAAAAAGCCAAAACAATCTTGAGAAAGAAGAACAAAATTGAAGAACTCACACTTCCTGATTTCAAATCTTCCTACAAAGCTAGAATACCAAAACGTGACACAGAGGTCAGTGAAACAGAAATGGGAGCCAGAAATAAACCTCATGTTACAGTCAACTGATAATCCGTGAGAGGGCTGAGACAATTCAATGGGGAGAGAACGGTCTTTTTAACAAATGGTGCTGGGACAACGGGATATCCACATGTGAAAGAATGAAACTGAACCCTTCCTTTATACCACATGCAGAAATCAACTCAGAATGGATGTCCAACTCTTTGCGACTCTATGGACCATAGCCCACCCAGCTCCTCTGTCCCTGGGATTCTCCAAGCAAGAATACTGGAGAGGGTTGCCATGCCCTTCTCCAGGGGATCTTCCCTAAAAGGGACTGAAACCAGGTCTCCTGCATTGCAGGCAGATTCTTTACCATCTGAGCCTCTAGGGAAGCCCATGATATATCCATATGATGGAATGTTATTCAGCCATAAAAAAGGAATGGAGTTTGGACACATGCTACAACACAGATGCATCTTAAAAAACACGATGCCAAATCAAAGAGGCCAGACACAAAAGCCACATATTGTATGATTCCCCCTAAATGAAATACCCAGAATATGAAAATTACAGAGACGGAAGAATGCTATAGAGACAAAGTGGTTGCCAGTGGCCAGGAAGGGGGATTCAGGACTGAGTGCTGATGGATATGGGGTTTCTTTCTGGGGGTGATGAAAAGTCCTCGATTGATAGAGGTGATGGTTGGACAACTCTGGGAGGACACCAACAACCACTGAATTGTGCAGTACGGGAATTCTACCTCAGTACATCTGTTATTAAGAAGCTAATCTCTAGAACGCAGGTGTTAGCATCTGCCTCTGCAGGGGTCATAAACCTCGGCGATCTCACCAATGTTACTGTCACCAGCCCTGGAGCTCTCTGCGTGTCAGAAGCCCCTTTCTGATTTACTCAGCATAACCAGCAGCACCTAGCACATGTAGACACCGTCCGAGGTGTTTAAGCTACAAACGTGACCCAGTCTCTGTCTCACGTGGGTCGCAGATGCTTGCTGGTCCTCTCACAGCCACCAGAGGGCGCTGGTTCCTGCCCCACCACACCTCCACCCACTGAGAGTCAAACCCAGATTCACCTTCCGCCACCTCTCTGATCCCACCTCTGACCACCCTCGTCCTTGCTGTCGAAGTCCATTCTGCCTCCCTCGTTCGCCCTCATATCTGCCTGCACGTGTTTCCAATGGGGTCTCTGCACTTGGTGCCACCCTAGGTACCAAACAGCAGGTCTCCACTCAAATGCCCACCCTCAGCCACCCCACCGAAAACAGAAGGGAGAGGAAACCACCCCGCTTCTTGCTTTAGGTTCCTCCCAAGTGCTCACACCACCAGGTCACATATTCATTCGTCCCTGGACATGTCCGTCTCCCCAGCTGGACCGCCAGCCCGCTCAAAGCCATCACCCCAGGAGGGAGACTAGGAACAGAACCTCGAAGGTTCTCAAACCAACTGAAGAGCTGCCTCCAGACCGAAAGGTCTCTCGGGCACGCAGACCTTTGCCTCACCCAGGACGCAGACCTGTCGGAAAACACACAGAGATGTCTCTGCTATGAAGAGACGAAAACTTCAAAAATTCCCATCTGGATCTCTGACCTGGTCAAAGTGCAAATATGAAACTGAGACAGAAAAGGGATAAAAGTCAAATTTCACCCAACAAGCCACAGAGGTCAGCTCTGAGAAGCAAAAGCAGACCAGCCGCCCCACTTCACTGCCGCCCAGCAGAGGTGCAGTGACCCCGGCCACCACCAGTCACCTTCTCCTTGTACCGTCCAGGTCACCCGTCTCGGTCCTCCATCTCACAAAAGACTTTTTAAAGGTGGCAGCCGTCCTTATGTTTTCGAGATGTACTCATTTGCAAACCCCGACTCCCGCAGGCACGTGTCTAGGACGTGATATTAATGGTGCCCTGGGCACAGGGCTCTTTGCATGGACCTTCCACAAGCTTGCTTAAACTAGAATAAAAAATTACTTCCCTGAGTTCTGTCTGAATGATAATCAGGACCTGCAGCCTGTCTCCCCCAAAGCTATGACAGTTATGTTTTAATCACTTCCAAATACGCTTGTCATGGCTTAACTCACTGAGGATTCAGGCTCATTACAACCTGCAGACACATCACCAGGCATATCTGCCCAGAGAGGATGGCATCGTCTTCTGCCCAGAAGACCATCCTTGTGCAGCTGACTTTCTTCTTAGGGGTGAAAGGAGGGAGCAAACAGAACTTAATAACCCAGAAGAGTCTTGTCCAATAAACCGGGAGATGAGACGGGAGATCTGCTCCTGGGGAGAAATGCCAACCCCAGGGACGACACCGCCTGCCAGCCTTGGACCAACGCAGCCACCAGGGTGGAGGCCCCTCTCTGGCGATTTACTCTGGAAAGCACAAGAACTGCCATTCCTTCTTCCGAGGATCATTAAAAATACAAAGGATCTCATCTGTAAACTGCTATCCTCCCCGGGGAAGCACCAGCTATTCACCCTGTAAGAGAGTCAGGGCGCTCCTGGAGGACGCCAGCTCAAAGGACCGCAGGACGAAACCCGTGCAGAGAGGAGACAGGAGAAGTCTTTCTCAAACCCGCAGGACACTCACTTCTAAATTTGAACCACAGACCTGCCCGTGTGCCTCCCTCCCGGCTCGGCCCTGTTCACACCCACGTTCCAGTGCCCAACACAGCACCCTCCAGACAGCAAGCACGTAGCATCCGATGTCACTCCCATGCGTGTGGATGGGCACAACGGTTCTCCTACTGCAATCTGAACCGGGATTTGAATCCAGGAAGCCAACTCCAGAGCCCACCACGCCCACCCCTTCACACTGCGTCATACACAGTAGGTGCTCAAAGACGGTGCTTCAACGAACCACCTCACTCTTAACGCCCGGCTTAGCCAGATCCTGGTGGGCTTGTTGGTTGGTTTGTTTCACGGGAAGCAGAGAGCAGCTCATATGTTTTAAATGGTGACAGCCCGGAAGAGGGAGGTTCAGAGAGGCTAAGTTGACAGAGAGAGACAGGACAGCGGCCCAGACGAGAGGTTAAAAAGTGCAGGTGATGGAAAACAGAGAAAAAGCAAGGAGTCTGTGCTTCCTCTCAAAGGTCCCGCTGGTCCCATGGCTGGGATGTGGCCAGCTGTCAGGAGGTCAGCCGGACCTCACCCTGACCTGCTCAGGCCTGCACGTGGTTCAAGCCCGGCACCGAAAACAACCGCTTCCGGGCCGAATCCCAGCAGAGGTCCCTA
This sequence comes from Bubalus kerabau, assembly GCF_029407905.1. Classification (NCBI taxonomy): domain Eukaryota; kingdom Metazoa; phylum Chordata; class Mammalia; order Artiodactyla; family Bovidae; genus Bubalus; species Bubalus kerabau. The sequence goes on from NC_073624.1 coordinate 5,241,834, forward strand.
GGAGGCAGCCTGTGCTGGGACCTGCTCAGATTTCATCAACCAGAAGCCTGGATAATCAGAGTCTAGGGCTTCCCAGGTGGTGCTAGTGGTAAAGAACCTGCCTGCCAATGCAGGAGACGTAAGAGAGGTGGGTTGGATCCCTGAGTTAGGAAGATCCCCTGGAGGAGGGCATGGCAACCCACTCCAGTGTTCTTGCCTGGAGAATCCCATGGACAGAGGAGCCTGGCGGGCTACAGTCCATGGGGTCTCAGAGTCAGACACGACTGAAGCAACTTAGTACCCACACACAGTGCAAGATGGGCATTCTGAAAAGCAGTAAGGATCACACAGGCAAAGTGGACAGAGGTCTGTCTGCACCACCAGGCCTGGCCATCCGCCCCCTCACCTGGCTCCCCAGGGCTCCTGGTGAACCACCTGCACCAGTATCCATAGGTCCCCCCAGCCCTTGCCCCCTCATCCCAGAGCTCGCCTTCTCAAGATTCGGATCCTGGAGGTCTGAACTGAGGCAAAAGGCCTGTCCTGCCCATGGGCTGGGCTGCACCCTCCCCCGGGTGGTCCTGATGCAGACCCTCACAACCAGCCAGCAGCCCAGCTCCCCAGTCAGCACCACGGTGCGCGGTGACCTCAGGGCACCAGGATTGAGCGGGGAGCAAAACAGTGACAGTCCTTGATGGCTGGGGGCATGTTCTAGAGGGAGGAGAAAGAACAAAACCAAACAAATAAACAGACAAGTGTTTCAGGCAACAGAAATTTGAGGCAAAGAGGGCAAGAACGTGGCGGGTGGGGCGGCACAGGCAAAGAGGGAGCCAGAGAACCCATCCCTGCGGAGGAAAAGTCAAGAGAAAACCAAAGGCTGAAAAATAGCGCTCCAGGCAAGAGGCTGCAGGCGGAGAGGCCAGGCACGTGGTGGGGTCCCGAGAGCCGCTCTGGGGGGTGATCTCCAAGCCCCTGGCACGTTCTGCCCAACAAAGCATCCTGGTTTACATGGGGACCTTGGCGGGCAGGAGAGGACCAGTGTCTGGGAGGAGTGGGCTCTCAGAACTGCCCATCGGGTAAGAGACGGAGAAGAGGATATTCCCCACCCTTTCCGGTCTTTAGTCCTCCTTTGCCCCTCAAGGTATTAATGCCCCACACCCCCAGCCCCTCCAGTTGGCACACTGTACACCCCAGACATGGGCCTGTACCTGAACTGGGAATCTGGGGGACGTGGAGCTGCCAAAGCCTCCTCGGGACCCCGTCGGGCTGGCCCTGGATGCAGAGATGCTGTGGTCACTCCGTGTGGGCTGACCAAGGATGCACAGCTGCCCAGCGTTCACCCCAAAGAGGCCAAAACTGCCTGCGGTCTTAGGAGGCAAAGCAGAGGCGGGTGAGGCTGAGCAAACCTGGAAGGGGCAGGAAGCGGCTCTGGATCCCATAAAGCAGGGAAGTGGCTTGTTTGTCTTGCATCCCTGGGGTCCAGCACAGCTCCCCGACCCCCAGCCAGGGCGGAGATGAGGCCTCAAATGGACAGACTCATTCAAGATTGGACACTTCACACCAGTTCACAGGATCACCTGGGGCGGAGGCGGGGAGTTACTTCTCTCTGAGCCCCCGTGTGGATTTAAGGATGATACCCAGCTCCCTGGGACTTGTTTCAAGGAGTTGATGCTCACGGGCTGTCAAGCTTTGCTCAAATGTCAAAGAAGGAAAAAATCAGAGCGGGCACGTGATGGTTCATTTTAAGTATCAGCTTGGCCAGGATGGATGCCAAGGCAGCTGATGAAACATTTGTTCTGGGTGTGTCTGTGCTGGGGTCTCCGGGAAGAGATCGGCATTTGACTCGGTGGCCTGAGTAAAGTAGAGGGGCTCTCCCCAGCATGGGAGGGTGGCACGCAATCCAGGGAGGGCCTGAACTGGACAAAAAGGTGGAGGAAGGCTACATTCCACCCTCTTTGTGCCTGGGGCATCCGTAGCCTGACCTCTCGGACCCACTTTCCTGGGCCCCCACTGGCAGAGGGCACATTAAGGGACTTCTCAGTCTCCAGCATCACGTGAGCTGATCCTTATAATAAATCCCTATAGAGAGACAGAGATATAGATAGAAACACAGGCAGACAGAGAGATAAGACAGGTAGATGGAGACAGAGAGAGGTAGAGAGACAGGGCCACCTCCCACAGGTTCGGTTCCTCTGGGGAACCTGACAAGCACAGAACATCCCCTTCTCCTACTTAAATGCCGCCCACGCTGGTCCAGTGGTTGAGAATCCGCCTTCCCGTGCAGGAGATGGGGCTCCATCCCCAGTTGGGGAACTGAAATCCCACATGCCGTGAAGCAACTAAGCCCGCACACCACAACCACTGAGCCTCCGTACCGCAACCAGAGAAGCCCACGTGCTGTAACTGAGACCCGACACAGCCAGATAAACAAATAACTAACGTTTTACACACATTGCCCGTGGAGAACGCCATGGTGGCTGAAATGCAGGGTCATTTTTCCTCACCAACATTCTTCAGTTCAGGAAAAAACCAAAGTGGTATTTGGCGGGGGGAGGGATCTAAACCAGGCAAATCTAAACGAAGCAATTTAAGTCGTTCAGCACCAACATGCTGGGATGGGCCCTAAAACAGGCTGGAGAAGGAAACGGCAACCCACTCCAGTGTTCCCGCCTGGAAAAACCCCATGGACCGAGGAGCCTGGTGGGCTACATTCCACGGGGTTGCAAAGAGTGGGACACGGCTTAGTGGCTGAGCACACGACGCACACACTGAAACAGACATTCTCTGTCTCGACGTTTTAAACAGCCACAACTTGCAAGGCTTCTGTTTATCCTGAAGAAGCCCTCGTGAAAAGGCAGTTGTGTCCCAACCGCAGTGGTTAAGGGGGAGACACTTTTGAAGAGCCCCCTTTGATGGGATGTGTGAGTGGCACTGTGCTAACTGGCATCTGCCCAGCCCGAGGCTGCTGGGTCGGGGCTCACAGGGTGAGGATGCGGACGGAGCCCTTGCCAGCCGGGGGATTACCTCTGAAGCCCTGCTGAAGTTGAGATCAGAGCAAAGTTCAAGCTGCGCTTGGAGCCTGACTAATGCTACCAATGAACCCTCACCACGAGGCGGGGCTCGAGAGACCCCTGGAGAGAGACGCGTGGCTGCAGCGGCCCCGAGGGAGCCCAGAGCCAGCGCCCGTCCCCCACCCTTGCTTCCCTGGCTTTCAGGAACTAGGTGGCTGTCCTCTGGCCTCGCCTGTCCCCGAGCGTCCAGACGTGGCTGAATCTGCCCACTGCCCAGAGCAGGGGTGTCACCATCCGATGAGGACCCGCAGGAGCGTCCGGAGAGACCCACGGGCCCGCTTTTCAGAGCCTCCTCTGAGCGCCCCTGTTGCTCCAGAATCTGAATGCCTTGATCTCGTCTGCAAGGCGCTACAAGAGTTCACTGCGGCTGCTCATTCCCAATCTTAAGAAAAGGGTCCCCGTGTCCCTGGGTACAGCACAGGAGGGTGAGCGGGCCATCTGAGAGCCCCTGGGGCCGGGCACCCCTGGGAGACGCTCCAAGCCATCCCGTCCACCGAACGCAGCATTGAGGCCCCTTGACCAGCCCCCTGGCTTCACTCCTTTGACCCAGAAGAGCCTGAACCCAAAGTCTTGCCCTCACAGGACACCCCAACCAGGAGGCTCACCCTCACCTTCACCAGCTCCTTGAATCTGGGGTCGTCCCTGGAGGTGGGGTCGATTACCGTGCGTTCCTCGTTCTCCTCTGTGGAGACAAAGGACAGACGGGTTAGCGTTGGTGGGGGCAGCTGTCTTCCCTTGCACGGATGGGGGGATCGAGAGCAGAGACACCCCCAAGGTCTTCTCACGGAGCAGCCCTGCAGCCAGGCACACGGCCGAGGTGGGCGGGCCTATCTTCCAGGAAGCCATGGGGCACCTACCCTGGTATTTTGGGAGAAGCGATGGGGTGCTGGGGGAGCACTGATTCAGATCCAGAGAAAAGTCACTATAAATAAACCTGAGGAAGAGTTGTCCTTCACCAAGAAAGCTTGCTACTATGTACGAGCAAAACCCTGTAACACGCAGGACAGACCTCCATTAAAGAACTGTGTGTTTAGTCGCTCAGTCGTGTCCGGCTCTTTTGTCACCCCACAGACTGTAGCCCACCAGGCTCCTCTGCCCAAGGGATTTCCCAGGCAAGAAAACTGGAGTGGGTTGCCATTTCCTTCTCCAGGGGATCTTCCCAACCCAGGGGATCGAACCCACATCTCCAGCATTGGCAGGTGGATTCTTTACCACTGAGCTGCATAAGGAGTCTTCCCGACATCAAAGAATTATGCTGTGCCAAATGTCCATAGTACCCAGGGTCGGGGGAGGGGAGAGAAACCCTGCTTTGGATCTGGGTGATTTCCAGACAGTGCTCGTCAGTTTCCTCCGGGAGAGAGTCACCTGCCTGGGCAGCAGCTGCAGCCAGCCTGAGGACACAGCACAAGAGGGTCTTCAGAGAGCTGAGGGGAAGCCCCGGAGGACCCACGCATCTCCGAGCCCACCCAGCAATTGGCTGCAGGTCGGCCGTCTTGACGGCCTTTGCGTTTCTTTCTCACCAGCTCCCGCTGGCCTGGCCTTGTGCTGGGAACCACAACAGAGGCATTCACCAGGACTTCCCTTTGAACCAGGGATTGGAAAGAAGCAGAATGTTCCAAGACAGCCTTCCAGGTCCATCAGATCCCAAAGCACGCGCTAAGGAAAAAGGTGTCCAGGCCGTCACCTCATCAGTGTTGGCGGGGACGTGGTCCCAGGGAGGTGGGCGCAGGGCCAGGACCACTCGGCAGGTCCCACCCAGCAAGCCCCTGGTGTTGGGAGGCCCCTCCAGCTTGCATAGAGACGGGGCAGGTATTAATACTTTTTCTGATTTTCTGTATTTAAAAAAATTTTTTGGACATGTATGCACTGCTTTCTTAGTCTTTCTTTTTCGCTGCACGGGGTCTCATTGCTGCGTGGGGGCTACTCAAGTTGTGGTGTGTGGGCTTCTCATTGCGATGGCTCCTCTTGCTTCCCTCGTTCTCTTGTAATTCCCCGTTACAGGCTCTAGGGCATGCAGGCTTCAGCAGCTGCAGCACGAAGTCTCAGCAGTTGTAGCTCTTGGGCTTAGCTGCTCCACAGCAAGTGGAATTCTCCCAACCAGAGATCGAACCCATGTCCCCTGCATTGGCAGGTGGATTCCTATCCACTGGACCACCAGGGAAGTCCCTGTTCTGTATTTTCAGATGCTTCGACATCCTGGGGCCTTAGGGACTTACGGGGATTCCCCGCTCAGAGCCAGCTGACTCCCAAGACAGCAATTGTGTCCCCTGTGAGTGCCTTTCAATGCAAACAACCAACCCAGAGCCCACCCCCCGCACCAGCCAGCTCTCTAACTGAGCTCCCATGGGGCTCTTACACAGCCAGCCAACAGCCCCTGCCCTAATCACCTGAGACCAGGTACAGACTCCTCAGGGCAGTTCCTGTGTCCCAGAGGCCCCTGAAACTACCCGAACCAGCGGATTAAACCTGCTCATGAACTCTGCTCACCCACTCTGTCCTGTGAAAACCACAGTAAAGGCATCTGCTCGTCCTTCCCTGACACTGCTACCCTCCCCTGGCACCCGGGGAACCGTGAGTGCAACAAACCGTCTTTTCAAGGACAGTCGGCTCCCCACTCTCTTGGCCCATCATACTTAAATACTAATAAAGCTGACATTTGCAACCAGAGAGGCCGAAACCTACAAGGGAAAGCTCGCTTTGTTCCTGCAGACTTTTTTCTAAACACGACCTTGAGCTGAGAGCCCGGCGTGAGGTCTGATCACAAGGCTCCTCGTCAGCCCCTCCCAGACCGACCGCACACCCAGGGAAGTGCAGCTCGCCCAGGACAAGGAGCTGGCGGAAGCGACAGTACCGAGCAGGGAGTCTTCGGGGTGGACCTCCACTGGGGCGGGGCACATGGGCGAGTTGATGGCATTCTTCCCTTCTTCCTGGAGGTCACTCACTGTCAAGAGAAAGAGAAAGGGCAAAACCAGTGAGTATAAATGGGCTAGCATGGCCTCACATGTTGGCAGTGGAAACAAAGAGAAATCAACTCGTGTTTTTAAGGCATTTAACAAACATTCCTAAGTGGCTGGTTGCCCAGAAAGAGTCCGAGGAAAAATGCCCTGAACCAAGAATACATTCTACAACTCCTCGCCCACGCCGGAGAGTGCCCAGTTCCGGCCAAGCCCTGCCAGGCTGTTCTCACCGCTCTTCGGAACACATGACTAAGACACAGAAGCTTCTGGATGCTTCCAGATCTTGCCCAGGGCTGCTGGGGTGGACACAGCTTGGATCGCAGTGACAGGGTCTGAGAAGGCAGGGTCCCTGTTGTGGACTCTGGGTGTGAAGACCCCCCTGCAGGCACACAGGCAAGCCCAGAGTCAGAGGCGGCGCTGCTGTCCATGGCCAAGTTCACGGGACAGAATCCTGCTGGCCTGACGCCCGGGGATGCCCAGGGTCAGGAGCAGTGGAACACACGGCAGAGTCTAACAAACTGGACCCAGAGACCTGGAGTCTCCTGAACCTTCGCAGGGACCGCAGGGCTGGCTCCACAGTGAGTGGGGCGGCCTCCATCCACAGAACAGAGAAGGTCCCCTGCCGCCCCCCCCACCGCACCCCTGTGCTAGAGACCCTCCAGGAAAGTAGCTCGAGTCTCACTGGCCAAGGCGTCACCCTGACACCGGGGGGCTCACAGCCTCAGCCTTCAACACCATGTTCCTTCCACTGGCCCCAACTGCGTCAGACCCGAGGCTCCAGCCCCCAGCCCCCATGCGGTGGGTGCAGGGGGCCCTGGGATCTGCCCCCTTTCCAGCCCTTGGCTAAGGACCGCTGGGCAACAGTCCCCCACCACGGACCACACAACCAGCCTCTCCCTTGGTGATCTCCAAGGACAAGGCCCAGGCTTTCTCCTCTGTTTTGTGTATTTATTTTTAATAGTCATTGATCTACAATGTTGCTTTCATTTCAAGGCCTTCTCCTGTGTAATGAAAAGGCCTTAGAGGTAGAGACCTACTTCCCCGTTCAAATCGAGGTCACCTTGAACACCTCCAATTCTGGGACCTGGAGGGGCAGGGGGACAGAGAAGCCAGGCGACAGGCACGATGGCCTCGGGGCAGGCAGGCACGTCTGGGAACCTCTCTGCCTGTCTTCTCAAACGTCAGGACCCCCGCAAGGACTGAATGCAATGATGAACGTGAGACCCTGAGGTCGGAGCCGGGCACGCCGTGGGCTCCCTGGACTCAGCCACAGACCCAGCTCTGGGGCCAAGGCCGCCTCTGCCCTGCATGAGGACGAAGGCAGTAGGGCCCAGGACGCCGGCTTCCAACGTCAGGAAGACCCTGATACAAATCTAAAAAGCCAGGGGGTGGAGTGAGGCTCTCCGGCACACCCACAGTCTACAGCAGCAATGCTTTACACAACGATTCACAGCAAAAGGTGGAAACGGCCCACGTGTCCCCCGACAGATGAACAGGCACACCAATGTGGTCCAAACACACAACTGAACGTTATCCACCCACAAAAAGGAAAGGAATTCAGGCACACGCTGCCACGGAGCCATGAGGACACTGTACTAAGGAAAATAACCCAGACACGAGACGGCAAGCCCTGCGTGATTCCACAGACACGAGGTCCTGAGAGCCAGATCCAGAGCCACCGAAAGTAGAATGCTGGGTGTCCGGGGCTGGGCACAGAGGGCAACTATGGGCAGTCAGGGGGTAAGGGGGGCAGAGCTTCACTTGGGCAGACGGAAGAGGTCTGGAGGTGGATGGGGCTGATGGCTACACAGCAATGTGAATGTACCCACTGAACCCCACGCTTAAAAAGGGTTAAAAGGGTAAATTGTATGTTGCGTGTATGTTACTACAATTTAAAAGGAGAAGAGAAAGTGGGCCCCTGCCAACAACAGTCTGGAAGGCCGACGCCCTGCAGCTCGAGGCGTCACAGTCTCTCCCCCGCCCCCGCCCCACATCCTAGGAGCAGAAAGCCACCTTTTTATCCCCGCATCCCTGGCCGAACGCTGTGCAAGAAGCAGACACATGGGAAACACCTTCACGAGCAAATGGGTTTGAGACGCACACACGCCCGCCCGGCTCCCCAATCCAAAGATCCCCAACCGTTCACTCAGACCCCCGAGAAAACAGACCAAGCTTCAGCAATTACTTTCCCTGCAGAACTAAGTTACGGAGTCTTTGAACCTGCAAAGAGCTTTCCAAGGCAGAAAAGGGAAGCGGGGAAAGGAGGTTTTTCACAAAAGTCCTCACAAGGGGACATGGGTAGCGGCCAGGGCCCCTTACTCCTGCCTCCTAGGCCAATGTCACCAATGGAGAACAGAGAGGCCAGGGAGGTCCCTCCCAGTCAAGTCCATCTGCGGTGGTTCTGTTCTCCGAGGAAGAAGAACAGAAGACCCTGGTGTCATACGAGCAGAGGGCTGCATAGGCGGGCTTCAAGTCCCAGGTGAGCCAGGCAGCTGAGTCCTTATAATGAACCCGCAGCTCCTCCCAGAAGCCCCAGAGCTGCCTCTCAGGTCATCCACTCGCCTGGACACCGGGCCTGGGCCAGAGCGACCAGTGGTGGGTGGGGGTGCAAGGGGTGCGGAAATAAAGAGATGCTTCCACAAGTCCTGCCGCCTGATCTCAGCAATAAGGAGGCGTGGAGGGGGGAGGGCGCGGGAACGGCATTTTCAAAGCAGAGAAACTGGGTCACATGAAAACAGAGAAATTTTCACACCGCCCTTGAACATCAAAGATAACACTAAACAGGGCTCGGGATCTGGCGGCTTTAATGGATGAGAAATGCTTGCACAGACCCACCCAGAACTCAGGGCCAACAGCACATTCTGCAGGCCTGTGAAGCATAAAGCCCCAAGGAACACAAGTATGGTCTGTGACCACCGAGCCCCGGGTCAGAGCTCACCGTGCCCTCTGTGGATGTGTGGCCTCCAACAAGACCCTTCACCTTGCCCAGCCTCAGTTTCCCCGTCTGGAACATGGGGAGGCAGCAGCACCTACCTCACAGGGGCTTCTGAGGAATCAGTTCATCCCAGGGAGAACCAGGGAAGGCTTCCTGGAGGAAGCAGTATCTGAACTTGGCCTTGAAAGATGGCAAGAACCTGGAAAAGGGACATTGGGACTCCATGCAAAGCCCATGGATGACAGATCAGAGAAGGGATTCTGGAAGCCCTGTGTGGCGGCCGCATCCATGCTGAAAACCAGCAGGGTTCTTCAGGACTCTGCTACTATTCATGGCCTGGGAACCCTGGGGGACACAGCCCTTTCACCGGGGAGCCTTCAGTCCGAATCTAATGACGATCTTCTGAGGGTCAGTCTGGAGTCCGGAAGGAGGGCGCCCCTTAAACCATGGCTTTTCCCCGAGGCCCACAGTCTGCCAGGTCAGTTCAGTTCAGTCACTCAGTCGTGTCCGACTCTTTGCGACCCCACGGACTGCAGCACGCCAGGCCTCCCTGTCCACCACCAGCTCCCAGAATTTACTCAAATTCACATCCATTGAGTCGGTGATGCCATTACACCATTTCATCCTCTGTTGTCCCCTTCTCCTCCCGCCTTCAATCTTTCCCAGCATCAGGGTCTTTTCAAGAGTCAGTTCTTCACAGCAGGGGCCCAAAGTACTGGAGTTTCAGCTTCAGCATCAGTCCTTCCAATGAATATTCAGGACTGATCTCCTTTAGGATGGACTGGTTGGGTCTCCTTGCAGTCCAAGGGGCTCTCAAGAGTCTTCTCCAACACCACAGTTTAAAGGCATCAATGCCAGGTCAGTGGCTTTCCACTAATCCCAGGAATATCTTGGCTTTGAAAGCACTGGTCCATTTGCCGGAAAGTCAGACACTTCAAAGACCGGAAACACCAATGATCTTGCATCACAGAGATAGATTCCCCTGGCGTGTGGTGTGCACACTGGATGGGGGCGTTCAAAGGGCCTGGGGTCCAAAGTCCCAGGGCCAGGGACTCATTGTTGTGCTAAGGGTCTGCCCATATCCACACTAAACCCAGCAAGCAGTGCGTTCCCAACCAAGGTTCACCTTCCCGCAGTGATACTCTGCGCAGTGGGCCACACGGGCGACACAGGGCTGCGGAGGAGCCAGGAGGGCCGGAGGCTGGGAGAGGCTCAGAAGGCAATCCGGGAGAGGCCCTGATCGCTCCGGTGCTCCTGTGGGGACAGCCACACCTCACCCAGCCCCGGGGTGCAGAGCGGGCTATGCAGACCACCATCACCAAAACCCAGGCGCTTTCAGAATAAAGCTGGAAATTTAGGGTTTGGGGCAGAATCTCCCAATTTATAAACGCAAGCAAGTAATTCAAACTCCGTGGCCCAGACAGGGGCCTCCGATTTGCAATCCCAGGTCACAGTAAATGTCCAGCCCACACTCCTGCCTGTCGGTGGGAGAGGGCCAGCATTTCCTGAGCACCTACTGAGTACCAGGCACCTTCCATGCCTTCCACTCATCTAATCTCCCAACACGTCTGTGAGGGAGTGGCTGGCCCTGGCTTGGTCCTCGCTGGGCCAGTGTCTATCAGACATGAAGGCATCTGATATACACCAACCATGAGCCCTGCAGGCAGGACTGAATCATTTCTACCTGGTCTTCACTCACTCTGCCCAGCTATGTCCTATCCATCTTCAAGCCTCAGCCTGCTGGCTGCCTCTTCCAGGAAGCCCTCCTGGGTGCTCCTCACCCATTCCAGGCTCCCTTCTGCCCAGCTCGCATCCCACTGCTGCTGCTGCTGCTAAGTCACTTCAGTCATGTCCTATACCCACCTCTTTCCTGGACCATCTGCCCACACCAGTGATAGCTCAGCTCCTGCACATAGTAGGTGTTTACATTTGAGAAGCTGCACAGTGAGGGGCTTGGAACCTGGGAGCCAGTCTGTTGTTTAACTACTCCATGCCTCAGTTTCCATCTGTGAAATGGGCCTGATTCACCCCCAGAGACGGAGAAGGTAATGACCACGCAGAACAATGTCTGTCATGCAGCAAGCGCTCAGTAAGCACTAGCTTCCAGCTTCTGCCAAACAGAGGGAGGCCTATGTGTTTCCAAACCCCATCTTCCTTCCATCACCCTACCCAGAGACCAGGCAAGGTTTAAAACACACACCACCTCTCCTGGTTGGAATGACAAATGCATGAAAAGGAGAAAAGAGAATCAAAAACTAAAACCTCAAACGTCTCACAAAGGGCCTGCCATTTACACCCCAGGCTGAGCGCAAAGGTTCCATCCTTGATTTTTTTTTTTTTTATCTTTTTCTTCCTACGGGTTCCACTTATTTATTTATTTATGCCCAGGCTCTTTCCCCTCCAAAAAAGGCTTTTAGGCAGCTTTTTTTTTTTTTTCTTTCCCCTTTTGACATTATTAAGAAAACACAACTTTGAAAGCAGGCTGCTTTTTAAAGAGCAAGGTTACCCTCAAGGGAAAACACAGATCTGAAGACAAAAAGGTTCCTTGCTCCATGAGGGGCACTGCGGCGGGAGTGGGGAGCACAACTCACCCCCTGTAAAGATGAGGTGCAAGACTCTCCCCGGGGGCTGACCTGCTGGGGGTTCAGCGAAGATGCAAAGCCCCCACGGTAGGCGAGCCGCGCCCTGGGAGACTGAAGTGCTGGCAACTGCATCTGGAACATTTTTCCAAGCGTGTCCCTTCAGCACGGCAGGCACGCCTGCCACCGATGAGGGCTTTTACACCATATATACCCACGTCCTGGTTTTCCCAGAGAACAAAAGGACGGGGGGAGAGTTTCCAGCGGGCCGTCTGAACCAAGATCAAAGAGAAACCCCAACAAAAGCGGCCGCATGCCCAGCCCCGGCTCCCCAGCTAAAAGAAGAACTTGGAAATGGCAGGAAAGCTGTCTCAATTTGGGGCACTTAACCAGCCCGTTTCAAGACGTGCCCACTTGCAGCTATGACAGATCCTACTCGAGGAAACGGAGTGGTCCTCAGAACTGCCAGGAAAGACAAAGAAGGATAAAGGAGGGAGTGTTCCCATGTGAGTCCACGGACCCCAGATCTCTGCCCCTGCCACCCCACCCCCAGACTCCTGTCCCTCCCACCCCACCCCCCAGACCCCTGTCCCTCCTACCCCACCCCACAGACCCCTGCCCCTCTCATCCCACCCCCCAGACCCCTGCCCTTGCCACCCCACCCCCCAGACCCCTGTCCCTCCCATCCCACCCCCCAGATCCCTGTCCCTCCCACCCCACCCCCCCCAGACCCCTGTCCCTCCTACCCCACCCCCCCAGACCCCTGCCCTCCCATCCCACCCCCCAGATCCCTGCCCTTGCCACCCCACCCCCCAGACCCCTGTCCCTCCCATCCCCCCCGAACCCTGTCCCTCCCACCCCAACCTCCCCAGACCCCTGCCCCTCCCACCCCAACCCCCCGAGACCCCTGCCCTCCTACCCCACCCCACAGACCCCTGCCCCTCCCATCCCCCCAGACCCCTGTTCCTCCCATCCCCCCCGAACCCTGTCCCTCCCACCCCACCCCCCCAGACCCCTGACCTCCCATCCCACCCCCCAGACCCCTGTCCCTCCCATCCCACCCCCCCAGACCCCGACCTCCCATCCCACCCCCCAGACTCCTGTCCCTCCCATCCCACCCCCCAGACCCCTGACCTCCCAACCCAGCCCCCAGACCCCTGTCTCTCCTACCCCACCCCCCAGACCCCTGCCCTTGCCACCCCACCCACCTAGGCTGGGGAGGGAGAGTCAGGGTTAACTCCATGTGTGTTAGAAGGACCCAACAAAATCTCTGTTAAATAAGGCTCTCCATCCACGGGATCACAAAAGCGTCAGGCACAACTGATGTGTGTGACTTCGCACCCACACATGCTTCCCCAGGGAAGGGAGAGATTTCTACGACTCTCCACCAACTCTCTGCGCTCAGAGGGATCGCTTCTTCGCAGAAGTTACACAGTTATCAGAATAACTAAGTTCATCAGCCATGAAGGTCTTCCTAACAGAGCAGCTCTTCTAAAAATAAATGAAGTTGTATTTCACGTGGGGAGCTCACAGCTCAGTGGAGAGACCATAGGGCCCAAATAAGACCTCAACAAGCACGATGACGCCCACAGACTCGACAGCTGGCGGGGGGAACACAGACTCTACAACCCTGCCTGACAGCCAAAGACCAGGTGACTAAATGACTGGATGGTCGTAATTCAAGAGGATGAGCTACTTCCGCCGTATCATCCTCGTTAAAGGCCTTGATACAGGAGGCCCAACCCTTCCCGGGAAGTCAAGGCTCCAGCTCCAGGATTCTCGGGATTGCGACAGATGGATGCCTGCATGCTGTCCAGGGTAAAAGGCAGGGAGTGCTAACAGTCCCAGAGACAGCCGCTGCCCTTCCCGACCCAGACATAGGGAAAGAGACTTTCAGCCACCCACACAGCAAAACGTAAAAGGAAGAGCCTCTTAACCTTTCAAGTGGCCGATCTGGTTTGTTTTTACTGAGGAAGACAAGCTGGCCCCGTCTCGGGGATGCCAGCCCAACGTAACGAGCTCAGAGTATTTATGTACGTTTAACCTGCCGCAGTTTCTCAGGGCAGGATGAGTGTCTGACAAGACCCCGGGAATAAGGAAGCACCGTGACTGCTGCCCGCACCGTGGGGATTACTCAGCCTGAACAGTCTGATCGATGGGGTTTGCTCTGCTGCAGTACAAGGTTCCATGTCATTTCTCCAGATGAAATAAGTTGAGAGGCGAAGAGAAATATGTGAGCATTTCAATAAGGCAAAGCCCGGCAGAGGTCAACAGGCATAGCTGACCCCACAGCAAGAGCCCGCAGCTGAAGAGCGGTCCTGTTCAGCCAGCCTCTGGTTTTACAGTGGCCGAGCTAACGACCGCTGGCAGCCCACGGGGCCGGCCCTGGTCCTGGGGGGAGGCTGGTGTGGGCGAAACACATGGGAGGGTGTGTCCTGGCCTCGTCCGCCCAGCTGCCTGGCTCAGCCCCTGGCACAGAGGAGACTCTCAAGGAACAAATGGACAATTAATTAAGTGCAATACATGTGATGGTGTTGAGTTTGGCTTTTTTTTTTTAAGAATTTTTTTTTTCAATGAGGACCATTTTTTAAAGTCTTCATCAAATTTGCTGCAATACTGCTTCTGTTTTATGTTTTGGGTTTTTGGTCACAAGGCACGTGGGATCTTCACTCCCTGATCAGGGATTGAACCCGCACCCACCCCGCCCTGCAGTGGAAAGTGAAGTCTTAACCCACTGGACCACGAGGGAAGTACTGTGATGCTGTTGACTTTTAAAAAGCAGGTTCCAAAATACGACAGCATGGTATTTATGCAAAATACAGAATCAGAAAACTCAAAACTGAGAATTCCCTGGCGGTCCAGTGGTTAGGATTCCGGGCTTCCACTGCAGAGGGGCACAGGTTCCATCCTTGGTTGGGGAAACCAAGATCCTGCATGCTCCATGGCACAGCTGGAAAAAAAAAAAAAACTCAAAAATTCATTTGTAAAAAAGAAAACGCAAAGCTATGTATTTCTATTGTACACAATGAATTCATAGAAAAAGGAACGGAAGGATGTGCGCCAGCATGACCAGAACAGCATCCCCTGTGAGAGGGCCATGACGCAAGGACAGGAGGAGGCCAGGGAGGCTCTGCCATGGCAGCGTTCACACGGTACTCGCGAAAATTAGAGCTAAAAGAAGGCGCAGCAAACGGATGCTCTATAGCAGGGACTCAAAGGAGACAGCAGTTCTACAGGGAAGGAGATCAGAGGCCTACCAGAGGAGGCGAGGCTGCCCGTGGAGCTGATTCTAGGCCCAAGACTGCAGGCGAAAGGCCCCAGTGTGTGGGCGAGAGCAAAGAAGAAAGAAGCAGCCACCAAGACGTGGGACTTAGAACCAGCCTCTGCAGCGGCGGCATCTCGGGTCCTGCCCTTGGGGCGACCGTGGACCGCGCCTCAACAGGATGGCCAGCCAGCCTCCCACAGACCCTCTCTTAGTCTCTTCCCACCCCAAGTCAGCCTCTCCCCTTCTGCAGGTGACCATCTGCACTCCACTTCTTCTCCTCTCCAGATCCATGTGCCTGTCTTCTGGTGAAGCAGGGCTCAGGTATTCTAGATCTCAGCCAGCGGGTACGCTGACTCCCCAGAACACAGTCAGGGAGGAGACTGGCCCAATGAGAGCTAACAGCTGCAAGGAGACTTCCCTAGGAATGCAAAATGATGGGCACTCTTTCGCCTTGGCCCTGACCTAGGGAGGATATAGGTGGAAGTCGCCCCCATCATCTTACCACCTCTCAGAAACTGGCAATGAAGGCACTGGGTCTGCAGAGCTGAGGGAACAGAGTTGAGCTGTGCCATCTGTCTGCTGGATCAAGCCTTACCTGAGGCTGGTGACCTCAAGGCCTTTCTATCAAATGCACCAGTGAGTTCCATTTATTCTTAATCCACTTTCAGTTGGATTCTCTGTCATTTGCAGACTGTCTGGCTGTCACTCCCTGATAAAGGGAAGCCCAGAACGCCCACTGGCTCCAGGATAACCAAACCCCTAAGAGTGGTACCCAAAGACTCCTGGTGAATGAACCCCACCCCCCGTCGAAGGGCAGATGCAGTTCCCATGCTTTTTCATCTCCCAATGAGGTCACTCCTTTGCCCCAGCTGTTTCACCACCAGAAATGCCCAGCCAACTCCACCCGGGACCCCAGATTCTTCAGGGAAGCATTCTCTGCACCCTCCACCCTGCGGGCAGAGTTAGGGTGCCTCCTCTGGGTTCCCTCAGCTCCCAGCACGCATGACAGCTTCCATCCCTTACCCCCCGAAAGGAAATCGTGCTGTGTCCACTGCCCTGTCCCACTGGCCAGGCACTGTTCAAAAGCTGGCACACGACAAGCATCCGATAAACATTCATAGAATAGATAAGTGACTGTAAATGCATTTACGCAGGCAAAATGGAGCCGGATAGAGAACACAGGTAAGAGACGCAAAGTCAGAAGAACTGGAAACAGGCTGTTCTTGCGAAACATTCCACCTCCAGCCACTTAATTGGGTGAAAAAGAGCGTTTCCATTAAGGCTTACATTAGCCTGGCAGTCGTGGGTCACCAAGAACCCAATTACTGCGATGCGGCCGCAGGGAGGGTGAGGACCCAAGAGAAAGGAATTTGCTCTGCAATTAGGGACTTACTGGGACAGGCTGCCTCTGAGGCAACACTCCCAGACCTCGCCCGCTAGAGCGCGCTCCCACCGGCCACCTGCTTTCACATCCCCAGCGGGGCCCCCTGGAAGGAACGCTCCTCCAGCTCCAGGACTCCAGGTCTTCCAACACCGAAGCCTGCTTAGGTGCAAACACAGAAAAGGCTGGAGCTCTCACAGATCACTCCCTCTGCCCAGAAGCAGTCCTTTTCCTCCCCTGAGCCCTGCGTGATCAGAAAACTGTGAGAACCACAGAAAAAAATGAATTGTCTGTGAGAAGGAGAGCGGGAAGAAAGACTTCTAGGTGAGCCTTCAACATCAGGTGCACCGCATGAACCGCCCGGAGAGCAGAAACCAGGACACGGGGGCAGACCCGGGCTTCTTGCTCATAAAACGATGGCTGATCCTTTAGGGACCAATGATGACTTGATAGTTCTTTCAGACCGAAAGCAAGTGGGTCAACTGATTCAAGTCACCTCTCTGAAAGTATCAGGTAGAAAGAATCCCCCAGGGGCCTGAGACGGGGTATGGGTCTGAGGGTGTCTGCTCCTGGTTTCTCCCCACTCCGGTCCACCCCATCACCCCCGCCCGTGTCTCCAGATGTTGTTCTCAAATGCAGGCCCATGGAGTCACTCCTCTGCCCACAGACTGCCCTGGTCCTCCACTTCTCCCAACACAAAACCCAAACCCCTCCCCATGCCATCCCACCCCCAACCACTGCAGAGCTCGGGGCCAGGTGTGGTCCCAGTCTTTGCCACCAGTGCTCCGCCGCCCCCAGGAGCACCGTGTCCAGTGGCTGAGCCCGGCTGCAAAGCCCACTGCAAACACCCCTTCTTTCCTGGCCCTGCTCAGAGGCGCCCTGGCCCAGGGTCCGTGCTGTGCAGACAGAATAGCAGAGAGAGGGGAGAATTTGGAGACTCATCACAGAACATCCCGTGACCTTGGGCTTTAAGTCCTCCTGCCTTTCACCGTCTCGCCTCTGCAGAGGGGTTAGAACCAGACCTGTCGTCGTGACCACTCATTTAACGAGGCGGTGCATCCAGCAGCAGCCACATGTAAATGCTGGGTCTCTCCATCCCCGTCCCCTTACCTGCACCTGCGCTGGGCAGCCAGGAGTGCTGAGCATCCTACGGAATCACCCGCTCGACAAGTCTGAGGGTGCACCAGGCACACGCCAGCTCAAGGTCGCGCAGCCCAGAGCTCCCAAGTTTACCAATAGAGTGGACGTGCAGATGTCCTCCTGTTCAATTATGAGCTCCCAGAGGCAGAGGTCAAGTCCAATAACCCCTGTGCCCCCAGAGGTGGGCTCCGCTCACAGAGGAGACCCCCTAAAGGAGCAGAATCAAAGCGGACCTCGTAAAGCCCGAGTTATCTGCCCGTGTCAAGGTGTGAAACAGTCTCATTAATTAGCATTCAGGATGACAAGGGGCCACACACCTCCAGGGTCACCAGTTCTTGAAGAATCCAGACGTCGCTCCATCCCCCTCACCACACTCCAGGCACGTCTCATCTCGAAGATCCTGCACACCCTGCTCAGGCATCACCACCACCATCTCTCAGGTCGCTGAGCACTTCAAGCAGACACTAATTAGGCTGCATTAGAACAAAACTGCAACTCTACAGAGAACATCAAGGTGGCAGGTGGATGGGGCCAGCCACTCAGCCTGACCTGAGCCCCCCATGCCCGTTCTGAAAGGGGCAAAGTGTGAAGGGCCTCCCGAAGTCAGCCAGCACAGAGCCGGGGCCAGAGGACCCATGCCCAGTGATCAACACATGACATGGAGCAGGAAGCTCAGAGCCCCCAGGAGGCTCAAAAGCATTGCTCATCTAACTCAGAGTGACATTAAAACGCAGTCGCATGCCAGAGGCAGGGGCATCGAGTGGGCCTGGTCAGGTGACATGCCTGTCTGGGGACGTGGAGGGCGCCGGTCTCCCCAGGAACCCCGAGGGCCACCATCATGTAGCAGGCTCTCCTGGAGCCCCTGGGGAATCGTGTGCATCACCCCACCCCTCTGACGAACACCTGGACCATACTCCTGAAGCTGGCCTGCCCCAACCCCCAGGGGGCCATCCCGCTTTGCCTCCTGTTTTCTCAGTCACCTTGGCTCAAGTCCCTGACAGTCACAGCACCCTGGTCACATCGTCCTAAGCTGATGGCAACCCTGTGACGTGCGCGCTCTGTTCTCTTAATCTGGGGAAGGTCCATCTGCCACATTTCCACCCATCAGCCGCGCTGGTTCTGAGTAGTTGAACGCGATATCAATCACCCGTCATGAAAATCCATCATTAACTAACGATAAAGGAGAGAGAGTCTAGAAAAAGTGGAAGGAGGAAGCAAAGGGGTGAAACCCCAGAAAAACTTAGAATTACCAAAAACAAGGGCTGCTGCTGCTAAGTCGCTTCAGTCGTGTCTGACTCTGTGCAACCCCAAAGACGGCAGCCCACCAGGCTCCCCCATCCCTGGGATTCTCCAGGCAAGAATACTGGAGTGGGTTGCCATTGCCTTCTCCAATGCATGAAAGTGAAAAGTGAAAGTGAAAGTGAAGTCGTGTCCGACTCTTTGCGACCCCATGGACTGTAGCCTACCAGGCTTCTCAGTCCATGGGATTTTCCAGGCAAGAGTACTGGAGTGGGGTGCCATTTCCTTCTCCAATATATAGTGGTCGTATCTGCTAATCCCAAACTCCAAGTTTATCCCTCCCCAGCCGCTTTGGTAACCATGAGTTTGTTTTCCATGTCTGTGAGTTTGTTTGTAAATAAGCTCATTTGTATCATTGCTTTGGATTTCACAAAGAAGTGATATCATATGATATTCATCTCCGTCTGACTTTCTTCACTTAGTATGATAATCTCTAATCCACCCATGTTGCTGCAAATGGCCTGAAACTAACATAATATTGTAAATCAACTATGTGCAGGCATGCTGAGTCACTTCAGTCATGTCTGACTCTTTGCAACCCCATGGACCGTAGCCCGCCAGGTTCCTCTGTCCACGGGATTCTCCACGCAAGATTACTGGAGTGGGTTGCCATGCCCTCCTCCAGGGGATCTTCCCAACCCAGGGATCAAACCCGAGTCTCTTATGTCTCCGGCATTGGCAGGCAGGTTCTTTACTACTAACGCCACCTGGGAAGCCCAAATCAACTATATTTCAATTACAAAAAGAAAAAACCTAGTCTCAAGGCCATCTCCCCTTGCGTGTGTCGGCCATGGTCTCGGCCCCTTGGAGATGTGTCCCACCCACTCGGAGATGCCATGAAACCTCAGCGGGACCAGCCTGATGAGGTTAACACACTCTGAGAGAAATGCGCTTCGTAAGAGAAAACACGAGATGGTGGGGAAGATAAAACTGGTGAAGCAAGTTGGGCCGGTCCCCGAGCCTCAGAGCTCATATTAATTAGCCAGATCGTTAATGTCCCATCGTGCCCAGGCAAGACCAAAGTGTGCTCTGCTGAGGAAATAAGAAGATTAAACCATTAAGTCATTTTAAGAAAAAAGAACGGATTCTCTGTGAACCTGCCGCAGGAACAAACGCTCCTGGGGGAAGAGCGCTTGGGATCCGCGGGAGGGAAACAGGAAGCACGGCGCCCTCTGGCGGCTCGCGTCCGCCTGCAGCCTGGAGCCCGGCCCCGCGGAGAACCCGCCGCTGGGCAGAGGTGCGCCTTCCAAAGACGGCCAGTTCTGGGGGTGCTGGAAGCCATGCGCCTCTGGGGCTGGCGGCTCCACCCGGAATGGATGCCACTCTGAGGGCGACAAAGTACAAGGGCCTTGAGGACCCACTGTGCTTCCCGGGGTCAGGCCTTTGAAGAGAAAGCCCCAGAGGAGCAAAGCAGGCGGCTACAGGCATGTGGAGATGCCCGCCCAAGCCAGGTCCCTACCCCAGACCCCACTACCCTGATCTGTTCCCTTCCTTTCCTTTCCAGTGTTAACACACTCGACGCACATGTGCTTCTGTGCTTCTGAATCCGTGACCATAGCGCCTTCAGGGCAGACGGAAGACCTGAGGCTCTCCCAGCTCCCTGCACAGGGCCCAGCCCAGAGGAAGCATCAGTAACACTTGGTGCATGAACAGTGAATTCGTGAATGAATGAAGGTTTCAGGACTCCAGCCTCCCTTTCCGGTTTCTTTTTGGAACTCGTAGGAGCTATTTTCTGGGAAAGACTGAGGGCAGGAGGAGAAGGAGGCGACAGCGGATGAGATGGTTGGATGGCATCACCCATTCACTGTAACAGGAGTCTGAGCAAACTCTGGGAGACAGGGGAGGAGGAGGGAGCCTGGCGTGCTGCAGTCCATGGGGCTGCAAGGAGTCAGACACGACCTAGAGACTGAACAACAACATGTAGGCTGCATAATGTCTCCTCGCCCCCAAGGAGGTCCCCGTCCTAATCCCTGGAAACGGCGACCTTATGAACAAAAGCGACTCTGTCCGTGTTATCAAGTGAAAGATCTTGCGATGGGAGATGACCCCCGATTATTGGGGTGAGCCCAGTGTCATCACAAAGGTCCTTGAGAGAGAAACACAGGTGGATCCGAGTGAGAAAAAGGCAACGTGACAACACAAACAGAGACAGCGTGGAAGCTGCAGGGCCGCTGGCTTTGGAGATGAGGAAGGGACCGTGAGCCAAGGGCCGTGAGCGCCTCTGGAAGCTGGAAAAGGGTTCTCCCCTGGAGCCTCCAGAAGGGACTCGGCCGAGCAGGCACCCTGACTTTAGGACTTACGACCCCCAGAGCTCTCAGATATTAAATGTGCTGCCTTAAGCCGCCCGATCCATGGTGATTCATCACAGCAACCAGGAGACACTCATGCAGACCTCAGGAGCCCCAGCCACTCCTCGTCATTGCAGAAGGGCCCAGGACACCCTCCGGCCGCACCTGCCTTACCGAGCACCTGCTCTGTGCGAGGCACCTGGCCAAGCTCCAGGGGCACAACGGTCACTGAAATAGGTCACAGCCTCGGCCACCGGAACAGAACCAACAAGCACGAAGAAGGCATCGGGCCAACGCTGCGGACGAATCCACAGCTGTCCCCTACGTGTGGCTCACCTGGCAGTGAGGCGGAGGAGGCCGGCTGCTTGATGGCGAACGCACTAGCGTGTACTCAGGTGCAACAAGAGCAGGACTGACTCACCGCCAGCAAGATCCAAAGTCGCTTCCCCACCAGCGCCTTCTCAGCCCGGCAGCCGCGGGTGGGAGGAGGGGGCAGGTCAGATGACCCGCTCTCCTCCCCGCCTGGAACAGCCAGGGATGTGCTAATTGCTTGACCTTTTCGGCCACAGCGGTGCCCCAGAACCCCTCCCGGCCCCGGAACTTTGTGTATCCTCTCTGTCCCCCCAGGGCACCCGGCTTCTCCCTCCTGCCTCCATCCTTCCAGGAATCGGGTCCACCAGGCCCTCGGGCCATTTTCAGACACTGGCAGAGTGCAAGCTCTTTCCCCAGGTCATCTTTCAAGTCACTGAAAATAGCAAATACCAGCCCAGATGTCAGAGTCGTTGCCAGGCCTCTGGACCCAGGCCCAGGGGATCTTCCCAACCCAGGGATCAAACCCGAGTCTCTTATGTCTCCTGTACCGTCTACAGTACAGCTGCATCCGGAGCACATTCGGAAGCTGATGGAGGAAAGGATGCCTGTCGCAGGAAGTCAACTGCCTTCTGCTGCATCCGGGTACCTCCCTTGCTTCTCCCAGCATGAGAACACTGGCCAGAGAAAGAGGCGGCAGAGTGGGGATGGGTAGGGAGGAAGAGGACAAGGACTCAATCGGGTGTGAGGATCCAGGCAAACTACCCATCTGGGTGTGTGACCTTGAGCAAGTTAACTTCTCCCGGTGTCAGTTTTCCCGTCAGGAGAAATGGGGACACGACCTTAAGTGAGGGCTTCTCTGGAAGGAGGGAGAGCCCCCCAGCCAAGTTTCTTTGACATAGTGTCGCCCCTGAAGTGAGGATGCAAACAAGGCTTGTAGGGTGTGGGGCCAGGACTCAGAGCTGGAGCCTGGGACTCCAATCTAGTGCTCCCGCTGTGCGGCTCTGCACGACGGCCCCCGGCTTTCAAGCACCCTGCCTGGACACACTCTAGGCTGTGACATGTGGAGACAGGAGGTCATGCTGGCATTTGGTGTGTAGGGGCCAAGGATGCTGCTGGACATCTGCTGTGTCAGGGACACCCCCATCCCCATGGGGGGTCATCCAGGGCAAAACGTGCGGCGTGCTGAGGTGGGGAAACCCTGCTGGAGCTGACTCGGGAACCGCAGAGGGTGGACAGGCGAGGGGTCCGGACACTGCACAGCTGTGCGGCACCCACAGGGAGTCAGCATCTAAGGACAAGCGTGGGCATCCTTCAGCCTCAGGACCAAGGCTGGGCAGGGTCCCAGACCCCAGACCCTCCCCCCAGGGAGCCCCCAAACACCCTCAGCACCCTGGCCGGGGGTCAGACCGGGCAGCTGGGAGGCAGGGGGACTGGGCAGTGAGGGATACTCCCCCATCCCACACCTCCTTCCTTCCTAAGGGGCGAGCAGCTAGTGGGGGTCCTAGCTATTCTGCGCCACAGGCTGGGATCCACCTGCCCTGGTCCTTGCTCCCTGGGGCTGCAGGCAGCTCAGCTGGCTACTTGCCCGAGGCCGTGGGCTCCCACCTCTGGTTGCCCTGGCAACCGGGCACCCTCCCTCCCCAAGGAAGCCACGGGCTCTGGCAGGGTGGGCGCTCTGGACTCTGCTGACAGCTGGGGGCAGGCAAGGACAGGCGGACTGGCCAAGTGTGAGCCAACATCCTGAACGGCCTAGACAGCTGCTGCCCAGAGGCTCCGCTGGCCCGAGCCCAGGATCACAGCGCTAAGGGACCTTCTGCTGCTGGCCTGGCTCACCCAGGTCCACAGAATGGACCGTGGAGCTCCAAACTAGAGCCTATCCTAAGGCAGCCAGGCTTCCTTCAGCCCATCTGCCGGAAGCCTGGCCCCAGCTTTAGATGACCAGCCCCTTCTTAGACTTCGGGAGCCCTCCCTGGAAGCCCACCCCAGGGCCCCTGGGGTGACTGGCACAGCAGCCTGCTTCACTCCTGACCCGAAGTCATGACACTGTTGTTACTTTATGTTTTAGTAAACGGTCTGTCTCAGAAACCCTCCTACACTGTTGGTGGGAATGTAAACTGGAGCCACTATGAAGAACAGTGTGGAGATTCCTCAAAAAACCAGAAACAGAGCTTCCCTATGATCCAGTCTCCTGGGCAAATATATTCAGACAAAACTGTAACTCAAAAGGATACCTGCCCTCAAAAGTGCACAGTAGCCAAGACATGGAATCAACCTAACTGTCCATCCACAGATGAACAGACAAGGGCGTGGCACGTGCATACGATGGGACACTACCCAGCCAAAAAAATGAATGAGACGATGCCATCGGCAGCAACAGGGCGGACCTAGAGAGTGTCGCACCACGTGAAGCCAGTCAGAAAGAGAAGACAAACACCACACGATGTCACTCATACGTGGAATCTAAAACAACACGAACGAACCCATCTACGAGAGAGAAACTGGCTCACAGATGCAGAGAACAGACTTACGGCTGCAAAGGAGGAGGGGAAGGTGGGGAGGGGGGATTGTGACTTCTGCATGGTAGATGCAAACTATTATGTGTACATGTAACTGAATCACTTTGCTGTCTGGCAGAAATTAACACGTCGTCAATCAACTATACTTCAATAAAATATATTTTTAAAAATAAAGAATAAATTGTCTATCTCCAGTTTGAACAGACAGTCCAGGGTCCTCTGTCTGTACTCTGGAAGCCCAGTCCGGGGTCTGACACACAGTAGGACTTCAACAGAAGCCCTCTGAATCCTGAGTAAAATATGTATCCTAACCATGCCTCCTCTCCCTCAGGGTTGCAGACTCATGAGAAAAACCTCGTGTAAAACCCTCAGCTGATGCTCAGTGAGCGCGTTGTGCGGGGACTTCCCGGGTGGCTCAGCGGTTAAGAATCCGCCTGCCAGTGCAGGAGTACGGGTTCGATCCATGGTCCAAGAAGAACGTGCCGTGGGGCAACCAAGCCTGTGGGTCACGTCTATGGAGCCTGCCCTCCAGAGTCTGCGAGCCGCAACAACTGAGCCCATGAGCCCTAAAGTCCGCACTCCCCAGCAAATAGCCCCTGCTCACCACAGAGAAAACCCATGAGCACCCACAAACAGCCGAAAATAAATCAATAAATAAAAATGGTTAAGATGGTAAATTGAAAAAAAAAGTATGCTGGGAGAGTTTTGACGACCTAGTACATGCAGGACAGTCATGGGCATGGCTGCAGGAAAGGGAAGTGGGCCCCGAGCCTGTCCCAGGACACAGCTTCTGGGGTCTGCTGGCTTCCTCCCTTTCGGAAGGGTGTGCCTCCCCTGCCAGGCCTTCTAGGCGGATGAACACTTCTGTTTCCAAGTGTACCCCAAGTTTAAAGGCGTGTCCCACTTCCCCAGCTGCACACGAACTTCTGTTGGGAGGGACACACGTCATCTCTTGTTCCCCTTTGTGTGTCGTTATGTGTGTCTGGGACCTTAGATGGTCAGGGGCTGGGGAAAGGAGGGTGGTTAGATGAATTCACTTTTCTTGTAGTGCTTGATTCCATTAAAAAGGAGTTCTAAACCAGGTAATAGAAAATAGTCGATGATGACATCAACAGTATTAACTTGCCTTTAAACGCAGATTTCCTCCCCTTAATAAAAGAAGTCTGCATTTGTATGCACATTTGCCAGTGTGATCACGATGGAATTGGGCTCTGTCTGCACCTGCTCATTCACTCATCCGACAACCACTTCGTGGATGTGCCCTAAAGTCAGGCCTGGCACCAGGAGGGTCGGGCAAGGACTCAGACACAGGCCCTGCCCAGAGGCAGAGGGTCTCGGCATCCAGGACACAGATAATGGAGGTCTATGAAGATGCTGGGGACCCAGGAGGGAACAAGCGGCAGGCAGTCCAGGCAGGCTTCCTGGAGGAGGCAGCCTTGGAGTCTAATCTTAAAGGAGCCCGGCCCACGAGGCAGAGAGAGAGGGTGCCAGTCTCCATCCCCACATTCCCAGGAGGCACGGGAAGTGTGTTCTTTTGCCCTGGGTTGTCCTGTAGCAGGAGGTTGGCTAACAAGCCGGGAAGAGAGGCGATGCTTCTGACGTCCTGCTCAGCAAACTGCCAGCTCTTCACCCTCAGGTTCCCTTCTCTTGTCCCATCCCATGCCCACCTTGAAGTCTCCCCAACCCAGAAAAGCCTGCAGGGTGGGGATGGAGACTATGGCCCGCGCCAGGAAGGAAGGAAGTCTGACTCTATCGAGGAGGGCCTGCCCATCCCACACCCTCATATATGAGCTCACACAGGCTTCTGGGGAGACAGCCAGCTGGGGGAACAGGGCGGGGGGCCACTACAGACCACGGAACGGAAGCCCAGCAAGCAGGTGACCTGGCCAAGGAGGAAGCTAAATTCCTAGTGGAACCCAGCTACCCAGCCACGACATCCTCAGCACAAAGTAACAGCCGTGGGGCAGACACATCTTAGAAAGGTCTTAACAGTCTTGGATCCCGCAGGCAGGCACTTAGCTGGGAGGAGAGGCGGGAGGCTGAGCAGAGGTCGGCAGTGATACAGAAGAGCCAGCAGCCGCCTGGCTCCCCCGGGTCTCGCTCTGGGCGGGTGGGGTGGCCGCAGGACTCCTCGACCGAGCAAGCGGGCTGCCTCGGTCACTGTCACTTTGCCGACGGGGAAGATAAAGCCAAGGTCCCACAGGTAGTAGGAAACGGAGCTGGGATCTGGCCTGCCAGTCCCACCAGCTGAGCAGCCAGAACAGATACACATTTGCTGACTTGAGCCCCAGCATAACCTCTGTGTCCTGGTAGTCAGCCTCATCAGCAGAAAAGACAGGACCAAGCACAGCGGTGGTGAGCGCTATTCCATAAAAGTCCTCCGAGTGCAAAGACAGAGCGGGGCTGCTGATCAGCAGGCTGTGAGGGGTGGCGGGGGGAGGGGGGGCTGTGGGGGCACATGACCACGGAGCCACAACAAAGGGGGGCGAGCTTTCAGAGCCTGGGGACCCCTTTTCTAACAGAAAACTTAACAGACCACCTCCTCCTCCTTGCATCAGTCATTGTTACTTTTTCAGACAGAGAGAACATTCCAGCACGGCTTTCAGCTTTTTGAAGTCCAACAGAACCCGAGAAAAACTGGAAACCAGCAGTATTTACTGAGCAAGATCGCTATTTACTTGATCCCCATCATTATTTCCCCAAGTGAGTTCCGCAGACAAGGACGCTCACAGGTGTGGTATGAATTTAGGGTCAAGGAAGTGGAGGAAGTGGGTGAAGCAGAGCTACCCAGGAGGTTTTTCTTTCTTCTGCAGGACCTCTCAGAGGCTTGACTGTGCCTGTGTGCACCTTGTGATTCCCCTGGGGGAGGGTGGAGAACTCAGTAATCCACCCCTTCGGGAAGAAAAGGCAAGAGGCACAAAGCCCATCACAGCCCCGGGAGGGTGGACAGAGTCTGACCCCCTCCCCGCTACCGTCCCCTCCCAGCACCACCTGGGAAGGGCCACCTGGCCTGGCTCAGTCACTCTACGCCTTTTATCATCAAGTCTAAGTAAAATGAGGGCTTCCCTGGTGGCTCAGCTGGTAAAGAACCCGCCTGCAATGCAGGAGACCTGGGTTCAATCCCTGGGTTGGGAAGATCCCCTGGAGAAGGGAAAGGCTCCCCACTCCAGTAGTCTGGCCTGGAGAATCCCATGGACTGTATAGACCATGGGGTCGCAAAGAGTCGGACACAACTCAGCGACTTTCACTATTGTCCCAGAAGAACGGGTTCAGAGAGTAAACTAGGATCCTCCCTGCATTCAGCTTCCTTAAACCCCTCCCTCAATGGCTGGTTTCCCCTCGTAGAATCATCCTAACACACCTATGTGAATGGTCGAGGCAAAAATCGGTCTGTGAACTTTTCTCATGGTCCAGTGAGGTGGTGCCCATGCCCCACAGCAAGAGAAGCCACCGCAATGAGAAGCCTGCGCTCTGGGACTAGAAAGTGGGCCCCGCTCGCTGTAACTAGAGAAAGCCTGCACGTAGCAATGAAGACCCAGTAGAGCCAAAAATAAATTAATTAATGTTAAAATTGATCTGAGACCTCCTTGAGGGAAGGGGTATCTTGGTCACCTGCAGACCTGGACACCCATGACCTTTTCTTTAAGGACCCTAACCCTCCAGGCGGAGGCCAAGGAAGACGTGAGTTCTTTATTCCATCAGCAGGGAAGGAGCATGTGCAGGAAGCATCTTGGTGTCTGTGGCCCAGGAGTATTTGAACAACCATCATCTCACTCTGTCCCCCAAAAGGTCCCGGGGAGATGGCCTTCAAGCCTCAAGCTGAGGTTAAGAGCTCCCACCAAACTTCAGACTCCTGTTCCCATTTGCTGTGTGACCTTGGGTGGGTTAGTCAGCCTTTCTGTGCTTCAGTTGCGCTGTAAAATAAAACTGCTATGCAGATTGCATGAGACGAAGCACATTAAGAGACAGGGATAGCTCCTAGGCCCCAAAGATCTTGGCACATATCAGCTGTACCGATGTCCCCCATTTCAACTGCGGCGATCGGTGCTAATCAGGGCAGAGCTGGGCTCACCCCCAGACCGCCCCTTCCACTGATGCTGCCTTTGAAGAAAAGGCAGACCAAATCTCTCATCCAGTGGCAACAAGAGGAGCCAGATACTGGCCCCAAACCGCCAGTTTAAAGAGAAGACAGAATCAAAAGAGAAAGAGAAAATCCATTGTATCATTAAAGAGAAATTCATCACCTTCAAGAGCGCTAAAAATTCTTAATTGCTACTTGTCCCCGACAATGCTCCCAACACCACCCCTCTATCAAGACCCAAAGACCCACATGGCCCACTGGAGCTATGAAAACTTCCCAACAGGCTTCATTCCGCAAATCAGGCGCCGGTCCATCTGGGCCGAGGGGGCTACAAGAGGCCCCTGTTCCCACCGACCTCACACCACATCCTCACTACCTTCCTGGGGAAGGTTGAAGAACCAGCCCAGGGTCCATTCTGGGATGAATGACCCTCCACCATAAAGCAGAGAAGGAATGAAGGTTGGCCTGGGCATAGCTTCTGCTGAAAATGACGAGAAAGAAAACAGAGAGCAGGACTTCCCTGGGGGGTCCAGGGGCTAAGACTCCATGCTCCCAATGCAGGGGGCCTGGGATCGATCCCTGGTCAGGGAACTAGATCCCACAAGGAAGGTCAAGGATCCCACGTGCAGGAACGAAGACCTGGTGCAGCCAAATAAGTGAATAAAAAATATTTAAAGGAAAAAAAAGAAACAGGGAGGACTCACTGGCGAAGCAGGCGCGATTGGAGGAGGAGGAGTGAGACGTGCAGGCGAGCGTGAGGCCAGTGGGGACTCGGCGGGGAGACGGGCGAGACACACACCGTGGTCACGCGAGGGCCCCATCAAGGATGCTGACATGACTTGCAATTCCAGGGAAAGGCCCCTTTTGGGCGACTCTGAGGAAGGCCACAGGGGACAGAGCTGCCGGGAGGATGGGGTCGTTTTCACACGATAGGGCTCTGCTAACCACAAAGTCTTATTTCTATCTCTGCTGCCAACGGCTTCATGGGCAGGCAAACTACTCCCCAGGAAAAAAAAAAAAAAAACCCACAAGAAGAAGGAAGGAAGGGAGTATCCATTCCTGTGTGTGACTTAAGATGTGTTTGGCTCAGCAAAAAGCTCAACAATAGACTTTGGCCTCCAATACGCCTTCGATCACAGCCTGGCTGCCGGGCAGGTGGACGGGAGGGTCCACGAGGGGCTCAGCCCAGGTGCCTGTCCCAACGCCAAGCAGAACGCAGGACGCAGGCCCACGCGCCCCACGGCGCCTCTGCTGGACGCTGACTGCCTCAGGAGGGCCGGCGCTAATGAGAACACTTGTCACCCCGTTTCCACGACAACAGAAATCAAATACCAGAAACAAAGCCAGAGCAGGAGCTGAGGCCGCTCAAACTGGCAGACTGCTTCCTGTGACATGGGCTTCTCAGGGTGGGGGACCAGGGAAGGTGCTAGTGTTGGGGGGCAGGGCCAGGGTGCAGAAGCAGAACCACGCCCACCTTTGCCCCAAACTCCTCGATTTAGCCACAGGACACACTGCACGGCCTCAAGCCTGGACCGGTCACCTACCAGCTGGGTGACCATGGCAGGGCACCTGTCTGTGCCTGGTTCCCTCATCCATAAAGTGGGACTGACAACAGGGTTGGCAGAATAAATAAATTTATATATCTTCTGGTAAGAAGTGCTACTCACTCTTTTTCATTTATTCTATTAAAAAAATTTTTTTTTTGTCACACAAGATGTGGGATCTTAGTTCCCCAATCAGGGATTGAACCTACATCCCCTACATTGGAAGTGCAGAGTCTCAACCACTGAGCCACCAGGCAAGTCCCGCTGTTCATCGAGTATATGAGGTACATCAAGGCTGTATATTGTCACTCTGCTTATTTAACTTCTATGCAGAGAACATCATGCCAGTGCCGGACTGGATAAGTCAAAGCTGGAATCAAGATTGCCGGGAGAAATACCAACAATCTCAGATATGCAGATGATACCACTCTAATGGCAGAAAGTGAAGAGGAACTAAAGAGCCTCTTGATCAGGGTGAAAGAGGAGAGTGAAAAAGATGGCTTAAAACTCAACATTCAAAGAACTAAGATCATGGCATCCAGTTGAATCACCTCATGGCAAACAGATGAGGAAACAGTGACAGATTTTATTTTCTTGGGCTCCAAAATCACTGCAGACAGTGACTGCAGCCATGAAATTAAAAGACACTTGCTCCTTGGAAGAACAGCTACGACAAACCTAGACTGCATATTAAAAAGCAAAGATACCACTTTGCCGACAAAGCTCCATCTAGTCAAAGCTATGGTTTTTCCATCTAGTCAAAGTAGTCATGTACGGATGTGAGAGTTGGACCGTAAAGAAGGCTGAGCACTGAAGAATTGATGCTTTTAAACTGTAATGCTGGAGAAGACTCTTGAGAGTCCCTTGGATTGCAAGGAGATCAAACCAGTCAGTCTTAAAGGAAATCAACCCTGAATATTCATTGGAAGGACTGATACTGAAGCTGATGCTCCAATACTTTGGCCACCTGATGGGAAGAGCTGACTCACTGGAAAAGACTCTGATGCTGGGAAAGATTGAAGGCAGGAAGAGAAGGGGGCAAGAGAGGATGAGATGGTTAGATAGTATCACCGACTCAATGGACATGAGTTTGAGCAAGCTCCGGCAGTTGGTGATGGACAGGGAAGCCTGGCACGCTGCAGTCCATGGGGTCACAAAGAGTTGGACACAACTGAGCGACTGAACAAGAAAGCAATTCCGGAAGGAAACACATGCTTGCTGTACATGCGGCCTGACTGACCCACCAATTCCCAAGTTTGCTCAAGTGGGGAGTGTGTGAGCCCAACAGGGACACTGGTGCCTGGGGCGGGCCCTCTGTGGGCAGGGGCTTTGGGGCTGTGGGCGATCACGGGACAGGGCTGCCTGGGGGACCCAGCCCAGCCCAGGCTAGGCCAGCAGCAGCACAGGATCCTCCAGACTTGGTGCAAACCAAGGATCATCCAGAGTCAAGACCCGGGTCCCCACACAGCCAGGAACCCAAGGCTTATACAGTCCCAAAGCTGGTCGTGGTCTAATGGTTCTACTTGGGGCCCTGATGAAGGAGCCTTTCAGGGGTGAATGGCATTTCCCCCAAAATCCATTTGTTGGAGTCCTAACCCCCAGGACCTCAGAAGATGACTGAATTTGGAGAGAGAGCCTTTAAGGTCACGTGGGCGGGCCCTAAAGCCCTACAACTGGTGGCCTGGGAAGGAGAGGCGATGGGGACACAGGCACACACAGGGCTGACCAAGGGAGGACACAGGGTGGACTCCAGCCCGAAGCCAAGGAGAGAAAGCGGTCCTGACAGCACAGCCAGCCCCCAGGGCTGCGAGCCGACAGGCGTCTGCTGTTGGAGCTGCCCAGGCGTCCGCTGTTGTGGGTGCCCAAGGGCACACCTCTTTAGCTCGAGCAGGGCCCGGGCCTCCTGTGGGCGCTCAGAAAGGAAGGCCCTGGCCCACCCTGAACGGAAGGGCCACGTCCGAGGGCACCAGCGCCCCGCGGAGGCCTGCACCCAGAGGACCTCCAGGTCTGCCAGCTCTGCCACGCAGATGCGGGGAGCCGGTGCTCAGCTCCTGGAGGGCAAGAATAACAGAGCATCAGTCACGAAAGGAGAACGGCCCAGGCTATAACAGCAAACAGCTGTGTGTGTGAAAAATTACAGAAGAGTCAGGAGCCCCACGGTGTCATCTCAAAGGGGCAGGTTTAGACAATTCGAGTTGAAGGACAGCTCGCCTTTCACTTGCTCAGCGTCTGTGCATCCAGGGCCTCCTGCCTGCCAGGCGCTGGGGGTCCCTGACGCTGGGCCAGGCCGGTGAAGCCTGCTCCCCATGTGCCGATTTTGGAATAAAATAGGGGCTACATCCATTCTTTCATCTGACCCTCATCACGCTCCCTAAGGCAGCCAGAAAGTTCTCATCACCATCCCCACTTAATGGAGCACAAAACTGAGGCAGGGGGTGGTGCTCTGGGCTGCTGGAGTCGGGGCCCCGCCCCAGACGTGCGCTGTGCACCTACTGTGTGCCGGTGTCCCTGAAGCCTGAGCACAGCAGTGACAGCGCAAGGGCCTCGGCTTCAAAGTGGGAGGAAGCCGATCAGCAAGAAAATACGGTATTTCAGAGGATGCACCGAGCGATGGAGACAGGCAAGGAAGAGGGTGGAAGCCACACCTTACTAAGATAACTCACACTAAACCAACTGCAGCTTAACTGTTTGGGTTTTGGCTTTTTAATTAGGGTGTAGTTAATTACAACATTGTGTTAGTTTCAAGGTAAAAAGAGTGAAAGTCGCTCAGTCGTGTCCGACTCTTTGTGACCCCATGGACTATACAGTCTATGGAATTCTCCAGGCCAGAATCCTGGAGTGGGCAGCCTTTCCTTCTCCAGGGGATCTTCCCAACCCAGGGACAGAACTCAGGTCTCCCACCTTGCAGACAGATTCCTTACCAGCTGAGCCACCAGGAAAGCCCATGGATAGGTAGCCAATCCCTTCTCCAAGGGATCTTCCTGACCTAGGAATCGAACGAGGGTCTCCTGCATTGCAGGTGGATCCTTTACCAGCTGAGCTACCAGGGAAGGTGTACAGCAAAATGAATCAGTTATGCAAATACATATAGCCACTCTTCAGGCTGTTTTCCCACGTTGGTCATTACAGAGCACGGAGTGGTGTGGCCTGTGCTGCACTGTAGGTCCCGATCACTTACCTATTAGTGTGCCTATGCGTCAATCCTGATCTCCCGGCTTACCCCCACCCTTACCCCCTGGTAACCATAAGTTTATTTTCAACACAGGTTAACTGTTTCATTCTGTTTACAGGCTGGTTACATCCATTTCAATTGGGGCTTCCCTGGTAGCTCAGCTGGTGGTAAAGAATCCATCTGCAATGCAGGAGACTCCAGTTCAATTCCCGGGTCCGGAAGATCTGCTGCAGAAGGGATAGGTTACCTATTCAGGAGTTTTCCTGGTGGCTCAGATGGTAAAGAATCCACTTGCAATGCGGGAGACCTGGGTTCAGTCCCTGGGTTGGGAAGATCCCCTGGAGAAGGGAAAGGCTACCCACTCCAGTATTCTCGCCTGGAGAATTCCCATGGACAGAGGGGCCTGGTGGGCTACAGTCCAGGGGGTCTCAAAGAGTTGGACACAACTGAGCAACTAAGCACCGCGCGCGCACACACACACACACACACACAGACACACACGGATGTCCAGTACACCTGTGTCACCAGATGATATTCACCCAGAAGTCCCACTGGGTATAACTCAAGGCCATACCCGAAACCCTGAGAATGGACCCCGAAACTCCTGCCTCCACCCACCTTTCTCACCACAGGTTTCTTTCACCTCTGGCTCAGCCCAAGCTGCTCCTGCTCCACATGTTTAAAAGGTCCTTACTGAAGGCAGTTCCTGTGGCCCAGACACTGCAGCCAAAGATGCTCCCCCGACAACCAGCCACGGAATTCTCACGCGAAAAGCCACCTGCCATTTCTGGATGTCCTTTCCACCTTCTCAGAACATAAACAAGAAGGTCTCTGCCCATGACAAGCAGAGAAGGTGTCACAGCGAAACAACGCAACCTGGGACAGCATCCCCCTCCCTTGCCACTGTGCTCGGCCACAAGCCCCAAGGAGCGTGACGAGTGCTATTTAAATCCAAATGGCAGCAGCCTGAGCATCTGCTGAATCCTCCTTACCTGTCAAACGAGGGAAGCGAGAGTCTTAAAAGGAAGAGACCTACAGCATCTCGTTTTCAGCCAACACAAGCGATGCCAAGGGTGGGATACCCTGGGTTTACGCCCAACACCCACATCGTGTGGCGATGGCCGTCTCCCCTCCCCTAAGGACAGGGATGGGACCCGATGTCGGATCACTGAAGGTCCCGAGGCGTCAGTGGGTGGAGTGTGTGTCCGAGAAAATGGCTGTTTGTCTGATGGCTGGAAAAGCAGGCAGAATGAAATGATAAAGGCGAAGTTACTCTAAAAACGCTTGTCGGTTTGTGAGCTGTGGGCACCACGGAAATGCAAGCCTCACAGTCTTTTTCAAAGGAAAACAGAGACACGACTCCTTCTGCTCTTTCTAAACCAAGAACGCTTTTCCAGAAGGACCTCGGAGTGGGCAGAGTCAAGACGAAACACAACCCACTGTGTGTGTACAATCTATCCCCACGGCTCTCTCTTCCAAGAAGACAATAGTAGTAATAATAATAACCAGGTTTTAGACACAACGTGCAGTGGCCTGTGGGTAGAATTTGTTGTTTGTTGTTCTTGAGTCGCTAGGTCGTGTCTGACTCTTTGCGACCCCATGGATTCTAGCCCGCCAGGCTCCTCTATCCATGGGATTACCCAGGCAAGCATACTGGAGCGGGTTGCCATTTCCTCCCCTAGGGGATTTTCCCAACCCAGGGATCCAACCCCTGTCCCCTGCTTGGCAGGTGGATTCTTTACCTCTAAGCCACTTGGGAAGCCCAGAATCGGTGGAATAGGGTCCCCCAAAGTTTCGCATCCACCTGGAACCCATGAATGTGACCTTATCTGGAGATGAGGCCTCTGCCAAGGTAATCAAAGTCAGATGGGACCTACAGGATT
Source organism: Bubalus kerabau (assembly GCF_029407905.1). Classification (NCBI taxonomy): domain Eukaryota; kingdom Metazoa; phylum Chordata; class Mammalia; order Artiodactyla; family Bovidae; genus Bubalus; species Bubalus kerabau. Next base: position 5,276,233 of record NC_073624.1, read on the forward strand.
GGGGTGGGCCCTACAAGCGGGATTGGCAGTGTCCTTACAAGTGGGAAATCTGAACACACACAGAGGGAAGAAGGCCACGTGACGACAGAGGCAGAGGTTGGAGTGATGTGCCTACAAGCCAAGGACACAGACAACTTCCAGAGCCACCAGGAACTAGGAAAAGGCAAGGAGGGGCCCCGCACCCCCAGGACCCCATCCCCAGGACCCCAGCTGAACTTGAGACACACATGAACTACAAAGTGGGCTCCCTGGTTGTGTCCACTGGCTCCTAAGCGTGGCTAAGGCAGGCGCGGCCCCCAGGCAGGCCTGCTCAGAGTGCTGGAAAGCCCAGGCTTCGGGCCCCGGTCGCAGACGCCCCCTGCACGCCTCTGTGCCTGGCTCCGGGCTGAGACCCAGCACGAGCCTCTTGACGGCTCTCTGGACGTCCTAAGAGCACGCAGATTATTTTTAGCAGCCGTTACTGCTCTCCTGTCACTTCATTAATTTTAAAGCCAAATAACCCCGTTATATATGACTTGACTGGCTTGTAAAATTACCCTTCGTTCCAACAAATATTTATTGAGCATGCCACCGTGTGCTATATTTGGCTTGGTACATTACATTTTTCCAAAAATAATTAACTTAGCTAACGATCACAAATCCCCTAATTAAATTTGCTCTTAAATGTGTTTAATTTTCCCACAAATGGAACGAGGAGATTACAAGTTGACCATTTTTCCCAGGTTGAGACAAGAAGCAAAAAAGGGAGAAGAGAGGACTTCCTGGTGGTCCGAAGGTTATCACTCGGCGCGTCCACTGCAGGGGGCGTGGGTTCAATCCCTGGTTGGGGAACTAAGGTTCTGCATGCCTTGTGGAGTGATGGAAAAAAAAGAGGAGCTGCTAGCATCAGGGCCCATCCAATAAGAATTCCACCACTTGCATTCACCCCACCACCTCTCTGGGCGTCTTAGGTGGTCACCCTCACACCCTGACGCTGCCTTATCACCTGCTTTGGAAAACCGGTGATGGCACAGAGAGATGGAGTAGCTCCCAGGAGGAGAGCCAGGAGCCAGGCCTCCATAGCATCAGAGTCAGCTCCTGCCTCCAGCTGCCCTCCTGCCACGGATCAGAATTGGGCCACAGGAAACACATGCAGCTACGTCACCCTCTCCTGAGCTCCAGGGTGACAGTGGTCCCGGCGAGTGATGTGGCACAGGGGGCCAAGGTGGGCGGCCTGGCTGCCTGGCGGGCGGGGCTGGGCAGAGCCGTGGGTGACCTCGAGAGTCACGGGGACGCACACACGTGGCTCCAGACAAATCAAGTTCAAAGTCAGGCAAAGCCCAAGAATGTGTGTGGCCACGCCACAGGAAAACAAAACCTGCTAAGGGGGCACATTCGAGGGGCGGCGGGTCCCATCCACTGGGAGGGAGAGGCCCCAACAGGGAGGGGTGCAGACAGCGTAATCTAAGCCAGGTGGTTAGGGCACCAGGGACTTCTCTATTATTCTTTACACTGTACACATGTACACTTTTTTTGCAAGTGCAATACATCTCACAATAGTTTTTTTACTTTTAAAAAAACTGTGGTGGGGACTTCCCAGGTGGTCCAGTGGTTAGGGCTCAGCACGTCCACCATAGGGGACATGGGTCCAATCGCTGGTCAGGGAGCTAGGATCCTGCAAACTGCTCAGCACGGCCAAGAAAATAAATAAAAATAAAATCTAAAAAATAAAGCAGGGACTTCCCCAGCGGTCCAGTGGGGAAGACCCCACCGTCTAGAGCAGGAGGCACACGTTCAATTCCCTGGTCAGGGAACTGAGATTCCACATGCCATGGGCAGCAGTCAAAAATTTAAAAACAAAACAAAACTTAAAATTGTGGTAAAATATGGGTAACATGACATTTACCGTTTTCAGCATTTTTAAGTGGACAGTTGAGTGGCCTCAAGTGTATTTACACTGTTGTCCGGCCATCGCCACCCACAGAACACTGCCTCTTCCCAGCTCTGTCCCCATATAACAATAACGTCCCCCTTCCCCTCCCCAGCCTCTGGCAACCACCACTCCACTGTCCGTCGCTGTGAACCTGACTCTTCTCGGTGCCTCGTGTGAGTGGAATCACGCAGTACTTATCCTTTTGTGACTGGCTCGTTTCACTGAGCATAGCGTCCTTGAGGTTCATCAGTGGTGTGGCCTGGTGTCAGGTTTCCTTTTTTAAGGCTGAGTCATATTCCCTCGTATGGATAAGCCACATCTGCTTAATTTCTTCCATCCGTGGACTCACGAGCTATTTTCACTTTGGGGCTGTTGCTAGTCAAGTTTGTGTCATGATCTATTTTTAAACACCAGCTTCCCAAGAAGGAGAGGGTTTGGGGAAAGACACACCAAGTGCTTCCCGGTCCCAGGCCCTGCGTCCACTCACATGGAAAGTACCCGGGGTTGCTGGCCCACAGTGCCCACCGTATGTTCTGATGGCCACTTCAGAGGCTCCGGGAAAAGGCAGAGGTAGCAATGATGCAATACCTTAAATGGTCATCTAAGAACATTCTAGAAAGTAGAACAGGTCATGCAAACAGGGCTTTTTTCATCATTGGTTTAAAGCAGGGATTGGCAAAGTACGGCCAGGGGGCCAAATCCAGCCCACCACCCACTTTTTTCTCTAATGTAGTTCTTTTTTTTTTTTTTTTAAATTTTATTTTATTTTTAAACTTAACATAACTGTATTAGATTTGCCAAATATCAAAATGAATCCGCCACAGGTATACATGTGTTCCCCATCCTGAACCCTCCTCCCTCCTCCCTCCCCATTCCATCCCTCTGGGTCGTCCCAGTGCACCAGTAGTTCTTTTATTATATATATTTTTAAGTGCATTTATTTTTGGCAGTGCCGGGTCTTTGATGCACAGGCTTTCTCCAGTTGCGGCAAGTGGGGCTACTCTTCACTGCAGGGCACGGGCTTCTCACTGCGGAGGCCTCTCTTGTTAGGGAGCCTGGGCTCGAGGCACTCGGACTTCAGTACTGGCAGCGTGTGGGCTCACGCTGAGTGGGCTCAGTTGTGGCTCACGGGCTTAGCTGCTCCGCGGCATGTGGCATCCTCCCGGACCAGGGATTGAACCCATGTCCCCTGCACTGGCAGGCTGACTCTCATCCAGCGGACCGCCAGGGAGGCCCCTCCACCTGCCTTTACTGGCACACACCCACATCTGTATGTCTATGTGTCATCTACGGCAGCTTTCACACTATCAAGGGCGGGGTGGGTGGTTTCGATAGAAACCAGAGGGCTCACAAAGTCTCAAGCACTCGTTCTTTGGACCTTTACAGACGAAGCTTGCCGGCCTTTCAATGATTAACAGAAATCATAACACCATCTTTTAATATGGCCATGGCGTGGAGGATCTAGGGCTGGGGTGACAGCAGGAATGGGAATTCTTTCCTCAGTTCTTAGAACCAGGGGAGGAGAGTAGGCTGAAGACCTCCCTCCGCCCCACGTCTAGCCAGTAGCATCTGAGCAAGTCCAGCGTGGCCTGCCTGTCCCCATCCACACCACCTCTTGGCCAAGGCCTCCAGTTTAACCTGACTTCTTCCTGCGACCTTCAGATTTCACTCACGACCTCAACTGGCTGGAGAACCAGGCAACCGGCAGGTCAGAGGCCAGCTGAGGCTGTACGCGTGTCCTAGGGTGGCTGCGACCAACGTCCACAGACTGGGTGGCTGAAAGCAACACACGTTCACTCACTCACAGTCTAGAGGCCAGAAGTCTGGGGACCAGGGTGCAGGCGGGACGGTACCCCCACACACACCCAGAGGCCCCGAGAGGACGCTTCCTGCCTCCTCCTGGTGTCTGGCTGTGGCCCTCAGTCCTTGGCTTGTGGCTGCATCCCTGGGCCCCCTGCTCTGTCCTCACACAGCCCCCCAACCTCACGTGACAGTGTCTTTCTCCCCTTCCTCTTCTAAGGACCCAGTCACACTGGATAGAGCCCATCCCACCCCAGCATGACCTCATCTTTACTTACATCTTTCGGGGGCGGGGGGAAGGGGCATGCCACGTGTACAGCTTCTAGGATCTTAGTTCCCGGACTAGGGATTGAACCTATATTCTTTGCAGCAATGCCACAGAGTCCTGGCCATTGGACCACCATGGAATTCCCTTTACTTACATCTTAATCACATCCTCAAAGACCCTATTACCCTAAACAGCCACATTCCCAGGTCCCAGAACTAGGAAGAACTAGCTCTTCAGAGGCCACAATTCCGCCCCATAACAGAGATCTTCACCCTTGTTTCTCTCCAGGCCTTCTTGGTCTGCTGATGACATTCACGGAAGCAAAGCGTTTCTGCTCTGAGCTTCATTTACTAATTACTGACCAGGGGATTTTTGCAGCAACTAACACCTGCGACCAGTGATTTTTATTTTGGCCAGCCAAAAATCATCTCTGTTACTTCACTAACACTTTGCGGGTTGTTACATTCAACAGTTACACCTGACACAGCCGTAAAGTCTTCTAGTTTTCGGGAAACGTTATCTTCAACCCACTCTTCTATAGAAAGAAGCAAAGGCATATTCTCCAGCACTATGAGTTTCATTTTCACTCTCCGTATCAGAATCAATCACTAGGCTTTTTGTCTTTTTCTTGGTCTTAATATTCACATCATCTAAATCAGAACTATATGCTGAAGAACTACCATCTTCTGAGACACTGGAATATAAATCACTTGAACAATCAGATACAGGAGCTGCATGAAATTCACCGAAAAATTATTCTTCGATCAAAATTTTGCAATGTGTCATCTTCAAAAATTTTTACCTTTATAACATACACAAGGTCGAAACAAAAACCTAAGGAAGCAAAAATGTGACTGATAACGGCAATCATAAGTTGTCTAATGAACCCTTGATCAATTTTAAGCTCTGACAACTTCGCCCAGAGATGTTAACTGTAACATCCTCTAAAAACACATTAAGACATCTCCGGTCAATAATGTGTTAAGTGCAGAGTCAATTATCCACAGACTCCTGCCACTGAGAGGGGAGAGGGGACACGGGTAGCTGCCTGTCTCCCGTCCCCACTGGGGCCACCCCCACTTGTTATGAGCCCCTGCTCACGGGCTCACTGACCCGGCACAGGTCAAGCCCGTGGCCATACGCCCAGGGACAGAGTCACAGGCTATATCCGGCTCCAGCCAGGCCAGCAGAACACTGTCCTCTTTGTCATAATCCCCCCAGTGCCTATAAACAGCCCGAGCGGTGGAGCAGCTCTTCCGGGCCCTCTCCCTCGCTTCAGAAGAATTATGTCTATTTTGCAGCACAGAATTTGCGGCTACAAAGCCCATGTTTTTGATTACACAGCACCTGTCAAAGGAGACCTTTTCCACTCACCGGCAGGAGAACTTTTATGGCTTGAAGTGTCACAGGAGATCTATGCCTCTCCCTTCGTGGCTGCTACTCAGCCCAGATGGAGCCTGGAAGCCGGCTGCTCCAGGGACAGGCACGGGCCGCCGGGGACTCGATCCCGCAGATTAGAGAGCCAAAGCCAGCCACCAGGGGCACGAGCGTGACACAGGCAGAAATAAACCCCCCCTTCCCTGGTCTCAGCTTCTGGTTTCACTCTTCTGCCCAATGCAGTCGTCCACGGGTACTTAGAGACAAATGTGTGCACACTCAGATGACCCCTGACGCTTCACAAGGCCCTCCTCACACGTTATCGAGTGTGATTCTTAAAGCAATCCTGGAGATTGATGAGGGAGACACTGCCATCCCTTGTTCAGAGAAGGGAACAGGGCTGAGCCCGGCTCAAGGTCACCGAGCTAAGAGGGGACAAATGGCCCAGGTCTCACCACCAATCTGCACACGGAGTCTTAAAGGGTGCCGAAGATCACTGTAGGGGAGAGGGGGTGGGGGATTTCTCTTTAAATAAATTTAAGAAGTCAGAAAGGACTAAAAACATACCCCAAATCCAGAGAGTAGAATCTATGCCATAGATCAGGAATCGGGCTTCCCAGGTGGCTCAGAGGGTAAAGAATCCACTTGTGATACAGGTGATATGGGAGACACAGGTTCAATCCCTGGGTCAGAAAGACCCCTTGGAGGAGGGCATGGCAACCCACTCTAGTATTCTTGCCTGGAGGACTCCACAGACAGAAGAATCTGGTGGGCTACATACAGTCCATAGGATCGCAAAGAGTCGGACATGACTGAAGTGATGGGGCACACGCGCACATACACACACGTAGACACACACATCAGGAGTCAGTCAACTATGACCCGGGGCCCAATTTTGGTCCCTGGCTGAATTCAATAAATAAGCTTTATTGGAACGCAGGCGCATCAGTTGTGTGTTTTCTATGGCTGTTGCTGGCTGCAAGGGCAGAGCTGAGTAGCTGCCACAAGACTGAAACATTTGCTGTCTGGCCCTTTACAGTAATGGTTTGCAGACCCCTCTCTAGATGATGGCTGGGAGGCAGAGGAAGAAATTTGGGCAAGTCCAGCCCCAGGCGCACACCCAGGACCTTGCATGCCCACGACAGCAAATCTGCAGCTCTGTGCCAGGCTCGTTCACAGTGGGAGCATCCAGATCCAATCCCCAACGGAGACAAACAAGGGCTGAGTCAGGCGCCAGCTGCTTGGGCACCAAACTCCACCCGCTCTGTGTTCCGGATGGCTGAGCCCGCGTTCCGGGTGGAAATCGGCTGCCTTTAATAGGAATGAAGCATCAATTTGAGTTTGATTTCCAGCCTGAACCTCCAGGGCTACCGCAGTCCCTAAAGTTCCTTGCAATGCGCTCAGAAATCGTGCTCCAAATTGGATCACTCCAACACTGAGAATAAAAGCCATCAGTGGGGCCACTCCAGCCGCGGGGACGCAGCCTCACAGGGCCTTTTACCGCTGGAGAAATCAAATCAACCTCTGCCTTTGGAGGGTCCCCCTGCTCACATTTTCACCAGGTGGATATTTTTAAGCTGGTTCAAAGTGTGGAACAACATCCAAATTGAATCAGACCGGGCTAACCTGGAGAAATGGATCTTCCATTCTCAGGCAGGGTCGGAAAAGAGGACAAGGCCGGGGAGAAAAGGAGTCCCTTTGACGCCGCTTGCCAATCACAGTCATGGTCGGCGCCCTTTATTACGACACTCGAGAACTCTGAGTTCATGCAGGACCTACACTGAGAAGAAAACCCAACCAGAGCCCTGGATTCCTACCCCGTCTTGGGGCCTCTGCTTCCTCATCTGCAACTGAGACTCAATCCTCATTTGATGTGTTTTGGAAGGAGGCTCACCTTGGAGCCAGAGAGCTGGACTTGCAGCTGGAGACCTCGGGGCTAGAGTCAGATAATCTGAAGCGGAGCCCACCGGCCACCCCAGAGACAGGGCAGGACACAGAGGATACAGGACAGGATGGGCTGAGGATGCTCAGGTGACCTGACTGGAGGGAGGGGGAGGGGAGGCAGGGCAAGTGATGCAGGCGGGGCAGGGTCTCACGGAAAGTGGGATCCGGCTGCTCTCATCACTCAAAAGCCAATACAGAGGCAAGGCTGGTGGAAAGGAAAGTTTGCTTTATTTCAGATGTTGGCAACCGGGGGCTTCCCAGGTGGCTCAGGGGTAAAGAATCTGCCTGCCAATACAGGAGACACTGGAGACTCGGGTTCGATCTCTGGGTCGGGAGGATCCCCTGGAGGAGGGCATGGCAACCCACTCCAGTATTCTTGTCTGAAGAATCCCATGGACAGAGGAGCCTGGAGGGCTAGTCCATGGGGTAGCACAGAGTCGGAACGACTGAGCTTGCACGCTCAGCATGCACAACCAGGGGGGTGGGGATAGGGATTGGACGCCTGTCCAAGGCAGACTCCCCACACACAGCCACCTCAGTGAGCTGGAGATTTCACTGGCGGAGGGAGGAAGCTCCACGAAGAAAGAGCAGTCAGCTCTAACAGTCGTCTTGCAATTGGTCATCAGTGGTCTGACCGGCCTTATCTTGATTGTTTTAAGTGCAGTTAATCTTCTGTACCAGGGTCGGCTCCTTCCCCTTTCCCTGAGGCCAGTTCTCGGAACTGCAGCCACTTACGTCATGGCCAGAGCCTGGTCCTCAGGTAGTTAACTTCACCACCTGGTGAGGGCTTCAGTGTCTATAAGACAGCTCCCAGGATATAGCTCAGAATATCATCTACAGCCCTTGAGAAGGAACTAAAGGTCCTCGCCCATGCTTAATGACTAAACTCTTATTATTTGCTTTCCTTTGACTGCTTTCCTTTGTTTCTGCATTTTCTCACTTCTGTGACTAAACTCATTCTTTGGCGAAAGTTTTCCCACAGACAAAAGTCAGGAAGAGGGCGTGGGGGACAGGGACCATAGGGCCTGTTCCGTTTCAGCACCAGCTCTAATCTCTGGGCGGGTCCTCCCAGACCAGCCCCTCTGTCTCTTCTCAGGCTTGTTTATCTAAGCCAAACCTTTCTGCTTGAAACAAGGCAGCCGCATCTCCCTCACCTACCACCTAAAGGATCCTGACCAGCGCTTCTCTGGCTCAAAGCTGACTCTCCCTCCATAAGGAAGTAAAGAGGATTTAAGTCTCACCCCATTCAAATGCAAGGCCCTCAACTGGGTTTCTCTTGGGTTGGGGTGTTTTGTTTCTCTCTGTTGGGTTTCCGGCGATGGTTGCTCTCATCCGTCACTGGGCTGGAAAGGCCCCTGAGTGTCCGTGGGGAGACGGATGACCATGCCCAGGGCCTGCCTCTAAGTTCACACCCCCAAGTTAACAGCCCTGCCTCCCTCCTGTCTCGTGGCAGCAAAGCTCCATGACTCGGCATCTTTGCCAGTCCTCTTCTCTAAAAATAAACACACCTTGAAAGAGGCGGCCCAGGAAGGAGCAGGGTTCCCCATGGTGTGTGACTGGCTTGGCGCTGGTCCTCAACCTGCGTGGACAGTGCTGCTTCTGCCAGTGATGGTCAAGGCCAGAAACTGGCCTCTGAGTCGTCCTCAGTGTGGTTCATGCCTCACCGGTCACAAGCCCCGCCCCACTCCGTGATCCAACCAGACACTGTCTTCCTGTCCAGGGGCTGCCCCGAGGAAGCACACAGAGGGGGAAGTCCTGTCTCACAGTCCTGGAGGCTGGAGGTCCGCCAGCCAGGGTGGTTTCTCCTGAGGGCTCCTTGCTAGGCGTGTGGACGGCAGCCTGCTCCCGCATCTTCACCGCTTCCCTTTGTGAGTCTGCGTCCTGTTTGTGCTCAGCCGCTTCAGTCGTGTCCAACTCTGCGACCCGGTAGACTCTAGCCTGCCAGGCTCCACCTGTCCATGGGACTCTCCAGGCAAGGATACTGGAGTGGGCTGCCATTTCCTCCTCCAGGGGATCTTCCCCACCCAGGGATTGAAGCTGCTTCCCTTACATCGCCTGCATTAGCAAGCGCGTCCTTTACCACCAGCACCACCAGGGAAGCCCTGTGTCCCGAGTTCCCCTAAAATAAGGACGCAATTCACATGGGATGAGAGCCCACCCTCCACCCTAACTCTGACTTAATTAGCTCTGTCAAAACCCTCCCTCCAAAGCAAGGTCACACCGCGGGACCAGGGGTTAGGACTTTAACACCCGAACTGGGAAGGATACAACCTTCCCCTCATGACCTTCTTTATCCCTGCCCATCAACCACCCCAACACCTACCTCTTGGCCTTCCCACATGCTATTCCCCCGTCTGTCCTCACTTCCTGCTAAATCCAACACATTCCCCAGCTCAGAGCTCAAGTACACCTTTGCAGGAGTGCCTGCCTCCCTGACCCCAGGCCAGGGCTGGACCAACATATGTGCTAAGGCCCCCTGGTCCCTGGAAAGCATCAGGGTCTGGTCTGTCTGTTCTGGGACCACCTAGGGACTGTGCCAGCATTGTATAGGCTCTGTTCCCAAGGCTGCTCCAGGAAAGCATGAATGAATGAGTCAGTGCCTCACTGCGTTTTCCCTAAAGAAGGCAGCAGAGGCACCTTTGCCGACAAAGGTCCATATACTCAAAGCTATGGTTTTTCCAGGGGTCATGGACCAATGTGAAAGTTGACAGTAAAGAAAGCTGGGCACCGAAGAATTGATGCTTTTGAACTGTGGTATCAGAGAAGACGCTTGAGAGTCCCTTGGACTGCAAAGACATCAAACCAAACAATCCTAAAAGAAATCAACCTTGAATATTGATTGCATGGACTGATGCTGAAGCTGAAGCTCCAGTACTTTGGCCACCTGATGCAAAAAGCCGAGTCGTTGGAAAAGACCCTGATGCCAGGAAAGATTGAGGGCAGGAGGAGAAGGGGGCAACAGAGGACGAGATGGTTGGATGGCATCACCGACTCAATGGACATGAGTTTGAGCAAACTCCGGGAGACAGTGAAAGACAGGGAGCCTGTCGTGCTACAGTCCATGGGTCACAAAGAGTCAGACACAACTGAGCGACTGAACGACAGAGGAACCACAAGTCTGCCCCATCCTCTGGCAGCCACTCTCCCAAATGTCATTAAAACCACATCCTGGAGTGACCGGGCTGTGGTCTCTGAGCTTCCAGAGTGTGGTCCAGACTGAGGAGTGGGCAGAGGTTCCCCGTGCAGCCCAGGTCCTCTCGCACAAGCCCTGGGGGCCTCTCCGTCCTCGCTCCCCATCTGTGAAATGGGATCATAATATGCCCTGGGGCTGCTGCGAGGACAGAGGAGCAGATAGTGTGCAGGGCTGGGGAGGGTGCTGGCTCAGAGAAGGCATCAAAAACGAGAAGGAAGGCAAACCACAGCTCCCACCAGCCTTCCGTGCAGGCCCTCGCTTATCCTCAAGGCCAGTGGAGACCAGGCTGCCGCTCCCCTGTTGTCGCTATCAGTGAGGGCCCTGAGGCTCGGTCAGCAGACTCTGGCACGGAAACCCTGCTGCTCATCAAGGAAGCTTCTAGGGCCCTTTTCATCCTGCCTCAGGTGGTTTCTTGGGGGCACCTCCCTCGATTAGCAACTGTTAGAATCTGCCCTTTGGAACTCAGGGAAGGTCATGGAATCTAGAGTCTTGCCTACAAGAAATGGCAGGATGGGCGGGGGGGATGCAGGGAACGGTGGTGCAAAAAGGCTTCTGTGCCCAGGAGCTGCCCAGGGTCGTGCTCGGTTTCAGCCTCAGCCTCCAAGTCCCCAGCCATGCCTTCTACTCTGTCCTGAACCAGTGGAGGAAATGAGCCTGTGAGAGCACCCTGCGGTCTCACCCAGGATTCTGCAGAACCATCCTTGTCTAGCTCCCACTCTGGCTGACCCTACAGGGATCTTGGGCTCCCAAATCACGGCGGATGAGGACTGCAGCCATGAAATGAAGACACTTGCTCCTTGGAAGAAAAGCTAGACAGCATATTAAAAGCAGAGACATCACTCTGTCGACAAAGGTCCCTATAGTCAAAGCTATGGTTTTTCTGGTAGTCGTGTACGGGTATGAGTTGGACCATAAAGAAGGCTGAGCACCAAAGAACTGATGCTTTCGAACTGTGGTGCTGGAGAAGACTCTTGAGAGTCCCTTGGACAGCAAGGAGATCAAACAAGTCAATCTTAAAGGAAATCAACCTTGAATATTCATTGGAAGGACTGATGCTAAAGCTGATACTTTGGCCACCTGATGTGAAGAGCTGACTCACTGGAAAAAAAGACCCTGATGCTGGGAAAGATTGAAGGCAAAAGAAGAAGGCAGCAGAGGATGAGATGGCTGGATGGCATCACTAACTCTGTGGACATGAGTTTAAGCAACCTGCAGGAGATGAGGGACAGGGAAGCTAGGCGTGCTGCAGCCCATGGGGTGGCAAAGAGCTGGATATATCTTAACGACTGAACAACAACAATCCCTGGCTAGCACCCAGTCTGGCTGACGCTGCCAGGGCAGTAAGTGCCCCTCTTTTAATCAGGTGCATCCAGGGGTTGCATAAGGAGATAAGGTGTCACCGAGACAGCCTGCCTTGGCTTCATGACTGTCAGCTGCACCATCCTCTGTGCCCCGACCTCAGCCTCTATCAGACTTGCCACATGGCCACTTGAGAGCTGACTTGGTCCACCTCCAGGGCGATGGGCTTATCCCCTCCTGCAGTCAGCCCCCTGGCCGGCCCCCGACCCCCATCGGCCAAGCCCTGCCAGCCGAACGACCTCTCCTGGTTGTCAGGGATACCCATCCACAAAGGCAAGACCCCAGCGAATGGTAAGAACCAGGCAAGCGGGCAAGCGAGGGGGGCCCTGAAGTGCAGGAACCAGTTAACACCTGGCATGCAAAACAGTTCCACTTACAACAGCATCAGAGACAGACCACCAGGGATAAATCTAACCAAGCAGGCACACCAGCGCGCGGAGAACTACGTATCCCTGCAGAAGGACACGAAGGAAGAAAGACCTAAATAAACAGAAAGACGTGCCGTGTTCCTGGACTGGAAGACTTAGTACTGTTAAGATGACTGTCCTACCCAATTCTGAAACTCAATGCAATCCCTACCAAAATCCCAACAGCAATTCTTACAGAAATATAACATCCACCCTAAAATTCATATGGACTCTCAAAGGACCCCGAAGAGCCAAAACAATCTTGAAAAGGCAAGAACAAACAGCTACAGCACACAGCGTGATACTGGCGCATAGCCTAGACACACAGAGCCCAAAACACACCCTCAGCCGACAGTGAGCTGGCGTTCATTCAGTGGGGAGCCAAGAGTGGGCCTCCCTGGTGACTCAGACGGTAAAGCATCTGCTTGCAACATGGGAGACCCGGGTTCGATCCCTGGGTCAAGAAGATCCTCTGAAGAAGGATATGGCCACCCAACTCCAGTATTCTTGCCTGGAGAATTCCAAGGACAGAGGAGCCTGGCGGGCTACAGTCCAGGGGGTCTCAAAGAGTCGGACACAACTGAGTGACTTTCACTTTCCCTTTTTCAAAAAGTGGACAGTAAGAGCGAAGGGAGAATCAACACCACAAGAGCTCAAGGTCACTCCACTGGTCACCGATCCCACCGTGGTAGCTGGTCTCGAGGGAGATCAGTGAATGCGCTGATGAATGACGGTGAGCCTGGAAGGCTCAAAGATTAACGAATCACAGTGAACAAATGAGAGATGAGAAGCGGGGCACTGGTCAGCAGTGAAACGGAAACTGTTAGTCGTTCAGTCCTGTCTGACTCTCTGCAACCCCATGGAAAGCAGCCCGCCAGGCTCCTCTGTCCATGGGGATTCTCCAAGCAAGAATACTGGAAGGGGTTGCCATGCCCTCCTCCAGGGGATCTTCCCAACCCAGGGATGGAACCCGCGTCTCTTATGTCTCCTCTATGGGTAGGCAGGCTCCTTAGCAGCCTGGGAAGCCCCACCAGACACCTGTGCCAACAATAAGACCCCTCAGAAGTACTCAGGCCCCTAATACATATGGGCTCATTCCCCCTCCCTGAATCTCTCAGAGCATCATTTTAAAATAATTGTCTTGACCCTAGGGGTCATCAAACCAGTTCTGTAAGCTATGATCGGCACATTTCTCCAATGACATGAAGCAGAATCATATAGGAGAAGTCCATGTGCTTCATGGAGGATCCCATCCTCCCCTCCAGACTAAGGATACTGGCTCGGAAACAGGCAGGGGTGCTGATCTATGAGGGAGGAGTGGGACAAGCTCTGATATTCTGCTCTCAGCCACACACTTTTTTTTTTTTTTTTGACAGCTTGATTGAGATAGAATTCACATTCCATGCAATTCACCCTTTGACAGGGTGCAATTCAATGATTTGGGGTATATTCATAGAATTTTGGAAACATCACTGCAATCAATTTAATAACGTTCCCATCACCCCACAAAGAAGCCCTAGGCCCATTAGCGGTCACTCCTGTCTCTCCTGCCCACAGCCCCTGTCAATCACTAGTCTAGTTCCTGTCTCTGTGGATTTGCCTCTTCTGGACACACCATTCGAAAGGAATCGTACAACATGCGGCCTTTTTTGCTTCTGGCTTCTCTCACTGAGCATCAGGATTTCAAGGTTGACCCATAATGCAGCCTGTATCACTACATTGCTCCTTTTTACTGCCAAATAGAATTCCACCGTATGGGGCTTCCCTGGTGGCTCAGCGGTAAAGAACCAGCTTGTGATGCAGGAGATTAGGATTCAATCCCTGGGTCAGGAAGATCCCCTGGAGGAAGACATGACAATCCCCTTCAGTGTTCTTGCCTGGGGAATCCCATGGACACAGGAGCCTGGCAGGCTGCAGTCCATAGGATCAGACACAGCTCAGCGACTAAAAAACCATCACCACCTTCCACCATATGGGGAGGGCACAGCGTGTGTTTCCATCAGCTACTGATGGACATCCGAGCTGTCTCCACTTCGTGGCAATCTCGAACAAGGAGCAAAGACCTGACACGACCTTTAAACAAACACCAGTCTCTTCAGGGACAGCACTCACACGCCGCTTCTGATCAAGCCAGCTAAGTGCTTACAGAAAGGATATTCTTTTCTTCCTAGGGATTTTTCTAAACAAGAAAATTAAGAGCAGCCTACAAGCAGGGCTCTCAGAAAGAAAATCTAAATAATAATTGTAGAAATGTGTCCTTGTGACGGGGCCCAAGCAAAAAATAAAACCAAGCCCAGCTGCACACAATAAGATTGAAATGCTGTGTGCGTCTCCAACAAAATTTCAAATCATTAAAATCTCATTATACTAATAATATGTTTTCTGGATCGACTTGACTAAAACACTCTCTTCCCCTAACAAAGTGGAGACGTTCCCAGAAACGGTCGCAGCGCAGGGAGTTTGAGGAGGAAGTGCAATCCCCTGGGACACCTGGTCTCCCGGCCCATCTCTGCACATTTTTTGCTGTCTGGACCCGATCGGACGACTGGCAGAAATTGTTGTTCTGGCCAAAGAGTTTACTTAGGTTTTTCCATGAGATGTTATGGAAAAATCTGAATGAACTTTTTGGCCAGCCCAACACAACGACTGTGCTCTAGCTTCTGAGCTCTCCTCCCTTCACTTGGGTTCTTTTTTGCATATTTATTTTATTTTTTTATTTATTTGGCTGCACCGGGTCTTAGTCTCGGCACACAGCATCTTTGACCTTCCCTGAGGCACGAGGGATCTTTAGGATCTTTACAGTATGCGGAATCTAGTTCCCTGACCGGGGATGGAACCCTGCCCCCCTGTATTAGGAGCGAGGAGTCTCAGCCACTGGACCACCAGGGAAGTCCCTTCACTTGTGTTCTTCTCTCAAGTTTTCTTAAATAAATGCAAGCAACCATCCAAATATTAATAGGCCATGATATTTTATTCCTTCTGTTCAGTTACTGCCGCCCGCAGCCTTCACTTTCTGCACCTGTTCTGTATTTGATGGATACAGTGGGGAGTGGCCACAATGGTAATTTTGATGAGACCGATGGTTAACATCTAGGTAGAGCTCATGATGTGCGAGCCTAGGCATTCTCCTAAATTTTCACAATTATAATTTTCAAAGTGAGCAGAAACATATAAAGAACTTGGCCGTGAACACCTGCACACCACTGCCTGGAGTCTGACATTTTTCTGTAATTATTTCACTGTGTATCCATCAATCCATCGCTCTATCTAGCAATCTATCTGTATTAACAAATTATGACAGATGCGTGGCTTAAAACAATATATATTTATTATCTTAGAGTTCTGGGGGGTCAGAAGTCCAATTGACTTGGGTACCAGTTCCACTTCTGAGCACCAGCTGTGATTCTAACACAGGTTCCAATGTGTATGGGGTTTTTGTCCACATCAAGCAATTCTCAAGCGCTGGCTGGCTGCCTAACAATTCAATTTCACTCTCTCTGTATAAAATACATAACCAATAAGGACCTAAATTTTGCTGGCTAAACCCCTGGTGTCAGGAGGGCTGTGTTCCCTCTGGAGGGTGTAGGAGAATCTGTTTCTTGGTTTTTCCAGCTTCTACAGGTGCCCACGTTCCCTGGCTCGTGGTCCTGTATCACTCCAACTTTTGTTTCCACTGACACATCTCTTTCCCTTACACAGCCCTCCTGCCTTCCTTCTATAAGGACCCTGTGCCCACTGGGATAATCCAGGATCATCGCCCCACCCTAGCCCCTCAACTCAATCACATCTGCTAAGTCCTTTGACCATGTAAGGTGATGGAGTTAAGACTCTGGGTAACGGGATATGGACATCTCTGGGGACATCTCTGTGATCAGCCTGCCACACCATCATAACGTTCATGCATTTCAGACTAAACTCCAGACAGAGATACTCTGCCCCTAAACATACACATCTCTATCTAAAGTGCTGTATTTATTTATAATTCTTTTTTTCGAGTTGAAATGCGCATACATTGAAATCCACATCAAGATAGAGGACATCCCTATCAAGATAGAGGATATCCTCACAGCAACAGAGGATGCCATCTGCCCCTCCCCAGCCAGGTCAGCCCACCCCCGAGGCAACCAGCAGAGATTAGCTGCGTGCATCTAGACCTCCTCCTCCTGAGAAACGGGGCCACGGTGTGCACTCCTTGGGCCTGGCTTCTGCTGGCACCGCGGTTTGGAGCATCCTGGCGCTGTGCGCGCTGGTCACGGGTTCCTTCTCATCCCGGGAGCCCCGCCCACTTCTCTATCCTCCTGTTGACGGGCGGCCGAACTGTCTCCGGGGTTAGGTTACCGTGAATAGAGCTGCTATAAACATCGTGCTACAAGGCTTCATAAGCACACAGGTGTCTGTGTCTCTTGAGTATCTCATATTGGAACTGCTGGGTCACAGGGAGGAGGGAGGTTTAATTTTTCAAGAAACTACCAAACTGATGCCCTAAGTTTCGGCTCCACTGTAAACCCCACCTCCAGCGTGTATGAACCTTCCATCTGCTCCACTTTCTCCCTGAATTGCGGTGAGATCATTTCAGCCATGCTGGCAGGTGTGGAGTGTGTCTCTCTGCTTCTAATTTGTGGTTCGTTTCCCGGGTGACTAATGATGCTGAGCTGAGGTCTTTTCCAGATGCATGTTAGTCATTTGTATATCATCTCGGATGGAACATCTGTTCAAACCTTTATTCTTTTACTGGGTTGTCTTTCTATTATCAGTTGAAGGAGTTCTTTTTATATCCTAGACACCAGTCCTTTATCAGACATGTGTTTTGGAAATTGTGATAATGGTGATTTGTAATAAGAAATACATATATCTGATCTTCATCCAAATTCCTGGCCCTAGGTCCTAAACCCTAGGAATTTCCTAAGTGATGAGAGCAATAAAGGCATCTTATGTGAATGGGGCAAGTTGTGCAAAGCCCCTAGGTACTCTAAGGATGGGGGTGGAGGCCAGGGGACCCAACCATGTGGTCAGAGAGTTGGTACTTGCAGGCACTCCACCAAATTTCCGGGGAGGAGAGAAGGGCTAGAGATGGACCTGCTCAGTCTCTAATGGTCAGGGAGTTCATCACCCGTGCCTACGTAATGAAGCCTTTACAAAAGCCCAGAAGGACTGGGTACAGAGAGGCTCCAGGTTGGTGAACAAAGTAGGTACTGGGGGGCACCCCTTCCCACATGCCTCACCCTGCATCTCTTCCATCCGACTGTCCCTGAGTTACATATCTTTATGATAAACCAGCAACCTACTGAGTACAATGTTCCTCTGAGTTCAGTGAGCTGCTCTAGCAAAGTAATCAAACCCAAGGAGGGGGTTGTTTTATACCCAGTCAGTTGGAAGCACAGGTGACAACTTGGACTCATGATCAGCAGCCAAAGTCGGGGGCGGTCTCGCGGGACGGAACCCTTGACTTGTGGCGTCGGGCGCCGTCTCTGGGTGGCGTCTGAACTGAGTATTTCTCACTTGAGGTATTTACAATGTTGTGTTACTTTCTGAGCATACAGCACAGCGGGGCTTCCCTGGCGGCTCCGACGGCAGAGAATCTGCCTGCAACGCAGGAGACCTGGGTTCAACCCCTGGATCAAGAGGATCCCCTGGAGAAGGAATGGCCACCCACTCCAGTATTCCTGCCTGGAGAAGTCCACAGACAGAGAAGCCTGGTGGCTTACAGTCCACGGGGTGGCAAAAGGTCGGAGACGAATGAAGCAACACTTTGACTTCACTTCATACCGCAAAGTAATTCAGTTACACAAACACCTGTATCTATTTTTTTCAGATTCTTTTTCTTCTAAGTTATTACAAAACATTGGGTAGAGTCCCCTGTGCTGCACTGTAGGTCCTGGTTCGTTATGTACTTTATACAGAGAGAATGGCATTGAATTGTTGGGCAGCTGGCTAGTTCTGGAGAATTGCATGATGTGGATTAAAAAAAATCCCCACACACATCAGAATTGGCGTCAGAATCACAGCCGGTGCTCAGAAGTGGAATTGGTACCCAAGTCATGGGAATATTTCCTTCCACGCGATCACTTGATCAGACCCAGCTGAACTTATATAATTTCATTGAATAACCCAATTCCCCCAAATATCCTTTACGTATTCTTTATAGAAGAGGAAACTGAGGCACGGGGTAGAGAAGTATCTTGCCCAGGTCCGGGCCCCCGAGAGCAGCAGAACAAGTTGTGACCCTCAAAGGTAGGTCCCCAGGTCAGCAGCCTTAACCACTATGCAGAGTGCCTCTTGCTCATGCAGCAAATAAACAAGGACTGTGGTAAGTGGCATTTCTTATCTCTGGAGAGGGGATGGTGACACACCAGGCCGGGGGACCCAGATGAGCCGGGCGCTGGCCACAGAGCCCATAGCCTCTGGGAGGAAGGCACGGGACATGGTGGGCAAGTGGGCAGCACGGGGCTCATCTTCAAGCCAACAGGGCAGGAAAAGAGGGCATGTGAGGGCCCCGAGCCAAGGAATATGGGGGATGGGCCAGGCGCCGGGCGGGCTGCGGAGGGCAGCAGCCTGGCCGGGGTCCCGGAGCAGCACAAAGCCGCTGGGGTTCTGCCTTCTTTCTGCAAATGGCAACGAGTCCATTCAGCACAAAGTGGATCTCGTTTGTCTCCAGAGCATCTCTCTACCATCGGGGCTGAGTGTACCTCATGCCAGGAATGATAATGACTTTGCTGCAGACCAGCTGGAAAGGTTACTGGCATCTGAATGGCTCTTCCAGTTGACAAGGTTGGTGGAGATCAAGAGCCAAGGCTGCCAAGGTTTTAATCTCACCGGCCCAGCAGGGTAACCTCCTGCAGAGGACTTTACTTCTCTGGGCCTCTGTTTGCTCATCTGAAAAATGGGAATAACTAAGAAGTATCCACTTATCAGCTGTGTGTGAGGATTAACTGAGTCATGGGTGGAGTGGTTAGTGCTGTGCCTAGAATATTCCAGGTGCCAACAAGCCTCAGCTGTGAGCCCTGACCTGAGTGGACTCTGTTCTGGGTAATAAAAAAAAAAATCTTTCCCTCACTTCTTAGATGAATGCCTTTTAAGCTTGTATATATTAAGGTCTTACTTTAAAAGTAAGGTATGTCTTTCAAAGTTAAGACTTTACTTCATTCAGGTCTCACTTTGAAAGATAATATTAATTTTCAAAACAAAAAACAGAGAGATGAAGACACTTTGAGGCTTTGGGAAAGTTGTCCTTCCAAGTCTATTTATACCAACAATGAATTCTGACCACCACAAGCCTGGTGTCCTCTTCCCAGCCTGCTCAAAGGATACTCTGCCCCCATACTTAAAGCAGCACCTGGATGCTTCTAGCAGATTCCATGGTGATAGGAGAAGCAGCAAACACCAAGGGTGGCCTTGGCTCCATCGAACCAGACAGCTGCTTCCGGGACTGCTGGATTCAAGGAAGCCCTGAGACTCAGGAAACCGTCAGTCCCTCTTCACCTTGTTAATAACTCAATATTAAACTAAAAGCTTAGTTTAAGCTTTAGTTGAGAAGATCCCCTGGAGTAGGAAATGGCAATCCACTCCAGTATTCTTGCCTGGAAAATCCCATGGACAGAGGAGCCTGGCGGGGTACAGTCTGTGGGGTCACAGAGTCGGAGACAACTGAGCGACTAACACTTCCTTCACTTTTCAAACTAAAAGCTAGATCCTTTGGAACTAACTTTTCAGATGAAAGTATGAAAACAACAGGTGTCAACTATTAAGATGGTGTTACTTGGGGAAACCAACATCCCTGACCCACTGCTTGATGAGCAAGTAAAGCTTCAAAGACGCAGACCAAGGACAATCATTTTGAAACACCCAAGCTTGACAAGCAAGCGTTCCAACTGCTAACCTGCAAACATAAGAATCTGCTCAGATGCTTCCTTAGGCTGCTGGCAAGGAAGCACCATCAGGGGGCCAGGCTGGGCGAGGATGGCTGCTGAGCCGGTCTCACCCACAAGGACCACTGAACCCCAGCTCAGAAACACCTGCTGCCTCGCAGACACAGGGATTCCCACTTCTCGGCAGCGCACAGCTCAAGGGAGCGTGCACGATGCTTCCTGGCCACACTTGGGCAGGACAAGAGGTAGGATCCCAACATTCCCCGAAAGGCAAACGACTTAAAGGGTTTGTGTCCCTCTGACACCAACCACCCACTAACACCTGCATGGGACACACCGTGAGAGAAGCAGCCCAGAGCTGCTGACATGATGCAGGACCAGAGTGAGAAGAGGCTTCTATTCCGGAGAAGACACTCACTCAGCAGTGAACCCACCCATACCCACACCAGGCTTGACTAACTTGGTCCCAGCATCGTTTCCCCAGCCCAGATGCAGCCTCAGAATCCTTCATAACACACAGGCAGACAGTCATTACCACTTGAATTGTCAGAAGGAAAAGGGCTGCCAGCCCAGCCCTACCAGGAACCAGCTCTGTGTCAATATCGTACCTGTCAACATTATCAGTAACACTTGCTTCCCTGGTGGCTCAGACAGTAAAGAATCTGCCTGCAATGTAGGAGACCCGGGTTCGATCCCTGGGTCAGGAAGATCCCCTGGAAGGGAATGGCAACCCAGTCCAGTACTCTTGCCTGAAAAATTCCAGAGACAGAGGAGCCTGGTGGGCACCGTGGGGTTGCAAAGAGCTGGACATGACTGAAGAGACTCAGCATGCGCTTACGAGCACTCAGTTGCTGATAAGACCTTCATCACATTGTCTCCTCACATCACCTAAGGGCAAGAGTCATCGTGATCCACCTGGGCTCGGTCAGGCAAAGAGGCTGACAGACACGGAGGAACAGGCCCTCAGAGCAAGGATGTGAGTAGAGCTGGCTCCAGCCACCGGCAAGCTGTCTCCCCAAGAAATGCACTGCCTTTCCAGGAACCAGAGAGGCCTCGTGGCTCAGAAATGCAGAGCTGGTGTCTCCCCCACATTCTTCCAACTCACAAATGAGGAAGTGATGCCCCAAAGCTGTAACACAAAGATGGCAAACCGCACTGCGTTATCAAAGGGGACTCCACGACCCGGACGCTTGGAGAAAGAAGGCAGAAAATGAAAGCGCCCCCGGCCTCCAGGAGCCGGTCATGTGACGCCCCAGATGCTGTGAGTGCCAGAAACCAGAAGGTGCTAGAGCCTGCCCCCATTCCATTTGCTCTTCCAACCAGGAAGCGGCACCTCCTTTAACGCTACTAACAAGGAGCATCTCCAGCCATTAAAAAAAAGAATGAAATAAGGCCATCGGCAGCAACGCGGATAAACCTGGAGATGATCATGCTGAGTGGAGCGAGCCAGACAAAGACAAATATCATATGATGCTGCTTACACGTGGGATCTAGAAAAAATGATACAAATGAATTTTACTCACAAAACAGAAACGGACTCAGAGACACAGAAGTCATATTTATGGTTACTAAATGGGAAAGGGTAAGGATAAATTTGAAGTTTGAGATTAACATACACACATCGCTATATATAAAATAATCTAAAAAACCTACCATATAGCATTGGGAACTATATTTAATATCTTATAATAACCTATAAAGGACAAGAATCCGAGAAAAGAATAAAAGTATGTATATATATATATATGAGCTTCCCAGGTGGTGCTAGTGCTAAGAACCCACCTGCCAATGCCGGAGACATAAGAGACACGGGTTTGATTCCTGGGTCAGGAAGATCCCCTAAAGGAGGGTATGGCAACCCACTCCAGTATTCTTGCCCCTGGACAGAGGAGTCTGGCGGGCTACAGTCCACAGAGTTGGAAAGAGTTGGACATGACTGAAGTGACTTAGCACGGACGTAGGCATATATATGTGTCATTGTTCAGTCACTCAGTCATGTCCAACTCTTTGAGACCCCATGGATTGCAGCATGTCAGGCTTCCCTGTCCTTCACTATTTCCCGGAGGTTGTTCAAACTCATGCCCATCGAGTCGATGATGCCATCCAACCATCTCATCCTTTGTCATCCCCTTCTCCTCTTG
This sequence comes from Bubalus kerabau, assembly GCF_029407905.1. Lineage (NCBI taxonomy): Eukaryota > Metazoa > Chordata > Mammalia > Artiodactyla > Bovidae > Bubalus > Bubalus kerabau. Next base: position 5,298,499 of record NC_073624.1, read on the forward strand.
TGTATATATAACCGAATCAGTTTGCTATACACCAAAAACTAAGATGACATTGTCAATCAACTATACTTTAAAAAATAAAGCAACATTTCAATGAGTCAGAAGCGACTAAAAGCTCCTACAATTGATTGCAGTTCACATTTATATTCTCTTCCCCCAATAGCACTGAGTTCCGGCCATCAGATTAACACCACTGGGTCAACAAATGTCTGTAAGGCACTCCTGGACTTACTAATGGGCTTCCCTGGTAGCTCAGCTGGTAAAGAATCTGCCTGCAATGCAAAAGACCCTGGTTCAATTCCTGGGTCGGGAAGATCCCCTGGAGAAGGCATAGGCTACCCACTCCAGTATTCATCAGCTTCCCTGGTAGCTCAGCTGGTAAAGAAGCCACACACAATGCAGGAAACCTGGATTCGATCCCTGGGTTTGGAAGATCCCCTGCAGGAGGGCATGGCAACCCACCCCAGTATTCTTGCCTGGAGAATCCCCATCGACAGAGGAGCCTGGTGGGCTACGGTCCATGGGGTTGCAAAGAGTCAGACACGACTGAGCAACTAAGCACTACACAGACTTACTAAATGTCTCTTCAGTCACTACATAATCTAGTAAATAATAAATATACTCATTAGGAAGTAAAGCCATTTTTCATCTGAAACCTAAAAGGTCAGGCGTATGGCTAATAGAAGGAGAAAACATGCTTTCTTCAGGTATATCTTTGCTGCAATGGAACCGCACATTTTAAAACAAGAAAATAGCTGGGTAAAAGTACCTGCCCTCTGCTGACCACAGCAGGGGGGAAATCCATCACACAGAGTACTTAAAATCCGCTCACAGCTGGCGCTCACCCACTTACATCCGCTAACCATCCTTTAATTATTCTGACGACTGGACAGGGAGCGCGAGGGTAAGCAACTTCGGGATGTACAATAAATATTAATTCCATGGACTGGGGACAGGAATTCAAAGCTGAGCTCCTCTGATGAGTGTGGGGTTGCCAAGGCGACCTGACTCTCCTGGGACCACTCAGGTATAACCAAGATGCTAGGAGGACCACAGAGAGTTTGCTGAAAGGTAATGAACACAAAGTCATCACTCCGGGCCCAGCATCTCTACCGAAGCAAAGTTTCCTAGAGATTTCAGCAGATGGCCAGGAAAAAATAAAAAGCCCAGCGTGGGACATGCTGACGTGCCTACGTGCTTCTGTCTGAAATGCCCCAGGTGCATCTGGACAACAGTGGAACAAAGAGAAATGTTGGATCTGAAGATTATAAACAGAATAATAAGCAAAGGAAACCTGACAAAGCCATACCAAGCCCCCCTGAAAGCCACTTCCTCTCAGCCACAGAGAGAGAGGAAGACAGAGAAGTGATTTCCAGTGACTCCCCAAGGAGCGTGTACATTACAGGGGCCGACAGACTGACCCCCTCTCGGACCAAAAGCAGCTCCCACGGGCAGGGGCAGCCCTGCTCAGAGAGGATGCATGAGGGTTTGGAGCGAGAGACATGGCAGGGTCTGTTGGGAAGCTCACAGCCCACTGGATTCAAACAGGACCCACACTGACTTCTCTTCCCACTGAATCTTCTAGAGCCCACTGGGTACATGGCCCCAGTCCCTCAACCGCTCACCTCCCTCCCCTTCTTACCAGCCACCCTCTTTCTCTCCTTGCACATCAGGAGGTCCAACCCACAGTCACTGTGATCTGTAGCGATCACTTCCTAAGCGTCTTGTCCCTCATCAAGGTGATCATGTCAGTAAAGAGCCCCAGGTACATCCTACCTCCCTGGACAAAGGGGACCATACTCAGTACAAATCTCTTCCCTTCGTCTTGTGGCAAAGAAAGACACTATTCCATTCTTATTTTCAAAGGTACGTGGGATGGTGTGCTGAGATCTGCCTAAAAGAGGATGTGGAAATCACTTCGAAGTCACCATCTGCCCCCAATAAGCTTTTTATGCAAAAGACCCCGAAAAGCTGTGAACTCCACACCTCCCCAGGTGCCTCAGCCCCGGGAGTAACTGGGAGCAGGGTCAGGGGCCCTGGAGAAAGGTGGGGCCTCATCTAACCTGTTTCTATGCAAAGTTCCTTCCATCTCAGAGCAGCCTCTGGGTCGTTGCCCCTACATCAAGCCCTGCAGCTGCGGCTTCCTCACATCTCAGGAATCCTGCTGCTCCCAGCCCCGTACACTGCCTCCAGGAAGCCCACCCTGCCTGCACCTACACTCCAGCTGTTTCCTTACCAGTCGCCCCAATCCAGTTCACTCCACACCAGACTCTCTAAAGTAGTAGGGATATCGATTGGACACTGGCGCCCACTATTCACCAAGGATGATAGGGTCCGGTAACCACTCCAGCCTGTCCTGAGGCTGACCTTGGCCCACAAACCACACCACAGTCTGGCCACTCTGAATGGCCTGCACTTCCCCAGCAGGATTAGCTGGGGCCTCCTTCATGGCCCCTCTGATTCAGACTGGGTGTCCCCCCGGGTATCCATCACCATACCTGCCCCCGGCCCCACAGCGCCCAGACTCCTGAGGACAGGCCTGGGTCAGGTCCCTGCAGGCAACCAGCTCCCAGCTGCCAGGTCAAGATTCTCCCCTGCTGTGTCCTTAGGTCCTGGGAGCTCCGGGAGCCTCTTTCCTCTGCTGTCCTGGGACGGAGGCGAGAGGGCCTTCACCTCCCCACCCCCACCTCCCATCCGTCTCCCACCCAGAGCAATTATGGAGGACTCAACTGCAATTTCCTCTGAACTTTCACAGAAGTCTTCCGTGTCTCCTCACTCTCCGTCCAGAGAGGAGGGGGTCTGCCGGGGACACCCCATCTCGCTCCAGAACCCCTACCCCCAGGTGACTCTGTGTTTGGGCCACACCTGCTTGTAACCAGCTGGCCCAGCACAGGTACCTGGCCCCCGTGGGCAGTCCAGATTCTCCCCCTTAGGAAACTGAGCTGAGAGTTTGAAAGAAAGTGAAGTTGCTCAGTTGTGTCCCACTCTTTGCAACCCCATGGACTGTAGCCTACCAGGCTCCTCCGTCCATGGGATTTTCCAGGCAAGAATACTGGCGTGGATTGCCATTTCCTTCTCCAGGGGATCTTCCCGACCCAGGGATCGAATCCGGGTCTCCTGAATTGCAGGCAGACTCTTTACTGTCTGAGCCACCAGGGAAGTCCAAGCTGAGAACCACTGGTTTAAACTGCAGCTACCAGGTAAGGTTGTGTTTCCTCAACCATAAAGTGAGGGCAAAAGTCCCGCCTTGCAGGTAACTTGTGGGCAGGTGAGAAGTCTTCCCCTTGCCGGGCACCTCTGTCCAGGTGCTCTTCTTACGGAGAAGGGTTGATGTGGGATGGTGTTTGGGGACAGCCCAGAGTCCACGCAGCTGGTCCCTCTGTAAAGAACAGGGCGAACCGAAGGGAACACACTGGGGTCAGCAGAGCTGGTTTCGACTGAGAGTGTCTCCTGGAAGTTATTTAAAACCCAGAAAAGCAACTCAATACTTTCAACACTCAGTGCAAAGTTGCAGCCACCTGGTGTCTCTTTATATCTAGTTCCTGAGGTTTCAGTCAATGTCTTGCTCATTTATCTCTATGTGCGCATCAAGGGCTCAGAAGACGACCAGGGTGAAGAAAATCAGAAGACAAGTCGCAGGGCCAGAGAAAGTGTTTACCAAAGATGCATCTGATAAACGATTTGTATCTAAAATACACCAAGAAGTCCTAAAACTCAGCTACAAGAAATCAAACCACTTGATTTAAAGAATAAGGGACTTCCCTGGCAGGTCCAGTGGTTAAGACGCCGAGTTGCCAAGGCAGGGGCACGGTTCAATCCCTGGTCGGGGAACTAAGATCCCACATGCCACAAGGCATGGCCAAAACAAAAAAAATAAAGGATACATTAAAAAAAAAAATGGGCCAAAGATCTGAGCGGACACTTTGCCAAAGAAGCTGTACAGATGACACATGAGCCTAGAAAAAGAAGCTCCACATCATGTCATTAGAGAATGAGGACCTAAAACTGCTGTAAAAAATATAATTACAAAAAGAAAGCAACCAGTGGACAGCAACTTCCTGAACACTTGCTTTCCCCGGAAAAGCAGGATGGACAGAGCCTCTGGCTCGGCCGTGGTGGGCTCAGCTCTCACAGGCTGGCGCTGGTCCCTGGGGTCTGGGCAGAGGGTGGAGGTCAAGGCAGGCGGGAACCTCTCAGGCAAACGGGTGGAGGCGAGCCCATCCCCACCTTCCAGCCAGGGCCTCCTGGCCCCAGAGCTGGACCCCTGCCTCTAAGGACTTTACATAGCTGCAAGGGCATCCATCCCGGGGTGCCCCCTCACCCCATCCTGGCCTGCAGGACTGCTGGGGACCCCCGCGGGGAGTCTTCCTCTGCACCTGCTCCGTCCAGCTCTTTAACCTGAACCACTTTAGTGATTGGCCCTTCACAGTCCCCGGGCTTTCTACGGGGAGTTTTGGGGTTTTTTAACTGTTCCTTTCCACTTTTCCCAGCGCCCCACTGTTCATCACAGTTCCGTTTTCTAAGCCGGGCCACCACATGACACGACTTGCTTCCCTCCCATAGACTATCACAGCCTTAATCATGCTATGAACTCACCCAGGGCACTTCCTGCAAGGGTTCCTCCAAACCCCAGCACACATTTCTGAACATGACCTCCCCTGGCAAGCGACAGGACATTCACCCCCAATACGTGCCTCGGTGCTTGTCACAGCCCGAGCTCTGCAGGGTCAAATGCCCCACGCGCCGGAATCTCTAACTTCCCAGCAGTGCGGTCCTTGTCCCGGCGCCCTCCCCCTCACCTCCACCCACACTACTGAACTCATCGTGGACTTTCTAACAAAAAGGAAATGAAACCCACCATGCAGATGGCAGCACTCGAATCACCGTCTTCCCGAAGGTCCCTGGCAGGCAAATGAGCGCCTTCCCATGGGGGGTCTGGGTGGGGCCAGGACCTGCTGCAAGTGAACCACATGAGTGGCAGGGAGGGCAGGTTGCCAAGGCAGGTTGCCAAGGCAACAGGCCCAGAGGGAGACCAGCAACTCTCCATCAATCATTCAGGACCTCATTCTCCAGCCTTCGCACCTTGGCCTCCCTCCCACTCCCCACTCCTTCCGCTCTTCCCACAAGACAGACCGAAGCCACGGAGCCCTTCCAAGGTCAGTCCTCTTGGAATTCCTGCATCCAAGCTTGATTAACATTTGTGACCTTCTGTCTGCATGGGGGGGAACCACTGAGGGTGCCAGGCACCCCAATCTTGAGAAATGAGGCAGGGGACCCAGCTAACTCACACAGCAAAGCGAAAGCAGCTGGGAGTTCCTGGCGGTCCAGTGGTTAGGACCCAGCATTTTCACTGTCCAAGGCCTGGGTTCAATCCCTGGTCAAGGAATTAAGATCCCACAAACCGTGTGGTGTGGCCAAAACAAACAGAAAAAAAAAAAAAGCTATACTACAGAAATATCTCTTTCCTTCTGCTGTTTCATGGCTATTTTGTTCATCACTGGATGATTCTGACTACTCTTGGTATATTCAAATTGAACCAGATTCGCCCTTGATTTTCTAGACGCATGCTAGTTCACAAAGGCAAAGACAAACATTTTGCTTTGGAACTTGGGGCTAGTCCATGAGTTCAGGCATTTGCTCTTCATATTTCAAGGGAGTAAATGTCACCTATAAAAAGCTGTCATCATCCAGAAGATTCCGCTGACTTGCTATTCTGTGAGAGATGGCTTTCCTGGTTCCTTCGGGTCTCAAACATCACCTGCTCTGAGGCCTTCCCCAGGCACCTGTCTGATTGCACTCTTACACTTTCTTCCTAGCAGATATTATTATAAATCTGTTTTATTTATTATGACTGAGTCCCTGGTCCACGAAAGAAGAGCCTTGTCCATCTTTTCTTCCTAGGGTCCCACGGCAGGCAATGAATGAATTGGAGAGTATATAACATTTGTGTTTATAACTGCCGTAAGGCATAAAGAGGAACCGAAATGATTTTGGTGAGCGTGACAGATCATTCCCGCTGCCCCTCTGATCTGCAGATCAGAGACACAGTGGGAATGATCTAGGGTGGGGGTAGGCCATTTATCATCTCATTTAGGAGGTGTGACTTGATAGAAGTAACGCAGCCAGTCTGGATCCTAAATGTCAGGCTTCAGAGAGGAGTGACTCATCTGCTTTGTGCAACTTGTCAACTGAAAAAAAATGCACAGCCTCAAAGTCGAGAGTTATGTTTTAATTGGTGGACAAAACTGAGGACATAAGCCTGGGACTAGGCTAGCTCTGAGAGAGGGCTCCAGAAGAGGCAAGGGAGGAGCCAGGATACACAGGAGTTTTTGCAACAAAGACCAGTGAATCCAAACATCAAAAGATCACTGTTAATTAAGGAAAAAGAGATATTTCAAGTTAAAGCATTTAGTACTTTTCTCTGTACAGATGTGAGAGCTGGGCAGTGAAGAAGGCGGAGTACCAAAGAATTGATGCTTATGAACTGTGGTGCTGGAGAAGACTCTTGAGAGTCTCTTGGACTGCAAGGAGATCAAACCCGTCAATCATAAAGGAAATCAATCCTGAATATTCATTGGAAGGACTGATGCCAAATCTGAAGTTCCAATGCTTTGGCTGACTCATTGGAAGAGACCCTGATGCTGGGAAAGATTGAAGGCGGGAGGAGAAGGGGATAACAGAGAATGAGATGGTTGGATGGCATCACCGACTCGATGGACATGAGTTTGAGCAAACTCCGGGAGTTGGCGCTGGACCGGGAGGCCTGGCGCGCTGCAGTCCATGGGGTCGCAGAGAGTCGGACTCGACTGAGCGACTGACAGCAACAGTGCACGGGAAGCTGCCCAGGCCCACGCCCGGAGGAGTCGCCCCGCAGCTCCTGAGGCCAGCGTCCCGCGCTTCCGGGGCTGAGTCACGGGGAGGGGGTGGGGGGTGCAGGGGCTGCTCAGCAGGATTTGTCTCCATCCTGAATGTCCTCCTCCGGGCGCAATTCCACATCCTTTCACTTACTGATACGGCAGACAGCATTTTTTTCATTGATAAACTAAAGGTGAAAGGCCCTGCCCTCAGGGGGAACCATCTAATGTGGGAGAACTGTCACCGGCGGGAGATGCACGGACACACACACGGACACACACACGGATACACACACACAAGGACACACACACACACGGACACACACACATGGACATACACACACATGGACACACACACACACGGACACACACACATGGACACACACACACATGGACACACACACACAAGGACACACACACACGGACACACACACACACGGACACACATACACGGACACACACACACACACGGACACACACACCCCCGAGCGGAAGGTGTGTCAGTGTCTGTACATCTGCTCAGCCCTCAAGGTAATAGGTCACAGACATCCCCAGGAATACACATGTCAAAGAGAGAAATTAACATGGGACCACATGAGCCTGCAAGCCTGTCCTTGGGGTACACATGTTCCTGGGGGGTACATTAGCCTGGCAGGCACAGGAAGACTCTCTAAAGCACAGTCAGGCTCCCGGTGGTTTAAAGACCTCACTGGACACCCCTGACTCGGGATTCTCTCTCCCAAGGTCCAGACTGTGGCCAGCTCCCACCAGCCTGGTTCACAGCCAGCGCAGCACTACCCACCCTCACCCGCAGGAAATCTGGGCCCGGGGAAAGACTCCCCTGGCCAGAACAAAGGGAAAAACCAAGAATGCAGTCCAGGGAGAGGCCCAGGGAACAGCCGTGTTTAAAGAACACAAACAAGAGGCCCGAAGTCACATCTCCACAGCTCTTAAAAATTGTAAGAGGTGGCAGGAAGTTTTTTAGGATAATTTTCGTGGACACGTGGAGGCAAACATGGAGGGGCCTCTGCAGTCCGTTCGGGCGGGCCTCGCGGCCTCGGGCATCCCTTTCCTCCTCCCCTCTCACCCAGGCTGGGGGCGCAATCCGTGCAGTGCACCGCACCCCGAAAACCAGCGGACTCCCAGCAGTAGGCTCATCCCTCAGTGGTGCCCAATAAATACTCATCGAGCGGCCCCCAGGCAGGGCTGAACGCGCGGGCCTGCGGCCGGGGGAGGAGGCTAAAGAAATGGCTGGTGACCCGGGCCGCGGTGGGCGCAGGGCTGTCTCCAGCGGGCCGGGGGGCTCGTCCCCACGGCTGCTCAGCGTCCTGTCCTTAGCAGGAGCCGGCGATGCGCGTTTCGATGACGCCAGGAGCCCAAAGTGGGCTCCGTGAGCCGCCGGGAGAGGGGGCGCCGCCAGGTTGGCGGCTGGTTCCCGGTCTGGCGTTTAAAGGGGGTCAAGGGCTGTCCTGAAGGTCACGGCGGCGCGCTGCGCGGGCCCGGCGAGCTTGGGGAACCATGCGCGCGCGACCCGGAGCGGAGAGGCAGCGTGGTGCCCCGAGCCGCTCAATCGGGTCCGGCGGGGACTCGGGCCGCGTGGTCCCCGCTGCGCTCCATCCGGTCCAGGCGGGGCTCGGCGGTGTGCGCGCGCGGGCACGCGCGGCGGGTCGGCCGCCCGCATGGGTCTCGCGGAGCGGAGAGCGGCGCGGGCGCGGCTGGAGGCCGGCGGCGGGCGCACTCACCCTCCTTGGCCTTCTTCTTCCTCGCCAGCGTGCCGCCCAGCTTGCCGAGGAACGATTCGTCCTTCTTCATCCTGTGGGGCCGCAGGGCGGGCGAGCGCAGCGGCGCGGAGGACATGGGGGCGCGCGGGGACCCCGGTGGCCGGGCCGGGAGCAGCGCGTCTGGGAGCCGCCCTGGTCGCCTCCGCCGCCGCCGCCGCCGCCCGCTCGCCCCGGGGAGTGGCCGGGAGGGCGCGGCCCCGGCGCCGGCCCCCGCCCCCCGCCCGCCCCTGGCCCCTGGCCCCGGCGGCGTCCCGCCGCCCGAGGTCTGGCTCTGGGTCACCACGTCCAGCCCGCGAGAGCCGTCGGCGGTTCCCACGCGCCGCGTCACACTCACTCTCCAAACGCAGCAGTAGTTCCGCTCCTAAATGCCGCCAATCGGACAGACCACGGGCCCTCTGCCCCCCTTTTGTTCTGCTCGTTTAAGCCCTGGACTCGGGTGACCTTACCTGGGCGCCGGGGTGGGGGTGGGGGGTCAGCGAGGCAGCCAGGACCACCACCTTTGCACAGCCGTGCACATCAGATAAGCGCACAAATGGGTCGTTGCATTTGCTGAGCTTTTCCCCACAACCAGGCCAGGGGCTGGGGGGAGCCCTTGTGACCTGTGCCCGCCCTTTAGAAGCTTGGCACGTGGTAGGCAATGGCTACATGAGTACCCTCCTGCACACCTCGCCCTGTCCCAGAGGTGATTCCGGCAGAGGAATGAGCCCTAGTGTGGAATCAGGGGCTGGTGTTCCGGAGAAAAGCAGGGCAGGAAGACCAGAGGGGACAGTGTAGGGGGCTCCAAGGAGGAAAGAGAAGAGGAGGAGGAAGAGGTTTTCTGTGGAGGTGATGTGGTGGACTTGGGTTCTGCAGAGTTGACTCTGGGTGAGGTGAGTGGGGAAGGACTGAGCCTGGAGACCAGGTCCCAGGCTTCAACAGGAGAGATGAACAGGTTTGTGGAGAAGTTCACAGGTGGAAGGACTCCCAGGCTGGAAGGAGCGGGAAGAGTTAAGCCTGTTTCCTGCTGGGCCCAGGCCAGCGGGGCAGAGGACTTACCCAGCAGATAGAGACTATCAGAGGAGGCCTGACTGGGGAGGAGCAGGGGGTGGCCAGGTCCGGGTGTGGGTAACATTGTTTTTCTGTCTCCCCGGGAGCTGTGGAGGTTTCTTTTGGCCTGCTGATTGGTGCTAGGCCCTGCCCTCCCACGGAGAATGTGCTGACCTCAGGGGCAGAGCCTTGCCCTCCCAGAGCTGGTGATCCAGGGGGACACTCATGCCCCACAGTTAGGAATCCAGCCAGGTGGGAGGGCAGCCAGAGTGTTATGGACCAGGGTGCTTGCCCTGTTTAACTAACAGAAACTGATCAGAGGCCAGACAAGTCTTCCAGGCAGGGCTTTACTGGGGGCTCTGCTGCAGCAAGGGGGAGCAAGAACAAACCACAGGCCCCCTTCCTCACTTCCTGGGGGGTGGGCAAACTGGTTCTTTATATGGGGTGAGGGTAGGGGGTGTGTCCAGGGTCAGGTGGGAGGGGTGGCTTAGGTGGTTTATCACCCCTTAGGTGATCTGCAAGGACATCCAACCAGTCCATCCTAAAGGAAATCAGTCCTGAATATTCATTGGAAGGACTGATGCTGACGCTGAAACTCCAATACTGTGACCACCTGATGCGAAGAACTGACTCATTGGAAAAGACCCTGATGCTGGGAAAGATTGAAGGCAGGAGGAGAAGGGGGCCACAGCGGATAAGATGGTTGGATGGCATCACCGACTTGATGGACGTGAGTTTGAGCGAGCTCCGGGGGTTGGTGATGGACGGGGAGGCCTCGCGTGCTGCCGTCCATGGGGTCACAGAGAGTCGGACACGACTGAGCGACTGAACTGAACTGAACTGAGGTGATGCTGAGTGCAGGGGGCAGATGCAGTGCCTTTGCTCCTGGCTCTTCAAAAGTGGCAGTGGGGTCTTTGGGTCTCTTTGTGTCTTTTGTCCAGAACTTGCCCTAACTGCACACGCGTGCAGTTATTTTTAGTCCTGTATTGTTTCTTGGTATTTTGTTGCTGAAGGAGAAGGGTGTCCCGGTGCAGACATTGCAGCACAGTGTCCCGGGGTCCAGGCCTGTCTCAGGAAGAAGAGAAGGGATATGGATGTCTCATCCTCTCATTAGCAGCAGGCAGGATGGAGAGAACTCGAGGGAAGACCCAGGTAACCGGGAGAGGGGAGGCGAGCCAGGGATGCAGGCTGCCCGGTGTGACTGAGTGAGCGGATGAGGTAGGGGGATCAGGGATCCCTAGGAACCCTGAGGATGGTTAAAGCAAAACCCGGAGCCAGAGACCAATTCAGAAGCTACTGTAAGGGGCGAGGCCAGAGTTGCCCATGGCAGTGGCAGAAGGAAGGGACGGATAAGAATAAACTTTCAAGGCTGCAAACCACAACCCGTGGGGAATCCTTGGATGATTGGTTTAGGGACAGGGAAGGGTCAGAGGGCTCTGAGGCTTCTTAGCTGCACGGCCTGATTTGGGGTGTCACTAACCACCCTGGGGATAACACAGAAAGGTGGTGAATGTGGTCACTGAAATCCTGATGGCGTCATGGCACAGTCAAGGCTAGACTGCTCTGAATGCTGAAGGAGACTGACATCTGGGGCAGGGGTTTCTGGCCACTTTGAGAATCTGGTGCGAGGTACAGACCGTCCCCTCTAAGGAAACACACACAAGGTGCTGGACACTGTTCATGGACGCCCACGGTCAGCTCACCCTCCCACCGCCCCAGGCATAGCCACAGAACCCAGGAGGAGAGCGTGCAATCAGGAGAGGGGGAGGAAAAACAACTCTTGGGAAATAAAATAGGAAAAGCTGAGCTCCCGGGCATGGTCCTGGACGCCTTGTAATTGCCCAGTCGATGATTAATTGGATATTTCATCAGTGGCTCCAGCTTCCCAGCGGACACACAGAATTTACAATTTTCCTTAGGTCACTGCTAACTTGAACACCACAAGGACAGATTGGAGCCTACTTTAAAAGATGCCATTACCCCATGGAAGAATCTCTCTAGAAGATACTCAAGCCCTGCCAACCGCCCACCTATTTCAGAAAGGACTATTGGCTGCAGTCAAGTGATTCTCAGTTGGAAGAGGAACTGACTTGGGCCTCACATGACAATGGGGTTCTGGAATTTTGTAGACATCATGTGTGTAGAAACATAATCATGTTTCCAGTGCCAGGTGGTACGTGCTGCTGAGAAATCCATGCAAAGCAGAGACTTCTGGGTTTAGTTCATTGTCATTCCCTCCCCTGAGGTGAGGGATGGTCTGGCAGCCTCAAAGACGCTGGACCATGGGCTCTGTTTCCCTTGCACCTCTTGGACTGGAGGATAGTCTGATTTTTTTTTTTAATGGTCTTGGACCTTTGACCTTTTTTTTTTTTTTAATTTTTTGCTGCTCTGAGTCTTCATTGCCTGGGGTGGGATTTCTCTAGTTGTGACAAGCAGGATTTCCTTGCAGTGCTTGGCCTTCTCATTGTGGTGGCTTCTCCTGTTTCCGACCGCACAGACTCTAGGAGATGCTGGCTTGGAGCTTGTGGCTCCCGGACTTAGTTGCCTCTCGGTGTGTGGGATCTTTCCAGATCAGGATCGAACCCATGTCCCCTGCATTGACAGGAGGATTCTTATCCACTGTGCCACCTGGGAAGTCCTGGTTTCTTATCAAATGCAGCTTACAAGCTTTTTTACAATTATTGTGTTAGTTGTAACATATTTGTTTTTATTTTTGACTCTTGTATGCTACAGATAACAATCAAGAAATGACTTAGTGGCTGTGGATGAATTTGGGTTCCTTTTGCAGGGTTAGAGGCTGGAGGGATTAAACTAAACCCCAGAAAGTTTCCCTCGCTCCAGGCCTGGCTCCTGGGGAATTTGCCCAGTATTCTGTCCAGAGCAGTCTAACTAAAACAACTTTCCAAATTGCTTTCAGAGCAGCAAACGTCTACATTCACTTGAAGGTTGGAAAGTGCTGGTTGTTAAGAGAGAGAATTTAATGAGAAGCAGAAAAATGATCTTAGTTCCTGTCCTCACTTACTCGACATTCCATTTCTTCAGTTCAGTTCAGTTGAGCACTCAGTCGTGTCCGACTCTTTGTGACCCCATGGACTGCAGCACGCCAGGCATCCCTGTCTATCACTAACTCCCAGTTTACTCAAACTCATGTCCATTGAGTTGGTGATGCCATCCAACCATCTCATCCTCTGCTGTCCTCTTCTCCTCCTGCCTTCAATCTTTCCCAACATCAGGGTCTTTTCAACTGAGTCAGTTCTTTGAATCAGGTGGCCAAAGTATTAGAGTTTCAGCTTCAGCATCAATCCTTCCAATGAATATTCAGGACTCATTTCCTTTAGGATGGACTGGTTGCATCTCCTTGCAGTCCAAGGGACTCTCAAGAGTCTTCTCCAGCACCACAGTTCAAAAGCATCAGTTCTTCGGCGCTCAGCTTTCTTTATGGCCCAACTCTCACATCCATACATGACTACTGCAAAAACCATAGCTTTGACTAGACAGACCTTTGTTGGCAAAGTAATGTCTCTGCTTTTTAATAGGCTGTCTAAGTTGGTCATAGCTTTTCTTCCAAAGAGCAAGTGTCCTTTAATTTCACTTGCTCCTTCTAATTTCATGGCTGCAGTCACCATCTGCAGGGATTTTGGAGCCCCCCAAAATAAAGTTGTTCACTGTTTCCACTGTTTCCACATCTATTTGCCATGAAGTGATGGGACCGGATGCCATGATCTTAGTTTTCTGAATATTGAGTTTTAAGCCAACTTTTTCATGCTCCTCTTTCACTTTCATCAAGAGGCTCTTTAATTCTTCTTTGATTTCTGCCATAAGGGTGGTGTCATCTGCATATCTGAGGTTATCAATATTTCTCCTGGCAATCTTGATTCCAGTTTGTGCTTGATCCAACCCAGCATTTCGCATGATGTACTCTGCATATAAATAAGCAGGGTGGCAATATACAGCCTTGACATACTCCTTTCTCAATTTGGAACCAGTCCATTGTTCCATGTCCAGTTCTAACTGTTGCATCTTGACCTGCATACATATTTCTCAGAAGGCAGGTCAGGTGGTCTGCTATTCCCATCTCTTTAACAATTTTCCACAGTTTGTTGTGATCCACACAGTCAAAGGCTTTGGTGTAGTCAATAAAGCAGAATTAAATGTTTTTCTGGAAGTCTCTTGCTTTTTCTATGATCCAGCAGATGTTGGCAATTTGATCTCTGGTTCCTCTGCCTTTTCTAAATCCAGCTTGAACATCTGGAATTTCACAGTTCACGTATTGTTGAAGCCTGGCTTGGGGGAATATGAGCATTACTTTGCTAGCATGTGAGATGAGTGCAATTGTGTGGTAGTTTGAACATTCTTTGACATTGCCTTTCTTTTGGATTGGAATGAAAGCTAACCTTTTCCACTGCTGAGTTTTTCAAATTTGCTGACATACTGAGTGCAGCACTTTTGCAGCATTATCTTTTAAGATTTGAAAGAGCTCAGCTGGAATTCCATCACCTCCACTAGCTTTGTTCACAGCTTTGTTCCACTTCTTAGCATGCCGCATGTGTATCACCTGTGCCACGGCTTGGTATGCATTTTACATTTAGAAAATCATTATGAAAATCAGGTTACATGCAGCCACCCCTATGATAGAAAACCATTTGATTTGCTTTAAAATATATATATTTATTTATTTACTTTGGCTGTGCTGGGACTTTGTTGCTGTGTGCAGTCTTTCTCTAGCTGTAGTAGGTGGGACCTACTCTCTAGTTGCAATGCTCCGGGCTTCTCACTGTGGTGGCTTATCTTGTAGCTTCCGTGGTTGCAGCTCAGGGGCTCTAGAGCTCAGGCCCCTGAGTTGTGGTGCATGGGCTTAGTTGCTCCTTGGCATATGGGATCTTCCCGGACCAGGGATTGAACCCATGTCCCTTGTATTGCAAGGTAGATTCTTAACCGCTGGACCACCAGGGAAACCCCTCGATTTACTTTTGAACTATGGCTTCCAAAGGTTCCATCTCCTTATCCAAATGGCTCAGCGGTAAAGAATCCTCCTGCCAACGCAGGAGACATGGGCTCGATCCCTGGGTGGGGAAGATCCCCTGTAGGAGGAAATGGCAACCCAATGCAGTATTCTTGCCTGGAGAATCCCATGGACAGAGAAGCCTGGCGGGCTATGGTCCATGGGGTTGCAAAGAGTGGGACACAACTGAGCACATGTGGATGGATATAAGAATAAGAAACTAACATTCCAGGAGCACAAGCCGGATCCAGGCCCTGGGGGAGGCCCCACACCGTGTGCTCTCGGGCAAACTCAGAGCCAGGTTCTCCGGCCGTTCCGTCCGTCTTCCTTGCAGGTGGACAGGCTCTGGGTGATGCAGGCGGATGTCATCTGTCCTAACACTTCAGTTGCGGCAGACCAAACAAGCCGCCTTGAAAGTAACCAGACAAGAGGATGAATATACCTATGGCTATATTCATGTAATAAATTCTAGCAAGCAATCAGAAAGAGCTGCAGTCACCGTATCTCAAAAACATGTCCAGGGACTTCTCTGGCGGTCCAGAGGTTAAGACCCTGAGGTTGCAGTGCAGGGAGGACACGTTCAATCGGACGTCAGGGAACTAATATCCACAGGTGGTGCGATGAGGCCAAATTAGAAAAAGAAAAAAAAAATGCATTCAGCAACAAAAGCCAGTGCAAAGGCACACACTGGGGGAGTCCACTTATTTGAAGTTCAGCAGCAGAGTGGTCAGAGTTCTGAGTGATGCACGCTGGCCATATCTTGGGCTGGCTGGGGCGGGGTGGGGGGCTGGGGGTCACACAGGTTGTTTGCTAAGTACAACTCCATCACCCACACACTGGAGAATTGTGCGCTTCACTATATGTCAGTTACACCTCCATAGAGGCTTGGGGGAAAGAAAACAAATGGATGACATGCCAAGGCAAGATAATTTGAGTTCTGTTCCTTACCTGCATTTGGGTTTCATTCCTTCTCAACGCGTCTCCTGTGATAATACGGCAGCTCAGGAAGCCCTTAAAGGGAGTTTTAAAAGCTGCACGCCTTCTCCCATTTCCCTTCCAGAGAAGAAGTGATATCTTTCAAAACACGAAAAACGGCCTTTAGCTCTCGGGGAGAGAAAAGAGAGCTCATTCGAAGGAGGAATGAAACTGTGAAATGTTCCCCTGTGCTGTTCATTTTCAAACCTAGCAATTTCAGGAGACTTAGAAGTGTGTAGGCAAGCGATAGAAATAATTGATTCAGTGATGGAGAAAATGCCTTATCTCCCCCAGGTTACACGCCAATGCAGTCTTTCTGCCCTTTGGAGCAGCATTTTCAAGCGTGCTGTAATCATAACATCCAAAGTAGTCTTTTGAACGGCGTGATTTAATCAGTTTGCTAATTTAGTGATCTGGCAAGAGAGGAACCTGTGATTTTCGCTTTAAATGCTAGAAGCATGAGAAGATGACCACACTTGCCCAGAATCTTGAAACTGTGGTGGTAACACTTTTTTCCAGAACCACGTGTGAGAGAAACACAAATGCCTGACTGCAATGATCAACAGCTTTTAACTCAAGCGATTTTGGAAACATCAGCACACTTTGAAACAAGGGAAGTTGGATTTTCATTTATTGGCAACTCCTCTGAGTCTTCTTTTTGCCTAGTAGGCAAATTAAACTACACATACACTTTGTTCCTGTAAGTATTTTAGAGATGAGGAATGCATGAGAGATTGGCACCAAGTTATTAATTCCTCATCTTGCATGGGGGAGAGATTGGGAAAGTCCTCTAAAAGATTATGCCCCCCTTCAAAAAAGATTGACTCCTAGCTTTCAGAGAGCAAGTTCCTTGAAAAATGCCAACATCTCTTATGCAGGTGGGAGAACAAAGGCCCGGCCTATTAGACAGTCACACTTTAGTCTAAATTTCTTTCACTATTCATTTATCGTAATGTATTGTCACCTGCCTAGAAAATAAAAGGCTTTACTTTCCTCCTCCTGTCTCACTGGGCACAATAAGGGAATAAAAGCTGTGCTGTTTTTGTTTTTGTTTTAATTTATTTGGCTGTATCAGGTCGTAATAGCAGTAGAGCTGACACAAAGGCTCAGTAGTTGTGGCCTGCAGAGTAAATTGCCGCGCAGCATATGGGATCTTAGTTCCCAGACCAGCAATCAAACCCATGTCCCCTGCCTTGGAAGGCAGATTCTTAACCACTGAACCACCACGTAAGTCCTGAGAGCTGTGCTTTGTATGGAGGGAAAATGATGAACGGTAGGGGTCCTCTAGGGCAGTGAGCTTGCTGCCAGATGGAGCAGGGGAATTAGCCACCAAGCACATCATGAGAACATCACTGGGGCTGGGGAAGACAGGAGCCAGGGTAGGGATCTATAAGGAGTCAGGCAGGAAATATTTTCCACTTTTGGGGCCAGACAGCCTTTGCAGCTCCTCAGTTTTGCTCTCATAATCTGAAAACAGCCATAGACAATATGGAAGCAAATGCATGGCTCTCTTCCGATACACGTTCATTCTGCATTCAGAACTTTGGAGTTCACATAATTTTCATGTGTCATGAAACATTCTTTTGATGTTTCTATCAACACGGTTAAAACATGAACCCATTCTTAGCTCATAGGTGATACAAAAAGCAGGCTGGATTTGGAAGCAGATCATACCCAAACTGCATTTCATTAAACTGCATTTTTTTTAATTTCTTTTTTTACTTCTTATCTGCATGTTTTTGCCGGAAAGCCCTAATAGTGGTAATAATGAGGGCGCCACTAAAAATCGGTGCCTAAACGTGCCAGTGACTCAGAGTCCATAACTCCAAAGCAGTTCACCAAAGCTTCCCAGGCACTGGAAATTTATTGTTAGCACGCCTTCCAAAGTGGGCCAGTAACAACTGCGCTTCTTATGTCTTACTTATTCTATAAGATTTGTTTATTCTGTAAGACTCTCCACACTGTTACCCAGAGGTAGGAGTGTGTTGCGGCTGTTGGTGGTGGTGGTGGTTGTTTAGCCTCTAAGTCGTATCCAACTCTTCTTCGACCCCATGGACTGTAGCCCACCAGGCTCCTCTATCCATAGGCTTTCCCAGGCAAGAATACTGGAATGGGTTGCCATTTCCTCCTCCAGGGGATCTTCCTGACCCAGGGGTCAAACCCACGTCTCCTGCATTAGCAAACGGGTGCTTTACCGCTGGGATGAATTGTCTTTCTGGAAAATAGGAACCACTTCAACATACATCACTGAACACATAAGTTAAAGCAGAGTCCAGCGACACCATATGACATGCAGCAGGGCTGTCTGACATGTGTGACGCCATCCACGATGTGGGGTTAAATAGAAAAGCAAGCTGTGCTTCCACATTCCACACTTATGCACTCATTGATTTCACACACCCTGGGTGTCAAGGTAGGTACTGGGCATGACTCCAGGCCTTGGGACATACCAGGCACAAACTCGAGCAGGCCTGCCCGGTGGAGCTTACAGTCTCATGGCAGAGGAATAAAGTCAGTGATTTTAAAAACCCATGAACAAGAGAAAGACAAATATCATGATATTGCTTATGTGGAAGCTAAAATAAATGATGAAATACACTTATTTATGAAACAGAAATAGACTCAGACATAAATAACAAACTTACGGTTATCAAAGAGGAAAGGGGAAATTAGGAGTTTGGGATTAACATATATGCACCACATATATAAAATGTATAACCGACAAGGATCTGCTGTATAGCACAGGGAACTCTACTCAGTATCTTGTAGTCACCTAAAGCGGGGGAGAATCTAAAAAGAATATACACAGATGCATAACTGATCACTTTGCTGTACGTTGAAGACTAACACCGCACTATAAATCAACTCTATTTCAAACAAAAAACTTTAAAGGAAGTTTTCAAAAAATAAACCAAGTACTTGTATGTGTTATACATACTTACATTTTACACATATGTGAACCTTTACGGAAATCCACCTTTTAATCCTCAAACACTTTGTCGAGGGGAAACGGCTGATTTTGAACTCTGCCTTTCTATCTGGCAGTACTAACAATAACAAATGGAAATTTATGCAGAGCAAATAGAACTGATTTCAGGACTAATCAGAATACATTTTGATTGAGAAAGCGGATACTCAGAAAGCACGTCATCATCAGGGAAATGCACCATCTCGTGCATAAGGGAGACCAATTTTCATTTGTTCAGGGTCATGACTCCTATATTAAAGTATGTTTTAAAGTATGTTCCGTGATTATCCACCCATCACACCTACAGTAGTTCATCACTAACTGAGACCTGAAGGCTGAGCAGCTGTAAGCAAATTATGCTCTGGAATCAGGACAGTATTAAACCGTGAAGCTCAGCTCTGTGTGATAAATTATCTTAGACTGTCAAAATTTCAAATTTGCAAGGAGATAAGAAAATGCAAGGCTTGAAAAGGCTATTCGATCTTCAGTGCTGTTTAAATATTTATTACTTACAAAGCAGAAAGAGACTCACAGACTTAGAGAATGAAATTATGGTTACCAGTGGGCAAGGGTGGGGGAGAGGGACAGTTAGGGAGTTTGGGATGGATGTGTACACACAGCTGTATTTAAAATGGATCACCAACAAAGACCTATTGTATAGCATAGGGAACTCTGCTCCATGTTACGTGGCGGCCTGGATGGGAGAATGGATACATGTAAATGTATGGCTAAGTCCCTTTGCTGTCCACTTGAAGCTATTACAAAATTGTTAATTGGCTATACTCCAATATAAATTTAAAAGTTTTAAAAATTTTATTATGAAAAACTATTACAATATGGAGCTGATTTTTTTTTTTCCAGAAACCAGGCAGCAGTAGCCTGGGCCCTCGCCCTCCAGGTGGCTGACCATGAAGCTACCTGTGATATAACCTACAAACCATTATAAAAGTCAGCCGCACAGACTGCAACCAAAAACACTTTTCTGCAATGAAATGCGGCAGTTTTCTTGTCATCTGAAAGAAAAAGGCAGAATGAGTCTTTATTTTCTCTAGATGCGTCATGCCTTCCATGCAGTAAATATTCAGTAAATATTTCATGAATCAGAAAAGCCTGCCCCAGAGGCGGAAACAGCCTGGTGTCCATCACAGATGAATGGATAAACGAAACATGGTCCAACCCGACATACCCACATGTGATGCCTACCCACGCAACAGCAGGGACCACCCTGAGGACGTGACGCTCAGTGAAATAAGCCAGACACAAAAGCAATACCATACGATTTCCCTCACAAGGGCACCCAGAAGAGTCAAGTTCCCAGAGACAGGAAGTAGAAGGGGGGTCGTGGGGGGCTGGTTTAATAGGGACAGAGAGAATGGGGAGTTGGTTTAATAGGGACAGAATTTCATCTTTGCAGGATAAAATGAGTGTGGAGGTGAAGGGAGGTGATGGTGTCCAACGGTGAACTTAATGCCTCTGAGCTGTGTATTTTAAATGGTTGGAATGGTGGCTTTTATCTTAAGTATGTTTTTACCACCATTTTTTAAGCCCGTGTCTAAGGCCCCAAATAAATCGGGCCCTGAAAATAAAGGTAATGTAACAAACAGAAAGTACTGTGTGGGAAAAGCTAAGACTTTCCCAGGGAGGAGAAGTAACAGGAAAGAGAGACGGATGAATAAACCAAGCAGCTGAAGATGGAAGAACAGAGAGTGGATAGTCCCCTAGAGACAGAAGAGG
Source organism: Bubalus kerabau (assembly GCF_029407905.1). Lineage (NCBI taxonomy): Eukaryota > Metazoa > Chordata > Mammalia > Artiodactyla > Bovidae > Bubalus > Bubalus kerabau. The sequence continues at coordinate 5,318,836 of NC_073624.1, forward strand.
GTTAACCGGAGGGCCAGCCCTGGAGAAGGAGAGAATGAAGGATTGCTACACCGCCAGCCCCGAGGGGACGATGGGGATGTGGAGAATCGCACATAAATCCTGCTGCAGAGTGGGATGCATGGCCTGGTGAGAAGGCCCCCGGCTGAACTGCAGAGCGAGCGCAGGAGAGAGTAACCAGCTTCTGGGAAGAAGGGGCTGTAAATGGTCCCTGCCCTTCCCTCCCTCCTCCCCACCCCTCCTCCCCACCCTCCTCCCCATCCTGGTCTTCCAGCCTCCAGCTTTCCAGAGCTCCCTGCTGACCCCATGATGGCCCTTCCCCCGCAATCAGGGAGTGTTGCCTCTGCTTCTGAACCCCACACAGAGCCTTGCACACACTCAGAGCCCAATCAGTGTTTGCTGGATGGTTGGAAGGATGGAAGGATGGATGGATGGATGGGTGAAGGGCAAATGATGGATGACTGGAGGCTGGTGGTAATTACAGCAGGAGGTTACTCCTGCCACTTGGGATAATTGTGACGTTTGCATCCACCCAGAAAAGCTTTTTTCGACGGACACAAATTATTTACGGCTTCTTCATACACTCAGTCCCAGTGACAGATGTAGGGATGAGGAAATGAGAGAAGAAGGCGTGACATGGAAACATTAGGAAGCGAAGCTTTACTGGCGCTTGCTTTCCGGCTGCCTCTTCAGGAAGGAAAGGGGGGCTGACAGAGCCTGTGCTGGGGGGAGAGTGGGGTCTAGCGTTCAAGGAGGGACTGGAAAGGATCAAACCACGTCAACCCCAAACCTCCCAGGCGCTTCTGAGTTAATGCACACCAGCTGGCTGCGTGGGGCCGTGGGACACCATAGGACCTGGAGGAGGAGCGCTGGACCGGGCCTGAGACTCTGCATTGCTGATGCGCCCCCAAGTGAAGCCGATGCCTCTGGCTTTTCGGTTCCGGTGTCACTCTCTGAGTGGAAAGGCTATACAATATTCTTTTATCAAAAGGTCACCATGGGCTTCTGGGATAAGAAAATCGCCACCACCCCCCTCCTCAGAATATCACTTGTTTTCTCAGAAATTTCCAAGTGTATGATGCTAAAAGACTCCCCTTTAACGCATTCACTGTTTTAAAATGATGCACAGCACCGATCCTCCAGTGCACAGTGGGAAGCCCAGGACCGAGCCTGGGCCTGGGAGGTTTCAGGCATTCTCAACGTATTTTTTAAATCCTCCAACTACTCAAATAATTACTTTTTAAAAATGTATGCTGGTTGGACTTCCCTGGTGGTCTGGTGGTTAAGAAGCCAATGCAGGGGACACAGGTTCAATCTCTGGTCCAGGAAGATCCCACATGCCGTGGGACAACTAAGCCCATGAGCCAGAACTACTGAACAGTCCCTGCTCCGAAGTAAGAAGTCACAGCCATGAGAAGCCCGTACACTGCAGCCCAAGAAAACCCGTGCGCAGCCACAGAGACCTGGTGCAGCCATAAATAAATAAATACAAATTTTAAAAAAAACCTCCAAAATAAAAAAATTAAAATTAAAAAAAAAATGTATGCATGCGGCTCTCCTGCTCTCCCCCTTTCGTGGATGGGAGGGGCAGACCCCTGCCAGGGAGGAGGCGCCTGGGCCATCTGCTCAAGGGAAGGGACAGAAAGGCCATTGTGAGGCTGGTCGGTCGTCCCCCCACCAAAGGGTGAAGGTCTCCCTTTGAAACCCGGATTCCCCTTTTTAGTAAAAGAGCCATTGTCACCAGAATGAGGCTCCAAAGGCCAGGCTGGGGTGGGGGGCGTCTCTCCTATTCTGACCCCCTTCTTCACCGTCCGCCTCCTCTCCCTTCCTGACACTCCTGCTGAAAGAGTGTTCTGTTCTCTGCTGCCCCCTTCATGCCTTCATCCTCAACTGTCCTCCGCACAGCCTAATTACAGGTTGAATTGTTTCCCCAAAGCGTGTTAAAGCCCAGTCCTTGGACTGGGACCTTGCCTGGAAGTAGGGTCTTTGCAGATGTGATGGAGTTAAGATGAGTCGTTAGGGTGGGCCTTCATCCATAGACTGGCAGAGCCCCCGGGAAGCTGGAGGCAGTCCACAAGCCAAGACACACCAAGGGTCCCCTGGGACACCAGAAGCTAGAGAAAGGCGTGGGAAGGTCCTCCCAGAGGCTTCAGAGAGGCCTCGTGGATTTGGACCTTGATTTCGGACTTGCCATCCACAGTCAGCCCCAGGGGAGCTGAGTGATTACCCTCCAAGGAACCATATGTATTTGGAGGGTAGTCTGGCTTCCCTGGTGGTTCAGATGGTTAAAAAAAAAAAAAAAAAAAAAAAATCCGCCTGCAATGCAGGAGACCTGGGTTCAATCCCTGGGTTGGGAAGATCTGGAGGAGGACATGGCAATCCACTCCAGTTTTCTTGCCTGGAGAATCCCCATGGACAGAGGAGCCTGGCGGGCTGCAGTCCATGGGGTCGCAAAGAGTCAGACACGACTGGAGCAATTAAGCACTCACACTGGCTTCCCAGGTGGCTCAGCAATAAAGAATCTGGTGTGCCAAGCAGGAGACTCGGGTACAATCCCTAAGGTTGGGAAGATCCCCTGGAGGAGGAAATGGCAACCCACTCCAGTATTCTTGCCTGGAAAATCCCATGGACAGAGGAGCCTGGTGGGATACGGCCCATGGGGTCGCAAAGAGTCGGCTATGACTGAGTGACTGAGCACTTAGTGAAGTCAGCCAGTCCCCTGTCTGGGATATGGGGTCCTCGGGGACTCCTCCTTCTCCTGGACCTGTTGGTCTCTTGTCTTCAATCTCGTTATCAGCCCTCCTCTCTACAAGCCTGAGCTCATGTTTTGCATCACTCACCTGGATCAAGATAAGGGTCTCTCAGCCAGGAAATCCCAAATCTGATCACGGCACTCCCTGGCTTCATTTTTCAAAGGCTTCCCAAGACCCCCAGTCCTTCCTTGGCGCTCCATGGTCTTGTCACCTCCTGACTCTCCATCTTTTTGTCCGATTCACAGCTGTCCTCAACAAGCCCTCCTTGACTCCCCAGTCTGTACACATGCAGTGTGCTCTCTCCCCACCTTGCTTCTCTGACTTGACTCCCTCCCAGGCCCAGCGGCTTACCTCCTTCTTGGTGTCTCTCCGTTCCCTGGAGGCCCTTCTGGTTGAGTCATCACACTGGGTGACGTAGGTGTTTGTCACATTTACTTATTCATTCGTTTGCTCGTTCATTCATTCAACAAGCATATCAAGTGCCTGCTCGTATAGAGCTTCCATTCTAGGGGACGAAAGCTCACACACACACAGAGTTCGAATGGAAGGTTGTCATAAGTGAAGGGCAGGTATGCAGGTTTATGGGAATCCCCTGGTGGTCCAGTGCTTAGGACTCGGAGCTTTCCCTGCCTGGGGTATGGGTTTGATAAGGTCCCACGAGCCACGTGGCCAAAACAAAAAGTTATGTGGGTTTAAACACCACATTGACATTAACGATTCCCACACTTCCCTCTTTGGTCCCGTAGCCACTGGGCTCCAGATCCACAAACCTCAGGGGTTAGCAAACGACCAGCCCAGATATCCAGCCTGTGCCTGTTTTATAAGATCTGAGACCTAAGGGTGGTTTTTAAATAGTGAAAATATATCAACAAAAGAATGTTTCCTGGCAACTTTTTGCTCTTTTTCTTATTTTTTTTTCTTTTTTAACAATCAGATTCTTTGCCACTATGGCAGATTTTAACATAAGAATAATCATGCTCCTTGGAGAAATGAACACATCTTTTTTTTTTTGGCTGCACCATGCAGCAAGCAAGATCTTAGTTCCCCAAACAGGGAGCGAAACTTCTCCCCTTACATTGGAAGTGTGGAGTCTTAACCACTGGGCTTCCAAGGAAGTCCCATGAACACATCTTTTAAATGCTTGATTTTTCTTTAATTCTGCTACCAATTATTTGGATATATTAACCCAGAATATTTGAGAGAACTGTCTTTTAAATAGAAGTTTACTACTTCCCTGGGAGTTCAGACAGTAAAGAATCCGCTTACAATGCAGGAAACTTGAGTTGGATCCCTGGGTCAGGAAGAGCCCCTGGAGAAGGGCATGGCAACCCACTCCAGTATTCTTGCCTGGAGAATCCCATGGACAGAGGAGCCTGGCGGGTTTCAGTCCATGGGGTCACAGAGTCAGACACGCCTGAGTGACTAACATTTGCACACTTGACACTCCAGAGCAAGGGGCCTTAGAGACTGTGGGTGCTGTGCGAGGCTTATGTTCATTGCTGGATTTGAAACTTGTGTAGAACTTGGAACATTCTTTATCCTGAAGACTTTTGTTTGCGGGTCTAGTGTGCCTTATTAATTTCAGAGATCTATTATTCATTTCCCCGCAGAGCAGTCAGGAACTTGCAAGAGAATCACTAACTTCGGCTCCCGTCACCGTGTCTCCCTGAACCATCCGGACTCCGACAGGCACCGCCCGGCAGCCTTGCGTGGGAGCTGTCAGATCTGGAGTCAGGCTTGATGAAAGAGCTGCTTTCCTTCCCGGCCTTTACCAATCTTCTGAGCTCTGTGTGCAGTTCAAATCGATTCCACTTGTTTTCCAGGCTGTCTTGGCATTTCCATCTCATTCCTGAAGAAGGCAAGCTATAGATTTTCATGTATACGTCTTAGGATAAACATTAAGATTGGATCCGACTTAAATCGCTAAATAACACACACCTCGCCTATCTCATCCGAGTTTTTCTTTTAAAACAACATATTTTTTTAATAGAACCTGCCTGACAAACACCTTCGGCCATGTGATCAAGGCCGATGTCATAGCGGTCAGCCACGGTGACAGCATGTGCCCTGATGGGATGGGATGAAAATGACAATTTGCCCCTGTGGTCATCGCCCTCAAGCCCACAACTCCAGTCTAATCAGGAGAAAAACAGCAGGCAAACTCCAGTTGCTTCCGCACAACCGGCCCAGGCCTCCGCCAAGCTGTCAAGGTCATCCAAAAAAAGGGAAGTCTGAGAGATCGTCACCACCAGAGGAGCTAAGGAGACAGGACAACTGGGGTCATGTGGGACCTGGACCAGGAAAGTACATCGAGTGAAAACGAAGAAAATCTGAGACTAGACGAGTTAATGGTAACGTGTTCGTGGGGGTTCATCAGTTGTAACAAACGGACCCAGACTAATGTGATGAATGTAATTAATTGCTCATTAATAATTGCAATAATTGCTCATTAATAATGAATGTGATTAATGGGCTCATTAATGTGGGAAAGCTGGGTGAGGGCGGTATGGAAACTCTGCCCTCTTTTCAAAATGTATCTGTAAACATAGAACTGTAAGGCGGAAGGCTCAGTTTTAAAAAGTTCATCATCGATTTTTAAAGAGCTGGGTTACTCTTTTCACCTTCATTTCAAAGGAAAGATTTCCACTTTCCAAGTTTTCAAAGCTCATAAGGAAGTCCGCTGGGGAATCTGTTATGAGCAGGCAGCAGCCTTCTCCGTCCTCTGTCCCCACCCAAAACCTTTGCAAATCAATTAGATATTTTTAGAATCCTTTTGGATCCGTGGTTCTTAATTTCCCTTAAATGGACTTCAGGTGTTAACCCTCCTGAGTGTTCTGGCTTCGTCAGCAGACACGAGCAGTTGCAAGCGAACCGAGGGGACGCTGCGGGGACCCAGGGGAGCGGCCATGCGCAGACGGGGTGCCCTCCGAAAAGACATCAACAGTCCACCTGAGAGCTTGCTCACCTGTCCCGGCACCTGCTGCCGGCAGGGGGCGTTCAGGTCTCGAGATGCATTTGCCCTTCCTCTGCCTTTGGCTCAGCCTCTCGGTGACCGACGTCCACCCTCAGCAAACACTTAGTTTCTTTTTTTTTTTAAGTTACTCAAGCCCAGAAGAGGTGGGACTTGTTTCCTTATGTTCTCTGACAAGAGAATGACATGCAGAGAAATGAGCTCTTTTCCAGCTCCAGAGTCTCAGACACCAAGGACTGGGGAGGACTGTGTGTCAGTGGGGGTGTACGGAGAAGCAGAACCAAACCAATCAATACATGTGTCTCAGGAGGGATAGACAGATGTAGTCTTCTCCTATATAAATAGAGAGAGACAGAGACAGATCCCAGGGCGGGTGTCAGCCAGCCCATTAAGGATCCGAATAAAACAAAAGTTGGAGGAAAAAAGAAGTTGCCCTGTTTCCTGCCTCTCTGTTGAACTGGGACATCGCCTCTCCTCCTCTCCTGCCCCTCAGCTGGATTTGCACCCCAGCTCTGCTGGTTCTCAGACCCTGGGACTTGGACTGAATTATGCCACCAGCCTTCCCGAGTCTCTAGCTGGCAGACAGCAGATAGGGACTTCTCAGCCTGTGTAATGGAGTGAGCCAATTCCCTGTATTAAATCTCCTTTTATATGTATATATATCCTACTGATTCTGTTTTCCTGGAGAGTCCTGTCTTTGTTCAGTCGGTAAGTTATGTTCAACTCTTTGCAACCCCAGGGACTGCAGCATGCCAGGCCTCCCTGTCCATCACCAACTCCTGGAGTTTGCCCAAGTTCGTGTCCACTGAATCAGTGATGCCATCCAACCATCTCATCCTCTGTCGTCCCCTTCTCCTCCTGCCTTCGATCTTTCCCAGCATCAGGGTCTTTTCCAAGGAGTCGGCTCTTCGCATCAGGTGGCCAAAGTATTGGAGCTTCAGCTTCAGGATCAGTCCTTCCAATGAGTATTCAGGGTTGATTTTCTTTACAATGGACTGGTTTGATGTCCTTGCAGTCCTAAGGCCTCTCAAGCGCCTTCTCCAGCACCACAGTTTAACTCCTGGAAATGCCCAGCTACTCTCCCCCTGAGGCCTTTGTATAGGCTGTTCCTCTTCCTACTTGCTGTTCCCTTCACCTGCTGCCCTGCCTGCTTGCTTCTCCTTCCTCACATCTCAGCTTAAGTGTCCAGTCTTCAGAGAAGCCTCTTTGGACCCCACAGAACAGGATCAACACACTCCTCCAGTACCTTTCTGGATCTCTGAGACCCACTGGAGAGTCAGCCCGGGCTCCCCCGGGGTGTTGGGGACAGGCGGGGGGCGGGGGGGCGGTGGGACCACAAGACTGAGGGGGAGCTGACTCTCAGAGAGGACAAGGGGCAGGCCCCGCAGAACAGAGGACCAGTGGCTGGCAGCTACAGGTCACTGGAAATGGCCAGGGGCAGCGGGCACCCGGGGCAGGACAGGGATGAGGGATGAGCAGACACGAGAGGCCCGGGGTATTCGGGGATAAATAAGGAGGCCGCGTGGATGGATTACGGGTTGGGGGTGGGGAGGCTCCTTGCACTCCTGCTCCAAGCCCAGCACCAAGCACGTGTGTTGAGTGAATGAGCAAACGAACAGAGGAAGTGAGGATTCAAGGCCTCTGGCTCCTGGCTCCTGAGCACGAGCTTTTCCTGTTCCCCACACCCGGAAGGGCCAGAGGAGGCTGTTTCCAGACAGACAGGAGGCGAGGCCGAGCCCAGAGCTGAGGCCGCGGGGATGGGAAGGGTCAGAGTCCCGGTGGCTCGGTCCTGGCCTGGCACTGCAGCCGGTTCCTATCGGTGCTCAGGTGAGGGCTGTGCATGCAAGCTTGCGGATGAACCCGACCTCACCTTTACTGGAGCAGCAGCTCAGAAGTCTCACCCCGTCGGATCTCAGCACGTCCCCCTGTTAAGGACAGCATGTCCACTTTTACCCCTGCGTGTTCAATGTCAACTCACACCACGGTCTCCTGACTGTGTTCTAATACTTCCAGCCGTGGCTCTGTCTGCTTAGTGTTTCAGGGAAATTACGTTTAGATGAGCGGTAATTTCTGGGTATGATAATAAGATTGAAGCCGTTGTACTTGGGTCTCTGACTCAGTCTAGGGAGGTCACCTTCTATTTCACATGACGGATGGAGCCAGGCTGGCTATTATCTCAGCCAGGCGAAGTCGGAATATTTTAATTGACCAAGCCCATCTATCTAGTGACAGAGTAGAAAATGCTTCCTTTGTTAGAAATGGATTGATGGAAAAGGAGGAAAAACTGGGTAGAGAGGCTGCAATTTTCATAGTTGATCCAGATTCGTAGAATGTACGTTCTTCTCAAAAATGATTACTGTTTATTTCCCCAGCAGGATAATGCACGAACCGTCTTTGTTCTTTAAAGTTATCTAATGATTTGGCAAAGGAATCCGGTAATTTATTCATCAGGGGAACGCCATGTAGAGTCACAACCAGGCTTGGGGACGAGGTGACCATCGGGCCCTCTGGCAGAGCATCCTTTGTGCTTCAAGGCGGCTGGTTTGACCTCAGGAAAGCAGAGTCGAGACGGCTTCCCACGGTTCACTTCTCAGACCCACATGTATGAGTGTAAACGTAAAACATGCCTACATTTTATTCCAAATTTAAACCAATCTTTTCTCTTTACGGTACACCCAGGTGATAATTCAGGAAAGATTCAAAATTTCTCCCCTGCTCACACCACGTTCTGGATGGTATTTACAATCCAAGCTAAAGCCCACCCACTCCATCCTCATCCCTACTCCCACCCACCCCAATGCGGATAGCGGGTCTCAGCCCCTACTGTGTGTCAGGCCCTCCACGTACATTTCCTCCAACACAGAGGTTCCACCAGCCCCATTTCACAGAAGAGAAATGTGAGGGCAGGGAGGGGAACATGGTTTATATCTGGTAATAAAAGGAGGGTTTTTAATTCCCAGCTTGTCCCTCAGCAAAGACAAGAGTCCCTTCTCACTCAGGTCCATACAGGGCCCTCACAAGTACTCTAGGAATTACTCCAGTGCAAATATTGGATCATTTTCTGGGGAAGACCTCTACAGGCTGAGATGACTTTGTCTGTTTGTTTGTTTGGGGGGTGGGGCACAACTCATGGCTTGCAGGATCTTAGTTCCTTGACCAGGGATTGAACAGTGGAAGCCTGAAGTCCTAACCACTGAACCGCCAGGGAAGTCCCTGAAATAACTTGCTTTGGATGACAATAGATCAGGGTTTCTCAATGTGTGGTCCGTGGGCCCCCGGGGGCCCCTGAGACTTTCAGAGCGTTTTCGAGGTCAAAGCAATTTTTATAACACTAGTGAATGAGTGATAGTTGCTCAGTCGTGTCTGACTCTTTGCAAACCCATGGACTGTATGACCCCAGACTATACGGGCAATGGAATTCTCCAGTCCAGAATACTGGAGTGGGTAGCCTTTCCCTTCTCCGGGGGATCTTCCCAACCCAGGGATCGAACCCAGGTCTCCCACATTGCAGGCAGATTCTTTACCAGCTGAGGTACAAGGGAAGCCCACTAAGATGTCAACAAAGATTCATATAGTCAAAGCTACGGTTTTTCCAGTAATCATGTATAGATACGAGAATTGGACCATAAAGAAGGCTGAGCGCCGAAGAATTGATGCTTTGAATTGTGGTGTTGGAGAAGACTCTTGAGAGTCCCTTGGACTGCAAGGAGATCAAACCAGTCGATCCTAAAGGAAATCAACCCTGAATATTCACTGGAAGGACTGATGCTGAAGTTGGAGCTCCAGTACTTTGGCCGCCTGATGTGAAGAGCCCACTTAACTGGAAAAGACACTGATGCTGGGAAAGATTGAGGGCAAGAGGAGAAGAGGGCAAGAGGATGAGATGGTTGGATGGCATCACCGACTCCATGGACATGAGTTTGAGCAACCTCTGGGAGACAGTGAAGGACAGGGAAGCCTGGCGTGCTGCAGCTCATGAGGTTGCAAAGAGTCAGACACGACTGAGTGACTGAACAACAACAAAGATGTTCCCTGGTGATTCAGTTCCCTGGGGTGATACGTGCACTCACGCAAGCACGATAGTGGGTACAAGCGCTGGGGCCTGGACACGGGGCAGGGCTGAGCCCCAGCCCGCACTCGAGGTCACTGTATCCTACACCCTGGGACTGAAGCAAAAATGCCAGGTTCACTGGAGAACACCCTTGGTGAGGCAGAAACACTGGATTTCATTAAATTCCAGCCCTTTAACATTCTGTGCGCTGACACAGGGGGCACAGAGGCACGTCTGTCTCAGGGAAAAGCCGAGTGGCTGGGCTGGGGGAAAACAGCCACTCTTCCCATGGAGCGTCAATCATTGTTACTTAAGGAATGACTGATGACCTGGGGTTATTCAGATGGGTTGCTTGGCAGACGTTTCCTTAAAAATGAATGAAGTGAGCTTCAAGGAAAGCAACTAACAGAATTTGCTGCCAAGGAGAGCATGGGAGCTTTCACGTGAAAATTGGAACTTGGAGAAACTTGTATCTGCCACTGTGAGCTTGGCAGCTTCGCAATACTTAAACGATTCTTCTGATGAGAGCAGTGGTGACATTAAAGAATGCGATCTTTTAATTTTGCATAATCATGCCATGGGTCAGTATTTGGAAGATTTGCACGACTTTGTGGGCCAGTATTTCCCAAATGACCACTGTATGATGCTACAAAAATCGTGCCTGGGTAGCAGACCCAGTTACAGTGCCAGAGGGACCCATGGACCTGATGTAACTGAGTGTGAGAAGCCACTGATGTGATTTCAGATTCCAACTGGCAACTAACCTTTGAAAAACCACCACTTGTTGAGTTTTGGTGAATTATCAAAGAATATTCAGCCAAGTCATCTGAAAAGACTATTAAAGTAACCACCTCTAAGGACTTCCCTGGAGGTCCAGCGGTTAAGAATCTGCTTTCCAATGCAGGGGACGGGGGTTTGATCCCAGTAGGGAAACTAAGATTCCACAGGCTTGAGGAGCAGTTAAGCCCGTGCACCACAATGAATATTAAAAAAAAATACTCTCCTCTTTTCCAAATACCTATCTATATGAGGTTAGCGTTTCTTATATACCTAAACCACGCTAAGTGCAAGAGATTGATGCAGAAGTAGATATAAGAAACCCTGTATTGTTGAAGACACCTAATAAAGAGATTTGCAAAATGGCAAAACAATGCCACTCTTGTCACTCTATTTTTTTGGAATAGTTTCCTCCCGCCCACCCCCATAAAATGTTATGTATGTTAGCAAGCAATGGGTTTGTTATTTTTAAATGAATTATGTTTTTCAAAATTTTGTCTTAATTTCTAGTTCAGTAAGTATTCGTATCCATCTACATAAACAAAAGCTCTTTGGAGGGTCCTCCAAAATTTTTGGCAGGGTGAAGGAGTCCACAGGCCAAAAAATCTGAGAAACGCAGTCGTACACAATCATCTGAAGAGATCAGTAAAAAGATAAAAGAGGCAATATTTAGTTATTGTCCCTGAGATTAAATGTTGGTGCTGTGAACAAGCTTTTAAAAACGGTCTAATAAGTGGTTGTGTCATGGAGATCATTGACCATGTAAATATTTCATGAAGCGGTACTGATGGCTTGGGAGAGAATTTCTGGGTAAGCATCATCTGGTTCAGAAAATGCTGCATCTGGCTGGGGTTCGAGTCCAGTCTGAATCACAAAGTACCCACTGCTTTCTCCTTGTATCTAATGTTGAAACACAGGCAGAGCGATCGACAGTGTTACATGTCAGCTCCGAGTTACACGGGGGCATAAAGCCTCAGAAAACCCACAGGCAGCATCCTTGGGACCCCGGGAATACAGCACCTGAAGGGACCAAACCCAAATCCTGTCCTTTGACAGAAGAGGGCCGTAGCCAGAGGGAAGGAGTGGGTGGGGCTGGTGAAGAGCCCTAAGGACCAGAGCAGCATCATGACGTGGGGCCCATGGTTATCCACCTTCCGTGCCTCGTCCCTGGACACGCGCAGGTGCTCCCACTTCTGACGGGCCCATGGCAGGAACTATATAGATGCTAAAACAGTCAAACAGGGCCCATGGGCACCCAGGGGTGATGTGTGCTAAAGGAGAACCACTCCCAGCTCCAGCCCTCTGCTGCCTGTAGCAATGAAGACTTCTTGTCATCCGACCCACTTCTTTAGAGAAACTAGAAATGGAAATCTTGGGTACAGCCACCTGATTTATTTATTTTTTGGCTGCGCCGGGTCTTCGTTGCTGCATGTGGGATCTTTAGTTTTGACAGGTGAGCTCTTAATTGCACCACGTGGGATCTAGTTCCCCGACCAGGGATCAAACCTGGCCGCCCCTCCCCACCCCCACCCACCCCCCCGCCACCCTGAATTGGGAGCATAGAGTCTTAGCCACTGCACCACCTTAGGAAGTCCCCAGCCACCTGATTTCAAACATTTCATTTTCTTTCAAGCGCAGCTCTCTGCTTTTTGTTCTAGACTAAGGCATCTACTTCTTTGGTGATCTTTAACATAATGCTGAAGCTGAAGCTCCAATACTTTGGCCACCTGATGCAAAGAACTAACTCACTGGAAAAGACCCTGAGGCTGGGAAAGATTGAGGGCAGGAGGAGAAGGGGACGACAGAGGATGAGATGGTTGGATGGCATCACTGACTCAATGGACATGAGTCTGGGTAGGCTCCAGGAGTTGGTGATGGACAGGGAGGCCTGGCGTGCTGTAGTCCATGGGGTCTCAAAGAGTCAGACACGACTGAGCGACTGAACTGAACTGAACCCACAGTGCATTTGAGCACATCTAATTACCCTAAAGGTAGGTTTATCTGGTCTTAAGCAAATTCACATGGAATTTAGAAAGATGGTAATGACAACCCTGTATGCGAGACAGCAAGAGACACAGGTGTATAGAACAGTCTTTTGGACTCTGTGGGAGAGGGAAGAGGGGGGATGATTTGGGAGAATGGCATTGAAATATGTATATTATCATATGTGAAACGAATCGCCAGTCCAGGTTTGATGCAGAATACAGCATGCTCGGGGCTGGTGCACTGGGATGACCCAGAAGGATGGGATGGGGAGGGAGGTGGGAGGGGGGTTCAGGATGGGGAACACATGTACACCCGTGGTGGATTCATGTCAATGTATGGCAAAACCAATACAATATTGTAAAGTAACTAGCCTCCAATTAAAATAAATAAATTTATATTAAAAAAAAAAAGCAAGCTCACAAACTAAAGAGAATTCTTAGCTTCAGGAGCTGTGGGGGTATGAGGAAGATGTCAAAAGTGCAGGGTCTATGCCAGAATCAGCCTCAGGGGAAGTGTGGCCTGACCTTCGCCAGCAGGGCCTGCTTGACTGTCCTTTGCTCCAGTGACCGAGACCCCTGTAGCACAGCCTGTCTCCTCCTTGGATAGTAAAAGCCTTGCAGACAACAGACAGGAGGGAGGGGGTTGGCGGGGCGGGACACGGGTGGCTGGCGGCTCAGCTCCAGGAGCACGTGGCTGATGCAACTTGTGTAAAAGGTCAGCGTGCGAGGGCAGTGACCGCCACGATGCATCACGGATGGGTTTTCTTCTGCAGGCACTGAGACAACTATCTTTGCTGAAGCTAGCCTCGGTCATATGCACAACATGACTGGCCCAGCATGTTTCCAGCAAGGGAGACGGCTGCGTTCCCCTTCAGAATGAAGACATGGAGGGCTTCATGTCTTGGCCCATTCCTTTGCAGAGTGACGTGAAACCCTGATTGAACAAATATTGAACTCCGGTCTAATCCCAAAAGCTCAGGTATTTAGAGAAAAATGAAGTCAAATTAAGATGCAAAGGGAATTCCCTGGTGGTCCAGTGGTTAGAGCTTGGTGCTTTCACTGCTGAGCAGCGGCCGCAGGTTCGATTCCTGGTCAGGGAACTAAGACCCCACAAGGTGGGAGGCGCAGCCACAGAGACTAGCGGAGGCAGGGTGGTGCTCTTCACGCTCCTTTTTATGACATCTTTTGCTCTAAACAGCAGCTATGAAGCTCAGTCCACAGTGAACCGGCCTGGGCTCTGGTCTTCTAGCACTTTGTGAAGGGCTCCTGGCTTCCTGCTCCAGTCTGCCCACTGAACCCCACCGAGAAGGGACAGAATTCTGATCTCACCCCGTGTCTCCACTGCTTCCACTCCACCCTGTGAAGCAGCCTGAGAAGCGTGTTTGCCACTGAAACCCGCTCCTGACCCAGCAGATGGCCGACCTGCTGCGCTTTCATTGAGGAGCTAGGCTGGCGGCCCGAGGTGACCCGGCCCTGCGTGATTAAAGATGCACCGTTTCAAAAGTGACTTCTTTTTGGATTCTCCACCAAAGTGGGAGATGAATTCACAAAGGTCATGGAGTCTGAGAGTCTGGGTTACCTGGATTTTTACTGTTCCTAATTTGTAGTCTGAACACAACAAAGTCCTACTGTGGGTTTCTAATTTTGCCACAAGTATCGATGTGAAACTGGAAACAATAAAGCAACTCAGGGGAAAAAAAGTATATTCTCCCAGATTCCCAACTATTAAGAGAGGTAAAATTTTCTCCTTAAGTATCCTCAGCAAAATCTCCATAGTTCACGTGGGCTGTGAGGGGGGAGATACGCCTCGGAGGCCTGAGCACAGGTGGGTCCCTGGACTTGGGCGCCCTTGGCGGGAATATTAACCAGGTAACGGGAGGATGAAGCTGAGGGGCACTGAGCCCCAGCCGGGGGCGTGGGGGTTGGGAGGGATATCTGATAGCAAACTCTGGCTAAGGCCCACTGGGGCAACACCTGCACCCCTGGACATTTTTACGTTTTTAGAAGAATTCAAAGGAGGTTTAAATTGTTAAAACTTTCTTCTCATGTGGCTAATTAAGTCTACCCTAAAATATTACTTTGAGAAATAGATACTAGGTGTGTTAGGCAGGATAAAGTTTCCCCAAAGATGCCCACATTCTAACTCCTGGAACCTGTGGGTATCTGACTCAGTGTGGCTGGGGCATTATTAGATTGTGGTAGAACTGAGGCTGCTGACCACCTGATGGTAACATCAGACCAGCCTGGAGTGCCCGGGTGGGCCCAGAGACGAGGCAAAGAGTCAGAGGGAGACGGAAGATTGAGCTGCGGCATTGAAGACACAGGAAGGGGCCATCAGCCAGGGATCGTGGGCGCCTCAGGAAGCTGGGGAAGGTCAGGAAACCGACCCTCCCCTGGAACGTCCAGCAGGCACGCAGCCCTGCAGACGCCTGGTTTCAGGCCAGCAAGACCCATTTTGGACTCCTGGCGTATGGACTGCAAGGAGACGGCTCTGTGTTACGCTGAGCCTCTAAGTCCGTGGTGCTTTGTTAGGGCAGCACGGAAGCGGATTCACGCGTCTTTAACACGAGGCGACTGCGCCTCGCTCCCTGCCTCCCTGACATCAGGCTGGTTCATCCTTCAGGGCGCTCACACTGGCTGAGATGACCCTGTGCCTGCAGCCCTGCACAGGCCCTTCTCAGCCGGCACTGAGTCAGAGCACACACACCCCCTAGCGGCGGGCTCTGCGGATCGCTTCATGGAGAATGCCCATCGCAGTCATGAGAATTTGAGGCGGGGGCTCACAGAAGCTTTGAGAAACAGCCCAGATAGACTATTTCAGTCAATCCACCAAAAAATATAATAGTAATGATGATAATGAGAGTTGTTAGTCACTTAGTCCTGTCTGACTCTGAGACCCTATGGACTGTAGCCCGCCAGGCTCCTCTGTCCATGGGACTCTCCAGGCAAGGATACTGGAGTGGGTTGCCATGCCCTCCTCCAGGGGATCTTCCCGACCCAGGGGTCGAACCGGCATCTGCTGCACTGGAGGCAGAAGCTTCGCTACGGAGCCAGCCACCAGGGAAGCCCAGGGATGAGGATAATAATCACTCTTTCTAATGCTGTTTTACAGTTTGCACACAGCCATCCCATTGCTGATTCCACCTAATCTGTGGCAACTGAGCACTGAGACCTGAAGAGTCTGGGACGAAAGGGGAATCGGGAGGCGACTGGCCGGCCCCCCACCCGGCGGCACGCATGAAGGAAGGCGCACAAGGCCACCTGACCTCAGAGGAAGCGGCACGAGCAGCCTTGGAGAGGAAATCCCATCCACGACACAGCTGAGGATCTGTATTTGAAAATTTATTGACATGGTTTCCCACAAGGACTGCAGTCGAAGGATCCGTGAAGTGTGTCTGTCTGGAGAGAGAGTGTGGCCCCGAGAATCTCAGTGCTGCCTGGGTCCTGGAGCCGCTGCTGGGGGGGCCGGAGGATGCGCTGCATCCACTACAGGAACCTGATCCCAGCTCCGAACTGGACGCCGTCACAGATCCTGGAAAACAAAGTGCTTTCTCTTAAGGCAGGAAGTCAAAGCTCAGGTCTGCTCTGCTTGCCCCGCCGCTGTCGGCGCCAGAGACATGCACGGCTCAGACACAAGGCCCGCGGCCCTGCCTCTCGGGAGGCCCGGGCCCTCCTGGCCTCCCGGCCTCACCCGCTGGCTCTGGCCGCTCCCTCCTCCACCTTTGGAGGATGGACGAGGGAACGAAACGGGAAACACAAATCCCCCTCCCTGCTTCCTCCTCTACTCCTGTTTCCCCAGTCCTGACCCAAGTGAAGACAACAGGGGGACCTCGGAGCGAAACAGTCACCAACAACAAAACTCTGGTGTGGGCGGTGGAGGTGGGTTGGGGGGGAAGCTTTGTTTCCCCTAAGGTCACCAGGCTACCAGGATGACCCAGGGAGGTCGGGGAGGGAGCTGGGAGGAGCGCAGAAACCAGAAGAATCCCAGGGTCTGGCAACAGCAGAACCCACAGCCCCACAGGGTTTGCCCCGACCACCGCTTTGCAGCCTGCTCCTCTCGCAGGAAAGGAAGGACGCAGGAGGTCACGTGGGTTGCAGCATCTGCCACCCACTGAAACTTTCACAGGTTCCCTTCTGTGCGCTGTTGATCACCAGCTGACAGGCCCCTGGGCCTGAGTTCAGATGGGCAAGGGGGCCGAGCAGCGAGGAGGCGGCTGTGGTCACGGCAGGGTCCTGGGAGCCGAGCTCCACACCCAGACCGCACGCGTGCCCGAGGGCCCGGCAGTGTCCATGACGGCCTGGCCCCTGTGCCAGCCGCACGCAGCACACAGGCTGAGAATCACCGGCCGAGGTGCGTTCCTGGGACCCCCCCCAGCGATGTCAATGCCCACCGGGCCAAGAACCGCTCCCCAGCACGGAAGGTGGTCTCCTGCACTGCCCACCTGCTGGCCAGGCTCAGAGGCAGGACCAGGGCTGTATGGTCCTGGGGTCACAACACCAGGAAACAGAAGCTTCCAGCGAAAGCGTAGTTCCAAATCCCAACCGGCAGTTGATGACGATATGTTTGTGGAACACGGCGTGTTTTTGCAAGTTCTGACAGTTTCCAGAAAAACTGGACAAGAACAGCCCCCTCACTGAGAGGAAAGCTGATGTTCCACTGTCACAAGGCCTGTGCCTCCCGCTCCCCGTCCTTAGAACTTAAGACGCAGGAAAGCTGACAGAAAGTGGTTTTCAGCCTGACTGTGAGCGGGGAGACAAAATAACCTGATCAATTAAGAGACTCGAGACAGAGAAACACTGCTGTTGCCAGTGACCGCCTGCAGGGTCAAGGGTGCTCACTGACCGACGGCGTCAGCAGAAGTCACCTGACCGGAAGGGACGGCCACAGTCCAGCCCCAGCGTGACCCTGAGTAAACCTCACCGCTGTCCTTAAATGGCAAAGACCCACAGTCAGGACACAACTGTGTTTGCACAGCTTAATTCCGCTGAGATCCAAACGTGTCTTTACCTTTTATATTTTCGGGTCCATAAAAGGGGGTCCAATGCCTACATTCGCTATTTAGGAAAACGTCTGAAAACAGGCTACAAGATAAAAATAAGTCAAGTCCTAGGCTTACACGGTTCAGAAACAAGCAGGCATTCCCATAAAGGCTCGTTTACTTGAACTATATAAACAGATTAAACAACTTTACAAGTGCATGTTTATGTTCAGAGACTGTATAAACAGGTCATTGGAAAGATACCCGCTACACATACCCAGAACGGTGTCGCCGATGCCAGGAGCGTGGAGACGGCCTCACCAAACACCCCTCATCCTGTTCTGTGTCCCCTGTAACTTGTAAGCTTGTAACTCAGGAGGTGCCTCAGAAATCCCCCGTGTCTTCAGTCGCCCCCTCCCGCCGGCACGGTCTCCGGCCCTGCAGGGTCCCCCAGCATCAGGCTCCCATCCTCCCCCTGCAGGCCCCGGACCTGAATCTGGCACGGGCGACTCCGCGGGAGGCAGGCTGACGAGGGCCAGAACTCAGAGACCCTGGTGTGTGCCCGAGGGGAAAAGGCCAGAGGAGACACGAGGGGACGAGAGTGCCCGGAACTCAGTCCCCGCCCGGCATCAAGGCCGCCCCGCGCCTCGCTTCTGCCCCTGCAGAAGGGGTGCAAGTTGGCGCCCGCAGGCATCTCCTGCTTGCAGAGCCTGCGAGGAGAGTGGACCCAGCCGGGCTTCCTCAGAGCCTCGGATTCTGGGAGCACAGTGACACCCAGTGGCCTCAAAGGACGCTGCAACCACACTTCCAGTCGGAAGGATGGGAGGCCTCCCCAGAGCCAGCAGGGTGGGCCCAGGTCACACAGCCAGGGACAGGCAGGGGCTGGCCCTGCAGCCCACCCACAGCGCAGCCAGTCGAGGGGCTGTGGCCACTCCTCCGCGGCTGACAGTCACGGTGAAACAGTAGAGCTACAGCAAAAACCCCACCCGCGTGTCCAGGCTCCCCTGAAACAAGGAACATCTATGACCTATTTACTTGTATGATCGGGACTAATATTACACACGGTTAATCTCCATCAAACAATCGTCATGGAAACAGCCTGGGTACTCTCTGAGACAGAGAAGCTGGTAGCGAGTCAAAGTGTAAATGAGGAGACAGAGACAGTTCTCATCTTTGCTTTTGCCCGCAGTGTGGCACAGCCTCACCGCAGGGGTCTCTGAGCAGGTGGGTGGGGTGCTGGGCTCCTCTGCTGGCATTGGGGGTGGAGGGAACGGCGCGCACTCTGGCCTCAGCAGGCTGGTGCTCCCTGGCACCCCTGACGGACACACACACCATCGTCCTGCTCACCCAGGCACATTATGGCTTGAGAAGCGCCGGCTGGGATGGTTCTCTGTGACTCCATCCCAGGGCGGGTGCAGGGTGAGCACCACACCTCGGCCGCTCCCTGCAAGGATTCAGTGAGCACCTGGGTATTACGCCAGGGAGCCCCGGGGCCACACCTGTGGCGGGCAGGTAAGATGTCACCTAGCGCACAAGCCTGGCTCTGGACAAAGTGCCCAATCCCCCACGCTGCACTCTCCCTGAAATCAGGACACGTCACCCACCTCTATTACATGTCTCCATCACAGTGAGCCAGGCGGCAGCCCCGGGCACACTGCAGACGGGGAGGGAGCGGGGGGACCCGGTGTGCTTCCCAAGGGAGCAGCTGGCCGGGGCGACTGCACCGGTCACAGCAGCAACATGAGGAACAACCAGCCCTGCTCACACCACACCGGACACGGCTCTGCACGTGAATGGGTGCTCACTCACTCAGTCCCCAAACCGGCAGAGCGACCGCTACCGCTAGCGCCCATTCTCGAGATGTGAAAACAGAGGCCTGCAAAGGTTACGCCCCTCACCCCAGGCCACACGGCCGCCGAGCTGCGCTCCAGGGCACACCCAGCCTGAGCACCCAGACCCTCCTCGGCTCAACAGGCAAGGCGTGGAGGGGCGTTAACCATGGTCAGAGCCGCAGACCCGCGAGGGCGTGGGGAGGAAGGGCTCCGACGTCACGGGGGGCCCCGGCCCGAGCCAGCCTTCCAGCGAGACGAGCAGGGCAGACTGCACTGGGCCAACGCCCACAGGGGACTCGGGTGATGGATGCTGACCTGCACCTAAGAGCACAGCCTTGTCAGAAGGTCCCTGACACGGCTCCTCCCAGAACACCGTCACCCAGCGCGCTGAGCGAAAAGAGGAGGGAGCAGAGGCGGCACGGGACCCCCTCCAACATCGCAGACCACAGCTTGGCACTGGACGCCTGGGCAACGATGACTCAGCATCACGGCGGATCACAGACAGAATGCCAAGGATAAAAACACACAGCCGTCGAGACTCTGAAGTGTGTGCGTGTGAAGATACTCAGAGGTTAACAGAAACATGTGGCCTCCCCACCCGCATAAGCTGAGGCCCGAACCCTAAGCTCACGTGATGGGACCTGGGGAGGTGACCCAGTCACCACAGATGAGGGAGCTTAGCCAGGACGGGGTCCTTGGTGGGCTCAGTGTCCCTGTGAGAAAAGACACCAGAGAGCTTGCTCTGTCCCCAGGTGAGGATGCAGAGAGAAGGGGCCATCCGCCAATCAGGAAGGGCACCCTGGGCCACAAACCGAACCTGCCAGCATCCTGACCCCAGCCTTCCCAGCCCCCAGACAGTGAGGAATCCACAGCTGCTCTCTAAGCTGCCAGTCCGTGGTATTACATACTATGATGATGATATCTCTAGGCTTCTTGAACTTTCTAAAATGCACACCAAACACTTTAAGAAACAGAATTAATTTCTTCTTCAGCACAAATCAATGACGGCTGGAGAAACTCCAGACAGCCGGTTCCTCTGCTGCCCAGAGAAGGCTCTGGAGGGCACAGAGCTGCGTCCACCCCAGCCTTTCGGGCTCCCGGCCTGCAAAGGCCCCATGGCAACACCTCATCCCCCTCAGCATAGACCAGCAGCGCGGGCCACCGCCTCCAGCCAGACCGCCCGGGGGGGTCCCGCTGCTCGGCAGCAAGTGCAAATAGCGTGAGGTGGGGGGACGAGGACACCCCACAGCCTGTCCTCCAAACCGGATGGAAAGAAAAACCCCGCGGAGGAAAATCCCTGTATTTTCACTCCTTTGCCAACTATTCAATTTCTCCTAAAGTCCTGAATCTTAAAGGCTGTTGGTGAAGTGACTGCTGCTGCTGAGTTGCTAAGTCGTGTCTGACTCTTTGTGACCCCATGGACTGTAGCATGCCAGGCTTCCCTGTCCTTCACGATCTTCTGGAGTTTGCTCAAACTCCTGCCCATCGAGTCGGTGATGCCAGTGATGAAGCAGGTTCAGACAGAGCACAGTGATGGGAGAGGGCCACGTGCCTCTCGAGAGGAGCCCTGCACCTACCTGTCCCCACGCTGCACGCCCATGGGGACGCAGTAGTTGAGCTCCAGCCGCGCGATGTTGCCCAGCCTGAGGACGATGCCCGCCCCGTAGGACCAGCGGATGCACTCGGCCAGCTTCCGGATGTGGGCTTTGGGGCCCTCCCCTGAAAAGAGAGGGGAGGGGGGCGTGACCAACCGCACGTGGCCCCCCACGCGCTGCCTGTGGATAGCCCCGGCTCTCTCCGCGTGGCCTCCGATCATCGTGAGAGCCAGGTCAAGCTCTCTGAGGAGAATGCACGAAAGTGACACCAGGTCCAAACTCAAGACAGGGCTGGGGACCGCACCACCTCGCCGCCCCAGGAGGACGCAGGTCTCTCAGTTCTCTGGGCCCGGCGCGTTCTGGTCCCTTTTCCGTATCCCCTGAGCACCCAGGAAGCCTGACTCCAAGCCTTGGTTTCCAGACACCTCCCACGTCTCTGCTGCTGGATATGTCTGTGCCCTTCACCCAGCCCTGAGCTCCAAGAGGAAGAGACCGGCTCCGTAGCCTTAACGACTGGCACAGAGTTATGTTTGCTCAAGAAATGTTTGCTAAATAAATACTTTTTTTTTTGGCAAGAGAGCACCAGATGATTTTCATGTTTCAGTCATTTGGCCAATCGCTTTACTCTGGGCATTGTATCAGGTGACGTAGGCATTGAAGGTGAGCACACGCGTGCATGCTCAGTCGTGCCCAGCTCTTCGTGACCCTATGGACCGTAGCCCACGAGGCTCCTCAGTCTGTGGAATTGTCCCAGCAAGAATACTGGAATGGGTTGCCATTTTCTCCTCCAGGGCATAGTTGGTACATTTAAAGATGACATAATCTAAACCAGGGGCTTCCCAGGTGGCTTAGGGGTAAAGAACCCGCCTGCCAATGCAGGAGACACGAGGGGCGAGGGTTCAATCCCTGGGTCGGGAAGATCCCCTGGAGAAGGAAGTGGCAACCCACTCCAGTATTCTTGCCTGGAAAATCCCCTGGACAGAGGAGCCTGGCGGGCCACAGTCCATGGAGTCAGACACGGCTGAGCAACTGAGCACAGCAATCTAAAGGAGAAAGACACCTACTCGCATCCCGTGCCTTTAAACATAAGGTCAGGTGTGCTGACTGGCTGCTAAGGAGTCCAAGTCTTACCGTAGTTGAGGTTGCAGAGGTTCCCCGCATTGAGGAAGAAGTGTGTCCTGAAGAGCTCTCCAAAGCCGCCCTGGCCGGGCCGGAAGGGTAACGGGGTGTACAGGTGCAGCCCGCCGGCCCAGTAGGCTTCCCCGCCCAGGTAGTCACCTAGGCAAGGAAGGAGCACAGATCAAAACGAGGTCACAGGTTCAGGACCACCCCGACGGCCCACCAGGAACAAGAGTGAGGGGTGTGCTGTGATCAGGACACACTCCATGCCCTGGCCACGAGCAGCTGCTCTTCTAACCTCTGAGGCTGTCGGCCTCCTTTTAAACAATGTTTCTTATTCTCTTTGTTTGTTTTATAATTTGCTTTAACTGAAGGGGAAAAAAAGCTAATACATCATTTAGGAAAGAATGAAACCAGTAATTGATAGTATCTGTGAAATGCTTACAACAGAACAAGCGAACTAATGGAAATCGCTTTCTCCGCAACTGCAGATGACTAGATCATTGTTGCTTGGCAAACGAAATGCATTATTCTGCAGAAATTTCAAGACCTCACTACAGAGAGACAAAATGCAGAAAATGTCTCTGTCGTTTCTGGAAATGGTCACACTAGCTATTAACCCAAAGGTACGGAGGGCCTGCTCCCCACTGCACAAGGACGCTGTCCCAGCTCAAAGTCTTCACGGAAGAGGCTCGTTCTCAAAGGTTCATGACCACTTGGGGTTTTTTTTGTTTGCTTACATAATGCATAATAATACAAATTACTTCTACAAATGTCCCTACTATTTCAACTACAAATAGCCACAACATTAAAACAACAACAAAACCCTCTGAACTGTTTATACTTTGTTACTAAATACTATTTGTAAAGTGCCTCAGTCTCCTTTAATACAAAATGACCCGACCATGACAAAGAAAACTGCAGGTTGTCTTCAAATTAACCTCTCAAGGGATGAACTGTTTATTAGAGACTCCAGCGTCTCCTCACCCCGGTCAATACTGAAGTTCTAGAGGGAACAACGGACCGAGAGCAGGAGGTCAACCGGGCCTGATTTTCATTTCCCAGCAAGTGCTCCTCTCCTTCCTTAAATAACCTCTTTATTCTCATCATGGGAGTATAAAAAAGGAAATTCTCCTTTAATTTCTACCATTAAGAGAAAACCAGCTAACATCCTGGTGTCCTTCCTTTCAGTGAATTACAATGAAATATTAAATAAGAAAATAAAATGTAAGTGTATATATACATATCTTTCAGTCCTGATTTTTTTTTTTCATTTACTGTACTAAAAGCACTTCCCTCTAAGACTTCTTATTCTTTGAAAATGTGATTTTGATGCCTGAATAATCAGATATATGGACCATAATGCAATGACCTGTGGTTCGGAAGCTAACTCATGTCTGAGTCTTTGACCCCACAGCCTGTAGCCCACCAGGCTGCGCTGTCCATGAGATTTCCCAAGCCAGAATACTGGAGTGGATTGCCATTTCCTGCTCCAGGGTACCTTCTGGGCCACAGATGGCACCTGCCTGGGCTCCTGCAGGCAGTCTCCCGCACTGGAGGCTGATTCTTTACCGACTGAGCCAGCAGGGAAGCCCGATGTGATTGCCTACCCTTGACTACTGTCCTTTCGGTGTTCAGCTTCTTGAGAGTGGATGTTAACCTGTGATGGGCTTTCCTGCACACACATGTTTTTAAACCATCTTGAAGGATAATATACACACAAAAAGCACACACATCCTAAGTGTACAATGCAGTGAATTTCCAGGCCCAGAACACACGATACAGTGAGCACCTAGACCAAGAGACAGACACACGCAGCGCCCTGGGGAGGCCCTGTGCTCCCCTCTAATCACCACCCACGCCAAAGGCAACCATCACCTGTCGCCCAACAGCACAGAGCTCTTTACCCGGCCGCCACGCTTTGCGCAGGTAGAACACAGAGCGTGCACCTGCTGGGGCTGACTCTTTGGGGGGAGGCGTATGTTTCTTAAGTTTGTTCAGGCCACCCCATCAGTGGCCCTAACTTGCTCGTCCTCGTTGCTATATGATAAACCACAGTGTGAAGACACACCGTTAGCTGCCTGTCCTGTGGCTGGCGGGCATTTGGGTTTCCAGTTTTCAGTGCTGTTATCCACGTGTGTTGGTCACTCAGTCGTGTCCGACTCTTTGCGACCCCTACAGACTGTAGCCAGCCTGGATCCTCTGTCCATGGGATTTTCCAGGCAAGAAAACTGGAACGGGTTGCCATTCCCTTCTAGTTCTTATATATATATATATGTTTTAGGTTCCTGATAAATATTGTCAAACCGCTTTCATAAAAAGTTATGGTGATTTACACCCTTACTCACAGAATCCTACCAATGGCCTTTTAATAGGTAATTAAATAAAACATCACTGTGTTTTAATTTTCAGGCAAATGAAAGACTCCAAAACTTTTATCTAGTCACTAAATAATACTTGCTACAGTGAAAAAAGAAATTGTTACTTTTCCAAGAGAAAAGGACAGACTAATGAAAGCATCCTAAAAGCAAATGAAAAGAAGTAATTTATATTTTGTACAAAAATTTATGCCGTGGATGATCATTATTTTTAATAATATAAAATAGGAACAACAAAGATGTTTAAAAAAAGTTAAGAAAATCAGGATAGACTATTTTATAATGTAATAACATGTGTCCTATCTAAATGATGTTTTTCGTAACACATGGCAATTCGCTAATAAAATGTCAAAGACTGGAGAGAGTTCCCGAAACAGGAATGCTCACACTCTGCTAGACAGACTATGATTGAGCACAATATAAACCCTTGAGGATACTCAAAATCCATCGATCTAGCAATTCCAACCTAGAACTTTATATTATATAGTAAAACTTATAGATAAGCACAAAGATTGAGTTAGGTTATTCACTGACACATAGTTATTTAAAATAAGAAAAAAAGAAAAGAGTCTAAATGTCTAACACTTGGGATTTGGTTTAGAAAGGTCACAGTATGGCAAGAACGTGAAATATGCAGCCATTAAAAATGATAAGGCTTTTATCTTTCTGAGTCATTGCTGGTGGGAATGCAAAATGGTATTGCTATTTTGGAGGACAGTCTGGCATTTTCTTACAAAGCTAAACATAATTTTACCATACAATCCAGCAATTGCACTCCTTGGTTTTTACCCAAACGAGCTGAAAAATCTTACGTCCAGATAAAAAAAAGCTGCACACAGATATATCTATCAGCTTTACTCGTAATTGCGAAAAGTTGGATGTCCTGCAAGCAAGATGTCCTTCAACAGGTGAATGGATAAACCACCCTGTGGAACAGCCAGGCAGTGGGGGGAGTACTATTTGGTGATAAAAAGATATGAGCAATCAAGCTATGAAAAGACACAGAGGGCCGAGTCACTATATTGGATATCTGAAACTAATACAATGCTATAAATCAGCTACACTCCAATTAAGACACACACACACACACACACAGCTCCTTAGACACACACACACATACACACAGCTCCTTAGAGACACACACACACACACACACACCCACAGGACATCTGAAACTAATACAATGCTATAAATCAGCTATACTCCAATTAAGACACACACACACACACAGAGCTCCTTAGACATACATACATACACACTGGACATCTGAAACAAATACAATGCTATAAACCAGCTACACTCCAATTAAGATATACACACACACACACAGAGCTCCTTA
This sequence comes from Bubalus kerabau, assembly GCF_029407905.1. NCBI lineage: Eukaryota > Metazoa > Chordata > Mammalia > Artiodactyla > Bovidae > Bubalus > Bubalus kerabau. The sequence goes on from NC_073624.1 coordinate 5,344,612, forward strand.
GACACATACACACACACATGCACACACACGTAAACAAAAATTTGATAAATACATTGACCAAAAGAGGGAACAAAAGATACAGAGGAACCTGAAATGCATACTGTTTCGTCAAAAAAGCCAGTCTGAAAAGCACATATACTGTGACTCCAACTATATGACATTCTGGAAAAGGCAAAACCAGGGAGGAAGTCAAGGTCAGAGGCCGTCAGGAGCAGAGGAGGAGGCAGGGAGGAGGGAACGAACAGGTGGAGCACAGCGAACGTTCGGGGGTGAACGCTGGATGGATGCGTGCCGTCACCCATCTGCCAAAACCCGGACACTTCACAGCACAGGCAGGGGATGCCCACGGGAACCATGCCGCTTAGTTGGTAGTAACAAGTCAGTACCTGGAGAAGGGAATGGTAACCTGCTCCGGTATTCTTGCCTGGAGAATCCCATGGACAGAGGAGCCTGGTGGCTACAGTCCATGGGGTCGCACAGAGTGGGACACAACTGAGCGATTTAGCAGCAGCAGCAACACGTCCCTGCTGGCTCATCAACTGTGACACCGCCCCACGCTAACAGAGGGCGCTTGTGAAAAAGGGTCCTATGGGCGTGTATGGTGAACTCTGCACTCGGTGCCCAATTTTTCTGTTAAACCTAAAACTACTCTCAAAAATAAAGTCCATTACACAGGGTATAGAGTCGACGACATTTTATGAATCACTACGCTGCACACCTAAAATTTATGTAATATTATAAGCTGACCATACATCTCAGTAAACAAGCTTAATGTAAACGTGTGAAAAATTTGCAAAGTGAAGAGAGACACTTTAAAAAAAATATCATTCATCGGTCCCATCACCCAGATAAAACCATAACTAATGTTTAGTTATATTTTCTCTAAGTATTTTTATAAAAATGCATGTTTATTGCTTACTTTTACTATATGCATTTTTTTTAAATTTTAAATAAAGTACACTACTTAAAAAAATTGTAGTTTGTAGCCAGGACATGGAAGCAACCTAGATGTCCATCAGCAGATGAATGGATAAGAAAGCTGTGGTACATATACACAATGGAGTATTACTCAGCCATTAAAAAGAATACATTTGAATCAGTTCTAATGAGGTGGATGAAACTGGAGCCTATTATACAGGGTGAAGTAAGCCAGAAAGAAAAACACCAATACAGTATACTAACGCATATATATGGAATTTAGAAAGATGGTAACAATAACCCTGTATACGAGATAGCAAAAGAGACACTGATGTATAGAACAGTCTTATGGACTCTGTGGGAGAGGGAGAGGGTGGGAAGATTTGGGAGAATGACATTGAAACATGTAAAATATCATGTATGAAACGAGTCGCCAGTCCAGGTTCGATGCACGATACTGGATGCTTGGGGCTGGTGCACTGGGATGACGCAGAGGGATGGTATGGGGAGGGTGGAGGGAGGAGGGTTCAGAATGGGGAACACATGTATACCTGTGGTGGATTCATTTCAATATTTGGCAAAACCAATACAATTATAAGTTTAAAAATAAAATAAAATTAAAAAAATAAAAAATTGTAGTTTGTCAATGAGATAAAATAAGCAGCCATAAAAAAATGATAAAGTACTTATTCCTATAAACATCTTTTCATATACTGTTACTGAGGGGGTGGTAAGTATATATTATTTTGTAATTTAAACAAACAAATACAGGGTTCAAAAATGAGATGTAAATGCAGCTTCGGTTTTTTTTCAATGTGGTGTATTTTGGGGAAGGACAGACCTTCGCTCTGTGGCCCGACGCTGTGCATGCTGAAGCCCCGCACGCTGGTGGGTCCGCCGAGGTAGAACCTGGAAGAGGGAAGAGCTGTCAGAGGAAGTCGCTGTCACACACCGCAAGTGCGGAGGGCACGCTCGCTTCTGGGGGGCCCACGTCGTCACACGCTGCACATCTCAGGACTGGGGAGATGCACGCAAGAACGGAGGACGCCATTAAAATCCAAGCTTTGGGGGCGGGGAGATACTTCATTGTATTAAAAATTGTTATGTTCTCTTTGAGTATGAAAGAAAAAAGTTCATACGGGTTATCGTTTAGTCGCTCAGTCCTGTCCAACTCTTTGCAACCCCCATGGACTATAGCCCGCCAGGCTCCTCTGTCCATGGCATTTCCCAGGCAAGAATACTGGAGCAGGTTGCCATTTCCTTCTCACGTGGATCATCCCGATCCAGGGATCAAACCTGCATCTCCTGCATTGGCAGGCAGATTCTTTACCACGGAGCCACCAGGGAAGCCCCGTATATGTTATAGAAACACAGAGAAACATTTAAGAAAGTAATAAAACAATCCTGTCATTGGCAAGCAGGGTTAACATTTAGGATTACAGTGAATCCTTAAACAACCCATGGGCTTCCCTTGTGGCTCAGATGGTAAAGAATCTGCCTGCAATGCAGGAGCCCAGGTTCAGTCCCTGGGTCGGGAAGATCCCCTGGAGAAGGAAACTGCAACCCACTCCAGTATTCTTGTCTGGGAAATCCCATGGACAGGGGAGGCTGGTAGGCTACAGTCCATGGGGTTGCAAAGAGTCAGATACCACTGAGCGACTTTCATTTTCTTTCACTTGAACAACTCAGAGGTTAACCCAAATATACCCTGCGGTCAGTCCTCTGTGCCTGGGCTTCCTGCACAGCCACGGATGTAACCAACTCCTGGCCACGCAGTGCTGCAGTGTACTGCCGAAGGAGGCCCGCCGACAGGAGGACCCCCGTGCTCAAACTCACGTTTGTTCAGGGTCAAAGGTACTTACTGTTAATCAATTTTTTGTGAATGTGTATTTGTGTGAGAGTATATACATACAAATTTATGTACACATCTGTATTAAATTGGTGACATACTACATTTTGCATACATTTTTGCATCCTTCTTGTTTTTTAAAAATTAGCATAAAGCTATACAGGGTATTTTGAAATTAGCTTAAACCTAAAAACTAATTTAGAATGTGAAATAAGTGCTCTCCTAAATAGTTAAACTTCTTTTGTAAGAAACCAACCAGAAAGATCCAAAGGAAGCCACTTGCAAACCACCCATTCGTTTATTATCACTTACCTATCAGCAATGCTCGATGGTTTATCACCCATGGGTACCAACATTCCACCCCAGAGAGATGCTGAAAAAACCTATTGAAATAGAAACAAAAAACCGTTTTCTTCCAGCGTTTCTTTCCTTCCGAGTATCAGCAGACAGAAAACGCGCTGAGGTCTGGTCGCGGCCCTGCGTGTCCAGCGCGGAGCTCTGGGCTGGGGCATGAAGGCTGCAGAGGGGAACGCCTGGCTCGGGCAGGGGAAGAGCCACAGCTCGGAGCGTTCTGAGGGTATCTGTGTAACTCGCAACTTCAAATTTCAAGACGTACGAGACATAAGCAAAAAAAACAAGCCTAAACCTTCAGCAGGGGCTGGCTCTGACACTGGGCAACACCCTCCCTTCCGAGAAGCCAAGCCCAGTGGGCCATGCCACGGCCAGATGGAGGGGGACCAGGCCCCGACAAGAGAGTCGGCATCCAAAGGCCTCTGTGGCTTGGCCTCACGTCCTGAGGGTGCCTGGCATCTCAGGAAAAGGAGGCAGCAGGTAAGAAAATGCTACAAGTAAGAAATTCAGGGCTTTGCTGGTGGCTCCGTGGTAACGAATCCACCTGCTGATGCTGGAGACACAGGTTTGATCCCCAATCTGGGAAGAACGCAGGTGCTGCAGAGCAACTAAGCCCGTGCACCCCAACTACTGAGTCTGCATTCTAGGGCCCAGGAGCCGCAATGATGGGAGCCCTAGAGCTCGCACTCTACAGTGAGGGAAGCTGCCACAATGCGAAACCCTCACACTCTGACAAGAGAAAAGCGTGCAGAGCAATGAAGGCCCGGCATGGCCAAAAATAAATAATAAAACAAACGAAAAAAAAAAGAAATGCAGAGAAACACACATCCAACCCAACCCTCAGGGACGGCACTTTCGTCTGACAGGTCAGGGTCGGGGCGGTGAATGATCCCATGCAGGGATCTGATCTTCACACCATGTCATCCCCGCCCAGAAATGCCCCGGTGATGCCTGAGACCACAGTGGGCCCTCTGGGCTCCTGACCCCTGGCCGTCATCATGCGCCCCGGCATCTCCTGAGCACTCCCCACAGGCTTCTGCCCAACTTGTCCTCTTGGACATGCAAAGTCCACATCCTTCAAAGCTGCCCAGAGGGCTCTTTTTTAGAAGCTTCTGTAGGAAGAATCGCAGATGAAAACCGGGGCAGAGTGGGCAGAGAGGGCCAAGTGCACGTTCTATTCTGAGAAATGCGTCTTTGCTCAACGATGTGACAGACCGCTGCACAACAGGGCGAGGGGCTGGAGCCTGGCACGCAGCGGGGCGGCCGCCCCCTGGACAAGACGCTTCTGGCAGACTGTCCTCCCTGCCCCGACCCCCCAACGGTCACGACCTAAGGGGCAGGGGGCGACAAGGAGCACTGATGCCCCCCCAAGACAGGCCCACCGTGCCGCCTGTCCCGCTGAGCTCGGTGACCACGGGAGCCCCAGGTGACCCCACACCTAGGCCTCTCCACCCGCTCCCTCCAGCACCGGGCACCCCAATTCTTCAACACCAGCAGGACGATGAGCCCACCCCCTGGTTCCCTCCTGTCCTGACTCCCCGCTCACTCCACTGAAATCCCACGGCCTGTTACTAAAAACGAGCTGCTTTATGCACCTCACATGGTTGTCCCAGGGTGGGTGGGGACAGGGGGAGAGACCCCTGAGGGTGGAGGGGCTCATTAAAGACGCCCCCCCGACCAACGACGATAAGGCAGCACCCCCGTGGCCGCCTTCCACCCCTCAGTCTGCTGTCCTGCTCCTCACGTCTCTCATCACTGCCTGCTGGGTTACATATCCATCTCGTTGCTTGCGGGACTCCCCTCCACTAGCGTGTGAGAGCACGGACTGCTTTATTTACTGGGGTGCTCTTGGTGCCCAGACAGTGCCTGGCAGCCAGCCAGTCTGTGTGAGAAGAAGGGAGGGATGGACGTACGCACAGATGGACAGGTGGGAGGACAGATGGGCGGGCAGATGGATGGACAGAGGGAAAGGAAGCCGAGGAAGAGACATCGAGGCATGGGAGGAGAAGGCATGATGCAGTCAAGGAGGGCTGGTGGTGTGCCAGGGAGTGGGCACAGGAGGGGACAGGAGAGAGCTCGCTGAACTCAACAAGAAATCAGCCCCGGCAGCCTCCAGAGAAGCAGAGAAAAAGAAAAGGCAGGGACCACATTCTGAGTGCGCTGAGTCCAGGACCGATAGGAAGCAGTGATAAACGACTTCACAGTCAGACGTGTGTACTGTTTTGTCAGAACTCGCGCCTCGCCCCCAGGTTCTGAGGCAGCAGTGGGGTGTGGAGAGCTGTCCCCAGCCACCCAGGCGCTAGGAAGAGTGGACAACAGGCACAGTGTCTCCCGGCTTGGGCTCCATTGCCTCGGGCAGAGTCCGGTCACTCACTCCTCAGGTCCTGAGGGAAGCAGGAGGAGCTAAACCAAAGCCGGTTAAAAACATTTAACACGGAGATTCCTGGAGACACCCAGAGCCTAAAGACCTAGCAAAGTCGGGTGAAGACGCAGAACTTCTAGGGACGTAACATCAGGAGGCAAAGACGGAGGCACACGTGTCCTCCAGACACGCTTCTTGACGGCCCTGAGATGATGGTGAGTGGGGAAGGGGCTCTTCCGTGTGAAATAACTGACAGGTGAGTTTTAAAGGAGCTAACCATCGCTTCTCCCCAGAGCAGCCTCAATTCTGGCCACACTTAAGAGATGACGCACTTGAGCTTCAAGCGTGACTGTTCTCATTTCCTCTTCCGAGCTTTAGATATTCGGGAACTAGGATCTAGTCAGATTCCAAAAACACAGGCGACAAGCAGCTGGCGAGATACTCACTGTGTCAAGGATGAGTTGTTTATTCAACTGAAGCTCAAAATCTTCTTTTAGGAAGCTCACGTCCCCTCCGGTGTAGCCGGCCAGCTCCTGTCGGGGAGGGTCTCAGGTGGGACGGAGCCCACAGCGCGGCGGCAGCAACCGCAGCACCACTGCAGGCCGCGCTCTGTGCTCTTGGGGAGGCAACGGACCACGCCTGTGCCCCAGAGGCTGCCGCCTGCTCGTGCGGGACAGCAGCAGGGGCCTGGCAGAGACACCGGCACCAGACACAGAGCAACCGCAGAGAAGGTCGCTCCTTACGTGTGCCAGGAAAACACCGGCAACATCGATGTTCGTTACAGAGCTTGCTAAGGATGGTGGCTCAGGCGTAGAGAACCCGCCTGCCGATGCAGGAGATGAGGGTTCGATCCCCGGGTTGGGAAAATCCCTTGGAGTAGGAAATGGTAACCTATTCCAGTATTCTTGCCTAGGAAATCCCATGGACAGGGGAGCCTGGAGGGCTACAGCCCATGGGGTCGCAAAGAGTCAGGCACGACTTAGCAACTGAACAGTAACAGGATGACATGACTTGTTTGGCCCAATCAGTGTTTGGAAAAAGAATATTAGCCCATCTCTCACAATTTCACACATTTTCATATGAAAATGGGAGAAGGAAAAGGCAACCCACTCCAGTACGCTTGCCTAGAGAGTCCCATGGAGAGAGGAGCCTGGCGGGCTGCTGTCCATTGGGTCGCACAGAGTCGGACACGACTGAAGTGACTTAGCAGCAGCGACAGCATATGAAAACTGGATTCCCAGCTGCTCCTCTGACACTGAGTTCAGGCAGACACAGGGTTGGAGCCCCCTCCCCAGCCAGCTTCTCCCCGAGGTCACCGGCTGGGCCCTGCCGGTGTCAGGGTTACAACCCTGGGCTTGTGTGCTCATCAAGGACCACCAAGGAAACCAGTCCCACCAAGTCACGACTTGGCTCCTGGTCTGTGAAGTGACACATCAGAGGCTGGCACCTCATCCTGACTCAGCTCCGTGAAGGCAGAGTCTGAGCTGCAGGGAGCAAATCCAGGGCTAGGAACCCTGGGAGGGAGGGACACCCTTGCAAGCCATTCCAGAATGACCTTTACAGCTAAAGGCAGCTGCAAGTATTAACAACGTGACCGCCCCCAAGGGACGCCCCAGTCCCCCAGGAGCCTGCAGGGGCCACAGGGGAGGGAATGCTCACCTGGTTCACCTTCAGCAAAGCACCTCTTTTCGGCAGGATGGAGGAGTTCCGAGAGTCGATGACCATCGAGTGCTGGAAGAGGTAAGGACAGGGTGTCTGCGCTTTAATATGGAATGACACTCCCTGAGCGCTGGCTGCTCGCCAGGCTCAGTGCCGAGCTTTCCCTTAGGTGGCTTCACCTTCATTAAAACCTCCCATTCTGTGTGAGGACCCAACGGAGTCAGGGAGACAGGTCATGTCTGCTGGCTGGGTGACTCCGAGCCCGTCCCCAGCCCTGTTTTCTCAGGGAGCTTGATGCCCTGATGGACGTCAGCTCAGCCTGCTTCCAGCTAAGACACCACAGTGGGCCCTTATTCCCTCCGTTTCCATCACCTCCGATGTTACTTAGGAAAAAAGGACGTGAGGCTGTGTCCAGATATTTACAGTGACCGGTCCTAGCCACCGTTCTAGCCGCCCCAATCGTGACACCGCTCGGTCCCTCCTGATGGAGGTAAACGCCATTCTCCCAACGCATATGGCCTGGCTGCACCAGGGCAGGCACACGTTGACGGCAGACGCAAAGCCCTTACCGAGAGAGACGACTTCAGCGAGTGCCCGCTCTCCTTCCGGACAGCGAAGGACGCGACCCTGGAGAGGCAGCCCAGCTCCCGCCAGACGCCCTCCCACTTGATCGTGTGGCTCGTCTTCCAGGTGGGAAACTGCAAGCGAACGCAGAGAACTGTCAGCCTTCGTGCTGCGTGGACGCAGCGTCATCCCAGCCAGGGTTGTGTGGTGACGCGTCATTAGATTGTTAGCCGATCAAAAACTAAGCCACTCTGTGAAACGATGGGATGGGAAGAGACAAAGACAAGGCAAACTGGGAAGGAGGGAGTGGAAGCGGGCGGGGCAGGGCTGGGGGAGAAAGCCAAGGTCCCCATCAGAGGGAAAAACTGCTTGAGCAGCAGGGCTGCGCTCTGAGCCAGGAGACGGGCATCGCTGGTCTGATGCTGCAGGAACTTTATAACCACCTGGTTTCTTTTCCATCCGAAAGACCACGGGACACGCACCCCACCTGGTTTGCTGAAGCCAGGCAGGGTGACCCACGTGAGCCACCTCAGCCCCCAGAGAAGAGCAGGGAGACGGGGTCACAAGTCCGTGAAGAGTGGAGGTACTGGGTGGGGGGCATGCCACAATAGCTTCCTGGGCCCCTCCCTGGAGACGCTCACCCAGCAGGGCATGCAGGGCCATGAACGTGCAGGAGAGGCAGAAGCAGTGGGTCTGAAGACCGCACACAAGGAACTACTTTTACAAAGCATGCGCCTCAAGTCTTTCCTCATCAAACTAAAGCCTACACCAGGAGGGGAGGAAGGGGGACAAGCTAGAAAGGAAGGTAAAGAAGAGCAAGGTTCGTTGTAAAATTGAAAAATGGTCAAACAACAGTAATTCCACGCGATGCATCCCGCCAGAAGTGAACGCGCTATAAACCAATGATGAAAGCATCCGGTAACCTGATGTGACCTTAACTGGCTGTCAGGAGCGATCGATCTGAGCGTGCACGAGGAAGGACAAACAGACGGTGTCCCAGGAAGTCAGGGGCAGGGAAGAGATGTGACCGGGTCAAAGTATCTGCCGCTGTGGGAGTTGGCCACCCTCTCTGGCCCTGGCAACGGGCACTTGGCGAGTGGGGAGGGGACGCCCGGGAGGCGGCTGGCAGCAGGACAGGCAGCAGAGGGTGACCCCAGCGACGGGGCCCCCGGCTCCAAGCTTCAGCCCACGTGTGGATGCGTGCCTGGCCCCGCCCCCTTGGCCGAGTCTGGGGATCAGGTCCCACGTAGGCACACAAAGAGAAGGACGGGAAAGCCACTCACGCTGTACTCCGCTGATACGCCTCGGTCTGTCTCCCGGAGCGAGCTCCAAGGGAACTGTCCTGTGACTTTGTATAAGTTTACGGAGAAACTAGAAAACAAGAGGACAGAGCTTTACATGCTGGTACGCGATTATACCTGGTGCACCACCTAAATCAACAGATTCACAGCTACACCTTGGGGCTCATCTGCACAGGGAAATCTACGCGTGTGGTGACACAACAGAAGCGTCGGCCGATCCTGCAAAGTTTCTTTTCAGAAACATCCACTACAGCTACCTTAACCCCTAAACCAGGCCACTGAACACAACGATCCACTGGGTTTCCTACTTTCTATCGAAGTTTCCAGGCTGTGGTTTGAAGAAGGACAGGCCATACGAAGTTTCTTTTGTTCCATAGGAAAACTGGAAAGTCACCTTTTCTGCCCGGCCTAGAAGATTAGGGAGTTTGAGGCCAAGGACCTGGGAGCAAAAGAAAAACAGCAGAGGTTTTGTAAGTAAGTTCATCTATGTCATTTCTTTTTAGAGTCCACTTACAAGAGGTGTATGATATTTCCCCTTCTCTGAATTACTTCACTCGGCATGACAATCTCTAGGTCCACCCATGTTGCTGCAAATGGCATTATTTCACCCTGCTTAATGGCTGAGTAATATTCTATTATATATGCGTACCCCTCACAGACTTAGAGGACGAACTTACGGTTACTAGTAGGGAAGGGAGGAGGGAAGGGATAGTGAGCGAGTTTGTGATGGACATGTACACACGGCTGTATTTAAAATGGATAACCAATAAGGACCTGCACAGGGAACTCGGCTCAATGTTTCGCAGCAGCCTGGATGGGAGGAGAGCTTGGGGGAGAATGGATACATGTATGCGTACGGCTGAGTCCCTGTGCTGTCCACCTGAAACCATCACAACACTGTTTATCAGCTACACCCCAATGCAAAATAAAAAGTTTAAGAAAAAAAATGGAATCATACAAAAAAGAAAAACAGCAGGGGTTTAGATGGAAGGAATAACTCTCACAGACACGGAGTAAAGATGTACAGAGGGTCCGCCTTTCATCTGTAATTGCGCTTCTTCTTTAAAGCCTGCCTCTGCCGGGGGCACACGCCTGATGAATGTTAGGGTTAGGCTAATCCTGCTGACTGTGAAGCTCAGAGAAACTGACTCTGTGTGCTTGGAGTTCAGGAGAATTTGAATAAGAAACTATTAATATGAACATGGGTTATCAACACCCCGTTCTCAAACAACCCATCTTCATAACAAAGCGTGTTGTAATCAACTCTAGGAAGATTAATGAGAACCACAGGACAGCTTACAAATAAAGACTAAAGGTCATGGAAAAGTTTTGGAACTACCATTAGTTTTTAGAGCATAGTTCACAACTGGGGACTTCCCTGGTGACTGAGACTCCACACTTGCCATTCAGGGGGCCTGGTCAAGGAAGCAGGTCCCACATGCTGCAACTAAAGATCCCTCACGCCACAGCCGAGACCAGAACAGGCAAATAAATAAATATTTTTTAAAAAATTCAAAGTTCACTATGGCAAGTCCCACCCTCAGGAAGGGAAAGCCCATGTCTTACCATACTGCCTTCATTGTTCCCGACCATGGTGTTGTAACTGCCCGTTAACCTCCTTAACTCAGTGACTTCAAAGGTAACGTCTAACCCGTTGGGAAGTGCATCATCACCTAGTAAGTGCAAAAGATGAAACAGTTAAGGCAGCGTGGTGTGCAGCTTTATTTTCTGTCCCGGTGCGATAAATGGCAGAATGCAAACTGAGCCTCCGCTGATTTTACAGCCTCCTTTGGAACACACACACTGTGGTCTAAAGCCCAAGAACGTGCGTGAAAACCCCATCACATCCCGACACATGGGTCTGGTTTCTGCGGTGGAAGACCGCGAGGTCAGGCTTTGCTGAAAGGAGTCATAAGCAGCAGCAGCAGCAGTATTATGTAAACACACGTCATTTGCATTACTTCCTTATGGTACTTATTCCCCCACAAATGAGCTCCTTAAAAATGCCGGGGGGGGCCTCAGTTCAATGGACGTTAAAACATGGAATTCGAGTGAGAGGGGCTCGAGTAACCCTGACGGAGAAGCAACAGCTCGAGCCGGATGTAGGACGTGGATGGTTCTGTCCTTCCCAAGCTGGTGGCATGGGCCTGAGTTCAGCAGAGCTGCCCATCACCCACCTAGGGTCCTGCGGGGCAGGGCCCTGCGCACCAGAAAGGCCAAGGTTGATCCTGCAGCCCTGGCTGGACACCCACGGCCTCTGGGAGCTGTCAGACCCACGGACACCCAGGCAGGGGCTCCCAAACTCTCAGATTCAGCTTGTCCAGGCTGGAGCCTTGGCACCACTTTTTTTTTTAATTAGCAGAATTTATTGTTTAGAGGAGCAGTTTTAGGTTTATAGAAAAACTGAGCAGAAAGTACGGAGAGTTCCCATAAGCCCCCTCTACACACACCCCCTCCCCCCGTCACACGCCGCACTGGTGGCCATGTTTGTTACAACTGATGAACCGACAGAGATGTTCCTGTTAACTCAAGTGTGGCCTGCGCTAAGGTTCACTTTTGGCACTGCACATTCTAGACATCTGACAAATGGATGATGTCCACATTCTTTCTTAAAAGCTCCCGGGTAGTTCTAAAGGCAGCCATGGTAGAGAACCAGGGACAGAAGTGAACCAGCTGACCACATACACATCACATTCACAAAGGCAGGAGAGCGCTAAATCTAAACGTCACGCCGGGACTCGCCACCAACAAGCACTCCGGAGCACTGGCAAGGGCCACTGCCGTACCCCTGTCCCGCTGGGGGAGAGAGACCAGGGGCCTCTGTTAGTCACAGATGGCTCTGTATTCCAGGTAATAGAAACGTCTTCCATTTACACAGCATTTTGTATTTTTGCAAGCACTTTCATATACTGTTTCATTTTCATCTTCTCAAAATTATCTTTCACTCAATCCTGAAGAGTTCACTTGTTCTCTGATTCATTCCAAACATGTATTTTTCGGGGGACGTCGGAACGGAGTGAACCGCCACACACGGAGTCCTTCACAACCTGTCTCCTGATCCTTCTCCTGCCTCGTCTTGCTTCACTCATTCCCCATGACTGCCTTCTGGCTCTGGAGCCCTGGCGTCCACCCAGTGACCCTTTCTCTCTGGCCACAGGGCCTATTCTCTCTCCCTAGCATAGTCCTCATCAGCCCTGCTCCCCAAGCGTGCTCACGCGCATCTTTTAGGTCTCAGCATCTGTGTCACCTCGTCCAGGAAGTCTTCTCTGACCCACTTTGCCTCTGCTGACCAAGAGACTAGGTCTCCTCCTCCAGGGCCTCGCCCCCATACAGCACAACCTATCAGCTGAACTGTCCTCACTTCTCTGTCTGTCCCTAACCCTCTTCCACTTGACCAGAAGCTTCTTTGGAAAGACACCATGTCTTATCTGCCACGGGCTCTTCCTATGGCATGGACTCATTAACCAAAGAATAAACACCAAGGTAAGACAGCTGCCCAATATCATAGCAATTGAGGAAGTGAATAGACGCTCAAAAGTGAAATCTGACTCCCACTTGCCTCCTCTTCTTAACACATATTTAGGTGGAATCTGCCAAGAGCTCATTCAGACACCCGCTGGGGTGGGCTATCCAGAAAAAGCCCGGCTCTCTCCTTCTCAGAACCCTGGTCCCATCCAGGGGCTCAGCAAGCAGCATCTTCAGTCACCTGACCTCCCTCAGCCTGACTTGAAGACCCAGTGAATTCCTTGAGAATGCACGTGCTCTCTGCCTGGACACGTAAATAGTGTCTGTGATCCTAGGGGAACAGATCCTAGGTGAAATCAGAGAGAAGCTGCAACCAGGATGCCTACCCTGACACGTATCGATCAAAACATCCACTTGTCTAAATATCCCTAGACGCAGCAACTTTTCACGGGCTTCGTGAGACTTCCTCATAACCTGGAAGAGAGAAAAACAGAAACGGTATTCCTCTAAGATACAGAGACATACACGGTGGCTGTGAGACCAGGCTGGCAGCTTAGCATTCGTGCAAAGTTGATAATTCCCTGAGAAGAATATTAATCTTTAAAAAAAAACAAAAAACTATATTTTTAAAAGTGGGAATGGCTGAACACTGCTTAAGAGATCACATGCAATGGGGGCTGGAGCCAGCGGGACGTGGTCACAAAGAAGCTGCTGGCGACTCTGCCAGGCACCTAAGTGTGGTTCCGAGAGCAGACTCAAGAAAGCCACAGAGGAGAGGACGGTGCAAGCCGGGAAAGATGCGGGGGCATAAACAAGTAAGGGCCCGAGGAGTCGGCAGGGGTGGGTGGCAGGGAACAGCCCAGCCCCCACGGTCATGGAGGGCCCTGAAGGGAAAGTGTGCTGAGCACCAGGGGGCTGCAGGAAGAGTCAAGACCCCCCACCAGCAGCTCTGCGGCAAAGCTGGGACGGCTGCAAGGGACACAGGGATGGGCGGCCCTGGGCAGGACGGGGGAACACCTCTTCTTTGGGGTCAGGGTGGATGCGAGAGCATGTCAGCTTGTGGGGGGGCTTCTGGGAACAGAAGGGGTTCAGCCCCCTTCCCGGTAGGAGGCGAGCTCATCAGTGGGGGCGGGATACCCAGTGGTGCGAGCAGAGGCCCACGGGGTCTTCGGAAGGGGATGGGAAGAAGGCCACGCAGAGGGGAATACTTGCCTCAATAAGGTTTTTAGCCTTAAAAACATCTCTGATTTCATACATGATGATGTCGTCCTTAGTCCTTCCAAGTCCATCAAAATGCACATGTTGAACCACCACCTGAACGCGATAAGGGGACAAAAGATTGTTGAGAACAAGACGCGGCAAAAGGCCAGATGTCACGGCTAAAGACAACACCTAAAACTACTTTCAAAGACTTTCTTTTTTTAATTTAATGAGCCACGTTTCTTAACCCCATGCCTTTTCAAAACAACTGGTCGCTTGAACTGACTAGGTCTGTACTTCTTGTGAACGAGACTTACAAGCTCCCTGCAGCCAGATGACCAAGGGCCAGGTCAGCCCTAAAGCCAGGCAGGGTGCAGAGATCCTCTGGACCCCCTTCCCCACATGCTCCCTGGGGCACCGGCCTCTGGATGATGCCGACTGTGACCTGGTTTAATAACTGAGTATTTTGCCGGAGATCCTGTGTGGATTTCAATATGGCATGATAAACGCCAGCTCAGAGCCTTTCCCTTGTCTATAAAGACTTACTTCATTCATTCATTCAATGAAAATGCACTGATTACCTATGAACCAAGTATCATACTGAACACTGAGAATATATCAGCAACCAAAACTTTAAAATTTCTGACTCTATGGAGGTTATATACTAAAAGGGAGAGAAACAGGCAACGTACATAGTAGAGCAGATGGTAGTGAGTAACAGAAAAATCAAGCAGGCGTAACGGGAAGTGCTAGGACCTGCATGACTTATAGGTGATCAGAACACTATACTACAATCGTAATCAAAGAACTAATCAAAGGGAGGAAGGCGGGAGGGAGGTTCAAGAGGGCAGCGACATATGTACACCTATGGCTGATTCAGGTTGATGTATGGCAGAAACCAACACAATAGGGTAAAGCAATTATCCTCCAATTAAAACTAAGTAAATTTAAAATAGAAAAAAGAACTAATGAAAATGTGTTTACATATCTGTATTTAATTTCAAAGGCAACAAAGTTTAGAAAAAGTTTCATTCAAAACCCAAAGTCTTTTCTGGGAGGAGGGAACACAGTTTAAATTTTAGCACCACTTGAGTTTCTCTTTGAAATACTTTTGTTTTTTTTTCTAACAGAAATACAAAAATGGGTTTGTTTACCCTTTCCACACAAAGAATCACCAAGAAAAAAGTGTTCCTCTAAAACCAGAAGCTATTTCTCTCAGCATCCAGTCTTTCTAAAATGTAGCTGGCTGCAAACTCTTCTTTGATAAAGGTGTCAACAAGGTTAACCCCTGTCTGTTTTCCCAGCAGTTTGTGGAAGCGAGTGCTTCTAGCAACAACAGGACGGAGCCCTCGCCCTCCACAGGATACGCACATCCCTGTTCTCAAGAATTTCCTGCTTAGCTTCAGGTTCAACTTCAACAAATTCAGCTTCTTCTCCTAACGCTCCGAAATCAGGTCCACTGGCTGGCAGAGGCTCCAAACTCTGAAAGAGAGTGGGGGGAACCACAGATATATGAACTTCCATTAAAAAGCCAAATCTTTTCGTTTTTGTCTCAGATGGCGCTCCAGAAAACTCAGGACCACAGGCCCTTCTCGTGCTGGTGGCAGTGGGGTGGGAGCACAGAGAGTGCGAGCAGCTGCCGGCTCGCGAGCCTTCGGCTGACAGTGACCCTTCGGGGTCCAGAGTACTGTTATTACAGAAAACAAAGGTGAAAATTAATCAACAAAAGGGTCAGGCACAAACTACAATCACTGTTCCAAGAACTTAGCTCTGTACACCTGAGACTCATGTGAAAACAACAACAAAAATTGCTTTCCTGTTACAGAAAGCATCCTCATTTTTTTTAATCAAAACTAGATACAATCTAGGATAGTTACATTAACAAACCAAATTATTTAAAGATACTTCTCCGGACTCTGGTAAGATTTGTTTTGGTTCAGAAAGTCTCACTTAACTAAGGGGAGCGGCATATGCCAGAAAGCGGTCCTTCAGTCTGAAGTGACATTACCTCAAAAGCGTTCAAGCATCTTCTGAGGAAGGATTCTACAGTAATAATTATGGAGATATGATAAGAGTATGCAAAACAATGCACATATAATATGGTATATTTATTACATACATAATTGCTTCAGTCCACGGGGTCACATGGTAAAGCCGGAGCCAATACAATACTGGAGACCCAGGTTCAATCCCTGGGTAGGGAAGATCTGGAGAAGGCAATGGCAACCCACTCCAGGACTCTTGCCTGGAAAATCCCATGGATGGAGGAGCCTGGAGGACTACAGTTCATGGGGTCGCAAAGAGTTGGACACAACTGAGCGACTTCACTTCACTTCATGGGGTCCACAAAGAATCAGACACGGCTGAACAACGTGACTGCCTAACCACGGGGACTCCCAGACGCTCGAGTGGCACCAGGTGAGTGCACACACAGGCAGCTCTGGGAGAACCGTGGTACCCGTAGCCGGCTGCTTCCTCCCTCCACCAGCTCTCTCCATAGAGAAGCACTTGTGAAGCGCGCGGGCGTTATCTGCCGCCTGCGGAACGTGCAGCAAGGCGGACTCTGGGCCGTTCTCGCCTTTTCCCTGGAATGTTCAATGGCCTGTCAGCACACCCTTCATCATGGCACTGGTCCTCTGGAAAGGTACTGACCTCACAGTACCATGGCCGCTTTCCCATCCTGGCCCTAAAAAGCGCCCCCAGGGACGCAGCGGCGCGCGGAGGAGCTCCACTACGCAGCCCCTTCTGCTACTCCAGACTCGACCCCGACCACACGCAACCCTCGCAATCCTGTCTGGGCGCCCCTGGTCCTCTCCGCCCAGGATAACCAGCCTCCTCCCCAGAGATGAGCCGAAAGAGCCACCCTCGGCGTCATCTCCTCTGTGAGCCGTCCCTGCTTCTTCAGCGAGAATCCGTCCCTCCTTCACAGGGATACCCCTCGGCTGAAGTTTACGACCTTGGCAAGTACTCCTTTTTGTTTTTACCTGCCCGGCTATATCAGAAATACTCATTTATGGAATGGGTGAGTGACTGATTTTCTTTTGTTCTCACGTTTAATAAATATCTGAGTGAGCAGGGAAGGCAGCCGTGAATAAGACAGACTGGGTCCTTCCCTCAGGGGTTGACGTGGATTATTTACATGAGTAAAAAGGGAAGATGATGTTGGGCAAAGAAATAGAATTTATTTCACATAATTATCCTTTCACTTTTGTTGTGTAAATATTTAAAACAAGGGATCATTACTGTATTTCTCAAACATGCAAACAAATCAAAATAGTAACTTTAAGATTTTTTTTAATGTGGACCATTTTTAAAGTCTTTATTCTGGTTTATGTTTGTTGGTTTTTTGGCCACAAGGCATGTGGGATCTTAGCTTTCTGACCAGGGATCAGACAAACACCTCCTGCATTGGAAGGCAAAGTCTTAACCACTGGACTGCCAGGGAAGTCCCTAAAATAGTAACTTTTTAATGCAACCTTTCATGAACATGCTTCTGTATTTACGTTTACATAGTGCTAAAAAGTGTATTACAGATGAGTAAATCCTATATGCAGAGTATATACTATGGTTAGGAACATACACACATATTCGTTGTTCTTAATCCGAATGCTTGACTAACAGATTTTTGTCTGGACATAAAGTTCATGTGCTATTGTGCTCAAATAAATTCCCTTATGGTTCCTAAAATCTCATCTCGAAGCACAGAACATATTTCACCAAAGACTTGCCACACCCATTTGTAGTCTTAAATCTGAAATTTACACTTTTAAGTTCAACAGATGGTGTCTTTACAGTCTCACCAATTGCACCAAAGCTTGATGTCCTAGATTAACTGCTTCACCAATTCATTCATTCATTCACCAAATATCCATTCAGTACGTGACAAGCACTTGCAAGAGTCTCACCTTCACAGGATTTACCTTGCAGTGCCTGGCTAAGTAGTCAGGGAAATGAATTAAAATAAATATTTGGATCCAGCCTCTAACCTTTAAGCAGATGTCTACTGTGAGTCGACAAACTTTACCGAGCACCACATGCCAAGCACTGGGCAAGGCAGTGCTAACAGAAGAAACAGGACATGAAATAAATTTAATGAACATAAAATTTCATAAATGAAAATGAACATAAAATGAACATAAACGTTATGAACACCATCTTTAAAGTGATATAGACTAGAATGAGACAGAAAATACCAGAAAAAATAATAGATATCGATGGTAAATACTGTTTCAGAAAACTTTTTTATTCCAATTTTTTTTTTAATTTTTTGGTCTTGCCACGAAATGTGTGGGATCCTAGCTCCCCAACCTGGGATTGAACCTTTCCTGCACCCCCCGCCCCACAGTGGAAACAGCATCCCAACCACAGGACCGCCAGGGAAGTCCTGATTCAGAAAACTTTTGTTTCACATATGCATGAGGGTACTAGATAGCAAATATGGGAAGTTTTCTTACTGTGAGTTCTGACCAAAAAATTCAAACACTGGCTAGTGAAGTTAAAGAACTGAAATTATTTTTTGTCAATATAGTCAACAAAAGAGTGGCAGTTTCAGTGTCAAAGGAGCTCGATAAAAGCAAAGTCTTTTTGTTCCTATACTCTGAGCACCTAGAACGGTGCCAGGCAGCACACAGCTGACTATCGGTAAACATTAGCTGAATAAATGAACAAATGCTTACTTTGCCAAGATGCTACAAGGGATCCAAGGCAAATAAGATGCGGTTCCTATTGTCATCTAGAAACTAAGAATCTAAAAGGTTAAGTGAAAAATGCAGAGCTAAAACAGGGCACCAGAATAGAAATGTCAATCAAGGAGGTTGGTAGCACATCTAAAATGAGGAAGGGAGGGGAGACAAGGTTTGTGTAGAAAATGATTTGAACTGAGTTCTAAAAAACCATGGGCTTCCTTTGTGGCTCAGCTGGTAAAGAATCCACCTGCAATGCAGGAGACCTGGGTTCAATCCCTGGGTTGGGACGATCCCCTGGAGAAGGGAAAGGCTCCCCACTCCAGTATTCTGGCCTGGAGAATTCCATGGACTGTATAGTCCACGGGGTCGCAAAGAGTCGGACACGAATGAGGAACCTTCACTTCACTTCTAAGAGACTGGCCTGTTTCGTCAGCTATTGGGAGTGATGAGAGAGAGGAGCTACGCCCACCAGCACGGTCCAAATAGTGTTTTATTTGAAGGAAATATCTGGCAAAGGGAAGTTAAGTTCAATTCTGGACACCATGTTGAGACATCTGTGCTAAATTCTTTCAGGAAAACTCCTGAAAACTTCTGAGCAGTGCAGCTATCTACGCTGCAGAAAAAGTGCTGTGGGCTGGGACTCAGAAACATGCAGATGGTTCAGAACATTCAGTTTCAGAACATTCTGAGGCTTGACCGGTAAGGCCTTGGACAGATATTCTTTCTCTGGGCCTCAGTTAAGATTGCGATAGAGGAGAGCAGCTGGGCAGTCTGCCTACCGCACCGCAGGCAAGCAAGTGCATTTACATGCATTCTGTTTCAATTCTCCCAACAGCCCAGTGAGTGGACACTATTACCGCCTCCACTCAGCCGGGTTCCCTCTTTGCGCGGTAACCAGGAGACCTAAGGACTTCTGAGCCTGGGTTGGAAGACTTAAGAAGATGCTTCCTGCTCTAGAAAAGACTAGCAAGACCCCAGCAGCGGCTGAGCGGGAGAAACTGGAAAAATCAAAAAAGCAGAAACATTACTTTACCAATAGAGATCCATCTAGTCAAAGCTCTGGTTTTTCCAGTGGTCATGGATGGATGTGAGAGTTGGACTATAAAGAAAGCTGAGCGCCGAAGAATTGATGCTTTTGAAGTGTGGTGTTGGAGAAGACTCTTGAGAGAGTCCCTTGGACTGCAAGAAGATACAACCAGTCCATCCTAAAAGAAATCGGTCCTGAATATTCTTTGGAAGGACTGATGCTGAAGCTGAAACTCCAATACTTTGGTCACCTGATGCGGGCCACCTGATGCAAAGAAACCGACTCATTGGAAAAGATCCTGATGCTGGGAAAGATTGAACGAGGGAGGAGAAGGGACGACAGAGGATGAGATGGTTGGGGGACATCACCGACTCAATGGACATGAGTTTGAGCTAACTCCAGGAGTTGGTGATGGAGAGGGAGGCCTGGGATGCTGCAGTCCACGGGGTCGCAAAGAGTCGGACACGACTGAGCGACTGAACTGAAGGAACTCAGACGCCCGAAACTGCTGAGGGCAGAAAAAATTTATTCCTCCACTGCAGGACATCGCGGAAAGCCTACTGGCCCTTTCCGGGCCCCACTGCTAAGTGACCTTGGGCAAGTCAGGTCTCTTCTCTGGGTATAGGTTTTCCAGCTCGAAAGCCTGCCGTAGCGGGTGGAGGAATCTTTGCGGCCTCCTCCACCCGGCCCGCGGCGGCACAGCGCTGGGGCTCCCCCCACCCCCACCCCAGCACCGTTCCCCGCTAGCCTTCGGGCCCCACCGCCCTCTGTTAACCCGGGCAGCCCCGGGCGCAGCCGCGAGAGCGTGTCCCCGCGGCGCCCGCCCCGAGGTCACGCTGCAAGCGCGGGTCGCTGGGCCTCTTACCCGGGCGTGCACCGTCCCCATGGCTCCCTCTCTGGCCGCCGCCTCCCAGAGCAGTCCCGGCCGGACGAAGGCTCGGCGGGTGAGGACAGAGGGCGGGGCTCCGGTGACCGAACTCCGGGTTAAGGCAACACCCACAAGCCCCAAGACGCGGCGGACTGGGGGCGGCCATGATGTCCCGCCTTCGTCCCGCCCCTTGGCTCTCGGTGCTTCCGCTCATTGGCTCATAGGCGTCCGTGACCCGGATGTACACGCGGACGCCCGGAAGCCCTGAGACCCAGAGACGGCCCCAGCGCCGCGCGTTCGTTAGCGCTCAGAGGAGCTGGCCGCGAGTGGACGGCGGGTCTCCGTGGGTATCTAGTGGGGGTGGGCGCCCCGAGTTACCCCTGGGGGACAGTACGCCAGTTGGTGAGCGTGTCGGGCCTCATGTCTTTCCCTTAAACCACGTGTTTAGTTCAGTTCAGCCGCTCAGTCGTGTCAGACTCTTTGCGACCCCATGGACTGCAGCACGCCAGGCCTCCCTGTGCATCGCCACCTCCTCGGAGTTTGCTCAAATTCGTGTCCATGTCCTTGGCTCCGCGGTGCCTCTCTTGTCCCCGCACTCTGGCGAAGCGCCGCGGCTCTCCACGCCTGGCTGCGGCTATGGCCTCCCCAGCCCCTGCCTGCGGAGCCTCACAAATCCGGATTGGCGCCCTGCACCTCTCCCGCTGGCCACATGGACCCTTCACGTCTCTGAAGCTCCCAGGGCTCAGGCTCCTCGTTGACAGAATGAAGGTGACGTCGTACCTGCTTAGCAGGGATGAATTACAAGGCTTTTGCACGAGAGTATGGCGAGTGAGCAGCTAGTCAATGGCCCCTATTCTTTCAACTGCAGTAAATGTCAAGAGTGTTAACCGGGGGTTGACGTGGGGACTATTCACATTGAAAAATAAGACAGCTCTGGTGCTACTGAGCCTAAGCTCGCTCTGATCCTGGTAGGATAGGCAGTGAATCTGGGGAGAGGAGGAAATGAGGCCAGGAGTCTGACTTTATTTGGAAAGCTGGCTGACTGAGAAGAGAGCAGACTGATGTCTCAAAGTAACCCATCTTGTAGGGGTCTGGATGCCAGGTTCTTTTATGGATCTGAGATGGGGGAGGGGCGAGGAGACAAAGTAAAATAAAGGCCTTTAATCTTGGAAATATTCTTTTAGAATGCCAGGTCTCAGGCAGAGAGATATGTTAACTTCTTTCTTCCTGCCTTCTCCAGGTGGACAGGGTTATGCACAAAGGCACTTTAGCTTAACAGGCAGAGGGGCAGAATTCTCTGAGGCAGGGCATTATGTATGATTGTAATAACGAAAGCAACAGAAAGCAAGTGGAACAGTTTCAAGGTGGAGTCAGAATTGACTTCTCCCTGCAACGTGGGGCTTTATTTTGGTGGTGGAAACAGCTTCCTGTCTCAAATGACAGCATGTAATAAGTAATAGCACATGGTGATAAATGCAGTGAGAGAAACAAGAGAACGGTTTTCATTATCATGTGGTCTCACGTTTCCACCCCGTCCCAGAGACCCTGACACCCTTTCCCATTTAAGTAGCAGTACCTTAATTCTCTTGCCTTCCTGGGGTAAATATTAAGTCCATATTCCCCTTCTCGCCTGGGAAGAGACAAGACATTAGCTCCTCCCAGGCGCCCCTTCCCACACCGCATTCCTTGCCAGTTGACCTAGTCATCTGTTTGAGCTGGACTGGTGCCTGGAGGCGGAGCCCAGTCCTTCGCTCCACGAGCCCAGAGGCTGCATGGTGCCTGGCGTGGTGCAGGGACTCAGTTAATATTTCCCGAATTACTGCTCTCCCACCGTAGGCTACAGCAGTCAGAAAGACACTGCTTATATTAAAAATGCACATTCCTGGGCCTCAGCCCTGATCTACTGAACCAACCCCCGGAAAGTAGAACCTGGAGATATGAGTTTTTTAAAATGGGCTATATTATTCTTTTAGCCATTATGTTTAAGAACCCCACAGTAAAGAATCTGCCTGCGGTGCGGGTTCCGTCCCTGGGTGGGGAAGATCCCCTGGAGAAGGAAATGGCAACCCACTGCAGTATTCTTGCCTGGGAAATGCCATGGACAGAGGAGACTGGTGGCCTACAGTCCATGGGGTTGTAAAAGAGTCAGACACGACTTAGTGATTAAACAGCAACATTCTAAAAAGCTTTAGGTCTGTGTCTGACTTTATCACTCATTTCTAAAGTCTCTGAAGACTTGGGCTACTCACGTGCTTATAAGGAACTTGGCCAGAATTGAGTGCAGAGGTGCTCAGCAAGGGGGAGGAGGAAGCAGAGGCAGCGGCAGCAACAGAGCATCTGCAAGCGGGGCAGGGCTGTGACAGAGGTCTGGCCCAGAGGCTTCTGGGTCTGGGCATACATTTGAAGGACAGCGAGCTGATGGAAGAACTGGGCTGTAAGTTAGCAGTTGACCCCTGGCAAGTCACACCCTCTTTAAGGGTTACTTTTCTCCACTGTAAAATAGAGATGAGCTTGCTAAGGACCAAAAACAGAAGGTTTTTGTTTTACATGTTTTATATTTCACACTGGGAAGTAATGGGTCCTGGGCTTTTGTACTCGTTTAGGCCATTTTGGATCACCCCTTGGCAGGAGATCAAAACCAGATTCGCTCCCCATTAATGGTTACGAGAGCTGGCTTTATGGGCAGACCCGCTGGTTGGGTTTCAGCCATGATTCTGTCACTGCTAAGCTGTGTGGACTTAGGCAGGGCCTGTACCTCTCTGGGTCAGTTTCCCCTTTGGTGAAGTGAGGGTGGTGATGGTATCTACCTCATAAGGTTAGTAAATAATGTAAGGGTTTGCCTGGCCTAGAGAGAAAGGGCAGGTGCACACGCACGCATGCACAGACACACAGCCTGCAACCAGGCCTAGAGAGAGCACGTGTGCACACGTGCACACAGACACACACACAGACTGCAACCAGGCCTAGAGGGAGAGAGCGCATGTGCACACACACACACACACACACACACACACAGCTGCAACCAGGCCTAGAGGGAGAGAGCACGTGTGCACACGCACACACACACACACAGCTGCAACCAGGCCTAGAGGGGGAGAGAGCACGTGTGCACACCCACACACACACACACACACACACAGCTGCAACCAGGCCTAGAGGGGGAGAGAGCACGTGTGCACACCCACACACACACACACACAGCTGCAACCAGGCCTAGAGGGAGAGAGAGCATGTGAGCACACTCACACACACAGTGCCTGCAACCAGGCCTAGAGGGAGAGAGCATGTGTGCACACCCACACACCCACACACACACAGCTGCAACCAGGCCTAGAGAGAGAGAGAACACGCACACACAGCCTGAAACCAGGCCTAGAGAGAGCATGTGCCTGTGCACACACACACACACACCGTTAACCATCACAGTTAGGGGAGCTTTTATAAAGGATGAAACAGACCCAGAAAGAGTAAGCAACTTACCCTATAGCCAAGCTGGACCCAGAGTGATATGGCTCCGCCACTGGCTCTTAGCCACGTCTGAATGATGCCCACATGTCCCAGGGTCTGGAGACAGGGCAGTGAAGTAGATATGACTCAGAAGCCTCCCGACCCTTAAAAGGGAGGGGGGGAGCATATATAACAGGCTGTGCCGGATTGTTTCTGGGCAAGACCCCGAGGGCCCTCGGCTCAGTGCCCACAGGCCCAGCCCCTGGGGCCCCGGACACCTGCCTCTGGCCACCAAAGTGAGGCTTTGAGGGTCTTACCGATCCCCAGCTCAGACACAAAAGATTGTGATGTGTGAAAACTTGGACACAGATTTCCAAAGATCATCTAGGAGAAGGAGCAAATTTTAAGCACGAGTCACACAAGTTGGACACTTATTTTTAAAATTCATCCTCCTGTTGCCTGAACCTCAATTTTCTCAAGTACAAGGTGAAGATGGTGGTTCCTAAAGCATAATGGGGTAGTGAGGATTTACGGAGAGAGATCACGGGCCTGGCGCACTGAAGCTGAATAAACTAGGCTTTCTTCCTGCATTTCCTTGTTATTCTCTTACGAAAGCCTCCTCTCAAAGATAAGCCGTGACTTTGACCTGCAGATTGCAACACAAGTCCTGAGCCAAATATCTGAGAGCCTACTGTGTACAAGGGCCAGGGTGGCTGAGGACGTGTTGAACACAGAGTCACAGCTCTGCCCTCTCTGATGGTCACAATGTACGCTTTTTTTTTTTTGGTCACACCGTGTGGCATGCAGGATCTTAGTTCCTATCCAGGGATCAAGTCCTTGCCTCCTGGTATGTCCCCTGAAGTAGAAGCATGGAGTCCTAACCACTGGACTGCCAGGGAATTCCCCGTACATTAACATTTCAAAGGCTCTGAGACATCCTGTAATGCATACACCTGTTAGGGTTTCTTTAACCCAGTATTTCCCGGGTTATTTATTCTGCCATAAAGACTGTGGTTTTTTTGAGGTTTTCAGTGGCCCTGTTCACCAGAATTTCTGCTCTTCCTCTTTGAGGCAAAAGGTAGACTTGCGTTTCCATGGCCCCCATCCATGTGACTTGCTTTGGTCAAGTGGTGGGCAGAAGGGAGAGCTGGCACCTGGATGGAAACCTTCAAGCACCATGTTCCTCCCCCACCGCCCACCTGACCCTGGGTCCAGAGGCAGGGAAAGGTTCAGCCTGGGCCACCCGGGTCCAAAGGGTACACACCCTGAGAAGTGAAACTTTGGGGAGCATAACACTGTTTATCCTAACTGATAAAAGTCCCTAGTCGCATCTGCAGGGACATCAGCGTTCTGGAAAACTTGGTTTACGAAGGGCTGACCTAAATGCAGGTTAGTGACCACACTGGTTCCCTTGACAAATCAAACCCCGAGTCTCAGAGGCCATGAGGAAGGCACGCTGGGTCTTCACAGATCCCTGCAGTGGTGACCCCTGCTCTTAGTTTGGGGTGCCCTGAGGTGAGGGCCTCACCTCCATCCCGTCTCCCCAGCTCCTGCCACCGGAGGAGTGAAGGTGAGCGGCTGAGAGGAAAGGACAAGGGTGCCAGCAGGAAGCGGGAGACCAGGCGGGATGCCCGGGGCTGGGGCCGTTGCAGGGAAGGCAGCTTCTTCGGGTTGGGGTGGGAGGTGACTTGACCGATTCTGGGCCCCAGAATGGCCTGAGGCAGAGTTCAGACCACCAGCCCCTGCCCGGAAGTTGTTGCCACAGCCCAGGGCAGGGGCGGGCTGCCAAGAGGGACTGGCTTCCAGGTGCCTGAAGTGGAAGTGGAGGTGGACGGGCAGGACACGGACTAGCTGGGGGAGAAGCGCGGCGGGACTTTAGGCACCGCCAGGTCCTGGTTCCGATGACAGAGCTGAGGAGCTCTGCCCTGGGGGAGGGTGTGAGGGAGGAAACCAGGGGCAGGTGGGGGGGTGTTAGGTGGGCCCTCCCCTGAACCAGAGACTGGGGAGTCATCGGAGTGAGCGAGGCCTCCCCAGGGGTGACTGGATGCTTTCTGCAGAGCAGCATGTCCAGGCCCTGGGGAAGAGCCGAGTACCCAGGAGGAAATCGGGGAGTCTGGGGTCCCAGAGGAAGGAGGGTCTGGGCCTCAGTGTCCAGGACAGAGCAGGTGAAGGCCACCTGGCCTGGCGTGGCCCATCTGGAGCAGCGGGCCCGTGAACCCGCTTAGGGATTGGGTGGGGGGTCCCAGAAGAGATTAAAGGAGCTTGGCCATGAGCCGAAGACAGCAGCACATAACGAAGGATGCAGAGACACGGGGAAGCGGTTCAACAATCACATTTATTATGAATTATTTCCTGATGAACGCAGAAATTTAATATAAAATGTAATTACACGGAAGGGCATCATGGTAACCACCGTCGGTAACTGGGCAAACTCAGTCTCCACTCTACACATACACGTAAACACACATATTTTATTTCCTTAGCAAGACTGGGCTCATGCTTCTCAGCAGGCTCTGCTATCTGTTTACCAAACAGACGGTTGTTCCCTGGCATGAATCACACTGCACAGCGCTAATTCCTGATACTGGAGCATCCCAGCCTACCGAGCGGATCATCAATATTTGACAAGGTGGGAGAAACTTGAGAATGTTTCACACGCTGATGAGAAACCTGCAGTGCTGGAGAGGTGAGGATGTCAAGGGGTGGCCTGGGGTCAGCCAATGAGGACGAGACGAGGCAGCAGTGAGGCGGAACCCTGGATATTCCTAAGAAAAAGTAATACACTTCCTCGTCTTAGTGCACGTTTGAAACAAATTAATAAACACATGCTCATCGTAACAAGGTGGAATAATCACAGATAGTAAGAAAATAAGTCCCATGTAATCCTATGTTAACACATCTCTCTCCTTACAATGACGTCAGAACCAGTGCAGAGAATACTATCTAAATGGAAGTGTCTTGGTTATTGTAAAATGCTGCTAAGGTGGGGTTGCATGTGTTTAGACCCGGGCCTTGGTTCTGACAGAGAAGGCCACTGGGACCCCGAGCACCGGGCTCGGGGAAGGTGTGAGGGCGTCACCAGGAGTCCAGGTCAGCTCAGCAAGGGGACAGTGCTTTGACCTGGGGCCCAGGTGGCCAGAGAGCCCACCACTCAGCCTTGCCTCACTCAGGATGTAAGGGTTACCAGCACAGGAGGCCCCAGAAACATGAGGAGCCAGCCACGGGGCACTTCCCTGCTCTGCGAGCCGACCCTGTGTTTTCACAGGCAGCCCCTGCCTGCTGCCCTCACGGTGAGGTGCTCTGTCTGGCCCTGCTGGTTCTTCGGCTCCAGGACACCTACACGATGTGGGTCAGAGCTGCGACTTTTCACGCCCACAAGTAGGATTTGAGCTTATTGTTCCTTTCCTTTTTGGTATCCTCAAATGCATAAATAAGAAAAACACGCACACATTGCTCCTTGGGTCATATGACCCGGGGCAGGGGGCCCATGTAATCTGTGCCTGCCAACAGATTACCACCCTGGAGAGACGGTGAATGCCTGCCTCCTGCTCGTCTCCATTAGAGCTTGGGCGGGGGAAGGTGGGGGGCAGGTGCCAGGGTGACTGTCTTATGCACTGGATTTCTATTTTCAAGGCTTCTCTGAATATTTTATTAATTCTCATAATAGATAATTCAACAGATTTTAAGAATCCTTTATATTTAATATCAGTTCAGTTCAGTCGCTCAGTCGTGTCCAACTCTGGGACCCCATGAACCGTAGCATGCCAGGCCTCTCTGTCCATTACCAACTCTCAGAGTCCACCCAAACCCATGTCCATGGAGTCAGTGATGCCATCCAACCATCTCATCCTCTGTCGTCCACTTCTCCTGCCCTCAATCGTTCCCAGCAACAGGGTCTTTTCAAATCAGCTCTTCACATCAGGTGGCCAAAGTATTGGAGTTTCAGCTTCAACATCAGTCCTTCCAATTAAAACCCAGACTGATCTTTAGGATGGACTGGTTGGATCTCCTTGCAGTCCAAGGGACTCTCAAGAGTCTTCTCTAACACTACAGTTCAAAAGCATCAATTCTTCTGTGCTCAGCTTTCTTTATATTCCAACTCTCACATCCACACATGATCACTGGAAAAACCATCGTCTTGACTAGACAGACCTTTGTTGGCAAAGTAATGTCTCTGCTTTTAAATATGCTATCAAGGTTGGTCATAACTTTCCTTCCAAGGAGTAAGCATCTTTTAATTTCATGGCTGCAATCACCATCTGCAGTGATTGTGGAGCGCAGAAAAATAAAGGCAGCCACTGTTTCCACTGTTTCCTCACCTATTTGCCATGAAGTGATGGGACCAAATGCCATGATCTTCGTTTTCTGAATGTTGAGGTTTAAGCCAACTTTTCCACTCTCCACTTTCACTTTCATCAAGAGGCACTTTAGTTCTTCTTCACTTTCTGCCATAAGGGTGGTGTCATTTGCATATCTGAGGTTATTGATTTCTCCCAGCAATCTTGATTCTAGCTTGTGCTTCCTCCAGCTTAGCTTTTCTCATGATATACTCTGCATATAAGTTAAATAAGCAGGGTGACAATATACAGCCTTTTCCTATTTGGAACCAGTCTGTTGTTCCATGTCCAATTCTAACTGTTGCTTCCTGACCTGCATACAGATTTCTCAAGAGGCAGGTCAGGTGGTCTGGTATTCCCATCTCTTTCAGAATTTTCCACAGTTTATTGTGATCCACACAATGAAAGGCTTTGGCGTAGTCAATAAAGCAGAAATAGATGTTTTTCTGGAACTCTCTTGCTTTTTTGATGATCCAGTAGATGTTGGCAATTTGATCTCTGGTTCCTCTGCCTTTTCTAAAACCAGCTTGAACATCTGGAAGTTCACAGTTCACATATTGCTGAAGCCTGGCTTGAAGAATTTTAAGCATTACTTTACTAGCGTATGAGATTAGTGCAATTGTGCGGTTTGTTTGAGCATTCTTTGGCATTGCCTTTCTTTGGGATTGGAAGGAAAACTGACCTTTTCCAGTCCTGTGGCCACTGCTGGGTTTCCAAATTTGCTGGCATATTGAGTGCAGCACTTTCACAGCATCATCTTTCAGGATTTGAAATAGCTCCACTGGCATTCCATCACCTCCACTAGCTTTGTTCTTAGTGATGCTCCTAAGGCCCACTTGACTTCACATTCCAGGATGTCTGACTCTAGCTGAGTGATCACACCATCATGATTATCTAGGTCATGAAGATCTTTTTTGTACAGTTCTGTGTATTCTTGCCACCTCTTCTTAGTATCTTCTGCTTCTGTTAGGTCCATACCATTTCTGTCCTTTATCGAGCCCATCTTTGCAGGAAA
This sequence comes from Bubalus kerabau, assembly GCF_029407905.1. Taxonomy (NCBI): domain Eukaryota; kingdom Metazoa; phylum Chordata; class Mammalia; order Artiodactyla; family Bovidae; genus Bubalus; species Bubalus kerabau. The sequence goes on from NC_073624.1 coordinate 5,373,660, forward strand.
TGTTCCCTTGGTATCTCTAATTTTCTTGAAGAGATCTCTAGTCTTTCCCATTCTATCGTTTTCCTCTATTTCTTTGCATTGATTGCTGAGGAAGGCTTTCTTATCTCTGCTTGTTATTCTTTGGAACTCTGTATTCAAATGGGTATATCTTTCCTTTTCTCCTCTGCTTTTCACACCTATTTGTAAGGCCTCCTCCAATACCCATTTTGCTTTTCTGTATTTCTTTTTCTTGGGGATGGTCTTGATTCCTGTCTCCTGTACAATGTCACAAACCTCCATCCATAGTTCATCAGGTACTCTATCAGATCTAGTCCCTTAAATCTATTTCTCACCTCCACTGTATAGTCATAAGGGATTTGATTTAGGTCACACCTGAATGGTCTAGTGGTTTTCTCCACTTTCTTCAATTTCAGTCTGAATTTGGCAATAAGTTCATGATCTGAGCCACAGTCAGCTCCTGGTCTTGTTTTTGCTGACTCTATCGAGCTTCTCCAACTTTGGCGGCAAAGAATGGAATCAATCTGATTTCGCTGTTGACCATCTGGTGATGTCTATGTGTAGAGTCTTCTCTTGTGTTGTTGGAAGAGGGTGTTTGCTATGACCAGTGCGTTCTCTTGGCAAAACTCTATTAGCCTTTGGCCTGCTTCATTCTGTACTCCAAGGCCAAATTTGCCTGTTACTCCAGGTGTTTCTTGACTTCCTACTTTTGCATTCCAGTCCCCTAGAATGAAAAGGACATCATTTTGGGGTGTTAGTTTTAGAAGGTCTTCATAAAACTGTTCAACTTCAGCTTCTTCAGCGTTACTGGTTGTAGCACAGGCTTGGATTACCGTGATATTGAATGGTTTGCCTTGGAAACGAACAGAGATCATTCTGTCGTTTTTGAGATTGCATCCAAGTACTGAATTTCGAACTCTTTTGTTGACCATGATGGCTACTCCGTTTCTTCTGAGGGATTCCTGCCCACAGGAGTAGATATAATGCTCACCTGCGTTAAATTCACCCATTCCAGTCCATCTTGGTTCACTGATTACTAGAATGTCGATGTTCACTCTTGTCATCTCCTGTTTGACCACTTTCAATTTGCCTTGATTCATGGACCTGACATTCCAGGTTCCTATGCAATATTGCTCTTTACAACATCGAAACCTGCTTCTATCACCAGTCCCATCCACAACTGGGTGGTGTTTTTGCTTTGGCCCCATCCCTTCATTCTTTCTGGAGTTATTTCTCCACTGATCTCCAGTAGCATATTGGCCACCTACCAGCCTGGAGGGTTCATCTTTCAGCGTCCTATCTTTTTGCCTTTTCATGCTGTTCATGGGGTTCTCAAGTCAAGAATACTAAAGTGGTTTGCCATTCCCTTCTCCAGTGGACCACACTCCGTCAGCCCTCTCCACCATGACCCGCCCGTCTTGGGTGGCCCCACACGGCATGGCTTAGTTTCATTGAGTTACACAAGGCTGTGGTCCGTGTGATCAGATTGGCCCGTTGTCTGTGACTGTGGTTTCCGTCTGTCTGCCCTCTGAGGCCCTCTCTCAGTGCCTGCCGAAAGTTATGTTTAATATAACGCCACCAAATATTTAGGATAGGTAAGTACTATTGCCTGGAAAATCCCATGGACGGAGGAGCCTGGTAGGCTGCAGTCCATGGGGTCGCTAAGAGTCGGGCACGACTGAGCAACTTCACTTTCACTTTTCACTTGCATGCATTGGAGAAGGAAATGGCAGCCCACTCCAGTATTCTTGCCTGGAGAATCCCAGGGACAGAGGAGCCTAGTGGGCTGCCGTCTATGGGGTCACACAGAGTCGGACAGGACTGAAGCGACTTAGCAGCAGCCGCAGCAGCAGAAAGATGCACCAGAACGTTCATAAGTTACCACCTCGTAATGCCCCCAGAAACCAGGGGTGTCCTTGGGAGGATGGCACCCCACCTCGCCCGACACAGGCTGCTTTCTGTACGGAGAGATGGGACCATAGTCCTTCCCCTCAACCCCCAAGACTGCACAAAGGGCAGCCCAGCTCCCCACCGCAAGGTCCCCGATCCAAACACCAGTCACCCTAGGAACCTGCCCTGGGACAGCCGAGTGGTGACGAGTCAGCCACAGACGCCCCGCACGCCGGGCTCCCTCGTGGAGTTTCCCAACCAAGCCAACGACACTTAGAGCCTCATATCCTGGATATGGTTGAGCTGTGCATGCACCGCGCACACCAAGAGTAGCTTCCTAGCTTTTTGTAAGACAGAAAGATTGCCTTTGGTTTCAGGACACTACAAACTCAGCACACAGGTCATTCTGTGTACATCATAGGTGTCAGCTCTGGCCTCTGCGGGACGTCCACAGGGTGGGTGTCTGGGTCCTCGGAGGAGCAGAGAGCCCGGCGGCACCTACGGTGTTCTGGTTTGTGGAGGAAGGCCGTTGGCCACTTCCTGAGATTTGGGATCTGAAACAAACGAAGAATTCTGACTCAGCTGCCGACCTGCCGCTCTGGAGTGCAGTGTCAGTGGGGATGCGGGAGGGGGGACATTGTCACACGGTCTGGGTCTGAAGGGTGGCCGAGCCCAAGTCCACTGCCTCCTTGGGTCCCCCATTCCCGTGCTGGGCTGACATCACCATCCCACGCCTCCAAACCTGTGGCCCTCCCAGCCACCTGGACACCTCCCACTGGACATGCACAGGCCCGGAGGAGCACATCAGTCACCGCCACGCACACCAGCTCACCCGCCAGGGTGGCCCTCTGCAGCCACACCACCATCCCCCCCACCCCTGGTCCTGCCTGCCGACCAGCCTGGAGCTGAGCAGCACCTTGCAGCTGCTATCATCCTGTCCTGGAGCCTACGAACCGCACTCAGCCCTGCAGTTTCTCTGGAGAGCAAGCCCTTCCCCTCACTGGGCCAGATCTGCCCTCTCTGGGGATCTGGCCTCCGCAAGCCCACTCCTGTCCTTTTCCCAGCACAAGCCAGACCCCTTCGTCCCTGCTTTAAACCTTCCACATCTGTTAAAAGAAAATCTGCAGGGCTCATCTCCCAAGCACCTGCCACATGTCAGGACTGAGTTTGGGCCCCCAAAAGCCTCGCAGACACCAAATGAGGCGAGGAGGCTCACCCCGGGCGAACGGGGGAGGAAGGCGAGGTCCACGACTTTCAAGACAAAAGTCCCAGAATCCTGACGGGACCAGGCCCTCCTTGCTCCTCATTAGTGTTCAGATTTCAGACAGCGGTGGCAGCAGCGCCTGGGCCATGTGAACAGTGTGGGTGGCCGGGTTCCAGCCCAAGAGACCGGGATTCAGGGGGTCTAAGGTCAGGCGGGAATTTGCATTAACAGATGCGCACACATGCACACACAGACACACACACAGAAGGGCCCTGCCCCTCTCTCCCTGCCTCACCCCCTGCCCGTGCTACCAGTACCCGAGCCACTCCCTTTAGGCAAACCAATGCTACCTGTCCATTGGCCCTGCTCCTACTCCATCAGCCAGCTCCTCCCGCCTCTGCCCTCAACATGGGCTCAGTGGGGGACTTCCCTGGCTGTCCAGTGGCTAAGACTCCGTGATCCCAGTGCAGGGGGCCGGAGTTGGATCCCTGGTCAGGGAACTAGACCCCACACGCTGCAACTCAAGATCCCACGTGCTGAAAGTAGAACATGGCCCAGCTAAATAAACAACTTTTTTAAAATTACGCTCCATGGACACACCTCCTGGGGCTTCAGGACACCCTCTGCAGGGGAGTCTCGGTCACTAGCTTCCAGCAGGTACACTGGGACCTCTGATGAGCCCAGCTGCCTCCCGTAAGGCAGGGCCTCTGGCACCAGGGGACACGGTCCCTGCCCCCTCTCCGGGGCCTGATGACATTCCTAGGATGGCGCGTAAGGCCTGAGCAGATGAGAGGGTGCCGGGTGGACCCCCAGACCCACAACCAAATCACTTACCTGGAAACGGGGAGCAGACGCACCATGGCTTGAGAACACACGTGGGAGGTGGCCGACCACAGCCACTGGATGTCACTGGGCACGTCAGGAAGCCACGTCACCAATCTGCAGGAAGGAAAACGCAGAGACGCACACCTCGTACGTGGGTGAAGACGAGCCACAGCAGAAAGGACGAGAGGAAACCCACCCCAAAGGCAGACACCTGACGCCAGTACCGTCGTGCAGGTACTGCCAGGGTCACTTCTAACCCCAAGCTGATAAATTCCACAAGGCAAGCCCACCTAAAAGCCTAAAGCAAAATGAGGCCACTTTCGATTCAGGAAAGCTCAAGGGACTTACACGGAGTTAAAAGACCTGGGTCTTGCAAGAGCTTGCTCTCCGGGGCATCATGGAGCCTGACACACAGCATCTTCTGATTGAAACACCACCCCCTGCACCCACATCGAAGGTGCCTGGCCATATGCATGCCCGCTGCGCTCTACAGCCTGGGAACCGCAACTACTGAAGCCCACGTGCCTGAGAGCCCGTGCTCAGCAACCAGAGAAGTCGATGCAATGGGAAGCCATGACTGCACCTGGACAGCAGCCCTCAATCACCGCAACTAGAGAAAAGCCCACGCAGCGGTGAAGACCCAGAACACAAAAATAAATATTTTTTAAAAGTGAAACTGTTAGTTGCTCAGTCTGGGTGACTCTTTGCAACCCCATGGACTGGAACCTCTGTCCCTGGGATTCTCCAAGCAAGAATACTGGAGTGGGTTTCCATTCCCTTCTCCTGGGATCCTCCCAACCCAGGAATCAAATCTGGGTATCCTGCATTAAAAAAAAAAAGAAAGAAAATCCTACTGTATAGCACATCGAACTTTTGTGCCAGCCTGCTTGGGAGTGGGGTATGGGGGAGAATGGATACGTGTATATGTATGGCTGAGTTCCTTCACTGTTCACCCAAAACTATCAGAACATTGTTAATCGACTATACCCCCATAAACACGTTTTTGGTGTTAAAAAATTAAAAAAAAAAATAAAAATAGTAAATATCAAGGGACTTCCTGGTGGTCCAGTGGTAAGGAATCTGCCCTCCATTGCAGGGGATGAGGGTTCAATTCCTGGTCAGGGAACTAAGATCACACATGCCCCAGGGCAACTAAGCCCGCTCGCCACAACTAGAGAAGCCCACGTGCATCCTGGTCTGGAAACCAAGCACAAACACAATAAACAAATAAGAGAAGTTATCAAAGTACTTTTTTAAAACAAAAGAAAAGGAAGGAAAAACTATGCCAGAGCAGCCGGGCCTCCTCCCAGGGCAAGGCAGGTGGCTGACTGGCAGGGCTGGGGAGTGATCTGGGAGGTCCAGCAGAGCCAGAGAACTGAGCCAGATTTTGAAGGATGGCTGGGACTTTTAGGGGCTTCCCTCATAACTCAGTTGGTAAAGAAACCGCCCGGTTCGATCCCTGGGTAGGGAAGATCTGCTGGAGAAGGGAAAAGCTACCCTCTCCAGGATTCTTGGGCTTCCCCTGTGGTTCAGCTGGTCAAGAATCTGCTGCAATGTAGGAGACCCCAGGTTGATCCCTGGGTTCGGAAGATCCCCTGGAGAAGGGAAAGCCTACTCAATCCAGTATTCTTGGCCTGGAGAATTCCATGGACTGTATAGTCCATGGGGTCGCAAAGAATAGGACATGACTGAGCGACCTTCACTTTCACTCCGGGACTTTTAAAAAGACAGACTGAAAGATATGCTGACTACGTTGCTAAAAAGAAAAGAAACACTAAAGAAAATCTGAAGAAAACGCAGGGAAAACAAATGCCCAGGAATCTAGCAGCCACACAGCATAGGCCTCAGGATCCTTCTAACACACCAGGAATAAATCCCCCTCCCTCCCAAAAACAGAGACCTACAAGAAGCCACAAACCTGAGGGAGCAATGAGAAAGGAGCTGGGGTGGCCAGGGGCTCGCCAACCAGGCACCTTTCCAGGGTGTTCCCCGCAGACGGCGAGCTCCACCCAGATGTGCAAGGAGCCAGGCTCTGGGCTGAGCGCCCAGCGTGACTCCTCTCACTGAATCCTCACCCTACCTCCAAGCCCCGAGAGGAAGCCAGACAGCCACGGAAAGCGTTCACCTCTGGACCACAGCGATGGCAGACTCCACGGGCAGCATCACGTAGGACATGATCTTAACTGGTAAGAAGTTGCAAATCCTGTTTCTGTACCCATCTGGGTTTCTGACTGCCTTCCTCAGTGCTGAAAAACACAAGTTGGAGGTCTGTTTCCCACCAGCGTAAAAACCAAGCCACCTTCCCCAACTGGTGCCTGGAATTTCTATAAATCCTACCAAACCTGGCAGCTAAGCAATCAGAAAGGGAAAAAGTGAGAGTGAACGTTTCTCAGTCGTGCCCCAGTCTTCGTGACCCCATGGACTGTAGCCTGCCGGGCTCCTCTGTTCATGGGGTGCTCCAGGCCAGAATACTGGAATGGGGAGCCTTTCCCTTCTCCAGGGGATCTTCCCAACCCAGGGATCGAACCCAGGTCTCCCACATTGCAGGTGGGTCCTTGACCATCTGAGTCAGCAGGGAAGGAATCAGAAGCTCTGACAATTGAGGTCAGATGTGGGATGTGCCTACACAGCCCTTGCATCGCCAACAGGACACAGGATCCCTTTTAAAGAGTCTCCTTTAAACTGACTCCCTGCAGAAGGGAATGGCAACCCACTCCAGTCTTCTCGCCTGGAGAGTTTCATGGATAGAGGCGTCTGCTGGGCTACAATCCGTGGGGTCGCAAAGAGCTGGACACGACTGAGCAGCTTTCACTACTACATTTTACTTTATCTTTTATTTATTAAATTTATGTGGCTGTGCTGAGTCTTAGCTGTGACATGTGGTATCCAGTTCCTGGACCAGGCATTGAACCTGGGGCCCTGCTTTGAGAGCTGCATTGACTCTTAGGCACTGCACTGAGTCTTCCAGACTGGAAATCCCACTTCAGTACTACTTTACATTACTTTTGGAGGCAGACACAAATGTCTCAAATCTCCCCAGCCCAGGCTTCGTGAGCTTTTCTTTGCATCTGCAATTGGATTCCACTCTGCCACCTGGGACCCCTAGCCTTCAATTTTCCCCTGTGTGATGACCTCACGATGCCTCAGATCACAATAACCTGAGCAGCTGCTGGTCAGTGCGAATCCTAGGGCGTTAGTACCTGAGGCAAGAAACAGCATCCCTTTCATCTTTGTTTTATTCAGCGGCTCAGTTGTGTCCGACTCTTAGTGACCCCATGGACTGCAGCACGCCAGGCTTCCCTGTCCTTCACCGTCTCCCAGAGTTTGCTCAAACTCATGTGCATTGAGTCAGTGATGCGATCCAACCGTCTCATCCTGTGTCGCCCCCTTCTCCTCCTGCCCTCCATCTTTCCCAGCATCAGGTTCTTTTCCAATAAGTCAGCTTTGAAGTGAAGTGAAGTTGCTCAGTCGTGTCTGACTCTTTGCGACCCCGTGGACTGTAGCCCACCAGGCTCTTCCGTCCATGGGATCCTCCATGCAAGAGTACTGGACTGGGTTGCCATTTCCTTCACTTTCCCCAAATGCCTGACTGGAAACTGGACGGTGCACTCATCTGTCCATCAGATAGTTTGTGATGACGCGATAAAATACATCACCTTCAGTGAAGGTTCAAAACTGTGGTTTGGGGAGGAGGAAGGCGTTAGGAGGGGCTCCTCAAGAGAGAGAAGGCTTTGAGATGGGAGTACAGACAGCAAACGGCATCGTCAAAGAACAGGCCTCCCCTAGGAGTCCCCCTAGAAATCCAATGTGTTGGGACTTTTGAGCAGAGAGCACAGCAGGTTAACTCAAAACTCAGATAGAGGACTTCCCTGCTGGTCCAGTGGATCAGGACCCTCCTGCCAGCGCAGGGCACATGGGTTCTAGCCCTGGTCCAGGGCATTCCATATGCTGTGGAGCACTAAGCCTGTGTGCCACAACTACTGAGCCCTCGCACCTGGAGCCTGTGCTCCGCAGCAAAAGAAGCCACCGCAGTGAGGAACCTGGGGACCACAACCACGAGTAGCCCCTGCTCGCTCAGGGACAGCAACGAAGACCCAGTTCAGCTCAGTCACCCAGTCGTGTCTGACTGTGACCCCATGGACTGCAGGACGCCAGGCCTCCCTGTCCACTGCCAACTCCGGGAGCTTGCTCAGACTCATGTCCATCGAGTTGGTGATGCCATCCAACCATCTCATCCTCTGTCGCCCCCTTCTAATCCTGCCCTCAATCTTTCCCAGCATCAGGGTCTTTTCCAGTGAGTCAGCTCTTCACATCACGTGGCCACAATATTGGAGTTTCAGCTTCAGCACCAGTCCTTCCAATGAGTATTCAGAACTGGTCTCCTTTAGGATGGACTGGTTGGATCTCCTTGCAGTCCAAGGAGACTCTCAAGAGTCTTCTACAACACAAGAGTTCAAAAGCATCAATTCTTCCACGTTCAGCTTTCTTAATAGTTGCACGTCTTACATAAATACATAATACCTGTAAAAACTATAGCCTTGGCTAGATGGAACGAAGACCCAGTGCAACCAAAAATGAATTAAATTAAAAAAAAAACACCCCTGCTGCCATGTTATGTGCCAGCCTGGGTGGCAGGAGGGTTTGACAGAGAATGGATACCTGTATGGCTGAGTTCCTTCACTGTTCCCCTGAAAATATCAGGACACTGTAAATCAGTTCTACCCCAATATAAAATGTTTTTGGTGTTAAAAATAAATAGATAAATAAAATAAAAACTCAGCCGGAGTTTGTTTTCCTCTGTCCATGACCAAATGGGAAGGGAGACAGAGCAAGGACCCAGGGGGATGGGAGGTCCATGCGCGGAGGTGGGGGTCCCAACCGACCTGCGTTGGTTGCTCCGCCCTGTTTCTCCCGGGGCAGCAGTTGGATCTTCCTCCACGGCTCACAGGGAAGCCGCCCTTCCTCCTCTGAAAGGGTCACCGACCACCGCCTCCTCTGCGCCCCCCGCCTCCCCGCCCCCAGAGCCAGTACCCATGCTGAGCTTGGGCGACAGGGTGTCCAGGACGCTCTCGTCCCAGGTCAGCACGCTGAGGCGCAGGTGGTCCAGCAGCTCGACTGCCTCAGGCCCCGCCTCCCACGTGGCCACACCCAGAAGAGGCTCCAGGCTCCTGGGCTCCGACTCTGCGGGGGACGCGCTCAGGCACGGATGGGGCCCTTCACGGATGCCTGCGAAAGGCACGGAAACAAAACCCATCAGGCGATTTCAGTCAGCACGGCCACTACTCGCCCAGCCACCCTGCCCACCCAGTTAGAGGAAGCTAACAAGCCTGTTATAGGTACGCAACGTGGATCCACCTGGAAATAATCCGCCTGGGATCCCCCCTGCTCCACCTCGAACAGGGACCACCACTCCTAACAGGGAGAGCGCAGTGTGGTCCTTTGAAGAGGACGGATGAGGCGGGCAGCTGGCTCTGTCACGCACCAGCCGTGTGGGCTCTAGAGCCACACGTGGATTCATGAGGTTCAGAGGAAAGGATGATTTACAACAACTGAACCACTGGAGAAGCCCAGTGTTCAGGCCCTGCACGACCCATGCAGCTGCTCCCAGCTGAACGCTGAGGAATCAGAAGCCCAGAGAGGTGAAGTCACACAGCCGACACGCGGCAGAGCGATATTCAAACCCAGGTCTGATATCAAAGATGGCACCCTTCCATCACCCGACCTTGAAAAGAAGCCACAGGTCGGGGAGTCTGTGCTGGCCCTGCCCTGGGTGCCAGGGCTCAGGGGCTGATCCCAGTGGGTGATTCCTGCTCTCACGCTGCGTGGGAACGGTGGGAAGGGTAGACTTGGATGCCCACTCCTCCCCCATCTAACCTCTCGCTTCCAACCTCAGGTTAAAAGCCCAGGGGCTGTCCCTGCATGCCCCCCGCCTCACTCCCAAGCTACACCTCCCACTTTGACTCCCTTGCATCTTTCCAGCCTCTGACAGACACACAGCTCAGCCTCTGGGGACTTATTCTGTCTGAGGAATGTGTCAGAGAATCTGTTTCCAAGGAACACCTGTCCCGCCCCCATGCATCCTCTGCTGAACCCCAAGGAAGCCAGGGGGACCAAAGCAGAACCTGGCTTAGATCCTTAAACCCAAACCCAGCACCCATGCTGCAAGCGCCCAGCCCCACGCCAGGATTTAGAATGACTAAGAATCAGTCGGCATCATTTACTCCAAACTCCTCTTGCTACAGATGTGGAAACAGAGGCCCAGAGAGAGAAGGGGCTTGCCCAAAATCACCTACCAACTTCTAGAGGGTCCCTCATTGTCTTTTATTCCCAGGTGATTCCGAATTCCAATCCCAGTTCAGACCTGCTTTCTAGAACCTCGAACTCTGACATCACTATGCCTCCTGTGTATATGTGTGCCAAGTCGCTTCAGTCGTGTCCAACTCTGAGACCCCGTGGACTGTAGCCCACCAGGCTCCTCTGTCCATGGAGATTCTCCAGGCTAGAATACTGCAGTGGGTTGCCAGGCCCTCCTCCCGGGGGTCTTTCCAACCCAGGGAACAAACCTGCATCTCCCACAACTCTCGCATTGGCCAGTGGGTTCTTTACCACGAGTGCCACCTGGGAAGGCCAAGCCCCTCTGCCAACCACCCAAATCTGTCCCAGGGCACCACACACGGGGCTCTCGAGCTTTCCTGCAGGACCCATGCCCTCCCAAGGGCCCAAACCGTGAGCACCGCCCTCTGCTCCGGTCCCAGCCATAGAAACCAGGGGCAGGACTTCATCCCCGAGTCCTCCTCCTCGGCAATCTCTGGTGGGTCGTCTCCAAGTCCTGTCCCCTCCGGCCCCTTCCACCTTGCTGCCGTGACCCCAGCCAAACCCATGGTGGCCACCTTGACCAGGGATGTTGGCCTCATCCTCTCTGTACTGCAGCCAGGGGCCCTGGCAAAGCTCCCTCTGCCTGCCCTCACTCCCACGTCAGCAGCCCTCCCTGGGTCCCTATGGCTGTGAGATGCAAGCCCGTCTCCAGCTCCACAAGGCCCAGCCTTGCCCCTCTTTCCATTCACCCCCATTCCTGCCCCGCTCTGATCTGTTCCTCTGTCCCCCACCCCCACCACTCCAGTGATACATGCCTCTTTCTACCTCAAACAGACTACCTGTCAGCAGGACTCATGCTCACACCCCCCCATGCCTAGAACATTCCTGTTCACCCTCAAGGCATCACTGCAGATTCGCACCTTCCAGGAGCCCTGCTTTCCGCTGTCTTGCAGAACCCCACCCCCCTTCCCCTAACTGAACCCCACCTGAATCTACAGCATCCTGTACGTTCCGGCCAGGGCACTGAGCCCTTTGGCAGCCTTCTATTCAGGTACCTGGCCCCTCCCCAATCTCAAAACTAACTCCAGGAAGGCAGAAGCTACATCTGTCTACCCACTGTGGAGTCCCAAGCACACAGCCAACTGCTTAGCACCCAGAAGGTATACGGTAAGCACTTTCTGAGCAGATAAATACACGAATGTCCCATGAACCACACCAGCTCCTCGGCCTCGGACAAAGACTAATTCAGAGGGGATCAGTGACTGTAGCAACCGATAGTGTCGGGGAAAAATAGCTCGAGACATAACTAATACTTGGTTCCACACTAACACGTGAAGAACCCAAGTTCCCCAGCCCAGACCAGCCAGGACCTTTCCCCAGAACACAGCTGGGCTGGTGGGCACCGCCCACACCTGGCTGGAGGCAGCTCTCCTGATGGCTTCACCTGAGACCCAGAAACCGTTTCTCTTCCTTCCTCATCAAACTGCTGCTGCTAAGTCGCTTCAGTCATGTCCGACTCTGTGTGACCCCACGGACTGCAGCCTACCAGGCTCCTCCATCCATGGGACTTTCCAGGCAACAGTACTGGAGTGGAGTGCCATTGCCTTCTCCCCATCAAAGTAAAGGTTCACAATTGTTCAAGCAAAAATGAAAAGCAAAGGAGCTGCCTTCGGCTGCAGACAGGGACACTGCAGAGGGAAAGGAACCCTGGGGCTGCAGGGTCAGCCAGGCTCACCCCAGCCCTGCTTCCCAGAGTGCGGGCCGTGGCTGCCTCCATTTCTCCATCTGTAAAATGGGGGCAATGATTTCCTATTTCTCAGGGCCGAGCCCGATGGCAGGTGAATGTCCTGAGCGTTGAGTGATGGCACCAGCACGGCTCCCTGGTGACCAAGAATGAACAGAAAACGGACTCAAAGGGCACGGCTGCCGCCGTCGCCATACGCACCGTTCTTCTCCAAGAACCTGAGCGCGTCCACATATCCTTGAAGGCACAGCTCTCCAAGCACCTGTGGACAAACCACGTGACGTGAACCGCTGGCGGAGTCAGCACGCGCCAATCCTTCCAGCAGCGCCTGAAGACGGCAGGCGCAGAGCCAGGAACCCTCGGAGCTCCGAGTCGACGCCTCCTGTGGACAGGGTTCTGCGCTCCTGGGAAGAGGCAGCCCCGCTTCCTGGCAGGACTCCCCTCGAAGGACACCCGCTCCGCGCGCAGCCTGGACTGGTGCCCCAGCATGACGGGAGCTGGTTCCTCTGGTGTCCTTTGGTCCCTGGATGAGCCTCCATCCTCACAAATACCAGGGCCTGATCTGCTTGTCATGGGACACTGAGCTGCCTCCTCTGCACTCAAACCACATGGGCTCCCGATGCTGTGGTCCAGCCTTATCTCTACCCATGAGACACGCCATCACGTAGGCTGTATGGCATGGCCTTCTTTCTCCCCAGAGAGCTGTCACTGTGCAGATTCTACCAACTTTCTTACTATGTTACGGTGGTAAGGTCCACCACACTAGAGCGACAGTCAAAATAAAGATTAAACGGGGAATTTCCCGGTGGTCCAGTGGTTAAGACTCCATGCTTTCACGCCAAGGACTCGAGTTCAATCCCTCAAGATCCTACAAGTCTCAAGGCCAGCTGGGGAGAAAAGGAAAAGATTAAACCACCAAACGCAGTGTAATTCCTGACCATGGCTGCCAATAATCATTGGGGGACTTACCTGGTGGTCTGGGGGCTCAGGCTCTGCACGCCCGAGGCAGGGGGTTTCAACCTCTGCTCAGGGAACTAGATCTTGTGTGCCACAACTAAGACCCAGTGGAGCCAAATTAATTAATTTAAAAAGAATCACTGGGATAATTAAAAAAATAAAAAACAAAAACACCCTACTGCCCAGGCTGTGATGTGCTGTGGTCAGTCGTGTCCAACTCATTTGCTCCTTTGCCTTGGGATTTCCCCAGTAAGAATACTGGAGTGGGTTGCCATTTCTTTCTCCAGGGGATCTTACCAACCCAGGGACCAAACCCGAGTCTCTTGCATCTCCTGCATTGGCAGATGGATTCAGGCTGTGGATACTTAAGCCACAACCCCTGGAAGAGGGATCTCAGTGGCAACCCCACCCCTCCGTTTCAGTGGCCCCAGGGGATTCCGGTGGCCAGCGGGAGGCAGCCCTGAACTGAGTTCCTTTTCAAGGATGGGCTTTGTTGCTGTTGGTCCGTCAGTGTGGGGAACAGCTGCTGCTCTGCTCACTCAGTCATGTCCGACTCTTTGTGACCCTCTGGACTGTAGCCCGCCAGGCTCCTCTGTCCGTGGGACTTTTCAGGCAAGAATACTGCGGTGGCTTCCCATTTCCTTCCCCCAACTCAGGGACTGAACCCACATCTCCCGCGTCTCCTGCATCGCAGGCAGATTCTTTACCCAGTGAGCCATCCGGGAAGCCTGAACAGCTGCTGGGTCCCCTGGAAAAGAGGGATGCAAAGAGGAGTACAGCACCCCCAAAACTCACAGCCCCCTCTCACCTTGACATCCAGCAGGAGCAGCGACCGGAACATCAGGTAGAGGTTCTCTGTGCAGAAGTGCATTTTGAGCTTGGTGAAGCCTTCGTGAAGAAAGAACGTGGACTTGACTTTGGGGCAGATGTCGCTCTCCCCATAGAAGGGGGACACAGTGATGGTCTTTTTGGAATCAACGAAGGGCATGATATCCCTTACTCCTCCATCCACATATCGCTTTTAAGGGAGAAGACAAAAACAAAGGGCACACTGTCAGAAGCTCTGGGCTGGAGTTTTCTGTGTGCTTCAGATTAGGGATAGAGACTTCTCAGAGCCGCAGGCAGACCTAGTGAGAGACCAGGGAGTTTGGAACAACTCTTGCAGCAAATCCCCAGCAAGCATTTCTGTGCCAGGCCAGGCTGCAGGTTGTCACTCAGGACTGCCACATGCTGTTGCGTAGTGTGCGCACTGCACCAGAACAGTGCCGGGTGAAGAGGCACACGGAGGCTGGCGCCTGGCCACGTTGCTGGGCCGGGTCATGAGCGCCCCCAGGCGAGTCCATGTACTTCCCATGCACTGGGGGCGCTGTGCGTACTCAGGGCAGAGTGTGATGTAGATGCGGCCAAAGACAGACAGATGGTCAGGGGTTCGATTCCCGAGGCCCCCTGTTGCTTGAGCGATCTTGGACGAGACACCTAACCTGTGGTCCTGACTCTCTGTCCACACCTGGGCAATGAGAACCAGCACTGCAGACTGAAATGACACAGCGAACCTGGGACTTGCGCTCTTAAAAACTGGCATCTTATGCCACAGGAAAGGAGCATCTGGGTAAGCACTGTGAGAATCCATTTTCCTGTATTCCATGGTAAGCGCTCAGGCACTCTGTTGTGTCCAGCTCTTTACGACCCCATGGACTGTGGCCCACCAGACTCCTCTGCCCATGGGATTCTCCAGGCAAGAATACCTGGAATGGGGGTGCCATCTCCTACTCCAAGGGATCTTCCCGACCCAGGAATCAAACCCAAACTCTTGCGTCTCCTGCATTGGCAGGCAGGTTCTTTATCACTGAGCCACCTGGGAAGTCCTCCTATTAATGTATTCATAGCCTCGAACAACCCTAGTGCCCACGGCCAGGCGAGGGCAGCAAGGTTTTGCTACCGTTTGGATCGAGTCTGGACCTATGAAACCAACATCTTGAATGATTCCCGGAGCTCAAACCATCATAGTCCAGCTGTCGATGCCCATGGTGGGGATGGGGGGCCTTCAAATATCACAAGGGGGAGGCTTTCCCCAGCCAGTCCTTCCAAAGGGAGAAATGCAGGGCACACTTTGGCCTAAAATGCGTCCCGGACAGGATCGGGCGTGTTCAGGCATGCCTTGGGTATCAGGGGAGTCCCCCCTTGAGGCCCAAAGTGATCAGGTGTGCACGCGCAGCACTAGTCTCTGTATCGCTGCTGTTGGTCGGCGTCAAATCCCTCACTGGCAGAAAGGGGCTCGGAACCCAGCGTCAGCAAAGTTGAGATGAGATGGGCGGAAGCCGGGGACTGTTTTTCCAATTGTTTTTTATGTTTTTAATTCATGTTTGCTGGAGCCTAGGTGCTTCTCAGCCTAGGTGTCTTAGTTTCTGCTGTACAACAATGGGCAGTTTCTGCTGTTATACACACACACACATCCCCTCTTTTGCCGCTCAAGGTCTACTGTAAAGTCCAATGGCTCCTCTGGCCTGTGGGGTTTTCCTCCAGCCTGAACTTTCCTGGAGGAATGTTCTGAGTTTGCTCAGTGGAATCCCAAGAACACTCTGCTCTGACTTTCAGCAGGTTTTGTCTGAGGACACTGAGGGTGTGACTCTGTGGCCCACGGCCGGGGCGGCCAAGGGGAAGCGCAAAGATGACAATGACAAGAAGGACAAAACCCACATTTACCTAATACTTAAGAGCGCCAGGCTCTGTGCTGGGCACCTCCGTGCACCATTGCAGGTAAGTTCCACGAAAGCGCAACAACTGCACACTATTATTGACTCCCAGTTTGCAATTCATTCCACGACTTAAGAAATGTGTCCAGAGACTTCCCTGGAGGCTCGGTGGCTAAGATCCCACACTCCCAACACAGGGGGGCCGGGTTCAGTAGCTGGTCAGGGAACTAGACCGGGGACACCACGGCTAAGCATTTGCATGCTACCACCGAAGAGCCAGAGTACCGCAACTAAGACCCGGCACAGCCAAATCAGCAAATAAATGTTAGAAAGAAAGCAAGGAACGTGTCAACGTGGCCCAGCTAACATGGGCTAAAGCAGACACTCGATTCTAGGTTTGTGTGCCAGGCAGGGGCTGTGAGAACCACAGGTGACCACTTCATGGCTCCAGGCCTCGGTTTTCTCATCTGTAAATAGGGCCAGCTGTGTGTCTGTCTGGCGGCAGCTCCGGGGCATGAGTGAGCCTATTCACAACCTGCCTTTGCAAGTCGCTTTGCAATGTGAGGCCCGTACTGCTGTTAAAGCGTGAACCGAAAGGGCTTCTGATGTGCCTTCCTGCTGAGACATGGGGATGTCTCGTCTTCTCTCCCACAGCTGTGACAACCTAAACGGTCTCCAGACGTCGCCAGATGTCCCGGGACAAGGGACAGAATTATCTGACAACCACTGCCCTAGAAGGAGGCTGCCAGGTGGTCTAGCATCCAGCCCAGAGTCTGTAGGACCAACACCTCAACTTCTGCTCTTCCTCCTGAGCCAGTGCTCAGGAATAGCCACATGTGTCTACATAGCAGTTGAATCACAGCCCTGTCGGAAGCCTCTGCCCAAAGCCATGGACTGAAAAAGACAGAGTCAGAGGCAGAGAGGATTGAAACTCTCAGCTCCTCAGAATTAAACCTTAAGTGAGTAAATTGACTCTTGAGCATCTTATACTCTAAGTAGGCCACTGGGCACCTATTTCGGTGCTCATGTGGAGATTATGTGAATAGCTTATGTTACAGGTGAGCAGTTAATTATCCCACACGATGTCGGTTTTGCTTCAAGAGAGCTTGGAAGGGGTTCAGCTGTGGAACCTCTGTCTGAAGGCTGAGAGGCAAAAGGCTTTCTTCATTTAGGGACAGGTCTTGGGGGCCCAGGGTACCTGAGCCCAGTGCCTTGTCTTCCTTTTTTTTTTTCTTTTTAAGATGCTTAGTACAGGATCTTAGTTCCTGGACCAGGGATGGACCCAGGCCCTTGGGAGTGAAAGTGCAGAGTCTTAACCACTGGACCACCAGGGAATTCCCAGAAACACAGTTTAAAAGTGGACTTACCACGCCTCTGAAGGAAGGGGGGATCCAGCCACAGATGAAAGGGACGTAGGAGGAACAACACAAAGCCTGCAAAGACAAAAGACAGTGAAACCACAGCACAGCCCAGATCAGGCGGCCTTTTACTCCCTGGGCCTTTACAAGCCTTCTACAAGCAAGGACAGCAATAAGCCTGAAAGCGCTGCTGGCAGAGCAGGTGCTTTACTGAATGGTTGGATGAAGATGAGCCTGCCCACACACTTACTACTTCAGCGTGCTTGCGTGCTAGGTCACATCCGACTCTTTGTGACCGGCATGAACCACAGCCCACCAGTCTCCTCTGCCCATGGGGTTTTCCAGGCAAGAACACTGGAGTGGAGTGCCATTGCCTTCTCTGGGAGATTAGATCAGGGCTTTGCAATTACTGACACTCATCAGAATCACCTGGAAAGCTTGGCCAATCACAGACTCGGGGCCCCACCCCTAAGATTCTGATGAGGCAGATTGGAGGCGGGGCCTGAGAGCCTGCACTTCTAAAACACCCCCAGGAGATACTGCTGCTGCAGGTCCCGGGGGACCACGCTCTGCATCTCACCGAGCTAGCGAGCATTAAATTAAGCATGATGTAACACTGGTGCAATGAGAGAAAAGGGCTCCTGTGGGAATGCACAGGTGCTGGTACCTAGAAAATGCTCCCGGACAAGGTTAAGTGGAAGACGACACTGGCTGCTGAGAAGCAGCTGGTTATATTCGCCAGGCAGCTGGCTCGTATGGACCCGTGTTAAGTGAAATGACGCCCAAGGCATTCTCACAAAAGACTCAGCCAAACCAAATGGCATTTTGATATCACCAATGATCTTCTCTGTGCTAAAGCCAGAGGACAGAAATAACCAAGACATGCTCCCACCCTTTTTGGGCTTCACCGGGCAGGTTCTTATTAAGAAACGGGCATCGTTGGGAGGACGGCCACACACATAAGGTCCCTGGAGCAGGAGGTTATGAACCAAGTCGTGAAGGAGGGGGAGACACTGTTTGAAGCTGACACTGTCTGGGACACCCCAGGTTTGCACAGGCTCTGGACCAGCCCACTGGAAGCACACAGCTTACATCACTCTGGTGCAGGAAGCCAACCAGCATCACGGGCAGCCAGGTTGTCCTGCATCTTAAGTAAAAAATGGGGCAGACTGGCTTACAACAGCCCCTCCCTGTGTTGCTTCCAAAACGAAATGGCCCTTCCGACTTGACAGTACCCAGATAAGCCGCTTACGTCCACGACTTCTTCCTTGGAACGAAAATCCGACACCAGCACGCTTTTTCCGTCGGACACTCTGGTAAGCGAGATGACCATCTTGCCCGAGACAAGCTGGTGGACGTTGTCAGGGAGGTGTCTCTGGAGACTGTCTCGGGTGTGCTTGCTCAAACTGAAGCCTGGGTGGACGATCCCCAATTTATGGCTTCTGGCTCTCCGGGTGAGGTCCATGAGGATCTGCAGTGTCTGGTCTGTGTGGAGGGTGAAGTGGGAGATGGGCAGGGTGGGGAAGAAGGGAGGGGTAGGGGTGGAGAGAGAAATATGCAAAGGAATGTACCACCCTGGAGGTGGCCATTGCTTTGCGGTGGGACCAGAAACCTGATGGCAAGGAAGCTGCCAACCCTCTCCTTTGTCTAGGCCTGGGCCGCCGGATCTGGCCGGGGGTTCCTGAGCCTGAGATGTGGTTAGTCCACACTGATGGGTAAAAGATGCACGGGATCCCGAGGGCTCAGAATGACAATAACAACAACAGAAACGTTGACTATCTCACGGATAATGTTTTGTGTTGATTAGATGTGAAAATGGCAATATTTGGGCTATACTGGGATAAATAAAACAAATTTCACTGATGTCTTTTATTTCTTCCATGTGATTCAATGGACATGAATTTCAGCAAATTCCAGGAAATACTGAAGGACAGGGAAGCCTGGTGTGCTGCAGTCCACGGGGTGGCAAAGAATCAGACACGACTTGGTGACTGAACCACAACAACTAGGAAATAAAGATAACATAATCCTGTTGGTCAGAGCCGTTCTTGACCCTCCCGGGCCAGAGGAACAAGCCTCCAGAGGCCCAGGAGGCCTCTCTTCGTCTTCATCCCTCCATCAAGCCCAGATGCCAGGAACCCACAGCATCAGAGCTTGAGCCTGGATGGGCCTAACCCTGCAGGGAGCAGACAGCAAGTGCAGGCTGGGACCTGAGTTTGAATCCTGTCTCTACCTCTTACTACCTGAGCAACTTAAACACGTTACATCACTGCTTCTGAGGCTCAGACAGTATGTTTTTAATGTGGGACAACACTCACCTACATTTTGGAGAAGGAGAAGGTTAGGTACACTAAAATCTGTGCACGGTCAACCCAGAGGAAGCACCTCGTAAATAACTAGACTTAACTTTCAAAAACATATTTGCTTATTTATTTGGCTGCACCAGGTCTTGGTTGCGGCACACGGAACTGTGTGAAGAGCTTTGATCGTCACTGTGGCAGGCTAGTTCTTCCCATGCAGCATGCAAATTCCCAGTGCAGCATGAGAACTCTTAGTTGTGACATGTAGGATCTAGTTCCCCAACCAGGGATGCAACCCGGGTCCCCTGCATTGGGAGCATCGAGTCTTAGCTACTGGACCACCAAGGAAGTCCCCAGACTTAACTTTTAACTTCTGGAAAGGGAAAGAGTCACTCAGCCCCGGGGCTCCTCTGTCCATGGGGATTCTCCAGGCAAGAATACTGGAGTGGACCGCCATGCCCTCCTCCAGGGGATCTTCCCCACCCAGGGATCGAACCTGGGTCTCCTGCAGCGCAGGCAGATTCTTTACCCTCTGAGCCACCAAGGACACTTTTAACCTCTAATGCTACAATTGCCAGACCGTCTAGTGGACACAGGGCCCATTCATGCTCCATCTGACCTCACTCACTGGCCTGGTCCCCTCTGGTGGCCTGCACTGCCCTGGCAGGCAGTGCCAGCCCAAGCCCTGGTCATCCACAGATGCCGGAACGCAGAGGGCCCGGACACACCAGCAGGCCCTGACCTACTTCCGACTCCACTGGGCTCTCCCTGCACATGTGGCCCCTTTGAGCCCAGACAGAAGGCACATGATTGCACAGAGCTGCTTGCTTCTGCCAGGCTCTCCTTCCAGGTCAGCCCTGGCTGAGAGGTGCGCTCAGGAACCCTGCCCAAGCCACAGGCCCTGGGAATGCTCCCCGGAGCTCCCCAAAGTCAGACAGGCAGTTAAAGCAGGAAACCGGGGCTCCCAGACCCTGCAGAGCAGTTCTTGCCAGAACCCTCAGACTCTTTCCGGGGACTTGCTGGTCCCAAGCCTCCCCCTGCAAGCCCAGCCCCTCCGCTGCACCTGTCCTCTACCTGTGAACCTCCTCCAGGCTGGAGTCGGCCGACTTCCGGTGCTGGGGTCTGTGCATCTGAATCAATGAAACATTGGACTGTGTGCATGTCTCCAGGTCACAAGCCGGAGACGCAAGGGTTGGCTTTTATCACAGCTCAAGTCCAAGCTGTGCAGACTGGCTGTGTGTCCAGTCGAGTCACCCCCGAGGTCACATTCCCTGCTCTTTGCCCCTCTCCCTCTCGATGGAGACGGTTGCCAGCGTGGGCTCTCTCTCCTGGCCTCACGCAGGGGAAATGGGAACTCAGCTCCCCAGACCGCGTCATGGTCCCTCCTCCCCGTCGCTCCGAGACCACCTGGCTCTCAGTCCCTGAGTAGGGTGGGGGGCTTCCTCCAAGCCCGGGCGCCAAAAGGGAATTGAGGCAAGGATGCGCCCCGGGTTTCCACGCCCCGCTTCCAGGGCTCCCCGGCGCCGGGCAAAAAAAGATGCACTGGACAACGCAACTGTTTGGGGGAGACCCCGGCTTTACCCCCGCAGGGCCCGCTTCCAGCCTTGCTCCCAGCGCGCGCCCCATCCCGGCGCGGAGCCCGGGACCTACCCAGCGGGATCCCGGAGAGGAAGAAGGCGCAGTACAGCGCGCCCGACGAGGCGCCGAAGAACTTTTGCACTTGGCGGAGGAAGTGCGGGGCGTGCTCGCTCAGGCAGTGGGTCACCCCAATGTAGTAGACGCTCAGGAAGCCGCAGCCAGCGAAGGACAGGCTCCAGCCGCTCTCGGCGTCGTACATAGCGGCGGCAGGTTGGGGCGGTGGGCCGGGGTCCGAGCGCGCCTCGGCTCCGTCCGCGCCCACCCTGGTTCTCCGCCGGGCCTGGGCGCCGCAGCCCGGGCTATTCCCGGCGCGACGTCACCGGCCCCGGCCCCGCCCCGCTCCGACCACGCGAGCGAGCCTCCGGGCGGCCCAGTGCTGGTAGCGCGGCCACCCCGCCCTCCCCGGAGGCGGGAGGCTGGGAGGGGTCTGGACCCTGCGGAGAGGAGAGCGGAAGACCTGTGCCAGGTGAGGGTGGAGGAGGGAGTTCCTGCAGCTCCTTTGACAGTGGAGATCGAGAGCTTCAGTGCCGGTTCCTTTTCACCCCTTCAATTCAGTTCAGTCGCTCAGTCGTGTCCGATTCTTTGTGACCCCATGAATCGCTGCCCGCCAGGCCTCCCTGTCCATCACCAACTCCCAGAGTTCACTCAGACTCAAGTCCATCGAGTCGGTGATGCCATCCAGCCATCTCATCCTCTGTCGTCCCCTTCTCCTCCTGCCCCCAATCCCTCCCAGCATCAGGGTTTTCCAATGAGTCAACTGTTCGCATAAGGTGGCCAAAGAACTGGAATTTCAGCTTTAGCATCATTTCTTCCAAAGAAATCCCAGGGCTGATCTCCTTCAGAATGGACTGGTTGGATCTCCTTGCAGTCCAGGGGACTCTCAAGAGTCTTGTCCAACACCACAGTTCAAAAGCATCAATTCTTCGGCGCTCAGCCTTCTTCACAGTCCAATCTCACATCTGTACGTGACCACAGGAAACCAGTTAGAACATACAGCTGCCTACTTAACGTTCTTTGTTTAAGTTTAAAAACAACTTTTTTTTTTTTTTAATTTTCGGTAGCCCTGTATCTTCTTTGCTGCTCCAGGGGACCTCCTCTTCACTGCAGTGCGTGGGTTTCTCCTCATTTCTCTTGTTGCCGAGCGCAGGCCCTAGGCACACCGGCTTCAGCAGTTGCAACACTCAGGCTCAGGAGTGGTAGCGCGTGGGCTTTTAGGACGCCTGGTCTTCAGTAATTGGGATCCAGGGGCTTAGTTTCTCCGCAGCGGGTGGAATCTTCCTGGACCAGGGATATAAGACGAACCACCGTGGGAGTCCGCCACTTAGGTTCTTCATGTCCTTCTGACAGTGTATTCATTTACCTTTTACAGGAGGAAGCAAGCTTGCAGTAGGCACCAGCGTCTAAATGGAATTTCATGGTTTTGACTTCCTGCAAGTTTTTGCACGATGTCTTCAGTTCACGGCAAATGGTGGAGATTTTTCATTGAATGATAATGACACGAAGGTCCCTTTCAAAACTTCACTTCTAAGTCAAAATTGTACATAACAGGTGCTTGGGGGTGGGAGTGGCGTG
Organism: Bubalus kerabau; assembly: GCF_029407905.1. NCBI lineage: Eukaryota > Metazoa > Chordata > Mammalia > Artiodactyla > Bovidae > Bubalus > Bubalus kerabau. Next base: position 5,396,153 of record NC_073624.1, read on the forward strand.
CAGGATCTCGGGGTTCCAGAGGCTCAGGCCTGGGTTATTCTTTGTGCCCTTGGGAAGTGCCTGGGATGCCCTTGGGCTCTGTGACGGCACTGCACGGAGGATTTGCACAGCAGCCCGCAAGGGAGGTTAGGCTTTCACCCAGAGCTGCACAGGCAGCAGCCACCCCATGGTTGCTGGGCCATCCCACCCCCTGTTTTGTGGTCAGAGGCACCCCCTTCCCCCTCCACCAAGCCCATGTGGGGTGCAGAGTGTGGGCCTTGGGTCAGACCTCCCACTTTGTGTAATCCTCATCTGTAAAACCACTGGTGGAGATGCTGCCAGGATTCCGAATCTCACCTATGGCCTGGCCACATCGCTTATGCATGCCCCCCCACCCCCGCTGCCCCCTGCCTCCCACCCACAGAGTTTCCCAAGTCTGAGTCATCTCCTGCTCCAGTTGAGCCTGTGCCTGGAGGGGGAGGCTATAGGCCATAGGCCATAGGGGAGGGCCGTGACAGGATCTGAGCAGAGGCTGAGGCTGGGCTGCTTCAGGAACTGCAGATCCCCAGGGTGAGCCAGTCTGTCTCGCCTCTATGGACCAGACCCTGGGATGTGGGATCAGACCTGAGTGACCACCTGGACCAACGGTGACCTCACACAGACACCTCACTGATGGAAGTCCAACACAAGGAAAGGGCTGACCCTCTGATTGTCCTGGACCATGTTGGCTTGGCTAGGGTGAGGGTGGGGCTCAACTCACAGGCCTGCCCCGACTAACTACTCTCCACACCCACCCTACACTCAGGGTGGGACAGAAATGAAATTTCTGGGTGGGAAAACTGAGGCTGTTGGCAGGGTCCGCTGGGTCCACAATCTCTCGACGACTCCTGCCCCTTACCGGGGACTCCTGCCTCCGCCAGCCCTCCTGTGTTGTATAGCTGCTCTTACGACTAAAATTAGAGGCTGTGAATGCAGGTTCCAGATTAGTCGTCTTGCCAACAGCCACTGGCCTTTGCATTCTCTTCCAATCCACAGATACACATTCATGGCAGCTGCCAGGGACATCTGTGCTCCGTGGTGTGACCCGGATGAAGGTGGGAGAGGAGCAGGGCTGGGCTGAGAGTGACTCTGCGGTACATGAACAGCAAGTGGACACCCTCGTGCCCAAACAAAGAGAAGAAAGGTCTGAGCAGGGGTCCCAGGTCCCAGCTCTCAGCCCCTTGCCCAGTGCTCCCGCAGGGCAGGCTGTGAGCTTTGGATGGGATCAGTGTTGTTGTGGTAGTTGCTTCAGTCGTGTACGACTCTTTGCGGCCCCAGAGACTCTAGCCCGCTAGGCTCCTCTGTCCATGGAACTCTCCAGGCAAGAATACTGAAGTGGGTTTCCATTTCCTCCTCCAGGGGATCTTCCTGACCCAGGGATCAGACCCAGATGTCCCGCAGCAGGCAGACTCTTTTATCATTTGAGCCGCCAGGGATGACTGAGCCCAAATGCAGGCTTTGCCACTCATTAGCAGAGTTAGATCTTTTACCTCTTAGCTTAGTTTCCTTAACCGTGTGAGGGTGAGCGAAGTGAAGTCGCTCAGTCGTGTCCGACTCTTAGCGACCTCATGCACTGCAGCCTACCAGGCTCCTCCGTCCATGGGATTTTCCAGGCAAGAGCACTGGAGTGGGGTGCCATTGCCTTCTCCATTGACAAGCTATTTACATTTAGTAAATTCCCTTAGAAATACACACCGGAAAGCCTTCCTCTTCCTCTCTAAAGGTAACTGCAGTGCAACAAAATCAGTAACGATTTTAGAAAGATGAGACAGATAACTTCAGTGATTCGCAAGTTAATATATGCCCGAAACCAAGGAAACAAGTCATGTTTATCCTAAAAATAATAAACTTATTGTTTGGAAAATAATATCATAAACACATAACCTCTGGATATGCTTTATTATGCCACAAATTTCCAGGAAATATAAGAAATATTTCTGAATGGGACTAATAATTTCACAAATACTAACACTTTTTGACAACAGTCAAGTATTTTAAGATAGTGTACATTTAAGTAACCTTTTAAAAACCTCGATGCTTTCTATAAAATTTAAAGGGACCTGTAGCAGATCCTACTTTGCTTTTCAACATTCAGTGTCAAACCTGTATGTGATATAAATGCACGTTTTAAGGACGGAAGGGAAGATAGCACATGACCTGCTTTGCCAAAGTGGTCAGGCTCCTCCCTGCATCCGTACTATGAACCACTATGTAAAAGTTCATTATTGGAAATGTTCCTGGTAAACTGACATAAAGGGAAAATTTTAAAACGGCTGGGTCTTTAAAAGCATTAGTACCTGGTATAAATTTAAAGAGGGAAATGAGATATTTCTTTACTTCCCGATGGATTAAACAGAAAATTCAAAATACTTCTCTTATTTGGAGAATGAGTACACAAATATATTTTAAGGCCGGATACTGACACCATTTTCACAATATCCAAACTACGGATGGGAAACAAGGCAATGCTGATATTTCTGCCACACATCCAAGGGTAAAGAAAGGGAGATGAGGACTTCACAGCCAACGCCAGGGACTGAGCCTGGCATGCCACTGTGACAAGCGGGCGGCAAACCACTACTCCCACGCTGGGAATATTCTCCAAAAGGAGGCCCTGATGCAGTAAGTCTACAACTATATCAAGTTTGGTAAGCTATCATTGAACTTTTGGGTAAATATATATACATGGACATATGAGAAGTTTTCCAGAGCCAAAGTCAATTATTAAATAAACTAAAGGGTGAAATAATGCTGATAGCTAAAATTCTGTTCATTTCAGTGATTCCAATGGAAGTTATGGGAGGAAAGACGCAGGAGGAGCTGTTTCCAAACCGAAATGATGTTCTGAATCACCACGTCTTGAGCTTATTCTACCCAAGGTCTCAACTTAAACCTACAAGGAAGTGGTAACCCAGGAACTCCTTTTAAGCAATCCCGCTGTGTGAGGGTAGGCAGTTTTTGTTTTGCGGGGTTTTCTTGGCCACACTACAAGGCTTGCAGAGTATTAGTGCCTCAAGCAGGGATTGAACCCTTGCACCCTGCAGAGGCGGCATGTAGTGTTAACCTATGTTAACACTTTGTGGGGATTCCTGACGTTCAGCTGTTTTATGGGCTTCCCTGGTGGCTCAGACAGTAAGGAATCTGCCTGCCAAGGCAGGAAACCTGCGTTTGATCCCTGGATCAGGAAGATCCCCTGGAGAAGGGAATGGCTACCCACTCCAGTGTTCTTGCCTGGAGAATGCTATGGTCAGAGGAGCCTGGTGGGTTACATTCCACGGGGTTGCAAAGAGTCAGACACAACGGAGTGAATAACACTTTCATGCTGTTTTTCCCCACCAAGCTTCTGACATCAATTATGTTGACAACTTTTCCAGCACCACTTCAACAACTCTCAGAAGCACCAGCTGGGTGTCCAGCATTGCGTTCAGGTCTGACGCTTGTTACCCAGAGTTAACACGGTCTCCATGGGTGGAGGGCTCACTCCACAAGACTGGCCCCACTACAGATGGCACTGGCACATCGGGCCCCTGGAGCCCCACCACTCCCGTTATGCCTTGCTAGAACTGCTCACGGAGCAAGAATTTGACTGCGAGTCAAAGCATTTAGGAATGACCAGGTCAAAGCTCTGTCTGGTAGTCTGGGGCCAATTAAGGTACATGGCACGCAGTGGTGTTACCCAGAAACAGCAAGTGTCCACTCCCTGCCGAACTTCATGTCCTAAACATCATGGTATCCTGATCAAATGTAGGCTCTTTTGGCATTAGCTGTACCCAAAGACTCGGAGAAGGCAATGGCACCCCACTCCAGTACTCGTGCCTGGAAAATCCCATGGACGGGGGGGACTGGTGGGCTGCAGTCCATGGGGTCGCTAGGAGTCGGACACGACTGAGCGACTTTTTCACTTTCACTTTCACTTTCATGCATTGGAGAAGAAATGGCAACCCACTCCAGTGTTCTTGCCTGGAGAATCCCAGGGACGGGGGAGCCTCGTTGGCTGCCATCTATGGGGTTGCACAGGGGTGGACACGACTGAAGCGACTTAGCAGCAGCAGCAGCAGTACCCAAAGACTGAGGAACACTTTGTGGTATTAAGAAACACCTGTTGCTATTAAGCTGGTTAGTTCACTGGCCTGACTCTAAGGCACGAAACCTGTTACTCTTTACTTTGGCAGCTAGGTGAGAGTGGGCCAGTGGAGTTGCAAATAGTTTTATCTTGATAAAAGCATTGACTAAGGTTTCAACTTTCAGCCATATTATATAGATTTAAAACCTTTAGATCTTTTTCACACACATATATATATACAAAGTCCAACTCAGCTCAGTTTGCCAGGGACTTCCCTGGTTTGAGCACTTGAAAATCCTACATCCTGGGAACACTTTTGGTCCCAGACACACTGGGATAGTGGGTCAAACCCATGCCACTTGCAAAAGTCAGGGGTAGGTCTGCCTGGCCTATAAATCTTCAGGAGGAACAGTCCTAGGATTGTCCATCTTATTGGGCAGGAAACAGCCACACCACTGGCTGGGCGACAAGTGAGAAAGTCACAGAGAAGGAGAGACCAGCTCAGAAAGGAAAGAAACACTCAGCCATCCTCACTGTTTATGGTTCTGTATTCCCAAACTCGCCTAGAACTCACTGGAGCATATTTATAAATCCAGATTAATGCGAACAGCTCTGTTTTTGGCCATTCATGGGTATCTGCAGAGCAGCCACAACGTTCAAGTCGCCCCATACCTGCCGTTCCCGCCGTGGCTGACAGCTGTCCCTGCCTGTCTCAGTTCAGATCAGTTCAGTCGCTCAGTCGTGTCCTACTCTTTGTGACCCCATGAATCACAGCACGCCAGGCCTCCCTGTCCATCACCAACTCCCAGAGTTCACCCAGACTCACGTCCATCAAGTCGGTGATGCCATCCAGCCATCTCATCCTCTGTCGTCCCCTTCTCCTCCTGCCCCCAATCCCTCCTAGCATCAGAGTCTTTTCCAATGAGTCAGCTCTTCAAATGAGGTGGCCAAAGTACTGGAGTTTCAGCTTCAGCATCATTCCTTCCAAAGAAATCCCAGGGCTGATCTCCTTCAGAACGGACTGGTTGGATCTCCTTGCAGTCCAAGGGACTCTCAAGAGTCTTCTCCAACACCACAGTTCAAAAGCATCAATTCTTTGGCGCTCAGCCTTCTTCACAGTCCAACTCTCACATCCATACATGACCACAGGAAAAACCATAGCCTTGACTAGACGGACCTTTGTTGGCAAAGTAATGTCTCTGCTTTTAAATATGCTATATACGTTGGTCATAACTTTCCTTCCGAGGAGTAAGCACCTTTTAATTTCATGGCTACAGTCACCATCTGCAGTGATTTTGGAGCCCCAAAAAATACAGTCTGACACTGTTTCCACTGTTTCCCCATCTATTTCCCATGAAGTGATGGGACCGGATGCCATGATCTTCATTTTCTGAATGTTGAGCTTTAAGCCAACTTTTTCACTCTCCACTTTCACTTTCATCAAGAGGCTTTTTAGTTCCTCTTCACTTTCTGCCATAAGGGTGGTGTCATCTGCATGTCTGAGGTTATTGATATTTCTCCCGGCAATCTTGATTCCAGCTTGTGCTTCTTCCAGTCCAGCGTTTCCCCTGATGTACTCTGCATATAAGTTAAATAAGCCGGGTGACTATATACAGCCTTGACGTACTCTTTTTCCTATTTGAAACCAGTCTGGTGTTCCATGTCCAGTTCTAACTGTTGCTTCCTGACCTGCATACAGATTTCTCAGGAGGCAGGTCAGGTGGTCTGGTATTCCCATCTCTTTCAGAATTTTCCACAGTTGATTGTAATCCACACAGTAAAAGGCTTTGACATATTCAATAAAGCCAAAATAAATGTTTTTCTGGAACTCTCTTGCTTTTTCCATGATCCAGTGGATATTGGCAATTTGATCTCTGGTTCCTCTGCCTTTTCTAAAACCAGCTTGAACAGCAGGAAGTTCATGGTTCACATATTGCTGACGCCTGGCTTGGAAAATTTTGAGCATTACTTTACTAGCGTGTGAGATGAGTACAATTGTGCGGTAGTTTGAGCATTCTTTGGCATTTCCTTTCTTTGGGATTGGAATGAAAACTGACCTTTTCCAATCCTGTGGCCACTGCTGAGTTTTCCAAATTTGCTGGCATATTGAGTGCAGCAGTTTCACAGCATCATCTTTCAGGATTTGAAATAGCTCAACTGGAATTCCATTACCTCCACTAACTTTGTTCATAGTGATGCTTTCTAAGGCCCACTTAACTTCACATTCCAGGATGTCTGACTCTAGGTGAGTAATCACACCATCGTGATTTATCTGGGTCGTGAAGATCTTTTTTGTACAGTTCTTCTGTGTATTCTTGCCACCTCTTCTTAATATCTTCTGCTTCTGTTAGGTCCATACCATTTCTGTCCTTTATCAAGCCCATCTTTGCATGAAATGTTTCCTTGGTATCTCTAATTTTCTTGAAGAGATCTCTAGTCTTTCCCATTCTGTTCTTTTCATCTATTTCTTTGCAATGATCACTGAGAAGGCTTTCTTATATCTTCTTGCTATTCTTTGGAACTCTGCATTCAGATGCTTATATCTTTCCTTTTCTCCTTTGCTTTTCACTTCTCTCCTTTTCACAGCTATTTGTAAGGCTTCCCCAGTCAGCCATTTTGCTTTTCTGCATTTCTTTTCCATGGGGATGGTCTTGATCCCTGTCTCCTGTACAATGTCACGAACCTCATTCCACAGTTCATCAGGCACTCTATCTATCAGATCTAGGCCCTTAGATCTATTTCTCACTTCCACTGTATAATCATAAGAGATTTGATTTAGGTCATACCTGAATGGTCTAGTGGTTTTCCCTACTTTCTTCAATTTAAGTCTGAATTTGGCAATAAGGAGTTCATGATCTGAGCCACAGTCAGCTCCTGGTCTTGTTTTTGCTGACTGTATAGAGCTTCTCCATCTTTAGCTGCAAAGAATATAATCAATGTGATTTTGGTGTTGACCATCTGGTGATGTCCATGTGTAGAGTCTTCTCTTGTGTTGTTGGAAGAGGGTGTTTGCTATGACCAGTGCATTTTCTTGGCAAAACTCTATTAGTCTTTGCCGTGTTTCATTCTGTATTCCAAGGCCAAATTTGCCTGTTACTCCAGGTGTTTCTTGACTTCCTACTTTTGCATTCCAGTCCCCTATAATGGAAAAGACATCTTTTTTGGGTGTTAGTTCTAAAAGGTCTTGTAGGTCTTCATAGAACCGTTCAACTTCAGCTTGTTCAGCATTACTGGTTGGGGCATAGACTTGGATTACTGTGATATTGAATGGTTTGCCTTGGAAACGAAGAGATCATTCTGTCGTTTTTGAGATTGCATCCAAGTACAGCATTTCGGACTCTTTTGTTGACCATGATGTCTACTCCATTTCTTCTGAGGGATTCCTGCCCGCAGTAGTAGATATAATGGTCATCTGAGTTAAATTCACCCATTCCAGTCCATTTGAGTTCGCTGATTCCTAGAATGTTGACATTCACTCTTGCCATCTCTTGTTTGACCACTTCCAATTTTCCTTGATTCATGGACCCTACATTCCAGGTTCCTATGCAATATCGCTCTTTCACTGCTATAAACAAGGGTCCTTTCTGTCATCGGTTACTTCTTTGTTTCACATTTTGGTGCCCTTTGGTGGCGATTTTACAACTTAAAATGGTCCCCAGGCGTAGAGCTGTGGGCCACCTGGTGCGGCCAAGCTCAAGAAGGCTGTGTTGGCCTCACTGTGGAGACGATGGCGTGTCAGTGAGCTTAGGAATGGTGCCAGTGGCAGTTCCACATCCATGAGTCATATGTGCGTCACATGAGGTGTCTTTAAACAGAAGCACCCATCACACAAGGCTGCGTTTTTTCTAAGTATTTGTTGATTCATCTTGCAGCCCCTGGTCTTCAATGCAGCATCAAAGGGATCTTTAGCTGCAGTGTGCGAACGCTTAGTTGAGGCATGGGAGGCACGTTGAGGCACTTGAACTCTCAGTTGTATCAACAGCCTGTGGGATTTAGTTCCCTGATGAGGGATCAAACCTTAGCGCCCTGCATAGGGAGGGCAGCGTCTTAGCCACTGGGTCATCAGGGAAGACCTTCTTTTTTATTCCAATCCTGGTAAAATGTGCAGGATGTAAAATTCCCTATTTTAACCAATTTTAAGATCCAATCAGTCCATCCTAAAGGAAATCAGTCCTGAATATTCATTGGACGGACTGATGTTGAAGCTGAAACTCCAATACTTTGGCCGCCTGAGGCAAAGAACTGATTCATTGGAAAAGACCCTGATGGTAGGAAAGACTGAAGGCAAGCAGAGAAGGGGATGACAGAGGATGAGATGGTTGGATGACATCATCGACTCAGTGGACATGAGTTTGAGAAAACTCTGGGACTCGGTGATCGACAGGGAGGCCTGGCGTGCTGCAGTCCATGGGGTCGCAAAGAGTCGGGCCTGACTGAGTGGCTGAACTGAAGAGCACTGAAGTGTATTTGACTTTCTCTGGTTCTAAGTTGGAAGCAAGACAGAAATTGGGGAAACTGTCCGTGATCAGGGCTGCCCTGGTGGCATTTCCTTGTCCAAGGCATGAAAGTGAAAAGTGAAAGTGAAGTAGCTCAGTCATGTCTGACTCAGCAACCCCATGGACTGAAGCCTACCAGGCTCCTCCATCCATGGGATTTTCCAGGCAAGAGTACCGAAGTGGGTTGCCATTGCTGAGTTTGAGTAAACTCCGGGAATTGGTGATGGACAGGGAGGCCTGGTGTTCATGGGGTCACAAAGAGTCAGACACCACTGAGTGACTGAACTAAACAGAAATTATAGCCTGCCAGGCTCCTCTGTCCATAGGATTTCCCAGACAAGAATGCGGAAATGGGTTACCGTTTCCTTCTCCAACTATATAAACTGTATATTAACTATCATAAAATCGATAAACCACAAGGTTCTACTGTATAGCGTGGGAACTATAGTCAGTAACCTGTGACAAACCACAGTTGGAAAAGAATATGAAAGAGAATGTGTACATATGTATAACTGAATCCCTTGGCTGTACAGCAGAAATTAACACAACGTGGTGTATCAACTATACTTCAGTCAAATAAGTTAAACAGAAAAAAGAGCTGTCCTCACAATAGATAAGCTACACGGTGTCAGGGGAAGTCATTATGGGGTGACCAGGCGAAACTTCTCGGAACATCAGTGCTTTAACAACATGTCTGATAAGATGGATCAGCCTTGAGAGAATGAAAGGGAAGGAGCCAGAGGGAGACCCAGTCCAGCTGCATTGGAAAATCTGGCAAATTCAAGTCCGCACAAATCTCCCCAGGCTGGAAGATAGAGCAGGGGGTTGGGGAGGGAGGTGCCTGCCAGGAGCTCAAGCAGAGAGGTGAGGTTGTTGCAGAAGCTGCCGGGGAGGAGGCTGGAGCCAGGGCTTACAGAAGAGGAGCCGGGAGGAGGTGGAGGGTCCCAAGGGAGCGACTGCCTTTGAAATGCGCCGTTGCCAGGAAGCACTCAACCTCGGTGATGGGGTCGGGCGCTGTGGGGACAGGCGTGAGTGCTGTGGACATGGGAAGGGACTGCGCTCTTTCTGGCAAGAGCCAGCTCACCAATGAGTGTGAGGAGGAGTGGGTGGGTTGTAGGGACTGAGAGTAGAGGTGAGATAGGGTGCAGGTTTTGTCTGGCCATGCTCAGCCAGGAGACCTGAGCCTCCTCGTTGAAAGGGAGCAGGCAGGTTCACTTAGATTAGATTTAGCTGCTGCTGCTAAATCACGTCAGTTGTGTCCGACTCTGTGCGACCCCATAGACAGCAGCCCACCAGACTCCTCCGTCCCTGGGATTCTCCCGGCAAGAACATTGGAATGGGTTGCCATTTCCTTCTCCAATGCGTGAAAGTGAAGTCGCTCAGTCGTGTCCGACTCTTAGCAACCCCATGGCCTGCAGCCTACCAGTCTCCTCCATCCATGGGAGTTTCCAGGCAGCATCTAAACCCAGACCTAAGCCAGAAAGACCACTAGGTGAAGAGATGGCAGTCTGAGGGCAGCCAACCCCACAGCACCCCGGGGGCTTCCCACATAAGGCTCGCCCAGGACGCAGCCCACCCAGGACTCTCCTGTTGGCGAGGCTTTGCCTCCCTGTCTCCTGTGGGTGATGTGCTCCTAACCACGCCCCATTTGGCACTGTCCAGGTCAAATTGATTTTGCTCAAAAAACTCAACATTTTTTATATACTTCAGTTTATCCTTTTAATGAGCATGTGCTTAGTCGTTCACTCGTGTCTGACTCTTTGTGACCTTGCGACCCTTTGGACTGCACACAGTTCAGTTCAGTTCAGTTCAGTCTCTCAGTCATGTCCAACTCTTTGCAACCCTATGGACTGCAGCACACCAGGCCTCCCTGTCCATCTACCAACTCCTGGAGCTTGCTCAAACTCATGCCCATCAAGTCGGTGATGCCATTCAACCATCTCATCCTCTGTCATCCCCTTCTCCTGCCTTCAATCTTTCCCAGCATCAGGGGCTTTTCCAATGAGTCAGTTCTTCATATCAGGTGGCCAAAGTATTGGAGTTTCAGCTTCAGCATCAGTTCTTCCAATGAATATTCAGGACTGATTTCCTTTAGGATAGACTGGTTGGATCTCCTTGCAGTCCAAGGGACTCTCAAGAGTCTTCTCCAGCACCACACTTCAAAACTATAAATTCTTCGGTGCTCAGCTTTCTTTATAGTCCAACTCTCACATTCACACATGACTACTGGAAAAACCATAGCTTTGACTAGATGGACCTTTGTCAGCAAAATACTGTCTCCGCTTTTTAATATTCTGTCTAGGCTGATCATAGCTTTTCTTTCAAGGAACAAGCGTCTTTTAATTTCATGGCTGCAGTCACCATCTGCAGTGATTTTGGAGCCCAATAAAATAAAAACTCTCTCACTGTTTCCATTGTTTCCTCACCTATTTGCCACGAAATGAGGGGACCAGATGCCATGATCTGTTTTTTGAATGCTGAGTTTTAAGCCAGGTTTCCCACACTCCTCTTTCACTTTCATCAAGAGGCTCTTCAGTTCCTCTTCACTTCCTGCCGTAAGGGTGGTGTGTTCTGCACCCATGTGGACCTTGTTCCTGGAGCCCAGATTAAGGGTGTGTGTCCATGCTGAGTCTTTGCGGCCGCCAGGGCCCTCTGTCCATGGGCTTTTCTGGACACAATACTGGAATGGGTTGCCATGTTCTCCTCCAGAAGATCTTCCCAACCCAGGGACTGAACTCACATCTTTTGTGTCTCCTGCATTGCAGGCGGATTCTCTACCACTGAGCCATCAGACAACCACAGAACATAAGCTGAGGAAGGTGGAAAGGGAGGACCTGAAAGGTGTTGTGGGTCGTGGCAAGGCTGTAGGGTCAGAGTCTGGGTGGGGGTCGTGGGGCTGGAGCCTCGCTGGAGTAGGAGAGCAGCTGGAGTGGGAAGGGGCTGAAACGCCCCCTGGGAGAGGGGTGAGGTGTGGCAGCAGTTTTCTAGACGTCAGAACACAAAGCATGGGGAGACCCTGACTCAGAGATCGGTTTTGGAGGGAGGAGCCCAGGTCACCAGCTCAGGGGCAGGGGCTGAGGCAGGTGGGTCAGAGTTGGTCAAAATCAGGTGTGAGTGCCAGAGACCTCATTCTCCTTCTTTGAACAGAGGCTGCAATTCAGAGGCTAGGAGCCCCGGGGCCTGTCACAGGGTGACTGATCTGACCCCAGTTCCCTCCACGCCTCATCGGCCTCTGCGCAGTGCTGGCTCATGCTGCTGCTTAAATTTATTTTATTATTGGAGTATAATTGCTTTACAACATTGTTAGTTTCTGCTGTTTAACAAAGTGAATCAGTTATATGTATTCATATATCCCCTCTCTTTAGCCTCTCTCTCACCCCTCTAGGTCATCAGAGAGCCCCGAGCGGAGCTCCCTGTGCTGTGCGGCAGCTTCCTGCTAGTTATCTGTTTCAAATGGCACCCCACGCCAGTGCTCCTGCCTGGAAAATCCCATGGACGGAGGAGCCTGGTGGGCTGTGGTCCATGGGGTCGCTGAGGGTCGGACACGACTGAGCGACTTCACTTTCACTTTTCACTTTCATACATTGGAGAAGGCAATGGCACCCCGCTCCAGTGCTCTTGCCTGGAAAATCCCATGGATGGAAGAGCCTGGTGGGCTGCAGTCCATGGGGTCGCTAAGAGTTGGACACGACTGAGCGACTTCCCTTTCACTTTTCACTTTCATGCATTGGAGAAGGAAATGGCAACCCGCTCCAGTGTTCTTGCCTGGAGAATCCCAGGGACAGGGGAGCCTGGTGAGCTGCTGTCTATGGGGTCGCATAGAGTTGGACACGACTGACGCGACTTAGCAGCAGCAGCAGCTGCAGGGTATATATACTGCATTCTCCACAGCTGAATTGGGCTTCCCTCATAGCTCAGTTGGTAAAGAATCCACCTGCAGTGCAGGAGACCCCGATTCGATTCCTGGGTCAGGAAGATCCCCTGGAGAAGGGATAGGCTATCCACTCCAGTACTCTTGGGCTTCCCCTGTGGCTCAGCTAGCAAAGAATCTGTGAGGGAGGCCTGGGTTTGATCCCTGGGTTGGGAAGATCCCCTGGAGAAGGGAAAGACTCCCCACTCCAGCATTCTGGCCTGGAGAATTCCATGGACCATATAGTCCATGAGGTCGAAAAGAGTTGGACACAACTGAGCGACTTTCACTTTCACAGGGTATATGTGATGCTGAAGCTCTAGTACTTGGGCCACCTGATGCAAAGAACTGACTCACTGGAAAAGACTCTGATGTTGGGAAAGATTGAAGGCAGGAGGATAAGGGGACAGCAGAGGATGAGATGGTTGGAGGGCATCACAGACTCGATGGACATGAGTTTGAGCAAGCTTCAGGAGTCAGTGATGGACAGAAGAGCCTAGCACACTGCCCTCCATGGGGTCACAAAGGGTTGGACATGACTGAGCAATGGAACAGCATGTGTATAGATGCCAATGCTGTGCTCCTGATCAAGCCAACCCTCACCCTCTTTCCCTGTGGCCACAAGTCCATTCTCTACATCTGCATCACCATTCCTGCCCTGCAAGGAGTCTGCTTTTTAAAGTGCATCTGAGACCATGGGGCACCCCCAGCTCTTCTGGCGGGGTGGCATGAAACACACCCTGGAGAGGGCCAGGCCAGGCACTGCTGACTGTCCACCATGGGGCCACTCGACCTTGGAAGGTCCAGCCAGGCACAAGCTGGTACGATTCTGAGACAAGGGCTTCTCCCTAAAAATGTGTGTTATGTGTTCAACCAACAGCAACAGTGTGGCAGCTGTCCTTGGAGAGCGGCCCGCAGACTGGGGCCCAGTGAGAGTTAGCTGGCAGCGTCCCCGTCTGTCTCCCAAGGAGGAACCGCCTGCTGTCCTGCCTGCTGTTTTGTAAGTCAGGCGCTTTAGGGAGGACAGGACTTTTGCCATGGGAAGAGGTGTGGGTTTGGGAGCACTGAGGGCAGGGGCGTGTGAAGGGCCAGCCTCCCATCCTTCCCCCATCATCCACCATCCTCTCTGGTGTTTACAAGGCAATGTCTGAGCCACAGGTGCTTCCCTGGTGGCTAAAGAATCTGCCTTCAGTGCAGGAAGACATAGGTTCAATTCCTGGGTGGGGAAGATCCCCTGGAGAAGGAAATGGCAACCCACTCCAGTATTCTTGCCTGGAGAAGTCCATGGACAGAGAGGCCTGGCAGGCTACAGTCCATGGGATCGCAAAGACTCAGACACAACTTACCATCTACACCTGAGCCATAGAATCATACCTTCCTTGGAGCCAATTGCAGACCTAGGGTTGCAGAAGCTCAGACTCTTTCCACACATCCAGACTGGCGTCACCGTGACCCTGGCTCTCCCTGGATTCTCGCTTGCCTGCAGGCCTTCCTCCGAGCAGCCTCTGAGGCCTTGTCCTGACAGAGAGCCTTCCAGAGTGAGTGAGGGGAGATGACGGAGCCCAAAGATCCAGCCCAGGTCGGCCTGGCCTCAGAATGCAGAAAGGCTGCCTAGGTCCAGCCTGTACACGGTGGAGAGCTTCAGACATGGCCCGGGGACTTCCCTGGGGGTCCAGTGGTTAAGAATCCGCCTTGCAAAGCAGGGGACACTGGTTTGATTCCTGGTCTGGGAAGGTGGCCTGTGGGCCGCCACTACTGAAGCCAGTGAGTCTAGAGCCCACACTCTGCAACAAGAGAAGCCACCACAATGAGAAGCCCCCGCACCTCAGTCAGTGAAGAGTAGCGCCCATTGCCACAACTAGAGAAAAACTGGTGCGGCAACAAAGACCCACCACTGACAATAAAACAAAACAAAAACCCACTGCCTGGGGCTGTGGGCCAGTCACGCTGCACCTTCACCCCCTACCCGTGCTTTCGGGCTGAGGTCACCCTTGGTCCTCTCTCCGGGGCCCTTTGCCCGCCCTCTTCCACTCCCCTCGCCAAGCCAGGGGGAGCCAGGCACATCCCAGCTGGACTTTGGATTCCACCACTTGCTCTGACCTTGGCAGGTCGCACAGCCTTGATGAGCCTCAGTTTCTGCATCTGTAAAATGGGCGTGTGCTCTGCACCTGGAGGCTCAGTGTTCAACTCAGCGCAAAGCTCAGAGACAGAAAATGCCCCGAATCTGGAATTTGGTGGGAAGATGATGGAGTCTGAACAGTCTGTGGCTCATTAGGTACCTCAGTTTTGTGTTGAATGAGAGACACCAGCTCGTTGGTGCCCCCCAATCCCCTGAGAAGTGAATCCCTGCTTGTTCGTCTCAGGAACTAGTTCAGCTGGGAAAGGGGAGCACCCTCAATTCAACCCTTCTGGACATTTCCCTCTTCAAAAGAGCGCTCTGTCCATGTACCTCATGCAGAGACACAACTCTGGAAACCAGGAGGTCTTCGCTGGTCTTTATATACATGCTGAGGAGGCACCGGTAATTTTGTTCCCACCCGTGGGAGTGCGTTTCTCAGGTGAGAGCCTGCTGACCGGCCACAGACAGGTTCTAAGCTGACTCTGGAGGTGGGCCTCGGGGTCCCTGATACTGTGGCCCCTGCGGGTGAGTCTGTGCACAGGGCTCGGGGCTTTCTTTACACTCTTATCAAGCATATGAGACCCCAAGAGGATGAAGACCCCACTGCCCTGTCTGTGCCTGGAGGCTGACATGAAGCAAAAGTCTGCCAAGGGCAGGAGCAGAGAGAGGCCGGCCCAGGTGGGCCCTGCCCCACCCCAGGGCCTTTTCCAAGGGCTTCTCGAAGCCCCTCCGAGGGCCCCTTCAGACAGGACCAGAGGCTATTCGGGTTTTTGCTGTGTGACTGTGGCCAACCCCTTGCCACTTTGGGCCACAGCCCCACCCCATCAAGATGTTCGAGGCTGGGCCTCGTGGAGCCTCACTGCCTCCCACGTGCAAGTGGCCGTTCCCAGGTTTGGGCATGGAGGGGGCCCCCACGGGCCCCAAATGTCATCCAGGAGGTGAAGCTCCAGAGCTGGGACCTGTGAAGAAGGAAGGGAGGGGGTTCAGCAGGACAGACCCCCTGCATCACCCTGTGCCCTCTGCGTCAGCAAGGGCCCTGACACCAGGATGGGGTGGCACCCAGAGGGGCAGGATCCCGTCATCTCTTGGGGCTGCACGGGGGCTGATCAGGACCCAGGCCTCCTCACAGGCCCCCTTACCCCAGACCTGCTGTGGTTTGTAGATGGCACAGGAGTCGTAAGTACCTGGGTCAGGGCTGAGAAACAGACCCTCCCTGGGAGGGTCACCGAGATGAACGCAAGTCCCCCTGGAGCACGCGCAACAGCATCCAGGAGGGAGTAAGCGCTCAAGAAATGGTAACTGGTGTGACGGTCATCATTCCTGCTGCTGGGTTTTTTTTTCTTTTTTCAGCATTGTAGAGAATCATTTTATTTTTAAATTTATTTTCATCATCTTAAAAATTTTTTTCTATTAGTTTTTACTGGACTACAGATGCTTCCCCAGGTGGCTCAGTGGTAAAGACTCTGCCTGCCAATGCAGGAGATGCAGGAGACTTGGGTTCGATCCCTGAGTCAAGAAGATCTCCTGGAGGAGGAAATGGCAACCTACTCCAGGATCTTTGCTGGGAAAATCCCATGGACAGGGGAGCCCGGAGGGCTACCGTCTGTGTGGTCGCCAAGGGTCGGCTGAGTCAATGAGCACGCACAGTTGCTTTCCATTGTCACGTTGGTTTCTACTCTACAGCAAAGTGAATCAGCTATGCGCACACATATGTCCTATCTTTTTTTGGATTTCCTTCCCATTTAGGTCACCACCAAGCTCTGAGTAGAGTTCCCTGTGCTCTACAATAGGGTCTCATTGGTTATCTATTTTATCCTTAGTAGTGTATATCAGTCAATCTCATTGTTACTACTATTAACTTTATTGTTTGCCAGGAAGTTTTCTGGGAATGCAGAAATGAATGGTTCATGGTCCCTGCTCTCTGGAAGCTTAGACACCAAGACATACGCATGAATAATCAAAGATAGGAAGTCCTATAGCAGACAGAAATACAGGGCAATAGTGATTTTAATAACAGCAACAATAATAGTAGGGAGTACTATCCGGAACATGCTGTATGATGGCCCCTATGCTAGGAGTTGTATCTGGATTTGGTTTCATGCTTGCAATAACTCTGTGGGGTAAGGAATATTGTCACCTTCTCTTACAGATGAGGAAATCGAGGCTCAGAGGTGGAGTAACTGGTCCAGAGCCCATGGCCAGCAGGAGGTGGAGTCAGGGCTTGAACCCAGGCAGTCAAATTTCTTCTTCACTGAGACAAAGGGCACCTCCACTGGAGAGGAGGAAAGGGAGTCAGAGAGGGCTTCTGAGAGGAGGTGACCTCGATTTATTTACCCAAGCACATCTCAGCAACCCCACTTCCCCCCAGAAGCAGGGACACAAGCAAGCTGACCCACATCTTGTCCCCAGTGCCCAGCGCAGGCCCTGGGGTGGTCAAGGGGACTCGGTGACTTTGATGAAGAAATGTGTAAGGGGTGTCCACTCTGCCCCAGTCGTGGCCTCACGAAGGGCCTTGTTGCCAGAATTTCTTGCCCACTAGGACAGCCCGCTACCAGCCTTGCTCTGGAACATCAGGTGCCAGCCCCATGGCAGGGCCAGCTCCTCTGGGACAAGGCAGAGGGTGGAGCAGCAACGTGAGGACAGGTCCGTGCTTGAGGTGACTGCTTCCCTCAGGCTGATATTCGCAACAGGAGGGTCTGGCTTGTGAAGCGAGGACCCCATATCCAGCTGCCACCTCAGCTGGCTCCAGTCCCCGCAACCTTCAGACAAGCCCACCTCCCACAGACCCTCAGATCAGCCCTACCGCCCGCCCCCACCACCATCATCACTGGCCCTTTCCTTTCCCTGTGAATCTCCATGAATCTCCATGAATCTCTGCAAATGCTGGCCCCTAAGCTTCTTCCTCTGTGTGACTACAGAGCTCACCTTGGTGCCAGCCATCAGCCCACAGGTGACAGAGGCAGGGCCTAGATTGAGGAGGGGACAGATATTTCAGAAACCGTGTGTTGAGGGGTGGGAGGAACACTGGGGCCACATGGCTTGGAGAAAGGACCCCAGGTGCTTCTGATGCACCCTCCTCAGCTGGAAATCCAACTTTAAAAACTGTGACAGTCTAGTGTTGTTATTGTTCAGTCGCTAAGTCATCTCCAATTCTTTGCAACCTCATGAACTACAGCATGCCAGGCTTCCCTGTTCTTCCCCATCTCCCAGAGCCTGCTCAAACTCATGTCCACTGAGTCAGTGATGCTATCCGACCATCTCATCCTCTGTCATGCCCTCTCCTCCCACCTTCAATCTTTCCCAGCATCAGGGTCTTTTCCGATGATTCAGCTCTCCGCATCAGGTGGCCAAAGTATTGGAGCTTCAGCTTCAGCATCAGTCCTTCCAATGAATATTCAGGATTGATTTATTTTAGGATGGACTGCTTGGATTTCCTTGCAGTCCAAGGGACTCTCAAGAGTCTTCTCCAGCACCATGGAGATGCTCGGAGGATGCAAAACCGTGTGCACACCAGGGCCCAGGGCAAGGAGCAGCGACCTCTGCAAGAGACTGAGCCACACCTGCCTTTGCATGTTTGAGTGTCTCCTGTGGAGGCATGGAGAACTTCCACAGGACTGGGAGAAACAGACTCTTGGAGGGCACAAACAAAACCTGGTGTGCACTGGGACCCAGGAGATGGGAGCAGTGACCCCACACGAGACGGAGCCAGATTTGCCCGTGAGTGTCCTGGATCTCCGGCAGAGGCTTGAGTTGACAGTGGCCTGCTGTGGGGTCAGGGGCACTGGCTATAACGGTGCTGGGAGCCGCGGCATGCTGGTGTAAGTCCTTTTAAAGGAGGTCGCCATTACCCCATTACCCTCATGGCAGGAGAGGGAACACAGCCCTGCCCATCAGCAGAAAATTGGATTAAAGATTTACTGAGCCTGGCCCTGCCCATCAGAACAAGACCCAGTTTTCCCCACAGCCAGTCCCTCCATCAGGAAGCTTCCACATGCCTCTTATCCTCATCTATCAGGGGGCAGACAGAATGAAAACCACAGTCTGTGCATGAGTTCTAGGCAAACCATACCTTTGACTATACGGATCACTGTTGGCAAAGTGATGTCTCTGCTTGTCAGTACGCCATCCAGGTTTGTCATGGCGTTCCTTCCAAGGGAAGTCTATGGTGAACTGGAACGTGTGTTTCTAAATGGAGGTTGGCCCACAGATACACTTAATTTTACTTTTAAAAAGCCCTCATATCTATTTAAAGAGATCTGAGGGCATTTTTATCCTGGCAACAGGTTGCTTTTGAAGAAGCTTCAAGGAGAGCTGCAGAGGGAGGAGGGGGGCAAGGCCAGCCTTGAGAACACATGCCTGCTTCTAGAACATCCAGCAAGGAGGCATGCTGGCTGCAGACGTGGGGTGACTCTGAATGCTGGTCACGACGGCCGTGGACTTTGGAGGGAGGGAGGCCTTCCCAGACAGGCCTTTGGAACAGTTGGCCTGCTTTCTGGAAAAAAGGCAGCTGAGTGGAACCAGAAGCACCTGGACTGTCCCAGTTGGCAGGGCACAGAGGTGGAGGATGCAGTGATCTGAAACACCAGGATGCAGATAGCTGCCCCCACGTGAAGAGCCTCGGGTAACAGAAGACTGCAGGGAAGGAATTTCTGGCAGGACTCTGTCGCTAGAAACAGCCCTGAGACAGGGCGGGCCTGCCCGGTTACCCAGAGACGCCGGGGGTGGGGGCAGGAGCCACCGGCCAGCCTTCTCCTTTGTGCGTGAGATTTTAAACTTGCAGGAGGACAGGGCAGGGCTGGGGCTTTCTGGGTCTCTCAGGCAAGGTGGGACCAGCCTGGGATTGGCGGCCTCAGGGCCCATTGGTCATCACCAGATGAGTTTAACTCTTCGAAGTAGGAGTCAAAGCTTGGGGCCATAAGGAGCACACAGAGCCAATGCAAAGGACTCCCAACCTCTGCCAAGAACTTGGAAGAACACAGAAGCTAAAGGTCGTTCCCCAAGTAATTCACCAGGGTGATGGGTGAGGACGGGGCAGACCCACTGCGGGGATCCGACAGCAGCCACAGACACCCAACCTGCCGTCCAGGCCTGCAGCTGCCCTGTCCGCTCTCCTGCTCACACGGGCTGCACTGGAGTCTCACTCTCCCTTCTCCTCCCTGCCCCAGGGCCTTTGCTCCTATTCTTCCTTCCGTAGCCACCCCCTTTCCCTGCTAGGGGAATCCTCACAGCCTCGAAGCCCTGGGACGGCTGGCCTGTGACCCCCACCATTCTGAACGCACACCGGCTGCCCTAGCTCCCCACCCACCCAGCCTACCTCGACTCTCCTCCAGCCCGTCACTCCTGCGTGTGTGTTTTCCTCTGTGGATGGTGGGCTCCCTGGGGGCAGCCACCTGCTCACGCCTCTCAGAGACACCAGGGGTCTGGGAGGCAGTGCATGCTGGGAGATGTCAATTTCTACTTTGGATTCTAGACCTGTGTTCCCTTATGTGTGTGTGTGTGTGTGTGTGGGGTTGTGGGTGGTCCTGGGCTTTGTTTGATGTGGTCGGATTCCTCCCCAGGGGCCAGAATCAGCTGGGGCCTCTGACTGACCTCCAGCTGCGGCCCATTCTAGAGACAGCCTTGGGTTATTTGCCACCAGGCCAGGTAAGTTAGTTCAGGACAGACAGTGTGAACACTCAGCTCACAGTCTCTAAATCGAGGATGCTGCTAATGCAGGCTTCCCAAAGCAGCTCAGTTCTCGAGCCGGACAGAAGGACAAAGAGACCAAGAAATTCAGAGTCCAACCCCAGAGAGTAGGGCCTACAGAGGGTGTCACTGGGTTAAACAATAGGGTATTTGTTCATGCACAAGACACGTCTGGATGGAACTCTTCTTATGGACATTTTCAAAGACAGACCCAAGGGGAGTCTACGGCCATGCCAGCCTGAATGCGCTTGATCGTGTCTGATCTTGGAAGCTAAGCAGGGTCAGGCCTGGTTAGTACTTAGATGGGAGACTGAAGTGGAGAGGTTGGTACCACAGACCTCACAGACTGTTACCTGGATGCATCTGTCAACCAGCCATGGGCCCTGATGGAGCTGCGTCTGGGGGCAGTTTAGGGGAGCTGGGTTCCACTTATAGAAGCCAGGCTCTCTTCTGGTCATGAGACATTTTAAACAATAGTGAGGAAGTGAGGCACGACATCCCTGTCATGGCCAGCGCCTTGCTGTGTGGGGGCTGGGGCAGGTTACTCTCTGGGTCTCACCTGCCTCAGCTGGAATTGGGGGGCCTGACCTAGATGTTTTCCAGACCCCAGAGACATCCAGAGCTGAACTCACCACTTGTCCCCAAACCTGCTCTGTCCCCCAGATCCCTAGCTCAGTCCACCTACTGCTGTGCCCCCAGGCACCCAGAGCAGAAACCTGGGTGTTCCAGACTGCTCCCTCTCTTTCACCTCCCTCCAGCCACGGGCCCTGCCCCTTCTCCCTCCTGAGTGTCTTCTGCCGGGGCCATCTTAATCTCAGCTCCACCACCATCATCGTCCCTGCTGCCTAATGTACCAGCCCCAGCCATCGACAAAACAAAGAGACGACCTACCAAATGGGAGAAGACATTTGCAAATGATATAGCTGATAAGGGACTCATATCCAACATATATAAACAGCTCATCCAACTTGATATCAAAAAAATTCTCAAATGGGCAGGGGACCTGAATAGACATTTTTCCAAAGAAGGTATATAGAGGGCCAACAGGCACATGTAGAAATGCTCAACCGTGTTAATCATCAGAGAAAGGCTAATCAAAACCACACTGAGACAGCACTTTACACATGTCAGAATGATGATCATCAAAAAAACAACAGCAATAACAACACACAAATAATAATGGTGAGGATGTGAAGAAAAGGGAGCCCTTGAGCACTGTTGGTGAGAAAGTATATTGGTGTAGCCACTATGGAAAACCGGATGGAGGTTTCACATGCACACACCAAAAATAGAATCACCATATGACCCAACAAGTCCATTCTTTGATATATATCCCCCTAACCCAAAAACTCTAATAGGAAAAGATACATACACCCCAATGTTCATAGCAGCATTATTTATAATTGCCTAGATTTGGAAGCAATTGAAGGGTCCATCAACAGATGAATGGATAAAGAAGATGTGGGATGTATATTTCTCAGCCATAAAAAGGAATGAAATTTTGCCGTTTGTAGTCACATGGATGGACTTGGAGGGCATTATGCTAAGTGAAATAAGTCAGACAGGGAAAGACACATACTGGATGATATCACTTATATGTGGAGTCTAAAAAGTACAATAAACTAAAGAATATAACAACGAAGAAGCAGACACAGATGTAGAAAGCAAACTGGTGGTTACCAACAGGGAGAAGGGAAGGGGGAGGGGCAGGATGGGGTTGGGGTTAAGAGGCACAAACTACTATGCATAAAATAAGTAAGCTAGGAGGATATATTGTATAGCACAGGGAGTATTTCATAATAACTATAAGTGGAGTATCATGCTTGTGCTCACTTGCTAACCTTGAAAACTTGCGAATCACCCCACTGCATGCCTATCATTTATGTGGTATTGAAAAGTAACTATATCTCAATGAAAGCACAGAAAAATTAAAAGCAGCTTTTGAGAGCTGGGAGGGCAAGTGGAAGGCGCATGCTAAGGACAGGAGAGGGGCTGGGAGCCTCCCGCCGCCCGGGACCAGCTCACAGGTCAGCGGTGGCCACGTCTTTTCCAAGCTTCCTCCAACATCTGTCTGGCCGGTGGCTCCCTCGGGGGTGCCTCTGCAGTGTCCCCACCGCCTTCACACCCCTGTGGGACCATGTCGGCTGACGAGAGTGTGAGCAGGCTCCCCCCCGGCCCCCAGGGCCAAGCTGCCTTCTGCAAAGGATACATTCCTTTAAGGCATTAAGGGATGCAGTCCTTTAATCCGCCCGCCCCATCCTTTCCAGGGCTGCCTGCTGCCACTCAGGCCTGGGTGCCAGGTCTGCTCAGAGGACTTGCAGCAGGGGATTTTTTTGGGCCCCCCTTTTCTTACCTTCCATGTGGCTTCTATTAGGGGGCCCCCATCTGTCTGTCTATATGGGCCAAACGTGCATGCCGGGCCCTCTGTCCGTCAGGGGTGGGAGGGCCGGGGTCGGGCAGGCAGGCAAGGGCTGTGTCTTGCTGCCAGCTTGCCCTCTTCCCACGCTCCCAAGGGGCTCCTCCAGAATTGGGGGTGAGCCAGCCGTGTTTCCGTGGGCCGACACCTGGCCTGGGACAGTGCCAGTGAGCCCCTGCCGTTGCCGGAACTACTCCCTGGGGCGGGCGGTCAGGCTCCCCGTCAGGCTGGGCTCAGCACCGGGAAGGAGAGGTTCGGCTCCAGATGTGGTGCCCTGCGTGGGATCAGCAAAACGGGGACCACCTAGCTCTGCCGAGGTGGGGAGGAGGGGTTGAGGCCCAGCTGGCTTCCAGACTGGTACCTGCTGTGCCCAGCACCCGCAGGGCAGCTTCACTGCCCCAGGAATCCTAACCTCCCTTCTCTTCCTGTGAACATGACCCATCCAGGCGGCGGATCAGGCATCCCGTCCACCTTCTCTGAGTCCCACTTCCTCCAGGCACCGGTGGCGGCGTGGCCCCTCCCTCGAGGGGCTCATGGTCCCTGAGAGCATGCGGCATGTGTCACGTGATTAAAATAATAACACAACGGCAACGGTGGATTACATGCTGACCACATGTGAGGAGTGACGCCTCCCCTGCTCTGACTCATTCAGTCCCCACCTCGGTCCTACAGCATAGGCGGGGGTTTAGGCGACTCGTTGGAAAAGCCCCTGACGCTGGAAAAGATTCAGGGCATGAGGAGAAGGGGGCGACAGAGGAGGAGATGGTTGGATGGCATCACCGACTCGATGGACATGAGTCTGAGCAAACTCGGGGAGATGGTGAAGGACAGGGAAGCCCGGCATGCTGTAGTCCATCGGGTCACAGTCGGAGACAACTGATCAAGCGAACAACAGCAGTGAGTGAGGAGATATGGATCAGCTAAATTACCGAAGGTCACCGGCCAAGAAGCACTTGGGGCCGAACCGGAATCCAGGCCGCGTGAATCATTGTAAAGCCAGCCAGGGTGGACTGGCTGAACAGTTCATAAAGCACTTTGGGGTGTATTTATTGGTCTCTCCATTCTCTCCACAGATCTGTATGAATCTCAGGTAAGCCATATTTCTAGGGAAAGGGGGCCATTCTCCTATGTTCTAATTCTTTGAAGATGATTATGCATACACAGAATAGAAGGGGATAGCAGGAACGTGTGTCTCCCCTGATAAATCCCTCCATCTCTGCTCCCCAGGGGCATCAGCGTTATAGTTCCTGTGGATCTCCCCAGAGATAGTTTACCCGTATATTCTTACGTGTTTATATTCTGTATAAAGTGAAAGTGAAGTCGCTAAGTCGTGTCCAACTGGTTGCGATCCCATGGACTGTAGCCTACCAGGCTCCTCCATCCATGGGATTTTCCAGGCAAGAGTACTGCAGTGGGTTGCCATTTCCTTCTCTATATTCTGTATAATTCTCCTTAAAAAAAAAAAAAATCACTTGGATTTCCCTGGTGGTCCAGTAGTTAAGGGGAAATGGTTTTGATCCCTGGTCCGGGAAGATTCCAAATACCAGAGCAACTAAGCTTGTATGCCACGACTACTGAAGCCTGCGTGCTCCAGAGCCCGAGTGTCATGACTACTGAGCCCTCGATCCAAAGTGCTCGGCAACCAGAGAAGCCTCCGCTCACTGCAACTAGAGAAAGCCTGCGGGCAGCAACTGACCCAGCTTAAAAAAGGAAAAAAGAAAGAAGAACAAGATCCAGGCGGCGGAACCTGATGCGCACTGAAGTACCCTGCTGCACTTCTTCCCCTCGGGTGTGCCGTTGTGGCTTCACGTACCCGCGCTCCTCTCAAGCCGGACACTCCCTGACGATGCTGCTGTTTGCCTCTGGACGAGTTCGGTTCTTTCTCGGGCCCCCTTTTTGGTTGTGGTGCATCTTTTGAAATCGTTCCCTCTATGGTGTGAGATGTTCTCTGCTGTGTGTATGTGCGTGTTCCTTCTGATCACTCGGAAGACCCATTGTCAGCCAGCAGTGAGGCAGATAGGCACCATCAACCTCGATCAGGCTCAGAGAGGGGCGCTGACCTGCCTGCGGTGGCCCAGCCTGGGAGGTGTGAGCCAGGACCCAGCTCAGATGTGCGGCCCCAGGCTCCGGCCAGCGCCTTCTCCGTAAGGCTCTTTATGGAGACAGCAGCAAGACCTGCCTGCCAGGAGTGGGGTGGGGGTTCAGCCATCGTGGCAGGATCCGGAGGCACATGGGGGTGTTCTGTCTTGGAAGGGTTGGGCTGACACCTGCGTGAATAGGTCGGCGAGGGGTCCGGGGGAGGTTTGTGAGCCACCTCGGAGACTGGGAGGCAGTGGGAGGCAGCTGCAGGTGATGGGGTGAGAGGCGATGAAACGTGGCCCTGCCGGGCACTGGGGAGGAGGGAAGAGGTGAGATGCTTAGGGAACCCAGGGAGCCGGCAGCGGGTGGGGTGGGAGGGGAGGCCCAGCGACGCTTGATGCTTGATTTCCAGCCCCGGGAGAGGATGAGAGGGAGTGGAGAGGTAGGGGGAGATTGTTCTAGGGGATGGAAAATTTGAGGCTGGGGGAGCATCTCCGAAAGAGATGGGGTGGGGATTTTCAAGGGGTTAAGACAATGTGTTTCCACTACAGGGGCTGCAGATTCAAATCCTGACCGGAAACGAAGATCCCACAAGCCATGTGGCACAGCCAAAAATAAAGAGAGGGAGATGGGGGTGGGCTGAGCGAGGGCCGCCGCCTTCAGGGAGATAGGCGGGGAGAGAACCTGGATGATGACCTGGGGCCAGGAGAAGAGCACGCCTCTCGGGGGGTGGGAAACGCACACGTGTTTCCAGCCGCCCCACCCGGCAGCCTGTTCATCGGGAGCTGACTGGGCACCTGGCTGCCCGGGAGCAGGCACCTGGCAGCCACAAGGACAGGGGTTTTCAGTCACCCGCTCTCGGGGAGGGGTGCCTTTCCCAGTGGTCTGTGCTGCCCCCCAATGGACTCTGCCCGCCCCGCACCCCGCCGCGTTGCCCCAGCCCACAAAGGTGGTCTGGCTACAGCCACCCTTCTCCTCACCAGCAGGCCGCCCTTGGCCTTGGTAGCTGGTGAGTCTGCAGAGCTCTGTCCTGGCCCTTCTTCCTCCCGCACCCTGAAGGCCTCCTAAGCCCAGCTCCCCGACCACAGGGAGGGGGCAGCGGTGGCAGAGACCCCAGCCCAGTCACCATCTTTCATACACGTGCATCTTTTGCAAAACGCTTGCCAGTCGGAGGCAGCACGGCTCTTCCCTTTTCACAGGGGCAGAGATAAGCTCATAGAGGGCAGGGGATGCACTTCAGCCCTGCTGGGCCCAGTGTTCCCCACCCCTCCGGTGTCCTCACCCTACAAGGGAGGCTGGAGCCATGGGGAGGCCGAGGATGCCAGTCCCAGCTGCCCAGACACCGCCCTGCTTCCCTTCCTGGAGGCTTGGGCCCTTGGGCCCTTGGGCCCTTGGACCCCAGAGGGGCATGCCTGTGGGGGGAGGGAGGCCCGACTCTCATCTGTTCCCACATAACCTGGGCCCAGCTGCTAACAGGGCACTTCCTGCACAGACCCCTGCCCAGCCTTGCCTGGCCACTAGAGCCCCATCTGCCTCACCAGCCTCATCTGCAATCTCTTCCTTCCGGTCCATTCTAAGAGCCCCTCATCGAGTCCCAGGCACACCCCACGCTCTCCTGCCCATGTGGTTTTGCTCTAGAATGCCCTGCTTGAATCTCTCTGCCTCCCTCCCTCCCTGCTCCTCCTCCCTTCCAGGCCCTACTCAAACCCCTCCTCCAAGCAGCCTTCGCTGATTGGTCCCCTTTCAGGGGTGAAGAGCACAGAGAGGGAAGAGCAGCTTATAGGGAAAAGGGCACTGGCTGTGGGCCAGCCTGGGCTTCACCAAGAGACCCCCAAGAGACTGGAGTGGCTCAGTGTTCACACCTCTGTTTCTGTTTTTGCCTCACTATGTGGCTTTGCAGGATCTTAGTTCCCGGGCCGGGAATTGAACCTGGGCCCTCCGCAGTGAGAGTGCAGGGTCCTAAACACTGGACCTCCTGGGAAGTCCTCCTTAAGTCCTCTGTGGATGGAGGTGGACTAAAGAGATGAGAAGAGGAAGGAAGACCGGCTTGGTGTTTTGATCTGTAAGACGCATGGTTCCCGTCCCCTCAGAGCTCCAGCGGTCATCTTGGGGGGTGTCCCGAGCTGAGGGGCCCCTTTGTCCCATCTTGGGTGGGAGCAGGGCAGGTAGAGGCCACTGGCCTCTCCCCAGGGCTGGGGCTGGGGCATGGAAGTCAGGTCAGCGCCCTGCACCTGGCGCCCTAGGAGTGGGCTGGGAGCGAAGGCTGAAGTGCGGAGTCACCGCACTCAGAAGTCCTCCCCATCCCAGGGCCGTCCGGTGGAAATCCACTAACCTGGACAATCCCAGGCCACCCGCGGGCACCTCACTACACTGAGGCCGTCTGGTTAGCAGGTCAGCCCCAGGGCTGCATGCTCCCCTTTCCGGGGCCGGGCCTTGGTGACATTGTGAAGAGCTGGCCCCTCTTCCCTGGCAGAATTGAGGCAGCATTTCGGGAGCAGGCAGGTCTAGAGGCCCAGCAACCTGGTCCTGGCAGGACCCTAACCCGCTGTGTGACTCAGGCAAGTCCCTTGGCATCTCTGGGCTCCAGTCCCTTCATCTGTGAAAAGGAGATAATTAACCCCACTTCATGACATCAGAGGGGGGCTGCCAAGGAAGGGCTCTGTGCCTGGCCCTGGAAAGGGGGGACCTCCATCCTTGGTCTCCTGTTGGACACTGCACCCTGAAGGAGGCCTGGGGCGCCATCCCAGCCCCTCCCCATCCTCTATGGACCTCTGCTGGGTCTCTGTCAGCCTCTCTGCCCTGAACACACTGAGAGAGGGACCTGGGACAGCCCTGCCAGCCTCTCAAGTCCCATCTGTCCAGAATAGCTCGAACTCCCAATATCTCACAGGCAAAGCCTCCGCGCTGATGGCCTGAAGTCTTTTGATAGATACTCCGTGGAAATCGGGAGAAGTGGTACCCCACTCCAGTACTCTTGCCTGGGAAATCCCATGGACAGAGGAGCATGGTAGGCTAAGTCCATGGGGTCGCACAGAGTCGGACACGACTGAAGCGACTCAGCAGCAGCAGCAGCAGCCGTGGAAATCATTCTCCTGGATTTCTTCAAGTGGGACTTGGATGGACTTTCTGATCCCAACACCCACCTCCCTTGGACCTGGACTCAGCCGTGTTGCCTCTGGACTTAGTCAGGACCTACTGTGTCCAGCCTCCGTGTTGGGCAGAAGGGAACTGGTGGAGGCCCCAGACCTGGGTCCACACCATGTGAGCCTGGTTGGAGGTAAATAGATGACTGCACACACAGGGACAAGCGTTTTCCAGTCCTTGTCTGGAAAGTACTGTACAGAGTATCAGTACAACTGATACTCTGCTCACCTTTTCCCAAGTGTTGCTGAATTCAGGGCAGCTCTCGGTGGTTCGGGATTTTCTCCATCAGTGGGTGCTAAGAGGTCAATTGACTCAGGCGACTAAAAGGTCAGGTGACTCTTCAGGTGTGCATGTGTGTGAAGCGACACTCTCATTCTGGAAAAGGTTAGAGGCTATGATGTAATGATTCCCCCAATTCACAGGTGGGAAGAGAGAGGCAATTACTTGTCTCAAGCCCCAGGGACAGAGTCCACTCCAGAACCCACGTAGGTGGGTGGCCGCTTCTTACATCTGGGTCTTGGGTCCTGGGTGAAAGGCTCTTGGAAGATCCCGGCGCAACCCCAGGGACCAGATGCAACAGTCAGGATGGAGGCAGGCCTGAGGGTGGGTGGGGAACAGGTTCTGCCCGTGGCCCAGCAACCTTCCCTGCCTCCTTCTCCCCTTTTGCCAGTGGCCTGGACCACGTGACCGACTGGCGCTGTGCGTTCACAGCCTTTCACAGCCTTCACCGCTCTGCTCTCCCTGCCCCAACGGGGTCCTTCATGCCGCCAGTCAAGCAACCCATCTTCTCCTATTTTAAGAATATGGGCAGTGAAGGAGGCAGATTTGATGCCTCTGACTCCTGTGCCAGTTTATGTCAGAAAGCCTGGCCTTCGCACCCAGCACTGCCTAGCCGCTGACCACGGGCCATTTCAACATCCTCCTGCTCCCTTGGTTTGCCACCCACAAAACTGCATTCCCAGTTTTCAAAGCTTGTAGAAATGAAGTCTGCTTTGTGAAACAACAGCCATCCAATCACAGTGCTCGCCGGACATCTTCCCCATTGGGTGCAGACCTGGCAAGGACTCCTGGTGCCCACGGTGCCCTGCAGCCTGGCAGCCCCTTTTCACTTCCAACAGCTTGTGCCAGCCGCCTCCATCACCTAAGTCCATCTGGAGGCTTGTGGTCCAGCCAGAAGTCAGACCGTTCTGTAGCTCTGGTGGTGACCTTCACCCACTTTTAAAGGATGAGATCACTCATGGCTGGGAGAAGAATACAGTAACTTATTAAAGTTTACTTGTTCCCCTTTTAATGTTAAAAAGAGAATAGAGAGTGCAGGTCTGAGCCTCAGGAAGGCCTGACCGATCAATATCAACCCTTATAAAAAGAGACAGCGAGGGACTTCCTGGTAGTCCAGTGGCCAAGACTCTGAGCTCCCAATACAGGGGTCCTAGGACCAATCCCTGGTCAAGGAACTAGATCCCACACACTGCAGCAAAAGATCGAAGATTCTGAGTACCGCAACCAAGATGCTACACAGACAAACAAATACATGTATTTTTTATTATTATTTAAAAAAGAGATCCAGGGCTTGGAGGAGCCAGGGGAAGTCCCAGCGGTGTGGGGGCCGGGAAGAGGAACGCTGATGAATCCCAGGGTCGGGGAGGCATGGGCAGTGATCTTTAGATCCCTGCCCTGGACAGCAGGTAACATTACCTGAGGCTCAGGGAGTAGCCACCTGTGCCCTTTCTAGACCAGAGTCCCATTCCTTCGAGTAGAGGGCAAGTTACTGAGTCCCTGCTCACTCTGCTAGCCACACAACAGGCCCGTGAATCGGGTGACAAGGTGTTAAGGCAAGGAATAACCAGCAGATCGAGAAGATGGAAGCCTAGCATCTTAAAATAACCATCTTACCAGGGTCTTATCGGTCCAGTGTCTTTTATAGAACATAGAGGAGGAAGAGGAGAGGAAGTGAAATAAAAAGGCCATTAATCTTGCAAATACCTCCTGTTATGGCCAGTCTCAGAGAGGGGATGAGCTAATTTCTTCTTTCTTTCAATCATTCATGGGTGGACAGGGTCAGGATGACTTCCTGAGCAAACACTCTTTGGTTCAACATTCAGGCAGAGGGGCAGGGCTCCCCAAGGCAGGCCGTTATGTATAGACACCATCCTTTTAGTGAACAAAAGCCACGGGAAGAAAAGGTTAAAGAAACACAGATCCAACAAAGAGTCAGATTTGGTCCTTCCCTGTAACAGACACGCTGCTTAAAGCCGTCTTCAAGGCTCATAAACCACTTCCCCACTTCTGTCTTCTCTTCTTTTCAGGGTGTCCCTGTCCTCGCCTCCCAGCTCACCCCTCCTCTCACACGCAACGTTGGCCTTCCCTCTGCTCCCTCCTTTTTTCCCTCCTTTTTTCCTCCTCCTTATCTTTTCCTTCTTGCTCAGTTAGGGAGCCACTGGAAAGGTTTCCTTATTTCCTCTTTTGGCCTCCTGCTTGGGACATTTACTGCTTCAGCAACCAGCTCTCTGCAGAATCTCTGAAAAAGGCACCACTGTCCCCTCAGTGAGCCCGTGATCTCTGGTGAGTCTAAAACCCCCATCCAAACACTGATGCTGAATAGAACTCACCACTTACGGCTAAAGATAGACCCCCCCATCTCAAGTCCGCTGAGCCAGACCAGAAAGGGATAACTGTCTCCTGTCTTTTTCTTTTTGATATGATCTCATGTTTTCTTGCAGAGAAGTTGCAAGAATTGGGCCCCCCAAAATTCTCATGTCCCCGTAACTCAGGTTCTGGGATCAGTAACATTTGGCATGTTTGGCTTCTCTCTCTAGATAACAGACAGAGACAAATAGATGTGGTTTTGAGCTATAGAAAGATAGTGATTTTTTTTTAACCGCATGGAAATTAGGTTGCAGATACCATGCCTCTTCGATCCTGAATATCTCGATGTATTCCCCAAGAACAGAATTTCTTTTATGTATCCACAGTACAGTTTTCTAAATCGCCAGTGTAACATCAGTGCAGCTCTGTGGTTTCATTCATGGCTTACATGCACACTTTGCCAATCGTCCGCACAACGTCATTTAGGGCTGTTTTCCCTCCAGGCCAGGATCAAATCCAGAGCTGTGTGTTGCTCAGATGCCCCATCTCTGGTGTCCTTTAATCTGTCTGACTCTTTGAGTCCCCATGGAGTCCATGGAATTCTCCAGGCCAGGATACTAAAGTGGGGAGCCTTTCCCTTCTCCAAGGGATCTTCCCAAGCCAGGGATCAAACCCAGGTCTCCTGCATTGTGGGTGGATTCTTTACCAGCTGAGCCACAAGGGAAGCCCAACAATACAGGAGTGGGTAGCCTATCCCTTCTCCAGCAGATCTTCCCAACCCAGGGATCGAACACAGAAGGCTACAGGGGTGATGTGTGTTAGTATCTCATTGCTGCTATAACTTAGCAAGCTTAATGGCTTACAAAAGCACAATTTTATTATTGGGTTGGCAAAAAAGTCCATTCAGGTTTTTCCATAAGATGGTATGGAATATTTTAGTTTGGAAGCTTGGAAGTCCAAAAGGGGTTTCACTGGGTTAAAATCAAAGTGTTAGCAGAGTCTGTTCCTTCTAGAGGTCCTAGAGGACAATTGGTTTCTTTGCCTTTTAGAGCCACACAGTCTGTGGCTCATGACCCCTTCCTCCATCTTTAAAGTCAGCATCTCATGATCTTTAAATCTCTCTCTGACTCTTCTGCCACCCTCTTCTGTCTTTTAAGGACCCTTGTGATTACAATGGATCCACCCAGATAACCCAGAATAATCTCCCTGTTTTAAGATCCTTCCTTTAATCACATCTGCAAAGACCCTTTTGACATGTAAGACAACATATTCGCAGGTTCTGAGTATTGGGATGTGGACAAGCCACCATTTCGTCATTTCTTGAACACTTGCTTGCTTTCTGGCATAAGAAGATGTCCTGGGTTCAGGCTTCCAGGATTCCCTGAGAATCGGGGTAGAATGCTCTACCCCGATTCCTATAGAGAAGCTTCTGCTCCCTAAATTCTGAAGCCCCATGCCCTCCAGCCAGCCCCTCTGGAGTCCTCCAACCTGAAAGATACACTTCCCCATCTGCTTCCTGCCCTACCCTGGCTCCTGGTTTACACCTCAGCTCCTTCATTTGTAATATGGGACTGATTATATCTCACTGGGCAGTTGTGAAAATAAAATAGATGACCTAGGAAAAAGGCCTGACCCAGTGCCAGGCAGAAGGTAAATACCAGCAAAGGCATCTTATCAGTCCTCTCCTAACTGTGCCCCATCCCTTCTTCTTAGGTCCTCAGATGCATGTTCTCTGTGTTATTTTAATATTTTATTTCTTGCCTCCTCTTCCCCATTTCTGTTTCTCTTGTCATCCACTCCCCATAGTCACACCTGCTGATATACGTAATATCTGACCTTCCAACCCATCTTGCAGGCAGTTAATACATTATGTTTTTTAACTTTTAACAAATGTATTTTAAATACAAAATGCTTTTCAGGAGTCCACAAGTTTTACATCTTTAAAAAAGCGACATAATTTTTAGGATTCAAAAATTGTGTTCTTCAAAAGAAATAACTAAGTGTTTTCTTCTGTGGTTTCAAACTTTCTACACTCAACTATTTGACTGTTCTATGCTACCCCAGACAGACCTGACATGACTGAACTGCTTTATGTGTTACTGACTTTCCCAAAAGAAAGTTAAAAAAGGAGTTTGCAGTAAATGCAAATCTCTAATACAATGTTTAATGCAATATCTAACACAAAAGATTTAAAAAGATTATTTCTTTCCTCATTTGATTTGCCAGGAGTTAATTTTCTGTAAAAGCAAAAAAAAAAAAAAAATCATTTACAAACTGTAACACTGAGGGTTCCTTTTTCACTCAAGATGTTTACTACTCAAAATGACAACAATTACATCTGTAAGAATATAATAAAAGGGGTGGAAAACAGCAATGCAATCGACAAGTGTAGATGTTAAATAAGATTTTTTAAGGGTTCTTTTTAAGGAGTAGGAAGGATTAGAAGCTTGGGAAAATCCAAAATTTGAAAGAGAAAAAGATGTCCTCAACTGCGACCCCTCTGTTTATCAATAGCGTCTTGGGCTGTAGGACGGAGCGCTTGACCATGATCTGTATCGACTACAGTAAGGAGAAGGGGTCTTCTGTATCGGTAATCACAGTCTTCATATCTGTTGTGCCCACGATCACACCCTCCATCAGAGTAAGAAACTCGGTTCTGCCACCTCATCCGCCTCCACCACCACGGCCACCACTACAAGGTGGGCTGCCAGTGTATATATACACCTGGTGTAGGTGTGTGGCCCCCCTGGGTGACAGAACAATCCACACAAACGCTCCTACCATCCAGTTCCGGTCCATCTGCCCTTTCCTTAGCCTCCCTTGAGTCATCTACTCTCTCGAAATAAACGAAAGCATATCCTCAGGATCGTCCAGTTCGCTGGTCATGAACCACACTGCCGCCACTCAGTGGTCACACCACTGAGTGTGCACGCTGAGGGGTTCGCCCTGCTGCCTGTATGTCTCCTCCTGCTAGACGCTGGAGAGTGACGTCGGCTCCTTCGCCGCCGGGATCCTGGTGTACCGGACCTACTTCGAGATCGCCTCTCTGGCTTCAAAGTTGTTCTCCCCTACATCATTCATGCCGGCCAGGTGCTCCCCGGAACTAAATAAGAAACAAGCTTTGGCCTGAGAACCGATGGCCTAATCAACCCACTAACTGGATGGTGGGGAAGAGGAAAGGGCCAGCAATAACGGCCCCTCCACTCATGCTCTGGCAAAAAGGCCCCACTGATGCATTATTTTAAAAATACAAGGCAGAAAAGTATTTTGTTGTTGTTGTTATTCAGTCACTAAGTTGGGTCTGATTCTTTGTGACCCCCATGGACTTCCCGCAGAACACCAGGCTCCTCTGTCCTCCACTATCTCCCAAATTTGCTCAAACTCATGTCCATCAAGTTGGTGATGCCATCCAACCATCTCATCTTTTATCGTCCCCTTCTCCTCCTGCCTTCAATCTTCCCCAGCATCAGGGTCTTTTCTAATGAGTCAGCTCTTTGCATCAAGTGACCAAAGTATTGGAACTTTGAGTTCAGTATCAGTCCATCCAGTGAATATTAAGGATTGATTTCTTTTAGGATTGACTAGTTTGATCTTCTTGCAGTCCAAGGAACACTCAAGAACCTTCTCCAGCACAATTCAAAAACATCAAGTCTTCAACACTAAGCCTTCTTTATGGTCCAACTCTCACATTTGTACATGACTACTGGAAAAACCATAGCTTTGACTATATGGATGTTTGTTGGCAAAGTGATGTCTCTCCTACTCAGTACGTAGTCTAGGTTTGTCATAGCTTTCCTTCCAAAGAACAAGCATCTTTTAATTTCATGGCTGCAGTCACCTCCTACAGTGATTTTGGAGCCCCCCCCCCCCAAATAAAATCTGTCACTGTTTCCACTTTTTCCCCTTCTCTTTGCCATGAAGTGATGGGACTGGATGCCATGATCTTCGTTTTTTGAATGTTGAGTTTTAAGCCAGCTTTTCCACTCTCCTCTTTCACTTTCATCAAGAGGCTCTTTAGTCCTTCGATTTCTGCCATAAGGGTGGTGTCATCTGCACATCTGAGGTGGTTGATGTTTCTCTTCGCAATCTTGATTCCACCCTGTGATTCATCCAGTCTGGAATTTTGTATGACATACTCTGCATACAAGTTAAATAAGCAAGGTGTTGAGATACAGACTCGATGTACTCCTTTCCCAATTTTGAACCTAGTCTGTTGTTCCATGTCTGGTTCTAACTCTTGCTTCTTGACCTGCACACAGATTTCTCAGGAGGCAAGTAAGATGGTCGGATACTCCCATCTCTTTAAGAATTTTCCACAGTTTGTTGTGATCCACACAGTCAAAGGCTTTAGCATAGTCAATGAGGCAGAAGTAGATGTTTTTTTGGAATTCTCTTTCTCCCATGCACCCCAATGTTCATAGCAGCACTATTGACAACAGCCAAGAAACGGAGCAACCTAAACGTCCATTAACAGATCTGTATTTGGGGGAGCAGCAATCAGAGCAGAAAGATCTCTGTAGATGCTCATCCAAGCCCTCACATTATACTGCAAAACTGCAACCCAGAGTGAGGAACTTGAGCAAAGTCTCAGGCACAGGTGGGGGGTGGGGGGGCAGCGGAGTTTAGAACCCAGACTCCCCCTCCCAGGGCTCTCCCAGGTCCCTGATCCAGCACAGCTGCAGAATTAAGTCTGACTTGACCCCCAAGACCCATGGATATTGTGTATCCAACTCCCCCACTTCCGGCTACCAGGTTCCCTTGCGCTCTCAGTTTCCTCATCTGCGAAATGGGGGCAGGAACAGCCTTTCCGTCACGAGTGTCAGAGACCTGGCAGAAGAGCTGGTCCCGCTCACCGGGGGCCCCATCACCCAGAAATCTGGGACTGTGCTCCGGACCGAGGGCGTGCGTGTGGGGGGCGCGTTAAGGTGCCCACATCCTGCAGACGCTGCCAGGGCACACCTGGTGCACACCCGGGGATGGGGATGGGGCGGGGGTGGGGGGGTGGGGGGGGTGGGGGGGTGGGGGGGGTGGGGGGGCGGGCCTCGGCTCGAGGGACCTCACTGGCTGGTGGGTGATGCAGCCCGGGGGCGGGGCTTGGGCTCCGGCAGGCCTGAGCTTCACCTCTTGGCCCCAAGTCCAACTCGGCACTCAACCTGTGAAACTTCCCGCTGGAGACTCCCCTCTCTGCCCCGTCGGCCAGCGATCATCCCTCCCGGCCCTGTTCCAGCCGCACCCCTGGGTCTGGTCCCATTGCCATGAGCTGCTTCGAGAAGGAGGGCAGCTGGAACCTGTCCTTCTCAGGGGCGGGTTTCCTGGGTCTCTACCACGTGGGGGTGATCCACTGCCTGAGGCAGCGCGCCCCGCGCCTCCTCCGCGGCGCCAGCCGCTTCTACGGCTCCTCGTCCGGGGCGCTCATCGCCGTCAGCGTCGTCAGCGGTCTGTCCGTTGGTGAGTCCGGGGACTGACTGCGTGGACCAGGAGCGCAGGGAGCATCGGCTTACCTGCCCGAGTTGAGGCTGATTCCAACCTGAGAGGGTGGGAGCGGAGAGGAGTGTCTCAGGGAGCCTGGCGCCGTGCCCTGCGCTCCCTACAGCCAGCCTGTTCTCACTTAATCCTTATGAGAACCCCTAGGACGTGGGACCATGGGCATCCCCATTTTCTAGAGGATAAATCTGAGGCTTAGAGCCTGGAAAACTGTTCCCAAGGTCAAGAGGCTGCACAGAGCGTTTATTCATTGATTTATTTATTTTAATATTTATTTATTTGGCTGCTCCTGGCCTTAGTTGTGGCATACAGAATCTTTTAGTTGCAGTGTGTGGGATCTAGGGATCCCTGACCGGGATGGAACCCAGGCCCCCAGCTTTGGGAACCCAGAGTCTTAGCCACTGGACAACCAGGGAAGCCCCCTGCACAGAGCGTTTGAAGGCAGTGCTGGACACAGAAATTCTGAGCTGGAGTTGGAGCGGGGAGAGCATTCATTCTCCTGGCACCTGGGAGGGAGGCCAGGGGCTGAAGGCCCCCTCCTTCCCCCACCCTGCAGATTTGTGCTGCTCCCGCTTCCTGGCCATGGTCAAGCAAGTGGAGCAGCTGAGCCTGGGCATCTTCCACCCCGCCTTCATGCCCATCAAGACCATCAGGCAGGACCTGCAAGACTCGCTGCCCACAGACATTCACATCCTGGCCTCCCAGCGGCTGGGCATCTCGCTGACCCACTGGCCTGATGGCAAGAACTTCATTGTCACTGACTTCGCCACCCGCGATGAGGTCATTGAGGTGAGCAGGGGGCTGGACGCAGGGCCTGGCAGCAGGTGGGTGAGTGCCATCTCCTACCCGAGTGACCTGCAGGCGCTTTCCAGAGCAGACACTTCTCTGGGGCCCTGGGGAGCGGGGAGCGGATCAAGCAGGAGATGGACCTCATTTTGTTTACTAACGAGGGAGTTGAGTTGCACAAAGGGGCAGCCACGTGAGTATGGCTCCCGAGCCTGCTGTTCGGAGGCCTCTTGGCTCTACATGGAGGGATATGGCTGGGGGTGGGGGGCAAAGTCAGGCTTCTTTAGTCAGAGCCCCCGCTGGGTCTGCTCTTCCTGGAAGAGGGGGTGCCTGTGCACCCGCAACCTGGTCCTCCAGGTGCCTTTTGATGCAGCAGAGAAGCATCGGTTCTCTGTTATGCGCCAGTCACTACCCCAAGTGGGGCAGCAGAATGATAGACAAAAATCCTTGTCTTCCGGGGGCTCCTATTCAAACCTGTGAGGGTGCAGATAGTGGCCACAAGCTCGTGTAAGGAAATAAGAAGCAATCCAGTATCAGAAGGGGATATGACAGGGAGCCCCATGGTCAGAGAGGGGCTGGGTCTACAGGGAGCTCAGAGAGGTGTCGGGCACATCTCTGCTCAGCCTTGCCACCCGGGTCCCTGCAGCAGTATCCTCTTCACCGTGGTGCCCCATCGCCCAGCACAGGGACCATCTCTGGGTGCTGACGGGTGTATGGGGTGCTGTGCTAAGTCACTCCAGTCATGTCCAATTCTTTGTGACCCTATGGACTGTAGCTCACCAGGCTCCTCTGTCCATGGGATTCTCCAGGCGGGAATACTGGAGTGGGTTGCCATGCCCTCCTCGATGGGATCTTCCTGACCCAGGGATCAAACCTGCGTCTCTATGTCTGCCACATTGGCAGGTGGGAAGCCCAGTGTGTGCAAGAGCAGGGCCAGTCCTTTGCTGTGCATTCATGTCCATGGGCTCCTGGGACTCCAGTGAGTGTCCCAGCATCCTGGCCTGGATGACACATAGTCCAGGGCCTGGCAGTCAGTAGGCACTCAGTAAACACTAGCTGCTGTTGCTCTGATGATGAATCCGTGGAAACAAAGC
Source organism: Bubalus kerabau (assembly GCF_029407905.1). NCBI lineage: Eukaryota > Metazoa > Chordata > Mammalia > Artiodactyla > Bovidae > Bubalus > Bubalus kerabau. The sequence goes on from NC_073624.1 coordinate 5,434,033, forward strand.
TCTCACCTGCACCTCTATCCTGTCAGAGGTGGGATGGGTTCTGCATCTCTCAGAAAGGGCTGGAGGGATGTTTCCAGGAGTTGAGTCCCAAGAGACAGTGTTCTATGCTCGATGAGTCTGGTAAGCTCTAGGTCAGCAGTTTTCAACGAAGGGTGATATTTCCCCCTGGAGACATTTAGCAACACTGGAGACCCTTTTGGCTGTGACAGCTCTATGTGAGTGTGTGTGTGTGTGTGTGTGTGTGTGTGTGCGTATGCACACACAGTACTGGTAGCTACAGGGTACAAGCTGGGGATGCTGTTAAATATTCTGCAATGCACAGGGGAGCGGCCCTGCCCCCAGCGGAGACGCCTCCAGCCCCCAAACATCACCCGTAGCAGGGTCTGTTAAGCTTCTTTTTCACTGCAGGACTTGTCAGAGCCTCTACTGGGAGGAGTAGACAGTGTTTTCCAAATGAGGAGAGAATCAGGGTTTCTTGTCAGAGATGCCCCTCGTAGGATGACCCCTGGTCTAGGGAACACACTTTAGGACATATACCTAGATTCTCGGTGGAGAATTCCTGGCAGTTGGATAAAGGAGAAATGGTGCTTGGTGTCTATCCTTGAGGGGAAAGTCCCAGAAGCAGTCCTGAGTCAGCAAGGGGCTTAGCAGGAAGAGGAGGGCAGGTGGACTCCTGTTTAAAACCCTCTTATGTTTCTGGTTTTTGGCTGCACTCCACAGCCTGCAGGATTTTAGTTCCCTGAACACAGATTGAACCCTTGCCTCTGCAGTGGAAGCACAGCCCTAAGCACCGAACCGCAGTTCTCAAATCCCTTCTTAACTTTGAGAGCTAGGCTGGGACGAGGTGATACCTCCCCTCCCTGGACACAGCTCTCCTGACACCAGTGTGGGCTGTTCTGGGTTAGACTCCACTCCCAGAGCAGGTTCTGAACGCCAGGAGCGTAAACAACTGTGTTGTCACTGGCTTATCTTCCCAGGCCTTGGTCTGCACCGCGTACTTCCCTTTCTACTGTGGGACGATTCCTCCCACGTTCAGAGGGAAGGTAAGTGCACTTCGGGGGCTCGGTGACCCAGTCCACCCCATCCCTACCGAGAGGTGTGTGGGTGGAGGACCCAGGGCCCCTGGAGCACTTCCTGGGTGTGTCAGCCCCCGCACCCTGGTCCCAGGGGTGCTCAGAGCATCCTGGGTGAGGGGTCAACCTAGTGGCTCGGGGAAGCTGGAGGGGACCTGCCAGTGTCTGGGGGTGGCTTCGTGGCCGTGTGGGCAGAGAGCACCCCGAGGGCAGCAAGGCCCCCTGAATTGCAGCGCTACATTGACGGTGCTCTAAGCAACAGCATGCCCTTCGCGGACTCACCCTCCACCATCACCGTGTCGCCCTTCCACGGGACGGTGGACATCTGTCCCCAGAGCAGCTCGGCTAGCATACATGAGATGAACACCTTCAGTGCCAACTTCCAGATCTCCACCAAGAACCTCTTCCGGGGCATCAGCTGCTTCATCCCCTCCAGCCCCGAGGTAGGTCTGGCCTCCACCCCGTGACCAGCCTTGAAGGTGTTAGAGGCTTGGCCATGATCTAGTGCCTGGTGAGTCAGATTCTGTGCCCGGGAGCCCTCCCCACAAGCTCGGGGCAGTTAGGACGTGTGTCCTGAGTCTCATGGTCAAGCCCTTGAACTCAGCCTGGGCTCCCGATGTGTCTTGCCTCATGCTTCATATCGGGGCAGCACCCCAAGGCAACCTCTGCTGAACTGGGGTTTAAGCCAGGGCTCTGCAGGTGCTATTCAGGGTCAGGCTCATGACCAGGTAATGTGGTCATCTCTGCTCCTCAGGGAAGGACACCGAGGCTCAGAGACGGTAGGCAAACTTCTTCAAAGTCACCCAGCCTGGAAACAACAAAGCCAGACTTCAAATCCTCAGCTAGTCCAAACCCATGCTTAGTCTTAACGGCTGCCCTAGACTGTGGCCAGATTGACTGTCTGTATGGCAGCAAGGTACAAGCACAGAAAAAGGTGGACAATAGAGCCTCGTTTCCTGCTTTTTGCTCTTTGGGATTTCTGGGACGTGGGTGATTTGACAGTTTGTGATCCTAACAAGCTCCTTCACACCAGTCACCCGGGCCTCCCCTGGTCCTCCACTTCTCTTACGGTTGTGTGCATTTTGTAATTCAAGAAACAAAGTCCTGTTCATTTAAGCTGATCCTCCCTACACCCGTGGAGTGGACAGAAAATCTCAGCCCGATTTTACAACCGAGGAAGGTGAGGCTCTCAGAAAGGTGGTGCAGCCATCGAGAGGTCACTCGCAGGCTTTCCTGGGCCTGCAGGGGACTCCCTGCTCCTGGCAGGGCTCTGACTGACAGCCTTGGCCATCTGAGGGTGGTCCTGGCCAAGAACATCCGAGGGCAAAGGGCACTGCCGTGTACTGATCTGTAGGGGCCCAGACATCCCTGGCCAGGCCTTGTGATCCCATTTTCCAGAGGAGGAAACTGAGGCCAGAGAAAGGAGAGTTTGGAGCAAAAGCCCCCAGCCAGGGCGTCTCAGAGTGGGAAGGTGAATGAAGCTGCAGGGAGGGAGTTGCTGCAGAAGACATGTCTCCCCGAGGTCCTGGGACTTTCCTTGTCCAGTGCTGGCCAGGGACCCTTAGGGTCCTCAAGCCCTGCTGAGAGGGGGTCTCGGGAAGCACAGGCTGCCCTGGGGTCCAGCTGAAGATGAGTCTCTGGCCTGTGGCTACTGGCTCGAGGGGTAGGCGCAGGCCTGCTGCCCCTCAGCCTGACCCGTGTGTTGGCAGGTAATGGCCGACAGCTGCAGACAAGGCTACCTGGATGCCCTGAGGTTCCTGGAGAGACGCGGTAGGTGGTGGCCCCCCACAGGAGCTGGGCATCGCCCCGCTATGTGAGTGCCAGGTGGCTCCGCCTCTCAGCCATTTGAGTTCTCAAGGACCTTGGCTCGTTCATTCTCTTCCTCAGCATCTGCTCTGTGCCGGATGCTGGGGACCCAGGGAGAAATCGCACACGTGTCCTGGTCTCCAGCTGCCTGCTGCCTGGTGCCAGGGGAACAGATCAAGAAAGAGACATCCCCCAGGGATGATGGAGGGATGCTCAGGGTCACGGGAGCCCAGCGGGGGCACCTGACCCCGTCTGGTGGGTTGGGTGGGTAACGAGGGCTTCCTGGAGGTGGTGACTGAGAAGCTGGGTTTTAACTAGTCATGAAGGCTGCAGAAATATTGACAAGAGGGCACTCTAGGTAGGGAGAAGAAGAGCAAGAGCAAAGGAACAGAACTTGGCACTTCGAGGGTGCATACCTCAGTGGGGCCATAGGATTGTCTCTGTGTGTGTGTGTGTGTGTGTGTGTGTGTGTGTGTGAGACGGAGCACTGGGAGGGTCAGAGAGGTCTTCTTAGCTGGAGAGCTTGGCTGTCATCCCACAGGGCCATGCTCTTCAACACGGTAGGGCTGAGACTTGAACTCAGGCCTTCTGGCTCCAGGGTCCATGACACTTGATCCCCACTCTATGGCCCCAAACCCTCAGCAGCAGGAAGCACTCACGGAGCACATAATATGTGCTCAGACATAGAAAGCTCAGACCCGGGCTCAAGCTTTGTGTGTTAATTGTGTCTGATTCATTGCATCCAAACAACCATACACAGCAGGCCTTAATTTTCCCCCCGTTTTCTAGGGAGGGAAACCATGTACGGAGGTGTTAGATCACAGAGCTGGCGGGTGGTGACCCCAGGATCTGAACCTTGGGTTGGGTCTTCTGGGCCTGGGCTCTGTCAACCACCAGAAAGTGCACAGGAATCAGACGGCAGACAGAGCAGGGCCGGGGAGCTCAGGACAAAGTCACTCAGGACCAGCCAAGGGTCCACTCATCCTGCGGTCAACGGGTCCCCAGAGCTGGGTTCGGGCGTCGAGGCGTGCGGGTGGTGAGGGCAGCATGGAGCGCTGCGGGGTGGGGGGGCGGTCACTGTCGCTGGGACGCTCCAGCTGTGCTGACCATTGCGTCCCTCCTCTCCCCCAACCCAGGACTCACCAAGGAGCCGGTGCTGTGGAGCTTGGTGTCTAAGGAGCCCCCAGCCCCAGCTGATGGGACCCCAGACGCTGCCCATGACAGAGGCCTGTCGCTCAACTGGGCAGTGCCCAAAGAGCTGGTCAAGAATGTGCCCGACTTTGAGCAGCTCTCCCCAGAGCTGGAGGCTGGTACTGCCCCTCCCATCCCATCCATGCTCACCTGCCAGGTGCCCTGCACGTGAGGGGCCTGGGGCTGGGGACCTCACCTTGAAGGTGCTCGTGATATGCGAGAGGACAGGACTCACTTCACTCCTCACCACAACCCGAGCGGGCCTGAGTGTTTTTCGCTGATGAGGAAACTGAAGCTCAGAGAAGGGAAGGGGCTCACCAAGGTCTCAGGACCTACAACTGGGGGATTCGAACCCAAGTCTGTGCCTGAGAAAGCCAGGTCTTTGCCCACTGCCCAAAGAAGGGCAGAAGGTGCCGAGGGACAAAGGAGAGGCACACACATGCTCTCCAGGTGGAGACGGACTCATTTTACCCCCGCCCCACCGCCCGCCCCAGATACTCTGAGGATGGTGCTGAATGGTCCCCACTGGACAGTTGAGGAAACCATCGCACAGAGAGCTTAAGCAACTGCCCAAGGTCACCCAGCTGGCAAAGCAATTGGTCAGCCCTCCTGCTCAGTGATCTAAATGTCACAAAGGCAGCAACAGGAAAGGGCAGACACGTGTGGTCGTGGGAGCGGGAGTCTGAGCAGCACCTAAGTGAAGTGTGAATGGAGGAGTTGGCCAAGCAAAAGAGGGGCCAGATGAGCATCCAGGCAGTGGGTGTGGCCTGTGCAAATGTCCTGGGATTGGTGGGGAGGGGGGGGTGCCCTGCGGCTGAGGGCGAGGTGGGTTAGCAGAGATCAGCTTGGGGACGACTGGAGGTTGGGGCAGAAGGCCTCCAAAGCTGCAGGAAGAAAGAGACTGGGAGCCACTGGGGCGACCCCTCACTTTCAGAGTTCACGATTGCTCTGAACTCTGGGTCCCAGTGTTGGCTACACCCAGCTGGGAGGGGACAGGCTGAAGAGGTGGGAAGCTGGGAGGAGAGGTGATGGTGGTTGAGCCCAGAGCAGGGGCAAGGGGGTGGGTGAGGAAATGAGGCGGGCCCCTCTTTCTGCCTGGGAGACCACATATGGCACAAAGACGGAAGTCTGCATCTACGCTGAGCTCCTGAGGTCCAACCTTGGGGCTCTGGAACCCCCGGCGGTGTCCCTGCAGCCACAAGGGGGCACCAGAGAGCTTCTCTGAAGGCCTTTACAGCATCTCCTAATCCTAATCCTGGTCTCCTCTACTGATGGAGATACTACCTGTATCCCATTTTTCAGAGGCGGTGACCTGGTTCAGGGACAGGAAGGGACCCACCCTAGGCCACATGGCAGGTTACAGGGAGCTAGGTCTTGGGACTGTGTTTTCAGGAACCTGGAGTTGAGGCTGGTGGTGTGTGCATGGCCAAGCCATAGTTTGGAGGTCAGGATTCGGGTTCTGTCTGTGTCCCAGCCAGGCTGCTGGGCCCTTGCATGCTGATCAGTTAAGGGGTTGGGAGCTTAGGAAGTGGTCATGTGGTCACAGCTTCTGTCATCAATAGCGCTGATGTTATGGGAAGGAGGTGTGGTGGGCACTTGTCCCCCCAGGGGCCAAAGCAGATTTCCAGAGGGGCAGGAGAGGTGGAAGAAGTGCAGGGATCCCAACAGCCTCTATCTTGGCCCCACCACTTCCTGGCAATGGGCTTGAGCGAGTCACTGCTCCACTCTGAGCCTCAGTCTACTCATCTGTGAAAGGGGCACATTCTGCCGTTTCAGGACTAATGAGGGAGCCTGGGCGGGGCTCCATCAATGCAGCTGCTTCCCCTGCAGACTGGCTGGGAGTGGGGGCATCCTCTGTGGGCCGTGGGAGGTAGAGACGGGGCTCGGGCTCTCTTCCCTAAGGGTGACCTTGAGGGGGTGGCCGGAGGGGTGAGGGGCAACCGTGGCCTCTCTCGTAGCACTGAAGAAAGCCTGCATGCGGGACCCCAGTGCCTGGGCCTCTTTTCGCTGCTCAGGGCCTGGGTGGGCACTGACGTACCTGCTGCTGCCCTTTGAGTACGTCTACTTCCAGAGCAGAAGGTGAGGCATGGCCAGGGGTCCTGGGAAGGGTCTGACCCGTTGAGACTGGTGCCCATGGCAGGAAGGGCACTGGGGCACTGGGGCGAGGGGCAGAGCAGGGCTGGTGTCCCCAAACTGCCTGACGCTGGCTGCAGGCCCTGAGGAGTCTTGGTCTCCTTTGGAAGATGGGACTGATGGGGTGGTTGGGTAACAGCTGTGACTTTAGTCCACCGGAAACGGGGCCTCGTGGTCAGCCTGGACCTTCCTGTTTCTAGGATCTTTGGTCCACTGTTGCACCTGTCAGAGCCTCAGAGGAAACTAGTTCTTTCTGAGGGTAGCTCTAGGGGTTGGTCTGCCTCATATTAACTGTGTGGCCCAGGCCAGGTATCTTGACCTCTCTGGGCCCCAGATTCCTTTTCTGTAAAACGAGGCCTTTCCAGAGCAGACTGGCTGTAGATAGGCCCTCACTAACCGTCTAACTTTGCTGGTTCATGGATCACTCCCTGTTGTTTGTCCATTCATTCCACCAACAGTTATTGAGGGTCCGTCAAGGGTCAGGCCTTGTCTGGGGGCCGGGAGGCAGGACTGACAGAGACCCAGCCCTGACCTTCTGGGGATCACAGCCCACCCATCGTCACTATTTATCTGTGCCATCTGGCTGTGCCTGCGGATACCTAGAGAGATCGACAGTGGCTATGGACTCCTAGGAGAGGTGTACAGTGGCTGTGAACTGGAGCAGCTCACAAGAGGGGCTATGTGATCAGGAAAGGCTGTTTAGAGGAGGTAACTTCTGAGCTATAATCTGATGAGTAAGGATGAGTAGGAGTCCACTAGGCCAAGAAGGATGGAGCAGCATGTGCAGAGGTCCTGGGGCAGAAGGCAGAGGGAGTAAAGCTCGTCTGAAGAGCAGAAAGGGAGGCTAGTGTGGCTGAAGCCAAAATCTGGAGTGTGTACAAGATGGAGCTGAGGAAGCTGGCAGGGGCTAGACACACAGGGGTCTGTGGCCAGGTGAGGGGTGTGGTCTTTATCCTGATGGTTACAGGAAGGCCGTGGAGGATTTTGGCAGGAAACTGTCATGCAGAGATCTGTATTTTTTAAAAATTCCCCATTCCCTGGAAGAAGGTCTGTGATAGCGAGCCACTTGTCTCTGGCCCACTCCATGAAGAGTCCATGACAGGGTCAGCCCTGCTGTCTGAACTGCTGGTAACCCAAAGCTGGGAGACAGCTTTCTGCTGATGTGGACTTTTTCTTACGCAGAGCTTTTAGACTGCAACCACAAGTTAAAATAGAAAAAGACAAATGCAAATTCTAGCCATTTCAGTTACAAAAAGATCAATGTATGAGTGTTGATGGAGTTGCCAGCCTAGACCGCAGGGGTCTTTTCTGTAAACTACATGCTCAACCACAGCACTGGGGTTTCAGTGGTAGAATTCTCGCCTGCCATGTGGAAGGCCCGGGTTTGATTACTGGCCAAAGCAGGGTGATGTTTTGAGGCTTCTCTGGTAACTCAGTTGTAAAGATCCACCTGCCAATGCAGGGAGAAGGGAGTTTGATCCCGGGGTCAGGAAGATCTCCTGGAGCAGGAAATGGCAACCTGCTCCAGTATTCTTGCCTGGAAAACCTCATGGACAGAGGAGCCTGGCGAGCTCCTGTCCATGGGGTCGCAAAGAGTTAGACAAAGCTGAGCGACTGAGCACGCATGTACTCGACATATTGGTTACAATAATAGGGGCAGAAGGTCCAGAAACAAGGGAGGGGACATTCAGTTCGTGTTTGGCTTGTCGCAGTACACGCGGTGGGCTGCCTGAGTCTCAGAAAGTGCCTGGCCAGGCGTGCTCTCAGCTGTAGCTGGGTGATGCTGCCCTCTGCTGATCCTGAGTGGTTTAGGTGGGGAGTCCCAGGAGGGCACTGGGCATGGGAAGGCCAGGCTCAGATGTGTTTAGGAAGCCGCTGGCAGCCTAAAGGAGCGTGGATGAAGGGGCATGAAGGGTGGAGGGCAGGGGCTGTTATGGGGAGGAGGAGGGGGGATAGAAACGTGGAGGCGGTAAGGGGATGGTCCTCACTTGGCTGGTGAGAAACTGAGGCCCAGGAAGTTTCCCTGGCCTGCCTAGACCACACAGCGGATGAATAGGGCAGCGGGGCTGCAGTGCAAGCCAGCCTGACCCCAGGGCCCGGGCCTCTCCACCCCAGGGCTTCCCACCTGTGCCCTTTGGAGTCGATGGCCCTGAGGGCCTGGTGGTCTCCGTCAAGTCCATGGTCCGTGGGGACCGTTCCCCGCCCCCTGGTGCCTCTGCAGGTGCCGACCTGCTCCACAGTGCAGTCAAGGCGGCTGGAGCTCCGTACCCCGCTTCCTCCTTCCCTTAGCCCTGGTGCTTGGGTGCGGGGGCCCCCAGCTCTGCGCCAGCCCCATGGGGAGGGTGGGCTCTGCCAGGCTGGGCACAGACCGGGGCCACTGTCATTGCCTCTCCCTCCAGATTCGTGGAGTGGCTGCCGGATATGCCCGCCGACTTGTGGTGGATGCAAGGCTTGCTGAGGAGCTTGGCCCTTGAGGTCTGTTCCAGGACGAAGGACCAGCTCCTCAGGTTGGTTGGGTGAGACGGGCGGAGGGAGGTGCCGCTGGTTCCCCAGACCCTGGGCGTGCAGTCGCATCGTCCATGTCCCCATCCACCCGTTCGTACAGCCCCGGAACACATGCTGGGTCCCTGCTGTGGGCCAGACCTGTGATGGCCTTGAGGCAGGAGCTGGCCAGTCACATCCATCAGTCTTGGGGGGGGTCACCTGCCCCCTTCATCCACAGGGATGGCCTGAGTCATGGGGGATGAGTGGGTCTCTCTGCTCTGCCAGATCCCCTGCCATCCTTCCAGACATCCCCCGGGCCTGGTGTGGGGTCTCCCCAACCTTCCCTCTCTCCTGGCTGGAGACCCCAGCATTCCACCCCCTGCCCCTTATACCCACTCAGCACCATTTGCTAAACAAGGAAGTCGGCACCTTGTTCCCAGGGAGCGGCTACCCTGGAACCTTCCTGCTACCCCCGCTTGGCCAGGATAAGGGTTTATTGCAGAATTTGGGAGAAGAGCAACCCAGGGCTTCACCCAATCCCAGGCTCTGAAAATTCGCCTTTGCTGGCTTCTGCTTCCTCTGCAGCCTGCTTGTCACCAGCCCCCTCCAGCCTAAGGCTGCTCCTCCCAAGGACCTGGCCAAGGAGCCCAGACCCGCCCATCAGGCCTAAGGGGACCGTGCCAGCCCAGCCCAGTGACTGGCCTCCCCTGACTCCCATCATGGCCCTTGTCCCATGCCCACATCTGCCCCTAGTCCTTGAGTCCTGACCATCTCCTGGAGCTCAGAGCCTGAGCCTAGCCCTAGGTGGGCACTGGAATTGTCAGCCACATGGAGGGTGGAGAGGACAGAGACTCTTGTCCCAGGCCATGTGGGCAGGTGGCCCCCAGGAGCGAGAAGAGCCCCCCCTGAGTCTCTCCATAGCCCCCGCTCCTGGGTCTTCAGGTTCTTTTTTTCTGGGTGAGGCACAGCCTCTTGGTACAACCCCAGGTCATCCTCCTGTCTCATCACAGGGAGGAAGGAAGCCAGGGGCTGAGACACATGTCTGGTTCTGGAATTTCCATTTGGGGGACTTGGGGCAGCGTCTCGGGGAATCAGGGCTTGGGTGTGTCATAGAGCAGCATGCAGAGAACTTCAGGGAAGGTGGAGAAAATGCTACGGGCATACCAGATCCCTGGCTTCCCTGGTGGCTCAAACAATAAAGAACCCGCCTGCAACGTGAGAGACCTGGGTCAGGAAGATCCCCTGGAGAAGGAAATGGCAAAGTTCACTCCAGGAACTTTGCCAGGAGAATTCCATGGACAGAGGAGCCTGGCAGGCTACATGGGGTAACGCAGAGTCAGACACGACAGAGCAACTGATACTTTCACTTGCACAGAACAGGGAACAAATGGAAATGTCAGGGTGAGGAACGCCACCTCTCTGACCCTTTCTGACTTTCTCTGTCCTGCGCTAGCCCTCGGGGGGTAATCTCTGTGCTCTGCATCACTCTAGAAACCTTGACCTCTGACTTCCTCTGGGTCTATTCCCCAGGGAACCCCCAGCAGGAGATGGGAGGGTGGGAGGAGAGAGAGGGATTAAAATCTCAGAATCTCAGCTATGTGTGCTTTTGTTGGGGTTCCCAAAGGCCCCTGGCTGCCACCACCACAGGTCTCCCCGATGTGTTCCTTTTTTTTTTAATATCTTTTTTATTTTATTTTTAAACTTTACAATATTGTATTGGTTTTGCCAAATATCGAAACGATGTGTTCCTTAAAAAGATTTTTGATGAGCAGTGCCTCCAGCCTGGCCCCTCCCTCTCTTGGGCACAGAAGGTGCTGGGACATCAGACCTCCTCCAGCCTCTCTCAGGAATTGCTCCTCTTCCCATCCTGAGAGCAGAGCCCACACCATGCCCCTGGCCAGGCCCTTAAGAGACACTCAGCCCGAGGAGGGCTGGGAAGGATGAAGACTTGGAGGCAGGCCTGAGAAAAAAAGAAGCCAAGGAATAAATGTGTGAACAAGAGACATATTCATTCATTCATCTGACTTAACGAGTTATAGGCTCTGGGGACACAGCTGTGAACAAAACTTATATTCTGGTTGGGGCATGAGAACAGATGCTAAACAGGAAACAGGAAAAGGTGAAAATAAGATCATCTCCAGGAATGGCAGTTCTGTGAGGAGACAGGAGGGCGAGACTGATGGGGTGGGGAGCAACCTGGAACCAGGTGGTCCTGGAGGGCCTCTTTGAGGAGGTGGCACTGGAGGGGAAGTCTGAGATGAGACTTGAGAGCCGGTGAAGAGTTTTGCAAGCAAGGGGAACAGCGCATGCAAAGGGGGACCTGCGCTTGCAAAGGCCTTGAGTTGAGAATGAAGAGGGGGTGAAGGGGTACACTGTGGGCAGTGAGGCGGTTGGGGCATGGAGGGTACTGTTTGGATTGCACAGTCATTGCGGGATGGTGAGAGCAGAGAAGCAAAAGGTGACTGAAGGGTGAGTAGAATCCAGGAGGGTCTGGGCATGAGGGTGGGACAGAAAGGTGAGTGGCTCTCCAGCTCCCAGTCCTGGCTTTCCGAGTGCCAACCGTCTGCTGAGTGTGAACTGAGCCCGAGGCAGATCCCCACCTCAGGGAGCTCACATTCCTCTATTGCTATTTCTGTGAAGGTAATAGGGAGTCTGACCCTCACAAGTGCCCACCACTTACAGTTTTCAAAGCCAGTTACCTCACTTAATTCTCACAGCAACTCTGGGAGGTGAGCATTATTCTGCCCCATTTTATGGGTGAGGAAACCAAAGCGCAGAGTGGTTCTGTGCGTTGGGGTAAGTGGTAAAGCTGTAAATGTCCAAGTGTGTGCTCCAGGCAGCAGAAGGATCTCTGGAAAAATCACAGCTTCTTTGTGCACCTGCTGTGCAATGCTGAACAAGTTCTTTCCTCCATCAGTTCCTCATTTCCTTGCCTTTAAAATGACTAGTTTGTTTCTAAAGGGCCTCCAGCTCCCACTACAGAGACAATTAATACTACCGTGCTCAGGGGGAGGAGAGATGATTCCAGGAGGGGATTAGCCACAGAGGGCTAGGTGTTTGAACTGGGTCTTTATGGAAGCCTAGATTCTAGGTTGGCAGAAAGTCGCTCCAGGAGTGTGGCTGCTGGTGTAAAGACAGGTTTGGGGTGCCCCCTGGTAAGTTAAAGAGACAAGGAGTCTGGCTCAGATATGTGAAGCACCTGATCCCACAGCAAATCATTGATGGAGTTAGCATTCAAGACTAGGTCACGGGACTTCCCTGGTAGCCCAGTGGCTAAGACTCCAGGTTCCAGTGCAGAGGGCCTGTATTCAATCCCTGGCCAGGGAACTGGGTCCCACATGCTGCAGCTAAGACCCAGGGGAGCCAAATAAATAAATAAAAATATTAGCAGTAAATAATCTAAAATAAATAGGATCATTAAAAAAAGACTAGTTCAGGCTGTGGTTCCATCCTGTCTGCCCACTAGAATGCTGGGTATAAATATTGAAGCTCAGGACTTTCTTCAGAAATTCTGGTATTGAATTAGACCTGTCTAGGCAGGAATGTGATTGAAGCAGGTAGTTCCTGGGCACTAGTGTCCTCAGGGGCCACTCTGTGGGTGTGACCATCTGCCTGAGCCAGCACCCTGGGCTCAGACTTTCTTAAGGTCATCTGTGGCAACAGGCTGGTGTGTGCCCATCTGTGTCTGGGGTCATGAGATGCTATTGGGTGACCTCTGCCCCAGCACTAAATCTTGGCTTCATTAGATATCCTCAGATACCTCAACCCTTCTGAACTTAGCATCCCACCCACAAGTCTGAAACTGTACACTAACTGGATATTTGGTGATGTTAAGGAATAATCATTACTTTTTAGTTGTGTTAATGTATTGGGAATATGATTTCAAAGAGTTCTTATCTCTTAGAGATCTATATTAAAGTAATGGCATAACACATGAGTTGCTTCAAAATCATCTGAGTGGGGAGGAGTGGGTGAGAGTTGATGAAACTTGAGTAGGTAACAGTTGACAGTGGGTGATGGGTACGTAGAAATTCATTCTACTATTCTTTTTATTTTTGCATATGTTTGACCTATTTTGCGTATGCTTGCATATTTCCCTAATAAAAGACAGCATAATCTTAAAGATTTGATAGTTCGTACAAATAGGAAAATATGCATCAAGACAGAACATAAAACAGAGCAAAACCAGAGCCACTGGGTGTCGTGTCTACCCAGAGTCCTGCCTTGGGCGATCATGAGGATCTGGTGAGCTGTGCGCTTTCAGCACCGCGGACAGCGACCGGCGGCCGCTCCGCAGTCTCTATACAGCCTTGGGTATCTCACAGGCAGAGAACTTCGGATCCAGGTTACTTAGGAAGAGTTTCTTCAGGACAAAAGACTATCCAGCCTCTTACTAATCCTTAGAGAAGAGGGGCTCACTACCCATGGGGAAGACCAGGACTTGGTGGATACTTTCGGCTCATAAGAATCTTCTGTTTCTTGCTCTTTAGAGATACCTTTGTCAAAAATGAATCAATCAGATATTTGTGTCTGTTTCTAGACTCTCTGTCCTGTTCCATTTATCTATATGTCTATGCTTATGCCAATCCCACTCTTTTGATTTTTGGCTTTAAGGTAAATAGATTTATAGTAAGTCTTGAAATCAAGTACTGTGAACATTCCAGCTCTGCTATTCTTTCTGAAAATAGTTTTGACTAGTCTAGTGACCTTGCTTTTTTATATAGGTTTTAGAACTGGCTTGTTAATTTCTACAAAAGGGCCCATTGACACTTCTCTTGGGATTGCATAGACTCTACAGATGAATTTTGAAATATTTGAAATATTTTGAAATATTAGAAATAATTGTATCTTAACAATATTGAGTCTTCTAACTGATGACCAGGATATATGTCACCATTTCTTGAAATTTTACAAATTTATCTCATCAATGTTTTGTAGCTTTGTTATATGAATCTTGCATATGTTTTCTTAGATTTATTCACAAGCATTTATTGTTTTTTGATGATATTGCAAACAGTATTTTTAAAATTTCAACTTTCAGTTATTTATTGCTGGTATTTGATTTTTGTTTGCTGGTCCTGTGTCTTATGAGCTTGCTAAACTCATTCATTCAGTCTAGTAGCTTTTTTGGTAGGGTCCTCAGGTTTTTCTATATTAACAGAGATTTTTCTTTAGATTTCTATTCTAAAAATTAAGTCAAAAGAGAAGTTTCAAGAAGTAATACAACTGTGGTAGGCAAGAATAACACCTCCCCACCCCCTCAAAAGATGTCCATGTCTTCCCAGAAACTGTGACTATATGTCAAAGGTAATTAAGGTTGCAGATGGAATTAAGCTTGCTAATCAGCTGACCTTAAAATAGATTACCCTGGATTATTTATTGAGAAGACCTAATATAATTATAAGGGATCTTAAAATGGAAGAGGGAGATAGAAGAAGAGTCAATGTCAGAGTAAAATGACGTGAGAAACAGTAAACCCAGAGTTGTTGACTTTGAAGAGGGAGGAAGGGACCATGAGCCCAGGAGTGTGGGCGGCCTCTAGTGGCTGGAAAAGGCAGAAGACTGGCTTCATCCTTAACCTCCAGAAAGGAATGGCGTTTTGCCAACACCTTGATTTTAGCACAGTGACACCCACATTAGATGTACGACCTACGGAACCGTAAGATAATAAATATGTATTGTTTTAAGGCCCCTGAATTTGTGGTAATTCACTATAGCAGTGATAGAAAAAGAAGACAACAACTAATATGCACTATCACCTACATTCACCAGTTGTAACATTTGCCACATTTTCTTCTCTTTCAATGTATGTATACACATTCGTGTTATAATTGTGTTGTTTCATAAAACTATTTGAAAATAAGTTGCAGACAGAATTCTACACTCCCAAAGACTTCAGCATCTCCCCGCTAAGAAAAAGAACATTCTCTTACATATCCACAGTACAGTTTTAAAGTTCATGAAATTTAAAATTAATACAATGCTGCTTAGTCACCAGGTCATGTTTGACTCTTTTGTGACCCCATGGACTGTAACCTGCCAGGCTCCTCTGTCCATGGGATTTCCTAGACAAGAATACTGGAGTGGGTTGCCATTTCCTTCCCCAGCGCATCTTCCCAACCCAGGGATCAAATTCACGTCTCCTGCACTGCAGGTGAGGGCTTCCCTGGTGGCTCAGTGGTAAAGAATCCACCTTTGATGCAGGAGACATCAGTTTGATCCCTGGGTCAGGAAGATCCCCTGGAGGAGGGCATGGCAACCCACTCCAGTATTCTTGCCTGGAGAATCCCATGGACAGAGGAGCCTGGTGGGTTACAGTCCCTGGAGTGGCAAAGAGTCAGACACAACTAAAGTGACTGAGTATGCGCACATGCACTGCTGGTGGGTTCTTTACTGCTGAGCCACCAGGAGATTCTGTCAATATTATATTACAATAATACAATATTACCAGCTTATAAAGAGTCCACATTCATATGTTGCAAATTGCCCCAAGAATGTCCTTTTCAATTATCTTTAGTCCTTTTATCTAGAACAAGTTCTTTCAACTTTTTTTTTGTCTTTCATGATATTGACATTTTTGAAGAGTAGAGGTGAGTTGTTACACAGACTGTTCCTTTCCTTCGGTTTTGTATTCTGTCCTGATTTATTAGATCCAGGATATGAATTTTTGGTGGGAAAACCATGTAGGTGATTTGGGATCTTTAACGTGGTATGGAGTCCGCATCTAAATTTATATCCACATCTGTATTCATCTGTATTTATGCTTATATCATCATGTGACCATCACTAAAAGCAAGACATTAACACAGTGTTTCCAATACTTTGGAGGGTAGTTTTGTGTCTTTGCCCAGTCAACCCCCTCTGCTGCCTCAAATTGAACACTTTTCTGACCTCTGATCATAGATTAGTTTTGTTTGTCCTTGAATTGTATACGAATAGAGTAATCCAACATACCACCTTATATGTTTAGCTTCTTTTATTCATCATTTTGACTGTGAAATTCACCTATGTTGTTGCATACACCAATCATTCTTTTTTAAATTGCTGTATAGTAAGAATTCCATTGTATGAATATATCACAATTTATCCAGTCTAATGTTGATGGACATTTGAGTTGTTTCTAATTCTTGTCTAATAGGTACAAAGTGTTAATTTGTTCCTAATTTCAAGCTAGCTCCTGTGTTCTTTTGACCTAGC
The DNA here is from genome assembly GCF_029407905.1 of Bubalus kerabau. NCBI lineage: Eukaryota > Metazoa > Chordata > Mammalia > Artiodactyla > Bovidae > Bubalus > Bubalus kerabau. The sequence goes on from NC_073624.1 coordinate 5,449,917, forward strand.
CCCATCATTTTTAATGATTTCTTCTTCTGCCCCAAAGATATTTTAGGCTCATCTTGTACTTTCTTTGCCCAGCCCTGGAAGTGGCCTTCTCTCTGAGAAACTGGTTCCTTTTTGTGGGGAAGTATTTAGAAACCAAGATCTGGGCACTGGCTCTGCCTGGTTTTGCTGGAATACAGTGCTTAAAGGCCTTTTCAGCAAAGATAAGGAATAGATTTTTAAAATAAATTATAAATTCATGAAATAGCTTAGATTCTAATCTAAAAGGACGGGGTTCCTCCTTGCTCTTCCATAGTGAGACCCTCACCTGAAACACCAGCTCATTTCTTTGCTCAGTTCCTCCAGCCTTTGGCTGTCTGTCTTTGTGCCATTACCTAATTGTTCTTAATGATGTCTTGGTATTTGGAATCTTCTCTTGCATTTTTGTAAAGACATCCTCAAGCCCCCTGAATCAGAGTTAATGCTCTCTTTGCACTTTTCATCCACCGTGTACACATGGCCAATGTCCCCCTTGCCAGACTGTGAGTGTCTCAATCCCGGGGAAGAAGGAGAGAGAGAAGGTAGGTCCTATCCACCTGCATTGCTCTGGATTCTTTTTTAAATTAATTAATTTATTTATTTGCCTATGCTGGGTCTTAGTTGTAGCTTGCGGGATCTTTGATCTTTGTGTGGCATGTGGGATCTAGTTCCCTGGCCAAGGATCGAACCTGGGTCTCCTGCATTGAGTGCAGAGTCTCAACCACTGGACCACCAGGGAAGTCCCACAGCTCTGAATTCCTGCTGGTATAATTATCTCTGTCCTCTCAACTGCAGTACCTAGAAGTAGAGAGTATCATTCCCTTTTCACAGTCAGGGACACTGAACCTGTGCAATAGCATTGTTTCTTAAAAAAAGTCACGAATGTACAATAACTTAATTAAATGTTTTATTGCTAAAAATTGCTAACCATCATTTGACAATGCAAGATTGTCACAAATGTTCTATTTGTAAACAGCACAGCATCTGCAAAGCACAATAAAATGAGCTTTGCCTGTGTGTGTTTTTTGAGTGAATGGATGAGGGGTTGTTCTAAAACCTCTATAGAATTCAGTTGTTCTCTAATTGTAGTCTGCCTAAGAAGTACGTTTTAAATACAGACTTGTGGAGCACTACCCCAAGGGTCCTGGGTATCATGAGTTCTGGGGTGGGCCCTGGAAATCTTCAATTAACAGATTTAACCCTTTCCTGCTCTCAGGATATTGTAAGCGTGTGATTCACAGGTCTTATTCTGATCTGAAATTGTCTTGGTTATTCACAAATGTAAGCTCCAAGGGGGCTGGGCTGTTGCCAGTATCACTGGTCTGGACCCTCGACCCGTGGCGGGTACAGATCAGAGGCTCCCTAAATATTTGTTGAATGAACGATGAATGAATCTTTCGGGTCATTGCTAGTTGCAGTGTTTATTGAGTTTGTGTTGAAGCTTTGCTGAAGGACAGAATCGCTGGAATCCCTGGGTTGGTTAACACATGAGTGATGAAGGTGATGCGGACTACCGGCCAGGAGGAGGGCGGGGGGCGGGGTCCTGGACGGCCCTCAGGGAGGGTGGGCGAGGGGTGGCTGGGGCGGGGCTCGGGCCTTGACGTCGTGCCCGCATCCACGCCGGCGTCGTGACGTCACGACACGGAGCGCCCCCGCCCTCCCGCGCCGGCTGGGGCGGGGCGCGGGACGGGCGGCGCCGTGACGTCACGCCTGCGGAGGAGCGCCGTGACGTCACGCCTGCGGAGGAGCGCCGCGCGGCGGCTGCGGGGCGGCGGGCTAGGGTGCGGGGCGGCGGCGGCGGCGGGGCTGCGGGGCTGCGGGGCTGCGGGGCCGGGCGGCGGCATGGCGGAGAGCGAGGCGGAGACCCCCAGTACGCCGGGCGAGTTCGAAAGCAAGTACTTCGAGTTCCACGGCGTGCGGCTGCCGCCCTTTTGCCGCGGGAAGATGGAGGAGATCGCCAACTTCCCGGTGCGGCCCAGCGACGTGTGGATCGTCACCTACCCCAAGTCCGGTGAGTCCTGCGCGGACCCCGCCCCGGCTGGCTCTGCGGCACGCCGGCGTGGACCCTGCGGCCCGCGCCCGGGGAGGCGGGGGGCCGACTGGGGGTGGGGGGCTGAGGGCGGGGGCGCGATGCCTGGAGCCCGACAGGGCGGGGTGGGGGTGGTCGGCGAGGGTTTGGGGGAAAAGCAGGTGTTTGGAGGTTGAGCCCCCGGTGTCCGTGGCCAGGTGGCGTCCTGTGGGGATGGAGCCTTGTTTGGCGGCAGCAGCTGCCAGGCAGACAGGCCCAGGCCCGCCACCCTTCCCTGCCTCCCCTCCCGATGTCCAGCTGGCTGTGTGACCTTGGACAATCACTCAACCTCTCTGTTCTTGGGTTCGGTTCAGCCCTTTGATGAGCGCCAAGTCCTGGTGATGATCTTGGGGAGGGAGTGAAACGGGGCGTCAGGGCTGTATTGGTGATGATCTTGGGGAGGGGGTGAAACGGGCGTCAGGGCTGCGTGCTTCCCCCATTTCCTGCGTGGGCACTGGCTGGGGGATGGGACTGGCCCGTGCCCAGAGTGCCGTGTCCGATGCGTCCCCCCTGATTCAGGGCCGCCTCCTTCACCCTGGTATATCTTGGCCTCCGGGACCCAGGGCAGTCACATTTCCTAGCATTAAGATGTGACTTTCATGACCACTGTGTGAAGTCCAGGTGATCGTTCCCACTTCCACTCTGTGGTGGGCACTGAGGCTCAGAGAGGGGAGGTTGCTCGCCCAAGGTCACACAGCTGCTGAGCAGGAGGAGCTGAGATTTAAGGCCAGGGGGGTGTGCATGTGCCCAGGACCTGATGTAAGAGATTTTTGATGTAGTGCCTCTTCCGAGGTTTGTAGGGAAAAGGGGCAACTTTCCTGTTTGAACATTCCTGCGGGTTTCCGTTGTTGCCGCTGTCCTGAAGAGAGAGGGATTCGCTGCTCTGAACCCAGACTGTGCAGTGCGTCTTTGGCCTGGTGTCCAGGGTGGTGGCCTTGAGGTCGTGTGGTCGGAGGAGCAGGCCGGCAGGTTGCTGGGAGAGCCCGTAGGCTTGGCTGTCCTTACTGTACAGGGTCCCAGATGCCCAGGGGGTAGGCCTGGTCCTCCCAGGAAGGCTGAGGAAGGGGCTTGTGAGTGGAGGGGTGGAGAGGAGTCTGGAGGCACTGCTGGGCTGTCTTTGGGAAGAAGGAAAGGAAGTGTGGGGATTCACAATTGGTCAGATTTTAGAGCCAGGGATGTCATTCATATATAGAAGACCCCCAGCTGGGTGTGGGCGGGAGAGCACTTCGCTTCCCTCCTGTTATGTGGGATCACTGAAGGCTGAAAATGGCCTCCTGTCTGTTTAGGGCAGGGTCTGCCTACCTCTGAATTGTGAAAAATGTGGGCACCCTTGAGGATTTCGGAGTGGCAGATGGGCAGTTGTGGTTCTCTGTTATGCCCCTCCATTTCGTGAGCAGGAGATGGTGGCGGAGAAGCTCGGCCGCTGGCAGGCTGGGGAGGCCCCGGGCATAGAGCTTGCTTGAAAGGCACGGCCCTGAAGCTTGTGGGGAGGCTTTAGATGGGCCCAGTGTTGGGGGCCTGCTGGGATTCTGCAGGGACCTGGCTGGGCACCTTGATGGGAATGAGGTGTTAGTTTAAGGAAGTTTTCTGGATAACCAAACCTCACATCTTGTTTGTAACTTGCATCTTTCAAAGATAAAAACATGTCCTTCTGAGTTTCCTCTCAGAAGGAGAGCAAAGACTGGCTCTTCCCTTCGGAAACAGAGAACCCAGCTTGGCCAGAGATCCTGGTGTGGGGTCCCTTTGCACACAGCCCGAAAGAGCCTCCTTTTCAAAGCTTAAAATTATTTTTCCCCTTACGGTCTTTCCAGGCCCTTACTGTTTCTCCATCTGCCCCCTGCTGGGTCCTTTTGCCTTTTACCTGCGGACCGGGCAGCCTGAGATGGCGCTAGTGGTAAAAAAAAAAAACAAAACAAAACCTGCCCGCCAATGCAGGAGACGTAAGAAATGTGGATTTGACCCGTGGGTCAGGAATATCCCCTGGAGAAAGGCATGGCACCCCCCTCCAGTATTCTTGCCTGGAGAATCCCATGGACAGAGGAGGCCACCGGGCTACAGCCCATGGGGTTGCAAAGAGTCGGACACAACTGAAAACACAAACCCATTTTAAGGGCTTCCCTGGTGACTCAATGGCAAAGAATCCACCTGCCAATGCAGGAAACTCCGGTTTGATCTCTGGGTAGGGAAGACCCGCCCTGGAGAAGGAAATGGCAACCCACTCCAGTATTCTTCCCTGGAGAATTCCATGGATGGAGGACCCTGGCGGGCTACAGTCTATGGGGTCGCAGAGAGCTGGACACATCTGAAGCGACTGAGCGTGTGCACAGGCAGCCTGAAGATGCCCTTGTTCGAACTGTGTGTGAGCCAGAGGGAAAGGACATTAGTAGCGCTCAGCTGACGACCTGCCATACTCCGTGCTTTGTCACTTACAAAGGCCTGTGTTCATGGCAGTAAGCTGTCTGCGGACCTCTCTGACCAGAGGTGGTCTCCATTTCAGAAGTCCGGCACAGAAACTTTGGGAGGTGCAGTGCCTCGCCCAGGCTCAAGTGCCTGGGACGAGGCTTGTTTGAGTTGACGGCAGGCCCGGGATGAAGCAGCAGAGTGTCACGGGTTTGTGTAGACCAGTATCTGCTGTTCCTTTTTTGCTTTCCTCCTGGTTCTTAACCTTCACCCAGTCTACCCTGCTTGTCCATGTCGTGGGGTGGTGACAGGAAAAGTGAGACGTTTTCTCAGGAAGGATGACCTTGCTGAGACCAGTGCTTCTGGAGGTCCCATGTCCTCTCAGCCCCCACTGCCTATAAAGTTCATTACTCAAAATGATCCCAGAGGGGCCCGAAGAATCAGTCCCCCAAATCTAGTTTTCACTCAACCAAAGACGGCACACCCTGGAGGTCCTCTTCAGTGGCATCTGGTGTGGCAGGAGGAGCTGCCTGGGGGCAGGATCTGGGTTCCCTCGTGTCCCCCACCCCACCCCGGGCAGTTGCCCTCAGGCGATTCCCCTGCTGTGAAATCCACATGGTGAACCGCGCAGTCACAGAGGCGACTTCTGCTCCTGGGCCCTTGAAGGGGCTGTTACTTTGAACGCAGGCCAGGTGTAGTTGGCCTGGGCCCATGAAGTGGTGAAGTGGCCCCTTGGCGAATCCCGTGTGCCCGGCCCTCTGCCGTGTCAATCCAGAGGCTCAGAGAAGGCAGGAACTTGCTCAGAGTCACACAGCAGCTGAGGGAGTCAGGTCTAATCCGTCCTCTGGTCCACAGCCAGTTTCGCCCCTGCCCCTCTGGAGGAGGGAGCTGGACTCAGGCCCCAAGGAGGAGGGAGGATCCCACCTTCTCTCCCCTGCTCTGGGGTGGAAGTCTGAGGATGCTTCAGGGTTTTAGGGGTTTTGTCAGAGTTCTGAGTCCTGGACCACGGGGACTTCAATCGGCCCACTTCACGATTCCATTCCTTTCCCGTCCCCGCCTCCCTGTTTCCTCCTCCCCACCAGGAGTGGGTCTGCAGGAGGCTCTGGCTTGGACATTGAGAGCCTGGCTTTGGAGCCTGCGTTTGAATGCAGCTGTGCTACTCACCTGCTGGCTGGCCCTGGGCAGGTGAGACTACTGGTCTGAGCTGTGCTGCCCTCGAGGGTGGGAGAGGCCGCCTCGGCGCCTTGCTGGGCAGCTGTGAGGATGAGTGGGGTGATGAGCCAGGGCTCCTGCCTGGACCGGATGCGCCATAAGCAGAGGGCAGGGTGTCGTCAATGCCAGCTTTCACTCCCTGAGCACCCGTGGCGCCCAGACCTTTCCTTGGGGCTGGGCATGCAGAGAAAAGTCCCGTTGGGTGCCTGTCTTCAGGGAGTGCTCTGTCTGCCAGGGGACGGACGGCTCCAGTGTGGACCCACGGGACCCCTTGGGGGGGGGTCATAGTGAACTTGCAGGTGGCCCCAGGCCCCTGTCCACCTGCCTCCTCTGGTGGGGAACGTCTGATGGGAGAGGCCGTAACAATCGGACCCTGCTCTTCTCCACAGCACTCCAGTACTTCTAGAACTTTTCTGTGTTTCTGACATTGGAGCTCAGGTGACAGGTTAGGACTGTGCTGTCTTAATTCGGGAGCCTCTAGTTCCCAGGGGGGTATCGAAGTTTAAGGAACTGAAATAAAATTATAGAGATTGAGTTCCTCAGTAGCACTGGCCACACTCCACGAGCTCAGGAGCCGCACGTGGCTAGTGGTCATCGCGCTGGACAGCAGGGCTGTAGCCGTTGCCATCGTCACGGAGGTCCTGCGGGATGGCGCCAGTTCGCGCTGCAACCCCACGGTGGGAGCCCGTGGTGCCTCCAGTGTCCGGGGACTCTCCTCGCTGTCCAGTGTTGACGGTCCTTCTTTCTTACAGCCTCTGGTCCCAGGCTCTCTCTTTCTCTTTAGTCGCTAAGTCATGTCCGACTCTTGGAACCCCATGGACTGTAGCCTGCCAGGCTCCTCCTCTGTCCATGGGATTCTCCAGGCAAGAATACTGGAGCGGATTGCCATTTCCTTCTCCAGGGGATCTCCCTGACCCAGGGATCGAACCGGGGTCTCCTGCATTGCAGGTGGCTTCTTTACTGACTGAGCCATGAGGGAAGCCCAGGGTGTCCAGTGTTAAATCCGATCTTGTCTGGGCGACGTCTGTCCCCGAAGCCGTGGAGATCACGTGGGCTCTGGAATGTGCTCCTTGGCTCGACCTGGGCATCCCCGCTCCTGGTTTTTTTTTCCTTTGGCTCCCACCCGTCTTGAAGTGCACCCCCGTTCTCTGGTCACTGGTAGGGGGCAGGGGGCAGTGAGTCACTCCCGGGGGGACGGGAGAGCCTGGCCCAACTCCAGCCCTATTGCTGTGTGACTTCAGTTTGCTCTTGAAAAATGAGAGGGTTAGACCTGATGGGTTCATGTAAGTCTTAAGCATTAAGACCCCCCTGGGGCGGGGAGGCCCACAGGCCCCAGGCTGGATGATCTTTGGCTGAGAGCATCCCCAGGCCCGGGAGATGGGCGCAGGGAGTGTTGTGAACGCAGCCCTCAAGGAGCTCACTTGGACACTGGAAAGCCAGGCTCCTAATGCTGACAGCGGCCTGACGGGCCAGGGTGCTCATTCTCGGGGTCAGGTCAGGGGCCCAGGAAGAGGGGCTCTGAGGAGGAGGGTTGCAGGGGGGCTGCATGGAGGAGGTGGCGGGACCTGGCTGTGAGAGTTGGTGGGGCCTCCCTGTCCATCGTGTTTGAGCCTCGGAGCAGCTTCGTGTTCTTCGTTGTTGCCTCCCTTGGATAGAAACAGGCCCCCTGAGGGGCAAGGGTGGTGTCAGCGCCCGAGGATGCAGGTTTGACTTGCGGACGGTGGGGAGGAGCCAGCCCCAGAAGAGCTGGACAGAGGGAAAGCGGTGACCTGGCCTCGGTTCTGGGCTGGATGCTCCCAGGTTTCCAGGGATGGTTATCATGTTCCCCCAGCCTGGGGAGGAGACTGGCCTCAAATCCAGATCCGGAAGCAGGCTAGGAAGTTTTGGGGAGGAACTCGCCACCCACCCTGAGCTCACGTTTGTGCCAAGATCAGAGTCAGCATCCCTGCCTTCCAGCTCCAGGGTGATGAGTGCTCCCCAGCTAGCACCTGCTTACCCGCCTCCCTGAAGACGTCCCCAGAGGTTTGGTTCCAGATGACTTGTCGCCTTCCTCTGTCCTTCCCCTCCCTCTCCCTTGCCTCCTCCCTCTTCCTTCCCTTTGCTGACTCCAGCTGTTCACCCATACTCGAGAAGGCTTGGCTTTGAGGAAGGAGATGGCTGGTCCCAAGAGCCAGGGTTAGCTGGGGGAGCAGTCTTCTCATCACCCTATGAGACCTGGATTGAAAGCCTCCAGAGGAACCCACAAGGTTCTGGAGGAAGACAGGAGCAGGGCCACCGGGACGAACATCTGCTGACACTCGTGGAATTAGGAGGAGGCCCCGAGCCAGCTCTGAGCTCCAGGGTCTCATGGGGCTCCTTACCTCTCCTTCCTCCAAGGCAGTGAGGACTGCCGTCCCCTGCCCCCACATGCACCTCCTTACTGTGCTTCTGTGGCTCCTCCCCCCAGGAAGTACTCAAACCTGCCCACCCCTCTCAGCCCTGCTGCAGTCTCAGGAGCCTTCCTCTCTCACCTGGACTGTTGTGTGGCCTGCCTCCTGGGTTCACCTTTCACTCTGCAGCCAAAGTGACCTCTTAGGAACGCCAGAGCACGCCCTCGAGGGTTCGATCTCTCCCCCGACTCCGCCATGGCCGTCGGGCAGCGGTGAAGTCCACCCCGTAGCCGTCCTCTGGTGGTCAGCTGTCCTGCCCTTACTCACCAGCACGGTGAGCACGCCTGGCTGTCCCTTCCCTCCAGCCTGGCTGCCTCTGTCTGGGGTGCTCCTGCCTTCCCTTCCCTTCCTCTCCCTTTCCCTCCCCTCTGATTACCTGATGTGGACCTCTGTTTCCAGAACGCCTCTCATCTGTTCACTGTGGGACTGAGCATCCTCCTGTGCCTCCCCCCTCCCACCTTTCAGGACTTCAGAGGTGCCATGCTGTTGTCTGCTGGCTCACATCACTTCTGCTGAAAAGTCAGCTGTAATTCTTTGTTCCTTTTGGAATGGATCTTTTTTCCCCCTTGTGGTGGCCTTTGAAATGTTCGCTTTGTCTTTGGTTTTCAGCGCTTGGATATTAGGTGTCCAGATATATATATTTTTTAGGGGAGGAGGATGCTTATTCTGCTTGGGGTTCCTGAGCATCTCAGTGCTGTGCTTTGATGCCTTTCCTTATTTTGGAAGAATTCTCAATCACCACTGCAACTATTTCTAGTGTCCCGTTCTCTCTTCTTCTTTTCAGATGCCAATTACATATGTGTTAGATGGTTTGATACTGTCCTATAGCTCTTGGACATTGTATTTTTTCACCCTGTTTCTCTCTTTGTGTCTCAGTTTGGGTAACTACTGTTGGTCAGTCTTCAGGTTGACTGACCCTTCCACTGTATCAGGTATACTGATGGGCCCACTGAAAGCATTCTGTATTTCCATTATTGTGTTTTTATTTTTTCTCTAGCATTTCCGTTGTGGTTTCCATCTCTCTGCTGAAATATTCATCTGTTTATGCTTGTTGTCCATCTTCTCCATGAAATCCTTCAACATTTGAGTCAGAATCCTTTAATATTCTCTGAGTCTGATTCTGTTGATTGTTCATCTCCTGACTGGGATTTTTTTTGTTTTTTTTTTTGATGTGCACTACTCTTTACTACTCTTTGATTGAATGCTGGACACTGTGCCAGCATTAGAGACTGGAATCGTTTTGAAAGGTTGTTGCTGAACCTTGAAAAGATGCCGGGATTCTTGGCCTCCGGAGGAGAAGAATTCAATCTGGGGCCAGAAACGAGGCTTGATCGCTCAGAGCTTTTGTGTAATAATGTTTTATTAAAGTATAAAGAAGATAGAGAAAGCTTCTGACATAGACATCAGAAGGGGGCAGAAAGGGTACCCGCTTGCTAGTGTTAGCAGTGGAGTTATACACTCTCCAGTGAATCCAAAGAATGTCTGGAGGTTGTAAAGACCTCACCAGACCTACTCCTTAACTTACATTTTAAGATAACAGAATTAGCCAGAAGGTTTAATCCAGAGACTGTGCTCAGGCAGGATACATTCAGTTCAGTTCAGTTCAGTTCAGTCACTTAGTCCTGTCCAATTCTTTGCGACCCCATGAATCGCAGCACGCCAGGCCTCCCTGTCCATCACCAACTCCTGGAGTACACTCAGACTCACGTCCATCGAGTCAGTGATGCCATCCAGCCATCTCATCCTCTGTCGTCCCCTTCTCCTCCTGCCCCCAATCCCTCCCAGCATCAGAGTCTTTTCCAATGAGTCAACTCTTCGCATGAGGTGGCCAAAGTACTGGAGTTTCAGCTTTAGCATCATTCCTTCCAAAGAACACCCAGGACTGATCTCCTTTAGAATGGACTGGTTGGATCTCCTTGCAGTCCAAGGGACTCTCAAGAGTCTTCTCCAATACCACAGTTCAAAAGCATCAATTCCTCAGAGCTCAGCTTTCTTCACAGTCCAACTTTCACATCCATACGTGACTACTGGAAAAACCATAGCCTTGACTAGACGGACCTTTGTTGGCAAAGTAATGTCTTTGCTTTTTAATATGCTAAATAGGTTGGTCATAACTTTCCTTCCAAGGAGTAAGCGTCTTTTAATTTCATGGATGCAATCACTATCTGCAGTGATTTTGGAGCCCAGAAAAATTAGTCTGACACTGTCTCCACTGTTTTCCCATCTATTTCCCATGAAGTGATGGGACCAGATGCCATGATCTTAGTTTTCTGAATGTTGAGCTTTAAGCCAACGTTTTCACTCTCCTCTTTCACTTTCATTAAGAGGCTCTTTAATTCTTCTTTACTTTCTGCCATAAGGGTGGTATCATCTGCATATTTCAGGTTATTGATATTTCTCCCAGCAGTCTTGATTCCAGCTTGTGCTTCTTCCAGCCCAGCATTTCTCATGATATACTCTGCATATAACTTAAATAAGCAAGGTGACAATATACAGCCTTGACATACTCCTTTTCCTATTTGGAACCAGTCTGTTGTTCCATGTCCAGTTCTAACTGTTACTTCCTGACCTGCATACAGGTTTCTCAAGAGGCAGGTCAGGTGGTCTGGTATTCCCATCTCTTTCAGAATTTTCTACAGTTGATTGTGATCCACACAGTCAAAGGCTTTGGCATAGTCAATAAAGCCGAAATAGATGTTTTTCTGGAAATCTCTTGCTTTTTCAATGATCCAGCAGATGTTGGCAATTTGATCGATCTCTGGTTCCTCTGCCTTTTCTAAAACCAGCTTGAACATCTGGAAGTTCATGGTTTACTTATTGCTGAAGCCTGGCTTGGAGAATTTTGAGCATTACTTTACTAGCGTGTGAGATGAGTGCAATTGTGCGGTAGTTTGAGCATTCTTTGGCATTTCCTTTCTTTGGGATTGGAATGAAAACTGACCTTTTCCAGTCCTGTGGCCACTGCTGAGTTTTCCAAATTTGCTGGCATACTGAGTGCAGCACTTTCACAGCATCATCTTTCAGGATTTGAAATAGCTCCACTGGAATTCCATCACCTCCACTGGCTTTGTTCATAGTGATGCTTTCTAAGCCCCACTTGACTTCACATTCCAGGATGTCTGGCTCTAGGTGAGTGATCACACCATCGTGATTATCTGAGTTGTGAAGATCTTTTTTGTACAGTTCTTCTGTGTATTCTTGCCACCTCTTCTTAATATCTTCTGCTTCTGTTAGGTCCATACCATTTCTGTCCTTTATCGAGCCCATCTTTGCACGAAATGTTCCCTTGATATCTCTAATTTTCTTGAAGAGATCTCTAGTCTTTCCCATTCTGTTGTTTTCCTCTATTTCTTTGCATTGATCGCCAAGGAAGGCTTTCATATCTCTCCTTGCTATTCTTTGGAACTCTGCATTCAGATGCTTATATCTTTCCTTTTCTCCTTTGCTTTTCGCTTCTCTCCTTTCCACAGCTATTTGTAAGGCCTCCCCAGACAGCCATTTTGCTTTTTTTGCATTTCTTTTCCATGGGGATGGCCTTGCTCCTTGTCTCCTGTACAATGTCACGAACCTCCGTCCATAGTTCATCAGGCACTGTATAATCCTAAGGAATGTAGAGGAAAAAGTTTGTCCTTTCTTCCTCCTTGAGAATTCCAGAGCCCTCTTCCTTGGGGACCCCTAGACTTCCTATCAGCCTGCCTAGGAGATGACGCTCAGTTTGTATTGACGCTTTGAAACCAGCCTGTCTCTTCTTGGCCATTAGTGTGGGCACGGAGTCCGTCTGGTAGGAGCTGGGCTGTGTCTGAGTTCTGTTATCTCTCTGGTCGCTTGAGTGTTAACCCCGTAGCATCAGCTGTGCTTCACGTGGTGGGGCTGGTGCTGAAGCTCTTTCCCCAGTGTTCCTGTCCTGTTGTTCAGGTGCTAGGTTGTGTTTGGACCTACTGGTTAGCACAAGGGGCTTCCTCCACTGTCTCCCGGAGTTTGCTCAGATTCATGTCCATTGAGTCAGTGATGCCATCTAACCATCTCATCTTCTGCTGCCCCCATCTCCTTTTGCCTGCAGTCTTTCCCAGCCCTACCTTCAGCATTTGGTCTGAATCTTAAGAGGGGTTTCTCCCCATACCCTGTCCTCTCCCTCAGGGTACTTGTTGCTCTGTTACTGGCTGAAAGAGGAGGGTTTTGAGGGCGTTGCCTGGTCCAGCTGCAGCCTTAGGTAGGCTCTGGGTTTCTTGGTCTTGATGGAACTTTCTCAGTGATGCCCTCCAGTGGCTGCCAACTCTGCCTTGATGGTGGGTCTTATGCGGGAAAGAGTCTCACATCGCTCTTTCTGCATTTGGGGTCTTCAGATCCCACGGATGGGCTTCTGCCCTGCCCATAGGGCCAGAGTTCTTTTCTTTCACCCAGTCTCCAGCCACGGTGGGTCTTCACCAGCACCTGGGGTTGGGGCGGAGCAGCAGGTTTTGCTGCCCCTCCTCCAGTGGCTTAATGCTTTCTTCCCATAGAGGAGGAGGGTTCCAGGAGGTTTTCTGTTTTCCTGGGGGAGCTAGACTGACCCCAGCTGTGGCACCTTTGTGTCCGGTGCCTGCAGAGCACCCATGGGGTGGACTGAGCACAGGTGCTTGTCCCTGTGTCCTCTTCAGACCTCATTATGTGATGACCAGAAGTAGGAAGGTCCGAGCCCCTGGGAGGAGGAGTGCGATGACTGTGGATTTCGGAAGCTCAGTGTTAGCTGACTTAGCAGCTAGAGAACCTAATGCCAGCAGAGGGGAGGGCAGCAGGTACATAGACCCTTTCACTGCAGGGCCCAGGAGTCGTACGCTGTGCCCCTTGGAGGAGTTTGAAGGCAGGAGGCTGTTGCAAAGACAGACACGTTTCTTTGGGGGAAGTGGGTCCAGAGAGGCCATGGAGTTGGGACTGTCACACACAGCAATAGGGTGGGATACAGTGCTGCGTCGGAAATGGACATCAGGTGAAGACCACAGCCTCGCCCTCCTGCTCGGCTCTTCTGGGATGCCTGTGGTCCCCCAGGGCAGAGAGCAGAGGCGTCTCCTCTGGAGAAATTGACCCCAAAGTGAAGACTTAGAAATGCTGCCACGCGGGCATCTGCTGTCATAGCCGTGAGGGTGCTGGGCTGGGCTGCACTCAAACATGTGAGGCCCTGCGGTCGGTAGGCGTGTTCACTGCAGAGAACTGTGTCCTGGGGCTTGTTCTCACCTGTCGGTGGACTCAAGGTCTCCAGATCTTAGCATCTCCAACAGGAAGGACAGAGACCTGCCAAAAGAAGACAAAAAGCAGCAAAAGGCACTCAGCAGAATCCAACACAATGTGCAGAGCAGAAGAAAACCTAAAAAAAGAACCACCCTGGCACTCTTGACTCTGTCCCACTGTAAGAGAGTGAAGTCAGGTACGCTCTTGGTGAAGAAGGCAGTCACACCAGGAATGAGCAAGTAAGGATCCTGAAAGAACTCTTGGAATTAAAAACATTGTAGCTGAAATTTTAAAAAGTCAGCTGTGAGGTTTGGATGGTGAAGCAGAGCAAATGTCCCGGAAAGTGGAACAGAAATTGTTACAAATTGATGACAAGTGGGAGCAAAGAGGTAGGAAAAGTAGAAGATCTCAGAGTTCCAGAAAGAGGGATAAGACAGCGGGAGAAAGATACTGGAAGTCAGGATTTCCAGACTGGAGCTTGAGTTAAAGGCCCCCTCGTGCCTGAATGTGCCTCCAGGCACCACGAATGAGAGACCTGGCTGAAGCACTTAACTGTGAAATTTCAGACAAGATCGCAAAGCTTCCAGAGATAAGAATGGGCCACATTCAAGGGACGAGGAACCAAGACCTCAGACTTCTCAGCACAGCGCTGGCAGCTGGAAGATGGGAACAGTGCATTCAGGGTCCCCGCCTGGAATCCCATACCCAGCTCAGCCAGCCGTCCCGAGCGAGGTAGAATCAGACGCTTGTCATCAGGCTCCAGCTCATAGAGGGTGGGCTCTGCCGCCGTGCACGCGGACACCAAGGGGCACACGGCTAGAAGATTGGGTCCCTCCAGCCCCACGGAGACACGGGGAGACATTCGTGGGGCGCCGGGGGGCAGGGCACAACCCTCAGAGATTCATGGGGTGTGAGCGCAGCCCCTGCATTTGGCTGTGTGGGGAGTGTTTGCCAGGAATAATTATCTAGAGTCGGGCAAGGAATTGTTAATAGGCACATAAAACAGTGAGCGAGCAAGCAAAGGAAACACAGTCTCGTATGAGCGAGGAAGCGCTACCACTACACGCTGTACTTTGGATTAGACCGAGAATTGTGCCAGGACCGTGTGGGGGAGAGAAGCCTGCAGGAAGGAAGGCGGCTCAGTCAGAAGTCAGTAACCCATCAGAACGTACAGACGTGAAATAACAGTGTAAGCACGTCAGAAACTGGAGGGTAAGAGAAGAATCAGCAGGGCTTTGCTATGTTCACAGGAGTGGGTTGGGGAGGGGCGTGAGATTTCTGACCTCAGTCTTTTGACTCTTTTTTAAATTTATTTTTGACTGTGCTGATCGCCCTTGCTGCGTGCGGGCTTTCTCTAGTTGCGTTGAGCATGGGGGGCTCCTCTTCCTGGTGGCTCAGATTTAGTTGCCCCTTGGCTTGTGGAGTCTTCCCGGACCAGAAATCGAACCTGCGTCCCCTGCATCAGCAGGCGGGTTCTTAACCACTGGACCGCCAGGGAAATCCTCTCCTGACTTTTAAACCAGGTGTACACGTGTGATCTTTGGTAAAGAATAAAAATGAAAAGAACAGAATTCCAAAATTTCCCAGCCCCGGGATCCTGGCGCCTGGGGGTCCAGTTCCGACTGACTCCGACCGTGGCGTGCTGGTCCGTCCTGTCCCCAAGGGTTCTGGTGGGAATCTTGACGGGCTCTGCGCCAGCCATCCCCAGGGAGTTCCACCTGAACCCTCAGTGTTCTCCGCAGGTCAGAGTCACTGCCGCTGCCTCAGAGCCGCCTGGGAGCAGTTTCCCTGCCGTCAGCAGAAGCACGCCTGTGAGCCATTGACTCGCATCTGTTGACTTGAAAATGAGCTGCCGGAAAGCGTGTGGCTCGTGTTACTCCCGCCTGGCCAGTCCCGTGTATCCCTGGGTTGAAAGCCTGGCTCTCCTCCACCTCACCTTGAATTTGCTGGGCGGCGGGTTGGCCTCCTGGGCACCTCTCCCCAAGGGGATCAGACGCAGAGGGGTGCGGGGAGGGGGCTGAGGCCCGGCTTCACCCCCACCTGCTTTTGCCCATCCCGTCCGGGTGGCTGGCTGTGGCCCCCCCGTGCACCCCCAGGGGTGCTGGAGAGGCCGTCGGTGTAGGGCTGTGGTTCCCACCACTCCAGGGGTCGCTCTCCCCTCCCCAGCTCTGTGACCTTGGCCCGGAACCTGAACCCTGAGCTTCTTTATCCACCCAGGGGGTGCTTGTCAACCCTGCCTTGGCTGTGTCGGGCCTTGCCCCGGTGTCACCCATCAGCCCATCTTCGCGGGAAGGTGACCTGGCTTGGGGTGCAAGGAGACTGAGGTATTTCTGATGTGAGCGGTCCAGGTGAGCGGTGCCCGCAGGTGTTAGGGGATGTGACCTGGGGCGGCAGGAGGCAGGGGTCTAGCTTCTCCCTGGAGCCCAGAACAGGGCGCACCCTTGCCAACCACCTTGGTGTTAGTGCTGTGAGACCTGTGCTGGCCTCCTGGCCCCCCAGAACGATACCTGGGTTGTTCTGGGCCGCTGAGTTGGTGGTAATTGGTTACAGCTGCTGTAGAAACTAGTAACACGACACGGCCTTGCTCCCTGCCCACGTGAGCTGCCCCTCCGTCAGCTCCCCAGCGGTGCCCAGAGTGCTGCGTGCAGCTGGACAGGAAGCCCAGGGTGCCCGGTGTCCACGGGGCTAGGGAGACTTGGAGGGTCCAGGGAGGCCTCTGAGTGGTGGTCCAAAGCGCAAGTCCAAGGTGACTAGGCAGAAGGGCAGCCCGTAGCAGGCCTGGGCCCTGGGTGCTGGGTGCAGTGGGTGGTGGAGAAGGCTGGCTGCAGCACAGAGGGCCAGAGCCGGGGAGAGGAGGCCACAGGCTGAGCAGGACGGCGTCCCTGGACGTGAGAACAGCAGGCAGGGCCCAGGCCCAGGCTTCCTGGCCACGGTAGCCAGGAGAGTGGGTGGATGGGCTGGGCAGGGGGGACACCTCAGTGGCGGGACTTGGAGGTGCCAGTGGGCAGGGGAGGCACCAGGTGGAGAGCTTGCAGAGCCGGGCTGCCTGCAGGGCCTGCATTTGGACTTCGGTTGAGGGGCTTTGTCTGGACCCTGGTGGTGACTGCCTGGTAGAGTCATCATCCCCGGTCGCTCTTTTCCGTGTGGTTTGTTCATATCCGGCTGGCCTGGGGACACCAGGGGCTGTTGCCCGAGCTGATCCCGGGTCCCCCACTCCCCGTCCTCCCTGGTGCCCGGCAGGGGCATGGTGTGCCCTCCTGAGCTGGAGGGCCAAGTGGTGCCCCACCAGGAAATGGACTTACAGGGCTGCCCTGGAGAGGGGGCTGTGAGGGACAGGCTGCAGAGAGCTTCCTGTGGGCTCTAACGAGGCTGGCCTTCCGGCGCAGCTCCTTAATGGAGGCACTCATGGAGCCTGTGAAATTGCTGTGTTGATGTTAGACATACTAATGTGCAGGAATGGCCGTCTGGGTCATGCCTGTGGGGGTTCCTGGGGTGGGGGGGGAGCACTAAATGTAGATCCTGAAGAACTCCTTGGTGGTGGTGGTTTGGCCGCTCAGTCGTGGACTGTAGCCTGCCAGGCTCCTCTGTCCATGAGATTTCCCAGGCACGAATACTGGAGTGGGTTGCCATTTCCTCCTCCAGGGAATATTCCCAACCCAGCAATCAAACTCACATCTCCTGCACTGCAGGCAGATTCTTTACCATTGAACCACCAGGGAAGCCTGAAGACCTCCTTGGGAGGAAACTGCTCACGGTCTGATTTCTAAGGGTAACCCCCCAGTTCCCACCCCCACTCTCCCCGCCTGCCCCACCCAAGTGCAGCTGTCTTGAGCTGCTGGGTGGTTGGGCCTCGGCAGGAGGAATAGGCGGATGGGAGCCACACACTGGCGCTGTGACCTTGGGCCATTAGGCCTCAGGAACCTCACCTCTAAATGGGGTGGTGGTCCCCACGTCTCAGGCTGGAGGGCGGCCACAGCCACGGGGCAGACTCCTTTGGCGTCTCGCTCACTGTGCTCAGCGTCGTGTCTGGACCCGGCCCTGCCGGGTGCTGCCGCCCTTTGTGGCTCCCGTCGTCCGAGTCTCGGGGCTGATTCATTCATCCCGCTGCTCACTGACGCTTCCGCTGTTCCCAAGGTTTGCTCCTCTGAGGAGCGCTGCAGGGCTGTCCTGGTCTGTGTCTCTCAGCGTGGTCCTGGCTGCTGCTGTTCCTCAGTTGCCCAGTCGTGTCTGACTTTTTGCGATCCCATGGACTGCAGCACGCCAGGCCTCTCTGTCCGTCACCATCTCCCAGGGTTTGCCCAAGTCCATGTCCATTGCATCGGTGATGCCATCTCATCCCCTGATGCCCTCTTCTCCTTCTGCCCTCAATCTTTCCCAGCGTCAGGGACTTTTCCAGTGAACCAGCTGTTCAGCATCAGATGGCCAAAATACTGGAGTTTCAACTTCAGCATCAGTCCTTCCAATGAGTATTCAGGGTTGATGTCCCTTAAGATTAACTGGTTGGATCTCCTTGCTGTCCAAAGGACTCTCAAGAGTCTTCTCCAGCACCACAGTTTGAAGGCATCAGTTCTTCAGCGCTCTGCCTTCTCTGCAGTCCATCTCTCATAACCTAGGTGACCACCGGGAAGACCACAGCCTCAACCACAGGGCCTTTGTTGGAGAGCAACGTCTCTGCTTTTCCAGCACGCTGTCTAGGTTTGGCGTGGTTTCCCGACCAAGAAGCACATGTCTTCTGATTTCTTGGCTGCAGTCACCATCCGTGGTGATTTTGGAGCCCAAGAAGAGGAGATCTGTCACTGCTTCCGCCTTTTGCTCCTCTGAGTAACTGTGGGGCTGTTCCGGTCCATGTCTCTCGGTGTTGTCCTGGTACATGTCTCGTTACAGGTCAGACACGTGTTTTGCTTTAGTAGATACCAGCAGATGTGGTTTTCATTGTAAATAATTGACTGGCCAGTCATTCCCCTGGACCCTTATCACTCCTGGGTAAATGGAAATTCAGGTTCTGGAAGCCCAGGACTGATATCATGTGCTCATCACAGTCCTCGGGTCCCTGGGGGAGGCAGGCACCGCACGTCCTGTTCACCCCTCATGGCGGCCTCGAGAAATCTCCTGTCTGCATTTGGTGCTGGCAAGACAGGAGCTCAGAAAGGCCGGCTCAGCCACAGTCACCTCGAGAGGTGGCATCGAGGCGGCCAGTCTTCCTCCATTTGACTCAGGACACTGCCAAGACCTCCCCACAAAACCTGCAACCCTTCAGCCCTTTCCTGGGGTGGTCGGTGCTCCCCTGAGAGTAGGGCTGGCCCTTGGGCTTCCTTCCAGGCGCCCCCTCACCAGCTTCTCTCCCTCCAGGCACCAGCTTGCTGCAGGAAGTGGTCTACTTGGTGAGCCAGGGGGCCGACCCTGATGAGATCGGCTTGATGAACATCGACGAGCAGCTCCCGGTCCTGGAGTACCCGCAACCAGGCCTGGACATCATCAAGGTGGGCTCGGGGCAGGCATCACAGCCTACGTGAGCCCCTTGGGGGCCTTCCTGTGGTTGCTCCCAAGGGGTTCCTGGCCCCTTTGGTTAGAAGGAAAACAGCGAGCTCCTGGGGTCCCAGGTGGCTGGCAGGGAGAGACTGCCAGCCTGAGCTGGTGACGGTGACCCTGGAACTGAACCAGAGGGTGACAGGGGGTGACTTCGAGGAGGAAAGGCGGCAGCTGCCGGGAGTAGGGGGGAAGGTGGGGTGAGGGGCCTCCTCCTGTGGTTCATCCTGCCTGTTGTGGGGACTGTGTAGGATGTGTTTGCATCATAAATACTTGGTACCAAGAGTGAAACAAACATCCCCGAGTCCCGTCCGGCCCACCGCTCATGTTACCTGGGTTTTTTCTCTGCACTCTCCCCACTCTCCCCTCCGCCACCTCTCAGTTCAGGCCTCACTTCCCGCGTAGTCCCTCCCTGTCCATTCTCCTGTGAGATGGGCATTCTGAAGCTCTGAGAGGTCAGTGTTCGCATTGCCGCTGGCCAAGCCCCCCTGTGGAGCTGGGTGGGCGTCTGCTGCTGCTGCCCTGCTCCTGGCCTTGGGGTCCCACCCAGAACTGAGCTGACCCTGTGACGTCAGAGCCCTTGCAGCACTTAGAGCCCACAGGACAGGAAAACCAAGGGTCCTAGTGGTCGAACGGTGGCCCCTCCGGACAGGAGCAACATGGACAGGCTAGGGCCTGTTGGCAGGGACCCCTGAGTCAGGGCCTGGGGGCGGAGCGCTGGCCGATGGAGGGGCCAGGGGTGGCCAGGAGCAGCGGGGAACCCTGCGCTGAGACCACTGCAGAGCCCAGCAGCCCCCCTCCCTGTGCTTCTGTTTCCTCCGTGGCCCTTCATGGCCCGTCCTGCGGCCGCTCTTGGCCACTCCAGTCTGCAGCCCACCCTTGTGTCCTCTGAGCAGACCCCTGCTGGTACACCTAGACTCAGGCTGTTGGTACCTGTGTCTGGCTCATGTCTGCCCCCCAGGGTCCAGCCTGGGCAGGGCTGGGGGTTGTATCTCAGGGAGACGTTTCTGGGGCAGGGGTGCTGGTCCTGACTCGTCCGAGGCCCCATTGGGCCTGGGCTGGTCAGAAAGTCTGCCTGTCCTCCTCTGACCGCCTCCCCTCTCTGCCTGCCACAGGAGTTGACATCTCCCCGCCTCATCAAAAGCCACCTCCCCTACCGCTTCCTGCCCTCCGACCTCCACAACGGCGATTCCAAGGTAACCCTGGCTCCCCACTGCTCCCAGCCGCTCCCCACTCCTGGAACCAGGGACACATGTGCCAGTCCAAGCTGTGGTCTGTCAGAGGCACGAGTTCCCGGAGAACCTCGGTGGGGTGGGATCCCCGGAGAGATGTCCTTGAGCCTTGTCGCTAGTGTTTTATATCCATGTTGCTTATCTGGGTTCTTCCTCACAGTTGAACTTGACCAGCCAGGGCTCAGCCTCTTCCTGTTTAAGACTTAAGGACTCACGGCTGCTTTCATTGTCTCTGCTTTTTTCTGTTTTCTCACTGCATGAGATGTTTGAGGTCTATAGTTCTCATCACCAGGAGGGTCAGGACCATAATTTTTCTGTCTTCTGCTGATTTTAAAGTAGTGCTGGAGACACCGCAGCGTTCATAGCAGCCCAGTGTCCAATCGCCAGGCTGCGGAAGCACCCTCAGCACCCGTCACCAGATGAATGGGTATGAGAGGTCTGGTAGATGTGTACAGTGGAAAACCATTCAGCCGTAAAAAGAGAAGGGTGTTCTGGCATTTGCAGCAGGGGGGCTGGACTTGGGCGGCATTATGCCAAGTCAGGCAGAGAAGGGCAAACACTGCTTGGTATCATGTTATATGGTTCTTTCAGTGGAATCTGAAAAACTGCAACAAACTAGTGAATGTAATAAAAGCGACCAGACTCAAAGATAAAAAGAAAACCAGTGGTTACCAGTGGGGAGAGGGAAGCGGGCAGGGCAAGATAGGAATGGGGACTAAGGGATACAAACTGTTACATAAAATGGACAAGAACTCGGGCAAACTCTGGGAGATGGTGAGGGACAGGGAGGCCTGGCGTGCCGCAGTCCATGGGGTCGCAAAGAGTCGGACACGACTGAGCGAGTGAACAACAGCAACAACGTGTATAAAACGAGCTACGGGGGTATATTGTACATCGCGAGGAATATAGCAGATATCTTATGTAAAAGGAGTGTACTCTTTACAAATTTTGAATCACTGTATTTTATACATGTGACATATAATACTGTATATCAACTATCAGTTCAGTCACTCAGTTGTGTCTGACTCTTTATGACCCCATAGACTGCAGCACACCAGGCCTCCCTGTTCATCACAAATTCCCAGAGCTTGCTCAAACTCATGTCCGTTGAGTCGGTGATGCCATCCAACCATCTCAGCCTCTGTCGGCCCCTTCTCCTCCCGCCTTCAGTCTTTCCCAGCATCAGGGTCTTTTCCAAGGAGTCAGCTCTTCGCATCAGGTGGCCAGAGTATTGGAGCTTCAGCTTCAGCATCAGTCCTTCCAGTGAATATTCAGGACTGATTTTCTTAATGATTGACTGGTTTGATCTCCTTGCAGTTCAAGGGACTCTCAAGAGTCTTCTCTAAAGGATCAACTATAGTTTAAAAAAACAAGTAGTGCTAGAGGACAGAAGTGTGATCAAACACGAAAGTGATTGTCCTAGCTGACGCTGTTGTGTGGACAGGAGTGCAGCTCTGCTGAGACAGAGCAACGGTGAGAAGGCACTTGGTCCTGGCGTGTGAAGGGCTGACCTCACCATGGGTAATGGGCTAGGAGAGTAGCTTGTAGGTCAGCAGAGCCTGCTCAGGGCGGCCTTCCTGGGCCAGAGGATCACAGACTAACCTCCCCCGTCTGCCCGCCTGTGCCTCCTCCTCCCCCTGCCCACCCCCCCACCGCAGGTCATCTACATGGCCCGGAACCCCAAGGACCTGGTGGTGTCTTATTACCAGTTCCACCGCTCGCTGCGGACCATGAGCTACCGAGGCACGTTCCAGGAGTTCTGCCGGAGGTTCATGAACGACAAGTGTGAGTGTCTGTGTGTGATGTTCCCGCAGGGGTGCTTCCCATCACCCCAGGACTGTGATAACCGCAGGGCTGGCCTGCTTCCCTGCTGGTGGGCAGTGGAGCTTGGGCTGAGGGAGGTCAGGAAGCTTGTGCCAGGCCGAGCGGGCATTCAATGCCGAAGCCCATCTCTCTCCCCATACCCTTGGGGTTCTGAGAAGTCTCCCAGTTTAAAGCATCTGTATCCCTGCCTGGATTCCAAGCTGTGGGAACAGTGGCCTAGATCCCCCTGTTATTGGTGCCTGAGGCCAGTGTGGAGGCTGCGGCTTCGTGTGAGGGCCCCAGGCCTTCAGCTGGACTTGAGGGTCAGACGTGGCCGCCAGCCCCAGGCCAGTGTGGCAGGTGGGGTTCACTCCGAGTGAGGGACGGGACAGTGCTCTAGGCAGGAATCACGTTCCAAGGGGAGAGGCTTCGGCAGGGGCCGAGCCTGCCAGGGCCCCTCCGTCCATGTCTGCCCTCCCTGGGGAGGAGCAGACCAGGGAGGGAGCTGTCCCCTTGGCCGTGGTGTTGATTCTGTTCCCCTACCTGCCAACCCTGGCTTCTCTGTTCACCCTGCTGCTTAAGACTTTGTGCTCAGGAGAGTTTTGAAATGAATTAAGTCTGTCTGGAGACTCTCCTGCAAATACACTTGCTGTTTTATTTCCCAGCTTGGGGAACCCTCAGCCTGGTTGTCCATTTGTTGTCCAGCCCAGGCAGGGCAGGAGTTCTGCAATGAGATTACGTGGCAAGAGCATGATAAAGCGCATAGAGGCAGTACAGGAGCGCAGCACCCCAAGTTTACATGGGACCTGGGACGGCTGAATTGGAGCCTGGCTGAAGACCAGACCTCCTGAGTGAGCTCCCCACTGTGCCCGAGGCCCTTTCATTCCTGCCCTTGCGTCTCTGCTTCAGCCCAGCCTGGGGAGGAGGGACCCCGGATGGGAAGGGACAAGTGTAGGTGGCCTCAGCAGTTGTGCCTTAAGGCCCTGGGAACCTGCTGAAGGCCTCTGTTCAACCTCCCTTCCGCCCAGCCCATCAGCTGGCTCGGGCCCCTCCTGGTCTGTCAGGTATTTGGTTCCCAAAGCTGTGTTTTAAGTCCTGGTTTGCGTTGCTGCCTTTAAAGCAGCCGCCAGCATGGGAACACCACCACTGCAAACAGTGGGTGTCCACTGCGTTCACACTGCCCCACGGTACAGACCTTAAAAGCCCCCTGCTCAGGCCGGAGGAGTTAAAAGTTATTCAGCACAGGCCCCTCCACCTTGTGAAGGTCACGGCACTGCCCAGCACTGACGTTCAAGGCTGCACACGCTTGCTGTGGTCCCCCACAGCCCCTGCACCTGAGCACCTGGTCCGGTTTATTTCCTGCTCTGAGGAGGCTTGCCTTCCCTGTCCAAGGTGCTGAAGAGCTTGAGTGCCGTGCAGAAGAGGCAGTGAAACTTGCTGTCCGTCCACTGACAGTCTGGGCGCGCTGCCCCGAGGCCTGTGTCAGGGGTTGTGACGCACACACTGCAAGGCAGGGGTGGGGGGGTGGTGGTGCCTGGGCCCGAGTGCCAGGGGACAGGAGCAGGGTGGAGGAGTGCCTGCATTCCCTGTCTTCTCGGCCTCCCTGTCCCCGAGTCCCCCCCCCCCCACCGCCCCATCCTCAGGCCCTGGTTGTCTGTCTGCGAGTGTTCTCTGGGAGGGTGGGAGTGTTCTGGTCTCCATGTCCATGCCCAGTGGACTGCTCAGGCCCAGGATGCCGGTCTGTGTGCCAGCTGTGGGCCCAGACTTGGGAGCGTCTGCTCGGGGCCCCCAGGGTTACCAGCCTGCCAGCGAGTTGGTCAGGTCCCTTCCTTCTCTGGACTCGCCCCCATGCTGAAGATCGGGAAGGCTGGCCTGGCCCTCATGTCCTGCCCTGTGTGTGGGTCTCCTCCTGGTGTGGGAGGAGCGGGGATGTGCCAGGCCGACGGGAGGGTGCGAGACCTGGAGCCTGAAACCTTGGCCGTGGGGGGGCCAGGCCAGGAGGGCCAGGGCTCAACCAGTAGCGGGCCTAGTGAGGCCTTTGGCTGTAGCCTGCACTGTTGATTCATTTCTGCCCACTCAACCCCCATCCCCTTCCAGAGCGCCCCCTTCCTTCTCCATAAATGGCCTGAAGAGGGCCTTCTGCTCTGTTCCACCCCCACCACCAATGCTCCCTTGACCAATACCTCCACTCCCAGGACCCACGTCGGACTGTGGGCCTAGGCTGCTGCTGCGCTGAGCCCTGCTGGTGGGATGGCAGACTGCTGATGGATTGGGCTGGTGGGGTCGGGGTCCCCATTTCCCAGCCTTGGTCACGCGTGTACTCATGGCTTTGCCACTCGGTGGACTTCAGTAGTACACATGGGACCCCCAGTGCCTCCCACCAGAGAGGACACACAGCGATGCCCCCACTGGTCCCCAGGGGCCGAGACCTGTATCTGCTTCTCTTGGGGCGGCAACCCAGCGGTAGGGGGTGGCAGGGCACAGGTTCTGTAGTCATGCCGTTCACGGAGGAGGAGGTGCAGACAGGTTCAGGGCCTGCTCCGTCTCATGGCCAGTGAGGGTGTGAGAGGCTGGCTGCCTCTGATCCAAGTCCTCGTCCTCTGCCCCCCTGCCTGGCCTCCGTCTGATGGTGCCGTCTGCCTCTGACCCCCTCCACCCGTGCCCCCCCGCTTCTCTGAGGCCCCTTTGCAGCGCCCTGCCCTGCTTCCTGCCCAGCCCTCATGGATCGCTTCAAGCTTGCCTGGTGTGGGAGGCGCCTGCCCCAGGCCTTGGGGCTCCCTCCCAGTGCTGGTCACTCCCATGTGGCCGTCACCAGTGTCCTTGGGCTTTGCTGTCAGGGCGGGAGCTCCTCTGGCCTTGGGCCATGCGTCGTGTCCTAGGGTTCGGGAGGTGGATGGGCACTCAGCTAAGTGAGGGCCCTGGCAGTGTGGCCACTCCTCTTGACTGGCCTCTGTTGTCCAGCTGGACCTGCTTCTCAAGGCTCCACTGGCCCAGGGGCCCCCACGTTCTCTGGCCGAGACCTCCCTCTAGTCCACATGGAAGCCCCCTTGGAAGCTGCCCTCACAGTGGGGGGCATCAGTGTGAACCCGTGGTCACGAGAACCCATAGTTTTTATGAAGAATGCTGTGAAGAGGCCTGGCCACACTGGCTGGTACATGGGTCCCCCTGTGGCCGTGGGACCCCAGCCCTAGGCCACAGCCCGGAGGGTCATGGGACACGCCGGCTGTGGTGCAGGTGTGAGCTCGTGTGTCGGGACAGCCCGTTGCCCCTCTTCACACTGTGCCTCCCGGTCCTGCCTGTGTCTGGCCCCATGTCAGCTCCGTCCTCCCCGACTGCAGACCGACTGGCCCTGGGCCCAGCTCCTCTAGGTGGCCCTCTCTTGCATTCACCACGGGTTTGAGAAGCTCCTGGAGCTGGCACCTGCGCACCCGGGGGACGGAGGCCTCCCCGCTCAGGGTCGGGCCTTGGGCGTCTGGGAGGTGGGGCGAAGGCTGGCAGGTGGGAGCGGTGGGGCAGGCGGCCAGGGGACGTGCGGCTGCCTGAGGAGCTGGAGCTGCGTCGCAGGTGCTGGGCAGAGGAGCGAGCCGCCGTCCACGCGCCCGTCCCTCCTGTGACCTCTCCTGTCCCCTTGTGTCCACAGTGGGCTATGGCTCCTGGTTTGAGCACGTGCAGGAGTTCTGGGAGCACCACATGGACTCGAACGTGCTATTCCTCAAGTACGAAGACATGCACCGGGTGAGTGCCTGGGGGTGGGCGCCTCAGGGTGAGTGCCTCAGGGGTGTGTCCTGAGGGGGCGTGTCCTGAGGGGTGAGTGCCTCGGGGGTGTGTCCTGAGGGGCGTGTCCTGAGGGGGCATGTCCTGAGGGGTGGGTGCATCAGGGGTGTGTCCTGAGGGGCATGTCCTGAGGGGTGGGTGCCTCGGGGGTGTGTTCTGAGGGGGTGGGTGCCTAGGGGGTGTGTCCTGAGGGGCGTGTCCTGAGGGCTGTGTGCCCTGGTGGTTAGGTGCCAAGGGGCAGGGGTGATGCTCCAGGCTCCAGGCTCTGTCCCACAGTGGAGCCCTCAGGGAGGGTGGGGCCTGCAGTGCCTGGTCATCAGGGGTGCGTCTTGGACCTCAGGGTTCCAGGTGGGCCCAGAGCCCCTGACAGGGCTTCACCTCCGGCCCATGCAGGCCCCCAGGCCCTTGCTCTGGCCTGGGCCGTGTGCAACTCCCGAGTTAGGGGTGGCCTGCAGTGCTTCTGAAAGGCCTGTTTAGTTTTCTGCTTCGACGGTGGTGGAGCACTGCTGAGGTCCAGTCCCGGTGGATCCAGGGAATTCGAAGCAGGGACGGCGTTGGCAAACTGGATACAAACAGTTCAGTTCAGTCTCTCAGTTGTGTCTGACTCTTTGAGACCCCATGAATCACAGCACGCCAGACTTCCCTGTCCATCACCAACTCCCGGAGTTCACCCAGACTCACGTCCATCAAGCCATCCAGCCATCTCATCCTCTGTTGTCCCCTTCTCCTTCTGCCCCCAATCCCTCCCAGCATCAGAGTCTTTTCCAATGAGTCAACTCTTCACGTGAGCTGGCCCAAGTACTGGAGTTTCAGCTTCAGCATCATTCCTTCCAAAGGAATCCCAGGGCTGATCTCCTTCAGGATGGACTGGTTGGATCTCCTTGCAGTCCAAGGGACTCTCAAGAGTCTTCTCCAACACCACAGTTCAAAAGCATCCATTCTTCAGTACTCAGCCTTCTTCACAGTCCAACTCTCACATCCATACATGACCACAGGGAAAACCATAGCCTTGACTAGACGAACCGTTGTTGGCAAAGTAATGTCTCTGCTTTTCAATATGCTATCTAGGTTGGTCATAATTTTCCTTCCAAGGAGTAAGCGTTTTTTAATTTCATGGCTACGGTCACCATCTGCAGTGATTTTGGAGCCCAGAAAAATAAAGTCTGACACTGTTTCCACTGTTTCCCCATCTATTTCCCATGAAGTGATGGGACCAGATGCCATGATTTTCTTTTTCTGAATATTGAGCTTTAAGCCAACTTTTCCACTCTCCACTTTCACTTTCATCAAGAGGGTTTTTAGTTCCTCTTCACTTTCTGCCATAAAGGTGGTGTCATCTGCATGTCTGAGGTTATTGATATTTCTCCCGGCAGTCTTGATTCCAGCTTGTGTTTCTTTCAGTCCAGCATTTCTCATGATGTACTCTGCATATAAGTTAAATAAGCAGGGTGACAATATACAGCCTTGACATACTCCTTTTCCTATTTGGAACCAGTCTGTTGTTCCATGTCCAGTTCTAACTGTTGCTTCCTGACGTGCATACAAATTTCTCAAGAGGCAGATCAGGTGGTCTGGTATTCCCATCTCTTGAAGAATTTCCCACAGTTTATTGTGATCCACACAGTCAAAGGCTTCGGCATAGTCAAGAAAGCCGAAATAGATGTTTTTCTGGAACTCTCGTGCTTTTTCCATGATCCAGCGGATGTTGGCAATTTGATCTCTGGTTCCTCTGCCTTTTCTAAAACCAGCTTGAACATCAGGAAGTTCATGGTTCACATATAGCTGAAGCCTGGCTTAGAGAATTTTGAGCATTACTTTACTAGCGTGTGAGATCAGTGCAATTGTGTGGTAGTTTGAGCATTCTTTGCATTGCCTTTCTTTGGGATTGGAATGAAAACTGACCTTTTCCAGTCCTGTGACTATTGCTGAGTTTTCCAAATTTGCTGGCATATTGAGTGCGGCACTTTCACAGCATCATCTTTCAGGATTTGAAATAGCTCAACTGGAATTTCATCACCTCCACTGGCTTTGTTCATAGTGATGCTTTCTAAGCCCCACTTGACTCCACATTCCAGGATGTCTGGCTCTAAGTGAGTGATCACACCATCGTGATTATCTGGGTCATGAAGATCTTTTTTGTACAGTTCTTCTGTGTATTCTTGCCATCTCTTCTTAATATCTTCTGCTTCTGTTAGGTCCATACCATTTCTGTCCTTTATCGAGCCCATCTTTGCACAAAATGTTCCCTTGGTATCTCTAATTTTCTTGAAGAGATCTCTAATCTTTCCCATTCTGTTGTTTTCCTCTATTTCTTTGCATTGATCGCTGAGGAAGGCTTTCTTATCTCTTCTTGCTATTCTTTGGAACTCTGCATTCAGATGCTTATATCTTTCCTTTGCTCCTTTGTTTTTCACTTCTCTTCTTTTCACAGCTATTTGTAAGGCTTCCCCAGACAGCCATTTTGCTCTTCTGCATTTCTTTTCCATGGGGATGGTCTTGATCCCTGTCTCCTGTACAATGTCACGAACCTCATTCCATAGTTCATCAGGCACTCTATCTATCAGATCTAGCCCCTTAAATCTATTTCTCACTTCCACTATATAATCATAAGGGATTTGATTTAGGTCATACCTGAGTGGTCTAGTGGTTTTCCCTACTTTCTTCTATTTAAGTCTGAATTTGGCAATAAGGAGTTCATGATCTGAGCCACAGTCAGCTCCTGGTCTTGTTTTTGCTGACTGTATAGAGCTTCTCCATCTTTGGCTGCAAAGAATATAATCAGTGTGATTTTGGTGTTGACCATCTGGTGATGTCCATGTATAGAGTCTTCTCTTGTGTTGTTGAAAGAGGGTGTTTGTTATGACCAGTGCATTTTCTTGGCAAAACTCTATTAGTCTTTGCCCTGCTTCATTCCGTATTCCAAGGCCAAATTTGCCTGTTACTCCAGGTGTTTCTTGACTTCCTACTTTTGCATTCCAGTCCCCTATAATGAAAAGGACATCTTTTTTGGGTGTTAGTTCTAAAAGGTCTTGTAGGTCTTCATCAGATCAGATCAGATCAGATCAGTCGCTCAGTCATGTCGGACTCTTTGCGACCCCATGAATCACAGCACGCTAGGCCTCCCTGTCCATCACCAACTCCCGGAGTTCGCTCAGCCTCATGTCCATCGAGTCAGTGATGCCATCCAGCCATCTCATCCTCTGTCGTCCCCTTCTCCTCTTGCCCCCAATCCCTCCCAGCATCAGAGTCTTTTCCAATGAGTCAACTCTTCGCGTGAGGTGGCCAAAGTACTGGCGTTTCAGCTTTAGCATCATTCCTTCCAAAGGAATCCCAGGGCTGATCTCCTTCAGGATGGACTGGTTGGATCTCCTTGCAGTCCAAGGGACTCTCAAGAGTCTTCTCCAACACCACAGTTCAAAAGCATCAATTCTTCGGTACTCAGCCTTCTTCACAGTCCAACTCTCACATCCATACATGACCACAGGGAAAACCATAGCCTTGACTAGACGAACCGTTGTTGGCAAAGTAATGTCTCTGCTTTTGAATATGCTATCTAGGTTGGTCATAACTTTCCTTCCAAGGAGTAAGCGTCTTTTAATTTCATGGCTGCAGTCACCATCTGCAGTGATTTTGGAGCCCAGAAAAATAAAGTCTGACACTGTCTCCACTGTTTCCCCATGTATTTCCCATGAAGTGATGGGACCAGATGCCATGATCTTCTTTTTCTGAATGTTGAGCTTTAAGCCAACTTTTTCACTCTCCACTTTCACTTTCATCAAGAGGGTTTTTAGTTCCTCTTCACTTTCTGCCATAAGGGTGGTGTCATCTGCATATCTGAGGTTATTGATATTTCTCCCGGCAGTCTTGATTCCAGCTTGTGTTTCTTCCAGCCCAGCGTTTCTCATGATGTACTCTGCATATAAGTTAAATAAGCAGGGTGACAATATACAGCCTTGACATACTCCTTTTCCTATTTGGAACCAGTCTGTTGTTCCATGTCCAGTTCTAACTGTTGCTTCCTGACGTGCATACAAATTTCTCAAGAGGCAGATCAGGTGGTCTGGTATTCCCATCTCTTGAAGAATTTCCCACAGTTTATTGTGATCCACACAGTCAAAGGCTTCGGCATAGTCAAGAAAGCCGAAATAGATGTTTTTCTGGAACTCTCGTGCTTTTTCCATGATCCAGCGGATGTTGGCAATTTGATCTCTGGTTCCTCTGCCTTTTCTAAAACCAGCTTGAACATCAGGAAGTTCACGGTTCACATAGAACCGTTCAACTTCAGCTTCTTCAGCATTACTGGTTGGGGCATAGACTTGGATTACTGTGATATTGAATGGTTTGCCTTGGAAATGAAGAGAGATCATTCTGTCGTTTTTGAGATTGCATCCAAGTACTGCATTTCGGACTCTCTTGTTGACCATGATGGCTACTCCATTTCTTCTGAGGGATTCCTGCCCGCAGTAGTAGATATAATGGTCATCTGAGTTAAATTCACCCATTCCAGTCCATTTAAGTTCACTGATTCCTAGAATGTCGACATTCACTCTTGCCATCTCTTGTTTGACCACTTCCAATTTGCCTTGATTCATGGACCTGATATTCCAGGTTCCTATGCAATATTGCTCTTTACAGCATCGGACCTTGCTTCTATCACCAGTCACATCCACAGCTGGGTATTCTTTTTGCTTTGGCTCCATTCCTTCGTTCTTTCTGGAGTTATTTCTCCACTGATCTCCAGTAGCATATTGGGCACCTACTGACCTGGGGAGTTCCTCTTTCAGTATCCTATCATTTTGCCTTTTCATACTGTTCATGGGGTTCTCAAGGCAAGAATACTGAAGTGGTTGCCATTCCCTTCTCCAGTGGACCACATTCTGTCAGATCTCTCCACCATGACCCGCCCGTCTTGGGTTTCCCCATGGGCATGGCTTAGTTTCATTGAGTTAGACAAGGCTGTGGTCCTATTGTGATTAGATTGACTAGTTTTCTGTGAATATGGTTTCAGTGTGTCTGCCCTCTGATGCCCTCTTGCGACACTACCGTCTTACTTGGGTTTCTCTTACCTTGGGCGTGGGGTATCTCTTCACGGCTGCTCCAGCAAAGCGCAGCCACTGCTCCTTACCTTGGACGAGGGGTATCTCCTCACCGCCTCCCTTCCTGACCTTCAACGTGGGATAGCTTCTCTAGGCCCTCCTGCTACTGGATACAATAGCTTTAATTAAATATTAATTAGAGACATAAAGAGTAATAGAATAAGGATAGCTCAGTGAGAAAATTTAGTGGAGAAAAGAGGCTGAATAATTCAGCCAGAAGGCGAGAGAAAGAACGACATGGGGAGACCAAGCTTCAGTGAACAAGGCCCGCACTTTATTTTCCAAAGTAGTTTTTATACCTTAAGTTATGCATAGAGGATAATGGGGGAAGGGGTAGAGTCATGCAGTAAGCCAGGCTTTCTTCCTGCAAACTTATCATATGCAAAAGTTTAGGTGATTTGCATCATCTTCTGGCCCAGAGGCCTGTTAACATTTTAAGACCCTTTCTTAAGAAAACTTATTTTTCTCTAAAGGTGATTAGTCAGGCACCACCCTCCAAAAGCATTAGATAAAGTTGCATTCCTATAGGGCAAAGATGTGGTGGGCTATAACAAGAAAAAGAATTAACTCAAGGGTCCAAGATTACAAACATTAAAGCTACTACTTACACCAATTATATTAATCAATACACTGCCAGGGACACAGCAGGTAAGGGATATGGAGACTTAGCAGCAAACATTGGCCCAACAAGTGAAAAACCCTTCACCAATATAGTTTCTAATCAATCTTTTAACTGCTCAAAGGAATCTGTATTTAGACAGTTTAGAACATCTCATGCCTCTCACGGTTGGGAGGCTGTGAATAATCACATGTGGCGGGAAGAACTTATTCAGGCAGGCTAGAGGACTTCCAAAGGATTTTGTAGGTTAAAACACTCTTATCATGCCCAGGAACTTTATTAACTGGAGCTGTAAGTTAACTCTTTTTCAGAGAGAGGTGGTGGGGGACAGCCCCCTGTAAAGTCAGAGGTGTAGGTGAGAGCACAAAGCAGTAAAGTAGGCAGACTCTGGTTTTGGGGGTAGATGCTCGAGAATCTCCAAGGGGCTCCTGAGGCTCGATCCCGCCTTTGCATATGCCGAGCCTCCTTCCTCATGACCTTTGCCACAGGCGGAGTTCCTCACTCTGGCTCCCGGCAGAGCACCACCCAGCACCCTGTCCGAGGTGAGGGGACCAGCTCGGGGCAAAGGCCGAGGTGGCTGAGTCTGCATTTCTCATCCAGGCTGTCTGTCTGTGGGGGGGCGGGGGGCTGGTTTGCAGGCTGCTGACCACCTGGTGGGTGTGTGCTGGTGTCTGGCCTCTGCTCCCCTTGGTGAGCTCCCCTGCTCCCTGGGGTGTGTTCTTGGCAGCGTGTCCACCGTCGCATGTTTGTCCATCCACTCAGGGCTTCGGGCATTCGGGCTGTTCCCATTCTGGGTAACTGAGCAGAGTGCTGTGGGTGTTCCTGTGTCTGGGTGGACACGAGTTGTCTTTTCATCTTTTTTTCCCTCCACCCCTGTTCTGGGATGGGGGGGCACGGGGCTCCATGGCAGGGTGGGATGAGGAGGAGCCCGCCCATCCAGCTGCAGACGCACCTGCAGGGCGCGGTGCCAGCTGGCAGGTTGCTCCCAGCGCCTCGGTTTTATGAGTCACTTAGTATTTCATCCCGAGGGAGCAGGGCGTGCAGTTTACAGAAAACGTCAGAGCTGAAACACAGCCCTGTGCCCCGCTTCTCCAGACTCGCCGCGAGGCTGTGTCTGCCTTGCAGGCCTGTGGGAGAGGAGACAGCCTCTAGCGTTCTCCTCACGTGACCCAGCCACTGCCGGCCGGTGTTTGGTCTGCTGACAGACAGCCCAGGCTATGGGCAGGACGCTGGGCACGGCGACGCTGGGGCGGAGACCGCTGCGGGCTTCAGTGTTTCCTGGGGCGGGGCATGGCTGCGGAGGGGCGGGGCTGTGTGGGAGCAGGTGGGCAGGGCCCCTCGGAGACGGTGAGGCAGCGGCAGCTGTGCCGTCAGCGGTGCCGGGGCGCCGGGGCCCAGAGACGGCTTCACGTCACCGAATCTTCGCAGCGAGCCAGGTGCCCTGCCCCCCTAGGTGGGCTGGCCCTGGGGCCTCCGGGGCCCCCGGGGCCTCCTCAAGGCTCTCCCGAGCGCCGTCTGGGTTCCAGCTGATGGTGGGGAAGGAAGGGGAGAGCGAGCTGGTCCTGCCCCTGGCACAGCGCCCAAGCGCCTTCCTTTACTGCTTGCTGCTGCTGGACATGGCCGCCGCTACGTCAAGGCCTCACATCTGCTTCCAGACTCCTAGAGGGCCGGGGCGGGAGCTGAGCCCCCTTGGGCAGTCTCTCAACCCGGATCCTTATTTCTTGATGATGATGGCGTCCGATTTGTCTCGAGGACTTGAGTCAGGCCGTGGATAAAAGGTCCCCAGAGTGGTGTTCCACAAAGGCGCCGCCTCTGATGGGCTCCCGCGTCTCTGCTCTTGTCTTCCAGGACCTGGTGACCTTGGTGGAGCAGCTGGCCAGGTTCCTGGGGGTGTCCTGCGACAAGGCACAGCTGGAGTCGCTGACCGAGCACTGCCACCAGCTGCTGGACCAGTGCTGCAACGCCGAGGCCCTACCCGTGGGCCGGGGTACGTGCCCGCCCGGCCCCGGGCCCCCGCCCCCCCCGCCGGCATCCTCATGCTTTCCGGATGCCTATTCTCCCCCCGGCCCCGAGTCATGCTTCAGCTTCATATCTCCAGAGCCTTCTGCTCCCCAGGGTGGGGGGCAAGAAGGTAACCCAAAATGGGCCACTGAGGATCCTGGAAGCCCCCGCTGGAGTCGGCCTGTGGCCCTGCACAGGGTGTGGAGTTCACGGGGGGGTGGCTGCTGGGGGGGGCATGTCTCAGGTTCTTTGGGGAAGAGGTTTTCAGGCAGACACCTCCTCAGATGGCCCCCACCCTGGCGATGGGTTTGGGGCTGTGGAGTTGAGGAGCACAGAGTGTGCACACGGCTTCCTCGAGCTCCAGCTGGCTCGAGGGGTCCGTGTGAGCAAGGGCCGTCTCCCTCTGTTCCCCAGGGGAGGCAGCCACACAGGTGAGGTGCAGCGCATCCCAGGGAAGGGGTGTGTGTGTGTCTGTGGTGTATGTGCTGTGTGTATATGTGACGGGTATGTGTGCACAGTGTGTGTGTGTGTACGCATGTGAGAGAGTGACAGCAAGCAGGAAGTGCAGGCCTCTCCAGGGCTGGCCGGGCAGCTGTCACAGAGGCCAGGGGGCCCTCCCAGCCCAAGAGCAGGGTGCTGGGGGTGGAGCCTTCTGAGGTGCGGGCAGGTGTTCCCGCAGGAGTCCTCCCCAGATCCACGGAGGCTGCTGTCTGTGCCCCGAGGGCTCGTGCTGTTTGCAGCTGCTTCCTGGCAGAGGGCTCAGGCATTCACATCCGCGGCACCTCAAATCCATGGCCGAGGCTGGTTCCCAGCTCCCGGGTTGGAGAGGAGGGCTCGGAATGACACCGGACTCCATGAGCAGCCGCCCAGAGGGGAGAGAGGAGCTCCTCCACGGCGTGGCCGGGCTGCTCTGGCCCTTCATCCTCCCTATACGGAGGGCCGTTCGGGTTGCCGACCTGTGTGGCTCCCAGGCTGTCCTGAAGGTCAGGCGGTTGGGCGCCTTCCTGTCAAGGCAGGCAGGCCACTCTCTGGGAAGACGTTAGTTAACGAGCCATGTCACCCTGCCGTTTATTTCCTGGCTGCATCTTCATGAATGTTTATAATTTAAAATTTATTTGCTCTTTTTTAGTTTTGCTTTCTCTGTGTTCTGTTACGCCTGGGTGTGACCTTCTCCAGAAGCCCCCCTTTCGGTTCACTCGTGTGGTTAAGAAGTGTCAAGAACATGCTGCATGCACATATGCTCCTTCCGCTGTGTTTGCATTTATCATCGTTTACCTTGGTTTTGCTTTATTTCAGTTCTTTGGTTTTGTTTTCTTTTAGCACATTGCCTCTTTGCTCGGAAGACCTCCTTGCGTTGGTGAGAATGCAGGGGCTTGAGTAGCCAGCTGCATTGCTTAGATTTGATTCATGTCACAGCATAAATTGCACTGTCTTGAGTCCAAATCCTAAACCAGGTGGGTGACTCCTCTGATGAGCTCTCGGCTGCCTCAGCTGAGAAAAATAATCGTGGAAAAAAATATACGGTGTGGTGGGTCCTGAGCTTGTAATTTTGACCCTGAGGTGTCCTTAGAGGGTAGCAAGAACAGTCTCTTGTTTTTTTTTCCTCTCCATCACCAACATATAATTTTTCATCACCGAAAAGAAAATCCATGTCACTTTGGATCTGTTAGCTCAGCGTTTGCAGGGTTGCAGTTTCACACATTAGGTCCTGCCAGGACAGGGGCGACCGTTAACAGCGCAGCTTAACGAGAGATGCTTGCTGGGACAGGCAGAGCTCTGCCGTCAGAGATGCCGACGGTGAACAGAATTCTAGGCGAGCGCTCAGTGCCCTGAGGCCGGTGTGTAAAAAGCTCGGCCGCGGTGCTCCGGGTGACGCACTTACTGCAGACGGAGGGCAGGGACCCGCTCCTGACTTCTTCACAGTCACCATTCATAGTGCCCAGAACCGAGGATCTTGTAGTTCAAGGAAAGCGGGTTCAGCAGTTTTCGTCATTTTGATCTCTCTCCCTTCATGAAGAAGGGGAAGGCCTGTGCCGGCCCATCAGTCTGTCGGCTCCAGGCCCCTCATGTCCTGCAAGGGGTGGGCAAAGGGGGTCGGACCAAGCCTCACTGGGATGTTGCTGTGATAGAGCAGCCACGAGGGCCTGGGTGGGACTGGTTTTGGTGTCGAGTTGGGAGCTTTGATGGTTTTATTCCCTGTCAGTTCTCCCGTGACGTCACATGGGCAGGCTTCTCGAAATCTCCACCCTTGACTTGGCCCCGGCAGCTGCCTGCCCACCATGAAACGTTCTGCCTTTGTGGGGATGATTTTCTGTTTCCCTTTTAAAATTCTCCAGAAGCAACAGCTGCCTTGGTGGAGCTGTTGAGCTGCATGAGTGGTGGTGTCACAGAGCACACAGATCCCATGTGGCCCCTGAACCGCAGACCCGGGCCACGGACACTGCCCGTCCTCGGGGGTGTTGGGACACACGCCCCCTCTCTGCCTGGTGCTGGGGCCCAGCAGTGGACAGGCAGGCCCTCCCCAGGGCCTCAGCTCTGCACATTTCTGGTCCTGGGTGAAAGCATGCTGGGATGGCCAGACTCAGGGAAGCGGGCTCAGCTAGCCTGTGGTTCACATGGCCGTGGTGATCCCTGCGGGACAGGTTCAGAGGGGTCCGGGGATTCATCTGGAGCCTTCCAGGTTGTTCTCCCCAGCTCCCGGTGGCTTGGCAGCTGGCCTGACCGCCAGTGAACTCAGCTCGCCCGCCCCTGTCTGTGTTGCAGGAAGGGTCGGGCTGTGGAAGGACATCTTCACCGTGTCCATGAACGAGAAGTTCGACCTGGTGTACAAGCAGAAGATGGGGAAGTGCGACCTCACATTCGACTTTTATTTATAATATCAGCAACCGCACACTTGCATGCTCACAGTACCCAGACACTATAGCTCAGAGTCCCGTTTGCACTCATTTGTTCCTTGCTGGACAGACTCTGGAAGTGAGACCCCGGGGGAGGGAGGGGACATGGCGGGAGAAGCTGGAG
The DNA here is from genome assembly GCF_029407905.1 of Bubalus kerabau. NCBI lineage: Eukaryota > Metazoa > Chordata > Mammalia > Artiodactyla > Bovidae > Bubalus > Bubalus kerabau. The sequence continues at coordinate 5,486,315 of NC_073624.1, forward strand.
AAAGCGGGTTTGAGTTCTGATCCAGAGCAGCTGTCTCGCCTTTGAAGTCTAAACGTCTGCCCACAAAGATGGCGATTCTGGTGGACCACATGTGTCACGTCTGTTAACATATGCAACTAGAGTGTCTACCTTTATTACAACCCACACTACGTATTGTATTTTATAGAGCTTTTCACTGGAAACCTAAATAAATGTCAGTAAACCAAATAAAAGTTCATTTACGAGGGGCTCAGGAGAGCCACACCCAGGTGGTAGGAAGCGCTCAGGGTTGACTTTATTTTTTTTGTTGTTGTTCACACGGCACAGCCATTTGGTCCTCCCCTGGTGAGGACCGGGGTGAGGCTGGGGTGGGGGGCCCGTTTCCCTGGTGGCGCTCAGTTCTCAGCAGTCGCCCTGAGTTGCAGCAGAAGCTGTTCGCAGGGCGGGGGGCGTTTTCAAAGGCTGCCCTCCGGCCAGCGGCCCTGAGGCCGACGCAGAGGACCTGGAGGGATGGGCATGTGACGCGGTGACCCAAGAACCGCCCCCCACCCCTACCCCCCACCCCAGCAGAGACAGACCTGCTCAGAACCTGACTTTTCGTTCCACGGTCTTTGATTCCCCAAAGCAGAAACCTGCTTATGTTGGCAAACAGATGGCTTGATAGTACTTTCTGGAACTCCTGGGTCTATACCTACTGTTCATTGTTGCGTCTGGGCCTGCGGCTCTCAGCCCCGCAGACCCACCCAGTGTGTGTGGTGCCCCATCTTGGCCCGAATGGGCCGGTGGGGTCACCTCGGTGCTGCTCCAGGGCCCGGAGGCGGGGGTCCACGCCAGGCCGGAGGAGCGACAAGAGGCGGCGGGCGAGCCGTAGGGCCGGCTGCCGACATGCACGCGTGTCGCCGCCCCGTGCACTGGGCTGTCCCGGCTGCGCGTGGCTGGGAAGTGCCTGGGGTGGTGGGGCCAGAGGAGTCACTGCCTCCGCCGGAGGGTCTGTGCTGAGGGCGGACGCGAGCGCTTCAGTCGTTTTGTCCAGGAGAGCAGCTTGGACGGGGCAGGTGGTCCGTGGCATCGCACGGTGGGCTTGGCAGCACCTTTTTTCTGTGTATCTGCGAGGGCGGCTGCTTTCTGTGAAATTTGTTTTCTATTTTTCTATTTTTAGTACTGTATGGATGTTACTGAGCACCACGCGTGAGACTTCTCTGTGCTTGCTTGCATCTTTAATAAAGACATATCCCATGCCTCGTGTCCAGCCTGTGCTGACGGGGGTGGGGCAGTTGGGGGGCCCCTCCGCCCCGCCATGGTCCCCTCTGGGTTTCAGGGCGGTAAGAGTGAGCCCACTGACCCCTGCCCCTGGGGTGAGGGTCTCAGCCTGGGTCGGGTGGGCTGGGTCTCCCTCACTGTGGGTCCCACCACCTTTTGGTATCTCTTTGAAGCTGAAGTGAGAGGGAGGGTGGGGGAGGAGAGAAGTGGGAAGAGGTTTTGCCGCGTGTGGAGTCCAGGCCTTTTGGGCTCAGTCTGGGAAGGTCCCCTTCAACAAGGCAGATGGTGGTGTACAGTCTGACCTGCTGACTTTCTTTGCCTCCGTGACTTCCAGAGCCCATCTAACTGATGCCTTGTGGGAGGGAAGTCCAGGATGCTCTTTTATTGGATAAAAAGCTTGGACTCTGAAAAGTCATGCTGATTTTCAAATGAACTAGCTCCTTTGGGTCTCTGGTTTGGAATTTACTTTGGTGTCTGGGATGACCTAGACCCACCTTGGGCCCATATCCAGTCTGCTATGTTCCAGGGTGGGAGGGCTCTGCTCCTAAATCACCTCCAGATCACCTAAAAGCAGGCAGATTATAATAAAGGCGGAGCCGCTGAGTAGAGAGGCAGGGTGGGGCCGCGTGTTCAGGGAACGTCGCCTCCAGCCCTGCCCCGCAGCCCCGGGTCCACTCAGGACCCTTCGGACGGCCGCAGGCACTGCTGGTGGCACTAGGGTCCCCAGCCCGTGTGGCCTGCCTGCTCTGGCGGGGAAGCGATGTCATAAAACCCGGGGTGCGTTCAGGCCCAAATGCGCTGCTGGGGGCCCGTGCACTCCTGAAGGACCAGGGAGGCCAACAAGAAGAGGCCCCCTGAGTGGAGGCCGGGGGCAAGCGAGGGACCCCGGGCTGGAGGCCGCCTGGGGGAGGGGGTGTGTGCTGGGCAGTGCTCAGAGGCTGGCAGCCGGCGCAGGCAGGAGCCCAGCTCCCAGAAGGCCTCAGGGGTCATGAGAGTTGGATTTTGTAAGAAGAAATGAAGGCCCAAGAAGGCTTAACTGAAGGAATGCTGCCTGGGGGTGCCCCCCCACCCTCAACCCTGCTGCAGGTAGAGGGTGAGGGGCCGGTACCGGCCTCCCGGTTCACCGGATCCACGGAAGGAGGGGGTGGTCGGCCGTGTCAGAACATCCCTGAGGTACCGTCCGCCCCAGCCCCTGGCTCTGAATGCTCTAGGGCGTCCTGTGGTAGGAGCTGTTGCTGCCTCTTACACTTGGGGCAAGGTTAAAGGCAAAATGAGTTGAGGCCAAAGGTGCTGTGGATCCTCCGAGTGAAGCCAGGTTAGAGAGCAGAGTGGCCCAGGGGGTAGTAGCCCCTGGGGGTGGGTGGGGTTTGAGGGACCAAGGTGAGGAACATCTGGACAGATGGACAGGACCAGAGAGGCCTGGGTGGTGGGCTGACCTTACGGATCTCACCATGGGGTTCTTGCACGTCCCCGTCTCCAGGGAAGTCCCGGGCTGCCTGGCCTTTGGACTTAGCAGACTGAAAAGATTCCAAAAGGCACTTGGGGGACCTGCATAGGCTTTAACGCCCAAGCAGCTGGATGCAGCCACAGCCCCCCACCAGCTGGACCTGTCCCCGTGGCCTCCAGGCTCTGACACAGCCATCCAGGACTCATCAACCACCTCCCCCCAACCCCCTACCACGCACCCAGTCCCTTCATCTGAAATACCCAAGAAGGCCCTCTCACCTGAGCCGGTAAGCCACTTAAATTCTCCAATCCAGTGTGACAATTTATATACAATCTCCATCACGCTAACTTCATGGGATGGTCACAGGATTTAAAAGTGGCTTTGAAAACACGAATGTAATTCAAAGAAGCGCAGATCTGTGCCTGGCCTTGCTGGTGAGCGCCCCCTAGTGGCCAAGTCACAGGCGACGGCCGACGTCAGTCCACGGGGAGGCCCCCCAGGCCTGTGGATGCAGGCGGTGTGCAGCCCCTGTCCTGGGAGGCCCCACATGTGACACAGCTTTGTCGCCTTTCTGAGCGGGGTGGCTGCTGTTTGCAATGGTGGAGGGGGTCCTTGGGTGTCTGGAGGACTCCGCCCTGTGGATCCCGTCCTCCCGTAGAGCCTGGTCCCACAAGGCATCACCTTCCACCCCTCCCTGTTGAACAAGCACTTTCAGACTGGGGTGGCACATCGGCCAGGCGGTCCAGGCTCCCTCAGTGAGGAATGCCCTCTGAAATCCCTGGATGTCCAGTCCCCACAGGCTCACCACCTTCTGGGACGGTCATTTCATTGCTGATGGCCCTCTCCGGCCACTTAAGCAGACCCCCACGTCTCAGCCTCCCTCCTCTCTGGCCTCCCTGAGATGCCCAGCCCTGCCCGACCTGGTGAGTGTCACCCCTCCGCTCCCAGGTGTTCCCTGCCTTCCTCTCACCCTGCCCCACCTACTGCTCTGCACTGGTCTCCCCATGCGGACAGCGACACCCTGCAAGCAGAGCGGGGCTGTATATTCCTAGGTCAGAATATGGCATACAATTAGCACCTAATATTTGCTGAGAGGCATCTTGCACTGTTGGAGTGGGTTTCATTTTTTCTGAACACCGTCTGCCCTGCCCCTTCTACGCACTGCTCCTGGTCCTGCCCTCGGGGGCCAGAACTTCCCAAGAAAGACCTAGGCTGGTGCCCTGCCTCCTCCCCAGTCAGGAACAGGAGTGGTGCAGAGAGCCAGCCCTCTGAAGATGCCGAGCAAGGAGAGGCGACTTCAGTGACAGCAGGGAGACGGCTGAGTGGAAGAGACAAGGCAAGAGATGGTCTGTAACAGGTGGGATGTGAGTAGGGCGGGCGCCAGAGAGGGGCATGCCAGGTGGGAAGAAACAGGACTCACTGCAGTGAGTCAGGCATTCGGCTCTAGCCCACTCTGCCACCACTGGTGGTGGGACCGAGGGGACGGCCCCTTTTCATCTCATAACGAGGAGGTCTCATCTCAAGTGTTTTGAAATCCTACCCTGTCCAAGCATGCTGTGATTCTTAAGTGGTCAAACTGCCTATCCATCCAACCCCGGAGGAGCTGATCCATGGGGGAGAGCGTGACGTTTTTAGCCGGGGATGGACTTTGCCGGCAAGGGCAGAGAGGATTGGTTGCGGGAGCACCCAGCACACGGCTTGGGCCCACCAGCGCCTTCTCCGAGGCGCGCTGAGCCTTTGCCAAGCTTACACATCAAATGACAGCCTGATTCTCACACTTGGATCCCTGTAAGCTAGTTGGCACTGGATGTCTGAGCTGCAGTCTTTAAATCTGTCCCCCTCACCATTGACGAAAGGAATCTGTGCTCTATTAAAAGCCTTCTTTAAAAACCAGAGAATGCTAAATGTGTTTAAAATATGAAAAAAAAATCAACCAGAAAATGCATTTTCCCCTCTTGAGAGTTGTCATCTTTACATGTATCCGTGGTGTCGGGCACCAGCTGGGAACAGAAGTCTTAAAATATCGCGAGCAAGGCCATCTCTGCAGAAGGAAAAACTCCCAAAGCCAATAAGACTCTCTTCTCCAGTCTTTTGCATCCTCAAAAAAACCTTAAGTGATTTGGTTAAAAATCTACCCCCACACTATTTTTCTTGTCTCTTATTTCTCCCCTTTAGAGTTCACAGTACATGTGATTTCCAGAAAAAATTGTTTTTTTTTTTTTTTTACTCAAATGCAGCTGGTACCTTGGCTCCCATCTCAGTCTGCCCAAGAACCCCTGGCTGTTTGGTCCCCTGTGTCCAACTCAGTCTGTCCCCTCTGCCTGGACTCCTCCCAGATGACACGGACTTAAGCTTGAAGCTCAGCTCAGGTGCGGTCTACTCGGAGAAATCCCTGGTGTCTCCCGCTGCACCTCCTCCCAGGGGTGGGGACCACTGCCATGCCCCTTCTAACAGACCCCGAACCCAGCGACTATCTGCTTCTTAAGAATCAAACCATGTCTCACTCTCCTTGGTGCCGAGAAGTCAGCTCAGAAAAGACATGCTGATGTCCGGAGCGTCCCGACTGGCCACTGAATTCAGCCTACCCTGGTCGTCTCAACAGCCTCAGACTTTGCAAGCACGTCATCTGTGACTCGCTGCCTGGGCCCTCTCCGGTCTGGCCACACAGCTCACTCCTACGCCCCTTGCAAGCTCGTCCTCAACCCAGCTAGGCCATTTCGCCCTCTTGAAAAGCCCCCTTTGCTATTTTTGCTGCTGCTGCTGAGTTGCTTCAGTCGTGTCTGACTCTGTGCGACCCCATAGACGGCAGCCCACCAGGCTCCCCCGTCCCTGGGATTCTCCAGGCAAGAACACTGGAGTGGGTTGCCATTTCTTCTCCAATGCATGAAAGTGAAAAGTGAAAGTGAAGTCGCTCAGTTGTGTCCGACTCTTAGCGACCCCATGGACTGCAGCCCACCAGGCTCCTCCATCCATGGGATTTTCCAGGCAAGAGTACTGGAGGTGGGGTGCCATTGCCTTCTCTGCTGCTATTTCTAAGTGTTGCCAATTCATGTCCACCACCTGCCGCAAGCTGGCCTCAAAAAACAGTCTCCAGGAGGCCATCATGAATTAACTTAGTTCTGACGCTGCCGTACTGTGGGTACCCAGGCTTCCATTTTTACCAAAGATGTCAGAGGGGTTGCAGATTGGGGCAGACAGATTGTCAGGGGCTGGTGGCTCTCTCCCTCCTGGGTCCCTACCACAGTTGGGACTCTGCAGCAGAAAAGGCCAGAACCTTCCTTAGTCCAGAGAAGGAGTGACTCAGGTGTCCCCACTCTCTCCATGAGACAAGCCGTGGCAGCAAGTACTTTTCTCCTTAGAATGGAGTGTGCCAGGAGTGTGCCTTGAATTCTCAAAGAGTAATAACTCTCTATAATGGGATATTGGTTTACATTTGTTAAGAAAACATTTTGTTCCTGGTTCCAAGTTTCCTTTCCCGAGGATGTGTTTTCAGCAGCATGTAGACCGTAAGTAGAGCCTGCGCCTCATTCATCACTCTGTCCCCATCCTGTGTTTAGCACAGTGCTCCCCTCCTATCAGGTAATCAATAAATGCTTGTTACCTAACTAAAGGCAAATTAAATGCTAAACAGCACTAATTACAAGCTGTCGCGAGATCCTGGCTCTCGGCAGAGAGAATTGCTTGTGGTTGTCAGGGGTTTGCTAGTTGCCCAGGTGTAAGAAACAAGAAATTGTTATTTTCTAACTGCTGCTTTGTTCCGGAGGGTGGGCCGTTCCTCTCAGATTGCTGCAATAAGACGTTCGGAGGGCAGAATTCATTAAAATTCTAAACACTGGTATTCTTCACCGTGGAATCTTGTTCAGGGGTAAGATAAGTGGATTTTGATTCCTGTCTTCGCAAACAGAGACAGGCAGTAACTGTTCAGGGAAATGAAAGGCGTCCCCATCTACTGGCGCACAAAAGGGGAAAGAAACCCAGGAGCGGCTACCCGTCTCTCCACAGATGATCCTAAAATGGTGCCCTGTTTACAGACGATAATCAATTATTTGTAGCGACAATGTTTAAAATGTGCAATTTGGTTTCTGGCTGATTGAACTAAAATGAGCAGCTGCGTCATCTGTCAAGGTACACATCCCGCCCGGAGAGGAAGCACCTATTTTAGTAAAGAAAAAAATAACCACGGTGGTTCTTCCCAAAGAGACGCCTGTACCTCATTTCTTTTCGTGTAATTTTATCTTTGCCTAAGGACAGCTCAGGAGAGTCCGGTCTCCATTCTGCGAGGCCACCGAAAGCACAACCGCCAGAGAAATCTCAAGTGGGCTTCCCAGGGGCGTCCTCCGCTTCTCTTTCGACAGACCATGCATTCGTGGCACAGGCCAGCTCGTCCACCCTTTATTAATAGACGAGGTGGGAAACAGCACTTAACTTCTGAGGGGTCAATCGGTTCCTGCTACTTATTACTCTACATGAAAGCATAACCTCCACTTAGAACATCCCTGTTGATTAACCATGAGATGATCACAGCCTTGATCTCACAGCCTGGTCTCCCAGAGGTACTGAGCTGTGCTGAAAACGTAGCCGCGAGTATTCAGCACCCGGAGGGCACACATAGCTCTCCGCCACCCCGAGTTTCTTCTGGATCACTGAGGGATGAGCTGGCTGCTGGATTATCACAGGCGTACATGTACTGCCCTCACCTTTCCATGGGTTTGCGTCCTCAGATTTCATCAAAGGTTTTCAAAGTCTCACAGTGGTTGTGTAGTAGAGGCTGTAGCAATTTCTCCAGCAGGGAATGTAACTGGTTTTAGTGGTGCTGAAATGGATCTTTTTTTCATTTCGGCTGTGCCACACGGTATCTGGGATCTTCCCTGACCAGGGATCAAACCTGCGTGCGTGTGGGCTGGATTGTTTCAGTCGTGTCCCAACTCTTTTGAGACTCCATCGACTGTAGCCCACCAGGCTCCTCTGTCCATGGGATTTCCCAGGCAAGAATACTGGAGTGGGTTTCCATGCCCTCCTCCAGGGGATCTTCCCGACTCAGGGACTGAACTGAAGTCTCTTGTCTCCTGCATTGGCAGGCAGGTTCTTTACCACTAGCGCCACCTGGGGTTTTAAAATTTTATTTATTATTTATTTTTGGCTGTGCTGGGTCATCACTGCTGTGCAGGCTTTTCTATAGTTGCGGTGAGCGGGGCTACCCTCTAGCTGTGGTGCTTGGACTTCTCAAGGCGGTGGCTTCTCTTGTTTCAGAGCTCAGGCTCTAGGCTGTTTGAGCTTCAGTAGTTATGGCCCTCGGGCTCAGCAGTTCCAGTTCTCAGGCTCTAGAGCACAGGCTTAATAGTTGTGGGGCACGGGCTTAGTTTTTCCATGACAAGTGGGATTGTCTCAGACCAGGGATGGAGCCTGTGTCCCCTGCATTGGCAGGCGGATGCTTTACTCCTGAGCCCCCCAATAAGACCAGAGCATGGAGTCTTAACCACTGGATGGCCAGGAAGTCCTACACTCTTGAAAAGTACTGAGGATCCCCCAAAGCTTTTGTTTTTTGTGAGTTATATCTATCACTATTTATCATACTAGACAGTAAAAGTGATAAAAAGTTTAAACATTTGTTTACCAATTCATTTAAAATAACAATAAACCTGTCACATAGTAACATTTTATGAAGCAATTGTATTTTCCAAAACAAAAAGAACGAGTGAAGAAAGGCCATTTATATTTTTACGAATTCTTTAATATCTGCCTTAACAGAAGACAGCTGGATTCTCCTATTTTTGTTCTCATTCAGTCTGTTGCAATGTCATACATCATGCAGTGTCTGGAAAACCCTACTGTACACTTATGAGAAAGTGAGAGTGAACACACAAACAATATCTTACTACGAAGATAGTTTTGACAATTATGGACTCTCTGAAGGGGGTCTCAGCACACTCAGGGGTCCCCAGACCACTCCTGGAGACCTGCTGACCTGAACAGTTCAGTCCAAGAGCTGGTGAATGGCCATGGGGTTTAGGACACAAGGGGAGAAGTGGCCTCTGTGGAAAGCTCCCTTTTGGTTCCAAAGTTCCAAAGCCTCTTTTGGAACAAAAGCAGAAAAGATGGGGGGCCAAAGTGATTGTAAGGCAAATGTATGTTCCCTTCTTATGGCCTGGTTTTCTCAGTGGATCCTGAGGTGAGGTCACTCACTCAGGGTGATGAGTTAAAGGGTGTGGGAGGTCTGAGCAGAGAGAAGACATGAATTGACTCTCTCGGTGAGTAGAAAACTAGCTAGCCAGTGATGGACAATCAGATCGACAAGAGGGATCATAAAACATCCTTCTCTGGGGCTCTTGGCAGGTCACCCTGTAACTCACCAACTGACAGAACCACGTGGCTGGGATTCCTCAGTAAGGCTGTGCCTCTGGGGACATTGCTTCTCTCTCACCTGTGAGTTAACACAATGACGAACAGGGTGACGCATAGCAGGACCTGAGACTCAGCCTGCTGCTGCTTAGTTGCTTCAGTTGTGCCCGACTCTGTGCAACCCTATGGACTGTAGCCTGCCGGGCTCCTCCATCCATGGGATTTCTCCAGGCAAGAATACTAGAGTGGGTTGCCATGCCCTCTTCCAGGGGAACTTCCCAACTTCAAACCTGGGTCTCTTGCATTGCAGGCAGATTCTTTACCACAGAGCCACCAGGGAAGCCTGGGACTTAGCCTGCCTGGGTTCTAATCCTGCTTTTGCCACTGACTCACTGTGCCTCTCTGTGCCTTAGTGTCCTATCTGTAAAACGGGAATAATTACTCCTAGAACCTACGTCCTAGGGCTGTTATGAAGATAAATGACGACTAGGTGCACATAAAGTATTTAGATGGGTGCCTGGTAAGGGCAGTGCTCCGAAGAGTCAGCCACGTTATTGCTACTATTACTGGGCTTTCCTGGTGGCTCAGGCAGTCAAAAATCTGCCTGCAATGCAGAAGACCTAGGTTTGCTCTCTGGGTCCAGGAAGATCCCCTGGAGGAGGGAATGGCAACCCACTCCAGTATTTCCAATGGGAAATCCCATGGACAGAGGGGCTGGTGTCCATGGGGTCCTCAGAGTCGGACAGGAGCGACTAAACCACACCACATTATTATCCACATGACTTACTGAGTTTCTACTCAGCCTGTGAGCATGGTAAAAAACTGGCTCATCGGATAACTATTTATTTACTATCTACTGGGGTTGGAGGAAGACCGGGATGTGAGTGCTGAGGACACCAGGCTGGGGACAGCAACCTTGTCCTGCCTTTTCCCCAGATCACCGGGAGGAGGCCAGCAGTACACAACTAGATACAGGAGGCAACAATCAGAATCGCTAAGTGCTAACACGTAGGAAGGGCGCAGACGTGGTCGTGGCTTAGACACCTGCCTTCATCCTGAGGCTGTCCCTTGTGGCTCAGCTGGTAAAGAATCCGCCTACAATGCTGTAGATCTGCGTTCAGTCCCTCGGTTGGGAAGATCCCCTGGCAAAGGGAAAGGCTACCCGCTCCAGTATTCTGGCCTGGAGAATTCCATGGACTGCATAGTCCATGGGGTTGCAAAGAGTCGTACACGACTGAGCGACTTTCACTTGGACTTTGTTGATCCTGAGCCCAGGCTCTGGGTGGGTACGCTTGGTTTTTTAACAGGTGAGGAGTCTGCTTCGCAGGATGAGACTAACCTCCCCCGGCCACGCGGCTCGAAGCGGTACTCTGCGACCCGTCCGACAGCTCGCGCGACGGCCAGATTAACAGAAAAGAGCTCCCACGATGCCCATCAACCTGACTCTCGCCGGGGTACCAGCCCCGCGGAGGACCTGACCTCCAGCGGAAGCTCCTCCCCCGGGGCGGGGGGCGGAGCCACCGGGCAGGCCTGGCCACGCCCCTCGGCGACAACTTCCTAGCCGACTTGGCCAATTGGAGCTCCGTTTCTTGCCGGGTGGGGAAACGTGTTCTCCAGTCAGCGAGCGCCGTCGTCGCTCGGGCAACAGCGTCCTAGCGACACCGCGTGGGCTGGGCCTCTGTGGCCAGGGGGCCCTGGAGTCCGCGAGCCGAGTTGGCTCCCATGAGTCGGAGGATTGAGAAAGGGGCCGGGGTAAGGCGGAGCGGCTTCGGCAAGAGCGCACGAGCCCGGAGCGGGGAGTGTGGGGGGCGCTGAGGAGGGCCCGGGAGGACAGCTCTGGGGTGCCACATCCCCGGGACACGTCGCATCCCCTCCTTGTCTGTGGCCAAAGAGCGGTAGTGACCCGTTTACTCGTTTCACGCACGTGTGTATGTGGCGCACCTGCCTGTGCCAGGAGCCGTTGTCGGGTCTGGGAGCTCCTGAAGTGAATTCGTTGTTGTTTTTCAGTCGCTGTCACATCTGACTCTGCGACCCCATGGACTGCGGCTCGCCAGTCTTCCCTGTCCTTCACTATCTCCCAGAGTGAATATTCTCTTGCAGTGAATAGCCCCATCCTTTTTATATTTCTATAAAGACAGACTATAAACAACGTAGAAGGTGGTGAATCTGCCTCCCAGTCTCTCTGAGGGTCACATCACTCCGACTTACAGAATATCTCATGTTTTCTTCTTCCATTTGTCCCCACAGCAGCTTTTCGAATATTTTAAGTTCCGCCTTGAGAATGAGGACTTGAACCCCGCAGGGTGAAGGGGGCTGTCCCTGAGAATCACACCACTAGACGTTGCAGAGCCAGAATTCAAACTGAGCACTTCTGTCTCATATCAGAATCTTCAGGCTTTCTGGAACATTCCTCTTCCTCAAACCGCAGGAGTGATCCCTGCCTCCCTCAGAACTCTGTTTGGAAGCACTCTCTGAAATGTTCAGCGGTTATTTAAGACCACTGGCTGAATTACCCCATACTTCCTTTTCCTTCTGTCCTGAAAATCTTTGCCTTTCAAGATGTCTTGCCCCTGTTAAGAAGACTCTTATTTCATTTTCAAGAGGAATAATTTAATAATGTTTCTTAAATTGTGTGTGCCGCTAAATGAGTGGACCTACAGAAATGCTGTAAAAAAAATTTTTTTTTTTTCGACTTTCACATGCTGCTGTTCCTTCTCTTTTATCCATTGTCTTCAACAGATGTATCTACTTGGCTAAATCTGGGGAATTGAAGGTGAATCAGGCAAGGGCCCTTTGATTATCTGTGAACATGTTTGTCTCTTCCTCAGCCTTACTGCAAGCTTTAGGAGGGCAAGGATTTATTTCAGTTAGCTGTGCTCATGGGAACGACACAATGAGTTTAGGGCCTGGCTCATGGCAGGTGCTTGTGCTTGTAGGTATTTGTCAAGAATTGCTTACCTGAGACGTTAAATCTGCTGTCCACTTTGTCTTCTGTGTCCGTACCCTTTTGCAGCTGTCCACCTCTCCCGTGCAGAGATCTCTGCATCGCCCTTGCTGTGATCCCTCCAGCTGACTGGCACATGGAGACAGAACCAGCTCTAGCAGAATGCTCAGGAGTCTGGGGCCCGCCCGGAGCAGGAATCCACTGGGAGCCCACTGGCTGTTAATAAGACAGTTGCTTTCGTAAAGCCTCTTGACTGGGATCAAGTGAATGTTTAAGGTTAGTAGATGAGGAGAGTCACTGAAGTTTTTCTTGGGCGACTCCTTCCCCTGCCAGGGTTGAAAAATCAGCTGTTTAATATAGATGAGAAAGTGTGATGAGGCAAGAAGCTAAAGTCACTTTCTTCCTTTAAATATCACAAGAGAGCTGACCTTTTTGTAAAATGTATTTATCTAAAATTACCCCCAGACCTGGCTTCCCCTGTAGCTCAGCTGGTAAAGAATCCGCCTGTAATGAAGCAGGCCTGGGTTTGATCCCTGGGTTGGGAAGGTCTCCTGGAGAAGGGAAAGGCTCCCCACTCCAGTATTCTGGCCTTGAAAATTCCATGGACCGTATAGTCTTTGGGGTTGCAAAGAGCTGGACGTGACTGAGCGACTTTCACTCCAGATCTAGGTTTGTACAGTGAGACAGATTGGATCCTTGTACTAGTTAAATATTGATTCACTTTCCACACAGTGCTGTCTAGGACATCGATGCCATTCAGAAGAGGAGATGTAAAGGGAAGGAGTGTTGGGGGAAACTCTGTGAATGGAGATAACATATGAACATGATACACTTCCAGTACAAAAGAGCTTCGTTTTCTACTTTTTTCTCTTGGTTTCAATCTTTTACTGCTATTTTGTTTAATTTGTTTCAGGCTCCACTGTTATCTTTTCACCTGTTTTTCTGCAGTTTAACTATTTCTATTACCATTGCTCCTCCTGGCTAATACTGAGCACTCACTGTGTTCCAGGCACAGTTTGAAACCTCTTATTACCTTTTTTAAATTGAGTGCTTCTTGCCTATGAAACAGTACACTTATTATCCCATTTTACAGATGAGGTAGCAAGGATGTAGAGAAGCTAAGGGGCTGCAAAACAGATAGGTGGTGGCATGTGACCTCTGCTCCAGGACTGCCTGGTGACAGAGCCTGCTTTCTCAGCCAGTCCTCTCACACTCTCAGAGATGTGTGTGCCCTGCACGTCCTACTGGGCTTTGAGGGGACTTGTAACAATACATACAATACGGTAAATAGGAAAGTAACTTCAAGAAGAGAATAGTCAGATAATTCGTAATGATTAATATAGTTGGGCTGCAAATTTGGCTGTGAGCTTCTTTTTTTGTTTGTTTTTAATCAAATAAAAGATTCTTTAAATTTTTTATAGTGGTTTATAATCTTTTAAAATTTCACACACATGATTTCACGTAATCCCATAACAACCCCCTTTTCCTCCTCACCTCCATCTTGCCCGTCTCCCCTTCCCTCTCCCCACTGGTAACCACTGGTTTCTTCTCTGTATTTGTGAGTCTTCCTCTCTTTTGTTTTATTAGCTATGAACTTCTTAAGCTCAGGAAAAAGAAAATTAAAAACAAAACAACCAAAAAAAGAAAGAAGTTGAATTCCTTTTGTCCAGGCAAATAAGGCATTTTAATTCCTCTGGAAAAAAGAAAGTGTTTCTAATGCCTCCATCGAAAGGACATTTCTCCTGGGGTTCATCGGCAAGTCCCAGATGATCCGTTTAACACAGAGTGCCCAGGGTGTAGGCTCAGTGTCCTAGCTATTAAGGGAAAGAAATGTAGACTGTTGCATTTGTATAGAATTATTGAGTAGTACAAGGCACAAATCAGAGTCAAAATTCACAAAATACATAACAAAATAAGATTAAACAATAGCCAGCAGCATAGAAATTTTCAGGAACACCGTCTGAATTTTGTTTTTCGGTGAATGGTGTTATCTGGTCCCCGGGGTTGGTTCCAGCCATTTGTTTGCTTAGCAGTTACCTGTTGAACACCTGCCACGCGCCAGGCCCCGGTGTAGGCAGTGAGGACACCGCAGAGATGGCCCGCCACCCTCCTTTGCCTGGGGTCTCCACCCTCTCATCTTCTCCTGCTGGACCGTTTCTGGACTGACTTTGGTTTGCCATCCTTTTTTGCCCTTTCTGTAAAAGCCAAGACCATACTCAGCACCTTGCACCATAATGGTCTCCCTGCCTTCCACCTGGGCTCTGATTTTTCTTTCTCTGCCTTCCCAGGACCTAGAGTCTGTGACAGCCATCAAGGAGTGAGCACAGCCCACGTGCGTCAGTCTCTTTAGATACATTGTCTGGGTCCCGCGGCAGCCTTGTTTGTTTGTTTGGTTGTTTTGGGCCATGCCCCGTGTCATGTGGGATCTTAGTTCTCCAACAAGGGATCGAACCCACACGCCAGCCTTGGAAGGCCAAGTCTTAACCACTGGACCACCAGGGAATGCTAGCGTCAGCCTGTAGAGGGTTGCACTGGCCACCGTGGGCCACTTGCCCCTTGGGGCCAGGTGGAAGCCATGTGTCCTCCCTCTGGAAAAATCACCTCTCGCGCCCTTTGGAATTTAATCTCAGAGAGTTTGAAGGTCCGGAAGTGCACACACGTGAACCTTGTCCCTAGATCCCAGATTAAGAGTGTGCGTGCATGCTGTCGCTCAGTCCTGTCCGACTCTTTGCGGCCCCATGGGCTGCAGCCCGCCAGGCTCCTCTGTCCATGGGGAATCTCCAGGCAAGAACACTGGAGTGGGTTGCCATTTCCTTCTCCAGGGGATCTTCCCAACCCAGGGATTGAACTTGTGTCTTGATTAGCAGGTGGATTCTTTACCACTGAGCCACCTGGTAAGAACACTTGCTTTAAAGAGAGATATTATCTCTGTTTTGCAAATGAGAAAACTGGGTGACGAGAAGGTTAATTACCTCGCAAGTTTGCATGGTCGGTAATGGAGCCGATGTTGACTCCACGTCTTCTTAACTCTAAACCCTTGATGCTCAGTAAATGCGGGAGTGAGTGTGTAGAAGGTCCAAAAGGGAGCTTTAAAGTGAATATGCTCCTACTATGACAGAACATCATTTGATATCAGAATAGATGGGGAGAAGATTTTTCTCAAGTGTTTGGATTTAGCTGCCAAAATCTTTTGTGCTGCTTGCAACTTTTTCCCAGTTTTGTCAAGTGATAATTTCCCCCCCATGATTTCAGTTCCAACAGTTTTTGCTTCTGATGCCATTTCTGTTGGGCTGTGCACATTTCTTACTCTCATGTTGAATTATGTCTTCTCTGGATGCCAAGGCAGATGGATGGCACTTTTGTTATGATTTTGATATAAATAGCATCTGTTAAAAACTGGACACCCGTGCTCATCTGACAAATAAACAAATACATCAGTAGGATAGCCTTCTAATCGTGTTTTTTGCCGGTGGTTAATAAGTGTATCTGATGGTCTGTGACTTGGTGCTTGTTTGGGGGGCACTGGTTTTATTTTCCTTGCTAATTTCAACCTTACTCTACGTTTTGATAGACTCGTACTCATGAATGGCTTAGAATTCTCTTTATTTAGAAAACCTAAACTGAGGTTGACGTCAGGCCGGGGGTGACCTAAAGAACTCATCACAGGGCCTTGCTCATGCTAAGAACACTGTTTAGGTTTCAAGGTTGAGGGTGAAATGAGTCCAGGCTCCTTACCCTGGCAGTGTTCGCTGTTAATAGCCGTGGTCCATCCAGAACAGAGATGAACAGAGCGCCCCTGTGTGCTAGGCATGGTGGTAGGTGCTGCGTAAAGATGGTGAGCGCACTTGACTGCCTCCACGGGCGGGGCTCCCTGGCGAGGAGGGGCCACAGATAAACAGCCAAGAGAAAAGCCTGGAAGCGGAGAATGAAAGTGAAGGTAGATGTGGGGCTAGAGGAAATGGCACCCCACTCCAGTACTCTTGCCTGGAAAATCTCATGGACAGAGGAGCCTGGCAGGCTGCAGTCCATGGGGTTGCACAGAGTCAGACACAACTAAGCGACTGGGCGCTCTCTCTCACACACACACACACACACACACACACACACACAGCTGGTTAACCATGTTGAATTGGGACTTCCCTGGTAGCTGAGTGGTTAAGACTCTGTGCTTCCACCACAGGAGGCATGGGTTTGATCCCTGGTTGGGGAACTAAGATCCTGCATGCCATTCATTGTGGCCAAAAATAAAATTAAAAACAGACAAAAATTAAAAACAGACAAAAACCAATGTTGTGTTAGTTTCAGGTGTACAGCAAAGTGATCCGATTATACACCTACCATCTTTCTTCAGATCCTTCTTCATTATAGGTTTTGTTTTTTTTTTAATTTTATTTGGCTGTACTGAGTCTTAGTTGCGGCATGTGGGATCTTCAGTTGTGGTGTATGAACTTAGCTGTCACGTGTGGGATCTGGTTGCCCTGCCTTGCATTGGGAGCATAGAGCCTCATACACTAGACCACCAGGGAAGTCCCTCATGTACCGGCCACACAGACCGTGAGTGTAGGCCATTCCCCCTGGGCCTTGCTGTTGACCTGCTTTTTATGTAGCAGAGTGTATCTGTTAACCCCTAAATCCTAATTTATCCCTCCCCCTTTCCCATCTAGTTACCATACGTTTATTTTCTGTGTCTGTGAGCTCTATTTCTGTTTTGTAAATAAGTTCATTTCTATACTTTTTTTAAAGGTTACATGTATAAAAGGTATCATACGATACTCATTTTTCTGACTTTCTTCACTTAGTATGACAGTCTTTACGTCCATCCATGTTGCTGCAAATGGCATTATTTCATTCCTTTTTATGGCTGAGTAAAATGGGATATTATATATTTATATATGTCTCACAACTTCTTTATCCATTCATCTGTGAATGGACACTTAGGTTGTGCTGCTAAGACATGTGTCTTTTGAATTAGGGTTTTCTTCTTTTCTGGATTATATAAGGCATGATTAGTTTTAAGGAGGATAGAAAGGCCTCATGAAAGGGGGGACTCCACCCTCAGTTTTGAAAGATGAAGTGAGGACCTGCATGGTATATTCATTTGGATTTTGTGTGAAATCCGGTGGGCATGAAGCTGTGGTGTCTGGAAGTTTCTTGTGGCCAGCTTATTAACAATGTGAATGACCTTATACAAACCACAATTAGGAGTCTGACTTCAGTTTGTATACCTGGAGTAGTCATACAAATGCATGTTGTGGGTTTTTTTTTTTTTTTTAATTTAAAAAATGTAGATTCACAGGAAAGTTGCAGAATTAGTACAGAGAGTTCCCATGTGCCCCCAGCTTCCCCCATGGTACCATCTTACAGAATAACCACAATACACTTAGCAAAACCAGGGTGCTGTCTCTGCTGCAGTCCTAGTAACAAATAGAGACTTTATTCAGATTTCACCTGTCTTGACAGGACTCAGTCTTTTTTCTCTTGGTGCATAGTTATGTGAAATTTTAGCACATGGGTAATTTTGCCTTGCATGTTTTTTAAGCCAGGGAGTAACGTAAGTGTGTGTGTGTGCTTTAGCAAGAGAGATCCTGGCCACAGAGGAGGATGGATTAGAAGGGAGCTGGAGACCTGATGCGATCTAAGGGGCTGTTTCTGGAATCTACATGAATGAGGATGAACTCAGGTAGTGAAGGGAGGGGTGGAGAGGGCGAGGGGACCAACGTCACAGGTGTCCTCCAGGTACCCCAGACAGTCCCTGCTGCCGCTTGCTGCTGCCGCTGCTGCTAAGTCACTTCAGTCGTGTCCGACTCTGTGCGACCCCATAGACGGCAGCCCACCAGGCTCCCCCGTCCCTGGGATTCTCCAGGCAAGAACACTGGAGTGGGTTGCCATTTCCTTCTCCAATGCATGAAAGTGAAAAGTGAAAGTGAAGTCGCTCAGTCGTGTCTGACTCTTCGCGACCCCATAGACTGCAGCCCACCAGGCTCCTCCATCCATGGGATTTTCCAGGCAAGAGTACTGGAGTGGGGTGCCATCGCCTTCTCCATGCTGCCATTTAGAAAGGGCCAGATCCCAGTCATGGAGAAAGCAGCAGACCTCAGCTGTCTTACGGACCATGGTCAGTTTTCTAAGGGCAGTAGGAAGCAGTTGGAGTTCTTAAAGCAGGGAAGTAACAAGAGATCAGCATTTTAAAATGTGGCGGTAGTCTGTGTGTGTGTGTGTGTGTGATTTGTGTATGTGATGTGTGTATATGGTTTTGGTGTATGTGTGCTTGTGTGTGTGGTGTGTGTATGTATAGTGTGTGTGAGTTTGAGTTATGGGAAGAGAAGTGGTGCTCATGGTGCTGGCATAAAATATCTCTATGTGAGAAACCCAAAATATAGTGTGAAATTCATGTACAGGACCTGCCTGTGGCGGTGGGCACAGTTCTCCAGTAACCTGCAAAACTGCTGGGTTGCTCTGCAGACCTGAAGGCTCTGTTCCCATGGTTTGGTGAGCTAAACAAGAAAATCCGCCTAACTCCGCCGCTTTCTTAATTTCCAGAATTCACCAATTCAGAAATAGTTTTTCTTGAAGGAAATGAAACAAAATAGCACCCAAACAAACACCTTCACCGTCCCCAGTACCGCACGGAGCAGTCCCAAGGCCAGTGAGCCGCCGCTGTTCCTGAAGGTCTGTGTCAGCTGACGGCTCGGAGGAGCGCGGTGGGTTCCCTCAACGGTGCCAGGCTCAGAAAGTTGGTGGTGATAACCGGGATCACTTCTGTCTGCTTTGTTTCCATTGTTCACCCAGCAGGCGTGTGCCAAATGCTGCTTCTTGGAATTGTCTAGGAAACTTACATATCATATCAGCAAGCATCGGCCTGTACGTTTTAAAGTCGGGGTCCTTCGTTGGGTGCTCCACGTGACCCCAGCTGTCAGACAGCTACGGTGAACTCGGCGAATGCCTCCCCGCAGGCTGGCAGAGCCCTGTGGATGGCGCAGGTCCCCGTGTCCCACTGCAGGTGGCAGCAGCTGCCCGGCTTCCCGCTGCCAAGCTCAAGCTGGGAATCCATCGCGTGTCCCCTTTGCCAGCATCCGAGGACTTGCTGGGCCGGCTGCGATAAAAACAGGATGCGTTCAACACTCCTGGTCGGCTCACAGGAGCGGGCAGGGCCCAGTGGTTTCCAGCAATTACATCTTAAAAGCCTGCCAGGGAGACCGTGTTTGAGCTGGGAACAACCGTTTGACAGCCGACGTGCGGTCAGTTCCTCCGACGCAACTTGTTTTTCTGTCGTCTGTTGCCGTATCTGTCAGCACGTTAGGTGTGGTGGTGAGCCTGGAAGTGTTCGTTAGGTAAGAGTGAGTTTCTGAGGCACTTTCTGAGATTAGGTGTTTGTGTCCATGGTAGAGAAGGCGTATTACAAACAATTGCAATAAGCTTTTTCTTTTTCTTTAAGGCTCTGTGTTCTGGGCCAGCAAGGCATTCATGCTGATATAAATGATCCCGAGCCCACAACACTCAATTCAGTTAAACTCAGGAAGCATGATTTTTGGACTGCTGCCTTCAGGTGTGGTTCCTGCTCTCGTGGCACTGATAGTTCTTAACAGGGAACACAGACATCAAACAATCCTGAGGTCATGGGTGTGAATTAGGAAAACCTTTCGCTCAGGCCACTGGTTCTCAGTACAGGGGATGGGAATGGGAAATCCCAGATGATGCCAAGACTTGTACCTTGGCTGACGGGAAAGAGTGAGGATCTGGAACAAAAGCCAGGAATGGCGGGGTGAGAGAGAGAGAGAGAGAGAGAGAGAGAGTGTGTGTGTGTGTGTGTGTGCGTGCGTGCATGTGTGCATTTTGGGAGGAGAATGCTATTTGGATGACTGGGCTGTGAAAATCCTCCCTTCATTAATTTGACAAACACTTTTGGAGCTGCAGAGGTGTGCTGGGTACACTGGGGCAGAGGGTACCGTAGCACCGAACCACTCTTTTATTTCATGCAGTCTATAATGAAGTGTATAATTTCCCAAATGCAAGCATAATTACCTACTGAGATGCGTGCAGCTCAGGGGAAGGACAGACTGTGATGAGAGACTCTACCAGGAGGAGGTGGACGAGGCGAGCCGGGAGACGTCTCCAAGGAGGGGGTGGGCACGCTGGGATCTGGAGGAGAGAGGAGTTAGCCGGGTGAGGAGTAGGACGGGGGATCTGGGCAGAGGGCCCCGTGGGGCCGAGGGAAGCAGGCGGGGAGGGTGACAAAGGCAGGAGTTGGGTCCTGTGCTGCCGGGTAGGCCCTGGCAGGCACGCTGTGTCGTGTATCTAATGTACGTTTATTGTCGTTCAGTTCACTACGCTGTGTCCGGCTCCCCGACACCCCATGGACTGAGGCACGCCTGTCTGTGGCTTCCCTGTCCTTCACTGTCTCCTGGAATTTGCTCAAACTCATGTCTGTTAATTCGATGCATGTTTATTAGAGAACGTTTAAAGACTGATGTTAGCAACATCCCAACATAGCTATTTTGTCTACAAAATAGACCCTGTCCACCCTTGGAAATAACATTTTTATACCATGTGTATATGTATACCTTTTCCTCTTAACCTTGTCCTAAACATGTTTTTCCATTTCCACGTGTTCTATATTATTTATAATAGTGGTAAATAATCACCTGCTCAGACTGGGCGAGCCTTGTGTTATATATATTTTTGAAATATTTATTTGTGATTTATTTGGCTGTGTTGGGTCTCAGTTGTGGCCCACGGGACCATCATGTCATGCGGTGGGGAGGGGCGTCTTCCGTGGCGGCTGAGGCTTCGCTGCCCCGAGGCATTGTGGGATCTTAGTTCCCCGACCAGGGATCGAACCCACGTCCCCTACATTGCAAGGCGGATTCTCAACCGCTGGACCAGCAGGAGAGTCCCTTGTGTTTTATTTTGAGTTAACTTCTGAGCTGATGCGGGTGGGTCTCGTGGCATATATGGGCAGACGTGAAATTTACACTGCAAAAGAATGTATTTGTGAAAATGAGGTTTGGGAGGAAGGTGAAAGCCCATGTTGGGGTCTGAGGAGACCTTGGTGTAGCGGAGGGTGGGGACCCTGGATGGAGGAAGGCTGAGATGCTCAGACTGTCTGGGTGCTGGCTGGGAAGGAGGTCAGTTTATAAACGGAATTTTCCGCTAAATTGAATTCAGATGACTGGCTAAATTGTTTTTTACGATACCCTATCATTTGAAATATATTTGTAAATCAACTTGCATTCTTATAATTCCTATGTTTAGAGCAGTGAGGGGTTGCCAGCCAATTCTAAGATCTTAAGGGAGTATGGGACCAGATGAGGGAGGCAGACTGGGCTTCACATGTTAGTGCCACGAACCCAGGAATCCTCATATTTGACTAGTTGTTTATGTAGATGTTTATTCGCCAAGTTGTGTCTGATTCTTTTGCGATCCCATGGACCATAGCCCACCAGGCTCCTCTGTCCATGGGATTTTCCAGGCAAGAATACAGGAGTGGGTTGCCATTGCCTTCTCCATTATGTAGATGACTCACTTAATTTTCTGCATGTTCTTTTGAGTAGGTTGCAGAATTGTTAGACTGCTTTGCAAATGCAAGGTATCCTTTCTTGACAATTGATAGGTTTTCTTATCGCTCTATTAATATGTACAGACTTCATGGTTCTTATCTCCGTGTTTGTGTGAGCTTGCCCGCAGGCCACGCACAGGCACCTGGGCCAGTGCACACCCCTGGTACAGTTGGGCAAAAAGCTCGGTGACTCTGGGTCTTGGCCTCATGAGTAAATCTGGCTTTTCCTGCCTTTCATTTCTCTGCCTCTAAACATGTGGATGAAAAATGAAATGAAATGTTAGTTGCTCAGTTGTGTCCAACTCTTGTGACCCCATGGACTGTAGCCTGCCAGGCTCCTCTGTTCATGGAATTTTCCAGGCAAGAATACTGGAGTGGGTTGCCATTCCCTTCTCCCGAGGATCTTCCCGACCCAGGGATTGAATCTGGGTCTCTGCCTTGAAGGCAGATGCTTTATCATCTGAGCCACCAGGGAAGCTAAAAATGTGCATAGTGGTATCTAACTCACAAGGTTGATGATTAACCAGTGGCCAGAAAAATGGGTTCTTGTGAGGTGACGGTGGTTGAATCCCCTAAATACAGCATGTGCCGGTCTTTTAATTCCATTTTGATGTCAAACTGGGAACTTTCCTCATGAGCTTCCTTAAAAACTATAGACTTGTCCTTGTAAATCAGCTTCAGATTCTTGTGAAGCAGTGGTCCCAGCTTGTTATTAAAATACAGACGGCTGGGCCCCCCAGCTCAGGAGATTCAGGTTGGTCGGTCTGGGTGGAGCCTGGGAATTTGCATTTCTGATAAGGCCCCAGGTGATGTTGGTATGGCTGTTTCAGGGACCACATTTGAAGAACCACTGAAGGCTGTATGTCTGCTTCAGTAACCTTTTAAAACTAATTTTTTTTTTTGATGGAAAAGAAATGCACAGAGAAAGTAATAGTATTAGTAACAACAGAAAACCATGTTCTGTCTGCTTGAGGAATCTGGAAATGGAATAATAGCTCGTCCTGTTGAGATGGACCCCGAGGACGTCTCTTGGGCAAAGTCTTGAAGTCAGCCCCTGCGCCGGGAGATGCAGGTCAGGGAGACAGGCATCACCGTGACTCTAGGTGCGCCGTCCGGGTAGCCGGACATGCTGCGGGGGTACCTCGTTCCTGCTCTTTGAAAACACGTGCCATTTTCTTCAAATCCTGAGTTAGGTCTCGTGCTCCTGGGGGGCCGGGTGGGTCATACTCTTCTCTCTGGCCCTCCACTCTCGCCTGCAGCACTGGCTGGAGGATGAATGGTCGAGAGCAGAGTTGGTTGGCAAGTGCTCCCACCAAGGATGTTTAGGTGGGACACCCAGTCAGGAGGCTCCGTGTTGAGAGCTGTCCGGATTTGGCTCTCTGAAATATTCATGTCATAATTGAAGTCTCACTAGCTTTCACAGTCCCGCAGTTGGTAGAAATGAGGATCGGAGAAGACCCAACAGGTCATCCAGACCATTCTCCCGCTGGAAGAGGCTTATTCCCTGCAGTGCACTCAGCAGCATTAGGAGGAATTACTTTTCATATGATTACTTTTTTTTTTTCTCATTCTGTCTTCAACTAAGTGTTTCTTGAATTGAATCACTTTGCATTCAAGTAATAAAATGCACAACAGGCAGTCCATTTCTGGGTGATTATCTCACTCCTCAGGTGGCGTAATAAGGCAGGAGGCCAGAGCCCTGGCATGCCTTATTGTTATTAGGAAGGGAATTTATGGACAAAATAAAGAAAGTGGCTGTTTGCATCAGCGATAACCACAACGAGGAGCGCGGTCACGGCCGATCCCCCCACCCCCGTGCTCGGAGCGCAGGGCAGGCGGGAGCCCGGTACCCTAACCGTGCAGGTGGCGGTCGGGGGCGGGCAGAGGTGCAGCACCACTGCCTTCAAGGGGCTTGTTGTTTATTTTGCAAAAAAGCAGCAGGAAAGCCTTGGCTGTTGACTTGTACCTGGGAGGGGCCCGTCTTGGGCACCAGCTTCGGGCTTCGCTTTGTGTGCCTGGGCCAGTCGCTTCCCGCTCTGCGCTCCCGAGTCCTCACCTATGAAATGGGAAGAGCCGTAGGTGGTTGGGCTGGGAAGGGTTAAATGATGAGTTGTTTTTTTTTTTTCATAAATCTTAAGCGCATTTCCCGGCTCAAAGGAATCCCTATTAAATGCTAATAGGATTAGAATAATTTTTTTTCCCCCTTAAAATTCTTCATAAGCTGGAGCTTCTGTGTCTCTTCTTCAGCCTGTGCTTGCACCAAGGATGTTTAGGTGGGACTCCCAGGCAGGCTCCGCGCTCACAGCGGTCCGGGTTTGGCTCTCACGTGCCTCATCGTTCCTGCACCCTCGGTGTTCCTTCCCGAGCACGCTGTGGCATGTCCTCACTTCCCTCACACATGCCCTCCTCTTGCTGCTTCACACGTGCTGTCCAAAGAGGAAAGAAAGAAAGTGAAGTCGCTCAGTCGTGTTTGCCTCTTTGTGACCCCCATGGACTGTAGCCTACCACGCTCCTCCGTCCATGGGATTCTCCAGGCAAGAGTACTGGAATGGGTTGCCATTTCCTTCTCCAGGAGATCTTCCCGACCCAGGGATCGAACCCTGGTCTCCCACATCATGGGCTGATGCTTTACCATCTGAGCTACCAGGGAAGTCCGCTGTCCAAAACGCGGACCCAGATGAAACCCAGCTCGGTGGCCTCCCCGTCCAGCAGCTAATTGTGGCTGGAGAAAGGCCGCCTCCGCCTGCCCTGGCCCTCAGGTTCCTGTCCACGGGCCTCGGGTGGGCTCTCTCAGCCCTCTGCCAGTCATGCGTGCTGCTTCTCCTGCCCTCCTACTCGCCTTCCCATCCAGCTGGCTGTCCCTTCCCCCTCAGTCCTGAGACACCTGTCCCCGTCCTCATGTGTTGCTGCTGACCCAACTTCCCTTTCCCCGAGAAGAGAGAGCCGACAGGAGGGGACTGCTGCGTGCCTTCTGCTCTGTGTCTGCTCACACGCTCTGCTGTCTTGGTTGTCATGAGCCATCCCTGTGCCTAGAAGAGGCTCCGGCACCCAAGGAGATCCTGTCTCCACTGGCAAACCCACTGGAACCATCCATTCCCTCCCTTCTCTCCCGCTTCATCCCTCTTGGCCCCCAAGGCTGGTCGCGACCACGAGTATTCAGACCTGCTGCCAGTTCTCCTGTGATAAAGACGGCTCTCTGTGGCTGCCCATCTCTCCTCTGCTGCCCCCCACCCCACTGCTGCTTTATAGCCGAGTTCCTGGAAACAGGTGCCCCTGTCTGCTGTTACCAATTCTTCTCTGAGTTCATCTGAACTCCAGCAAGCTTCCTGCCAACCACCCGGTTCCACCAGTGTGGCTACTGTTCAGGCCATCGGTGGCTCCTGCCTGGCTTCGTCCCGGGGCAGTTCTTGGTCCTCATCTTGCGTGATTAACCCTGTAACCTTTGACACACAGCATCACCCCCTCCTCCTTGACACACTTTCTTCACTCGGTTCCCTGGACGCTCCGGTCCCCCGGTTTTTCTCTTCTCCCGCTGGTTGCTCTTCCTCGGTCTCCTTTGCCGGTTCCTCATGTCCCTGAGCTCTGAAAGTCAGTGTACCCCAAGGCTTGGCCCTGGCAACTCTTCTTTCTTACACCCCCTTTCCTGGTAGGCTGGTCAGATAGCATGCCTTTACGTGCGTTGAATGCTGATGATCCCCAAACTTCTATCTTTATCAAACCTCGTGCATCCAGCCGCCTATTCAGTATCTCCACCGGGCTAGCTAGTAAGCATCTCAGATGTAACATGTCCAGAGGAATTCCTGATCTTCCCCTCCAGACACAGTCTACCTGCTATCTTTCCCATTTCAGTTCACAGCCAATCGATCCAGCCTTTCTTTTGCACAGCAGATCAGATCTGTAAGGGAGTTAGGGTAGTACACTGGCTCTTTAGAATGTGCCTGGAATCTGATCATTCCTCAGCACTTTCCCCAGAAGGACCCCACTCCCCGCCACAGCTCCTCTTGCATGGACAATGGCAGGAGACTTGAAACCAGTCTTCCTGTTTCCTCTCTTGAGCCTCTGTCGATACATTCTTGACATGCAACCAGAGGGATCCTCCAAGTACAGAGGCCAGAGCGTAATCCTGTGCCTAACCCTCCAGCCGCTCAGCGTCTTCACAGCCTAGCGCTCACCGGCCCAGTGCTTTCCGTCCGTCTGCCACCTGCTGCCTCTTTGCCCTCCTGGCGGCTCTGCTCCCTTCTGCTCCCTTCAGACCTTTGCTCAGTGTCTCCTGTTCTCCTCCTCTACTCTGTTTATCCCCACAGCATTTACGCATGTGTACAGTGCTGGTGCTAAGTTGCCTCAATCGTGTCCCGACTCTTTCCAGTCCCGTGGACCACAGCCCCCCAGGCTCCTCAGTCCATGGAACTCTCCAGGCAAGGAGACTGGAGCGGATCCCCTTCTCCAGGGGATCTTCCTGACCCAGGGATCCAACCTGCCTTTCTTGAATCTCTGGCATTGGCAGGTGAGTTCTTTACCACGAGTGCCACCTGGGAAGCCCACTCGTGTTTAATTTACTTATTTTATTTGCTGTATGTCTTCCATTACTAGAATCTAAGGTCCCCGAGGGCCGTGATTTTGCCAGTTTTGTTCATTGACCAACCCCCCACCCCGCCACAAGGCTTCAATCTGCTGCTGCTGCTGCTAAGTCGCTTCAGTCGTGTCCGACTCTGAAGGCTCCAGTCTAGAAGGAGCTTAACAAGCACCTTTTGACTGAGCATGTACAGAGCCACGTTCTTCTGGAAATTTACCAGTGCTGTGATTCTAGGTTTCAATGCAGTCAAGTGTGTCTGGTTGAAGAAGGAGATATGTGGGAGAGTGGCGGAAGCTCTCAGCCTCACCCAGCATTAGCCCTGGGGCGGTCCTGGCCTGCAAGGACCTGCCGACAGTCGGCGGCAAATAGGACAGGTGCAGACTGACGCCGTGCTGGGCAGTCAGGGCTGCCCGAAGAGAGGGAAGCTGAGCACCGGTCAATGTGGATTTCCTGTACATGAGGAAGTTCCAATCCATTTCTTCAACCCTGTAAACTTGAGGTTCTTCAGATTAAGTGCTTTAGAGGTGCTGCCTAGCCTGATTCTGTGTACTCAAATAGTGCCGTGCACACCCACCTTGGTTTGACTATTATTAATTATGCACATTTGTTGCAGTGTAAAGCCCAGTAGGGAAAACTGTTTTCTTTTTTGGCTGTGCTGGATCTTCATTGCTGCGTGAGATTTTCTCTAGTTGGGGTGCACAGGCTTCTCTTCGCGGTGGCTTCTCTTGTTGCTGAGTGAGCCCCGGCTCTAGGGCGAGAGGACTTCAAGAGTTGCAGCCCACGGGCTCAGGAGTTGCGGCTCCCAGGCTCTGAGCACAGGCTCAGTAGTTGTGGCACACAGGCTTAGTTGCTCCGCAGTATGTAGGATCTTCCTGGACCAGGGATCAAACTTGCTTCTCCTGCATTGGCAGGTGGATTCTTTACCACTCAGCCACCAGGGAAGCTCCAGCTCCCAGATCAGGGATCAAAGCCATGTCTCCTGCATTGGCAGGCAGATTCTTTACCACTGAGCCACCAGGGAAGCCTGAGAAAACATTTTTTCCCCAGCTGAAAAGGATGGCCAAGTTAGGAGCGTCAGACAGGCGATGGCTATAAAACTTCCTTGTAGCCTGAACTTAGGCCTCTTGGTTCACTTGAGGCAAGGGAGAGTTTTGTCTCCTACTCTTATACCTAAAGTGGTCAGAAAGGAGTGAATCAAAAATTTGCCCTGATTTCTGAAATGCCAATAAGCCAGAGACTGGCAGTCTCTGAGTTGCACATTCCTAAATGCATGTAATAGCATGGTGACCACTGAGGGCTAGTGCCTTCTGCTGGCGGGTGTAGGGAGCACAGCCAGTTTTGCCCTAACTGTGGGGCATGAGCCTGGGTGGGCGCTTCCCCACAGCGCCCCAGATAAACAGGACATCCCCGATGCCAAAGGTGCCCAGGCCAGCAGCTGCTCTCTTTGCCTCTGCCTCCTCCCCTCCCTCTCCTCCTTCCCCTCCATTTTCTGTCCTATTCTGATATAATTCATATACCATAAAATGAATCCTTTTAAAGCATACAGTTCTGTGGCTTTTAGTGTATTCACTGAGGGTGTGACCATCACCACTAACCTTTGTCACCTCCAAAGAAACGCCATACTCATTAGCTGTTCCATATCCCCCTTCCTTTAGACCCTAGCAACTGCCTAATCTGCTTCCTATTTCTATGGATGTATTTATTCTGCGTGTTTTGCATCAGTTGAGTTACACAGTACATGGTTGGCCGTAGCGTAAAGTTTTCAAGACTCATTTGTGTTGTAGCGTGAATCAGCGTTTCATTCCCTCTTGTGGCTGAGATTTGGTACGTGCTGTTTTCGTCCCTCAGTCGTGCCCGACTCCTGCGGCCCCATGGTCTGTAGCCCGCCAGGCTCCTCCGTCCATGGGATTCTCCAGGCGAGAGAACTGCAGTGCGGTGCCATTTCCATCTCCAGAATTATGTATAGCCCGCTGAATGAGTAGACCACTTTTTGCTGATCTGTTTCCTCGTTGATGGGCCTTTGGGTGGTCTCCACTCTTTGGCTGCCGTGGGTATACTGCTGTGAACATTGTGTACAGTTTCTACGTGGACGTGAGGTTTCCAGTCCTTCACCAGTACTTGTTACTGTCTCTTTGATTATACCATCCCGTGTGTGCTATGTGCTTAGTCGCTCAGTTGTGTCCAATTCGTTGTGACCCCCGTGGACGGCAGCCCTCCAGGCTCCTCTGTCCATGGGGCTTCTCCAGGCAAGAATACTGGAGTGGGTTGCCGCGCCCTCCTCCAGGGGATCTTCCCAACCCAAGGATCAAACCCAGGTCTCCCGCGTTGCAGGTGGATTCTTTATGGACTGACCCACCAGGGAAGCCCCCAGGGGGGCTTAATTGATGCCTTCTTCTGGTGCTGACTTGTATTTCCTAATGACTCGTGATATTGAGCATTTTTCATGTACCTGTGTATCTTCTTGGGAGGAGTGTCTGTTCAGACCCTTTGCCCATTGTTAAACTGGGTTATTTGCCTTTTTATTATTGAGTTCAAAGAGTTCTTGATATAGTCTACATATTAGATTCTTATCAGATATATGATTGACAAATAATTGACTCCATTCTGTGGGTTGTCTTTTCAGTTTCTTGATAGTATCCTTTGAAGCACAAAAGTTTTTAATTTTAGTGAAGTCCAGTTAACATTCCTTCTTTGGTTGCTTGCATTTTTCATGTCATATCTAAGATATCATCACATAATTCCAAGTCACAAAGATTTACATGTATGTTTTCTCCTAAGAATTTTGTATTTTCAGCTCTTAAATTTAGGTCTTTGGTTGATTTTTCATTAATTTTTGTACATGGTGTGAAATGGGGGTCCCATTTCATTCTTTTGGCTGCGGATATCCAGTTATTCCAGCACCATTTGTTGGAAAGACTATTCTTTCTACATTGAATGATCTTGCAGCCTTATCAAAAATCAATTGATGCTGCACCTAAGGGTTCGTTTCCAGATTCTCCATTTTATTCTGGTGTGTTGTGCCTTCATTTTCACTGATCTAGAAGTATTTGCTGATTTCTATCATGATTTTCTTCCTTGACTCACTGGTTATTTAACAATGTGTTGTGTAATTTCCATATATTTGTGAATTACCTACTTTTTTGTTACTTCTAATTTCATTCCCATGTGATTGGAGAACATACTTGGACGCTTTCAGTCCTCTGTCCTGGAAAATGCCCCCTGTCAAGGCTTGTGTTAGGGCCTAGCATATGGTGTCTGCCCTGGAAAATGCCCCCTGTCAAGGCTTGTGTTAGGGCCTAGCATATGGTGTCTGCCCTGGAAAATGCCCCGTGTCTCCCTGGGAGGAGCGTGTCTCCCTGGGAGGAGTGTGTGCCCCGTTGCTGTTGGGGGAGCCGTGCTGCAGTTGCCTGTTACGTCCTGTCGGTTTAAAGCGTTGCTCGGCTGTTCTGTTTCCTTGGTAGTCTTCTGGCTAATTGTGTCCATGCTGAGAGTGCGTATTAAAGTCTCCAGTTATCATTGTTGCAGTGTCTAGTTCTCCTTTGAGTTTACCAGCTTTTACTTCGTGTATATTGGGGCTCTGTTATCAGCCCTGCGTATATGTTTGTTTTACCTTCCTTTATTCTTTCTTTAATGCTCTTTCCTTACATAGGTCTGAGTTCTGCTGCACATGCGTTTTTTCATCTTTCTGAAGAATTTATTTTAATAATTCTTACAAGCAGGTCTACTGGTGACATTTCCTCAATTTTTGTTGATATGATCAGGTGTTTGCCTTTAAATCTGAAGGATGTTTTGCTGGATACAGAATTCTACGTTGGTGGATTTTTTTTTCTTTTCCTTTTGACACTTGAAATATTTCCTTGCACTCTTCCCTTGTTGCGTGGTTTCTGAAGACAAGTATGAGTGGCCTTACTTTCATTTCTGGCTGCAAGTGTCATGAAATCTGTGTTGAAAACTGGGCATTTTAAGAATGTGGCAGTTCTCAAATCATCTCGGCCCTCCTTTCCATTTTGTTTGTTGAGAGGCTCTTCTAAACTAACTTGGTAAGTTCTGTATTGTTTGTCATGCATGGCCACCGAAGTGTCCCTGACTGGTCAGCAGCTGGGACAGGACTCTCTTTACACGCCTGGACACAGCAGCCCGCTGGTCTTTGCTGAGGGCTTTTGGTGTGTGTGGAGCCTTCTGCCCACGCCCAGGCAGGCAGTTTACAGCCCTGGCTCGGCCTTCAGCTCCTGCTTGTGCAGAGCCGCCCATGTCCGCCAGTGCTCAGGCCTTCTCAGCCCTTCCTGAGCAAGCACATAGCCCAGACGTGCACACCGCCTTGTAGATCCCCAGGAATATGTGGGAGCTTCTCAAAGCCCCTCCGGACATCTTGTTCCCCAGCTTTCCCGTTTAAGCTATTTAGTTAGTCTGTTATTTGCTCCATCTGTTATCCACGCTCCTTGGGCAGCTAGAATTTTAAACAACAGTTGCCCCTAAATTTTTTTTTTTTTTTTCCAATCAAATGCCTTTTGACAATAGCTGGTCCTCCCTGGGAAAGCTCTGAATCAGTTCAAATAAAGACAGCCTTGCATGTGGGGGTTTTTCAGGGAGCCCTCTGGTAAGTCATAGAATGAAGAGTTTATGCTAATGGGGCTTTGAAGGTGCTTCCACCCTGTTCTTCCCCTTCCAGGGTCTGGCGGGCTGCTGGGTTTTCCCTGTGATGGCAGGATGTTGGTTTCATGGCTACTGCAGATCTGGGGATGAGGGGAGATAGGGAACAGGGGAAGTCAAAATGCCACAAAATGGGGGTTCATTCCCGGATTCTGGCATCTCCCATGAGTGAGTACTCCCCAGATTGCTGCAAACTTTGGTTAGTTTCCAGAGTTCTGAAACAGCTGATTCTGACAGTTCTTGCCAGTGTTCTCATTACTCTTTTGGAGAAGGTTTTCAGAGCCCTTCACGCTACCATTTCTGGTGCTGTTTTCCCCAGCTACGCCTCTGACTGTGTGTTGGATGAGCTCAGAGGACCGAAACTTTCCGCCCCTTCCGCCCCGCCCGCCAAGAATGAGTCACTAGTAGGTTCAGGTGTCCTGTCCAAACGCCTCTTTGTTTTCCCATCTTTGAAGATTATTGGATCTGCTATAAAAGTGAGTCTAAAACCCACAATTTTGTATTCACTTTAAGAGGCGGTCTCTGAAACATTGGCGAGATCCTGACCAGCTACATTTTTACAGTCCCCGGTTGCCCTTTCAGAAAAGGAGTAGACGGGAGGCTGGCCTCACTGGGGGATGTGGTTGAGGGTCATGTGACCTGTTTTTGTTCATTTCACAGGGATTTAATGTGCAAAATGGCGGTTGTACCAGATTGGCATATTATATGTCCTTACACACGGAAATTCACACATTCAAGACCGCACTCTTCACCATGCAGAGTATATTCAAGGAGTGCTTTCCAAAATATGTTCAGACCTTCTTCATGTGAGTATTCCTGAGCGAATGATACTGATAGTATGTGCTGGACTCTGCACAGAGGCCTCACACGATATGTTGTCAGCCCAATAAAGCTGTGAAGTAGATTCTGTTACTGTACCTATCTTCTGTATGGGGAATCTGAGACCCAGGTTTATCAAGCCACTTGCCCAAAAGTTATGTGGTTTTTAGGTGGCAGGGTTGGGGTTTGAACCCAGACATTACAGGATCCATGGAATTAAACTACTATATTATCTAGTATACTGCCTCACTCAGGTTTTTTCTTAGTTAATAAACTATATTTTTTGAGTAGCTTTTTTTAAAAAAAATTGTTTATGCTATGCCGTGCAGCTCGTGAGATCTTAGTTCCCTGCCCAGGGATTAAACCTGGGCCACGGCGGTGAAAGCACCAACTGAGCCTTAACCCCGGGACCACCAGGGACGCCCTGAATAATTTTAGGTTTACAGAGAAACTGAGCTACCGTGCAGAGAGTTCCTGTACACTTCTGCACTCCCCTCCCCAGGTTCCCTTATTACCAGCGTTCGCAGTGGTGTGGGACAGTCGTTACAAGTGACACACCATTACTGATACATTACTGGAGTTCACACTCTTTGTTTTGTGCATTCTCTGGGTTTTGATCAATGTGTGACGACGTGGTCCACTGTTACCACATCTCACAGAACAGTCTCACTGCCCGGAAACGCCTCTGTGCTCTGCCTGTTCATCCCTCCCTCCCTCTGATTGCAGGCAGCCACTGGTCTTCCTGCTGTCTCCGTAGTTTTGCCTCTTTGAGAACGTCATTTAGTTGGAATCATACAGTCTGAAGTGTTTTCATATTGGCTTCTTTCACTTAGCAATACTCACGTAAGGCTCCTTCATGTCTTTTCATGGTGTGACAGTTCATTCCTTTTTTTTCTCTGAATAATAGTCTCATGTATGGATGTACAACCGTTTATTCACTCCTCAAGGACATCTTGGTTGCTGTCATGCCTTGGCAATTATAAATAAAGTTGGTATAAACATTTGCATGCAGGTTTTTGAGTGGACCTAAAAGCCTAACTTATTTGGATCAGTCAATTTTAAAGCAATAAAATTTGACATTATAATTTCTCCAAAGTGTGTGTCTTCTCATTTGTTCCTTCCTCCCTCCCTCTCTTTCTTCGCACACATTTTCTTAGCCCTAAGATGTAACAAGAACTGTCCTAGGGACTGAGGATAAAGAGCAGGTCCTGTGGAGGGTCTGCCCTGGAGGAGCCCACGGTCTTGAAAGGGAGAGGAGGCATCCCAGCCAAGAGAGACCAGGGCTGGACTAGACACGTGTACGCCGTGGACGCACAGCCCGAGGAGCCGGAAGGGCTCAGAGCAGCACAATGGAAGGACAGGCCTGAGGAGAGGTGAGCCGGTCAGAAGTCACGCTGGCCACCGTGCTCACCTGCCGTCCGTGGGAGACCACGGGCCCCCGCCGGAGAGCCGGAAGGGAGCCCAGACGATTTCTGATGGGCGTCTATCTGCCAGGGTCTCTGGAAGGAGGGGAGAATGGATGTCAGGGTGACCGGCAGTCTCCACCACAGACATTTATCGTCACTAACAAATCTGCTCCACGCCCGCAGTGTTCTGCGGATATATCCTCGTTAACTAGCTTTCTGACTGCACAAAGAAGAATGGAGTGAAGCAGGATTACCGGATTAAGGGGCGTTCACGCTCGTAAAGGCGCCACCAAATCGCCTTTAGGAAGCTTGTAGCTCCGCATCCCCCAGATAACAATTAGAAGTGCTTGTTTCTGAGCATCCTAACACAGAATGTTGTCTTGGACTTCTTGTCCATTTGATATGCACGAAACAGCATTCTGTTGTGCTGTTACCCCGCGTTTCCCTAATGGCGAGGTTCTCTTTGATCAAGTCCGTCAGGTTCCCGTCTTCCTCTGACGAGCTGCCTCTTTGCGTCCTTGGCCCATCCCCCGCTGTGGGGGGTCTTTTTGGCTACTTGTGTGAGCGCTCTTTGTTAAAAGTATGGACGCTTCATGTACCATCAGTGTCTTTTTTCATCTGTCATCTGCCTTTTGTTTTTACTGATGGTTTTTAAAATGTACTGAATTATTTTTCCTTTTCTAAATAAAAGTTATATATTTAAAATAAACACACTTAAATAAAAACTATTTACATACGTATGTAATGTCCCCTAGGACCCCTTTCCTCTCCAGAGTTGGTCACCATTGCGTGTTTGGCTGTCCAGCTACGGCACATCATTCATGCACACACACGTGTAGATATGTGCTTACAGAGCTCGTGTTAAATCAACACAATTCATGGGTAAATCTGTGAGCCACAGATACTAGACACCCTGTTTCCTTTTAAGATGTTTTTCGCTTTATGTTTCAATTTGAATAGTTTCTGTGGACCTGACTTTATACTCATGAGTCCTTTCTTCTGCCGTGTGGACAGTCTGCTGTTAAGCAAATTAAATGAACTCTTCACTTTGATATGGTATTTTTCCTTTCTAGCTTTTTCATGTGCTTTAAAAAAAAGTTTCTGCTTCTCTGCTGGAATCCCCGACATGTTCAGCATGTTGTCAGTTTTCCCTTAATCTCTTTAACATATTTGTCATTCTTAGTTTAAATACCTGATCATTTCCGCATCTGTTCTCTGTGGGTCTTCTGAGGACTGGTTTTGCTCCTCATCAGGTCATGTTTTCTTATTTCACTTGTCTTGCAATTTAAAAAAGATTTAGCAGCAGACATTTGTGTAAAAGAGAGTAGTGTGTACACGCTCAAGTCATGTCCGATTCTTTGTGACCTCACAGACCGTAGCTCGCCAGGCTCCTCTGTCCATGGGATTTCCCAGGCAAGAACACTGGAGTGGGTTGCCACTTCCTTCTCCAGGGGATCTTCCCAACCCAGGGATCAAATCCACATGTCCTGCATTAGCAGGTGGGTTCTTTACCACTGAGCCATCGGGGAAGCCCCCAGAAAGAGTAGGGAAGTGAAGTTGCTCAGTTGTGTCTGACTCTTTGCAACCCCATGGATTGTAGCCTACCAGGCTCCTCCGTCCATGGGATTCTCCAGGCAAGAGTGCTGGAGTAGGTTGCCATTTCCTTCTCCAGGGGATCTTCCTGAGGGACCGAACCCAGGTCTTCCACATTGCAGGCAGATGCTTTACCATTTGAGCCACCAGGGAAGCCCCCAAAAAGAGTAGAGACAGAAGTAAATCATATTTACCACCAGAAAAAGGAATGCTCCTTCCACTCAGGCTTCTGATGAGGTGGACTGGCTCAGTTTATTTCTTGGTTTAGTCGTGTCTGGATTTGGTGTCAGTGGTGTTTAGATTCAGGTGACCGCTTGTTTCAAACACTTCCCTTCAGCAGACCCTGAGATCTGAGCAGCGTGGACACTTCAGTCATCTCTGCTTCCCAGTCCAGCTGCCAGCCTGGCGTCCTGGGGGGGACTCTCTGCTTCCAGCCCTCCCGCCACAATTGGAGGACGGTTTCTCCAGCTCAGACTCCAGCTTTGTGCACCTCAGAAGGTCCCCCTCCACCTTGCCCCCCTGCCTCCAGTCTGCAGTGGGCCACCAACGGGCACTTGGTGAGGGTCCCATAGGCTTCAGAGGGGCTTGCCTCTGGTCTGTACTCAGCCATGGTGAGCAGCTGCCTGACACTTAGGGAAGACCCGCCATGTCTCAGGGCATAGCTCACAGCCCCCCTGCCTTGCTCCCAGCTTCAGGTGCTGCCACTGCCATGTGGGAAGGCCCATGTGGATGGGTGCAGACTCCCTGTGTGCCTGAGGCTCTCGTGATACAAGTCCATGGGATCGGTCCACATGGCTGCTACATGCTTCCCATTGGTGGTTTTCTCTACGCCCCTGTCTAGGATGAATCTGCTTCTCTTCCCAAGACTTTGCGAGGAGGAAAGGAGTCCTGGGTGCTTTCTCTCCAAGGAGTGGCTGGTCCTTTCTGTTTCTTTGCATCCTCAATTCTTGGATGGATTTCAAACCCTTCTCTCTCTCTCTCTCTCTCTCTTTTTTAAAGCTTATCCTCCTGGTTCTCTTCACTGGGGTCAGAATGACAGTCTTTGTGACTT
The DNA here is from genome assembly GCF_029407905.1 of Bubalus kerabau. Lineage (NCBI taxonomy): Eukaryota > Metazoa > Chordata > Mammalia > Artiodactyla > Bovidae > Bubalus > Bubalus kerabau. The sequence continues at coordinate 5,521,932 of NC_073624.1, forward strand.
CCTATATCCTAAATGGAAGTAAAAAATTTTGTCATTTCTCCTCCAGAAAGATCCTATCAATTCGTACTCCCACCAGCAGGTTATGCAAGTTTGGCTGTTGCTTTCATTTTAAACCAAAGAAGGCATATTAGACTTATGAAATAAAAAGTTTTCCTTCAGGTAAAATCAGATAGTTTCAAATCAATATTTTCTGATACTTTAAAATTAGAATCGTTGGTTGCTAAGAAGGGGGTTCTTGGGAAGCATTGAAAATACACGTGAACAGTCTGAAAAAAGATTTCAAGATGGAGACAGATATAAAGGGGTCCCTGCATGATGCTGGGTGCAGGAGGAGGAATTCCAGGGTGGGTGGGCAGAGGGAGAAATATTTGTCACCAGCTGACATGGGGCCCTGCAGCTCTGCCACGTGAATCAGCTGCTTCTGAGGTTCAAAGCAACAGGAACACAGAGGGAAGCAGAGAGCCGCCCCTGCACAACCGGCATCCTTGGGGACTTCAGTCCCTTCTTCTCCCCCAGGCTCTGAGCCCAGTCTTCTGCCTGTCTGACCTCTCGTATTTAAGCATTTGGCTCCATGTCCTGAAACACCACTGCAGCAAACAGCAGCTCCATTGTGACCCCTGTCCTAAGCTCCAGGTCGCATCTGCGGTTGCCCCCTGACCTTTCCGCTTGAGCATCACCTAGCAGGCATCTCAAACACAAACTGATGGGACATCTCTTGACACCTGGCATTCTCCATCCCCGTAAAGAGCATCATCCTTTATCTAGTTCCTCAAGTGCAAGGACTTATCCTTGATTTCATTTTCTTTTCATCCCCCAGCCCCCTCCAGCTCACCAGGCCAATCTATCAGTGAGACTTTGTCAGCTGTGTTTCTAGGTTATGTCTCTAATCTGTCTCCCCCCCCAAAAAAACCCTGCCTCCACCACAACCTTGACCTTGTTCAAATCACCGTCACTTCTTCTTGGAACTTGGAACTGCTTCCTCACTGAACTTCTCGTTTCTTGCCCCTCTGTAATGTACTCTCCACATAGCAGCCAGAGTAACTTTTTACAAGCTGCATATATTAATAAGATCACTCGCTGCTTGAACTCTCCTGAGTCTTCCCATTGCCCTTGGAGAAAACCCAGTCCTCGTGCAGGGATCTGAGGTGTCAACCACTCCGATCTCAGCCATCACTGCCTCCCTGTCTCGCTGGACACATGCCTCTGTCCACAGAGGTCTCTCGCCTCCCTGGACCTGTTAGACTCACTCTTGCTCAGGGGCTCTTTACCGGAGGCTCTTCTGCCTGTTAAGGACACTCTCACCGCAGCTGCTTGACTGGCTCATTCTGTCCATCTGGTTTCAGCTCATCAGACTACCCAGAGAGGCTCCCCCAAATCCCCGACCTGAGACAGCTCCCCGGCCGCCCTCACCTCCGTGGTCTGTCCTGCTGCCTGTAAGCACTTGGCACCATCTACTGTTACATCATCATTTATTTTCTGTTTCTCATCCTGCTTCTTTCCTCCGGAGTCTATCTAAGCTTTCCAAGAGCAGAGCTTCCTATCTTACTCACGGCAGTCCCACCAGTGCCTAGAGCAGCGCTGGTCTATGACAGGTGCTCAGAAATACTTTTTGAATGAATGAATTCCACATCCTTTCAAGCCAGTGTTTCAAAAGGGTCTCTTCTCTTCCTGCCTGCCTTCTTTCCTGAGGCTCCCACATAGCCAGTCCCCACACCTGGATCTCCAGCACCACCCTCTATGACCTCTAGATTTGTGTATTCAGTTTTTGAATGGACATCCCCACTTGGATATCCCAAACCGAGCTCCTTAGCTTTCCTGCAGACTTTTCTGTTCCAAGTGTCCATTGTTATGAATAAACTCCCCCAAACACAGAGGCTCGAAACCTCGACCATCACGTGTTCTGCTCACAGATCTACAGTTAGGTCCCAGGGATGGCTTGTCTTTGCTCTTTGCACTTCAGTGGGGGAGGTGCCAAGGCGGGGGGCAACTCGACATCTGGGGCTGGAATCTTCTGGAGGCTGGCCCTCTCGAATGGCCAACAGGTGGTGCGGGCTCTTGGCTGGAAGCTCAGCTGGGGCTGTTGGCCAGACACCTCCGCGCGGCCTCTGCATGGCTCCCTGACCTCCTCGCGGCGCAGCAACTGGTGTGAGCGTCTTAGGAGGGCCAGGCAGAGGCTGTAGTGCTTGCTTTGTGGCCATGTCTCAGCAATCACATCGTGCCAATTCTGCCGTAGCCACGGACTCATGCACATTTTAAGGGGGAGGAATGTACACCCCACTTTCTGATGGGAGGAGAGTCAACACGATATCATAAGAGAAGCATGTGTGGTGGACATCTTGTGCGGCCATCTCAGACAAAACCACCAACCAACCCCATCATCCGTATTCCTTTTCTCCCGGCTCACCCAGCCATCCAACGAACTTCGTCCTCGTCTCCTGCTCACCCAGCGCATCACATCAGAGTGTTCTGTGGACCTCCTCTATCTTAACCATTCTTTTATTCACCCCTACGTTGTACCTGCTGACCATCACATTAGTGTAGACCTCCCTTGAGACTCATCTGAGCTGGCCGTAATCACCCAGCACGTCTTACACCACCCCTCTCCTCCCCCTTCTGTTTCTCTCCCGTGTGATACCAGAGTGAAGTTTAAGAATGAAAGAGGGCTTCCCTGGTGGTCCAGGGGCTAAGACTCTGCACTCCCATTGCAGGGTGCCCAGGTTCGATCCCTGGTCAGGGATCTAGGTCCTAAATGCTGCAACTAAGAGTTCTCATGCTGCAAGTAAAGATCCCACGTCCCACAGCAAAGATGGGAGATCCCTCGTGCTGCACCTAACACCTGGCTTAGCCAAATAAATCAATATTTGAGAATGAAGATTGGGCTGTGCCGCCCTCTCAGTGACAGTCCTGCTGTGGCATCTCACAGCCAGAGCGCGAGGCCAGAGGACAGGGCTGCCTGCCATGGCTCCTTCTGACTTTCCCAGTCTCCTCTCCTAGCCAGGGTCTGCTCTGTGCAGCCCCTGCCCCGGCCTTCCTCCACAGCAGCCCCACTTACAGCCCCCTATCTCGCTCTTGGGGAACACAGCCTTGCAGTGGAAATGTCACTGTGTCCTCTAAGATTTTCCTGAGACCCTCATCCTGTCACCCCAAACCAGCTGTCTATGTTCTGGGTCTCCAGTGTTATCCCTGTTAAGTGATCCCCTGCCTGGAGGTTGCTGTGGGTGTTGTGAGCGAGAGGAACCCCCAGCACTGGGCGCAGGCCTCGTGTGTGCACAGAGCAAGCTTCAGGGAAGGCAGGCACTGGGGTGACGGCCCGTGCAGCCCCTGGAAGGACGGAGTGCTCCCTGGATCCTGCCGCATTGCTCCTCCTGAGCTGAGGGCACCTGGGAGCTCTTCACGGCAGGTGGGGGTGCTGGTAGGTCCTCTGTTACCGCCTCAAACAGAAGGCAGCTCAGTCACCCTGCAGCTGTGAGCAGGCCCCTCGCTGCCTCTGGGAAGGTCCATGCTGGCACTCCGAATCTGTTGATATCATCTGGCCCAGGTCACCCCAAGGCTAAAGCCATCATGTCCACGTGCCAGAAAGGTTCCACTGCTTGATGGGGAATTCTCGTTTCAAGGGAAATACCTAGAGTCACCCTCTCCAAGCCCATGCTTGTGAATGATTTGACGAAAAATGCAGCAATGTTCAAGACATTTCACATGACCGGAGTTTACTGCGTAAAACAGAGGTACTAAATGGACTCTGGTCACCAAGATGAAAAGTGAATACAATGGTCTAAAGATTTATGTGATGCTGGAGAGGATGTGGAGGAAAGGGAACCTTCCTACACCGTCGGTGGGGTGTAAATCGGCGCAGCCACTGTGGAAAACGGCATGGAGGTTCCTCAGAAAACTAAAAATGGGAGTTACCATGTGATTCAGCAGTCCTACTCCTGGGCACATATCCGGACAAAACTGTAATTCCAGAATTATACATGTACCCCAGTGTTCGTAGTAGTGCTATTCACAATAGCCAAGACACGGAAACAACGTAAGCAACCTACATTTTATAGATACAGTGAGTGAGTGAGTGAAGTCACTCAGCTGCGTCTCTGTGGCCCCATGGACTGTAGCCTGCCACGCTCCTCCAACCAGGGGATTCTCCAGGCAAGAGTACTGGAGTGGGTTGCCATTTCCTTCTCCAGGGGATCTTCCCAACCCAGGGGTTGAAACCGGGTCTCCCACATTGTAGGCGGACACTTTATCATCTGAGCCACCAGGGAAATCCTATATATATATATATATATATAAAATATATATATAGTCCTATATATATATATAATGTATATAGTCCTATATATATAATATATAGTCCTATATATATAAAAATATATAGTCCTATATATATATATATATATATATATATATATATATATATGGAGTACTACTCAGCCTTAAAAAGGAATGAAATAATTCCATCTGCAGCAACATGGATACAGCTAGAGATTATCATACTAAGTGAAGTAAGTCAGAGAAAGACAAATATGTACCACTTATACGTGGAATCTAAAACGTAACACAGTGAACCCATCTATGAAACAAACAGAATTATGGACACACAGAGCAAACTGATGGTTGCCGAGGGGGTGGGGGTTGGGGGGATGAAGAGGGAGGTTGGGGTTTGCAGATGCAAACAACATCAGGTCCTGCTGTGTGGCACCGGGAACTATATTCAGTATCCTATGACACCGTAACGGAGGGGAATAAAAAAAAGAATGTGTGTGCATATGAGTATATAACTGAATCCCTTTGCTGTACAGCAGTAATTAACCTAATATTTTAAATTAACTAATGCTTCGATCAAAAATAAATTTGAAAGAAAAAGCTTTATTTGCGATGGCATTAATTCTTAACTAGGTTTTAACTCCAATATCCAGTGACATAGGTCCTTTCTAGGGAAGAATCTTTGCCTTTTTCTTTCTTTCTAATGTTACTGCTATTGTCTATATTGATTGAAGTGTAAATTTCAGCGGTGAAAACAATGACTGCAGATTTGCCATTGCGGGTCATCTGCTTGTAAACCTGGATATGGTAGAAGAAACACTGTTTTAGAAGTCCGCTGGGTCCTAATACGCATTGAAATAGTTTTCATCATCGTAGCCTTAAGCGCGCCCAGTAAATAGCTCTCTCTCTCTCTCACAGCCACAACTGTTGCAAATCCAATACTGTCGTCCTTAGATGTTAAACGGATTTTATTTCAAAAAATTACCGAGAAAGGAGATGAGTTGAAGAGAGCCTTTCACCTGCTGGACACGGCTAACAACATGACGGTGACCAAGAGCGCACTGCGGAGGGTCCTCACAACCTTCCTGCTGCCTCTCACCAGGGAACAGTTTCAGGATGTTCTGGCTCAGGTATCGGGCGAAGGACACTCGGAACCACCCGGTACACGGCGGGGAGATGCAGGAGAGGACAGGGCATGTGACCTAGCCTGGCTTTCCCCACGCTGTCCCACATAGAGTTTCACTTGTCACCGTTCAGTGAAGTCCTGGCAGGTTTGGGGCCCCACCGTGTGCTTGGGTCATATTTTGCACGTAGCACTATTATAGTTATTCTCTTTTATTTTTTTTTTAAGGCTTCCATATACACAATATTTGGGGGACTTCCCTGGTGGTCCAGTGGCTAAGACTCTATGCTCCCAATGCAGGGGGCCAGGTTCGATCCCTGGTCGGGGAACTAGACCTCCCCACTCCAGCCCGCCCTGCATGTCACAACCAAGTTCACAAGCGTAACTAAGAACGGCCCGTGTGCGGCAGTGGAGCTCTGTTCATTTTAAAAATATTTTTCCTGTCTGTTTTGCAGATTACATAATATCCATTGATCTGTCTTCAAATTCACTGACTCTTTCTTAGCATCTCCATTCTGTTATTAAGTCTATTCAGTGAATTTTTAACTTTAGACATTGTATTTTTCAGTTCTAGAATTTCCATTTGGTTCTTTTTTATAATTGCTATTTATCTGCTTAGATTTATTGATTTTCTTTCAATTATGAACATATTTCTTTTAACTCATTGAGCATATTTTAAATAGCTGCTTAAAAGTCCTTGTCTGGTAATTCTCATCTCGGGGTTGGCCTGTTTTGATTTTTTTTTTCTTGAGAAGGGTCACATTACTCTGGTCCTTCATTTAAAAAAAATCTTTTTTTATTTTTTAAATTATCAAAGCACGATAGCACATTTAATGGAGATTTGGAACATACAGAACAAACTTACATATAGTTCTACCATATATTACAATTATTTTTTCAGTAGATAAGTTAAAAATTTTAGTTGGAGTTTCAATATCAAGCTCTTAAAAATTAATATAATGAATAGACAGAAAATTACAAGGGGATAGTGACCTGAAAAGCACTATGCACCAATTCAACATAATTGAGATGTATACAGTTTTCACGCAACAGCAAGATACAAATTCTATTCAAGTTCCCATAAACTATATACCAGGGACATAAAACAAGGTGCAAGAATTTCATGGTCTAAAGGTTTTGAAATCATACTGTCCTCTTATCACTGTGGAATTATGTTAGAAATCAGTATCAAAAGATATTTGAAAATAACCCACATATTTTCAAGGGCAATGTATCCTTTACCAAAAGATCTTTGACTTAGGCATTGAAAGGCTCAATAAAGTTAAAAGACTGAAAAAATACAGAGGGTGATTGCAGAGAAGAAAGCATTTAAATGAGAAATTCATACCAAAATGATAAATTAATATCAAAGATACTTTAAGAAACCCCATGTATTTGGAAATTAAATGTCCACTTTTAAATGATGGGAATATCTAAGAGGCCATAACACAGAAAATTAGAAAATAATTGTAACAATAAAAATGAAAAGAGAATTTATCAGAATTTGTTGCATGCAGCTGAAGCTGCTCAATGCAACTAAATGCAATGTGGAGTCTTGAATTAGGTATGAAAACAAATAATTGGTCCTTCACTGTTGAGTGTATTTGAATTATATCCCAGACTAATGGTTTTCAATAGAAACATAATGTGAAGCACATATGTAATTTAAAATGTTCTGGTAGCTACATTACAAAGAAAAAAAGAAATAAGTGGAATTAATTTTAATAATATTTTTGTTTGACCAAAATGTCTCATTTCCACATGTCATCACTATTCAAAATTGGTGGTAAAATATTTTACATTCTTTTCTGTGTACTAAGTCTACAAGGCCTGGTGTGTACTTAGAGCAGACCCCAGTTCAGACACCACATTTCCATTAGAAATACTTTATCTGTATCTTATTATTGTTGTTCAGTCGCTCAGTCGTGTCTGACTGTTTGTGACTTCCTGAACTACAGCATGCCACACTTCCCTGTCCTTTACTATCTACCAGGGTTTCCTCAAACTCTTGTCCATTGAGTTAGTGATGTCGTCCAACCATCTCATCTTCTGTTGCTTCCCTCTCTTCCTGCCCTCAATCTTCCCAGCATCAGGGTCTTTTCCAATGAGTCAGCTCTTTGCATCAGGTGGCCAAAGTATTGGAGCTTCAGCATCAGTCCTTCCAATGAATATTCAGGGTTGATATCCTTTAGGATTGACTAGTTTGATTTTCTTGCAGTCCAAAGGACTCTCAAGAGTCTTCTCTAGCACCACTGTTCGAAATTCTTTGATGCTCAGCCTTCTTTATGGTCCAACTCTCACATCCATACATGACTACAGGAAAGACCATAGCTTTGACTATACAGACCTTCGTCGGCAAAGTGATGTCTCTACCTTTTTTTTTTTTTTAACCTGTATTGAGATTTCATAAAATTTGCAGTTGAAATACTAATTTCACCTAGTCATTCCAAACATAAAAATTTTCCAAAAACGAGCTTAATTTTAGAATTTAAATTAATTAACATTAAAGGTAACAGCTCATTTCGTCAGTTGCCCTGGCCACGATCCATGTGCTTTGGAGTCACATGTGGCTCTGGCTGTTGATTACACAGCGTGGTGCCCTGGAGACACTGGATTCTGTTATACTGACTCCTTCAACTGTCAATGCTTTTACTTTGGCAGGCAGTCAGCTTCCAAATTCTTTCTTGCCTGCAGTGGGCAGTCATTAATATCTTGGTTCTTTTGTCTTTTTAAAAAAATTTTTATTTATTTTTAATTGGAGTATGGTTTCTTTATAATATTACGTTGGTTTTGCCATACATTAACATGAGTCAGTCATAGGTACACGTATGTCCCCTCCCTCTCGAACCTCCCTCCCACCCTGCACCCCGTCCCACCCTTCTAGGCTGTCACAGAGCACTGGCTTGGGCTCCCTCTGTTACACAGCAGCTCCCCGTTAGCTATCTGTTTCACGTACGGTGGTGTATGTTCCCACGCCACTCTCTCCATTCGTCGCACCCTCTCCTTTCCCCACTGTATCCGCAAGTCTGTTCTGTGTGTCCGCATCTCCACTCCAGCCCTGCACACAGGTTCATCAGTACGTCCTTCTAGATTCCATATATATGTGTTAATATACGATATTTGTTTTTCTCTTTCTGACTTACTTCACTCTGTGTAATAGGCTCTAGGTTCATCCACCTCATTCAAACTGATTCAAATGCATTCCTTTTTTATGGCCGAGTAATATTCCACTGTGTACATGTACTCCAGCTTCTTTCTCCGTTCGTCTGCTGGTGGACATCTAGGCCGCTTCCGTGTCCTAGCTATTGTAAATAGTGCCGCAGTAAACACGGGGGCACATGTGTCTTTTTCAGTATGGTTTCCTCAGGGTCTAAGCCCAGTAGTAGAGTTGTTGGGTCATGTGGTAGTTTCATCCCTAGTTTTTTAAGGACTCTCCATACTGTTCTCCATAGGGGCTGTATCAACTTTCACTCCCACCTCTTTTGTCTTTAGCTGGGACTCTTCACATGTGACCTGCACACGCATGGTTCAGGCGTCAGCTGGAATGTGGACAGGGTGTGTACACAGAAGGTGGAGCTCCTCCTCTGTTTCTCTCCTGTTTCAGACCCCCCTCACATTGCTAATGGCTGTGGTTGCTTTGGGTTCAGTGTGTTGGTTCTTCAGGCCAGAAAGACAGTGGGGTTTTGGTGGGGCTGGGTGGGGGCAGATTTAGCTGCTTTGTGCTGGCCACTGACTGTGGCCACTCAGGTTCAAAGCTGTTAACAACAGGAAACTCTGTACTCGTCCTTTCTTCTGAAGTTTTAAAGGTTTTTCCTCCAAAACCTGCCTGCTTTCTTTCACTCTCCTGAGCCTTTAGATAGTTCCTTTTTTGTATTTTGACAGAGTCTACGGGGGACTGTGGGAGGCTAGTCTGTTCAGAGCTTTCACTGCCACAACTTCTGCTACTTTGTTTTTAAAAAAGCAGTCCCAGAGTTAGGGACAAGTTGGAAGTATAGTGCAAAGAACAATTGTTTTTCCTAAGCCATTTAGAAGGAAGCTGCTTCATTACCTCAAGTATCTCAGTGTTCTGTTCAGTTCAGTTCAGTTCAGTCGCTCAGTCCTGTCCAACTCTTTGCGACCCCATGGACTGCAGCACGCCAGGCCTCCCTGTCCATCACCAACTCCCAGAGTTTACCCAAACTCATGTCCATCAAGTCGGTGATGCCATCCAGCCATCTCATCCTCTGTTGTCCCCTTCTCCTCCTGCCTTCAATCTTTCCCAGCATCAGGGTGTTTTCCAATGAGTCAGCTCTTCGCATCAGGTGGCCAAAGTATTAGAGTTTCAGCTTCAACAGCAATCCTTCTAATGAACTCTCAGGACTGATGTCCTTTCGGATGGACTGGCTGGATCTCCTTGCATGTTTCCTTAAAACCAGCCCTGTTCTGTACTCCCACAATGCAACCATAATGGTAAAGACAGTAACGTCAAGTCACAGTGACCGCCTCAGCCCCGGGCCCATGTCAGAGTCATGCAGTGCATCTGGCAAGTCTCCTTCCATCTGGATGTTTTGCAGTCTGTCCTTAGTTTTGGGGACCGTAACACTTTGAAGATTGCAGACTCGTTATTTTGTAAAGTGTCCCCAACTTGAGTTTATCAGATGGTAGGTGTTTCTCGATGGCTAGATTGAGGCCTGCATCTTCGGCAGGAATGTTGCAGAAGCCACACTGTGCTCGTCTCGTGACCTTTTGCTGGGTCGCAGGTGACTTCCGCCTGTCCCATTACTGCTGCTGTTCACTGCGCTCACTCCATTAAGGCGGGAGCTGTCAGATCCCCCTTCTTTTTCCCAGCGGGATGTTCTTTATACACTTTGTAATTAATCAGCAGTTTGTAGGAGAAATCTTTGAAGCTGTGTAGTGTGTCATTCCTCACCAAGCTTCATATATTCTTTATTGTTTATATATTTTCAGGGACTTGAGATTTCCTGTTTTAATAAGTGGGTTATGATCCATTGCTTTCATGATTTATTTTGATATTTAAATTGTCCCTAATTTAGCCACAAAGGCACCTTCATGCTGGTTTCTGTGTCCTTTTGACGTGTCCCCAGAATTTTTGGAGCACTTTCTGACTTCCTGATGCAAGATATTACAAGCTCACCTGTACTTCCCATGCTCAGTCCTGGAATCATCTGTCTCTCCAAAGAGCTCTGATTCTTTTTAATGGAAACAGGCATCTGGAATCTGGGATCTAGGCAGCAGGGCTGCTCATTGCTCCTGGACGCCACTGCTCCGGGCCCTCTAAGTGGGCAGAGCTCCAGGGGCCTGTTCCATATGCATATCCATATACACACATGTCGTGCGTGTGGGCAGAGCTCCAGGAGCCTGTTCCATATGCACATGCATATACACACATGTTGTGCGTGTGCGCTCAGTCACTCAGTCAGGCCCGACTCTGTGACCCCAGGGATTGCAGCCGCCGTCTCCCCCATCCGTGGGACAGATCAGGCGAGCGCACTGGAGTGGGTTGCCATTTCCTCCTCCAGGGGATCTTCCCAACCCAGGGACTGAACCCGCTTGTTTCACTTATTTGAATGTGCTGGCATGTGACTCATCACCCATCTCCCATCTCCAGCGCCCACACACCCAGGTGGATGCCCTCTGCCTGCCGTGTGGGTGCGCTCCCTGGCTCTGGACCAGGCTCCCCAACATGGCAGACACCACATGTCTCTGCCCCGTCTAATGACTGCAGGACTGAATTGTGAGGGGCAGACAGGGAAGAAGGGAAGGGGGAGGAAGGTGAAGAGCTTTCCTCCTCTTCTTTTAAAAAATGTTTCCCCTTTATTCACTTCCAGAATCTCAGAAATAATATATATTGATTCTTTCACCTGTCACTATTTATTATATCCACATTTTAAATAAGAGCTTTACTAAGATACGATTCACATATCATAAAATTCAGCAGTTAACAGTGGACAGGTCTGTGGGGTTTTTCCGGTGATTTTATTTATTGATTATTCTGGCTGTGCTGGTCTTCACTGCTGCACAGGCTTTTCTCTGGTTGTGGGGAGCAGGGGCCACTCCCTAGTTGCGGTGCGTGGGCTTCTCACTGTGGCAGCTCCTCTTGTTTCAGAGCACGGGCTTTCGGGCGCTCGGACTTCAGGAGCTGTGGCTGGTGGGCTCAGTAGCTGCAGCTCCCAGGCTCCAGAGCACAGGTTCAGTAGTTGTGCTGCCCAGGCTTAGTTGCTGTGAGGCTTGTGGAGTCTTCCTGGACCAGGGATTGAACCGGTGACTCCTGTGCTGGCAGGCAGATTCCTTCCCGCTGAGCCACCAGGGAAGCCCTTGAGGCTTTTAATACATTCACAGAGTGATTCACAATCACCACTATCTAATTCCAGAACATTTCATCATCCCTAAAAGAAACTTTTGTATTTCTTAGCAGTTACTCTGCACTCCCCCTTCCCCTAATCCCTGACAACCACTAATCTACTCTGTGTCTTAATAGATTGTGTAGTCTGGCTATTTCATAAAAAGGAATAATGTAGTGTATGATCTTTGGTGTGTGGCTTCTTTTACTCAGCATAATGTTTAGTTCTGCTAAACATCCATGCTGCAGCATGAATTGGTACTTCGCTCCTTGCTATGACTGAATAGTGCTCCGCTGCATGGAGATAACGCAGCTTCTTTATCGTCAGGTGATGGGCCTTTGGGTTGTCTCCACGTTTTGGCTTCTGTGAACAGTGCTGCTGGGACTTTCACGTACAAGTTTTTATGTGGACATATGTTTTCACTTCTCTTGGGTACGTACCTAGGAGTGGAAGTGCTGTGTCGTGTGGTAATGTTCTCTTGCTTTTAAAGAACATTTGTCCTCACAAACATTGCATCCGTTTCATCACAAGCTTGATTGAACTGATCTTTTCTTTATACCAAATGGAAAGTGAAAATATTATTTCCTGCTAATGTCTCCCTATATTCATGATCTAATGTTAATTTAAAATTTTGACAGCCTCCCAAGCTAATCAGCTATGCAGGAAGAGGAACAGCACAGAAAATGTGAAATGTGGATCCGTTTTTTAAAAAGCGACATCTGTTTTAAAAAGAAGTCACTGAGAACTGTAGAACTTCAGAGCCTTTACATAACAGGTTCCCATGGTCTGTCTTACTATCAGCGTGTGTTTCTAGAACCTTGAACTCTTGTGACCCAGGCATAAACCCAGGAGACCGGATGCCGTGCCTTCACAGGAGGCCAGGTTCACTGGGAAAGCAGGGCAGAGCTTGTCTCGCTAATCCCTGGACTTCACAGGGTGTGTGACCTTTCTAGGTCTTTTAATGACTAATCCACGTGGTGACACCCAACTTTCTTTTTCAGTACTCAATATAAGCCTAACTGGCAATGTATAAAACTGGTAAAATAGTTCATGGACATCTCACCCTTAAAGTTAGAAAACAGGGGGCTTCCCTGGTGGCTCAGTGGTGAAGAATCCACCTGCCAGTGCAGGAGACATGGGTTCAGTCCCTGATCTGGGAAGATCCCGCACGCCATGGAGCATCTAAGCCCGTGCACAACCGCTGAGCCTGTGCTCCAGAGCCTGGGAGCCACAACTACTGAAGCCCTCTCACCCTAGAGCCTGTGCTCCACAACAAGAGAAGCCACTTCCATGAGAAGCCTGCTCACCACAACTCGAGAGGAGCCCCCGCTTCCTACAGCTAGAGAAAAGCCCGCCCAGCAATGAAGACCCAGTACAGCCAGAAATAAAGTAAATAAAAATTTACAAAATGCATTAAAAATTAGAAGAGAATTTCCCAGTTTTAGTGAATTTATTTTAGCTGTAATTTTATCTCAAGAACCGTGTCAAGACTGAATGTCAGGGTGATGATAGACGATGTTTGTTAGCTACCCTGTTCCTTAGTTTCATTAGTAGTGATATGAATTTTTTTTAAATGTGTCTCAGTCTCTAAATATCAATATAAGTTGAGCATTTTAAAAGAAGTTGCACCGGTTACTAGATGCCAGAGAAGGAAAGCAAAGCTCTATTCAGGTCTTGGTGGTTGTCCCAAGGAAAGAGAAGCCTTGGAAGGTTCTCATCAACATGCTGGACGTGGATTCACAAACTGTGCTTTGCCAGCTGCAGTCTAAGAATTTGCTTCCAGTGATTCATCAGTGGACGGTTTTGAGTCTCAAGACACTTTTGCCAGAATCGCAAATCCTGGAGAAGTGAATCCTTAGCCGAGCCTTTCCTTTTAGACTGGATCCTTGAGCTTAGTTTGGAAACTAGGCATTGCAAAAATGTATCTGCCATCTTAGAATTTGCATCAGATCACAGGTAGTACCTGTGTTCTTGCCTGGAGAATTCCATGGACAGAGGAGCCTAGTAGGCTACAGCCCATGGGGTCGCAAAGAGTCGGGATACGACTGAGCGACTTTCACTTCACTTCACAAGTAGCACTAATTTTCCCAGGTGGTGCTAGAGGTAAAGATCCCGCCTGCCAATGAGACATAAGGGAGGGGGTTCAACCCTTGGGTCGGGAAGATCCCCTGGAAGAGGAGGGCACGGCAACCCACTGCAGTACTCTTGCCTGGAGAATCCCCATGGACAGGGGAGCCTGGCGGGCTACAGTCCCTGGGGTTGGAAAGAATTGGACATGACTGAAGCACCTTGGCACGCACGCACAAGTAGCAATATGAAATGTGACAAAAACCTCAACGGTTGATGGACTTTTTTTTTTTTTTTTGCCGACAGGGTGGTTAACGTAGTGAAATGAGCTTGGGCTCTGGAGTCACAGATTTCTGTGAGTCCATGGCAGTGCTGTGCAGGGAGGTCATTCCTCTGCTCTGTGAAATGTGGAAGGTGGTTTGGGGCTGGATGAGTTAAAACCAAGAGCAGTGCCTGTGCCTGTTTACGAAGTATGAGCCCCTTCAACGTCAGCTTCCTCCCTTCCGCGTTAACTCTTATCACTGCTGAGACCAGGAGGGCATCCAGTCTGGGAAACTGCACGTTTATTCTGGCCTTGCGCTTCTTCTGTGGGACTTGGGAACCTCTGAGGTGCCTACCCAAGTTGTATCTACTGAAAACCACCCTGTCAGAAGTCAGAGTCCTGGTGTCCTTCCCAGGAAAAGGCTTTGCAGAGGCCCACCCTGTGAGCCACTCTCCCCCCGGTCCCATGTCCTAGTTATACATGTTTTAAACAGTAAAGGGAAATGTGTCCTTTGGGGAAGACCGAGATAACTGTGCTAGGCTTTGAGGCTGGAATTTTAAGGGCTAAGTAAATATCGAACTTGGTTGTATGGGCTCAGGAGCCGTTCAGCTGTGCGGGAGACTGTACTTGTGTATTTGCATGAAGCTTAAAATATATATTTATATTGATTGTGTGTTTATTTTAATTTTAGTTTCACATGCTTTCTGGGGAAATAATTTTTTCACTTTTTTAAAAAAATTGGCTTTTTATTTAAAAGTAATTTCAAGCCTCCAGCAAGTTTGTAAAGGAAAGTATGGTACAAATAATGGCCATTTACCCTTGCCCAGATTTTTCAACTGTGAACATTTAACCTCATTCGCTTCTCCTGTAATCGTTCATTCCCTCTGTGCACATATGCAAACTATATATATTTGAAATACACAAATAATGTATGTCATTTTTTCTGAACCATTTAAGCGGAAATTGCCTATACTAACGGTGCTTTCTTTGTTTTTTGGCTGCTGGGTCCTCACTGCTACGCACGGGCTTTCTCTCGTGGCAGCGAGCAGGGGCCACTCTTCATTGTGTTGCGAGGGCTTCACTGCGGTGGCTTCTCTTGCTGTGGAGCCCGGGCTCTGGGCTCTGGGCTTCCGTAGCTGTGGCTCTCGGGCTCAAGAGCACAGGCTTCAGCAGTTGTGACACACGAACTTAGATGCCCCACAGAACGTGGAATCTTCCTGGCCCAGGGCTCGAACCCGTGTCCCCTGCATTGGCAAGCAGATTCTTAGCCTCTGGACCATGAGGGAAGTCCTATTACTGGTCCTTTACTTCTAAATACTTCAGTGTGTATTTCCTCAAGAATAAGAACTGTTCTCTTACCTAATCACAGCACAGTTATCAACTTTGGTAAACATTGAGGTAGTAATACTTTTATTTACTCTAGAGTCCATATTAACCCACCTGGCCCAATGATGTCCCTTGTAGAATTTTAGATTTAAAAATGACTTTTTTCTACCTTAAAAGCATATGACTATATAGAAAGGGTACATGCTACTCAGAGGATAAATTGTGTTGTGGCCTCAGACTCCTGGGAAATAATATATATATATTTATACACACATATATATAAATACATATGTAAAATATATTAGAATGTAATTCTACTACTGTTAGTTTATCTTTTTAAAAAACATTTATTTATTTGGCTGAGCTGGGTCTTAGTTGAGGCATGTGGGATCTAGTTCCCTGACCAGGGATGGAACCTAAGCCCTCTGCATTGGGAGCGAGGAGTCTTAGCCACTGGACCACCAGGGAGGCCCCTACTTTACCCTTTAGAAAGACCTGTTGTTGCTGTTGTTCAGTTGCTCAGCTGTGTCCGACTCTCTGTGACCCCGTGGACTTCAGCACTCCAGGCTTCCCCGTCCTTCACTGTCTCTCCGAGTTTGCTCAGACTCGTGTCCATCGAGTCAGTGAGGCCATCCAACCATCTCATCCTCTGTCGTCCCCTTCTCCTCCTGCCCTCAGTCTTTCCCAGTTAGATGGACCTAGATTTTAGCTAATTCTGTAGAGGGCTTGGTGGCTTTGGTTGAGCACAGACTGGCATTCTGGTGTGTCTGCTGCTCGTGCTTGGTTTGCTGACGGTGCCTGTCGACTCAGGTGCCTGGGCTGAGTAGCTGTAAGCGTCCTGGAGCACCTGCCCTGCTCTGAGTGCCCTGCCCGTGTCGCGAAGCCTGCTGTGCTGTCCACGGCTTGGCCCTGAACTCACTAACGAGCTGCCACTCTTCTTGTTCGGGTGTAGATCCCCCTCACCAGTTCTGGGGCTGTTCCGTACCTTGTATTCCTGTCCAGATTTGGAGGAATTGACTTGAATATCAATGTTATAAAGAGGTAAGTTTTTTTTTCCCTCGTATGAAAATGTAAAAACTTGAAGTGATGTGAGATAGGACACAAGCGCATTAGAGCTAAACATGTCAACAGATACAATCCTCAGGCAAAAAATTTACTTAGAGAAGATTCTGATGTCTAAATGGGATATGTTTCAGGATAAGAGAAATAATATTGTATTCAAAGTGGAGACACAGCAAATTAAAACCAGACCAACATGTTTCACAAGTGGTGCTAGTGGTAAAGAATCTGCCTGCCAATGCAGGATGTGCGGGGAAGTCGGGTTTGATCTCTGGGTCTGGAAGATCCCTTGGAGAAGGAAATGGCAGCCCACTCCAGTATTCTTGCCTGGGAAATCTCAGGGACAGAGGAGCCTGGAGGGCTACAGTCCATGGGGTCACAAAGGGTCAGATACAACTGCACACACCCAGCACAACATACTTCATATGCGATGCCTTTTCATATTTGGAAATAAGGAATTTAATTTTTTTTTTTTTTTTTTTTGCCACATTGCAAGGCTTGTGGGATCTTAGTTCCCCAACCAGGGATTGAACGTGGACCCTGGCATTGAAAGCAGCACATCTTAACCCTGGACCACCAGGGAATTACTTGGAAATAAGGAATGTAAATTTTGAAGTAAGAGTATTAAGATGCCACATTTTAAATTTGTTTTTTTTTCATGCATTTTTAGTGTCTTTCATTGGCTAGTGATCATATTTTTGTAGCTAGAAATGAAAAATTTTTTAGGAGATCTGTGTATGAGGTCCTCATAGCTGTAGCCTGAGCATGGGGCTTGTTTGCCTTATCTGCAAAACAAGAGTGCTGAAGCCTGAACTTTACTGTCTCTGTCAGCTGTAAAGTTGTTTGATTCTAGTGTGCAATGTAGGAAATATTGTTTTATAGTAGAAAAATTATTGACTCAGATTATTCTGACTCTAAATGAGTAAGCTTCATTTTCTCAGGAATTGTGTAAACAATTCTAAGAGAATTAAACTTGGTTCTGAAATATTAGCACATTCTGGTATTGTGACTTTCATGATCGCAGCCATCTTGGATGTAGCTGAGTTGTGAGAATTAGTGCAGCCATGCAGAGAGGGAAGGGGGATTGCTGATTACTGGGTACAGTTTCTGTTTTGCGAGGTGAGCAAGTCCCAGAGATCCCTTGCATAGCAGTATGGATATATTCACATTACTGAAAGTGAAAGTGAAGTGAAAGTGAAAGTCGCTCACTCGTGTCCTACTCTTTGTGACCCCATAGACTATACAGTCCATGGAATACTCCAGGCCAGAATACTGGAGTGGGTAGCCTTTCCCTTTTCTAGGGGATATTCCCAACCCAGGGACTGAAACCAGGTCTCTGGCATTACAGGCAGATTCTTTACCAGCTGAGCCATAAGGGAAGCCCAAGAATACTGGAGTGGGTAGCCTATCCCTTCTCCAGTGGATCTTCCTGACCCAGGAATCAAACTGGGGTCTCTTGCATTGCAGGTAGATTCTTTACCAACTGAGTGAGCTGTACAGTAAAAACGGCTAGGATGGTAACTTGCGTCCTTCCCTGGTGGCTCTGATGGTGAAAGAGTTCATCTGTGATGCAGGAGACCTGGATTCAATCCCTGGGTCAGGAAGATCATCTGGAGAAGGAAATGGCAACCCACTCCAGTGTCCTTGCCTGGAGAATCCCATGGACAGAGGACCCTGGCAGGCCACAGTCTGGGGCCACACAGAGCCAGACATGACTGAGTGACTAACACTCAAAAAAAAAAAAAAAAAATCAGTGCAGCAGCTCCACCAAGAATGACAAAGTATTATCTGCTCTGGGATCAGGGACTTGTGATCTGCTGATGCTGTCGGTAAGTGATGAGCTAGGATAACTTCCAGACTTCAGAAGAATGACTGGTCATTTCATAGGCATATTCTTACTCTTGACCTAATGAAACCATCCCCATTTGGGGGATAAGTAACATAATTTGAATATTCTTTGCTGAAAAAGCTCAACAGTTGGAAAAAACTAAAAGCAGGAGAGTTCTTTTTTGTTTTTGTTCAATTGTGAAACCTCAGTCTAATAATTTGAGATGAAAAGTATCATACATTACTTTCTTAAACACAACAGACTGAATATTTAAAGTAAATTAGAAAGATTTCCAGCTTACTCATGAAGCTAAATTCTCTTTATTGTTTCAGTTCAGTTCAGTCACTCAGTCGTATCCGAGACTCTTTGTGACCCCATGAACCACAGCACGCCAGGCCTCCCTGTCCATCACCAACTCCCAGAGTCCACCCAAACCCACATCCATTGAGTCGGTGATGCCATCCAACCATGTCAACTTCTGTCGTCCCCTTCTCCTCCTGCCCTCAATCTTTCCCAGCATCAGGGTCTTTTCAAATGAGTCACCTCTTCGCATGAGGTGGCCAAAGTACTGGAGTTTCAGCTTCAACATCAGTCCTTCCAATGAACACCCAGGACTGATCTCCTTTAGGATGGACTGGTTGGATCTTGTTGCAGTCCAAGGGATTCTCAAGAGTCTTCTCCAACACCACAATTCAAAAGCATCAATTCTTCAGCATTCAGCTTTCTTTATAGTCCAACTCTCACATCCATACATGACCACTGGAAAAACCATAGCCTTGACTAGAGGGACCTTTGTTGGCAAAGTAATGTCTCTGTTTTTTAATATGCTGTCTAGGTTGGTTATAACTTTCCTACCAAGGAGTAAGCGTCTTTTAATTTCATGGCTGCAATCACCATCTGCAGTGATTTTGGAGCCCAGAAAAATAAAGTCAGCCACTGTTTCCCCATCTATTTGCCATGAAGTGATGGGACCAGACGCCATGATCTTATTGTTTAAGGCCATGTATTAGACTGAATAGAAAATTCTGTTTCTGGTACTATGGTAGGCTACCTCCATGAACAACACTTCCACTGAAAACAACTTAAATGGTGTATTAAAGGTAAAATATTTTAATGCATTACTGAGCTGGCAAGAAAGGAAGTAGTTCTTAGAGGCTAAACATGCGGTAAGAACTGGAATCTAGAGAAGTTTTGTATAAAGACAGTTTTTGCCACGAAGTATTGGCCAAATCTTGGTGAATTGGTGTTTCAGTTTTGTTGGGTCTTTGGAGTGAAAAGGATAAGAGACAAAGCCTACAGGGTCTATCCAAGATGGAAAAACCAAAGAGAAGACCAGTACATGGACAGTGGGGACCCCTATACCCTCTTGTAAGGATAATTATCAAAATAGAGATCTGCATCACAGAAACCTACCTATTTCAACACTGGCATTGGGTGAATAGAGGAAAGATTGTAATAACAAGTCAATTTTAATGAAGATCTATACCTAAAATAATGCTACCTGTGTGGTCTGAAAAGTCTCAGGCTAGAAATTTACTTAAAACTGGTCCTGGACTGGGTGTGCCCTTCAGGGGAGGAATACGTCTACAACATAGCCCTTAAAGAAAGCCACAGATAAAGTGTCACACAGAAAACCTTGACGACACATGAAGAAATGAAGAATGAGGAGGGCAAACAAATGGAACTCATGTCCAGTAGAATCAGATCTCCAGACACTTGCCATGTTGAAACTGTCAGATACAGAATATAAAACCAGTGTTGTAATAGCTTTAAAGAAATGAAAGAATGGATTCAATACATGAATGCAAAACAGGAGGCAACAAAAATAAAGATTTGAAGAAGTACACAGTGGAACTGCTAGTACTGAAAGATAACAACTGCCGTAGAATAAAGTTTTAGTGGATGGGTGAAAATGGTAGATTCAGCACAGCTGGAAAAAGCATTAGGGGAGTGGAAAGCAGATCTGAAGGTAGTATCCGGAATGCAGCTCAGAAACAGAGATGCAAACACGGAGGACAGGTGTAAGAACATGGGAGGCGGGAAGAGAAGGCCCAGTAATACCTCTTGTTGGGTTTCCAGATATGTGAGAGAAGGAGTAGCACAGGGACTGTATGTGAAAAGGTAACGGTTTAGAATCTCGAGCCAGATACATAAAAAGGGATGCCTATCTAGACATATCACAGTGAAACTGTAGAACATTCAAATCGAAGAGAAAACGTTGAAGGCAGGGAGAAGAAAGATGGGGTTGACTCCAGAGGAGTGACCATTAGACTGACGCAGATGTCTCAGCAGTGACAGCAACAGGCGCGAGCCTGTGGGAGGAGCTCTTCAGTGTGCTGAGCTGAAGTATTGGCCTTCCTAGATTTTTTTTAAAGCTATATTTGTAAGAATAAGAAGGAGAGCTCTTTCTGTGGGAACCCCTGGCCGCCTGGCCTCCTCTTGCCACAGTGTCTGCTCACCACTGGGATCAGACTGTTTGGAAAAGGGAGCCACATCTGGCGCCTTTGCCCATGATGTTCAAGGTTACCTTTCAGCTCCATCTCGTAAACTTTCTTCACACTGACTTGCAGAAAAACGAAGCAGCCTTTGCATTGGATTATCCTTCCCAGGTGGCTCAGTGGTAAAGAACCTGCCTGCCAATGCAGGAGACACAGGAGACGCGGGTTCCATCTCTGAGTCTGGAAGATCCCCTGGGGAGGGCATCGCAACCCACTCCAGTATTCTTGGCTGGAGAATGCCATGGACAGAAGAGCCTGGTGGGCTATAGTCCACGGGGTCACAAAGAGTCGGACACAACTGAGCAAGTAACACTCTCACTTTCAAAGGTTCAGACAGCATCTTTGAATTTCTAAAGATTAAAGAGAAGGCAATGGCACCCCACTCCAGTACTCTTGCCTGGAAAATTCTATGGACGGAGGAGCCTGGTAGGCTGCAGTCCATGGGGTCGATAAGAGTCGGACACAACTGAGCGACTTCAGTTTCACTTTTCACTTTTATGCATTGGAGAAGGAAATGGCAACCCACTCCAGTGTTCTTGCCTGGAGAATCCCAGGGACGGGGGAGCCTGGTGCGCTGCCGTCTATGGGGTCACACAGAGTCGGACATGACTGAAGCGACTTAGCAGCAGCAGCAGCAGCAAAGACAGCAAGAAACATAAAAAAAAAAAAAAAAAGCCTGAGGATGAAATAACGACATTTCAGACAAAAACTGAGATGGTTCACCTCCTGCAGATCTTGACTAGGGAAATGCTAGAAGATGCTACCAGCGAAAGGCAGGTGATCCCACGGAAACTGCAAGGCCCTCTGTGATCTGGCTGGCCTCCCTGATGGGACTCTGCTGCTCCGCTCTTGTTCATGGTGTTCCCAAACTGAGGACATTCTTGTTGCTCCCACCTTATCACTTTTGACTGGTGCTTCCCAGTGTCTGCAATGCTTCCACCAGATAAGCCTGTAGGTCACTCCACCCACACCCTTGAGGCTAACACACAAGTGAGACTTTCTCAACATAGAACGTGAGCTCCACAAGGGCAGGCACCTTTATCCGTTTGACTTATTGATGTATTCCAAGTCCCTAGGAGAGTGCTTGGCACAGATCAGGTGCTTAATGTGCTTCCCAGGTGGCTCAGTGGTAAAGAATCTGCCTGCCAATGCAGGAGACACAGGAGACACGGGTTCGATCCCTGGGTTGGGAAGATCCCCTGGAGTAGGAAATGAAACCCACTCTGGTATTCTTGCCTGGGAATTCCCATGAACAGAGGAGCCTGGCGCACTGCAGTCCATCGGGTGGCAGAACAGTTGGAAATGACTTCGTGACTAAACAGCAGCAACAAAGGTGCTTAATAGATGTTTATTGAATCAGAGGTTGCAAAAACGCCAAGTGAAGTGAAGTGAAGTGAAAAGTTGCTCAGTTGTGTCTGACTCTTTGTGAACCATTTATAGACCTAAGCCAGAATACTGGAGTGGGTAGCCTTTTCCTTCTCCAGGGGATCTTCCCAACCCAAGGATCAAACCCAGGTCTCCTCCACTGCAGGCAGATTCTTTACCAGCTGAGCCACAAGGGGAAGCCCAATGACAATCAACAAATGACACGTATAGTCAACAGCCTGAATGAGTCTCACGGGTACAACACTGAGGGAAGGAGCAGGAAGTGGACAAACGCTTCTGTTCACATGTGAAGTTCAAAACCAGACAACTGAACTGTTCTGTTTAAGGATACATACCTAGGTGGTAAAATTATAAGAAGATAAAAGATAAATGTAAATGAAGATAAAAGTATGTCAAGGCTGTGTATTATCACCTTGCTTATTTAACTTATATGCAGAGTACATCATGTGAAATGCTGGGCTGGATGAAGCACAAGCTGGAATCAAGATTGCTGGGAGAAATATCAGTAACCTCAGATATGCAGATGACACCACCCATATGGCAGAAAGTGAAGAACTAAAGAGCCTCTTGATGAAAGTGAAAGAAGAGAGTGAAAAAGTTGGCTTAAAGCTCAACATTCAGAAAACTAAGATCATGGCATCCGGTCCCTTCACATGGCAAATAGATGGGAAAACAATGGAAACAGTGGCAGACTTTGTTTTGGGGGGCTCCAAAATTGCTTCAGATGGTGACTAAAGCCATGAAAAAGACACTTACTTTTTGGAAGAAAAGTTATGACCAACCTAGACAGCATATTAAAAAGCAGAGACATTACTTTGCCAACAAAGGTCCATTTAGTCAAAGCTATAGTTTTTCCAGTAGTCATGTATGGATGTGAGAGTTAGACATAGGAAAGCTGAAGAATTGATGCTTTTGAACTGTGGTGTTGGAGAAGACTCTTGAGAGTCCCTTGGACTGCAAGGAGATCCAACCAGTCCATCCTAAAGGAAGTCAGTCCTAAATATTCACTGGAAGGAGTGATGCTGAGGCTGAAACACCAATGCTTTGGCCACCTGATGTGAAGAACGGACTCCTTGGAAAAGATTCTGATGCTGGGAAAGATTGAAGGCAGGAGGAGAAGGGGATGACAGAGGATGAGATGGTTGGATGGCATCACCGACTCAATGGGCATGAGTTTGAGCAAGCTCCAAGAGTTGGTGATGGACAAGTAAGCCTGGTGTGCGCAGTTCATGGGATTGCAAAGAGTTGAACACGACTGAGTAACTGAACTGAAAAGTAAATGATATCCTAAGTGCTAGGAGAGTGGTTACTACGAGGAGGAGAGAAAATATTTAAACTGGAAAAGGGCAGATGGGGCCTCTTTGTGTTTGGCTCTAATTCTTTAAAAACTATTTTTTAACATTGTATTTATGTATCTGTTTTTGGCTGTGCTGGGTCTTTGTTGCTTCATGAGCTTTTTTCTAGTTGCATCAAAGGGGGCTGCTCTCTCGTTGTGATGCGCGGGCTTCTCACTGCGGTGGCTCCTGCTGTCGTGGAGCACAGGTTTTGGGCACACGGGCTTCAGCAGTTGCAGCTCCCAGGCTCTAGGCCACAGACTCAGTAGTTGTGGCACACAGGCTTAGTTGCTCCACAGCATGTAGGATATTCCTGGACCAGGGATCAAACTCGCTTCTTCTGCATTGACAGGCAGATTCTTTACCTCTGAGCCACCAGGGAAGCCCCACCTTCTTAATTTGAGAAATTGTTAAACAGGTGTTTGCCTTAATTGTAAGCAAACTATGCATATGTGCTGTACATACTTTTCTGGGTCAAGGTTACATCTCATAATAACAATTTAAAGCAATGAATTTAATAAACAGATTAGATGCAGCCAAGGAAATAAGTGAACTGGAAGATCGGTCAGAAAACATTAGGCAGAATGTAGCACAGACACAGAACATGTAACTGGAGCTCTTACAAAAAGCGCAGCTAGAGAAAGGATGGGAATATCAGACAAAGAGACCACGGCCCGGCCCGGACCACTGACGGAAGGTGCCGTCCTGTGGATCCCAGAAGCCAAGTCTCCAACAAGATTTAAAACAGAGGTGGGGGCAGAACCCCAAGGACCAAAAGATCCGAGAAGCAGTAAAACGGGGACCTCCCTGGTGGTCCCGTGGTTGAGACTCTGCTCTTCCACTGCAGGGGCCCAGAGTTTGATACCCTGATCGGGGAGCTAAGATGCGGCATGCTGTGATGCAGCCAAAAAAAAAAAAAAAAAAGAAGCCAAAGGGCAACACTTACACAAAAGTGACTTTTTAAAAATAATTTATCGTATTTACTTCTTTCTGGCTGAGGTGGGTCTTTGTTGCAGGGCGTGGGCTTCTGGCTGAGCTGGGTCTTGGTTGCAGGGCGCGGGCTTCTCACTGTGGTGGCGTCCCTGTCGCCGAGCACGGGCTCTAGGTCCACAGGCTTCAGCAGCTGTGCCTTTTGGACTCAGTAGTCGTGGCGCCACGGGCTTAGCTGCCCTGTAGTGTGTGGAGTCTTCCTGGACCAGGAATCAAACCTGTGTCCCTGGCATTGGCAGGCGGATTCCTATCCACTGCACCACCAGGAAGTTCAAAAGTGACTTTTGAATGGATGAATAACTAAGATGTGTTGGAAGACCATCACTGCCTTCCTAGAACTGTAGATCTAAAGAAAGCCGTTCAGTTCAGTTGCTCCGTCGTGTCCGACTCTTTGCTACTCCATGGACTGTAGCCCGCCAGGCTCCTCTATCCCTGGGATGCTCCAGGCAAGAATACTAGAATGAGTTGCCATTCCCTTCTCCAGAGGATCTTTCTGACCCCGGGATCAAACCTGCATCTCCTGCATTGCAGATGGATTCTTTACCATCTGAAGAGAGGCCCTTTGACAAGTATACTGGTTGTCATTTCCAGAGCAATTGCTACAAGATTAAAAATGGACTGTGTAACTCCCAAACTCCAAAAAAAAAAAAAAAAAAAAAAGGCACAAAAACTGAATGATAAAAATTAGATCAACCCAAAAGAAGGCAAGAAGGATCAGAAGAAGCAGGACAAATGGAAATCCTGAAAATATCAGTAATTATAATAAATATTCCATTTAAAAGTAAAGTCCACGAAAAGAAAAACCTAAACATAAGTTTATAGGAAGGTTAAAAGTGAAGAGATTTAAAAAGACATACCATTCCAAGAAATGCCAATCTAAAGAAAGCTGGAGTCACTGAGTTAGTATCAGGTAATAGAGATGGGGCTCCCTTGAAGGAGACAGAGATGGAGTTTGGAGTTTGGGGTGGCAGAGGAACTGCCTTGACCAAATGCAGAGGCGGGAGGGGAAGGGAGAAGGCTGAGGTTGAGGGGGCAGCCTCCCTGGGCCCTTGGGGCAGCTGATGGGGGGTACGCAGGTATGTCTACCTTTTACTCCTTAAATCTTAAACATATGCTACATGTACTGTTTTGTATCTCTTCAATACCTAATGAGAACAGTATTAAATATATGACATTTAACAGAGAATTGTAAGGCTGGATTCCTGGTTTCATCTTTAACTTGGGTCCAGCACTCAACTCCTCTGAGCCCTTCGTTCTATGTAAAATGAAGTTAATTTCCCTTTAAAGTGCTCCAGTGTCTTCCCCTCGTCCCACTGTGAAGTCCAGGTTCCTCATCAGGGCCTCCCCGCACTGTCGGGCTGGTGCCCGCCTCCATCTCTGAGCTCATCCCATGTTCCTTGGCCCTGCTCAGTGGGCTCTGGTCCCCCAGCCCCCGCAGTGCCAGCCCTGGGATGTGCCAGACTCCTGCCACCTCTGGGCTTCCTGCCACTGCGTGCTTCCTGTGCTTTGCTCAGAGAGCTGTTCCTCCAAGAGAGTGGCTCCTGGCTCCTCAGCGTATGGGTCTCTATCCCAATGCCCTGTTGTCCACCCCGTCCAGGAGACGGGCCTTTCCTTCTTACCCTGTCTGTCCCCCCCGCCCCCACCGCCTGCCTTTATTGTCTTCACAGCACTTCTTATTACATCAACTTACCAACAAGGGTCCATTTAGTCAAGGCTGTGGTTTTTCCAGTAGTCATGTATGGATGTGAGAGTTGGACTATAAAGAAAGCTGAGTGCTGAAGAATTGATGCGTTTGAACTGTGGTGTTGGAGAAGGCTCTTGAGAGTCCCTTGGACTGCAAGGAGATCCAGCTAGTCCATCCTGAAGGAAATCAGTCCTGAATATTCATTGGAAGGACTGATGTTGAAGCTGAAGCTGCAATACTTTGACTGCCTGATGCGAAGAGCTGACTCATTGGAAAAGACTGATGCTGGGAGGGATTGGGGGCAGGAGGAGAAGGGGACGACAGAGGATGAGCTGGTTGGATGGCATCACTGACTCAACGGACATGAGTTTGGGTAAACTCCGGGTGTTGGTGATGGACAGGGAGGCCTGGCGTACTGCAGTCCACGGGGTTGCAAAGAGTCAGACACGACTGAGCGACTGGACATAACTGAACTGAGCGTTGCTTGTTTGATTGCTTATTTCCTGTCTGTCACCGTCACTGGTATTAAGCTTTTTCAAAACTGGAAATGGTGTTCTGCTCGACATGGTGCCCCAGACCTGGGTGCAGGAGGCGCTGGATAAATACTGTGAAGTGGCATCTGGTGTTCTTTGTCCCCATCCTAGCCCCACGGTTGATTCCAAAGAGGGAGTCTGAAGCGGTTTATGGGTGGACAGAGGATGCAAAATCAGAGTTAATACAAGCAGATGGAGCCAAGCGGCTGGTTACAGACGTCCAGCCAGGCTCAGCCCTTTTCAGCAGGGCTCAGCGTGCACTGTGTTGCAAATGGGAGCCCAGAGGGTCAGAACGCAGTGCTGCAGCCCAGGGCGGGGAGGGGGTGGCGAGGCCAGGCCACCCGCGTCTGAAGACTGGGCCTCCACTTCCCCATCATGACCTTCGGCCCGCCCAGCCTCTGTAAAGCGGGATGTCTGCTAACCCATGGAATGAGGCCTCATGGAGTGCAGGCCGTAATTACTCAGTCCCCGCACCGCCCTGGGAGGAGTGGATGTTGTATTTCATTTTACAGAAGAGGGGCCCCAGGCCTGGAGAAGCTAAGTAACTTGCCTGAGTTCACACTTCTGGCAAACGGTAGTACATAAGAAACACCTTGCATTTAAAAATATGCAGTGTAGAAATTCTTATCATTTTCATCTCTGTGTGTCCTATGTAAACGTTAATTCAGTGAAAACATGCTAACAAGAGGTTTTTAATTGTTGTCTTTAAGGGGAGGTGAGAATGAAATGAATGGCTGTCGGACGTTAAAAGAGCTCGAGGCCCAAATAGGAGAAAAGGTAATAGAGATCTTTCAAAGTTCTTCCGCGCCCCCCAACCCTACCCCCCGCCTGCCGCCGCCCCACCCCCACCCCCTGCCCTGCCGCTTGTCCAAAATAACTGCTAGCCGAGGGAGCTGATAGAGCCGATGCAGGATGAGCTGGGTCTTGTCATCTGCGTTCTCATGTCAAAGTCGCTTGACTCAATAGATCACATGTGAGAGCCCGCGTTCACTCGCCTTTGCCCGCTCCGATGGCATCCTCTGTGATGAGCCGTACCAGCAGAAGTCCTGGAATATTAATTACCTTTGCTTTAACTTTAGATTATCATCCGTTAGGCGGCCCTTCGGTTTCTGTCTACAACCAAGGCAAGGTTTTCTTTAGACTGAGAGTGCCAATCAAGAGCGGCATGGTAAAAATAACCAGAGACACGCAGGGAGATAGACATTTATGTATGGAGTAATTTAGCCACAAAAGCTCCCGCATGTGTTTAGGAAGGAGCATGTAGCTTCGTTCCTGCTTGCGGATTACAGGTGGATAGTGGGGCACAGCTAGGGAGGGACGGGGCGTTCACAGCGTTCAGGGTTGGAATCAGACCACTATTTAAGATGCGTGTGAGCCTGCTCAGTTACATGAGCAGTTTGAGAATCATAGTTTAATTCACTTGACTCAATATGTTGGTTAGAAATGTGACAAATTTTCTTTCCTTTTTGAACTTTTCTGAGATTTTCGTACGTTTCAAAATCAAACAGAGCCAGAAACCCACAAAATGTTTGTCTAAACCCCACAAAATGTTCTCCCGGCTTGTGCCGTTAACACCAGAAATTCATCTTTTAGTGTGACAATTTTTTAGCATTATGTGCTCCTAGAAATCTACTTTCTCTGTTGTTTATATCAGTAGGAACCCTGGTACAATTATTTGCTGCTTCCATTGTCGTTCATTTGTTATTCTGTAGGAGAAGGCGATGGCACCCCACTCCAGTACTCTTGCCTGGAAAATCCCATGGATGGAGGAGCCTGGTAGGCTGCAGTCCATGGGGTCGCTCAGAGTCGGGACACGACTGAGCGACTTCACTTTCACTTTTCACCTTCATGCATTGGAGAAGGAAATGGCAACCCACTCCAGTATTCTTGCCTGGAGAATCCCAGGGACGGGGGAGCCTGGAGGGCTGCTGTGTATGGGGTCGCACAGAGTCGGACACAACTGAAGCGACTCAGCAGCAGCAGCAAGAGATACATAGCACACTGGATATTATTTATGGTATATGTCACAAACTGTGTTCATCATGAAATTATCCTGGGAAAGTCGGCTGTTTATGATGGCCATCATGTCAACTTAGATGCCTTTGTGGATCAGTAACGTGACATGATGGTTAGGGGAGGGTGTGGACACAGGTCCGGCTTGTAAGTTACTGAAAGTGAGGCTTCCAAGAGGAAAGCTGGAGGGGACTTCCCACTGGCTGGCTGGCCTTTCATCTCAGTTGTCTTTTCATCCCAGCCTCCTTCCAATAAAGCCCTCGCACTAAGAGTGAGTTTCAACCAGGGCAGATGTCATGCTGGTCTAGAGAGAACAGAAAGGTGACCGCCAGAGGCTGAGCAGGTGAGGGAGGGGACAGCTGCTCCCTGGTTCTCCCTGCCGAGCAGTCAGGCCCACGCAAGCTGGAACCCCAGCTCGACCGGCAACCCTGGCCCTGGGCAGGCAGGTGGCCTGGGGTGGGCTCTGCCATTTACCAGCTGGTGGTCCTGGGCAAGTCCTTGTCATCGGGTTTCTTCATCCGTGGTTGGGAATAGGAACACCCATCTCATGGTGCTGTTGTGTAGCTTAGAAACAT
Organism: Bubalus kerabau; assembly: GCF_029407905.1. Classification (NCBI taxonomy): domain Eukaryota; kingdom Metazoa; phylum Chordata; class Mammalia; order Artiodactyla; family Bovidae; genus Bubalus; species Bubalus kerabau. The sequence goes on from NC_073624.1 coordinate 5,551,211, forward strand.
CTGGTATAAAGGGCCTGGAACACTTAGGCGATGCCATCTGTCGTTATTATGGCGATTACTACAGTTTCCTCTGACGAATAGGTAGGAACTCATGGGTGTCCTCCCTTCCCACCGAGCCCAGAATAAACAGAACAAACCCAGTACCCTCCTTGGCTGTTGGCTGTGCAGTAGCGTGTTTCCAGCCACCGCGCGGGTCCTGCAATCGGACCACACTCAAGCCCTGGTGACAGAGAGGAACACCTGGCGATTAGTGAAGGAAGGCTCTCTTCATACATACGTTGTCATTGCTGGGCGAGCCACACAGTTGGGGAGTGAAAGATGCTAATGCTTTTGTTTTAAATATAAGTCCACGAGCCTCATTGGAGCCAAGAATGCATGCAAATGTCTCTTGTGAATTTTGGGAGCCAGACTTTGCTAAATGTGTGTGTGGTCTAGCCGTCCTAAACCAACAGGCAGTTAGCTGCTGGCACCCCAAACTGCCCGAGCCCCACTGCTTGCGTGTCTCAGTTGATTTCTTCTGCTGTGAGCTTGGTCTGATGGCTGGTTCCTCAGCCTTGCCCTAATTCAGGTTCACTTAGGCCCTCCAAGGGGCTTCCCCGGTGGCTCAGTAAGGTAAAGAATCCACCTGCCAATGCCGAAGATGCAGGTTCAATCCCTGGGTTGGGAAGATCCCCTGGAGGAGGGCTTGACAACCCACTCCAGTATTCTTGCCTCGAGAATCCCTGGACAGAGGAGCCTGGTGGGGATGTAGTCCATGGGGTTGCAGAGAGTCGGACATGACATAGCGAGTGAACAACCATGACAAGCAGACCTTCCAAACACGCTAGTCCGGGGCTTCCCCCTCCAACTGTGTTTCCTCCCTATGAGTCTCCTGGGATTTCCCTGTAGCTCAGATGGTAAAGAATCTGCCTGCAGTGCAGGAGACCCAGGTTCGACCCCTGGGTCAGCAAGATCCCCTGGAGAAGGGCATGGCAACCCACTCCACTATTCCTGCCTGAAGAATCCCATGGACAGAGGAGCCTGGTGGGCTACAGTGCTTAAGGTTGCAAAGAGTCGGACCGAACTGAGCGAGTAACACTTTCACTTCCCTTTCACTAGACCCTCCAGCGTGTCTTCACGTTCAGCTGAACCCCTGGTCTCCCTGAGCCTTGTTTCCTCCCTCCTGTCAAGGCGGAGATAGACAGGGTGGTCTCTGGGCCCAGACTGTCTGCCCTTCAGGGACTGTGATCCGGAGCTTCACACGAGGAGGCCGCTGTCTGCGTCCTGGGGCCCCGTATCGGGAAGGAGGAAGCTCTGCATGCCCAGGTGGTCCCCAGGGTGCTGTCCTCAGGCTCCGGGTCCGGGGTCCTGGATCGATCTGCGCCCAGGTTCTATGCTGTGGGCACTCTGAGTCTGGTGTGCCCCCGCTTGCCCTCCCCTCTCCATCCTGGCTTCTCCCGGGTCACGGAGAGGACTGCTTCACTGGGCTTCGCTTCTGTGCCTTTGGTGGGTGTCTGCTTGGCTGCTGTCAAGCTCTCTGGTTTTCAGACCCCTCACGGTCTTAGTCTGCTGGGAGGCAGCGGGGCTCAGTGGGCAGGAGGTGCTGCTGGCCTGAAGCCCCGCCCCTGCCGCTGCCCACGGGCCCTCAGGCCTGTCACTGCTCTATGCCACCATCTCTGAAGGCGAGGCGACAGCACCAACCTGCCGGAGTGGCCGCAAGAATGAGTGAGAGGAACGCAAGCGACGCCCGCGCATACGGTGGTGCTCGATAATATCCGTCCCGTTATCTGTCCTGCCAGGCCCTCCTGAAACCTTTCCTGTGGGAGCTTTCCCCACCTCCAGGAGGGAGCCCACCAGCCACCGCCACCGAGGTGTCTGGTTGTCCTGCCTTTTGAGAAATGTCTAACCGAGCTGAGATGATAAGGAGCTTCTCATCTTGTCCCAGTCTGAAGGGAGCACAGGTCAGGGTCTACTCACTCACATCTCCTCCAGTCACCAGGAGGTGGCCAGCATTCCAGGTCTGACACATGGATACTGCAGTATCAGGTTTTTGGTTCTTTTCCCAGCATACCATTTCTGCCAGTATGACTCTCCATAAACACGGTGGAACGTCTCCTCATGACTCAAAGCCCAGGGTCTCGTCCCCACACAAACCAGTCACTGGCCATGGCGTTGCTCCAACCCTGGTCATTCCCTGGTGCAGTGGCTGGACTCCCTCCCCCGAGGCACGTGACCATGGGTGGGGGGCGGGTGGAAGCTAAGATCTGAACAAAATGGAAAATGGAGGGTTTTGTTAGAAAGAGACAGGGTGGGCAGAGGTAAGTGGCTTTGGAGAAAGTGACCGACAGTGTCTGCTTCAGCCACCCAGTGAAAGGACCCCCAGGCTGGCCGGGCCTTAATCCTCTGGACGCTGATGTAATTTTTTGGATTTTTCCAGCTGTGATACTAATAAGAGGTGGCAGAGACTGAGCATTTACTAGGAGCTGTTCCAAGTGCTTACTGTGTTTACATATGCAGTTTCCAGGAGAACCCCCTGGGGCAGGTGCTCTTGGTATCCCATCTTGATGTGGAGGAAGCTACAACAGAGGCTGAGCAGTTGAGCCCTGTGTGCACAGCTGGGGACAGAGGAGCTGCAGTTCCTGCCTTGGCAGCTGGCTCTGGGGTCCTGGCTACTAATTACCAGCCACCCTGCTTCTCAAGGAGGCCCTTTAGGAAAGGCAGTGATATGTAGTTTGTGTGTGCATGCATGTATAGCCACTCAGTCCTGTCCGACCCCGTGGACTGTGGCCCGTCAGGCTCCTCTGTCCCTGGGATTCTCCAGGCAAGAATACTGGAGTGGGTTGCCATCTCCTCCTCCAGGGGATCTTCCCTACTCAGAGATCAACCCCAAGTCTCCCAGGTCTCCTGCATTGGCATTGGCCGGCAGATTCTTTACCACTGCGCCAGCTGGGAAGCCCCAATACCTCGTTTGCCCGTAGCAAATGTGACTCTTGCTTATGCCCGGAGGTGGACCCAGCTGGTCCCAGAGAAGCCTCTCTGATCACCACTGTATGAACGAGCGGAGGTTGTTTGCTAACCCCAGAGTTGCATTGTTGGTCGTGTGGCATCCACTTCAAACAGGCATTTGGGAGTTTTCTTTCCCTTTCTGTCTCTGGCCTCCTGCCTATCTCACACTCGTTCCCAACTCCTCAGTTGCTTACGCTCCTGTCGGCCTGCGGGGCCCCGGCCTGTCCTGCAGCAGCAGCAGCAGCACTCAAGGGCCAGGACTTAGTTCTCCACAGGCTTTGGGTGAGGACTCTGTCAGGGCAAGAGGGCCAGAGCAGGGCTGCAGGGCGTTGCCAGGGCAACCACGTTCGGGTCTTTTGAACTTGTTTCATCTTTTATCAACTCCTGACATGAGCGTGAGGTGGAGATCAAAGAAGGGGCTAGCAGGGGAAGAGAATCATCTTGTCCTGCCCTCGAGTTGGGTGGCGGGCAGATGCTCCCTGTAAGCCACGTCCTGGGAGTGGCCAGGACACAGGAAGCTGTTCTCAAATATGTAAGAACTTCAGTGTGTGTTTAGAAATGTCACGACTAGTCTCCTCCCCTCCACAGGCAAGAAAAAAATTGTTTTAAATTGAAGACTAGAATTCAAGAATGTGAAATTCAAAGACATGAAAAAGAAAAAAAAAAGGAAAACTAAACAAACCTCACCCAAAGCCCTAGGTCATTGGCTCTCATACCACATCACCACCCCATCAAGAATGCTCTTTCAAGTCTGGGTGCCGTGATGTCAGAACATCTGGTCGACCCAGTCAGCCGCGACGAGCCTGTCTGTGGGACACGGAGTGAGCTGACACGCGTTTTTATGGGATCACCCCGGCGCCTTGGAGTCGCACAGATGCAGCTCAGTCATTTCAGGAGCAATTAGTAAATAATTAGAGGCACTAAGCTGCTTGCTTGCTCGGTAATATCGTCACAAAAGTGAAGACACGCAAGTGATGGGTATATTCATTTTCTTAAATAGGTGGATTTTCTTAAAAAAGAGATTTAAAAAATTATCGCTTGAGGAATAAAGAAACAGTCGTTAGGATCACAGCCATTTCATAAACATACCTTAACACTGGAACACCACATTAGCACGCACGAATGTATCAGAATACAGCCTGTTTGCCGGATAAAAAGACTGTGTCAGGCTCAAAATGAGGCCATTTACTAAAACATACAAGCTTTTCGTTAATTCGTAATATTTTCCTAATCCCGCTTTTATCATCTCTCCTCTGGTGCACTTGGTATTAATTGCCTATTATAGCAGGTATTTGAACACATCTCCTCTTTCATCTGAAGAAAATATTAGCATATCGCGGGGCTGTTGGGACAGCTTGTATCTGAGGCACTTTCTCCTCCTGCAGAAAAGCCTATCAATCATAACCAAATATAGTGATTAATAATGTCACAGCTCTTGTTCCTGTGTCTCTGTGCAGCTAAATGAAGAGCTGTGCTTACATTTTGATCTCGAGCATTTCACATAACAAAATAATCAGCTGCCATTTTATTAAAAAAAAAAGATATTGAAAATGCTCCTACCCCAGGACCTATTTTTGGTTGCTCTATTATTAATTTACTAAAGGCTTCATCAGGAAAGTAAAGCAAAGATGCTGTTATGTCAGAATTTATATTTTTTCAGACTAAGTTTATCTTTACAAAAAAAATCTTTCTTACATGTGGCAAGTCAACACAAGATTGCAGGAATAAATGTTTAAAACAGCACAGTGTGGGGGAGACGGGCCAGTGGGTGGGGGACAGGCCAATGGTGTGGGGGGGACAGTGCAGTGGTGTCAGGGGGACAGGCCGGTGGTGTTGTGGGGACAGGCCGGTGCGGGGGGGCAGGCCTGACCCCTGGCTGAGTGTGCATCTGAAACAAGACACTCACTCTCTAAGTGACCCCCAAGTAAGCTAGTTTCTCTGGAAACTGTTTTCTCAGCAGTGAAATGGGGAAGCAGTTTTGCAAGATTTTTCCAATATTGTTGAGACTATGAGAAACAATATAAAATGAACTTACCATAGTGCAAGGCCCATGGAAGTCTTTCAAAAAATTAGGAGTTTGCATTTGGAGTGGATAAAACCAAGGAGTTAATGTGGAAAATTGAAAGTGCTCGGTCATCTATGGTTTAAAGCTTCTAAGGGGCTGCGTGCTGTTGGCTCCCGTGTTTCTCTCTCCATCCGCATCTCCAGACTCACCTCTGTCCACAGACCAAACCAGGGGGTGGTCCTGGGCAAACGGTCCAGGGCAAACGGTCCCGCCGATGCCACCCAAGAAGCCTTCCTCTCTGGACCTCCCTCCATCTCAGTGAGTGGCTCCAGTCCATCAGCGAGTCCCATCCACCACAGCCTCTGCCGTATCGGAGCCCTGTGCGCTTTTGCATCCCCATGGCCCCCTTGGATGGCCCTGCCAGTCACCCTGGGGGTGGTTCTTCCTGCTCCCCGTCTTGCCCCTCACAGTCTCCATTTCATGCAACACCAGAGCCATCTGTTCTTAATGTGAAGAACACGTTAAGGGTCTCATCTGACCCCTTTGCTTAAGACGCCCCATGGTCACTGGTCACTTGCTGAATGAAGTTCGGACAAGCACCCAGGTTTTTTGGCGCTCAGCATGAAGTTTCCCCACTGGAGTGGCACGCCCACACCCCCCGAAAGTCTCTGGACTACACTATCTGCAGTCGCTCAGCACTCAGAACATCCCGAGGTTTTGTTTATTTGCCCATCACTAGGAAATACGTCCCCTGGGAGTGGGCGCCTTCCCTACCCTGCTCCCTGCTGTCACTTTAGTGCCGTGAACAGACCCCGGCACCTGATCTGAGCTCAGTAAATATTTACAGGATAAGTAAATAAGTTCTGCAGGAAGCGTGCACAAAAGAGACATTACGAGGAAGGTGAGAGTGCAGCTTGAGTTGGACCATGGATGGGCTTTCCATCCACGTTGAGGACAGGGCAGAGGGCAAATATGGGGCGGCGCTCAGGACTGCAGCCTGGCAGGAGGAGAGGAGACAGAGGTGCGGGCAGGGGACGCGTGGCCGGGTCAGGGAGGAGACCAGCTTTGTGACAGGGACAGAGCAACTTCTGAAATGTAGAGAAAAGGGTGGAGGTGTTTGAAGGTGAGCTACTGTTAACCCTAAAGTACGGGCCATGGGGTAGTGGTGGTGGAGCTTGTTGATGTTTCTGATGGGGGCGATGGCCTGAGAGCGGAGGATTTAGGTGATGACGTCAGCAGAGGAGGGCTGCACAGGAGGGGAGAGCAGCCGGGGTCAGGGGTGCCTGTTAGCAGGCCCCAGGACAGTCAGTCCCTCACCGTCGTCATCAGACTGTGCTTGCTGCGCACTTCTGCTGTGTGGGGTCCTGGAGGTCCTGGGGGGGACCGGCCTGCCCCTCCTGGGGTGCAGCTGTATGAGTTCTGGAGTCAGGGTGACAGGGGCCCCAGTATGCGTGGCCCGTGGTGTCTGGGCAGGAGTTCCCATCCTAGGCATGTGGGTGGGGTTAGGAAGAAGGAGAGACATGAGATATTCCTTCTGGATTAGGCACCCTCTTGGGGCTTATTTTTGTAGCTGTGTCGGTTGTTCAGTGAGTAGATAGAATTCCAATTAGATGTCTTTAAGCCATTTGTGGCTGGTGAGCATCTTAAAAATGAAAGTCAAAGGTGGGAGGAGGTATATGTGGTGTATATACAGGAAGTTTCTCTTTTCACTGTGGCTGCAAGGCAACCCCAAACCAGAGCTGGATTTTTGCTCTGTGGTAGCAACTATGCCCTGGAGGAGGGCATGGCAACCCACTCCAGTTTTCTTGCCTGGAGAATCCCCATGGACAGAAGAGCCTGGTGGGCTACAGTCCGTGGGGTCACGAAGAGTCCGATATGACTGAGCTACTAAGCACAGCACAGCAACTATGGCTTTTAGGCTGCTTTAGCTCTTCTCCCTGCCCCCAGCCTGAAGAAGGGAAAGGCTACCCACTCCAGTATTCTGGCCTAGAGAATTCCATGGACTGTATATAGTCCATGGGGTCGCAAAGATTCGTACACAACTGAGCAAATTCCACTTTATGGGCTTCCCTTGTGGCTCAGCTGGTAAAGAATCCGCCGGCAATGCAGGAGACCTGGGTTCGATCCCTAGGTTGGGAAGATCCCCTGGGCAAAGGGAAAGGCTACCCACGCCAGTATTCTGGCCTGGAGAATTCCATCGGGCTCTTTTTTAGCCAGATCCGATCCCTTCTCTCCGTTGTCGCGGGTCTCCTTTAGATGTCTTTCTGTGTGAGCTTGTTCCGTCTTTGGTAAAGACAGGCTTTGCGTCCCTCCAGTGAGTCAACGCCGAGTCCTCTAGGAAGTCGGGGACAGGGGAGGGTGGGGACATCGCAGGAGCGGGAGGGGAAGTCGGCCCCTTTGTTAAAGGTGAGCAATGCTGGCCACTGCGCCTCCCACGTCCCCAAATTGAAAGTTTGTGTTTATGAGGTTCTGAATGTAGTCTAATTTTTTCCTATCTGGTTTGGCTCATCTCTACCAGCTGGTAAATAGGAAATGTTCACGGTAGGAAGCCAATACTCTGCAGAGTGTAAACAGATGGAATCGATATAAAGTGACAAGTTAGACTGTGCTATTGAGAATACAGAGCCAAAACCAAGAACATAACAGTCAAGCTACTTATTCCGTTCCAGTTCATTTAGTCCTGAATAGCACTTCATATCTGCACAGCTGTGTTGTTCTTTTTTATTTTTCCCCTTTCTTTCTTCTGGGTTGATAATGACAATTTCAAAGAAAAACTTTAATTAAAGATTTTATACGAAATAGCCAAAAGTAGAATAATAAGGAAAATGAGCATTGATGTGTTTATTGTAAGAGAAATCTTTTTCCTTGGCTTCAATTTAAAAAAAAAAAGACAGAAGTGTACTCCTTAAATTTAAAATGAGTTTCGTCGTGGCGGCAGAAAGGTGCCAGACTGACAGGGTGGCAGCCGAACCCCACGCTCTGCTGCAGAGCCAAGACACGGGCCGGCCAAGGGCCCCCTCCCCGGTGCCCCCGGCCCCAGGCAGGCGGGTGGGCTGCGGGCCCCAACCCCCTCCTGCTGGAAACTGGCGACGAAGGTGGCTCCAGGTGAGGAAACAGGAAACAGCTGAACAGGAGCCCGTTCGAATGGCTGCACGCTGGGAAAACCTCATAGGCCGTTGCCCTCTGGCCTGAGAAGGGTTTGCCGTCCTCCCCCCGGGGAAGGGGCCCTGCCAGAGCCAGGCCTGGACGCGGGGGTTGGGGGGCGGGTTCTGGGCTCCAGGGAGGGAACAGGAGGCCCTTCCTCACCTCCTTTCAAGTCTGGGTGGTCATATTTATTTGGGTTCACAGCTTTCTCTCCTGGAGCTCCCTTCCCAGTGCCATAAAGAGAATTTTAAACAAAGAACCGTGGAGTAAGAATCATCCACTGTTAGCAGTTTATCGAACCCGTCTGAACTCAGCGGGGGCACAAACGGGAAGCAGTTTGATTCTTTGCTTCCCAAGCAGGGGCTGGCGAATCTGCCGCCTCCCAGAAGGAAGGTTGTCTCAGAGGGTCCGGGATAACAGGCCCAGCGCAGGTTACACCTGCCAGCTTCAGCAACCCCTCCGCCCTCCTTCTAGCCCCAGGGGCCCCGCGGCGGGCATGGGACCTGCCCCCTCGCCCTCCTTCAGCCTCTTTCCTCCCGGGTTCATCAGGGGCATGATGAGGGCTGAGGAAGAAGAGGGGGCCTTCCCGCCCCCGGCCTCCTCTGTGACTGCTCATGGGGCACTCGGGGACTCACAGGGATGGCGCCTCGGGGGCCCCTGAACTGTGTGGTTTCCCCGGGAGACAGAGCAGCTCGGGGCTCACCCTCCCCTCTCTCCTGGTGCCCCACCCCAGTGGTCCCCCTCATCTGCTCCTGCTGCTCCAGTCTCCCCAGCTGGTGAGCAGCCCCTGGGAGCAGACCACCTCAAGCCTTCTACCTTTCTTTTTCTTTAAAAACATTTTTTATACAATTTGTAAAGGTTGCTCTCCATTCACAGTTATTACAGAATATTGGCTATTCTCCTGTGTTGTAGAACACACCCTCGAGCCTATTTTACACCCACTAGTTTGCGTTAGTATCTCCCACCCCTGTATTGCCCCTCCCCTGCCTCCATTGGTAACCACTAGTTTGTTCTCTGGATCTGTGAGGCTGCTTCTTTTTTCGCTATATTCACTGGTCTGCTGTATTTTTTTAGATTTCACATGTGATATCATGCAGTATTTGTCTTTCTCTATCTGACTTCCTTTCCTTAGCATAATGCCCTCCAAGTCCATCCACGTTGCTTTGCAAATGGCAAAATTTCTTTCTTTTTTATACTACATCTTCTTTCTTTATTCGTCTGTCAATGGACACTTAGGTTGCTTCCATGTCTTGGCTATTATAAATAATGCTGCTGTGAACACTGGGATGTATGGTGTATGTATCTTTTCAAAGTAGTGGTTTCGGTTTTTTGGGGATATATATGCAGAAAGCTAGGACCATGGCATCCGGTCCCATCACCTCATGGCAAATAGATGGAGAAACAGTGCAAACAGTGGCTGACTTTATTTTTCTGGGCTCCAAAATCACTGCAGATGGTGACTGCAGCCATGAAATTAAAAGACACTTACTCCTCGGAAGGAAAGTTATGACCAACCTAGACAGCATATTAAAAAGCTGAGACATTACTTAGCCAACAAAGGTCCCTCTAGTCAAGGCTATGGTTTTTCCAGTGGTCATGTATGGATGTGAGAGTTGGACTATAAAGAAAGCTGAGCGCCGAAGAAGTGATGCTTTTGAACTGTGGTGTTGGAGAAGACTCTTGAGAGTCCCTTGGACTACAAGGAGATCCAACCAGTCCATCCTAAAGGAGATCAGTCCTGGGTATTCATTGGAAGGACTGATGTTGAAGCTGAAACTGCAATACTTTGGCCACCTGATGCAAAGAGTTGACTCCTTGGAAAAGACCCTGATGCTGGGAAAGATTGAGGGCAGGAGGAGAAGGGGACGACAGAGGATGAGATGGTTGGATGGCATCATTGAGGGCAGGAGGAGAAGGGGACGACAGAGGATGAGATGGTTGGATGGCATCATTGAGGGCAGGAGGAGAAGGGGACGACAGAGGATGAGATGGTTGGATGGCATCACCGACTCGATGGACATGGGTTTGGGTGGACTCCAGGAGTTGGTGATGGACAGGGAGGCCCGGTGTTCTGCGGTTCATGGGGTCTCAAAGAGTTGGACACGACTGAGCGACTGGACTGAACTGAACTGAACCAAAGAATGAAATTGCTGGGTCATATGGTGGTTGCATTGGTTTTGTTTTTTTTTTTGAGAAACCTCCATACTGTTGTCCATAGTGGCTGTACCAATTAATATTCCCACCAATAGTGTCAGAGGATTCCCCTCTCTCCACATCCTCACCAACATTTATTACTTGTCTTCTTTTTGATGATGGCCATTTTGACAGGGGTGAGGTGATATCTCATTGTGGGTTTGATTTGCGTTTCCCTACTGATTAGTGATGTTGAGCGTCTTTTCATGAGCCCGTTGACCATCTGCATATCCTCTTTGGAAAAATGCCTACTCAGTTCTTCTGCCCATTTTTTTCATCGAGTTGTTTGTTTTTTTATATTGAGTAGTATGAGCTGCTTGTATATGCTGGCCATTAATCCCTTGTCAGTCATTATCATTTGCCAATACTTTCTCCCATTCAGTAGGTTGTCTTTTTATTTTGTTGATGGTTTTTTTTTTTTTTGCTATGCCATGTGTGCGTGCCAAGTCTCTTCAGTGGTATCTGACTCTTTGCAACCCTGTGGACTATATATAACCCACAGGCACCTCTCCTCTGTGCATAGGATTCTCCAGGCAAGAATACTGAAGTGGGTTGCCATACCCTCCTCCAGGGGGTCTTCCTGACCCAGACATTGAACCCGAGTCTCTTGTCTCCTGCATTGGCAGGTGGGTTCTTTACCACTAGCACCACCTGGGAAGACCCTTCTTTTGCTATGCAAAAGCTTTTAAGTTTAATTAGGTCCCATTTACTTATTTTTGCTTTCATTTTCTTTGCTTTAGGAGATGGATCCAAAAATTATTGCTGTGATTTATGTCAATGAGTGTTCTGCCTATGTTTTCCTCAATAAATTTTATAATATCCAGTCTTACATTTAGGTCTACATCCGGTCTACATGTAATCTATTTTGGGTTTGTTTTTGTATGTGGTGTTAAAGGATGTTCTAATTTCACTCCTTTAGATGTGGCTGTCCAGCGTTTCCAGGGCCACTTATTGAAGAGTCTGTCTGTTCTCCACTGGACATGCTTGCCTCTCTTACTGTAGACTGGCCATAAGTGCGTGCGTTGATTTCAGGGCTCTCCTCGTTCCGCTGTGATTCTGTTTTTCTGTCAGTACCACACCGTTTTGATTACAGCAGCTTTGTAGTTTAGTCTGAAGTCAGGGAGCATGATTCCTCCAATTCTGTTCTTCTTTCTCTAGATTGTTTTGGCTGTTTGGGGTCTTTTGTGTGTTTCCATACAAATTTTAAAATTATTTTGTTCTAGTTCTGCAAAAAAAAAAAAAAAAAAAGATGCCATTGGTATTTTGATAGGGATTGCATTGACTCTGTTAATTGCCTTGGGGAGTATGGTCATTTTGATAATATTGATTCTTCCAATCCAACAACATGGTATGTCTTTCCGTCTGTTTGTGTCATCTTCAATTTCTTTCATCAGTGTCCGAAAACTATTTTGGAGTACAGGTCTTTTGCCCCTCGAGGTAGGTTTATTCCTAGGTATTTTTATTCTTTTTTGAGGTGATGATAAGTGGGCTTGATTGCTTAATTTTCTTTCTAGTACTTCATTGTTAGCCTTCTGCCTTTCTTCTTCCCCACTTAACTCATTGAAAATTCACATATCCTGTCCGTGCCCATAATAGTCACACAGACTGCTCTAATCTGCCCTTCCCACTCTGCTGTCCTTGTTCAATTCTCAGCTCCTCCCCCTGGGAGAGTGTAGAGCAGATCACTGTGTCCCCAGAAATGGCATGCCTATCTGCCCTTCTGCAGCCACCTGTCCTGTCTGTACAAGGATTTTGTTGGCTTACCAATGCTTCTTCCCCATGAATGATGCAATCACCCATCCATCCATTTTTCTCTTCACTAATCTATGCATGCATATAGCCATCTATCCTTCCGTCTGTCCATCTATCCATATTCATCCATCCATCTTCTATCTGTTCATCCATCCATCCATCCATCATCCATTCATCCATCCATCATCCATCTATCCATCCATCATCCATACCTTCATCCACTTGACAATTATCCATTGATCCAGGCCCCATTCTTGGCCCTGGACTCCTGTCCACTCAAGACCTTCCGCTCTCTCAAGGCTTCTGTTAACCTAGGTTGGGTGGTGGGGAAGGGAAGGAGGTAGACGAGTTGACCGAGTGGGGCAGTAGCACTGCTTCAGCCAGGTGCTGTTCCCCAGCATGTGTGTGTGTGGTGATCTGGTTATTTATAGCTCTGTCCTCAGCATTTGGTGTTGATCAGTGATTCCTATCAGACCACCATCTATTGAGTCTGTTCCCTGTGAGGTACCTGCATACATGAGCTCATTTCATCTGTGCACTCTGACGCAGTGCCCCATTCATTCCCATTTCACAGATGAGAATACTGGAGTTGGAAGAAGTCAGGTCTCTGTTCCAAGGTTACCAGAATGATGGCAGCCTGGGGCACTTTGGTTCTCCATGGTTGCTACTGCCTCTGAAGGAGGTTTCTTGTCCCCACTCCTCCTTGGCTTTACTCTTCATGGCAGACATTCTCTGCTCCTTATAGTAACATTTGTGAGTCTGCCCTCTATGAGTTCATCTAAGTCTTTTGGAGAATATTTTAATATAATTTTGCTCCTATCATTCCCCCCAACTCAAAATAATTGCCTCCTTCTTTTTTTACTTCAGTCTTCCATGGGCTTCCCTGGTGGCACAGACAGTAAAATGTCTGCCTGAAATGCAGGAGACCTGGGCTGAGAAGGTTCCCTGGAGAGGGAAATGGCAACCCACTCCAGTATTCTTGCTTGGAGAATCCCATGGACAGAGGAGCCTGGAGGGCTACAGTCTGCTGCTGCTAAGTCACTTCAGTCGTGTCCGACTCTGTGCGACCCCATAGACGGCAGCCCACCAGGCTTCCCCGTCCCTGGGATTCTCCAGGCAAGAACACTGGAGTGGGTTGCCGTTTCCTTCTCCAGTGCATGAAAGTGAAAAGTGAAAGTGAAGCCGCTCAGTTGTGTCCGACTCTTCGAGACCCCATGGACTGCAGCCCACCAGGCTCCTCTGTCCATGGGATTTTCCAGGCAAAAGTACTGGAGTGGGTTGGGGTTGCAAAGAGTCGAACATAACTGAGTGACTCACACTTTTCTGTGGAATGGGGCTTTTTTTTTTTTTCCCTCTTCTTGAAATGTGAGGTGAGTGAGTCCTGGTCTATGTAGCCACACTTCAGACCTTTAAGGCTTTCTCTCTGGCTTCTCCCCACCCTGCAGTCCAGAGGGCAGACTCCAGCCTTGTTAGTGCATCTTCTCCGTGGTTCCTGTCCCTGGATAGCTTGGTTCCTGATCACCCCCTGGACTCAGTCATCTCCCCAGATGGGGACTCTGAGGCCAGGAAGAGGGTTAGATGCTGCCTTCTCACAGGGGCCATGGTGCTGCAGGGGCCATGGGGGCTGGGACACAGCTAGGCAGGGCCGTGCACTCCTAAGCCTGGCACAGGGCTCAGAGCTTGATGGGAAGGCTCCTGTCCGGGCCCTTGACCACCCAGGATGGAGCGGGGACTGAGTCTGGGGCAGGAGATGGGACAGGTGGTTGGGAAGAGAAGACTTAGGGGGCAGGTCTTCAGAGAGCTTCAGGCCATTTTCTGGCTCCCGAGTCTTTAACTCAAAGTCATAAATAGCTATTGTTTTGGTTTTCTTCTTATTTATTTATTCTTGAAATATTTATTTATTTGGCCGCATGGGGTCTTGGTTACTACTCAGGATCTCGCTGCGTCCTGTGGATCTTTTGCACCAACTCTCTAGTTGCGCTGTGTTGACTTAGTTGCCCTGAGGCCTGTGGGAACTCAGTTCCCCAGCCAGGGGTTGAACCTGGATCCCCTGCCTTGCAAGGGGGATTCTCAACCACTGGACCACCAGGGAAGCAGCCCCCATTTTTAACTCTGCTTCTGTCTGTGCACCTGATGCTGCCTGACACCTACCGTGGAGGTGCAGGTGAGGGAGTGGAACAGGATCTCGAATGTCTGTGAAGATGCTCAATATTTTTATCCTGGTCAGCCAGACGGTTCAGCCTGGTGCTCAACTCTGCTTCTGTAGGGGAGGCCTCTGGAGGAAACTTATTTACATAAATGAACGGGCGTGGCTGGGTGCCATTAAAATCTACTTTTAGGTCGTGAAATTTGAAACTCATAAATAACTTCCACATGTCACAGAATACCCTTTTGATTTTTTTTCCCAACCACTTCGGTTCAGTTCAGTTCAGTCGCTCAGTCGTGTCCGACTCTTTACGACCCCATGAATTGCAGCATGCCAGGCCTCCCTGTCCATTGCTAACTCCCGGAGTTCACTCAAATTCACGTCCATTGAGTTGGTGATGCCATCCAGCCATCTCATCCTCTGTCGTCCCCTTCTCCTCCTGCCCCCAATCCCTCCCAGCATCAGAGTCTTTTCCAATGAGTCAATTCTTTGCATAAGGTGTCCAAAGTACTGGAGTTTCAGCTTTAGCATCATTCCTTCCAAAGAACACCCAGGACTGATCTCCTTTAGAATGGACTGGTTGGATCTCCTTGCAGTTCAAGGGACTCTCAAGAGTCTTCCTCAACACCACAGTTCAAAAGCATCAATTCTTCATCGCTCAGCTTTCTTCACAGTCCAACTCTCACATCCATACATGACCACTGGAAAAACCATAACCTTGACTAGACGGACCTTTGTTGGCAAAGACAAAATTACTTTGTACAGTCAGGAGAGCTAGGGTGGACAGGGGCAGGGCCAGGAGTGCATTTGGGCAGTGGTGAAGGCAGTGAGCTCAGTGTTTCTGAGCACCCGCTCTGTCCAGGGACTGTTCTAAGCCTGAGGATACAGCAGGTATATGCTATCTAGGTTGGTCATGACTTTCCTTCCAAGGAATAAGCGTCTTTTAATTTCATGGCTGCAATCACCAACCACTTACACATGTACAAATCACTCCTAGCTTTCCAGCATACAGAAACAGGCTGCAGGCAAGAGTCTGCAGGACCTGGAGTGCAGGAGAGCTTCCCAGGTGGCATTAGTGGTAAAGAACCAGCCTGCCAACGCAGGAGACGTAAGATAGGTGGGTTCGATCCCTGGGTTGGGAAGATCCCCTGGAGGAGGGCATGGCAACCCACGCCAGTATCCTTGCCTGGAGAATCCCATGGACAGAGGAGCCTGGCGGACTACAGTCCATGGGGTCACAAAGAGTCGGACACGGCTGAAGCGACTTAGCATGTACTTACCACGCATGCATGGAGCGCAGGGAGCTCTTCTCCCACAGGCCCCAGAGCCGTGCCAGGAGAGCAGCCTCTCCTTTCTGAGAAGCTGGGTTTGGAAGGAGGCCCTTCCCTTGTTGTAAGCTTCACAGCCTTTTTCTCCCTCCATGGACTTGGCCTTCTCTGAGCTCTCCTCCTGGGAAGCCGGGTGATGGATCTCCTGGAGAGCTGTGGTCAGGCAGAGAGTGGGGAGGTCCCCTCCTGGGGGGAGGAGCTGGGTACCCCTTTCAGACAGAGCTACACCAGGATGTCAAGATGGAAGTCAGGGGGACAGTGATGGGACAGGGTACAGTCAGGAGAGCCAGGGTGGACAGGGGCAGGGCCAGGAGTGCATTTGGGCAGTGGTGAAGGCAGCAAGCTCAGTGTTTCTGAGCACCCGCTCTGTCCAGGGACTGTTCTAAGCCTGAGGATACAGCAGCAAAGAAACTGAAATCCCCTTCATGGCGTTTTCGCATCAATGAATAAGGAAGACAATCGAAAGAAATCTGACATGTCCAGGTGTGGGCGAATGCGAAGGAGGAAAGGGAGGAGGGCGTGCTTTTGTGCAGGCCATGGAGAAGGCCTCTGGGGCCCAGTGACATGGGACTGAGACCTGAATGAGGGCCTCAAGGGAACCCGTCGTGCGGAGGAAGCTGGACGTGCAGAAGCCTCACTGGACGAGAAAGCGCAGGATGGCCTGTGTCGCTGGAGGGGGCCGGGTGAGGTCAGGAGGTCGTGGGGGTCAGGCCGTCCAGGGCTCTGGGCTGTGGTTGAAGAGACCCGGGAGGGCCTGTGACGTGAAGGCGCTCAGTGTGGGGGGTGGGTTGTGGGGAGCAGGGGGCTCAGAGGCAGGGACTCTTGATGCTGACGTGTCCATGCTGAGCCCAAGTGGCGGGCGTCTGGCCGGCCCAGAGAAGAGCCGGGTGCTCCCCGAGCGGTCCTCTTCGTCTCCCTGCCCCTCTCCCTCTCCTCGTCTCCCTCCTCAAGCGCGAGGGCAGTGGGCTGGGGCAGGGCAGGCCATTCCTTCCCTTCGGGCCGCTTCTCCTTCCGTCCCCTGTGGGAGCAGCCCTCACGCCGCGGCCCCAGCTCCGGTGCCTCTGATAAACGTCACCATCTGCAGCTCCACCGAGACACTGCCAAGCTTCAGTCTGACAAGCGATACGAGACTTGGAGACATACCTCCGGTTGGGTGTGCGCTCCGTGCCAGCTCTGCAGCTCCCCGCTTTCCCCGCGGGGCCCATATGGGTTGCTTCGGGTTTTTTAAAAAAGCACATCGCCTCCCATCCTCCCGTTTTACCAGAAGAGGTGAATCAGGACTTGGCATCAGACAAAGTGCTGAGGGTTTTTTTGTTTTTTTTTTTTTTGGGCTCGGGCACAAGTGCTCTATTGGCTGGGGCTCCGCGCTTTCAGACAAAGGGTGGAGCCGAGGGTGACACGCTCGAGCCGTTCCACAGCAGCCCACGCTGTCCAGGCAGCTCCGGGCTTGGTCTTCTGGGTTTTGGATACTGAGCTCGGTTCAGCCAAGGCCCCCTCGTCGGTAGAAGTGGGAGACGTGTGTACAGGTTGGCACAGGGCTTGGCGCATGACAAAATCCAATGACTGTTCATTTAATGATGCTATTACTGTAGCCTTGATTGCACTGAATGGAATCCTTATTGCTCTCAGGGTCGGCTCCAGGGAGGTGTGTTTGCAGACATAGAACCTAGCTTCCTCCGAGTGTGGCTTTCTCCCAAGCAGGTGAAAAGAAAGAAGCTGGATTCATTCATTCGTTTGCTCTGCTGAGGCAGCTGCTCTAGACCCCGGGGGGGCATGTGGTCGACAGAACCCTGCTCTCAGGGAGCCCACATCCCTGAGGGAGAGACAGGCAATAAAGACAGGCTTGAAATTAGTTATGAGGAGTACCAGGAAGATGAGGGTTGGGCGTGGGGTCAGGGGAAGCCTTTTGGATAAGATGACACATGGATCAAGCCCCAGGAGAAGCAAGGGAAGAGCCAGTGGGTGTCTGGGGAGGAAAGTTCTGGGCAGAAGGAAAAGCGAATGTTCCTGAGGCCAGAGTTGCCTCACCGGCACTCCTGAGGAGTGGCAGGGACTGGGATGAGGCAGGATCGCTGCCAGGAGCCAATCTGCGGGGCCCTGGCCTTTGACCTGTAGGAGTCAGAGTGGCAGGTGGATTGTGGACAAAGGGGTGTGTGCCTGGCCCTGGATACACAGGCCTCCCGCTGCTGCTGGAGCCTCAGCCATGGGTTGGGCGTGGACACTGGGAGCCCAGATGGGAGGTGGTCCCACCAGCCCAGCCCAGCCCAGCCCAAGGGTGCGAGGCAGAGACACAGGCTGGATCCTGGAAAAGTCGTCACGGGAGGGCCGCTGGGCTCTTGGGACTGAAACATGGGTGTGAGAAGAGAATCTGGCGGGACAGCCCTGCCTCAGTGGGACAGGTGGAGCTGGTGTCTGCTGGACTCTCAAGGGGGACGTCCTGACTAAGGCTGAGAGGCAAGGCCAGAGCTGGAGACAGACGGCTGGAGCCATCCTGGTTATGAAGGCCAAGGCCAGGGCCACCCAGACGGGAGTATGGTTAGACAAGCCAGGAGACCCAGGGCCTGAGTCTGTGGCTGCCCAGACTTCAGAAGGACCAGCAGGGAGCAGACCAAGCCCAAGGCAGGAAGCCAAGGAGAACCCGGGATGGGTGCGGAAGCCAGGGTGGAAATGTGCGCCCAGAGGAGGGGGTGCTGAGCCGGGTGGAGGGCTGACGCGTGGGCAGCAAGATGGGCCCCAGGAGCCCCTGGACTTGGCCAGGCCACCACCCCAACAAGGTCACAGTCTCTGTGCGGTGGTGGGGACACAGCCGATCGGCTATAGGGGAGACACTGGAGACAGAAAGCGCAGACAGCTCTTCCGGGGGGATTTCTGCACAAGGGAAGAAGCGGCTAGAGGCAGAGGCCAGGCGAGGAGGGAGGTCTCCCTTCTAAGATGGTTCAGGTACTAGACATCATCGCGTGCATGAGGGGAGCAGGGTCGGCATCCGGAGCAGGATGAGACCAATCCCTGGGTGTGGAGGAGGACGGGACCCGGTCCCTGGGTGCAGAGGACAGGAACTATCCCTGGGTGTGGAGGATGGGACCCGGTCCCTGGGTGAGAGCAGGACGGGACCCTGTCCCTGGTCCCTGAGTAAGAGGAGGACGGGACCTGGTCCCTGGGTGCAGAAGCACAGGGTGTTGGGTTCCAGTGGCTTCTGTTGTCCGTGTAAGTAAGAGGGAAGGTTATCTGTGATAGAGGAAGGAGGCGGATGGGAAGGGAAGTGAAGAGCAGAGACAGTGGGGAGCGGAGACAAGGATTCCCACCCACCCGCTGCTGGCAGGGTTGGTGTCCTGAGTGAGGGGAACCAGATAGGGCTCCATGGCCTGTCCTTTCCAGCCACATCGGGCACTTGGAAGAAAGAGGCCGTGAGTTGGATTTGGCCAGGGTTAGGGTCTCGCCCAGACAGGAGGAGGCAGGCAGAGGGGGCAGGTGGAGAACAGAGGTAGTGGATCATTATAAAGATGGAGTGTGGCGGGGAGTATAAAGATGGACCATGAAAGTTGCTCAGTTGTGTCTGACTCTGCGACCCCATGGACTATATAGTCCATGGAATTCTCCAGGCCAGAATACTGGAGTGGGTAGCCTTTCTCTTCTCCAGGGGATCTTCCCAACCCAGGCATCAAATCCAGGTCTCCTGCATTGCAGGCAGATTCTTTACCAGCTGAGCCACAAGGGAAGTCCAAAGATGGACCATGGTAAGGGTATAAAGATGGAATGTGGCGGGGTCGTGGAGGGAAGAAGGTTGTAGGGGGTCAGCCCTCAGGGAAGGGAGCTGAAAGTTAGGGGGTCCTTGGACATGAGGCTTGGTTTTGGAGAGCAGCACTTACTGGTGACAAGGGGTGAGTGTGAGCAGGGAGGTGACCTCCGGACGGGAGGAGGACACGGGGCTGAGTTCAGAGGTTGTCTGCATGGACAGCACGAACAGTGCTGAGGCAGGGCGGGTGTGCAGGGCTGACATCCTCCGATTGGGGCAGGGGAGGGGACAAGATGACCCAGCCAGGAGGAGCCAGGGACGGGGCCATCCCCCCTCCAGCCCAGTGCTTCCTCTGGTGAGATCCCCAAGATGTTCACCCTGGGGTGGGAGGGCTGCCAGGGGGCTCCTTCAGGTCAAAGGGAGCAGTAAAGGGAGCAGTCGTGAAGATGTTGGGGAAATTGGGAACAACCCTGTCCATCTCGCAGCCTTCCCCAAACCCCTTATTTGTGGTGCACTGACCCCTCTGCATCCGGGCTGGACTTGGTCTGATCTGGAGCGGGATGTGGAGTCAGGCCTCCCAGGATCCAGTCGGACTGGACATTTGTCACCCTTCCTGCACAAGCCTGCCTTCCCGCCCGCTGTACTCAGCATCCCCTCTCCCAGCTCAGATGCCGCCTCCTGCAGGAAGCCCCCGGGGCGCTCCGCTGGAGGCGTTTGTCCTCTTCTGTGAAGACCCACAGCTCCTCCTTTGTCTGTCTCTGGTGTTGGGCTCTTGTTCCCATGGTTCCTATCTTGGGCAACATTTGTTTACGTGTCTTCTTGTCTCTGTGGGAGGTGAGGTTTGGGGATGGACTTGATCCAGGGACCATGGATGCTGGGGGATGGACCCTCAACATCATCGTCGTCTAACCGGGCGATGATGGGTAACTCATGCAGCCTCCTCAACCTCAGTTTTAAATAAAAGTGGGGAAATGGTGCTTCCTTTGTGGGGCTCTGTAGGACTCACTCACGTGGTTCTGGCCTTGGCACGCTGAGCCCCAAGCCCCAAGCCCCACGTTGAGCTGTTTCTCTCCTCCACGCAGAAGTAGCTTAGGGCCAGCACACAGCTCTGTGTTTTCCTGGGGCCTTACCAAATGCCTTTCAGGTCCGCATGCTCAATAAATATGCATTTGCTGAATTTGGGAAAGATTTGGGAAAGATTGCTATAAAACTTTTCCTGTAATGTCTTTTAAAAATTCAGAGGGGTTGAAATATATACTCATATTTTTCTAGCTCCTAGTAAAAATAGTTTGCATATGGCTATGAAAAATAAAAATTGTCCACGTCCAGCTATGCCAGAACTATAGTTTTAAAGTATCAAGTAACAAAAAAGATTTTTGTGTGGCTCCTACAAGGGAATGAATTGTGTATGAGACCTACCACTTTACATCAGAAAGAGTTCTTTTCTCAACTTACTAAGACCATTTATAGAGAAAATTGCTTTGAAAACATTCAAGAAATGGAAAGTGTCCTTTTTTCCATAGATGTGTCATTTTGCAATGTCTACGAGTGTGTGTCTTTGGAAACATTTTATTTTACAAGAAGTGTTTAAACACGTTCATCCTCCCGATGTTTTATTACCATCCTGATTTTTAACACTGGATCTTTTGACTTCTCCTAAATCGCTTTTTATACGCAGATTTGCAAAAACATTAAAACCGTCATCAAAGCCCTTATGCTCATTGATGTTAACACGACTGGTCTGGTCCAGCCACACGAGCTGAGGAGGGTTCTGGAGACCTTCTGTTTGAAGATGAAAGATGAGGAATACAAAAAGTAAGTAAGCAAAGGTACGCTGGGACACTGCTCAGTAGAAGCACCAACCAGTTTCAAAATGGGACTTGTCAGGTTTATTGGATCCAGGCAGCGTCTTCCCTCCCGCCTTCTCTGTCTTGACTGTTTTTTCTTTTTAAAATAGTTCTAACACTGGATTATTTTTTAATATTTATGTTACTTATTTATGTGACTGTGCCAGGTCTTGGTTTCAGCATATGAATTCTTAGTTACAGCACGTGGGATCTAGTTCCCTGACCAGGGATCGAACCCAGGCCCCTGCATTGGGAGGTGCAGCGTCTTAGCCACCATACCACCAGGGAAGTCCCTGTCTTGACCATTTTTAAAAGAGATACTCAGTCGACGTTTCTCTCATGTTCCTGAAGCTCTCCACAAATTCTCAAAAGTGAGAGCTAACGGCTCCAATTCCTCCGGCCCGCCTCGGGTGAGAGTCCGCTGCCCTGCAGCTCCGAACTCATCTCAATTACTTGAGCCATGCATCACCAGGGTCTCCCTCTGCCTGCCTGGCACCACGCCCTCTGCCGCCCAGGAGTCCAGTTCACAGATGACTCCTGCTCCCGGCCTGGGGTTAGGAGAAGAGTGAAAATTTCACCGTTTATTCTTTGGTCGCTGCGCTCCTTCTTGGCCCTCTATCCTGATGTAGTAACAGAAACCGACTTTTCCTTTGAGAACTGTGGTTGCCGAGGTTGGGGCGGGCACGGCAGAGCTGGGGGAATACAGGAGCTGCTCCATGGCCTTTGAAAACCGCGGCCACCTGCTCCTGACTCGAGGGCAGTGTGTGGAAGCAGCACATTTTTTGAGCCTCCAATAAGCTCCAGATCATTTAGAAGAAGCCAAATGCTCAGATTCTGTGGCTCCCTGACTTTTGAATGGAAGCCTCTGGAAGGGGCACCCGTGTGTAACCTCAGTCAAGAGGTCCTTGTCGTCTTCCTGCCTTTTCCCGCTTTTCTCAGCACCCTCCAGGCCATTAACAAAAGTACCAAGCCTGATTATTTCCCCCCGAACCTAGGGTTTCACATCGCACCGCAGTTATAAATCGCTAGTAGAATGGGCCATTGTGGTTGCTTACGTTGTTTTATTAAATAAAGACGATGTTGCCTCTGTTAGGAAAGGAATTTGCTCCGAGAGCAAGGAAGTCTGGAGGGCATGCGACAACAGCCTCACGGAGCTCGGCAGGGCCTGGAAGCCTGGAGACTGAAAGTAGGGACATCTCCGAGTCTTTTGAATATTTTCTTCTTCTTTTTCTCTTTATAACCCACCTCAGAATATAAAAGACATAATAGATGTTTTAATTTTTACATCTTTCCGACTGGGAAAATGTCCAGAATAAGATCCAAACAAAACAAATTAAATAATTTTGTGCACGCAATTATAGAACAGAAGCAACACTCTTCTAAAACAGGCAATCAAAATACAAAACAGTGTTTTATTTGACAATAAACCTTGTGTTTGGCACTGCAGTCTCCCAACCTAGTAAATCTATAAAAAATGTTACTGTCTGTTTCCCTATCTCACAAGTGTTGAATAATAAAGAACTCCACAAATTTTTATTTGAGATTTTTTTTTTTAAGCCTCAAAAACAATGCTGTTTGTGTGATAAGGCTGGAGGAACGTAACATAATAGAATTGCTTTCCTTTAGAACTGAAATGGGGAAGATCAAAAGTAGACCATTTCTTCAATTGCTTTAATGCTTTTCTTATTGAAGCTGGAGAATATACTCTTTCCTTGAGAAGCTGCTTCAGTATTAGCTTTGCCTTTTCAGTGTTTGAGCAGGAAACACAATGCGTTTTTGAATGCTTTCTTTTATCTGACAGCTTTGTCTTTAATATCAGCCTTCAGCGTGGGGCGGGGTGGGGGGCACGGGGAAGTGGGCGTGGGCTGGGCTTTGAAGTCAGGCAGGCCTGGGGTCAGGTCTCTGTCTGCCCTCCCTAGACTCCTGGGCCTCCCAAGAGTCAGCTTTCTCTTAAAGAGATGGGGACTCAGGAGCCTGCCTCTCCAGGCTGGAGGGCTTGGAGGAATGTGCCAAGTGTGCCTGGCACTTAGCAGGTGCTAGTTTCACAGTGATAATCTCATAATCATAAAGACTCCACGGGTGCCCTCTGCTCTCTGAGAAATAGCTCTCTTGAGGCTGCAGAATACCATCCAGCCTGTGGAAACAAGAACTGGGGGAGACGATCACTGCCAGGTGCTACGCCTGGCCCGACCGTCCTGAGACCCGCGGGGTTTTCTCTTCCTTTCCCATCTCGCGCCCGTGTACTGTCCCATGCGTTCCCCTGCAGGACGAAATATTTGAATCCGGGTAAAATCATTTTTGTGACCTTGAAAAACAAAGAAACAAACAAACTCCGTTGGTCAGCCTGCTGCCTGGGCAGGTGAATGCAGCCCAAGGCGCAGGTGTAGGTGGTGGTGCTGAAGAGGTTTATGGGCCCGTTGGCATCATTTCCTTTGTCCCTGAAGGCAGCCTTCCCACGTGGCCCTCTTGCCCTGGGCATCTACACACGTGTGGGTTCTCCCGCCTGCAGATCAGGTCCCTGGGAAAATGGCCTTTATTGCTGAGTCTTGGGAATGTGTCCAACTTGGGGTTGGGAATGCCTTGATTCTTTTTTTTTTTAAAGGCTTTTGAGATACTGCATCCTTGGGAAGTACCGAGGCTTCATTTTTGCATCATATCTGTAGGAAATATTACCATGGGTTGTGTCTGCCTGTTCTCAGCGACCGTGTAGCAGGTATTACGAACGCCGGTGGGCTGAACTTTAGGAAAGGTCAGGATCTTCTTGAGCCAGTGCCAGTTGGAAGGAATGCTGAGTTTTCACAGGAAGCGGGAGAGCCGGTGACGGGGTTTTTTTTTTTATCAGGATGCTGACATTTTCCTGGAGCAGCAGAGCAGCGGAGACTTTCTGCAGGACAGCAACTCGGAAAGGAGCCCATCAGGGGCCACCTTCTGGGTTCTTGTGCTTACAGCTTATGTTTGCCAGGCAGAGTCTACGGATGAAAGATGGAGCTATTTAGGGAGTCTCAGTGTTAACATCTGGCAGCTATCTTATCTCAAGATAATTTTTCTTATTAGGACAATGGGCAGGATTCACCAAAGTGGGGAAAAAAAAAAGGTATGCATTGAAATGAATACACGACATTACTCTTGGTTAAATTTGGAAAACAAAAATAACAAATACTTTAAGTGATAATTACTAAATTTTTAGGAAGCAGCATGAAATTAGATAATTATAGAAACCAACACATATGGAGACAATATAACCAAACATTTAAAAACTGTCAATTTTTAAAATAAATGTAATAATGCAGAAATTATCTAGAAAACCATTTATCAAGTAGCAGATTTGAATAATAGAAATTTCATTTTAGAAACAAAAAAGAAAAGAATCCAAACATTCCATTTATCTTGACTTAAAAAAAGAGTGTCTCTGTATATTTCAGGAAGAGACATTGCTGAAGTGTTTTAAAAATTTCTCTTTCTATACATGCAAGTCCTAGAAGGCTCCAAGAAAAGCTCCCCCTTCCCACCTTTAACTGCTTTAAAATGATTTGCCATCCTGGGCACAGCTTCTCTCTGAAATGATGCACTTGGTCAAGAAGCTGGGCTGTGTTCTGTCCTCCCCCAGCTCTGCATTTGTCTGGTTATAGAAATTGTGTGCTGACTCATGGCCCAGATCCATCTCCCACCAATTCTTAAAGGAAATGGGACCTGCTTTTGCTGTCTGAGTGCAGAGGTGCCCCTCACCCACTCCCACCAGAGAGGGGAGAGGACCCTAGGGGTGCAGGCAAGGGGGTTCCTTTCACGAGTCCTAAGACATTCCTGTCCAATCATACCAATACACAGCCCTCTGGAGGCAGAGTGATGAGATTTCCCCCCCTGCCAAATATCTGCGTTTTATTTATTTAGTTTATTTTTTAATTGAGGCATAGTTGATTATGCTAGTTTCAGGGGTATTTGCATTTTAAAAATCTTACAGTAACATTTCCTAGGGTTTACTTCTATTTTCTAGCTCTAGCTGGAGAAATGCATTAAAATTAATGCTAGCCCCAGCGTAAAGGTACCTCAGTAAAAAACCTGCTTCATTTAGATGCTCTGTATCCTAATTTCTGAATACTAATGAATGTTTCTATTTTAGGTTTGCGCAACACTACAATATCGATAAAGACACTGCAGTGGATTATAACGTTTTCTTGAAGAACCTCAGTTCAAATAATGACTTGAACCTTAAATATAATATAGGAAATCAAGGTCAGTATTTTAAAAGCACACAGCTAAAGATTTCAATATCCTTTAGCATGATAGTTCCTCGTCTGTGACTCTGTCCTGAGGAAGTGCTTTAAAATACGGAAAATGCGTTATCCACCAAGGCAGTGACGGTATCCTTATTTGTAAGATGACATAAATGTCTGAAAACAGGGAAAGGGTTAAGTGAGTCACAGCTTATCCACGTGGTAAACTGTGCAGCCACAAGCAATGATCTTCACAAAGTTAATTATAACTTGGAAAAATGTATGTGGGATATCAGTAGATGATTAGAAAGGAACTCTTAACTATGGATTGTCTTTTAAGTGGTACATCTCTGGGTATTTGATTCTTTCTGCTACCTCTGTATTTTCAAAAATTACTGATCGTGAACATGTAACTGCTCTTTTAATGATGGGACAAATCTTGATACAAAAGGGGAAAAAGTTGAGTAGTCGGTGTGGTTATGCCGGACACTTAAAGCCAGGCTCATGTAGGCATACAGCCTTGAGAAGGAAAAGCTTTCCTCGTGCTGGTGGAAATCCCAGGCTCTGGAACGCAATGCCTGGGTTGCGCAGTTCTGCAGAGAGCAGGGGTGCAGCTCCTCCAGGTAGATGTATGGAGCACACAGCGGGAGGTGCTCCCTTCCAGCTCTAGGTTGTTTGAGGCAAGAGTTTTCTTGCCTCAGGGGTTTGCCATGTGGGACCGGCTCATTCAAGATGGGTTGTCACTGTCTGGGATCAACACAAGTGATTGTAGCAAATATGCATGGACTACCTTCTCTGATTCCCTGATCTGCCTGACTGGCAAGCTTAAAAAAAAAAACGATAAATTCTCAGATTTCAGCCCAGTTTCACTAACCGAGATAGTGTATAGCAGACCCCAGGACTCTTACTTTTCAAAGCCTTACTAGTTAGGGGAATTACCAGACCATATGAGCTGCCAAGGACCCTCTCATCCTTTACACTGTGTTAGCTCACCTGCAAGTCACTGTACCAATAGGCCCTTCACTGAGTACAAAGCCAAGTGAAATACTCTTGACTTTAAGAAGTATGTGTGCGTGCAGGTGTGTGTGTGTGTTTGTAGGTATATGAACGTACATATATGTTAATAGGACTAGTCCTGTTAATATTTTAATAAGATGGATAAGATAAAGCATGTCACATAAAATAATCTTAAAAAAACATCTTTTTATTGTGCTCTGTGGAGTTACTTCATAAAACTTAACTTTCAATTTTATTTTTTTCAACAGCTTTGTGAGGTGGATATTATTATCCCATATCTTAAGAGGAGAAAACTTGGACTCAAGGGTGTTAAATGAATTTCCTGAAGTGACATAGCTAGTTTGTGGCAGAGTCAAGATTTGAACTGTTAAGCTCCGATTCTTTGCAGTGTCTGACTCTTTGTGACCCCATGGACTATACGGTCCATGGATTCTCCAGCCCAGAATCCTGGAGTGGGTAGCCATTCCCTTCTCCAGCGGATCTTCCCAACCCAGGGATAGAACCCAGGTCTCCTGCACTGCAGGCGGATTCTTTACCAGCTGAACCACCAGGGAAGCCCAAGAATACTGGAGTGGGTAGCCTATCCCTTCTCCAGCAGATCTTCCTGACCCAAGAATCAAACTGTTGTCTCCTGCATTGCAGGCGGATTCTTTACCAGCTAGCTACCAGGGGATCACTCTGTTCCAAAACAAACTATTTAAATGCCTACAAGAGAAAGACGAAGTGTCATGGCGTTCATGGAAGGAAGAAGGATGTCTGATTAAGGGGGCACTTGTGCAGGACTGGGGTTCACAGGATGTGTGTGATGAGCACCAGGGGAGTGAGCACTCTGGGCTCAGGGTCCTGGGGGTAGCATGTCTGGCAGAAGCCTGGGCTGTGCACACTTAGCTCCGGTGGGATAGGAGGCGGGCTCCAGCCTGATGACAATGTCCGTCACCAGCAGGCTTATGTGCCTGACTTGGTCACAGTAACCGACCTCACCTCCAGAGTGTCCGTTCAGTGCCAGCCACCAGGCTGAACATGCTCCTGTACTGGGTCTTTTCGTATGTCCTGCAGCCCTGGGAGGCAGGCACTGAGGTGGATGAGTAACACATTGAAATAAACAACCAAACCGTTCTACCGCCCAGGAATAACCACTGTCAGCATTATTCCTGGCATCTGTTCATACGGCGCTATGGAAAGGAGAGGCAGCTCTCTAATCCTCTGCTCTGCTAAGTCACTTCAGTCGTGTCCGACTCTGTGCGACCCCATAAACGGCAGCCCACCAGGCTCCCCCGTCCCTGGGATTCTCCAGGCAAGAACACTGGAGTGGGTCGCTATTTCCTTCTCCAATGCGTAAAAGTGAAAAGTCAAAGTGAAGTCGCTCAGTGGTGTCCAACCCTCAGTGACCCCATGGACTTGCAGCCTTCCAGGCTCCTCCGTCCATGGGATTTTCCAGGCAAGAGTACTGGAGTGGGGTGCCATTGCCTTCTCCTCTCTAATCCTAGTAATATTATACCTCTTTGAATAAAGCTTCTGTTCCACTTTTCAGATTCATTTCGATGATAGAAACTATCCTTATGTCAAATGGTTCTGCTCTTCCCTATTGAACACATTCTCCTGAAGTGCTTTATTCTCTTTGTCTTCTTCCTCTGTATACATAAGGATCATCTTAGGTCTTTAAGCTACCTCTGTAATTTGATTTTCACTGAGGACCGTGTTGCTATGTCTGCTTTATTTATTCGATAATGTTGTTTCCTCTGGCCTACCATATTGTTTTCCTCTCTCGCTGTTTTACTGTCTTGTTATTGAACTCTTGTTTTAATGGATTTGTGTTCTTATTAAAATGTTCTGTAAGTAATTCTGTGCTTGAATTATGTTTTCTTCCATGGGAGGATCCTTGATTTTTCGCATTATATTCCTCTCCTTCTTTCTCTATCCACCATCCCCTTCCCCTAACTTTTTTCTTGTAGAGTTTGTGTCAAAATAAATTTGGATTGGTTGAGCATATTTTTTCCCATTATATTAATACATCTTCAGCTAATCCCAAATAATATCATACTAATTCACTTGAAGGGCTTCCCTGGCGGCTCAGGGGGCAATGCAGGAGACACAGGTTCGATCCTTGGGTTGGGAAGAACCCCTGGAGGAGGAAATGGCAACCCATTCCAGTATTCTTGTCTGCGAGAGCCCATGGACAGAGAAGCCTGGCCGGCTACAGTCCATCGGGCTGCAAAACTTTGGACATGACTTAGTGGCTAAATAACAGCAAAACACAACTCATGTGAGTTACAGGAACTTTAAGCAGCGTTTTCTGGATTCTTCTCTCCTCTCCTTTGTTATATCGCTGTCATATCATACTTTGCATACACCATGAACACAGGCAAGCTGTTCAGCTAGGCCAAAAAGGAAAAAAAAAGCAAAACCAAAGACTCCCCGAAACGCAGGGTACAGTTCTCAGCTTCTGTTGTTCTGCTGAGATTTCCTGTCTGTTCATTCATTAGGAGTATATTGCCCTTCATATTCTCACACACTGTTACTTTAACATTTTAAAGTACTTTAAATTTTTTAACTGCTAATTTCAACATCTAGGTCATTTCACGATTTGGTCTTTACTGATTTCCTTTTCAAAAAACATGGATCATAGTGTCCTGTGGTTTTTTGTTTGTTTTTGGTCTATGTCTAGTGATTTTGGAAATGATCCTAGACACAGTAAATTTTGCCTTGTAGAGACTATGAATTCTCTTATGTTCCTCTGAAGAACTTAAGTTTTGTTTTGGTAGCCAGTTTACCTTAGTAGGAGACTAAACTCTGTCTTCCCTGAGGGGGTTAACATGTGAAATCTTTGTTCTGCCATTTCGGGCTTCGCTGGGAATCTTGTTTTCTGCTTTGCACATCTGTAGTTTGTGGTGTTAGCCGGAGATTTTGGCAGGTTTTATTCATAGGCTTTGGAGATTCTCCTCTATGCCTTTTTCCTTTATGTTTGTGCTTTCCCTTTTTACTTTCCAGTCACAGTGATAGTCCTAAATTCTCTTTTTTTGATTCCTAAAACCAGAAAGATCCTGGATTTATATCCAAACTCTAGCCACTTAGCATAATGTTCCAGCCAAGGCCTGCCCTCAGGCAAAAGGCCAAAGAAACAAGAAACTCAATGAGTTATTTTTCCATTTCTCCAAGTGTTGACTCCAGTTTATGTCATTTGCTTTGCAATGCCTTCAGAGAGTTTTTTGTATATATTTCGGCCAAAGTTTGTCATTGTTGTCTGCTGGGAGGGTTGCTTCATTATGAGCCAGTCCACCATGTCCAGACACAAAACTTTCTGGCTGCCATATTAAGTTTCTTCTTGCTTCAGTTTATCATAGTGTAAATTTTGGGGGGAAAAATTGGAAGGGGGCAGTATAAATGCATAGTGAAAAATTTATGTTAAATTTATAGTTTATATTTTATACAAACTATATAAAAGTTATATTTATAGTTATAAAACTTTTAAATTTATTTATTTATTTGCTTTGCTGGTTTTTACCGTTTTTCCTTTTGCTTATTTTATTAAGTATTGTAAGAAAGGCGTCTCCAGTTCATACATTTACAGTGACCCACTTCTGTACATAGAACAATATTTATTTTCTACTAATTTTTCATATTTCTGGATTTGCTGCTTTTGTTCTTAATAAGCCATTGTCATCTTGCTTATCAAAAACGCCATGCATTTTAGCACACGAGGAAAGGACACTGGGGTAGGACTTCCTTTTTCCTGCACCTACGACA
The DNA here is from genome assembly GCF_029407905.1 of Bubalus kerabau. Taxonomy (NCBI): domain Eukaryota; kingdom Metazoa; phylum Chordata; class Mammalia; order Artiodactyla; family Bovidae; genus Bubalus; species Bubalus kerabau. The sequence continues at coordinate 5,581,316 of NC_073624.1, forward strand.
TACATAGCCGCCCACTCAAGTTGTTTTGCGTTTCCTCTCTACTCCGTTTCAAATCAACCAGAATCCTTCACAGGAAATTTTGGGAAAATTGGGAGGGGGCAGGAATTATTAAGCTGCAGAGAAGCGGGAAAGCTGGTCTGACTGCGATGAGAGAGGAGCCAGTGAACATGGCACAGCTGAATTTGTCAGCCCCCTTTTGTGGCATCTAGAGCTGCTCAGCCCACTTCCCGCATACTGTCCTGCGTGTAGAAAAGTCACCCACAATGCGTTGCTGCAAATGGATGAACTTCTCGCTGTGTGAGGCCCCGTTAGAGTAGCAGCAGCCCCCCATTGGAAAGCAGGGGGAGACCCACCTCCCCGAGTGAGACCGGCCTGGCTCCCCACCCCTCAGTGAGTGAGGCCCTCGCAGCTTCCGTGTTCCGAGAGCCCACGTTTCAAGCACTCGGCGTGCTGGAACCACGGAACTCCAGGCTGCATTCTAAAGGACTGGCTTTGTATTTTATCGTGTAGCCACAGGGATCCACTAGAGACTTCCTTTTTTTCTTTTACTTTTCTTCTCTTTTTTCCGTTTCTTTCTTTCTTTTTCTGTGTGTGTGTGTGAGGTAGAAAATGGAATTCCAGATGACTAGCAGTTTGTTAACTGCAGCTGAGTAGTTATAAGTGTGCTTAATTTGAGTGGAGCTTATTTGCAGACATTTTAGGAAATAAATCTGGGAAACCATTTGTGATTCTCTGCAGTCGACTTTGAGAAAGAAAACGGCTATATCTTAGATTTATTTTATTCTCTTTTATTATAAAAGTAATACATACTTGTCGCAAAAAGGCCAGAAAGCCCCAAAACACAAACTCTCACTTCCCTATAATCCTGCCGCTGTGTTCTCTTGGTGTATTATCCTCCCAGGTCTTATTTCGGATGCATAGATGGATGGATGGATGACAGGAAAATACACAAAATAAGTGTTAAAGTGAAAATTAAATTATGATAAATTGTCTTTTCTTGCAGTCATGGAACAGTTTCAAGGAAGATTTTTTTGCATTCATGGTTTAGACAGGCCCTTTGTTTTTAATGTCTGTGAGCCGTAATTTATGGAACCAGTCTTCCACGAGTGGGTATTTAAGTTGGTGCGTTTTCCCCCTGCTTATAGACAGTGCAGAACGTGGCCTTGCACACTTGCCTCTGTCCCGTTTTTCCTCTAGTATAAGGTTCCAGAAGGGAATTTGAGAACATTCAAGTACCAGGTTTTCTACACACAAGCCGAAACTGATTTCTTTCTTTGTCATTTGCCTTAATCCCTGCCTATTTGACAAGTAGGAAAAAATTAACTGGTGTTAATTAGACTTTTTAAATTACGAGTGAGTCTGAGCAGTTTTTCATACCTTGCTTGGCTTTTTAAAAGTCCTTTTTTAAAATGTCGGTTACCTGTTTAAACCTTAGTCTGTTGTGTGATTGGGGATTTATATTTATCTTACTGATTCATGAGAGCTACTCATATATTGTGGAAATTAAGTTGTATTTCTCACGTATATTAACAATAGTTTTCCCCAGTCATTTTTCTTTCATTGTCACCTATGTGTTTTTTAACCAAATCAAAATTAAATATTTATGTTGCCAGGACACTCTGTTATTTACATGATTTCTGGCTCTGATGCATGCTCTGAAAAGGACTTCTCACATAGTGATTATGTATTACATGATATTCATCTTAATTTTCTTCTACTACTTTTATGGTTTTATTAGTCTACTTAGTGTACATTTGCTCTGTCTAGATTTACCCTAGATAAGATAGCAAGTAGATTGATTTTATTTTTTTCTTAAATGTCTAATAATTCTAATAGCACTCATTATAAAGGTTTATGTTTTGATTTATTTGAGTCTTAATCTTTAACATGCAGGTGATGATGAAAAGGAAGTACTTAATACTTGAATGTATGTTTGACAGTCTTCATAAACTGAAGTTCTTTTGTTTTAATAGAGGTCCTGTGGGAGAATCAACGAGTCAAAAGTTTCAAAAGAGAGGAACCCCCCAGTTCCGCTGTGTCTGACAGTATCTGGAAGAACTACTCCTTGGATGAAATTGAGACGGCCTTTTGCCTAGAGGTAAGATCGTTTTCCCAGTGCCAGGGTTATCTAAACTGTGAACCGAGAAAGTGAACAGCTCTGGAAAACCACCAGCCTAGACAGTGTCTCCAAACTGTGTTTGGAACCTGCCTCCATCTGCCAGAACACTGAGACCTCCGCCAACAAAAATGCGTGGGTAATAATGACCTCGATGAGAGATTGATTCTCAGGTACCGCCTTGGTGCCACTCACGCTCTAAATCTAACAAGAAATATTTAGACCTATATACAGACATGATACAACTTTGCTGAGTAAAATAAAGGAGAGCCTGACTAGATGAAGAGGTCTTTTCTAGTTCTTGGACTGGAAGATTTAGTATTAACACATGGTCTCCCTACATCTGGGTGTGTATATTTATATATGTACACACATTTACATATATATTTTTTGTTGTTCTGAAAAGTTACAATAGAGGGCTTATGCTGTCACATATATAACATTTTATAAAGGTATAATAATTAAGACAATATGGCAGTGGTACAGCAGTGAACATTCAAATTGAATTAGAGCAGTAGTCAGTTAATGGACTGATCTTGATATACGAATTTAGCATACGATGTGCGGCATTCCAGTAGAGTGTGATGGGGACAGGGAGGAGAATATTCAGTAATTATTATTTAGATAATTCCCTAGACAGCCATCTGGGGAAAAAAGCTTGGAACCTTCCACTCTCCACACCAACATAAATTCTATATGCACCAACTATTTAAGTTTAAAAATAAAAAATGTGAGTGAAAATTTTCAATCTTGAAATTTAGACTTTTAAGCATGAAATAAAGCCTCAAAATCATTAAAGACAAAGACTGATAAATTTGTCTTACAATGAAAAAGCATTTGTACAGCAAAAGTTCACATAAACAAATGATAAACTTGGCAAAGCATGTGCCACATAACTGACAGATAAATAGTAACTGTTCCTAACGTATGTAGAACTTTTTGTAAATTATTAATTTTAAATTTTCAGCAGAAAATTGTCAATGAGAAAAAATTAACAAAAGCCAGTATAGATTAAGGGCATTGGAGGAAGGGGCACATGAATACTCATTGGTAGATTAGTAAAAACTTGTTTTCCTTGGTTGTCGATAATGAATTTATTGTTTTCATGAAAACACGGCCATTCCGAAACACATGACCGTTACGAAAAGATGTAAGCAATTCTGAAAAGTATAAAGAAGAAAGTAATAAATTAAATCTACCACCCAGAAATAATCGAAGGCAACATTTGGTGAACATAATTCTAGGCCTGTCTTTATATATTAATAGAAGGATGGCTGCATCAGTGGGTGGGTGGGTGGATACACAGAGAGAAATAATTTTATAAGAAGAGAATCATGCTCCTCTTTACAAATAAGGCATATTTAATTTAAATTTCTTTGAGTTTACCAGAAGTGAAAAAAAATCATCACCATCAACCTCATAATTAACCCTTTTATGGGGCTGCCTTTTCATACCGCTCATAGGGTTTTTGGGGAAGGCAATGGCAACCCACTCCAGTACTCTCGCCTGGAAAATTCCATGGACGGAGGAGCCTGGTAGGCTGCAGTCCATGGGGTTGCAAAGAGTCAGAAACAACTGAGTGACTTCCCTTTCACTTTTCCTTTCATGCATTGGAGAAGGAAATGACAACCCACTCCAGTGTTCTAGCCTGGAGAATCCCAGGGACGGGGGAGCCTGGTGGGCTGCTGTCTGTGGGATTGCACGGAGTTGGACACAACTGAAGCGATTTAGCAGCAGCAGCAGCAGCATTGGGTTTTCTCGGCAAGAATACTGGAGTGGTTTGCCATTCTCTCCTCTAGTAGACCATGTTTTGTCAGAACTCTCCTCTGTGACCCATTCATCTTGGGTGGTCCTCTATGGCATGGCTCATAGCTTCAATGAGTTATGTAAGCCCCTTCGTCGCAACAAGGCTGTGATACCACTCTAATGGGAGAAAGTGAAGAGGAACTAAAGAGCCTCTTGATGAGGGTAAAAGAGGAGAGTGAAAAAGCTGGAGTAAAACTCAGCATTCAAAATACTAAGATCATGGCATCCAGTCCATCACTTCATGGCAAGAAGAAGGGGAAGAAGTGGAAACAGTGACAGATTTTCTTTTTGGAGGCTCCAAATCACTGCAGACAGTGACTGCAGCCATGGAATTAAAAGATGCTTGCTCCTTGAAAGGAAAGCTATGACAAAGCTAGACAGCATTTTAAAAAGTGGAGACATCACTTTGCCAACATAAGGTCCATCTAGTCAAAGCTGTGATCTTTCCAATAGTCATGTACGGATGTGAGAGTTGGACCATAAAGAAGGCTGAGCTCTGAAGAATTGATGCTTTTGAATTGTGATGCTTGAGAAGACTCTTAGAGTCCCCTGGACAGCAAGGAGATCAAATCAGTTGATTTCTAAAGGAAATCAACCCTGACTGTTCATCGGAAGGGCTGATGTTGAAGCTGAAGCTCCAATAGTTTGGCTGTCTGATGAGAAGAGCTGACTCTTTGGAAAAGATCCTGATGCTGGGACAGCTTGAAGGCAGGAGGAGAAGGAGGTGACCAAGGATGAGATGGTTGGGTAGCATCACTAACTTAATGGACATAAGTTTGAGCAAACTCTGGGAGATAGTGATGGACAGGGAAATCTGGCACACTGCGGTCCATGGGGTCACAAAGAGTCGGACATGACTGAGCGACTGAACAGCAACCACAAAAAATGGGGCCGCCTCTGTGCCGGGCAGTGTTATAAGCATCCCTCAGGTTTTCAGGCCTCATGGCAACTCTAGAAGCTAGGTAGCGTTATCATCCCGGTTTCAAGCTGAGGAGACCGAAGCTTGAGGAGGTTTAACAACCTGCCCAGGTTGCTCTGCCAGAGACTCTCCGGCCTGCTCTGTACCCCAGGTCCTCTTCATGACGCAGTCCTCAAGTGAAGCCAAAGATATTTCTGGACTTTAGATATTTCTTTGCCACAAGAAATATTCAGTCCCAAGAGGGACTTTGAGACAAGAAAAAAGATTAAGAAAGCCGTGAAGAGTTGGAGAAATGACGGTGCTTTGAAGGATGTCTCAATTACAGACAGTGAGGGCTGGCTCTGCTGTGAAACTCCTCGAGACTGGCACTTCCTGTGTTTCTTCCACCCTCCCTCCCATCTCACAATTTTTTGCTGTTTGTATTTTGTTCTTAGTGTTTATGATATTTACATTCTGTCCTATTACCATAATTCCCCCAGTTGTTTTACCCTCATTTTATATTTACATGAATCCAGTACGTATTGCTCCACTCCAGTGCTCCCCTTGCTTATCCCTTTCAGAGTACTTTATTTTGATATATTCTTGGGTTGGCTGGATTTCATTGTCAAGTAATTCCCTCAAGAAAGGCTCATGGGTGCTTTATTCCCTTTTTTTTTTTTTTCATACTATCTCCCTTTTTTTTTTTTTTTATTAGAACAACAACTTGGCTGGATATAATTCTTCCACCATTCTTTCTTTTACTCAAAATGTTGTTTTTCTACAATGTCTTCTGGCACTGGGTGTTCTTGAGAAGAACCCTGAGGTCAACGGATTTTTTTTTTCCCCTTCTTATAATTTTTTTTTCTACCATGACGCCTAAAGTATTTTTTCTTGATCCATGAAATGAAAAAGCAAAACTGAGCTGTCTTGGCATGGAGCATTTTGTCCGTTTCCTGGAACACAGTATACTCTTTTGATGAATGAAGATTCAGTTCCTCATTCCAGGGAAAGTTTCCCTGTGTCATGTCACGAATACCTCCTCCCTCCATCCCTCCTACCCACTCCTGTCTTCCTTGCATATTTCTTTCTTTCCTTCAGTGGTCTCCCCACTTACCCTTACACTGGGCCATCTTTGTCTGTCCTTGATGATAACCATCCTTTCTTAGTATGCCATCATCTTTATTTTTCCTCTGCTTTCACTGAGATTCTGTCAAGCCATTCCTACTTTATTTGGCTTGCAAGATCTTAGTTCCCCAACCAGAGGCTGAACTCAGGGCGCTGGCAGTGAAAGTGCTCAGCCCTAACCACTGGACCGCCAGGGAATTCCCAAGCCATTCCTTTACTGTTAATTTTAATTTCAGCCTTGTCTTTTATTCTTGCTGTTCCTAATTTGTTATTAGTTCCTTAGTAACGCTTTTGTTTTCTATTTTTTTTCATTGTTTTAGCATCTTCAAGCTTTTCTTGTAATGAATTTGTATTCTTACTTAGCTCCTTTCTATTGTATGAAAGCTTTGCTGGTGATATATGTATATATTTTGCTGATGTGTTTTCCTACAGATTGGGTTGTCTTCTGCTTGATGTTTGTTTGTTTCTTTTCTGTAGAGTGTTTGCACAGTTGCAAAACCATCTATTTTCATCCCATTTGTGCTTAGCTTGAGATCCACTCGTATCATGGATGTAGTCATATTTTCGTTGCTGTACGGTTTTTCCATTAGCTGCTGCTGCTGCTGCTGCTGCTAAGTCGCTTCAGTCGTGTCTGACTCTGTGCGACCCCAGAGATGGCAGCCCACCAGGCTTCCCCGTCCCTGGGATTCTCCAATATACACAAATTATAGACTGTCCTATGCTTGGACATTTGGGTTGCTTCTGGCTCTGTGCTGATCCAAAGATGCCCCTGTAAGTGGTTGCCTACATATCTTGTGGTGTGTATATGCAAAAGTTTCTGGTGTGTATGTGCAGAGGGAATTATACCCAGGCATTCCTTGCTGGGTTGTAGGGAACACATTCTCATCCTTCATTGGCAGTATCCAATTCAGAATACCAATTTACACTCACATTGGGAGCATATGAGAACTCCTGTTGTCCCATGTACTCACCAACACTTGAAGTCATTAGTTTTTTACATTTTTGTAAGTCTGATGATATTTAAATGGCATTTCAGCTATAATTTAATTTTATTTCTGTTTTTACTGATGTGTCAAATAGCTTTTTACACTTAAAAACCTTTCTTCAGAACATTTTTGGTAAAACTATATCCATTTTTAACAAATATTTATTGAGTGCCTGTGTGCATGTGTGCCTGCTAAGTCGCTTTAGTCGTGTCTGACTCTTTGCAACCCATTGGACTGCAGCCCCCCAGGCTCCTCTGTCCATGGAATTCTCCAGGTAAGAATGCTGGAGTGGGTTGCCATGCCTTCCTCCAGGGGATCTTCCCAACCCAGGGGCCAAACCGGCATCTCTTACATCTCCTGCATTGAGAGGCGGGTTCTTTGCCACCAGCGCCACCCGGGAACCTCCTGTGGAGTGCCTACCACTTGCCAAATTGTGATTCATTTTAGACCATTATTAGTGAATGAAACAGACACAACCGTGGCTTTCATGGAGATTGCATGACCATATATCAGGGAGAGAGCTGTTAAGCAAATACACATTTACAAATACCATTTTCCTAGGGTGGAGTGACTAAAAAGGACGGGGTGTCATGAGAGAGTAATGAGGCATCTCATTTCAGTTGGGGATCAGGGAAACACTTACAAAAAACACTTGTACAAAACCGAAAAAGCGTACCTTTTGTTTGTCAATACTGTGATGGCTGCCTTGTGTTGTTTCAAAGTCTAGTACAGATAACACACTAGTTCTTATGGCAGACGTTTCACGACATGTTGTTAAATGAAAAAAAAAAAATTGTTAAAACTGAGAGTGTGGTATGGTCCCATTGTTGCAAAACTGTAATATACTCTTACGTGATCATGTTGGAGTTTTTGGAATACCGTACGAAAACCTGTGGGTTGTGAGACTTCCGGGTATCTTTATGGCCTTGTTTATACTTTGCTGAATTGCTTGCATTTTTTCTTTTGTTTCATTATGAACAGTAACGATGAAAATTCCAGAAAAAGTTAGACGTGTTGCAAAGACATGATTTCTGTTTCACTCCTAGGCTTTTTCCCCTAAGTTCTTGATTTTGTCAAAACACTTTCCTAGGAAAAAACCATATTGGAAACTGAATGTCATTAAGATAACAAAATCGGATTTCATTAATCCAACAAATATACCGAGACCAGACTCTACGTCTGGCTTTGGCTTCTCTCCACAAGTCTTCTCCCAGGCAGCCCCCTCTCCCTGAGAGAGAGACGGGTACATTTAGCCGCATTTTGGGTTAATTTTATGCAACTTTCTAAGGAGCTTAAGCGCTGGGAATCTCTAGATTCTTTTAAAGATTTCCCCCTTAGATTTCCGATATTCCTGTGCACCCTGAGGAAGTCGTAATGAATGTGCTTCTTCTTCGTTTAGTGGATAGAGACCCTTGTATGTATGTTTCCATGTTCCAGCAGCTTTAAAAAAATAAAAAAATTTTTTTTGGCCATGCCACATGGCATGTGGGGATCTTAATTCCCAGACCAGGGATCGAGAAATACAGCTTTTAAAAACATCACCTTCTACACCAAGTTAATGGTTCTTTTGTTTATCTTCTTATCACAGTTAGCAGGAAAAAGTGAATTCATACAAAGTGGAGAGGGTTGGAAATATTGAAGAATATTGTTATTACTCAATAATAAACAGCAGGAAAACCTTTGGAAATAAAACCAATCTTCACAGAATTTTTATGAGTCCTATAAAAATCAGTGGTTAACCTACTTTACTGCATTGTAGAAGTCCCATAAGCTAAGCTCATTCACCCTGATTCTTTGTAATTCCCCATGAAAAAAAAAAAGGATAATTAAAGAAATGTCCAATGTGTACAAGGCTTATGAAATTCTTATATTAACGATTTCCCTTACAGTCAAAGCAACTTCTATTTTTAATAAGATGCTACCAGCTTTTTGTTTGATTGACCTGACTTAATCAGGAGCAGCCTAGCATGGGCTCACAGTAAGGATGGCTTGCAAGTATATTAAGAAAGATGTATCAAACTGGCAGATCCACCAAGTATTTTTAGCTCTGAAATTTGAGTTAGAGCTATTATATGTGCTGTTTTTCCCCAAGAAACTTGTCTGCCTTGTCAGTTGAGTAGCTGTGGCTGGGGATACTGTTTTGTAGTAAGCTCATCAATTAAACATTTGAAGTTCAGTACATGCCATAGTAACCTTTTTGATCAGTTTTGGGAAGGAAAATGTGAAGAGGTTTTGGTGAAAATAAAGTGGTTGGATGGCTCTGCGCCACTGATTTCTGTGAATGCCGCACTCTAATTTTAATTCACCGCAGCTTTCCAAGTGCTATGAAAAGGTTGAAAAGGCGCTGAGTGCAGGGGACCCCTGCACAAGTGGATATGTGTCTTTGAATTACCTAAAGATTGTCCTCGACACCTTTGTATACCGATTACCAAGAAGAATTTTCATCCAGTTAATGAAAAGGTAAGAGTCCCATTGTTTCCTTGACATTTTTCCCCCCAGACGTCAATCGTGAGAATAAGGAACAGCTTCATTTATATTTTATTAATGTTTTAGACTTTTTTTTGCCACTGAAAATTTCAAACACATGCAAAAGTAAAGAGAATAATGCACTGAACCCACGAATGCGCCCACCACCCATCTCAAACATTCCCCTCCTGGCCAATCATTTCAGCTCTACCCTGGCCCACCTCTCCTCTACCGCAGATATTTTTGAAGCAAATACCAGACATCATATTTCATTGAAAAGATCTCACTATGTCTTTTGATAAGAACTCTTGTAAGAAACATGGTGCAGATACTGTTTCACACTTAATAGAATTATCAATAATATTAATAAACATCCAGTTGGGATTCAGATGTAACTGACTGTCTCCCATTTTCTTTTATAACTAATTTAATCTGTACATTGCGATATGCCACAATTCGTTTTTAATCTATAGGGACCCTCTCCATTTGCTTATTTTTTTCCTGCTTAAGATGCATTCATAGAATAGGTCTGGGTTGTTTGTTACATGGAGTTTCTTAGAACCTGAACCTGACTGACTGCAACCCCCAGTGGCGTGTGACCTGCTCTCCTGTCTCCCGCCCCAGCCCCGCCCCTGAATTGGTAGGTACACAGATCCAGGTTCAATTCTGGGGGCAAGAATGCCTCACCGGTGCTAGCGAGCATGCGTGCACTGCTTATCTTTCTCCTTGTGATGTCAGCAGCTGTGTTGATCATCCCTGTACCCGACTGTGAAGTGGTGACACTCTGAGTGTCTCCTTTCTCCTTTTCTCACCTGGAGTGCTTCTGTAATGAGAGCTTCCCCTCTCCCACTGTCTGGTAACCGTGAGACACAGAATAAGAGAGGCAGCAGCTCCTTGGTTCTTTCCCTTCGCTTACTGCTTTTCAAAATAATGAATTGTGTTCCCAGCATCCTCTAGAAGTGAGCAATGAGTGATTCTTCTTAAAAAAAAAGTATGATTATGAACTCATGAGTGTTGACATATCTGGTGTGTTTCAATTTACTAGAGTTATTATTCCCCTCGATCCTCAGCTTGCCCTGTCTTGGCCAGGGGAGCCTTTTCGTGTTGGCTCTGAGTCCTGCTGGCTGAGCCTCATAAGTCCTTGGGTAGCACATCTTGGTGTCATGGAACGCCCAGGCCCTTCTGGGACATCTCTTGCCCACACCTGGAGTCAGCCGTTTCTCCCAGGACCCCTGTTTCCTTTCAGTTGGAAGTGGTATATATAGACCAACCTCTGGGTGAGGAATACTGTCTTTGGTTCACCCGGCTTTCTGTCCAGATAACTAGAAATCCTTTTCTCCGGGGATGTAGGGTTGAGGCTGATGGAAGCTTGTCCTGCGAAACTGAATCGTTGGAGGACACCACGGGGTCACCTGGAAAGGAGAGGCATGAGAGACAGAGAAGGAGAAAATAATACCGATCTAGACCACGGCACCTCCTTCCCTTCTCAGCGCCCTGCGCGTCACCGTCACTTAAGTCTTTAGGTTCCTTTTAGTTCTGCATGCATTTTTTTGTTTAATCAGTCAGTCACCATGCAATTCCTGAGCACTTGCCTAGGAACTCGCTGGGGACTAAGAAAGCCAGGATCCCTGCCCTCGAAGAGCTTTACCTGCTGGCGGGGAGACTGATGTCAACAAACACACGGATGAAATAAAATGTGCAGGGTGATGAAGGCTCCAGGGCTTCCCTGATGGCTCAGTTGGTCAAGAATCTGCCAGCAATGCAGGAGACCCTGGTATGATTCCTGGGTTGGGAAGATCCCCTGGAGAAGGGATAGGCTACCCACTCCAGAGTTCTTGGGCTTCCCTGGTGGCTCAGCTGGTAAAGAATCTGCCCACAATGTGGGAGACCTGGGTTCGATCCCTGGGTTAGGAAGTTCCCCTGGAGAAGGGAAGGGCTACCCACTCCAGCATTCTGGCCTGGAGAATCCCATGGACTGTGCAGTCCATGGGGTTGCAGAGTCGGACATGACTGAGCGAGGTATATGAAGGAAGTGGAGAGGTTGGCAAGGACATAACGGAGAATAAAGGGAACTCAGACCATTCTAGGGTGGCTGGGCTGGAGGGGCCTCTCTGAACGAGTGAGGTCAGGGAGAGCAGCCCAGGGCAGAGTCTCCTGGGCGGGCCCAAGGCCCTGTTGGGGGGCTGCCCCAGGAGCCCTGTTCTGGGGACTCGCAGAAGCCAGTGCCTGGAGCCAAGCTGACAAGAGAGCAAGAGGGTGGAGACCTGTGGCGGAGGCAGGCAGGGCAGGCAGGGACTGGGGCTTGTGGTAAGTGAGGGGGTTGCGGACAGGCTTTGTGGGGGGATTCCACCTAGAGACCCCATCTTCAGGCACACGGCTTCCTTCTTGGCCAGCACCTTCTTTCCTCAGAGTGTATTTCTAAAAGTCTCATTCACCCGCAGTGTGAATGTTTTCCCGAGTTTTTATAAGAATTGCCAAGAATTGTTGTTTTCTCGGAAGATAGCGGTGACTTACATTGCTGTCAACGCGGTGTGAGGGTTCCGGTTTCAGATTCTTTTCAGTGCTAAATATTAACATTGTATTAAAATATTGATGACCTAAGAGGTGTAAAACGTAACCCCCTTATTGCTTTAATTTATGTCTCTTGGAGGGATTGTTGAGGTTGGACTTTCCATGAGCCCAGAATGCTCTTCAGGTCCTAATTGGTCAATGGCCCCACGGATGGTTTTTCAAGTCATTTTCATCACCTTTTTGTTTAATAAGTTTTTGTAATTATTTCACTATTCACAGAGAACCCTTTTCTGTCATGGGTGCTGCAGCTGTTTTTCCCAGCTTGCTTTTTCGCTTTCACTGTGCTTCCTCACTGTCTAGAAGTTCACAGTTTAACGTCACCATATGCATTACTCCTTGTGCTTTGCAACGTCTACCAGTTATCATTTTTGTCTAGGCTTGATAAAATCTCTTTTCTACCCTGCTTGTTTTTCCATTTCTTTGAACACAAAACGCTTCAGTCCCTCCTGAAATAAGGTGGGTGTCCCAACTAAAATATTTTTTTCCAAACAGATAATTTATTTACACCACCACTTTTTATGTAATCCTTTCCCTCCCGTTGTTTTTAATGTCCACGTTGTGCCATTAACTCTATCCGTAATGGTTTAACGTGTGTTTCTGTATTCTGTCCCGCCAGTCTATAGATTTCTCTTGAGCCGGGACATTTCTGTCCACGGTTCTGTCTGCGGTTGGCCATCTGACAGCCCTCATGTTTTCTGTGAAATCTTGGGAGAGGACACGGAGGTCCCCGTACTGTCACGGTTCGTTGTTTCTCATCTGTTTCTTGAGTTTACATAGTGACTGTTGAAGGACTTACCCCTGATTCGTCACCTTCTAAGCTCAGAAGGGAGAATCTGCTTCTGCCATGAAAGCAGTGCCTCCGAAGGGTAAATGAGAAAAGGGACTCGTGTTCCCGGCAGGTGGCCCTGGGGGGGCCCCTGCCGGGAGCTGACCTCTGCTTTCCCGTGCTCTCCTCTCAGGCCCCCCAGAAGGTGGTTGGGACACCTGGTGTTGCTAGAGGAAACTCTTTAATTCCTCTCAATGTTTGTAATCTGAGCATCACAAGAAGCCACGAGTCGTCTTCTAAAATTTAGGCTTAGTCTTTTCGTTAACATACCAGGATGTGCCCAAGATTGCACTGGACATATTCTGCATGACTTTTGTGTTTAAACAGTGATTTAAGGGTTCATTAAGAAACCTGTGCATGACTGTTGACGGCTCTATTTATAATCACCCCAAACTGGAACCAGCCCAAGGTACCTCAGCAGGTGATTGGATCAGCAAGCTGCTTCACATCTACACGATAGACTATTTCTCAGCAACAAGAAGGAAAGAACTCTTGATACCCGCACATGGATGACTCTCAGAGACGTGCTGCGTGAGAGAACTAGGCTCCTACCGTAGGAGCCTGGTTATCCCACGGTGGGCGGGAGGAGACCCTCATCACTCCAGCGTGAGGGGTGGGGGGCCTGACTCCAAAGGGCCAGCAGCAGGGAGGCTGTGTAGGATGAGGCGGTCCTGGGTTCTGTGTGGGCGGTGGTTCTGTGACTCTACACGTGTGATAAATTCGTGTAAATGTGTACACACAAACCCATTTTTACTGTACTTGAAATTGAGAGATAAAGTTTTAAAACTCATCCCTTTTTTAAGGCAAACAATACAGAAAAGAATAAAGGAGGAAGTAAAATAAAATCTAAACTCTCATGCCCTACAAAATGATTTCAGAAATTATTCTCCTATCACATTTAAGAATGGAAAGAAAAAAAATAGGCATTTTTTTAAAGTTTATTTTTAAAAAATACTCCAGATCTAGGACCTAAATTAAAAACTCTTAACAGCTTGGTAATGAGACATAAAATCTTGATCCAAATAATATGTTAGGGACGTTAAAAGCTATTTTCCATATATATATATATTCTAATGTAATGGTAGGCTGTAATTGAACTGATATCTTGACCTTTATTACTAACATGCTGTGCTTTTCATTGTCGCCTAGCCTTTTATATAAAGTAGATCTATTAAAAACAAAACCAGTGTTTAAATATGAAGAATGAGGTTTGCGGGAGAGTTGAGAGGATGGAATAAATGCTGTGACTTGCACGTTCACCAGAGCCTGGGCTTCATCCATCCATCACGTGAACAGGTCCCCACTCAGAAGCATCTCCCGGTGAGAAATTTCCCATCCACGCTGGGAACATTAGTAGCCTGGCAGAGCTATGCAAACAAAAAACAAGCCATTTAGCCCAAATTATATGAAGTGTAGAGGCAATACCCTGGGATATATTTTCAGTTATTGCTCAAACCTTTTTTAACCCACACGTCTAGGATTTCTTCTATTTGTGTGACATTCTAGAAAGGGCAAAACAGTGGGAATGGAGGAGAGATGGTAATTGCAGGACTGGGGTGGGGGACGCTGTGACTCACGGCGGGCAACACCAGGAGATTCTGGTGTGAGGGAGCTGTTCTCTCTTCAGTTGTGGGCTTTTTCGTCTGGCAGTGCACTGGGCAGGGTCCAGGCAGAAAACAGATGGCATGTAAGTTTACTGAAGGAACTTTTACCCTGGTGAGGGCAGGGCGAAATGTGCAATCAGTTGAAGGGAAAGCATTTTCTCTCCTAGGTCTGAAGGGGCAAGAGAGGAAGGAGTTAGTGAGAGGAGCAAGAAAGTCGCTGAAGGAGGGAGCCACCCAAGAGCAGATAAGGCCTTCAGCAGGAGTGTGGCCAGAGCCATGCTCAGTCCAGTGGGAAGGGGCTGGGGAGTAACCGGCCTGCTCTCTCCTTTTGCCGTCCAGCCGCCTCCCACTGGCCAGCTCATCTGAGAGCCAGAGGCACGAGGGGCCTGTTGAAGCAGGTCACCAGGATGCTGTGCAGAGGGGAGGAGGGCAGAAAGTGGGTCTGGACGGACGTGTCCGGCACTGGCCATTCTCAGCCTCGGCAACCTTGGAGGGATGAAAGCCCTGGTCCTTTGTAGAGATGAAAGCCTTTTGTCCCCAGGCAGGAGCTGCTCAAAGTCCCCACACGAAATCTAGGATGTCAGCTCTATGAAATATCCGTAGCTACGTTCGAGATGCCAGGGGCTATGTGGGTTTGCACACGTGAATGCCATCATCACCTGATTACATTTGCAATTATCCGGTCAGTTTCTAATACCCAAGTATTAGTAGCTTTTGCATGGGTGGCCAGGTGATTTCAATGAGAAGGTTGTAGAAATCAATCCTTTTCCCACCCCTCATCTCCACACGTTGCCAGTGGCACGCATGTCTACACTTACCCACAGAAGTGGTATTCCTTCTTGTCCACTCTCTTATGAAGGGTGGGGTCTCCTCCTTGGCCCTTCCTCCCGGCACAGCCCTTATTCCATGGAGAGCAAAGCCGATGTGAGGTCTCTGCAATGCCTAAGAATACTTCCTCCAGTTACATTTTCTGAGCCTGGAGGAGCAACCAGGGGATGAGTCGATGCTCTTACTGGACCCACTGAAAAGTGGACTTGAGCTCCATCTCGTCGTCGTTCATTTGCTCAGTTGTGTCCAACTCTTTGCGACTCCATGGACCGCAGTATACCAGGCTTCCCTGTCTACTATCTCCCAGAGTTTGCTCAAACTCATGTCCATTGAGTCAGCTCCATCTACCACCTCCATAAGCCTCTGACCTACACACCATGCTGGCACTTTGGTTCTTCAGAGATTATCATCAGTCTGGAGCCACTATCTATTCATCCTGAATGTGAAAACTTATGTTTCTTCTTGGTAACCCAGAGATGGAGTCACATGCTGCTATAAGACCCCCACCTGGCTTCATGGGATGGGAAAGATAGATTGGGAAAAATACTGGACTCCCAGCATCAGAATCCAGAGGGATAGGGGCCTGAGAAAATAAGAGGAGCCCCTGGGGCATTTTTAAAGTCTTGTTGAATTTGTTTCAATGTTGCTTCTGTTTTGTTTGGTTTTCTGGCCCTGAGGCGTACAGGATCTTAGCTGCCTGACCAGGGAGCGAACCCATACCCCCTGCATTGGAAGGTGAAGTCTCAACCATTAAACTGCCAGGGAAGTCCCCAGAGGCATTTTTAAGAATTAAAAAAACCCAGCAATATCCACCTTTGTGACTTTGGTTAATAATGGTTACTCATGTGATTAGCAAAATTATCTGCTGACTCTATTTTTTGAAAGTTATGTTTATTCATGTTGATTATAAAAACTGTACAGGCTCAAACTAGAAAATAGAAGAAATGATAAAAAAAAATTACCCATAATTGTAATAGCCAGAGATGGCCACTATTAATATTTTGGTCTATTTCCTTCCAGAATTTTTATGTGTGTGCATGTACACATGCTCCATACATGCTTAACATGAGAAATATGAGAAATAAATTATGTTCCATTTTCTTACAGAATATTACATCAGGAGGATTTTTTTATGTTGTTAAAAAAAAAACCTTGAAATTAATTTTTAACAGCTGCCTAATGTTTTGTCAGCCCTTAAGTCAAAGGTTTTGAATGCTTCCAAGGTTTACATTCCATTTTGCTAAGATGCCCTTCAGAAAAATGTTAATTTATTCTCAGGAGTGAGGTTCATGAGAGTGCTTTTCGCCAGCATTTAACATTGCTGTCTTTAAATACTTGGTAATTTGATAGCTGAAAGAGCAGTGCCTCGTTGTTATTTTGATTTATATGACCTTGATTGCTGTTGAGTTTGCACGTTTTTCATGTTTAACAGTTATATGTACTTCCTTCATGAACGACTGTTTGCTCAGGTCCTTTGACCATTTCCTGTGTTTTAAAAATATTTTTGTCCCAGTACAAGTCATATAAAGTTCTTTCTCAAGTTTAATGGGCTTCCCTGGTGAAAGGTTGTTGTTGAATCATGCGAAGACACTGGGATTCTTGGCCCCAGGACGAGAAGAATTCAATCCGGGGCCAGAGACGAGGCTTGATCGCTCAGAGCTTTTGTGTAATAAAGTTTTATTAGAGTATAACGGAGATAGAGAAAGCTTCTGACATAGGCATCAGAAGGGGCTAGAAAGAGTACCTGCTTGCTAGTGTTAACAATGAAGTTATATAATCCAAAGAATGTCTGGAGGTTGTAAAGACCTCATCAGACCTACTCCCATAATTTACATTTTAAGATAACAGAAGATTTAATCCAGAGACTGTCCTTAGGCAGGATACATTATTGTTATATAATCCTAAGGAATGTGGAGAAAGAAAATAAGTTTGTCCTTTCTTCTTCCTTGAGAATTCCAGACCCCTCTCTCCTTGGGGACCCCTAGACTCCTTATCAACCTGCCTAGGAAATGACTCTCTCATATGGTTAAGAACCTGCCTGCAATGTGGGGACCTGGGTTCAATCCCTGGGTTGGGGAGATCCCCTGGAGAAGGGAATGGCAACCCACTCCAGTATTTTTGCCTGGAGAATCCCATGAACAGAGAAGCCTGGCGGGCTGCAGTCCATGGGGACACAAAGAGTCAGACACGACTGAGTGACTAACACACAGTTTAATGAGTTTTGGCAACTGCGTGTGTTTAGTAACCACCCCCTTAGTGAATGTATGGAACGCTTCTGTCACCCTGTGCTGTGCTCCTGCACTTTGAAAGCAGTCCCTCCCCTGACCTCTCGGCCCCAGGATCACTGGTCTGCTCTCTGTCACTGTCTCTGAAGTTTGGCTATTTTTCGGTGTGCTCACAAATGGGATATGTGGTCTTTTGTGTTTGACTACTTTTACTTTCACTTTCCAAGTTTTATGATTCATCCATGTTGCTGCACATCTAAATGTTCCACTAATTGTTATTGCTGAGTAGTATCCCATCAGATCAGATCACATCAGATCAGTCGTTCAGTCGTGTCCGACTCTTTGCGACCCCATGAATTGCAGCACACCAGGCCTCCCTGTCCATCACGAACTCCCAGAGTTCACTCAGACTCACGTCCATTGAGTCAGTGATGCCATCCAGCCGTCTCATCCTCTGTCGTCCCCTTCTCCTCTTGCCCCCAATCCCTCCCAGCATCAGAGTCTTTTCCAATGAGTCAACTCTTTGCATGAGGTGGCCAAAGTACTGGAGTTTCAGCTTTAGCATCATTCCTTCCAAAGAAATCCCAGGGCTGATCTCCTTCAGGATGGACTGGTTGGATCTCCTTGCAGTCCAAGGGACTCTCAAGAGTCTTCTCCAACACCACAGTTCAAAAGCATCAATTCTTCGGCATTCAGCCCTCTTCACAGTTCAACTCTCACATCCATACATGACTACTGGAAAAACCATAGCCTTGACTAGACAGACCTTTGTTGGCAAAGTAATGTCTCTGCTTTTGAATATGCTGTCTAGGTTGGTCATAACTTTCCTTCCAAGGAGTAAGTGTCTTTTAATTTCATGGCTGCAGTCACCATCTGCAGTGATTTTGGAGCCCAGAAAAATAAAGTCTGACACTGTTTCCACTGTTTCCCCATCTATTTCCCATGAAGTGATGGGACCGGATGCCATGATCTTCGTTTTCTGAATGTTGAGCTTTAAGCCCACTTTTTCACTCTCCACTTTCACTTTCATCAAGAGGCTTTTTAGTTCATCTTCACTTTCTGCCATAAGGGTGGTGTCATCTGCATATCTGAGGTGATTGATATTTCTCCCGGCAATCTTGATTCCAGCTTGTGTTTCTTCCAGTCCAGCGTTTCTCGTGATGTACTCTGCATATAAGTTAAATAAACAGGGTGACAATATACAGCCTTGACGTACTCCTTTTCCTATTTGAAACCAGTCTGTTGTTCCATGTTCAGTTCTAACTGTTGCTTCCTGACCTGCATACAAGTATCCCATAGTGTTTCCGAATTTGTTGGGAAATATCACATGGATATTCCCTAATTTGTTTATCTACTCAGCCGTTGATAGACATCTGGATTGTTTTCAGTTTGAGGACAGTGTAGAAAACGTTGCTATGAACATTCACATACAGGTCTTATTTTGTGGGGATATGTTTTTATTTCTCTTGGGTGAAATACTTAGTAGTAAAATTGCTGGGTTGTATGATGAGTGTGGGCTTTCTAGGTAGCTCAGTGGTAAAGAATCCGCCTACCAATACAGGAGACTCAGATTCGAACCCTGGGTGGAGAAGATCCCGGGAGAAGGAAATGGCAATCCACTCCAGTTTTTTTGCGTGGGAAATCCCATGGGCTGAAGAGCCTGGCGGGCTACAGTCTAGGGGTCAGAAAACAGTGGGATACAACTTAGTGACTAAACAAAAACAACAATGATGAGTGGATCTTTAAATTTATAAAACACTGTCAAACCACTTTCCAAAGTCACTGTATTGATTTGCAGTTCCACCAGCAATATGTAAGAAAGCCAGATGCTTCACTTCCCCACCGAAGCTCGGTACTGCCGGTCTTCCTAATTTTAGCCATTCTAGTTTGTGTAGAGCTATTTCTATTTTTAACTCCTATTTTTTTCTGATGACTAATGATTTTGAGACTCTCTTCGTGTGATTATTGGCCATTTGTATCTTTCCTTTCGTTAAGTGGATGTGCAAAGCATTTGTCTATTTTTACAGGATCGTTTCTTTTCCTGTTATTGATGTGAGCACGTTCAGTTGCCCCGTGTCTCCTGCATTGGCGGGTGTATTCTTACCGCTTGTGCTCTTCTTTATGTGTTCAGGATATTAGCTCTTTGTCACATACATGTTTTTCAAATATCTTCGTTCAGTATGGCTTGCTTTTTCATTTTCTTAACTTGGTCTTTTGAAGTACAGAAGTATTTTTGTTTTGATGAAGTACATTTTATCCATTAAAATTTTTATGGGTAATTTTTGGGGAGTTCATTTTCAGAAAGCTTTGCCTAACCCAATAGCACAAGGATTTTATCTTGCCTTATCTTTTCTTCTAGAAGTTTAATAATTTTAGCTCCTACATTTAGGTCCATCTCTAGTTAATTTTTGTATATGGTATGAGGTCAAGGTTCATTCTGTTCCTGCAAAGATATTCATTTGTTGAAAAGGCGATCATTTCCCTAATGAATTACTTTGCACCTTTTTCAAAAATTAATTGACCGCATATGTGTGAGTATGTTTCTGGACTCTGTCCTCTTCCAGAAGTTGTAAGAATACATCTTGAAACAGTGCCATACTGTTGTCTTGATTACTGTAGCTAAATAGTAAGTCTTGAAATTTACTTGTGTACACTTGTTCTTTTCTTTCAAAATTGTTTGAGTATTGAAGGTTCTTTGCCTTCCTGTATATTCATTCAGCTTGTCAATATGTTTTTTTAAAAAAGAAAGAAAGTTTGCTAAGATTTTGTAAGTACATTGGGGAGATCTGCCACTTTTCTGAGTACATTGGGAAGATTTTTTCACTTTAATAATATTCAGTTTTCCATTCCATGAGCACGGTACATCTTTCTGTTTATTTAGGTCTTTAATTTCCTTAGGCAAGATTTTGTTGTTTACAATGCTCAGATATTGCACATATTATATTGTATGTATTCCTAAATATTTTTATTTTTTGATGCTAATGTAAATGAATTAAAAAATTTTTCATTTTCTCACTATTCATGGCTAATGCTAACAAATACAATTGATTTTTTTGGTTTTTGACTTTACAATATGGTGACCTTGCTAAATTCACTGATTAATTTGTTCTAATACTTTTACTGTGGATTCCTTAGTGTTTTTTCCTAAATAGACAGACATTGTGCCTCTAAGTAAAGGCAAGCTTGCATCTGCCTTTGCCATCTGTATGCCTTTTTTTCTTGCCATATGTTACTAGGTAGGACATTAAGTGTGACAATAGGACATTAAGCACAAGGCTGAGCACAAGTGGCGGGATTAGCCCCCTTGCCTTGCTCCTGATGTTAGGTGGAAACCATTCCATCTTAAACCACAGTGATGTCAGCCATGGATTTCTTGTAGATGCCCTTATTAGGTTAAGGGATTTCCTTTCTATTCCTATTTTGCTGAATTTTAAAAACTGTGTATGTTGATTTTTGTCAAATGTTTTCCTGCATCTATTCTGACGATCATGTACTTCTCCATTATCCCATTAATGTTGTGAATTACATGGATTGATTTTCAGATGCTAAGCCAATTTTGCATCCTGGGATTAAACCCCACTTGGCCCTGATAGATTATCCCATTTATATACTGTTCGATTTTATTTGCTAAACTTTGTTAAGGTTTTTTTTGGTATCTTTTTTTCATGAGTGATGATTTGTCTGAAGCTGTCTTTTCTTATGAATGTGTCTCGAGAGGGTAACTCTGGCCTGGGAAGTGTGTTGGGATCTGTCTCCTGCCCCTCCGTGTTCTGACTGGCGTTGCCGCGGCTGCTGCCGTCATGATTACCACTGCTACTACCGTTTTCCTTCAGTGTTTGATAGAGCTCATCTGAGAAGCCGTTTAGGTTTGAAGTTTTCTTCAGGGGACTGTTTTGAATTACAAATTTCAATTTAAAAAATTAATATAGAACTATTCAAGTTTTCTGTTTCTTCTTGGGTCATTTTTGGTAATTTGTGTTTTTCAATAAATTTCATTTCATCTCGGGTTTCCCTGGTGGCTCAGAAGGTAAAGCATCTGTCTGCAATGTGGGAGACCTGGGTTCGATCCCTGGGTCAAAGAGATCCCCTGGAGAAGGAAATGGCAACCCACTCCAGTACTCTTGTCTGGAAAATTCCATGGACGGAGGAGTCTGGTAGGCTTCAGTCCACGGGGTCACAAAGAGGCAGTCATGACTGAGCAACTTCACTTTCATCTTAGTTATGTCCAATGCTCTTTTTATTCCTTTCTGAGGAGCCAAGGTCTCTGTCTGCTATCATTTTTGTTCAGCCTGAAGAGGAATATGTGTACTGACTCCAAATTGGGAAAGGAGTACATCAAGGCTGTATATTGTCACCCTGCTTATTTAACTTATATGCAGAGTACATCCTGTGAAATGCTGGGCTGGATGAAGCACAAGCTGGAATCAAGATTGCTGGGAAAAATATCAATAACGTGAGACATGAAGATGACACCATGCTAATGGCAGAAAGTGAAGAAGAATTAAAAAGCCTCTTGATGACAGTGAAAGAGGAGCATTAAAAAGTTGGCTTAAAACTCAACATTCAGAAAACTAAGATCATGGCATCTGGTCCCATCACTTCATGGCAAATAGATGGGGAAACAATGGACGCAGTCAGAGACTTTATTTTTTGGGGCTTCAAAATCACTGCAGATGGTGACTGCAGCCTTGAAATTAAAAGACGCTTGCTCCTTGGAAGAAAAGCTGTGACCAACCTAGACAGCATATTAAAAAGCAGAGACATTACTTTGCTTTCAAAGGTTCATCTAGTCAAAGCTATGGTTTTTCCAGTAGTCATGTATGGATATGAGAGTTGGACTATAAAGAAAGCTGAGCGGTGAAGAATTGATGCTTTTGAACTGTGGTGTTGAAGAAGACTCTTGAGAGTCCCTTGGACTGCAAGGAGATCCAACCAGTCCATCCTAAAGGAAATCAGTCCTGAATATTCGTTGGAAGGACTGATGCTGAAGCTGAAACTCCGATACTTTGGCCACCTGATGCGAAGAACTGACTCATTTGAAAAGACCCTGATGCTGGGAGGGACTGGGGGCAGGAGGAGAAGGGAATGACAGAGGATGAGACATTGGATGACATCACTGACTCAATGGACATGAGTTTGAGTAGGCTCTGGGAGTTGGTGATGGACAGGGAGGCCTGGCATGCTGCAGTCCATGGGGTTGCGAAGAGTCAGACACGACTGAGCGACTGAACTATGTGTACTAAAGATGGGTTCCCTTAGGTTTATTTTATTTAGAGAAGTCTTTATTTCTCCTGCAGTTTTGAGTGATCTTTTCTTAGACTGAACGCTCTGTAACCGATCTTTCTTTCAGCACTTTCTTGTTCTGCCCCCTCTTTTTGGTTTCCATTGTTTGGAATGAGGAGTCGCCTGTCAGACTGTCGTCCTCTCGTGTGTGATGGCTCTCTTGCCGCGCTGACTCTCAGCTTGGTGACCGTGCTGTGCCCTGGCCTGGCGTGTGTCACGCAGCTACTGCTCAGTGTTTGTGAGCATCTTAAATCTGTAAATGTATATCTTAATCAAATTGGGGGGAAATTTTGGCTCTTATATCCTCAAGATTCTTTTTCCTATCCTATTCTCTTTTTTCCTTCTGTGACTGCAATTACATGTATGTAAGAGTGTCTTGTGTCTTTGAAGCTCTATTCATTTTATAAATATATGTGTATTCTGTGTGTGTTATATTTGGTGATTTTGGTTGATTTGTATTTATATTCACTCCTTCTCCCTTCTGTTTTCTCCATTATTTTGTTAATTCCATCAAGTGATTTTTAAAAAAATTTCAGGTAGTATTTTCATCATTCTAAAATTTCTGCCTAATTGTTTTTATTATATCCACTTCTCTGTGAGATTTCCTATCTTTTGACTCCTTTTAGGCATGTTTTCATTTATATCATTGATGATGCTTATAATCATTGCTTTAAAAATTCTTGTCTGGTAACACCACCATTTAGGTTATTTGGGATTCCTCTCGATTGACTTTGTTTCTTTCCTTACTAATGTTTCATTTTCCTGGTTTTTCATATTCCTGCAATTTTAGATTCTATCTTAGAAAGTTTGAACGTTAAATCATGGAAACTCTAACTTCTGTTATAATTATTTTTCAATGAGTGTGGTTTCTTTTGTTTTGGTAGGCACTTATCTTAGTTGAACTCAAGCTGCATATTCTGTTTCTTGGGTGGCAGTTCCGATTTTAATTCAGACCTTTTGTGTTTAGCTATGCTTTTTAGTAGGTCCTGATCACGTGAGATTCAGAAACCAGCCGGAAATGTGGTGAGACAGAATTTGGGGATCCCTCTCTGGCCCCTTCTTTCCCAGGATTTCTCTTTCTCTCTAGGTTTATAGTTTATCTGGTTTTTTATCTAGAAAACTAGAAATCTTCTAGTTTTCTAAGCTACAAAGACGACTTTTTTTTTTTTTCTATTGGTGCCTTTGCTATCCCTCGTGTTACAGTACCCTAGCCTGGGTTAGATGCACTGAAAATATTCTTACAACTCCTCTCTTCTCAGCATAGATTTCCCACCAGAGTTCACTCTTTAGTCCCTTTTGTGTGACATGCTTAGTTGCTCAGTTTTGTCCGACTCTTTGCAACCTCATGGACTCCAGGCTCCTCTGTCCATGGGATTCTCCACGAAAGAATACTATAGTGGTTAGTCATTCCTTTCCAGGAATGGAACCCTGGTCTCCTGCATTGCAGGCAGATGCTTTACCAGCTGAGCCACCAGAGAAACCCCTGCAGTGCTTTTAGGCAGCTGCTTTTGGTATTACATTCAGAGTTCATTGTGATCATCTCTAAGAGGATTGGTCCAGAAGGATCTTACTCTACCACTACTAGAAGAAGTCAAGTTAATATTGTCATATTAATTTGTAAAACACTTTATGTTTTAAAAATATTAACAATTTGTTATGCATCATCATGAAAGATAACTTTGTAAGTCTATTGTTTGGTTCAAACTTTTAATATTTCTGATATACAGGAATTTATTATTTTGATGTAATTAAATAAGTTTGTGATTTCTCCTCTTAAGTTTTGTTTAAAAATCCATTTTCATTCGAATACCAGATAAATATACACCTAGTTTTTTTCTTGTTTTCAATGGTCCTAATTTTTATGTTTAACTTTTTAATCTCTTTGAGTTTATTTTTCTGTACTATATAGACTGATATTTTTCCCAAAGAGCAAGGCAATTTCCTAAACATAATATATGCAGCTGATCATATTTTTAATAGTAGTCACAATGTTTCCAATATTTAACTTTTTAATTTTCACCTTTAAATTTAAGGTGAAAATATATAGCACTAGCAAACTGTATCAAAATAGTGCTTGAAGTCTGGAGAAGAAAGTTTGAGTAGGAAAGAGGAAGCTTTGTTTTGTGTGTTAATAGCAAGGCATCAGCCGCTGTCACAATCTGCTTGTTGCCTGACGAAATCACTTAGTCAATCAGTCGCTCTTTCTCATGACCACATACAAGGTGCTAAGAGCAGAAGTAATAACCAGTCAGCGTTAGCTGGTATAAAGTAATCATAACTGAAGTGGTATACAAGCGTTAGCCGCTGATGATACTAATTCTTAGGTGGTGATAAATCCAACAGAGGATAGAGACATGGTGCTGCAGGACAAACAGCCCTGCCTAGGGAAAAAAGGGGAGGCTTCCTTGAGAGAGTGATGATTCAGTTGAGGCTTGCAAGAGGAGTAGAATTAACTACCTAAAGTGTGGGAGATAGTGAGGGGGAAGGTGGCAGTTAGCAAAGGCAGCAGCGAGTTTAAGGAACCCGTGGCAAGAAGAGCACAAGCGTTCTGAGGAATCTGAGAGCGAGGGGCAGCATGGTACGGGATAAAGTCAGAGGTGTGAATAGGGTCCAACTGTGCAGGCTGTGCTTACTGAAGGACTGTAATTTTTGCCGTAAGAGTAATGGGGAGTTGTGGAAAGATTTTAAGCAAAAGAGTGATCACATTTGCGTTTCAAAAAGAGCAGGCTGATTAAAGTGTGAAAATACTTCAGTGGAAGGCAACAATAGGTACAGGAGACCAATGAGCTATCGCAAAGATTCGAGTGAGAAAAGATGGTAGCTTGGCACCACACGTGGGTGTATGAATGGATGGACCGTTGGATGGATGGGTGCAAGTGTAAACCTCAGTTGAGATGGCAGTACTACAGTCTTGATTGTGTGTGTGTGTGTGTGTGTGTGTGTGTGTGTGTGTGCTAAGTCACTCAGTCGTGTCCAACTCTGCAACCCTATGGACTGCAGCCTGCTGGGCTCTTCCCTCCAAGGGATTCTCCAGGCGAGAATACTGGAGTGGGTTGCCATGCCCTCCTCCAGGGGATCTTCCCAACTCAGGGACTGAAGCTTCATCAGGGACTGAACCTTCGTCTCTGACGTCTGTCTGCATTGGCAGGCAGGCTCTTTACCACGAGCGCCACCTGGGAAGCCCACTACAGTCTTAAGGCAACTTAAGTTTGTTTCCCACTGTCCCTTTAAATTTCCTCAGTTGGATTAGTTCTTTTACCCATGGATGA
Organism: Bubalus kerabau; assembly: GCF_029407905.1. Classification (NCBI taxonomy): domain Eukaryota; kingdom Metazoa; phylum Chordata; class Mammalia; order Artiodactyla; family Bovidae; genus Bubalus; species Bubalus kerabau. The sequence continues at coordinate 5,607,319 of NC_073624.1, forward strand.
AAAGTATGAGCAGACTTTGATTTTTCTGGTTTGTCTCGAATCACACAAACAGCCCCAGCTTACTAGTTGCAATAGTTAGTCACAGATCATGGTCAAAGCTGTAGACCTGATTTAAATGTGAATCGTGTTCCTGGCCCAGTCAGGGCCTGCTAGGGGCACAAATGGCCTCTTCCCCTCTCCCCACTTGGCACTTCTCTTCCTTCCCCATATTGCAAACTTGGGTTCTGACTCCTCCAGGGCGGAAGTGCCCAGAGGAAGGAGAGGAAAAAAGGGGAGCAGGAATGTTCGTACTGGACTGGCTCTCCTGTGAGCTGGAAACTGCATTCTCTGGGCCTAGCAAGTGTCTTTTGTCTGCAGGCGTTTCCTTTCAGGACAGCTCTTGCTGGGTCTGTGGGTTTCACACTTGGCTCTCACGTCTGCAGTTCTTTGATGAAGGCCAATGCACCTCCATCTCAGCTGATCACTTACTTCTTCCCTCCTCGGCCCCTGGCAACCTGGAGATAGGGAAGGAAAGCCTCCCTTTACTAAGGTCCGTTCACTCTTCCAAGTGGCCTTCTTGGGCAGGACGCAGATGACCCCGTGTATTTGTGTGCGCTCTCCCGCGCGTGGCCCAGTGAGATTCTCAGGAGATCCTCCGCGTTATTTCCCTGCCGACTCTGAGAGTAAGCCAGCAGTCTTGCCAACACCCGCTCTGCCTGCCGCCATTTTCGGTCAACGGCTGAGCAGCTTGTCTCCCGTCTGCACGATTTCTGTTCTCTGATACACAGGACCCTCCATGGCAGGAGCGCCCAGGTAGAACTCTTCTTCCCACAAGGCTTGAGATGTGGGTACACACTGTCTATCCTGCTTAAGGCTTGGGGGTCTCTCAGACATACCTAAAGCTTTTCACCCCAGATTTTCTCTCTTATTCCTCTATTTTCTGGACCTAGAACAGGAACATCTTGGGGCTTTTATTCTGCCTACCACTCCAATCGAACTCTTCAAATAATGAGTTTGAAAGAATGATTTCAGGAGCCTTAGAATTTTAATCAAAGCCCTTTGTTTCTCCCTTCAATGTATGCTGCTGCGGACAGAACTGGAGACAGGGAGATGTACAGGCAGTGTGCTTTTTACTTGCTTTTAAGAAGTCAATTTGCAGTGTTATTTTACTAAACTATTTTGTTTACCTTATATACAAAATTTCATATAAATTCACTGCTGCCATTTTAGTTCAATAGTAAGCACCTAATCCATGCAGTGTTACAGAAAAAATTGTTTGAAATACTATCTTTGTTTTTTCTAATCCAGATTTGGACTTAAAACCACCACTAAAGTCAATTGGAAGCAATTTTTAACATCATTTTATGAACCTCAATATGAAGCTAGCAATAAAGCTCCCTTGACAAAAAGAAATAGGTATGTAAAAGAAAAAACCAAGGTGTGGTTACGCATATCATAATATGCAAAAGCTTAGAGAATATTCGAATTACTTTTTCTTCATTTATTGAATGACAAATTAGTCTTCATTGAATAATTAGACTTTTACATAATGATGTATAGCTTACAAAGTATTTTCCATATATTTTTCTTATTTAAAATTACCTTAAACTGTAAGGTAGGTATAATTATTATTCCAACTTCTAGATGGCAAAATAAGACATTAAGGGAGTCTTCACTAGATCACAGGCTTCATGAGTCATGGAGGCGGAATCGGAGCCTAAACGTCTGCAGACACCCCCTGCCAAGCGCGGTCTCCGAGCACTAAGTATCTCCTTGTAGAACTGGGTATAAACATGCAACTCTAAAATGCTATATGCAAAAGAGCAATGTATGCTAACTTGTTCTCCAGCCGCACTCTGCATGGCGCACATACTGTGGATTATTTGCCTTGAGTGCCGTTATTTTCACTTCCATTCTAATGTCTATTATAACTTGAGATTTACATTATCACATAAATTGTGGTGGGGGCCCCGAAACATAAAAAAACACTTAATAATATGACATTTTGGCGTTTAGACTTTCGCTCTAAGAACTATTTTGTTTGTGTTGATGTGTACCCTGTATTGATCGCCCTATATGAATCTTAAAGAAAAAAAAAACAGCCTTTATAACCTCAGCACATTCATTGAAAGCACTATGCTCTATTGTAAAGTGAAATATACCACAGGGTTAATTCCCATTTCACTAGGTCCAATCCCTGTCTCAGGGTTTGTGAATATTTAATGAACTGCCCTGGTCACCAGCCTTCCAGGTATTCAGAGCCCCTCGCCCCTCACCACACCCCACCCCCCATACATGCAGTTCTATGAGTTCATTTCTTAAGTGAAGTTACTTCTATCTCTTTATAGTTTTCTTGTCCCACAGCACCTTGCTGAGGACTGTACAAATTAACCTGTGAACTTTGTTTACTTTAAAAGAGTAGTTCTCAACTGGGGACCGTCTTGGCCCCCAAGGAGATATTTCGCAATGTATTGTCCCAGCTGGGGCAGGGGTGCTACCACTCTCCACTGGATGAGCCCGGAGATGCTGCTAAACATCCCTCAGTGCACAGCACGGGACCTCCACCCCCTCTCCCCTCCTACCCCCGCAACAAAGAACTGTCCGGCCCCAGCGTCAATGGTACTGTGGGAGATAAAACTGGTGCAAACGTACCCATTCATGCCAGTGTTTGTGGTCTTCAGAAAAGCCAGGTTCCAAGTCACACGAAGAACTCAGACCCAGCATTTCTGCTACTTCCTATGTTCCCTAAAAGTGGTGGCAGGGGTGTGTGGGTTTGATTGTTCTTGTACAACTGGAAAAAGCTAAGATGGCTGTATAGATGCAGCAGTGAACTCCCCTAAATGATCTGAGAGATGTTCAGAGCCAGTCTGACTCACCACCATTCTTTATTTCGTGGGACATGTCAAACCGTCTAATTGAACCCTGAAAAGGGAGGCTGGCAAGTATATATTGCCAGGAGGTTCTTCAGCCTCTGCTGTGATCAGAATCCCCAGTGAAGTTGGCTCTGATCTCCCCGGTGGATGATCATGGGCCTCCAAGCATACATGCAGGCTGCTGGCCCTGATCTCGGGGGATGAAAGCAAGAGGCAAGTGAGGGAGACGGGTCTGATAACAGAGGTGGTCCTGGCAGTCACGGCTACTGTCAGCAGTGAGGGACAGCTTGTGAAGGTCGACGTCCTCAGTGATGATGTGGGCAAGTGGGCTGCAACACGCTGCCTCTACAAGGAGTACTGGTTTCAGCACTGATCTCAACAGTGATCAGTTTGTTCTCAACCATGATCTCGGCATCTTTCCTGGTCTTTTTTTGAGACCAAAGGCTTGAACTGGCCAGACGGCTGGCCACGACTATTCGGCAAGGGAAGGGGAGAGTGATGGGGCTGCAAGACTAATTGGTGCCTGTGGGAACTGCATGCAAGCTGGCTCCCTGATTAGGTACCACGTTGACTGAGTGACAGATGGGCCCACACGAGCATGTGACGCTTTTTGGAAGAGGAGCCATCCAGAAATAAAGCGTTAGTATAGATGTTGTTAGGGTGATTTTCTTTCTTTTTTTTTGCATTAAGAACGAAGGTCAAGAACATAACCTTATTCCTGTCTTTCTCTTAATTTTGTAGCATCAACTTTAGAAATCAGGTTCACAAGGAAAACATTATCACGAAGTTATTTAGACATGAAGATCACGATTCATCGTTGAAGAAAGCACTGCTGCTCATCAAGTCTGTAAGATTTTGAAACTGGTGAAAAACTCACTGTTGTGAGGAAGGCTAACACTCAACAGGACCAATAAAAAAACTGTATACTCATTAATTTATCACTCAACAAATAATTTTGAGTTCCCATTATATGCTATGGGCTTCTCAGGTGGCTCAGTGGTAAAGAATCCGCCTGCAATGCAGGAGATGCAGGTTTGATTCCTGGGTGGGGAAGATTCTCTGGAGAAGGAAATGACAACCCACTCTAGTATTCTTGCCTGGGAAATCCCATGGACAGAAGAGCCTGGTGGGCTCCAGTTCACGGGCTTGCAAGAGTTGGACAGAACTTAGCGACTAAACCACCACCACCATTATATGCTGGCACTTCTTATGAGTGCTCAGGGATGCAAAGCCTGACCTCAAGAGCGGGGTCTAGTTGGGAAGATGGGGGACATAAAGTGTACTGCAGTGTAGCCAGGTGAATGCCGGGGGCTGAGAGCGACAGGTGTCAGGATTGTTAAGGATGGAGTGACTCATCACCATTACCTGTACAATTAAGGACTAACCTTGACCCGTCAAGCTTTCCTCCCATCCCCACGGGTTCATAACCAACTTGTAGCCCTGAATGGGAACATTTTCTTAGTCCCAGAATAGTCTGTTTAATTGCTTCCCTGTCCTGCAAAGGGAGGCTTGTCCATGATGTTGCTTTAAACATTAGCTCCTGCCCCCTTTCACGTTCATTTTAGAAAGCAGCATTCGGATGCCTTTGGTTCAGAGCCACGTCTCACACGTTAGTTATTTACTGAGCACATCCGATTACTGAATCTCTAGTAAATAACCAGGAGTGCAGTGAACTACTTTGCCTCAGGCTCAAACACAGAAGAGGAGTCCCCTGGCCTCTGGGTCCCCCGGCCAAGCCCGCCACCCTGGACAGTCTCCGCCGTGGGCCGGGCTCGGGGGAGGCTCCCAGGGCCTGGAGGAGGGCTGGAGGGTTCTGGTTTGCACTCTGCTCTGGAGGCTGCAGCTGCACGCTTCTGTCCGTCTAGAATGCCTCTGCACAGCGTGGATTCCGAGCTCTGGGTTCTGCTTTGTCCGGGGGAGATTCTCTAGCTGGTGCGCCAGGCACAGTTCATCTTCACACCTACTTACCAGTTCTCTGAGAACGGCCAGGAATAGGGAACCCATTCTACATGCCAGGCTCTGCCTTCAATGATTTTTGTGGTGTCCACTCACTTTAGCCTCTCGATACCTCTGTCAGGCAGACACTGTCATTACCTTCAGTTATCCTTTTTGTTTCGCCCTCACTTGCTGAGGAAAGGAGGCTGGGGGTGAGTGCCCGGCCCGAGGCTCCCCCTGCTAGTGAGCGGTGGGGCTGAGATTGGAACCAGCTGCCCCCCAAGCTGGCACACTTCCACCCTGCACTGAGCCGCCCGCCAGCGCGCTGACCAGGCCACCGCTTTAAGATAAACGAAGGCTCCTGTGTGTTCACCCGCCTCAGCTTTTATTAGTATATTGAAGAAGTAATTTAATTAAAAACGGTGAAATCTTCACCTCCGCTAATGGAGGGCTGTAATAATGCTTACCGAGCCAAATCTCAGTGACTTAACAGTCCCTGAGGTACCTCTGGACAAATAGACTGATGAACGCACACAGGAGAAGGTGGGGAATTGAGTGTCTGCTCCGTGCCAGACGGAACCCACAGTGAATAAGGCGAAGTCCCCACTGCCGACGACTTCACCCTCTGGAGGACTGCAGGCGAGCCACAGCCATCACATACCGAGACCACAGAGGTGGGGTTTCCAATGGGACCCCCGCCCCACGCCTGCCAATCATTGCCTGGGTCTTGGCCACATTCTGGGACCTGGTAGGAGAAGGAGAGCAGAGGGAAAGAGCCAGCAGTGGGCACGGAATGGCATTTGGCCACAGAGGACAGCCCTGGGAAGCAGGACCCACTCCTGCCGTAGAGAAGGATGCAGAATTGTTAGAAGACAGGCTTTCAGTCTGCTCCAAGTCACACCCAGCTGTGTGTGCTGCCTGAGTATGCCTCTGCCCTCGTGCTAAGTGGACTCCCTCACCCCACTGACTTATGCTGAAGTCAGGTGTGGCTCATGTTCTAGCCCGGAAACAGCTTGTGCCCTGCCTATTCATGTACTTCATTCTCAGTGTTGTCATCTGCAGCTCGCATGATTTTATGAGTAGAACTTCCCAAAGAACCTTCCAAAAATTATTAAAATTAAACAAAAAAAACAAACAAACAAAAAAAAAATTATTAGAATTCATCATAGAATTGAGAAGGTCATTGGATACAGGGTCAATATACAAAGATCAGTAATATTTCTATAAACTGCAATAAGCAATTGGAAAAAGAAATTTTAAAATATTATTGCTAATAATCCTTAAAAAAAACCCAAATACCTAGAAATATATCTAACCAAAAATGTGCAAATCCTCTGTGTTGAAGACTTGGAAGATTGCTTGTGCACATAGCCGCCTGCTACAAACTCAGAGTGTGTAGAAGGAAGACATGCTTCTCAGCTCATTCTCTGAGGCCGATGTTACCTTAATACCAAAGCCAGATGAAGAGATCACAAGAAAAACCACAGACCAATATCCTTCATGAATATAGTTGCAAGAATTCTCAAAAATATTAGCAAACTGAACCTTGCAATGTGTAAAAAGGATTAGACGCTATGGCCACATGAGGTTCATCCCAGGATGGCAAGGTTGCTTTAACTTCCAAAAGATCAATTACCATCACACACAATATTAATAGAAACAAAGGACAGATCTGCATGACCATAAATGCAGAAAAAAATTTCTGAAAAATTCAACACTCATTCACGATAACAACTTTCAACCAACTAGGAATAGAAAGGAAATTCCCTAACCTGATAAAGGGCCTTTATGATAAACCCAAAGCTAACAGCATAGTTGGGCTTCCCTGATGGCTAATAAAGGATTCGCCTGCCAATGCAAGAGGCTCAGGTTTGAAGGTAGGAAGGAATTGGTGATAGGTGATAGGTGATAGGTAGGAAGGATAGGTGAGAAGGAAATGGCAACCCACTCCAGCATTCTTGTCTGGGAAATCCCATGGACAGAGGAACCTGGCAGGCTATAGTCCATGGGGTTGCAAAAGAGTCTGTCGCAATTTAGTGACTAAACATTAACAGAACAGTTAATGACAAAAGACTGAATACTCCCCCCAAAATCAGGCTGTTGCTGCTGCTGCTAAGTCCCTTTAATCGTGCCCAACTCTGTGTGACCCCATAGACGGCAGCGCACCAGGCTCCCCCGTCCCTGGGATTCTCCAGGCAAGAACACTGGAGTGGGTTGCCATTTCCTTCTCCAATGAATGGAAGTGAAATGTGAAAGGGAAGTCGCTCAGTCGTGTCCGACTCTTTGTGACCCCATGAACTGCAGCCCACCAGGCTCCTCCATCCATGGGATTTTCCAGGCAAGAGTACTGGAGTAGGGTGCCATTGCCTTCTCCACCCGAAATCAAGAAAAACACAATAATGTCAGCTCTAGCTACTTCTTTCCAACATTATACTGAAGTTCTAGACGATGTAATCAGGAAAGAAAAGAAATAAAAGGCATACACGTTGGGAAGAAAAAAGGAAGACTGTCGTTAATCCCAGACTTGATCTTGTAATAGAAAATTCTAGGGAATGCACTTACACATGGACTGCTAGAACTAACAAATGAATCCATCAAGGTCACAGGATACAAGCTCCAGGTCCAAAAATCCATTACATTTCCATGAATTAGCAACGAACAATCTGAAAATAAACTTCAGTAAGCAATCCCATTCACAGCAGCATAAAAAGAATAAAAAACCTAGAAGTAAATTTAACAGAAGAAGGCCAGGTTTGTGTACTGAAAATTATAAAACACGGTAAAAAGGAAAAGAAGATGTAAATAAGTGAAGAGACATTTAATATTCATGGATTAGAACACTCAGTATTATTAAGGTGGCAGTTCTTTCCAGATTGATCTGTAGATTCAATGAAAGCCCATCAAAATTCCAGCTGGCTTTTTTTTTTTTTTTTCAGAAATTGTAAATCTGATCTTAAAATTCATTTGGAAATGCAAAGGTTGCAGAAGAGCTAAAACAATTTTGGAAACAAAGAGTGACATTAGAGTACTTAAACTTCCAGATTTTGAATCATAGGAAAAAGTTACAGTAATAAAGACAGGGTGGTACAGGCATGGGCTAGACATTGATCAATGGAACATAACTGAGGGTATGGAAATAAACCCTCACACTGATGGTCAATTAGTTTTCAACCAATTCAGCAGGTGAAAGAATAATCTTTTCAACAAATGGTGCTGAGACAAGTGGGTATGCCAACAAAAGTCATATAGTCAAAGCTATGGTTTTCCAGTAGTCATGAACAGATGTGAGAGTTGGATGATAAATAAAGCTGAGGGCCAAAGAACTGATGTTTTCAAATTGTGGTGTTGAAGAAGAGCTCTTGAGAGTCCCTTGGACTGCAAGGAGATCAAACCCGTCAATCCTAAAGGAACTCAACCCTGAATACTCATTGGAACGACTGATGCTAAAGCTGAAGCTCCAGTACTTTGGCTACCTGATGCGAAGAGCCAACTCTTGGAAAACACCCTGATGATGGGAAAGATTGAGGGCAGGAGGATAAGGGGTTGACAGAAGATGAGACGGTTGGATGACATCACTGACTCAATGGGCGTGAGTTTGAGCAAATTCTAGTAGATAGTGAAGGACAGGGAAGCCTGGAGTGCTGCAGTCCATGGGGTCACAAAGATTCTGTCATGACTTAGTGACTAAGCAATGCAAAATGATGAAGTTAGACCTTTTCTTTACATTATATACAAAAATTAATTGAAAATGGACCATAAACCTAAATGTAAGAGCTAAAATAGTAAAAGTCTTAGAAGAAGACATATGTGTGATTCTTTGTGATCTTGTGTTAGGCAAAGATTTTTAATGATGTGATACTAAAAGCATGATCCATAAAACAACAAAATGTATAAATTGGACTAATTTAGAATTAAAAGCTTTTGTTCTTCAGAGGATACCATTAAGGAGGTGAAAAGACAAACCACAAACTGGGAGAAAACGTATGCAAATTCTATATCTGGTAAAGGGCTTACATCTAGAATATATGAGAACTCTTAGAACTCAATAAGAAGACTACCCAATTTTTAAAATGGACAAGATTTTAATAGACATTTCACCAAAGAATATACAGGAATACGCAGTTAACACAGGAAGCGGAGCTCAACATTGTTAGTCCTCAGGGAAATGCAAATCAATAGGGCGGTGAGAGACCACCTCACACGCCCTGGAGTGGCTGCTGACAGCAAGACAGAGAACACTAAGTGCTGGTGGTGCCGTGGACATGGCACTTACACCCCCGGTGGGACCATACAATGGTACAACTGCTGCAGAAAGCAACATGTCATTTCTTAACAGTTTAAAACAAATGACCACATGACCCAGGGATTCCACTCCTAGATACCTCTGCCCAAGAGAAATAAAAACACATGTCCACACAAAGGCTTGTGTGCAAGAGTCCACAGTAACATTATTCCTCGTTTCCAAACTGGAAACAGTCCAAATGTTCATCAACTTACGATCATACAAAATGTGCCGTATCATACAACGGAATAGTAGTAACCAGAATAAAAAGGAACAAAATACCGATCCATGCAACATCACAGATGAGCCTCACAAACATTATACCTGTTGAAGGAAGGCAGATGAAAGGTGCATACAGATAAAATGTTGTATGAGTCTATTTACATGAAATGTCTAGAAAAAAAGCAAATATGTATAGAGATAGAAACTAGATTAGTCCCTTAGGATAGGGTGGAAATGCAGAGTGACAGCAAATGGGCACAAGGTTTCTTGGGTGTGATGAAAACACTCGAATTAGAGAGTGATAATGGTTGATTTTAGAGCCAACACCCAAAAAGATGTCCTTTTCATTATAGGGGTCTGGAATGCAAAAGCAGAAAGTCAAGAAGCACCTGGGGCAACAGGCAAATTTGGCCTTGGAATACAGAATGAAGCAGGACAAAAGCTAATAGAGTTTTGCCCAGAGAACACACTGGTCATAGCAAACACCCTTTTTCAACAACACAAGAGAAATGGAGATGACATCACGAGATGGTCAACACCGAAATCAGATTGATTATATTCTTTGCAGCCAAAGATGGAGAAGCTCTATACAGTCAGCAAAAACAAGACCGGGAGCTGACTGTGGCTCAGATTATGAACTCCTTATTGCCAAATTCAGGATTAAATTGAAGAAAGTAGGGGAAACCACTAGACCATTCAGGTATGACCTAAATCAAATCCCTTATGATTATACAGTGGAAGTGAGAAATAGATTTAATTGACTAGATCTGATAGATAGAGTGCCTAATGAACTATGAACTGAGATTTGTGACATTGTACAGGAGATAGGGATCAAGATCATCCCCATGGAAAAGAAAAGCAAAAAAGCAAAATGGCTGTCTGGGGAGGCCTTACAAATAGCTGTGAAAAGAAGAGAAGTGAAAAGCAAAGGAGAAAAGGAAAGATATAAGCATCTGAATGCAGAGTTCCAAAGAATAGCAAGAAGAGATAAGAAAGGCTTCCTCAGTGATCAATGCAAAGAAATAGAGGAAAACAACAGAATGGGAAAGACTAGAGATCTCATCAAGAAAATTAGAGATACCAAGGGAACATTTCATGCAAAGATGGGCTCGATAAAGGACAGAAATGGTATGGACCTAACAGAAGCAGAAGATATTAAGAAGAGATGGCAAGAATACACAGAATAACTGTACAAAAAAGATCTTCACGACCAAGATAATCATGAGTGATGGTGTGATCACTCATCTAGAGCCAGACATCCTGGAATGTGAAGTCAAGTGGGCCTTAGAAAGCATCACTATGAACGAAGCTACTGGAGGTGATAGAATTCCAGTTGAGCTATTTCAAATCCTGAAAGATGATACGGTGAAAATGCTGCACTCAATATGCCAGCAAATTTGGAAAACTCACCAGTGGCCACAGGACTGGAAAAGGTCAGTTTTCATTCCAATCCCAAAGAAAGGCAATGCCAAAGAATACTCAAAACTACCACACAATTGAATTCATCTCACACTCTAGTAAAGTAATGCTCAAAATTCTCCAAGCCAGGCTTCAGCAATACGTGAACCATGAACTTCCAGATGTTCAAGCTGGTTATTGAAAAGGCAGAGGAAACAGAGATCAAATTGCCAACATCCACTGGATCATCAAAAAAGCAAGACAGTTCCAGAAAAGCATCTATTTCTGCTTTATGGACTATGTCAAAGCCTTTGACTGTGTGGATCACAATAAACTGTGGAAAATTCTGAAAGAGATGGGAATACCAGACCACCTGACCTGCCTCTTGAGAAACCTATATTCAGGTCAGGAAGCAACAGTTAGAACTGGACATGGAACAACAGACTGGTTCCAAATAGGAAAAGGAGTATGTCAAGGCTGTATATTGTCACCTGCTTATTTAACTTCTATGCAGAGTACATCATGAGAAATGCTGGGCTGGAAGAGGCACAAGCTGGAATCAAGATTGCTGGGAGAAATAGCAATAACCTCAGATATGCAGATGATACCACCATTATGGCAGAAAGTGAAGAGGAACTAAAAAGCCTCTTGATGAAAGTGAAAGAGGAGAGTGAAAACGTCGGCTTAAGCGCAACATTCAGAAAACTAAGATCATGGCTTCTGGTCCCATCACTTCATGGGAAATAGATGGGGAAACAGTGAAAACAATGTCAGACTTTATTTTGGGGGCTCCAAAATCACTGCAGATGGTGACTGCAGCCATGAAATTAAAAGACACTTACTCCTTGGAAGGAAAGTTATGACCAACCTAGACAGCATATTCAAAAGCAGAGACATTACTTTGCCAACAAAGGTCCGTCTAGTCCAGGCTATGGTTTTTCCAGTGGTCATGTATGGATGTGAGAGTTGGACTGTGAAGAAAGCTGAGCGCCGAAGAATTGATGCTTTTGAACTGTGGTGTTGGAGAAGACTCTTGAGAGTCCCTTGGACTGCAAGGTGATCGAACCAGTCCATCCTAAAGGAGATCAGCCCTGGGTGTTCTTTGGAAGGACTGATGCTAAAGCTGAAACTCCAGTACTTTGGCCACCTCGTGTGAAGAGTTGACTCATTGGAAAAGACTCTGATGCTGGGAGGGATTGGGGGCAGGAGGAGAAGGGGACGACAGAGGATGAGATGGCTGGATGGCATCACCGACTCAATGGGAATGAGTTTGAGTGAACTCCGGGAGTTGGTGATGGACAGGGAGGCCTGGCATGCTGCGATTCATGGGGTCGCAAAGAGTCGGACATGATTGAGCGACTGAACTGAATGGTTGATTATTGAAAATCATAAATATTAGTTGTCGACGACTCCTACTTGAACATTAAACAATGGTCACTCCCCCACCAAAAAGTACCCTGAACATACCGTCTAAATTACTTAATTTTCTCCAAGAAAACCTTCTGTCCTTTTCACGTTTTGGACCCTAAGTTTGTGGTTGTCTTTCATACACCGCTGCATCACTTAGTCTTTGAGCACATTAATATTCACAATATCTCTTTATGAAGAGATAGGGTCCTTTATTTCCCCTGCCTTTCCAGTAAATAGTTTCTCTCAATTTTGATATTCAATTTACTTATTGGTAATTTTTTATTCTGGGAGAAGAAGTTTGCCTCTCAGTATTATGCTCATAACATGTTTTCTTTATGGTGCGTGGCGGAAATTTTTCTCGCTAAGTAATTGTCCATTTATGTAATTGACGAGGTTGGTGGTAGTGCAAACAAGCATAATTAACATTCTTAGTAAATTGGCAAGTTGTAATTGAATTTCCAGGAAATGCTATGCCCGGTGTGGCTGAGCTGCAGGGTCCTCAGGTGGGTTAGGGCAGGAAAAGCTGTTTGGCTTCTGAGACCAGGAGCATTCAGCCTGTCCCGGGGAGAGGGTCAGCCTCTTTGTTGCTACATCCTGACGAAGAACATCGTAGCAACGGCACTGGCAAAGTTCTAGATTCCCTCCCCTGACTGCTCTTGGCACGTGGGTTATACACTGAGCATCAGCTGAGGTTTTCGTATTTCAGATCACAATTCTATTTGGCCCCAAATCTTGATTTATTAAGTGCTGCCCAATACATGTCATGCTTTTCCTTCCTTTTTTTCTTCTTTTAAAAAATTCCCTTATAATATTTTCATGCTCAGAAACCTGACGGACAGATAACAGGGCGAGAACTGCAACGCATTCTAAATTGCATGGTGGTAAAAATAAGTGATTCAGAATTCAGGGAACTAATGCGAATACTTGACCCTGGGTGCACCGGATGTGTCAACGCCAGCAGGTTTATGGAGCTAATTGAAGACAGCCCCAAGGTGAGTTTTGCCACAACTTCACATTTGCTTTTCTGTTTACGGTAGGAAACTTAAGTGTTGTTCGTGAAATAAGAGATGCAGGTGAGATATGGTTTAAATAGCTGAATGCACATTTTCCACCAGAGTTAATTTTAATTTTAAGTAAGAGTTGTGTTTAAAAGCTGTTTGATTTTAACTTTTAGTTTCTAAACCTGGATTCAATCCCTGGGTTGGGAAGATCCCTTGAAGAAGGGAAAGGCTACCCACTCCAGTATTCTGGCCTGGAGAATTCCGTGGGCTACAGTCCATGGGGTCACAGAGAGTCAGACACAACTGAGCAACTTTCACTTTTCTAAATCTCACTGAAGGATGAACTTTGACATTTCCAAAAACCTTTCCTTGAATGGCAGCACTTGATACACCAGATATAACTCCTTTTCACAGCCATTTCGATAGCACTGCTAGAACCTGCCTGCCCATGCAGGAGATGTAAGAGATGCAGTTTCAATCCCTGGGTCGGGAAGATCCCCCTGGAGGAGCGCAAGGCAACCTACTCCAGTATTCTTGCCTGGAGCATCCCATGGACAGAGGAGCCTGGCGAACTACAGTCTATGGGGTCACAGAGAGTCAGACTTGACTGAAGCGACTTAGCATGAATGCATTTGAAATAAAACAAAACAACTGCTTATTGCCTCTAGTGGCAAACACTTTTGGTATTTATTTCTTTTGGTTGAAAAGTTGATACTTTTGTTATTATTAATCCTTCTATTAAATCCTTCTATTAAAGCTAACTTTAATAGCTATTTAGCATTTTAAAATTTTAAGGACTTTGAAAAAATCGTATTAGTTTCAGATAATGCATGCCATGGACATTAGCAGAGTCTCATTGAAATGTTTGTTAAAGATTTCTTTTTACCAGGTACAGGTTAGCTTTTGGTTTAAATATTATGGTTTGTGTGCATTCATGGTAAGTTGCTTCAGTTGTGTCTGACTCTTTGGGAACCCATGGACTCCTGTGACCACCAGCCTCCTCTGCCCATGGGATTCTCCAGGCAGGAACACTGGAGTGGGTTGCCATGCCCTCCTCCAGAGGATCTTCCTGACCCAGGGATTGAACCCACGTCTCTTACATCTCCTGCACTGGCAGGCGGGGTCTTTACTACTAGTGCCGCCTGGGAAGCCCACCTTGTGCACATCCTAACCCACGTCACTGGGTCCTTCTTGAGCTTTTCGGAAGTGAGTCCCAGAGTCCTTTCACCTGCAGAAACAGAGAACTGCAGCTTCTCCAGGGTTCCCCGGTGGGACGCAGACTGTGGCAGCTTTTGTGCGTCATCGCCTCTGCCCATCACCACATCTCTGCACATTTTTGTTGTTCAGTTGCTCAATCATGTATGAGTCTCTTTGACCTCATGGACTGCAGCACGCCAGGCTTCCCTGTCCCTTACCATCTCCTGAAGCTTGCTCAAACTCATGTCCATTCAGTTAGTGATGCCATGCAACCATCTCGTCCTCTGTTGCCCCCTTCTCCTCCTGTCCTCAATCTTTCCCAGCATTTGGGTCTTTTCCAATGAGTTGGCTCTTCCCATCAGGTGGTCAAATTATTGGGACTTCAGCTGTAGCATCAGTCCTTCCAATGAATATTCAGGGATGATTTCTTTTAGGATTGACTGCATGTAGCCATCCTTTTTCTTCTTCCTTTTTTAATCAAATCCAATTTTTTTCTTTAAAAACAAAACTGTAGACATGTGAGAGTGTGCTTTCCACGTGGCCAGCATCGTGGTCAAGGCCTGCTCTAGATCAGACCCTGTCCGCCTCCGGGCTTGCAGTCCTCTAACGACTGTAGCCTCGTAGATAAAGCAGAATGTCCCAGCGTGGTTGACGGAGTGCCTTGTGGTCCAGCCTGGCCACGTCTCACGGGGTCTCCTCACCATCTTCTGGTCCTCGGCCTCCCCCGGCTCCCTCCACCAACCTCAGCATCGCAACTCCTGCCAGGATCCCCTTCCCACTCCCTCATCCAGGGCCCTTCAGTAGGTCTCAGCCTTCCCAGTGATCCCCCGGAGCCCTCTGATGAAGCCAACCTGCAGTCGTCAGCCTCACACGCCTGTTCCAGCCACGGGGTCACATTTGTATCATGACGCTGTCGTGCCTCTCGGAAGGCGGGGACTTCTCTGTTTTCACTGCCAGGGGCACCCTCAAGCATAGTCCAGTGCTAGGCGCCCTCACAAAGCAGTGTGCTGAGTGAATGTTAACATAAACAAATGGATTAGAAACATTGGAACCCAGAGATGTGCAGATAGAGAAAATTAAGATCACCGCTAATTCTCACATGGAGGAATTGTGTTACGTTTTTACTCACTCTTGCGTGTTCTTCCAAACCTTTATACCTTTATACACACACACACTAGTTTTTGCAGCTTCATTGACATATAATTGATATATAAAAGTACACAATTTAATATACAGTATACAATTTGATGAGCTGGACATATGTATATATATATATTTTTTTTCATATATGATATCTATTTTATTTTAAAATGAGATATGTAATTAGTGACTTTTAAATTTATCATCAGTTAACATATTGTTAACCCTTCAGTTCAGTTCAGTCACTCAGTCGTGTCCAACTCTCTGTGACCCCATGAATTGCAGCACGCCAGGCTTCCCTGTCCATCACCAACTCCCGGAGTTCACCCAAACCCACGTCCATCGAGTCGGTGATGCCATCCAGCCATCTTATCCTCTGTAGTCCCCTTTTCCTCTTGCCCCCAATTCCTCCCAGCATCACAGTCTTTTCCAATGAGTCAACTCTTCGCATGAGGTGGCCAAAGTACTGGAGTTTCAGCTTTAGCATCAGTCCTTCCAAAGAACACCCAGGGCTGATCTCCTTTAGGATGGACTGGTTGGATCTCCTTGCAGTCCAAGGGACTCTCAAGAGTCTTCTCCAACACCACAGTTCAAAAGCATCAATCCTTCGGTGCTCAGCTTTCTTCACAGTCCAACTCTCACATCCATACATGACCACTGGAAAAACCATAGCCTTGACTAGACGGACCTTTGTTGGCAAAGTAATGTCTCTGCTTTTTAATATGCTATCTAGGTTGGTCATAACTTTTCTTCCAAGGATTAGTGTCAGTAAAAATTCTGCTATGTAATATTAAAAGATACAGAGTATTCCCTATTGTTATAATCTAGGTGTTCATTATTTACTTTCTAGGTGATGGATTTTTTTCACGTTTGTTGTACTTTTTAAAATAAGCACAAGTTGAATGTTGTTGTCCTCATTTCCAGGCGGGGGCTGGTGGGCAGACACACCTGCTCAAGGCCTAATCTCTTGGTGAGTCAGGGACAGAAGTGAGAGCCCAGAGTCCGTCTGCCTCCTAAGCTCCCACTGCCTTTATGAGAGACTTGTATTTATACACATTTTCTGTTTCCCAATCAGCTGCACAAAATACCTGCCTATAAAGACACCAAGATGCCTCTCTTCCTGGCTTGGGATTCAGTAAGTAGCGCTTCCCTGTGTGGCCCCAGGGTGCTACCTCCCACCCCAGGTTACAAACATGCAACTTGGTAAATATCATTTTGTTTCCTGGTAGGTGGAAGAAATTATTCATGACTCGATTGCTAAGAATCTATCAGCTTTCTGTAATATGCTGCGGTCATATGACCTCGGAGACACAGGACTCATTGGGCGAAATAATTTCAAGAAAATCATGCGTGTATTCTGCCCATTTTTAACAACTGAACATTTAGTAAAGTAAGTTTTCAGGTAACAGAATTAGTTCATGTCACATTTTCCTTAAAGTCTGTTTGATAATTCTAACCCTTTTTCTACATGTTTTCTGCCATGTTAGGAGATAGTGCTGGTAATAGCTTGTAGTTATTGAGCCTGTACTAACTAAGCCTTGAACGCTGGTTGAGAACCTGGCACATATACTATATGATGAGTCCTCGCCACAAGTGTGTAAGGCTGCATTACAACTCCTTTTCCTGAGTAAGGAGATGGAGGCCTGAAGAAGTTCAGTGAGTCCTTGGAGACACACGGGAGTGAGCCCTGGCACCTGGGTCCCATCCTGGTCACCATGACTCCTATGGTCTTACTCTTCATATTGTGTACCTCCTAGGGCGTCTGGCTGTGACCAACCAGCCCATAAATGGTAGCCTGATTTATAGTTTATATATATGATTTATAGTTCATTTTAGTTTAAAACTTACTTTGTGGTAGCTGAGCCGAAGCTGGAGGGGACAGGGATATTAGAGAAAGAAAAGAAGGGTGTCCTGAAGGCTCCATGGGTCCTGCCTGGCGTCTGTTCCACCTTGCAGGTGGAGGGGCTGCCCCCTGCAGCGTTCCCTCACTGCAGATGACCTTGACAACCTGCAGGCTGGAGCGGGACTCAGGCGGGATGGCGCCTTCCACAGGCCACCCTCAGAAACAGGCGGCCAGTGCTCCCCACGGTGTGGGCAGCGATCTGGGAGATTCCTGTAGGAGGAAATCCCCAGGGTGTGGGCAGCGATCTGGGAGATTCCTGTAGGAGGAAATCCCCAGGGTGTGGGCAGCGATCTGGGAGAGTCCTGTAGGAGGAAATCCCCAGGGTGTGGGCAGCGATCTGGGAGATCCCTGTTGGAGGAAATCCCCAGGGTGTGGGCAGCGATCTGGGAGATTCCTGTAGGAGGAAATCCCCAGGGTGTGGGCAGTGATCTGGGAGATTCCTGTAGGAGGAAATCCCCAGGGTGTGGGCAGCGATCTGGGAGAGTCCTGTAGGAGGAAATCCCCAGGGTGTGGGCAGCGATCTGGGAGATCCCTGTTGGAGGAAATCCCCAGGGTGTGGGCAGTGATCTGGGAGATCCCTGTTGGAGGAAATCCCCAGGGTGTGGGCAGTGATCTGGGAGATCCCTATAGGAGGAAATCCCCAGGGTGTGGACAGCGATCCGGGAGATCCTGTAGGAGGAAATCCCCAGGGTGTGGGCAGCGATCTAGGAGATCCTGTAGGAGGAGATTCAGTGCATCACAAGGATGCTCTGTCAGCCCTTCCAAATGGGATGTTAAAAGTCTTATTTTTTTACTTTGCTTCATATTACATTGGTTTAAAGTGAACCAATTGTTGGCCTCTCAAGTCTCCTTTCTGTGAACACTCATAGCCCCTTTTCCCCGTGGCTTATAAGAAGTGGGAGCAAGGCTTTCCCCATCAGGAGGGGCTTTTGAGAGCTTGGTGTGCTGGGCCAGCTGTTTGCATCCATCCAGTTTACAAAACTCTTGGAGGAAGATCTGTTTGCTTGGCGGGGGGGGGGGGGGGGGGGGGGGGGCAGGAAGAAACAAAGCAAAGGGGAGAAGCAGGTGACAGCAAGTCCAGAGGCTGTTCTGGAGGAGCTCAGGGAGGGGCGAGGGCCTGGGCTGGGCAGCGGGCGGAGGCGGAGGCCACGTGGATGTCCGTGTCTGCAGGGCTGGCTTGTGACTGTGCTGTGTGCTCAGTCCCAGGGAAGAGGGGGAGAGAGAGAGAGAGAGATAGAGAGAGAGAGAGAGAGAGAGAGAGAGAGAGGGAGAGTGAGGGAGAGGGAGAGAGGGAGAGGAGCCCAGGACTGGCCAGGTGGTTCAGTTGTTCTTCCACTTGGTCTGCCACTCAGTGAGTGTTGCATGAGTCTCCTGCATCTGGCCATCCTGTTATATCAATAAAAAAAAGTGAAGTTGCTCAGTCGTGTCCAACTATTTGCGACCCCACCAGGCTCCTCCATCCATGGAATTTTCCAAGCAAGAGTACTGGAGTGGGTTGCCATTTCCTTCTCCAGAGGATCTTCCCGACCCAGGGATTGAATCTGGGTCTCCTGCATTGCAGGCAGACGCTTTACCATCTGAGCCACCAGAGAAGCCCCTGTTATATCAATCAGTTCAGTTCAGTTCAGTCGCTCAGTCGTGTCCAACTCTGCGACCCCATGAACTGCAGCACGCCAGGCCTCCCTGTCCATCACCAACTCCCAGAGTCCACCCAAACCCATGTCCATTGTGTCAGTGATGCCATCCAACCATTTCATCCTCTGTCGTCCCCCTTCTCCTCCTGTCCTCAATCCCTCCCAGCATCAGGGTCTTTTCCAATGAGTCAGCTCTTTGCATCAGGTGGCCAAAGTATTGGAGTTTCAGCTTCAACATCAGTCCTTCCAAAGAACACTCAGGACTGATCTCCTTTAGGATGGACTGGTTGGACCTCCTTGCAGTCCAGGGGGCTCTCAAGAGTCTTCTCCAACACCACAGTTCAAAAGCATCAATTCTTCGGTGCTCAGCTTTCTTTAATAGGTTTACAGAAATCCCTTCATTTACTGGCGGTGGTCGGGGGAGGGGCTGCGGGGATGTCTAACACGGGGAAAAGAGATGCAGAAGCGCCCAGCGTGGCGTGCGAGCACCAGAGTACCATGTACACACCGTTCTGGAAGCCCGGAGGGTGGGGCCAGGGCACGGAAGGCGAGCAGCTTCCCAGGGACGGGAGGCTGGAACCCGGAGAAGACAGGGAAGAGCCTTGCAGGACGTGGGGCAGCAGGGGACGCTCCCGCAGGACAGGTGGGCAGGATACATGGGGAGAGTGGCAGGGGCCCGCGGCACGGGGCAGGAAGGGCAGGCGAGAAGGACGGGCACCCCGCCTAGGGGACCGGAGTCATCAAGTAGGCAGGGTCCTCCACAAGGTCTGAGAGCTGCCAGGACAGAGGGCTCTGAAAATGCCCCTGCCCCGGTCCGCGGGCCTGCAGGGTACGGGTGCACCGAGTCCCTGTCGCCTCTGCCATGCGGCCCACAGCCGAGAAGCGGACCGGAGGGGCAACCGGAGGCCGCGAGAGGGTCTAGAGGGGGCGAGTTGCCACGCCAGGTCTGTGCTCTGTAAACACGGCTCTGGTTCCAGGGAGGGGAATGGGTGTAAGGGGGGCAAAGGGGAAGGAAGGGGCCGGAAGAAGGAGGGGCAAAGGACCGTGGGGCCGGCTGCTCTGGGCTGGTCTGGGCAGCAGAGGAACCCCCCGCTGACTCTGGACAGGAAGGCTGAAGGCCCAGGGCAGAGGGGTCTCCGGGGATGCCAGGGGCTGCTCGAGCCGCCAGGTGGGAGAGACAGGGCCACTGAGGGAGCAGATGGAGTTGGCCAGTCGGGGGTGAAAGCGCCAGAAAAAGGGCTGCAGAAAGAGGTGGGCCTCAGAGGGGCGTCCCGGCCGGGAGGAGATCCCAGCGTCCTCACACCTACCGCTTGCTCGTTTGTTTGTTCGACAAGCGTTTGTCTGGGGTCCACGGTGGACCAGCTGGCTGAGGTGAGCGGCCCTCGGGCAGGACCTGAGGCCACCACCAGGCAACCAGGGCCCCGGCTGGTCCCACAGCAGAGGAGGCCGAGAAGGTTGGGATGATGGGACCGGATGGGGGTGCCCGAGGCTAAGGGGGCAGGGGACCAGCGAGGTCAGAGGTCACAAAGGAAGCAAATGGGGTGAGCAGTTGAGTGGGGGGAGACCCAGCAGGTCCGCGGGATGCATGTGGAGTAGAGAGGGGAGGGTCAGGAAGGGAGTCAGCTGGCTTCACAGACAGGCTCTGTGTACCTGTGGGCTGGAAAAAGCCGGAGACTGCAGCCAGCATCTGCAGAGGAAAAGCAGATGGAGCCAGGGAGGGAAGAGGGGTTAAGGGGAATGCTGACCTAGGAGTCGCCTCTCCAGACTTCTCAGCATAGGGGGAGGCGAGATCAGTTGCTGAGGGGGGAGGTTGCAGGTGGAATAGGAGGCTTGGGAGTTGTTAAACGTTTGCAGCAGCTTCCAAGGGCCAACAGAGGGGAACCTCTTGAGGTCTCCATTTACTTGTCCCTAAAAGGAGGGTGTCGCCCAACGGCATTCATGTTCTACCTGAGTACACTTTATTTTCTTTATATCAACTCCTCTTTTTCTGAAGTATATTAATTTTTTAAAAAAAGGCTTTTCTTACATGTTAAAACAGCATCACTCGCTATAAAGAGGTTACACTAAGTCTGCCTTTCATGAAAACAGTATGATTAAATCCTAATGAGATGTCTCTGTCTGCCAAAGGCTCTGAGCAGAAGGCTTGCTATTGCCTTTGTTAAAATGTAGGTTAATAAATAGAAAAAAATATGAGTTATGTTTGATACCACTTGAAGTAAAAGAAATGCAAATTTGCAAACACGTGGAAAGACAGAGCAGAAAGGAGGAGAAGGTGGTTCTCGCATGTGTGCTGGTGGGTATGTAAATGACAAAGCCTCTTTGGAAAGAGATGGTGGCTCAGATGATAAAGAATCTGTCTGCAATGTGGGAGACCTGGGTTTGATCCCTGGGTGGGAAAGATCCCTGGAGAAGGGAACGGCTGCCCACTGCAGAATTCTTACTTGGAGAATCCCATGGACAGAGGAGTCTGGCAGGCCCCATTCTATGGGGTTGCAAAGAGTTAGACACGACTGAGTGACTGACACTTTCACTTTTTGACTTTGGTGTGATAAGAACCACCCCCTGCCCACTTTGTCGCTGTGGTTCTTCTAGAAATACGTACCATGAATACATGTGGAGGTTCAGGGTGTGTTTGGAAAACCACTGGCTGAACAGCCAGGGGTGTGGGTTGGGGTGGGGTGGGCAGGAAGTGAGGATGAACCCAAGCTTCTGGCTCAAGCACCTGGGGACTCAGGATTGTCATCTGAGCTGGGGGAGGCTGAGGGGAACAGTTTCTGGGGGTAGAAATCAGAAGTTTCATTTTAGACATGTTAACTTGGAAAGGAGATTGGTAGACATCTCACCACCCAGAGTGGCAGGTCACTCCATTCGCCCCCTTCTCCACCTTCCCCTGACCCCACCTCCCAGTTACTCCCCACTTGTCACCCAGCTCCACTTTTCATGGCTCCTGTCATTTGTTTATGTTTATTACCTGTGCCACCCACCAAGGAAGTAAAATGTGGAGACTTTGTCTCTTCCGGCTGAAGCCCCAGTACCTAGGAGTGGAAGAGTGCCCGGCTCATGGACAGGGCGAGGAAATGAATGAATGAATGAATGAGTGAACTTTAGTGGGTTGATCATGCAGGCACCTGGATTTTTGAGATGGAAGCCTTTCTATCCCTTCTCCATTATGTAACCAGTCTTTGTCTAAACTACAAAGTGAAGTCGCTCAGTCATGTCCGACTCTTTGTGACACCATGGACTGTCACCTATGAGGCTCCTCTGTCCATGGGATTTTCCAGGCAAGAGTACTGGAGTGGGTTTCCATTTCCTTCTCCAGGGGATCTTCCCAACCCAGGGATCGAACCCGGTCTCCCGCATTGCAGGGGCAGATGCTTTACCATCTGAGCTACCAAGGAAGTCCTATAGAGATGATCACATTAAAACCTTGCTTGAAGCACTCGGGTGTCCTCTTGCCATTAGGAAAACACCAGCTGCTTTAACAGAATGTGGCTTCCCGGCCCCTCAGGATCCTCAAGTCCCTCTGGAACTCGGGCTCTGTAGCCAGAAGGCCTGGGTTCAAATCCCAGCTTGGCCCTGAACAAGCTGTGAACTTGGGCAAGTGCTGAGATGAGAGCTGTGGTGAGGACCAAATGAGGTGATAGACACAAAGCCTGCCACCCAGGGCCAAGCGCACGGGGAGCTCTCATTTGCTGAGGCCATTCCTTCAGGTCCCAGCTCAGCGAGGCTGATGCTGAGCTCTCTGTTGTGTCCGGGTTTTCAGATGATCTGTTCCCTCCTTTCAGAACGAGCACTTCCCCAGCCTCTTGCAGCTCCGTGAGGTGGGCTTGCTCTGCATTGGGAGCATGGAGTCTTAACCACTGGACCACCTGGGGAGTCTCAAACTAACCCATGTTTAAATAATAAATTGGAAGAAATCCATCAAGTGTATACATCTCTGTGAACCCATCACAAGCTGTCAATCCAGACACTAAACTTTTTCATCGTCCTTAAAGCTTCCTTGTGCCCTTTGCAATCCCTCTCTTCCACCCACCTGGCACCATGTCACTGCAGATGACTTGGCATTTTCTAGGATTCTCTGTAAATGCAAGCCTACAAGATGCCAGGTTTTATTCACCAAGCATAATGTCTGTGCAGCTCACTCGCGCTGTTCTGTGTATCCACAGTTGGTTCTTGTTCATTGCGGAGTAGACTTCTGTTTTATGGCCTCCCCAGCCTTGTGGATCCACTCATCTACGGATGGGCATTTGGTTTGTTCCTAGTTTTTGCTCTTACAATGAAAGCCACAGGTATTATACAAGTCTTTGTGCAGACATACGTTTTTATTTCTTCCGGCCACGTGCCTATGGGTGGGATAACTGGATCCTCTGATGAGTATACATTTGGTTGCCCCACTGTCTTCCAAAGTGGGAGCACCACCTCGCACTCCACCAGCCATGGAGGAGACCTGTAGCCACTCACCTCCTTGCCGACACTTGGTAGGCTCCGTCTTATTTCAGCTGTTCTAATGGGCGTGTTCTAATTATTTTTAAAATTCAGACTCTGCAGTAAGTTTCAGGATATTGCTTCAGGAAGAATCCTTTACAAGAAACTTTTGGCATGCCTAGGAATTAATCGCCCGCCCACTGTCTCTCCAGTTTCCGTGCCAAAAGGTCAACTGTTAAACGAACA
Source organism: Bubalus kerabau (assembly GCF_029407905.1). Lineage (NCBI taxonomy): Eukaryota > Metazoa > Chordata > Mammalia > Artiodactyla > Bovidae > Bubalus > Bubalus kerabau. The sequence goes on from NC_073624.1 coordinate 5,630,964, forward strand.
TCTTCAAAAAGAGGAGCAGCTGCTGCCAGACCATTCTGAGAGGTAAAACAAAACAAAAGCATGTATTAAAACCATGGTGCCTACTGCGGGATATGTTAGTTGCTCAGTTGTGTCCGACTCTTTGCAACCCCATGCACAGTAGTCCACTGGACCACGCCAGTCTCTTCTGTCCATGGAATTCTACTGCAAGGTAGACAGTAAATATTTGTTGACCAAAATGAGTATTTTAAGTATTTTGGGATTTAAATAAGAAAGATGGCAAATGATGAATGCAGTGATTAGAGTCAGGGCGTTTTAGAGCAAGCAGAGATCTTAGGACTGTGCTGCTCTGACTTATTAACCCTAGGATTGAAAGCACTGAGGCCTGAGAGGAGGTCTGGGGACTGGCCTCACATTATTTGGGCTTCCCAGGTGGCGCTAGTGGTGGAGAACCCCCCTGCCTGGGTCAGGACGATACCCTGGAGAAGGAAATGGCAGCCCACTCCAATGGAATCCCGTGCACAGAGGAGCCGGCGGGCTACAGTCCATAGGGTCTCAGAGAGTTGGACACAAATGAAAGCGACTTTGCGTGCTCAGGTTATTTACAAACTTAGTGGACACCCTGGGGGAAGGACCCAGGACATTTGGCTCCCAAAGAACCCATCTGCCACTCAACTATGACCTCCCTGCAGTCACACTTACTTTTTTCCAGAGTTGTAGCTTCCTTACTGCTGTATAATATTTATTGCAAAATATACTCATAACACTGGTTAACATTTTCTAACATGAATGATAGAATTACTTAACTGATTGCCAGATTGAATCGTAACAGTAAAACATACTTAGTAAATCCATTAAAAGTCAGACTGATGAATATTCTCGCCCTTCATTTTGAAAAATATAGGTTTAGTCTAATGAAAAGATATTATTGTAACTTGCTTGTTCTATAGCTTGTAATAAATCCATAAGGAAAGGTAAAATGTAGAACTAATCGGCCGACTTCACTTTGTCATATCCCCTTTAAAAAATTCTCAACTGTAGAGCAATGGGAATATTTTAATGCTAAGGTGATGAAATTTGAATATCTGGGCACTTTAATAGTAGCTGCTTTATAGATAAGTAGAAAGATGGTATTTTAAGAGAAAGGTAAAAGATTCTATGAAGAGCTACGTCTGCCTCCCAAAAAAAGCAGTGAAAGAAGTACTGGCAATTTAACATTTCATCAAACGTGGGCATTCCTGGAGAGCTCTTAGAGCCGACAGAAGCAGCAGGTGAGGGGTCGAAGTCCATTCTCAGGACCATCTCATGGCTATCAAAACGAGGTCTAGGAGACTGCAGGAGGGCTGGAGAATAATTATCCTTCAAAGACACGTAGATTGTCACACTCAGACACAGAGCACACTGCATAAGATCTGTATTATATAAATTAAATTGATTTTGCAAATCAACTTGGATTAATTGTGGACATCCCTTCCTTCCCATGGCTGTCTGATGATCTTTGATCTGGGGACCACGAAACAGCCTGTTTAATTTAAGGCTGTGTAGCAGGCTCTGACTTTGCATTTTCCCAGTTCACTAAAGTATCCTTTCTCAGCCGTGTCTTCCCACTCACACGCCAGATTCAGCCAGCTCAAAGCACAGCTGAAAACCTCAGGGGTGATGCCAGCCCCTGCCCCAAAGCTCCCCACCTGGGCCTGATGCCTTGTGCTGGGACCTCGGCTGCAGAGGGGGAGCTTTACCTGACACAGTGAGACAGAGTGCTGGCCTGGCTCTGAAGCTACGAGCCACGGGTGTGTAGAAGTCCCCGAGTCCCTCCCTTGACCTCAGCATCTGTCTGCTCGTTTGTGAGAAGGGGATGGAAAACCCCCATGTCCTGGGTTGAACCATAGGTGGGTGAGGTCTGTAGCAGGGGTCCCCAACCTCCGGGACCTCATGCCTGGTGATCTGAGGTGGAGCTGATGTAATAACAATAGAAGTGAAGCGCACAATAAGTGCAGTGAGCTTAAATCACCCCCAAAGCATCCCTCCCTCATTCCATGGAAAACTGTCCTCCACAAAACCTGTCCACGGTGCCAAGAAAGGTTGGGGGCTGCTGGCTTACAGAAAGCGCGCTGCTGCACCTGTGCCTGCTTACGATTTTAGAGCCACGCCCGCTGAGAGCCAAGGTGCCATGACCAGGAACATGACCAAGGATGAAGTCATTGAAAAGCTCAAAAGCTGTATACGGCAGCAGGACCCAGCATTCAGAAAACGATTTCTCGACTTCACCAAGGAGCCTAATGGCAAAATTCACACACATGACTTCAAGAAGGTAGGAGGGCAAGGTTTCTCTGCGCTTCTTCCTTTCCTGAAGGAAGTTCAGTTGTCTTGCCGTGCTTGCTACCAGGCTCTAAAGGCACAAGCATTAAGTTTTTTTCAGTCAGGGTTTATTCCAGGGCAAAACGGATTCATTTCTAGGCATCTTCCGACAATGTAAAAGGATTCTTCTGGCCAAAAATGTCCTTGGCAACTTTCTTCAGAATATGCTTCTGATGTGAATGCGGCTGGGTTTTGATAGATAACCTTTCAAAACAAAGGGTTCATCGGTGCTTTCCTTGGCCATCCACCAAGGACCCGGCTCCGTGTGTGAGGTGGGGTGGTGGGGGGGCGGGGCGGGGCTGCTCAGCCCCCTGCCCCAGCCCTGCCAGCGAGGGGTTCCCGGGATGCTGTGATAACAGAGCTGCGGTTTGTGCCTCAAGAAAGTGGGGGGGGGAAAAAACTGGCAGTGAAAATGGGAAGCTCAGAGTGCTGATTTGCATGTGCTTATGGGAACTGGTAAGGTTCATGCCAGAAAGAACTCACTTTGAAGGGTTCTGCACAGACTTCTCAGGAATGAATTTGAACGATTGCTTAAAATTCCTATTATGATCCCCCTAGTTCATCATCTGCAGCTATTTTTAAGGGAAACCTTGCCTCTAATACGTAGTAGTGTCCGTGTGGACACCTTCAGAAGAAGGCAGTGAAATATATTTCCAATAAGAGAAATAATCATATTAGCAGCTGCAGTTTATCTAGTGCCTGCCCCCATGCCAAGTGCTGAAATGGGCTCTGTCCGAATCTCATTTCCAATCTTCTCATCGGCAGCAGTGTGGAGGGTGGGTGGAGGAGGGGACCGGCTAGTGGGGGGAGGGGGGAAGGGATTAGATGGCTGTGGAAACAGTCCAGACCTCCCCTTCCCCAAGCAAGAGATGCAGAAGTGGAGGATCTATGTTTGTGAGCCTAAGGGGCCTAGTGAGGAGACATGGGGCTAACGGGTAAGGGAGAGGAAAGAGTCAAGGATGGTTCCTCGAGTTCTGGCTGGGGGGCCAGGAACTGGTAACCAGCCATTGCCGACTGACAAGAGCAGCTTCGGTGGGTAAATGGGCAGGAATCATGGAACAATCCCAGGGCCTGGTCCCGGGTTCCACCCCGAATCACCTGGCAAATGGGACCTCTTTGTGTTTGACTCTGATTCTTTTTTTTTTTTTTTTTTTTAAACTTTACATAATTGTATTAGTTTTGCCAAATATCAAAATGAATCCTCCACAGGTATACATGTATTCCCCATCCTGAACCCTCCTCCCTCCTCCCTCCCCATTCTATCCCTCTGGGTCGTCCCAGTGCACCAGCCCCAAGCATTGAGTATCATGCATCGAACCTGGACTGGCAACTCGTTTCATACATGATATTTTACATGTTTCAATGCCATTCTCCCAAATCTTCCCACCGTCTCCCTCTCTCACAGAGTCCATAAGACTGTTCTATACATCAGTGTCTCTTTTGCTGTCTCGTACACAGGGTTATTGTTACCATCTTTCTAAATTCCATATATATGCGTTAGTATACTGTATTGGTGTTTTTCTTTCTGGCTTACTTCACTCTGTATAATAGGCTCCAGTTTCATCCACCTCATTAGAACTGATTCAAATGTATTCTTTTTAATGGCTGAGTAATACTCCATTGTGTATATGTACCACAGCTTTCTTATCCATTCATCTGCTGATGGACATATTTTTGTTTGTGCTGGGTCTTCGTTGCTGTGCGGGCTTTTCTCTAATTATAGCAAGTAGCTGCTCTCCAGTTTCGGAGCATGGGCTTCTCACTGCGTTGGCTTCTCTTGTTGTGGAGCACAGGCTTTAGGCTGCATGGACTCCAACAGTTGCAGCTTGCAGGCTGCAGAGCACAGGATCACTTGTTGTGGTGCTCAGGCTTAGTTGCTGCATGGCCATGGCGTGTAGGATCTTCATGGACCAGGGATCCAACCTAGGTCCCCTGTGTTGGCAGGTGGGTTCTCAACCACCAGGCCTACAGGAAAGCCCCTGCTTCATTTATTCTGCCTGTTTATCTTCCTCCAGTAAAAACACATGCTCCAAAGGTAGACATTTTTATCTCTTTTGGACAGGGATGTATCCCAGTACTTGGCATGCAGTAGGGCCCAGAGGACATTTGCTGGATGAACAGGTGAACCTGAAGAGTTAACTAGAATCCCCAGGGGAGCCTGAAGGGCCACCACCTGTGGAGTGAGGCAAGCAGGCGCTTCAGAAGCCAGTTGGGATTCCTAAACATGAGGCTGTTTCCCCTCTCCACCTGGCGAACCCACCCTGGCCCCCTTCTCTGCCCCCTGCCCGTCTCTGCTTTCCGGCCAAGCGGAGGGGCAGCTGCAGCTCTGCTCTTGCTTCCCGGTGGCACCGGCATGCTTCCCCCCCCCCCCCCCGGTTGCTGGCGTCCTGGGGACACACCAGTGGGCGGCAGGGGGTGCGGAAGAAAACGGAAAACACCAGAGGATGGAGATGCAGGGAGAGAAGCCTGTTGTTTCAGGAGACTTAACAACCGGTTCACGGCGAACACAATTAGGGAAGTATTCTACTGGCTTCCCTCCTAGTGACTTGTTGGGTTTAACCTTTGAAAACCTCCTGTCGTGACCAGCCGTTTAACTTGAAGATCAATAATCATGGGGTGACTTTCAACCATCTGCTGGGGACCCAGATTTCAACTCTGGAGGCTGGTAACCTCAAAGCATTATGTTAATGTAAATTTTCATTGTTAAATTATTTACCGATGAGACTGATTCTACCACTGGTGAAGTCAGAGCTGGGAAAGTCATGGGTTATACTGTAGAAAGAAACCAGAATTTAGATTGGACATAACGCAAGGCATCCAGATGTTAAAGGTTTGGGAATACCCAACTTCAGTGGCAAGGAAACCTTTGAAACCAACTCTGCAGAGAGCTTTAAGTGTTAATGATGACTAATTCTGTAATGGGAATAATAGCAATGATAATAACCATGATGATAATGCTAACCATTGGTAGAATAGTGATGGTATCGCTACACTGACTGAGCACTTACTGACTCTGCCAGCGTGCAGGCACTGGGGGTGTTGCTTTACAAGCATTATTTGTAACTGTCACATGAGCCCCATGAGATATAGGTCACATTATACCCACTTCACAGATGAGGACACCAAAGCTTAGGACTTAAGATCATGGCTCGGCATGGTTCAGCTGGTAAGCCATTCAGACACTCGAATTTGAATCCATGCCAGTCTGTATCAACCTCAGACCCTTGCTGGGAGTGATACTGGCTTGGTGGGTGTCATACAGGCTGTGTGTGTGTGTGTGCTTATTAACTCAGTCATGTCCGCCTCTTTGCGGCCCCATGGACTGGGGCCCTGCAGGCTCCTCTGTCCATGGGATTTTCCAGGCAAGAACACAGGAGTGGGTAGCTATTCCCTTCTCCAGGGGATCTTCTTGATTCGGCATTGAACCTGGGTTTCCCACATTGCAGACAGATTCTTTACCTTCTGACCCACCAGGGAAGCCCATACAGGCTAGCTGGGTACAACCGATGGCAGCTTTGAGCTTGGACCTGGCCTCAGAGTTTTGTGGTAAGGACAGTACTTTTAATAAGAACACCCTTCACTGCTTCCTACCAGTCTGGTTGTGGGGAGGCAATGTTCTTGCTCTCTCTTCCCCGGATCTCTGTCTTACCAGTTAGTAGGGCAGTGGCTGCAGAGTTTCAAGCCTGGGGCACTGGGAGTGAAGCTCTAAGTCCTATATACCCACTTGCCCAGTTCTGTGTCCATGTACTTGTTCATCCTTTGAACACAGGCAGCGCTTCACCATTGGCTTCAATACCTTGCAAGCCATCACTTGTAAAAATCACTACAGATGGTGACTGCAGCCATAAATTAAAAGACGCTTGCTCCTTGGAAGAAAAGCTGTCACCAATCTAGACAGCATATTCAAAAGCAGAGACATTACTTTGCCGACAAAGGTTCCATCTAGTCAAAGGTATGGTTTTTCCAGTAGTCACGTACGGATGTGAGAGTTTAGAACATAAAGAAAGCTGAGTGCCGAAGAATTGATGCTTTTGAACTGTGGTGTTGGAGAAGACTCTTGAGAGTCCCTTGGACAGCAAGGAGATCCAACCAGTCCATCCTAAAGGAGATCAGACCTGAATATTCATTGGAAGGACTGATGCTGAAGCTGAAACTCCAATACTGTGGCCACCTGATGCAAAGAACTGACTCACTGGAAAAGACCCTGATGCTGGGAAAGATGGAAGGCAGGAGGAGAAGGGGACGACAGAGGATGAGATGGTTGGATGGCATCACTGATACAATGGGCGTGAGTCTGAGCAACCTCCAGGAGTTGGTGATGGACAGGGAAGCCTGGCATGCTGCAGTCCACGGGGTCACAAAGAGTCGGACACGACCGAGTGACTGAACTGAACTGAGTACCTTACACTCTAAATTAGAAGTCCTATTTATTCTTAGCAGCCATCACCTTCCCTATGGTTAGAGGCAGGAGATGATGGGCTATACAGGTCCTCTGAGAAGAGGCCCATGAGAACAGCATCCAGAGCCAGGTGGAGGCTGACAGTTCACTGGGCCCGCACGGTCGTCACTGAGACTGTCACTGTTTTCACCTCCCGGGTCAGGCGGCTTTTGTCTGTTATGCAAACTCTTATTTGTTAACTGGTAATTGAACTTTCCCCCTTTTCTGTCTTGAGTGTTGGAGATATCAGAGTTTCTGGTTAGTGTAAGATAACCAGGGACCCCACACTGAGTTGAGAGCCCTGATAGAGGCAGAGCTACTGGGGTTTTCATGAACACAGTGTGTTTTTCATGGTCAAGTATGCACTTTCCACTGTGGGAGGGAAAAGGACTGTTCTTTCTGGAATTGTACTAGCCTGGTCTGTGTATTTCGCATCATCCATTAAATCATTGTTCACAACAACCCTATGACACATATTCTTTCTCTCAGGAAAACCCCCTCTTCTGCTTCGTTGCTCTGGCCTCTGCACCACAAATCCTGTGACTTCCATGTGTTTTTAAATGTGCCCATTTATTTAAATAATGAGTCAAGAACTTGTAATGTTGCAGAAAACCATTTTTGAATTTTAGGATGATCTAGAATCTTTATATTCCTTCTCTGGATACATTTTCCCCCTTTTCCTATCCTTCATTTGCTGAATTAGCAGCAAACCCCCAAAACAGTAGCTTAAATTTTTAAAGTGGCTATTTTTCTCCTGTAACAGAGGAGTCCAAAGTTGTTGCCATAGGGTCAGTGCAGCCGCTCTACATTGTCTTCAGAAAGCCAGGTTGCTTCTAGCTTCTTACTCGTCCGGTCTTATCCTCATGTATACAAGATAGCTGCTGGAGCACCAGCTATCACACACGTGTTTCAGGCATAAAGAAAGGAAAAAGCGAAGGGCAAAGGCTTGAGCCAGAGAAGTCTTTCTTTCTTAAAGGGCTTTTTTGGAAGCTCTTCAAACTTAACATTTTGTTATAATGTATCATAAGCTTCCACTTACATGCACACTTTTTGGCTGGGTACATTACTACCTCCAGAAAAAGCAAGGTCCTGCTCCTATGGGAGAAGGAGAGAATACACATTAGGCAGGCAAATACAACAGTCTCTGCCATCCTTTCTCTCGGTAAACTTTGTGAGGGTGCCTGTTCCACCCTTGGAATAGGACTAAGCCACATGGGAAACATGGATAAAGCAGAAGCTTCATTGCTTGGGACTAGTGACCCACGGGGAACATAAAGTGACTAAACACCCAAGGACACATAAGTCAAGATTAGTCTAATTGAGTAATTAGACTAATTGAGCTATTCCATCCATCAGGAATTTGAGGGCAGCTTTACAATTCTGGTTCCCTGTAATTGGCTGTTCCTAATGGGAAATTGTTATTCTTCATCCTCAGTAAATACACTGAACATTGTTCAGCACGCTGTTAGTCTTAGTCCCATTTCTGGAGTCCCAGCAGAGGCCCCGGCAACAGACACAGGCTGCAGAGCTCATCAGCCAACACACACAGAGCCCCCAAGACGTGGATTAGGGAAGCCAGAGTCTGTAACAGCCCAGCCCAGTGTCCCAGATTCTTAGCAGCCTTGGCCCTTTACTTCTGCACCTTCCTGAAGGCAAGGATATCTCACCTTGCTTAGCAGGAGGTGAGCTTCCTCACTTCCTCCTAGCAGAGTACTTTAAGCCCTTTGGGTGCTGGTCACACTCACATATCTGGGGAACGGGCACCCACCCCACTCACTGCTACCAATTCCTAATCCCACACAGTTTTCTCCATCTAGGGACAGGGACCCTGGTTAAACCAAGCCCCACAAACACCCTTGAGCATCTCTTGGCTGTTCCTTACCACTTCCTAATCTTACACATGTTTCAAGGAGGTGAACCAGTTGTGTGTTCGAGGTCCCTCACATCTTCAGTTTTGTTGCTCCAAGCTCCACACACCCATCAAAAGTCTATATTTATTTCTCTATCTTCCAGCAATAATTCTCTTGACAGATGCCAAACCTAGAGCCTCTCGGCATCTGGCCATGCCCAAATTGGCCAGTTCCTCCAGGGCCGGGCAGCTGCAGAAAATATCTGCAGTGTCAATGGACCGCACCTCTAGGGCTTTGTTTTTGCCTCTGTGTTCTCAGGGTCTTCCTCCCTGTTGGGCCTTTGTCTCCTAAGTGTGGAGACTTGGATCGTCCTTTTTTAAGTTTTCAATTCAGGTCATTAGAGCCCAGCCCTGGCCCGTTCCAGAGATCAGCACGTGTCCGGAAGGGGGAGCCAGACATGCTCTGAGCCTGCCCCCTCCAACTTCACCACTCCAGCACCGCGTTACTAGTCAACGCTCTGCTGGAGTGGCTCTCCGTCTGGCCCAAACCTATTTCTCAGTCCAAAGTCCACTCCCAGAGGTGTCAGCTGTTCCCAGGGGAAATGCAATTGCCTACCCTCAGTTTGACACTGAAAGGGTGAAGGTGAAAGTCGCTAAGTCCTGTCCACCTCTGAATACTGGTGTGGGTAGCCTTTGCCTTCTCCAGGGGATCTTCCCAACCCAGAGATCAAACCCAGGTCTCCTGCATGCGGGCAGATTCTTTACCAGCTGAGCCACAAGGGAAGCCCAAGAATACTGCAGTGGGTAGCCTTTCCCTTCTCCAGGGGATCTTCCCAACTCAGAGATCAAACCCAGGTCTCCCGCATTGCGGGCAGATTCTTTACCAGCTGAGCTATCAGGGAAGCCCTTGACACTGAAAGGTGAGTCCTTTCCACCTTGGGATTTTGGTCCCTTGAAACCTCATGGCTTTTGCAGCTTTCTGATGCCTTTTTGTTATTTTTACTCGATTTTTTCTAATTGTTTTCGTTGGGAATATTTGCTTGCTGTGAATTGCTTCATCCTACCCAAATGCAGAAGTTGAGATCCGTCAGTTTTCTCCTTTCGAAGTAACAACTTTATTTGACTTGTTTTTTTTTCTCTTGTATAATTTGTTTTATATTTCTTTATTTCTGCTGTTATCTCCATTATTTTCTTCCTTCCACCTGCTAGGGTTTTAATTTGCTTTTCTTTTTCTAATGTCTTGAGATAGAACATTAGATCATTGCTTTCCAGGCTTTATCTCTCCAATGTATGAACTGATGGCTATCCATTGTCCTCTAGGTGCGGTCTTAGCCACGTGGTACAGGTTTCGGAATACTGTGTTTTCATTGTCATTTGGTTCAACATGTTTTATAATATCTGTTGTGATTTCTTCTTTTCTCCAATTGTTTACTGTTTAATTTCCACACAGTTGATATTTTCTAGTTTATCTCTTATTATTGATTTTAAAATTGATTCCATTGTGATCAGAGAATAGATTTTAAAGTCTACATGCATTGAACAGATAGTCCTCTGCTCTAACAGCTGAGCTATCAAAGGGTGTGATTTTAAAGTCTAAATCACGTCAACTGATCCTTCTAAATATGCTGAGGCTTGGATTATGACCCAGTATAGAGACAATTTTGGTAAATGTCCCAGAAACACTTGAAAACGATGTGTACTCCATCACGGACCTTTAGTTTTCTAAGTAGGTCAACTAAGTTGATTTTATTAATTGTGTTTTTCAGACCTTTTGTCTCCTTATCAATTTTTTGCCTGCTTATCCCATTAGCTGTTGAGAGAAATGTGTTGAGGTCTCCCAACTGATTGTGGATTTCTCTAGTGAGATCCTTTTTAGTTCTGTTGATTGTTGCCTTGTTCACTTTGAAGCTAAATTTTTGGGTACACATAGACTCAGAATTGCTGAAGCTTCCTGTGATTTGTCTTCTTTATCATTATGACATGACTCTCTTGATACAGAGTGATGCTACTTGCCTTCAAGTCTATTTTAGACGGATAATAATACAGTTACTTCAGCTTTCTTTTGATTCATGTTAGCATAGCATATTTTTTCCTATCCTTTTACTTCAAATTTCCTGGGTGCTTATATTTAAATGGTCTCACATGGACAGCATATAGCTGATATTTTAAAAAACAGACTGTGACAGCCTTAGTCTTGTTCTTGCAGCAGGCACTTCATTTTACATTTAATTACTGATAGAGTTGATTTTACTGGAGAAGGAACTAGCAACCCACTCCAGTATTCTTGCCTGGGAAACCGCATGGACAGAGAAGCCTGGTGGGTACAGTTCATGGGGTCACAGAGAGTTGGACATGACTGAGCACATAAGCACACAGAGTTGATTTTATATCTATGAATATCATCTTACTATTTTTTTTTCTGTTTGACCCAACTGTTCCATGTATTCTTTGCTTTCCTATCTTACCTTCTTTTAGATTATTTAACTATTTCTACCATTCCGTCTTCCCCTCTATCAGCCTACTGGTGTGTATGTTCTTCTGTCAGGCTTTAAAGGCTGCCTGAGAGATTTGATATGAATCCTTGTCTTATTGTACGTACTTAAATATGCTGTTATTTTTACCACTTATCTAGCAATGCTAGATATAAACATAATTTGATTCACCCCTTCCTATCTTTTATGTTACTATTGTCATGCATTTAAATTTTACCTCAATGCTGAATCCCATGGGATGCTATTTTTATGGTAAATAAGATATCATATGTATCTGCATGTTTACCCTTGCTGTTTCTTTCCATCTTCTATTTTTGTATGCTTGTGCCTGGACTAATTTTTTCAATTAATTTATTGGTATTATGTTTAGCTAGAATGGCTCTTCCCTGCTGTGCATGGGCTTTCTCTAGTTGCAGTGCTTGGGCTTCTCACTGTGGGGGCTTCTCTCGTGTGGAGCATGGGCTCCGGGGCACACGGGCCTTAGTGCTTGTGGTACACAGGCTTAGTTGCCCTGCAGCGTGTGAACACTCCAACAACAAAGCCAACCACCCAGCCAAAAAAACTCCCTTCTAGCGTGTAGTCTTCAAAGATTTTTTAAAAAAGGCAGAGGAACCAGAGATCAAATTGCCAACATCCGTTGGATCATTGAAAAAGCAAGAGAGTTCCAGAAAAACATCTACTTCTGCTTTATTGATTATGCCAAAGCCTTTGATTGTGTGGATCACAATAAACTGTGGAAAATTCTTCAAGAGGTGGTAATACCAGACCACCTGACCTGCCTCCTGAGAAATCTGTGTGCAGGTCAAGAAGCAACAGTCAGAACTGTACATGGAACAACAGACTGGTTCCAAATTGGGAAAGGAGTACATCAAGACTGTATATTGTCACCCTGCTTATTTAACTTATATGCAGTGTACATTATGCGCAATGCCGGGCTGGATGAAGCACAAGCTGGAATCAAGATTATATCAATAACCTCAGATATGCAGATGATATCACCCTTATGGCAGAAAGTAAAGAAGAACTAAAGAGCCCCTTGATGAAAGTGAAAGAGGAGAGTGAAAAAGTTGGCTTAAAACTCAACATTAAGAAAATCAAGATCATGGCATCTGGTCCCATCACTTCATGGCAAGTAGGTGGGAAAACAATAGAAACAGTGACAGACTTAATTTTGGGGGGTCTCCAAAATCACTGCAGATGGTGATTGCAGCCATGAAATGAAAAGACACTTGCTCCTTGGAAGAAAAGCTATGACCAACCTTGACAGCATAGTAAAAAGCAGAGACATCTTTACTTTGCCAACAAAGTTCTATCTAGTTAAAGCTATGGTTTTTCCAGTAGTCATGTATGGATATGAGAGCTGGACTATAAGGAAAGCTGAGTGCAGAAGAATTGATGCTTTTGAACTGTGGTGCTGGAGAAGACTCTTGAGAGTCCCTTGGACTACAAGGAGATCCAACCAGTCCATCCTAAAGGAAATCAGTCCTGAATATTCATTGGAAAGATTGATGCTGACACTCCAATACTTTGACCACCTGATGCAAAAAACTGACTACTTGGAAAAGACCCTGATGCTGGGAAAGATCGAGGGCAGAAGGAGAAGGGGACGACAGAGGATGAGATGGTTGGATGACTTCATCGTCTTGATGGACATGAGTCTGAGCAAGCTCCAGGAGTTGGTGATGGACAGGGAGGCCTGGCGCGCTGCAGCCCATGGGGTCTCGGGGAGTCGGACTCGACCGAGCGACTGAACCGAACTGATGCCTGCGTGCTGTCACTCCAGCCGTGTCCGACCCCTGCGACCCCAGGGACTGCAACCCGCCAGGCTCCTCTGTCCATGGAAGTCTCCAGGCAAGAGTACTGGAGCGGGTTGCCATTTCCTATCCAGGGGATCCTCCTGACCCAGGGATTTAACCTACCTCTCCTGTGTCTCCTGCTTTAGTAGGTGGATTCTTTATTACTGAGCCACTGGGGAGCTCTTCTTACTCAGAGAATGGGCTACTCTTTGAGTCCTCATCCCTGAGAAGTCCTGAACTCTGTCTAACCTTGGTTTCCTCAGGACTCAAAAAGGTGACACCCCCAAAAAAAAATCCTTTCAGCTTTTCTGAGGTTTTCTGCTTTGATTCCTTAGCCTTCTGTCAATCCCCACCCATGGCTTCTGAATTCAGCAAGTGCCTCGAGGGGAACACTGACAGTATCAGGGTCCGTTTTCTGTTTCCCCTTCTCACCAGGAAGCTGAGAAGTGAAGCCTCTGATTCTGGTCTTTGCAGTCTCTCTCTCTGCTGGTAGTGACCACCTGCCTGGGCCTTCGGCCCCGATCCTGAACCCTGGCCCTGCTCCCAGAATGGGTCCGTAATCTCCTTCTCTTCCGAGTTCTGAGGCTCCCCCTTCACTCCGACTTGTGTCCCTTTGAGCCCTTGTTGTCTCAGCAGCTGTCTGTATGTCAGACAGATGTTTTGCTGTCTTTTGTCTGGCTTTCTGTTTGTTCTCAGTGGAAGCAAAGAACTGCAAGTTGAACAGCAACCCTTCCCTTTTTGATGGGCATTCATTTCTTTTTCTCTCTTTCCCCTCTTTAAACGATCATTCTTTATGTATCTCTATGTACTGATGCTTTCATCTCCATGGAACGGATTCCCTGGGGTAGGATTGCTTAATCTGACCCCAGCCTATAGCCTGACCCACCCCCGCCTCTGCCCTCACCCCGCCCCCCGCCCCACCCCAGCCCCTGGCTGCCACAGCTCTTCCCTAACATTCTGGTTTGCATCAGCTCCAGCCTGGTTCTCTCCCCCAGCCCCCTGCAGCCCTGCCCTCCTCCCTGAGGTGGACCTGCTACTCGGGCAGTTACCTGTGTCCTTTTTATTCTCTGCCCTGTCCCAAGCATCTGAAACAGGGCGCAGCATAAAGTAAGTATTCAGTATTCTTGGAATGAACCCAGTCAATTTTGGAGCATTGGAGAATTGTGTTTTAAAACTCTGCCTACGGCCATACCACCCTGTATGCCCCTGATCTCGTCTCAAAGGCTGACTCTGAGCCACACTCAAAGTCTCAAAGTGAAAAGCTTTGCGTCAAAGCTCAGTCATGTCCGACTCTTTGAGTCCATGGAATTCTCCAGACCAGAATCCCGGAGTGGGTGCCGGGAGTCAAATCCCAGCTCTGTTGCCTAACAGCTGCGTGACCCTGGGCAGACGTCTCCGTGCCTGTTTCCTTGTCCCTCAGCGGAGATCGTTTTAGTAGCTACCTCGTAGGATAGTCTGTGTCAGTCGCTCAGTCATGCTGGACTCAGCGACCCCATGGACCACAGCCCACCAGGCTCCTCGGTCCGTGGGATTTTCCAGGCAAGGATGCTGGAGTGGTTTGCCATTTCCTTCTCCAGGGACTGTAGGATAGGGATAAGGATTAAATGAGCCAATATGCATGTAGTCGTTTCCTAGGAATTTGTAACAAATCACCACAAACTGGGTGGCTTGAACCACAGAAATCTCTTCTCTCACAGTGCTGGGGCCAGAAACCTGAAATCCGGGTGTCGCAGAGTCCTGCCGCCTGCCATGGTTTATCTATGTGAGGACCCTTCCCTGCCGACTCTGGCTCCCAGCCTTGCTGTCTTGGCAGTCCCTGGCTGCCCTCGGCTTGCTAAGCTGCCCTCACGCTAACCTCTGGCCTCTTGCTTGTGTCTGAGACTTCACCTGTGTTGTCCTCGTTCTCCAGAGTCCCTTCTTTTCATAAGGACTCCAGTCCTTGGACTTGGGCTCACCCCTAATCCAGTGTGTGCATGCGTGCCTGCTCAGTCACTCAGTCATGTCTGACCCTTTGTGACCCCATGGGCTGTAGCCCGCCAGGCTCCTCTGTCCATGGAATTTTCTAAGCAAGAATCCTGGAGTGGGTTTCCATTTCCTCCTCCAGGAGATCTTCCCGACCCAAGGATTAAACCTGCGTCTCCTGCATCGGCAGAGGGATTCTTTACTGGAGAGCCGTCGGGGAAGCCCAGTCCAGTATGACCTCATGGGAACTCGATTACATCTGCAAAGACCTTGTTTTCATTAAGGTCACATGTGCAGGAAACTGGGTTAAGATTTAAGCGTATCTTTCTGGGGACACAAGCAACTCAATACCGTAGGTTAACCCTTTCAATGGAGCCTGGCACCCGAGGGCAGGGTTTCGATCTTTGTTCAGCTTTGACTTCCTGATGGCTTGAATAGTGTCTCCAATGTAGGTGTCCCCCAATAGCTCTTGAATTAATTAATAATGTATTAGCTCTTTGTCT
The DNA here is from genome assembly GCF_029407905.1 of Bubalus kerabau. Taxonomy (NCBI): domain Eukaryota; kingdom Metazoa; phylum Chordata; class Mammalia; order Artiodactyla; family Bovidae; genus Bubalus; species Bubalus kerabau. Next base: position 5,646,341 of record NC_073624.1, read on the forward strand.
TCTTCACTACAAGTATATTTATAAAACCTATCATTTGTCTCTGTTTTATTATATCTTTTGCCATTAAAGTGTTTTAAGATCTTTGTACAACCCAATATATCTATCTTCCATTCTTTTTTCCTCTTTTCTTTCATTAAAGATAAATTCTAGTCTTGCTTAATAAGTTTCCATTCTTCCCTGGTCCCTCCGGGTCTCCCTCTCATACTTTACAGATAACTAGACTTTCTTGCGAGAATTTTTTACTGCTTTATTTTTTAAATATGAATTCCTAATCCATATGGAGTTAATTTTTTTTTGTACTGTGTAAAATGAGGCTCTTCTATATTTTCCCTTTGTCGTTTGTGAAATTCTCATTATACTAGGGCATACATCTGAAAATTCTCATTTTGTTGCACAGTTCTATACATCTTTTTCTATATCAATGTAATTTTTTTATTTTAGTAAAACAGATCTTTCCTTATTTTTTCCTTTTTGTATTTTCTTGGCTACTCTCAGGCCAGATTTAAATCTTTCCATATAAACTCTATCCATACAGAGTTACCTCCCAAATGCATTATTAAGATCATAATTGGACTTGCATTAAGTTTATATGTTAAAAACGTATCTGCTTTTGAAATTGAGAAGGGAGAAATGAAGTCAGGCCCAGAGGCGGGTGTGGCCGCCCAGTGGCAGCTCCTCCCGCCACCTTGACCTTGTGCTCGGCTGTGGGCCCCGTGCTTTGTCTTCACCTGCCCTTTGAACAACAGACGTGATTCCGGGACTGAAGAACAGTCTCCTCTGAAGGAGAAATGGCTTGTCCGCTTTCAGCTGCAGTCTTCACAGCTTGTTACTAAAGTGCTGGATTCATTTGCCCGTGGAATGTGCGAAGATTTTACACGTGTGCAAAACAGCACTCTACATTCTGGGGGCTTGCCTCCAAGGTTAGACATGTCTGGTCCATTTGCGAGTCACCCCGGGAATCTCCTTGTTATTGGAAGCTGTCAGGTCACCTTGTCTTTTATTCTCCTTTCACAATTTCTGAAGGTCGTGTTTAGGCTCAGCATTTTTTTCACTCTGAGCCTTTTAAACACAATTTTAGTCTTGTTGTTCTAGGGGGATAATATAGTTTAAAAAACTCCACTAAACCAAATCATATTATCACTGTTTTCATTGTCATCATCACGCCTGCATCAGGAAAGGAAAGAAAAAGCCCCACTGTTTTATAGCTTGGTGACTGTGGTTATCAGACCCTCAGTGTGTCTTGAAGGTCCAGCAGATGGGGGGATAGATTGTTTTTGGAAGCATTTTCAGCACCATCACCCATGGATCGGGTGGAATAGGATCTGGACCAGGGATCTCACCTAAGATTTGGGAGAGTGTCTAGATTTGGGAGAGTGGTTGGATTGTGATAGTCGTGTCTTTCTAGAGGTCATAGCATTGCCAGCAAATATACAGGATCCCATGGACTCACGGAGCTGGAAAGGACCTCAGAGTTCACGCACTTGCTGTCCTTCTCCCCCTCTTCATGGCCCTCCCTCTCTGCTCTCCAGTACCTCAGGGGATACTTACCCAGTGGTGCTGGACACAGAGTGTGGCCGAGATAGCCTGAGCAGCAGCTGTGGGTCCAGCGTGGCCTTGAGCTCCAGCGATCGGCTATTAGAAGAACTTCCCCGGGGCAGCTGCTGTCCCATCCGCGTGGTCCCCAGAGTGAATGCACGTGAAACGGGCCTACAGCCATCCTGCAGGCTGAGCCGGGAACCTCCCGCCAAGGCCATGTTAAATGAGCCAAACTGCACTTGAGCCGCAGACCTGCTGGTTCAAGGACAAATGTTTGTTTTGTCATTGGCCACTGCATTTTGGATGATTGTTACGCGGTAGCTGGCTCACAGAGCCTCTGTCCCTGCTGTCAACCTGCCCCAAACATCTGGGCCACAAAGCCTTGGGGAGCACCCAGACCCGGTCTCAGCCATGTCCTCCCAGACTGCCGGGCAGCTCGCTGCAGTGGGGAGTAGTGAGTCCAGACTCAGCCACAGCGCTGGGCTGTTTGTCACGGTTACTGAGCATCCCTGGGCAGTACTCCTGCTGGAGTTATTCGGGTGTCTCTGTGCTCAAGCCTGGCCCCGGGGACAGGTGCTGGTTTCTCTGAACTCCAGCTCCTCATCTGTAAGTCAACCTGTAAATGCCTCAGCTGACACGCTCCAGGCTCTCCCCCCGTGGAGTCAGGAGACAGTGATATCTCATGGTGTCAGGCCGACATGCGTTCAAGCCTTTGCTCCACCACTCACAGCCGGCTCTTTCTGGCAAACGGTTGTTTTTAATTAGCCATCCTAAACTTTGATCTCCTCCTTTGTAAGATGGACTTGGTCATATTTCTGTTGAGGAGGTGTTGCTCTGCTTAAAAAAGGCTAGTGTGTGGAAGTCACTTAGTAACATGACGGCACCTGGTATGTCTTCAGTCAGTTCTCTTTCTCAGTGACACTCGTGAAGCGTCCATTACCCCCTGGAGTCGTGTTTGCGGCTCTGAAGTCGGCCCTGGGTCTTGTCATTGGGCCGTTGATGCTGGGACTGTGCTCGAGACGCTCCCCAGCTTCAGATCCCACTTCTGAGTCCCTGTCTCCGGAACAGTCCCTGCCATCGGTGTCCTCACACAAGGACACTGAGATGCTCGGTGTCTTTTATCTGAGATGCTCCACACCCTGGGAGCATCCTTCATTCTTCACAATATTCGTCACGTAAGAAACTAAAAGGAAATCCCGTCACTGGGACCGCACTCATAATAGGCAACGGCCTCTCAAACCGAATGCACCGTGGCCTCTGCAGGCGACAGCACCGAGGTTGCCTCTCAGCTGGGTTTGCATCAGCTGTGAACACCCTGCTTGCTGGGGCCACGTGGACAGTCAGATTGTGTGCCTGAATATTCACGGAAACATTTGCCAAAAAGAGTTTCAGCTTTCTATCTGAGTACACATCTGATTTGAAAGTTCCGTACTCTTTTCCAGCCTTGGTACTCTAATCCCTCATAGCAGATTTGCGTGTGATCAGGTCGTCTTGATGACTGAATTCTCTGATTGTTTCTACCCTCTGATGACTGAGGCAGCTAAGGGTTGGGAGGGGCTGGAAGAGCAGGAATTTTTGGGATAGGGAATGGAGGGTGGGGAGATAGAGTAAGTCTGAAATTCTAGAGAAGCCTTTTTTTTTTTTTTTTTTTTGCCTGTTTCATTTTAACTATGAATGTGTATTTCAAGAAGTTGAAGTGATATATTCATTAAAAATAAAACCCAGAACCCTCATTGGTTCCTTCACAAGTAACAGCTGGGAGAATCTCCGGGTGGGGAGGAATGGCTGAACAAGCAGTCTCCAGGTCTGGGCGCCCGACTTCTGCCTTCGCTTTGCATCTTGGTCTTTAAGTCTCTGGCTTCTGTGTAAGCCGGAGTGTAAACACGAGTCTTTCCCTTGGTCCCCCAGACTGACAGTTTGCAAAGAGAACATGACTAAATGCAGGGTTAAGGGAGGAACAATAAAGATCATGGCTGACCTGGCACCAGAGCCATGCACCTTCGCAAGTCTGAAGCTTCTGTAGTTCAGGTCTCAAGGACAAGTCAACCTTGCAGTTCCAAGCCTGCCTCCCTTTCCTCCTGCTTCCTTATGTCTGCCTCCCAGGACAATGTCTTCTTGTCCTGCCTAGCAGTATTCTGGGTAGTCTAGCTACTACCTAGCCAAGGCTAGATGACCACTTGCCACTCATATCTGCCTCACGTGGACTCTCTCACATCAGGCTCAAGATTCACCCAGACCTGCAGTAGGAGTTGGGCTTCCCAAGTGGTACTAGTGGTAAAAGAACCCGCCTGCCAATGCAGGAGATGTAAGAAACATGGGTTTGGTCGCTGGGTCAGGAAGATCCCCTGGAAAAGGGGCATGACAACCCTCTCCAGTATTCTTGCCTGGAAAATTCCATAGACAGAGGAGTCTGGTGGGCTATAATCCACTGGGGTCACAAAGAACTGGATACAAATGAAGCGACTTAGCATGTAGTAGGAGTTGGGAGAGCATTCAGGGTTCCCTTACACTGACGTCCCTGCCTCTTCTTGTCATTCAGCATTTACTGAGCACCTACTGTATGCCCTTGGGGTACATAGGTGGAAAAGAAGTGCTGCTAATTTCTCCATCCAACAGGCATTTATTTGTCGAGTACCTGAGAGACTGTTTACAACAGAAGCAAGCAGAGGGACTGTGGACGCTCAAAAAAGAGCATTATCACTGCAGGTGGGTGGGTGGGAGGGTGGCTGGGAAGACGTTTGCTGTGCTGGTCCTAGCTGTGATCTAAGGATGCGCATCAGGGAGTTCTGCTTCTCATGTGAGTGAATCAGCTGCTAACTAGACCAACTTTCCTAGAGACATAACTATGAACACTGGACAATGTTAAACAAGTCAGTAAATTAATGAATAAATAGCTAAATAAAGTACCCGAAGGTCCTGGAGAATGAAACTAAGCAACCAGATTCTGGAGAGGAGTCAACTCTTGGAAATGGAAATAGCATGGGGAAATGTTCCCATGTTTTCAGCTTCTCATCTGAGTGAAGGCTGAAGTTGGTGCCACATAAGGTAGATAAAACACTGAGAGAAAACCAGCAGCCTTTCCAGCCTGAGGAACCAGAGGGCAGAGGGAGGTCTGAGTGACTGATGCCACTGGGGAATAAAGGGAGATTTCTGTAGAGGACAGAGCCAGAATGTAGATGCCTTAAGCTCTGTTTATAAATTCTTCCCAAATCTCTGGCTGACCCCGATGATACAAAAGCAGGGCAGACTGCTAGGAGCCTGGCTCAGGATAAAAGAGCCAAACTGAGATTTAAACTGCTGCCCAGCAGACAGAGTGCAACCAAGTCTACTGCGTACTCAAACAGGTAAACAAAATGTAACAGGATCCAGAACCTCCACATACCACAACATTCATAATGTCCAGGAAGCCCACCCAACCTTACTCAACATATGGAGAAATAGGGAAGTGTGACCTTTCTCAAGAGCAAAGACTCTGAGATGATCCAGACGTTAGACTTAGCACTTGAAATTTTTAACCATTAAAACTATGCTCAGTCATGCAAAGGAAAGTATACTCATAATGAATGAAAACACAGGAAATCTCAGCAGAGAAGTAGAATTTATGAAAAAAGCCAAATGGACATTCTAGAACTAAAGAATAAAATATCTGAAATAAAAATTCACCACAAAAAATTTACCAGATGGGCTTAACCACAGAATGGAGATAACAAGAGGAAGAGTCAGGGAACTTGAAGACACATCAACAGAAGTTACACAAACTGAAGAAGAGAAAGGAAAAGATTTGAAAAGAAAAAGAACAGCAGTTGAGGGATGTGTGAAATCACATCAGGTCTCACATGGATATAATCGGAGTCACAGAAGGAAGAAGACATATGTGGATAATGGCTGAAATTTCCCAATTTTTTGTTGAAAAGTTTACATGTGTAAATTCAAGAAACACAGAAAACCCCCAGTAGGATAAATACAAAGAAAAAAATCGTAGATAAACTGAAAACCAAAATCAAAGAGATAGACCTCAAAGCAGCACGTCAAAGATGGCATGGTAAAAGGGGAATGATGATTTGAAAGACCATCACCTCTTATCAGAAATGATGGTGGCCAGAGAACAGTGGGACAGAAACTCCACCCTGCTGAAAAGACAGCGGAAACTAAAACCAACAGAAATCTGTCACCCAAGAATTTACATCCGGTGCAAGTCTCCTTTAAGAATGAAGGTGAGATAAAGATGTTTTCAGATGAAAAAGCAAACGAAGATCATTCATTGCAAACAGGTCTTCACTCTAAGAAGTGCTGAAGGAAGTTCTCCAGACTGAAGGAATTTGATACCGTAGATGGAGACTCAGATGATCACGAAGGAAGAAAAAACATGGGAAATGGTCCGATTTTACTCTTCAGTTAAATATAAAAGGCTATTGTTTCTCAATTAAAAATGCATTTGAGTGCTTAAAGCAGATGTTTTAACCTTGTCTTGTGGGGCATAGATGTAAAAAAATGAGAGCTCCGGCTTGAAGGACGGGGCAGCGTAGGAATCTCCATGGTTGCAAGATTCCCACATTTCGGGTGGCATGCTTCAGTATTACTGAATAGACTGTGAGAAATTAAGGTTGTCTCTTCTACCCCCTAGATTCAGCCACCACAAAAGCGATGCCCCAGTCACGGCCAACAAGTATTCCTCACACAGAGACTAGTGTAGGTTTCCCCAAAGCAAAGGCTGCTGTGCAAGAGCAGGACTTGGAAAGGCTGAATCACTCAGTCACCGTCCAGTTACTGGGCACCTACCTGGGCACCCCTGTCTTCACCGGGAGAGCCCGGCAAGGATTCTTCAGAATGGTGGTGTGCGCTCATAAAGAAGCAGTCCCCGATCAAAGTGGTGTCCCAGGAACGGCGGAAGTGACGATTCGGAGAGTCAGGACGTGCCGGTCACAATTCGTTCTTCTTTGAGGAACTTTCCTAAGGAAAACGCCTCCTAGGAAAGACCAAAGGACAAGACTTCAATGGTTAAACACTGGACAGTCAGTTTTATACATGTTGCAGTTTAGCCCTACGTTGTGTTCTAAATCGCCTCCACGGGTTGCAATAAGTTGATTGGTGGCCCTATTCATCCCAGGAATGAGTGGCGCAAGGGGAGGCTTGAGAGATGCTCATGTCGGTGAAGACCTCGGCGCCTCTCTGGGGACTGCGCTCCTGCGCACTGCATGTTCGGTGACACTCTGTGCCCATCGCGGATGGCATGCCTACAACCTCAGGACAGGCTGCCTAAGGCACGCCCAGCCTCCCCAGGCTTCTCACCCCTCCAGGCTGTGGAAACATTTGCCTACAGACATTTTCTTACCATCCATTACATATGTTTTTATGAAAGGACTGAGCAGGAGGAATTTGCAATGAATAATTCATGTGTAATTGTTTTGAAAATATAAAGTTATTTTTTTTTTCAAAGAAAGCCACCGACCTCTCCATTTCAGAGCCCCCGCTGCTGCCACCTGGGTGCCCGTGCGAGAGCCACGGGCGGGCTGTCTGAACACTTGCCCCGTCCCGAGCTGGGACAGACTCCCGTGCAGAGCGGGGCGGGCGGGTGTATGTACAGATGGCACAGAGCTGCCAGAGTCCCCAGCCACGCACTCTGCCCAGGTCCCCAGGCGGGCCCTCGGGGTAGTCTGGGCATCCAGCGCTGCTCCCTGCCTCCGCCGAGCCCCCAGGCAATACCGTAACACCTGCATCCCCCCTTCCTTTCTCTCTGCTCCCAGTCCTGCACCAAGCCCGACCCGCAGCCTGTTTACTTCAACACACACACAAGCCCAGCCACGGCCAGGGCCTGACCAACTGGGCAGGTGCAAACACAGCAAGCCACAATCACACTCAGCTCATTACTTACATAGATGGCCAGAGAGGCCCGCTCCCGGGTCCTGGCCCACACGCCAGAAAGGGGAGCACAAAGCAGGAGCCGGTGGCTGCCCTGCTGCTGTGAGTGCCTTGGTGCTGCTAAGTGGGTCTATATTTTACGGCTCTAGCCTGCGGGGGCCAGGGCGGAAGGCACCACCTGTCAGACCCTGGGAACCGAGGAGAATCTGTCTCCTGACGGCCTCCTGGGACATGGGGAATGGCAGGTGGCCTCTTACCCACTCATTGGCGGCTCCCCCTCTCGGGTGTCCCGAGGGCATCGCAAGGTGTTCTGCGGAGACCAGGTTAGCCTTCGCCTATTGGTCTGTTTGGATCCATGTGAGGGGGCCAGTACCCCACAGAGGAGCTCTTCCCCCACTTGCTACTGTCATTTCCTGTCTGTTTCCACGTGTTCTCTTTGTCTGGAGGCCAGTGACCTTTTCCCAGCAGTGGCTTTTATCACAGCAGTTAAGAAGAAGAACTGAGTTTGGATCCCAGGTCTGTCCCTACCTAATCATGTGTCTGGGGCAACTCTCACAGCCTCAGTTTCTGCATCTTTAAAATGGAGTTAGTAAGAGTGCTTTTCTCACAGCTTAAATGAGATGTTAATACCTGTAGAGACCTCAGGACAATGCCTGGCATGTAATAGGCATCGTTGTTCAGTCGCTTAGTCATGTCTGACTCTTTGCGACCCCGTAGACTGCAGCACACCAGGCTTCCTTGTCCTTCACCATCTCCCAGAGCTTGCTTATACTCATGTCCATTGACTTGGTGATGCCATCCAACTGTCTCATCCTCTGTTGTCCTCTTCTCCTCCTACCTTCATCTTTCGCTGAATCAGTATCTTATCCAATGAGTTGGCTCTTCGCATCAGGTGACCAAAGTATTGGAGCTTCAGCTTCACTATCAGTCCTTCCAATGAATATTCAGGACTGATTTCCTTTAGGATGGACTGGTTGGATCTCCTTGCAGTCCAAGAGACTCTCAAGAGTCCTCTCCAACACTACAGTTCAAAAGCATCAATTCTTTGGTGCTCAGCTTTCTTTATGGTCCAACTCCCACATTCATACATGACCACTGGAAAAACCATAGCTTTGACTATATGGACCTTTGTTGGCAAAGTAATGTCTCTGCTTTTTACTATGCTGTCTAGGTTGGTCATAGCTTTTCTTCCAAGGAGCAAGTGTCTTAATTTCATGGCTGCAGTCACTATCTGCAGTGATTTTGGAGTCCGAGAAAATAAAGTCTGTTACTGTTTCCATTGTTTCCCCATCTATTTGCCATGAAGTGATGGGACCGGATGCCATGATCTTAGTTTTCTGAATGTTGAGTTTTAAGTCAGCTATTTCACTCTCCTCTTTTACCTTTATCAGGAGGCTCTTTAGTTCCTCTTCTACTTCTGCCAAAAGGGTGGTGTCATCTGCATATCTGAGGTTACTGATAAGCACTGCTAAATCATGATGATGTTGACGGTGATGGTGGTGATGGTGATGGTGGTGATGTTGGTGGTGATGGTGATGGTGGGATGGTGATGATGGTGATGCTGATGGTGTGATGGTGGTGATGATGATGGTGGGATGGTGGTGGTGATGGTGATGATGGTGGTGATGGTGATGGTGGTGATGTTGGTGGTGATGGTGATGGTGGGATGGTGATGATGGTGATGGTGATGGTGGTGATGGTGGTGATGGTGATGGTGATGGTGATGGTGATGATGGTGGTGATGATGGTGATGCTGATGGTGTGATGGTGATGGTGATGATGGTGGTGGTGGTGATGGTGGTGATGGTGATGGTGGTGATGTTGATGGTGATGGTGTTGATGGGTTCTATTTCATCCCATCCTCCTGCTCCCTCCCCCCCATTCAGCTTCCTCCACAGAACGCAGTCTGTGTAGCACTGCCCCCACTATTCCTCTGCTCTCTACCTTCTGGCTTCCTGTGCCACCACAGCCCCTGATCAGCACCATGTCTTATCTTGTCTGTGTGTTCCCCACCCCGCAACACTCAGGCAGAGCCCTTATTCTAACCCATCTCCATACAGCCTTCCTGCGTCCGTCCTGGGAGAGTCCAGTCATCCTGAGTATCTTTGGTCCTTAGATGCACAGACACATTTTGAATTATGATTCAGTGTCCTTTTCTGGAAGGAAAGCCATGTTTTCTCATTTAAATTGTGAACACTTCGTAAGAGGCAGGGGTGCTGTCTTCTGTCCCGCTTCTGGCGTCCCTTCGGGGGCATTCACCTCCGGGCAGGTAGCTGTGTCCAGGTTGCTGACTAACTGGCTCTCAGCAAAGGGCTGCCAACATCACCTGCCCCTGGAACAGCCCAGACCATCAGTTCCTCCTGGGCAGAGTCATCTAGGGGATTCTGCTTCCGTCTGCAATGCAGGGAAGTATGTTTTCTTAGTCGCCACCCCCCCAGGCCCCACCTGCCACACACACAAAACAGAGACCGTAGGTCAACAGTAGGTTATGTGTGGTGGAGTGAAGGGATCCTGGGTAAATTTCAGCGAGTGGATCACACAAGGAGAGGAAATCAGGTGTCCGGGGATCCCCCACAAAAAGCGTAGTAACTTATAGTTTAAACTGATGAAACTCCGATCAAAATTCTAGTTTTCTGTCCTCAAATCCCCTTGCTTTACTCTACTCTGTTCGTGTTTCCTAGCATGTATGTGAATATATATGAACCTAACTTTTGAAACTCGAAAGCTGCTGCCGTCACAGCAAATGTGAATTTGGACACCTGGACGGTACAGCCAGTGACAAGGTTTGCAGCGATGCCTGCAGCCTGCGTGCCAGGTTGACCAAAGCCAGGTTGGGCCACATTGGGAGCCCGCCTGCACCTCTGTTCTCTCACTCAACCAACCAGCCTTGCCCAGGGCCCCAGCCCCAGGACACCTGGCCCCGCCCATGGGAACCTGGGGGTGGGAGCAGACAAGTAACAACCAGGCTGGCCCACAGAGGCCATGGTGATAAGCTCGTCGTGGGGCTGGAGGGCTCAGCCAGCAAAGACCCGAAACCACCTAACAGCCTTTCCCCCTCACTTGTCTTCCTCGTCAGGTCCTAGAAGATAATGGAATGCCCATGGATGACGATCAGTACGCTCTGTTGACCACAAAATTAGGATATAAGAAAGAAGGGATGAGTTATCTTGATTTTGCAGCAGGATTCGAAGGTAGCTAACAGCCAAGTACAAGCCTGGCTCCCACGCGGGGCCCCACAGGTCTTTCCGCATGGGGCCCCAAGGCCACTGGGGTTGAAGTAGTGTGAGCTGAGATGTGGAAATCACATGCGTCTTAAGACTGAAACAGACATTCTTGTTTAATTTTATCCGTGTTTTGGCCTTTTTTTTTTTTTACCCCCACTCAGCTGCACTGTGAGTGCCGAATTTTGTCTGGCAGAGCCTTCTACAAATAGTAAGCACACAAATGGTTTCTAAAATTGACTCCCAAGCCTGTGCTCCTCCAGTCATACCTCGTGTCCTCTAAGGTCTTCCTCCTAAAAGTAGATGCTGGTTATCAGTCATCAGAGCCACCTGTGCACCAGCGGGCACCGTGTCCTTCCTGGACCCAGAGGTGCTGAAAGATTCAGCAACTTGGCCCAGATCAGCCAGCCCTGTCCCTCCCCTCCCCCTGCCCCGCAGGGTTGTCAGGGGACTCATGGTCCACAGTGCAGTCTGCTCAGCGCCTGGGTCCTCCCATTTGCCCCTTGCCCCTGTTCTGCTCTCCCAGCCACACACCCGGCAGATGGACGACCAGCACGCTTCTCAGCTTCTCAGCTCTTGTTGTCTCTCCCCTCCCTTGTCTCCACTCTTACTGAAGTTTAGATGGACAAATAAGCCCTCCGGAAAAGCTGCAGAAATCCCGTGTATATATCCACGAGTCCACGGATTATATGAAAGCACTGCAGGCTGGACAGGGCAGAACCCAGACCCCTACTTGCTTTGTGCTGTCCTCCCCCGGGGTTGGTCTGAGCAATGACTGGATAGTGCAGTGGGTCTCGCTCAAGGAGCTGGCAGCCATGACTCCTCGCCAGGAAAGAGGAAGGTCCCATCCAGTGCCCCCACCAGATATCATTTGCTGATCCTAAAGGAGAGAGGTCCTGCAACCCCCTACCCCAAAGACAGCATAAGAAGCTGTGGAATTTTAGGATTTTGACATTTTCTTTGGCTATACGCTTTGACTTTTTGAGGCAATAAAAAGAAGAGAAAGGAACCCGCATTTATCTTAGTGAGTGCTTCCGGTGCCCTGGTGCATCCATCACTGAGGCAAGGAAATCGGGGGCCTAGGGTGAGCAGTGACTTCCTGAGGTTCCAGAGCAGGCGGCCTGCACCTTGCCCTGCAGCTTCCTCTCTTCCCCCTCTCCCCAACTCCTCTGTCCCCCATCAGTTCCCCCAACACATGGCCAGATGCTGGAGGTGGGGAGATGGAGGCTCCAGGCCATGGGGGGTGGGGGTGGGCAAGGCAGAGGGGATCAGGCACCAGGGGGAGATGTTATCCACTAGGCATAGCAAACCCGGGGTGGAGAGGCCACTCCAGACCCAGATGCAGGCGAGGCGGAGGCCAGGTCTAAGGCTGGACTAAAGGCTGCCCATGAGTTCCGGAGGCCCTGCCTGCCATTCACCCCTCAGACCACATCAGGGAGGGGGGTTACAGCATGTGTAGAGAGTCGCGTCCTAAACCAAGTCCGAGGTTGCAGCCTGGCTTTAGAGAAGGCCACATTCAAGTCATTGTAACCTCAGGGAAATGGGCTGGTTTTTAAGTTGAGGTTACACTTCCTTCCTCTGTTTCAAGGAAGAGAGAGATGGCCTCATTCAGTCATCAACCGGCTGGAAGCCGGCGGGCCTGGGTTAGCAGCCTGTGAGCTCTGTGACCTCGGGGAACTTGGACCCCTATGTCCTTGTCTGTAGAATGGGCATACTAATAGGTCTCCTTGTGCATAAACCAGGCTCAAGGAGAGACTCTGCCTCTTAGAGCCGTGGAAAGGGCCAAGGTTTGTCCAGAAGGTGTCTGGAAGCCTCCAGTCTAACATCCAGCACAGACGTGGGCAGAACCTGCCCAGTGACTGAATTACACGTTCCTGCGTTGAGGACCTGATTCTAGGAAACAGAACGGGCAGGAATCCTCCTTCTCTGCCTCTGGTAATGAAGGGATAGACAAGCAGGATGTGATCCCTGCCCTAGAGCAAGGACGGAGGACCCAGAGGTGGAAACGCATCAAGCGAGAGGGTGGCCCCGATGGTCTGAGGACAAACTTTTCTCGTGGTGACAGGGACATTTCTAAGATCAGAACAGAGTTCACGCCATGTTCCGTCACAGAGTCGTAGTACCGTCAAGAGCTCTAACAGGACTTGGGACCAAAGAAGTTAAGCATTGAGATAGAAATACAGAGGCGCGCCCACCACTAACAGAAGCCTCCTGATTCACTGTTTCAGATCCTAAGATGAACGGGCCAGAAGTGACCCCACCCCAGACTCCAATTCTTCCCAAAGGTGAGGTGGACAGCTCCTTTGTCACCGCTGAAGAGTGCCTGAGACAGTTCCCCCGGAGACTGAAGGAATTCTTCCGGGTAAATCACAACCTCCCTGCTGCCTGCCTTATCTGGACCCACCCCCCCGCCCCGTCCTCCTCACTGTTCAGCCACAGCAGGTGTGAGCCCTGCAGCCCCAGAGCTCTCCTTCCTAGACCCAGGCTTGCCCCTTCTCCCCTTCTGGGGAAGGGACTTAACTCTGCGATCCCCTCCCCTCCCTTGTTGACACTCTGCTAGGCCTGCCTTCTGCCCCTCAAAGATGTTGGAGAAGTAAGGAGACCCTCCTCACAAGACAAGGAGGGGCGGGAAGGGTCATGACAACCTGAGTTACAGCGAATTTAGGGTCCTTTCAGCCATCCTATCCACTCCTCTCCTGCGCTCACCAAACAGGCTTTGTGCCCTTTCATGTCATAAGCCGGACTCTCTGCTGAAAGCTGGAGCTGAAAACTGGGAGCCCTGCTCGGGGAGCTCAGTCCAGCCCAAGACAGATGGTCAACAGACATTTCAGACACATTGCAACTGGCTGTCATAGAGGGACTGGTACGTCTGTGGGGGCACAAGGAAAACAACCATTAAGGAGGGCTTCCTGGAGGAGGTGACCCCCAAATGGAATCTTAAACCCTTAGCATGTGCTGGCCAGGAAAAGAAAGGAGCAAAAAATAGAAGAGTGGGCTTGAGCAAAAAATAGAAGAGTGGGCTTACTCAAGGTGGGTGGCAGACAGGCCATGGGCTTTCGGGAAAGCTCCCAGCTCTGCATGACTGAGGCATGGGTTGCATGCAGAAGTTGTAATGAAAAAGATGGGGAAAATAGCAGCCATTCAAACACAGAGGCAGGGGCAGAATGACCTCAACTATTTTTGTGTTGAGAAGAACAGTGAAAGTGAAAGTAGTCAGTAGTGTCTGACTCTTTGCGACCCCATGGACTATACAGTTCATGGAATTCTCCAGGCCAGAACACTGGAGTGCATAGCCATTCCCTTCTCCAGGGGATCTTCCCAACCCAGGAATCGAACCCAGGTCTCCTGCATTGAAGGCGGATTCTTTACGAGCTGAGCCACAAGGGAAGTAAAAGAGGATCATTAGTGGGAAAGAAGATCAGTTTGATAAACTGACCATTTAGCTTCAAAATGGGGCAGAGGACCAGTGTGTGGAGACCCCAGGGTGAGAAGACCCCAGGGTGTGGAGACCCCAGGGTGAGGAGACCCCAGGGCGTGGAGACCCCAGGGTGAGGAGACCCCAGGGCGTGGAGACCCCTGGGTGAGGAGACCCCAGGGTGAGGAGACCCCAGGGTGTGGAGACCCCAGGGCGAGGAGACCCCAGGGCGTGGAGACCCCTGGGTGTGGAGACCCCAGGGCGAGGAGACCCCAGGGCGTGGAGACCCCTGGGTGAGGAGACCCCAGGGCGAGGAGACCCCAGGGCGTGGAGACCCCTGGGTGAGGAGACCCCAGGGTGAGGAGACCCCAGGGTGTGGAGACCCCAGGGCGAGGAGACCCCAGGGCGTGGAGACCCCGGGGAGTGGAGACCCCAAGGTGAGGAGACCCAGGGTCCACTGGAGACCCCAGGGTGAGGAGACCCTGGGGCATGGAGACACTGAGGCGTGGAGACCCCAGGGTGAGGAAACCCCAGGGTGTGGAGACGCCAGGGTGAAGAGACCCCAGGGTGAGGAGACTCCGGGGCATGGAGATACCAGGGTGAGGAGACCTTGGGGCCTGGAGACCCCAGGGTGAGGAGACCCTGGGGCGTGGAGATGCCAGGGTGAGGAGACCCCAGGGCGAGGAGACGCCAGGGTGTGGAGACCCTGGGGCGTGTATACCCCAGGGTGAGGAGACCCCAGGGCGTGGAGATGCCAGGGTGAGGAGACCCCAGGGCGAGGAGACCCCAGGGTGAGGAGACCCCAGGGTGAGGAGACCCTGGGGCATGTATACCCCAGGGTGAGGAGACCCCAGGGTGTGGAGATGCCAGGGTGAGGAGACCCCAGGGTGAGGAGACTCCAGGGTGAGGAGACCCCAGGGCGTGGAGACCCGTGGGTGAGGAGACCCCAGGGTGAGGAGACCCTAGGGTGAGGAGACCCCAGGGTGTGGAGATGCCAGGGAGAGGCAACCTCAGGGTGAGGAGACCCCAGGGCGTGGAGACCCTGGGGCGTGGAGACCCCGGGACATGGAGACCCTGGGGCATGGAGACATGGAGGCGTGTTGACCCCAGGGTGAAGAGACCCCAGGGTGAGGAGTCCCTGGGGTGTGGAGACGACAGAGTGAGGAGACCCTAAGGTGAGGAGACCCCAGGGTGTGGAGATGCCAGGGTGAGACAACCTCAGGGTGAGGAGATGCCAGGGTGTGGAGACCCCAGGGCGAGGAGACCCCAGGGTGAGGAGACCCTAGGGTGAGGAGACCCCAGGGCGTGGAGATGCCAGGGTGAGGAGACCCTGGGGCATGGAGATGCCAGGATGTGGAGAACCCAGGCTGAGGAGACCCCAGGGTGAGGGGACCCCAGGTCATGGAGACACCAGGGTGAGGAGACCCCAGGGTGAGGAGACCCCAGGGCATGGAGACGCCAGGGCGTGGAGACCCCAGGGCGAGGAGACACCAGGGTGTGGAGACCCCAGGGTGTGGAGACCCCAGGGCGAGGAGACCCTGGGGCATGTATACCCCAGGGTGAGGAGACTCCAGGGTGAGGAAACCCCAGGGTGAGGAGACCCCAGGGCGTGGAGACCCATGGGTGAGGAGACTCCAGGGTGAGGAGACCCTAGGGTGAGGAGACCCCAGGGCGTGGAGATGCCAGGATGAGGAGACCCCAGGGTGTGGAGACGCCAGGGTGAGGCAACCTCAGGGTGAGGAGACCCCAGGGCGTGGAGACCCCTGGGTGAGGAGACCCCAGGGTGAGGAAACCCTGGGGAATGGAGACCCTGCGGCGTGGAGACCACAGCTCATGGAGACCCCAGGATGAGGAGACCCCAGGGTGAGGAGACGCCAGGGTGAGAAGACCCCACGGTGAGGAGACCCCGAAGCGTGGAGACCCCAGGGTGAGGAGACCCTGGGACGTGGAGACACCATGGCGTGAAGACCCCAGAGTGTGTAGGTACAAACACCTCAGTAGACGAAACAATGTTGAGTCTAGGGGAGGGGAGGTGCGGAGTACCCTGTGGTTAGAGCCAGCCCCCAGGAGCAGGGCAGCCAGTTTACTGTGCTTGAAACATCTTCCCAGCACAGATTGCCAATTGGAGGTTCATTTTGGTTATTACCGAGCTCCCATTTTACAATAGACACACTTATGATTGTCTAGCTCGGATTTGCAGGATGGTTCTGACTTTGACTAATGGCCCAGCCATCAGACCATGCATCCTGATTCTTGGTTTGAAAACACACGACCATCATAAGCAGACAGGGAGAAGGGTTCGTCCTCATCAGATAATCCCATGTGGTGCCCAACCGAGAAGAGCACGGAGCAGGCAGGGGTCCTTGTGGGGTGGAGACCCTCTTCTCTGAAGAACGAGAGCCTGGCAGGAGGCAGAGAGGGCAGAGGGGGATGTCGAGGCACCAGGTTAAGCAGTCCCTCATGCTGGTCAGCTGGACCCTGAGAGGCCATCACCTGCTACCCCACCAGTGAAAACCCAGAGCCCTGTTCTGGCCCCTCGATCCTGTCTCCTGTTGCTCATCTTGCCCAGTGGGGCCACAGAGAAGCCAAGCTCCCTGCGGGCACCATTGTCTTCCTGGCTTTATTATCAGTGAAGCTTGGTTACAGCACATGTATGTCCTATGTTTCCTAAGATGGTCTCTATTTTAAATAATTAACTAATGGTTTGATTTAATAAATGTTCACCAACGCCCACTCCATCCTGCAAGGAACTTATAACCTAGTGGGTGAGACAAGCGAACCCCTAATTGCCAGGGTATGTGTGATACAGACTCAGATGTCGATTACATCCAGGACCCTGGCGGGTGCTCGTTGTCCTCACGGGTGTATGTAAATGGAACAGGGCATGTCTTGGTGGTTGACTGGGAAGGTCCAGTCACTTTATTTCCTTTCTAGAGTTCCTATTTGTGAGAAATTCTTGAATCTCTCTATCAATAATGAAAAATCTATCTTGTTTAAGTTGAAAATGCTGTCAATCCTGCTGCTGCTATTTGCTCAGTGATTTGTAGCCAGATGAGTGGATCTCAGCACAGGCGGATCCACGGACAGCAGCAAAGCTGAGCAAGGTGGCCTCACCCTCCCAGGCCAGGCCAAAGACCACGAACAGTGGAAGGAAATAATTCATTTTAGCAAACAAGGGGCATCTCCCCTCCCTGACTGTGGTGAGGAAAGCAGACACCAAGATCGCCTTGGTGACCTGGGGTCATGACCTGGGCACAGGTTCCCATGGCCCTTGTGGCCCTTCAACCTCACCCTCTAGACAGGGTCTGTGCAGGTTCAGGCACGTGTCTGTGGATTCAGGTATGTTTTAAAAAAAGCAAACAGGACCAAGCCCCCCTCTCCCCCCGACCACACAGAAATAGAATCTTCTATACAAAGGCGATGGCACCCCACTCCAGTACTCTTGCCTGGAAAATCCCATGGATGGAGGAGCCTGGTAGGCTGCAGTCCATGGGGTTGCAAAGAGTCGGATACGACTGAGCAACTTCACTTTCATTTTTCACTTTCATGCATTGGAGGAGGAAATGGCAACCCACTCCAGTGTTCTTACCTGGAGAATCCCAGGGACGGGGGAGCCTGGTGGGCTGCCTTCTATGGGTCGCACAGAGTTGGGCACAACTGAAGTGACTTAGCAGCAGCAGCATATGTATGCTTTAGCCACTGTTTTTCACTTCACTATTTGTCTTGAATGCCTGACCCTGCAGAGTGGTCTCCACACGTTGCTCTGCTCAGGGCGGCCCCTGTCTCTCAGAATGAGCCGGGGTCCTGCCTGGCTGGCTGTAGCCCCTTTCTGACGCATCTTGACGCCCCCCGCCCCGACCCTGGGTCATGCTCCGGCCAGCGCCCTTCCTCCCCTTGCGTCCTTGCACATTCTGCTGCTTTCCCCGGATTGTGGTCTGAGCCACTGAAGGAAGGCGCTGCCACTTCTTGAGCTGGAAGGCCCCGGAGGATAAGCTGGGGGCCAGGAGTTTGATTTGGGCCTTGCTCATGCTGATGTCCAAGGGGAGATGCCGCAAAGCCTTTGAAGACATGCATCTGGCTGCTGTGGGAGGGCTGGGAGCTGCGACGTGGAGGGAGTCGTGGCAGAGGCAGGCCCATGGTCCCAGTGGGCGGTGCCCCCAGAGACGAGGCTGCTGGATGGTGGCACCTCTGAGGGGCAGGGGCAGCCCTTGATGTCGGCTCCCGCCATAGTTAACGTAACGATTGCACACGTTGGTGAAGTGATTGCACACTTTGGTGAGTGAATAAGTGAGTACAAGTAGGTCTTCCACAAAACCCCAGCTGGTTTTAATTTCACACCTGAGTCGAAGCAAGTCTTGCTTTATGTGACCTCTGTGGAGGGTCCTAGGATACGGAGGTGCAGGCAGGGCCCCCAGAGTGGCCGGAGAGACCCCGGGCGGGGCCGTGTGAGGTGCTGGTGGGACCGGGGGTGGGGACGACAGCCGCAGCGGCTGCGCTCCAAGGCCGAGACGCAGGGAGCCGGAGTCGGTGGAGCGGGGGTGTTGGCCCAGATGGACCCGATTCAGATCCCACTGCTGGGCGCTCGCTGTCCGACCTCTGGCAACAGTAATAGTAACAAACAGCGTTTTAGACCCTAATGGGACCTACCCGTCTGCTCCTAAGCACTTCGCCTGCTTGGCATAGTCCTCACGATGACCCCGTAGGCAGGGAGTCTGTCCTCCTCTGTGATGGGTGAGAAGCCTAGCAAGGTTCAGTCTCTTTCCTCAGTCACTGTGCTAGTACCGGGCAGAGCCGGGCTTGGAAACTGGGCAGCTTGCCCCCCTGGATGTGCCCTGAGCTCCACAGCCCAGCTGCAGCCTCAGGTTCCCTGCCAGCCTCTGTTCCCTGACCTGCAAAGTGGGAGTCACCTCAGCGCGACCTGCAGATGGAGAGGCAGGGCTCAGGCGGGCGGGCTGGGCCTTCATTTCAGCCCAGGCATCAAACCAGGGCCCATCCTCTGGGCAGCTCATTGGCGGAGTTCAGCTCAGCGCCGGTTCTCCTGTAGACAGCAGCCGCCTTTCTGAAAGGCGCTGCCATTTCCAAAAGCCGTATAAAAACATCGAGGACCAGATTTTTATATGTGCTGGAAAGCTCCAGCATACTTGGTCTTCCGATATTGGAAGTACCACTCACAGAAGCCAAAGGAACAGGAGGGAAAGAAAAGCTGCTCCAGTCCCTTTCCTGAGCTCTGAGCGTTGAAAGACCGCGCCTGAGGACAGAGTTCACCATTGCCCTGGGAAAGCAAACCATGGCAAGGGTACTCCTGGAGCAGGGAAATCTCCAAAAACGCCACAGCAGAACCGTGGCCCTTCCCTCTTGTTGGGGATGAGTCCACAGCGCAGGGCGGGAGTTGGGGGGGGGGGCGGCCCCAGGTTTCGGGGGACCGGGCTGTGACGTTGTGTCCTGGCTCCAGGACCCGTACGCCGCCTTCTTTAAGATGGACACTGACAGGGACGGCATCCTCACCATGCACGACCTCCACCGCCTGCTGCAGCACCTGCTCTTCAACCTGAAGGACGAGGAGTTCGAGCGCCTCCTGGGCCTTCTCGGCCTGAGGCTCAGCATCACGTTAAACTTCCGGGAGTTCCGGAACCTGTGCGAGAAGAGGTCGTTCAGTGCGGGTGACGACGCGCCCCAGAGACTGCCCAGGTAAGAGGCCAGTGCGGGGCGGCGTCCATGCGGGCCCCACACGGTGCCGAGGGCCGGGGCTGGGGGCGGGGCGGCTGCCGTCCCCGATCTGTTCACTGTCTTTTCCTTAGTTCAAGAAAAGCCACTCTCAGGGTCACACGCTCAGTGTAGAAAGACTAGAAAATGCAGAGACAGGTGAGAAGATACACTTGATCTGGGCGCCCGTGAGCATCGTTGTTTTGGTTGTTGTTGTTGTTGTTTGTACTTCACTGTGCGTCATCCCAGTCTGGTTAATTTACACCTAAATACACACGCGTACTTGTACGTTCTCGTTGTTATGAACCCAGGGCCAGGTAGATACGGGTGTCACTTAGCCTTCCAAGACCTCTGGGAGCACTGCATGCAGAGGGCGGAGCTGGGTGCTTGTCAGGAGAACACGTGGACTTCCCCCAGGCCTGAGTCCTTACCCTGGGCAGTAAGCCTGGCACCACAGCACCTTGTGGTGATTGGTGGAAACCGAGTGTCCTTTCTCTTTCTTCCATGTGCATAAATCCACCCACGTACTTGTATATTTGTCTCTTTAAACCCTGGGGTCAGCGGTGCCAGCCGCTCTGGGAGATGCAAGGACCCCTTCCAGCCCTTTGTCAGGCAGGACTCCCCACCCCCCACCACTGTTCACCCCACGCCAGCCTCGCTCACAGTAGGAGAATCTGTGTGTCCAGCTGGGGCCGTGACTTGCTCGTCTCCTCGGCTTCGCTCAGTAAAGGCACCTGCTCCCTGAAGTAGTGACGGGCCTCCCATCTTACCTGGGCCTGCCACAGTCTCCTCCCCCACTGAGATCTGTTGACAGGCACGGATGAAGGAAACATTCAGCTGCTCCCTTACCAATTATTACAAGTACAATATCAATATTTTTTGAAATGTTACCCTCCGCTTTGCTAGCTCAGGGCTGCCCTTGATACTCAGAGATTCAGCCCAGTAGTGACACCATCCCTGGGCCCTTCTGCCCTTAAGGCACCTCCAGCCCCCAGGGGCTGCAGACAAGTGCCCACCCCCAGACAAGGGCATTCCCCAGGAGGGGGACCCCCTAGAAGCCCCTGTCACTGGGCCAGACTCTGCCACTTGTGCAGGCTGCAGAGGCCGCTGACCTTGCCCTTTAATTTTCTCTTCGGAACTTGCTGGGTTTATTTTGTCTCTACTTAAAAAGCTAGCAAGGAAGAAAACGACTGTAGTGTCAGAAATTTCTAAGTGAAGCAATCATGGAACACGTGAGTTGAACACCTGCTTCCAATTGCTCCAGTTGTGAGGAGCTTTAATATGAGACTTGATTGCTTAACATTCAAACAAAGCAAGAAAATATCCTTCAGAAAGAACTTTCTGGAGAATTTATGCAGAACGGATATGGAAAATTTCAACCACAAAGTGCAGTCTTCCCATCCACGTGATTCGGCTGTCTTAGTTGTGTTATTTGTTCATCCATCCCACGTTTATCAAGGGTCTGCTGTGAGCTGGGCAGCACCCCAGGACTCGGTGGTGCAAAGGTGGATGAGATGAACACTCTCCTTGAGGGACTTGGGGCTGAACTGGGACAAGTACAAAAACAGGATTGGGTCCCTGGCATCTTTTATACCTTTCGGAAAGATATTCAAGAATACAAGGATATCTGAAGTGCCCCAGGGAGGGGAGAGACCAAGCCTACTTGAGGTGAAGAGGAAAAGTATGACATTTCAGTTAGATCTTGAGATGTGAGGAGGAGTTTGTCCAGTGCGAGTTACCAGACTGTGGTTCAGAGCCGGGGGCAGCACTTGCAGACCCGCAGAGGAGGGAGTGCAGAGCCTACTCGGGGACCGGGCGGAGCATGCGGGCACAGAGTGGTATGCACAGTGGGCGAGGAGGCCTGAAGTTGCAGGAGGGCGGGGTGAGAAGGGGCTTGAGTGTCAGGCTTGGTCAGCAGGCCGGAGAGGATCCTCTGCCATGGTGTGTCAGAGGGCGTGTTGTGCCATGCAGACATCCTTCAGCAGCTGCAGAGTAGAGGGTGGATGCAGAGGCTGGATGCAGGAAGACCAGCTTGGGCCCCAAGGCTCTGGTGTAGTCCGAGCTCTGAGACCCAACCAAGGCACTGCTTTAGAAAGCCAAGCCTTCCCATGGCTGGAGCCCGAACCTGTGCCTCGTGAAGATGTATCTTTTCATACCCTACAACTCTTCAAGGAGGCATCGCTACCTGGGTTTGCAGATGAAGGAATTCGGGTCTTGAGGTGAGTTTCTGACTGGTCCAGAAGGACCCAGGTGATGGGCAGTGGACAGAGATTGGAACTCAGGGTGCCTGTGGGTTGGGGCCACCTCCTCTGTGTGGAGAGTTGGTCTCTTTCACCCCCGCAGTCTCTGTTCTCCACTAGCCAAACCTGGACGCCTCCCCTTTTTAGAAGCCATCCCGGCCGCTCACTTGGACCCCTCTGCGTTCTGGGCCTTCACCTTCCACCTGCATCATCAAATGCAATACTTTTGAAAACTTTGAAGGTTCATAACTTTGTTGAAGACAGGAAGACCATCTTGTTTGCTTCACAACTGCACAGCATTTTCATCTTTAGATGTGTAAATACCAGTTAGAGTGGTTAGTCCAATGACCTGATTCGTTTACATCATCTGTTCCCTTGTTTACAGCACACGGGCCTTGTCCGTTTATCTGCTGACAACCCACATCAAGTTCCTTTTGGTGTGTGTACATCATCAGAGACGAAAGAATGCTGTCAAGCGTCCTCTTAGCAAAATTAGACAGCCAGCGTCTTGTCACAAAATATTGTATGATCCAGTCCTTCCTGATGAATGACTGACTGAATGCAAACAGATTTCCTTGCTGTTCTTGGATGTGAATCACTCACTCATCAGGAGATTTGGCTTCTATGATCCAGTTCACCATCATCTTCTGGTTCATCTAATCATTGTGGAACATCTTACGATCTCAGTTTTCTCCCCTTCGCCATCTGGGCATGAAGTAAGAATTCTCAGTTCTCAACTGTGTTCAGTGAAAGCTAACATAACCCCAGGATGGGGTCCCTGGCGTCTTTTATACCTTTCGGAAAGATGCTGTTACACCTAGGGCAGTGCAATCGGAAAAGTGAGGGGTAATGTAACAGTGGTGATGCGTTTCAGTATGATATCATCCTGCTAGGAGACTCTGTGTTTGTTTGTTTTCCTGTTATTATTTAGTCTCCTTTTTCTTTTTAGCATAACTGGAAACAATGAATGAAAAACAATTGAATGTTTCCTAGAATAATGAAATAGAGCTAGTATCAGTAAATCAAGCTCACTAAGACCCCATGATCTGTCCTATTCTAAGAGGGTTCAGTGGACCCATGTGGTAATTGCAAGATAAAAGGAGCTTTATTTCATAAAGAAAATAAATGCCCTTTTTGTGTTTCTTTGGAAGATCTCTAAGAAAGAATAAAAGTCATGAATGCCACTTTCTATTTTCTGGATCATACAGATTTGCTATTTCTTCTTTAAATATTTGATGGAATTCACCTATGAAATAATTCAGTCCTGGAGTTTCCTTTTCAGAAGAATTTTAGCTGTAAATCTGATTACTTTAATAGTTACAGGATCCTTTAGGGTTTCTGTTCCTTCTTGACTGAGTTTTAATAATTTGTGTCTTAAAATATTGGTCCGTTTTGTTCAACCTGTTAAATTCATGAGAATAAAGTTGAGCACAGTATTTCCTTGCTGTTCTTTCAATAGCTGTGGGGTCTTTAGTGATATCCCTGTTTTCATTTTTTGATATTGGTAGTTGATGTCTTCTCTCCTTTTTCGTTGATCCATTTAGCTGAAGGTTTTATTAATTTTATTGATATTTTCAAAGAACAAGCTTTATGTTTCATTCATTTTTCTCTGTTGTTTTTCTGTTCAATTTCATTGATTTCTCTTCTTTAATACTTTCTCTTCCTTCTTGCTTTAAGTATGCAGTTGATCCTTGAACAACACAGGGGTCACAGGAGCTGATCCACCCCCACAGTCAAAAGTCTGTGCAGAGCTTTTGACTCCCACAAACTTAACTACTAATAGATGACTGCTGACTAGACAAGTCACAAATAACATAAAGTTAATTAACACACAGATTTTATATGTATTATATACTGTATTCTTACAGTATATAAAGCAAGCTAGAGAAAAGATAATATTGTTAAGAAAATCATGAGTGAGTGAGTGAGTGAAAGTCGCTCAGTGGTGTCCCACTCTTTATGACCCCATGGACTATACAGTCCCTGGATTTCTCCAGGCCAGAATACTGGAGTGGGTATCCTTTCCCTTCTCCAGGGGATCTTCCCAACCCAGGGATCAAACCCATGAGGGAGAGAAAATGCATTTACAGTTCAGTGTTGATCAACACTGAAAGTTCCCATTGTCCGTTACAAGATGAGTCGTCTGTCTGTCAGTACCCATGTCTGTGTTGTCTCCCATGATACAGAGCGCTGTGAGCGGCATACATGCTGGTGTACAACTCGACACCTCAAAGGTGGAAAGATAATGTGAAAAAGAAGTCCATATTTACGTAGAGGTAGGACAATTCGTGCACGGATAACAAAGAAGCAGCAATATGATTGCTTTAAGGCAGCTTAGTGTAAGTCATACAATTGCTACCTGGTAGCCTAGCAATGGCACCCCACTCCAGTCCTCTTGCCTGTAAAGTCTCACGGACGGAGGAGCCTGGTGGGCTGCAGTCCATGGAGTTGCTAAGAGTTGGACATGACTGAGCGGCTTCACTTTTACTTTTCACTTTCATGTATTGGAGAAGGAAATGGCAACCCACTCCAGTGTTCTTGCCTGGAGAATCCCAGGGACGGGGAAGCCTGGTGGGCTGCATAGTCCAGTCTATGGGGTCGCACAGAGTCGGACATGACTGAAGCAACTTAGCAGCAGCAGCAGCAGCAGCCTAGCCTACACAGTAGTGAATTAATCATTATAAAATCTATATGGCATACAGTGCCTGTGTGCATACATGCTCAGTCATGTCCAACTCTTTTGCCACCCCAGAGTCTTCAGCCCACCCAGCTCCTCTGCCCATGGAATTTTCCAGGCAAGAATACTGGAGTGGGTTGCCATTTCCTCCTCCAGGGGATCTTCCCAACCTGGGGATCAAATTCATGTCTCCTGTATCTCCTGCATTGGCAGGCGTATTCTTAACCACTGAGCCACCTGCAAAGCCATGGTATACAATATTACACTCATATTCAAAATGCAGTATTGGAATCATTGTTACTCTAAAAAAAAAAAAAAACAACCCTTACCTGTGATGATAGACAATTTCTCCAATATGAGAGAGAGAGGGGGCAAGAGAGGGAGAGACATACTACATGGTAATGTAATTCTTTGAAAGTAAAGTTATAAATCAGGAAGAAAATTAAGGCATTAATTTTATATTAAATATCATCTTATGTCTATGTAAGGATAGACTAGTGTCTACAAATATTTTATGCATTTATGACATACCTTTTTCTTCAATTTTTTCAATATTTCTAGGCTGTGTGGCTCATCTGTGAGTTTTTTCAAGTTGTCACAAATCCCCCCAAATTTTTCCAATGTATTAATTGAAAAGATTGGCATATAAGTTGACTTGTGCAGTCCAAACCTGTGTGGGGCAAAGGTCAACTGTAGTTTGTCCTGCATTTTTATTTTCTTAAGCTAATAACTCAGATTTTTATTTGAATTATTTCTTAATGCTGTCAGTTTTCTCATAGGTATTGATTGAGCTGCATTTCACAAATTTGGACAAGTTGTAGTTTTTATTTTCACTCAGTTCAAAATATTTTCTAATTTCCCTTTAGAGTGTTTATTGAAACCATGGATTATTTAGGAGGATGTTTTTTCTTCAAAATATTTCCATGGTTTCCAGCTGTTTATTATTGATTTCTAATCTAATTCTGTTAAGTTTAGATAGCATACTTTGTATGATTTTTATTATTTTAAATTTGTTAAGGTTCATTGTATAACCCTAGAAATGGTCTATCTTGGTGAATGTGCTGTGCTTAGTCACTCAGTCATGTCAGATTCTTTGCGACCCCTTAAGACTGTAGCCCTCCAGGCTCCTCTTCCATGGGGATTCTCCAGGCAAGAATACTGGAGTGGGTTGCCATGCCCTCCTCCAGGGTATCTTCCCAACCCAGGGATGGAACCCAGGTCCCCTGCATTGCAGGAAGACTCTTTATCCCATGTGTACTTGAAAATAATGTGTATTTGGCGGTTGCTGGGTGGAGTGTTCTGTAAATGTCAATTAGATCAAGTTAGTTATAAGTGTTCAGATTCTTGCTTAGTTTCTATTAGTTCTACCAGTTACCAAGAGGGGAGTGCTCATGTCTCCAATGATAATTTTGCATTTGTCTATTTCTCCTTCTGTTTTTAATCCATTTATGCTTTATGTATTTCAAAACTCTGAGAAAAATGTATGTTTATATTCACCATTTCTGCACCTCTTCTTTTATTTCTGAAGTTCCAATTTCCTCTCTGCTGCCATTTTCCTTCCCCTGAAGAATTTCCATTAGTCACTCAGTTGTGTCTGACTCTTTGTGAGCCCATGGACAGCAGCCCACCAGGCTCCTCCATCCATGAGATTCTCCAGGCAAGAATACTGGAGTGGGTTGCCATTTCCTTCTCCAATTAGCAAGTCTACTGGAGACAAATCTTAATTTTCCTTCATTGATAATATCTTTATTGTTCTTTCATTCCTAACAGTTTTTTTTCCTGAATATAAAATTATAAGTTGACAATTCTTCTGTTAAAGCATTTGAAAAATGTTGTTCCATTGTCTTTTGGCCCCTACAGTTTGTGAGGAAAAATCTACAGTCACTCAAATGGTCTTCCCTCCATGGTGGTTTAGTCACTAAGTCATGTCCAACTCTTTTGTGACCCCACGGATTGTAGCCCACCAGACTCCTCTGTCCATGGGATTTCCTAAGCAAGAGTACTGGAGTGGGTTGCCATTTCCTTCTCCAGGGGATCTTCCCGACCCAGGGATCAAACTCGAGTCTCCTGCATTGCAGGCAGATTCTTTATGGACTGAGCCACCAGGGAAGCCCTCTATAAATGTGTCGTTTTTCTTAAGTTGCTTTCAGGATTTTTTCTTTATCTTTAGTTATCAGTAGTTTTAGTATGTGGAGTGTTCTTGCCTGGAGAATCCCAGGGATGGAGGAGCCTGGAAGACTGCCGTCTATGGGGTCGCACAGAGGCGGACATGACTGAAGCGACTTAGCAGCAGCAGCAGTGCGAGGGCTTCCCGGGCGGCACTAGCGGCGAAGAAGCCGCCTGCCAACGCAGGGGACGTGAGAGACGCGGACGATCCCTGGGTTGGGAAGATCCCCTGGAGGAGGACGTGGTGTGTTTGAGCATGATTTTCTTTGAGTTTATCTTTTTTGAGGTTTGCTCAACTTCCTGAATCTGTAAATTTTTGTTTTTCCATCAAATTTGAGCAGGTTTCAGCTATTATTTCCCGAAATTTTAAACTTTTTTTGGCACCAGCCTTCGTCTGTTCTCCTTTCAGTACTCCGGTGACCTGGATGTTCGATCTTCTGCTTTTGTATCACAGGTCTCTGTATCTTAGTCCCTGGAGAGATTCTTTTCTTCCCCTCTGTTGATCAGACAGATTATTTCTAGTCATCTGTCTTCAAGTTCACTGACTCCATCAGTGCTGGCTCTGTCATCTTCACTGAGCCAGTCCAGTGACAATTTTATTTCAGTTGTATTTTTCAGTTCTAAACTTTCCACTTGGTTCTTTTGCCTTTTTTTTTTTTTTAACTGCTATTTCTTTGCTCTGAACTTATGTCTTTCCATTTATTTTAAGAATGTATACTCTTACCTCATGATTATAATAGCTGCTTTAAAATAGTGTATTTTCAACATCTAGGTTATCTTGGAGTTGGTGCTTGTTTGTCTTTTATCTTGAAAATTGTTGGCATTTTCCTGGTCCTTCGCATACCGAGTAATTTGGGACTGTATTGTGGATATCTTTAATGTTCTATTGTGACACTCTGTTCCTGTTAAAATCCTTGGTGGTGTGTTGGTTGATTGATTTTCAAAGCAGGCGATCAGTCCAGCTAGTTTCAGAGTGCATGTGCTGACCTGCCCTCTGTGGTTTCAACGTCAGTTTATTTTTCAGGGCCGTTGCAGCTCTATCAGGGCAGCCCATGAAGGCAGTTCCCAGGAGCCAGTCCTCACTACACTGAGTTTCTCAACGCTTTCACTGGGCTGCTTTGGGTCAGTCTCACATGTGCACACACTGGAGCGTGTGCACACGTCAGAGCGTGTGCACCTGGAACTCCATGCATCTGAGCTTCCCTTTCTCTAGCTCTCTCCTCTCTGTGATTTCTTCCCACCCTCCCCAGCAGTCAGAAACCTGCTTTTTTGGTCTTGTGGTTGGAAAATCTTAGGTTTTAGTCTCTCTGTGCTGTTGAGTGCTTCTCATGACTGGGTCCACCTCCAGGACAACATAGTGAAAGAGAAAAGGAGAAGGATAATAATGTGGATTTCTCCAATCCTCCTTGAACACAGGGACCCCTTTCACCTTCCCCTTTGGTTTGAGAGAAGAATTTCAATTTGGGGTACCTCCTTGGCCAGTACCATTGCTTGGCATAGAAGTGCGGTTTTGTAACTGGGCTTGCTTCCCTTATGTCTCAGCCGGTAAAGAATCCGCCAGCAATGAGGGAGACCTGGGTTCAATCCCTGGGTCGGGAACATCCCCTGGAGAAGGCAAAGGCTCCCCATTCCAGTATTCTGGCCTGGAGAATTCCATGGACTGGATAGTCCATGGGATTGCAAAGAGTCAGACACAACTGAACGACTTCCACTTTCTCTTGCCTCAGATCAGGAATGGAACAGTAAGAAGTGACAAGAAGGGAGAGGATTCCCTCATGTCCTTTGTACTTCAGGGGCTTGCCTTCCTAATTCTTTGGTCAGAAAAACAGGCTCTCTTTTGAGGCTTTTTCTGTCCACATCCAATGCACAACTCCACAATTAGAACTGTCTTTAAGCAGCCCTTAAACTGGAAATAGGAGGGAAAAAGCTGTGAAACTCACCACCGCATAAGTCGGTCTTCAAGTTTTGATCCCGCCAGCCACCAGTATCCTATTACTTACTTTTGGGTGTCCTCAGAGAGTTACTTTTTGTATTCTGTCCAGAGCTGTAATCAGTGGGAGAGAGAGAGTGAAGTAGACGTGCCTGCTCTATTCTCCCTGGGACATCTCAGGACTCTGGCCCTGCCTGGAATGTTGTTCCCCAGGATTGCACAGCACCTTCTCATCACTCAGGCCTTGGGGAGCTGCTGTCTGGCCTTCTTGGCTAAAGTGCCCCCGACCCCACGCTAGTCCCTCATTCTCAGTCACATTCAGTATCTGAAGTTACCTGATTGACTTATTTTTCCAAGTGTTTGCTATACGTTCCCGCCATCAGAGCGTGAGCTCCTTGTGGACGTGGGTTCTGTATGCCGTGCTCGTCACTGTGTTTGTAGGACCCAGGGCAGCAGATGGGAAGAGTTCGTGACTGGTGGACTGGTTGATAGGAAGGCTAGATCTGCCTGTCAAGATCTAAAAGGGCAGGCCATAGGAGAGGAAAAGGCCATGGAAAAACCTTCCAGTCTCTCCAGAGGAGACAAGGATATAAAATGGAACAGAGAAGAAATGAATGGGAAATCAGTCAGAGTCCCTGGTTTGAGCATGAGTCACTAAGAAAAATAACCAAGCCTCATAGCCCAATAAAGAAATCAGGGTGTTTTGGATGTGTGTTTAGACAGTGGGATCATTTTGGTAGTGAGTTGACTTTGCAGAGACAGAACAGGCCTCTCAGGACCTCCATCCTTTTTGGGGTAAGTCCAGGTGAGCCCACTGGGGTCGGGTGAAGTCTAACGGTGAGGGCAGGGGACTGTGTGTCATTAGGACCTACAATCCTGTAAGCAATAGTTGTGAAAACGCAACGTAATCCACCTAACCTTCCAAAACCTTAGTGGTAAAGTAGCATTGCAAGATCAAATGACTTAATCCTAAAGGAAATCAACCCTGAATATTCATTGGAAGAACCGATGCTGAAGCTCCAATACTTTGGCCACCTGATGTGAAGAGCAGACTCATTGGAAAAGACCCTGAACGCTGGGAAGGTTTGAAGGCAGGAGGAGAAGGGGGCGGAAGAGAATGAGATGTTTAGATAGTATCACTGACTCAATGGACCTGAGTTTGAACAAACTCTGGGAGATACTGGAGAACAGAGGAGCCTGGTGTGCTGCAGTCAACGGGGTCGCAAAGGGCCAGTGACTGAACAACAACAAAAGCAAATTAGCAGTAGAGGACTAGACTGGCTGATCTCTGGATCCCTTTCCAGCCTTGAAATTCCATGATTCTGTGAAGTCCGGTAGGCAGTTGGAGAGAGATGGAACAGGGAAGCAGGTGAGGTTGCCGTGCCAGTGACACAGAGGCGTGGACGAACAGCAGCAGGTGGTGGCCGGGGGCAGGAACAGGGATGGCTTCTCAGACGGTAGATGAGCTTTGAGGGGAAGGCGGGAGGAGGCACAGGGGGCAGGTGGAGAGGGAGACACACTCGCTGAGGGCACGTGTTCGCCAGGTGGTGGGTGTTCCAGTGCACGCTGTGATTTAAAGAGCAGTGCCATGAAGGGGATGAGAGTGGGAGAGACAGTCAACAGTGCCACGTGTTAGTACCAGGACTCCCGGGCTTGGCGATGTAGAAGCCACAGTTCACCTGTGTACCCCACAAGCTGGCAGCTGCCAGAAGAGGAATGAAAGTGGGCCCAGCCTCACGTGGTGGTCCTCAGCAGGAGGAGGGAGAAGACTCCACCCAGCTGCTGCCAGTCCTCTGCACCTGCCCCCTGAACGGGGGCAAGAACTCTTGTCTGCCAATCCACAGGGGGTCAAAGTCTATGTAATTCACCAAAGAAGCGCCGCTCTGAATAAGACCCTTTCCAAGTGACACAGAGATCAACAGCCCAGTGTGGGCTTCTGGGGTGACGAGGGCCACCGTGGTCTCAGTGACCAGTAGGTACAGAGTGCTGTCATCAGGGAACCTGGGAGCGGTCCTGGACAGCTGAGACTAGCAGCAGAGTTTCTCAGGATTTAGAGGAGAAGCCTCGTAAAGAGCAAATGGTCACTGCTTAATTTGTTGGCTCCAGTGCTGTACCCTGCTGTCTGCGTTTTGTTTTTTTTTTAATTGTGATTAGTTATATTTTTATATTTTGGTCACAAGGGAGGGCTTCCCTTGTAGCTCAGTCAGTAAAGAATCTGCCTGCAATGCAGGAGACCTGGGTTCGATTCCTGGGTCAGGAAAATCCCCTGGAGAAAGAAATGGCAACCCACTCCACTGTTATTGCCTGGAGAATCCCATGGACAGAGGAGCCTGGAGGGTTCCCAGTCCATGGGGTCGCAAGAATCAGACACGACTTAGCGACTAAACCATTACTTACCATTCTTTGGCTGCACTGGGTCTCCACTGCTGCGTGCGGGCTTTCTCTGGTTGCGGCGAGCGGGTGGCCCCTCTCTAGCTGTGGTGTGCAGGCTTCTCACCGGGGTGGCTCCTCTCGTTGCGGAGCACGGGCCCCAGGCACACGGGCTTCGGTAGCTGCAGCACACGGGCTCAGTGGTTGTGGCTTGTGCACTTAGTTGCCAGGAAGATGTGGACTCTTCTTGGACCAGGGGTTGAACCCATGACTCCCTTTATTGGCGGGCAGATTCTCAGCCATTGGGCCACCAGGGAAGTCTTCTGCTGTCTGCTCTAAATGTAGGATGGGACCGGGATGTCTCAGGAGAACTTTCTCTGGAGATGGCAGCCACAGGCCTCACTCACCCCAACCTTGCACTGGGCTGGACACTCCAGCGGTGCTGGCAGAACTGAGCTCGTTGAAGTGAGATACAAATTGCCGAGGTCCAGCCCCGGCTGATCCAGGATATTTGAAGGGGAGATGGCATCGGCGAGTTCACTGGATACAATAGCTTTATTTAAATATTCATCAAAGATATAAAGAGTAATAGAATGAGGATAGCTCAGTAGGAAAATTCAGCGGAGAAAAGAGGCTGAGTAGCTTGGTTTATGCGGAAAATCAATATAACCTGTGACATCAGGTTAGCTCTGACCACGGAGGCCGCAGGCGCCCTCTCGAATAGCGGAAGGTGCCCTACCTTAGGCACCTTCTCGAGTCGGTCTTAGAAGCCCAGGCAAATAAATGGTCGCAGAGGACCTCCATGCTCCAGATGGAGACTCAGCCGGAATGTGAAAAGAAAGAATGACATGGGGAGACCAAGCTTTGGTGAGCAAGGCCCGTAGCTTTATTTTCAAAAGGGGCTTTTATACCCTAAATTGCACATAGAGGATAATAGGGGATGTGAAATCATACAAAGTCAGCAGTCTTTGATCCTTATTGAAACCAGGGTTTCTTTTCTGCAAACTTATCTTATATAAATGGTTTAGGTGATTTCCATCATCTTCTGGCCAGAAGGCCTATTAACATTTTATGACTCTTGACAAAGGTTTGTCAACCATAAGACTTATTTTCTCTAAGAGTAATTATTTTAAGGTTTGGCGCCATCCTCCGAAGGTGTTAGATAAAGTTGCATTCCTATAGGGCAGAGGTGCAGTGGGTTTACAACAAAGGAAAGAATTTATTACCTTAAGGGTCTAAAGTTGCTAACACCAAGGCCACTACTTATATTTTCTACATACCAAGTATATTAATTAATACACATTCAAGGATACAATACAGGGGATGTGGAAACTTTGCAGCAAGCATTAGCTCATCAATGAAATCCTTTACTAGTTTTATTCTGACAGTTTCTAACTCTCTGAGAGGCTCTAAGCTATTTGAATATCTTAAGCTTCCCGTGCCTCTAGAGGCTGGGAGACTGTAAACAATTGTATGCATAGCTGTAGGAGTCCGGGTAAACTTGTCAGGTGAGTTAGAGAGCTATCTGAGGGGTTTGGATTTAAACACTCCTAATGCCCAGGAACTTTATTAACTGGAGCTGTAAGTTAACTCTTTATCAGAGAGAGCGATATGGTGGTGGGGGACAGCCCCCAGTAAAGTCAGAGGTGAGAGCACAAAGCAGTAAAGTAGGCAGACTCTGGTTTTTGGGGGTAGATGCTCAAGAATATCCAGGGGGACTCCTGAGGCTCGATCCCGCCTTTGCGTATCTCGAGCCTCCTTCCTCATGACCTTTGCCACGGGTGGAGGTCCTCACTCCGGCTCCCGGCAGCAAATGTTAAGCGAAAAGAAGATCCTCCATGCATAAAACCATGGTGGCCCTCTCACCTCTGTGAACTGAGCCGCCTAATGGGTCCTTTCCTCTGAGGACTGACGTCAGAGGAGCTGCCAAAGCTGTGGCTTCAGCTGGAATGAAAATGATGAGAAAGGCTTGCCTCCAGCCTGGGAGGACCCTGAGCTGAGGGGCCAGGATTTCCGGAACTGGCTGTGTGATTTCGGCAGGCTGTTTCACCTCTCCAAAGCCCAGCGTCCCCCTTTGCAAAGTGGAGTGACGATGCCAACATTTCTGGGAAATCCGTGTGCCAAGTGACCGGCAGCTGCAGCCCGACTGGAGCTCGTGGGGGTCATGGTTACCCTAGAAACCACGTCCGCCCCACCCGGCGTCATATACAGAGCCGCAGAGAGGCACGGATCACATAAACCTTTGCTGCATTTTTTTCTTTAGATTTCTTTCCTCACAAGCATCTCACCTGCTGGAACATGAATTATACTTCTCTCAAAGGGTGACCTGGGGGACTTCCCTGGTTAAGACTCCATGCTTCCAGTGCAGGGGGCATGGTTTCCATTCCTGGATCAGGAAGATTCCCTAGAGAAGTAAATGGCAACCCACTCCAGTATTCTTGCCTGGGAAATCCCATGGACAGAGGAGCCTGGCGGGCTACAATCCATGGGGTCACAAAGAGTCAGACAGGATTTAGCAACTCAACGACAACAGGGGGCTAAGATCCTGCGTATTGCACGAGACGACCAAAAAATGAAAAAGTAAAGGGCAACGTGGGGCTTTTTTGCTGTCCTCTTCCTGGTTTTCTGGGCTCCTTTGGGGAGAAATTCCTGTGAAGGTCCCTGTAGGGGCTTGCTCACTCACCCTCAGGCAAGAAACCCCGATCACCCACATGCCCATGAGTGAACAAGGATCCAAGCAGGGCAACCCCAGAGATAGAAGTGGCAAAAGGTTTTATAGGATCTGCTCCCCAGATTTGTTGTAGTGAGTGGAAGAGTCCAGGGCACCCCAAATTCCTTCAGCCACAGTCTTCACTGCACTTCTTATGCCTAACCACAGTCTTTTTTGAAAGTGTCTTCGGCGCCCGCCTTTCTGTGAGTAAATAGAATTTTGATCATTATGTATTCCACAGACTCAACCTTTGAGCATGAGCTGAGACCGAATCTGTAGGTCATGTTCCCCTAGGGTTCTCAGACTGTTTGCTTTGGTCCGAGTTATCACACCCACTTGTACATTCAGAAATAAAAGTTTTTGGTTTTTCATCCAAAGACAGTGTTGTGCTGTGTTTTCTTATCCCTCTGGGAATAAACGAACCCTTTTTGTTTTGTGAACCGCTGGAAAATTTGAACAGCATTTATCTGGAAATAAGCAAGGACTCCTAACTAAATTTAAAATTTCCCTAACTAGGGAAGTAAGACTGTATTTTAAGAATTAAGTTAGACCAGATGTGGAATAGCGGACTTTTATAGTACCTTTGTCACGAATGGGAGTAGGGGAACCCCTTGGGAGATTAATGAGTCTTTTAAATTGAAACAGAATTATTTATTTTTTTTTTCTTTTAAGACCAAAACAGAAGGTTGCAGATTCAGAACTAGCTTGTGAACAGGCGCATCAGTACCTTGTCACCAAAGCAAAAACCAGATGGTCAGACTTGTCTAAGGTGAGAAAGCAATTGTTTCCTTAAAAGGGAAGGGCAGCTATTTCAGTGTTCCAAGGTCATTGGGATGATGGAGCTGTTTTGATCCAGTCACTGAGATGGGAAAGCAACTTTTTATACCAATGTAGTGCCTCCTTTGATTCTTAAAATACTTTTTCAAAATAAATTCTCACATTCAAGGTCAATTTTGTCTTTAGAAAAAAAAAAGTGATTTTAGGAGTTACATGGACTGAAATTCCTGGCTTTATCTCAGGTTTGATATGAATTAAAAATTTTTATGAAGCAATGTAAGATGCTATCATATTTCTTTTTACACAGTTATAAAGTGTTAGTCATTCAGTTTTGTCTGACTCTTTGTGACCCCATGGAGTGTAGCCCGCCAGGCTCCTCTGTCCATGGAATTCTCCAGGCAAGAATACTGGAGTGGGTAACCATCCTCTTCTCTAGGAGATCTTCCCAACCCAGGGATTAAACCCGGGTCTCCTGCATTGCAGGTGGATTCTTTACTGTCTGAGCCACCAGGGAAGCCCCCACAGTTATAAACATGCATTTTAAAGAGATATTTCTTCCTTTCCTGCCAAAATTATGAAAAGCACGTTTTCAAGGTGTGCAGTGATGTAAATTGTGATTAGAGTGTCAAGATGGACACACACTCTAACAATGGCAGCTATACCTGCAAGACAGTAGGTCTGAAATGCAAGCCCAGGTCGTCCTGAAGCCTAGACTCTGATGTCACTATTTCTCAATGCAACAAGGACCCAGTAATTTCACTTTTAAAAGTATTTGTAAACTGCATTATAGGAATACTTTCACACTATTCTGAAGAACATCTCCACTTTATTTCACTTGGTCATTTTCTCTCTGTGTTCTCTCTTGGCCTGTGTCCAGTGTGAAGGCCTGCTTTTAGGCACCCAGACCGCCTCTTCCTTGGTCCCCATCCTCATAGCATGGACTCTGCCAGCCCGGGCTAGCAAATCACATGGACTGAGGCTGGACCAGCCTTAGAGGACTCCCCTGGGCCGAGGAGCACAGGGCGTGATCTGGGCTGCACATGGTGGGCACACAGAGCCCATACTCCACAGGGAGAGGGCAGAGCTAACACCATCAGCCACGTGCCCGCCCCATTCCTGCTTCTCTCCCACCTTCAAACTCCCTCAGGCTGGACCAACTCAGGAAAGCAGCCCCTTCTCCCCAGCCTGCCTCTCCTCTTGGCTGCTCTGCCCTCCTTCCCTTATGGAAGCAGCCACCTCTCTGGTCCACTCTCTGCGCTGCTGCCTGTGGGGCCAGGGACTCCCGAGGGCCACCTCCAGGGCCCTTCACCACTTCTTCCAGCCCCGCCTTGACATCATACAGACTGAGTGCCCGGGGGGTGTGCCTGCTCCCTCCTGGCGGAACTCACGGACCAGGGGAAGGGACAGTCAAGGAGCACAGGCAGGTTATTAACAAGGCAGGCGGACGCTGAAAGGAGCAGGCTGCTGGGAGCAGCTGGAGGCTGGGGAGGTCTTTTCTTCCGCCTTGTTCAGTCCACCCTCCCTGAAACGCCTCCACCTCGGTTCCCTGACACCCTGCAGGTCCCCCTGACTCCTGGCCCAGCCTCCCAGCTGGTGGACCTCCTCCCTGTCCTGGCCCTCTCGCTCCACCTTGGTTCCATGGCCTCTCTTAGCTGCCTTCATCGTCGATGCTGGGCAGAGCCCCAAACTACGTGCAGAAGAGCTGTGGGGACCCCAGAGCTCTGGGCTGCTGAACCAGCAGCCCCAGTGTCCCCCCATGGAAACCTCTTCCATCTCTCCTAGAACTGAGCCTGGTGGGAGTGGGGCAGGGAGGGGACACGGAGGATTACGGAGGAAGAAGGATTTCAGGGGCCTGGAAGGGGGTGGGGTGGGGGGAGGAGGCGCTTTCTACAGAACCAAGCTCTGGGGCCCTCACTGGCCCCGCAGGACTCAATGGCCCGGCACATGCGGACCGCCCTGTCCCTCTCTCGGTTTATATTGAGTGCCACACTGAAGGGATTAGTTCTGAAATCTAAACCAGCAGAAAGTAAAGCCCAGAAACAAGATCTGCCGTATTTCCGCCTGACCGCCTGGTAATGGCATGGCGGGTTCTCACGGGCGCTCACATCCGCACTCTTCACCAGGCCCCGCACTCTGCCGCCGGGCCCCAGCATTTAGAGATGGTGAAGGTGTCTCCCTTCTGCTGCGTTTCTGTTGGGAATTCACAAAACAGCACCTGCTAATATCCCAAGGGGTGTATTCTCCAGTAAAACTGCCCTTGAACAAGGGTTCAGGGTTTAGTCATCGTGTGACCTTCATATATAGGGTCATGTGCCCGCCAGGCTCCTCTGTCCATGGGATTCTCCAGGTGGAATACTGGAGTGGACTGCTATGCCCTCCTCCAGGGGACCTCCCCAACCCAGGGATCATACCCGAGTCTCTTACGTCTCTCCTGCATTGGCAGGCGGGTTCTTTACCACCAGCGCCACCTGGGGAGCCACATAAAGTCATGGGGCTCCCCATTCCTGCCATGCACCAGTGGGGGCACGTCCCGCTGGATCCTCAGAAACACAGAGGCGTTGTCTCCTCTGGGGACAGCTTAGTATGCTCATGTCTATTGAAGTATTTTTGGAAAATAAGGTCGTTGGTTTCTTCAGCAAATATTATTATGAGCTGACTATGTTCTGTTAGTGAAGTCGCTCAGTCGTGTCCAACTCTTTGCAACCCCAATGGTCTGTATCCCCCCCAGGGTCCTCTGTCCATGGGATTTTCCAGGCAAGAGTACTGGAGTGGGGTGCCATTTCCTTCTCCAGGGGATCTTCCCAACCCAGATATCGAACCCAGGTCTCCCACATTGTAGACAGACACTTTACCATCTGAGCCACCAGGAAAGTCCTTGTTGCAAGGTACTAAAGATACAATGACCAAAAATAAGATAAAATAAAGACATGTCTGTGCCCCCAGAGACTTGTGGCATAAACACCAACAAAAACTCTAAAGAATGGTACGGATCACAATGGCAATGGTGCACATACAACGGGGTGCCCAAGAAGAGGTCAGTAGTAGAAAGATGAGCAGGTGTTGGACAGGCGTGCGGGGGAGGTGAGAATGCCAAGCCTGAAGCTGAACCGAGGCAGGGGTTCTGCGGGGCTGACCGGCGCGGTGGGGACTGCACGGATGGGGCAGACCTCGGGGCAGACCGGGTGGTTTTCAGTGTGAGGCAGTGGATGGATCACAACCGGCTGCACATACTGTTGCTTTTTAAAAAAATCATGGCAGAGGCTTCCCTGGTGGCTCAGTGGTAAAGAACGTGCCTGCCGACGCAGCAGACGTGGGTTTCATCCCCGATCCAGGAAGGTCCCACCTGCCATGAGGCAGCTAAGCCCGTGAACCGCAGCTGCCGAGCCTGTGCTCCAGAGTCCGGGAACCGCAGCTGGGAGTGCACGTTCACAACTGCGCCAGGCCCTCGTGCCCTGGAGCCCTCACACGGCAACTAGACTGCAGCCCCTGCGCTCAGCAGCTGGAGAAGAGCCTGCGCAGCGGCAAGGACCCATCACAAAATAAATGCGCATATGAATAACATTTATATATTTTGGGATTTCAGTGGTGTGTGCCAGGAGTAAATAAAGTTATTCTCTTTTAATTGTGGTAAAATAGACATAACATAGTTCTGACTGCAGGGCCCCAGGAAGGGCTGGCCCGCTGGAGTGGGCTTCTCGGGGGGGTGGTTGTGGGCCTGGAGCCAGTGTCAGCCCGCTAGTAGGCAGGTCTACTTCCCCACAGCTGGGAACTTAGGTTCCCTGACCAGGGATCGAACCCCGGGCCCCCGCAGTGGAACCGCTGAATCCTAACCACTGGACTACCAGGGAAGTCCAGTAATGCATCTCAATTAGCCAGTAGGCAGCTCCCTCCTCCCTGTTCTCTTATTCGAGTTTTTTAATCAGTTTGTCAAATTCTACAAAGGAAAAAAAAAAAAAACGATTGGGATGTTTGGCAAGAAATGACATCTTTACTACATGGGGCCTTCCAATTAATGAACACAGTGTAGTTCCATTTATTTTGATCTTTTAAAATGTTTTTCAAAACAGTTTTAGACTTTCCTGTGTAAAAACCGTACAATCATTTATAAGATTTGTTCCTCAGACTTTCTATTTTTGGTGCTGTTGTAAATGAAATGTTTTTAAAGTTCATTTTCCACGCCTGATATATTAAAATGTGAATGATTTTGCCTATTGATATAGAATCCCGGGGCTTCCCTGGTGGCTCAGATGGTAAAGAATCCACCTGCAATGTGGGAGACCTGGGTTCGATCCCTGGGTTGGGAAGATCCCCTGGAGAAGGGAACAGCTACCCATTCCAGTGTTCTGGCCTGGAGAACTCCATGGACAGAGGA
The DNA here is from genome assembly GCF_029407905.1 of Bubalus kerabau. Classification (NCBI taxonomy): domain Eukaryota; kingdom Metazoa; phylum Chordata; class Mammalia; order Artiodactyla; family Bovidae; genus Bubalus; species Bubalus kerabau. Next base: position 5,685,317 of record NC_073624.1, read on the forward strand.
GCCTGGCGGGCTGCAGTCATTTGGGTTGCAGAGAGTCAGACACGACTGAGCAACTTTCACTTTCACTTTTCATAGAATCCAGATTTATTGCCACTGTATCTTATTATAACACTTTATCCGTGAATTCTTCGTATACCCTATATACAGCCATGTCATTTGTGAATAATGACAATTACATTTCTTCCTGCCCTGTTGTTATGCCTTTTACCAGTTTTAACTTGCTTAACTACACTGACTCGCACCTCCAGTACAAGGCTAAATACAGAGCAACAGAGATATTCTTGTCTGATTCTTAGTCGTCCAGAAAACGTTTCATGGTTTCGCCATGAAGTATGATGCTTGCAGAGGACTTGGGAAGTGAACCCATTGTGTCTTCCACGCAGTGTGTTGGAAGGAGGAGGAATGAACTATTGTTTAGAAACAGTTTAAGACAATGTTCAACACCCTGTGTTACCTGCTCTCCTAGTCTGTGGCCCTTTAAATGCCTGACACATCCCCAGAGACCTTTTGCACCCCTTGGGGTGTTAAAATGGTACCATGTCGCCTCATCGTAACAACTATGGAGTCTCATGTCCCTTGTTTCCCCTCTGACGCTGGGGGCCAAGTTCTCTGAAAAGTGGAGACGATAACCTCGAGCAGTGGGGCCACACCTCACCTCCCGGGCTCTGGTTGGCCCTTAATGCTAACAGTGTTTGAACCCAAATTGTTGCTCAGGAAAAAAAACCCCAGCCACACGCTCAAGACCACTCATTACCAGGAAACAAGCCCGTTCTAGGATGTAACACTGGACGTTTTGCTCCGTTGTCTTATTGAACAGAGTGAGGACTTTATTTGGAACATATGCAAAGGAGTAATTAGGGACTTCCCTGGTTGTCCAGGGGTTAAGATTCACCTTCCAACGCAGGGGGCATGGGTTCCATTCGTGGTGAGGAGGCTAAGATTCCACCTGCCTTGTGGCCAAAAAACCAAAACATAAAACAGAAACAATATTGTAACAAATTCAATAAAAGACTTTAAAAATGGTCCCCATCCAAAAAAAAAAAAAAAATCTTAAAAAAAAAAGTCAACAGGAGGCGACGTGCGTAAGGGGAAGTCTTAGACTGTCCCAGATACTCTCTGAGCGCATTTTACATGTTACTAAATGCTGTCTTTTAATATTGTAGAATTTTATAGAAACCAACAGCGAGGGCAACGGTATCCTTCGACGACGGGACATGAAGAACGCGCTGTATGGCTTTGACATCCCCCTCACGCCGAGAGAGTTTGAAAAGCTCTGGATGAGGTGAGTGGCATCTGAAGACTGTCTCTTCCTTCCTGACTGCCAAATTCAGCACCGGGCTTTCATCACAACTCGGGGGTCAGGCAGGGCCAGGAATATTTTCCTGTGGTTGTATCTGCCCTGTTCAACCCTGAAAGCAGCCTTGGCCAACAGGCCGGCCTTTCAGAGCACAGGAACCAGGTCAACACTTGTCACCAACATTGGACATGAGGGTTTTGAGTTTCTCAGGAACCACGCATTCGAGTGCATCCTTTCACTGTTTCTGAGAATGAAGTCACTCCCCAAAGACTTCTCTCTAACACAGCTAGCTCTGCGGACAGATCTGCAGTGGGTTAAGGGGAACGCAGTCTCTCCATTGCCTGGAGACGGAAATCGATGCTACACAAGTGTTTTTTAGGTTAGTAATTTGTTGGAAGAAAATAACCAAACTTTTGGCAACTTGGAATAGTTTCCTGAGGGTGTCTTAAACTGAAACCAGGAGCTAGTATTGGCTACATTTTTCAAAATGTACTTTAAGCTATTTCTGAACCAGGCCCCCCATCACAACGTTCCCTGGGTAGGTGTCTAAATTTCGAGGTGCACTCACCACGCGGTCCATTTCTGAGTTCCAGATCCATCTCTGAATTGCTTCCTCCTTCATTATGTGTTAGTCGCCGCTGGCATCCCCCAGGGTCGTACCCCAATATTGCAGGTCCTCTCGGGGGCCAGCTCAATGGAGCAGTTCATGCAGTTTTTTTTTTTTTCAGCATTTCATCTGTTTAAAGTGGAAAGCTATAATGTTGGCCGAGTTTAGAATTAGGTGGGCTGTTTTGTGTCTAATTTAGAAAAGCATCGTGAAGTTCTTACAAAACCCTTATTCTTCTTCTAGATCAGTTCCAATCCAGGGTAAGTTTGGTCTCCTTGCCCGTTTTCCCTTTTAACAGACTGAGTGAGTGGGTCCACCTGAGGACTCAAAGGACGGGGTCGCAGCGGGCAGGCGCATGGAGCTCTCACCACATAGACATTTGGGATGATGCGGCATGACTGTGTCATTCTGACATTTAGGGAGCTGTTGGCGAGCACGAACATCCCCCCTACAACACCGGGGTGAGCGTCGCCTGTTATAAGTGCCAGAGGACGGACAGGTCCAGCAGACAGGGAGCTGAAGCGGGGTGCTGTGGGCGTGGAGGAGTGATGCTGAAATGGTTCCTAGGGTCTAGATGGGGCAGGTGGATGGGCGAGGGGCTCTCCAAGCGGTCCCTGGGCTCCAGGCTGAGGAGGGAAAGGCAAGGCTGATCACCCGGCGCTGTCCTCGCTTCCGGGCAATGCTAATGGGACGTCTGGGACAACATAGGCTGAGTGGCTGCGATGTGGGTCAAGTCTCGCTTCAGGAAGATGAGTCAGGAGCCCGTTCAGAGGAGAGATTGATGGGGGGTGTGGGGCATAAGGGGACGGCTGTCTCCATCAGGGAGGAGTGGGATGAGCCCCCAGGCTGGGTGCCAGCCTTAGGGATGAGGGGTATGAGAGTCAGGTGTCCCTGGGGGTTCCCTGTGGAAGGAGGGCACGCCTAGCCCTCTTCCTGATGGGAGACAGAGCAGGCTTCCCTGTTCGTGGGAGGGAGACTCTCACCATTACTTTTCGCTAAAGTTTATTTATCCGTGTATCACCACTATTCTATAAATACACAATGTCTACCCTGTGCTGCAAACTGAGATGAGGACTTCGTCTACCTTTGTGTAGCCGACTGTTCGCTGTGGATGGTGAGTGGCTGAGACCTCTGCAGCCACATGGTCATGACCCCTGCCTCCACCCCTTCACAGAGGTGTGGCCCCTGTCAAGTTACTTAACCTCTGTGCCTTGCTGTGTTCTGCTAAGTTAACTCCACTGCTCAGGGTCAGGGTCAGGGTCAGCTGCAATAACAAACAAGGCCGACATCCCAGGGGCTTGCCCTGGTAAGGATGTCACAATTTAATGTGGGTGGTGGGGAGCTCTGCCCACAATCATTTGGGGACCAGGAGCCCGCCCCCCATCCCCTGATCTTACGTGTCTGCCAGCAGAGAAGGGGAACGAGCACAGAGGACCGTCTGGTCAGCTTTGTAAGGTCCAAGCCTGGAAACGTGACTGTCACTTTGCCCAAACTCTGGACCAGAATCCCTGCATGTGGCTGCACCCCGGCCAGGGAGGCTGGGAGAAACAGTCTGGATGTGTGCCTAGGGAAAGAGGAGCAAAGTTGGGGAGTCCACGATGGTGTCTCCACATGCAGAGTCACCTCCAGGGTAGGTGGGAAGAGGGGCGATGGAGACAGAGGGGGCCCCAGGAGCGTGTCCACAGTGTCCCGGCAGGACCTCAGAAGCTGCCCTCATATTTACAGCCGAGCGGGGCCTAAGGGAGAGACTGATTACAGAGATGTCAGATGGACCAGAAGTCTGAAAGGGACTGTGGAATTACATAGAGGCCAGGAGGCTGCTGTCCGCCTCCCAGGGCTGGAAGAGCAAGGAGGGGTTACCCAGAGACAAGGGATTGCTCCCCACCAGGGACTGGAGGGCAAAGGGAGACAGGGTATTTCTTGGAGACCAGGAAGTGGCCTCCACCCCTGATGCCTCTCGGAACCTGCTGGAATCTCATTCGCTGGGCTGACCAGGAGCCCCTGGGAACAGCCCGGCCCTGCCCTCTCCTCACCTCCAATGGACACAGCTCCCCTGGAGCCGCGGGGGTAGCTGGGAAGACAGGCAGGACAAACGTGGGGTTGAGAGCCACCAGGTGAATGTCCAGCCAAGTGGCAAAGGGGGTGTCACATCCCATGACTGCGGGGTCATCTGGGGGGACCCACACATCAGCTGAACCACATCGTGAAGGGAAGGACAAGGTGGGGACTCTGTCCTGAAGGCCAAGTGTTTAGTAGGGACAGATTGAGGCAGGTTTCCATAGTCTAGAAAGATCACTCTGGCCACAGGGAGGAGGATGAGTTGCCAGAGAGGCGAGGGAGGCACGGAGGTGAACTGGGGGCTGTCTTGGGGTTCTAAGTGAGAGGATGGGTAAACGTCCCTGGGGGTGGGCCTGGAGGACCGGGGAGGAAGTGATAGGTGTGACAGAGTTAGGAGGTGACAGTCAGCCTTTAGCAGCCTAAAAAGGGGCTTCCCTGGTGGCTCAGCAGTAGAGAATCCAAGGCAGGAGAGTACAGTTTGATCCCTGGGTTGGGAAGATCCCCTGGAGAAAGAAATGGCAACCCATTCCAGTATTCTTGCCTGGAGGGCTGTAGTCCATGGGATCACAAAGAGTCGGACACGGCTTAGTGACCAAACAGCAGCAGCGGCTGGAGAGAGAGGCTGAGCGATGAGATAAGACGCTCCTGGGGCTGTCTGATGAGCTTGGGCAGAAATCAGGAGGCCCCCCTGAGGCGGCCGAGTAGCCCACAGCTGAGGGCTGTGCTCTGAGCGGGGCTGTGCCTTGTCCCCTGGAGCCCAGGGTGAGCTGTGTGACCTTGGGCCAGTGGCTCACCTTCTCTGAGCTTCAGTCAGCTATCCCATGGCATGGCTGTGTGACCAAACAGTATAATGAGGCAAAGATAAGCATAGAAATAGCAAAAAGATCATACAGATTTGAAATTACTTTCTGATAGCAATATTAACGCACACTCATTTTAGAAGACTCGGAAAATCCAGAAAAGCATCAGTCAGTCAGTTCAGTTGCTCCGTAGTGTCGGACTCTTTGCGACCCCTTGGACTGCAGCACGCCAGGCTTCCCTGTCCATCACCAACTCCCAGAGCTTACTCAAACTCATGTCCATCGAGTTGGTGATGCCATCTAACCATCTCATCCTCTGTCATCCCCTTCTCCTGCCTTCAATCTTTCCCAACATCAGGGTCTTTTTCAGTGGGTTGGTTCTTGGCATCAGGTGGCCAAAGTATTGGAGTTTCAGCTTCAGCATCAGTCCTTCCAATGAATTTGAATATTCAGGACTGATTTCCTTTAGGGTGGACCGTTTGGATCTCCTTGCAGTCCAGGGGACTCTCACGAGTCTTCTCCAGCACCACAATTCAAAAGATCAATTCTTCGGCACTCAGCTTTCTTTATGGCCCAACTCTCATGACTCTCATGACTACTGGAAAAACCATAGCCTTGACTAGATAGACCTTTGTTGAGAAAGTAATGTCTCTGCTTTTTAATATGCTGTCTATGTTGATCATAGCTTTTCTTCCAAGGAGCAAGCATCTTTGAATTTCAAAAAAGCCTAAGGAAGAGGAAAAGACAGCAACAAGAAAGCAGCTATGCCCCACTCAGCAGACATGACAAACTCGGTGGTGTGGTTTCTCATCCATTTTCTAGGCATTTCTGTGACCTCGGTTAACCATACTCACCCTCCCCCCTCCCCCTTCCACTGGCCTGCTCCTCTCCACCATTCAGTGTTTGCCGACACAACTCACCCTGGTTTCCTCCCTCCACATCCCCACCTGCCTGCTGCACAAAGCAGGAGGTGTGGCCTGGCAAGGGGGCGGCCAGCGCTGGGCTGCCCAGGGTCCCCCCACCACTGAGTCTCCTGCAGCTGCTCATACAAGGGAGGGGCATTCTTCCACCATGAGTGACAAGGCGGGAGCAGCTGGGGCCAATGTGACACACTCTGCCAGCTCCTGGAGTCTACTGGTGAGAATAAGAAAGCCCACCGCCAAAACTGGGTAGCTGGAAGTGATCAGGACAATAACATTCTTTCGAAAACACAGAATTAGAAAACATGGAGAATATAGACAAAATAATTATCATCACCCGTCGCTCACTCAGCACTTAAACAAAGCACCTGCACTCTCTTAGAGCTTTGAGGCATCCGGAGGTCTCATTTACACTGTGGAAGTAAATTAATGCATTAACCCCCAGATCTCAGTGACTTGGCACATGGATGTTTTGGTTCTTATTCACCCGAAGTCTAGCATGTCTAGCAGCTCTTCTGGACACTTCTCTTCCAACTGGTGATTCGGGATCTGGCTTCCAGAGGTGGCTTCATTCCTCAGCAGGGTCCTCGGGGGTCTGCAGAGTGCAGCAGGTCAGCACAGAGTGACTCACCTCTGCCCCCAGCCCATAGCCCAGGGACGGGTGGGCTGTGGCCCCCGCTGACCTCTTGGGGCGGACCGAGTGGGGCAGGTGCGTGTTAAGTGAGCCTGGCTCACCCAGGGTTAAAGATACACAGCCCTCAAACCTGGAGGAGGCCCTTGTGAAAGGAAACCTCCTAAGTGAAGCCGGTAGAATCTTTCAGCCCAAGATTTCGGGAGCAACACGTTTGGTTTCAGAGAGACGGCTGAGAATAAATTACAGGATGAATGTGCATTCACTCATTCCTTCATCTGAGCTGATCGTTAAGCAGGAATTTCCTGAAACTTTCAAAATTGCAGGCCCAGTGCCAGATTCGGGGGCTTCAGAGATGAAGGCAGCCCCTTGCCCACAACTCAGCCAGGAAGACAGCATCTGCATGCCAGGAGGGAGAAGCCGGGCAGCCTGGGCTGTGGGTGTTCCAGGAGGGACCCTCGGCGGTGCAATGCCTGACCCTAACACCCAAATAAGCAGTCATTAGCCAGAGCGGGGAGAGGGCATCCCAGCTAGCGGAGAGGCCCAGAGTTGGGGGGCAGGAGTGGGAGGCCCCCAGAAGGGGGAGGCTGCTGCCTGTGTCAGCAGAGCCCGAGGGGACAGGGAGCCCCAGGAACAGGGCTCTGAGGAACATGCACTTCTGGGGTGCTCAGTGTTCCAAGCCCCTCCTGTAGCCTAGCTTCCTTGGGTAGATTTCTGCTATTTTGGACCTAAAACCAACTTTGCCAAGAAACTACAAAGCCGTTGTGTTATAAAAACACACAGACGACTCAAGCAGGACAGCCAGCAGCCTGGGAAATTTGAGTATAGATGCCTGTCGTGTACAACCAGCTGGTCACGCAGACCTGGTAGAATGTTCTGGAGATGATGCCCAGTTTATGTACATTTCTTGTTTGGGTAGATGCACTGTACGTTAGCATTCCAATATGAAAAGCGAGGACTATCACAGAAACCCTGTGTCCTGTGCGTCGGCTCACATGAGCACGTGTGACTACCTGAAGCTTTGGGTTGTCTCCCTAGGCTTGGCCAAGAGAACCCACCAGGCGCTGTGCTGGACCGGAGAGCCCCGGGGTGGGAAAGGATTTGGAAAGGCTGAAGGAACAGTTCAGGAAAGGAAGGACTGGGACTTCCCTGGTGGTCCAGGGGTTAAGACCCTGCCTTCCAATACAGGGAGTGCAGTTCCATCCCTGATGGGGGAACTAAGATCCCACATGCCACAGAGTGTGGCCAAAAAATTAAAATAAATAAATAAAACTTGTTTAAAAAGAAAGGAAAAAAAAGAGAAGGTTGAGTGGGATGTGCTGATGGTAGGAGTCGAGTTAGAAGAGCTGGACACGAAGGGGGGCTCAACTTGGCGAGGACTAACCCGGCAGGCCCCTCGCCCCTGACGAAGGGTGTTCTAGTAGCTGACATCCTCTGGAACCAGGAACACTGGGCAGTCCTGGAAGGAGTGGGTCTCCCTTCTCTGGTGTGGCTGCATCCAAGGCCAGACAGTCACTTACTGAGGTGCATAAGGGCCAGACTGTGGCCCTGGGTGGGGCTGAGGCAGATGGTATCCGGTCTGTGGCTCCCCCCGGCCTGGGTGAATGTGCCCACTGGGCACCAACCCTCAGGGAGCTGGACACTTTGTGCTCTGCAGGGCAGCTCTCTGAGCAGGCACGCTGCCCTCCCCACGGATGTTCCCCAAAAGGACCCACACGTCCAAGCTGCCCAAGGACTACATCTCCCTCTGCTGCCAGCCTGGGTCGTCAGTGGGGCTCGCACCAGACGCTCTGAATCTGGGGTCAGTGGTGTTGGAAGGTTCTTCTGTCATTTATGTAAGAATCAAGCAGTAAACTGAGCACAAAAGAGTAAGACTTTCTCAGCCCAGCGATCGATGCGAATGTATTCACACCGTGTGTACAACCGAACGGCTGTGTGTGCAATAGACAGGCAGTAATCTGATTATGTCATAAATTAGTGGCCATTGCCACATGCAAATGTGGGTTTTTATGGGCCCTCTGTTTTATATGCATGTTTTTCCTGGTGCATCTGTTGCCGAACCATTTTAAAATTCAACCTTTATAATCAAGTTGATTTTTTTTTTAATGTGACACAAAGGATTATATAATGAAGGGTGAGGTTATGTAAGCTGAATTAACTCTCTTATTATTCACATGCATAACAATATTTTAGTTGCAGTTGTGCAATCTGGTCTTCTGTTCCTTGGAGATGCGGAGAGAATGTGTATGATCTTTATCAATGAAGTAATTAAGAAGTGTCTTTTCATTCAGTCCAAGTGTCATGATTTAGAGTCTGTGGCTGGGAATCCCACGAGTGTCCCCCACGGGGATGGCAGGCCTTCCTTAGGGACATGCACGCTTCACGTTCGCTCGCTCAGTGACCAGGTATTGATAAGGAAGCCTTTGCAGGGTGGGTTGCTGGGAGCTGTGAGTTTGCCCATCAAGATAAAACAAGGCACGTTCCTCCTCAGGAAGCTTTCCATCAAGCCGGGAGGGGAGACACGACTGGAGCTGGGGAGGTGGAGCCAGAGCGTGCTTGAGCCTTTGGGTGGCCCTGGTCCCGGTTCTCCATGCACATCGGCCCCCGGTCCTCATCACGGCCTGGAGGGACCCAAGAGAGGTGGAGATGCAGTCCTTTGACCTTAGGATCAGAGAAAGAGAGGTTCCAGATGGGGCCCTGCTGGCTGGGGCTTTCTTGTCGGGCAGGTCGTCTGTGCACCTTCTCTCAGGAGCCCTCCCCTGGGGTGGTAGCCCTCGGGGAGCTTTCTTCCAGGGGTGTCTTTCTAGAGAGTCACAGCTGCATCTGGTGGCACGAGGCTGGCAGAGATGTGGTGCAGCTCAGGGCAGGGCCACGGCCCAGGGGTCGCCCTCAGAGCTTGAGAAATGGCAGCCCCTCCCCCTCCCAGGTGCCCTGATGGAGACCTAGACGCCCCCTTCGCAGCTGCCTCATCACCAGCAGTAGGGGGAGCCGTTTGCTAGCGGCACCAGCCCTTCCCGCCACCTGGAGTAGAAAGCCAGGTACAGTGGTGTGGCTTCCTGGGGGCGCTAGTGGTAAAGATCCGCCTGTCAATGCAAGAGATGCGTATTCAATCCCTGGGTCAGGAAGATCTTCTGGAGTAAGAAATGGCAACCCACTCCAGTGTTCCTGCCTGGGAAATCCCATGGACAGAGGAGCCTCCTGGGCTGCAGTCCATGGAGTCTCAAGGAGTCTGACACGACTGAGTGACTAAACATGCACATACAAGCCCCAGGACTCAGAGCCCCCACGGGCCTCCTCTGGTGGGTGGGTCACTTCATTCTATTTTAGAAAACTCATTGAATAAATGTAGAATGGTATTTTGGGAGGGTTACAAGCCCTAAGGCTGTACTAATAACAGATGCCACTATGCCAAAGCCTTTGATTGTGTGGATTACAACACACTGTGGAAAATTCTTAAAGAAATGGGAAAACCAGACCACCTGACCTGCCTCCTGAGAAATCTGTATGCAGGTCAAGAAGCAACAGTTAGAACGGGACATGGAACAACAGACTGGTTCCAAATCGGGAAAGGAGTACGTCAAGGCTGTGTATTGTCACCCTGCTTATTTGACTTATATGCAGAGTACATCATGAGAAACGCTGGGCTGGATGAAGCACAAGCTGGAATCAAGATTGTTGGGAGAAATATCAATAACCTCAGATATGCAGATGACACCACCCTTATGGCAGAAAGTGAAGAGGAACTAAAAAGCCTCTTGATGAAAGTGAAAGAGGAGAGTGAAAAAGTTGGCTTAAAGCTCAACATTCAGAAAACTAAGATCATGGCATCTGGTCCCATCACTTCATGGCAAATAGATGGGGAAACAGTGGAAACAGTGATAGACTTTATTTTCTTAGGCTCCAAAATCACTGCAGATGGTGACTGCACTGTGAAATTTAAAGACGCTCGCTCCTGGGAAGAAAAGCTATGACCAACCTAGACAGCATATTCAAAAGCAGAGACGTTACTTTGCTAACAAAGGTCCGTCTAGTCAAAGCTATGGTTTTCCCAGTAGCCATGTACGGATGTGAGAGTTGGACCATAAAGAGAGCTGAGCACTGAGGAACTGCTGCTTTTGAACTGTGGTGTTGGAGAAGACTCTTGAGAGTCCCTTGGACTGCAAGGAGATCCAACCAGTCCATCCTAAAGGAAATCAGTCCTGAATAGTCATTGGAAGGACTGATGCTGAGGCTGAAGCTCCAATACTTTGGCCACCTGATGGGAAGAACTGACTTCTTGGAAAAGACCCTGATGCTGGGAAAGATTGAAGGGAGGAGTAGAGAATGAGATGGTTGGATGGCATCACTGATTCGATGGGCATGAGTTTGAGCAAGTTCCGGGAATTGGTGATGGACAGGGAGGCCTGGCATGTTGCAGTCCATGGGGTCGCAAAGAGTCAGACACGACTGAGCGACTGAACTGAGAAAGGTCTGGAAGTTTCTCCCAAATCCTCAGTAGCAGTGCCAGCAGTCAGGCACTGATCTCTGCCTGCAGGTGTGAGAACCCCCCACCCCCATGCTCATAGGAGCAGGCAAGGAACCCAAGAGCAGACGGTGGGGAGGTGGTGATGGGAGGACCTCGCTGGGTTCAGACCTCACCTCCCTCCCTGCCTCTTAGTCACAGGAGGGAACACTCCTCACCTTCTGGGACAGAGTACCTGATGAAAACAGGCCTGGGTGCTGGGAAGGAGGTGGAAGTGGGGTCTGCAGGCCTGCGGGTGAGAGAAGGGAGTGGACGGGGGCCTTGGGCTAGCAGCCACCTTGGGGGCTTCTCACCCCGCATTGTCCACCCACCGCCGCTCCCCTGGAGAGACGAGAAAGTCAGGTAAATAAATCCATTTTCCTTGTCATCACTCAGTTGAAAGGGTCACAGAGGACCCAGGGAGCACGCGATTCTGCAATCCTACTGTGTTGGGTGGGCTGCGCGCAGAGAGGCGCCCTGCCTCCCACAGGAGAGCAGGCCACATTGACAAAGCCCTGAACAGCAGCCGGCTGGAGCGTTGCGCCCCAGACATCATGTAAATATTTGGTCCTCAAAACACAGAGTTCATCTGGGGAAAAAAACCACCTTGACAAAATGCTGTTTTTACCAGTTAGAGAAGAGGACCAAGATCTGTAAGAATAAATGCTTTTCTTTTCTTTAAAGAAAATTGAAAACTTGCCTTAAAACTTTTTATTGAAATAATTCTTTCTATTCTATTTGACTAATGTTGGGGAGATAAAAACCCTCCATTATGCTTTTTTCTTAAAAAAATGAATTATAATTCAGAAAAATCCCAATAATAGAAAATGGCATAAAAGGTACGCAGCGTAATTCTTATCTTGTTTTCCTTCCTCGCCTCTCGCGTTGGTTGTGTGTAATTGGCATCTCTTCAAAGAGGAAATGGGGAACTGGAATCAAGGGGCGTTCATTTATTTGAGTATTAAGACTGAATATGGGTTTTTTTGTTGTTGGATTTTTCTTCTGAACCTTAGCATAGTTCTTCTTTGGTGGAGGTGCTCAATAAAAGACCTTTGAATGAGTGGAAGGGTTCCTTTTAATTTTCCGTGGTCACAGTCATGTCTCTGCCAAAAGCTGGTGGGTGAATCCGGCTGCTCTCAGGGGGTGAACCAAGACCACCTCGTATGAGGTGATCCTCCTGTTGACTGGAGCAGTGGGTTTCAATGGAATATTGATGAGCATATGGATGGCCTGGGGATCTTGTTAAAAACAGATTCAGATCAGGCCTGGGTGAGCCCTGGGCTCCAGCACATCTGATTCCCTCAGGGAGGCCAGTAATGCAGGAACCTAGGGTGTGAGGAACCAGGCAGATGGAGTGTAGACGGGGTTAAAGCCCTGAGCATGCCCCCTCGGCGGCCACAGCTGAGAGTTTTGTGTTTGTCTTTAAAGGTACGACAGTGAGGGAAGAGGGCACATCACTTACCAAGAATTTTTGCAGAAACTGGGGATTAACTACTCAGCAGATATTCACCGGCCCTACGCAGAGGAGTACTTTAACTTCATGGGTCATTTCACGAAGCCTCAGCAGGTGCGAGAAGAGCTGAAGGAGCTGCAGCAGAGCACAGAGAAGGCCATGCCAGCCAGGTGAGTCGGTGAGCACCTCGCCGGGGCCGGTGTCTGTTCTACACTGAGCCTGGCTGTTCTGAGGCTGTGCCCCCTGGTGCTGGCAGCGCTGCCGTGAAATTATCACACTCGTTCACTGTAGATTCTAGTGCGTGTGCGTGCTCAGCTGTGTCCTGCTCTTTTGTGGCCCCATGGACGGTAGGCCACCAGGCTCCTCCGTCCATGGAATTTCCCAGGCAAGAATACTGCAGTGGGTTGCCATTTCCTTCTCAGGGGATCTTCCAGACCCAAGGATGGAACCAGCGTCTCCTGTACTGGCAGACAAATTCTTTACCACTGAGCCACCTACAAAGCCCCTGTAGATTCTAGAAACTGGTGTAAAGTCACAGAGCCATGGAAACAGTGACAGACTTTATTTTCTTGGGCTCTAAAATCACTTTGGACAGTGACTGCAGCCAGGAAATCAAAAGATGCTTGCTCCTTGAAAGAAAAGCTATGACAAACCTAGACAGTGTATTAAAAAGCAGATATCGCTTTGCCAACAAATGTCTGTATAGTCAAAGCTATGGTGTTTCCAGTAGTCGTGTATGGATGTAAGAATTGGACCCTAAAGAAGACTGAGCACTGAAGAATTGATGCTTTTGAACTGTGGTGCTGGACAAGACTATTGGACCAGTCCCTTGGACTACAAGGAGATCAAACTAGTCAATTCTAAAAGCAATCAATCCTGAACATTCATTGGATGAATGATGCTGAAGTTGAAGCTCAAATACTTTGGCCACTTGATTCAAAGAGCCAACTCATTGGAAAAGACCCTGAATGCTGGGAAAGACTGAAGGCAGAAGAAAAAGGGATGACCGAGAATAAGATGGTTGGATGGCATCACTGACTCAATGGACACAAGCCTGAGCAAACTCCAGGAGATGGTGAAGGACAGGGAAGCCTGGTGTGCTTCAGTCCATGGGATCACAAAGAGTCGAACACGACTTGGCAACTGAACAAGAACAACAAAACAGAGCCACGATGGAGTTAAAGAGCTAAAATCCTACCCAGCCCTACCCAGTCACACTCTCAAGTCATTCATATTTTATAGGTCACCCTTGGGCTCCAAAATCACTGCAGATGGTGACTGCAGCCATGAAATTAAAAGACGCTTACTCCTTGGAAGGAAAGTTATGACCAACCTAGACAGCATATTAAAGAGCAGAGACATTACTTTGCCAACAAAGGTCTGTCTAGTCAAGGCTATGGTTTTTCCAGTGGTCATGTATGGATGTGAGAATTGGGCTATAAAGAAAGCTGAGCGCCAAAGAATTGATGCTTTCGAACTGTGCTGTTGGAGAAGACTCTTGAGAGTCCCTTGGATTGCAAGAAGATCCAACCAGTCCATCCTAAAGGAGATCAGTGCTGGGTGTTCATTGGAAGGACTGATGTTGAGGCTGAAACTCCAATACTTTGGCCACCTGATGCAAAGAGCTGACTCATTGGAAAAGACCCTGATGCTGGGAAAGATTGAGGGCAGGAGGAGAAGGGGACAACAGAGGATGAGATGGTTGGATGGCATCATCGACTCGATGGACATGGGTTTGGGTGGACTCCGGGAGTTGGTGATGGACAGGGAGGCCTGGCGTGCTGCGGTTCATGAGGTTGCAAAGAGTTAAGCGACTGAACTGAACTTGAGAACTGAAGCTTTTAGGTCTGTACTAACATACACACCTGGCCCCTCCCCTGGGCAACTAGAATGCAGGTTCCAGGAGGATACGCCTGTCTCTCCTTGGTTTAGAACAGTGCTCGACACCTAGCAGGCACTCCGTGAGGATTTGTCCAGTGAGTGCATGAAAGGACACATTCTTAAACTCAGCAGTTCAACCTTGGAGGATTTGTCACACAGAAATAATTCAGAGGAGTTCAGCAGGTACAAGGTATGACTTGCAGTGTGTCTTCAACAGCAGCAACAAAGTAGACACCTGTCCATCCCAGATGAATACCCTGGCTTGTAGAGAACACGGCTCCAAGGAATATGAGGTGGTGTGTGCCAGTTATAGTCACCACCATGGAGCCTGTGGGAGTGTTTGTGATGGAAGACTGGTGGGCAATGAAATTTTAAACAGTCTGTGTGCCTTGATGGTAACCACACCAAACATACGTGCCTGCCCACGAGGACCAGAAGATGCTGTGCAGAAGGCATCATGTTGTATTTGGATGGGGGGACTGTGCATGGCTCTTTTCAAAGTTTAAAACTAGTCACTAAGGCCATATTTTAAAATTTTTAAAGAGTGGATAAAGAAAATGTGTGTGTGTGTATAAATATGTATCTACATATTTATATGTAGATATAAATAATAAATAATACAATGGAATATTATTACAATGGAATATTATTCAGCCATAAAAAAGAAAGAAATCTCGCCAGTTGTGATATCATGGATGGATCTTGAGGGCACTATGCCAGATGAAATAGATCAGTCAAAGGAAGACAAAAACGGGTGGTCTCACTCGTACGTGGAATCTGAAAACGACAGCAACAAAAGCGAGCTCGTAGATCCAGAAAATAGATTGGCTGTTGCCAGAGGTGGGGGAGTGTCAGGGCGGGTGAAGGGGCCCAAAAGCACAGCTTGCAGTTATGGCAGGTAAGCCCTGGGCACGTGCGCACAGTAAGGCGACCGTAGTTAGAAGTACCATGTTGTGTGTTTGAAAGTCACCAAAAGTAAATCTTCGAAAGTTCTCATCCTATGGCTGGTGACGAACAGCATCCACACTTGTCCTGGCGACCACGTCACGGTGGGTACAGACGCCAAGTCATTACCGTGTACACCTGAGACCAACTCGATGTTATATGTCGATTATGCAGCAACAAAAAGTTAAACACAGGAGAGAGTGTTGCCGCATTCCACGTGATGTGAGACGAGACAGACTCTGCATCCGTCCCTGTCCTGGGCCACTCCACGGTGCTCTCATCTGTGTGTCTGTCCGTCTCCCATCTGTCCCATCAGCTCTCTGTCCACACCATCTCTGAATGAGTGAATGAGCTAAAGAATCCCCCGGAGGAGAGAAGCACTCCAAGGACACAGAGACGGGATGTGATGGCTGAATGGGGTTTAAGAGAAAGGCCTGTTGAACACACCCCTGAATTATGTCCAAGTTGCTAAGTTATAAAGCCCAGAAGCAGAGAATTGAGTTGGTGAAATTTCAAGTAAAAATATGCACAGGATTGTCATAAATCACATATCCCATAAAACGAATGAAAAAGTGGGATTTATCTTTCCCAGGCAGCACTGGCCTCATTACCCATGTGTGTGCCCCCTTCCTTCCCCTCCTGCCGCTTGTGAGTAATGAGGCTTGGAGAGGAACCTTGTGTCCTTGGCGATGCCCACACACGTTCTTTTCCCGCTCCCGTTTACGGGGTGCGTGTGGATCCGTGGCTGGGAGCGCTGCGAGCCAGTGGACGATGCCCCTCACATCTTCACAGCACCAAGCTCGGCAAACCGATGCACGCTCGGCCAGTGCCCTGCCACCGTCATGCTCTCCTACCCAAGAACACAAGCCCGGGCCATAAAAACTCAGGTCCGGCCCCTGTTCTCAAGGACGTCACACTGTGAGGTTTCACGTCGCTTTGCCCTTCAGGTTAGCCCGCTTTTCAGTCTCTGTGTCAGTGGGTCTTCCAGAGAACCCTTCGGGAGGCAACGTTTCCCGGACTGTCAACCTCCTCCTTTATACCGAACCCTGATAAGATTCACAAACAGGAGTCGTGCTCATCAAAGTGAAGTCGTTCAGTCGTGTCTGACTCTTTGCGACCCCATGAACTGTAGCCTACCAGGCTTCTCCATCCATGGAATTCTCCAGTCAAGAATACTGGAGTGGGTTGCCATTTCCTTCTCCAGGAGATCTTCCCAACCCAGGGATTGAATCCGGGTCTCCCGCATTATAGGCAGATGCTTTACCGTCTGAGCCACGGAATTTCACGTTTGCTTCTTAAATTTAAGTGAATCGATTTTGTTTAAAGTGGCCTGAATACATTTTTAAGATTCAGAAGAGTCCTTTCTCAAGCCCGTATTTATTTTCCAGGCCCTTGCTCTTTTGGGGCCCAAGTCTGAGTTGAAGATTCAGGGTCAGGGCAGCATCAGTAAACCAGCCACAGAGCACGGCTGGCTGTTCTGAGATGTGAACTGAGAGGCTCAGGAGCAAAACCTGCTGGGTCATCCAGGGTTCTTCCCACCATGCCGGCCTGGCCGCAGGGCGGGGGGCTCTGCGGCCCCACCCTCCTGGGGCTCCCGTCTCACGTCCAGACTGGGGCCCAGACGCTGCTTCGGCTGCCACGGGTTCTGCTGGGCAGCTGGCTGAATCCCAGGCCTGAATCCTCACTCACTCTTACTCTGCAAGGGAGGTGATTATTGCCTGGAAACCAGTCCAAGAAAGGCTCAATGCCTCAATTCTCTAAAAATATGTATCTCAAAAAAAGTTCTGATTTTTTTTTTATACCTTCATTTGCTTCCCTTTTTGAAGGATTAAGTGGAATGTAATAGTTGTGTTGAGGAGTAACCAGTCTGCAACATGGGACTGAATTCAGAGTACACCTGTGCGGGAATCCAGGCAGTTGCCTCTCTCAAGACACATCCCCAGACAGTTAGCGCAGCTCATTCGTGTCAGCTTCTTGGAGGCACACATTGGCCAACTCAGAACCGGGAGCCAGTGGGGGAAGGGAGACGGTGACCCGCACGGCCTCAGCATCCTTGCCTCCCCCACCCCAATATACTCTCAGGCTTTCCTCTCCTGATTTCTGACTTTTTTGTTGCTATGGATAATTTTTTTCCCAGGCACACTCAAGGAACCTATTTGTGGGTATGTATCCACAAAGGAGAAGGCAAAAGGAGAAAAGAGTGGCAGAGGATGAGCTGGTTAGATAGCATCACCAATTCAATGGATGGTTTTCTCAATGGAGAAAACTCCAGGAAATAGCAGAGGACAGAGAAGCCTGGCATGCTGGGGTCATAAAGAGTCAGACACAACCTAATGTCACAACAGGAATAATCCGCAATACGTATCTCAGGTGGTAGACAATTACCAGCGAAGATTTCGAGTTTGGAGTTTCTGGCTTCTTCTTTTCCCCAACTAAGAAACTCACAGCCGAGCTGGAGTCAGATAGGCCCAGTGTTCAGTGTGGTAGGAAAAGCTTTCTGGAGACCTAGGTAAGCCGAAGTTATAGAATAGACTCCATGCCCCATAGATCTGGAGCGAGACTGCTCATTCTCAAAGATGTCCACATGTTTTTATTCCCTTACCAATAATTTCTGTTAAGTCTGGGAAGAAATTTCCTGAAAGACTGAATCAGAAACTTGAACACATTCCCAAGGAAATCAGTGCTCTAACTAACGCAGGAGCTACAGCTAGACGTCGTCCCTGTGTCCCTGCGAGGGACCGCTGGCCAGCCCGGAGCCCGCATGGGTGGACGCTGTCCCTTCCTATAACGTGGGATGACAGTTACCCGCCTCCCTTGGCAAGAGGAAAGAATGGGAGATGGAACATGAAGGCGGCACAGGTCCTGGCTTGCCGACTGACACACACAAACGATGGCTGCGTTTCTTCACAGCAAGGGACCTGGCAGCAGACAGGGGTCCCGGACCCCTGCCCCCTCAACGCTCACCGACGGGACCCAGGCTCTTCAGCGTCCTTGGTCCCACTCCTGCTTCAGGGCCTTGGCACTGGCTATCCCTGGGCCCAGAGAGGTCTGCAGGGGGCTAAATCCCAGCTGAGTCCTTCAGCTGCCATCTCTGCTCAAGTGTTGCCTCCCCAGTGAGGCCCACCGACATCCACAGCTGGGGGTTGCAGCCCGGCCAGCTGTGGACGTTCCTCGCCCTGCTCACCAGCGCTCAGCCGTCCCACCGACCCATCGTGCAGGCCACTGGTGTCTTCTGTTTATCGTCGGCCTTGCCCCACCTGGAATGGAAGTTCTGCTAGGGTGACCGCTCTGACACCCAGAGCAGTACCTGGCACGTGACAGGCACCCACCGAGGCTTCGTCGGGGAGAACGGAGGTGTATTTCCCATGTCTGTGATATCACTGTATTTTTAAATGCTTCGCTCCGTTTTTAAAGTACTCATTCTAGTAAAAAGCCAAGGTTGTAATTTCTCTAACATAGTGTTGCTGATAATAATAATAATAAAATGATAATGATGATTTTTTTTTTTCCCGAGTACCTTTCAATGTATGTATTACACCAAGGCTGCAAAGCATCTTCAAGAATAGCTGGTAGATGAATCATCAGATTATCGCATTAGAATGATCGTGGAGCTCTTGCTCCAAAGAAATTATTGGTTTTCCCTGCTGGAGTGTGTGTGTCTCAAATGCATTCTCTTTCAGGGATAAACTTAAGGACCACAATCAAGATATCAGCAAAGCACTCGCCAAACTAGATAAATCCAGAACTGGCTACATATCCTTGGGCAGGCTGCAGAGGCTGCTGCAGGAGTGTGGCTGTTCTCTGAAGGAAGAGGAGCTGATCGATCTTCTAAACAGGTTTCCTTTGAGCAAGTTAACTATGGTTCTCACAGCACTGAAAATCAGGCTGGTCATGTCGCTTTCATGAATTTTTCCTTCCCTCT
Organism: Bubalus kerabau; assembly: GCF_029407905.1. Taxonomy (NCBI): domain Eukaryota; kingdom Metazoa; phylum Chordata; class Mammalia; order Artiodactyla; family Bovidae; genus Bubalus; species Bubalus kerabau. Next base: position 5,704,332 of record NC_073624.1, read on the forward strand.
TCACTCAAACAGCCTTTCGGCATTGAAGTAACCCCCATGCCACCAAAAACTGAGTTTCAACCTGTGTTCAGAAGTAAAACTATAATGTTGTACTCCCAGAACATTTATAAGCCAATGTGACTCAGTTAAAAAACAAAAAGAATGAGCCTTCTAATAATCCTCTGGTCGGGCTATGTTCTAATGGGTTTGAGTCAACCCAAAGCAAAAAGAAAACAACTTGACAAATACATAATTTTCCTGCAGGTGTGTCCAGCAGGACAATCATCATTTTTTCACATTATTTTTCTTTCACCCACGTTATTCATACACTTGGGTAGGAGTCAAGTCATCCTCTGCCCTGATGTCCCCCACCCCCACCTTCTCCTCCCTAGAGTCAATAACTTCCAATGCTTTAAATGCCTATTTTTGGTACTTAAGTTAATAGTCGTAAGTGACAAACTTAAATAGCTACTTATTGATTTTTCACTTTTAAGGCCGTGTCTATTGGCTCCCTATCAGGAAAATGTGGGTTTGACTCTTTTTCACCCATCGCATAACCACCAACCCCCTCACCGCGCCCAGCCTCCCCGACCCCATGGAAACCCACGCACATTTACCTGCATGGGCTCCCCGTTTGCCATGTCACCTCCATGGGTTCCCCGTTTGCCATGTCACCATTTGCTGTAGTTGAGTGTTCAGGGTTTATATTACTGTGACGGAATGATCACTTTTCTTTTCCTATGTAGCATTTTGTTTTCCCTAGAGTTAATCATTATTTTTTCTGTTTGCTTCGTTTCTATGTACTTCTTATCATTAATTAAACCCCAGTTCACTCCCATTTGTGAAATCTCTTTCTAGTGTGTTCAGACAACCTCAGCTAATCTGTCAGCTTTATCTTCTCCTATGTCCCTTTTCACGTTCCTCAACTCTCAGAAACTTTCTTGATTTGTTTCATTAACGAGCTCCTCTCCTGTTTGTTTCTTTCTGAGCCTCCTACTGTTATTGACTAGTGAGCCACTTAAAGTGTTTCCCAGTATTTTAAACCTTTCCTGTCCTCCATCCCTTTTTCTTCTTGCTCCACCTTCTGGGAGATTTTCTCAGTTTTAGTTTGCAACCCTTCTTTTGAGATTTTTATCCCTGCTAAAAATACTTTTCATATTTTTAATTACCAGTGCATGTTTTTAATTCTCAGAATATTCCTTTTCTATAGTATCCTGTTCTTGTTTCATGGATATACTAGTTCATTCCTCTGAAACTATTAACAATAGATTTTTTTTTTTAAAGTTTTCTTCATTTGAGAAATGTTGCTTCTCTCCTCAGTGTTGCTTTTTCCTCCCATCTTCCATGTTAGACATTTTCCTCAAAAATATGCCCCAAATAAGAGTGAGATACTAAGAAGCACATCTAAAGTTCTGCACAGATAGGTAGAGCTAGTCAACTTTGGTTGAACTACTTTGGCAGGGTAATCTGGCAGGTAGTATCCTTGAAAGACAATGTCAGAATGTCAGAATCTTTAAAACTTTTCTTTTGAGCTTTTCAGATTTCCCAGGGACTAAGATTGCCAGGTAAGACATAAAATGCTATGTTAAATGTAAATTGCAGATAAACAGTGTGTGTGTTCCATGCAATAGTTGGTATCAGTTCAGTTCAGTCGCTCAGTCGTGTCCGACTCTTTGCAACCCCATGAATCACAGCACGCCAGGCCTCCCTGCCCATCACCAACTCCCGGAGTTCACTCAGACTCACGTCCATCGAGTCAGTGATGCCATCCAGCCATCTCATCCTCTGTCGTCCCCTTCTCCTCCTGCCCCCAATCCCTCCCAGCATCAGAGTCTTTTCCAAAGAGTCAACTCTTCGCATGAGGTGGCCAAAGTACTGGAGTTTCAGCTTTAGCATCATTCCTTCCAAAGAAATCCCAGGGCTGATCTCCTTCAGGATGGACTGGTTGGATCTCCTTGCAGTCCAAGGGACTCTCAAGAGTCTTCTCCAACACCACAGTTCAAAAGCATCAATTCTTTGGCATTCAGCCTTCTTCACAGTCCAACTCTCACATCCATACATGACCACTGGAAAAACCATAGCCTTGACTAGACAGACCTCCTTTGTTGGCAAAGTAATATCTCTGCTTTTCAATATGCTATCTAGGTTGGTCATAACTTTCCTTCCAAGGAGTAAGTATCTTTTAATTTCTAAAGTTATTTTTGTTCATCTGAAACCCAGCTTGCTGGGCCCCTCCCTCAGGCTCTCTGACTCAGCCTGGGCCCTGGGAATCTGCACTCCTAACAAGGTCCTGAGTGATGCTGACGCTGCTGGATCAGAGCATCCTGAGAACCATTGTTTGACACCTTTTAAAAACTCCTTCTTCTGTCACTTTAGGAGGAAGTGAACTAGTTATGTGCTTTGGGGCCCCTTGAACTGCAAGCCTTATCCCCTTGTAATTTTGAATCAAAACAATTCATTTGATTGCCCCTCCTCAAACTGCTTCCATGGCTCATAGCTGTGCAGGCTGGCAGTTCTATGACTGAGCACCTGGATCACACCTTCCTCTCTTTGTGAGGTGAGGATATTAGCATTCCCTCTCTTCCCACTAAAAAATGTGAGCAGTTGCTCTAGAATTTGCAGCCCAAGTGGACAACTAGCCTAAGTCTCATGTCAAGTAACACGTTACTACTTCACGGGAGGTGCAGGTACCTTATTACAGAGTAAGTGTTCCCAAGTCCTGTCTCCTGTTCCTTAGGGGTCCTCAACCCCTGGGCCACAGACTGGTACTGGTCCACAGCCTGTGAGGAATCAGATCGCACAGCAGGAGTTGAGCGGTGGGCGAGCTAGCAAAGCTTCACCTGCCGCTCCGCATCACTCACATTACCTCCTGAACCATCCCCGCCCCCCATCATCAGTGGAAAAACTGTCCTCCACAAAACTGGCCCCTGGTGCCGAAGAGGTTAGGGACGTCCGCCTTATAGCTTTGCTGTTATCCACCTCACCTGTCCATTTGCTATAATCACCCAATACATTGTAACATTGAGCAAACAGTGGTTTATTAGACCAACTAAGAATAAGAAAGATAAAAGATATTATTATTTTTAGAATATTTATTTATTTATCTGGCTGTGCCGGGTCCTCGTGGTGGTACTTGGCATCTTCTATCTTCATTTTGACATGCTGGAGCTTTAGTTGCCGCATGTGGGATCCAGTTTCCTGACCAGGGGTTGAACCTGGGCCCCTGGCATTGGGAGCATAAAGTCTTAGCCACTGGACAGCCTGGAAGTCCCTCAAAGATATCATTTTACCTTCATTTATTCGTTCTCCCATGCTCTTTCTTCCTTCAGGTAGATCCATGCTTCTGGCTCTTTGATTTTCTTTCTGTCAGAAGAATGCGTTTTAGCATTTTTGAAGGCCAGGGTGGCTGTGATGAATTCCCTCAGTGATTGTTTGTCAGAGAAGGTATTTATTTCTCCTTCACTTTTGAAAGATAAGTTTCACTGAATATAGTATTCTAGGTTGGTGATTTTTTTTTCCTGTCAACACTTTAAATATTTCAGTCCACTCTCTTCTTACTTGCATGATTTCTGATGAGAAACTCCATGTAATTCTTATCTTTGTTCCTCTATAAACAAAATTTCCGCCCTTTCTGGCTTCTGTAAAGATCTTCTCTTTGTCTTTGATTTTCTACTATTGCCCAAGTTACCACTTATGTATTCCTACTGGCTTACAGCTCCAAGGGTCTTTGTTCCAGGAAAGCAGATCTTGGCTGTAATTCTCTGTGTTCACCCATCTCTCCAGATTTGGAGGTAATGTTTTGCCCTGTGACCTCAGTTTTCTGATGGGACCAAGAAAGGCCATTGGTTTTCAGTCTGTTGGGCTTCCTTCTTGTCGTAAGAATGAGAGTGACCCTTCCAAGCTCTTAGGCACAGAGCCCCGCTACCCACTTCCTGTCACCTTTTCTCTCCATGTCCCACCTTTTGTCGGCTATGATATTTTTTGTGTGTGAAAGCTAGTTAACTTTTACATGACCTGCAGCCCCAACCAGATCCTCTCTGCTTGATTCACAGGTTGATTATAAAACTCAAATGCCATTAAACAGCATTTCATAATTATGACTATGTACATATTCATAATTCATAGTATTCAGTGTCCAAGTAATGAATGAAAATTAACTTTCTTCTCAGCGGCTCTACCCCTGGGCCTCCGTGTCTACCTCATCGTTGGCAAACCTAGGGACACCGTGCATGTTTCTTAAGCCATTTGCGGAAAGGCTATAAGTGAATATGTACAGAGTCGTAACTATGAAATGCTGTAAACTCTGCTGTAAACTACTTCCTAGAACAAAGAGAGTAGGGTGATTTCTTTAACTATTGCTGTTTTCTAAAGTGGGGCTCAGTGTTTTCTGGAGTTCAACATCGTCAGCCTTCAGCTCCCCCAGCGTCTGCCCTAACTTTCTCTTCCCTCCAATTTCCCCTGGGCTCCCTCCGCCCGAGAGCCTGGCTCCTCACATCCTGTTCCAGGTCCCCACCAAGGCCTCCCAGACTGTCCAGGGTTGGAGCCCCTGTTGCTTAAGCCCACATCTTTTTATCTCTGAATTTGCTTTCTTATTTTGCTGGAGTATTTCCTGGAGTAATTTCCTAAAAAAGGGGGGGACAGGAAAACAATTTTCTCAGTTCTTTGTCTGAAAGTGTTTTTTGTTTTCCTTTGCACAGATTGTTAGCTTGCTAGAACATAGACTCCTAGAGAGCAAGTCATTTTCCCTTAAAATTTTAAAGGACAGTGTTCTAATGTCTATATGTATATACATGTATATGTATACATGTATGTATATGTCTGTGCACGTAAGTGTATGAGTGTGGATATGTGTGTGTGTTTGCATAGAGAAAAGAAGGACCATTTCATCCTCAAATGCCTGTATCCTCTTCTTCCTTAAATAGGGTCTCCTCTCACTAAATCTATTTCCAGCTGAACATGAATTCAAATGCATTCAGTGAATAAATCACGAAAAATAGCACCAGATAAATAATCAACTAAATGATTACAAGAGACTCTTGTTAAAACGTAGTTAGGCCTGATACTTTCGTAAACACCACAAGGGCTGTGGAATTTCTGTAGTCCACCTGTCAATGGGGTGATCAACTTTTTTACGAGTTGAAACCTTAATAAGGATCCATCGCTCAGTTGCTTGTTTCTTCTCAAAGACCTCTTGATGATAAACATCTCTGTTATTTATAATTATATGTAGATTATTCTTTTCTAGATCCAAAATAGACTTTTCTAAATAATACTGAGATTAGCATATGCATTTGATTTTATTACTAAATTTTAATACCAAGTTGGCAATTTACCCTGCCGATGAAACAGAGCTGATTATCCTCTTCCTTGGCATCTCAGCCGCGCGAGCCAGAGACGCGGGGCCCGTGGAAAGCAGCTCTGCAGCTGTGGTTGGAGAAACACAGCTCTTGGCTCCTTCTCTTTAGAAGCTGCTATTCCAGTCGCTGGAAACCTTCCTCTCCACTTGCTGGCGTTCCGAGCTATTCTTTGACACACACTCCATCTTGCGAAGGAGCGCATAAGGGTTAAGATGCCAGTGATCCCCAGGGAATCTGTTACAGAAACGTGAACTTTGAGTGCCATCAAGCTGTGTTTTGCATTATTTTACATCTTTAATAAATAAGCTCTATAGTCTCAGGAAACTTGGATTTGCTCTTGCAGAGTCTTCTTTTAGAATTAAAGGTATTTTTCTGTGTGTTGGAGTGAAGTGCAGGAGCCTCTTTTTCCGTGTGGATGTCCTCGTTGAGACGCACACCCAGATGGAATGTCTTCTTAAAATATTTTTACTTATTTATCTGCCGCGTCGCGTCTTAGTTGGGCCACGTGAGCTCCTTCGGTGCGGTACCCAGACTCTCCAGTTGTGGCGTGTGGGCTTAGTTGCCCCGCAGCACATGGGGTCTTCGTTCCCCAACCAGGGATCGAACCTGCATCTCCTGCTGTGTAAGGTGGATTCTTAACCACTGGACCACCAGGGAATTGCTATTTGAGAAAATACTAAGCTGTGTAGGTTTTGTGGAAAAAAAAAAAAAAAAAGGTGTTTTGGGTGCTCTCAGCTTGCCAACATAGTTTCAACCACTCTTTGAAAAAGAATTTAACATCTATTTTACTCAGCCCCTGTTTTCCTTGCCACTGGCTTTGACGTATTTCCCTGATTTCAGAGTCCTTACCATTTCTCAGTGAGAGGGCCCTGGTCAGCTAAGGTCTCGAGGAACACAGCCCCTGCGCCCACCACCAGAGTCCTGCCTCCATCCCAGCTGTTGCATCACCATCAGATGCATCTCCCCAGATCACATCTCCACACACGTCACGTCTGTGCTGAGGCTCCTGCATCTGCCCCCATCACAGGGCTGGATTCCTCCAGCCAGTTCTCCTCCCCCACCCTCTGCTCTTCAAACCCTGTGAGCCCAACTGTCCAGCCTTCAAGACTCAGAGCGCCAGCGCTGTGCGGTCTGTGGCCCCACCAGCAGCAGAGACGGGGCCGTGCCCTCTCCTGTCGTAGCCCTTCCCTAAGCCCTCGTATAACAGCATACCTGGCCCATGTGCGGCACCTATAGGCCAGGAAAGGGCGCCTCCCCTTTATTCATGTCCTCCGCACTGTTTTGTACTCAGCAGGTGTTTGTTGACTGAGTAAGTGATGGCGTTTTTAACTCATATATTGTGTTCTTTCTTTGGGGACAAGTTGGGGAATCGCCTGGCACAATAACTCCATCAATTACCTTGACTTCTTGCGAGCGGTGGAGAACAGCAAGCCAACAAGACCTCAGTCCCAGGAGAAAGAGGAGAGCGTGCTGATCAATTTTGCAGCCCTAAATCCAGAGGAGGTTCTGAAGAACATCCAGGAAGTCGTCGCCACCTCCAGTCTGGCTTTGTCAACGGTACGGCAGGCCACACACGCCTTTACTGTGGGGACCGAAGCCCTGGCACCATGCCAGCTCCTGAAACCCACCTCACAAACTGGCCCCTCCTCCTGGGCCCCTCCCTCTCCCTCCACTCTCCTGGGGCATCAGAACCCGATGGTGGGTCGGCAGCAGACTGTTGGTGTTAACACGTGTGTGTGTCCATTTTTGCTCTGTGCAAAGCTGCCATGATCACAGCCAGCATGTGTTGCGTGAGGCCGAAGCACACGCCTCCAGCAGAGGCTGGATCTGCGGTGAGGGCAGGGGTTTCTGGGCAAAGAGGGCAGAGGATGGAGGTCTCAGGTGAGAGTGGGCTCCCGGGCCCATGGGGGTAGACGATGCCATCTCAAGGTGGCCTTGAAGAGGCTGCCCATGGCAGGGCTGTGGCCAAAGTCTCACTGTGACCAGGAGCCCCAGGAGTGTGAGAAGGGAGTCCCCCTGGTACACTGACATTGAGGCTGACATTTCTTGACCCCGTGGGGTATGTCAAGACCCAGCCTACGTGGGGATAGTGCCATGGGGCGCATCCTCGGAAGACAGTGCCCAGGCCATGCTCCTGGCGAGGGGCTGGTCCCCCTTGAGGGTCCCCACGTGAGCTGCCCCCTGCAGCAGACATGGGAAGAGGAGATGCCATGGGCAGAGGGCAGGCCTTGCCGCCTGATGAGACGGCAAATCCAGAGCCGCCCGTGCAATGCCGGGCGCGCGGTCCAGACGGCACAGTGAGAACAGCACTGTCTCTGTGACTGTGATACGCAGACCCACGGACCCGCCCAAACTCCCAGGCCCGGGCTTTTTAACCCCCTCAGTGCCGGGAGGCAAGCTGGGCTCCTGGGTCCAAGCCTCAGGGGTCAGGGGGAGAGACGAGAGGCCAGGGGCAGCCCAGCCAGCCCGTGACTGTTCTGGAATGCCAGCAAGCGTGGCCTTCCTCCCAGACAGCAGAGATGGTCTGCGTGTAGGAATTCACAATGAGGATCTGACACTTTTGTGTCTTTTTTTTTTTTTAATGACTATCTAAAAATCACAGATTAGTATAAGCTCGCTGCAGGTCAGCTGGAATCCCGTCTATATACCCTGTCAACACCAGGTTGCCCAGGCCCAGGGGTCGCCTTGTGAGGGTTGCAAACTCAGTGTGCACGGGGGGCCAGGAGTAAGGAAGTGACATGGGGGTTGGGGGGCGGCCGCAGCAGGCCAGGGGGCATAGCCCTGTCCAGAGGGCAGCTTCTGCTCAGCACTTCCGCTGACCGACCGCTGCTGAGCTGAGAAATGGTCCCAGCTCAGCTAGATCTTTGCATTTTTTATGAGCAGCTATGAAACCTCCTGATTTCTCAATGTCAACACATGTTTCAGATCTGTCGGAGGCACCGTGCAGGCCAAATAAGTCCACTGCAGGGTGGCCCTGCCCTCTCCCAGCTCAGGGTGGCTCTCAAACTGAGGTCCGTGGAAACTGCGGGAGGAGCTACGGTTCTCACTCCCAAGAAACACTCCTTAGGAGGCGAGGTTTTAAGCAGGAGAGTGAGATTCTCTGGCCACGAGACTGCAGGTGGCCTGTAGGGAGGGTGGCCTTTGTGGCAGGGAGGGAAGGAAGGAATGACAGTGTCTGGGGAGAGGGGTCAGCAAGGGGACCAGAGACAAATAAGGTGTCTCCTCAGGTCACGGGGGACCCGTCTCGATGCAGCCTCTTATTTCTGAAATGATGCAGCGACACCTTGTATATCTGCAGAGTCTATAGCTCCCTGCTGCTGCTAAGTCGCTTCAGTCATGTCCGACTCTGTACGACCCCATAGATGGCAGCCAACGAGGCTCCTCTGTCCCTGGGATTCTCCAGGCAAGAATACTGGAGTGGGTTGCCAGTTCCTTCTCCAATGCATGAACGTGAAAAGTGAAAGTGAAGTCGCTTAGTTGTGTCTGACTCTTCGTGACCCCATGGACTGTAGCCTGCCAGGCTTCTCCATCCATGCCTTTGCATATCTGAGCCTCCCCAACCCCAGCCTGTGTGTGGCTTGTCAGGCTGGACTGATGCACGAGGAAGCCACCCAGCCCCAGGGAAGTGTGGGTCCCGTGGCCACAGTGAGCCAGACCCCAGCTCACCCCTTAGGTCCACAGAGCCTTGTTTGGCTCCACGGGGCCTTCTAACGCCCTCAGGACAGGATGCTCAGTCAGGGCCCTTCATCTGGAGGGTTGTTCCCCTTAACAACCTTCTGAGATCCACTGTGCGCAGGTACCTGGGATGGATGTGTCTTCAGGTTTGCTGTAGTAAAATTTAGACAAGCGCGGGTTCTGAAGTCCTGGTTTTTATACTGAAGACGTTCAGCGCAGAGAGGTTGAGGGCTTACGGTGGGTAACACAACCAAGGTTCAAAGTCTACCTCCCGGCCGTGGCGCCAGAGGCGTCCCACCGTCCCTGGCTGTGTCGTATCGCCACAGACAAACGCAAGCTCGCAGCCAGGCAGCAATTTGAGGTTAATTTAGTGACACGCATAACACCACCCACTGGACCGAGGAGGGTGCCTAATTAGTCCTGAGTGACAATTAACCGCAAGGGAATTTGGGTTTCCGTCTGCAAGCACGTTCAATTTTCACTTAAGAAACTAAGATCTTAACCTGCACCTTGATATAGGTTTTCTAATGCAAGAGAAACAAATAGTTTTGTTTCAACAGATGGGGGGAAACGTGCTTCCTTTTTATAGCAAATGTTTGCACTTTGGTTTGACTGCTGTTCTGCTGGGTTGACACTGTCTTCCGCAGCTTCTCCAGCACAGATGTCGGTGGTGGGGTGTCCCTGGGAAGGAAGGCCGTGTGGGCTCTGGCCAAGGGTGGGCAAAGGACAGCAGCCTCAGGGTTCAAGCCCTGGGGTGGGGATGGGAGGGGTGGTCCCCTGACTCCTCCTCCTGGCCACACTTCTGACATTAGACTCCTATCACGAGACCCCTGCCCTACATCCCAGTGCAGTGGAATTTCACCTGAGCCTCTAGTTATGAATGATTCATTCAGGAGCTCGAGTTTAATGATGAAGAGACCTCAGGCAGGTTCCTTCACCCCTCAGCTGGAGACCAGTGAGGCTAGAGTTCCTCTCTCACTCTTCTTCCTCTTCATATCCGGGTTGGAGGGAGGGAAGTGAGTTTCCTCAACAACACATCGGCTCCTATACCAGGTGCACCTTCTACCTGCCTCTCAGTCCTGGGGCATTTATTTAGTAATTTAGAATCTACCGGGAACTCCCATTCACTTGATTTCATTTGCATTCCGAAAAGCAATACTTAAGAAAAATATTTTTGAAATATTTGACTGTAATATCTGCTTTTTTTTTTAATTGTAGGCATTTTCTGCATTGGATAAAGAGGACACTGGGTTTGTAAAGGCTTCAGATTTTGGACAGGTTCTTAAGGACTTCTGTTACAAACTAACAGATAACCAGTATCATTATTTTTTGAGAAAACTCAGACTTCATCTCACCCCCTACATAAATTGGAAATATTTTCTCCAGAACTTCAGCAGTTACGTTGAGGAGGTAAGAGTGTCCGCAGCACATAAGCATTTCTCTTTGGAAAAGGGCTAAAATTAGTCTTGGCAAAATAGATAATTGATTAAAACCGTGTCACATAAATCGGCAATCACCTGAGTTAATTAGCTTATTATAAATGAAAAGTTGATATTGATTCTACATTGAGTGTCAGAAGGTACATATGTATCCTTTACTTCACTGAAATGTTATTTTATTTTACTGATTTTCAAAGTTTAGGAGAGGCTTCAAAGTTCTAGGAGTCATAGATCCCTGAAGATGATCTGGTGTCCAGAGAAGTCAGGCCCTGAGGGAGTTGGGACCCACTTAGGAGACCCTTGTTGGGACCCACTATGTTCCAGGCTCTGGGCCATGCAGCAGCCAAGCCTGGGGTAGGGGTCAACGTGGTTGTAGTGGGGTCCTGGGGGAAGTCTAAGGGGACTTCCTGGAGGAGAGTGGGTGGCTGACCACAGGGCTCTTGTTCATTCCCAGGACCACTTCTCTGGCTCCATGAACTGTTCCTTCTTAGGCTGTTTCCTCCATCTCTAATTGTAAATGGACTAACATCAGTAGTGACAATCACAGGCTACTTTCAGTGAACTTGGATTTCTTTGGTCGCTATTCTGTGCTGAGTCAGACGGTGCTATGGTCCCTGCCTTCATGGAAGAGGAGATAAAAACAAATATGAAAAATACAAAAATAATGCGGCAGCTAAATCTCAACAGGCTGTGCTGGGATGTATTTAACTGCAACCCCCCCCACCGCCCACACCCCGCTGACACACACACACACACACACACACACACACACACACTGTCATAGCTGGATTCTCCTTGTCTGGAGAATTCCACAGACAGAGGAACCTGGCGGGCTACAGGCCATAGGGTTGCAGAGAGTCGGACACGACTGTAGCAACTTAGCACACAGGCACGCGTAGCTGGACGCTTGGGTCATTTCCGACTGCACAATCAACATCTGAGTCCATAAATCCTCAGTCACTCACGTGGGATAAACTCTTGAAAGTGAGGTTGCTAGAGCAGATAATATGAATATTTTTAAGGTCTGAGGCTCCATGCAGTAATAATGACAACAGCAAAGTCTATGTGGGTGAGGCACTGTTCTTAACCCTTTATACACACGTAATTCTTCTGCGGTCACTAGCGGCACATGCTAGTAATATCCCATTTCGTAGACGAGCCCTGGGGCACGGATGTCAAGTCATTGGCCACAGTCACTCCCGGAGGTGGTGGCAGAGCTGATTAGTGAGCCCCAAAGCCTGGCTCCCGCCTCCAGGCTTCTAAACTCTGTGCCAGCTCCTCTGGGGACTGTGAAGATTTTCGTCTTTGCCATTTAGGTGGTCATTCCTATGTACTATTGTGTTTTCTGTTTTAAAACTATATATATATATATGACGTTATATCAAACTCTTCAGAGTTTTAGGTTTTCTTGCTGTATTATCAGGAATTTAAGATTTATTCATGTCGTTACACTGGCTTCAGTTCACCCACTGAAGCTGCTGTAGACCTAGCCGGTGAAGGGAGACATGGATACATTCTGCTGAACGAGCAAACCCCATTCAGTTGTCCTGCTGCTCACAGCGGGCAGGTGGTTTGCCGTTTTCTCCGCAGCAAGCAGAGCACAGTCGGCCTTCTGTGACTGTGACCTTCGCACACTCAGGGTCACTCCACGTAGACTGACTGGGTCGGGGAGGGAGCGGGACGGCACAGGTTCAGCTCCACAGACGCACCCACGGTGGCTGCAGCGAGATCGGCGTGTGCTCCGGCCGGCCCTGCGGGAGAGCTCCCCACGTGCCATATCCTGGAGCCCTTGGTATTCTCAAGATTTAATTTCTGCCGACACTTTCGAATGTTATCAGCCACCCAGGCTCCCTCCTCTGGGAACTACCTAAAAGGGCCCCACTTCTTTGTTGGGTGGTCGTTGTAAATATCTCCTCCTGATCCGTGACTTGTCTTTTCTCTTTGTTTATGGTGACTCTCCCTGTTTTTATGTGACTTACATCTTTTCGCTGATTTTAAAAGAAATACCTGCTGAGAAAATTTTTGAAAATACAAGTGTGAAAAAAAAAAAAAAGAAAACAGTCATTTAACCCCATGATGATGGTGCAACAGTAACAAGCTCCATCCTGCTGAGCGAGACCTTCTGTGCATCACCTCACCTGGGACGAGGGAGGGGATGCGTGGAGCAGGTGGGCTCCGGAAGTCAGGGACCACCCGCCTGCTTCCTCAGCTGGGTGGACGCCAGGCAATTCAGCTTCCGAGCTGCTGCTCTTCCCAGGGCCCCGGGGCTGCTTTGGAGAGCTTATTCGTCTATTTCTAGTGCCTCCCCGCCCCCAATTCTTTTATTGTGGTGAAATACATCTACTGGAAATGTCACCATCTCATCCTCTTCTAAGTGCACAGCCCGGTGGCATTAACTCCACTCATGTTGCTGTGTAACCATCTCCAGAACTCTCTTGATGTTGCAAAAGCGAGCCTCTGTCCCACTTAACTCCCTACCCCTCTCCCCCAGTCTCTGGCAAGCACCGTCCTGCTTTCTCTATGAACCTGACTACTTTAGGTGCCTCGGGTGAGTGAAATCGTACAGTACTTGTCCTTCCGTGTCTGGCCTGGTTCACTGAGCGTAACGCTCTCGGAGCTCATCCTTCTGTAGCACGTGTGAGAACGCCCTTCCTTGATAAGTCTCAAAATATCCGTCGTGCGGATAGACTGTATTTTGCTTACCCATTCACCTGTCAGCGCACACTTGGGCTGCTTCCAAGTTTTAGCTCCTGTGAATAATGCCGCCATGAACCTGTGCATACAAACCGAATGCGTGTTTTTACCCAGTGGAGGTAACGCTGTAGATGTAATCACGTATCTTGGTTTTTTTCTCTTTAACGTTACGTGTCACTTCAAGTTCTTCCAAACATAAGTTAAATGTCTGTATAACATTCCACTGACTCTTTATTTTTAAGCATTTAGAGTTTTTCTCCCAGTTTTTGAGGTTGTCATTTACTTTGCAGTGAACACTTTCTATGTCTACGTCCACATTTTGGATTTTTTCTCCTAAAGAAAGAAACCGAGAAATAAAATAACTGGGTTCAAAGGATAGGAATACATTTATTGGTCTTGAAAGCAGCCCCATTTAAAGAAAATAATTTCTTTTTCTGTGAGGTTGCAGCCTATGAAATTGCCATCTTTAGAGCCCTAAATGATTGACTATTGACAATTTCATATGGTTTAAGCTAACAGTAATAGTTGCCATTTGTATCCATTTACATGATTTGGAGCATAGCAAGCATTGTGATGGAGAATTGAAGTCACCCTTCGGGATAAAGTGTTAACATTTTGGAATGAAAGTGTTAATCACTCAGTCATGTCTGACTCTTTGCAACTCCATGGACTGTAGCCTGCCAGGCTCCTCTGTCCATGGGATTCTCCAGGCAAAAATACTAGAGTGAGTTGCCATGTCCTCCTCCAGGGGATCTTCCCGACCCAGGGATCGAACCTGGGCCTCCTGCATTGCAGGCGGATTCTTTACCACCAGGAAAGCCCAGTATCTTGGTATATTTACCTCTAGTCTCCTTTCCTATACAGATATCCTTTGGCGGTGGGGTCAAGGACAGGGAGCGTGTGCTGCTGAATTGGGGGGGGTTGTTGGGGATTTTCCTCAACTCTTAAAAGACTCTTTTTTTAAACAAACATTTATTATTTGCATCAAAGTAGTATATGCCCATATAGAAAAAAAAAGGAATTGTTGCCAAAGATTTCAGGACAGAGACCACTTTATCAGCTGTTCACCCCAGTCCCATCCCACAAAGCAGCCCCTGTAACCCCTGCTGTTTCTCTAGCTATACCTCCCTGTCCCTCAGCTTCTTGTCCCCCCATTTCTTAGCCATCCCCCGCCCCAGAACTTTCACCATTTCCCACCCCTGCCACCTAGCCTCTCCTCCAGGCCCCTGCACATCCCTCCCGGAGCTGCCTCTTCCCCTCCCACGACATCACTGGCGTTTCCGCGTCAACAGTGTGTCTCTAAAGCGTGGATCTGGTGGGATGTGCCCCCTCCCACCCACTTTGTCCATCAGCCAGGGCTTCTGGTGGGCCGCTGCGCACCCAGCACTGGGCAGGCTCCTGAGGTCAGCCATTGAGCCGGGCCTGTATCCTAGCAAGAGAGACAGATGAGCAATGAGAACACGTATCAGATGTCAGCATCTGATCTGTGCTGTGGGGTCAGATAAAGCTGGGCAGAGGAGGGCCCAGTGAGAAGGGGACATCTGAGCTGAGACCCGGCGGAGAGGAGGGAGGGAGTCACGTGACCTCTGGTTGGAGGGGGGCGCCCTGAAGAGCCCAGCTGGCTTGAGGTTGGGCTGCCTGGGCTGGGGCGAGGGGCAGGGCAGAGAAGGTTAGTAGCAGGCACCCAGGGAGTGATGGGGTGGGCGGCCTCGTAGCACTTTGAACCACGTGGAGACCCAGGGAAGGTTTGGGGAGAAGAGTGTTGTGACCATGCGGGGCCTCGGGGGAGAAGACTCGGGGGGCGGGGGCCAGCAGGGAGGCCGGCGTGCCCAGGGGAGGGACGTGCTGGCGGGGATCCTTTGGCAAATGGAAGGTGAGAGAATGAGTCAGGAGCAGCCCTTTGACTGAGGAGGGGAGCAGGGGGACAAGTGTCCTGGGCCATCGGTTTCACCGATGCCCCATCACCGGACTCACAGTGGCTTCCAGGTCTCCAATTGCTACAGCGTGTCCTTGCCAAACACCCATGAGCACGTGCCCAAACCCTTCCCGCGGGCCCCACTGGCCACGCAGAGTCCTCACAGGCCCCGTCCAGAGGCTGCACCGTTGGCAGCGGAGGAGGCCCATCCCTGCTCACGGGTCCCTCTGAGCATCGCTGCCGGCTCTGGAGTCCCTGAGCCCAGAGCATGGCGAGGGGGGCTGTTCCCAGAGCCTCCAGCGTTGCCCCCTGCTTCCCACCATGCTCATTCCACCTGACCTCATCTCGGGGTCCCCTGCGCCTCTGGAAGCACCTTGCCGAACATTCCTAAGAGGAGGCTTTAGGACTAACTGTAACGCGGGTGACGGCAGGAAGTGTGCTTCAAGACAGATGGGGGCTGGGGGGCTGGAGGGGCTGCAGCAGGGATGCTGGCACCCCCCAGCCCACTGCTCAGCCCTCCTGCTCTGCCCATCCGCGTGCACTAGGCGCTTGGGGTGAAATGGTATCAGCCCCTGAACTGGCTCGGGGAGGGGGTGTGAAGATGGAGGTGCCTTTACCAGAAGAGCAAGTTGAGGCTGGGACTGCTGACCTGAAGGATGAGGCACAGGGTGACCATGGATGTTCAGGGCACGTCCATCTGCTGATAGGGGAGGGGGCAGGGGCAGACCACCTGGGCCCCACACGCCTCGCTCCAGAATTCGGGTCCCAGACCCTGGAGACGTCTCAGCAGGGACGTAGTCGGCTCCCACGAGGGTGGACTGGGATGGCGAGGCAGCTGTGGATGAGCCAGGACCCTGCCCCTACCTGGTGGCGATTTTGGAAGTCTAGTTGCGGGCTGACGACCATTCTTAACAGAAGGAAAAGAAGTTAACTAACAACAGGAACAGTTAATGCATCCTCCTCGAGCTCATTAAATACGACACCAGCCATCCCTTCCTCTAGGGGATGCACGGGCAGCAAGTAATTAAAAGGAGATTACCGAAATGTAATTAAGGCGGTCGGGACCTCTCCTTGCAGAGGAAGTTCGCCGTGAATAATCCCCAGCTGCACTGAATCCGCTCTTGGAGAAGGGATAGCTGCAAAGGTAGGGGAGGTGTAGCGAAAGGCCTTGAGGGAGCTGGGAGCACCCGGAGCGTAAAGATGGAGGCTTCACCCATCTCTTAGATGGGGGCCAAATGCCCCCCCAAACCTGTATAGATCCGTCTCCTGTGTCCATCACACACTGCAGGGAAAAGTGCCTCAGCTCCCATCACACCAAATGCTGCGGAACTTTCCAGATCCCAGGGTGCAGCTGAGCCCTGGCGTTTCGGCCCCCACTACACCATGGCACACCCCTGATCAGATCAGATCAGTCGCTCAGTTGTGTCCAACTCTTTGCGACCCCGTGAATTGCAGCACACCAGGCCTCCCTGTCCATCACCAACTCCCGGAGTTCACTCAAACTCACGTCCATCGAGTCAGTGATGCCATCCAGCCATCTCATCCTCTGTCGTCCCCTTCTCCTCTTGCCCCCAATCCCTCCCAGCATCAGAGTCTTTTCCAATGAGTCAACTCTTTGCATGAGGTGGCCAAAGTACTGGAGTTTCAGCTTTAGCATCAGTCCTTCCAAAGAAATCCCAGGGCTGATCTCCTTCAGAATGGACTGGTTGGATCTCCTTGCAGTCCAAGGGACTCTCAAGAGTCTTCTCCAACACCACAGTTCAAAAGCATCAATTCTTCGTTGCTCAGCCTTCTCCACAGTCCAACTCTCACATCCATACATGACCACAGGAAAAACCATAGCCTTGACTAGACGAACCTTTGTTGGCAAAGTAATGTCTCTGCTTTTGAATAAGCGCTCCTCAAAGTCGGGGGAGGGGGGGGTGCGCAGCCAGTACAGATCGACCATCCTAGCATCGGCTCCACGCGTGGGCCCCGTGTCCCCCACAGGGACCCCGCACCACCACCCAGCCCCGAGTTCACAAGCTGCTAACCACCGAGGCAGGCACCGGTCAGCTTTGCCGGCCAGAGTCAGGATGAGACGCACTCGCCTAGGTAGCACCAAAGAGGAGCAAGGAGGTATTATGAAAACCGAAGCACTCCCAGGGCCTCGGTCGCAAAGTAAAGAAAGATTAACCAGGACAAGCCGTGGATGTCAGCACCAATACCTTTCTCGTAAGATTCTCGCAAGCCAGGTGAAGGTGTCACCTGAGTGTCTGCCCTCAGCAAATACCTCTTTTTCACTTCTGGGAAAAACATTTTACCTTCAAAAAGCTACGTGCGAGCTATATAGAGTATCACCTTGTTTTTAGAAAATCATTTCTGTTTAACATTTAAGTCTTAAAGTGAAATTTCAGTATCCTTTGTGAATATAAAATAATGCTCAGAGCAGACATAGAATTTTTAAAAGACACAGTAGGAACCCGTATAAAATCTTTCTACTTTATTACCATGGAAATAATGGAATTTTTAACAAAGTGCATCCTTATTCAATGCAGAGTAATTATTTTGCCACATTTTAGCTAACCGAGACCCAGTGAGATCAGTCCTTACCTGGTGTTTATAATATATCACCTCTAAACTTATCCAGTGAGAGGTTAAGCAACTTGGAGATGATTTTTTTCCTAAGGGAGAATTTAAGATTATAGTTTTCAACCAAAGAAGAGACTGTAACCCACATCAAAATGGTTGTAATCTTTCATAAGCATCACGCTTATATTAGTTGCCAACAGTGTTACTTTGATTTATTTTTCTTTTTATTGTAAGTATAATGGTGTCCATGTATTTTTAATGAATATTGTAAAGAATGGGGACATTTCCTTTTCAGGAAAAGGCCCAAAGATTATTGGAAATAAGTTAAAGAAATTATTAACATATGCCATTCCAGTTATTTACTCTTTCCCCTAATGCCAAAAAAAAATCCAAGTGCTCTAGATATAATTTTGGGGATTTTTGAATGTTTCCCCTAAATTTCACTCACTTTCCACCTCCAATGGAATACTTGCTACCTGTTGTTATTGTTGTCCTGGAGACGATCGAGGACACAGCAGCTTGGGAGGGATAACTCAGGTCACTTGGACACTTGGGGTGACCTTGGTGAGAGTGCAGGGTGAGGGGCTCTGGGCCACCGTGCCTGAGCTAAAGGAAAAGAAACAAAGTCAACCGCGTGGAATGAAAATGACACCGTCGCACCAGAGGAGCAGTCAGGGGCCAACCTGCTCAGGTTGCCTGACCACCAGTCAGCGTGACTCACTGTCCTCGTGAGGTTAAAATGCATGTGTGCATGCTAAGTTGCTTCAGTCGTGTCTGACTCTTTGTGACCCTATGGACTGGGCTCCTCTGTCCATGGGCTTCTGTTAGGCAAGAACACTGGAGTGGGTTGCCATGCCCTCCTCGGGATCTTCCAAACCAGGGATCGAACCCGAGTCTCTTTTGTCTCCTGCATTGGTAGGCGGTTTCTTTACCCCGAGCACCACCTGCAAAAAAACCAGTTCTCCCAAACCCGAGTGGTTGAAGCACCCCACAGTCCAGGGCCCCACCTGGACCTGGAGCTTCCGGTCGGAAGGAAGAGCAGTGCACGCCCGCCACCCGCGCCTTCATCAGCTTTCAGGAGGGGTGGGCAGTCGGGAGGACTGGGCACCTGCTGCTCTTGCAGCTGCCAGATGGGCCCCAGCTGGAAGCAGGACGGGCTCGCCCGCCAAAGCAAACTCAGCCTGGTCTCCACGCGTCTTGCAGAAAAGCAAAGAGGCCGTGCCAGGCTTGCAGCCACCTGAGCCCGCCCACCGCAACCAGGGCCAGCCTCAGCCCATCTCCAGGAGGCCTTGGGCAGCTCCTCCAGTGCCTCACAAGCATTCCCCTGGTATCTGGGCTGGCACTCCCTCCCTACTCCTACATGGGCGGGACACTCTCTGCCTATTCAAGTAAGCAGACTGTGGTGTAGCCTGCCCTGGAGACCCTCACTCATTTCGTCCCTCCAGGGATTTGTGATCCAATTCAATTGCCGTGTTTGGATCAATTAAACACCAGCACTGAGCTGTACTACTGATTCTACAAGGTCATGACCGTATCAAGAAGCTAGAAGTCAATCCAAGAAGTCGTTGTCCCAAGCAGGCCTTGCAGAGCAAATCCAGGATGGCACTTGGGTCTTAATTGTTACCATATACACGTGTGTCTGGCTTGGAGGGGAGCTGCTTGGGTTCTGGCTTTAACTGCCCCATTCAACTGGGAGCTTCTTACCTCCCCACGTTCAGCAAACATGAGCAACGATGTGCCAGGCCCTGGGCCAGCCCTGGTGTCCAGGCCGGTGGGAGGACAGGTGACCACGCACAAACCTCCCCAGGGGCAAGGACTACTCCGGCAGAGATGGCCCCGACCATTCGTTAAAGAACCAGAAAGCTCCACCTCTCAGCCTTCACTGAAGCCTGAATGTGAATGGTCCCTGATAAGAGACTGGGAGAAGGAAGCGCGTCACCTCCCTGGTGATTCTGCCCAGCCAGTTCCTGCATCTTCTTGCCACCCACAGTCAGATACCAACGTCCAAACAGAGGCTGATACCCACTGGGCATGTGCTGTGAGCCCAGCCCTGTTCCAGGCACTTTACCTGAATTAACTCAGCTCATCCTCCTAAGAACCTTTTCAGCTCAGTTCAGTTCAGTCGCTCAGTCATGTCCGACTCTTTGCGACCCCATGGACTGCCCCACGCCAGGCCTCCTGTCCATCACCAACTCCCGGAGTTGACTCAAACTCATGTCCATTGAGTCAGTGATGCCATCCAACCATCTCATCCTCTGTTGTCCCCTTCTCCTCCTGCCCTCAATCTTTCCCAGCATCAGAGTCTTTTCCAATGAGTCAGCTCTTCGCATCAGGTGACCAAAGTATTGGAGTTTCAGCTTCAACATGTCCTTCCAATGAACACCCAGGACTGATCTCCTTTAGGATGGACTGGTTGGATCTCCTTGCAGCCCAAGGGACTCTCAAGAGTCTTCTCCAGCACCGCAGAGCGGGCAACAGGAACAGAGAGCTTCAGCATGTATTCCCAGCCGCACAGCTAGAAGCACCAGGGCCGGGATTAGAAATCCAACCAGCACCAGGGCCCTGCTCTCAGCTTGCTGCTGTCAGTCTGAGAGTCTGAGTGTCCACTGTACAGGATTGCTATTCTGGTTAAGCAAGTTAATGTGGAAGGAGCTTTGCATGGTTCTGAACATAGCCAACACCAAATGTCTGCATTATTATTATTTTTCATTCTATCCTCCTTCACTGAGTGCCTGCTTAGTGTACAATGTTCAGTAATGATGTGATTATACAGTGTGTAATTTATTTGGGTGGAAGAATTCATTTTCATAGTTTCATAAATGACTTCAGCCAGGAGTTTATTGAATCATTAAAGGGTCACAAGGGTAGCTCAGGTGTTTCCTCTGTTTCTTTGCATTTTATGGCAATTTCGTGCTACCAAAGGGTCTATGGATTGGGTGTTTGCAGACGTGTCAAGTGGATCCTCTGCGAATGTTGAGCTGTGGAGAGGAAGTGAGCCCAGGGAGCCGGAGCGGGAGGCCCTCGGTCTATGTGGTCAGGGCAGAAGAGGCAGAAAGGGCTCTCTAATGAGCTCGCAGTGCGTCTGGACGTCGGGAGATGGGCTTCTCAAGTGTCAGGATCAGTGCGTGCAGAGACCCAAGATGGGAAACCCGTACTTTGGGAACAGCTGGAGTGTGGGTTTGGGGCCAGGGTGAGGAGAAGGAGAGGGAGGGGGATGTGAGGCGGGGACAGAGGGTCCAGGAGGGAGGCCATGGGCAGGGCTCTGGGGTGGGTCTCCCCCATGCTTGCCTCCACCGGCATCCCAAAGCATCAGCTTCTCCAGGCAGGGGCTGGCCTCAGCCGTTCAAGTCCCCGAGCCTGGGACAGAGGCCCGCAGTAGCCCTCAGTCTGTGTTGATGCCTTTCTCGGGTAGGCTCTGTATTCGTGCGTGTGGTGGGGGCTGGGGTCACAGGAGGATGGGAGAGCACAGCTCTGAAGTCAGGCCATCTTGAGCTCCGTCATCAGCTCACAGGGGAGCAGGCCAGGTCCCAATCTCTTCAGGGAGAAGCCCCACTTACTTGTCTAGAAACAGGGATGACACAGCTGCCCCCAAGGGCAGAGGAGCTTCCGCAAGGCTGCAGCTCAGAGCCTGGGTGAAAGAGCACAGCAAAAGGTGGCTCCCAGGACCGGGTCTCAGTAAGCCTCGGTTCAGTTGGCTTGAAGCTTGGCTTGAGTGTAGCCTTTCCAAAGGAAAAGGAAGCTGAAATCTCCAGATCTGCATCTGTTTATCACCCAGAAAGAATCCCTGCTCGGTCAGAGACCCCAGGGTTGGCAGCGTCATGCCCCAGGAAACCCGAGTGGTACCCGCAGTTCTGGCGTATCTCCCTCACTTCTGCATGCAGCGCGCTGAACTGCCAAGGCCGATCCGTCCATCACTAAGGCCTCCAGGCCTCCCGATACCCGAGTGTCCACCCTTGGCCCCGTGCGCGGGGGTCCCTGGGAGTTGCCGAAGTTGGTTCCTTGATCCAGCAGGAGGCCTCTGTATAGGCACGTTTGCACACAGAGCTTTCACTTTATTTTCATCTAGATTTTTTTAATGTTTTATCTTTTTTTTTGACAGGCAGTTTTGCTGCTGTTGTTATTTTTAGCATTCATTAATTCACTGTAAATACAAATGAAGATACAGTACAATTAATTTCTTTGCTAATCAAAATATTTGATCAAATGAAGCAATTTTTCAATTCTTAGAAGTAATTACACTGTTCTTTAAAAGGAAGTGGAAGAATTCTTTACCGAGTATTTCTAATTAGGAGTTTTTGCTACCTGCTGTGTTCTTATTCTGTATGAAATTTCAGGATTTTTTTTTTACCCCTCCTCTAAGGAATCATGGGAAAAAAACTGTTTAATTGTCTCCCTAAGTATTTAGAACAAAACTTAGTAGAAGAATCATGCAGTCTGGTTAGCTTAATTATATCCTTCCTAAGAGTTAAATCAATATACCGACGTGTTTCTAACCTAAGAGCTGAAGCAGACCTTGCTAAACCATGTGGACCCAGCCAGGTAAAGGCCACCTTGACACCCACAGGACGAGTGGCATCTGGTGACCATTGTCACGGAGCAGTGACAGTCAAAAGGCCACCTTCTCTTCTCTGTAGTCTGAGCTCAGTACCTTTTATTTCTCACTAACCAGAAATTCAGAACTGAATCAGTCAGCTGTCGCTGCGTAACAAAGAGCCCCAGAACTTCCAGGACTATAAACACTTGTTCAGCTTTTGCATGTGGGCTGGCTGGCCGGGGCTCAGCTCTGGTGGCCTCCCTGGGATGTCTCTGCTCCCTTGGACCAGAGCGAAGCAGCTCAGCTCCTCTCAAGACAGCACCACAGACACAGGGGGGCTTGCCGATCACGCAAAGGCTTCTTAATGCTTCGACCCCATGGCACTTGCTGACATTCCCTTGGCCAAAGCAGTCGTATGGCTGAGTGCAAAGCTGTGGGATAGGGAAATATTCTCAGCTCTTCGGTGGGAGGAAACCCAGAGCCGCATGGCAAAGGCTGTGGAGACAGGAGCTGAGGAAGCAGGCCTTGAGTGCCCTGTGCCTCCGGGAAGCATACACCCGCGTGTCTCCGTCTCCAGCTGCACTGGATCACGTGACAGTTCGCCCACCCTCCCTGCTGTGTTCTCGCTTCCCTGTTGTCTAGAGAAGTTGCTTAGATACTGTGTCATGGAAAACTGATAAGTCAGCCAAGACGTGGCTGGACACAATTAATTGACAGGGTACTAGAAGGCTCTTTTCTAAAATCACTCCCTTAATAGAGCTACTGAATGAGAGTACAATGAAGCCGAACACGAGGTAACAGAGTTCCCGGGTCAGTGAGCCGTCCAGAGCACACCCTGCCCTGTGTCACTGATTCTCGTCCTTGGCTAACTTTCCCCAGCTTTTTTGAATTGGGGGGGCACAGGCTTCTCCCTTGGGGTTTCCCCCTGCGTGCATGCTCAGTTGCTAAGTCATGTCCACCTCTTTTGCAGCCCCATGGGTTGCAGCCAGCCAGGTTCCTCTGTCCGTGGGATTTCCCAGGCAAGAATACTGGAGTGGGTGGCCGTGCCCTCCTCCAGGGGATCTTCCCGACCCAGGGATCAAACCCACAACCCTCTTCAAATATGAGTTCCCTACCGCAGAGCCAGAGCCAATTCCCGAATCAGTGGGGTGCTCCCTGTTTTTCCCCTGTCTTCTGGAGTGATTCTCGTGGGGAGTTCCCTCCGACTGGTGTGGCTGTCCTGACGCTACAGACGGAGAGCCTCGGCCCAGAGAAGTGAGGTGCCTGCAGAAGGCCCCGCTGGAAGATGGGAGAGCAGGGCTGTACCCTGGCCATCCTGAATCTCAGCCCATGGCAGGCCCGAGGCCGCTGGTTAGAAGCCCAGGTTTTCCCCACCTCAGGGTGTGTGACCACATCTAGACCAGGCTTCCATCCCAGGCAGGTTGGCTTAACCTGCAGGTAAGAGCAGGCGCCACGTGCCTCTCCCCTCTGATGACTTGTGACAGAGACCGTGGCAGCCAGGAGCCAGGACTCAAACCCATGTCTGCCCCACCTCTTGACTCAGGCCAAAATGTCTCTTACAAAAACCGGCAGGAGCAGCAAGAAGGCCGCCCTTGTCGGCCAGCCGTCGGGGGCAGCGCTGTGTGTGTCATCCTGTCGAGATCTGAGGCTGCCCTTGGAGATGGTTTGGGTTTTATCCCCGTGGGTAAAGGGATGGCGGAGGGTGTGTGTCTCGCCCAAACCACCAGAAAGAGCCGTGCGGAGCTCCATTCAGCCCTGGCCAGCGCCGAAGCCCTCGGTTGACTGCGAGCTGCCCTCACCATCCACCCCGGGCCCCTCCGCTGGACCAGCCCAGCCTCTGACCCCC
Organism: Bubalus kerabau; assembly: GCF_029407905.1. NCBI lineage: Eukaryota > Metazoa > Chordata > Mammalia > Artiodactyla > Bovidae > Bubalus > Bubalus kerabau. Next base: position 5,728,342 of record NC_073624.1, read on the forward strand.
TTCAGCTCGATCCAAGTCGGCCGAAACTTGGGTTCCTGGTGTGGCTTCCCTGGCAGTGCTCCAGAGGCGTGTGCGACCATCCCTTCTTCTTGTTCCCTGTCAGGCGCTGAGTGATGATGGCAAGTGCGGTCTGAGCCCCAGGGGGACGGGACAGGGTCTAGGGGGGGCCTGCACTGAGCCTGTAAGCTCCCCCCAATGAGCACCCAGCACTGTGTGCGCTTGGAGACACCCCAGTCTGAGCAGAAGGCGGCATCAGAGATTTCGGGGCTGTGGGGGGAGGGGAGGGGCTCTGAGCTGGGGCAGAAGAGGTGGCTCTGGGAATTCAGCACAGGCCTCCCTCTGACCCCCCCAATCCAGGCCGCCCCCGCCTGACCCCCCAATCCAGGCCGCCTCCCTCTGACCCCCCAGTCCAGGCCGCCTCCCTCTGACCCCCCCAATCCAGGCCGCCTCCCTCTGACCCCCCAGTCCAGGCCGCCTCCCTCTGACCCCCCAATCCAGGCCGCCTCCCTCTGACCCCCCAGTCCATGCCGCCTCCCTCTGACCCCCCATTCCAGGCCGCCTCCCCCTGATCCCCCAATCCAGGCTGCCTCCTTCTGACCCCGCACTGGTTGGAGCCGCCTCTTGGGTGAATCCGAGCAGTAGCAGGATTTAGAACCACTGGATTTCACTGTAAAGCTTGGTTTTTACTAAATGAGATACGTGGCTACATTTGAGTCCAAGAAAAGCCCCACAGAAGCGCGATATTATTAGCTGGTTCTTTGCTGACCGTGTGCTTCATATCTTGGCGCATTCTTCCTTTTCTGTATTGTGCTACTGCTGCTGGGTAGTCACAAAGGGGACCGGGAGTTTTTTTCGCACAGGTGGTCTATATTTCTCTGTGATATCAAGAGGGACAAGCTAAGCTAAGCTAAGTCGCTTCAGTCGTGTCCGACTCTGTGCGACCCCATAGACGGCAGCCCACCAGGCTCCGCTGTCCCTCGGATTCTCCAGGCAAGAACACTGGAGTGGGTTGCCATTTCCTTCTCCAATGCATGAAAGAGAAAAGTGAAAGTGAAGTCGCTCAGTCGTGTCCGACTCTTAGCGACCCCATGGACTGCAGCCTACCAGGCTCCTCCATCCCTGGGATTTTTCAAGCAAGAGTACTGGAGTGGGGTGCCATTGCCTTCTCCATCAAGAGGGACAAGCATTTAGTAAAACAAAGTTCTATACAAATACCCTTGAAAAAATGAGAGAGGATTCCTTCCAAACATGGAAATCATCCTGTAATTGGGTCAGACCCGTAGTGCATAAGATTCCACTATTGTTTTTTTTTTTTTCATTTGTAAAGTCGCCGGGAGAGCCTTGCGAGCATCCAGTTGTCAGATGTCGGCTGCAGGAGGAGCGGGCCCACCGCTCCCACTCCAGACAGTCGTGGGGACGGAAGCAGGCACCCGACGCCCCATCCCTTCCCCAAGCTCTGTCTTGCAGCTGCGATCCCTATCCTGAGGAGGCCTTTTATGTAAAGCGTAGTTGGTTTTGGAAAGTGACATTTGCATCTGAAGATAGTGGTGAGGAGGAGAAACATTGCTTCCAGTTATAGAAAAAGCCCTATTTTCCCCCATTCAGATAGAACGGTCACGTGACAAGTGCCAGGGACACAAAAGCGCCAGACCAAGAGCCATCTGTTCCTCCCCGGCGTCTCCAATCACTCGGAGCATGGCTTTGCAAAAAAGGGACCAGAACATGGGCTCCTGACCACCTCAAGCCCAGTGCCCCTGATGGGCGAGCCGGGAGGCCCTGCCCTCTCAAGGCCAGTGGGTGCCCCGGGTGGCACGGGGTGGGGAGGGCTGGGACTGCATGCCCGGGGCCTGGGGACCTTCCGGTCCCAGGCTGGCCCCACGTGCACCAGGGCGATGGCCATGGTGCCGCTGGGGGTGGGGCCCCCGTGACCTTTGTTTCGGTTTGTGCCCTGTTTGTAGTTTCTAAGTTTTCTGATGTGAACACACAGTTATCATCTCTGCTGGCAGCCCAAGAATATTCCCCAGCTGGCCGTGAAACCAGCTTTGGGACAAACCAGGGTCGCCCTCCCTCTCTGCGTCCTCAGCCTGGCCCCTGGTATGGCTCTGGGGAAGTTAGGGAAGAGAACTGGGGGTGCAGGAGGCCAGCACTGCTCCCCCGACCTTCACACCAGCTTGCCGCGTGAGGTTTGCGAGGATCTGTGCCTCCTTCACCTCCGGGCTCTGAGGTTTCCTCCTCAGGGAGCCATTCCCATCAGCTGTGTCGAGAGTACACGACCCGTCTCGTAATCTCTGCTCACCTGAAACTGGCTCTCCTCTCTCTCCCCGGCCCCAAGACCCTCCCCTGGCAGAGGCTATTTAAGGATCATCTTTTACTTCCATCTCCTGAGTATCAGCAGAAGAGCCTGGCACGCAGCAGACGCTCCAGGGGTGCCTGTGGATGGCTCGATGCAGCCATCGTGGGCGTGCGTTGAGTGTTTGTCCTCTCTGGGTGCATCACCCGCGTGTGGGTCACATGCCTGGCTCGGGTGCTTGGGCGCCCCCCCTCTGGACCCTCTGGGATTCACTGTGACCCCTGTGTCACTGTGATTTCCTGCCCAGGCAGAGATGGGCAGTCACACCGAGCAGGGCTCCCGGATCCCCGCCCCTCCTCTGCATTGCTTGCCACCAAGCCGTCCCCGCCTCCTGACCTCCGGACCCCAACCCGCGAGAGAGGCAAGACTCGCAGCTCAGTAGCCCCGGTCGTCTGCCTGCCTCTGCCCTGGCTTACTCCTCCTCCAGAGAGCAAGCATTAGTGCTGGTGTGTGTGTGCACATGTGTGCATGTGTGTGGTCATGTGGACCAATTTGCACACTGCAAATATTTTACCATACTGTTAAACTATTTCTTGAAGCCTTCTAAATAGCTGCATTGTAGAAATACTATTGGAGAAGGAAATGGCAAGCCACTCCAGTGTTCTTGCCTGGAGAATCCCATGGACGGAGAAGCCTGGTAGGCTGCAGTCCATGGGGTCGCACAGAGTCGGACACGACTGAAGCGACTTGGCAGCAGCAGCAGCAGAAATACTATGGTTTATTTAGCCATTCTCCTGATTTAGACAATTTTGACCTCTAAAGTGTTGCTAATTTTTTTGTGAACTGTGTAAATAATACTGTGTGTGTGTTAGTCACTCAGTCGTGTCCAACTCTTTGCGACCCCATGGACTGTAGCCCACCAGGCTCCTCTGTGCACGGGATTCTCCAGGCAAGAATCCTGGAGTGGGTTGCCAATTCCTTCTCCAAATAATACCGTAGTGATCATGATTTCATGAATTCATCTTGTTTACTTCCTTGAGGAGAGTCTTCAAAGGGCAGGTGCCAGGTGGAAGGACAGGCACTTTCGTGGCTCCACCTACCTTATTCTACCTTTCCCAACCCTGATATTGTCACTTCAGAAATTTGTGTTTCTAAGAAGAAAAACAAACGGAATCTTGGTTTCATTTCCATTTTTTTTAAAGAGTGATGAAATTTTCTAAATCATTATTTCACTTTTGGCCGCACTGTGTCTTCACTGCGGCACGTGGGCTTTTCCTTGGTTGTAATCAGCGGGGCTGCTCTCAGCTGTGGTTTCGGGCTTCCTGTAGCTCCTTGGTTGTGATTGGCGGGGCTGCTGTCAGTTGTGGTTGCCGGCTTCCTGTAGCTCCTTGGTTGTGATCGGCGGGGCTGCTGTCAGTTGTGGTTTCGGGCTTCCTATAGCTCCTTGGTTGTGATCGGCGGGGCTGCTCTCAGCTGTGGTTTCGGGCTTCCTGTAGCTCCTTGGTTGTGATCGGCGGGGCTGCTGTCAGCTGTGGTTGCCGGCTTCCTGTAGCAGTGGCTGCTTGTGGCCGAGCGCAGGCTCTGGAGCGCCAGCTCGGCGGTTGTGGCACGTGGGCTTAGCTGCTCCACAGCCTGTGGGATGTTCCCAGACCGCGGAGTGAACCTGTGTCCCCTGCCTCGGAAGGCAAGATTCTCAACCACTGGACCACCAGGGAAGCCTCTAGATCAGAGCTTTTTAACAGAAGACTCAGGGTGGCCTGCAGAGCAGTCGTTTGTTTGATTGGCTGTGTTAGTGACACTGTTTATCCATTCTTTCTTGGAACAAAGATCAAGGCCCCACTGTGTGCCGGGCTCTTTAAAGCACTCAGGGGCTCAGCAGTGAGCAAAAGACCGGAGCCCTGGCCTTGAAGTTTATTTTCTGTTAGGATGGAGAAAATTAGGTTAAATATAAGGTGGATCAGAGAGCGGAACGTGGGACGGAGAAGGAGAAGGAAAAGGGAGCGGGAATGAACGTGTTGTTCGGCTCAGGAATGTGTGGAAACCCTGAGGGGAGGGCAGGAACAGCAAGTGCCAAGGCCCTGAGGCAGGAACGAGCTTGTGTGTATGAAGCACAGCGGGAGGCTGGCACGGAGTGAGGTCAGAGGTCCCAGTGGGTGGGCTGGCGGCCATTGTGATGCCCTGCCGGTTGCTCCGAACAACATGGGGAGCCATTGGAGAGCTGTGCATGATCTGACTTGCACTGTACAGAGATTGTCCTCCGGGGAAAATGATGCTGGCTTTTTAATTATGGCTCGGCCCTCCCCCACCCCTCTGCCCAGAGAACAAGTGCTAACACGTATGTGCATGTGATGCTCATGCGTGTGTACTTTTAACAGATTGAGGGTGGAAGGAAGCAGGCTGTGATTTGTGGCAAGATGATGGGGGCCTGGACCAGGAGGTGAGGGTGGAGCAGTCAGCTTCCAGGTACGCACTGGGCGTGGGGCCACTGGGATGTTGGGGAGGTTTGGATGACAGATGATAGGCAGATTGCATGATGGACACATCACAGAGGACTCCAGGCTGGGCCACTGGGCCAGTGTCCATTTGCTGAGATGCAGACCTCGGGGGGATGGTATTCTGAAGCTGTTAACTCAAGAGGGAAGAGAGAATTCCCTTTATGAAACTGGGATGTTCAGTCTTGCTTAGGAGGGCTGCCCTCACCCAAAGGTCTCTTAGAGTCAACCAGAGCCCCACTGTAGCCTGCTCCTTTTTCTTTTGATTCCACATATGAGTGATATCATATGGTAATTGTCTTTCTCTGTCTGACTTACTTCACTCAGTGTGACAATATCCAGGTCCATCCGTGTTGCTACAAATGGCACTGTAAATGCCAGAACAATGTAAATGTTCCTTTTTATGGCTGAGTAATACTCCATCATATTACTCCATCGTGTGTGTACCACACCTCCTCCTTCCTGCTGCCTTTGTAAGTTTGTAACAATGGGCTTTGTGATGTAAGGGCTCAGTCACAGAAGAGACTTCCTTCTCACTCATGAACAGCCTGAGTAGGTGTCCACTGTTCTGCTTGTATATCCTGGGCCTTACTGTTCTCATTCTATTGTTCTGTTTATATCAAGTTTGTGGTGTTTTGATATCTGGTGACTCAGAAACATCATTGCTAGCCTCTTCCAAAAATTTCGTGGCAAATCTCACATATTTATGTCTCTATATTAAGTTTAATATCTATGTCTAATGGGTCCCCCCACAAATAGCCATTGTGATTTTTGCTAGAGTTTTATTTATTTATAATTTGAAAAAGGTTTTCTCTTTTGAAATGGAGTCTTCACATACAGAAACATGGTATGTGTCTGTTTTTAGTCCAGTCTTGCTTTGATAACCTTCAGTAGAATGTGTCTGGCTTTCTTCATATAGGTCTCATCATGCCTTTCAGATGAAATCTATCCCAAAGTATTCAATAGCTTTGTCATGTGGATTTTTTTATGAGATAATTTCTAACTAGTTGTATGTATTGTATAAGAAAAAAGGTATTACGTTTTCTGCATTTTTTACTTTAATTCAGCCACTTTCATAATTGTATTGAGATTTTCTAGTTGTACAATCATACCCAAGAGTAATGATAAATGTTGTTTTTCAACATTTGTTTTCAACTATTTATTTCATCTTCTTGTCTTATTTCAAAGGCTAGAGCCTCTGAAAATGTGACTAGCAGAACTGGCAGTGAGCCTGCCCGTCTTGTTTCTAACTTTAATGGAAATGCTTCATATTTAACCTGTGTAACACATTGACAGATAGTGTCTGATTAATACTCTTGTGTTTAAGATGTTCATTTTATTCCTGGATAGTATGTGTGTACTTTTCTATTCTATACCATTTTATCGGGATTGACTGCCAAATTTTGATAGATGAACTTTGCCATGTGTTGATATGTGACTTTTGCTAATTATAAGGAAAACTTTCTAATTCTTGGAATAAACCTTAATTGATTTTGGTGTGCCCTTTTAAAATACAGCACTAAATATTCCTAAAAAACTGGTTTTTAAAAAAGTTTTGTTATATTTGCCATTATGTCCGTAAACTATTTTGGCTCATATTTTTCAAGTGTTTTCTTGATTATATATTTGTGTTAGGGTAATATACAATGAACTGGAATACTATATATCCCTTTTTGTGTTCTGGAATAATTTGACTAATGTAAAAATTATCTGGCTTCCCTGGTAACTCAGCTGGTAAAGAATCCGCTTGCAATGCAGGAGACCCTGATTCAGTTCCTGGGCCAGGAGGGTCCCTTTGAGAAGGGATAGGTTACCCACCTCAGTATTCTTGGGCTTCCCTGGTGGCTCAGATGGTAAAGAGTCTGCCTGCAAGGCAGAGACTGGGTTGGGAAGATCCCCTGGAGGAGAGCATGGCAACCCACCCACTCCAGGGCTTGACACCTTTTTAATGATAGATGGTAGCTCTTTTAACAGCTTTTTAAACTTCTTTTTTGATTACCTGCCTATTCGTAATGTTACTTACATTAAATTTAGTAATCTATATCTTGCTAGAAAATGATTCAATTTCCTCTGGAGTTTAAAGCATATTAACCTAAGATTGCTCATTTTACTTTGTTAGAGTTCTTCCATATCTATTGTTAAAACAGAAGAATTTCTAATTTGTTTTTTGTGTTAACATTTTCAAAGAGCATTCACACACCCCGTCTCGTGGGAGCCTAGATTCCTCCCGGAAAAAATGAGGAAACCCAGGAAAACTTGATTCAGTGGCATGTGGATGTCACACGGCCAGTTAGAGCCAGAGTCAGAGGGGTCTCCACCTTGCCCTGCACAACACAACACCTATGCTGTGATGAGCATAGGGATGGAAACCACCCAGCAAAGATCCCTCTGCTCTCTGATCAATGACACCCCTCGCGGTGTTTAGGGAAAGGCCTTCATACTTAGACACAGGAGGCGTGTTTCCAACTGTTCGAAAAAGTGTAAGATGTATCTGTAGGATCACTTTTTTTTTTCTAGAATGAAAAATGAAAGGCGTTCATTCACTTTGCAGATGGCTCCCAATGGACATATCTGAAAGCGTCTGTTAACCTTTGGGTGGTCGAGGATGTAGTGGGCTGTGGTATGAGTGTAAGGGTGTATAGCCACGCTTTTGAGGGTGTTGTCAGCAGCATCCCGTGTTTGATACAGTTTTGTAGGGGAACCTTCTGCTCTGTCCTGCAGGAAAGTAGCATATACTCCACATACTCCTGCTGAACTGCTGAACTTGAGTCATGACCAAGTTTTCACGTAGGTTCTGGGGAATGGATGCAATCATCTGGCCAGGTGCTGGTGCTTTGAAAGAACCAGCCTTGTAGCCACCAGTCACTAATGGTTTTGACTGGAGAAACCCAGTGTATCTGAGAATCCACCCTAGTGTGGGGACAGCCTTCATGCCTTATTACCCCTGGGTTCTCATGGAGCCCAGCCCCGCCCCCCCACCCCAGGGCCCCACCCCCTCCTCATACTCCAGGAGCCCACCTGCTGATGTGGTGACCACAGGTCTGGCTTCTGGGGCCTTTTCCTAGTGGCAGCAAATAGATGCTGCAGGCCTCGCCCTTCTAACTACCCTTGCAGGAGGCTCAGGACTCAGTTGCTGCCCACCCCGCCCCCCCAGCCCTGGCTTCTCCCTTCCAACTTCAGTCTCCTCGGTGCCCAGGGTAGACACAGAAACCCTTGTCATTTCCAGGGCTATTGAGAATCAATCAGTAACTCGACTCACTGCTCTTCCTGTGGTCTCTCTGTCCACCACACTGATCATCAGCAGTTACTGAATGTGGGCTGCAGGCCTCCACAGGCCCCTCTGGCTCACCTGGCCACATGCTCACTGCCAGCCCATCAGCCTGCCATCCAGTAAGAAGATCCTCTCTTTCCTCCTGGCTCACTCCTCCCCGCAGAAAGCTGTCCTGTTACCAGACTGGTCCTATCCCTCCTCCAGGCTCCCCAGCACCATGGACAGCGTCCCCAGGCCCTGTAAGCACCTCCCAGGGGTGCAGAATGAGATCTAGGCAAGCAGGCCAGCTCCGTGGTCCCTGCAGCCTCCAACTGCAGGACTCGACACTCGCCAGGATTAAATCCCTGAGGGTCTCAAAGTCTCAGACTTAAAGGACACTTAACCGACAGTGGAGCTGCAGCATGATATGGTAGCAGTCAACAAAAAGAAACACCACTTACAGGACTTCCCTAGTGGTCCAGTGGCTAAGACTCCACTCTCCCAATGCAGGGGGCCCGGGTTCGATCCCTGGTCAGGGAACTAGATCCCACATGCCGCAACTAAGAGTTTGCATGCCACAGCTAAGACCTGGCAGAGCAAAGCAAATAAATCAACAATGCCATTCACATCACAGCTGTCATGAGCATAAATCAGCCGGGACGGAGGGCTGGAAATGAAAGCAGTCTGGATCCTCATCCCTATTGATTCCCTCACCACTCAGAGCAGACATTCACTGTGTGTGCGTTCAGCAAACCAGGGGACAGGCCGAGTGAGCGAATGGCTGAGGGTATAAGGTGTGCCCTCCTTGGGCCCGGCCCTTGCCCTGCCCTGAGGGCTCAGTCGCTTTGCTCCCCGCTCTGCGGCTGGTCAGCCCAGGCTCCCACTTTTCAGGCAAGTCTGCACCTGCAGTCCCGCCTCTGGGTCTCTCTGACTTCTGGCTCAAGTTCCTCAGGAAGCTGGGCCTCCCAGGCCCCACCCTTGCCTGAGGCGCCCAGAGCTAAGGCAATTCATTATTCACTAAAGGGATCAATTTTCTGTTCTGTTTTGCCCAGACCGCTGTGGAGTGGGCTGAGAAGATGCCCAGAGGTCCACGGCCCTTATCGCCCAAGGAAATGGCAAACCAGGAGCTGCTGGCTCGCCTGCACAAGGCCGTGACCTCCCACTACCACGCCATCGCCCAGGAGTTCGAGAACTTTGACACCATGAAGACGAACACCGCCTCCAGGGACGAGTTCCGGTCCATCTGTACTCGCCACGTCCAGGTTCTGACGGACGAGCAAGTAAGGACTGCGTTCTGTTCAGCCTCCTAAGCAGTGTCGTTATGAGCGTCAGGCCGGCTGTTTCCCAGAGTATAGACAGTTTAAGGTTGTTCTCTATTTTTTAAATATGGGGAGGGTTTTTGTTTTTTTTGGCAGTTTGCGGGAGAGGGGGTTTGCTGCTGTTGTTTTAAATCTTACTAAAGAGACACAGGAGCCTTCTGTTCCTATAACAGGTATGGAATGCACCATCTCAATTAGAGTGCAAGTCATGTCACCTTTATTTTTAAAATCGAATTAAACTCAGCTCCAGCTCCCACTACCCCTCTTACTCCTTCCCTGGATCATTCCGGGGCCCAACTGATCCGGAGAGACGGCAAGTTTCTCTCCACACTTGAGCTGGGGTGGGGGTTGGAGATGGAGGTGAGGCTGGACAGAGCAGGTGCTCAGCATGTCCCGTGGATGGACCATGTCCACGTCCCCCACCCAGACCCCAACAGCCCAGGCGCTGAGCAGCTAATAACACAGAGCACCAACAATCTGAACACACACATGGCTGTCCCTTCTCCCCCAGAAAATGCACTGCCACCAGCCCGCTCCTGCTTTCAGATGAACTGAGGGCCCATCCATTCCCAGAGAATAATTCAGATGAAAAAGGAAATCCAGAACACTCACAAAAGCAACCCAGCCTCCCCTCTTCCTCCTGGTTCCACACAGACCTAGCCCAGGCGCTTCCTACAGCTCCCTATGTGGGAATGTCACTCTGTCCCACCCCGCCCCAGAGCTGGGAGAGACTCCACTCCAACCTCAAGACTCCTAGTCTCAGAGTTTTAGGATAAGGACTGAAAACAATCTTGAGTGATCATCACACCCACCCTCCAGCCCTACTCAGGCCACTGAACTCACTACCCTAAAGAATGAATTTGTTAAAGATATTACTAATACGAACATCAGATTTCACTTTCCTAAAATATCACTTTTTTAGGCATTATGATCATTTTTTGCTAAGAAAAATTAAGCGCTCTTTCCAAAGAATTCTGTCCCGAAGAACAACCACACCAAGTGAAGCTGTTTGAAATACGTCTCTCCATTGCTACAAATAGATGGAAGCCTTTCAAATTAATACAGTTGCATTTATTATTCTATGGAGCCAACTAATAAAGGTTTTGCTAATAAAAGTTTTACTAATAATGATTTTTCATTCCATCTAAATAAGTAAAATTTTACACTAATTATAGATGTAAATTAATGACATGCTGGCGTATCTGGCATTCTCAACAGAGAATTTGATTTTAATGGTCCACGAAGAAAAAGCTTCCCCATCCGCAGCACAGACACCCCCACCCCCACCCCATATCCCCTGCCACACGATCAAGCACTTACTTTTAAACGCTGCCTTCTAAAAATACACGGACATATCTCAGAGACAGACTGCATCATCAAAAGCGTCAAAGTCTGGCATAAGTACTGCGGTTTAAGTTGGGTGATGATTAGCAGAAATTGTGCTATATTGGGGAAGCCTGCTTCTAGATACAGGCTGGTAAACAGAAAGCAAAAGCCCCAGAGATCCATATGTTTTCTCCTCGCATGAGCTGCTTAGCCAACGACCTTCTCAGGTGGATGGTCCTGAGTCTGGCAGAGTAAGATACAGAAGTAATGTGCACGCTGGACTGGACACGTCTAGACCCTTCATCCCAGCAAGGGGACGAGTCCACCGGAGACGCTGGGACAGGTCCGGCCAGGTTCAATAGCTTGCCGGTACAGATTCTAGGACTTAGTTTATCTACGTTATAGACTTGTCTCTAAAAGATCCAGTCATCGTGAATCCGAGGGGCCAGCTTTCTTGACTTAACAGAGCTCCCTAAGTCAAAAAGTGCCACATCTTTGGAAAACTTTTGGCACAACTAACCTTTCAGAAAAGGAGAGTGGCTTTCAGAGCAGGTGAAGTTGGACACTGAAGGTCTTCATGGCTCTGTGTAAAGCGTGTTATAAAAGGCCATAGAACTGTGTCCTCTTGGATCTGGCTTAAGGAGACAGGGGCCCCACAGGGAGAGCCTGTCCCAGTGAGGCGATTAGATCAGCCCACGGCGACTGCCTAAAGACTGTGACTACGCAGCTGCATTAGGGAGAGGAACCCAAACTTTCTGAACATTCCAGATGTGATGCTTCTAAAGCAGACACCTCTAGGAGTGAGAGAAATGCAGGCAGGCTTGGATTTCAGCCCTGCTTCTGCACTCGTCCAGCCGTGTGACCTTGGCATACTCAGCCTCTCTGAGCTTCGGTGTCCCTCCCTAGGAGATGGGACAGTGCTCCCCAGGCTGGTCCAGGTGCCCTCCACCCAGGCTGCAGTTCTGCCTTCTCCATCTTTGACCCCTGCTGTCTCTGCCTGCCCCTGGCCCCGCCCCCTTGTATCTATCTGGTCAAGTGAATTCTTTTCTGACCACGCCTTTCCCTGCTGGAGCTGACCACGCCCCGCTTTGCCCTACGTGCCCCCCACGCCAGCTCTCCATCATCTGCTGACCCCTTGGCACCCTCTTGCGTGTCCTTGCGCACAGCGCTATCTGTCTTGGCTGCACAGTGAGTGCCCAAAGGCAGCAGGCACCCCCTCCTTCACTGAGGAGTGGACTTCTGGTCCTCTGAGCAGAGTGCTGACATCAGGTCCTGGGGAACCAAGGAGGGCCTGCTCCCTGCCTCCCTTGAGTCTGCATCCCAGGAGGGTAGAGAGAGATTAAATGCCTGTGGGAACATCATTTCTGTGATTCCACACCACTCTCTGCTGTAAAGGGAGGTGCAGCATGCTAGGAGAGCAGAGCTAGGGGCTGGTCTGGACCCAGGGGGTCAGGGTGCTTTCCTTGAGGACACCGTGCTGGGATGTGGACCCAGGAGACACATCCTGCTCATGGGGTCTTTGTTCCTTGAGGGGCAGATGTTAAGATATGTGTATCTTGGATGGCCATAGAGGCAAAAAATAAAAACCAGGAAAGAGTGCAGTGCTGGGGAATTGTTGTAGGGAGGGGTGGGGGCAATACATTGTGAGGAGGGCAGTCAGGGGAGGCCCCTGAGAAGGAGACATCTGATTAAAGACCAGGCCAGGTGGATGGCTGGGAGCAGACGAGGTCGAATCACGGATGTGTTTCGGAGCTGGAAGCAACAGGATTTCCTCAGTGAGTCTGGGTATAATAGAGAGAAGAAGGGCAGAGGATAAGGAGGCCGAAGGAGCCAGGGATGGGGTGCTGCGGGGGTGGTGACAGGGAAGGGGGGTGGTGGGTGCCTCACTGATCTGATGTCCACCGTCACACACCTTTGGTCCCACTCCCACTTCCTGTTCACTTCCTCTTTTGCTCAACCACATCTTTACTTGCCCTTTCAGGGACAAGTAAGCCAGAGAGCTTCTCTATTTCATGCTCATCCTCAAAAGGTAGTTTGGCTGGGGATAGAGTTCTAAATCCAAGTTTTCTCCCCCTGACACTTTAAAGCGATCTCTTAGCTGCCTTCCAGCATCTCTCCGTGCAGGTGAGACGTCTGCTAATTATCACATGCTTGCTCCAGGGCCCAGGTCCCAGCGAGGAAGAAAGGCAGGGGCTGCCAGTGCCAGTTCCCTTTTACCAGAGGCCCTGTGCCGAGACTGGGGGTGAGGTGTGAGGAGACGGAAGCCAGGCGGGCGCTTGCGATAAGCCCCAAATGCTCCACACGCAGCTCACCCCTCGGATCAACCCTGGGCATGGTCCCCACTTGGAGGTGGTCCCGAAGCTGCCTTGGCTGGTCCTAGAGACTGGGCTCCTCTGTGTTGGCCTCCAGGCCTCTATCCTCAGTGACCGTGGAAATCCTGTGCCCACTGTCGGCACAGGCTAGCCGCGGCTCTTCCCGGCTGCCTCTGTTTCCATGTCAGGCAGTGGGCGATGGCTTCATTCTAACTGCCCGTCTCACACGGGGGCCTCTCGTCTGTTCCCGAGAGAGTCCCACCCACCACCTGCATCACACCAGGCCTCCAATGCCACGCTGCTCGTCTCTGTTTCTGTTTAATCCCATTTCGCTGTTGTGTTTGAACATAACAGTGCATTTTCAAAAATAGCTTCCACCTCTTGGCTGAAATTCTCCATCTGTTCATGCACGTTGTGCACCTTTTCTATTACATCCATGGATGCATTAGTTCATGGATCTAATGTGTTGTTTTAATGTCCTTAGTTTAATGTCCATAGTTGTTTTAATGTCCTTGTCTGATAATCCCCACACTGGGGGTCATCTCTGAGTCTTACCTGTTGATGGCTGTATCTCTTGGCAATGGGTCAGTTTTCCTTTTGTTTGTATGTAGAACTTTAAAAAAAAAATGCTGAATGACAGTCAGCATGTAAAGGAGAATCGTAGACCGTGGTGGAAATAATATTTATGGCTGGAAACAGGCTCACCTCTTCTCTGTCAGGCTGTGAGTGTGGGGGTTTGTTGAGTCAGTCTGGTGGGTGATCGAGCCACATTTGAATTTAGTTACTGCTATCCTCACCCCTGGTGTGCTCGGAGGCAGATCCCTCCAGCAGAAGGAGCCTCCTGGGCTTGAGTGGACTCGCTTTGCCTCCCTCAGCGGCTTCGCCTCCCAGGAGAGGGTGTCTGGAGAAACGGGTGGTGTCTCACATCTGTCCTCCACCAGTAGCCTCCCCTTCAGGAGCAGCAGCAAAGGCTGAAGAAGGAGGGCTTGTGAGCCTAATCATTCCCTGTGCCCAAGACTCCCAGCCTAAGCGCCAGCCCCCATTTGGCCTTCAGGAATTTGCTAACATCTCAGCCGATTTCTTCCCACACTCCCACTTCCTTCTGAGCCCCACCGGGCATGAGAGCTGGGGTGTCAGGATCTCCTTGGAGCCTTGGGGCTCAATGGAATTCAGTCCTCTCGGTTCCTGCAACCTCGGCTCGCAGACAGGCTTGAGAAGAGTTCTGAATCTGTAGGTATTCGGCTTTTTCTTGCTGGTAAGATGGGGTGGCGTTCCCTTGCAGCTTGCCGCCTCACGAGCAGAAGCAGGACTGAGGTCCTGAGTCCTTATGTTTAGCAGGCCGCTGACTGCTCTTCTGCATTCCCAGGGAACCTTTCAGCAGGCCACGATCTGCCACATGACGTGGAAACTCACTTGCGTTTCAGCTTATTCACAGACCACAAGAATTCTTCGGGTTTCACGTCCAGCTCACAGGGCTGTAATTCTCCAGAATCTACTTTTGGGGTGCCCATTCCCAGTCCTCTCGATGCCTCGCCTGTCCCCGCAGCACCCCCACCCCCAGCCGCCATCCTGCACTGCATCCCTGGCTCCATCAGTGTCCTGGGCTGTAACCTGTCAGGACTGGAGAACCACGTGTGGCCTCCCTTTCTTTACCGGCCCACCCAGGCTCCTGTTATCCTGTTGTTGTGTGGTCACTAAGTCATGTCCTACTCTTTTGCAACCTCATGGACCACAGTAGCCCACCAGGCTCTTCTGTCCATGGGATTTCCCGGGCAAGGATATTGGAGTGGGTTGCCATTCCCTTCTCCAGGGGAATCTTCTTGACCCAGGGATCGAACCTGTGTCTCCTGCATTGGCAGGTGGATCCTTTGCCACTGAGCCCCTGAGTCATCCTAGGGATGTGTATTCTTCCCATCGAGGCCCCTTCAGTTACAAGAAGATGAGAATAGGGTTTGCGTGGTCCTGCATTGACCTCACTGCCTCACAGGATTTCATCAGGAAGGTGGTGGGCCCTGCCTCACGTGCCTGAGAACAAGCCCCTTTTGTTGTCCTGGGCTATTTTGTAAATGTCTTCACACCTGTGCTTCAACTTATCGCCGCATCCCATCCTTTGTCTCTGTCCTTCATAGCATGACCTTCTTCCTGCCTGCCTCCCAAGTCTTGCTAAGACAGGAGGGCATGAGAGCCCACCAGCAGCCCGCCCTCCTCTTCAGCTTCATCTTTCTTCCGTAAAGCCCTTCCTGATGATGCACTCAGAACGTGGTTGAGCTCCCTGTCCCCTGTCCCTCTTCATTTCTAAAGGGTCTTCCCGTCTGGTCAGTTTTATCATGTGAGTCTTTGGGGGATCTTCAGCCACTAACAAACATGTATTGAGACCCCACTGAGTGTCAGCCCCTTTGCAAGACAGTTGGCATTTAAAGATGACTTTCAGAGTCATCTTGGGAGTCTCTCCAGGGAGTCTCTCGGCCCAGTGAGGTGTCACCTACAGGGGTGGCTCCATCAGGATACAGGTAGGAAGAGGAGAGCATCTGGTTTCCTTGGTGGTCCTGGAGAACTTTCCTGGAGGAGACCTTGGTGCCAGTGAGGTCTGTCTGAGCCTCTGTGGACACTTTCTCAAGGACCCCTCACTTCCACTCCATGAAGTAGGTTTCCCTCATTGATCAAAACGAAAGCAACATGCAACTCTAGATGTGATAAATGACACTGAACTACACACACACGCACCCACCCCCCCCCCCACACACACACACACGAAGTTGTTACGTAAGATGTAACCTTGGAGGGAAGTTGGGCAGAGGATCCGGGGACCTCTCTGTATCATCGTTGGAACATCCTTCAAACCTGTAATTATTTAAAAATTAAAAGCTTAGCACAAAAAGCTAAGACAAGTCAAGAAGACTGTCCCAGACTAAACCGTTTCTCCTTCTCAGGGCCTGGAACGTTCTCCCACTCTTCCTCAGCCCTCACTGCATCTTGTCCAGACTTTCAAGCAGCGTCGGACATGGCCCCTTTTCATTTGCCCCTGGAAAACCCCAGTGGAGCAGGCAAGCCGAGTGGCTTTCTGACCAAGTCGAGGCACAGGGCAGGAATGTCCCTCCTTGGCCTCAGGGTTGGAGATGCGGGCTGGAAGCTGGGCCTTAGGGGCTGTAAAAAAAAAAAACACAACGGAAGTTAAATTACCGTTCTCAGCTCCCTGAAAGCCCTCGAGCCACCTAGAGCGGCTCCCGTGGCACTGAGTCGTTCGGTGACATCCCGGCGACACGGGGCCCTCTCAGCCCGGTGACAACAGACACGCTGATGCCAAGGCCATAAGCTGCTCCCCGTCCTCCAGACGCCTCTCTCCTCATCTCCTGAGAGCACGCTGTTCGCCCTGAGAGTGACTTACACTGCGCAGCGGCCCGGGCTGTTCGCAGGGCTCTGGGGCTCTTCAGCAGGAGGGAGCCTCGCCGGGCTCCCCGGGGACCCAGAGAGACTGGGGTTTGAGTTGCGTTTTCCCCTAGAACATTCTTCCGTCCTGCAGCTCAGTCTCTGTGACTAATGCAAGATTTAATGGCCTTAAAGTGCTCGCTAAGGGCCCAATTCAATTAAAAAATGTCCCGCAGAAGCCATGGATAATCTGTGCCCCTCCCCAACCCCGCTTTCCCAGGAAGCTGGGGCTGGCCGGCTGGATGTTTTTCATTTTTCAATTTTTGTTTAACTTGACGTGAGCCCGGGACCCAGCGAAGGAGCGCGCCGCCTTCACCGGCTTCTGGCCCCCTTGCCTAGGGTGTGTGCTGACCCAAGGGTGACCTCTGCTTCTTTGCCAGTTTGACAGGCTCTGGGAGGAGATGCCCGTCAACTCCAAGGGGAGGCTGAGGTACCTGGACTTCCTGAGCAGCTTCAACGTGGACAAGCCGGCCACGCCACTTGCCACGGGCGACTCAGCCAAGGCGCAGAGAGGGAGCAGCGTCCCCGAGGTCTCAGACCGGGGCTGGTCTGCAGGGTCGTCGCCCACTCACGACCCAAAAGCGGGGTCCAAGCCACGGAGTCACCCCTGCGTGAGTTTCTTCCCATCTCTCGGCATCTCACTGGGTCCACGTTCTCCCCAGGCCAGGGACTTCGTGTCCCCAAGGGTTCGGGTGACAGAGGTGTCCTGGAATGAGCCCCTGGGCCCAGGGGGTTCTGGAGAGGAGCCACTGGTGGGTCCTCTCAGTCACCTGCCTTGGAGGGGAGGGTGGTGGGCATCGGGGGCAGAAGAGACGGAGGGGAATTGGGGGTGGGGGGCAGGACCTGGGGGAGGGGGCAGGTCAGCCATTGTCAAGGGCGTTGTCACCCAGGAACACAGATGCCCCCAGGGTGGACACATCTGCTGAGGGCCACGTACCGAGAGGTAAGGCGTGTTAATGCCCATTTTACAGTTGAAGATCCAACACTCTTAAGAGGGACCCGTGTGGGCTCAGGGTCCCTTGTTAGCACAGAGAGGCCTGACGGCAAACCCAGGCTGTCTGATCGCACAGCCCTGGTCCTGGGCCGAGCCCCCCAGCCTGGGATGAAAGGAGGGGCTCAGTCTTGCAGAGGGGCTCCCTTCCTCTGTAAGAAGCATGACAGGGCCTCTGGGGGGGCGTGGTGTTTGAGGGGATGGCAACTAGGCACGTGGGCACCCACCTCCATGCTTCATGCGTGGTGAGCCATCCAAGACGGAGCTGGTTCCTCATTCAGTCAACACGTGTCTACTGCACACCTACTACGTGCCGAGAATGAACACCGGCCCCTGCACTTGTGGAGTTTATGCTCTCGTAGGGGACGATGGGCAAGCCAGTGAACCTGTAAGCGGAGTGTTTAGTGCATTAAAGATGGTCAGTGGATCAGACTCAAGGGGGTCAAAGCACCCCAAGGACATCAACGGCCCAGTCCCCAAAACCTGTGATGTGCACCTTACCTGCTGAGGGGGGAATCAAGGCTGCAGATGGAGTTAGAGCTGCTCATCAGCTAACAAGATTGTCCCCGAGTGTCCAGGGGGCCCAACTGACCTTGTCCAGTCAGTGGGGACACAGAGGCACACGGGACATACAGGAGAGACTCAATTTGAGAAAGACCCACCCACCATTGCCTGGTGGCTCAGATGACAAAGAATCTGGTCTGCAACACAGGAGACTTGGGTTCAGTCAGGGGTTGGGAAGATCCCCTGGAGAAGGAAATGGCAACCCACTCCAGTATTCTTGCCTGGAAAATCCCATGGACAGAGGAGCCTGGCAGGCTACAGTCCATAGGATCGCAAAGAGTCGGACACGACTGAGCGACTAACACACACACACACCTATCGTTGCAGCTTTGAAGCTGGAGGACAAACGGGGCCTTGAGCCAAGAAATGTGGGGGCCTCTAGAAGCCAGGAAGGGAAAGGCTATATATTTGCACCCAAAACTGTTCTAGTTAAAATGGTTTTTCATTCTACTTCTGAAATAACACCTCCTATGAATTGCGCACCTCAAAACCCGGGTCACATCTATAGGTTTCTCCTATGACGTCCCTCTAGAATCTCCAGGTACGAGACTGTTTTCTTTCTCGCTAGACCCCCTCAAGCGTGAGCGGGACCCCACCCCTGCAGAACTGCGAGCCCATCGAGACCAAGCTTCGCAAGAAGGTCCAGGGCTGCTGGCGCGAGCTGCTACGCGAGTGCAAGGAGAGGGACCCCAACAAGCAGGGCGAGATCCCTGGCCCCGAGTTCCTGGGTGCGTCCCATTCCTTCCCCCGAGGGTGCACGGGGCCACCTCCCAGCCCAGGTCCCCTCCTCCTGGTGGAGCCCAGGCAACCTGCGGCAGCATCTGGGGGACATAGGCTCCTGACGCCTCCGCCCTCACCGGGCAGGTCCACACCCACTGGATCAAGTCAGCACGCGTGACTCTAGGGGCTAGAACCTGCAGGCTGGTCGTGGTCTCTGGGCAGAATATAAACAGGGACGGGCTTTGAGAGCCCAGGGAGATGGACCGGGGGCCTGGGGCAGCCGGGGACACAGCTCGGTGCTGTTGGTTCGATGTTTGCCATGTATCACTTTGGTAAACTTCAAATGGGCTTCCCTGGTGGCTCAGAGGGTAAAGAATCCCCTTGCCATGCAGGAGACCCAGGTTCAGTCCCTGGGTCAGGAAGACCCCCTGGAGAAGGGAATGGCTACCCACTCCTATATTCTTGCCTGGAGAATCCCATGGACCAGAGGAGCCTGGCACAGGCTACAGTCCATGGGGTCGCAAAGAATCAGACATGACTGAGCAACTCATAATTACTTGCTTACTTATCACTTTGGTAAACTTCAAATATTTATGAAAATCGGTTGCATTTACGTTCCCTCTAATTGCTGCATACTGAAAATCCCATGGACCAAGGAGCCTGGAAGGCTGCAGTCCATGGGGTCGCTGAGGGTCGGATACGACTGAGCGACTTCACTTTCACTTTTCACTTTCATGCATTGGAGAAGGAAATGGCAACCCACTCCAGTGTTCTTGCCTGGAGAATCCCAGGGACGGGGGAGCCTGGTGGGCTGCCGTCTGTGGTGTCGCACAGAGTCGGACACGACTGAAGTGACTTAGCAGTAGCAGCAGTTGATGCAATGAAAACCCAGAGCAACCAAAAATTATTAATTAAAAAGGAGGAAAGCTAGACACAGATCCTCAAAGTGCACAGTGGTTGTCTCTTCAGGGAGGTCCTTGTGTTCCAGAATGGAACATTAAGATCATCATTAGAATGAAAACCCCAAATGCACAATTTGGTGTAGCCTAGAAGACCCCCGAGAGCGTATCTCTGAAGCCCAGTTGAAAACGCTTGCGCAGAGGGCCAAGTCTGAATTCCTGACCCCAGGAGCCCCTGCCAGGCCCACAGCCTAGCACATGGAACCTTCCCTTCTCCCCACCTGCCTGGCCCTGCCCGACTCCCATGTGGCAGGAACCTCGCTCCATGCTCTCGCTGCCTGAGATCGTGGCCCCCCCCACAGTGCTATGTTCCTACTGCTGTGACCGCAGCAACAGAGACCAGGCAAAGCTGGGCCAGCAGGCTAGGCCAGGACAGAGGGAGCCCAGCAGGACGCGGGGTCCCCCCCGTCCGGGCCACGCTTACCCTGTCGCTGCCTGTGCGTTTCCACATCTGTCCAGCCAGCGGCCGCGAGCCTGTGAAGCGAGGGCCGGGCCGGGCCGTCTCAGCAAATGAGGAGTGATGAGTGAGTGAGTGAGTGAAAGCTATGATGGAACCAAGAGGGAACCGCCCACCAGCAAGTGAACCGATGTGCTTGCCTTCAGCTCTCGTGGAGAAATTCAACCTGGACATCAGCAGAGACGAGTGCCAGCAGCTCCTCGTCAAGTACGACTTGAGGAACAACGGGAAGTTCGCTTACTGCAGCTTCATCCAGAGCTGCGTCCTCCTGTTAAAAGCAAAGGAGACCTCGCTGATGCAGAGAATGAAAATCCAGAACGCGAATAAAATGGTACGTGAATCACGCGGAGGACGGGGTGGGGCCGGGCTGCACGGGCTTCTCAGCTCCTCCTAAACCCTGTCCTCTCACGTCATGCAGGCACTGTGCGTATGAGCCTTCACCAGGCTGGGAGCCAGCAGCCTGGATCCAAGGCTTGCGAGCTGGCGGAGTGGCACCTGCCCGAGGGGGCCTCTGTGGGTTGGAGGGAACAGAGTCGGTGGCTCACAGGGCCGCCGGGAACAGGTTTCGGTCACTTAAGTGGAGACGCAGGTCAGGGGCGGCCACAGTGAAGGGAGACGCCTGTACCTCACACATAACTGCTTGCTCGCTCATCAGGCGTCTGAGACGGGCCCACCTTGCTCAGAGACGCAGGATCTTTCTTGCATAAGCTGCACCCACGATGCATTGTCTGCAGTCCTCTTGTTGCTTCTTTGAAGAGGAATGAGACCCTAAAGATGCTTAAATCTTGCAACTGGAGGCCCCTGGGTTTTTACCTTTTTTCTGTCATTTGTAACTGTATGGTTCTCACCCACACCCAGTTCAACCACACTGTTAAGGACACGCCTTTCTCAAGTCTTTCCAAAGCATGAAGACTTCCACGCTCACGTTCTATCATCTGTAACACTGAATTGAGTTACACTGAATTAAATAAGTACGAACAGGCCTTGTTGACTTGGAGACAAACACGGCCAATGCCAGTCACCCTCAGACCCAGCTGTGGGGACCAGAGGTGTGGGGCAAGCCCGGCAGCCCCCCACCCAGGCGCCCGCATCCCAGCGGCAGCCGAGTGATGGTGTGCCAGCCAGCAAACAGTGGATTCCATGCAGCGAAATCTGTCATTTTGTGCAAAATCAGGCCGCATCTCACCATAGTTTCTAGTTTAGACAAGCAAGAGCTAGCACCAAAGGCTTACAACAAACAATGGAAGAAAAACTTAGCTTTATGACAATTCTTTCTCTAGCTCAGTTATTCTATAAGTAGAGAAAATACTTTCCTCGTTCAATTGTCAGAGGGTCCGCCTGCGAGCATAATTGGAGAGCCATGGAGACCCCTGCCCGCTCTGGCCCTACTCTGCTTCTTTGGGCCTAGTTCTGTAAGTGAGGGGTGGTCTGCTGGCTTTGAAGAGCCTGTGAGGGGTGGCCTGCTGGGAAGAGGCTTCACGCCCCCTTCCAAGCCCCCCGTGTGCAGAGGCCAGCCTGCTCCCAGGTGCATTGCCTATCCTCGCAGAGGCATCCAAAGGCTGCTCATGGACTGCTTGTGTGTATGTGGCGGGGCTGACTGAGATTGTGTATGGGAAGTGAGAGGCCCCACCCCCCAACCAGGAGCCTGGGCCCCCTGGCAGATGTTCCAGCTCACCTCCGTGTGCCCCTGCCTCGCCCCCAGCTCTGGTCGTGCACCCAAACCCAACCACAGCCTCCACTCCGCAGCTCAGGACAGTCCTGCCTTCCATCCAGGAGCCCACCCGGGGCCTGATTGACAGGTGGTGAGACTCCCGGGAGCCTCTCCCAGGAAGGAGTGGGACCAGGGCCCACCCCGCCCCTGCCTGGTCCCCTCTGCAGGCGGACCCTGGCCCCACCACGCCAGCCATCTCAAGGGCCATTTCCTTTTCTAGCATTTTGAGGCTTTCTTCTGTAGCCTTAACAGCAGACACACTCCTCTGAGGAAGTGAGCTGGGGCTTTGCTTTTTTTTTTTTTAATAATTCTAGTTATTTACTTATTTTGGCTGTGCTGGGTCTTTTTTTGCTGCACAGGCTTTTGTCTATTTGCAGCAAGCGGGGGCTACTCTCGAGCTGTGCTGCGCGGGCTTCTCACGGTGGTGGCTTCTCGTGTTGCGGAGCACAGGCTCTAGGCACGTGGGTTTCAGTAGTTGCAGCTCCGAGGCTGTAGAGCACAGGCTTCCCTGGTGGCTCAGATGGTAAAGTGTCTGCCTGCAGTGCCAGAGACCCGGGTTCGATCCCTGGGTCGGGAAGATCCCCTGGAGAAAGCAATGGCAACCCACTCCAGTACTCTTGCCTGAAGAATCCCATGGAGGGAGGAGCCTGGTAGGTTACAGTCCATGGGGTCGCAGAGTCAGACACGACTGAGTGACTTCACTTTCCCCTTCAGTAGTCGTGGAGCACGGGCTAAGTTGCTCTGAGGCACATGGAATCTCCCAGGACCAGGGATCTAACCCATGTCTCTCCTGCATTTGTAGGCAGATTCTTAACAACTGAGCCACCAGGGGAGCCCTGGGACTTTGCTTCTGGGGGGCACTGCTAGCGGCCAAGGACCCCTGGGTGGGTTGGTGTCCCGGGCTGGGATGGGAAAACCCTTTCTCAAGCCGGACTTAGGTGTGGGAAGAGCAAGTGCTCACAGAATCCCTTCTCTTCCATGGGTGGGGACCAGCTGATTGGTAAATCAGCCGCTGGTGAAGCTACAGGGCATCTGGTGAGTTTCTATCATAGGTGCTAAAGGATGTAAAAATTGAAGGCAATTTAACATTGTGCTAATGTGTTTGATGTGGTGCCATGTTAAAAATTAAACTTTCCCAAAATGTATTACACTTTATTGCCTACAGTTCACCTCTGTGATATTCAGACATGTGTTGGGGCTAAATCATGCTAAAATATCTTGTTTTCAAATCTGATAGCACCTAAATGAAATAATCATAGTGTAGTGTGCTGTCTAATTACTAGATATAATTACAACCTTGCGATTTTTAAAAAACTCTGTTCATTATAAGAACCTACTAGAAGATCCAAATCGAATCTCTTTTTTTCCCCCCTCCAACTATTTCGGTTATCTGCCTGGCCATCCCCTCAAATACACAGGGAGGAGTTTCCTGGGACGGTGGTCTGGTGGTGTTGGCATCAAACGGAGCCCGGAGGGGTCCTGATCCTGCCCCTTTGCCTCCCTTAGCCTACATTTCCCAATCCAGGAAATGGGGATGAAGAGACCTACCTTCCTCCCAGGAGATGCTGTTTGTGATGAGCTTTATTTAGTCACTAAATCATGTCCGAGTCTTTGCGTCCCCGTGGACTGTAGCCCGCCAGGCTCCTCTGTCCACAGGATTCTCCAGGCAAGAACACTGGAGTGGGTTGCCATTTCCTCCTCCAGAGGATCTTCCTGACTCAGGGATCGAACCTGCATCTCCTACGTTGGCAGGCAGATTCTTTACCACCGAGCCACCTGGGACGAGCTTGCAGACTCCCTTCCAGCGGGGAGCCCTGGGTGGGGAGTGAGCCCTGGGGGCCAAGACGGAAGCAAGGCCCAGGAGAGGAGCTCACAGCCCCTTCCCTTCGCCTTGGGCCACAGCCTGTCCACACCATCCTTCCCACCCCAGAGCTCCTTTCTCACCTCCTCTTGGGTTTTGGCTCTTCTCCCAGAAAGAAGCCGGCACTGAGACCTGCTCCTTTTACTCTGCCTTGCTTCGGATTCAGCCCAAGATCGTGCACTGCTGGAGGCCGATGCGGCGCACATTCAAAGCCTACGACGAGGGCGGGACGGGGCTTCTCAGCGTGGCTGACTTCAGGAAGGTGAGCATGGCTCTTGCGGGGCTTCTCCCTCCAAATAGGACGCGGTTGCCAAATGCCAGCAGCCAGAAAAACCTCACCAAAGGAGCCCCCAGGCCCGGAGGAAGGCCCAGGCATGGGCAAGCTGTCCAGACCTCACTTCCTGGGCTCCCCCAGGTTACTGGGGGCCACGTCCACTTGTCATCCGCAGCCGACCCCAGGCTGTCCCCACCCCAAAGGCTTCTAGAATCCCGCTGGGCCTTCCCAGGGCACCAACATCTGAGTGCAGCCATCCGCTGCTGCTCCTCAGAGCCCTGCCTGCACCCCACACGAGGCTGCAGAGCAGAATGACGACCTCGGGGACTGAAGCACGTCCTGGGCCTGGCTACTCAGGGTCTGCAGACCCCAGCCCTGCCCTGCAAGAGCCCCCCACTGGGCCCTCCCCTCTCCCTCTGCTGTCCTGGCATGGAGGGGCTGCCCACCCCGGACCATGCAGTCTGGCCAACCAGCTCCCCCAGCAGAGACTGGACTCCGGGGCCTCTCCTGCCGGTCTGGGGGAGCACCTCGCCCGCCCCAGTCCACCAGCTGTAATCGCGACCCCCCCACAGCCCCACCTCTGGAACAGAATCTATGCTAGACTTTACCCCGCAGAACCTTTGGAGGGTTTCCTCCCGAAGGAAAGAAACGGGCCACCCTTGAGGGTGACTTAAAACTCCCACATTTGGAATAACGCAGAACTGCTCAAATTGTCAGCGGGCCTGGTCCCATTCTTTGCTTCTCTATCCCATCCCCGTCCTAGCTAAACACTAAGGTTGAGAAAATAATTGAAGTCTAGAATGTTAGATTAAAAATCAAATATTACAGCCAGGAAAAAAAACTCAGTCAACACATCAAAGCAAGAAAGGGTTATGACCTCTCAGTGCACTTAGGAAAAATGTATTCCTTAGATTTCTCTGCGCTTCAACAACTAAGACAATAAAATTTTTATGTAAAAAAGCTTTTCTTAAATAGCGATGCAGGTAGATGAACGGCAGTTAGTGGGTCTGAATTTTCAAGGACCCCACGCAGGGCACTAGAGAGTGAGGGGCCCCTGGAGCAACACACACACAGTGGGTGGGGCCAGGCCTGTCACTGGCGGCGGTGAATACCCTGTCACCTCCCCCACGTGGCCTCCAGCTCACAGCGCTGGTTAGTCACTCACTCATGTCCAACCCTTTGCAAGACCATGGACTATAACCTGCCAGGCTCCTCTGCCCATGGAATTCTCCAGGCAAGAATACTGGAGTGGGTTGCCATGCCCTTCTCCAGGGGATCTTCCTGACCCATGGATCAAACCTGGGTCGCCCGCATTGCAGGCAGATTCTTTACTGTCTGAGCCACCAGAGAAGCCCCGATCTTTACTTTGGGGTCAAATACAATTCTCAGCCAGAGAAGAGAAGGAAGATAACACCCTAAGAACTCGGGGTGGGTGACAAGCAGGGAGGGGGCAAGAGAAACGGAGACATTGCCCTTGGCAATGAGACCCGATGGGTGCTGGGCCCTCTGGACACCCAGGTTCACTCCCCTTTCCTGCTCTCAGCCCATCAGCCCCAGAGGCCTGGGCCAGTCCTGCCGGCCCTGGAGGAAACTTGGGTTCTTCCAACCCCACTCTCTAGCCTCCTCTGAGAAATGAATTATAACACAAAATATACATAGGAAATGTATAACCTAATCTTCATATTTATTTAATAGGGTATATATCACAGTTTGTCTCAGTTGCATATAACAGAGGTGAAATAAATCACAGCAGCTTAGACATGGTAGTTTTCTTCTCTCTCATGTAAAAGAATCCCAGAGGTAGGAAGTCCGGAGCTGGCATGGTGTCTGGACTGTCATCAGGGACATCTGTATTTTTTTTCCTACCATCCTCAATACCTGGATTCCTTCCCCAAGGTGGAGTCATAGCCCAAGATGGCTGCCGGAGCCCCAGCATCACTTCAGCATTCCAGGCAGCAGAGAAGAGAGAAGGAGGGCATGCCTGTTCTCTTTAGAGGAGGCTTCCTAAAAGTCCAGCATAGCATTCTCATTTTGTTTTAGTGGCCAGAACTGTGAGAGAGGCTGAGAATTGTCACCTTTCATTTTGGCTGGGCACACAGCAGTCTGGAAGAAAATCAGGGTCTGATAATATAAGGGGAAGGGCCAATGGGTATTGGTTGGGAAATCAGCAGGCTCTGGCATGGGATGTATTACTGTTGAGTCATAACTACTCGCTGAAGCCTGCACCTGCGGGCCTGCCCTCCTCCCCTCCCCTGAAGCTGCACCGCAAGGCCTCCCACCTAGTTAAGGCTCCGTGGCCAGTCTCCCCTCCAATCCCCTCTGCTCTGTCCATCTTCCTCGTCCTCCACGTTGACCAGCCTCACAACACCTGTGTTGCTAGACAGGGCTGCCTTGTTGGAAGGGTTGGGGGGCACGGGGGGAGGGCGTGACTCTGGAGGTGGGCTGTCCAGGCTCGGGGTGGGAGGAGAGGTGGGCAAGGGCCCAGCCTCTTCCTGGCCTAGCCAGCCTCCTTGGTCTTGGTCTTGAACGGCTCCAGTACCAGGGGCGGCTCCTCTGCCCCGCAGGTCCTGAGGCAGTACAGCATCAACCTCTCCGAGGAGGAGTTCTTCCACATCCTGGAGTATTACGACAAGACTCTGTCTTCAAAAATCTCCTACAACGACTTCCTCAGGGCCTTCCTCCAGTAGGGGCCTCGCACCGTGAGCCCAGTGCGGACAGACAGGGACCGCAGGGCCCATCCCCACGCCCCAGGAAATCTATCAGCAGAGGGTCTCATGAACGTCCGGGGCATCCCCCCAAGCTCAGCCCACACCCACACCCAACCTGCATCTTTGTGAGGTCAGCCCAGGCCTGGGCTCCAGGGTTGGCAGTGGCCACTCTGGAAGGCCCTGGGCTGCCCCACTGAGCTCAGGACCCCTCTTAGTCTGAGCAGATTAAAATGTTAGCCTTTGCAAGAATGATTCTTGAGACTTTAAAAGAACCACCAACAATAAACTTGGAAACTCAGAATTTCTGCCAGTTTTATTCGTTAAGAGCCTGCTGGGTGACTCGGGGACACCCCCTCCTCCACGCAGGCTCTGGGGCTTCCCTGACGTGGGGCAGACCTGCGCCCCTGCCAGGCTTGTCCACAGGGCGACCTCTCTGTCCTGGGGGCGCAGGCACCAGCCGGACCCCACGAGGAGCGGCCGACATCTGAGTCAGGCCCCGTTGGTGCAGTGGGGGCTCAGCCCTTCCGGGCCCAGCAGTACCCGTTTCGAAACACAGCAGGGTCTGACAGACCAAGTGCCGGGCTGTGTGCTTAGTCACTCAGTCATGTCCGACTCTTTGCAACCCTTGGACTGTAGCCCGCCAGGCTTCTCTGTCCAAGGGGTTCTCCAGGCAAGAACACTGGAGTCAGTTGTCATTTCCTCCTCCAGGGGATCTTCCCAACCCAGGGATCGAACCCAGCTCTCCCTCTTTACCGTCTGAGCCACTTAGGAAGTCACACCAGGGAAGACAAGCCAAGAGAAGTTTTAAATCACCATAATTCTATCTACCCATCATGAAGCAGATGGAAGGGAAACAGAGCCTGTTGCCTTCTGGAAGGTTCTGGAAGGAACTGGAGAGGCAGGCAAGAGGGCTGCCCCTGAGCTGTGTGACCCCAGCTGTCAGGGAGGGGTGGGGACCAGGACCCCCCACAGTCACCCTGAGTAAACTCAGGAGCACGACACAGCCCAAGGCCCTCCCTGGGGGGGCACTACCCAGCACCCACCGTGGCCCCAGCCACCAGGAGGGCAGGTTCCCCGGGGACCTGGGCAGTGGCCTAGCTTCTCCTCCCCTTTCCTAGGGCCATCACCACCATGACCATGCCTCCTCCTCCTCTCCATGCTCCCACTGGACGCAGCCATGGCTGCTGATAAGGGAAGGAGGCAAATATTCAAACAGAAGCCACAGGGGCTCTTAGAAAGCCAGACCAACACCAACCTCCTTTGAGCCCCGCTGGCCACACTGCACTCCAGCCAGCTGGTGAGGTCTCCACTCCCACTGCGGAGAGGGAGACACCAAGGCCCCGGCGGAGGGGAAGGACACCCTGTGGGATGCATGGGAGTGAGGAGGCGGCTCCTGGCATCCTGCTCAACCTGGCGAGGGAGGCATCAGCAACCAGGCTGAGGAAGTCTGGCTGGGCCAAGACTGGGGAAACCCCAAGATTCCAGAGAATCTGGGGGCCCTGGGGGAGCTCAGAGGAGGAAGGTGCCCACCACAGGGCAAGGGGTGCCCAGGCAGCCTGAGTTCAGGGAGGGGGATGTAGGATGGGGCTGTGGTTCCAAGTCAATGCCGTGGAGCAGAAATGCCCTCCACCCCGGCAGCTCTGCTAAGAGGGAAGGTGGGTGGATGCCCCTGCCCCAGCATTTGGGGCCCCTCCTGTGTGTCCAGCCCCTGCCCCGTGTGCCCGGCTTCAGCCTTCCCAAGATACCTCTCACACACCCTCGCACTCTGCACCTGCTCCTCAGGGAATGCCAACTTGTCCTTCAGCACTCAGTGCAGAGCCGCCTCTTACAGGAAGCCTTCCTGACTTCCCCAGGCTGAGCTGGGCATTTCCTCCAGTGCGTTAAACAAGTGGCAAGTGGCTCATCCTGACACAGAAGCAGGACTCAATGGGGTCATAACTGGCCACACCCAGACCACCAGCCCTCCTGAAATATTCTCAGAGTACCTGTGGTGTCAGTGACACTGGGTTCAAGTTCCAGCTCTACCGTGACACCCAGCCAGGTCATTTTGCCCTCTCTGAGCCTCCATCACCACATCTACAAAATGAAGAGAACCCCTGCTTGCCTCGGGCTCATCCATCCATGGGTCTTTTCCCAGCCCCACGGGTCAAACACACACCTGCCTCCTAGAGCCCCCAACAAGGTAAATCAAAGATGATCAAAAGAGAAGGGATCAGGCCTGGTGGGGGAGCCCTGGGTCTACGGAAACCCAAAGAGCCCTGGCCCCAAGCCTAGAGCTGGACCTCAGATGGAACCACAGCAAGAGGTCAGAGGAGAGTTTCAGCCCAGGGCCCTCAGAGCCAAAGCGGGGAGCCTGGGGGCTGGGCTGCTTCCGGAAGGCAGCCCCGTGTTCCCAGGTGGGCTCTGGGGGCCCTCTCCTCTCTTTCCTGGGCCCTTATATCCTGGTCAGGTATCTTCAGCCCTGGGTGTCCTTCCTAGGGCCTGGCCCAGCTGCGAGCAGCAGCCCCTCTGGATCCCAAGGTGTAGAAAGAACGGAGTGCCTGCTTTCCCCACCACAATAGAACTCATATGAGAGCAAATGGCCCCACCTGTCTCCCCTTCGTGTATCCACGTCCCTTGCTTTTGACCTTGAAGTCCCTGTCTCTGAATAACATCCATTTCCCCACTCCTTGAAGCCACACTCAGCCACGTGACTTGTTTCAGCCAATGAGCCACAAGTTAGCATGACACAACCGAGGTCTGAGAAGCACCTGTGGTCTGGGGCCTCGAGATCCTGGAGAGGGCATCACTCCCTCCTGTACAAGACAAAAGGAGATTAACAACTTTCCATAAACCCACCCGAGAATGGAGTTCAACACAGTTCACTACGGTCTGGAGATAGGTACCTACAAGGAGATGCCAGACTCAAGCGCTGGCTTTTATGGGCTAGACACAAATGTAAACCAGCAAGAGGATTCAGCTGTAACATTTCAACAAATTGCCCAAAACCAAATGCAGGCTAGCCTGAGGACGTGGAGATTTGGGGGACTCTGACACCAAGGAACTGGGATCCTCCAGAAACCACCGCAGGAGCTCATGGACATCAGGGGGTTCCAGAGAAAGCTGCCGCCTTCCTGCACCTGCCATGGAGGGGCTAGAGAAGGAGCCAGCTGACACACCTGTCCCTCGAAGGGAGCAGAAAAGCACGCCATGCAGAGAAGAGGACACCAAGACCGCGCCCAAGGGCACTGGTGGGAACCCAGAGCAGGAGAGGGGGCAGAGCGGGCACCAATCCTGGGGGCGGGTGGGGGAGAAACCCACGCAGGAGCACAGGGGCACGGAGGAAGGCTCCCAGTGCTCCCAGGGTGTGAATCAGAACCACCCCCTCCCCTATCACCACACCGACCATCACCGAATAAAAGGGGAACCAGCTAAAAGAGCCGCAGGAACCCGTCTCTCCAGGGGGCCGCACAGAGGAAACCCAAAGGCAAGGAGGGAGCGGACGACATGCAGCCCAAGTTCTGACGAGATTGACCCAAGCCCCACACTCAACTCCCAACAGAAAGAAAGACAAATTCTTCCCCAAGCATAAAAATGCTTACTCAGTATCTACTGGGCATCCTGGGTGGTGCTAGTGGTAAAGAACCCACCTGCCAATGCAGGAGACATAAGAGACATGGGTTCAATCCCTGAGTCGGGAAGATTCCCTGAAGAAGGACACAGCAACCCACTCCAGTATTCTTGCCTGAAGAATCCCATGGACAGAGGAGCCTGGCGGGCTACAGTCCATGGGGTCACAAAGAGTGGGACTTGGGGGCACAGCACCAGCCGGACCCCATGAGGAGCGGCCGACATCTGAGTCAGTGACTCAGTGACTTAGCACATGTGCTCAGTATCTACTGTCCTTTTGTATCAGAAGTTAGCAAACCACAGCCAGGGGACCAAATAGGGCCTGGGTTCTATCCCTGGCTTGGGAACTGGTCCGGCATGCTGCAGCTAAGACCCAGTGCAGCCAAATAAATTTTAAAAAAATTTTTAACAGATTATAAATTAAAACAAAATTTTGTAAATATTCATATATATGTGTATGTTTGTATGCTTGGTTGTTCAATCGTGTTCAACTCTTTGCAACTGTATGGACTGTAGCCTGCTAGTTTCCTCTGTCCATGAGACTTTCCAGGCAAGAATACTGTAGGTTGCAATTTCCTTTTCCATATATATATATATATATATATATGTATATATATATACACACACACACACACACACACACACACATATGTATATATGAAAAGTAAAGGAATTTTTAAACAAAAAAGAAACTAGAGTAGCCAAAACAAACAGAGCTCTTTGTGCTCTCTGTGAAAAAGAGCAAAAGCATTCATACCACCCAACTTCAAGATTTAGCCATAAAATTATAGTAATCAATAAAATATGATTTTGGCAAGGTCACAGCACTTTGATCAATGGAACAAAATAGAGTGTCCAGAAATAAATGCACACAAATGTAATCAACTGATTTTTGACGTGTGCAAAGGAATTAAATGGGAAAATAGTGTTCATTTGAAAAAAATATGAAATTGTCACGTATCCCACACCTTATACAGAAATCAACTCAAAATGTATTGTAGACCCAAGTATAAAATGTCAAACTATAAAATTTCTATAAGAAAACATCAGAGAATCTGCATGACCTGGGGTTTATCAATGGGCTACACCAAAAGCACAATCTATAATAGAAAAAATTGATAAATTAGACTTAATGAAAATGAAAAACTTTTGCTCTGAGAAACTGTTAAAAGAGTAAAAAGACAACCTACAGACCAGAAGATTTGCAAATCGTGTATTCATTTAAGGACCTGTGTCCAGTGCCTAAAGAACTTCAAAATTCAAACACAAGAGGACAGACAATCTTGTTTTTAGGAAGGGCACCAAAGATCTGAGCACACGTTTCACAAAAGAAATATGGCAACTAAACATATAAAAAGATGTTCAGCACCATTAGTCATTTAAAAATGGAAATTCAAACCACAATGAGATATAACACACCTACTCAAATAGTTAAAATTTTTAAATACCAAATTCTGTTGAGGATGTGGACTAACAGGAATATTCATTATTGCTGGTGAGATTACAAAAGCATTCCCTTCTCCAGGGGATCTTCCTAACCCAGGGATTGAACCCAGGTCTCCCGCATTGCAGGTGGATTCTTTACCAGCTGAGCCACCAGGGAAGCCCTTTTGGAAAACAGTGTGATTTAAAAAGGGCCAAATAAAAGAATCTTTTACATGATGGGACTGCTTCCTATAGTACCGGGGTCATGGATATATAACTCTACTGCTACTGCTAAGTCACTTCAGTCGTGTCCGACTCTGTGTGACCCCATAGACGGCAGCCCACCAGGCTCCCCCGTCCCTGGGATTCTCCAGGCAAGAACACTGGAGTGGGTTGCCATTTCCTTCTCCAATGCATGAAAGTGAAAAGTGAAAGGGAAGTTGCTCAGTCATGTCTGACTCTTCGCGACCCCATGGACTGCAGCCTACCAGGCTCCTCCGTCCATGGGATTTTCCAGGCAAGAGTACTGGAGTAGGGTGCCAACGCTAAGCATTTGTTAAAACCCCCAGAACTGTACATTACAAAGAGTGAACTTTACTGTTGGTGGTGGTGGTGGTGGTTAGTTGCTAAGTTGTGTCTGACTCTTTTGTAAACCTATGGACTGTAGCTGGCCAGGCTCCTCCATCCAAGGGATTCTCTAGGCAAGAGTACTGGAGTGGGTTGTCATTTCCTCCTCCAGGGGTTGAATCCACATCTCCTGCATTGCAGGAGAGCTCTTTACCATCTGAGCCACCAGGGAAGCCCCTTACATGGATTAGTATTCTAAAAAATATTTCCTAGCTCTGTCCACTAAGAGGGTCTAGAAATAGTGATACCCCAATAGCAACTTGCCCATCTACAATCCAGATATGAATTTCTAAATAAAAAGAGCCAGAACTTGAAACAGCGAATGCACTGGGACAAGGGAAATGCAAGATGAGCCTGCTCCAAAGTGAGGAAGTGAAACAAACAAACAAAAGGAATATGTCAGAAGAGCACAGGCACCAACGTGAAAGAACTCCCAAATGGTCAGAGTTAGAGCAGTCTGAGCAACAAAGTAAATGACGGCAATAGGTTCTAACCTAACGATTATCCACGCTGATGCAAATAAGCAAATGGCAGAGAAGGGGCAAATCTCCCTTACACAACAATTTCAAATAATGCATGTAGGGGGGAAGAAGTTGGAATAGAAAATCACCATGAGAATACCGCAGTAACCACTGCTCCAGGCAAGACCCATGGATGGATGCTAAAATCAGTGGGGAAAGTGTTAGGCGGTTCTACTAGCCTGGAGATGGCTCCTCCAAATAGGTGTAAGTCAGTGTGGTGATTTTATCCTATGTCCACGTTCTTGGATGCCTCATTCCCCTCTCCTTGAGTGTGAGCTGGCCTAGTGACTGTTTCTAACAGACCGAGTATGGAAAAGGAAAACTAGCATCTTTCCAGTGGAGAAACCCAGCAGATATCCTGTAACCATGTGATCAAGATTAACAACCATATGAATGTCCCTGGTGGCGAAGCAGGTAAGAATCCGCCAGCCAATGCAGGGGACACGGGTTCGATCCCTGATCTGGGAAGATTCCACATGCCCTGGAGCAACTAAGTCCGTGGGCCACAGCTGCTGAGCCTGAGAGTCTAGAGCCCCTGCTCCATAACAAAAAAAGTCACCGCAACGAGAAGCCTGCTTGCCGCAGCTAGAGAAAGTCCACACACAGAAAGACTCAGGGCAGTGAAAAAAATCAATAAACAAATACTTAAAAAAAAAAAGTTTAATAACCATGTGGTAAGTCACAGTGGTCTCACGTAACCCCAGTATAATGCCTTGAGAAGAACGCATTACCTCCACACTCTTCTCCTCCTAACACACAACCCCAGGCAAATCCTGAGAAATTATTGGAGAAACCCAACTGGAGGAACAATCTACCAAATAGCCAGTCCTCAAAATTTTCAAGGTCATGAAAATTGAGGAAAGGCTGAGAAACTACCACCAACCCACAGAGGGCTACGGAGACATAAAGACCAAATACCACGTGGACTCGTGGATGGGACATTATTCAGAAAGATCCAAAGGAAGGGCTGATAGCCTTACACCGTGCTAATCTCTTAGTTTTGATACATGGACCATGGTTATGTAAGATGTTAACATCAGGGCAAGCTGTGGGGACTCTCTGTACCATTTTTACAATTCTTCTGTAAATCTAAAATTATTTCAAAATGAAAAAGCTCTTTAAAGTGGGGAAATTGTTTCCTGTTCAGGGCCCAGCCAGGCTCCCTCTTCCAGGAAGCTTTCCCTGATTGCCCCTGGGATATTCCTCGGGGCCCCCAAGCCTGACCCTGTCTGCCATTCACTGAGCCCCAAGCATGTGACAGCTGAAGGGTTCAGCTTCTTCCCTGGATCAGAGGAGCCTTCCAAAGTACCCCTCAAGCTTCCAGACAGCAGGGCCTGTTTCCCATATCCTGGAGGACTTTGCTGTCTAGTCCTTCAAAGGAGGATGGGACTGAGGACCCTGTGGACTGTCCAAGATCTTCTGCCACAAGACCCCCAGCTGGGAGTTGTGGGTGACGTTAGGGGAGAGTCTTGGGTGAAGCCCAGGTCCACAGAGCTTGTCATCTCTACTAGTTTATCCAGGGGGCTGGGGTGAGGGTCTCCTGGAAGAAAAAGGCCTGAGGATTTGGTCCCGGTGGAGGTTGAAGAGGGGGTTCCCTTGTGGCTCAGACAGGATGTTCAAGACTCAGCTCCATGAAAGCCAAACTGCAAGAAAAAGTGGCTGGGGGCTGGGCTTCCTGAGTGTGAGCTCCCGTAAGGAAAGAGGCAGAGGGAAGGGTTGCAGCTCATTGGGCTTGCCCCCTGGACTCCCAGGGACAATAGGAGAGTGAGTGGGGACCCCATCCTGTATCAGAAACGGCTGGCAGTGTGAGTGAGCCCAGCATGCTAAACTCTCTTTGCCGTGGACCCCGCTCCGCCACTGAGTAAAGCTGCACAAGTCAGAGCCAGGGTGGGGGTGGGGGTTGAGGGTGCGCAGTTCACGATGGCGTCAACCCATCTCCCCACCCCCACCCGCACCTCGTCTACACTGAAGGCAGCAGGAACACAAGGCTCAGAACTCAGCAGCTGCCGCGTCTCAGCAGAGCGGGTGCTTGTGCTCAGTGGTATCCAACTCTTTGTGACCCCATGGACTGTAGCCCGCCAGGCTCCTCCATCCATGGGATTTTCCAGGCAAGAATACTGGAGAGGGTTGCCCGTTCCTCCTCCAGGGAATCGTCCCAACCCAGGGATCGAATCAGCATCTCTTTCATCTCCACATTTGCAGACGGATTTTTTTTTACCGCTGCGCCACCTGGAAGTTTCCCGGGCAGAGTGGGTACCAGGCGCTAAAGCAGCACCCGCAGTGAGACAGCGCCTCCGGGGTGACGGCAGCCCCGGCGGGTCCCTGCCCCTGCCCGGGAGCCCTGCTCGTGGACACAGCGACTGAGCACAGTCACGGGAGGGCCTCGAATAGAGCAGCTCCTCCCCCAGCCTACGGCAGGACCCGAGGCCCAGGACCCGTCATTGCAGCCACGTCTGAGGCTCTGGCGAGGGAGCTGTCTGGAAGGGCAGGTTACAGGTGGGCCAGTCTGAGGACAGGAGAGGGTCACGGCGGGTTGATGCCATCTGAGCCATCTGAGCTACCCCCGGCCTGCTCCCCAACCACGGCTCTGGTTCTGACCCACAAATGAAGGTCTCCATAGAGGCTCCTCCCCTCTGGGTCCATTTATCACACCCCACTCCCAGCCACAGGACACCTCCCCCTACATCTCCCAAAGGCACCTCTGGGCCCCGAGTCCCAAACAGGATTCAGCATCCCCTCCTCAAACCTGTTCTACCTGCCCTGTGTTCCCCCTCCATGACCAGCAGCCAACGGCCATTATATCATCTCTGGCTCCCCACACCCATCCTTCCTCAACCCTACCTCCTAAATCCATCGCTGTCATCACTGCCATGTCCCTATTGCAAATCAGGTCCAAGAGAGGTGCTGAGTGAATGTTTGCAGGGTGGATGGATTGATGGGTGGATGAGTAGATGGATGGACAGTAGTTGGACTCGATGGATAGATGTATGGTTGTTGGGTGAATGGATGGATAGATAGATGGTGACTGGATGGATGGATAAATGGATGGTGGTGAGATGGATGGATGGATGGATAAATGGATGAATGGATAGATGGTGGTTGGATGAATGGATGAATAGATAGTGACTGGATGGATGGATGGATGGATAAATGGATGGTGGTGAGATGGATGGATGGATGGATGGATGGTTGCTGGATGAATGGATGGATAGATAGATGGTGACTGGATGGTGGTGAGATGGATGGATGGATAAGTGGATGGATGGATAGATGGATGGTGGTTAGATGGATGGATGGATAAATGGATGGGTGGATAAATGGATGGTGGCAAGATGGGTGGATGGATGGATAGATGGATGGTTGTTGGATGAATGGATTGATAGATAGATGGTGATTGGATGGTGGTGAGATGGATGGATGGATAGATGGATCGTGGTTAGATCGATGGATGGATAAATGGATGGTGGTTAGATGGATGGATGGGTGAATAAATGGATGGTGGTGAGATGGGTGGATGGATGGATAGATGGATGGTTGCTGGATGAATGGATGGATAGATAGATGGTGATTGGATGGTGGTGAGATGGATGGATGGATAGGTAGATGGATGGATAGATGGATGGTGGTTAGATCGATGGATGGATAAATGGATGGTGGTTAGATGGATGGATGGGTGGATAAATGGATGGTGGTGAGATGGATGGATGGATGGATGGATAGACGGATGGATGGATAGATGGATGGTGTTAGATGGATAGATAGATGAATGGATAGATGAATGGACGGATGGACAAATGAAAATGGCAGAACTTCTACAGCTAGGGAGCTTTAGAACTGCAGTCATTATATCTGCCAGAGCTTTTCCTGGGCAACACCTGGATCCTGAGTTTGACAAGGGCTAGATTGAAACTTGCTGCTTCTGGGAAGAGGCCAGAGCTAAGGCCACCTTGAAATACTGTTTGGGGGAGGACCAGGTGCTCGAGCTATGTGAACGTGACAGGGCACAGAAGTGCACGTGCCAACCACCTCAGAGGGAAGCTGGAGCCAGCAGAAGGATGCTAGTCGCTGGCACGCAGAAGGTCTTCGGCCTCTGAACTCAGCCCAGGGCTTGGCCGGGAGGACACCTCTCCTCCCCCACAGGCCCCACACAACACCCAGAGACAGAGGAAGAGACACCGAGTGGACTTCTCTTTCTTTTTACAAAGACTTTATTGTCTGACATGCTTGACAAAAAAAAATTACAGCCACAATCAAGTTATGCCAAAATGATTGAGGAGCACGCCGTCATCTTTCATACCTCAAGGACTTTTAATGAATTTTTCTTTTAAAGTAACAGCTGCCTTCATAACTTTTATTTTCCACATAAAAATACACCATATTCTGAAGATACCTTAGGAAAAAGATTTTTTTTTTAAGTTTATAGTTCTTGGTCCGCATAGAAATTCAGTAGAGGCGACCGAAAGAGTCTGGAGTCATCGCCACCCATTTAAGCACACACATGCTGTGCGTCTGAGGTGCCCCCAGAGACCCTGTAAACATCCCCAGCTACCAGGAACCACGTGGGTTGAACAGGACTCCTGAAGCCCCCCAGGACGCAGAGTAAAGCTGGCCCCAGCCAGCGGGCTGCTGCTCCTGGGCTCCCTGGATGGGTCCCTCACCCTATGGGAGCCCCATTCTCATAGGGAAGGAATCACGGTCTCCTGGGACCCTGGGCTCAGAGATCCAAGTTCTCCAGGGCTTCGGGGGCTTTCCGTGAGAAACGAACCTGACAGGTGCTGAACAGGATCCTTAAAGAAAAAGAGCCTTGAGTCCTGCATCGCCTTGTAGGGGCAGAGCTTCGGGTGCTGGCAGAGTAGGGGGCTGTGAAACCAGAGACCAAGGTTCAAATCCTGCCTCTGCCTCTTTTGAGCTGTGCACCCTCAGGCTAGTTGCCTAACCTCTCTGACCTCAATCACTTCATCTCTAAAACAGGGCCAGCAGTACCCACCTTGCAGGAGTGCCGGAAATGGGATCACATCTGCAAAGGGCTCATTAAATGCTGGTTCCCA
This sequence comes from Bubalus kerabau, assembly GCF_029407905.1. Taxonomy (NCBI): domain Eukaryota; kingdom Metazoa; phylum Chordata; class Mammalia; order Artiodactyla; family Bovidae; genus Bubalus; species Bubalus kerabau. The sequence continues at coordinate 5,766,232 of NC_073624.1, forward strand.
GGCCTGGGATGAAGAGGAGGCAGGCAGGGCCCTCCTGTCGGACACACAATTGAAGGGGGCACCAAAAAAACCGGTGATCCAGATCAATGAGACTATTTTAATGCAGTGTTTTTAAAAACCAAAATTAATGCAGGGGAAAAAATCTATGATAAACAAAATACCTAAATTTTAAATAAAGAATCTAATGCTGCCCGTGCCAGTTCGGCCTCGCCGGCTTCACCCCAAGCAGGCCTGGCTGGTTCTCTGTCCATCAGAGAGACTCAGCCCAACACTGCAGTCCTTGAAGTCCCCCTGGTGGAACTGCAGGAGTCCAGTCCCGGCTCTGACTCTGGGCCTTGTTCCCATTAGGGGGCAGCTGGTACCCGGTACCACAACTGTGAACCATTCAGCCATCTCAGCCAACGGCAGGGGAGACAGAACCCAAGGGGCAAGGGAAATCCCACCGGGGGCCAGAACACATCCGAGGACAGCAGTGGGAGCCCCGAGGTTCACCTCACTAGGTTAAGAGGAGCGCAAGTATGAGTGTGTCCACATCCCCACGAGCACACAGAGCACAGCGCTGCCTTGGCCCATGGACCCCCCTGGCTGATGGGTTCTGCAGCGCTCGGCACACCCCAGGGGACCAGGGGCGTCCAGCACATGGGGATCCTCCAGCCCAGTCCTGGGTCTTCAACAAGCTCATTCTACAGAACCAACCCCTCTCCACCCCACCAAGTCCAGGCTGCGAGTGGGTGTCCAGGATGCTCAGGCCATCATTCACATCAGCAAAAATGCCCACAGGAAGAAAACACGGGACGGCAAGAAGCCGACGTCTGGGTGGCCTGGCCAGATGCAGCCCAATTCCTGAGACGTCCCTGATTGCTCCCTCGGAGGCCTGGGAGAAGCGGAAGGGCTGCCCGCACTCAGACTGCGACGCCCCACCCATCCACCTCCCCAACCCTGAGGCGTGCAGCCACTCAGACCCTCAGTGAGAGGGAGATTTTGTGCCAGAACTTCAGAATCCGTCCAAGAGCAGCAGCTTCCCAAACCCACGAGGGCGTCCAACTGAGCAGATGAAGACTCCGTCACGTCCCAAGCAGGACGCGGCTGAGAGCATAGTAGGTCCTTTAACAAGGAACACATGGAAGGGACACGCAGAAATCAGCGATGAGTGCAGATCCCCCAACAGCCCCGCGGGATCCCGACTCCAGGGATAGAGTCAGGGGTGATTTTCTTCATTCCAAGGCCTCAGCCCATTGGCTGGGCTGTTCCCGGAGCTGGACAGGCTGTGTGCAGGGAAGGAAGGGCGGCTGGGGATCCGTGCTCTCGGCCAGGCGTATGGAGCTGATGCGGTGGGAAGGGCTGGGGCCGCGGGGGCAGTCAAGAGTTCCGGGGGGTGGGGAGGTCGATGACTATGGGTGGGTTCACGGGCTGGTAGTTCACGGTGCACACAGAGGCATTCACATAGGTGGTCGTCCCATCCGCCATGACTCCGTACCCTAGAAAGTAAGCACACAGTGGTCAGGGCTGAGAGGCGACACCAGGACCCGGAGCAGTCGAGGGTGGTCTGGCAGGTGTGGTAGTCAGAGGGCACTTAGCCACAGGAGGCTAAAGATGTCTGGGCGAGTGTTAGCAAGAAACTCCTCCCAACCTGCTGTGAGCAGCAAATGACATAATAATCCACGTGTTCAGCCCGGTGCCTGGAAAGTGCATGTCGAGACATCATCACTGACATCATCAACAGCACCACCACCACCACCATCATCATCATCTCCACTTCTGCTATCAACACTACCATCATCACTACCAATACCACAACCACCACCCCCATCATCATCTCCATCACCAACACCACCATCACCATCACTGCCATTATCACAGCCATCATGACCAACACCATCATCATCATCATCTCCACTTCTGCTATCGACACTACCATCATCACTACCAATACCACCACCACCACCCCCATCATCATCTCCATCACCAACACCACCATCACCATCACTGCCATTATCAGAGCCATCATCACCAACACCACTATCAGCATCACCAACACCGCCACCGCCACCACCCCCATCATCATCTCCATCACCACCACCATCATCACCATCACTGCCATTATCAGAGCCATCATCACCAACACCACTATCAGCATCACCAACACCGCCACCGCCACCACCCCCATCATCATCTCCATCACCACCACCATCATCACCATCACTGCCATTATCAGAGCCATCATCACCACCACCACCATCATCATCATCTCCATCACCAACACCACCATCACCATCACTGTCATTATCACAGCCATCATCACCAACACCATTATCAGCATCACCACCACCATCATCATCATCTCCACTTCTATTATCAACACTACCATCATCGCTATCAATACCACAACCACCACCACCATCATCATCTCCATCACCACCACCATCATCACCATCACTGCCATTATCAGAGCCATCCTCACCACCACCACTATCAGCATCACCAACGCTGCCGCCACCACCCCCATCATCATCATCTCCACTTCTGCTATCGACACTACCATCATCACTACCAATACCACAACCACCACCACCATCATTATATCCATCACCACCACCATCACCATCACAGCCATCATCACCAACACCATTATCAGCATCACCACCACTGCCACCACCACCACCCCCATCATCATCTCCATCACCAACACCATCACCATCACTGTCATTATCACAGCCATCATCACCAACACCACTATCAGCATCACCACCACCATCATCATCATCTCCACTTCTATTATCAACACTACCATCATCACTACCAATACTACAACCACCACCCCCATCATCATCTCCATCACCACCATCATCACCATCACTGTCATTATCAGAGCCATCATCACCAACACCATTATCAGCATCACCACCACCACCACCATCATCTCCACTTCTATCATCACTACTCTCGCTGTCACCTCAATACCACAAGCACCACCACCACCACCATCACCACCATCAACATCACCATCCTCACCACTTCCACCCTGGTCACCATCACCGCCATTGTCACGCACTTTCTTCTCCACACCTCTGTCCTCATCATACCCTCTTTCCACCACATCTACTTGTCAGAATCCTCTTCAACCTTCAGCTCAGATCACCTCCACACCAAAAGGGACACTTCCCCTCCTCTGCACAGGCTATGAGTTCTTTGGAGCCTGCATTTCACTTGTACAGTCATGCAGGGCGTGCTCTTAAATGCCCACAGTGGGGCTACAGAAAGCAACAGGCGTTATTGTTATCCTGCAGCACATGCGCCATCCACCTCTCCCATGACCTTTCAGATCCCGCCTTTGATGGCTCATCTGCTGCCCAGAAGTCTGTGAGCTCCTCAGGGTCTCAGAGGTATGATCACTCCCACCCCTGACAGCATGATGCAGAGGGAAGGGTCTGAGCCTTGCTGGTTTCTGAGCTGGAAAGTGATCTGATGTGAACCAGACATGAGGCCCAGGAGCCCCAGCCCAACACAGACAGAGGTTCAAGAGGCCAGGGGACAACGCTGGGGGGAAACACAGTGGTCCCCCTGCACCACGGGGGCCCATGTGCTTCACCGTAGGGTACGGTGGGACCAAGAGGCCTTAGACGGGTGGGATAAAGGTTCAAAAGAGCCAAAGGAGGGAGCCGTCCAACTGGTGCGATTAGGCTCTAGTGAGGAAGGCTGAGGTCGAATGAGGTGAACTCTGGGCAGTGACAGGCCAGGACAGGGACAGGGCGGCTGTCAGGACTGCAGCCCCCAACATCGCCAGTCACCTTCACAGCCACCCTGCCCACTGCCTGAGATGATATGGACACCCCCCAACTCCAGCCATGTGGACACAGCAAGCGGTCCTGCCCCAGGACAGAAGGCAGAACCTCATGTCTGTCTTGGGTGGGGACACTGGGAGGAGAAGTGCCGCCAGAGCCCCTCAGGGAGGCAGGCAGCCCTCCACACTCATTAAGCACCTACTGTATGCCAGGCCATAGGGACGTGAACAGGAAGACAGGCTTCCAGCTCTGTAGACAGCTCACAGTGTACCCCCAAATGCAATCCTTCTCTAGGTCACATCCAAATGTCCCTTCCTCCAGAAAGCCCCCCGCTATCTCTGAAGACTTCTCAGGCTAGAGGCACGGCAGAGTTGCAGGGCTCTAGGAAGTAAAACTTACCCCTGAGTCTTGCCAGACTTTGCCCTCATCTTCCTGTGATGAAACACTTCAGCAATAGGCAACTGACAGCCAGCGTGTAGACAGGCATATGTAGATACAAAGTGTATGTAGGAGTTGGGCTCTTTCCGCTGGCCAGGGAGGAGGTGACTGGGTTCAAGGGAGCCAAGAGGGCCCCCCTGAGAAGCCAGTGAGGTGCACCTCCCCCACCAGCGTGTGATCTAACCAGTCCATCCTAAAGGAAATCAACCCGGACTACTCATTGAAAGGACTGATGCTGAAGGTGAAGCTCCACTACTTTGGGCACCTGATGGGAAGAGCCGATTCACTGGAAAAGACCCTGATGCTGGGAAAGATTGAAGGCGGGAGGAGAAGGTGATGACAGGATGAGATGGCTGGATGGCATCACCAACTTGATGGACATGACTTTGAGCAAACTCCAGGAGCTAAGTGAAGGACAGGGAGGCCTGGCGTGCTGCAGGCCATGGGGTCACAAACAGTCAGACATGACGGAGCGACTGAACAATAACAACAACCACGTGTGCGGCCCCTGCCCTCGCTGACCTTCGTGGATGTGGCCAAAGACGTGCAGCCGCGGCTGGACGCGCCTCTGCACCGTGTTGAGCAGCTCCACGCAGCCCACCCGCTGCATCTTCTTGGGGACCCAGTCCAGGAAGCCTGGTAGGGGAGAGAGAGGGAGGGCGGTGACGGGGCCCAGGCAGGCCCGGCCCTGGCCCTGCAAAGCCCAGGTCGCAGCTCTGCAGTCTCAGGGACGCGGCAGTCCTGGACCCACCCTGCCCTGCCCCAACCTCAAGGAGGGAAGCCTGGCTCCAGTGTGCACCTCCTGGGGCCTGTGGCCTCCCCCACCTCCCTCTTCCCCTGCTCCTCCCTCAGGGCCTCACAGAGAACACACTTATAAGAGCCCAAGTGCGCCAGGCAGCACAGGGTGGAGGTGGGGTAGGGAAGATGGCTCCATAGCTGAGAGCCTCCAGACCATTCGTGCTCAAAGTGGCCTCAAGGCTGGAATCCACCCATTGCAGAGAGAAGCCAACTGAGGCCTGAGAGGGACAGGTGAGGCCCAAGGTGAGCCAGCAGCAGGGAGGAGTCCGGGAGCAGAATTTGCAGGTCGGAAACTTTCTAAACAAACATCACAAAATCAGGAAAACAGCCTCTTTATCCACTGCAGCCTCACGCACATGCCTGCGTCTGCGTCTGCTCGCACGGCCAGCCTCCCGGAGCTGCCCATATGGTGGTGGCTTATTAGCCTCACATGGCTACACAAACGAAGAGTAATTGATTACTCCAAGCGGACAACGAGGGCTCAGCTCAGCCCCTTCTCTGCTTGGGTGGGAGAAACAGGTTTCTAAAACTGCTGGGGAGGGGAAGACGGATCCTGCAAAGAATCACACAGGCTGCAGTGGACCTGACTTAGAGACGAGAGAGAGAGAGAGGAGGAAGAGAAGGGGAGAGGCAGGAAGTGGGAGGAAAGTAGGTTTGGAGCAGACCCTTGGGTTTAAGTCCCAGGCTCTGCTACCTGCTGGCTGTGTGACCTTGGACAAGTCACTTAACCTCTCTGTGCCACATTCAACAATTCGTATAACAACTGGGCTGGGCTGAGCACACAGGCAACCCCCAGAGCAGGGGTTGTGTGTTGTGTGTGAAGCAGACGTGGTGAGGCAGGAACCCAAAAGATGCCGGTGGGGGAATGGATAGGGAGGTGGAAAGAAGGGAAGAAGGAGACAGAGAGAGGAGGGAGAAAGTAAGAAACCTGCTCCAGAGCCCCACTACAAGCCACGTTGCCATGCCTAAACCATGTCAGGGCCCTGGGCCTCCAGGTTCCCTCCATTTGGAAATGGGGAACATTTTGTGAGGGTGGAGGGAGGCACCCAAGGGTGCTGGCTGGTCGTCTGGCACACACAGGTGCTCGGGACAGCTTCTCCCAGAACAGGTATCGGAGCGAGGGACTCTGGGGCTGCGCTGGGCCTCACCTGACAACCCTTCCCATCTGGGATGACAAGCGGTGCCATCAGCTTGGACCGAAGTGGGGGCCGTGGGGGCTGGGAGGAAAGCTGGAGACTGCTGGGGTGGGTGGTCTCCCAGGGTGAGGGGTGCAGAGGATGGGGCCTGGTGGGAGTGACCTTGTGGTATTCAGCCCCCAGGACTCAGGTCTTTGACACCCCTGAGCTCCACGGTGCCCACCTGTGTGAAAGGGGCAGCTGAGTCTGACCTCACCACCTGGCTGTGAGCAGTCCAGGAGTTAACACGTGGAGCCCCCAGCACACAGTAGGTGCTCAGGAAATGAGAGCGACAAGGGGGTGACTGGTGCCCCAGCACCCTTTGGCAGCTCCCTGGACAGGCCCTGCAGCCCCTGGCCCCGGCACCCAGAGCCCTGTGTCCTCCCAGCACGAGCAGGCATCCGGGGCCAAGAGCCCGAGGTGGAGGCAGATGAGTCTTACCCAGCGGCGGTCCGTGGGTTATCAGGACATCCACGCCTTCAGGAATGAGGTTCCATTTCTCGAGCAGCGCTTGGCCGCGTGGGAGGTTAAAACCCCAGCCGTAAAACCAGGGCTGCCTGTAGGAGAAGAGCAGGGGGTTCAGAGCTGGCCACCGAGAGTGGGGGCAATGAGAGTCAGGAAAGGTGGCCATCCAAACCAGTCGGATACCCAGGACCTCACACCCAGGAGGTGTCCACCTGGATGGGGATTCAAGGTACGAATTCATCTAAACTCTTGCCCAGGTAGTGACCAGTCTTGTTTGGCTTTTTTTTTTTTTTTTGGCTTCGTCTCACTTAGGATCTTAGTTCGCAAACTAGGGATCGAACACATGTCCCCTGCAGAGGAAGCTCGGATTCTTAACCACTGAAATACCAGGGAAGGCCCCTGATGCACCTTTTCCTTCTTGCTTCACTACTAAAAAAGCAAAATCATCTTTTTCCTATGATGAAGAATATTATTGGGTTGGCCATAATATGTTATAGAAAAAAACAAACTTTTGGGTCAACCAAATAGTCATGTAATTTTTTTAAGTGAAAGTTAAAAAAAAAAAAAATCTTCTGCCAAAGACCTCTCTTGCTCTAAGCCCTTCTAAGCAAATCCAGAGAAGAATACTCTCACCTGTCCCCACGGTGGGAAAATGCTCATCCATCATCCTTCCCACACTTGGGGCCAGTGGAGCCCCCAGCAAGAGACAGAGGGTCCCAGGTGGGAATGCTCATTCCTGTCTCCACCCCGAAGCTCCCAGCGGGGGCTCCACAGTGCTGAGTCCACCCTCAACATCAAGGTCAGGGCCAGGTGGACAGAGACCAATGAACAGAATTCCAACCTGTTGCCCATCCCAGCCCTAGACAGATCAATGCAAGTCATTCCCCATCCCACAGGGTGAGCATGTGACCCTGACCCTTCCAGTTGGAGGCAACTCCAGATGTTTCCTTCAGTGATGAGAGAAAGGAACGCTGTCACACCTGCATATCAACCAGTGAGCTTCTTACCCTGGGAGTTGTCAGCACCTATTAAACTGTCCTAAAGGGAGATGGCTGGAACACATGCTCCAGGGCAGCAGCTGGATCAAACTGCACCTGACACCCACCCCACCTCTGCACTTCCCAGTTACATGGGCCAATAGAAGGCCATCTGAACTGGGTTTTCATTGACAACAAAAGTATCCCAACTAAGAGTCAGCTCTTAGGCCTAAGTCATTATGAGATCCCCAAATTAACACAGCCCTTTAGCATCTACAAAGTCACCATCATCGCCGTCACCGTCACCACCACACCACCACCAACACCTTCACCCCATCATCATCATCACCCCACCACCACCACCACCACCATCATCATCATTACTATCATCACCATTGGGTGTCCAATTGTGTCTCCCCCAAAATATTAATATATGTGGAAGCATGAACCCAATACCTGTGAATGTGACCTTATTTAGAAGTAGGGTCTTCACAGGCATAATCAAGTGAGGTCATACCTGATTAGAGCGGTCCTAATCCAGTGACTGGTGTCCTCAGAAAACACAGACACTCAGCGGTAAGGGCCACGTGACAGTGTGGCTGCACAGACCAGAGTGACTGTCTACCAGCCAAGGAAGCCAGGCTTCCAGCAACCACCAGAAGCTGGGAGAGTCACAGGGAACAGATCTTCCCTCAGTGCCCTCTGTAAGAACTAACCTCAGCGACACCTGGATTTCAGACCACCAGTCTCCAGAGCTGGGCAGAACCGACGCCTGTTGTTTAAAGCTCCGTGGTTTGTGATGGTTAGTTCTGCAGTCCTAGGAAACTAATATAACCACCATCACCGCATCACCTCCTCATCGGCCACCCTAGGGACCTTCACACCTGCAGCAAGGTGGGCAGACAGGTCTCTTTCTTCCTGTTTTATGGATGAGGAGACTGAGGGCCACAGAGTAGAAAGCAAAAATTGTCACCAGCATTCCCTGCACACCTACTTTTTGCCAGGTGCCAGTTATTCCTAAAGGAAATCAACCTTGAATATTCATTGGAAGGACTGATGCTGAAGCTGAAGCTCCAATACTTTGGCCACCTGATGCAAACAGCTAACTCATTGGAAAAGACCCTGATGCTGAGAAAGATTGAGGGCAGGAGGAGAATGGGGTGACAAAGGATGAGATGGTTGGATGGCACCAACGACTCAATGACCATGAATTTGAGCAGACTCCAGGAGATAGTGAAGGACAGGGAAGCCTGGCATGCTGCAGGTCATGGGGTTACAAAGAGTCAGAAATGACTCAGTGACTGAACAACAACAATCTGATTACATCACAGGAAAGGGCTCACCTAACTCTTACAAGAACCCAGTGAATTAAGGGCTAGGATTATTCCCATTTTTCAGATGAGGAACCAGAGGCTCAGAGAAGTGAGCTGGCTCAGGGATCTGGGCCCAGGTGCAAAGACTTCCAGGCTGGGCACCTCCCCACCATTGGCCGACATACTCTGCACAAGTTGGTCATGGGGCTGGGCTTTTACATTCAAAGCCTCTCGTGTGCCCAGAGCTGCCACTAAAATCCCCCTCATGGCCCGTGAGCACCCGGGGGAGGCTGACATCCCTGGCTATTGGCCCACGGCCTCTGCCTCGTTGGCAGCCGCCCAGTGCACCTCTATGGAGCCCTGGGGGTTCCAGGGAACAGCATTTGAGAACTGATTTAGTCCCACTGTGGTAGGTTCTGGACAAGACTGAAGTTCAGCGAGAGAGGAAGGGAGGTCTCCAGGGTCACACCATGGTCAGTGTAGGAATTATTCTGGAACCCAGATCTGACTCCCTCTCCCCACAGCCTTTGAGCCTGCAGTGTCAAATCCTGGAATGTAGGTTTGTGAAGGAGGAAGATGAGTGGCCACACTGGCCTTTTGGGGACAAGGGTCCTTTCCCATTTCAGACACTTGTGGGGTTCCCTTCTGCTGCCAGCCTTTGCTCACCTGTGACCCCTGCCTGGGACACTGGGTCCCGCCCCTCCTCTTGCCTGCCCCCTCCTACAGCACGTTTCTCCTTCAAACCTGTCTCCTCCATCTTCCCTCTCGCCCCAAATGCCCAGCACCTGCCCGGGGGAGGGGCAGATGTTTGTTCAACGACCAGTGTTGAGAGAGACAGCCTGGATGAATGAGTGAGCTTGTGAACAGGATGTCAAACAGAACTCTTTCTGTTGTCTTGGGATTGCAGCCAAAACCTCAAGGCTGGATATGATCCTCCATTTGGAATGAAAGCCCCCAGGTACTACCCAGACAAACTTACTACTAAAAGCAAGCAGCACACGCCAGGCTACCATCTCCCCAAGCCGCCACCAGGCTAAGTGTTGATCTTGAGGGTGACCTGTGGCTCCTGCCTTGTTCTTGGGGCAGAGGGATGGGGTTCCTGGACACCCAGCCATGAGTGGGTACCAGAGGAACCACCCGTATAGGTAGGGACCTGGGGACCTGCCCACGGGGCCCCTGAGAGAGAAATAGACAGTAAGGGCGGGCACAGAGAGCTGTCTGCACCCCCAGGTCTGGGCTGTCCCAAGGGATCCCCAACCTCAGGACGCGCCCTCCATGTGATGTGACCAGCTGCCTGGGGCTGGGGAAGGCAGTGAGGTGGGCAGCACTGGGGACAGTCCCCTCGGAAGGTGCCTCCTCCCTGAGGCACACCTGATCCAGGCCTGCCTTAGCATGTCTGCAGAAAGCTGAGGGTTCTCTCTGCAGAAAAACACGCCCTCCCGACACATACGTGATTTGACACCCAACTTGGAGGGAATCAGAAAAAAATCAGAGTTTCAGAAAAACATCTATTTCTGCTTTATTGACTATGCCAAAGCCTTTGACTGTGTAGATCACAATACACTGTGGAAAATTCTGAAGGAGATGGGAATACCAGACCACCTGACCTGCCTCTTGAGAAACCTGTATGCAGGTCAGGAAGCAACAGTTAGAACTGGACATGGAACAACAGACTGGTTCCAAAGAGGAAAAGGAGTACGTCAAGGCTGCATATTGTCACCCTACTTATTTAACTTCCATGCAGAGCACATCATGAGAAATGCTGGGCTGGAGGAAGCACAAGCTGGAATCAAGATTGCCGGGAGAAATATTAATAACCTCAGACATGCAGATGACACCTCCCTTATGGCAGAAAGTGAAGAAGAACTAAAGAGCCTCTTGATGAAAGTGAAAGAGGAGAGTGAAAAAGTTGGCTTAAAGCTCAACATTCAGAAAACTAAGATCATGGCATCTGGTCCCATCACTTCATGACAAATAGATGGGGAAACAGTGGAAACAGTGGCTGACTTTATTTTTGGAGCTCCAAAATCACTGCAGATGGTGATTAAATCCATGAAATTAAAAGACGCTTACTCCTTGGAAGGAAAGTTATGATCAACCTAGATAGCATATTAAAAAGCAGAGACATTACTTTGTCAACAAAGGTCCACTAGTCAAGGCTATGGTTTTTCCAGTAGTCACGTATGGATGTGAGAGTTGGATAAAGAAAGCTGAGCACCGAAGAATTGATGCTTTTGAACTGTGGTGTTGGAGAAGACTCTTGAGAGTCCCTTGGACTGCAAGGAGATCCAACCAGCCCATCCTAAAGGAGATCAGTCCTGGATGTTCATTGGAAGGACTGATGTTGAAGCTGAAACTTCAATGCTTTGGCCACCTGATGCGAAGAGTTGATTCATTTGAAAAGACCCTGATGCTGGGAAAGATTGAAGGCAGGAGGAGAAGGGGACCATAGAGGATGAGACGGCTGGATGGCGTCACCGACTCGATGGACGTGGGTTTGGGTGGACTCGGGCCGTTGTTGATGGATAGTTAGGACTTCCCTGGTGGCTCAGATGGTAAAGCGTCTGCCTACAATGCTGGAGACCTGGGTTCAATCCCTGGGTTGGGAAGATCTCTGGAGAAGGAAATGGCAACCCACTCCAGTATTCTTGCCTGGAAAATCCCATGGATGGAGGAGCCTGTTAGGCTACAGTCCATGGGGTCGCAAAGAATCGGACATGATTGAGTGACTTCACTTTCACTTTCAGGGAGGTCTGGCGTGCTGCAGTTCACGGGATCACAAAGAGTCAGACACAACTGAGCAACTGAACTGAACTGGAGGGAATCTTGGGATCATACAGACCTGGGTTAGAATGGGTCCACCTCTAATTACCTATGTGACCTTGGGCAAGTGGCTGAATGTCTCTACGCGTCAATTATCCCCCCTGTAAAATGGGCATAATAACACCATTTGCCTCAATACGGCTTTGAAAACAATTAATCCAGGTAAAGTGCTTACAACAGGGCCTGGTCCAAGGCTTTTCAACTGCCATCCTCTCCGTCACCACCACCATCACCACCACCGTCATCACCATCATCGGCATCACCACCATCATCGCCACCACCATCACCAACATCGGCATCACCACCACCATCACCACCACCATCACCACCACCACCGGCATCACCACCATTATCACCACCACCATCACCACCATCATCACCACCATCATCACCACCACCATCACCACCATCACCACCACCATCATCACCACCACCATCACCACCATCACCACCATCATCGGCATCACCACCATCACCACCATCACCACCATCATCGGCATCACCACCACCACCATCACCACCATCACCGGCATCACCACCATCACCACCATCATCGGCATCACCACCATCACCACCATCATCACCACCATCACCACCATCACCACCATCATCGGCATCACCACCACCACCATCACCACCATCACCGGCATCACCACCATCACCACCATCATCGGCATCACCACCATCACCACCATCATCACCACCATCACCACCATCATCGGCATCACCACCATCACCACCATCATCACCACCATCACCACCATCATCGGCATCACCACCATCACCACCATCATCACCACCATCATCACCATCATCGGCATCACCACCATCACCACCATCACCGGCATCACCACGTCAAGAGCACAACCACCAGCACTACCGCCACCGTCAGCAGCACCAACAACCACTCTCATGACCACCATCACCAGCACCATCACAATCTCTATCATGAAAAACCCTTTCTGAAAGCCACTCATAGAACCTGGATGAAAAACCTTTAGCCTAGGGCAGGGCTTTTCAAACTGCATTTTGAAGGGTCAAACCACATTTAAAAAAAGAAAGAAAGAAAGAAAGAAAAAGAAAAGGAAAAAAAGAATAGAAAACATCAGAGTACAGCATCGCAGGGAAGGGACACTCAGTTAAATATATTTGTATTTAAATAGACACCCACATAAGGGTGTACTGAGTCACAAAGTAAAAAAGACAAATGCTTTTCCTACCACAGTTCCTGGTCAAAAACGGTTGACAGCCCTAACATAGAGCTCACAGCTCTGCCATTCTGAAGTCCGCAGACTCTGGGCACCCTCAAAGCCCCGCTTTGGCTGTCCCTGTAGGGGAGGCTGCAGCAGCCTGGAAACTGCTGCTAAAGCCAAGCCCGGTGGTCCCCTGGAAGCCCACAGCCCATCAGCTTACAGGAAAAGGAGCAACGCCCTTCTGGTGCTGCCTTGCAAACACAGCATCCATTTTTCAAAAACCCTAATCAAATATTTACAAGAGGGGAACGAGACCTCATCAGTATGGAGAGAAGACGTCTGCTCGTTCCCATGAGTCGCGGCAGGAGCAGCTTGTTGGAAAAGACACTCAGCAACATATCAGAGGCCCCACAGGCCTCCCGGGAGCCCACCCACACAAGCCCCTGCCTACTCCACCTTCCCTTCCAGCACCCAAGAGCCTGTGTCTGAGGGTGGCATTTCCCCAGAGATGGTTCTTGGAAACACGTGCCCTCATAATCCCGGGAAGCTGGAATCTACCGCACCCCCAGGGATGCCCAAGACATTTGCCCAAGGGCACCCAAGTTGGCATCAGACACCCCGCCTCTGCCCCGGGGCGGGATGCTCCTAGACTCTGTATGTGTGTAAACTGGGATAAGGACGCCTGTGCCCCAGATCTTACCCATTAGAGGGGCTCCTTCCTGCTTGATGCTGTGCCCCACTGGCTGACACAGAGGGCAAGGAGACAGGGTGGGCGGGAGGATGTTTAAGAGAACGAAAGTACCACCACCATGAAAACAAACCTCCAGATATCCAGGGGCCCTGTCACTGGGAAATGGGCAAGTTCTGGCCTTGACTGAAATCTGAGGGCAGCAGAGAGTCAAGTCATGCAAAGGACCATCCAGAGGGGATGTTCCTCAGGGGGTCTGCAGGCTGTTAGCGGGCCTTTCCCAAGGGAGGCCAGAAGTGGGGGCCAGAGCAGCAGGAGAGAACGACTCTTCAGGGTGACCACACTCCCCAGGGTCTAGAAAAGCCACGCATACATGACATCCATCCAGGTTTGTGCCATGGGAAGAGAAGCCAAAGGGCGGGGGGTGGCCCTTGCCCTTCCTGACACTGAAATTGGCCCAGATTCCCCCAGCATCCTTGTCTGGTCATTTGACCCCCTCTCCTGGTCCAGCGGGGCCTTTTGCGGTCAGAGGTGAAGTTCAAGGCTGCCCGGGGTTCCAGACAGAGGACAAGGCAGGCAGGGGCTCTCGGGGACTGTCATCCAAGCAGCCAAGCTCCAGAATCACCCACCCACCCTGGGGGCAGCCGTGGTCTGAGACCCACAAGTGTTCCTGAGACCCTGGTGCTGCCAGGGCCATGGTTTCTGGCCCCAACACAGCTGGCGTCTTGCCTGGACACACAGCCTGACTGCCCCCAGGGCCAGGAACCCCAATGTCCACCCACCGTCCAAGACACATCACAGACCCCAAGGAGCTCGGGCGGATCAGAATTCCAACTGAGCAATGGCAGGCGGCTTTATGTCCTGAATTTCTGTCTTTCTGTTCTAAAGTAACCATTGGAATAATTTTCTTACAGAATGATAGTTGCCATGACAACCAGAGCAAATTTTCCTTTTCTGAAACAGATGTCTCATTTAGTTGAAAATTAGAATGTGAACAAACCCATGGGAAAAATTAATTCAAACTTTAACAGAGCACTGAATACAATGTAATCTCTCAGAGGTTAACCCCTTAACAGCTTTTTTGTGCGCTTATGGTAACCTTCGAATCCCATCTAATTAGGCCCGCTTAGCCAATATAAATGACCTCCTCGTGGCCAATCATTAAACGGTTTCCCCCTGAAGTGTGAATTCTGGGTTCCCTAACAGCAGGCGGGAGGGAGGCAATACTTGTCTGTAGAAAACACAGCCTTCCCTGCTCTGATTTTTCCATCTCCCCAGGTAAGGCGCACGCCCCTGGGAAGGGGATGTACCGGGGGCCATTTAATCAGCCACCCCATCTCCCGGGGATGCTGGGGTGTGGGGCGGAGGAGGTCCAGCGTGCCCCAAGTACAGCTGGGCCCGGCGGTACACCCAGACCAGGGCACAATGCCTGAGAGCAGAGGGCAGGGGAGGGGCCCCCTTACTGGAAGATGCCAAGAGGTCACTGAAGGACACCCGCACAGGCCGAGCTCCAAAGACTGTCCACGAGCCCCCAGTCCTCACACCCATCCTGGGACACAACCACCATCACGACCTCACTACAGATGCAAAATCTGAGGTTCAGAGAGGTTCTGAGATTTGCGCAAAGTTACCTGGGAACCAAGTGGCACGGCTAGGACTCCAATCCAGACTGCGGACTCCAGAGCTGGGCACTCCGCCTCCATCCCAGAGCAACGCCCGCAGCACCAGGAGTCCTGCCGTCTGGGACCCCACTTTCCCAGCCACGCTCACACCTTAGCTCAGTCAGTCCCCAGGACCGAGCTCTCGGGAGTACCCCACTTGAGAGGTGGGGAGACAATGCCACAGAGAGGCCAAGCGGTGTGTCTGAGCACACACAGGAGGCCAGAGGGCCTGGACCAGGGCTGCTGGCTCCTGCATCCGGTGCCCAGTGGGCCACTGACCCAGACAGGATCCCCCTGGGCGCCTTCTTGCATGACGACTGTCTGCCTGTCCCTCTGAACAACTCTTGAGTGTCCCCTGTCTGCTCCCCTTCTCTGAGCCTGGCTGCAGAGAGAAGACACGCCTCTCATACACCCTGTGACTTCTACTCCTGAACCTTTCATGGCTCCCCATCACCTCCAGGGCAAGCCTGGACTGAGTGGCCTGGCACACAGGGCCCCTGGGCTCTGCCCCAGCCTACCTTCTGGACCGTCTGGCTCAGACTCCTCAGTGAGCTCACCACCCACCAGCCACAAAGATCCTCTGCTTCCTGAACCCAGCCCAGCCTCTCCCCACCTCTGGGTTTTGGCTCGTACTGGTCCAGCCATCTGAAACGCCCTTCCCAGCCTCTCCTTGGAACCCATGACCCGTGATTTATTAAGACCTGAGTCAAAGGCCACCTCCTCCAGGAAGCTTCCCCTGATCACCTCCATCTCCGAGCACAGGAGCCCTTCCTGCTCTGAGCGCCCTTGCACTGGTTCCTTCTGAGCAGGCCCAGGCCAACCACCCCTGAGTCCTTCCTGCCCCAAAAGATGGCTGGGTCTAGGCGGATGTCAGGGAGGGCGTGCACCAGGTATGCATGAATGAATGATGGAACGAACTGACAGGGGCTCTACCTGGCAGACAGGCAGGTGGGAAGAACTTAGCATGAACCCTCTCCTCCCCGCATCCTCCTGACAGGATCCTCCCCAGAGCCCCTGGAAGTCCTGAAGCCCTGAGACCCCCTACCAGGACCAGAAACAGAACTCTCACCATCTGCTGAGCTTCCCATTCTCCCTCCCACTGCCACAACCTGCCCGGGGGAACTGCGTGCCCATTTCACAGAGGGGGCCTCAGAGGCGATGCTCACATCTTTGGCTTCTCCCGACTCCCCTCCCTCAGGGGACCATCCCTGCCTCCCCAGGCAGCCTGTTCCCCAGGTGAGGGCCTGGGCGGCTGCCCTGCAGATGGAAGGGTAGAGCCTCTCACAGTGCCCACTCCCGCAGGAAGGTGGGCTTCCACTTCCGCCTCTCCTTCTATGGGAGGAAGGCTGCAGGGACCGGCAGGGACCTTTCACCGCAGAGGCCGCCCCTGAGCTCAGACAAGCCTGACAAGACAAGACAAGCTCAAGCAAGACGGGTGGAACAGGTCCACTCCAGGCCCACCATGCATCCTGATCCCTGTCTACCCTTCCTGCCCCAGCACCCTGTCCCCCAAAGGCCCGGTTTTCTGGGGCCACTTCCGGGGAGCCGGCCACGGCCCCTGCCTCTCAGGTGAGGATGACACCTGTCACTGGTCCACGTGTATCCCGGGACCCTCTCGGCACCCCAGCGAGCCTGTGCTCCATCTGCAGCAAGGGGAAACTGAGGCTCAGAGGGGGTGACGTGCCCAGGTCTCCTGAGCCAGTTCCAGCTGACTCCTCAATCCACAGGTTTCCCGGTCTCCTGGGGAGGTCCCGGCTCTGAGGGAGACAGGCATGCCTGGCTCCTTCTCTGCATCTCCCAGGCTGGCGAGTTGAGGGGGCCTGGGGGAGACACTGCCACCCACCCTGCGGCGGGGCCAGCGGGAGTGGGCCTGTCAGTCACACTCCGCGCCTGACGCCCATTTACAGCAAGTCAGCAGCGAGGTGAGTGAACCCAAAATGGGGTCCTTTGTCATTGCTAATTAATTTTCCCCACCCTTCCACACTCAGAGTCATTCATCTCCTGTCTGGCTGGGACTCTGCGGCGGGAAGAAGGCAGACGACGCGTTCAAACATTAATCTCATGTAGAAGAGTGTGCGTGTGTGTGTGTGTTGAGGGGCCCTTCTATAAAGAAAACAGTGTGAAATCAGGAAAGATAAGGACAGTCAAGGCAGAGCAGAAGGGAGTCCCGTGTGTGAGAGAAGAGAGTATCTGTGTGCAGGACTGCATGTGTGAGAAGACGGAATGCACGTGTGCGAGAGAAAGCGTATGGGAGAGGGAGAGAGTGTGTGCATGTGAGTGTCTTTACTGCACGTGTGGTGTGGGGGCCTCTGTGTGTTTGTGTATGGGTACATACATGTGTGCACATGAGTGAGAGAAAGCATATGGGAGACAGACAATGGGTACACGTGTGTGTCTGTACTGCATGTGTGGTGTGAGGGCCCTGTGTGTGTACAGAGGTGTGTGTGCATGTGTGGTGTGGGGGCCCTGTGTGTGTGTGTACGGCTGTGTATGTGTGTACATGTGTGTGTGCGTGTGTATTGCACGTGTGGTGTGAGGGCTCTGTGTGTGTACAGCTGTGTGTGTGCGCATATGTGCATGGTGGTGTGGGGGCTCTGTGTGTGCGCATGTACGTGTGTATGTGTGTGTGGTGTGCATGTGTGTGCATGTGCAGTGTGGGGGCTCTGTGTGTGTGTGTTAGTGTGTGCATGTGTGTGCATGCACCCAGAGGCAGCACAGCATGGGGCCAGAAGGTGAGGAATTTCTTCCTCCAGCCAAACTTGTCGATCAGGACCTCCCTGGTGGCTCAGTGGCAAAGACTCTGCCTGTCAATGCAGGAGACACAGGTTTAATCCCTGAGTCAGGAAGACCCCACATGCCCCGGAGCAAGCAAGCCCCTGCATCACAGCTACCGAGCCTGTGCTCTAGAGCTCACAAGCCACATGCCACAACCACTGATCCGTGCACCCCAGAGCCCGTGCACCCTGCTCTCTGCAACCAGAGGAAAGCCCACGCAGCAACAAAGACCCAGCACAGCCAAATAAATAAAAATTATTCTAAAAAAACTCATCAACCGCCAGTGGTATATATGACAAGTGTAAGATCTGGCGGAGGAAGGAGAGGGAACTGATCACTGGTGGAGGACACTGCTCGTCCCTGGGGGACCCTCCCAAGTCCATCACGTTGCCATCACAGGACTGACCAAGGGGGCACTCGGGGCACCACAGCTCAGGTGGGGCTTGTGGTCAGCCTGAGAGGCAGGCTTCCCAGCTTCCCTTGAACAGACATGGGCTGTCCCAAACTTGATTTGGGCTCCAGGCAGGGGAGAGAGGGGTGAACCAAGATTCTGCGATGCTCCAACCAGCAGCTCCGGGGGCCTCACTCGGGGCACCAGGCAGGGCCCTGGGACAGGGCTCTGAAGCACCACTGACGGGACCAGGACCCTGGGACCCCGAAGGCCAGCCCCGGCTGGTTCAGCAGCCCAACAGGGGCTGCGGGAAGGATGTGCCAGGGGACAGGCTGGGAAACCACAGCTGATGAAGCAGGTCAAGGCTGGTGACCCCCGGAGCCACCCAAGTCCAGTTCCTGCCTATGGCTGAGATCCTGGACCTGTCACTTGACTCCCCCATGCCTCGCCTCACCCTCCCCCCCAAAACAGGGATAAGAACAGTCCTGCCTTGTCCTGTGGGCAGTGCCTGGCAGAGTGAGGGGGCTGTGGAGCAGCTCTTGGGAAGTCTGCGGAATGAGGGTTGCAGGTACCGAAGGGGACTAAGAGCCTTGGCCTCTCTTGTCTCAACAGACCAAGCCCACGGCCCATGCTGAAACCATCTAGAAATGCAGGGTGGAGTGTAACAAGCATGGCTTAAATGCCCCAGGATCTCCAGCCTCTGAAGCCAGGAATGTGGGTCTTCATGGCCGTGCTGTGACCGCAAAGCTGGCCCTGAGAAGGCTTCTGGGAAAAGCAGATGCCCCCACCAGGGAGAGGATGCTTTCCCTGGACCCCTGACCCAGGCTTCCGCAGGTGGTGAACCTGCAGGCCGCCAAAACTCTAGGCCAGGAAAGGACTGGAAAGCAGTCCCTGGCTGTGTGCACCCACAGGCTGTGGCAGACATCCTCTCTGTGGGGTACCCCCAAGTCAGGCTTCCCAGGACCCCCTGATAGAGCCTTGCAGAACATAAGCGTGCTCATTCGCTCAGTTGCCCAGTCATGTCCGACTCTTTGTGACCCCATGGACTGTAGCCCAACCAGGCTCCTCTGTCCATGGGATTCTCCCGGCAAGAATACTGGAGTGGGTTGCCATGCCCTCCTCCAGGGTATCTTCCCAACCCAAGGATTGAACCCACATCTTCTGCATTGCAGGTGGATTCTTAACAGCTGAGCCACCTGGGAAGCCAGAACAAGAACAGGCAACCTCAAATTACAACACCCCAAACAGCTTGGAGAATTACTGCAAAGCCTGAAAAATCAGTATTTTTTTTAAGATTTAAAAGATTTTCTTAATAGCAAAAGAGCAAAGGGTTGTAGGTGGTTGGTATTTTTTTTAAGATTTAAAAGATTTTTTCAATAGCAAAAGAGCAAAGGGTTGTAGGTGGTTGGAGTCGAGTCCCAGACCCAGCCACTCCTCACTCCGAGCCAGGAGGACCAAGGGTCAGGAGCCCAGCAAGGGGTGCAGCAGCCCACACTGGCCTCACTGCGGTCGCCCACTGGCCTCTGGCCCACAGGGGCAGTTCGGGCTGCCTCAGGTCCCCGCCCCACCCAGGATCCTGCCCCACTGACCCAGCCTTCCCAGGACTTTGGCCACATGCTGGTAAGAGGTGCTGAGAAGCAAGGGAAAAGTTAGGAGCTCATAATTTCATCCTCTATTCTTTTTTCTCTAAAAGATGTATTTCATCAAGTCTTTTAGAAAGCATTTTATTTTAGCGACTTCTCTGTCCTCAGTTCTGGGCAGGCCCAGCGGGACTCTCAGTTACTGTGGGACCTTCAGCCAGTCACTTCACCTCGTGGGCCTCAGTCTTCTCAGCTATATAATGGGGACAAGGGTCAGACCTCCTCCTGGTGGTGAAGGTTTGAGCTTCTGGAGCAGCTACAAGTATAGAGCCTCTGGTCAACTCAGTGGTATGAACAGTAACTATGTTATTGTCTCATCAGCACCTTCGGGGCACAGGTTTTACATTCCCTGGCAGCTGAGTTCCTGTCTGCCCACCCCACCCTGTACCGGGCCTGCTCCGTGCACACAGAGAAGCAGGAGCTCAGTCTGGAGTCCACCACCACCTCGCCCAGGGCCACACAGGCTGTAGGTAGACAAGCTCCCCCAGCCCCCGTTCTGGGCAGTCGAGGCCGTAACTGGAAAGATTTGGGGGAGGGGGGTGGGACTCCCGTGTGTGCCAAGCATCTTACGCCAAAGACCTGACTCCTAAGAACACCCCTGCACAAGGGGACTGCCCGCTGTCATTTCCCAGAAGCCAAGACCTAACCCGAGGTCACCGCTCATGCTGGCGGTTTGCAGAGCGCTGGACCCTCAGCCTCCAGCTGCCCCCAGGCCCTGCCCTGCCTGCAGGCGGCCAGGCCTCCAAGTCACCGAGCAGGATCCCAGCCCAGATGCCCAGCAGTGGCCCGGCCGCCACTTCTCAAAGTTTCCTGTCTCAGCTGGTTTAGATGCCTTCTTTCAAAATACCAGACGTAATTAGACCAGATGGACTAGCTGCGTGCCAACTTCACTCCCTCTCTCACTCCTTAAAAAAAAAAAAATCAAGGCCGTTTTCAGTTAAATGAGAACAAAAAATGCATCCAAAACCCATAAATGAATACGGTATGTATACGGAATTTTTTTTTTTCTAACACTTAGGATTTTGTAACAGCTGAGCTCTTCCTCTTCTTCTGCGCTTGGTTCCCGCTCCCTTCCTCTCAGCTGCTCTGGGCCAAGGCTCAGCGCCCAGTGCCCAGTCTGCATCTGAGGAGACCAGAGATGACTTCTAGAAAGTCACGGTGCCCTGGGAGGGTGGCCGCACAAGCCTGTGGCTCCCAGGGAGACCTTCATCCCTCCCATACTGGGCTGGACAGAGGATGTGGTGATATGACACCACCCCGCCCCCAGGAGACAGGTCCCTGCTTTCCTGAAGCTTCGACTATTCTGGTCAGGAAAAGAGACTTGAAAGAAATCGGTTGCCAGGGTAATTAAGACAGTGTGGTCCTGGAGCTAAGTGGACTGAAGGGGCAGGAGACAGCCCGGACACAGCTCCCCATGTGTCGGGTGAGAAGGGCAACATGGAGCAGCCGGGAAGAACAAATTCCATATGCGTGCCAGGCCACGCGGAAAATCCCCAAATGGGATCCCTACCTCACGTCATCAGTGCGATCACGGCCCGTGGAGCTAACACCTAAACAGAAAAGGCTAAACCGTGAAGATCTCAGATGATGTGGAAACACACTCATTACTTCAAGGGAGGGCTTTCTTAAATAGGACACAGAACGCACTAACCACAAAGAAAAACACAGACCTGTGACTGCTTAGGCTGCTTCCCAGGTGGCTCAGATGGTAAAGTGTCTGCCTGCAATGCAGGAGGCCCAGGTTTGATCCCTGGGTCGGGAAGATGCCCTGGGGAAGGAAATGGCCACCCACTCCAGTACTCTTGCCTGGAAAATTCTATGGACAGAGGAGCCTGGTAGGTTACAGTGCATGGGGTCGCAAAGAGCAGACATGACTGAGCGACTTCACTTTGCACCAAAATGAAGACCTTCTGGTCATGGCAACCCACTCCTGCATTCTTGCCTGGAGAATCCCATGGGCAGAGGAGCCTGGCAGGCCATGGTCCATGGGGTCGCAGAGAGTCGGACACGACTGAAGCAACTAAACACACACGGTCATCGGAAGGTGCCACTAGGAGAGGGAAGAGGCAGGTCGTAGGGGAGGAAACGCCACGAGACGTTACGCGTGATGACGGGCTTGCCTGCCGAATAAAGATTCTCTGTGAATAAATACAAAAAGGGCAGACAACCCAATTACTTTTTTAAACGGGCAGAAGACCTGAGCCCATCACAAAAGAAGAAAGCTAAGTGGCCAAGATTCTCAGCCTCACAGGTCATCAAGGGAACGCAAGTGAAGACCACATAGTGATACCAACCCAGCCGCCAGATGGGCACAACTTACAAGTCGCACAAAGTGCTTGCAGAGGGGCGAGACAAGTGACTGCTGCCTCTTGGCCTCCACTGAAGAGCTGTGCAGAGGCTCTCCTGACCACCCCATTCCTAGGTGTGTGTTGGGGGGCATCCTCATTCAAGAGTATATCTCTCTGTGCACCAAGATACATGTAGGATGTTCACAGTAATATTATTTATAATGGGCCTATTTGTAGAATGGATAAATAAGTCATGAAATATTCATATGGTGAAATCCTACACAGCAAGGAAAAAAGACCCAAGCACAGCTGCACATGATGGTCTGGAGGAATCTTAAAAATATAACATTGAGTCAAAAAAGCAGGCATGGTACAGCACATGAGCCCATTTTTACAACATTCAAAAAGCAAGCAGAACCCAGCTATCTCAGGATTAGGGTGGCCAGACGATCTCCCCATTAAATTTGAATTTCAGGCAAACAATATATAGTTTTTTTTTTAGTGTAAGCACATTTTGGTGGTTCAGATGGTAAAGAATCTGCCTGCAATGCAGGAGACCTGGGTTCGTTTCCTGGGTCAGGAAGATCCCCTGGAGAAGGGCATGGCTACCCACTCCAGTATCCTTGCCTGGGAAATCCCACAGACAGAGGAGCCAGGTGGGCTACAGTCCACGGAGTCTCAAAGAGTCAGACATGACTGAGCAAAAACACTTCCATTTTTGACATTTAAAATATTGCAGAGGGCATACTCAGATTAAAAAATTATTGTCTCTCTGCCTCTGACCATCCTGGAAAGCGGGGTTGCTAATGGTGCCCTGTCGTGGGGGGAAGAGCCAGGCTGGATCCATTCTTGGGCCCCCTCCCCCGCAGGGGGCCAGGCACCCGATGGCCACTGTGGGCCTCCAAGTGTGTGTCGGACAAGAAGTGGAACCGCTCAAGTCTGACTCATTGGTCTCCCAAGCAGAGCATCTCCGGGTGGTCGTCCTTAAAGGAAAGGCCAGTCATGATAACTGTGGGTTTTCTGTCTGCTTCCTCCTCCCGGCTGACTTCGGTGAGTTCTCAATATCAAGGCCAGCCTGGTCCCACTCCTGACCTCCCAAGTCCAGCACCAAAAGGACCTCCCCGAGAGCTGGCTGGTGCATCCCTCCACCTACAGGGAATCATCAGCCTCAGGCAGAGAAATGGTGGCCCTCTAGGAAGGGGAGAGGTTGGGAGGACACCAGGCCCAACCACAGTGTATCTCTGCTTGCATGCCCCTTGTAGCAGGCAGCTCACCACTCAGCAAAGCCACACTGCCTCTCCTCTGGGCTCCCACCTGTGGGATAGATTTCCCACACTGATGAGAACCTGCCTCTTGTCCCTGATCTGCCTCCTCGGACAACACAGATTAGGTCTGCCCCTCAGCCCCGGGCAGCTTTGCCCACACACCCCAGATACCATCGGTATTAGGCTACTCAGGGCTACCAGTTTATTTGATCCCTGATCCCTGCCTGCTGGCATTATGATGCTGCTAAAGTCGCCTGTCTTCCACATGGTAGTCAATATGTTAAGGGCACAGGAAAAAGAAAAGGAAAACCCGAAACATCTGAATTTAATAATAATCACCGTCAGCTTTGCTGTCTGCCCCCTCCAAGCGGCCCTGTGCCCAGGTGGCTGGCACCAGGGGCGAGCTTACCCTGCCTCTCCCTCGACAGATAGTTGGGGGAGGGGGCGGCGCACAGACCCCCTGCCCTCGAATCAGGCAGAGTCAGCAGCCAGGCCACGAGGCTCTCTGGCCAGGAACCCCCTCTGAGGACTGCTCACTGCCCCCCACTATGCGCTTCACCCGGGGCAGCACAGAGAAGATGCTATGGCCCCCTCGCTCAGAAGGGAGACAGAGACTCAGAGAGACGCGACATGCTGAGGTCAGACGAGGAGAGTCGGGACAGTGGGGATGGCCCTGTGTGTCTGGGCCCACGGTACAAGCATGACTGAGCACCAGCCCGGCACACACGAGCACACAAGTGTCCCTTCCAGGCCTTGGATGTAACGTGCCAGGTCCCCAGGGGCTCAGGACACTGGCTACAGGCAGAAAGAGTACCGGGAGCCCAGGGGGAGGCCACCACCCGCCACGGCAGCCGCCAGCCCACCCAACAGCCCAGCCTCTGGCGTCTGCTCTCTCCCTGAGACCCTGGAAGCCACACTCCACCCCAGTGTGCCCACAGCCCTCTGTCTGGCCCTCGTCAGGGCTGTTCCCTCTGCCTGCCACACCCTTCCCGGGCCCCCAGAGCTGCCTGTATCTATAGCTCTCCCGTGGGGAGCCTTCCCCAACCCCAGCTCCTAGAACTCCTCGTGACTTTTGTTGAATCAAGGAGTTGGTGGTTGACATGCCTCCCACGAGCATGAAAAGCCCGTGACTGCAGGAGCTGTGTGTGTCTGGCTCATGGCACACCCCCAGGGCAAACACCTGATCAATGAATGAACTGATCATGAGAACGTCACTCTGATCCCCAGATCTCAGTGTTCGCACGGGCCAACAAGGCAGGTGTGAGGTGCGTCCTGAGGCTGTTCAGAGAACCCAGGAACACACGAAGAGCACGTTGTTCCATGCCTGGTGCACAGTAGGTCTTCATAAAGGGGCCTCCAACATGGAGCAGACCGAGAGTCAGGAGAACCACCCACAGGGGGCCTGGGCAAGCTGCATCCTCACCTGGGCCTCTACCTGCCCTTGCATTAAATGAAGTGATTGCAAGCCTGGCCCTCCCCTGGGGGCTGCTGAAGTACTAGCAGGAACACAGCTCCCTCTGTCCTGGTCTCCACTGCAGCAGTAATAAACACAACCAACCTTCAAGGCCTCACTCTGGGCATAGCCTCCATCTGGACGGGTCCGCACAGACCTCACAGGCTCCCTATAAGCGAGTTAGGATTATTTTCCTAGACAGATGGACCAGAGAGGCTAAGGTACTTGCCCAGAGTCACACAGCGGAGAAGTGGTGATAAGCCGCAGTTTGAACAGCCCTTCCCTCACCACTCCACTGCCCAACCAAGACTGTAGCTGAGATGCCAGTGGGCATGGTGGCAGGGGCCCGCCTTCCCAGGCACGCAAGTCCCAGGTGGGTAAGGCGGCAGCGGGAAGTCAGGATTAACTCCACGATGCCGGAAAGCAGATGCAAGCAACTGGTTCACGCAAAGAAACTCAGGGAGACTTCCCCAGCACAGGAGCCCACATCTCGCCTGCTCCCAGCCCCATACAGGGCCCAAGGGAACCTGGGGTTGCTGCATGGAATGCCAGCTCTTGGCCTGCATCTTGGAATGCAGATGAGATGCCCTTTAGCCCTCTGTCTGCATCAAGGGCTATGAACCAACAGCAGCCCAAGAAGAGTCTGACAGGGCCCAGCACGTAACAGTGACTCCTTCCCACCTCCTCCGCCCACAGAAACACCAATTCAGTTCCGTTCAGTTGCTCAGTTGTGTCTGACTCTCTGTGACCCTGTGGACTGCAGCACGCCAGGCCTCCCTGTCCATCACCAACTCCCAGAGTTACTCAAACTCATGTCCATTGAGTTGGTGATGCCATTACAGAAACACCATGCCTCCTTCAAATACCCCCTCCCACAGGGAGCCCTCCTGGATCTCCCCAAGCCCCACGCGAGGTCCCTTCTCTGTCCTGCAGCCCCTCCCACTCCTGCAGCCTGGGGCTGGGCCCGCCAAGGCATGGGGTGGAGGTGTGCACCCAGCTAGGAAGAAAGGTAAGGGTCAAGGAAAAGATGCTCACCCCTTTCAGGCTCCGGGGGACCTGCAACTTAAGGTCCACAACTGCTGGTTCTGGGGTCACAAAAGGCAAAGCAGAGACCAGAGGAAGCTGGAGCATGCTGCAGCTGGACCCCAGCAAGGCCGACAGCAGCCTCATCCAGGCCTCAGCAGCTCTAGCACGTGGCCTCGAGCTGGCAGAGGGGCCACAGGGCTGGCCTGGCAGCCTGGCCAGGAGCCTGGGGAGCTGGCTGTCAAAGGGGTTCTTTGGAGCCCAGCTGTGGGGCTGCATTGAGCTGCTCTGGGTGGGACAGGAAGGACGCTGAGTGACGCCTGCTGCCCCCTGGCCCTGCCGTGCTCCATCCCACACTCAGGGCTCTAGGGAGGGGGCAGGAGGGGAAGGGGGTGCGGCTCCACACAGCAAAGAACAAGAATGGTGTCTCTGTTCATGGAAAGCTTGGTGCAGCCACTCGGCTCAGCTGAACCCTCCTGACAGCTTTACAACCACTCTCCGTGGAAGGTGCCCGTTATTCCCATTTTGCAGAGGCAAGAAGAGGTTAAGCGACTCGCCCAGGGTCACACAGCCCGTAGGAAGTGAGGCCAAGAGTTGAGCCCAGGCAGTTTGGTCCCAAAGCCATGCTGTTAACTTCTACGGAATACAAGTTAAAAAAAAAAAAAATGTTGTATGTTTGTGTATGGGTATGTGAGTGTGCAGGGGAGACAGGCTGTGGGAGACCACTGGGCAAAGAGATCCAGCCCAGAGTCCCCGGTCTGACACCTGACCCTCCGGACCCTTGACCCTCATCTCCCCGCCTCCCCACCTGCACCTCACACTCCGGTCCTCCCATCACCTCCAGGCCTCCATTCACCCCAGTTCCTCCTCCGACAACCACCTCCTTCTGCTTTTTAACCTAAACACACCTCCCCTTCTGGGCTGAGCTCTCATGGCCTGACTCGGCCACCTCCTCTCCCAGCCTTGGCCCCGAGCTCATCACACCTGAGTGCCATACCAGACCTTGTCTGGGATCCCACAGGCTCCCAGGAGGGTTTGTGGAGACCCTGTACATCATGAGGACTGGGGAGGTGACCGCAGGCACCTCTAGGGGCTCAAGGACAGCCCGGCATCTCACCCCTGCCCCTTGAGGGAGCCTTGGCAGGGTGGGACCATGTTCTAAACCCACCCGCAGCATCCAGGCAGCAGGGGTCACCTGCCGCATCAGTGGGGGCAGCCCAGGCTTCCTGGCTACTCTCAGTTGGCAGCTGCTCTCCCTGAAGTCTCTGCACCTGGACAGACCCCGTGTCCCCTGGATCGCCCATCAGCTCCCTAAGTGTGCTGCTCTGGCTGATGGCACAGCCTCAGGCCTTGTCACCCTCCATGCCTGGGAATGCCCCTCTCCTCCCATGTGGCTCTGGTCACACCATCCCCTCCAGGGACCCTTCCATGATCAAGCCACTCTTTCAAGCCCCTGAGGTCTCTCCTTCCTGTGTATCCTCCTCCCCCTGCCAGTACTTGGCGTCTTGTGGCCACTGCCAGCTGGGCCTCTAAGCGCCAGTCAGTCTGTCCACCTGTAGAATAGGGACAATAAAGGAGTCCTCACAGGGGTCAAGTATTAGAGACAGTTCTTATGAAGACTTAAGCCCAGGGCCCAGCTGACTGTAATCGCCCAGGGATGATTTGTTGTCATCATCATCATTATTGTAATCTTAACACCATCATCATCACCACCATCACCTTCACCATAAACATCACCTTCACCATCACCCCCACTGCCATTATCACCACCATCATCACCATCACCACCAGCACCAGCACCAGCACCATCGCCATCACCATCATCACCATAACCATCACCATCACCACCATCACCTTCACCATCACCACCACCACCACCATCACCTTCACCACCATCATCACCACCACCATCACCATCACCTCCATCATCACCACCACCACACCATCACCATCACCTTCACCAGCACCACCACCATCACCTTCACCAGGACCATCACCATTACCTTCACCAGAACCAGCACCATCACCACCACCATCACCTTCACCATCACCATCACTGGGACCATCACCATCACCTTCACCATCACCACCACCATCATCACCACCATCACCATCACCTTCACCGGGACCATCACCACCACCTTCACCAGCACCATCACCATCACCACCACCACCATCACCTTCACCAGCACCATCACCATCACCACCACCATCACCTTCACCATCACCGTCACTGGGACCATCACCATCACCTTCTCCATCACCACCACCATCATCACCACCATCACCATCACCTTCACCGGGACCATCACCACCACCTTCACCAGCACCATCATCATCACCACCACCACTACCACCACCACCACCTTCACCAGCACCAGCACCATCACCACCACCATCACCTTCACCATCACCGTCACTGGGACCATCACCATCACCTTCACCATCACCACCACCATCATCACCACCATCACCATCACCTTCACCGGGACCATCACCACCACCTTCACCTTCACCATCACCATCACTGGGACCATCACCATCACCTTCACCATCACCATCACCACCACCACCATCACCACCACCATCATCACCACCATCATGTTCACCATCACCACCACCTCCAACATCACCACCACCACCACCACCATCACCTTCACCAGCACCATCACCATCATTACCACCATCACCATCACCACCACCACCACCACCACCACCTCCATCATCACCACCACCATCATCACCACCATCATGTTCACCATCACCACCACCTCCAACATCACCACCACCACCACCACCATCACCTTCACCAGCACCATCACCATCATTACCACCATCACCATCACCACCACCACCACCACCTCCATCATCACCACCACCATCACCACCACATCCATTATCACCACCACCACCACCATCACCTTCACCATCATCAGCACCAGCACCATCATCAACACCATCGCCACCACCATCATCACCTTCACCAGCACCATCATCACCATCACCACCACCACCATCATCACCACCATCACGTTCACCATCACCACCACCTCCAACATCACCATGACCTTCACTAGCACCAGCACCATCACCACCACCTTCATTATCACCACCACCACCACCATCATCACCATCACCACCACCTTCACTATCACTACCACCACCATCATCTTCGCCACCACCACCGCCATCACCACCATCACCATCACCTTCACCAGCACCATCACCATCACCACCATCACCACCACCACCATCACCATCACCTTCACCAGCACCAGCACCATCACCACCACCACCACCATCACCACCATCACCACCACCACCATCACCATCACCTTCACTAGCACCAGCACCATCACCACCACCTCCATTATCACCACCACCACCATCATCACCATCACCACCACCTTCACCAGCACCATCACCAGCACCAGCAGCATCATCACCACCATCGCCATCACCATCATCACCTTCACCACCACCTTCACTATCACTACCACCACCATCATCTTCAGCACCACCATCGCCATCACCACCATCACCACCACCTTCACCAGCACCATCACCACCACCAGCACCATCACCACCACCTTCACCAGCACCATCACCACCACCATCATCATTACCTTCACCACCACCACCATCACCATCATCACCATCATCATTACCTTCACCATCACCATCACCACCACCATCACCATCACTCAAGTTACTATGGACACACTGACCATCACAGAGACCAGTCATGACCTGTTCTCACCCTGATGCCCACTCAGCCAGGTGAGCCTAAGGATAAGGCCTGATTGCTCTGTGTCTCCAACAGGGAACAAAGTCTTGATGCATGCTGGTGATTTAAACAACTGCTATCCCCAGGACAGTAAACCAGGCCTTTGGTCCTCCATGGAAATTCTGACTGCCTCATCTCAGTCTGGCTAATCAGTCATCACCTCCACCCAAGCATCTTCCATGTGTCAGAGGGACAGACAATAGGGAGATTCCTGGTGTATAGGATGATGGTTAAAAGCAGGGATTCTGGAACCACCTGCCCGGGTTTAATCTCAGCTCTGCCCATTCCTAGCTGTGTGACCTTCAGCAAGACCCTCACCCTCTCTGTGCCCCAGTTTCCTCACCTGGAAAATGAGGATAATAATAGTTCCTGTCTAAATGTGAGCCAGTATAGCATATCTAATTATCTGTCAGATATGGGGAAACCAAGGCTTAGAGAGTGGCAGTGACCTGCCCAGGGTCACGTGGCATGAGGGGACAGCTGGCCCCAAGTCTCTCCATGGTTTCTCCCAGCCCCACCTCCCTCTGAGCCCTCAGCCTCAGCTCCACCATCCCCCCTACCCTCGCATAGCTTCACCATTGCCAGCAGTCAGGATGGCATCCTCACACTCACCACGGGGAGCCGTAGATCCGGAAGCCCCGCACGGTGACCTCCGAGTCCTGCAGGTAGATGCAGTTGGTCAGCAGCGACTGCACATTCTCGTAGTTCTCGGGCTTCAGCTTCGACACGGACGGGAAGTAGTAGAAGTCCTGCTTGATGAGGTCGGCCATGAACTCCTGGTCGAAGGTCAGCTCGTGGTTGCCAGCGATCACGATCTTGTACTCATAGGGCAGGCTGCCTGCAGAGCCGACACAGACACACACACAGACACACACACACACACACACACACAGACACACACACAGGGGGCACTGCTGTTGGCTTCCAGAGGCCACAGGGCAGTTGGGGGAAGGGGGGCAGGCAAGAGCCCCTGGGAGCCCTGTCAGAGGTGACCCTCCCTCCAGACAGGTGCCCTCTGATCACCAACCCTGAGGTCTCCCTGCCCCCATTTCTGCTGGGCGGCCGACTGAAGCTCCCCCAGACCAGCGGGAGGGGGCTGGGCAGCTTCCTGCTGGGCCTCTGAGCTGCAGGGGCCCCGCCTCATTCTCAGGACTTTTCTGTCTCCGGTTCTTCTGTCCGGGCCAATTCCGCCCGGGAAGGAGACCCTGCTCCCAGGTCCCCACCTCCCCGTCTCAGGCCCCTTCACCGGGGGGCTACACAGTGAGTGGTTCTCCTGACACTTGGTCTGTTCATCACTGCCTCACAGTCACCCCTCTCCCCCTCAAAAAAAAGACATCTCATTTTTTGGGCCAAACTGCACAGCATGTGGAATCTTAGTTCTCAGACCAGGGATTGAACCAGAAGGCAGAGTCTTAACCACTGGACTGCTAGGAAGTCCCCAGACTTCTTTACAGGTTGGAGAAAAATAGCATTCTCTCTTCTCTGGTATTTGTCAACTCAGGGAGGTTGTCCAGTGACAGGCATGGGGGCTCTAAAGGCTGACAGCTGGGGCTCAGACACTAATGAGCCATGTGACTTAACCTCCTCTGTTAAACGGACCTCTGTTTCCCCACCCGTGACATGGGAAGAAAAATGTCTACCTCGCAAGACTGTTCTGGGATCAGGCAAGCCAATGAATGGAAACACAAAAAGGCTTTTGAGGTTCAAAACGGAGTTGTCTTCCCTGGGCCAAAGTTTGCAACTAGAAGCCCGCAGGCCAGCCCTGCCCACTGACATATTGTTTGGCGAAAAGAAAACTTTCTCGTCTTTTTAAAATTTCAATTTGTCACCAATGTTAAAAATTAGAGAAACTCTCAGTAAAATGTCATTCTTTCTGTTTTCTAGAAATCGATCCATTTTAAATCTCACAGTCTTGGCCCAGGCAAGTGCTAGGTGCCTATGCCTCCTTCAGGCAAGAAGCAGAGGTCAGTTTGGCGCGGTCCCAACCTGTCTCTACCACTGACACCCAGGCCCGCTGCACTCATTTTAAGGCACTGGGGTTTATGGCCCGGCCACAGTCCCTGGAGACAAGAAGGGGACAGACCTGGCCCCTGCCCCTTGGCTGCCAACAAGACCACGCGCTGATCTCCGCAAGGCCCCTCTGCCTCCTGCCTCACCCACCTTCCTATGTGTCATCCCGGCATGGCCCAGGGGTGCTGAGCAGTCTGCTTGTTCCCCTCGCAGGAGAGCTTCGGGGGCAGACAGGAGA
Organism: Bubalus kerabau; assembly: GCF_029407905.1. Classification (NCBI taxonomy): domain Eukaryota; kingdom Metazoa; phylum Chordata; class Mammalia; order Artiodactyla; family Bovidae; genus Bubalus; species Bubalus kerabau. Next base: position 5,798,415 of record NC_073624.1, read on the forward strand.
TATGTGGGCTTCACCCACCTCCAGCCCAAGCAGGTCCCAGCAGAAATCGGGAAATCAAAGGCCCCACCAGGACCCCAGGTGACACGGTGCAGAGACACCTCCCCCCAACCTCCAGTGATGCTCGGGCTGCGGTGGGGAGGGGAGAGGGCCTGAGGGCATCACAGAGAGAAACCCGCCACTTCCTGGACCTTGCTGTCAGGCCAGCCACCCTTGGAAACAGGCTGGGTGCTCCCGAGGCAGGTTCAGTGACCTCTGGTCTCGTAACTGGGGAGCCGGGTTCCCACAGGGGCCTGAGGTCCCACAGCAGATGAGTGGAGCAAGTGATGCTAGGCGCTGGTCCAGCTGACCCCACACCTCCGGGTCAGCAGCTCGGAGTCTTTCCAGGCCGCCAGGCCAGCTCCTCGCTGCGCGGGAGTCACAGCTGGAGCAGCGGCCAGCACAACTGCCTTCCAGCGCTGCTTCTCCGCGTCTCTACTTCACATCACCCATCCATCCCACCCCAAGTGCCTCCCCGACTAATGTATTTATGTCATGTCTCAGACTGGGGGTGTTGCTTAAGCAAATTAGCAAATAACTCCAACCGTACAGTTTCATTTATTTCCGCAGCTCCCGACTGCCAGGGACTGGGAAGTGGGCAGGAGATGGTCGGCTCTCTCCGGCTCCTCCCACCTCGGATCAGAGGAGGTGACTGAGGCTTCTTCCCTCCCAGGGGAGAACGAGCTCCTGTACACAAAGCCAGGCAGGGGAAGGAGCCCCAACAAGCCATCATGACACCCTCAAATACTGTCTGGTCTCTCCAAAACATGGGTGCCGTGCAGCCTGGAGGCAGGGGGCTCGTCCGTGTGTGAACACAGAGACCTCCCAGCCCCACATCCTCCTGAGCTGGAGGTCCAGCCCCAAGCACATCTGTCTGAATGTAGCAACTCACCAGCTATTTAACCTTCAAAGACACTTAAGCTACTATCCCCATTTTACAACTGGGAAAACAGAGGCTCAGAAAGGTTACACAAATCCATAATAAAGTGATGCACAAGCACAGAGGGTACTGGACATTTAGTCTTTGTAGCTCGGCCTCATCGAACTCACCCTGAATCAGCACCATCATGCTACACTGCTTCTCAGGGGGAGACCGATCACTGGGTGGATGAGGGATGATGGGTGGGTGAGTGAGCCAATGGGTGGACAAAGATGAAAGGATTATGGACAGATGGAGGCATTTATAAATCAATCCACCCATCTTGAGATAGCTCTGCCTCCTTTATACCAACTGATCTCTCTCTAGCTGGATCCCTCCCTTTCCTCCAAATTTTTCCTCCAACTGTCCTGGTGTGGCTTATTTTCCAGGCACACAGAACAGCAGTCACACCAGCCAGCCTCTAGGAGGACACACAGGGTGAGGTGGGGACTCGATAGACAGGACATTCGGGGAGAGTGGCATGGGGACCTGTGGGTCTGCTCAGCTCCTGGGCCAGGTGAGCCTCACTGGGTGGGCCAGGGGGTGCAGCCTCAAGTCTGGGAGAAGCAGCAAGTTCTCACGGAAACCTCCCGGCTTTTCAGAACTGGTGAGCATTGTTATGCATTTGTATTCTGCGTGGTAACATTCAGCCCATCTTTCCAAAATGCTTCCTTTCTTCTCAGCCAGCTCACTTGAGATCTTGGCATTTGCAGGCCATGGCTTTGTGGGTGGTGAAAAAGACCCATCAGGTATTCATCAGCAGAGCACTGGAAGATGACCATATCGTTTTAACTTTTCACTGGCCATCTATGTCCAAATAGACACGCACCCACACGTGGCGTGCACACAGCAGCGAGTGTGCATGGGGTTCAAGGCAGAGAGGGATGCAAACAAAATCCACTACTTGCGCTTCCAAGATTAATCTTCCTCCAAAAGGTTACAATTCTTTCTCGCTAACACTTCCCCATCTCATTTAACAGAAAATGCTGCCTTCCAACTGCATAATCTGTTAAATTCAACAAGATACATGCAAGCTTCTCCATAATCTACGTTGTTCCCGGAGCAGCGTATGGAGCCCGGTGGAGTTTTAGTGTGTCTGAATGCAGCGGCAATCAGACAAATACCCCCTTACAGCTCCCCCGCCCATGCATACCCGGCTCACAGAAAACAGCAGAGGGGACTGGAATAAAGAGACAGCGTTAACGATCTCTGATTGCATTTTTAGTGCGTCTTTGACAGTTCTGTGTTTAAACACTTGCCGATGTCTGGGAGAGTCACGTGAGCAGACTTTTGGGGATGGCACGCAGTCTAGAGTAACTCTGGAATGCAGAGCCAGCCTCGAGCCATCATGGGGGCTGCACGTGGCTTGGGTACCCGCATGCCACTGCCGTGCACGCGTGGAGGACGGGGCTGGCGATGCAGGAAGGGAATTCTGAGTGCAGCACGAGCAGGCAGGGGAGGCTGAAGATGGGAGCCTGGGACAAGGGCAGGGCTGAGCGATGCAGCACATTGCAGAGGCTGTGCTCCCCACATACGCTGGTTTGTGCTGCCCTGTGCCGGGCACTGTGATCAGCAATTCATACTCGATGCTTCTAGGTACCCTTAGAAAGCAAAGCTGGACCCCACCTCCGCCTCCTGGCTATCTGGCCTGGAGGGAAAACCATCACTTCTCTGAGCCCCAGCATCCTCACCCATAAAGGTGGAATGTTCAGGGCTCCTCACAGAGTTCTTAGAAAAATCAAATCGGGGAAGACAGGTAAAGCCCCTGTATTGCACTTAAACAGGGGGTTGTTTTAATCAGGGGTGGTAAGACTCGCAGACTTGGAAATGACTGTCCTGAGGAGGAAGTTTATACTCACAAATCCCTAAAAACAGGACAAGGGGGTGGAAGATGAGCTAGTGAATAAGGCGGATGGGCTCTGGGGGAGACGGTTGATCCTCGATGTCTGCTCCCGGCCCTGGGGTGACCAGGACAGCATACAAGAACCTTGGAGAGGGCATGGCTGGGGGCTGGGGGTGGAGAACTCTGGATTGGCTGGTTTGCTTCTGAAAGGTGTGCTCAGAACTGAGTCCTTACTCTTCTCGTCAATGAGTAAACTCTGGAGGGCTAGTCCCGCCAGAGACTTGGGGCCAGCCAGCCTCCAAGATACCAAGTCAGAATTCAGAATACTCAAAGGCAGGATTTATACAACCAAGATGGCAGCTCTCATCATTGTCTTTAGGGCTGCAAAGAGGATGAAATGCCATGCTTTACCAGGAAATCCGGTATTCTCAGGGCTTCCCTGGGTGGCTCAGAGAGTAAAAAATTTGCTTGCAACACGGGAGACCCAGGTTCAATCCCTAGGTTGGGAAGATTCCCTGGAGAAGGGAATGGCTACCCACTCTGTATTCATGCCTGGAGATTTCCACGGACAGAGGAGCCTGGCAGGCTACAGTCCATGGGGTCACAAAGAGCTGGACACGACTGAATGACTCACGCTTTCATGTCACTCTTTCACCAGGAAATCCAGAGATGGGAGCTGGGAGGATGGAGATGAGAAAACAGACCTGAGGAAGTTAGGTCACGTGCCTGGGGTCACAGAGTAGCACCAGAATCCAGACTGCCTGGCCAGACCTGGGTGTTCAGACCCCCACTGTGGGACAGACAGTCCTGGGAGGGTGGCCCCTCTGCCAAGCTGCAGGCCGGCCGGCTCGGGGCCTGTGTGGGAAGCTCTGGATTTATAACCCAACACGAGTGCCCATATTTAAAAGGCAAATGCAATTTTTCTTCTGTTTCCTCCTAATAGCCAAAATGTTTAACTTTCAAACATTTGTTTTTCCTGGGAAATGTTTTAAAACCAGGAACATTCAGTCCTCATCTTCCATTTAAATGCTCGTTTCAATTGCTACGGCAGACCAGATATGACTTGAGGCTGCAAAGGACAGTTGAAAGGTTTCTGTGTTCTTTTTCCCAAAAATTAGGCCTCCTATAGCCAGAAAGATTTTGCGGAAACTTCCCCAGAAGTCACGGCTTGCCAGAACACACACCCGCCCACCAAACACTTCACAAAAGGCCCCTTGAGACCTTCACCAAGGGCCAAGCTGGTGACCCTGTATGTAGCATGCATGCAGAACTCGAGGCTATGGCGCCCCCTCCAGGCCAGGCCCCGTCGGTGCCACGACCTCACCTTTCCGCAGCACAGCACACCATGCACCTCTGAGCTGCCGAAGGCTTCCTGACATTTGCTCACGCTGTTCCACCCACCTAGGACTCCCTTCCTGCCTTCTTCCTGAGCCAACTCCAACTTCACTCACCCGTCACCAGTGGGCCCAAGTGCCACTTCCTCCAGGCTGCCTTCCATGATCACCCGCTTTCACCCAGCCCTGCCCAGCCTGTGCTCTCGCTGTCAGCTGCTTTGTCCGCTTCCCCCATCAGCCGGACACCCTGACCCTGGAACCCACCTGCTTCCTCCCTGCACCTAGCACAGGGCTGGCTACACGGGGAGGTGCTCATACACGTTCCCTGAATCCCATGCAGGACTGAGGATGAGGGGTGGCTGGTGAGGTCACTGAGTCACCAAAGGTCCCCCAGGCAACCCACCACAGAATGTTCTGGAAGGACCATCACTAAGATGACCAGCACATCGCACGGCAGATCCCAAGCTGTCGTGTCTTTCACTCCCTCAACAGACATCGGTGGGGCACGAGGCCTGGGCACAGGGCTGGTACCCAGAGGCTCCGGGAAGAGCCTGGGCTGGAGGCTGGGAGGCCTGGGCTGAGCCTCACCTCTGTTACCACCTCCCTGGACCCAGGTGAGGCCTCCCCTGCTCAGGCCTCAGTTTCCCCATCGGTCCCACAGGAGGTGACACGGAGGTCCTGACCTCTTTTCAGCTTCCTAAGACCTTCCAGGTGATGCTGGGATGGGGTCCCCAAGGCAGGTGCTGACTGTGTCAAACAGAAGGGCTCACACGGGGCGGGTGTTCCGAACACCCATGCTGCCTGCTTGCTGCTGACATCCTGTGACGTCAGTGGTAAAGGAATGAAAGGGTGTGACTCTCCCACAAGAAGCAGGACAAGCTACGGCCAGAGCCCCAGGGGGCTTGGGGACCTGGGCTCAGGTGCACAGTCTGACCTAGAACATCCAGAAGCAGGCAGGCCCAGAACCCCCCATCAGACCATCACCATGCCCTTCACCCCCTAATCTCTGCAGAAAAGAGGGCATTTACTCTCAAGGGAAAACAATGGCTCCACAGCCCCACTTAGAGACCACTATCCTGAGGGGAGATGGGCAGTGAGGCAAGAGCCTGAACAGCAGGAAGATGAAGGGCAAGAATGAATACGGTGACTGTGGAGGCCCCAAGCCCCTTCCCCGAAACGCTCTCAAACTCTGGAAGCCAGCCTTGCAAACCAGGGAACTCATCTCTGGGGAGAAAGACTTGTCCAGGAGGAAAACCTACAGACAGCAACATCAGATGCTCCCCAAAGAGACGGCCAGGGCTGTCGTGGTACATTCCCCCTCCACATATACACACACGTATACACACAGCTTATCAACAGCTCTAGGACTTCCCTGGTGGTCCCGTGGGTAAGACTCCACACTCCCAATGCAGGGGGCCTGGGTGTGATCCCTGGTCAAGGAACTAAGATCCCACATGTTGCAACTGAAGATCCCACATACAATTGAGACCTGGTGCAACCAAATAAATAAATATTTTTTAAAAAACAGCTTTCAAGTGTCTGGTTCTTAAACACAACACATAGGGTCATCAGACCTCAGAGAAAAGCCTCCAAGCTGAAAACGGGCAGAGGCGCAAATAATAAGAAAGGAAATTGGAGAAAACGGGGTTGATGCAGGGAAAAAAAAACATATATATATATATATAGTTATCACCATTGGTGAGATGATAGAAGACGTTGCATCCATGAAATTCTAGCAGGGCGCTGTTAACAAAAGAAATTAAAATGTGGCAGAATATTTTAGTTTTGGTTAAAGAGTAGAAGAGGTAGTTGAGGAAATTTCCCTGAGACTGAAACAAAATAACAATGAAGCGAGACGAAAATCAGAGAATCAAAACCAGGGACTCACATGTGAATACTACAAAAAAAGAAGTCAGGAAGAAAAAAAAAAAAAGAGGGGTGGGAAATTTTGAAAAAAAAATTCACAGGATGAAAGACAATATTTGCTCCATTTAAAGGGTTACCTCAATAATGAATAAAAACCACTCACATCTGAGACACACTGTCCAGAAACAAAACAGGCCACATACAAAGGATGAGATACTCAACAGAGACCAAGGAGACTGGAAGAAAATGGAGCAACGCCGTCCACGTTCTGAGGGAAGATGATCTGCTACCCACAACTCTACACCCAAACTACCAGTTATGATGGGGGACAAAATACTTTTCCTGACGTACCATTTGGCCAGACAGTTATCTCCAGCGCATTCTTTCTCAGAAAGCTACTGAAGCGTGTGCTCCACCAGAATGAGGGAGTAAACCAAGAAAAAGGAAGAACCTCAGGACCAGGGGCTCCAAGACAGAGGAAGGCAAACGGAAATGGTGAAGGGCGATCCCAGGATGGTGAGGGTGCAGAGGCCTGGCAGGCAGCTAATCCAGATTGGGGCAGGGGTCAGAGGCTCAGGAAGTACAAGAAAAATGAGCCAACAGAGGGTCCAGCCCAGCTCACCACACTGCTGAGAGGCATTTAAAACCCTGCAGGAGACAGGGATGAACCACGATGGGTACACGGGGGAAAAAGCAAACAAACAAACCAATTAATTACTTTACAAAAAACAATAGGTTACACAGTGAACATTTAACCAAAACCTGTGATGGGACTGTAGAAAAAGGATCAGAGATGTGTATATATGGATAGAGAGACTAAGTCTCTAACTTTTCACTGTAAGACATTAAAAAGGAATCTCTAAAATTGAAAAATAAAACGCAGCAATATGAGGTTGTTACTTAGAGACGCCATGGTAATAAAGGAGCAGCTACCCAATATGCACAGGGAATAGAAGTCACTAGAGAGAGGACCATTGGCTTCACCATAAGCCTTGTAGCCATCATGACTCACTGCACACATGCATTACCTTAACAGGTGGCACAGTGGCAAAGAACCTGCCTGCCAAGGCAGGAGATGCAGGACACGCGGGTGTGACCCTGGGTTGGCAAGATCCCCTGGAGAAGGAAATGGCAACCCACTCCAGAATTCTTGCTTGGAGAATCCCATGAACAGAGGAGTCTGGAGGGCTACAGTCCAGGGCGTTGCAAAGAGTCTAACGCAACTGAGCAACAATAGGGTAATAAATAGAACTGCAATGAAATTAAACGAAGGCGTCGGAGGCCAGGCACTCCTCACCTGCCTCCTGCCTCTGCCCAGGGCAGCCTGATCTCTCACTCGCTCTACCTGCTGCTCAAAATCTAGAACCAAATCAAACGAGGCCACAGTTGAGACTGGTGGGAAGACAGAACAGGCAGAAAACCTGAACTGGTTGACTCCTCTGCGATTCTGAGGCTCTAAGTGCTGGGAGGTCTGGCAACCAGGTTCAAAGGCAGGTGATCCGGCCAAGCAGCTCCTCACCTGGCAGGTCCGACAGCCACGAATGGCATCGCAGGTGCACCTGCTGAGAATCTGAGACAGGCTCCCCCGTGCCCGACGTCTAACCCTCACAACAGCCCCACAAAACTGGCAGTAGATCAGTGGATGAAGGAACTGGGGCTCAGTTACGTTAAAGAAGTGCAAATTGGTTAAGCAGAGAAGTCGGAACCTGAACCCTGATCCATCTGTAGCTGAAGCCATGATTTCTCCATATCTGTCACAATCACCCAGACGTATTATATACACCAAAGTTTTTGCATTAAACATTTCTCTAGAAAAAGAAAAAATGGTGCTATACACTTGAGTCCTTACAAAACCTCCTGCTGAGGAGCTCTCAATGACTTTATTTTAAACAACATAATATTTTCAAGATATCTTGTGGCTTCGTAAACAAACCTTTAAAGACCATTTTGAAAAGCAGTACAGATTTTAGAACAAAATAAATGAATTCAGCAAAGGTGCAGGATACAAAAACAATGGGGAAGACAGTTGCATTTTTAAACACTAACAATAAACAATCTGAAAAGGATATTAAGAAAATAACCTTATTTGCAATAGCATCATAAAGAATAAAATATATAAAAATAAATTTAACCAAGCAGGTAGAAGATCTGTATGTAAAAACTCCAAAATGTCTGCTAAGAGACTAAAGAAGACACCAATAAGTGGAAAGATATCCTGTGCCCATGAATTGGAAGACTTCATATTATTAATATGTCAATACTACCCAAAATGATCTACAGATTCAATGGCATTACTACCAAAATTTCAATGATGTTTCTTTCGGAAACAGCAAATCCATCCTAAAATTCACATGGAATCTCAAGGGTCCCTAAATAGCCAAAGGAATCTCGAAAAAGAAAAACCAAGTTGAAAGTCTCTTACTTCCTGACTTCAGAACTGACTACAAAGCTACAGTAATTAAAACAGTATGGTACTGGCATAAACACAAACACACATATCAGTGCAATGGAATAAAGTCCAGAGATAAATATATATGGTCAAGTTATTTTTTACAAAGAACTTAAGACCACTCAATGGGGAAAAGACAGTCTTCCACAAATGGGGCTGGGAAAACTGGACATCCACATGTCAAAGAATGAAGCTAGCCACTTAATCCATGCTTCCTAAGTCACTTTATTCACATCTCACTTTTTGTGACCCCCTGGACTGTAGCTCACCAGGCTCCTCTGTCCATGGGATTCTCCAAGCAAGAATATGGGAAAGGGTTGCCAGGCCCTCCTCCAGGGGATCTTCCCAACCCAGGGATCGAACCTGCATCTCTTATGTCTCTTGCATGCAAAAAGTAACTCAAAATGGAACAAAGATCTAAAAGTAAGAGCTAAAGCTATAACACTTTTAAAGAAACCATAGAAGGAAAGCTTCACGACACTGGATTTGGCAATGATTTCTTGGATATGACACCAAAGGCACAAGCAACAAATGAAAAAATATATTCAAGTTTAAAACGTCTGCACACCAAAGATACCACCGGCAGAGTGAAAGGCAACCCAAAGAATGGGGAAAATATATTTACAAATCACATTATTAGGGAAATGCAAATAGAACTCTGAGATAATAACCTCACATACATCAGAAAGGTTACTATCAGAAAAACAAAACAACAAGAGCTGGTGAGGATATGGAGAAATGACAGCCCTCGGGCACTGTTGGAGAAAGAATAAAATTAAACAGCCACTATGGTACAGAAATTTCTCAAAAAATTTAAAACAGATCCAGCAATTCCATTTCTGAGTATATAACCTAAGGAATTGGAAACAGAGGCACAAACAGGCATTTGTACACTCATATTCACAAAGGCAAAAAGGTGGGACCAACTCAAGTGTCCATCAGCAGGTAAATGGATAAATGCATTGTGCCCTATCCATACAATGGAATACAATTCAACCTTTAAAGGGGAGGAAGTTTTGACTCCATGCTTCAGCATGGGTGAACCTTGAGGATATTATGCTCAGTGAAATAAGCCAGTCACAAAAGAACAAAGCCTGTATGATTCTGCCTGTTGCAGATGTTTATAGCTAAATTCACAGAGACAAAAGAATGGTGGGTACCAGGGGCTGGAGGAGTTAGTGTTTCGTGGATACGGGGTTTCAGTTTGAGAAGATGAAGAGTTCATGAGACAGATGAAAGAGAGGGCCCCATGACAGTGTGAGGAGACAGAGGGTAGTGAGGGCCCCATGACAGTGTGAGGAGACAGACGGCAGTGGGGGCCCCATGACAGTGTGAGGAGACAGACGGCAGTGGGGGCTCCATCCACAGTGTGATTGAACTACGTGCCACTGAACTGTACTCTTCAGCAAGGTTACAGTGGTAAATGTTTGTATATTTAATCACAAAAAAAGTTTTAAATAATTTTAGGAGAGAACTGAGCACCCTGAATCCTACGTAGAACCTTAGTTTGTTGGAACTCTGAGATTCTTGAATCTTAGAACCCTGGTGGCCAATCATTCAGACCTTGGACGCGAACAATCCTAGAACTTTGGAAGTCATCAGCATTTCAAGGTGGACAGGGACTGAGTGGCCATCTAACGACTGGGACCCCTCACCCTCCCCACTTTATCAAAAAGCCCTAATTGAGGAGTTCCAGGCTAGGAAGTCTATACTTGCTTCCACCCTTCCTAAAAATTCCCAGCATGGATTTCACCTGGGATCTGACCACCCTGCATGAAAGGCAAGGATGCAGGGCAGAGACCTGACCCTCATGTTACTGAACAAACATTTTCCATAAGGTTCTTCTGGTGCTTTCTGACACCTACAGACCAACCATTTAAAGGGGGAAAATTGATCCAAACAATCTTCTTTGCAGTAAACTGAAGTAAGTATTTGAAAATGGTAAAGACAAAAGATTCCTATTTTTAAAATACTTCTTAGGGAAACCAAGTGTTTTAAAGCTAAACAAGCATTTTGAAGATTAAAATACAGGAGAGTAGTATCCTCTCACCACTTTTGTGTATGCTCTCCTTCATTCCACAGTCACTCTCCTTGGTCCTAATAAGTTCTGGACCCTCTGTGCTGGGAGCTGGGGACAGAGAGGCTCCCCCTGCCCCAGCCCCTTCTCCTGTAATCTAGTGTGGGAAAGACACACGCAAGCGATTTGGGATCTGTAATGGGGGTGGGGTCTTCCTAGGTGGCGCTCGTGGTAAAGAACCTATCTGCCAGTGTAGGAGATGTAAAAGACCTGGGTTCAATCCCTGGGTCAGGAAGAACCCCTGGAGAAGGAAATGGCAACCCACTCCCGTATCCTTGCCTGGAGAATCCCATAGACAGAGGAGCCTGGTGGGCTAAACCCATAGGGTCTCGATGAATCAGACATGACTGATCATACATGCATGCATACAATGGGGGTGGTACCAAGTCCTAAGGAACCATACACAGCAGTGAGTTTTCCTTTCCCCTATTAGAAGAGAGGGGAGAACTTCGTAAAGGCGGATGAGAATGGGCATCAGAGAAATAGCTCTCCAGGCAGACAAAGCTGGGAGGGGTCTCCGGGAAGACTACGCCCCACAAGCAAAGGCATGGAGGTGGGAAAACCCACTGGCCAGGTATTTGGCAACTGCTTAAAAACCTAGGGCAGATGACGATGCAAGAGGGGGCAGGCCTGGGAAGGGACAGATGGAGTCACAGCAGGAGGGGACGCCACTACCCAGGAAGGTCTGGACTTCACCTGGGACACAGCAGGGAACCAACAAAGAGTGTTAAGGGGAGAGGGTTCTGGTTGGATCGATAAACAAAAAACTTCTTTCAAACACCAGTATGACAAATGCTAGTCTGGAAAGTGACTATTTGGAGCGGCTGGGACGCCACCAGAGAAAGCCCCGCTTTGTCAGCTCCACGCTTCCCCTTCAGTGTCACGGCTGTCAAACCAGCCCCGAATTAGCTCCAAACGGCCTTCCCAGAGCACTCAGATCTTCATTTGCATCGTGCACACTTGGAAAGGTGTGAAATCCCTTCTTAAGAGAAATCAAGAAAACAAACTTATACACTTTTTAAAAACTGATTTTCTGAAAAGCAAATTTTATAGAGCTAAATCCTAGGTTTTAAATATCTGATATTTTTTTAAAAGGAAGGCAGGGAACTTCCCTGGTGGTCCAGTGACTGAGACTCCATGCTCCCAGTGCAGGGGTGTGGGTTCAGTTCCTGGTCAGGAAACCAGATCTCATATTTCACAACTAAAACCTGAAACAGCCAAATGAATAAATAAATAAAAATATTTTTAAAAGGAAGGCATCCTTGCCTGATAGTAACAATAGTAATTAAAACTCCCATAGGGGAGTTTGGGGGAGAATCGATACGGATATACGCATGGCTGAGTCCCTTCACTGTCCACCTGAAACTATCACAGCATTGTCTGTTAATGGGGAAAAAAAATGAGTGAACACCATATGGGCAAGAGATTAAATCTGGTCCATCATTTAAAACAAAATGAAACAAAAGCAAAGCTCCCATCAACTGGGCATCTGCTTTTTGCCAGGCATTTTAGATGCGTTCACAAAACAGCCACAACAAAAACAGTAGCGGCATTTATTGTTACGTGAGTAGCTCTCGGGTCAGGCCCTGTGCCGAGCCCAGATCAGTCCCTGCCTCACAGAACTCTCCCAATATCAGTCCCATTTTACAGATGAGAAAACTGAGGCTCAGGGAGAAGACACAATATGCTGAAAGCCAGGTGGCTTGGAAGAATGGAGCCACAATCCAAACTCAAGGGGGTCTCTCCAGATCCACATGTTTAAACAGGATCCCACCTGCAGTGGCTTATTCAATGCTCACAACAGCCTACAAAGAAATGTGTATCAGCCTCACACTGGTTCTTGCCTGGAGAATCCCAGGGACGGGGGAGCCTGGTGGGCTGCCGCCTCTGGGGTCGCTCAGAGTCGGACGCGACTGAAGCGACTCAGCAGTTAGCAGCAGCAGCAGATGAATACATTGAGGCCCAAGAGAGGAATCACTTCCTTAGTGCTCCCCAGCAGGCATGTGGCAGGCAGGATAGGGGAGGCAGTCCTGCCCACTCCAAAGCCGCATGCTTTCTACTGGCTCTTCTCTCACTTCTGGATTTATGAATCATTTAATTTATAAATAATAAGTAACAATATTGAGTGCCGACTGGGAGGCTGTTGCTGTCCATGGTGCTGAAGATGCCACATGACTGAGACAAACAGCACAATCCTCGCCTTTGAGGAGTGAACCTTCCTAGGAATCAGCAATAAACGAACAAAGAATTAAGTACTAGGTCAGGTGGGGATAACAGATATGGAAAAAAATAAAGCCAGGTGAGAGGGACAGGGCACACTGGGATGGGGGTGTGGATCATGTAGGGCCATCAAGAAGGGCTCTCTGGGAAGGTGACCCCTGACAGCCAGGACCTGGGTGACCCCCAGGAAACTACATTCCTACACCAGGTCTCACTCTCCTCATCTGTAAGGTGGGGATGACATTACTCAGGACCCAGGCTGTTTGTTTCAGAGCAAACAACATGAATGCACCTTTTAAACTGTAAAGTGCTGTCCAGAAAAAAAAATCATTGTTCAGCTCTCATACAACCTGTATACGAGGCCTTGTAGCAAAATGTGGCTCTCACATATGAAACATAGAGTGTTGAACCCTCTTCTGTCCCGTCAGCAACTTAAATATGACTTTGTGAATTGGTTCTGATGCTATAAAGTGTTACTTCTGACCACAAATACTAAAACAGACTTGGAAATGAGGAATCTGCTGATAGAAAGGGCATGGATTCTCTGAATATACGAGGTCACCTTGAAAGTGAAAGTGGTAGTCACTCAGTCAGACTCTTTGTGACCCCATGGACTGTAGCCTCCCAGGCTCTTCTGTCCATGGAATTTTCCAGGCAAGAATACTGGAGTGGGTAGCCATTCCCTTCTCTAGGGGATCTTCCTGACTCAGGGATCAAACCTGGGTCTCTTGCACTGCAGGCGGATTCTTTACTGCTTGAGCCACTAGGTATTAAAAAAAGAATTTAAAATTTTTTAAAGAGCCTAGGCCTTGGGTTAGAATCTCGATTCCACTTTTATTCACTATACAATCTCAGGCTAGCTCTCCACCTATCCAAGCTCATTTCTTTCATCCACAGAGACAGTAACAGCAGACTCTTTAAGGGGTTGTCTTGTCCCCACAGTAGCCATTAACCCCCTGTGGTTATTTAATTTAAATTAATTGCAATGAAATGAAACACAAGAGTCAGTTTCTCAGTCACACTAGCCACCATTCAAGTGCTCAATATCCCCAAGAGACAGGTGGCTGCAGTACTGGACAGCTCAGGGTCTGGCTACTCATCAGCTGGGAGCTGGCTAGAAATGCAGAATCTCTAATTGATACCTACAAGGCATTTCATCCAAAACCAGCAGAGGTGACTTTTTTTTCAGGTGCACATGGAACTTCTCCCAGGATAGATCACATCTTGGGTCACAAATCAAGTCTTAGTAAATTTTTAAAAATTGAAATCATTTCAAGCATCTTTTCTGACCACAATGCTAAAGACTAGATATCAGCTATAGGCAAAAAAAAAAAAAAGAAGAAAACAAAAACAAAAACCAACAACAAACTACAAACTACAAACTACAAAAAAAACCCAAATACATGGAGGCTAGAAATGCAGGATCTCCAGCCCATCTCAGAACCACCAGACTGAGACCTGCATCTCAACCAGATTTCCCGCCACCTCTCCAGGGAATTCTCATGCACCTGTCATCTGAGCAGGGCCGCCTGGGAGAGACTTGGGTAGGGGTTGGGGGACACTCCACGAGAAGGGGCAAGCTCTGTAAGCCATGGCAAGGATAACAGGACAGGGCACGACTTCTTTAAGTGATGGTCCTAACCTCCAAACCAAACTAGTCACCGAACCTCTGACAAAGGTTGGGCTGAGTCCAGGTGCAGGGGGCAGGCAGAGGAAGGTGGTGTAGACAGAAAAATGGAGTCTCTCAGACATTTCATAAGTGTGTGCACAGGGGGACAGAATATTTCAATTCTGTGCTGGGCAGGATTTTCTGGCTTGTTGACTATTCCTGTTTTGGAATGAAGTCCAACATGAAAATGACATTTTAAAAAACCCACAGACTGATTTCATATCCAAACACATCTCTCCATGTTTGTAGGAAAAAAAAAAAAAAAGCATACTAGCAAGAGAATCTTGCTTCCCCCCAACTCTCGAATGGCCAACCAGCTATTTCTCTTCCAACCAACGATTTCTCCCAATGGTTCCACAGCCCACAACCAGCGCTGATGAGCAAAAATGCAGTTCAGGGCAAAGAAGAAGGTTCACAATGGAAAACCCAGCAAAGCCTCAGAGAACAAGTTGTTTTTAACCCTTCGTCTCTCATCGGCACAATCACCAGTCTGGGAGGAAGGCCTCACCATCCTCCTCTAGATGGATGAGGACCCTCAGATGCAGGGCAGGTGAGTCACCAGCTCTCCATCTCACACACCTGGGAGGCGGTTGAGTGTCTCCCCTGGTCACAGGCTACCACTTCACCCAGTTCTGCCTCCTTGACATCATGGCATTTTCTTGTTTATGTTCCTGTTGCATGGGAGTCTTGGCTGTTTTGCTCCCCACCATATCCTGGGCATCTAACAGATGCCTTAGACTAGAGGAGGCCCTCAGTAAATGTACGCTGAATGAATGAAGGAGTGCAACCTAATGGCAATAAGAGCTCCAGCCTTGGACTCTTGGACAGCCTGCCCCTTTGAGTTGGAAGGCCTGCACCCCGCCCTCCATTTGTCCAAACACTGCCCAGATGCCAAGGTCTCCCTCCTACATGAAGCAACCCCACCTGCCCTACTTGGTCCCCATCCAGCCTCTACGGTCCCCACTGGCCCTGAGGCCCTCCAAGCGCACCCCAGGCCCCATGTCTCCTTGCCAGTCCTCAAAGCTTCCACCAACTCTCCGACTCAGAGCTGCTGCCCCCGCTAAGAATGTCCTCCCTGACGTGGACATGGCTGGCTCCCTCCATTCTGGTCTCTGCTCCGGTGCCACTTCATCAGAAGGTGATGTCACACCCTGTCCCCTGATCCCTGATCCTCCCAGCATGTTATAGCTCTGTTTGCCCATGGCCTGTCTTCTGTGTGTTCACTGCTGCATCTTCAGTGCCCAGAATCATACCCTGCACATAAAAAAGGGCTCAGCAAATGTCCACTGAGTAAAGAATCAGGTGCAAATGGGAAAACACTCACAGTAATGACGGTGACTGCTGTGAGGTGGTGTTAAAGTAAGACGGCAAACTCCAGACAACAAATATACATAAGACAGTGGTAGGAGGGGGTGTGGTGGGCACATTCCAGCGACCTTCAGGGAAGAGGGGGAGTGTTGATTAATTTTAGACTAAGTTGGATATGCATATTAAAATATTACCAGTAACCATTAAACAAATCGAAAAAGAATGGAGAATTTCCAAACCAGTAGAGGGGAAAAAAAGAAGCTTCAATCAATCCAAACAATAAGCAGAGGAGGGAGACAGAAAGCACAAAATGAATGACAGAAATGTTTTATGTCCTAGAAAAGACTAAAGAGTCATTATTTTTTCTATTCACGGAGAAGGCAGTGGCACCCCACTCCAGTACTCTTGCCTGGAAAATCCCATGGATGGAGGAGCCTGGTGGGCTACAGTCCATGGGGTCGCTGAGAGTCGGACACGACTAAGCGACTTCACTTTCACTTTTCACTCTTATGCATTGGAGAAGGAAATGGCAACCAATTCCAGTGTTCTTGCCTTGAGAATCCCAGGGACAGGGGAGCCTGGTGGGCTGCCGTCTATGGGGTCGCACAGAGTTGGACACGATTGAAGCAACTTAGCAGCAGCAGCAGCAGCATTTTTTCTATTCACATTATTCAAATCAAAAATCTTTACCAAGGTCCCCCTACACAGAAATGACCAGAAGATAGGTCTGATCCTCAAGAGAGGCACAGCTGAAACGGACATCAGACATTGCTACAGGGGATGGACCAACCAGAGGGACTGACACATCTCCTCCACCCAACAATCGCAGCCGTTTGCAAATGCGTCCACCATTTTTCACCTTGGCCCCCAGGAAGCTCAGGCCCAGCACAGACAGCCCACGTGAGCCCCAGGTGTTGATAGTCTAAGCCCGCCCTCTGAACTGCTCTGATTTCTTTTTCTTAATTCTGGCTTTTAATTTATCACCAACACTCTACCATTTTACCATTCTTACTGCTTTTTATAAACCATCTCAAATCTTTTCACACAAGATGAGATATAAATAAGCAAGCAAAAACCCAAACGAACGGAACACAAAAAATAAAACTAAGGAAAAACTTTCAGAGAGCCCACACCTTTCAGAGAAATACATCTGTACCTTATTTAAACATTAAAAAAGAAATTTTAATATAAGGCAAAGATTTTTAGGATGACAGTCTTTAAAAAAAAACACCACAAAACATGTTTGAAATACACACACATACACACCGCAGTGGGTCTCATTTCATTTCCAAAGCCATTCTGTTGTAAATAGATAATTAGCACTTAAGCACACCTTTCAAGGGGTTTATACATTAACATGAAAATACTATAATTATGGCTGGCCAAAATCGCTTGACTACCACTTAGAATTCTAGATTTTTCATCTTTATTAGAAGTTAATTTTCTCTCTTTTAGCCCCTGAAACACAACTTGGCTTTGTGAGAAATTTTTTTTTTTGGTGAAGAATAGAGAAAGTTAATTTTTTGAATGAATACCAAACCTCTGCTCTCCTCGCCCTCCGATTTTTGATCTGAGCATCCATCTCCCTCTTTCTGGGTGACCACTTGTTTATCAGTCAAGCTGGCCGCTGTGCCTACACACGACCAAAATCCCTTGACACCAACCCACTCCCAAGCAGAGACAGCCAGAGATGATGTGAGGCCCAGAGTCAAAAAAATTTTTTTTTATTTTAAATATTCAATCTCTGGTCTATGTAGGAATAGCAACCTCCAGTGTCTGGAGGACGTCTGGATCAGGCCTTTTTATCCAAACTAACAAGCAAATGAGCCAGGATCTGCTTTAAGTCTGCTGGGCACATCCACTGATGAGCATTATGAGCTCTCTAAAAACTGGAGTCGTGTGTATGCATGCACCCGGTCGCTCAGTCGTGTGTGACTCATGTAACCCCGAGGGCTGTAGCCCACCAGGCTCCTCAGTCCATGAGATTTTCCAGGCAAGGATACTGGAGTGGGTTGCCATTTCCTCCGCCAGGGAGATCTTCCCTACCCAGGGATCGGACCCCAATCTCCCGCACCGCAGGTGGATTCGTTAACCATCTGAGCCACCAGGGAAGCCCACTTGGTGACAAAGACTTGCCCACCTCGTGCCAGGCCTGCCGGGTTCCGTGGACACCTGTTAACCATCCCCCCAGCCCGCCAGCCTGTCTCTCCCAGCAGCCTCTCCTGTTGATCTCATCTCCACGCTGTAGCTGAACCCCCGCCCCGCTCTCTGTCCCTTGGGCCCCCGCCAGGCCCGCTCCCAGGTCCCCCTGCCTCTCCTGGGGCCCCAGCATCCTCCTCTGCCTGCTGTGACCAAGCACCACCCAGCAGCCAAAGGAGTCTTTCAAAACACCGAGTCACACCATTCAGTTCAGTTCAGTTGCTCAGCTGTGTCAACTCTTTGCCACCCCATGGACCGCAGCACGCTAGGCCTTCCTGTCCATCACCAACTCCTGGAGTTTACTCAAAGTCATGTCCATTGAGTCAGTGATGCCATTCAACCATATCATCCTCTGTCGTCCCCTTCTCCTCCCACCTTCAATCTTTCCCAGCATCAGGGTCTTTTCAAATGAGTCAGTTTTTCACATCAGGTGGCCAAAGTATTGGAGTTTCAGCTTCAGCGTCAGTCCTTCCAATGAATATTCATGACTGATTTCCTTTAGGATGGACTGGTTGGATCTCCTTGCTGTCCAAGGGACTCTAAGCCCCCGTGGCGTCTTTAACACTTAGGATAAAATTCACACCTTCCCCCCACACATCAGCAGACCTGGGCCTTCCTCCCTGGCCTCTACCATCTCTGGGCTCAGCCCTGCAGACCTTGCCTGCAAACCAGGCAATTCAGGGCTGGGTCCTTCTCTACTCATGGGTCCTCTTTTAGACCATCCTAAACCATCTACTCCAGGAGTTGGTGATGGACAGGGAGGCCTGACATGCTGCAGTCCATGGGGTCGCAAAGAGTCGGACATGACTGAGTGACTGAACTGAACTGAACTGAACTGAAACCATCTATATTAAAAAAAAAAAAAAACCTCCCACCTTGATCACTCTCACTTCCCCCTGATCGTCTGATTCATTGATCCAATCACCGAAGTGACCTTGCCTGTTTACTGCATTGTCAGACCATACATGGGTCCCTGGGCCCTCTGGAAGTAGCTACATCGGTTATTACTAAATCTTCAAGACAAGACAGTGAACACAGCGCCAGCCCACCCCACCCAAGACCTGGGATGACTGGGACAGGTGTGGACCCCTCCCCTGTTCTCCCGTGGGAGAGACGGACACTCAGGCCAGAAGAAGTTTGGTCCAAGAGGAGACCCAAGCTGGGGCCCAGGGAGGGGCCTCAGTCGACACATGGTCCAAACGTCACATTTTTCGGACATGGACGTGAGCATTCAGCAGGAAAAGTGAGGTCAAGGTCAGAGTCAGAAGGAGGGGCCCAGAACCAGACTCCCAGCTCCACTGAAGGGGCTGCGAACCCTGACCTCAGTCCACACGAGGCCTGTCCACCCGGACCTGCCAGCCCGCTGAGCCGCTTACACCCTGGGACCGTGGCCGTCCTGGGAAACCCACTGCACCCCACCACCCTGGCCACGTTGGGCAGGACAGTGGGATGGCTCCGCCCACGAAACCCAGAAGGTTTTCAGCCCCACTCGTGGGGTGTGCACTCACCAGGCCGGGGCCACCCCAGGCCTGTCTCTCAGGCCTGATGCTCTGATGCCCACTGTGGGGACAGTCCACCACCCGGGGCAGGTACTGGGCACAAAAAGACAGATGTGAACACGAAGGTCCGAGGCTCTGGGAAGAAGGGAGCCTTTGCATGAGGTGAAAAACAAAAAAAAACAATTTTCTCAGGAATAAGATAAAAGCAGCGACTTGCATAAGCTGCTGTGGCCAGAGCTGCGGGGAGTGGGGAGCGTTAACTTGGCCTTGGCCTCACCCCGGGCCGGGGTGGGGTGGGGGGAAAGAAGAGAAGGGCTGAGGGTGGGCAGTGGGTGGGGAGGTCGTCAACTTCCAGCCGCATCTGAAACGGTTGTTCCCGCAAAGACCAGTTCTGCACCCAGGAGGCATCTCCCGCTCCTGCACGGGAACCCTGAGGCCCCCCTGCTCCTTGCCAAAGCCCCTCGGGTCCACCCGCAGCTCCTATCAGGGGCTCTTGTATCTGATGGCACAGAGGCAAAAAGACGGCGTGGAGCCCTTTCTTCCCCAACCACCCCCGGCCCCTGCCCGCGGCCCCGCGGCCTCCCTGCAGCAGCAGATGAGGCAAACACTTAAGAAACCCACCTCGGAAGGGTTTCTCCGCTTTCCCTTTCTCTCCCTTCCTCCCTCACAGATTTTAATTAAGGGTTTACTTGCAAAAGACCTAGCTCTATTTAACTAGATCCTTGGACCCCTTTTATATTGTCTTATACATCGTTTTATGGTAGGGCGCCAGTAAAAAGTTAATTATAACTTCTAAGCACTCTATTTCCAGGCCCTCTTCTTCCTCCCCGCCCGATGCTGCTAAGGGTAGAGTCACTTAATTAAGCGACTCCTGGGTGCTCTACAGACCTTTCAGCAGATGCCCGCTAGCACCCCTCGGGGCCAGGGGGCACTCCGAGGACCTGCACTTGATCCAGCTCAGCCTAGACCCTCAAAGGGCTCACAGGTCCTGCAGGAGGATGGGGAGGCTGGCAGGATGGCCCACTTGGGAGCTCAAAGCAGCTCAGTGGTGGCAGAAGTGAGTGACGAGGACGTGGGCAGGACAGACAACAGCAGGGCCCAAATAACAATAGGAGGCCCTGACAGCTTCAGAGGGAGGGGAGCTGGGGTTGAGAGGGTCTCAGTGGAGGCCCGTGCCTTACCACATACCCTCTGGGAGTGGATCTACAGTTTGGGAGTTCAGCTTGACACAGAACAAGTCTAAAATCCTGGTGGACAGCCAGGAGGAGGTGTCTTCTGAGTTGACTGAATAATACACCCTCTGGATCTCAAAGAGAGATCTGGTCCGGGGCAGAGTGGGAGGCGTCTGTGAGTCTGGGTGGGAGCAAGATTGGGGCGGGGGGGGGGGGGGTGCCTCATTATCATCTGGACAGAAGGCAGTTGAGAAGCTCAGGGTTGGTCCTGAGCGGAGCCACCATCAGTGAGAAGGAGAACCAGGAACGAAAGGAGAGATGGAGAAGGGGGTGCTAGAGAGAGAAGCTGGAGAAGGAGGCCCCAGGGCGGACAGGGAGGTGGAGAGGAGGGGTGAGCAGTCACTCCAAGGCCAGTGCCAGGGTCTGAAGCTGGGAGTTCCAGGGGAGGGGAGGGGCTATGGAGGCTGCAGGCTTCTCCTGGCAGGGGGTGGGGTGCGGAGGAAAACCTGGCACCTGCCAGTCACAGAGAGCGAGCCTTCCAGCATCTCGCGAATCCCCGGTCAGGAACTGACAGTTCTCAAGGGCATGGCTGTCACTCCAATACAGAAGCAGAAACGGGCCGGTGTTCTTGCCTTGGGGCAGACGCGGGCGGTGTCCAGGCCTCAGGGTCGTCCTGGGCATGGGTGCTCCCAGGCACTCAGCCTCTGCTCAGCACCCCTGGCTTCCAGAGGGGAGCCCACACACACCCCCGGAATACCTGGCCCTCCCTAGGCCGGGTCCCCAACACCCACTGGCCTCAGTTCCCAGCCTCAATCTGGAGACGCCCCGCTCAGCCTCTGCCCCTGCGAAGACTCTCCCCAAGTCCCATGTTGTGAGAGCCACAGCTCACACTCTCTGGTGTAACGGCCCTGCCCTCCTGGAAGCCCCTCTTATGGCTGCTCCCTGCTGCCCCCCATGGCAACCAGCCCCGCCAGGATGCAGGGACCAGCTCACAGCACACCAACCCCGAGTCCATGCCTCTGTCCAGGGCTTCCCCGGGCTGAGGCCCGGTCGGCGCTGGGGGTGAGGCTCGTCCCGCCCTCCAGGGGTGGATGGTCTAGGTGGGGCAGACAGGAGGCATGAAGACACAGGGGCCTCCCTCCAAGGGCCACCACCAAGGCCTGAACAGGGAGCCCTGGTGTACGAGGGGGCAGGAACCGATGCAGCCCAGCAGGGCAGGAGAGGGCCGTGGGGCGTGTAGTTTCACGAGAGCTACATTCGAGCCGGGGTGGGTCGGACTCTGCTGGGTGGACGAGAAACAGCCAGAGGACAAGAATGAGCCAAGGTCCAGGGTGGGGAACTGGAGTCAACCGGTGTGGCCAGAACAAAACGGCTCGGCCAGCGCTGAGGCTGGTTGGTTGGCAGGTGTGTTTGTGGGGTCTTGGATCAGGGAGAGGCAAGCTTTTTATGACAACAGCCGCCACTCCTCAAGGGCTTCTCCCTGAGTCCGCGATGTACTAAGCATATGACTGTCACTCCTCCCCAACCCTCTGGGGCAGGTAAATAAATCTTCCCATTTTACAAATGAGGCACAGAGAGGTTGAGCGACTAAGTGAAGGTCACACAGCAAATAAGAGGCTGAAGTAGGGGTGAAGACAGGCCTGCTTGACTGCCAGACGGGAGCGCTTAACCTCCCTGCCGTCACACCTCCCTGCACAGACACGAGTTACCGGGCCAATCAGCCTGCGGGCTCCAGGCTGTCCGTCCATCATCACGCGATTCCTGCAGATGAGCAAGGGGCTTCCAGCACATTCTTCTCCATCTTCAGTCAACTGTGCTCTTCTTTTCATTCTTTACAGCTGGAAAGCCCGTCCTTAGCAATTTTTTAGCTGCTTACTGGGACATTTACAAATCCATCTGGCGGTTCTACTTCATGAATGTATTGGGGATATTAATGGCCCACGGGAAAAGGGATCTGTCAGGGGGCCCTATCACCCCCAACCTAGTGCCCTCTAAAGAACACAGACCCAGACAGAAGCCTGCAAGTGGGCAAAACGCGGACACCCTCACAGCCAGGCCAAGAGCAACCCACCCGACAGCAAATTAGAGACGCGTGAGGGGAGCCACACGTCTCCCCGGTTAGGCACCTAATCTTCTCTTACAAAAGGGTCTTTATTAATTTTTTAAATCTCCTCCTGTCTGTCTGGAGGTGGCTCCTACAATATGATTGTAGGTATTCTCCATGAGATCAATGAGCAGGGAAGAAGCTGGTTATGAATTTCAGATCAGCAGCTTTCTCACTCAGGAGGAGGAAGGGCTGGGCCCGTGGGTCTGAGAGGCGGGCTGGGCCCTGCTGGCTGAGGAAGGGACTCCAGGTGACCTCCTGAGTAGCTGGATGATGCCAGGACTGACCTGGGCCCAGCACCGTCCCCACCCCCATCCTGGGATACGCCACGCATCAGACTCCAGAGAGGCCAACGTTTCTTTAAAAGCAATGGATTTTAGTGTTGTCTTCAGTTAAAGCTACGAAAATAATACATGCTCCCTACAGAAAAATCAGAGGGATAAAAGAAACAGAGAACCACAAAAAAGAAAATAAAAATCCCCCACAGTCCCAGACATCACTTCTGGAACATTCCAGAGTCTCGGCCCTCACTGGCCTTGCTGCCTCCATTCTGCCTCTGCAGTCCAGGCCTTTTTAAAGGTCACTCCCTTCTGCAAACCCTCCGAAGAGCCCAGCTCACTTAGAATCAGCCCCAAACTCCTGCCGCTGGCCCACGGGGCGTAGCTGCAGGGGTGGAAACCCTCCCCCTGCCTGCCCTCGGGGCCTCTGCAGCCGCTTGCCCCTGCCTGGAATGTTCCTCCTGCAGGGCTCACTGTCACCTTCATGCATCACCCAAGGCCACCTCTTCAGGGAGGCCTTCCGTGGCTGCTTCAAGGAGCTCTCCGTCACCATCACCCAGGGCCAGCGCTCCACAGACCTCATCATGAGAATGGTCCTCTTGCTGCTTCCGGTGGGTCCACCCGTCCGCGGCATCCCCATCATCAGACACAGTGGCCTCTCCTCACTCCTACCATCAGCCACTGCACACTTACCCCATGTTCTCAGAGAGATACATTGACGGAGGAATGAAGAGCCCCTGCAGTCTTTCCTACGCGCGTGTGTGTGTGTGTGTAAGAACCGCCTGCATAGATGAGGTTCTAGGTCAACATTTCTCGGAAACTCCACATACTTTGACACACAAATCATCTACCGCTTCTCCTTGCAATTCAACATGCAGGCTTGGGTCAAATCCCCCAGCCCCCCATGGGACCAACCCATGACCCCTACCTCTACCCCAAGGGGAGCCCCGATCTGGCCAACGCCACCTCCTGGGCGTTGGCCATCTGCACAGCCTTTTACAGATTATAACACTTGAGCATTTCCTCCAGCCCAATAGAGCCTTAAAACAACTCACCTCCAAAGAGGCAGACAGGGTAAGGGAAGCCTGACCTCCTCCCCATTTAAAATGAGGTCAGAGAGGCTCAGAGAGGTCACCTGACTGCTGCGGTCACCTGGGAGGAAGCTGACCCTGGACATCTGGCCCCAAAGGGCACATCTTTATTTCAAAACAGAGAAATTTCACCATAAAAACAAGAGAGGTGATACAGAGGAGATGATGAGAGCTTGGCTCCAGAGTCCAACTGCCTAGGTTTGAATCCCAGCTCTGCTACTTGCTGGCTGAGTGACCTCAGGCAAGTTACTTCACTCCTCTGAGCCTCAGTTTCTCCTCTGTTAAATGGGGATGATAATAGCTCCTGCCTCATCCCCTGACCAAGCGAATCAAATGATTTAAAAATATACATAAAGGGCACCCAGCACACGTGAAGAGTTGATAAACACGAGCTCTTTATAAAACCACACCTCCTGAGTCCATCTCTCCACCATGATCACCAACCACATCCCTGGGCACGTGAACCACAAGCCCTCAGAGGTGAGTCCCTTTGCTCAGCGGGCACGCTCCCAAGAAGCCGGCTGCAGTTGGATGCTCTAAACCATTCCTACTGATGCTCACATGCAAATCGCCCCCTCCCTCCCCTCCCCCCCCAACCCCCCCGCCCCTTCCCCCCCCACCCATTCAGTCACTCCTCAGCCTCAAGCTCCGCCCAGTCCACTTGAGTGACAAGCACTGACATCTGCAAACTCTTCAAGGCTGCCAAGGGGAGAAGCCCCTTTTGTAAAAGGAAGACCCCTCTGCAAGTTCACCCTTCCCACCTGCCACGATCGGGCAAATAAATCAATCCAACACCAAGTGCAAATTACCAAGAAAGCTCCCCCCGGCAAATTCCCACGGCACCTAGTTCTGACTTCTACTAAGAGGCAGATAGAGAGATTTTCCTAAAATGGCCATCTCACCAGGCGGGCCTCCCAAGCCCCTGGCTTCCACTCGGCTTCAGAGTCTCTGGGAGGCCTCATGCCTCTTTTCAGGCTCACTGCCCTCACGTTCCCCCAGACCCCCTCCCTCCAGCCTGGACACATAATGCCACCTCTCACGTGTCCCACGAAGGCTCTGGCCTCAGTTACCCCTTTCCCCGCACAAAATCCCCGATTTTCAGGCCAAACCCAACCCAGCGACAGCTTGTCCCCGAAACCTCCCATCCAGGGGGAGGCCACCCTCAGCACCTGCACTGAGAACTCACAGCCCCCGGCCACCAGCCCTGGCCACCAGCCCCCCGCCCCGGCCACCCACCCCCCATGGTACATGCAGCTGTTGGCTTCATTACTCACTCAGCGTGGAGAGGCACACGTCTGGGCCGGGGATACATCAGAAACAGTCCCCACCTTTGGGAACCTCAGGGCGGGGGGCGGGCCAACATCGCCTTTGGTCAGATAAGGATCCAGACAGTGCCCATGCCAAACAGCTGCTCCTCACATCCAACTGGGCAGCAGCGATAAGGAGCCTACCAAGCGGGCCTGGCAGAGCACGTACCCAGCCACCAGCGACTCCTGCTCTCTGCCGGGGACATGGACTCTCGGTTCAGCCTTACGTCTCTTTGAGACCCTAGAGCAGGGGGCTAAGAAAGCAGCCTCGGGACTGCCCCGGTGGGCCAGTGGTTAAGAATCTGCCTTGCCATGCAGGGGACACAGGTTAGATTTCTGGTTGGGGAAACCAGGATCCCACATGCCATGGGACAACTAAGCCCAAACACCACAACTAACTGAAGAGGGATGAGGCCTCCCAGGAACTAAGACCTGATGCAGCCAAAATCCAATAAATAAATATTCAAGAGAAAGCCATCTCCGTGAGGGCCCCCTTCCTAGGACCTGGCAAAGGGAGACGCACTGGGGCAGACTCACCTCCTGGAGGAGCGCCCCCCCACCCCATCCCAGCCTTCACAGGTTTCAGCCCAAACAGGGGCCTCAATTAGAATTTCCCATTCGAAAGATCAATATTGAAAGCTCCAAGCCTGCCAAGAGGAGGGAAAGGCCTTGCTTGTAAATATTTGTCTCGACTGGCAAAGCCGGGCCTCTCTCGCTGCAGCTACCCGCCTCGCTCCTGGCCCTCTGCTCGCGGAGCTCCCAGCCAACTGCACAGCGGGATGCCCCTGGGGAGACGCGGGGGACCGTCTGGCGGCCATGAGGGGCTGCGAGGGGAGGTGGGCCGGCCCCAGCCCCACGCCTCCGAGATAGCAGGCCTGCCCACCGGGGCCGTCCAGCAGTCCCCACTGGGGCTGTGGCAGGGAGAGTTGCCATGAGGTTTCTCTGGATTCCAAGCAAGCAGCTTTTCCCAGGAGGGCACCCCATATTTATGTCTTTCTTATTTTGGAAGAAAGCAAAACCAGAGACAAAACCCTGGGGGTTGTGCTTGCAATCCTGGCCCACCATCTCCCACGGTGTGGGACGGCGCTGGCTCAGCTGCCTGTACCAACAGCTGCCCACAGAGGAGCCCACACTGGGGCCCCTGGGCTCCTGCTGGGGCCACGGGGCCAGGAGGGGCCTCTCACTTGTGCAGCGGTCAAGGGTGGTGGGTGTCCGAGCCGGTCCAACCAGCTGAGCACCTGCCTTGGCATCACTGTTCCCAGACAGTCATTCATTTGTTCACCCACTCAGCCACTGACTCGCCCATTCATTCATTCATTCAGTTATTTATTGGGTACTTACCTGGACCAGGTACTGGGGGCTGGACACGCAACCGGACAAAAACAAACCTGGATTTGCCTTTGGAAGGGAGTCTCCCGGGCCGAAAAATATCCCACAAACAAATAGAAAGTCACAGCAGAGACACGTGCTGGGGCAGGAGACCTCCCAGGTGTGATGAGATAGTCAGAGGGGTGAGGCCTGGTCCTGGAGGTCACGGGCTTCCCAGGGGAGGTGGACAGGTGACAGAGGCTGGGGAGGGGCCAGGCAGAGCAGGGAGGAGGGGCGGCGGCAGGGGTCTGCCCCGAGTCTGGCCGCTCCCAGGCGCCACCCCTTCTGGCACCTACCCAGCCACTCGTTGAATTTCTTCACCTCGCTTGGGAGCCCCAGCTCCGTGAAGTCCCCGGCGTGGATCAGCACGTCGCCGTAGGGCATCTGGATGGGGTCCGTCCTCGAGTGGGTGTCAGACACGCAGACAAAGCGGGTGTAGCCGGGCGGCTTGGGGGCGTCATGAGGCACCGGGTCCACCCTGGGGAGAGAGGGGACCGTGGGGTCCAGGGGTCAAAGCGTCAGGAGCCTACAGCGCACGTCCCATCCAGATCAGATCATATGTGGTCCAGATCACATCCACCCACATCGAACCCTGACCCTCCACTCACCAATCAGGCAGAAGATTTCCCCCTGAGCCTCAGTTTCCCCTCTGTAACACAGAAACCCCTGGGTGTTGTGCAAGGGTTAAAGGAGGTGATGAATGGGAAGAGCTGACAGGTACAGTCCAGCACGTGGCCTACGTGCACCTGTGTGATGACCACAATTGACCTGCTGTTTGACAAGCAGTGCCTCTCAACCATTTTTTTTTTCATCATCAGCCTCTAAGGGACCTGATGCTTTTTCTACTCACTCCTCTCTTGTGAAATTTTAACACCACAGATACTCTGTATAGTGTTCATTTACGATGTGTGTATCTGCGCTTTATAATAAGAGTAAGATTTTTTTCACCCCCGAAAGTCCAGGTTTCACCCCCTTGGGGGGTTGCTGCCCGCCCCCTGGAGGATGCATGGACTGAGGTCCTCATCCAGTTGGAAGAACTGACTCTGCAGGGCCGTGCAGAGAGAGCATCCAGGGAGAGCCACGTGTGCAGGGCAGGATTTCATGGGATAAACGAAAGGCAGACAGCAATTTTCCAAACCTATGAGCTGGTCTGATCATGTTGAGAATGAGGGCTTTCCAGGGTCCTGCAGGAAAACAGCTCTGGATTTAGAAGACCCAGATCTGCTGATCATCACTAACATATAACTTCAAGAAAATGCCTGGCCTTGGTTTGCTCACCTGTATAATGGAGCTCCGTCCCTCACTAGGCAACGACACTCAGAAAATTTTAAAGCTGTAGCTGTATAACTGTAAGCTCTCGGTCCCCGGGAGGCCCTGGAAGCCCTCTTGTCTTGCACAGGATACTGAGCAGGTGGCCCGGGCGTCCCAGGGAATAAATGAGGACCGTGGGAAACAACCCCAGCTCCCTGCTCCCAGTTTGCACACTCCCCAAGAACCCCGGCTCTTGCCTCCTCAGCTGATTGTTTCTGCCAGGCTCAAAATGCTGAAAAACAGCGCAATGACATTTCAACGAGCTGCTCTCTCCAAACGAGTATGCCGCTCGAGGAGCTGTGTTTAAATCTAATTATGCGGCAAACCAAAAGCGGTACCATATCAGTTACATAAATACTTTTAAAGACATCTTTCTAATTATCCTTTTTTTTTTTTCAGACAATATACTTCGAAGAAATTTAATTAACACCTTACGAGAGACGTGGGTTCAGCATGCTAATGTGCAGAGAGCACGAGGAAGCTCCATCCGCCCGGCAGCAGCCGCAGCCCTGTGCCAGCATCTCCCCGTCACCCAGCCTCCGGGGGAGAGACTCCCAGGGCCCTTTGCTGGGGGTGGTTAAGTTAAGTGAGGACCCCCAGCGGGTCAGAGTTAGGTCCGATCGGGGAAAAGGAAGAATTTCTGAGTCTGATGATGTGCAACAGGAGGGTTCTCAGAGTCCTTTCTCTTCCATTCTTTCATTCCTTCCGTCCCTCATTCATTCAACAAAACACACCCTGAACGCCTACTGGGTACCAGTTATGAGCTCAGAGCTGGAGAACTGAATGAACTGGGCCAGGTCCCAGACTGATGGTGGAGAGGAGACTTGGCCAGGTAGTAACAATAAAGCCACAAGGTCGCATGGGGCAGCAGAGGGCCTGGGGGCCAGAGAAGGCCCTAGTCTGGCCTGGGGCCCCCTGAACTTGCCAGGAGGAGGTGATGCCTCAACCGGTCGAGAAGCGCAAATCTCCCTCCCAGGAATTCCTGCCACTCCTCTGTCCTCTGGGTCGCTCCC
The DNA here is from genome assembly GCF_029407905.1 of Bubalus kerabau. Taxonomy (NCBI): domain Eukaryota; kingdom Metazoa; phylum Chordata; class Mammalia; order Artiodactyla; family Bovidae; genus Bubalus; species Bubalus kerabau. The sequence continues at coordinate 5,827,478 of NC_073624.1, forward strand.
CGCCTCCACCCACCATATGACAGACAAGTCTTACAGGTAAGAGGCCTGGGAATCCACCCGTCTGCCCCTAACACAGCTGATATTGGAGCAAGGCAGCCAGTCACTACTGGGCTATTGGCCTGGCCCAGTAATTAACATGAGTGAGTCAATCAAACTCATCCATTCATTCACTGGCCTCACATACACCGAGGTTGTAAAGATGCCACAAGGCGGCTGAGACCAAGTCCAAGAGACAAAGAAGGGGGACGCAGGGAGTGAGACGCCATCCCCAGAGCCGCCCCGGACCCCAGCGACCCCTTGTCCTGTGCGTCCCTCCGTGCAGGAGTCCTGAGCCAGCTGACGCTCCTGCCGCCCGCCAGCCAGGAGCACACAAATTCCACGGGCACTAGTCAGGCTGGGCCTGCTCCTGGAGCCCAGGCTCTTTAATTAACTCCGCGCTTGTTTCTCTTCGCCCTGAGGCCTCTGAGCTCCGTGAGGAGGCAAACCTAATAATCCCCAGAGGAAAAAACAAAAACAGACTTTTATTTCCCTGCACTGTCCTCCAGCTATTCGGATTGTAACAAATGCTCAACCTTGAAATAATAACAACAGTAATGATATTGATGATTCCCACAGGTGGAGAGCTCATTGTGTGCAAAGCACTGTACACGTATCCGCTCTCTTCACCCTCACAGGGACCGTCTGAGCAGGGCACTCTGCATACGCCCATTTCATAGATGAGGAAACGGAGGATCAAAAAAGGCTGGCTAGGGACTTCCCTGGCGGTCCAGTGGTTAAGACCACACCTTCCAATGCAGGGGGTGTGGGTTTGATCCCTGGTTGGGGAGTTAAGATCCCATAGGCCTTGTGGCCAAGAAAGGAAAACATAAAACAAGCAATATTCTAACAAATTCAATAAAGCCTTTAAAAATGGTCCACATTAAAAAAAGAATTTTTTTTAAAAAAAGAAAAGGTGGACTTGCCCAGGATCTCAGCTACGGAAGCTGGTGGAGCTGGGATTTGAAGCCAGTTTTTGGTTCCAGAACTCACACCAAGCTGGACTGTTTCCAGGCCTTACTTCATTGCATCCAGTCAATCTATAGACAAATGCTTCTTGAGTCCAGCCTACTAAATACCAAACACCTGCTGGACACCCATGGAGACCTTGTGCAGCTCCTAGAAACCCCACCTGTGTTTCGAAGGGAGGAAAAGAATGAGGGTACTGAGGAGCGCACGCAAAGGGTGGGAGGGCTTGGCAACACCAGCTGAGCCCGAGATCCCACTGTGCCTGAAGCTGGGCCCAAACCTGGACGTGAGCCAGGACACTCTCCTTTACCCATACGACAGTTTGCAATCTGGCTAACCCTTGAGTTGTAGCAGCTCGGTGTAGCAAGTAACTGAGGGCTGGAAAGGTTAGTCCCACACCCAGGACCGGGGCTCCTAAGTTATAGAGTAGACTTTGAACCTGGGTCTTCAGAACAGGAATTGGAGCATTTAACCTCATAAAACAGAGGAAAATGGTTATTTCCCAGCCACGTTCTTTGGGGGACCAGAGAGAAAGGATGGAAATAAATGTTCCAGGTCTGGGAGGGGGTAAACTCGACTCCCGCAAAGCGTCTACCTGCCGAGATGGCCCCGAGCAAGTCTGTGGCTCTTTCCCTCTTTCTCTGAGACCTGAAACCTGTCACCGAGTCCCCCCAGCCTCCCCCGGGACCTTCCCACAGGAACCCTGGCGGCAGGGAAGATGCAGAATAGAGAACCCAGCCTCCAGCGCCCAGATCCAGGGTAGCGTCTGGGCTCAGCGGCCTCCTCACTGTGCCCAGGACCCTCCCAGCCTCCCATCCGGCTCTGTGCAGTGGGGACCACCCACTCTCTTGGAGATGCTGTGAGAACTGGAAACCTGATGCATGCCCCTTGCAGCCTGTGTCCTATGTCCTGGCCCCCCTCTCGGTCTCTCCCCTGAGCCACTGACACCCTGGAAGTGCAACTGCTGATGCCAAAAACTCACATAGGCATGGGAGGCAGAGGCCATCCCCCACCCCATTATCTCGATTTCTGGGGAAACAGGGTACCCTGAAGGTCAGGGGACTGGATGGCACAGGACTTGTCTTCAGTGAAGTTCCAAAACCGTGTCCAGTCATGTGACTGGGCACCAGCCACGGCTTTTAGAATGAGAGATACCTCTAGTCTCCTCCTCTCCTACCAGTGGGGAAACAGAGGCCCAGGGGAAGGCAAGGACTGGTTGATGCTGAGCTGCTCAACTGCCTAAGGCTCCTTCCCACCAAGCACTGGCTCTAAGCCAAGCCTGTACCCGGAGTCCCCATGCCTCCCTTCCTCCCCACATCCTGGCTTTGATTTTGCTGGTCCTCCAAGCCCAGGGGTTATGCCGTCGCCACCAGGAAGCCCTCCTTGATCCCCCACTCTTCCTGGAGCGTGTGCCTTGCCTGATCCTCGCTCCCTTTTCTTTCCCTCCTCCTGTCCGCTGTGCTAGGCTTGGGAGATAGCCCGTGTTGGTGGAGGGAAGGAACGCTTAGAAAGCTCTCCCACGAGTGCATGTATCAGCACAGGCTGAAGCAGTGCCATGAATGGGAGGCTCTGCGTGCCTAGATCTTGGGGGGGGGAGGGCAGCCAGAGAGATATTTGGCGAGGGATCAGGGAAGGCACTCCGAGGAGATGAGATCTGAAGGATGAGTCCATGTTAGCAGGATATAGACTAGGGGAGGCAGCCTGTGCAAAGCCTGGAGGCAGGAGGGAGAAAGCAAGGTCCCAGAAAACAGAACTGCATCCGGAGCCCTTGGGGAGAGGTTCAGGGTGGCACTTGAGAACAGACAGAGCCCAGGTGAGGGCCGCCTGCCTGCCGTCTCACCCCAAACCCCACCTCTCCTGGGCTCAAGGCTGACCCTCACTGTCTCCTAGAGACCTCGCAGCACCTGGACAGGCTAGGGGCCACTGGGCCCCTTCTGAAGCCTCCATCTCACCTAGTGAGGGCATCAGCTCTCCAGCCTTACCCAGTGAGGAGGCCAGGAACCAGGGGACACTCCTGGCCTGGCACAGAGTGATGCCCCCCACCCTGCCACATTCATCAAGGACCCCCGCACAGCCTGACGTGCTTGGAGGGTCTTTAAATGATTCCACTAGGATGAGATGGCTGGATGGCACCACTGACTCGATGGGCACGAGTCTGGGTGAACCCCGGGAGTTGGGGATGGACAGGGAGGCCTGGCATGCTGCAGGCCATGGGGTTGCAAAGAGTCGGACACGACTGGATGACTGAACTGAACTGAACTGAGTCTCCACCAATAGGACTCCTTTTAAAGACAAAGAGGGACTTCCCTGGTGGTCCAGTGGCCAAGACTCAATGCTCCCACCCAGGGAGCCTGGGTTCAGTCAGGGAACTAGACCCCACGTGCCCCAGTGAAGACCCAGCACAGTCAAACAAATAAATAAATATTATAAATAAACAAAGGCCAAAGAGGAGTTGCCACGCCTGGCTCCAGTCTCCTCTAAGGTGGACCCCCATGGTAATCTGTCCCTCCTGCATGGTTCTTGCCTTCTCACTCACTGAGCACCAGGCCAGTGGTCCACCTGCCCCGCTCAGGACACAGGGGCCGGTACCTAGAGGGGATCTCCCCAGGGGCAGCACTGCTCAGTCCCCAGGGTGAGGGGGGTCTTTGGTCTCAGGGCTCCAAACCCAGAGCCCCAGATCCAGACATTCATTCTTCAGGCAAAGGCAGCCTGGTTACCACCAGGGTCTCTGGGGGCAACCGCATAAATCACAGGGCTCCATCGGAGGCCACGTTTGGGCTGTCATTGTTGTTATTAAATATAAATTGTGGATTTATTAAATAAGGCCCCTCACTCCCTCACCCCGAGACAAAGCCCAGGGCGGCGATAAATCACATGTTGGGAAGTGGCATCTCCCTTGGTGGAGACTCGCCATGGAAACCCACACGCTTCCTCTGCGCGCAGGGTGTGAGTCGGAAGAAGGGGGGTGGGAGACAGTGGCCACCCACCTAGTCCTGCAGGGGCCCGGCTTCACCTGGCTATGTGCAAAGCTGCATTTCCAAGCCAGGGTGACCCAAGCAGACAATCAGAGAGCACTGGACCAGGAGTCCAGAGCCGGGGCTCGCTGTATGCTTTCCTCGGGGGCCCGGCCAAAATCCCTAACCACCCCCCAAGCCCTATTGCCTGAGCCTCAGGAGGGGACCGCACAGAGCAAGCCAGGAGGGATGGAGCGGGGCAGGCCAGTGTGAACCTGCTCTGCCCACAACAGCTAAGTGACTGCAAAAAACCATTAAGCTTTTTCTCCAGGGCACTTAGTGCTACAGAACCCTACGCTATTGCACTTTATGACTTTCATGGCACAGCCTGCGGGATCATCAGCTCAGTGCAGGCGAGGCTCCATCTGTGGTCACTGCTGAGTCCGGAGCACCTAGCCCAGCAGGCATGGATGCCTGCCGCCAGGCCCCTCCCTACGTGGATCCACATACTTGATCCTCAGCAATACAAGGAGCAGCATTATGTAGGCGGGGAAACAGAGGCACCAAGAGACACATCACAATCAAGCGGCAAAGCCAGGACTCAAATCCAGGTGGTCTACCCTGGAGCCCATGGCGGTGGTTTAGTCACTAAGTCATGTCCGACCCTTGCAACCCCGTGGACTGTAGCCCACCAGGCTCCTCTGTCCACAGGATGCTCCAGGCCAGAATACTGCATGCATGGCCATTTCCTTCTCCAGGGGATCTTTCCAACACAGGGATGGAACCTGGGTCTCCTGTATTGCAGGCAGACTCTTCACCAAATGAGCCACCAAGGATGCCCCTGGAGCCCACATTCCTAACTAACCAGCATGCTTGGCAACTTGCTCACAGACACTCCGGGTGGGTAAGTGAATGAAGAAATGAACCAATAAGCCAGAGTTGTTAGATGGGGGGACTGACCCCTCTCACCTGGCCACTCACCGCCCTTCCTCTGACATAGCCTGACCCGCAGGGGCCCGCGAGCCTCCTGCCTGGGTTGGAAGTTCCTGGACATTCCCACCACCTTTGGCTCAGACCCTGCGGCAACTTCCCAACTTGCTGCCCCTGCTCCTGCTTCTCTGGGTCTCAACCTACAAGGCACTTTCTCCAGAGGGTCCTCCCTCAGCCCCTGGGCTCCCCCAACTCTCCTGACTTCTGTAGCCCTAGCTCTGTTCTGCAACTGGGGGCTACCCAGGGGTCCCCTACATGACAGCTCTGCCTGTCTCTACCTGGCTTTATCTGCGCCCAGGCACCCCCTGAATGGGCGTGCACACAGGCACACGCACACACACACACCCCCACCTGCTCCGCCTGAGGCCTGGGGCTCTCACCCATTCCCAGCAGCATCTGGGGACCTCAGGCACTGTACTTGCAGCCCAGGAGGACCAATTCCATCAACAGAAGAGAACACCCGGCCCTGGGAAGGCCTCCCCTTGCAGCAGCCATGCCAGGCCTCAAGGTCCCAGAGAGACCAAGGAACAGCGTGCTTGAGACTCAAGGCCTCCCGTCCTGCCCAAATCTGCCAGTCTGGTTCCAAACTAGACATTGCAGGGAGTTTCCCAAAGAGAAATCTTGTTCTTATCCTTCAATTTTTCAGTTGTGTTCAACTCTTTGCGACCCCACGGACTGCAGCACACCAGGCTTCCCTGTCCTTCATCTCCCAGAGTTTGCTCAAACTCATCATGTCTGCTGAGCCGATGATGCCATCCAACCATCTCATCTTATTGACAATGCCAGCCCTGCAGCCCCCACGGAAATGAGCATTTACCAGAGCAGACACTGCGGGGAAGAGGGAGGTCCTAGTGCTGGGGCCCACCCCCAGGCTGGGTGCCCCCTGCCCTCCAGAGCCCTTGTTCCCACGAATAATCCCTGCACCCACCCTTTACAACAGAAGACTCATCCTGAGGGAACCACACAGGAACACGAGGCAGCGACCCAGTCACACCACCTCTGGGCCTGGGAGTGGAACTCCCCCAGGCTCCTTCTCGACTCGGTTAACTTCCCAGATCCTCCTGTCTCCCTAAACGGGCAGCGGCCAGCACTTCACGTGACCACTGCCGCCCAGAGCTAGTGCCCATGGCCCAAGAGGAAGCCGAGCCCTGTGTCCTCGGGAGGGGGAATCTGACCAGCCTGCCGGTCTGGGGACCTGCCCTGGGCCCCACAGCCCAGGAACGTCCCATCACAGCTCTCATCTCGTATATTGTCACTGGGGACTCGCGGGGCTCTCCACTCACCAGGGGCTTGTCAGAGACCCAGACAGACCCAGCACAGGGGCACCCCAAAGAGGCTGAGAGGAGTTTCAACAGTGGAGCAGACAACGCCTAAACTCTCAGAGGAAAGCACGTAAGTACTCCTGTCCACAGACATCACCAGGAAAGGATGCTAAGCATGCAGAACACCCTGGATTGGAGGCAGATGTCAGCTCTGGCGCCTGCCAGCTGTGTTGGGCTTGCGGGGGGTCACCTGTCTGGCCGGACTGATGGACGGACCAGCGGAGACAAAGGAGGGGGAGATGAAGTGGCACAGGGAGCTGCCCAGGGCCGGGCCTGGAATTTATCCCCCTCTACCCCGTGCCATGGGCTCCTCTCCCGACCGCTGGAAAAGACCCAGGGAGCAGAAAGGTTCTCCTCATGCGCGGGTCCTGAGTCTGTGCTCTCACTGCGGCCCTACTGCTGGGGCGCCTCTGATATTTTCCATCAGCCCCAAAGGGCAGGTGGCAGAATTCCCCAGTCCTCTGGGGGAAGCCAAAGGGGTCTGGGCAGAAGGAAAGGAGAACAGTCAGGCCACGACCAGGGTCTCGCCCTGTCCTGGTCCTGCAGCAAGTCTCGTCTTGCCCCCTCTCTGCTCCTCAGTCTCCCCATCTGTGCAACGAGGAACAGGAATTAGACCAGGGGGTCAGTAACCCAAACAGCAAGGGGGCGGCAGCTGGAACTCAATGCCCCCCGCCCCCCAGACGCTGCCACGAGGCCAAACGGGCCTGGGGTTGCCACGACTTTGGGTTTCGTAGAGCAAAGCCAGAACTCTGGATTTTTACGTGCCATCACGTCGTTTTTCAATGTTTGTAAAACGTCCTCCTGGCCAAAGGAAACAAGACTCCGGGCCAGAGTCGGCCCACAAGGCCAGCACACTGCAGCTTCTCCCCCGTCCCTCCCATCCCGAGCCTCACCATCCACCGCCGTCAACGCGCAGGAGACGGTGGGGTACCCCGAGTCCAGGAGCCCACCCCCCGGGCGGCCCTCCTGCTCTCGCCCCCTCCCCCACCGGGGGGGGTGGGATGTGGATTCCATCAGGGGTGCCCACTTACATCTGCACGTGTGGCGGCTGGAAGCGGCCCTGGTTGATATTGTAGAAGGTGAAGGCCTGGGTGGGGTTGGAGCTGTACTCGTCCACCTCGATGATGAGCCGGCTGTGCTGGTGCCTCCGGGCGGCCATCACGTGGGACTGCGAGAAGGCCATGCCCAGGCCGCAGGGCAGGAGGGCCAGGGCCTCTGCCTTCAGGACGCCGGGGTCCCACCTAGCGCGCCACATGGACCTCCGCGGGCCCCGCGGGCATCTCCTGCCGCCCGGCCCCGAGCCAGACCTGGGAACAGACTGAGGAGACGGAGCAGAACCAGGCGACAGTTAATCTGTTTGGGATTTGCTTTATTTAATGTCAGATGAAGATTTAGAAAGAGGGAGAGGGCGGGGAAGAGGGAAAAAAAAACCCACAGTCGTACAGCTCAAAAACTCATTACAAATCTTTCCAACTCAGCAGTTTGATGAATATACTTTGGTAAAAAGAAAAGGGAAGGGAGGGAGGGGACCAAAAAAAAAAAAAAACCACAACACCATGGACAGATGCATGCATGGTCCAACATGTTTAAATACTTAAGACTTTTTTTCTGCCTTCAACAAACCACCGCCGCCCCCCTCCCGCCCCCGGAGCCCATAGGGTGACCGTGAGATGCGGAAGACAATGGCTGGTATTCTGGAAACAGGTAAGGTAAGTTTCACTTTTCAGGATCGGGGAATAAGAAGGAATCACCTCCAACCCCACGCCCTCCCCACAGACCTCCCCCCACCCAAGCATACACACTCTCCAACACAGACCCACATGCGCACCATACAAGCCCAAGCAGGTGAAGACAGCGCGGGCGCAAATTCCTTCATCAACAACCATTTCGCCTAAAGATCTTTTAGCAGCGCCTGGAGAAGGGATTTTCCCAGAAAGCTTGCTGTATACCAACTCAACTCAGGGGGTGGCCGTTGCGGTGTGGGGTAGGGAAGGGGAAGACCTACTTTAAAAGAAAAAAAAAAAAACCTTCTCAAAAGCTTTGTAAGGATCTCAGGAATTTCGCTGTGCCCAGTCAAACCTTGAAACCACTCATAAATGCTATATATATTTTTTTCATTTCGTTCATTGGAAAGTGCAGTTTGTATTTGTAGTTACTGGATGAAACTGTTCCTTTTCAATTCCAGCTCAGCTATGTGGAATCCTGGATAAGATTCCATCCTACTCTGATACACAGACTTGCCACGACAGCCGCAGCTTCTTAACTAAGATCATCTTTTTTTTTTTTTCTTGCTCTTTCCCATAATTTTTTTTTTAACTATGTAAATAGGAAACGCTTCAAAGATTTGTTTTGTTTCAGGTTTTGGTCATTAAGACCCTCCGACGATTGCATCTGTGCCACATTTAACCAAGGAGAAAATAACATCATTTAAACTATTCTTGGACAGTCCGATCCCAGTCACGTTAAACGAAGAAAAATCATCTTTGCAAGTGGAAGAATAGACACAGTCAGAACATAAACTAGATTAGGAAAACGACAAAAAGTAAAGACTGGAGAACATTTTAATTAGGTGCAAAGGAGAAGTGGATTATTCATTTTTTTAACTCTCAACAAGCATGCCCATAGACAGTGCAATAAATAGCAATATCCTTCTCTTCTCCCCTCACTCCCTTCCCCCCCTCCCAAATACATCCTGATTCAGAATACACATCCCTCTTATCCACTTGGGAAGATCAGGGGAAAAAAATCAGCCTCTTTTCTCCAGGAGACGACTCACCCTGTTCCCTGTCCTGTTCATTGTTTCTAAGCAAATCAGCTCTCCTAACCGCATGCTGTGTGGCCGGCCTCCTGGCTGGGTGAGTCCAGGCATCCAGGCCTCTGGCCTGTTACCATCCTGTTATCCCTGGGAGAGGCCTTGGGGCGGCAAACGCCGAGGTGCAGGCTCCATCAGCCCAGGTCTGAATGTCCCCTCCTTGTGCTGAGCTGCTGTGTTGACCTTGAAGCGTTAAGTTGGTCAGTCAAGTCCGACTCTTTGCGACCCCATGGAATGTAGCCTGCCAGGCTCTTCTGTCCATAAAATTCTCCAGGCAAGAATACTGGAGTGGGTAGCCATTCCCTTCTCCAAGGGATCGAACCCTGGTCTCCTGCATTGCAGGCAGATTCTTTATCCTCTGAGCCACCAGGGTGTGATCTCAAGCCAACTTCCTAATCTAAGTCTCAGCTTCCTCTTCTGGAAAGTAAATTTGATAACAGTAACATCACCTCCCAGAGCAGCTATATGAGTTAAATGAACAGGAATTCTGAGCACAGGTACCAAGTTCCTAGCTAATATTCTCAGGTACTATTACAATCACAGGGGCTTCCCTGGTGGCTCAGTTGGTAAAAAAAAAATCTGCCTGCAATGCAGGAGATTGCCTGCAATGCAGGAGACCCGAGTTTGATCCCTGGGTCGGGAGGATCCCCTGGAGGAGGAAATGGCAACCCACTCCAGTATTCTTGCCTGGGAAATCCCATGGACAGAGGAGCCCAGTGGGCTACAGCCCACGGGGTTGCAAGAGTCGGACAGGATTCAGTGACTAAACCACCACATCACACTATTCGGCTCAACTGGAGACCTGTGTGCAGAAGGCCCGCTGTGGGCAGGTGCTGCCCAGGCACTGGGGTACCTGTGGTCCAAGGGCATTCAATGCAAGCAAAGCAGACAGCACAGCAGCCTTGAAGAACCTCAGTTTTCTCAAATGCAAGCTGACCACATCAAGGCCCTGCTTGAAATCCTCTCCCTGGGTTTCCATGGCTCCAATGATGAGGACCCAAGACCCGTGGGCCCTAACTACACGCCAGCTACACAGGTCTGCACCCAGCGGGCTCTAATGCTCAGATGCCTCCAGCTAAGGAGTGCTGTGCTCAAAGCACACAATTCAAATCCTCTCAGGGGGCCTGCTCTAAGATCACCACCTACCTATGACACAGATACTCTGATTTCTCCCATTTTGCAGATAAGAATGGTGAGTCACAGAGAAGTGAAGTCTCCTGCCAAGCCCAGCACGGAGAGAGAGAAGGTGATGCTGACGTCTGGACACGCGCAGCTTGGACCACCTTTGTCCTCCTCCCCAGCTGGCTAACCTCACCCTTCACCCCTCCACAAGGCCAGTATTTCCCCAGAGAAGCCTTGATCAGGGGTCTTTGTCCCAGGGTCCCATGAAGGGCCTGCATGTGCCCAGGGGGCTGAGCCTGGGTCTCACTCGATTGCTCATCCCCCGGTACCTCCGACACAGCCCCACAGCTCTGCGACCCTGAGCAAGGGGCTTCACCTGCCAGAGGCTCTGTTTCCTTGTCCACGAAATGGAAGAGAGAAAGAGTAGCCAGCATCAGACAGTCGTGAGGATTAAACGAGGTGACATGTGTAAACAGCTTATCACAGAGCCCAGTGCCTAGTAAACGCTCAAAAACATCGTGAGTGTTGGTTTTATCATCACCATCCTCATCACCCCAGGGCTCATCACAGATGCTTCATAAATATTGAATTGGTGAATGTGCGGATGGAGGGATGGAGGGAAGGATGGAGAAATGGAGGGAAGGATGAAGAGATGCAAGGATGAAGGCAGAGATGAAGGGAGGGGTGCAGGGACCAGGCCCTCACCCATCCCCCCGCCCCAAGGGAGCGGGTGGGTGCCTGCATGCCCTGCGGCCAGCCGCAGTGGGGGAGGACACTCAGCACCAGGGGACTCAGCCAGGAAAGGCAGGCGGCACAGCGTCCCGGGAGGCACTCTGCAGTGAAACGCTGCATTTCACATAAAGGGGGTTTGCAATGGGCCCTGCTCAGAGAAATCAGGGAAACTGGGAACGCAGAGCTTTCTTTTAATACCCATTTAATATTTATGGAGCCGCAGCAGCATCAGCCACCGTGCGGAGAACACAGCCGATCCGCGGGGCGGGAGCGCGATTCCCCGGCAAATGGCTGTGAGCTTGGGAAGCATTCACACCTGGTCCACAAAACAGCAGCTCGTGCAGGCAACACACGCGGAGGATGCTGGGACAGAGACCACCCGGGCTTCCGTCCTGGACCTCTGGCCAGTGGAGTGACCTTGAGCAAGTCGCACACCGAGCCCGGGCCACAGGGGCCTCCTCTGTGCCAGGGAGCAGGAAGGAAGTGGGACCACAAAGAAGAGGGTGGAATAGACTGGTTAATGCCTTTGCACGCATGCATGCTCAGTCGCTTCAACTGTGTCTGACTCTTTGCGACCCCGTGGACGGGATTCTCCAGGCAAGAATACTGGGGTGGGTTGCCATGCCCTCCTCCAGGGGATCTTCCGAACTCAGGGATGGAACCCGCATCTCCTGTGTCTCCTGCATCCCAGCAGAGTTCTTTACTGCTGAGCCATCAGTGAGGTTGCTCAGTCATGTCCAACACTTTTCAACCCCATGGACTGTAGCCCACCAGGCTCCTCCGTCCATGGGATTGTCCAGGCAAGGGTACTGGAGTGGGTTGCCATTTCCTTCTCCAGGAGATCTTCCCAACCCAGGGATTGAACCCAGATCTCCCACATTGTAGGCAGACACTTTAACGTCTGAGCTACCAGGAAAGTCGTTGAGCCATTGGGGAAGCCCAATTAATGCCTTTCCTTACTCAACAAATGTTTGCCTTGGCCCTACACACCGTCACCAGTCCAGATGCCACAAAGAGCAGTAAAAGAATCAACAGGTCACTGCCCTCAAGGGGGTGGGGGCAATAAAGCAAACACATAAGTCAACAGAAGAGATACCTACAGACAATAACAGGTACCGGGCAGGAGACAGGACAGGGTGATGGAGTAAGGGGTACGGGGGTAGAAGAGGGCTGTGACTTTAAACTGATGATCAAGCAAGGCCTGACTGAAGAGGTGACATCGTTTCTAAAGTGAGTGCTGAGAGGGAGTCAGCCACGCCCAGAAACCTGGGAAAGAGAATTCAGGCAGCGGGAACGCAGGTGCAAAGGCCCTGAGGCAGAGGCAGCATTAATGAACTGTTTCATTGCATTATCATTTGGCCCTGGCGTGCTTCTGCAACAGAGAAGGGCCCAGACTCTGACGTCAGTACTGCTGAGCCGTGGGACCCTGGGCAATCCCTTACCCTCTCTGTGCTTCCGCTTCCTCACTGGCCCCGTCCGGAGGTAACAGAGGGGATGGTGGGGAAACTGTGCTGGCTGCCCCACAAAGGCCTGGTCAGTCCAGACTGGGAAAGCGGAAAAGCTCTTGAAATGTCTGGGTGGAAAAATTCTTGCGGAAAAATCCCTCCATTTTTTTTAGGGATTGCTTTTCAAAAGTCTTATTCTCTTACAAGGCAGTTTCTCTTTCTGTTTTCCCTCAGAGGCATTTATTTTTTGGCGTCCTAAGTCAAGTCAGGCCAGGAGAAGTCCGGGCGCCGGCCAAGGTACCAGGTGGTGAGGAGGCATTAGGGACCGACGGCACCGGAAGCTCACGGCCAGGAAAGAGGCCGAGCCAGGCGCCCCCTCCCGCGGCTGCCCCACAACCTGCCTGCCCTCCGTGGTGCATCAGCAAGCCCACACACCACACCAGCCTCCAGAAACAAGGGCCCAGGAGGCACCCTGACCACGCCATTCCCTCCCACACACTAGATCTCATCAGGAGCATCCTGCTGCACTGAGGGGAAATCCGGCCCTCAGATCACCCAGGGCCCCACTCAGGCCCTCAGATCAGCCAGGACCCCACACCGGCCCCTCAGACCAGCCCACGATCCCACGCTGGCCTCTCAGACCAGCCCCTCAGACCAGCCCAGGAGCCCAGGTCAGCCCCTCAGACCAGCCCAGGAGCCCACGTCAGCCCCTCAGACCAGCTCAGGAGCCCACTCAGCCCCTCAGACCAGCCCAGGAGCCCACTCAGCCCCTCAGACCAGCCCAGGACCCCACGCTGGCCCCTCAGACCAGCCCAGGAGCCCACTCAGCCCCTCAAACCAGCCCAGGACCCCACGCTGGCCCCTCAGACCAGCCCAGGACCCCACTCAGCCTCTAAGACCAGCCCAGGACCCCACGCCGGCCCCTCACACCAGCCCAGGAGCCCATTCAGGCCCTCAGACCAGCCCAGGAGCCCATGCCAGCCCCTCAGACCAGCCTAGGAGCCCATTCAGCCCCTCAGACCAGCCCAGGACCCCACGCTGGCCCTTCAGACCAGCCCAGGAGCCCACTCAGCCCCTCAGACCAGCCCAGGACCCCATGCCGGCCCCTCAGACCAGCCCAGAAGCACACTCAGCCCCTCAGACCAGCCCAGGAGCCCACACTGGCCCTCAGATAAGCCAGGACCCCACGCCGACCCCAGCCTCACCACTCGGGCCACAGTCTCCGCTCCGGGTTTGCACACGGGGAGTCCCCACCTCAGAGCCTTTGCTCCTGCTCTTCCCTCTGCCTGGAAGGCTCCAAGCACGCCCCGCCCACCACCCCAGGTGCCACACCTATCTCCTGGCTCGGGGCCTCGGGGAGATGTCACCTGCCCCGGGCCCCAGCCTTCCCAGGCTTTCTCTCACCAAAGCTCCCAGATGAACGTTCTGAGTCTGAGATCAGAAGCCAAAGCATAAAACAATACATGAGCAAATGAACCAGTGAGAAAAACCGCAGCCCTCGGGCCTCAGGTCCAGACTCCAGAGCACCTCTCACCTCCTCAGATCCCAGGTTTTTCACCTGCAAACACGCGGATGCCAGAACCTCCCTCCCAGAGCCACTGGCAGGAGCAGGGCACGGCGCCTGCAGAACCACCTGGCAGAGAGCTGGCACACAGCAGGTGCCCCCCAAGCACCTCTTCCCCTCAGGTCAGAAAGTTCCAGCAAAGCCCAGGAGCTCTGCGCGGAGTTTCCCAGCATCAAGCAGAGATTTTTCAGATACTCAGGGGGCTCCCAGCCCCCGCCTGCCCACCCTGTACCGGGTGGGCCAGAGGTCAGTCCTTCCCAGGGTGATGCAACTGGACACACCCAGTACCACCTGCCCTGTGACGAGTTTTCTAGGCTGACTTCACCACTCCCGTGCCCTGGGCACCACAGGACTCCAGCCAACTCTAAAACACATGCTGCCCCAACTCAGAGGGAAGATCCTGTTCTGGGACCCAAATGATTCAGATGGGAAACTGACCCTTGAAGGGCTTGGGACCCAGCAGGAGAAGCTGGACAGATCAACGGGGCAACTCAGACCCTAGAGGGGAGGGGGCTCAGGGGCCCCGAGAAGGCCCCTACCTACGCCTACCAGCATGTGCCAAAGGCCCCAAAAAAGAGCATCTTAACAGCAGGTGGATTTTTTGCAAAGGAGAGACCTGAGTGATCCCAGCAGCCCAAATCTGCCCAACGGGCCCGAGAGGGAATCTACAAGCCACTGTGCTGCCAGGGCCACCGATTGATAGCCCCAAGATAGCTTCCTTTTTCCACTAGGCTTGAGCAGCACTTCCACAGGCTCCTCAGAGCCAGGACGGGCCCGGGACAGTCTCAGCTCACATCTGCTGTCCCGTCAGTCATTATGACCAGCATTCTCTCCGGCTCTCAAAAGTGTCCCCATTTCAACAGCTGAAAATGTCACGAAGGGTAAAGGTCACCATAATCAAAGCCAACCTGAGGCTGTTAAGGTGACCAACGTCTGTCTCTCTCCAGCATTAGCATGTTTGGAGTGGCTCAGAGGTAAAGAACCGGCCCGCCAATGCAGGAGACGCGGGTTCGATCCTTGGTCCAGGAGGATCCCCTGGAGGAGGAAATAAATGACAACTCACTCCAGTATCCTTGCCTGGGAAATCCCATAAACAGAGGAGCCTGGAGGGCTACAGTCCATGGGGTCTCAAGGAGTTGGACACGACTCGGCAATTGAAGAACAAGAAAGCCGTAACTGTGAGGCAATGTTATATTGTCCTGAATCCCAAATTCGGAGGACAATCAATGACCACACAGGAGAGACTATCCATTAAACAGGAGACGCCCCTGAGAAACACCTGCCGGGAGAGACTGCACCACAGCGGCGTTCCGACAAAGCCCAACACCTGGAAAACCTCTGCAGGATCCCAACCCCGTCTTCGCTCCCACGCCTCTCCTCCCTGGACCTTGAGTTGGGGGTAGCCGGCAGCCCGCCAAGGGGGCAGCCCAGCAAGCAGATGACTGGATCCAGCCGCTCACCCAGAGCAATGCTGAGAGAAAGTCAGCTCAGCCAAAGGCGCTGATGCTTTAGTTGAGAGCTTAGTAGCAAGGTGGCAAAGTGTCACAGAAAATCCTCGCTACCACCTCCTAAGTCGTGGCTCCCACCCCAGGCAAAACGCCGGGGAAATGGAATCTAACAGAAGAGTATTAATACCAAAGTGGGGGGTTGGGGATGATTCTCTTATAGGCCGTGCTTCCACACGAGCTCAAAAAAATCACTTTTAAACTGTTTTTTTCCCCCCTTGTTTTGTTCGTGACAGCAAATATGCAGTTGATTAGCCAGTAGTTGAAAATATCAGAAAAGGTGAAAACAAAAAACACCGCAAGAACCCAAAGGAAAAGAAAAGGAACAGACAGCCTAGTAGGAAAAAAAAATTCAGACCTAATCCCCTGATATCCCGAAAATAAAGCTCTTATATTTGACCTCCTCCTTCTTCATGAACTGTGGATTCCAAGGGGGTTGGGGAATGCTGGCCTGCAGCTGATATTAGCAGCCACGTTGAATAAGTTGACGAGCTAAGTCGATGAAGGAATCCACAAATACTATGAAAATTAGACCATATTCCTTGAAAAAGGACCAACCACAAGTGACTTTAAAGCATTTACCACTTTCAAACCTTTTAGCCGGGCCTGTTTTGAATTATGACTACATGATTTTAAATTACACTTTCTAATTCCTCGCCGCCCCCCACCCCAGCAGCCGCTGCTGCTTCATTTTCCAATTATGTACTTTTATTTCAGAATGATGAAGAAAGCTACTTACTGGATCATGTCCTGTCTGCCACGAATAGCTGCTCACTTATTCCTTGAACCTTAGATAGGAAGACAGTCAGTTCACCCGGCTGGTCTTCAAATTCTGAATATCCTCCATTCCCATAGCACCCAACGAAGCCCGAGAAGCAAAGAAACCCTCAAAGCTCGGGTTGACAAATAATGTTTGTAAACCACTGCTCCGCTCCATAAATTATTATAATTCTTGGTGCTTTCTATATCCATCTAGCCGATCAGCAATCACATAAATAACGGTGAATGGACTGATTTTTCTTCTGCAAAGTGCTATGTCCTAGTTTTCAAAATAAAGCATTTGGAGATTCGCGAGTCTGTGGGGTTGAGGTGGGAAGCTGCTCAGATTCGTTTCAAACGTGCACGCAGACATACCCACACACAAAAGGAAATAAGAGGTACACGTGAAAAAACCAGGATTCTGCGTCCCCTTCCCACGTATCCATCCAGTCACACTCCACATTCCTGGGGGTGTGGGGCACAAGCGGTGGCGGGGAGGGGGAGCAGCAGGGCGGTCCTGGGTGCTCAGCGTTCACATACGATTTGCAAAGAAAGTAAACGTGGATTTACAGTTCTCGTGGAAATCTATTAAACAGATGTCACTGAAGCATAATCAAATCGGCACTATGGTAATTCTACACTTAAGTCGGAGATTGGGGTTTTGCCATTTTTATGATCAGTTTAAGTGCTTTTTTTTTTTTTTGTGATCATGCGGGAATCTGCAATTAAGGATGAAACCTCCAAAAGTATGATCTATTAACGAATGTGTCTGAATGACAAACTTAACAAAAGCAAAACTCCGTTCTCTGTGTGCCCCCTACCCCCACTACACGCACCCCTTTGTGCAGGGAGCCCAGGGTGGGGGAGGGACCGGCTGCCTTTTCCATGAGCACCGCAATGCCAAAGCGCTTCGCTGGGAAGGGGGAGAGGCAGGGTGCGGGGAAGAGCTCACGCTTCTCAGGTAGCCAGTGCCATATATTTTGCAGCCTTGCAGGCTGCGGTACTGTCGGAAAATGCAGGAGAATGAAATGAAGGGGAAACGTGAATCAGGCCTCATGTTCTCCCGAAAGTGATGAAATTAGCACGGGTGATGCCAAAAGTCTTTCCATGTGTCTCAGTGCTGAGCCTCAGATCCTGGAAGGAGGGGAGGGACATGTGAAGCCGTGCAATCGAAGCAAACTTTCAGGGTTTGGGGTTGGGGTGGTGGAGAGAGGGCTCTGGTCAATTCTTGGTTCTGAACTCAACGCATATCGCAATCAGCCAGAGGGGTGACTTCTTGTTTCGGTTGCTGCATCTGCCTCTGATGTACAACCAAGGTCTGACATCAAGCTGGCCAAGTTCACATCCAAGAAGAAAGCCAGAACAGTAATTCACAGAATGGTATAGAAAGACCAAAGGACATCTCGAGCCACTACCTGAATTCAAAACTAAAACACATAATCCCAACTTGCTAAAACTGTCTATCATGAGATTGGCTTGCCCTTATCAGTCACAGATACTTTAAATGGAAATAAAACATAATGGAGTCTTATCTCGTTTGGGGGGGGGCGGGCGGGGTCAAAATAAAGTATCTGTTTTGGAAGCAGAATGACCACATCACCAGGGAGAACCACAGCAAATTAATCAAGAAATTATATATACCTTCTCTCTAACACCACCTCCCAAAAAGGGAGGGTCTCTCTTTTATTCTCTCCCTTAGGGTTGCTTTTGTTTTTTTACAATTTTGTCACTTCTTCAGCTCCAGGTCACACAACGTCAGTGGTAGTCTGGAGAGGATGCTTGCTAGCTGGTGGTCTCATTCCACCTGGGGGACGTCGACAGCCCAGGAAACACGGTTGCAGGGAAGAACTGCCTTCAGGGTGAACTAGCACAGGCTCGCTATGGGACACATTCCCTTCACCCCCGTCTCTTCCCTGCCCAGCAAGTGTTTGGCACACTGATCCTAGAGGGTAAGACGTCTGGCCAGAAGGAAGACCCCAGGACAGCCTGTCTCTCATCCAAGATTCCACTGTGATCAGCGGGCACAGCTCAAGCCTGAGATTCCATTCCCGGACTCCTACACCTGGGGTGTCCCTCTCCCCAGGACCCCTCACTCCAGAGGTGCAGACAGACAAAGGTAAACACCAACTGCCGAACGGAGAGATCTCAGAGAGAAGAATGAAAAAGGGGGGATGCTAGAAAAGGTCCCTTTTCTGTTCCTGGAGAGGGAGGGGCGATGGAAGAGACATGTCGCCTTGTCACACTGAAGATTTTTGACAGACAATTCAGCGATAACGCAGAAATTCCACCCTAACGGCAGCTCGCCACCGAAACTTGAAAGGCATTAACTAACCTCCACTAATTACGTGTTTTTCTGTGCATAATCTTTACTTGTTAAAAGTCGTCGCCTGGCCGATTAATTTCCTCTGCCCTGCTATTTGTGATTGGTTCACAGGCCTGAAATTGGAAAAATGAAATCATTTTGATAGATTAAAAGATGACTGCACTTCGGGGAGGGTTTTCTTTTCTCCACTAGTCCGGAACCTGCACCCAGAATGCTGGTTTTTCTCCTTGAGCGCTACTCTTCGGTGAAATCCTGCTACCTTAATTCTTCAAACAAGTGCAGAGATGTGTCCTGAGAGAGATGTGTCCTTGCAGGTGAGAGCCTGCAAGGGATTGTAGCAAGTTCAAGGGAAAACAAATGAATTTAAATTGCTTTCATCGGATGAAGATTTAATAGCCTCACCGGTGGACCGGGAAATTTTTAAAAAGCAGGCTTTTCTTGCATTTGTATGTCACTGCAATCCTGACAGATAGGGTCTTCACAGAAAGACCCTAAAGCCCTAGTCTCTTACCTCTACTTAGACCTATTTGTCCATAAACACAGCCTACAGGGTTAGGGTGTATGTGAATGATTTTAAGTGTTCATACGGCAACTGTGCCCGAGATATGACATCCCTCGGGTAGGTGACAAAATCTGAGCCTGTCCACATCAGCATCATAGGGGTCTACTTCAATCCAGGTCTTCGGAAATTCCTAGGGCTGAGAAATAAATAGGAAGGCAGCCCCACGTTGAACCACTTCCAAAGACACGATTAAACCACTGTGACTGGATTATCGCCTTTTGACTAGCCATCAGCCAATTAATGGACCTCCACGGAGTGAGCACTCAAATAGATGTAACCATTTCGCAGAAACCCATCTTAAGGAAAAAGGTTTTACAAGTGTTGTGGGGCTGCCACTCGGAAAGCCAATTTGCAAGGAGCCGGGCATCATGAAGCACAGTTTATTATGCACGACTCTCACACCGCGGTCCCTACGGACACTGTGCCGGGCTCCAGAATGCCTCCCGATCACCACCAGCTGGCTCGACAGCCCCGGTGTGCTACCCACCACCAGAGGCCTGCCTCGGCCCAGCCAAATCCACCAGCCCCTCCCCAAACAGCCTCCCAGTTCATTGGTTCCCATGGGTGGAAGCCTGGCTTCCAACTTGAACGTGGCAGTCAGCCGGTGGCCTCTCCGACATCCCCCAAGCATTTTAGGCAATGTGACAAATTATTCGTGAAGTTGGTGCATTTTTCTGTTGTTGCAAATACCAGCCAGGATATGGACGATGGTAGTGTCAAACCCCCAGCCCCCAGCCTGGCTGAGCCCTGCTAACAAGTCTCCCACCACCATTCAAGTCCTGCGGAGCCAGCTCACCATTCACCAACCAACCCACTTTTGTTCCCGGGTTTAATTTCATAATTGTTTGCCACTTAACAAGCTCTCCTCTGGGCCATTCAATAGGGGCCTTAGAATCGGGGAGGGAGAGGCAACCAAGCCCCCAAGGGATGGGAGAAGCTCAGCCCCCAGCACCCGGGCAAAGACTTCCCAGAGAGGACAGCTAAGTGGCCTTGGGGGCCAATTTCAGAGTGGGGCTTCCTGATCCCAGCCCAGGCGCCCAGCCCCAGTTGGGAGGCAATGGAGGAAAGGGGGGTGGGGGGTCTAGGACACGAACCCTGGACACAACAGACTCCTGGACACATCAGCTCTCAGACCGACCCTCTTCTGTTTCCACCGGGTCAAGGGAGACTGGCGTGAGAATTCACCTTCCTGTAACAAGTACCGGAAGAAACACACAAGAAGCAGAACTGCTGCTTAGCCTGAGCAGCCCCTGAAATATTGCCTGCGAGGGCTGGAACCTGCCTGGGTAGCCACTGAATCCCTTGCGACCGGCACAGAGCAGACAGTAATAAATATGTGCGGAATGAGTGAGCGGATGAGTGGATGGATGGGTGGATGGCTGGGTGGGTGGATGGATGGATGAAGTTTCCAGCAATGCGGAGCCAAAGTGGCCAGTGGATCAGCATCAGTCCCCGCCTCCTGCGCCCCCCAAGCACCAGCAGGGGCTTCGCTGCGCACAGTAGGCTCTCAGCGTCGAGGGGCTGCTATTGTTACCACCATTCTCATCACTTGCACCCCACCAATGCGCTTCTTCCACCAGCAACTCCGCCAGCAGCCAGCAGCGACCGGCGAGCCGGGGAAAAGTTTCGCTGACCCCTCGGCCCCAATCGAAGTCCAGCGCTCCGGCCGAGCCCCTCCCCGCGGCACCCGCTCGGCCCACGGAGCAGCTAGGCTGCGGGGCCAGGGCGCCGGCACCCGGCGAAGGCAGCCAAAGTAACTTTGCGGGCGCCCCTGCGCCGCGCCGCGGGCGTCACCCCGCGCCCGGAGAGGGTCCCGGCCGCGCCCCCCGCCCGGCCCGGCGTCCGCGCCCCGCGCCCCTCGCGCGCCCCAGGCCCGCGCCCCGCCCGCCCCCAGCCCTACCTGGCCCCGGGCTCCTCTTCGGCGGCCACGGCGGCCGCGAGCAGCAGCGCGCACGGAGGGAGGCAGGGGCCCGGCTCCGGAGAGGGAGGCGCGCAGGGGCGGGGGCTCCTCCGGCGGCGGCCGCCTAGCCGCGCGTCCGAGGCAGCAAGTGGGAGCCAGACTCCTCCTTCGGGGGGCGGGGGGCTCCCCGCCGCCCGCTCCCTCGCCCGCCCGCCCGCCTGCCCGCCGCGCGCCTCCGAGCCTGCCCGGCTCCCCCGCCCGCCGCCGCCCGCCGCCCTCCCCCTCTTCCTCCCCGCCTCCCCCCGCCCCGGCGCCGGGAGGGGCGCGATCGCGCCCTCGGGCCCCGGCCCCGCGCGCCCGCCCGCCGGGGCCCCCGCCGAGCCGGCCAGGCCTCGGCCCGCGGCCCCCGCCCGGGCCCGGCGCCGCATCCCGCCGCCCCAGGGGGAAGAGCCGGCCCGGGCGCGGCGAGGAGGAGGGGGCCTGCGCTGCGGAAAAGGGCCGGCGCGGCTCCGCCTAGCCCTGCGCCCCTCTCCGGCCCGCCCCCGGCCCGCGGGCCCGCAGCGCGCGGGGTGGGCAGGGAGCGGGGCGGGGGCGCGCTCACCTCCGGATCCGAGGCCGCCGCGGCGGGTACCGCGTGCTGGGGCGTGCGCGGCTCCTTCCGGGGCGCCGCGGCCCCCCGCCCCCGGCCCGGACCCTCTCCCAGGACCGCGAGGGCACCCCGCCCGGAACCCCTCCTGCCGGGCGTCTGCGAGTCCTCCTTCGCCCCCTTTTCCGAGAGATGTGGACCCCCAGCCCCTAGGCTGCGTAGGCCTGGTCCCCCTCAGGCGTCCCCATATCTTCCCTCTGGGGGTCCCAGGTCCCCGACCCGGAGTACAATGGGTGGCCAGCGGAAAGCTAACCCAGAGCGGGCAAGTCATCAGGCCGGATCGGAGGACCTGGCCCCTGGTTTGAAGAAGGCTCTGACTCACTGGGGAGACAGGGGAGCAGCACCTGGTGGGCCCACCCTGGGGAGATGGACTGGTCCCTTATGACCTCTCACCCCTGCCATGGGTGGAGACTGGTGGCCACAGGGCACAGGTCAGGCTGGGGCCTCCCAGACAGAGAGGTGAGGAGGCCCATTTAAGGCACCCCAACAGAGGTTTGTGGGTCCCCCTCCCCTGGCACACTCACATGGCATTCTGCCTTCATCAGAGCTTCAGACACAATCCCCAAGGACAGGACACCCTGTTGGGGAGGGAGGCAGACAGGGGCAGGGTGGGTGAGGGAGGGGAAGTGGGAGCCGCTACCCAGTGGGGCTTCCTGGAGGCGGACACCCCCCAGTGAAGTGGGTGTCATGGAAAGAAGGTATGGAAGAGGCATTCCAGGCAGGGCCTTGGCATATCTGAGATGGCAGCTTCCTCGGAGCTGGAGAAAGAGGAAATGTGGGCAGGAGGGGGAGGAGAAGGAACCAGAGCTGAAGGGCTTGGATGCCTGCCTAAGGGGGTAGGCTTTGTCACTGGGAGCCATCGAAGGTCTTTGAGTGGGAGCACCTGACCGGCTTTACCTTCTTAGAGTTTGCTCAGGCAGCCCTGGGCTTCCCAGGCTGTGCTAGAGGTAAAGAACCCGCCTGCCAAAGCAGGAGATGTAAGAGACTTGGGTTCGATCCCTGGGTCGGGAAGATCCCCTGGAGGAGGAAATGGCAACCCACTTCAGTATTCTTGCCTGGAGAATCCCATGGACAGAGGAGCCTGGCGGGCTACGGTCCATAGGGTCACATGTTGGATATGGCACAAACGACTCAACGTGCACAGGCAGCCCTGAAGAGGAGGAGAGAGGCTGGGACTGCAGAGGGAGATGATGGAGGCCTGGACTGGGGCCGGCTGAGGGGGGCCTGGGCTGGTCACCCCTCTCCTGTTTCCTTGTTTGTGGACCTCACTGCACAGTATCTCTGGGGCAGAGTCTGGGCTAGAAACACAAGATGAGCTGGGCAAGCAGGAGGGACAGGTGAAATGTGGTGGGTGGGCACGGAGACGGCAGGTCACCCGCTCTCCTTTGGGGTCAGTCCTGGAAGGCAGGTTCCCCCCAGTGTCCCCCCATGATATTTCTCAGGCCCCCGAAGCCACGCTGACCTTTGCAGACGCCCAGCTTGAGTAGGCCTGGCCCTCTGAGGGTCGGAGCCCCAAGGCAGGCCCTCCAGGCCAGGCGGAGAGGAGTGGCAGCGTCCCCTGGAAATTTAGGAAAGAGACCCCAGGTTAAAGCACAGGCCTGCTGTCAAGGAGAACGTTTGATCATTCCACTGTCAGCTCCACAGCTCAGGCAGCTAGAGCATCCACCAGGGGCCTGTGTTGTCCTGGGAACTGTGTGTCTCCCAGACCTGTGTTGGGTGACCAAGGATGCAGGGGGTATCCATGAAAGGCCAAAGGGGAGACACACCCAGAGACCACTCCGGACCAAATGTCGGGTGGTAAGGAGAGAGGCCCGACCTGGGGGATGGTGCCAGGCTTCCTGGAAGAGGGCCTGGAACTGGGCCTGGGAGAAAGGGCAGAGTGTGGACAGGGGGCAGGAGCCTGATGGGCATTCCTGACAGCACAAACAGCAGAGGGCAGGACAAGAAGGGCGGGGAGGGCAAGGAGGCATGGGACCCCTGGAGCATTCCATAGGCTGGCCTTGAATGCCATGCCCAGCGGGTCGTGGGTGCCCCTGAAGGCTTCTGAACAAGAGGTTCTGTGGTGTCTGGTGTCCCAGCATCTGGAACAAGGCCAGTGTGGAGTGAGTGAGTGAATGAATAAGCAGGTGAAGGATGAGGTCTACTGACCTCAACTCCGCTTAGCACTCAGCCTCCTGGCTCCTGCAGCTCTGCTGCCCAACTCTGGAGCATGAAGGAGCATCCCAAACTCCACCGGGCGCATCTTCCTCCCTGCAGGATGGAGGCTTCCCGAGCACAGTGTCTCCAGGAGTCCAGAGTACCTGCCTGGGAGACAGGACTTGGGCTCAGAGGCCCAACAGACTCCACCGGTTACCAGTCAAGGACAAAGGCACAATTTGTTCATGACCTCGCAGACCATGGGGGACATGTGGTTGAGAACTGGTGGAGAATTTTTGGTTTTGGGGCGATAGTAGAGACATTCTGGTGACACTCATCCTCCAAATTCAGCTTCTTCCCTTCCTCTGATCCCACCCGCCCTCTACTCAGCTCCCAGACAGCATCCCTTACCTTAGCCGCAATACACGTTTATGGAGCACCGACTGTGTGCCCAACACTTACCACTTCCTTCCGGTCAAAGCATAAGGTCCCCACCCTTTAAGGGGCCTGGCATCACCTGCCCCACCCTGTCCCAGGCACTGAGCTCTGAACTTGACCCATACCTACCCTGGTCCCGGCTATGCCTGCTGGGGGTCAGGCTGCCTCAGCCCCCAGCACTGCGTCCCACAGGCCTGGAGCTCAGTAGGTGCCCAGCGAAAGGGCTCTGAAAGACGGAGAATGAGGAGTGAGGGATGGGCAGGGTAGACCCACTCCTAAAAGAGCAACCAATCTGGCAAACACAGCAGACATTCTGCTTTGGGAAAATTTAATAACACAGTGGCACTTGTTCATGGAGACTAATAGAAACACCACACAATCCCACACTGCCAACCAGCCAGGGGATGGCTCGTTCAGCGGGGAAGTCTTTCCCAGGCCCCCTACTATGTGCTGGAAGCCGGAGGGGAAAACAGGAGATGGTAGGCTGTCTGCCCCGCTGGAGAAGCAGGTCAGCAGATGCTCACGACACCAGAGAGAAGAGGGCAGCTGAGAACAGGGCAGCAGCGACGCTTCAGCAGGAGGTGATGTGCGAGACATCCCTGGTGGTCCAGTAGCGGAGGCTCAGCATTTCCAACGCGGGGTCCCGGGTTCCGTTCCTGGTCAAGGAACTAGATCCCGCATGCCACAACTAAGACCCAGCCCAGCCCAATAAATAAATATTTAATATATATGTTCTAAAAAAAAAAGAGGTGACAGGCATGTTTCCAAGGAAGACAGCTTTGCTATGAGGATAAATGGGACAAGGACAACCCAGCAGAAGGACCAGCCGTGCCAAGCCATAGAGTCTCCAAAGAGCGTGGGGGTGATATTCGCTGGCCAAGAAATCCACCTTTCCAGGAAGGTGTCCTGGGGCAATAACTATTTATAGTAGCCCCCAATCCAAAACAAGCCAGGTGCCCAGCCAGAGGGGATCGGTTTTAAGGTGTGTCCAGGGGATATTAAGTAGCGAGATCCTGTTGCTGGCATGTAGCGTGGCAGGAACGTGTCCATGGTCATCACACATCCCGCGGACAAGGGAAGCAGGCCCCTGACTCTGGGTTTTGAAAAATGAAAGGAGGGGAAGAAAAAGAGCTCGGTAGTATTGTAGAGCCACATGTCAACCCTGGGGATAACATGAAGGGTGATTCGTAACTCCATTTCTGGGACCTTTATGTTGTCTCAAACTCTTCTAAAATCATCAGAGTATCATGAGGAGTGGAGAGAGGGGCGTCCAGGCAGGGGAGTGAGCAGAGTGAGGGGGGCAGTGTAGGGCAGGGGCTGGGGTGAGCTGGAGGCGTGGCAAGTAACAGGCCCTGGAGGACTTGCCTTGTTGGCAGAGGAGATCGTCCATGGTGCCTGGCTCAGAGCCAGCCTGTAGGAAACAGTCATTATTCAGCAGATGTTCAGTGGGCCCCTGTGGCATGCCAGGAGCTGGGTCAGGCCCTGGGAATCACCCTGACAGAGGAAGCCCCAGGATTTAGGGGAAGTGGGAGTTAGCATGGGCTAGAGGGATTGAGAGAGGCTCCCTGGAGGAGGTGACCCAAGCTGGGGCTGGAAGGGTGAAGCCTGACCCTGCATCCCCACATCTTCCCCCGTTCCGCCCCTCCAAGGTCTCCGCCTGCTGGTTCAGGTCTATCTGGACCCTGAAGGCTGGTCAGTTTCAAATGCAGCCATCTGGCGTGGGCCTTCCCTGGGTCTTCCCCTCAGCCCAGAGCCGTGGGTGGGAAAGCCACCCTGTCGGGAGCCCCCAGACCCTTCCCACCTCTGGTTAGGGTCAGGTATAGCCTATGAGGACTGCCCCAACTACGGAACCACTGGTTCAAGTCCAGCCTCTGCCACTTACAACCTGTGACTCTGAACCTCAGTCTCTTCCTTTTTTTTCGTAAAGCCGGTACAGTACTTTCTAACTCAAGGGCAGCGCAGCTAGAGGGCCCAGTGCCCCGGTGGCACTCAGCAAGTGGACGCTGTTAGCACCGTCACAGTTCCTGATACCAATTCTCGGGATCTGGATTTTAACCTAGTTCTGCCACCAACTAGCTTGGGCCCTTGGCACATCCTCGTGGTTTTCTCAGCCTGAGGACAAAAGTGATGTCCCAGCTCACTCCTGGACTTGCTCAAAGGTGAACATCAAGATGTGGGAAGACCCCACAGCTCTCTCCTGCCCCAAGGTGAGGACCTCAGGCAGGCTGTGGGCCAGATGAGTCCTCCACCCCGTTCTGGGGTGCTCTCCCACATGACCCTCGGATCATCGTCCAGAAAGCCAGGAGCAGAGAGGCTGTTGTTTTTGTTGTCCAGTCGCTGAGTCACGTCCGACTGTTTGCAACCCCATGGACTGCAGCAGGCCAGGCTCCTCTGTCCTCTACTATCTCTCGGAGTTTGCTCAAAGTCGTGTCCATTGAGTCGGTGATGCTATTCAATCATCTCATCCTCCGAGAAGAGCTGACTCATTGGAAAAGACCCTGATGCTGGAGAAGACTGAAAGCAAGAGAAGGGGGCTTCAGAGAAGGGTGCCTTGTATAAAGCGAGCTCCAGACACCTGACTGATCATTCCACCGGGGTCTGCCCCTGGCAGATCGGCCTGGGGGGTGAGGCATTTGTCACTGGACAGAGGGCCCAAGACATGCTTCAGGAATCATGTTCCCTGCCCCAAGCGATGCTGCTCCAGGACTGGAGTCACCAGGAGCTGGACAGAGGCCAAGCCCGGGGAGGCCATCCACCTCCCTGCAGGCTGTGGGAGCAGGAGGGTGCCCAGCCCACAGGCCTCCTGAGGGTGGGGTCAGCTCCTGGAACCACTCCCGGTCACCACTAAGGTGGGTGGCCTAGGTTCCCAGCACCCTTGGCCCCACCCCTCACTAGCTGCCTGTAAGTCCTTTAGTGTTTCTAGACAATTTTTCCAGATTCCTTGCTGCTGCTGCTGCTAAGTTACTTCAGTCATGTCCAACTCTGTGCAACCCCATGGACGGCCTCCTACCAGGCTCCTCTGTCCCTGGGATTCTCCAGGCAAGAACACTGGAGTGGGTTGCCATTTCCTTCTCCAATGCATGAAAGTGAAAAGTCAAAGTGAAGTCAGTCAGTTGTGTCCGACTCTTAGCAACCCCATGGACTGCAGCCTACCAGGCTCCTCCATCCATGGGATTTTCCAGGCAAGAGTACTGGAGTGGGGTGCCAGATTCCTTAGAGCTACCTTATTTCTCTTATTTCTCATAGCCTGGCTGAGACCTCAGGTAGGGGCAACCATCCCTGCAAAGGGAGACCAGAAGGCCCATTTTACAGATGAAGAAACTGAGGTTCCAAAAGATTATTTGAGGCCTATCCAGCTAGTATGTGGTAAAGAGGGAACTGCAAGGCCGATCTTCAAACTCCAGGACACCTATTCTCCCCCTCACCTATCCTGCTCCCCGCCAGGTGCCAGGCCAGCTCCTTCCAACCCCACCAAAGGCCCGCAACACATCAAGGGACTGTCCCAGCCCTGCCAGCTGTTGCTGAGCTCTGCTGAGCTGTCCAGGGTCCTGGCCATGCCCAGTCCCGCCCTGCAGACTTCTCTGGTCCTTCCCGGAAGGCAACGTCTTCTGACCTCCTAGACAGTGAAGAAGTGGGAGCAGGTGGAGCTGGCCCCACCCAGGGCTCCTGCCCTTGCTTTGCCTGCACTGCCTGGGGGCTCTTGAATACCACACTTCAACACTAAAGCCTTGGTTTCCTTTTCTGAAGAAATGGGTGCAACAGAGGTCAGGCCAGTCTGTAGTTCACATTCAATAACCTTCCATAGATATCCTAGCCACCTCCTCAGGGCCAGGCAAAGCCAGAGACTTAGAGGGACTCAGAGGTGACCCTGCCCCTGAGCAAGGGATCCAAAGGGTGTGGGGCCTGGAAACTAGCAATGGCCGTGCACGGCTGGGCACAGGGGGCCTCACAGGGGACCTCTCATCCCACAAGGGGACAGATGAAGGGGAGATGCTCAGACAGTGCCTGGTGACAAGGGCAGAGGAAGGGAGGCATCTTGGGGGAGGGGCCAAGTATGCAAAGATCTAGAGGCAGGAACCAAAGGGGACCCTGGGGTGACGAAGGGAGGGGGTCAGAGAGAGGAGCGGACAGAGGTTCACCCCGCCCAGCACCCCTGTAGCTGCAGAGTAGAGTCCAGGGGAGCGTGGGCAGAGCCTGGTCTGATCGCTCAGCAGTGGATGAGGGAAGAAGGGACACAGGGATGGTGAAGAGGGGCCCGGGAGATGAAATGCCCAGGGCTCCCTGATGTATATAGGCCATAGGAGATAAATCCCAGGCACTTGAGGTGGGTCTCCTCCCTCCATCCTGGCAACCCGTGCACCAGCTCGGGACGGAGTCAGGGGCGGCGGTGGGAGGAACCGTGATGCAGCAGGCTCCGCCGACATCCGCCTCCAGCTGAGCTTCTGATCTCCTCAGCGTCCCCGGGTCCTACATCCTCACCCAGAAAAGAGGTGGACGTACCAGATGCCTCCTGGGCTCCTGGAGAAGCCGGGTGAAGCCCAGACTGCCCTCCACCCTTGGCAGCGCTTGGCTCCATGGCCGGCACTCACACACCTCTCCAGGCAGCGCTGGCACCGGCCAGCTGCCCTGCGGCTTCCCTTCTCTGGGTCGGCCATCTAGGAGCTGCTCCGCCCCCTACCAAAAGCAGCTTGGGTTTGTGGATACCGGGACAGGGGGGACCCTATCCTCACAAGAACCCCAGGGCCCAGGTGCCACACCCAGTAGTGGGAGCCCCGGTTTCAAGTCGATAAGCCGAGTCAATGGCAGTGCCAGAGCCAAACCTGAAGAAAGAAGGGAGGAAGCAGGGTTTTGCTCCCGGGACCCAGGAAAGGATCAGGGGAGAGAGGTCCTGCCCAGACCTAGCCCTCTGCCTCCCCAACCCCCACTGGGAGGCCAGGATGCTCAGGACAGACCCAGGCCTGGTCCTAGCACAGGAGTCCTGGCCGGGACCAAGCAGGGCCCCCAGGTGGGTCCAGACCCTAGAATGAATGCCCCAGGGGAACAGAGAGCTGGGAGGTGAAGGCACCCGTCACCAGCTCAGAGCGGGCACCCCCATCAAAGGCAGCAGGATCCAAAATCTGGGCACCCCCATGCCCACCTTCTGTCCCTCTCTCCTGCCTCTGCTGGCTCCCCCAGTCATCCGGCTGCCTCCCGAGTCAAAGCCCCCAACTTAAGGGCCTTCCCTGAGCCCTCTGCCCCACAGTGCTGTCAGGGCCCCTCTCCCCTGATTGGACACCTCCGGAGCTCCCCACTGCTCCTAAGTCTGCATCCTGAGGAGGAGGGGGTCGGGGGAGCTCAGGCCCTGCCACACAGGATGGACTTCCCCAGGCAACCTGCCCCTCCCGGGCCCACATGGGACTGTACCTGCTCTGCCTTCCCCCTCAGCCCATGGCCAGCAACAGGATCCAGGCTCCCTCGGAGAGGGGATCAAGAGTTAAGCAGGCCTGGGGCGCAGCAGCACTTGGGACTGGGGCTTCAGGCCAACATCCCCCAGCCCCGCCCCGCTTCCCTCCAGGCACCTCTTACCTGCCAGACGCAGTGCTGGTGGACGAGCAGGGTCCGAGGGGTCGCACGGATGTGGACCTGCTGCTGGGGTCCTGGGGCAGGGTGCCTCACCTGTGAAACCAGGGTAAACACACCTGCCGCGTTAGGTGGCGCCAATCACGTGGGGTGAGGACTGTGAATGCCCTAGTGCTGGCCGTGACTCAGCAAGTGCCCATCAGTGACAGTGCCCGAGAGACCTCTGCCCGGCCTCTCCTTGACCACTGGTGTCTCCGTGCTGTTCGCTGCCTGATCCCAGCTCCACTCCCCGCAGCTGGCAGGTCTATTAGACAGAGGAGCCCCAGGGAGCCCCCTCACCTTTGTTGATGCCCTCCCACTGTGGGGGACTGCTCTCCTTGGTGAAAGGCAAAGAGAGTCCCAGGGAGGCATCGCAGTGCGGGCGGGAGTGCCAGCCTCCTATGCTGATGCAACCCCCCACAGTCCCCTGCTTTGGGGATAAGACCCCTCCCCCACATCCTGCAAGGACCCTCACACCTCTGCTTGTCTGTCCCCAAAGCCCATCCCACCCCACTTCCCCAGGGATCTGTTCCACTTCTGGGGTCTTCTTACCTGTCAGAAGGTTTTATCTTCTGTGGAGCTTGTCACTTTCCCCCCCTGATTCCCACCCACCTGCAGGGTTGCACCCTCAGCTTCCCTCTTCCAGGGTGGCCTTGAGGAGCCCTGGGGCCATCAGCAGAAATCTCCCTGAGTCTCACGGCTCCCAGACTCACACCCGCGTCCTGCAACGATCCCTCCCTCGGCTAACCTGGCCACACCCCACCCCTGCCCATCTTCACCCTCTTTGGATGAGTCTCTCTCTTCCCACAAGACTGGCACTGAGACCAAATGCAGCTCCTAGGTTGGTGTTGGCAGGGAGGGAAGAGGCCAGCAAAGTACTTCTGTGCTGCTGCCGTGGCAGTCACTCACACTCTAGTCTGAATGTGTCCAGCCCCTCCCTAAGAGCAGTTTTGAACAGAGCCACTGAAGCTGGGAGAGATATTTGTGCCCTTCTATCACAACCTCACCCTACTGCCATACCGTACAAAGAAGAGACTAGGACCAGACTGAGAAAGAATCATAAAAGCAGGGATAGCCTGTCCTCAGCTGAGGGTGAAGGATAAATACTCGCTGAAAGGAGAGTGGAGGAGTGGAGGGGAGGGAGCTGAAAACAGACTTTCATGAGTTCTCTATCCATTGATTTCTCTGTCAATGGACATGAGTTGGTGATGGACAGCGAGGCCTGGCATGCTGCAGTCCATGGGGTTGCAAAGAGTTCGATACCACTGGGCGACTGAACTGAACTATCCAGGATGGTTGATGCCAGAGGCCACGGGCCTGCTGATACATCTCACTGCTCCAGTTCATCATGACGATCACCTTGTCTTACCTTATTTTACAGTGAAATTGGGTCACCTGTTGGGTGACCTGGCCAATATGTATCCAGGACCTGTCTAGATCTTCACGGCCCCACCCTCCACGTGCTTCCATCCGTGACAATGCTCTGCAGACAGCCGAGGGGAAGGGAAAGACGTGTGCCCCAGGCCCCCACCCCAGTGGAGCCTCGCTCCTTCAGCGTCCCTCCTGACTCCCATCCCCAGGCTCCCTGACTCCACCCTGCTCCTTCTGCCCATCACAGAGGCGACACAAGCTGCCGTGTCTGAGCACACACATCATGACTTTAATCCTCATGATCGCCCGTACAGGTGGCCCTATCATTTCCAGTTTACGGACGACAGGCACTGGGGCTGAGTCATACCCTGAGTCCTTGCGTGGGGTGGAGCGACACCAGTCCCAGCAGCGCTCCATGCCTGGCCGCCAGCTCTCTGCTGCTGCCTGGGCAAGGGGGGGCAGTACAGAAATGGCTCAAGCCCTCCCCTTCCATCGTGTGCTCCGAGCAGACATCACTAATCAGTGGCCGTGCTCTTTCTGATGAGCCAGAATGCTAGCCAGGGCCCCAGGCAGCCCCCGGGAAGGGCTGGCCCTACAGACATCGTCTATCTGCCTCTCCCCAAGAACCTGCTGGGCTGTGACCTGCCCATGGCCTCAGTCGGCAGGTCCGTCCCACCCCATACAACAGAGGCGGTCAGCTCCCTGCAGGCTGGGGTCTGGAGCTGCACCCAGACTCACCATGGTCCAGCAGAGCTCCCCCACACTCCACCACGCCCTCTCCCCAGAGACCTGGCCCCTCCCCACAGCTCTCTGGAGCCTCTACCCACCCACCCCACCCCCCGAAAGATGGCCGGGCTTCGTACTCCACTCAGCCACAGAACCCCGCCCCCAACACCACCACTGGCCTAAACCCAAAGCTGAAGCCCTTCCTGAATGCCCCCTCCAGGGCTGCCGCTCCAGCTCTGCCTCATTCAGGGACCTCTGTAGTCAGTGCCGCCTTTTCTGTGGCTTCAGTCACCCCAGTGGACCAGCGCCTTACCACCTGCATTTGTATCTTTTCAACTCTCCTGACCTAAGAAACAAGACCTCTGTCCCTCCATCATCACCCCCCAGCTACTACCTCTCTTTCCTCTTCTCAGCCAAGTTTTCCGGAAAAGGGCCTCCACCCATGCCGTCTCTGCTTCCCTGCCTCCTGGACCTCTCCTCAGGCCAGGCAGGGTCTCCCTCCTGGTGTCCACCACCATTCTGCTCATCGCCAGTCATCTGGGCCTTTTCCCCTGCTCTCAAGCTATAACCAACCTAGACAGCATATTAAAAAGCAGAGCCATTACTTTGCCAACAAAGATCCATCTAGTCAAAGCTATGGTTTTTCCAGTAGTCATGCATGGATGTGAGAGTTGGGCTATAAAGAAAGCTGAGCGCCAAAGAATTGATGCTTTTGAACTATGGTGTTGGAGAAGACCCTTGAGAGTCCCCTGGACTGCAAGGAGATCCAACCAGTCCATCCTAGAGATTAATCCTGCATATTCATTGGAAGGACTGATGCTGAAGCTGAAACTCCAATACTTTGGCCACCTGATGTGAAGAACTGACTCATTGGAAAAGACCCTGATGCTGGGAAAGATTGAAGGCAGGAGGAGAAGGGGACAACAGAGGATGAGATGGCTGGATGGCATCACCAACTCGATAGACATGAGTTTGTGTAAACTCCAGGAGTTGGTGATGGACAGGGAGGCCTGTCCAGGGAGGACCCCATGCAGTCCATGGGGTCGAAAAGAGTCGGACATGACTGAGCGACTGAACTGAACAGGACAGAGTGCAGCCTCCTGGCTGTGGCCTTCGAGTCTGCCTTTCCTGATCCTAGGAAAATTTCCAGTCTTGTTCCATGCCCTACTCCACCCTATTCTCCAAATGCATCTACCAACTTCCTTCTCATTGGTTCTGAGATTCCGTGCTAGTTCAGTCCTCTCCCCCTGGTTAAGAAAAAGAAAAAAACACCAACAGAACATTGTAAAGTGATTATCCTCCAATTAAAAATAAATTTTTTTAAAAACATGCCACAAAGCTATTGCTTATCTAGAACTGCTATATGCCAGGCATTGTGCTAAGAATGGAATATTCAGTCCTATCCTCCAATGCATCTGATTCATTAGTTCCAAAAATATTTATTGAGCACCTACTTTGTGCCACACTCTTTTGAAAACAGAAGGATTCAGCAGTGAACAGTGATGTGGATACTGTTGTTTTGGCTGAACAGGTGCGCAAGCTGAGGCTCAGAGAGGTTAAGTGACCTGCCTAGGCTCACATAGCCATGAGACCCCATGTGTGGCCTCAGGCCTGGTTGCCAGGCCAGCAGGGCAGGAAGCCAGCCCCAGCCCATGGCTACAGGAGGCAGGGAGGGGTCCTCGCTCAGGGGCAGGGGTTGTCCAGCCCTCCCCATCACAAATCAGGACACTGAGGCTGGGAATCCACCTGGTCTTTTCTGGAACTGTCTAAATTAGTCGTCAGCCCATCAGAGTGACCATCCGAAATCTGGACGAGGTTCTGTCCTCTGCAGGGATGCTCTCCGTTCAGCCCCTGACCGACCCTCGGGGTTCAGCCAGGGTGGCCTTTGCTCAGAGGAGAGTCCTGACCATCACTCGGGTCCAAGCCCCGCCTCAGCACTCACAACACTCACCCCAAATGCCAGCCGACGGTCAGCCGGATGGGCCTTGATGGATGGCCCTGATGGCTAAGGAAGCCTAGGGCCAGGAGACAGGGCCTCGTGGGCTCCCCCACTTCTCCTCATGGTGGACACGTGGTGGGCCCTTCAGGACAGCTGTGTGGGACTCCTGGAGGCAGGACCACCATCCTTATCCTGACTGTGCCCAGGGGAGGCAGCTGCAGGCTGGGCAGGCGGACCCCTGATTTCACAGAGACGTCTCAGGAAACTGTCTCCTGCCCTTGGCTTCAAATGAGGATAAGAGACCCCAGCCCTGGCTCCAGGATCGCCTCCGGGGAGACCCTCCACATTCTCTGAGCCTTCGCATCCCCTTCTGCCAATCCAAATCCGCTTCTTCTGGGCAGCCTGCTGACAGGTGGAAGGAGGTGAGGGGGCTAGCTGCCACCCTTCCCCATCCCCCTGCCGCCCTCTTTCCAGAGCGAAAAGTGAAAAGGAGGGCCCCTGCAGGAAGGCAGAGGCAGCCCTGTCTGCTTGACCACAGTGACTTCTCTAGGCCTCCCTGGTGAGCCCGGGAAGAGCCCCATCCCGCCACCGCCCCTGCCCTCATCAGGAGGCCTCAGAGGTGAGGGCGGCCCCCGTGAGGCCTGGGAGGGCCTGGTGGATGCCCGCCCGGTTGGTCACCTGTGTCTTGGCTTCAGGGAGTAGCTGCTGCACCCTGGCACGTCAGGAAGGAGGCCTGAGGACGGGTGGGCTCCCAGATCGGGGCCCATTCCAGAGGTGCCGTGGCTTCCCGATGCCAGCATAGGCTCTGGAGCTTGGTGGGGCTTGGCTCAAATCCTGGCCCCACCACTTGACCTTGGGTAGGTCTGGACCCCACGTCAGAGCCTTTGTTTCCTCATCTGTAAAATGGGCTTTATGTGCCATCTCCCGGAGCTAATGTAAGACTTGGTTTGTATTAATACTTCAGACAGACACCTGGCATAGAGAGAGAGGAGCCCTGCTTAGGTTGGATGTTGGACCAAAAAGAACCAGACAAAGAGAGGGGCTTCCCTGGTGGTCCAGGGATTAAGAATCTGCCTTGGGAGTACAAGGAACACAGGTTCGATCCCTGGTCTAGGAAGATCCCACATGCCGTGGGCAGCTAAGCCCATGGGCCACCACTGTGGAGCCCATGTGTCTCAACTACTGAAGTCCGTGAGGCTGGAGACTGTGCTATGCAGCAAGAGAAGCCACCGGCATGAGAAGCCTGTGGATCGCGACAAGGAGCAGCCTCCATTGCCTGAAACTAGAGAAAGCCCGAGTGCGGCTACAAAGACCCAGGGCAGCCAAACAAATAAATCAGTATTAAAAAAAAAAAAAAGAACCAACCAAAGAAATAAAGACAGAACCAGTGCAGGCTCTGCCCTTGGGTAGCTGGCAGCAGAGAGCAGCCTGCAACTCGAATGCTCCAATACAACAGTCAACCAGGGGTGCTGTGGGACCTCCAGGGCCCCAGTGACGCCCTTAAATATGATCCAGTCCTTTCCACCTGCCTGCCTTTGCCTGTGCCCTTGCTTGGTGTGGCCTGGGTCGTACCTGCACCCTCTGGCCTGACTTATTTCAATCAGCTGGAGCTTGTCACGCTGACCCAGCTGACCTCCTTGGGGCTTCTCCGATGGCCCAGTGGTAAAGAATCTGCCGGCAATGCAGGAGCTTCAGGAGACGCGGGTTCGATCCCTGGGTGGGGAAGATCCCCTGGAGGAGGGCATGGCAACCCACTCCCGTATTCTTGCCTGGAGAATCTCATGGACAGAGGAGCCTGGCGGGTACAGTCCACAGGGTCGCAAAGAGTTGGACACGACTGAAGCAATGTAGCAGGCATGCGTGCACGGGTACAAGTCTGATGGCCCTCCATTTTTATATTTTTTTTCCTTTATTTTTGGCCACCTGGGTCTTCGGGGCCGCACTCAAGCTTTCTGTAGTGGCAGGGAGTGGAGGCTACTCTCTGCTGCGGTCCACGGGCTTCTCCTGGCGGTGGCGTCTCTTGTTGCAGAGCACAGACTCTAGGCACGTGGGCTTCCGTAGCTTCGGCTCCCGGGCTCTAGAGCGCAGGCGCAGTTGTTGGGGCTTACGGGCTTAGTTGCTGGCAGCGCTTGGGATCTTCCCGGATCAGGCATCAAACCCTTGTCTCCTGCACTGGCAGGTGGATTCTTGACCACTGAGCCAGCAGGGAAGCCTGCATTTGACCCTTGGAAGCTTGTGTTCTGAATACTCGGCGGCTCACGGATCCAGGAGGCCCGCGGGGGCCCAGTGGACTTGCCCACCTCTCTCGCCTGGCACAGAGGGAGGGCTGGCAAGACCAGGCAGCCTCCAGCAGGAAGCTGGGTGTTTACATGGCAAACAGAGGCTGAGGGGAGATTGTGGGGCGTCGGAGGGGCAGACGCCCTGGTGCCAGCTGCGTGTCTGGCTCTGATGCCCCCAGCAGCCCGGCGCTGGTGCATCCGTGCTCGTCTTCCCCCTGCGCGCTGCGTGCACCGCGTGTGGGTGGAGGGCTGCACCCTGTCTCCTCGATGTTGGGGAAGCAGTCCACGTGAGCTCGAACGACCTGGTGAGCAGGTTGGCGGGGACGCGCGGCCAGCCCCCGGCGCCCAGCCCTGCCCCAGCCTCATCCCACTGCCCCTGTCTGGCATGGCCTCTTGCTGGCAGCATCGGCCCGCTAATCCACTGTCGACACTCTCCCCCAGCAAACTTCGCCCCATCCCTCATCCCTTTAACAAGCAGCCCTTGTGCCAAGCCATGTGCAGGGGAAAACAGAAGCTGCGAGAAGGGGCCGGCAGCCCCTTGGCTCAGACCACCCCACCCCCCAGCCCTGCCGCTCACCAGCTGGGGGACCTCGCCCAAGTTGCTGCGCTGCTCAGGTCTCTTTCTCTTTGGTTGTACCGCGCGGTGAGGTTACTCTTAACTTCCACCTCGTGGCGCCATCCTAGGTATTCAATAAGCCAGGGCAGGTACAGTGTTTAGAAAGCCCCTGGCTCAGCCTGAGCTCACTGCCAACTGTGGGTCTTCTGGGGGGAAAAACTCTGTCGTGTAGCATTGGCTGATTTCCACTGTGTAAATGGGGACCTCCTGGTAAAGAACCCGCCTGCCAAAGCAGGAGATGTAAGAGACGCAGGTTCGATCCATCCCTGGGTCGGGAAGATGCCCTGGAGGAGGAAATGGCAACCCCCTCCAGTATTCTGGCCTGGAGAATCCCGTGGACAGAGGAGCCTGGCAGGCTACGGCCCTTGGGGATCGCAAAGAATCGGACGCGACTGAAGCGACTTAGCACGCACAAGTGGTGTAACTCCTCGCACAGCGGTTCATCTCAAGCTACCGACCCACAGCCCAGGTGGGAGCAGCTGTGTGTAGACGCCCGCTGGGAGCTGATGAGAACCACCCCCACCACACCACAGCCCCCCTTGTCTGCTCCATCACCCACGTCCCTCGTCCCACATCAGCCGTTTGCTGACCTCTGTACGTACCAGGCGTGTTCCTGCCCCAGAGCCTTTGGACTTTTTGTTGTATCCTCTGCCTGGGACACGCCTCCCTCCAGCTGTGGCGTAGCTGCCAGGTCTCGCTTTCCAAGTCTCAGCTCGGACATCACCTCCTCCAGGAAGCCTGCCCTGTCTGCCTGGGCACTCTTGCCGCCTTTGTCTCACCTGCACACTCCTACTGTCTACGATTTCCTGCTGTTTTAGTTCCCTCCTGGCACTTGACTCTGTTGGGAAGTGTGGC
This sequence comes from Bubalus kerabau, assembly GCF_029407905.1. Taxonomy (NCBI): domain Eukaryota; kingdom Metazoa; phylum Chordata; class Mammalia; order Artiodactyla; family Bovidae; genus Bubalus; species Bubalus kerabau. The sequence continues at coordinate 5,865,077 of NC_073624.1, forward strand.
ACACGTGCATGTATCCGCACACTTATCTACTGTCTGCCTCCCTTACCGTGGTTTGCTGTCAGAGCCAGACCTTGCTGGCTGGGCCTCTGGGGGTTTAGCACGTAGTAGGTGCTCAGACAACATGAACATGAATGAATGACCGAGTGTGGAACGGAGGAACAATAACCTACCTGGCCTGGTGCTCCTGGGCCCTGCCTGGCCCCCTGCGCCCGACCCCTCCCCTGCCCGCTGCCTGCGCAGCGGCTCTAATTGACGGAGGCCCCTTGACGGCGCCCCATTGTGGGACCTGTAATTGCCGGCTCCTGCCTCTTTCCCGCAGCCCAGTCTCCCTCTTCAGCAGAAAGACAGACCCCGGCCCCATTGTGCGGCTCCTGTTGACACAGGGATGACCTCACCGGGGGCCTCCTGAGTCGGGGCCGGGGGTAAGGGAGGGGGTGGGAATGGGGGGTGCGGGAGGGAGTTGAGGGGGTTGGGAGGTGGCCGAGCCCAGGTTGGGAAAGCCTGGAGGCTGTGGCCTGGGACAAAGGGCGGGAGGGGAGTGAAGCCCTTCCTGAGAGAGAGCACGTCCTGGGAAAGACAAGGGCGCTTTCATTAGGGGGAATAATTGTGAGGGGTGGGGGGCATTTAATCTGTAAGAAAGGATCCCAGGGAAAGACTGAGCTGGGAGGCCATGGGCCCGAGGGGGGCTCTGGAGACACAGAGAGACAGACGGACAGACCCGGGCCTGCACTCTGCTCATGGAGCGGCCTGGGACCGGGGCGCCTCTCCCCGGGCCTGCATTTTCAAGTGCAAGGTGGACAGACGGTGATCTCCTGCATGGGGTTTTATGGGCCTGTATTGGACGCCTGCGGTCAGGTGCCGGGCGTATACAGTAAGTGCTCAATAAGCAGTCATCTCTCCCCACCCGCTTTCCTGGACTCTCCTCATTTCTCAGCCTCCCATCAACCGGACTCAGCTGACCGCTCCCCCCCAACCCCTGCCCAGGATGCCTGCCCCAGGGTTGAGCGAGCCGAGCCAGGTCCCCAGCACAGCTCCGGCTCTGGCTCCAGCTCCTGAGCTCAGAACCCGGTGGGCCCCGGGGAACCTCTATCCTCACAGGGGAGCCCAGGGCAGGCCCGCCAAGTCCTCTCACCCAGACCTCTGCCCCAGGCCCTTGTCATCACTCCGGCCCTGAGCACCCTGCATCTTCACCCTTCCTGATGGCCCCTGACAAAGGAGCATCTGCCCCACGGGGCATGGGAGCCCCAGCTGGGCACCCTTCATCCCAGGGAAGGGGGACAGTGATGGGGGTATTGGGACCCCCGTGGAGGGGCCCCCACCTGCTGGGGGAACAGCGTGGCACTCCCTGGGGGCAGAGTGCGATGCCTGGCCCAGCCTTCTGACCTCTTGTTATCAGTAACAAACATTCTCATCAGGATTCTATCAGCACTGTATCATTTTCAAGATTGAAGCTCCTTCTGTTGGTTTAGTTTCTTGGCCAGTCTTCTGCCAAGTGAGGTTAACCTGTTTCTAATTTGTTTATTTTTTAAAGTCTTTCTTGAATTTGTTACAATATTGCCTCTGTTGCTGATGTTCTGGCTTTTTGGCCTTGAGGCCCGTGGCATCTTACTTCCCCAACCAGGGATTGAACTCTCACTTCCTGTGTTGGAAGGTGAGGTCTTAACCACTTGACCGCCAGAGAAATCCTCTGGTTTATTACTTTTTTTTCATTTTACTGAACTCATATTCACGGGGATCCATAGTTTCCCATACGACATTTGCCCTGATGATTTCATTCTCCCAACAGCTTTTCAGCCGTGTCACATTTTGCCCATCATAGCTCTTGCCACACTGTGGGTTTCCTCTGGTAATGGTTTTTTCCCACCAAGCTCAGTGTTTCAAAGACCTAGGTTGCAAGTTCTAAATTCGGTTGAAAAGATTTGATTCTTCCATCAACCCCTAAATCAATAAGCTTTCTGGGGTGGGGTTTGATTTGGGCTTGGTTATTCTCCCAGTGGCTTAGATGGTAAAGAATCTGCCTGCCATACAGGAGACACGGGTTCAATCCCTGGGTCGGGCTGGAAGATCCCCTGGAAAAAGGGCATGGCAACCCTCTCCAGTATTTTTACCTGGAGAATCCCATGGACAGAGGAGCCTGGCCAGCTACAGTCCATGGGGTCACAAAGAGCTGGACACAACTGAGCGACTAACGCACACATATTCTCTCAGTGAGATTTCTCCTGCACTGCGTAACTCAGGGTTTGTGTTGACTCCCGGCAGCAAAAAGCTTTAGAGGTTGGGGTACATGCAGGGTTAAAATGCCTGGCGGTAGGGGGGAAAGTGCCCTATTCCTGAAGGCGACCTGGTCTTTGACAGCAGAATCAGGATGGGGAAACATCCATGGGAAATGACAGCCCGATCCAGGCAGGACTGCTAATCCAGACTTAGGAATGAAAGTTGGGTCACTCCACCAATAGGGAACCACAATCAGCTGTGATGCTGGTCCTCTCATATTCAAAAGCAGAGACATTACTTTGCCAACAAAGGTCCGTCTAGTCAAGGCTATGGTTTTTCCTGTGGTCATGTATGGATGTGAGAGTTGGACTGTGAAGAAGGCTGAGCACTGAAGAATTGATGCTTTTGAACTGTGGTGTTGGAGAAGACTCTTGAGAGTCCCTTGGACTGCAAGGAGATCTAACCAGTCCATCCTGAAGGAGATCAGCCCTGGGATTTCTTTGGAAGGAATGATGCTAAAGCTGAAACTCCAGTACTTTGGCGACCTCATGTGAAGAGTTGACTCATTGGGAAAGACTCTGATGCTGGGAGGGATTGGGGGCAGGAGGAGAAGGGGACGACAGAGGATGAGATGGCTGGATGGCATCACTGACTCGATGGACGTGAGTTTGAGTGAACTCCGGGAGTTGGTGATGGACAGGGAGGCCTGGCGTGTGGCGATTCATGGGTCGCAAAGAGTCGGACACGACTGAGCAACTGATCTGATCTTATCTGATCTGGCAGCTTCTACCAAGACCCACACGACCCCCCAGAGTGTAGGCGAAACCTGGGACTTCTTAACATTTTTTTATTTTAATTTTTTTTTTTTGGCCTGTATTTTTATTTACTTTCTGACCACATTCCATGGCAGGAGGATCTTAGTTTCCCAGCCAGGGATTGAACCAGTGCCCCTGCAATGGAAGCACAGAGACTTAACCACTGGACTGCCAGGGAAGTCCCAGGACCTGGGACTTGGTTTTAACCATGGACTACTCATTGGAAAAGACTCTGATGCTGGGAGGGATTGAGGGCAGGAGGAGAAGGGGACGACAGAGAATGAGATGGCTGGATGGCATCATTGACTCGATGAACATGAATTTGGGTAGACTCTGGGAGTTGGTGATGGACAGGGAGGCCTGGTGTGCTGTGATTCATGGGGTCACAAAGAGTTGGACACAACTGAGCGACTGAACTGAACTGAACGGTGGTAAAGAATCTGCCTGCCAGTGCAGGAGATGCAAGAGACACAGGTTTGATCCCTGGATCAGGAGGATTCCCTGGAGAAGGAAATGGCAACCTACTCCAGTATTTTTAACCTGGAAAATTCCATGGACAGAGGAGCCTGGCAGGCTACAGTCCATGGGGTCACAAAGAGCCAGACATGACTGAGCACGCACACGATGCACGTGGCAAAGCTGATGGATGTCACTCCTGTGATGAGGGGACGCAAGATTATGACTCCTGCCTCGCTGGCAGACTCCCTGCCCTGCTGGGTTTGATGACCTGTGCTGCTGTGTCGTGAGCTGCTATCCCGGAGAAGCCCACGGGGCATAGAGCCCACAGTGGTCTCCAGCAAGGAGTGGAATCCCAAAACAACCATGTGCTTGGGCGTGAATCCTTCCCCAGCTGAGCCTTCGGGTGAGACTGCAGGCCCTGGACCGACACCGTGATTGGAGCTTTGGAAGGGTTCTGAAGCTGAGAGGACCCAGCTAAGCTCTGTCAGACTCCTGACCCACAGAAGCCATGAAATGTGAATGACAGATGCGTGGTGCTTTAAGCCACTCCGCACTGTGATGCTTTATTATAGACATTTAATACACAGGCGAACATAGTAATGCTAAGAAGTAGCACTGACAGTCAGACGCATTTATTCTACTGAGCACCTACTCTGTGCTCTGAGAGATGGTGATGGGCAGGGGAGCCCGGCATGCTGCAGTCTACAGGGTCGGAGAGACTCACGGATGAGCGACTGAGCGTCTATGTGCCGGGCACCATTTAAATGCCTCCCATGCACTCTTATTTATTCCTCACGCTCACCAGAACTATCTTATGGTTACCATTCACAGGTGAAAAAAAACAGGTTAACAGAAGACAGAAAAAATGAAAGTGTTAGTCCCTCAGTCATGTCTGACTCTTCACAACCCCATGGACTGAAGCCCACCGGGCTCCTCTGTCCATGGAATTCTCCAGGCAAGAATACTGGTGTCGGGAGCCCTTTTCTTCATCCAGGAGATCTTCCTGACCGAGGGATCAAACCCGGGTCTCCTGCTTTGCAGGCAGATTCTTTATCACCCAGGAAGCCCTTAACACAACAGAGTAAGCCCCAAGCCTCACGGTCTGGCTGTGTGCTCATACAGCTAGCTCGGGGGCAGCCATCCGGTTCCCCTTTTTCCTCCCAGATCCACCCCTCATCCACACTCTTTTCCGCCTTGGGTATAGACGCCCTTTATCTTGTCACAAGGGGGACCACGTGGACGCACATGCCCCTCAGCTATCATGCTACACATATTTCCCAGAAACATAATATCAATTTTACCCGCACTTTTAGTAAGCATTTAGCTCCTTCAATTATCTGGTGGTCCATTTGCAGGGGAAACTGAGCTACCTGATCATTTCTCACTTTACCTGCCGTACGGGAAATAGATTCAATTAGAAAAATCTATTGCTAATTTGAAAGCTCTGATTCTATCATTTCCTACAGGGAAGACATGTAAATTGCGCGTTATTTAACACCCTTTCATGGCAGGTGAGTTCCGCGGGGGGCAATTACAATCCGCTCTCCACTCTTCTTGCAGATTCCTGACAAGTGGGAAAGAGGGAGGAGGGAAGTGGAGGGGGAGGAAGAACAGAAAATATTGTGAAGGCTGGTCTCTAACCAGCTTTAGGAGCCACCAAGCTGGAAGGGCCTGGGCCAGGTCAGTTGGTTTGGTGCCCACCTGTCTGCCCATCAGTGGGTCAGGTCCCCAGTGTCTGGTCTTTCCCTTGCCATCCGGACCTGGAAGATCACTGAGGTTAGGGGGAGTTGGGGGGAGGCAACCAGGATACTCAGCTCTGTACTCCAGTTTGGTCACCAACTATGTGGCAGGGAGCTGTCCCTGTACCCTTGGCCCTGGTCCCCTATGTAAAGGGGAAGCTGAAATACCCTCCAACCTGAGCTGTCAGAGCCCCCAACCCGATACTGAGTGTGACTTAAAAGGGGGTTTTGCAAACCATAGAGCACTATCGTCCATGAGAGATGCTAATATTGGGAGTCAGATCCTGAAGCCCCCCAACTCAGAGTCTGATTTCCACCCTCTTCCCAACCCCCACAAACTGGCAAGACAGTTTCTCTCTAGTTGGACCCAAACCTTTTGGCTAAGGGGTTTTTCAAGACAAGACTGTTTCTTTCCCTATGGTGTGGCTCTGACATCCCCCCTCCACACAAACACACATGTGTGCATGCGTGCATACACACACGTCTGGGTAGAGGTCTCTGGAAGAATGTTCAGGAAGCCAAGAGAAGTGGGGCTGACTGTGGGGGCAGAAAGACCTAATTTTCACTTTATGCCATTTTGGGGTTTTTTTGTTTGAATATTTATTTATTTGGCTGCACCGGATCTTAGCTATGGTACCAGGATCTTTAGTTGTGCTGTGTGGGATCTAGCTCCCTGGCCAGGGACTGAACCTGGGACCCCCTCATCGGGCGAGCAGAGTCTTAGCCACCGGACCCCCAGGGAAGTCCCACTTTATGCCCTTTGGTTCTGCTTGGGTTCCTTCTCTCCTTTCATTTCCCTCCCTCCCTCCTCCCCCCTCCCCTCCTTCCTTCAATTCTTTTTACATCCACCCATGACCCACTCAGACACAGGCTTTTGTACATGTAAACATTTGTTCATTTCAAACGAATAAGACATGAGTCTGAGGGCACTTGTTCATTTCAAACGAATGAGGGGCTCCTCCTGCCCACGCCCACCCCACCAGCCCTCCACTGGGACCTCTTATTCCACGTGGTTCGGGTAACAACATTCGAGCACCTTCCCCACACAGACCCCCGGCTGGACCCCCAGGAAGGGTCCCTTCTGCCTGGAGCGGCTGCTGAGCTGGGCCTTGAAGACTGCACCAAAGCCCTCTGCTCCCTGCTGGGAACTGTGAGCAGACACACCCCCAAAATGAATACACTGTGAGGGGACACCCCAGCAACTCACAGCACGCAGCCAGACTGCCACTGGCCTGTGGGCAGGGGCGGGCGCCACCTGCTGGGCACAGCTGAGAAGCGCATCCGTGTCCGCTTTTCACCGTTGTCCTTGAGCGTGGGCAGGTGTGTCCTGTTGGGGGGGTAGGGGGCGTGGCCGCCCCCTCCCTACAGGTTCCTCCAAACAGCTGCTCCACGTGGTTTTCCTAGATGTGACTTCTTTATACGTCAGAGATGTGTCAGACACTAAAAACCTTCACTAACTCCCAAACGTGTAAGAAAGGGCCAGCTCTTGTGCTTGGCACTGGTGACATGGTGACCACCAAGACAACCATGGTCTCTGTGGGCTCTGAGGGCAGGAGGCTGGGATTAAACAACTTATTCCTCAGGAACCATTTAATTGTAGGCATTGTTGTGTTAGTTGCTCAGTCGTGTCCGACTCTTTTGCAATCCCCGTGGACTGTAGCCCGCCAGGATCCTCTGTCCATGAAATTCTCTAGGCAAGAATACTGCAGTGGGTTGCCATTTCCTTCTCCGGGGGATCTTCCTGACCCAGGGATCAAACCCAGGTCTTCCGCGTTGCAGGCAGGTTCTTTACCGTCTGAGCTACCAGGGAAGCCCAGGTGTTAGCATTATCGTGCTAATGGGCAAGGAGAGCATGCAACATTGCTTCAGCTGCCCTCCCCACCAGTTCAGCAAGGTAGGAAGGATGTGACTGATATTTTACAAGTGAGGCTCAGAGAGGTGGAGGGGCTTCCCCAAGGTCACACAGCAGCAGGAGGTGGAGCTCAGATAGGGAGGCAGGTTTGCTAGGACCCAGGAGGTGGGAATTGCAAGGGTCCCTGGCACATCTACCACCAGGTACAGAAACAGCCCTTACAAGGAGCAGCTGTTTCTCCAGAGGTTGGGTTCGTGGTTTTCCACCATTTATACGAGTTAGACCCACATTCAGTAGGATGCTACTCCTCTCCCATCTAAAGGGATGAGTAAGCAGAATGCCAAGTAGTCAAACGCCATCTGCCAGAGACCATCTTCCCCACCCCTACCCAACCCCTTCTCCCTGAATGAGCCCATCATCCTTTAGGAGAGAAGAGGGCCCTGCATAAGACAAGCCGGTCCCTGGGGCACCTGGCAGTTACTATCTCCTCCCTGGCTTCAGTTTCCCTCCCACCTAAGTTGATCTGAAGCTTTATAATCCTCTTCGCCCGCCTCCCCTCATCGGCAAGCGCAGAGATGCACAGGCCCCTCAGTGGGGCCGCACGTCCTCAGTTTCCCCAAGGTGACCTGTCTTTGGGCGACCAAAGCCTCCGTGGACCAGACCACACCGGAGTCCCCTCCATCTCCAAGTTTTGGCCCCTCACTGTATCTGCAGCCACTCCTGGAGCTCGTATCCTAAGGCCCCTTGTGGGTAAGTCATGCACTTCTCTATAAACATGGTGGAACTCAGCTTCCACTCCAGCCCTGCTGTTTGAGGAGCCCTTGGGCTGGTTACCTACCCCACCCATGTAGTCCCATCTGATCGCTGGTCAGTGAGGATGCTGGAGGCAGCTGCCTCCTGGATGACGGAAGGATCAGGGAAGATGACCTCTACACAGAGGGAAGAGCACAGGGGCGTTGTTGGTGCTCATGAATAGCTGACCTGATGGTGAGGGTTGCCCAGGAAGTGATGCCAACCTCCCAAAGTGATACGAACGCTGGCTGTGTGCACACCCGTCACCTTGCCAATGCTTGGCCCTTTTACCCCTGTTATCTCACTTAACCCTAATGAAACCCCTGCTTCCATCCCCATTTTTCTTTAAAAAAATTTATTTAGCTGCTCCAGGACTTATTGCAGCATGCGAGGTCTGGTTCCCTGACCAAGGACTAGAACCCAGGCCCCGTGCATTGAGAGTGCAGAGTCTTCTCCACTGAACCACCAGGGAAGACCCATCCCCATTTTGCAGTTGAGGAAATGGAGGCCCAAAGAGGGTTATTCCGACTGTCACCCTCACTGTAGACCGGGCAGCTCTGAGTCAAACCCCAGTCTCCCGAGAATGTCAGCAGGAGCCTGGACCCTGGTGCTCGCGGACAATCACAGACCCCTTTATCCACATCACAGCCGGCACCTCCCCGCTGCGGCCACAGGGAGGCAGCAGCGCCCCAGCCATCGCGGGGCTGCCCTCCCACAGTCCGCGCGGGAATCGGGGCCAGGCCAAGCACTGTGGAGGACGTATACGATTCTGTTCAGTCTACAAAGGTTTTCAAAAAATCATATTTAGTTGTTAGCATTTAAAAATCATATTTCATACCCCAGTCCAGAGTTTTTGGCTTTCTTAGAAACCAGAAACTCTGGCCACACTGGGCGTCCATCAGTCGCTGCTGGGCTGGATGACTCTGTCCCCCTTCAACACCGCTCAATCCTCCCCCAAGACATTTGCGCAGCCCTTGGACTTCAGAAGGCATCCGCATTTGAGACCAAGGGGGCTCCTTGGTAGCCAGGCTGTGTAAGGCGGCGTTTCTGAGTTCAGTTCAGTTCAGTCGCTAAGTCGTGTCCAACTCTTTGTGACCCCATGAACCGCAGCACGCCAGGCCTCCCTGTCCATCACCAACTCCCGGAGTTCACTCAGACTCACGTCCATTGAGTCGGTGATGCCATCCAACCATCTCATCCTCTGTCGTCCCCTTCTCCTCCTGCCCTCAAACCCCAGCACCACTGATTTTTTTTGCATCATTTAATTTTCCTCTGTCTGGGGTTGGTCTTGCACCCCCAGGTCATGACAATCAAAAATATCTCTGAACACCGCCAAACATCCCATAAGCTACTGCTATGAGCATTCGTGAGTTGCTTATATACACACAGCCAATGACCACTCCCAGACAAGGTCTGTGCAGATCCTTGAATTCCAGGGCCATCCCAGGGACCAAGCTAGACAGCAGTTTTCCATCCTCCCAAAGCTGGGACCTTGCAGGATAGGGGGGTGGGGGGTGAGGGGAGAGACATACACACAGAGGTTGCGACAGGGACATGAAGGGACACTTGGCATGTGGGTGGGGGCGGCTGAGCAGACCTGAGACGTGAGCAGGGGGCCGGGCACTGCTCTCCCATCATCCAGGCACAGGGACCAGGTTAGAGCATGGGAGAGCCGTGGCGGGGGGTGTGCCCATAGTTCAACGAAGCTAGGGATGCCCGAGGGCTAGACTTACCCTGGTAGCTCTGGAGTGCATCCTCTCTGGTCCAGAACTTTCTCGAGAGTAATATTCATATATACTCATAGATATATCTCACATCTTTATCCATTCATCTGTCAATGGACACTTAGGCTGTGTTCCTCTCTTGGCAATTATAAATAATGCTGCCATAAACATCTGGTCCCATCAGTTCAGTTCAATCGCTGTCGTGTCCGACTCTTTGCGACCCCATGAATCGCCGCACGCCAGGCCTCCCTGTCCGTCACCAACTCCTGGAGTTCACTCAGACTCACGTCCATCGAGTCAGTGATGCCATCCAGCCATCTCATCCTCTATCGTCCCCTTCTCTTCCTGCCCCCAATCCCTCCCAGAGTCTTTTCCAATGAGTCAACTCTTCGCATGAGGTGGCCAAAGAATTGGAGTTTCAGCTTTAGCATCAGCCCTTCCGAAGAAATCCCAGGGCTGATCTCCTTCAGAATGGACTGGTTGGATCTCCTTGCAGTCCAAGGGACTCTCAAGAGTCTTCTCCAACACCACAGTTCAAAAGCATCAATTCTTTGGCGCTCAGCTTTCTTCACAGTCCAACTCTCACATCCATACATGACCACTGCAAAAACCATAGCCTTGACTCTTGAGAGTCCCCTGGACAGCAAGGAGATCAAACCAGTCAATCCTAAAGGAAATCAGTCCTGAATATTCATTGGAAGGACTGATGCTGAAGCTGAAGCTCCAAAACTTTGGCCACCTGATGCGAAGAACAGACTCATTGGAAAAGACCCTGATGCTGGGAAAGATTGAAGGTGGGAGGAGAAGGGGACGACAGAGGGTGAGATGGTTGGATGGCATCACCAGCTCAATGGACATGAGTTTGAGCAAACTCAGGGAGCTGGTGAAGGATGGGGAAGCCTGGCATGCTGCAGTCCATGGGGTCACAAAATCAGACACGACTGAGTGACTCAACAACATACTATTTTTTTATGATCCATGTGGTCTGCGCTTCATCTGTCATCATGCCCTTTCATTCTTCATACTGACTACTTGTGCCTTCTCTTTTATCTTAATTCATCTTGTAAGAGATTTGTCTAATATTTTTATTGTTTTCAAAGAATCCTCTTTTGTCTTCGCTCATCCTCCTCTCTGCTCTCTGTCTCATTCATTTCTGTGCTTGTAATCATTTGATGTCTTTGGGTTGATTCTGCTGTCCTTGTTCTAACTCTTCAAGTTAGATACTTAGCTTATTAGGTTTGATCATTTCTTACTTGCCAATACAAACATTTACAGTTATAAACTCTTCTCCAAATACTGCTTTGGTGGCATCTCACAAGTCTTGATGCAAATATTTTTGTTATTGTTCAGTACTAAGTATTTTCTAATTTTGGTTATGATTTCTTTGGTGGTTCATGAGTCATTTGGGTGCCTGCTTCCAAGTTTCCAACCGTGTGAGCTTTTTTTAGTTACCTTTTTGGTTATCAACATCTGACTTCTTTGGACTGTGATCAGAGAATAGAGTCTGTGTACACACGACGCTGGATGCTATGATCACTGCTCAGGACGCCTGCTGGGATGAAGGACTTACTCCCCCAGGTGCTAAAGGTGCGGTCCAGAAGGTGGTCCTCAGTGTCAGCCTTGGGAGGGAGAGGGTGGCATGGGCTAAAGAAATTGCCTTGCCCCACCAAGCTCGTGCCTCCTTCAGGCTGACTCCAGTCAACGTGGGAGGATAAAAGGCCCTCCCCCAAGCCAAGAACCTAGAGGACAATACCCGTTCCAGAGCTCTCCATGGAGGCAGCCAAGCCTGCCATTAATAGAGCACTGCAGCTCAATTTCCTGCTATATCAGCCTGCTTTTTCCTCTCCTTCTCCTTGGTGCCAGTCCCAAGAGTGTTCCCTAATAATAAACTTCCTGAACCCTAAGCTCCATCTCAGAGTCAAGTTCCCAGGAGATCCAGACTGCAGCCCTAATCTTCAAATTTTGCTGAGGTTACCTTTATAGACTAGCATCTTTTCTAAATGTTCTAAGCGTGCTTGAAAAGAATGTGACTGGGATCCCACAGTCTACATATGTGTTTATATTAAATTTACAGTCATGTTCAACAGATGTCACATGAGATGGCCTAAGAAATATCTCATTACGAGGTGGCTACGTCTCTACTCCTGTTCTCCCTGTGTTTGTTTATATGTTTTGCAGCCCTGATATTGTTGTTCAGTCGCTAAGTCGTGTCCGACTCTTTGCGACCGCATGGGCTGCAGCACGCCAGGCTTCCCTGTCCTTCACCATTTCACGGAGTTTGCTCAAATTCATGTCCATTGAGTCGGTGATGCTATCATACCATCTCACCCTCTGTCACACCCTTCTCCTCTTGCCTTCAATCTTTCCCAACATCAGGGGATCTTTTCCAATGAGTCGGCTCTTCTCATCAGGTGGCCAAAGTACTGGAGCCTCAGCTTCAGCATCAGTCCTTCCAATGAGTATTCAGGGTTGATTTCCTTTAAGATGGACTAGTTTGATCTCCTTGCTGTCCAAGGGACTCTCAAGAGTCTTATACAGCACCACAATTTGAAAGCATCAATTTGTTCAGCTCTCAGCCTTCTTTAATGTCCAACTCTCACATCCCTACATGACTACTAGAAAAACCATCAGCAAAGTGATGTCTCTGCTTTTAAATATACTGTCTAGGTTTGTCATAGCTTTCCTTCCAAAAAGTAAGCATCTTTTAATTTCATGGCTACAGTCACCGTCTGCAGTGATTTTAAAGACCAATAAATAAAATCTGTCACTGCTTGCACTTTTCCCCCTTCTATTTGCCATCAAGTGATGGGGCTGAAGGAAGCACAAGCTGGAATCAAGATTGCTGGGAGAAATATCAATAACCTCAGATATGCAGATGACAATACCCGCATGGCAGAAAGTGAAGAAGAACTAAAGAGCCTCTTGATGAACGTGAAAGAGGAGAGTGAAAAAGTTGGCTTAAAGCTCAACATTCAGAAAACTAAGATCATGGCATCTGGTCCCATCACTTCATGGCAAATAGATGGGGAAACAGTGGAAACAGTGGAAACAGTGGCTGACTTTATTTTTCTGGGCTCCAAAATCACTGCAGATGGTGATTGCAGCCATGAAATTAAAAGATGCTTACTCCTTGGAAGGAAAGTTGTGACCAACCTAGACAGCATATTAAAAAGCAGAGACATTACTTTGTCAACAAGGTCCATCTAGTCAAGGCTATGGTTTTTCAAGTGGTCATGTATGGATGTGAGAGTTGGACTATAAAGAAAGCTGAGTGGTGAAGAATTGATTGAATTGAATTTGAACTGTGGTGTTGGAGAAGACTTGAGAGTCCCTTGGACTGCAAGGAGATCCAACCAGTCCATCCTAAAGGAGATCAGTCCTGGGTGTTCATTGGAAGGACTGATGCTGAAGCTGAAACGCCAATACTTTGGCCACCTGATGTGAAGAACTGACTCATTGGAAAAGACCCTGATGCTGGGAAAGACTGAGGGCAGGAGGAGAAGGGGACAACAGAGGATGAGATGGTTGGATGGCATCATCGACACAATGGACATGGGTTTGGGTGAACTCCGGGGGTTGGTGATGGACAGGGAGGCCTGGCATGCTGCAATTCATGGGGTTGCAAAGAGTCGGACACGACTGAGCAACTGAACTGAACTGAATTGATGGGGCAGGACGCTATGATATTAGTTATATATAAATTAAGGACTGTTGAACTTCCTGGAAAATTGAAGCATCCATCTAACCCTGTCTATCTAACATCTATCTAACCCTATCTCTAATAATGCTTTTCTCCCTGAATCTCTATTTCTATCTCATGAATACAGCCATAGCAGCTTTCTTTGAGTCAGTACTTGCCTAGTAAATTTTTTCTACACTTGGACCTTTAAACATTCTGGTCCTTATGTCTGAAGTTTATCTCCCGTCACAGAGCATAATCCAGATGTTTCTAAAATCCAGTCTAAATAAATCTCTTTTAAACTAAATCTAAAATAATTAATTAATAATCTAATTAAAAATAAATCTAAAATAATCTCCTTTAAACCAAAGACTTTGGTCCTTTTACATATATTACTGATAGCTTATCTTACTATGTATTTTCTATTCATTCCATCTTTTCCTGTCCCCAGCTCTCCTTTTACCTTCTTTTCAATCATTTGTGATTTTTTAAAAATCACAAATTTCTTCATTTGACTGGATCTTAGCTGTGGCATGTGGGATCTAGTTCCCTGACCAGGGATCAAACCCTGAATTGGGAGCCTGGAGTCAGCCACTGGACCACCTCATTTGAGCTTTTTAATCTTCTTTTCCTTATCCTAATTTTTCTAACTGTTTAGAACTTGTACATGCTATGACTGGTTTTTTCCTGCTTACCCTAGCCATTTTAATATTGAGCACTTAACTAACAACATCTAAACTTCATATATTTGCCTTCTTCTCAAGTCCTTGAAAGAATTTGAAAACTTAAATTTTGGCCATTCCCTCCAAAGTTATATGTTGGTGTTCAGTACTTCAGCACTAGCCTGTTTTTCTTCTACCATAAAGTAGATAATTTCTGTGCGTGTGGTTACTCACTCAGTCATGTCCGATTCTTTGCAACCCCATGGACTGCAGCCCTCTCTCCATGGGATTCTCCAGGCCAGAATACTGGAGTAAGTTGCCATTTCCTTCTCCAGGGGATCTTTCCAACCCAGTGATCGAACCCGGGTCTCTTGTACCACAGGCAGATTCTTTACCATCTGAGCCACCAGGGAAGCCTTGTAGAATGATACAATTCTTCTTTCTCAGCTTCTCTCCAAATATTTGCCCATATCTTTGCCCATTTTTCCTTACGTATCTTGCCTTTTCCCTGGAATAATTTTTATTCTGCCTGAAGTACATTACATTTAGAATTTTCTTTTGTGAAGCCTTTTGGTGGTAGTATCTCATGGTTTTTTATTCTTCTGCATATGTCTTAATTTCTCCCTTACTTTAAGAATTTTTTTTTTTAATGTGGACCATTTTAAAGTCTTTACTGAATTTGTCACAATATTGCTTCACTTTTATGTTTTCGGTTTTTTGGCTGCGAGGCACGTGGGATGTTGGCTCCCCAACCAGGGAACCGACCTGCACCCCCTGCATTGGCAGGTGAAGTCCGAACCACCGGACCACCAGGGAAGTCCTTTTCCTTTGCTCCTGAAGGATGGTATAGAGCTCTAAGCTGACAGTAATTTTTTCTCAGCACTCTGAAGATACAGGGCCACTGTCTCCTGGCTTCCGTTGAGGACGGTGAGATGCTCGGTGTAACCAGCAGTGGATTTACACTGGAGCGGATTTATTTGGAGATTATTTTTTTCTCCGATGCTCTTAGCATCGTCCCTTCTTCTTTGATATTCCACAATTTTGCAATCATATGTCTAGATGTGAATTTCTTCTCGTTTACCTTCCTTGAGATTCACCAGACTTCCTGGATCTGAGGTTTGGTATCTGTCAACACAACAATTCTACAAAATTATGTTCTCATTGCCCGTCCCTGCATCCTATTGTCTCCTTCTAGAGGTCTGAATAGATGTACCATAAGCCCTCTCACTCTGTTCTTCCAGATAATTCCTGTGGCTCGATTGGTTTACTAATCCTCTCTTTGGCTGTGTCTAATCCACTGTTCAATCTGTCCACTGAGTTTCAAATTACAAGTCTTAACATTTCTCATCAGTTTTCTTGGGTTCAATTTCAAACCTGACCATGACAGCCTCATTCTCTGCTCTTGCTTTCAAACCTCTCTTCTATTTCTTTAGAGACACAACAATAGTTGTTTGAATTGTTTCAGTCTGCATAGGATCATCTCAAATCTAAAGGCTTAAGAGGTGTGTTTCTATCGTCTCTCATTCCTGCCGGTTCTCTTTTCCTCCTTGTGGAGTTTATTATTATTTTTCACTGCGAGCTCCTCCTTTTCTTTGGAACTGTGTTTGTGGACATTCTATACGGTTGACATGTGATTCAGTTCTTCGAGGGAGGCATAGGGTTTGCTTCTGCCAGTTGACTAGGGGTACGACCAAGCAGCGACCACTTTAAATTTTCCAGTTGAGTTTGTTTGAGCCACACAAGTAGCATAAATCCAAACTGAAAAGCATGTGAGGACCAGCTTGTGATTACAAACTCTCAAGGGAGATTCTTTTTCTTTCCCTTCTCTCAACCCAGTGTCAAGTTCAAAACAGGCAGCCTTGCTTTCTCTTCTGCAGGGTGAGATGTACTTTTCACTCCTTCCTTATTCTCTGGACATAGTCCTTGGACTCTAACTTTGAAGGGGTCTCCCACCAAATCCTGCCTTCAAGTGGTATCCAGTGTTTACCTCCTGTTCCTGGCATTTCAGCAGCTACAGAAACAGGTCAAGGGGCGTCACCCCCACTTCATTTTCGAGATCCATCATTTCCCGACTTTCACGCCAACTCAGCAATGTGTCAAGAGAGAAGTTTAAAAAAATATTTTATCCAGCATGTTAATTATAACCAGGGGAGCTGTGAAAGGCCTCTAATCTGGCAGAGTGCCAGGAAAAGAACTTGTCTCTGAGAACTTTCCAGAACTTACTTTGGCCTTTTCAGCCTGTTTGCCTCTATTAACACACACGACCGCAGCCTGTAATGACCTGTGGGCTTCTTGTGGTGGTTGTGGGGGTTGCTGTTGTGTTATTTTCCCCTCAAGACCATGGGTTCCTCCAGGGTCAGAAGGAAGGGCAGTCTGGTGTTCTCGGTCCTGATGTGAGCCTGACATATTGTGGGCACCTGAGAAATGCGTAGAGAAAGTTGAATAAATGAATGAATAAGCCAATCCTCGTTACAATACCCAGTCTGCTTCATCTGTACAGTCTGTGAATTTTGAGTCCAACCCACGCCCTGCCTGACGGCTTCTCTCAGGTGTTGGGAGAAAGGATAACATTTGTGCAAGATATTTGTGTGCCGCTCGCTGCTAATCCCAGCTGCATCTGGGTGCTCAGAACTGTGTTTCAACCAGGATATGGTCACAGAAAGTTTCAAAACTGACCAGTTTAAAAAAAAAAAAAAAGAGGTTTCATGCCGCAAAATGAAAATATTTCTTGCCAGCTGGAATCAAACCAACCACATTTGGGGCCTGTGGGTTTCAGCGACCCTCCCAAGAAGGCGTGACCCATGGGTGTCAGAGCCTGGCAGAAAACAAGCTGCCCTGTCTGACGGAGCACCGACGCTTCAGCCCTCGTCTCTCTTAAAATGGAACGGATCCTGGTACCTAAATATACACGGGTCTTTCAAAACCTTGCTGCTTCCCCCACCTACCTTCACACTTCTGACTCAAGGGGGGAAAATAACCCACCAGCAATTCATCTTCCTCAAGGACTGCTGCCAAGCTTATATATATTTTTTCACAGCCGAGTTATTTCTGATCTCGGTCCTGGCAAAAAGCAATACAGAGCAACCGTGGCTGGGAGACATTTGGAAGCCGTGCCAAGCCAAACAGTGTCTCAGAGTCTACGTCGGATCCGCCAACCTCGTGAAAGTGTATTTTAACTTGACGGAAAAACACCTTAAAACACTCGCGATGTAAAACCAGTGAAAATGAGGGTCAGGAAGGAAAGTCTCACAAGCTGTAATGTGAAGCAGTCTCTCGGCCCCTGAACACATGGTCTCAAGGTTTAGAAGGAATCACAAAAGCACAGTGCTAAGGAGGCCCCGGTGACAGCTGGGTTCAGAGGTAAAAGGCAAGCTTGTGAGTCAGATAAAAACCGGGCTTACGGGCTTCCCTACCTCTTCTCAGTCTCATGACACCGAGCAAGTCACTTCCCAGGAGTCTCCATTTTCTGAACCTAAGAGAGAGGTGATGCTAATAAACCTACCTCATAATGTTGTCATAACAGTCAAATAAAAGTATATATGTAATTATATATAATCGTGGTGTTTATCGAGTTTGAGAGCAGACGGACCAAGTGTTGGTGGTATGGCAGATGCTGCACTTTCGCTGTGTATCCACACTTGTGAGATGGTGATGATGGTGGTGGAGGAGAAGAAACTGAACTGAGAAAGCAAACGCATGATCAAAGTTACTTAAAAACAGGGGCTGGGACTTCCCGGCACTCCAGTGGTTAAGATTCCGCACTTCCACTGCGGGGGCACAAGTTTGATCCGTGGTCAGGTAACTAAGATCCTGCGTGCTGTGTGGCCAAAAAATTAATACATTTTTAAAAAAAAAAGAAAGAAAAAAGCAGGGGCAGAAGCAGGATGGCAGCCCAGGAGAGCTAAGAAACCATCATCCCTCCTGTCTCTGACTTTGCTTTTTTGCTACTCTTTGTAGGATATTTCTTCAAGTTCAAAAGATTGGAAGATTTCAACCTTAAAAAAGTTACAGATTTCCAATCCCATGCTTTTTCACCATCGCCCACTTCTAATACTGTGATCATACTTTCCATATTACTATTAACTAAGTATCTAACATGGTCTCATGTTCATTCAGTGCCCTTGTATATACCTTCTGGCCTCTGCTTTAGATTGACTTTGTGAGGTAATCTAGGTATACCCATTTTGCAGACGAAAAAACTGAGGCACAGAGAAACAAAACGACTTGTCCAATTCCAGGAAGTCCCATCTCCTGACTTGAGATCTGCCTCCCTTGTGGGAAGGTCAACTGGCTTTTTTCATCTAAACCATCAAGTTTGTAACTGCAGAGGCCAGGTCCTGTGCTCATTCAGGGGGATCAGTGAGGAACTGGCCCACTCCTTATCTCGATGAAGCTCGCAGGCTAATATGCCAGAGACGTTAAAGAAATAAACAGGGGCTTCCAACAGATGACAGATTCAACACCTGCATTGGCGTTTTGCTTCCTCAAACCCCATTAAAAAGATAGCAAAGGGACTCTTTGAAAGCCAGAACCAAAGAAAAGTAGAAAGGATGGGGGGAGAAACAGCAACAACCAAATTTAAGAAGCTGAAGAGTATATGGAAGACTTTGCAGGTGAGGAAGCTGAATGCTAAGCTGGTTAAAACCAACTGGATTTCATCAGTGAAGTCAGAACACAACCTTACATCCTACACAAAAATAAACTCAAAATGGTTTAAAGACTTAACTATAAGACATGACACCATAAAACCCCTGGAGTAGAATATAGGCAAAAAGTTCTCTGACATAAAATGTGCCAATGGTTTCTTAGATCAGTCTCCCAAGGCAATAGAAATAAAAGCAAAAATAAACATATGGGACCTAATCAAACTTACAAGCTGCTGCACAGCAAAGGAAACATACACAAAACAAAAAGACAGTCTGTGGACTAGAATAAAATATTTGCAAATGATGCAATTGACAAGGGTTTAATTTCCAAAATATACAAATAGCTTGTACAACTCAAAGACAAACAACCCAATCAATAAATGGGCAGAGATCTAAATAGACATTTCTCCAAAGAAGACAAAGAGATGGCCAAACACACATGAAGAGATGCTCAATATCACCAATTATTAGAGAAATTTGCAAATGAAAACTGCAGTGAGGTACCGCCTCACACGGGTGAGAATGGCCATCATTGAAAAAAAGCCTATAAATAACAAATACTGGAGAGGGTATGGAGAAAAGGGAACCCTCCTACACTGTTGATGGGAATGTAAATTGGTACAGCCACTATGGAAAACAATGAGGAGTTTCCTTTTAAAACTTAAATGTGGGTTGCCATATGATCCAGCAATACCACTCCTGTGCATGTATCTGGAGAAAACTAATTTGAAAAGATACATCCACCCCAGTGTTCACAGCAGCACTTTTTACAATAGCCAAGACATGGAAGCTATTCTATTTGAAGGTCCATTGACAAATGAATGGATAAAGAAGATGTGGTACATGTAGGCCGTGGAATATTACTCAGCCGTGAAAAAATGATACAATGCCATTTGCAGTAACATGGATGGGCCTAGAGATTATCATACGAAGTCAGATGATGTCACTTACACGTGGAATCTAGAATATGACGCAAGTGAAGCAGAAACAGATTCAGACATAGAAAACAAATTTATAATTACCAGAAAGAGGGGTAAATTAGGGGTTTGGGATTAGAAGATATAAAGTATCATATATAAAACAGATAGACAAGGTCCTACTGTACACCACGGGGAACTAGGCTCAATATTCTATAATAAACCCTAGTGGAAAAGAATATGGAAAAGAAAATGTGTATATATATATATGTATAACTGAATCACTTTGCTGTACAGCAAAAACTAATACAACACTGAATCAACTACACTTCAATTTTTAAAAAGAACTCTTCGAAACCAAAATCTATCAGAGGTTTAAACAGAGTAGAAGAGCTTGACTACAAATCTGAAGAAATATTCTAGAAAGTAGAGCAAAAGAACCAAGGCGGAAGTAGGAAATGTACTGGTTCACTTTATGTGTCGACTTGACTAGATCCCAGGGTGCCCAGTATTTGGCTAAACTTTATTTCCGTGTCTGTGAGGGTGTTTCCAAGGTGAGATTAGCATTTGAATCTGTAGACAGAGGAAAGCAGATTACTCTCCCCAATGTGGGTGAGTCTCATATAACTCTCTGGGGGCCTGAATAGAACAAAAAGGTGGAAGAAGGAAGAATTTTCTCTCTCCTCTTGACTGCTGGAACCGAGAGATCCATCTTCTCCCATCCTTGGACTGGAACTTACAGAACCGGCCTCTGAAGATACATCACCAGCTTCCCTGGATGTCCGGCTTGCAGACAGTAGCCTGTACAACTTAGCCTTCATAAATTAATGAGTGTGAATAGGTAGATGGATGGATGGATAGACATAGAACCAATAAGATGTATAGATATAGATTCAAAACCAACAGGATGTAGAGCTAGAAATAAAAATAGAGACGGTTCCTCCTGGCTCCTTTTCTCTGGAGAACCCTGGAACTAATACAGCGGTGGTGATTCAGGTGCTAAGTTGTGTCTGATGCTTGTGATCCCCATGGACCGCAGCCCGCCACGCTCCTCTGTCCCTAGATTTTTTGGGCCAAAATACTGAAATGGATTGCCATTTCCTTCTCCAGACGATTTTCTCTACCCAGGGGCTGCAGCTGTGTCTCCTGTATTGCAGGCAGTCTCCTGCATGGCAGGCAGATTCTTCCCCCACCGAAGGGTACTAATACAGGAGAGAAAACAAAGAAGTGGAGCAGTCCAAGAGGTATGACATCCAATTAGTAGAACTTCCAGAAACAGACCAGGGAAAATGAAGGGAAGCAATTCGTCAACCACTTGGAGAATGTTTTAAAACAAAAGGATCTAAATGTATCAATTATAAAGACCCACAAAGTACCCCTCTGGGCAAAGAATAAAAAGAGACTCATACAAGGATACATCATCATGAAACTTGAGATGCTGGGACAAAAGAAAATCCCACAAGCAGAAAAGGGTCACATATGAGGCTCCCTGTAGCTTTAGGCTTCTCGACTGCACCAGAAGCTCCAGATGATGCCTGAGAAATGCTGAAGTTACTTCCCAAGCTAAATGTCTTTACCCAGACAAGCGGTCAGTCTAACAGAAGGATAAAATGAAGCTATGAGTCCAAAGCAAAGAGCAAAGTCTTGAAACATTTCCAGACCATCCTCATTATTCACGGATTCTTTATGTGCAAATTCACCTACTCACTAAAACGTATTTGTAACCTCAAAGTCAATACTCGTGGTACACCCGTGATCGTTCACAGACTTGGACTCAGTAGCAAAATCTTCCACGCCCTTCTTCAGCTCTCATACTGTAAACCGTGTCCTTCCGGCAATCTATGAAGTGCCGCATTTCTTACTTTTCTGTGCTTTTTTTGGTGATTTTGCTGCTGAAAGTGGTTCCAGGCAAAGTGCTAAAAGGTCGTCTATTGTTCCCAAGTACAAAAAACCGAGGTGCCTTAGGGAGAAAAGGCGTGTGTCGGCTGAGCTTCGTTCATGCTTGACTCACTGTGCTGGTGGCCGAGAGCTCAATGCCAGAGAGTCAGCAACATATTAAATAAAGCGTGTTGACACAGAAAATACACATAAAGCCCCCAGAAAGCAAGGACAGGTGTTGATCAGTTGATACGAATGATGTGGGAGTCCCCTGGGGGCCTAGCGGTTAGGAGTCTAGGTCTTTACTCCTGGGGCCCAGGTTCAATCCTTGGTCGGGGAACTAAGATCCCACAAGCCACTGCAGCAGCCAAGAGCCAAAAAGAGAAGAGAAAGAAAACGCTGTGACAACAGACTCATATCTAACCTTGTGTTTCTGCTGGGAGTCACTTGTGGTGACTTCACAGAATGTCATTGTTGTTCAGTCACTAAGTCGTGTCTGACTCTTTGTGACCCCATGGACTGCAGCATGCCAGGCTTCCCTGTCCTTCACCATCTCCCAGAGCTTGCTCAAACTCATGTGTATCGAGTCGGTGATGCCATCCAGCCATCTCAGCCTCTGTCGTCCCCTTCTCTTCCCGCCTTCAATCTTTCCCAGCATCAGGGTCTTTACCAATGAGTCAGCTCTTCCCATCAGGTGGCCAAGATATTGGAGCTTCAGCTTTGGCATAAGTTCTTCCAATGAATATTTAGGACTGATTCCCTTTAGGATTACCTCATAGAATTTAACTCCCTCAAATAATGAGAATGGACTGTACTTTCCTTACACTCTTTCTCAGGACATTACTTGTCAAGATCACCTGAATAAGGGGATAAATCAAGAAAGAGGAAAGGGACTTCCCTGGTGGTCTAGTGGTTAAGACTCTGCACTCCAATGGAGGGGGCACAGGTTCAATCCCTGGTTGGAGAACTAAGATCCCACTTGCTGTGCAGTGTGGCCAAAGAAATAAATTGTTTAAAAAAGAGAGAGAGAAATATGGGGTACAGGAAACTGGGAAAGGAAAGGGGAATCCCCAGGCTGCTAGGGAACCGAGACCCTAGGACAGCAGCCCAGCCCCAGGTTGGAAGTGCAGAAAGCCTGGTGTATCCAACAGTCCCGTGAGGCCAGTTCCAGACTGAGTTAGCAGCATCAGCAGAAGAACCTAAGAAAGGAGAAAGAAGACAGCTATCAGCTGAGATGGGGGTACCACTGAGACTCAGGAGAAAGAATGCAGCTATCAGCTGGGATGGGGGTACCACTGAGACTAAGGAGAAACTATCAGCTGGGATGGGGGTACCACTGACTCGAAGGTTGTCACAGATATGGCCTTCTCTTCATCTTGACACTTGTCAGCATGTTCTATTTCGAGCCTGTGTGAGGCAAGCATTTTACATAAATGAATTCATTTTAAAATTTTATTTCTTATTTTTATACACTATTTAAAGGTTATATTCCATTTACAGTTATTAGAAAGTATTGGCTATATTCCCCATGTTGTACAAGACATTCCTGCAGCCTATCTTATATCCAATAGTTTGCACCTCCCACCCCTGTGTTGCCCCTGTCCCCCACATTGGTATCCACCAGCGTGTTCTCTACATCTGTGAGTCTGCTTTTTCATTATATTCACTAGCTTATTGTATTTTATTTTTAGATTCTATATATAAGTGATACATGGTATTTGTCTTTCTGTGTCTGATTTATTTGACTTGACATAATATCTCCCAAGTCCATCCATGTTGCTGCAATGGCAGAATTTTGCTCTTTTTTATGGCTGAGTAATATTTCATTGTGTGTGAGTTTGTGTGTATATATGTATATGCCACATCTTCTTTATCCATTTATCCATATCTTATATTAATGGACACTTGGCAATTGTAGATGCTGCTGCTATGAACACTGGGCTGCATGCATCTTTTCAAATTCATGCTTCTGTTTTTTTGGTATATATACTCTGGTGTGGAATTGCTGGGTCATATGGTAGCTCTATTTTTAGTTTTTTGAGAAACCTCTATACTGTTTTCCACCGTAGCTGTGCCAATTTACGTTCTCACTAGCAGTGTACAAGGATTCCCTTTTCTCCACATTTTCACCAACATTTGATAATTACCTTATTTTTGGTGGTAGCCACTGTGACCGGTGTGAGGTGATATCTCTCTGTGGTTTTGACTTGCGTTTCCCTGATGATTACCAATGCTGAGCATCTCTTCATGCGTCTGTTGCCCATCTGCATTTCGTCTTTGGGAAAATGTCTATTCAGTTCTTATGCCCATTTATTTTGGACTGCAAGGAAACCAAACCAGTGAATCCTAAAAGAAATCAACCCTGAATATTCACTGGAAGGACTGATGCTGAAGCTCCAATACTTTGGCCGCCTGATGCAAAGAACTGACTCATTGGAAAAGTCCCCCATGCTGGGAAAGATTGAGGGCAGAAGGAGAAGGGGGCCACAGAGGATGAGATAGTTGGATGGCATCACCAACCCAATGGACATGAACTCGGACAAACTCTGGGAGATAGTGAAGGACAGAGGAGACTGGCGTGCTGCAGTCCACGGGGTCGCAGAGTCAGACAAGACTAACAACTGAACAACACTCATTTAACTCACCTCCCAGCAAGTCCCGGTAGGTGGGTATCAACCAAGAGGCTGGGTGACTTGTCTAGGATCACTCAGCTAGAAAGTGCCAATACAAGGGTTGGAACCAGGGCAGGCAGCTCCAGAGTCCATGCCCTTAATTACTGAAAACAGAGATGGCCAGCGTTCATCAGGCCTGGGAGAGGTCTGAGGACATGTGGAGGTGTGCCTGGTGGGGATGAGGCAGGAAACAGCAAAATCCTCCCCTACCAGAACAAATCAGTCGATAAAGCTGACAACTACAGAAACCAAGATGCAGTTTCAATGGCAGGGAGGTAAAAATCAAAATAATCAGTTAAAGGAGGTGAAATAGCCTCTGGGGAGGGCGTATGGGAGAGAGTGGGGAACAAGAGCAGGAAACTGCTGTTTTTCTTAACAAATGTTGTAGAACTATTTGCCTGTATAAGTCTGATCAAAGTAAAAGCTAAAAATAAAGAAAAGAAATAAACAACATCCCCCTGATCCTAGACTGAGCCTGCCAGCCAGGGCTGCCAGGGTGGGCCCGGGGTGGGGGGGTGTGGGGGGGGGGGGAGTGGTAGTCTCGTTTCCCCCTGGACCCTGCCTTTGACCTGGCAGGCACCCCCCGCTGGCCCTCAACCATCATCAGGGCCATTCCCCTGGGTGAGTTATGGCCCCGGATTGGTGGAAGCTTCCTGCCGAGACCCCATCTGCGTCAACCTCCCAGCTCATTCAGGGGCTGCTGATACTGACATCTCCATGTCAACTGCAAATGAGGGATTCTCCCAGGAATGCTTGGCCTGGCCCCTCATCTGAGAACCTCGATCCTTGAAACCAGCCGGGCTACCAAGGGCTGTCACCGCACACGCTAATGATACGGACACAGGCTGACACTCGGACTCTCCAGGGACACGCTCAGCACCTGAGGTCACAGAGACCAAGTAGAATCCGTCCAGCGGGCGCGGGGAGGTGTGTGCACCTCAGGCTTGCGGGAAACCTCATCCCATCTCAGCTCAGCCCCCAGCTCAGCCCAGATGGGACCCTCTGCCCCTTTCTCCTGATGTCCTTATGCTGATTCAGTTGTGGGGTCCAGCTTTACTGAAGATTCCTAGTTGGCAGCCCCCTGATCAATGAGGCTGAGTATTAGACACCATCCCCAACTTTTCTTCTAAGTGTTAAACTCAACAACCAAAGGTGCTGCTGGCCAGGCAGTTCCGGGGCACTTCATATCCTAAAGCAACGCTTCTGTTCCCGCGGGGCTATGACAGCTGCGTGTCATCTGGCCTGTCCCTTAGCCCCTGTCAGTCAAGGGGACACTCGGCTAATGGAATTGAGGCTTCTGGCCTCTTTCACCAGGTTTTCGAGAGGGCCACGTGAATCACACAGGCTGGTGTATTTTGGGAAATAGAAGGGTGAGAAATCCAAAGGATATTTTGAGAAACATAAGCCATCAGTCCTCTCGGATGTTAAAATAGATGATTAGCCCCTGGATTAAATAGCAGGACAGGCACGGATGAAACAGAATGGAGACAAAGAAACCTTCTCATGTAAACGAATTTAAGATATGATAGGGTTGTCTTGAGTAGACAAAGAACAATGAAAGAAGTAGAACATTAAAAAAATCAGTTTAGGGGACTTCCCTGGTGGTCCAGTGGCTAAGACCCCACACTCCCAACACAGTGGGCCCAGGTTCTATCCCTGTTTGGGAAACTAGATCCCGCATGCCACAACTGAGATCTGGTGTGGGTGGGTGTGTGCGCGCGTGTTCAGTCATCTCCAACCATTTGCGACGCCATGAACTGTAGCAAGCCAGACTCCTCTATCCTTCACTATCTCAAATTCATGTCCATTGAGTCAGTGATGCTGTCTAACCATATCTTCCTCTGCCACCCGCTTCTGATTGCCTTCAGTCCTTCCCAGCATCAGGGTCTTTTCAAATGAGTCAGCTCTTCCCATCAGGTGGCCAAAGTATTGGAGTTTCAGCTTCAGCATCAGTCCTTGCAATGAATATTCAGGGTTGATTTCCTTTAGGATTGACTGGTTTGATCTCCTTGCAGTCCAAGGGACTCTCAAGAGTACAACCAAATAAATACATGAAATTTTTTTAAAAATCAGTTTAAATACATTTTCCTCATCTTTCACAGATCGTCACAACAAAAATGGTTTATAAAGCAAAGCAGATCTTAGGAAGACTGGCCAAAAATATAAGTGAATATTGACCAGATCTCTGAAGGAATAGGATGTTTTCAAGCTCTTAAAATTATTGATATTTTTTTTAAGCAGAGGAGAAAGGGTTGGGCTGTATCAAGACAAAAAATCTTCTGTACCACAGAAAAAAGTTAACAGGGAGAAAAATGAACTAACGAAAGGTTAATAACAATAATCGGGGGGTAGGGGAGCTATATTCATTGGTAGGAAAGGTCTTAAACCAACAAGGGTTTTATTTATTTTTTTTTTTGGAACTTGACAAAATGATACCAAATTTCATCTGGAAAAATAAACATGTGAGACCAGCCAGGGAAATTCTAAGGAAAAACAAAACTAATGAGCGGGAACTGGCTTTACCAGATGTTAAAACATATTATGAAAGTACAATAACTTTTAAAGTTTAGTATTGGAAAGGAACTAGACACTCAATCCAGCCCAGGATACAGAAATCCATGGAAATATGTGTGGGAATTTGGCACGTGGGAAAAAAAGGAGGCATTTCATATCAGAGGGAAGAGACCTATTAGTCAAAGCAGGACGTTGAGATACCTGGGTAGTCAGCCATCTGGAAAGAATAAAATCGAATCCCTACCTCACCCCTTACACCAAAATAAATTCCAGATGGATCCAAGATTTCAACAAAAAAATATTGAGCCATAAAAATTCTAAAGGGAAACCTAAGTGAAGTTATTTATAATCTTGGAAAGGAAAGCTCTTTCTAAGCAGGATACCCAGAAGCCATAATAAAATTCATTTGAGGAAATAAATGAGTGAGAAATCCAAAGATTATTTTCAAAGAGACGAGAAATAAGCCCTCTCTGATATTAGAATCCATGATTAATGGAGAGCAGAGAAACTCTTTTTCCTTTGTAAAATAACTCAAACTATAATAACAGT
The DNA here is from genome assembly GCF_029407905.1 of Bubalus kerabau. Classification (NCBI taxonomy): domain Eukaryota; kingdom Metazoa; phylum Chordata; class Mammalia; order Artiodactyla; family Bovidae; genus Bubalus; species Bubalus kerabau. The sequence continues at coordinate 5,892,189 of NC_073624.1, forward strand.
GTCTTCTCCAACTAATGAACAATGAAGGAAGGCTGAATAAATATGAGACCATCTGAGGAAAAGTACAAGTTTTAATCCATTTTTATATACTGAAGAATAAATGATTTATAAAGCAAATTAAATTCTAGAAATACTGGCCAAAAATATAAGTAATATTGGCCAAGTCTCTGGAAGGATAAGAAACTTTCAGGCTTTAAATTGATTGAAAAAATCAAAAAAGGAAAGGAGAACTGATTCAACTATTTTTAAAAATATATCTTCTGTACCAAAAAAATCAAAGTTTAAAAAATATGATTTACATAAAATTTTTAAATGTCTAGGTGAAGAAAACAGTGTAAGCAAAGTCATGACAAAAGCCAAACAGTGTCTGACGTTTCTTAGGACTGCTTGCTTTAATTTGGGAAACTCTCATACAAGTGAGAAAAAGACTTAAAACCTAACAGAAAAACAGGCAAAAGCTGTATACGGAAAGGAAATTCATACAAAAAGAATTTAAAATGAACAACTTTATGAAAAATGTTCAACCTCACTCATAATTAAGAAATGTAAGTAAAAGCTGAAACTCCAACGCTTTGGCCACCTGATGCGAAGAGCTGACTCATTTGAAAAGACCCTGACGTTGGGAAAGATTGAAGACAGGAGGAGAAGGGGACAGCAGAGGATGAGATGGCTGGATGGCACCACCGACTCAATGGACATGCGTTTGAATGACCTCCGGGAGTTGGTGATGGACAGGGAGGCCTAGCGTGCTGCAGTCCACGGGGTTGCAAAGAGTCGGACACGACTGAGCAACTGAACTGAACTGACTGAAGTAAAAGCAATAAAATACTCTTTTTTTTCAACCTATCAAACTGGCAAAAATTTCAAAGCTTGAAAATAATGCCTAAGTTTATAGAGAAAAGAGTCAGTCTCACACACTGATATCAGGAGTATGAAATGGTTTCCTCCATTCTTTTGTATGGTTGTATAATACTCGACATGTGGACGTAGAAAAGATTATTTAACCAGTCACCATTTATAGATGTTTAGAGTTGCTGGTTCTTTTTCTTCCAGTTCTAGACATAAGAAGCAGTTCCCTAGTGGAGCTTCCCTAGTGGTCCACTGGTTAAGAATCTGCCTTGCAATGCAGGGGACTCAAGTTCAGTCCTTGGTCGGGGAACTAAGATCCCACTAAGATTGCAGTGAGGCAACCCAGCCCATGCGTCACAACTCCTGAGCCTGCACTCTCGAGCCTGCGCACAGCGACCAGAGAGAAGCCCACATGAAATACAAAGTTCCAGGGGCTGCAACCGACGCGGCCAAAAATAAATCAACACGTTTTTGTAAAGTTTTTTAACAAGTAGTATTGTGGTGAACATCCTTGTACACACATCTTTGCACACACATGAGGCTATATTTGTAGGAATAATTCTAGGCGATGGAAAATGCAAGTCGCTCAGCTGTGTCTGACTCTTTGCGACCCCATGGACTGTAGCCTACCAGGCTTCTCTGTCCATGGGATTTTCCAGGCAAGAGTACTGGAGTGAGTTGCCATTTCCTTCTCCAGGGGATCTTCCGAACCCAGGGATCGAACCGGGACTTTTGTATTAAAAGTTTTGATAGATATAACCAAATCGCCTTCCCATGAAGTTACAGCAGTTTGCACTCCGATCAATCTGTGTGTCCCTGTGCCTTGTCCAGTAGCAAAATTATAATATTAATATTGTTTTAAGTATGTGTTTAAAAAAAGAAAAAAGACAAGGGATAAGGCAGAGATGAGCAGGAATTGCAAACCGTGGTACAAAAGTTTAAAACATTTCTTAGTTCTGTCTTTGCCATTTACCTGCCATATTGCCTCCCCACTCTGAGCCCAGCTTCCCTATCTGTAAAATAAATGGAATAAAATTAATTGATGCTTCTAAAACCTGCTCACCAAATAACAGAGTGAATGGGTCCTAACCTGTGAGCATCTGGATGGCAGAAGCAGGTGAGAGGCCACGCCTGCCGGCTCTTCCCTCCCACATACAGAGACAAAGTCACATCAGAGGCTCCAAGACGGCCCCACTGGGCAGACAGGACTGGGTCTCATTCCTCAACAGGTGGCCAGGGAAGGCCGGGAAGCCAGTTTCTACTCTGTTGGAGCAGTCATTGTTTTTTTTGCCAGGATGCAGGCTGGACCTCAAGACTGCCTTTCCTGGTGTTTTAAGTGTGGGCCATGCAAAAGTATCCTGGTCACAGCCCTTGCTCAAGAAGCATCTGTGGCTCCCCATTACCTGCAGGAATAAAGTGGAACCCCTTAACTGTGTTGGGCCTTGAGGCTCTGGATCCTGGCCCCACCTCCCCCTGTGGTTTGGGCAGACACACAGTCTCCACTTCCCAAACTAAACTTTGAACATGCACCTTATCTGGGGACTTTCCTGCCTCCTGTGGCTTGCTCCCCTGCAAAAATCTCCAGGTCATCTCTAATGACTTCCTTTGCACGGTTAATTTGCTCATAATCTACACTGTGTAATCCGAGAGCATAGGGTCAATAGAGAAATTTGACAAGCCTTCATCACAGCTTCCTGGCTTGATGAATTTAGAGGAAAAAAATGTATGCATGTTCAAAACAGTGCATAGTAAAATTAAGCTCAAGCCTGGGTATGTTTAAATACACAGAGAAAAAGCCCAGGAGGAAAGGCACACCACAGTGCTCTTGGGTCCAGTGCCTTCATTAGGATAACAGGGATAAAGCAACCTGACTGTCCATCAACAGAGGAGTGGGTGAAGAAGATGTGGCACATATATACAGAGGAATATTACTCAGCCAGAAAAAAAGAATGAAATTGTGCTGTTTGCAAAGATGTAGATGGACCTAGAGTCTGTCATACAGAGTGAAGTCAGAAAGAGAAACACAAATATTGTATATTAACACACATATGTAGAATCTAGAAAAAATGGTACTGATGAACCTATTTGCAAAACAGAAATAGAGACACAGACATAGAGCACAGATGTATGGACACCAAGAGGGAACGGGGGAATATAAAGAACTGGGAGATTGGGATTGGCATACACACTCTACTGTGTATAAGACAGATAACTAAGAGAACCTACTGTGTAACACAGGGAACTCTACTCAGTGTTCTGTGGTGACCTGAATGGGAAGGAAACTTCAAAAAAGAGGTGTTATGTATACATGTATAACTGATTCACTTTGCTGTACAGCAGAAACAAACAACATTTTAAAGCAACTATACTCAATAAAATTCTTTTTAAAAAGGATAACACAGATGACAAAGATGATGATGACAGCTTACACAGACTGAGTGCTCACTCCCAGCTAAGCAGCACCCTAAACTTTTAACAGGTGCTTCTTTATTTATTTGGATATCTTTTTTAAGGTCTCCACAATTGACATGTATGACTTTTATAGTCAGAAAAACAACTGCTGGTTTTTAGTTCATTAGAGTTAAGTCATCTGGACAAGGGAGATGGCAACCCACCCCAGTGTTCTTCCCTGGAGAATCCCAAAGACAGAGAAGACTGGTGGTCACAGGAGTCCGTGGGGTGGCAAAGAGTCAGACACGACTGAGTGACTAACACACACAGTTAAGTCATAATAGATAGAGAATTATTTTCAGACAATTAGAGGGAGGTTCTGGACTGGGATGGATGAGGTCAGATCCCCCACCATCATCTTCCCCGTGGTCCCCTCCTGTCCTGCCCACTCCCCACAACCCCTGCGGTCTCCCTGGAAACTGGGCTCTCTGAATGTCCACAGCCAGAGGCATCAAGCTAGAACCCACATCCCAGGAGTCCCCTCCCTGTGGCCTGTTCAAGTTTCCACGGCTACCTAGTAGCAGGTGGTGGTTAAGCATCTAGACCCTGGAAATCAGACCAGCCTGACCCGGCTCTATGCCCCCGTGTGAACTTGGCCAGGTGGGTTCCTTCCACTGTGTCTGGGTCCCCATCGTAAAGCGGTGCCCATAGCTGGACCACGTCCTTGTAGACCAGGGCAAGAATGAAACAGGACGAGGGGACCCAAGGTCTGGCACACAGTAGGTGCCCACTAGGCTCTAGGGTCCTACGAAATTTACAATTTGTCACTAACTTGGTGGGGGGACGTGTAAGGGCAGCAGACAGGCAGTCCCCTCAAATAAGGACTTATTTAGAAGTCCTCTGGACAGCAGCCCAGAAAACCAGCATCTTAAAAGGATAAATAGCCTCCACGAGCTGGACAAAGTCTGGGACCGCTGGGGAGGGGGGAGGGGACTCGGCGCAGAGAAGGGTTTAAGCCTCGGACAATGGGCGCCGTCTGAGCTAACCAGCGCCGCTGCTTTGAGCCGTGAGAAGAGCTATTTTCTTGTTTAAAGCCTTAAAGAGCTATTAGGTTGGGCAAATCACTGGTAAAACAGCTGGAAACTTAAGTAGCAATTTAAACAGCCCATTGCCCTTCCAGCCCGGGGAGGAATGCGAGCCGCCGGCCGGCCCGTCTCCGGCCCACATTGTCTGGACTCAGAGGGTTGAGCCGGGACCTCTCCGCGGGCCCTGAATGCAGCCCGGGAGCTTTATTTAGCAAATCCACAATTTCTCCCCTACTCCCCCACCCCCTTCTTCTTTTTTTTTTTAAGTGAGCAGACCGAACTCTAATTTTCCCTCTTTTCTCTCCCAAGCCCCCTTGAATCGGCCCATTCTTTCATTATGTGGAACTAACGAAGGCCTCGCACAGTCTCTGCCCAGGAACGGGCCCGTAAATAAAACATGTTTCATTGATCAACTTCAAAAAGTCTTCGGCGGGGTTGGGGGCGGGGCGGGGCGGGTTGGGGCGGGGGAGGGGCTCCCGGAGGGGGAGGGGAGGGGAGGGGAGGGGATGGCGCGCGGAGGCCGAGGGACCGCGCGGGAGGAGGGGCGCGCATAGAGCGCTTCTGTGCCCCACGATCGTGTGTTTGTTTTTTTGTGGCCGGCGATTCTGCAGGCGCCGGGCCCGCCCCAAGCCCCACCATCCACCCGCAGTGGACTTGGAAAGGATGGCTGGGTCGCTTTATATGTTTTATTTTACTTTTTCTTAATCTCCCTACAAATAAAAAATTGGAGCCAACCCAGCAGAGCTCTGGCTGTACAGCAGCACTCCCTAGGGAAATGTGGCCACCGGCTTCAAGCTTCCCCTAGCATCCATTCCAGGAACATCCCAGGGCCCTGGGGGAGCCTGGCACAGGGTCATGTGGGCCCACCCCGGTGGGAGCAGGCAGTCTGAAGGAAAAGCTTTAGCAACCTGAGGGCAACTGAAGCCTTGCCCTTTATCAGCTATTTAGTGAGCACCTACTGTGTGCCAGGCACCTCTCCTGCTTGATTTTATTTCTGTGGGATTTTTTTTTAATTGCAAAAGTAGCGACTGCCCATTGCAAAACAATTCCATGACACGCAGGGACACAGTAGGCTCAAAGATCCCAGTGGCGGCTCCCTAATCCCTCTCGCTGGAGGAAACCACTGTTCACACGTGGATGTCCCTTTTTGAGACTTTATACAAATACACAAGCACAAACAGAGAGGGATTTTTAGTTTCTGTGCTTTTTGCAAGCGCAGCATCGCAGATCTTGTTTGAAAACCTGCTTTTGCCACAATACAACAGGAACATTTTTTCCGAAATGCTATTTCATGGCTGCATATTAATATTCTTTTGTGTCTGTGCCACCATTTCCTCCAGCCTTCCCCTACTGAAAGAGATCTGAGTTGTTTTCAAGAGTTTCTTGTTGCTAATGATTGGGTCCTGAATATCCTGGAGCAGCTACCTCTGTCTATGAGCAAGGGATAGAGATTCTTGGATGGGCAATGGTTGATCAAAGGTGATTCTGCATTTTATTTCGTTTTTCCTTTTTTATACAATACATGGGGTAAGGTGCATAACATCCAGCACAATACATTTGATATGCAGGTATATATCTCTGTCATCCCACCCAGACCAAAATATAGAACATTTCCAGCACCCCTAGAACGTTCCTGTGTGTGCCCTCCTCACTCAGACCCCCATGCTAGAGGTGAGGAAAGACCATTCAAAGTTTTGACAGAGAAGTGCCAGTTTACCTCCCACAACAGTGCCCAAGACTGTCCATCTCCCTGCAGCTTCTCCAGCACTGAGTGTTACTAATATTTGTCTTTTTTGCAAGTCTCATTGAGCTAGTTGGCCCCTTTGATAGGAGTGAAGTTAGCGGTTTTTGTTTTTTTTTTTGTTTTTTTCTTTCTGGAAATACTCTGTCCTTTAGGAATTCCTCCTCTGTAAACTGCCTATTCACATCCTTTGCCCATTGACTCCAGTCCATTATGAATTCATTCCTGTGACCACAAGGAGTTTGGGATTGATCTGAGCCCCTTCCGTCCCCACCAGTAAGGCATCCCCTTCTTTCCAATAGATCTTGTGTGGTTTACGGTATCCAGGGCCACCTTCTGTCACAACCAATGAACTCTAAGCCATGCTCCTCTTTCTGCCAAGCTGGCCCTCCCTGAACTTTTCTTTACATGTATTTCTTGATGCTTACTCTATCCTGTCTAAAGTTTATTTCAGTTTCTATTGAGTGTCAGCTGTATGCCAACAACCATGTCAAGAGCTTCATGTGCATCATCTCATCTCTCCCTTACTGAGCACTTTATTTATTTATTATGTTTGACTGCTCTGGGTCTTTGTTGCTGTGTGCAGTCTCTCTCTAGTTGTGGTCCATGGGCTTCTCATTGTGGTGGCTTCTCTCGTTGTGGAATACAGGCTCTAGGGCTGGAGGGCTTCAGTAGTTGTAGCTTAGTTGCTCCAGGGCATGTGGAACCTTCCCAGACCAGGGATTGAACCTGTGTTCCCTACATTGTCAGGCGGATTCTCGACCACTGGGCCACCAGGAAGTCCTCACTGAGCACTTATGATGAGAGCTTCCTATACTTGTCTTACATGTAGGGAAGCTGAAGCCGAACGTCCTTGAGGACACGCAACTGCTTACCTAGTTCTGTCCTTTCCGGTTTAAAACCAATTCATGTGGTCTCTTGCAGGAGACTTGCAGTAAAGCAAAGAGGAGCAAGGGTGGATTTAAGAGGCAGGGCCCTCTGGTGGGAAATTTGGCTGCTTTGGCAGAATTCATGAGCCAAGATCTCCCTCTCTAGCCTGAGCTCTTCCTAAACAGGGTCCAGGTCTCTTCCTGTGTTCTTAGTGTTCTTAGTGTCCAGCACAGAAAGTCATTGCTTAGTAAATTTGCCTTTTTTTTTTTTTTGATTGATCCTGGGCCGCAGCAGTAAAAAGGCCGAGTTCTAACCACTGGCTGCTGCTGCTGCTGCTAAGTCGCTTCAGTTGTGTCTGACTCTGTGCGACCCCATAGACAGCAGCCTACCAGGCTCCCCCATCCTTGGGATTCTCTAGGCAAGAACACTAGAGTGGGTTGCCATTGCCACGGAATTCCCAGTAAATGTCTTCCTAATGGAAATAACTCTTCTGTCTCTTTTGGACAATAGCACAACAACTAAATAACTCTTCTCCTTTCTCTAAGAATTTAGGTGGAGCCAATGCACTTTATGGGCTTCCCTGGTGGCTCACCCGTAAAGAATCTGCCTGCGATTCAGGAGGCGTGAATTCGATCCCTGAATTGTGAAGATCCCCTGGAGAAGGAAATGGCAACCCGCTCCACTATTCTTGCCTGGGAAATCCCATGGACTGAGGAGCCTGGCAGACTACCGTCCATGGGGGTCACTAATAGCTCAGACATGACTTAGTGACCAAACAACGGTGCAGTCTACAGTGGGGGGTAATTTCTTTTCTTGGACTCAGGCTCTCTGCCTGCAAAACAGGCTATGAGACACGTGATCTCAACCTTTGTCTATGAGGATCAAACAGGGTGATGGGTGTGAAGGAGTCTGGTAAAGTCTTGCGCAAAAGCCCATTGTCAGTATCAGCCTGGCCTGGCTAGTTATCAAAGCACATTGCTGACCCTAGGGCAGGGCAGGAGAACCCAAGCTCCCTGGAGCAGTCTCCTTCCCGCCCCCCATAGTCCTGGGAGATAAGGATGTCAGGCAGGAAAACCACAATGGCTCATTGTGAATGGGAGCCATGACCGGCTACAGCCCGCCATGGGCGGCTCTTGGGAGACCTTTATTGTGGTCACACAAGCTCTTCCTCCTTTGTGTTGAGGACAGTCTTGGAGTTGAACTAGGCTAGGCCCTAGGACCAGAGAAGGGCCAGCATCTTCCATGCAAATGGCAGTCTGGGACTAGACCCTGGAAGATGGGAAAGCCATGGGTCCCTGGGACATGCACCCTCCACTTTCTGGATCCTGAGAGACCTGCTCTGGGATGTCGCTGACCAGCATCGTCGCCTCCTGATTGTCTATGATTGCTGCCAACAATTAGCCCGAGAGAAAATGTTTGAGGGGATTCCAGGCAGACGTCTCCACAGCTACGCCTGTTTTCAGTGTCTGCCCTGCCAGACCACTTGCTGGACGTGGGAGGGAAGGAAGAAAACCGGTCACCCCCTCATTCATTCATGGGGTCCCTGCTTGCTACCTAGTATTAAGGGTCTCATCCTGTCTGCAGCCATGAAGCCCTTGTCTGGCTTCCTGATGGAGGGCTTCCTGGCTTCTCCTTGGAGGGCTGTATTGGCTTGGGTTTTTAGAGATGCTTGCATCTCAAGCAAGTGGCGTCCATGGGCAGTGTCACTGGGAAAAGTACCAGGCAGTGACCTTAACGGGCAGAGGAGGTTGAGATGATGGAGGGGGGTCCATGGCCTTCTCTACTCTCTGTCTCTTCTCTGGCCCTTCCCATTTCTTTCCTCCACTCTCTGACGGATTCATTCCCTGAGGCCAGCTGTCCCCACGGCAATAGAACCACAGCCACGGGGAGCTCCGACACCCATCCTCACTGCTCTCTGCCCATGTATAGAAGTAGATACACCTCAACAGCCCCACTTAGAGAACACCCGGGCAGACATCTGATGGGCTTCACTTAATCACATGTTCTTATTGTTCAGTCGCTCAGTCGTGTCTGACCCTTTGCGACCCCATGGACTGCAGCACGCCAGGTTTCTCTGTCCTTCACTGTCTCCCCGAGTTTGCTCAAACTCATGTCCATTGAGTCGGTGATGCTATCTAACCATCTCATCCGGTCACCACCTTCTCCCTGGACAAACTTTATAGCTGGGGCATGAAATACAATGAATGGCCCAACCAGAGCCACCTGTTCACTACTGAAGTCTTGGCTTAAGGTCTGCAAGGGATACTAGGTGACCAGGAAGTCTAACTCACCTGCCCACCCCAACATCTTGACCTAAGTGAAGGAAAAATCTGCTAGCCAATCGGTTCCAGATTTCAGAGCTGAACCAGTGCCCATGGTGGCCCTTCTGCAAGGCCAAGGGCCCCAGGTCACACGTTCCGCCGTCCTGCTGGCAGGCCCAGCGTGCCCTCAGGGCACAGAGGATGGAGGGGGCCAGGAGAAGATGGGCGGCTGGATTCACTCCACAAAGTCGCAGGCAGGACAGAGCTCCTGAGCCTTGAGTCTAAGCCTGTCAGACACAGGAATGGGGAAGTTTGTTGAGACAGAAGGGAGCAGAAAAAGCTGTGGCTCAAAGCATGAGGCAGTGCAGGGCTGAGGGGAGGCGAGGACTTTCCCAGGCAGAGGACAGGCCCACTGCCCACAGCGTTTTTTGGTTTTTTTGGCTGGGCCAGGTCTTAGCGCCGCACGAAGGCTCTTAGTTGTGGCTTATGGGATCTAGTTCCCTGACCAGGGATTGAACCCAAGCCCCCTGCATTGGGAACATGGAGTCTTAGCCACCCACCAGGGAAATCCCTCTCCCATGGCCTTGAGTGGATGGTGTCCTGTAGGCAGCAAGGACTGGAGAGGTCAGGTCTGCCTTTGAGCACTGACTCCGCTACTCTGATGGGTGTGGGTGTGAGCATCTGTGGAGTCATGTGGGTGGAAGCTGGTGTCCTTTCATCAAAGCCAGCGGCTCCTGGGGATGGAGAGAAGTGATGTGCCATTCATTGACAGGGCTTGGTGGATGAGGAGAGAGGAGAGATGCCAGCCCTGAGGAGCAGGCCTAGGCAGGAGGAGGTGAGGGCCCGGTTGGCGACTTTGAGGTGCCTAAGGGGGCTCTGGTGGGCCCGGCCGTGGGGCAGCGGATCTGGGTTTAGGGCAGAAGTTTCCCCGCTCTGTGATGCTGGGATGTCTCCAGGTTTCATTTGCAGCTTTCCCTGCATGTATGGCCTTGCAGCTTGAGTCACTTCCCCGGGGGGAATGGTGTGTGTGTGTGTCATATCATCTCCCCATCACTTCCCACTTCTACACAACCCCTCCCAGGATCCTAGAGTGACTTGTTGCCATCCTAGATAAGAAAATAAACTGGGAAGGGAGGAACTGTTAGATAGATGGGTGAGCATGAAACTGGTTAGTACCTAAAATCAGCCATATGAACTGTGAACTGTTACAATTTGTCTGCTATGTAAAAACCTCCTTTCTCAATATGGAAACCAAAACACACTCTGTGTGTTACAGCCAGGAGTGCCCTAATGCCTTTCGAGTGGGTTTTATTATCAGGTCTTCCCAGGTGGTGCTAGTGGTAAAGAATCTGCCTGCCAATGCAGGAGACATAAGAGACACAGGTTCGATCCCTGGGTAGGGAAGATCCCCTGGAGAAGGAAATGGCAGCCCACTCCAGTATTTCTGCCTGGAGAATCCATGGACAGAGGAGCCTGGCGGGCTACAGTCCATGGGGTCACAAAGTTGGACACGACTGAAACGGCTTAGCACACAGGCAGTGGCTTGGAGCCTGTCTTCAGGAGCTGCACAGAGCTGAATTCGGATCCCATGTCTGCCATTAGCTGGCTCTGTGGTCCCCAAGGAAGTGGCCTGGGTCTTTGTTTTTTCAGGTGTAAGGTGGGGATGGTGGCAGTTTCTGCCTCTCGGGATAAGTGATGTAACACAAGACATCTGGGCACAATGCTAGGAACACAGGGACACGGCTTACACTGTACCTGTTGCTATAACTGGGGACAGAGAGAGCCAGAGGTCAGAATACCCTGAGTGCTGAATCTGAGGCCAGTGATCTCAGAGGAGTCTGGAACGTGAGCTGGAGACGTCCCTGGCTTCTGGGGGTTGAGACCCTCATTTGAAAAATAAGAGCTCGAGCCGAGGAGCCTGATCCATGGGGCCCCTGGTCACCGGTTGTTGTTTACTTGCTCAGTCGTATCCAACTCTTTTGCAACCCCATGGACTGTAGCCCACCAGGCTCCTCTGTCCATGGGATTTTCAGGCATGAATACTGGACTGGATTGCCATTTGCTTCTCCGGGGGGATCTTCCCAACCCAAGAATCAAACCTCCGTCTCCTGCATTGCAGGCGGGTTCTTTACCACTGAGCCACCAGTTATGTGAGAGAGAAGCCCCCATAGTCACCTGCCGATTACAGAAAGGATGAGCCTTCAAGGTCTAAAGAAGTATGCAAACACGAAGCGGTATGACTATGAACGTTAATTTTTAATAAGAGAGGATGACGAAAGCCTCTAAAGTCATCAAGATCAAGGCTTTCACATCCCTGCAGTGACATTTTATGCTTAAACTTTATTTTCTCAAAGAACTTTCTGTGGCTAAAGAACAACTGTTAGGAATCAAGAGACTTTTTCATGAGGAAGTAAAAACAAAAGCAAGGTGCTCTTACACGGAGGGCTGGCGTCAGCAGGCTGGCGTCCGGGTGGCCCAGGCTGTGTGTCTGTCTGGCAGGAAGAGAAGTGCTCAGGTCAGCCTCTGCGCAAGCCTCTGTCACCAGGGGGCGCCAAAGGGCCCCGGAGGACAGCGGTCCTGCTGGCCAGCCCAGCTTCCCTGTGGGCACTGAGGATGGAGGTGACCAGGCGTGTGTGGGCAGCTGGATTCACGCCCCAGGGCCCTGTCAAACAGCCAAAATAAGCTTTATCCACTCCCTGGGGTGATGCAAATCCTCAGTTAAGTGATGTCTACCTTGTTTCTTTGTCCATTCCTTCATTTATCCAACAATCATTACTTAGGTCCCAGCTGGGAGCTGTGACTCCAGACGCAGATCAGCTGTGAGCCCCACCTTCAGGAACCCCCAGGCTGGGAGGCGACAAATATGAAACCCAGGGTGAGCTGGACTCTGATGGGAAAGCGGCAGTGCCTATTGGATCCCAGAGGAGGACCTACCCCCTGCTTGGGGATGGGGGTGGGGCAGAAGAAGAGGGGTGAGCCTTGTGAAGATCAAGGGTGATCCTGGCAGAGGCGGGCACACAGGCAAAGACTGAGAGCTGTGAACGCGGGATGCCTGTGGGGCCCTCTTTGCATTGGTTTGTCGAGGAGAGGACCACTGGGGAGGGCAAAGGGTGCGTTGTGAGCCCCACAGAGTGTTCAGCGTTGCTTGGTAGGCAACAGGGAGCCATGGAGTGTTCCTCCTAAGGCATGTCTCATCCATGTCCGGGCCTCACTCACCCAGCTCAGTTTCTAGATGCTGTAAGATACCCCTTGCTGGAGTCCAGACAAAGGGATCTCACCCCACCAGCTGCCCAGGCACCACCGTCTCTGTGAGCAGCTGGCTTCTGTGTCACCAACAGCCTCGTGCAGCGCTTTACAGTTTGTGAGATGCATTGAGAACACTCACTCCTAGGTCCCCACCTTCTCCCGCTGACCTTGCACACGGCCTTGTCCATCGCAGAAATCTCCTCCTCACCCTTGGTGCCCAATTCTAGGGTCCTGTGCCCCGGGAGGCCTCCCTGACCACCCCTGTGCCAGAACCAACCACCTTTCTCTGCCATGTCCTTGAGTGCATTTGTGGGGGGCTTAGGAGTGTGTCTCCTCTCCAGCCCTCTCTGCTTCCTGACTCCTCTGCACAGACCATCATCTCTTGAAAGGAATGACTTTTTCTCTGCACACTTTGGTGGGGCTAGCTGGGGACTGGACTTGGTGTCACTGAGAGCTGCCTCTGGGTTCTGGGAGGGCCACAGTCTAACAGGCCACCATCCTGCCTCCATTGCCTCCTTGATTTGGGACGACGGAGCCCAAAATAAGAACCCCCTGCTACCATCAAGCTTGAGGGGCACCGGGCCAGGGATAAGGGGCTGCTGTTGAAGAAGCCCATCAAAGAGCATTGTTTCTAGTTGGTTCAAGCCCCTGAAAGGACCTACCCTCCCGCCCCAACTCACCTTTGTTGCTCTGTTATCCAGTGCACAGGACAATATGCATCATGCATATGTTTTGAGGGTGTTTCTCCCCCAGAAACCCAAAGCCACACGAGGGCAAAATAAAGCCTGATAACAGGGTCTCCCAAATTAAACCACCAGCCAGCACAACCACACACGATATGTCAAGTGTGATGGGGGAGAAGGCTAACCCTCTCTGGTCCCCCCGTGTGGGGACCCCTTGCCTCAGCCCCCAGGCTAGTGCCACAGGCTGTCCGTGATACAAGGTCAGACAGGGAGCAAAGGTGGCTGGACACCGATTAAACTTCCAGGGCTGTGGAGACTGCCTCCAGAAGGTTGTGGGAGTGTGTGTGCAGTCACCCATTTGTGTGTGAGAGGTTGCGTGTTTAAAGAGCGGGATTGTGTGCGAGGGTGGTGGTGAGGATGTATCTAAGTGTGAGAGCCTGTATGCCTGACGGGGTGTGTTGGAGGGTGTACCTGCGTGTGTGGGTGTGTTGGGGGGCAGGGAAGGGAGCCAATGTGGAGAGGAAACCTGGGTGTGTCCTGGCGCAAGCAGAGTGGGCAAAAAGAGGCAAGTCTTGTCTTTCAGTCAGACCTGGAGAGCAGGAGAGGAAAAAAGAAGCTCTTATTGGTGGTTGTCAAGGAGATGGGCCTTGGGGTTTGCTGAACTTTCTTGCCTTCAAGCGTCCTGCCTGGGGCTGAGAAGGGCCATTTATTTCCAGCTTTGCCCGCTGGGCAGGGGGTCTTGGATCCAGGTCTCAAAGGAGTCAGGTGTAGACCCCAGGCCCCGCCAGAGCAACTCTTAGGTGGAATGACCTGACTGCTTGGTCTTCCCACCCCCAGTCCACCATCCCGCGGGACTTTGCATTCTGGGGGCGGGGGCTCATCAAACTTTGCTGTGTAAGAGGTCAGCCTTGAGACAAGCTGCGGCAGCCAAGACTGACCGCGAGGCAGACACAGAATCTTCACCGCGCCCCCTTGCAGACACGGATCCCGCGGTTGTCCTAGGACAAGCGCATTTATAGGCCATTGTCCTTTGCGGAGTGGTAAAAAGTTGGTTTGTTTTGAACGTAAATGTGAAAACGATCTTCAGAAGGTTTTCCTGCCTGTCTTCTTCACGGCTGCCTTGCCAGTGCTGGGCACACAGTGAAAGTAAAGTCGCTCAGTCGTGTCGGACTCTTTGTGACCCCATGGACTGTTAGCTTACTAGGCTCCTCTGTCCATTGGATTCTCCAGGCAAGAATACTGGAGTGGGTTGCCATTTCCTCCTGCAGGGGAATCTTCCTGACCCAGGGATCGAACCCTGGTCTCCCGCTTTGTAGGCAGCCGCTTTTACCATCGGAGCTACCAGGGAAGTTGCACACAGTAGGTGCTCAATAAACACTTAAGGAATGGATGAAAGAGTAATTCTGCTTCGAGCGGTCTGCGTTTCTTTCGATACAAATGGGTGCCTCCGAGGCCTTTCTCGACCTCCTGGGCCGGTGGGCAGGCCTCCTCCTCTCCCTAGAGTGTGTGTGTGTGTGTGTCTGTGTGTGTGTGTGCGCGCGCGCGTGTTGGTGGATGGGTGCTGCCCCCTAAGGAGCGGCCACCCTCGACGGACAGGGCGGGACGCAGGAGCAGGGGGTAGAGGGAGGGAGCAGCCTCAGAGGTGGCTCCGGCCAGGCCTAGACCCTGCGTCCGGCGGCCCAGCGATCGGGGACTCTAGCCCCCACCTGCCGCCGGCCGGTAGAAGAGGGGGGCGCCCCCGGACTCCCGCCCCTCCCCCCAGGCCGGCGGCCGGCGCCCATTGGGCGATGGCGCGTGGAGCCCCGCCCCGGCGGCAGCGGGCCAATGAGCGCGCGGCTGTCACCTCTTCAGTCGCGCCGGCTCGGAGGCCGGGAGCCGGAGCGCTGGCCTCGGAGCCTGCAGCTGGGAGCGCTCGGCGAGCGGCCGGTCGGTGGGGGTCCCCGCGCCCCGCACGCCCCGCACGCCCGGCCCGGCCCGGCCCGCAGTGAGCATGGGCGCGGCAGCCGTGCGCTGGCACTTGTGTGTGCTGCTCGCCCTGGGCGCGCGCGGGCGGCTGGCGGGGGGCAGCGGGCTCCCAGGTAAGCCCCGACCCGGTGGGCGGCGAGGTCCCGGGCGGGCCCCCAGCCACGCGCCGTCGGGAGGGCTGCAGCCCCGCCCTGACTCTGCCAAGTAACTTCTGGGGCCGGCAGCGGAGCGCCCCCTCCGCTCTGCCCGGGCCGGCCCGGGGGCTCCCGGAGCGCAGCGGGGCCGGGGCAGGGAAGGGGGGTGGCCGAGGCCCCGGGGGAGCTGGGGCGGGGGGTGGCGTGTGAGGGCGGGAGGAAGAAAGAAAGCACGACGGCCCGCCGAGGGGCTCCGCCGGCGGCCCCGGCGCACCGCCCAAGGGCGGGAGGGAGTGGGGACCCCCGCCCCAGCCGGACGGGAGCTCCCCACTTCCCAGGGAAGAAGGGAGGCTGGGAGGGGAGACCCCCGAGGAGGGGAGCAAGGGAAAGAGGACTGACCCCGAGAGAAAGAGAAGGAGGATGTGAGAGACGGAGAGACAGACGGACAGAGACGGAGGTACACAAAAGGACGCAGGGAACAAAATCCCGGAGAAAGACGGACTGGAAGAGTAGAGACCAGAAAGACCGAAGCAGGCAAGGAGGAAACCCAAGGGAGTAGGCAGGAGGCAGATGAGCATCTGGAAGGAAAAAGATCAAAAGAGGGAGATGTGAAGGCGGGCGGGAGGAAGGGATGGGAAGAGAGGGAAAGAGAGGTGCAGCCAAGGGGGCGCAGGAGAAAGAGGGGAGGGCGGGGGAGGGGGGAGGGAGCCAGCCAGACCGAGGGAAGGAGGGAAGGATGAGATGGCTGGAAAGCGGTGGACAGATGGACAGACAGGAGGGGGAAGACTGAAGAACAGACACGGAGAAAAAGGAGAAGCTTAGAGTCAGAGGGCGGGAAGATGGAACACCCTGAGGGGGTCCACCAGAGACAGGCAGGAGACTCTGGGGGTTGCTGGTGGGTAGGTGGGCAGGCAGCAGGGGTGAGGTCGGGTTCCCCACGGATTTCAAGGGACCTGGACACACCCCTTCCCCTCCTGCTCTCTTGGGTGTCTTCCACAAAGCTGAAGACACATTCTCCCCTCCCACATCTGACCCTGTCCCTCAGAGGAGCTTCCCTTCTTTTGGTGCTCGGAGAGGAGAGACCCTGCCTCGCTCTCCCCGGCTGCCCCGAGGTCCCCTGGCTGCGCCCACTGCCCGGCTCCCTGAGGTCTGTGTCTGGCAGCAGGAAGTCTATTCCTGGGAGTTAACCCCTGAGTGAGGATGCCGGGCCATTGAAACTATTCCACAATTGAAGCCAAGCTGTTTTCTCCCCCGGTAGCCCCAAGGGAAACTGGGGCCCGCTGCCACATCCCCACGTGTCTGTGGGTATGTGTCCTGGTTCCTTCAGCCCCGTTGGATTGCTCCTGTATGTGCCCGTCTTCCTCTCCCTGTCTGTCTGCTGTCTGTCTGCACCCCCTTCCAAGCCTTGTGCTGCTCTGAGACAACTCGTGTCAGAGCGAGCACCTGTGATGGGAGGGGAGGGCTGTGCTGGGCTGTCCAGGCCAGGACTGGGGCCAGGGAAATTGCAGGAGCCCCTGGGCTGTGTGCCCTCTCCCTCTCCTCCAACTTGCCTGCCCTCTCCCCAGCCCCCACCTAAAGACATGTTTCAAAAGTGTGTTGGGAGACTTCCCTGGCGATCCAGTGGTTAAGGCTCTGCACTTCCAATGCTGGGATTGAGTTCAATCCCTGATCCCTCTTAAGGGATCTAATATCCCGCATGCTACAGGGCATGACACCCCCCTCCTCCCAAATAAAGGGTTTTTTTAAAAAACTACAATTAAAAAAAATTTGTTTTGGGAGGTGCCCCTACTGCCCCTTGGCTAACATCCATCCATTTTCATCCCACAAGGACGCCTGCCTAGGTGTGAGATTGGGGGCCCCAGGTGGTTTGACCCCTGAGAAGTGGGAAGAGCTGTAAGTGTGGTCCATTGCCCCATCTGGCCGTGTCTTAGAGGTGGCCCCGCTCCTCTCCCCTGGAATGTGCAGATCTCTGGTCTCTGGCTTCCTGCCCTTGAGGCTATGCCACCCCTCTCGGGGTTCCCGCTGTGGTCACTTCTCCAGAAGGGGATGGTCCACTGGCCTGATGTTCCTCCTGGCCCCTGGCTGTCTGATGACTGGCTTTGGTCTATGCTGACTGCCTCCTGGCCCCTGATGCACCATCCTTAGGGCAGCTGTAGAGGGTGGGCTGCTGACCTGAGCGGATACAACCATTCTGAGAAAGGATGCCACCTGCTCTGTGTGTGTGTGTGTGTGTGTATAGGGATGTGATTCTGTTGTATTTCTTTTTGATGCCTCCCTTTAAGGGCAGGCTGGAACCTTGGGGAGGAAGGAAGTCCTGGAGGGAAGTGGTTCTCTTAGAGAGGTCTCCACATGCAAATTTAGAACCCAGATGCCAGCCAGAGCAGTAATTCAGAGTGGACATTCTTGAGGGCCAGACGGGCTAGGGTGAAGCAGAGGCATGAAGAGAGGAGGGCATTCCAGGAGTTCCCCAGGCTTGCCCCTGGGTGATGGCCCTCGCCATAGCCACTGAGAGTTCCCTGTGCTCCCCTCTGGGTCCTTCTGTCTGTCTGTCACCCATCTGTACTCTATTCATAGCTGGCTGGAAGCAACATGTCATGTGGAAAAGTCCTGGACCTGTTTATCCTGAGTCAGAGTCCAGTCTCTGCTCCTAATGAGCTCCTGACCGTCAGCAGGCTTCTCTGGGCCTCAGTTTCCTCATTTATAACCTGAGGAATGAACCTAGATTATAGCTAAGGTTCTTCTGGCTGCATTATCCTGTGCTCTGAGGGCCTTCCTGCTGCCTGAGGCATGTGTGTGTGAGAGAGAGAGAGAAGTGTATATACAGATGCACAGAATCTATTTTACATTATTTGCCCAACAGCGATTCCAGACTGATGGTGTATATGGAGGGAAGGTGGTGGGGAGTGCCAGGAACCCACATAACCTAAACTTAACTTGAGTTTGGAAGTCAGAGTATGAGAACCAGGTTCAAACCTAGATTTCCGAGGTGGAGAAGAGAGAGGACAGGGAGACTGGATGCATCCGTGAGCCAGGTTAGCCCAACTGACAGAATGGGTCCACCGCTGGGATGCTCTAGTCTGGTGGCATGGAGGCCAGGGGAAGAATCCTTTAGGGACTTCCCTGGTGGTCCAGTGGCCAAGACTCTGGGCTCCCAACGTAGGGGGCCCAGGTTTGATCCCCGTCAGGGAATTAGATCCCACATGCCTCAACTAAAGATCCCACATGCTAAATGAAGTTCAAAGATCCCGTGTGCCACTGCTAAGACCCGGCGCTGCCAAATAAATAATTTTTTTTTTTTTTTTTTTTAGAAAAGAATCCTTTATTTCACATCCTAGGGGCTGGGTGAGGCCCATGTTTCAGATCTGCCTCGTGGGCCTGCTGGCTTAGCCCCCGCTCACTGAGCCAGGCTAGCCTCTGTTTCCCCATCTGTGACCCAAAGGGGATGGATTTAAATTCCTCTGAGGACCCTTCTGGCTCTAAATTCTAGAATAAGGAGGGTGGAGGAGGGTTGGAGAGATGCTTGTGGGGAGAGCAAGACATGCAGAGAGACGCTTTTCCTCTCTATGTTCCTAAAGTGAAAAGTGAAAGTTGCTCAATCATGTCCAACTCTGTGACCCCATGGACTATACAGTCCATGGACCTCTCCAGGCCAGAATAGTGGAGTGGGGAGACTTTCCCTTCTGCAGGGGATCTTCCCAACCCAGGGATCAAACCCAGGTCTCCCGCATTGCAGGCGGATTCTTTACCAGATGAGCCACCAGGGAAGTCCTATGTTCCTAAGCCTCCGCTTTCTCAGCTTTGTAATGGGAACTATAACTCTACCTAATGGAATCGTTGTGAAAATAAACAAGACTGGCACCTGGCACAGAGCAGCCACCCCAAAGATGCTACCAGTCACCACCTGTCACTCCAGGTGGTCATGTGACAGCTCTTCCTGTTAATTACCCCAGGGACCATGGTGGGGCAGGAGGCAGAAGGAACTCCCTGCCCCGCACTGGCTGCCCATGTCCCAGCCACACCTCACCATTGTTCCCCCACCCCAGCAGGGGCCGTCGACGTGGACGAGTGCTCGGAGGGCACGGACGACTGCCACATTGATGCCATCTGCCAGAACACGCCCAAGTCCTACAAATGCCTCTGCAAGCCAGGCTACAAGGGGGAAGGCCGGCAGTGTGAAGGTGAGCCCGGCCCAGCCCTCGGGCCAGACCCACAGCCCCCACGGCCCTTGCGGGTGGCCTCGGTCAGCCCTGGCAGGGAGGCTGCAGGCTGCCCTGGAACCTGGGCTGCTTCCTTTGGAGGTTGAGGAGTATTTAACTCTCCTTGAGTTTGAAACTTTTGGAGTTTCTATTTAATAAGAAATTGAGGTGGAGCACTGGATGGTATATTTGTCCATCTGTCCCTGGCCGGATGTATATGGGGTAGAGGCCTGGGGTGACCCCCAAGGTGGTTGTTGTTCACTCGCCAAGTCATGTTGGACACTTGGCGACCCCGTGGACTGCAGCACACCAGGCCTCTCCCGGTCCCTCGCCATCTCCCGGAGTTTGCCCAATTCATGTCCATTGAGTCGGTGATACCATCCAACCATCTCATCCTCTGTCACCCCCATTCTCTCTGGGGGAGGGAATGGCAAACCACTCCAGTATACTAGCTGTGAGAACCCCATGAACTGTAGACCCCAAGCTCCCTAGTTTCAAATCCAAAGCTACCTGTATATCCTGTGTAGCTTCCCCGAGGGAGCTTTGCAGGAGCAGCCACAGCGCCTGTGGGGTTGGCTCAGGTCTCCTGCGTCGATGATACGAGCATGGGCAGAGACGGGTGTTGTCTGTTTATCTAGCCTTCCTTCCCTGCACCTGGGATGCTGGTTTGAGCGTATGGCCCTAGAAACCCGGCAGGCTGAAAGTCAGAGGCAAGAACACTCTTCGCTGTCTTTGGAGGGGACTTCCCAAGCTGGACAGAACCTTTGGGAGCATTTGTCCAAGAGGGTCTCTGGTCATTCTGTCTCCAAGGGTCTGGCGCACGACCCAGCATCGGGGGGCCAGAGACGGCTCTCTTCCAAGACTGATGTGCAGCCCTGGTTGAGAATCAGGATCCAAGGCTTCCCTGTCTGTCCCCGCTTCACAGATGAGGAAAACTGAGGCTCTGATTGGAGAAGTCACTTCTGCAAGGTCCCGCCCGCAAACCCTGTTTCACAAGGGCATGGCTGGGACTCATACCCAGGCCCCTTAATTCCTGCCCAAAGCTCTGTCATCTCATTGTCTTCTCCCTGAGCCCTGCCAGCTTCCATTTTCAAAACCTGAGACTTGTACTAGGTAAGCAAGGTGGGTGCCTGCTCCTAGGTTTTTATAGGAGCTGGGTTTCGTAGGAAACACGCTGTGCCTCCTCAGGACGCCAGTATTGTTTATCCATCTCATTTGTTGGGCATCTACTTAAGGCTGAGTGCCAGATAGATGACCCTGTCCTGGATCATGCCCAGTTTGGCCACAGTCCTGGCCTTGCTTGAGGCCCAGAAGCCAGAGCGGGGAGCTGGCACCTATCCACAGACCTCTGGAAGGAGGCCAGGCTGGAGGCAGATAGAGCAGGCTGGCTGCTGTTAGGCCTGGGCATGAGCTTGGTGGTTCTGGCTGGCACATGTGAGACGCTGTTTTCTTCTTATCTTTTGCTCTGCCCTCTGGCCGGGGGTTCCCAAGGTGACCCCTGTCTCCGCCACTTGAAGCCGTTGACCCAGCCTGTTCCTCCTCCAGCCCAGCTCCTGAGGTGGCCCACCCCCGCCCCCCACTGTCCCTTGCCCAGGATGCCCACGTTTTGTGCCCTACCTGTTGCCCTGAAGTCCTGCAGAGTCCAGAATAGCTTCCCACTCTGCTCGAGTGGAACCCCCCAGGGTGGGGGTCCCGGTCACTGGCTCTGGGGGCCTGATGGCCCCAGTATGAGGATAAAAGAGAACAAAGCTGTGAGTGTGCTTCCGTCTCTCCAGCCGGGCTCTGGCCTCTGGCCTCATCTGAAGCTCGGACGCCCTTGTGCCCGGGCCACACATACACACACCAGGCCAGTCGTGTTTCTGAGACCCAGCTCAGATGTTTCCCCTTCATGGAGCTCCTTTCCCTCCTTTTATGCCCTGGCTAACTCCTAATCTGTCTTAAGGCCTCCTGAAGACTGAATGAAATCATCAGCTCTCCCCAGCCTTTCTGGCACCAGGGCCCAGTTTCCTGGAAGACAGTTTTTCCACGGACGGGGAGGGATGGTTTCGGGATGATTCAAACGCATTGCAGTTATTGTGCACTTTGCTTCTATCATTATTACATCACCTTCACCTGCGATCATCAGGCATTTGATCCCGGAGGTTGGAGACCCCTGGTGTAGGGTACCAGAGCCCTGGCAACCTCAGTGTCTGGTTGACAGTGGGCACTCGGCATACAGCAGGTGCTCAGCACCCAGGGGGTAGTACTGTTACCCATGTTGTTGTCAGCGTTGTTATCTGCTCCCATCGTCATCATCAAAGCTCGGTCGTGTACCATTTGCTGGTTTCCATGGTGTAAATGGGGGCTTCCCAGGTGGTGCTAGTGGTAAAGAACCCACCTGCCAAAGCAGGAGACATAAGAGACACAGATTCGATCCCTGAGTCAGGAAGATCCCTTGGAGGAGGAAATGGTAACCCGCTCCAGTAATCTTGCCTGGGTTAAGATTAATCCCATGGACAGAGGAGCCTCTAGGGCTACAGGCCATGGGGTCCCAAAGAGTCGGACATGCCCAGAATGAGTTAGCGTGCACTAAACCTCAGGCGTGGCAGACAGTTTGCTGGCACCTTCTCCTGTAGCAGACGTCAATCAAACCTGCTTTCCCTCCCTGGGCCCCTTCATCTGCAGGTCCTGAGCTGGTGTGGGGTTTGCAGAGGCTGGCATTGGAGTTTGGGAAGAAATGAGTTCCCTTGTCCTAGAGATCTGAAAGGTTTTGCTGTTTACTGTGGTAAACAGAGAGGACAGGGTCTTAGCAGGCCCAGAGAAGGCGCCTTCCACAGCCTCCCTCACTCTTCACAGGAAGAGGTCAGCCTGTGACCGCGCCCTGCCTCCCAAGTGGGGCCGACTGAGCCCCATAACTGTTGCCTTGAAACTCCTGCTGCCAGAGGAAAACCCTTTAGCAAACCCGGTGCCTGAAGCAAGCAGATCCCCCGTTCCAGGGATGGCTTCTCACCACGTGTTCAAGGCCATCTTGCCATGTGGTCACGTGCACGTGTGATGATGGTGGTGTGTCTGCACGTGCAGCCGCGGTGTGTCCGGGGAGCAGCCTGGGGCCACATGTGGTCAGCTTACCACCGGCAGGGGCCTTGCTGTAGGCAGACTGAGGGGTCTCAGACAGCTGGGAAAGACCCTGAGCAAGGCTGAGGATAAACCAGTGTTTTCTCGATGGTTCTCATCTGACAGTGTCTGAAGTCACTCGAGGTGAGTTCACGGACATGCAGAGTTGGAATGAGCTTTAAAGGGCCTCTAAGGCAGCCCCCGAGTTTTATAGATGAGTGCCCCTCTTTGTTGGCTTTGCCAGCCCCACAAAACCTCTGTTTAGCCCACTTCACGCTGGCTTAATGGTTCCCAGGTCTCCTCCTGGAATGTGGGCTCCTCAAGGTCAGGGTCTGTTACCTTTCAGCTCTGATGCCTAGAACCCAACACCAGGCCTGGCACAGGGATTGGGAGACATCTGTTGGGTGAATTGGTGGATGGATGAGTTGCAGTGGTCACCTCCTCCAGGAAGCCTTCCCTGCTGCCCCAAACAGGTCAGCTGTCACCAATGAGCATCACTCCTTTGGAGTTCCTGTCACACTGGGTTGCCATGACCTGTGTGTCTTCACTTAGGGTTGGGCCTAGAGCTGGCACTGGTGGATGAGGTGAATGACTATTGCCCATGTCTGAGGGGTATCAAGAAAGGTTTCCCAGAGCCTCCCACACTTTGAAGGTTTTATGGATGAGGAAGCCAAGTCTGGAAAGGGGTGAGGTCTAGTCCACGGATGTCTGCTGGGACCAGTGGCAGAATTAGGTTGAGGAAATGGGGCCCAGGAAGGTTAGTCCCTCACCAGGTCACTCAGCTGAGGGACAGAAGGGCCTAGACTATGATCCCAGTCAGCCATGAGGTCCTAGCAGTGGCCCAGGCCCCCAACAGCCTTAGCTATGGAGTGTTAGGGGGGCCGCAGAGACCTTTTCACACCTCCCCTTGCCTCCATCAGCTCTTCTGAGCCAGGCCTCATGAGCCTGGGCCGCTGGAGATACTCCTCAGCTAGCTAACCGCTTTGAATGCAGTCGTTCTCTGTATCTTTTCCTCCCTAACCTCCCCCAGCATCACTGTCCTTTTATAGGTCCTCCAGTTTGCCAGCTCCTTCCCACCTCGGGGCCTTTGCACATTCTGTCTCCCCATCCTTCTTCATTTAGCTAAGCTGCTGCGTTCCCCACCCCCACCAGGCACCCTGTGCATGGACCTTCAGGGAGCTGCCAGGGCCAGCCCTGCGCTGGCCTCCTGGTCTGAATTAGTCGGGCCTGTTTGTACTCTTTCTGTCGAGGGGGCAGGCCGGGGGTGAGGAGGGGGCATTTCAGTCCCTTTAAATGCTTCAACTCATTTAACTTTAATTGCTTTGTTTTCATAGACATGTGCTAAGGAAAAGGACCGAATTATAGCTTGAATTGGGTCTTGCTAATCTTAATGAAAAGCTCTTATTTATAATCAGGACCAGGTCCCAAACGTGGAGTGAACCACCCTCAAATGGCTTGTTGAAATAACTGAGACCCTCCTGATCATCACTGTTTAGTCTGCAGCAGCAGTGCGCATCGCCCCTTCTCCGTGTACTTAATTTCTTCAACCATTTATTCAAGTGCTTTCTTCCACTTGCAAGTTATCCAACTCGGACCTTTTCCAAAACGTCATAATTAAAACTCTTGGGGGAAATAGCTTTTTGTTTTGGCCACAGTATATCAAATATATTACTATTTTCCGTTTTCTGTGAAAAGGAAAAAAATGACAGCCTTATGGGCATCGGAGATCACAAAATTAGCATGTAAGTAATGCATGTAAATAGTCACTTCCTGAATTTTGTATCCCCGGGGCCTACTTGTCAGTCACCGAAGTTAGGTAGATTACAGGCCATGCTATTAAGTGTTTTAACAAAACTCTTAATAACACACCCAGTGATCCATTTAGTTTAACATCAGAAAAAAAAAACAACAAAAAAACCTTGAGACCAATTGGCCTTCTGAGGAAATAATGTCTATGACCTTATTAAATCATTTTCATCATTATTACACTCTTTACTGAAACTCCAGATACAATTCTGCTTTTTTGGGAGGCCAGCAAAGGCAGTTCAGAGGTGGCCTGGGACGGGGGGAGGAGGGGAAATTCTTCGAGTCTTAAAACGTGCAATTATGCATGCTAACGTGTGCCCTGCTGAAGATGAAAGTGCTGGAGTCCGGCAGACCAGCGGGCAGGAAGAAATCGGATGTGACTTAAAATTCCAAGCTGCTGTCAGCTAGCAATTAGGCAGCGTGGCTTGCAACTGGTCCCAGATCTGCTGCAGAGCTGAGGCTTCTTGGAGCCCTGGTCCATTTTGGGGAGGAAAAGTTAAGAGCTTGTATCGTTGGCATCGAAGCACGAAGAGGCATTTGCCTCCCTAAGCCTCGGTTTGCCCGGGTGTAAAATGTGTCCACTGGACCAGATTCAGTTCAGGATGGAAACTGTTCACTGAGCACCTACACTGTGCCAAGCTCGGGGCCGGGGCCACGACCTGTTTTCCCGATCTCCCCATTCAGGGGAGAGACAGATGGGGAAAGACGTGATCGTTAACAGGGCGTGGAAAGTACAGCCGTGGAAATACAGACCAGCCTCAGTGGGGCAAGAAGGACGGGGCGAGCACTGCTGGGGAGGGGGAAGTCTGAAAGGGCTCCCTGGAGAGGCGGTCATCTGGGCTAAGCTAGGAAGGCAGAGGCGGTCTCTGACACTCCTTCCGGCTCTGATGGTCCCGGAACACGTCTGTCTCAAGGATGCCGAGGTCTGATTCTATCCCTGCCGACTCAGTGAGTGCAGCAGGTGACTTAGCCTTCCTCCCATTGTGTGGGATGGGGGGCACCTGTCTCACCCAGTGGGCGCCGAGTGGGGGCTGGGAGAGGGACAGCCGCCTGGCTATAGGCGAGAGTGCCTGCGACCAAGCTTTCTTTTTTCTCTAAATCCCCATTTCTCCTAGGGTTAGAGGGCCTCTGCCCCCACCCCCACCCCATCTCTGAGCACCTACCCCCCGACCCCCAGGGCAGTAGGCCTCCTTCAGTCCCTTCCTCTAGGCCCTCTAGCCTCCTCTTGGCCGCTTCTTATTACAGTGGCTATATTTGTTTTTCCATCCGAGGAATGCTAACCAGCAAAAACCATTATTTCTAAGAAAATAAACCACGGGCCTTGTTGGCCTTTGAATGCTACTGAAGTGGATGGTGGCCTTCCCCAAAGGCCTTGAGACAAAGAGGGCTGGAGGGCTCGTGTGTGCAGGCAAGGTCAGGGGGTCTCAGAGGGGTGCTTGGAGGGGGTCTTCCAGATGGGCCAGGGCTGCAGCCCCTGGGAGGAGAGAGGGGAAAACCCCAGCTGGCCAGCGTGGACTTGCTGCCCTGTTAATAACGGCGGCTGCTGCAGCTCAGCCTCCACTCCCTCCGGGGGTGCCCAGAGGCACTACCCTCTCCCAGAGACCCCTCCCCCCGCCCCCCACCTCTGTCTGGACCTCCTGCCCTTTGAGTCAAGGGGAGCAGGGCTGGATGTAGGTCCGTGGAGACCTGGGCGCCCGCCTAGGTGACCTTGGGCAGGTTTGTGGACCTCTTGGGCCTTAGAGTGCGTGCTTAGTCGCTTCAGTCGTGTCCGACTGTCTGCGACCCTGTGCACCATGGCCTGCTAGGCTCCTCCCTCCATGGGATTCTCCAGGCAAGAACACTGGAGTGGGTGGCCGTTTCCTTCTCCATGGGCCTTAGTGTGCTGATTGCAAACTCAGGCCTCTTTTGAGCCCCACAGTGGGCAGCTCTATCTTCAGGGTGCTCCTTGCTACGACGGTGCCCAGTTCGGGCTTAGTCTGTGAGGGTTCCAGGTGGGCTCTGGCAGGACTGTGGGCACTGACAGCCCCACGGGCAGGCCTGGCCAGACCAGAGTGCCGGGGGGCAAGGCTGTCCTTGCATGAGACGTGTTCATCCTTGTCTGTGTCATCCTTCCTGTCTAGACTGGCAGCTCCTCGTGGCCAGGGTCTGGCTGAGGACAGGAAGGTGCTGGGATAAGAGGGCAGAAGTCGGAGAGATGGCTTGATCCCTAGTGAGGACCATGGGCCCTGGCTCCCCATTCACTGAAGCGTGGGGCATTCTCCAGGTGACTGTGTCAAGGTTAGGATGGTGGAGTCTGCCGCCAGCCTGCCTGGCTTCCAGTCTTGCTTTGCCCTTACTAACTGGGTGACCTAGCACACGCCCCTTCAGTTCTCTGAGCCTCGGTGTCTCTTTCTGTGATGGGGAGAGTGAAGCCCTTCCTGCTTGGCTATAGTAAGAGTTTAGCTGCGGGCCATTAGAAGACGGTAGGCAGTCACCCTTGCCGTTATTGGCATGACGATTAGGGAGCAACTCCACTGGGGACCTGGAGAGAAAGGGAGTAAAATCAAAGTGCACCAGGCCAGCTCCTGAGCCTCCAGAGCCCAGAGGGCAGCCTGTGGGCTTAGGGGGAGAAGCCTGAGCTGTGGGTCTCGGGTTCAGCCCCAACCTGCTGATACGGTCAGCTCTTCAGTCCCCCTCTCTGGGTTCAGTTATCCCTTTATCAAATCCAGGGGTGCACCGGAGGAGCTCTAGGACCCCAGCCTGCCTGTTCCAAGTGGTGGCTCAGGCTTTTGGGCAACTGTATTTCTGACCATCCTTCTGTTGAGTTCACGGGTTGGATCTGTGGAGCACCCCCTCAGAGCCTGAAGTCTCAGGGTCTGGGGCGTCCCCCCTGCCTTTTTGGTAACGGGGGTGGGAGAATGACTATGCTTCTGATTGGAAAGGGAGCAGCGGGAGCCTCAGCTCTGAGCTGGCAGCCCCTCATTCCCATCTTAATCCCCACCATCCAGGTTGCTTGGGCATCCGATGTCAGAACTTGGGAACAGCGAAGGGTCCAGAGGGTTTGGGAGGGAGAAAGGGAGTAATTAACTGGCCCTTGGGGTTCGGTAGGCAAGTCCCAGCCTGATACTTGGGAGCCACAAAGCTCACCGTGAGCCCACATAGAGCAGAGGACACTCAAGGTCAGTTCACGGTGAGCATCTGCACCCAGGCCGAGCCCCTGAGACTCCCCAGCATGATGTACGAGACCACTGACAGCATTAACTGAGAAAAACAGCTTTAATGAGATACGATCCATGTACTATACCATCACCCACTTAAAGAATACAATTCAGTGCCTTTTAGTATATTTACAGACTCGTGTACCCATCACCAAAACCAAATTTAGACCCTTTTCATTACTCCAAAAAGAAAACCTGTACCCCTTAAGCATCGCTCCCCAGCTTCCCAGTCCCCAGAAACCACTAATCTGCTTTCTGTCTCAATACTTTTGGCTCTTCTGCAGAAGTCATATAAATGGAAGCCCACAAAACGTGGCCCTTTGTGACTGAGAAAGCATTCTCCAAAGTCTGATGGCCTGGCCCACTTCCTGGCTCCCCTTGTATTAGCTGTGTGACCTCGGGCAGGGCGGCAACACCTCTGAGCCTTGGTTTCCCTTGCTGTCAAATAAAGGTGTTCATACCCACTTCTTAGGGTGCTCATAGCCAAGGGCCTGCATACAACCTCACACGTCCATGAGGGCTTCGATCGAGATGGCTACTCATTCATTCAATGCCAAGCAGACTTTGGGGAGACACGCTGCTACTGCTGAACCTGCAGCTCACCAGGACACGGTTCTTGCCCCGTGGAAGTCGCAGCCCTGAAGGACACGTACATAGCAAGTGACAGCAATGAGTGTCCTTTCAGGGAGCCGCGGGGCCCAGAAGGTGGGGAGAAGTGCCCCCCCCCTACGTCTGCCAGGCAATTTGCAAGAGTTCAGAGCGGGCAGTGATGCGGAGGCTCAGTCTGTGGAAGGGCATGGGTGTCTGTGAGCTCTGGGCAGAGGAAAACAGCGTGAGCAAAAACGTGGAGGCCCGAAGCCATGGAGGCCCGAAGCCGTGCAGGCCACTGGGAGAGGTCAGCCCACAGCTCAACCCCATGGTTACCTTGGATCATGGGTTGGCTGGGGGGAGGACCTTCCCACCCTCTGGCTGAGCCATGGTCATTGTGTGCCATTAGGAATGAAAAAGTATATAGATTTGTGTTGGTTTTGCATGACCTTTGACCTTTCCCATAATTAACTGCTGGGCCCACTTCTGGCATTGTCTCGGCAGAAGGGAAACCTGATCGATGGATGCCAGGAGTCCGCCGAGAGCGGGTCTCATTACTCAGTCATTACAAACCCAGAGCTTAACCCTGTGCCACCGGAGACGGGGGGCTTAATCCTTCCTGCTGGGCGGCCCTGCGGAACCACCTTCCCGCGAATGTAATTAGCCAACAAACCGGATTAAGATTTATTCACCAATAAGGACTCAACTTCCTAAGCCATACATCTCTCCCAGAATGGTTGCCTGATCTAAGGAGTGCACGGTTTTTCCTAAAGCCCCAGACAAAGGAGAAGACGTGTTAGCGCCCAGCCAGGGAAGAGTTCTTTGTTAGAGCGTTTGCTCTCCGCTGTCTGCAAGGAATGTTGAGAAAAATGCCAGTTTCGAGGGGAAACGGGGAGATGTGTTCAGTAATGATTTCTGAGAGTGGCCAGTAGGGTGCTTTAAAAATCCTCATTTGGAGAACCTTTCCGGTCAGTCCTGATTTTTAGAACTAAAATGCCCTAAATGGTATTGAAATGAGAAGAATCTCTGACTCATTGTAGTAGACTCTCTTCAAACCGAGGCACTACAGAATAAATGTATATTTTATGGGGCAGCAAGAATCAATTTTGAATTAAAAAAAAAAACAAAACTCTTCCCACTCAAGTCCAAGCCCGTGCTGTTGGCACGTAACTACAGCTGCGGAATCGTGTGTGCGTGCTGCCATTTTAATATAGGAAAAGTGGAATTGCATGACCTTTTAAAATCCTATAATGAGCAGCTCCCTGTGCTGTTTTTCTCTGCTCTGTTGGATGTTGGAAGCTGTTTTCTGTGGGGACTTGAGTTCTCATTAAAAAAAAAAAAAAATCCAAGCTGGAGAAGAAGCAGGGATGTTTGGGGCAAGCTGTTGGCCTTCTATTCCTGAGCACTCAGGTTGGAGCTTTGTCCTGGCCACTTTCTCTGATATGAACATCTCTGTCACTACCTCTTAACCTCAGGAGCAGGTACGGACCTTGGAAATAAATACAGCGATGCACATAACGTCTCTTCCCCAACTTTCTCCTTAATAACTTTTTGAAGCATAAAGCACCTTGAGGATGTGGCTCTAATAGAAATAGAGCCTGCATCTGAACGCAGTCTCTCGCTCCCCTTCCTGGGAAGACCAGGTCCGCAGCCGTGCTGGGCCTCAGCCTTGGCATCAGGACAAGGGAAGCAGTGGCCACACGGACCTCCCACACCAATTCACCCCTGTGCTCTTCGCTTCTGCGGCCCCGGAGCCGTCCTCCCTGTGGGGCTGTGTTTCACATGGTTTCTTCCTTTCTTCCTGAACATCCTCTCAGTATGTCTTTATCCAAATTTCCTTCTTAGAAGAACACCAGTCGTTGGATTAGGCCCATCTGACTTCAATACGCACGCACGCTAAGTGGCTTCAGTCACGTCCAACTCTTTGTGACCCCATGGACTGTAGCCCGCCAGGCTCCTCTGTCCATGGGATTCTCCAGGCAAGAATACTGAAATGGGTTGCCATGCCCTCCTCCAGGGGATCTTCCCAACCCAGGGATCAAACTCATGTCTCATGTCACCTGCTTTGGCAGGCAGGTTCTTTACCACTAGCGCCACCTGGGAAGCCCGTACTCCACTACAACCTTATCTAAAGCTTGATTACATCTGCAAAGATCCTATTTCCAAATCAGGTCACATTCACAGGTACTGAGGGTTAGGACATCAACACCTCTTTTGAGGGACACAAACTCACAACAGCCCTTTGAGAATAAATATCTGGACCAGTCTCTCAAAGCAAAAGAAATAAAAGTGAAAATCAACAAATGAGACCTACTCAAACTTAAAAGTTTTTGCACGGCAAAGAAAACCATAAACTAAACAAAAAGACAAAGTATGGAATGGGAGAAAATATTTGCAAATGATGCGACCAACAAGGGCTCAATTTCCAAAATATACAAACAGCTCATATAACTCAACATCCAAAATAATGAGAATAACCTAATCAAAAAATGGGCAGGAGATATAAATAGATGTTTCCCCAAGAAAGACTTACAGATGGCTAACTTGAAAAGATGCTCCATGTTGCTAATTATTAGAGAAATGCAAATCAGAACCACAATGAAGCATCACCTCACACTGGTCGGAATGGCCATCATCCCGAAGTTTACAAGTAATGAATGCTGGAGAGGGCATAGAGAAAGAGAACCCTCCCACACTGTTGATGGAAATGTAAACTGGTGTGGCCACTGTGGAAAACAGTACGGCGGTTCCTCAGAAAACTAAAAATAAAGTTGCCATATGAGCTGGCAATCCCATTCCTGGATATATAAGCAGACAAAACTATAATTTGAAAAGATACATGCACCCTTATGTTCACAGCAGCACTATTTACAATAGCCAAGACATGGAAAGAACCCAAGCATCCATCAACAGACACGTGGTTTAAGAAGATGCAGCACATATATGTTGGGTTGGCCAAGCCAGCGCAGTACAATGGAACATTACTCAGCCGTCAAAAAGAACGAAACATTGTCATTTGCAGCAACAAGCATGGAGCTAGAGAGTGTCATACTAAATGAAGTGAGTCAAACAGAGAAAGACAAATATAATGTCACTTACGTGTGGGATCTAAAAGATAATACAAATGGATCTATATGCAAAACAGAAGCAGACTCATGTACATAGAAAACGAACTTACGGTCATCAAAGGAGGAAGGAAGGAATTAGGAGTGTAGGATTAACAGATACAAACTACTGAACATAAAACAGATTAGCAATAGACTTACCATGTAGCTTAGGGGACTACATTCAATATCTTGTAATAACCTATAATGGGAAATAATCTGAAAATATATAACTGAATCACCTTGCTGTGCAGCTGAAACTAACCCAATATCATAATCAGCTACACTTCAAATTTTAAAAAAAGATTAAATAACTAGAGAGCTTGGCTCTGCCCCCCTCCATTCCTTCACCCTCTCCCCACTCCATCTGCCTGTCCCTCATTCTCTAGCTTTAACAGTCCTGAAATAGTGATCCAACATAGACAACAGACTGGTGGTTGCCAAGAGGGAGGAGCTTGGGGGGAGGGCTAGAGAAGGAGACGGTGGTTAGCAGATGGAAGCTAGTATATATGGAATGGACGAACAACAAGGTCCTGCTGTATAGCACAGAGATCTATATTCAGTATTCTGTGATCAACCAGAATGGAAAAGAATATTTTAAAAGAATGTATATATACATATATATCACTTTGCCGTACAGCAGAAATTAACAACATTGTAAATCAACTGTTCAGTTCAGTTCAGTCACTCAGTCGTGTCCGACTCTTTGCGACCCCATGGACTGCAGCACACCAGGCCTCCCTGTCCATCACCAACTCCCAGAGTTGACTCAAACTCATGTCTCTTGAATCAGTGATGCTATCCAACCATCTCATCCTCTGTCATCCCCTTCTCCTCCTGCCCCCAATCTGTCCCAGCATCAGGGTCTTTTCCAATGAGTCAGCTCTTCGCATGAGGTGGCCAAAGTATTGGAGTTTCAGCTTCAGCATCAGTCCTTCCAATGAGTATTCAGGACTTCAATAAAAATATTTTTTAAGTGGCCTGAGACTGATGGGCATCTTGGAGGCCTGCGGGACCTCCTCTGGGGTTGCTGGCTCTTGGATACGGTTTTTACAATAATAAACCTACTTGCTTTGGCAGAGTTTTTGTTTGTTTATTTATGTGTTTATCTCTCATGCATTAAAGGGTGAGGCTCGCATGATTTTAAAAAACAAAAATTCAAGGCAAAGATACAGAAAATCAGGGGAGGTTTGATCTGTGAGCAGATGGTTCTCCATTCAGGATTCTGGATGGGCAGGTAAAGCAGGTTGGCCCCAGAAGCCTGTGGGAGCATTCCAGGGCTGGTGATTGGAGAAGAACTGATCATTCTAAGTGCTCGGATCTGGGGGAATCTTTTGGGAATGGATTAAAGGAAGAAATGTGAACAGTAGACACTGCTCTCCTCAGGGCATTAGCATCCACTGTGGCCTACACTATGGGGAGTCAAAGGAAGGGAAAGGGTAGAGTTTAAGTTCATTTTTAGTTTATTTATTTATTACTATTTTTTGTCCGCTCCCCGTAGCTTTCAGGATCTCAGTTCCCTGATCAGGGATTGAACCTGTGTCCCCTGCAATGAAAGCACAGAGTCCTAACCACTCTGCCAGGGAAGCCCTAGAGTTGTCATATGGACTATCCAATCAATCTCTTTATAAAAGCAATCTCCTTATAATGCCTTATGTGTATGGTGATCAAATTGTTTATCATTTTGATAGTAGAAAGGTTGCTATTAGCAATTATCAGACAACAGGCATAAACTAGAGCTTTGCCAGGCAAATTTGGGTGCATGATTATCTTAACTGGGGAAAGACATCTTTCTCAGACAACGTCTTAAAACAGTTTGTGCAATTGAATTTTATGGAAGTGGTGACTCTGTAACTGATTGTGTTTTCCTCCTTGCCTTGGCTTCTAGGAGGCTCAGAGCCATATTTATGGCCTTCCTTTTGTAACTGTGCTGAAATTACCAATCGTATCTCTGCATACATTCACCAGCTTTCCCTTATTCTTCAACCTTCATTTATTCTTCTTCAGCACAAGGTAGATAGATAAGGGACTCTCAAGACTCTTCTCCAACACCATAGTTCAAAAGCATCAATTCTTTGGCACTCACCTTTCTTTATAGTCCAACTCTCACATCCATACATGACTACTGGAAAAACCATAGCTTTGACTAGACAGACCTTTGTTGGCAGAGAAATGTCTCTGCTTTTTAATATGCTGTCTAGGTTGGTCATAACTTTCCTTTCAAGGAGCAAGCATCTTTTAATTTCATGGCTGTAGTCACCATCTGCAGTGATTTTGGAGCCCAAGAAAACAGTCTGTCCCTGTTCCCATTGTTTCCCCATCTACTTGCCATGAAGTGATGGGACCGGATGCCATGATCTTAGTTTTTTGAATGCTAAGTTTTAAACCAGCTTTTTCACTCTCCTCTTTTACTTTCATCAAGAGGCTCTTTAGTTCCTCTTCACTTTCTGCCATAAGGGTGGTGTCATCTGCATATCTGAGGTTATTGATATTTCTCCCAGCAATCTTGATTCCAGCTTGTGCTTCATCCAGCCCAGCATTTTGCATGATGTACTCTGAATGTAAGTTAAATAAGCAGAGTGACAATATACAGCCTTGACGTACTCCTTTCCCGATTTGGAACTGGTCTGTTGTTCCATGTCCAATTCTAACTGTTACTTGTTGACCTGCATACAA
Source organism: Bubalus kerabau (assembly GCF_029407905.1). Taxonomy (NCBI): domain Eukaryota; kingdom Metazoa; phylum Chordata; class Mammalia; order Artiodactyla; family Bovidae; genus Bubalus; species Bubalus kerabau. The sequence goes on from NC_073624.1 coordinate 5,926,074, forward strand.
ATTTCTCAGGAGGCAGGTCAGGTGGTCTGGTATTCTCATCTCTTGAAGAATTTTCCACAGTTTGTTGTGATCCACACAGTCAAAGGCTTTGGCATACTCAATAAAGCAGAAGTAGATGTTTTTCTGCAACTCTTGCTTTTTTGATGATCCAATGGATGTTGGCAATTTGATCTGTGGTTCCTCAGCCTTTTCTAAATCCTGCTTGAACATCTGGAAGTTCATGGTTCATATACTGTTGAAGCCTGGCTTGGAGAATTTTGAGCATTACTTTGCTAGCATGTGAGATGAGTTCAATTGTGCAGTAGTTTGAACATTCTTCGGTATTGTCTTTCTTTGGGATTGGAATGAAAACTGACCTTTTCCAGTCCTGTGGCCACTGCTGAGTTTTCCAAATTTGCTGGTATATTGAGTGCAACACTTTAACAGCATCATCTTTTAAGATTTGAAATAGCTCACCTGAAATTCCATCACCTCCACTAGAAAAGACATGGGCTTTGTAAACAGCAAGACTTTGTTTTGATCCTTGCCCTACCTTACTATGTGACCTTGAGCAATTACCTCCCTGCACTTTAGTTTGCTCAACTATAAAATGGAGTTAAAATACCTACTCCAGACAGTTAGTGTATGTTTCAGGAATAGATACCTACATACTGAGGTACAAAGTGAGAGGGAGCGACTTCTACCCAATATAAAATAAAACTCCTTCCCCTCAGGCTGACTGATCCAGCCTAAGTCACATGCCCACCCTGGGACCAATAACAGCCATTAATTCCATATATTGTTTGATTAGACTGACCAGGCTCCACCCCCAGAGTTGGGACCAGGCCACCTTCTCCTGAGTCACCTGCATGAATGAAAGAAAGGAAGGAGGCAATAGTCTAGGAGATGCTGGTTTGGATCAGCTGAGAGATGGTGCCATGTTTATAAGTAGTAGAAATGCGTGACCAGTTCGCAGACTGCACCTATGTTAAGAATGTAGAAGATTCACATGTTGGTAGCTGATTAGATGTCAGTGGAGAAATGGAAGGATAACAATATTTACTGGGATGGAGAACCCCAGAGAAGTGCAGGTTGATGAATTAAAGTTGGGCCATATTGCCTTTGGAGTGAATGTGGGCGATCTAGGGGGAGAGGTAGTTAGATTGGTATATCTGGGGCTCTGGCAAAAGGTTGGAGCTGCAGAGATTGAGAGGTAATCAATATCTCAGTCTTTATAAATCCACGTGCCCTTTCAAACACAAAATCTTATACTCTGCCTTTAATGTTATTTAAAACTTCTTAGTACATTAAGTATAATGATCGAAAGCAATTCAAATGATTTACAGCACTGAGCCTGCTTCCCAGCAGACGCTGAGGGCCTCTGCAGGCAGGAAGCCTCCTGTCTCTTGCATCTCTGCAGATCCAGGCTGCTTGTTCTTCCCTCATCATGGCTGGGTGGCTACCAGGAGGATGCTGCACAGCCCAGACCCTGTATTCTAGCACTTTCAGGGCTGCAGTATTTCCTCTGCTGGCAGCATTCCTGGCAGACAGGTGTCCAGACAGTGCTTGGTCACCTCCAGAGTCGGGGGGCTCACGACCACATGAGGCAGGCTCTGTCTTCCAGATGGGACATACCTACCCCTGAACGTTAATTGGCCCTTTTGGCTTTCTCTACTGTGTGTAGCTCTGTCCTCTGGACCATGTGGAAAGAGGACAAAGCTGGGTGTCTCCCCTTACCAGCCCCTCAGGTGTTTGTGGAAGCGGCCAGGTGTGCCTTGAGTTCCCTCTCTTCTTAAGGGCGGCCCCTTCCTGGCTTTCATAGCTGGAACCGCTCATCAAAAATCCCTGCTTCCGGTTCGGCTGTGGGAACACTTCCGGTTCTGCTGTGAGAGGCTTCCGGTTGCCATCTTTTCGTGGGCCTGTGGAGGTCGAGGTGGGTAGGTTGAACGCCACCAGTACCCCTCGTTCTGATGGGGGATTGCACTGGTTCGAATCCCACATATCGAGGTGTGTGTCCTTTGACAAGGCTTGGCCTTGCTGTGCCTCAGCTTCTTCGATTCCCTTGTAAAATTGGAATACAGATGACGGGGGTCTGTGCCTGATAGTTAATGTGGGGTTTGGGGCCTTAATGACACATGGTGTCACCCCTGGGACTTGGGTAGTTCATTGAATGTTAACTGGACTTGCTGCTATAGCTCTCCAGGCCCTCTCGAATCTCTCTGGAACTCCAGAACTGATAGCTCTTTGACCCCTGATGGGAAATGTTGAGAAACACTTAGAACGGCAAAAAGGGTGACCTTTAGGAAGGCTATTAGCCATTGTTCATAAGACAGAAGTCTTTGTTGTAACAAGGAAACTAAAGCAGTAGAAATTCAGATCTGGAAGAAAACCCTGGGGGAAGTATACGGCCTTTGTCTCATTCTAGAAATTAGGTTTTGTGATGGTATGAGAAGTTCATTTATTTCTTAGCCCCTCTCTCACAAGTAATGAGCTCTCCACTCTGGGCAACTTTCAAATAGCCTGAAAAAAGCCAGTTTGGGGGGATTTTAGGTAGGGTCCTTGCATGCTGTTACTGTTGAGAGGCTTCAAGGGGACCAGAGCTGAGTGTGAATCTTGCCTGCTTCACCATCGGGGAATCTGAAAGTCACTCCAAACATGCCTGCCACATGACCTTGCTCCCCAAGCTGGTGGCTGACTACCTTCCAAAGCCAGGATCTTCATCTTTGTAACCTTTGGATCCGCTCCCCAGCCCCCAGCAAGGACTTGAGTTAGTGAGTACCTGTTGAGTCATCCCCTAACCACTCATGTCCCAATGTCTTCAGTGGTGGGGGGGAAGAGGACCCCCGGGGTCTTCCTCTGACACTTCTCATGCGCCTCATTTTGCAGACATCGACGAGTGTGAGAATGACCACTACAACGGGGGCTGCGTCCACGAGTGCATCAACATCCCGGGGAACTACAGATGCACCTGCTTTGACGGCTTCATGCTGGCACATGACGGACACAACTGCCTGGGTGAGCGACGCAGCTGTGCCCTGCCCACTGGGCACACCCTGCCTCTTTCTCAACTCCAGCTGGTAACATTGCGGGCAGTGGGAATGCTTATCCTCTTTTGGTTCCTTGGGTCGAGAAGACCCCCTGGAGAAGGAAATGGCAACCCATTCCAGTATTCTTGCCTGGGAAATCCCATGGATAGAGGAAGCTGGAGGGCTACAGTCCCTGGCGTTGCAAAGTCTGACATGACTTAGTGACTAAACCACAATGATTGGTTTGCTAGGACTGTTGTAACAAAATAGCACGCTTGAGGAGCTTAAAGTGCAAGAATTTATTTTCTCACAGTCCTGGAGACTGGAAGTCCAAGGACAAGGTGCTCGTGGGTTTGTTTTTAATCTGAGGGTCTCTCCTTGGCTTGCAGATGGCCACCTTCTTGCTGTGTGTTCACATGGTCATCTCTCTGCATGCATGTATCTGGTGTTTCTCCCTCTCTCGCTCTCTCTTTGCTCTAATCTCTTCCTATAAGGACACCAGTCATATTGGAGTAGAAGCCATCCTAACAACTCATTTTCAACGTAATTACCTTTTTAAAGGTTCTATCATAAATACAGCCATGTTCTAAGGGTAAGGGTTAGACCTTCAACACATAAATTAGGGAGAAACATAATTCAGCCCATAACAAGGATTCTTATATACTTCCAGATTCTCCTAATTTAAATACATATATTTTTAAGCCAGTTGTATAAATTTATGAGTAATGCAAACTTTCTGGGTACAATTGGGAAAATGTAGAACAACAAAGAAAGACTGGAAAGCATCTTAGTTTCGCAGGTGTGTTTGCCTTCAGGCGCCTGGGTGTGATTACCTGTAGTTGCAATCAGGTACCTGGCCTTTGTCTTCACCATTTTCCTAGATGCCTCATCATTTGATCAGTGACTAACAACCTGCGGCTGCTGTAACAGAGGAACACGCTGGGTGACCTGAGCGAGAGAACTTTACTCTGTCATAGTCCTAGAGGTTCAAAGTCTGAAGCTGTGGTGTCAGCAGGGTTAGTTCCTATGAGGCTTAGAGGGAGGCCCTGTTTCGCCATCTCTCCTGGTAGCCTCGGGCTTGCCTTTGCACGTAGATCACTTTCCTCTCTGTTTTCACATCATTTTTGTTCTCTGCATGCCTGTCTCAGTGTCCAAATGTCCTCTCTTCCTAAGGACACAGTCCTGTTGGATTAGAGGGCACCCTGCTGACCTATCTTAACTTGATCATCTGCCAGTAACCTATCTCCAAAGAAGGTTACCCTCACCGGTCCTGGGGGTCAGGACTTCAGCATCTTGGGAGGGATGTAATTCAACCCATAACAGAGGGGGTTTGCGGTCCACGGCCGGAGGAACAGCTCCTGGTAGAAAGCTCGTGGTCTCAAACAGGTGCTCCTGTCCCCCCAGCCATCTTCTGCTGTCAGCTGCTGAGTGACCTGGGGAACAACAGCTGGAGTCTCAGGGGTGAGACCATGGACTTAGCAGGGGTGTGGCGTGGCCGTGAACACGTTCTTAACATCTCCAAGCCTCAGTGTCTTGTTGGTAAAGGGAGGTTGTGAAGAGCAGCTGTCTCACATGCTGCTGTGAGCAGTAACTGCGATCGTGTCCAGGCAGCTGAGAAGTGTGCAAGCCCCAGGGCGCTCAGTCCTGGGAGGTGTTCCCATCATCCTGACAGCCATGGGAATAACATGCTGTCGGCCTCCCCAGGTTGTGTGTGAGGATGAGATGGCACAGTGAAGCGGCTGGTGCTTGGTGAGTACAGTCAGCAAACAGGCATCAGTATTACTGTAGGTGACTTGGCCACCCTTCTGTGGTTGGACATTCACACTGTTTGCTTATTTTGTTTGTTTGATTTTGCCATCAGAACCCAGAGGTGGTTCTGGGCATAAAACATTTTTTCTTATTTTCCCAACTGTTTCCTTAGCAAGTCTTCCTGGAACTTCTGGGTCAAAAGGATTATTTGGATTTTTTTATGGCACTCGATCTCTGGTTCCTCTGCCTTTTCTAAAACCAGCTTGAACATCAGGAAGTTCACAGTTGACATATTGCTGAAGCCTGGCTTGGAGAATTTTGAGCATTACTTTACTAGCGTGTGAGATGAGTGCAATTGTGTGGTAGTTTGAGCATTCTTTGGCATTGCCTTTCTTTGGGATTGGAATGAAAACTGACCTTTTCCAGTCCTGTGGCCACTGCTAAGTTTTCCAAATTTGCTGGCATATTGAGTGCAGCACTTTCACAGCATCATCTTTCAGGATTTGGAATAGCTCAACTGGAATTCCATCACCTCCACTAGCTTTGTTCATAGTGATGCTTTGTAAGGCCCACTTGACTTCACATTCCAGGGCTCAAAGCTCAACATTCAGAAAATGAAGATCATGGCATCCGGTCCCATCACTTCATGGGTAATAGATGGGGAAACAGTGGAAACAGTGTCAGACTTTATTTTTCTGGGCTCCAAAATCTCTACAGATGGTGACTGCAACCATGAAATTAAAAGACGCTTACTCCTTGGAAGGAAAGTTATGACCAACCTAGATAGCATATTCAAAAGCAGAGACATTACTTTGCCAACAAAGGTTCGTCTAGTCAAGGCTATGGTTTTTCCCGTGGTCATGTATGGATGTGAGAGTTGGACTGTGAAGAAGGCTGAGCGCCAAAGAATTAATGGTTTTGAACTGTGGTGTTGGAGAAGACTCTTGAAAGTCTCTTGGACTGCAAGGAGATCCAACCAGTCCATTCTGAAGATTAGCCCTGGGTGTTCTTTGGAAGGAATGATGCTAAAGCTGAAACTCCAGTACTTTGGCCACCTCATGCGAAGAGTTGACTCATTGGAAAAGACTCTGATGCTGGGAAGGATTGGGGACAGAGGATGAAATGGCTGGATGGCATCACTGACTCGATGGACGTGAGTCTCAGTGAACTCCCGGAGTTGGTGATGGACAGGGAGGCCTGCCGTGCTGGGATTCATGGGGTCTCAAAGAGTCAGACACGACTGAGTGACTGATCTGATCTGATCTGATGGCACTCGATGCAGTGTCTCCTGGAAGGGCTGGGTAAACCTTCTATTGTACCAGCGGGGTTTTTGGTGTATGCATAGAAAGCTTGTGAAGGAGGAAATGGCAACCCACCCCAGTATTCTTGTTGAGAGAATCCCATGGACACAGGAGCCTGGCGGGCTACAATGCACGGAGGTTGCAAAGACTTGGAAACAACTGAGTGACTGAGCATGTGTGCTAGGAAGCTGGGCATCCCCAGTGCTCTGAAACTCCTCTGGAATTAGCGGTGTATCCGTCTTCAGTTCCTCTGCCTGTTTTTGTTTAATGCATATTGGATCTCAGATTAGCTGTTATGGGAAACAGATCTGTAAACATGTAATTACACCCAAAGAAAGTGCCGAAACGGAGGTCTGGACAGCAGACTGTGGAAGCCCAGAGGGGTTTATGAAGTTACCCTGCATGGGCTGTGGGAGTTGGGGGGTGGGCGGGAAGTGTGCCTAACTCCTCTGGGGGACTTCAAGGAGGAAGTTGCCTTGAACAGGATCTCCAAAGGTAGGGGTGAGGGCAGAGCCTGTGTGGAGAGCCGTGGGTGGCTCCTTGAGGCTGGGCTCGGGGGGGAGTGGGAGGAATGGTGGGAGGTAGAGCTGCAGAGGAAGTCAGAGCTTTGGATGAGATTGGAGAGAACTGAGGCTGGACTGCGTTTGTTGTACCAGATACCACATTCAGTATTGTTCACATTTTATCTCATGTAATCCTCCCAAGAAGCATAAACATTTAACCTTCCGGGTTGTTGGCCCCTTTTTTCAGATGATAGAGTACGTTTCAGGAACAAATTAGTCCGTGAAGACAGACCTGACAGTCTGCCTGTCGGGCATATCCTGACAGGAGCAGGCATATCCCCAGTGGTCAAGAGATCAGACCTTCGGACCTGCAGGTTCTGAGCTCCGACCCTGGTTCGTCAATTATCAGCTGTGTGACCTTTGGCCACTTCACCTCTAGGCCTGTTCCCTCCCCAGAAACTGCATCCACAGTCACTGTCCTATAGAGCTCTCAAGAGGACTGAGTGGGGTCGTGGGTGCCGGCCAGCCAGAGAGTGGCCGGCACGGAGCACGCAAATGCCACGGGCCTTACTCAGCCTGGCCGACCTTCAGACCAGATGCATCGCGGTGGGCTGGTCTGACGCCTCCGAGACCTCACGGGGGCCGGGCCTGCTGTCTGCACTCCCCGGGCTGTGTCACACACACAGCCTCCCCATCTCATCACACCTCTCTTACCTGGATAGAATCACCTGCTTGTAAGCACCCATACTCCTGGTTACGGCGGGCAGGTATACCCACCACCTCCAGACTAATGGAGTCTGTGCAGGTTTTGGTTTTAACAATGTGATTTCCATAGTGGATTCTTTTTATACTGATTAATTTAAGGAACTGGGTAAGACTCCCCCACCCCCACCTCTGAGCACAGATTGCAACTTCTTACGGCTCTAACTTATGCATATGGCAGCCGAGAAAAGGCTCTCTCTGTTGCTCCTCTGCTTTTAGCTGAGGGCAGACGCTTTCCAACAGACGTCTTGATGTTTGGGCTTTTTCCTTCTCATGTCAAAACTCCAGCTCTGGAGAAGTCAGACCTCGGTTCCAACAGGCTCCAGCCCTGCCTGACAACGCAGAGCCACAACCCCCTCACCCACAAAACGCTGAAAATGTGCCCAGCTCAGTGTCAGGATCTCAGAGGCTTGTAAATACTGGCTGAAACCGTCACGCTGTGAGGAAGCTGGACTTAATGGAGTTGGAAGATGTAGTCCAAATTCTGTCACCGCTACTCATGAGTTTTATGGTTTGAGAGCAGCTACTCAGACTCTCCAAGTCTCAGTTCCCCTAACTGCAGAATGGGTCAGGAATACCTGTCTCAGGGTCACTGTGCCAGTTACATAAGAAAGTAGACCTGGAGAGCTGAGCGTACTGCTTGGGAGGTTCTGCGCGGGTCAGGGTGCATCAGTCACACTGCTGCAGAGGTTTCAGGCTCGCCGCCCACAGTCCAGCCCGTGAACGTGCTTGGTGTCCCTCCCGCTCACCCCATATCGCTGATGTGATGATGGTGGCGGTGGGGATTGAATTATTTGTCCACATTTATAAATCAAGGGATGTCACATAAAACTCAGTATTTCCAGCTCTGTTTCTGCTTGGCCCTAATCCCCCCATCCCTGACTTTGTGGGTGTGGGGCAGGAATGCATATCCCACATGGCCAGATATGTAAAGGTCGTTAAGAAGCTTCGATCTAAAATATGTTCAATCTCTTCTGCTTTGACAAGCATCCCTTCCTCGTGACTTGGAAGGCTGGAGTGGAATTTAGAATTCTAGGACTTTTTGGAGTTTCGTGCCAGAAAGTGGTAGCATGGGCAATACCTGCTCCCCATCCCTTCTTCTCACCCCTGGCCCTGTCCTACACCACAAGGCACCTGAGGGCACCCTAACCTGAATATGTAAGCCCTGGCCATTTGCCCCGAAGCCATCTTCCCTTTTTCTTGGTCCTGTTATCTGTCCTTCTGAGAAGAGGTTTGGGGGGGTGGGACAGGGAATTTGGGGGGCCTCAAACACCCAGGTGCCGTGACCGCCTGTGGACTGCTTACTCCATGGGGAGGGCTGTAGCCACAGGAGCGGCAAAGCGGGGACCCTCCAGGCATGAGGCGGAGAGCAGGGGCACCTCCCTGTGGGAACAGCCGCAACTGGGAGGATCTGCATCACGGCCCCTCTTGGGAGAGCGTGTGTACACTCCTGATCGCCACACTCCCCACCATTCTCTATCGCTCACAGCCTGTCAGTCATTTAGCTCTCCGCTTGGTCTCAGTAGGAACTGTGTCATGCTGCCTGATAGAGCCTCCAGCACAAGGCCTGCCCTCAGTGGGTGTTGGGTGCTGTGAGAAGCTGACTGAGTTTGGGGAGGGCTCTGTGTTCTGCAATCTCTCTGCTTTGTGCAGCCCTGACCGTCTCCGGTCAGCCACTCTTGAGCCCCACCCCACAACCATCACCCGTCAGGGACAGTCAGGCCTGTCTGCATCTCCTGTTTTGTCTCCAAAAGCCTGGGTCAGAAGTCTCGTCCGCTTGGAACATCCCTCTCTCAACCACCACTGAATTCCTTCATGATGATGGCTGGAACCGAGCCTGGTCAGCACTGTTTGAAAAGCGTTCCGAGCTCATCGGAGAAATGAGGCTGATGGCTGAAGGGTTATTTTCTTGCCTGGGTTTTCACAGTTGAACCTTTTCTTTTCTTTTGAGCAAATGAGGTTATTTTCTTGTGGAGATGGCTTGCCTGGGACCGTGTCCTGGAGGGTGGCCAAATCTGTCCTCTGGGGAGTAAAACCCTCTTTCTATTTGACATCTTTATTGAGGAATTTCTCAAATATAACAGAAAATGACACCAGAGGGAATTGAAACCATGATGAGATCCTTGCTCAACCCCAAATGACTGCTTTTAGCATTGTAATTACTTGAAATAGCAGTAGTTCTGTTTGAAAAATATTATTCCAAACTCCATGCAATTGGACATAAGAGCAATATTTAGGCTAATAGAATAAGGTTTTTTTTCATCCTAAATTAAAACCAGCGGTGGATAATTTTTTCCCGACTCCACAAAGCAAGTCTCCTTTTCCCCTAAAGCCATTAGTTCACTTAGCCAGATGTTCTCTGCGACCCCAGTTTTTATCTTGACTTACTGAAAAATACGGTTCTCAAGTTGCTCACAGTTTGAATTTCGGACTTGCTTCTCAGCACATTTTCCCCTGATGAAGAGGAGTCATCTGCAGCCAGATTCAGCAGACAAGTTGTTTTGTTAAGCAGATCGAGATGTTCCCGTTAACACTTCTTGAGCACCTACTGTGTGCCTGGCCTCGTGCTAGGTAGTCGGCTCCTCTTAGGTGAGGTGAGGGGACCTTGGCCAAGTCTCTGCTGTGTGCCTGGAGTCGTCCAGGATGTTGTGCTGACATTCTCTTACTTGGTCCTCACACATCCCTGAGCAGATACCATTAGTATCCCCTCCTTACAAATGAGGAACTGAGGCTCAGAAAGGGAAAGTGACCCATGTAAGGTCACACAGCCAGTAAGTGGTCAAGCTGGGACCAGGGCCCAGATCTGTTCGTTTGCCAGTTCAAGCCTGTAAGCTACTGCCTACCCCTTCCCCATGGCGCCCAAAACAGACCCCACTCTGGGAGGCTGGTCCGGATCATTGGGGGTTTGATAGCCCCCCACCCCACTGTGAATTTGGGACTCTGTGAAATCCTAGCATCTGCCAACCCAGGCTGGTGGGTGGCCTGCTAAAGGGGATGAGGGCAGCCGTTGCTCTGGAGAGCTCCCCAAAATCTGTACTGCCTCCCAGGCAGGTCCTTGCTACCTATGCAAGAGCCTTCTGTCACCCTTGAGCTTCTTTGGGACATTGTGTTCCCCATGTGACCTCACAGAGCCCTGTGATCACTGAACCCTTTCACGTGGCTCCTGTCGCTTTCACAGCAGCACCCGTTTTATCTGCTCCCAAGGCCCCTCGGGCCAGGGCACTGCCGGCCTCCTCTCCTCACCTCTCATCCTCACCCACCTGTGCCCTCTGGCCCCACAGGCCTTACACCCACCATCCTTCCATCCCTCCTGTTCAGCGCTGCTCCCTGTGACCCCTGTCCCTGCGTCTCCCTTCTTTCCAAAGCCTTCTGTGACCACATTGTACACACCTCTGCTTGGCTCTGTGCTGGAGTTCTGTCTTCTTCCCCTGTAGGCAGAAGCTCTCTTGTTTATCTCTCCTTCTTCCTCCTCAGAATCGAGTGCTGTGTCTGGCAAATCATAGGCATGTAATAAATATTTATAGAATGAACAAATAAATGAGTTTGAAGAAGTGCCTTGTATCCTACGTCCTCAGGCTCAGCAAACATCCATGCTGGGCACGTGATGGAGATCCAGGAGAATTAGATGGAGCACGTGTCATGGGACCCCCAGATTCACGAGAAACCCAGAAGTGTTCACGGCTCAAACCACAGGTGACATAAGGCTCCATCCAATATTCATCCATTCATTTATTCAAAAAAGTGTTCAGAAGCCCTGCTGTGTGCCAGCGCAAGCTTTAAATGTTGAAGGTACACTGAGTGGTGAACGAAGCAGCAAGCGCAGGGGGGAGACGGTGCGCAAGGAAGCACGGAACTCAGTGAAGTGGGTTCAATCAGGCCACCTGCAGTGAAAAGTAATAACACGAATGTGATAGGGCCGCAGCCACAAAGTCAAAAGACGCCTGCTCCTTGGAAGAAAGGTTGTGACAAAACTGAACAGTGTATAAAAAGCAGAGACATCACTTTGCTGACAAAGGTCCCTATAGGCAAAGCTATGGCTTTTCCGGTAGCCATGTACCAGTGTGAGAGTTGGACCATAAAGAAGGCTGAACGGCCAAGAATTGATGCTTTTGAGCTGTGGTGTTGGAGAAGACTCTGAAGAGTCCTTTGGACGGCAAGGAGATCAAACCAGTCCATCCTAAAGGAAATCAACCCTGAATGTTCATTGGAAGGACTGATGCTGAAGCTGAAGCTCCAATACTTTGGCCACCTGATGCAGAGTCAACTCATTGGAAAAGACCCTGATGCTGGGAAAGAATGAGGACAGGAGAAGAAGGGAGTGACCGAGGATGAGATGGTTGGAAGGCATCACTGACTCCATGGACATGAGTTGGAGCAAACTGAGGGAGATAGTGAAGGACAGGGAAGCCTGGCGTGCTGCAGTCCATTGGGTCGCAAAGAGCTGGACACAATGGAGTGACTGAACAACAACTCTGTGATAGGAAGTGACGGAGCAGGGCAACCGTGTTGGAGAGGGTGGTACACCTGTGACCATTGGTGCGTTAAAAACCTCCCCACATTCAGTGGTGTGAAACACCAGTTTACTCTGCTTGCAGATTCTGTGGGTCAGGAATTCAGAGAGGATGCAGTGGGGATGGCTGTCTCAGCTGCTCGGTGTTTGGGCCTCAGCTGGGGAGTCTTGAAGTTGGATATGCCTTGATGGGGGCTGGAATCATCTGGAGACTTCTCTGCTGATGTCTTATGGTTGAAGTTGGTTGTCAGCCAGAACACTTCCGGGCAGCTTCTTGGTGTGGTCTGTCCACACAGGGTGGTATGGGCTTCCTCACAGCATAGTGTCTGGATCCCAGGAGAACAAGATGCAGGTTTACAATCTGCTCTCAGAAGGCACTTCCACCCAGCTTTGCCTATCAAGGCAGTTACAGAGGTCACCCAGTGTTCACAGGGAGGGGACTTGGTGAAGGGCCTTCAGGAGGAGGAGGAAGCTACCCATCGAAGATCATCTTCCCTCCAGACAAAAAGGGGAGGACAAAGGCAGTGGCCAGGGCCAGGGACAAGTTGGGTGAGTTTGGGAATAGGTCCTTGTACCTGGAGGATCTGGAAGAAAGGAGAAAGCCTGGAGATAAGGTCAGGAGGGAGCTGGGCCAGGTCATGTCAGGTCTTACAGGCCCTAGAAGGGAGTTAGGATTTTATTCTAAATTAGCTGGGGAAAAAAAAATTAGCTGGGACCATGGGACATTTTAACCAGGGATTGACATCTTAATAGATTTGCCTTCTGGCTGCTACACAGAGAATGTGTTAACGGGAAATAAGAGACAGAGACCATTATGGTGGTCTAGATCAGAGATGTTGGTGGCCCCATCCAGGGTGACAATCATGGAGGTGATGAGATGTGGTTGAATTCATGTATATTTTGAAAATGGAGCCAGAATGGACTGATGATGGATTAGATGTGAGAAGTAAGGGGTAAAGAGGAATCAAGAGTGACTGCTGGTTTTTTGCTTGGAGTTACTCTGTAGCTTCTGGGGAAGATTGGCAGGAGGACAGATTGTGGAGTAGGGACAGCGTGGACTGAGAGTCTGTTGCTGCTGCTGCTAAGTCACTTCAGTCATGTCCAACTCTGTGCAACCCCATAGACAGCAGCCCACCAGGCTCCCCCATCCCTGGGATTCTCCAGGCAAGAACACTGGAGTGGGTTGCCATTTCCTTCTCCAATGCATGAAAGTGAAAAGTGAAAGTGAAGTCGCTCAGTCGTGTCTGACCTTTAGCGACCCCATGGACTGCAGCCTACCAGGCTCCTCTGTCCATGGGATTTTCCAGGCAAGAGTACTAGAGTGGGTTGCCATTGCCTTCTCCGAGAGTCTGTTGGGCCAACTTCAATTTGACATAATTTGTAGCCATCTGAGTAGATATGATATACAAGTTCCAAGTCTATAAGGTAATCAGGTCTGGGGTTCAGGGGAATGTGAGAGCCTAGAGCTTCTAGTTGGACTATAAAGAAAGCTGAGCACCAAAGAATTGATGCTTTTGAACGGTGGTTTTGGAGAAGACTCTTGAGAGTCCCTTGGACTGCAAGACCCAACCAGTCAGTCTCAAAGGAAATCAGTCCTGAATATTCATTGGAAGGACTGATGCTGAAGCTGAAGCTCCAGTACTTTGACCACTTGATGCAAAGAATTAACTCATTGGAAAAGACCCTGATGCTGGGAAAGATTGAAGACGGGAAGAGAAGGGGACGACAGAGGATGAGATGATTGGATGGCATCACCAACTCGATGGACATGAGTTTGAGCAAACTCTGGGAGTTGGTGAAGGATAGGGAGGCCTGGTGTGCTGCAGTCTGTGGGGTCGCCAAGAGTCAGACATGACTGAGCCACTGAACTGAACTGAGAGCTTCTAGATGGCATCAAAATTGAGAGCTCTTAACAGTCGTTCATCTCAGAAGATCTCCTGAATGCCTGCCCTGTGCTGCGTCCTGGGCTGGGAGCTTCCAGTTTGCAGATGAATGGCGTATTCCCAGTCCTGGAGGAACATTGGGAATCAGCCTGCATAGTTTTGAATCCTGGATCCATCACTCAACTTTGTGACCCTGAGCAGGTATCTTCACTTCTCGGGGCCTCGTATCCTCATCTGTTTGGTGGGGCTAATAGCAGCGCTTATTTGACAGGGATGATGCAGAGACCAAATGAGATAAGCTTTCCAGAGCACGTGCCTGGTACTCAACAAGGGCTCGACAGATGTGAATTACCTAATTAGCACTTATTCCTAGTGTGCGGTTTGGATACTTTTTAAAGAGAATGGATGTCTTTTCTGAGCTAGTGAAGATGGGGAAATGAGCCTCATGCCTGAGCTGGGTGTGAAGTCCTTTGGTGGGGACTGCCCCACATGTTCCACACAGTGCTCCTGCCCAGTGAGCCATGGCCCACCACCCTCCCCGGTCAGAACCTGCCCCTTCCTCCTGCACCGATTCTTGGCTCATCCATTGACATGGGCCACGTGGCATCAGGGCTGTCCGTCCCAGCTGTACCACAATACTCACCTTGAGACCTTGGACGATGTCACCTCTTTCTCAGTCTCGGTTTTGTGGTCTCCAAAATGAACATGATGCCTGTCTGGCAGGATCAGATGTACACTGGGTGACACCAGAGGCCACCAGGCAGAGGGAGCAGAGGAGGAGAGGAGCTCTGCAGGGCCCAGCGGGGCCCAGGAGCCCAGCTGCATGTGTGGGAGGAAGGCACCGTGGGCGCCCAGATGCTCCGCGGTGGTGTGGCGGTCACGGCTCTTCCCTGCGCCGGGCTGTTCCCCGGCAGGATGAAAGGGCCGCGCCTCGGCCCTTTTGAAGGCACCCCCTCTCATCCTGGAGGACAGCTGGAGACAATGTGTTGCTCCCTGAACCCCTAACGAAGGCTCGACTCGCCTCTGTTTATTTGTCTTTATACTTCAACAGCACAAATGCATTTCTTGCTGGGAAAAAGAAATGCTGACCATTTTAATGTGAAACTAAACAGTTTCAGACAGTCAAATACTTACTCCATAAACACCAATATTTTTCAAGGTAAACTGTGGAGGTTTCTTCTGTCCTATTTCTGCCCTCCCTCCCCACTGGTCCCTGTTCTTGGCCCACATTCATGTGGTCTGAACACACTTGGTTGGAGGGAGTCACTGTCGGAGGACAAGCTGGATTCAGACTCACTTCTCTTCCCAGCTTTTTACAACTGTTAATCTGATGGGAGTTCTTTGGCCTGAGAAAAAGAAACAGAGTGGACTCAGTGTGCATCTTTATAAATGGGCGTCCTTCTTTCCCCAAATCATTACAGAACCAGGGAGCTCCTGCAGCGGGCAGGGAGGTGGGGTGATGGAGACCCAGGTGTGTTTTGGGGGTAGAGTGGCCTTCTCCAGCCTCAGGCCTGCAGCCAGCTCAGGACTGGGGGCTGGGGGGAAGGCTGGGCAGAGCCTCGGGTGCTTCTTATAGAAGGGGGTCAGGCAAGTGCTGCGGGGCATGGCAGTGGGCCAGGAATCAGGCTCTTTGGGCCATGGACTTGTGGGGGGACCTCGGGAAACTCCCTCCCTCTCTGTGCCTCAGTTTCCCCATCACATGTGAGGTAAGGAGTGGGATTCAACCAATGGTTTTCAGATTCTGTGGGGTTTTGTGTCCAGCAGCAGAACCCTTTATTTCCAGCAGAATCCCACAGTGGTCACACAGCTTTGGCTGAAATGGGAGGCAAGACTGGCAGGGATGAGAGCCCCACTCTCTGGGGAGCTCAACCCCACAGGGCCCTGTTTGGAACCCCTCGGCCTGGCTGCTGTGTCAGAGTCCTTCTCCCTCTGCCAGCTCGTGATTGGATGTCTTAGTGGCATAGAGTGTCCCCAGGGATGGTAGCCAAGCTCCTCCTCCCTTCCAGATGCAGTCCCCATCTACCTCTCTCCTTGTTTCTCAGAGCTGTAATCTCCAGCACGTCAAATAACTTCTGTTTTCCTAAATGCACCCCCCTTTCCTGCTCTGGAGTACCCTACACCTACTGTTCCTTCTGCCCGGATCACCCTTCCCCGTGCTCTTCATTAATTCTTTGTGACCCCTACTTGTCACAGGTCAGCTCGGGCATCAGCCCCTCTGGAAAGCTTTCCCTGAGTTGCACACCGTTCCCCTGGGTGCCTGTAGCCTCCCAGGCTGCCCTCTGCCTCAGCGCTGAGCTCCTAGGCTTGTCCCTGGACCCCAGGGGTGGGTCTCTCCTGCCTCAGGAGGTCCTGGAGGGCCAGGCTCCAAAGTGCCTTAGGTCTGTGTTCCCAGGCCCAGCGCAGACCCATCTGTGTGATGGAGGGATGGGTGGGTGGCCGGGGAAGGAGGCAGAAGGTGTGATGCTGACTGCCCAGGAGAGCATGGTCTGACAGTGGTACATACACAAGCCTGGCCCAGGAGCAGGGCTCAGGGCTCTCAAACCTTCCGAGAACTGGGAGAGGGCAGAGGGTGTCTCCTAACAGCCCACGTGAGTGGGGCCCCTGCGGCCGGCTGAGCGTGGAGCTCCCCTGTCCCATCCTGTCTCCACGCCCAGCTCCTTCTGGTCTCTGCTCTAGAGGAGCCAAGAGCAAGGACCTGGGAACAGACACATCACCCTTGGCCCAAGCTCCCTTCCCAGCAGGGGTTTGCAGCCAGCTCTTTAGGCTCACTCTTCTTATCCCGAAAAGAAGGATGACAGTGTTCCTGGGAGGAGGCTGTAGGCATGGAGCGAGGTGGGCATTGTGGCATCAGGAGGCCCCTCGGCCTCTCCTTCTTGCTCACCCTTGGGTGGCACCTTTAGGTCAGAGACCACAGCACAATACAGGACGGCCCTTCCTGTTGGTAGGACATGGTTGAAATCTGTTGTCAGTCGCCCTGTGCCGGCTTTGAATAGGGCTCAGTGTGGTGACCTGGGGAAGAAGTCCTGCTCTGTCCAAGGGTGGAGAAGGCTGAGCCCATAAACAGCAAAGAAAAACAGCCAGTTGCCGAGGACAGGACAGACAAGCAGACACGTCCCTTCGTCTTTCTTGTTTGCAGTCCATGTGCCAAGGTCTTGGTCAGAATTCAGAGAAGTAAACAGAAAATAAGTGTCTTGTGAAAGCTCTTTAAAAATACTTTACCACCAAAACATATACCCCAGACCAGAACTGAACTGTGTGCCTAAAAATGGGAGTTATCAGCAAGTAAGGGAGTCCCAAAGTCTGCGACCCAGCGCTTCCTCTGCCAATAAGCTTGCTTACTCTGGAGCAGCCAGTGCCTGGGCGGTCATGGGGGCCACCCTGGGCGTGGGCCGGGCCAGGCTGCGTCTAGACACGTGCTGCAGCGACCATCCTTTCCCAGCAGCGACAGACCGTGTATCGCGGCCTTTCGCCAGCCCCCTGCCTCGCCTGCCCCCGCACCCCTCCCTGGCACCCGCCTCACCCCAGCCACATGCAGCTGGAAATAGACTAGCCAGCAGAGAGGGCTGGTGCCCAGCTGGCACTCCTTGTCTGTAAGCAGGTGGCCCTGGCAGCCACGCAGCTGCTTGGTCTGGGGACTCTAGCGACCCCTCAGGTGATACTTTAGTGGTGGGAGAGGGTCCCATGGCCCCTTGCCCCGCCCTGGCTCATGTGCTGGCTGCCAAGGGGTCACCTGCCGGTGTAGTTGTTGGGAGGAGCCTTGGCGGAGGCCCCGTGGAATGGGATCCTCCTGGGGCCCTTCTTCCCATTGGAGGAGTCTGGGGTCTTCAGCCTGGCGGTTGGCTCCTCGTGCTCGGGGCTCTGCCTACCACTCCAGCCTTGCCTTCTCACCCCACAAATGAGAAGCCTGTCCCCACCCTCTGTGCTCCTCCCGCCTTGGAGGACGCCCCCTCTTGGCTGCCCTGAGCGCTCCAGTTCATCCTTGAGCACCTCTTGCCTGGCCTTCCTGGCAGCGTGACTCAGTCCCCACCCCGCCCGTGGACCAACCAGAGGCACAGTGCTCCTCAAGCAGAGTTGAAAAAGTCTGTTTACTTACCCATCTTCCACACGTGGAATAATTATACAGAAACACTCAAAGAAATCAATAGACAAGACAGAAGATAATTCCCCCATTAGCTTGCCACCCCAACAGGTCAACAGCTTTCAGGTCCTAATGTTCTTGTCTGAGGTCATCTGTGTGCAGAACTGACCATATATGGTTAGGATCATGCACTGATGTTTGTGTGCCGCTTCCAGCCCCAGATCCTATCAGAACTTTTGTCGCTGTTGATGTGTGATCACGTAGCCAAGATGTGGGGCTGGAATCTGAGTCCAGGATGTGGGGGCCCTGACTGAGAGCTGCTGCTAGGGTGGCCATCTGGTTGGGAGAAATGGTTTGTAACCTCTGGTCAGCAGCTGCCCCCTGAGTGCCCCCACCTACCAGTCAGGAGATCGGGAGATGAGTTAGATGCGACTCCCACCCTCGGGGAGCTCTAGGCTCTGTGCAGTGATACTCACAGCTCGGTGTCCTTGGTGTCACTAACATTGGCCGGAAGCACTGGCGGGGAGGGGGCCATCTCCCCATGCCAAGCAGGGACAGGGATGGGGCGAGGGGAGGAGGAAAGGGCAGGTGCAAAGCCTGGAGCTGAAGAGGCTAAGCCAGAAAGGAGTGCAGACTCAGGGAGAGTAGACAGAGGTGTGTGAAACGGCGGCCTGCTCAGTCAGAAAGGAGCGCGGGCTCAGGAGGAGTAGACAGAGGCGTGGGAAATGGCGGCCAGTCAGCAGAGGCACACACCATTGCTCCCCGAGCCTGAGACATGGAGACCCAGACCGGCAGACGCAGGCCTGGAGGGAGACTTCCTCTGTCTGCACCTCGGGCACCTCAGACGCCAGCCTGGCTCCTCGCCCCCTCCTTCGACAGCCACCAGGGCCCTACCTACTGCTCCAGCCTCACCAAACATATGCACATGGGTGTGCACGCGCACACACTCTCTCACACACACACACACACACATGGCAGGCATCCCATCCCCAAACACAGCTCTCCCTGAGCCGGTCCTTGTGCAGTTTAGACAGAGGCTCCGCAGCCCCCGAGTTTGGCCTCCCAATCCCAGGTCTTACCTGGTCTCACCCCTTCTCTCACCCTGGTCGGGCAGCTCCCTGGGGGCAGCCTTGACGACATGCTCACTCCCTGTTCCCTGCCTGTTGAATGAATGAACGAACACAAACACGTGTGCCATGAAAGCTCTCTGGGGGAGACAGGGCGTTAGAAAGATGACTTCAGATGGAATGGCGGTTCTTGCAGACGTGCTCTCGGGTGGGAAGCCAGGGAACTGTGTAGAGTAACAGGGGTCCAGCAGCCAGGATGTGAAGGTTTGTGCCAGAATCCCGCCTCTGGGGATTCATCTGCAGAGAAGTCCCTCACAGCCGCCCAGACGTGTCCCTCCCAGGGGAGTTCACTAAGAGGGAAGAGAGACAGCACTCTGAGGCGAGGGCAGGGGGTCCTTGCAGCCTGGACAGCGGCAGTGAGAAGGGCAGCCAGGACTGAGCCCCAGCCTGCCCAAGGCGCTGACTCAGCTCTCAGTGAAGCAGGGCCAAAGGGTCACGCTCTCAAGGGCAAGAGGGCGAAAGAGTGATTCGTTACCACTAGCTGAAACTCAGCACATGAAAAAATAAAATAGATGCTCGTGATAGGAGTTGTGGCTAGAGTATAAATTTGTTGATCTTTTTTCCCCTGCTGTTTTTCAAAATTCCTTATACATTCACATTTTTGAATAATGAAAGTTTTATTGGACAAGTGATAGGGACCCATGCTAAGCTCTTGAGGGTGGTTATGCTATGAAAAAGTCATGCCACAGCCTGGCCTGGAAAGGGAGAGGGGCAGCCTTGGGAAGACACGGCGGTCCTTGCGATGCTCAGCCAGGCTCAGGGCTGCCTTTTCCACAAAGCTCCCTGGTGCCCATGTCAGCCCTCTACCTCTGCCAGCTACTTTCTTGAGTGTATCAGCTCTCCTGGCACAGACTCATTCCTCAGTCCCACTGTGTCTGCATGACCCACCCAGGGCCTGGCAATGAGGGACTGCTGAGCGCTGGAAGGAAGTGGCCAGTTCACTGCCAGCCCGCTGAAGGAGCCATCACAAGCTGGGGTGGGAGCCCACAAGGGAGCCCCCACTCACAGAGAAGTCCCAGGGCCGACTGGGGGAGGGAGCTGTTGGGAAAAAGGAAGGAAACGGGCCACTGGGAAGCACCCACAGCAGCCGGATAAGGCCCAGATCTTAACTCAGCAGAAGTTGGAAGAAAACATTGAATTTAATTGGGAAGATTTGATGCCTGAAGTTCCGGAATTCCAGGCAGTAGCAATGGTGGGAAATTGACGCTGGGAGCGAGGCGTTTGACCTGGCCAGAGTCAGGTGTGATGGACTGACCAGAAGGCCCGTGGGCACCGGGGCAGTCCGGGGAGCTCCTGGGCTCGCCTTGCCTCTGTGGAGTCTTTCCCAAGGCAGGGGGGCTCCCCTTGCCCCCCATCCAAGCCCACAGGGGTAATCACAGCCAGCTGGGCCTGCTTTATTTCTGAGGATATTCATTAAGAATCTTGTCAAAAGCATTTCCCCTTCTTTTCTTAGAGCGTCTTGCTTTGGTTCCAGGGTTTGTTCCGTTAGTTGGTTTTTCTCCCTTCCCTCTTTCCAGTCCTCCATTCTCATCCCCATCAAAATGGATTGTTCAGAGCTCCAGTGCCTCCCACAGATGTCTGTCCAGGATCATGTTCACAGCTGCCCTGTCAGAGGCCTGAGGGCGGGGGACGAAGGCATCCAGTTCCCGTCCTGGGCCTGTCACCCACACGTCGGTGACCGAGGGCAGGCCGTGCTCACTGCTTGCAGCTCCTGTTATAACACTCCGCTCCTGCTCCGGGCTGAGGCCAGCTGGGACACTGTAATGGGAGTGCTGACACGGAGCAGAGGTTCAGGGAACAGGAGTTCCCTTCCGTCTCCTGCAGCTTTCTCTCTTGCCCTTGCTGGAGAGATTAGGAAGAGCTGGTCTGGCCGCGGTTGGCATAGACCAAGGGCAATGATGAAGTGTCATTCAAGGGGGCAGCCCACTGCCTTCAAGCCCCTACCCCCTCCACCCGCTTCCCCAAGCACTACTCAGAAGGGTTTTCTGCAGCTGAAGACTTTGGTCCTCACGCGAGTGAAAGCACCACAAAGCAGGAAGCGGGCTTCCCCCACTTACCAAGCGTCCCACGTGGCTCTGTTCGTTCGTTGTGCACCAGAGCCCACAGGCTGGCAGTGTTTGAGGGTATCTGCTTCTCTCCATCCTCATCTCCCCACCAGCTGCCCACAGGCAGGGCTGTGCTCACCCACTCAGTGGGGCTAACTGCTGGGCAAGGCTGTGCCAGGCAGATAAGCGAACCTAGGTCTTCTCCAGCCAGCTCTCACTCTGCCCCCCTGCAAACCCACTGGCCAGCACTCAATCCAGCCCCTGATCCAGCGCTGCCACCCGGGGCAGCCCCTCCAGGGCCACTCGGCCCATCCCTGACGGGGCAGGCCCACAGCCAGGGCCTCCAGGCCAGAGCTGCCTGCCCTAGCCAGTTCTCAGTCCGTACTCGGTCCACAAACACGCGTTGTTTAAAACCCCGAGACACAGCCACACGCAAGATGTCCCTGTCCCCAAGGACTCTGCATCTCCGAGGAGATGGAGAAGCAAACACAAAGCAGACGCCAGACGAGGTGCCGGATGACTCCCAGGTGTTTGGGCTGAAGCAGCTGTGGGTGGTGCTGCCGTTTGCTGAGATTCAGAAGGCTGAGGGGGGCCTCGGCTTTGCTTTGTTCCCTTCTGCTTTCGTTGTGGAGGTGGAGATAGTTCACTGTGGGCCATGTTAGGCTTGTTAGGTTTGTCCTGCCTGTTGGACATTCAAGTCCAACTGATTGCAAGTGCTGATCTCTGAGTCTAGAGGATGGTGCAGCGGACAGCCCTAGAGGTTTGGGCAGTGTTAGCCAGTAGCTGGCTGGAAAAGCCATGGGACAGGGTGACAGTTCCCAGGAATGCAGCCCAAGAGGAGCCCAGGTTTCTGGACATGACCCCCACAGGTGCACTCACCTCCCGGGGCCCACTTTTTAAAGGAGGGACTGTCTACGGAGTTGGAGAAAGTGTTTGCCAACCATGTATCTGACAAGGGTCTACTATCTAGGATATATAAGAACTCTTACAACTCAACAGTAAAAAGACAGCCCAATTTAAAAGTGGGCCAGGGGGCTTCCCTGGTGTCTGGGTGGTAAAGAAGTAGCTGTCAATGCAGGAGATATGGATTTGACCCCTGCTCCGGGAAGATCCCACATGTCGCGGAGCAACGAAGCCCGTGCACCACAACTATTGAGCCAGAGCTCTAAAGCCCGGGAGCTGCAAGCCCTGAAGCCACGTGCCCTGGAGCCCATGCTCTGCAACAAGGGAAGCCCCCTCAATGAGAAGACCACGAACTGCAGCTAGAGATAACCCCCACTTACCACAACTAGAGGAAAAGCCCACACAGCAGTGACGACCCAGCGCAGTCCAAAATAAATAAAAATTTAAAACCTCAATTCAGAAGCGGGCCAAGGATTTGAATAGCCAGCTCTGCACTGTTAAGCAGCTGGTAGTCGCGGTCCCCCGAGAAGGGTGACCCAGGTGGTGAGCAGGCTGGAACCTGTATCAGGAGGGAGCAATTCCAGAAGCTGAGGCCGCTCTGCTCGGAGAACAGGAGGCCGAGGCAAGACTGAGCACTCCCTTTGGATGAGGCTCATGGTCGGTTTCCCAGCTCAGGAGGGACTTTGCCATCGCCCAGAGGGTGTCCACCCTGTGACCCCCTGCAGCGCTTGCTCCAGCTTTGTCCAACAGTAGTGAAGATGGATCGGTGCCCTGTGTGTGCTGGCATTGTGCCGAGTGCCCATGTATGTTTGTATTTAATTTTTGGCTGGGCTGCGTCTCCACTGCTGCTCCCAGGCTCTCTCTAGTCGTGGCGAGTGGGGGCTCATTGTTGTCGTGGCGCACGGGCTTCTCACTGCGGTGGCGTCTCTTGTCTCCGAGCGCAGGCTGGAGGTGCGCGGGCTTCAGTCGTTGTGGCACTCAGACTTAGTTGCCTCGAGGTGTGTGGAATCTTCCCCGACCAGGGATCGAAGTCCCGACCGAGTCCCCTGCACTGGCAGGCAGATTCTTAATCACTGGGCCACCGAGGAAGCCCTGTGCTAGGGGTTTTACCACCATTATTTTCTTAATTCCCCCAAGCAGCCTCAAGTACTATTATCTCTGACTTTTAGAGAAGGAAACCAGGGCCCCAAATGGTTAAGCACAGTGCCAAGGTCACATACCAAGACCTTACTGAATCTTGTACCCCAGATGCCATGACTTGCAGGGCAGGAACCAGGACCCATAGGTAGTAGTCTCAGGGAGACACATGTGTATAGACTATGTGTTTATAAGACACGTGATTGTAAGGTGGAGCGGTCAGCAGTTGGACTTAGGCAGCAAACTCCTTAGATGTTCTGTGCTGCTCAGCCATCACTGAGAGATCGCAGACAATGGGGGGCCCAAGCTGAGGGAGGCAGTGACCAGACCCTGTGGGCCAGCAGCCTCGGGAGAGCTCTGTCCCGCCCTGGCTGGCTCCTTGGGTCTGGGTGTGAGGGTGCTGGCCTGGAAAGCTGACCCCACCAGTCATCGCCCAGTGCTGAGCTTGGACTCTGGCCTAGCCCAAGGGGCTTGGTGTCAGAACAGGGCTACAACGGGAGACCCTGTGTCTTCTGCACACAACCAACCTGCTGGGAAGCCAGGAGCCCCAGAGAGGGCCCCAGCTGATGCCCCAGACCAGGAGGTAGATGATTCCCGGGAGATTCCAGTCACAGCCCTGCCTGCCATGCCAGCACTTCTGGCAGCTCGGGGAGAATCCTGATCTGGCAGAATCCAGGCCCCAGAGCTGCTCCAAGGCTCGTGTGTATTTTACCCGAAATCTAATCCATCTGGTTCTCATTTATTTACACTTAACTCATCAAATGCAATTTTGCAAGAGCCGCTCGATAGCCAAGAGGCCTTTCTGTCTAAGCCTCCCTTCTGAAAGGAGCCGGAGGAGGGCTGGGGCCTTGGTCCTCCGGGACCAAGAGGGAGTTCTCAGGGTTAGAGGCTGAGTTTGGTTTCTGAGACAGGCCAATGCTGCTGCCTCGGTTCCCGGACCCTTGTTGGGAGCTGGGATGGCGGAGCCGGGCACAGCGCCGGACACACAGTAGGCTCTTGGCAGCCGGCAGAACATGGGTGGGGTTCAGGCAGAACACAGAGTCTCTGTTTCAAATTGTGAAGTGTTCATGGGAAACACAAAGCAACCAAAGCTGGATCCAGAAGTAATTTCTCGTTATAAATAACTGCAAACCTGGATTCTTGGTCCAAAGTAGGACAAACAGTCAACTATTAATAAAAACAAACACCAGCACCTTGGGCCAGAGAACAGACCTCATGGGCAAACCACAGCCCCGCCTGCGGAGGCCTTTCAGAAGCACGTCGACCTGCAGCCCCTTGGTGTCAGCTCTGGAAGCCTTCCTGCTGGAAAACAGCCACGTCCGTCACGACACGCGGGCCGGTGGAGTGGGCCCGTCAGCCGCTGGTGGGGGTGCGGGCGGCCTTTTCCACGTGAGTGGTGGGCACACTGAACAGAAATGGGGAGAAGTCACAGCTAGGGTTGGTCTCTCCCGACTGCAGCACCCAAAGCTGTGCTCATGCAGGGCACTGCAGAGGGGGGCGGGGGCACCTGACCCCAGAGACCTTGCTTGGACTCCATCTTTGGTGCTTGGCTTCCCTGGTGGCTCAGACGGTAAAGCGTCTGCCTGCAACGCAGGAGACCCGGGTTCAATCCCTGGGTCAGGAAGATCCCCTGTAGAAGGAAATGGCAACCCACTCAAGTACTCTTGCCTGGAAAATTCCTCGGGTAGGTTACAGTCCATGGGGTCACAAAAAGTCGGACACGAGTGAGCAACTTCACTTCGCTTTGGTGCTTAGGGTGCTACATGCCGTTCTCACCAGAGTCCTCACTGAGGCCACTGGGATTGAGGAGGAGGAGGCTAGAGAGGCCGGGCCATCTGGGGCTAGGTTTGTGGAGCCCTGGTGGAATCTTCTGTAGGGGGAGGCGGAGACCCAAGGGGAGGATGTGCCCTGGGAGGGGAGGCGGGACAGATGGGCAGGGCGATGAGGAGAGCCACCAGCCTCAGGGACTGCTGAGTGTAGGGTGCACGGAGGCAGGGGTTTCTTGGGCTGGGCTGGCTGGGTCAGGGCAGGCAAAGCTGGAGCTTGACCCCTGCTTGGCCTCCTTGGGGCCCTAGTCCCCCTCCCTCCCTCTCACCTTCCATCGTCAATGCACACCAGGCTCAGAGCCTCCTGCTGGGGAGCAGCCCCCAAGGCACGCAGGCTGTATATATGTTTTACCCCAGACTACACTGGGACCATCTGTTTCAGAGGGTGTCTTCTCCCAACCACACCAGCCGAGGCCCCCAGGGCAGGGACTCTCCCTTCCCAGCACCCTGGCCTGCCACCCCAACCCTGAGCCAGAAGATGGGGTACTCCAGCAGTCCTGGAGGCTCAGCTGAAGATGTGTGTGTGTTACAGGAGGGAGCACATTCTCCTGGTTGCGGGCGGGTGGGGGAGTGGGGGGGGTGGAGAGTTGCTGCAGGCTGGTGCCTTCCAGAGGGAGACCTGGCTGGTCCAGGCAGCCCACGATGAGCTCTGTGCCAGACCTTCACAGTGCTGGAGCCCTCGGGGTCCTTTCTGCACTCTGCCGTTTAGATCTTCTGTTGCCAATTAAAAGGGTTTCCCGAGAGGAGCCTCCTAGCGTCTGCCCCGGAGCCCACGGGGCCTCCTCTCTGCTTTGGAGCCAAGGCCCTATGCCGAGGAGCTCCCTGCCTTCTGGGAACATTCAGCCATGGTCATAAATAATGATGAAGGACCACGGGCTGCCAGCAGGGTTCAGAGGCGGAGCGCACCCCCATCCCCCAGGGAGCCCGCTCGGGGATCACCGGTCGTGGGCGGGAAGCAGGCTTGCTCCAGGCCTTCACTGCATACACATAGGCCCAGCCTCCACCCGAGGCTTGGTGGTTGGTTGGTGACACTCTGGCTTGTCAGTCTTCCCTGGGGACTCTCCCCTCTGCCAGAAGGACTGGTGGAAATAGGGGCCAGGAGGACCCAGGCAGGGCCGGGTTGGTGAGAGCCCTGGTGGAATCTTCTCGAGGAGGGATGTGCAGCCCATGGGAGCTTCCAGAATCCTCTCTCGCCCAAGTGGTCCCAGGCCCTCCCCACCTGTGCCCTGCACCTTCCACAGCTCCTCTCCTCGTCTTCCAGCCTCAGTCACAGACCCCTTCACCCTCGGCTCCCGTCACCTCCTCCACGGAGCCTCTGCCTCCATGCTCAGGTCGCACATACCCGCCGCCCGGTGAGCAGGGGCTTGACCAGGGGCATTCATTCTGGGGCCCCTGGCAGCTCACGGGGAGTGGGGCATGCAGCAGGGATGCAGTGTTTGCAGGAGAAGTGTTTCCGGTGAATTTCAAGGGCGAGGGCTTCTGTCTGGACAAAGAGGGCGAAGGCGTCCCGGGAAGAGGTGCACGTGTGCATGTGAAGGCGTCTGTGATTGACGGGGAGTTGGGGGCGCTGAAGAGGCGGGCTGCCTGTACCCGAGTGGGCCCCGCGGCCAGCCCAGAAGGAATCCGGACAGTGTCCTGCTCCGGGGCACTGACCTTCTATGGCAGAGTTCCCCGTCACTGCGCTATGCAAGCACACGTGTGCCCCTCCGTGTGTCCACTCCTGAGCACCAGCCAGCCCGACCCTCTGCTGGGGGCAAGGACGTGCAGGAGGCTCAGGTCTGTCGTCAGCCCAGAGCAGAGACAGGACGGCCAAGCCCAAGGGAGAAAGTTGGAAACAAATCGGCTTGGCTGGGAGCCAGGGGCCAGCAGATTCCGCCCAGGACTAGGAAGACTTCGGGGAGGAGGGGGCTTCTGCCCTGGGTTTTGGAGGCATGAGCATGTCGGGTTGGGGAGGACTGTAGCCTAAACACCCAGGAAACTGACTGTCGCCGCCATGACTGGCAAGAAGTGTCCTCACTCGGAGAGGCTGAGTCATGGGAGAGTAAAGAAGGGCTTTCGATCCAGACCCACAGGGCTTCCTGTCCCCTTTCCACCTGTTTTATAGCACTGGGCAAGTCTCTTCCCCTCTCAGCTTCTCGTTTGAGAATCGGCGTGCTAAGAATAATGCTCTCTGTGTAGATATGTTATGCGGATATGTTAAGATAGTGCCTGGGCCCTGGGACCTGGCCAGCCATGAGAGCTATCATTTATGATAAAAAGGCTCCCGGCGCCTTGCAGTCAACATGGATGCTCATGTAGGGGCAGGGGCTCCCGCAGAGGGGCCCCTCCATGCATGCAGCCGCCTGGAGAGCAGGAAGAGGACTGCTCAAGTCTCAGGCGCTCCAGAAGGGCTTCCTGGAGGACACAGTCTGAGTTCCTCCCGTGGACGAGATCTCAGCACCTCACACGGGCCACAGGCCGGGGACAACTCAGGTTGTCCGACTCCCAGGTGTGGGTGCTCTCCTTGCCATGGGGCCCCTCTTACAATGGAATATGCCATGTCCTTGGGAGCCAAGGAGCAGTGTGTAGTGGGCTCGCCCCCATCAGGAGGGCCCAGGAGCTAATATTTCCCATGGTGCTCTGGTGGGCCTGATCAGGGTCTCCAGGGGACCCCAGTCTGTCCTAGGCCAGTGGGCAGGCATCCCAAGGACCAGCCGCCCCTGTTGGTCACTATGCAGACCTCACTGGGGGTCGCATCTGTAGACCTGCAGACACAGGGGTGTGAGGAGTATGAGGTGGGCCTAAGACCCTTAATCCAGTCGCTAGAGAAGCTGGTAATGGCCCCAGACTCCCCAAAGGGGAATCTTGCCCAAGCTGGGGGAGGCCTGTGCTAAGGCCACAGTGGAGAAAGAGTGACAAGGGGCCAGTCCCCTCTTCTCTCCTGCTTAATCTTGGCGCTTTATCATTTGGGAGTGGGGAAAAGAAATGTTTACATGGCTTCACATTTGTTTCAAATTATTCATCAGTGTTGGAGAGTCATTGTTCCCTGCTAGTGTAAACAGCCCCGTCCCAAGGCCCAGCCACCCTGCCAGCCCGCCGCGGCTCTGTAGCTGTGTGACATCAGCACCTTGGGTTCCCAGCTTCCCGTGCGGCGAGGAGGTGGGCCAGGCCCAGTGGGCGGCCCCAGGGCGTTCACTGACGATGGGGTGAGCGCAGTGTCTCCACACCATGAATTCCACATTTGAGAGCTATCTTTTGTTTTACCAGTTGAACCTTTTCTAGGGCTGGGGAAGCTGGGGTACAAAGACTTTTCAAGAACCTCGAAGAATGTGACTTGAAGAAGGTCTGGCCTGAGTCCCAGGAGCAGCTTCCAGGATTCAAACATCACCGTTATGTGTGCGCCGGACTGCAGGCATCGGAGCCCCCGGCGGGTGTTAACTGGGACGGTTCAGGGCAGCTTCGGGGGGCCGGGACTCTGCTCAATTACTCCTGCAGGCTGGCTCGGCTTTGCGTTGGTAGCTGGGGGAGTTCATGGACATGTTCAAGGTGACACCCAGCTTGCGTTCACTTCAAGAGCAGCTGGGGTTCTTCATCTCCTGAATCTGAACATGCTTGCTGGCGTGACCAGCTTTGCCAGTGGGCCCCAGGGCACATGCTCAGGAGCTGGACAGCAGGCCTGAGTCCTGCCTTTGCTCCAGGCAGCTGTGTGACTTTGTCCAAACTACTTCAGCTCTCTTTGCCTCAGTGTCCTCATCTGTAAAATGGAGTCAGTAACACAACCTATTGCTCAGGGTTGCTGCAAGGATCAGGTGCTTAACACTCAATGACCACTCGGGGGAGGTTAGCTTTGTGTTGTTATTAGGAGGAGGAGCAGGGCCCAGAGCTGTTCACGGTCTAGTGCGGGCAGGGGCGGACTGCTGCAGGGTGGAGGGGAGGTGCCCCCAGCCAAGGTGACCCTGACACTGGGCCTTTAGGGAGCCATCAGTAAGACTTGTTGAGTGGAGAAAGGGCTTCAGAAAAATCCCTCTCCAGCCCTCCCAGCTTCCCCCGGGACCGCCTCTCAGCCTGCTCTCAGCAAGAGCCGCCTCTACCATTTCAGCTGTAACTGTTGGTGGCTTTTAGAGTTCAAAGCCCTGCCTCCCTCCTGGCGACCACACGGCCGACATTTGAGCTCACGGGAGAGTAATGACCTGACTCGCCGTCAGCCTCAAAGGCTGCCGCGTGGGCTCGTGGGTGGTGAAGTGGTCTGCTGTCCCCGAGCCTAAGTAGGACCCGGCTGACAGAGTGCCAGCGCTGAGTCCTCCCCGGTTCAGGGCAGGTCAGTCTGCCTGATGCTTTCTTTACCTGTTCACATCCTTTTGGTTCCAGTTCTGAAAGATGGCTGTGTTGAAAAGAACTGTTTAAAAAAGTTCAGTGCCAAAGTGAGTGAGTGTGTGTGTGTGAGTGTGAGTGTGTGTGTGTGTGTGCGCGCACGCGTGTGTGCGTGCACAGGCCTGTGTATTAGGGGTTGTGGGCTTGGCTCGAAGCAGCCGGTAGCTCACGTTGCCTTTGTGGTTTCGTATATTTGCCTATTAAAATGACAATACAGACATGGCACATTAAGGTTTAAGAAGCCCTTCTTTCATTAAACAAACTGACAGTGGAGGGGGTTATGACTTCGGTAATTGAAACATGCTGTTCTGTTCAAGACCAGAGCTCCATAAAGACTCTTTTCAGCCAATAGCACCCTTTGTGCCAGCAGCCTCTGGTCAAAAATGAGTGTCGGCCCCGAGGTCTGTCTCTCCCAGAGAGTGGGAAAGACCGCTTGGCAGCCTTCCGCGGCAGTCTTGGCAGCCAGAGGTCAGGGCCTTTTAAAAACCTCCCCTTCTCTGGGCTTTTGAAATCAATTTGCGAGGCAGAAAGCAGGCTGCCCTGGCCTCCAGCCTCTCCCTCGCAGCAAGGTCTGTGCTGTTGGTTGTAAATCTGAGGTGTGACTGAAGAAAGGGGACAGTGGGGTTTGGTTGGCCAGACCCTTCACGTCAGGGGGAGACGGTGCGGGTTGCAGGTCTTCAGAGAGAGGGAGGGCCAGGTGCCGTTACTGAGAGCCAGGTTTGCATCCTGCCACTGTGGGAGCTTGGACAAGTCACTCGGCCTCTGTCCCTCAGTTTCCTCATCTGTAAAATAGGCCAGTACCTAGATCTGCTGTGCAGGGTTTCTGTGAGAGTTAAAGGAGTTAAAGCAGGTCAGGTGCTTGGAGTAGTGCTGGGCACACAGGAAGGCCAGGGTCATTGTAACCGTCCGCCTCTGTGGGGTAACTCCATGCAGTACTGTTGTGGGGAATCGCCGCGGGGTTCCTCTGTCGCGGCGCTCTGCAGTGGGGGAGCCGACAGCCTCCACGGCCTTCCCGCTGACCTTGCCTCCCTTCCGGCCCAGGTGTGACCTCTCCCTCCCCTTCTCTCGCCGCAGATGTGGACGAGTGTCAGGACAACAACGGAGGCTGCCAGCAGGTCTGCGTCAACGCCATGGGCAGCTACGAGTGCCAGTGCCTCAGCGGCTTTTTCCTCAGTGACAACCAGCACACCTGCATCCACCGCTCCAGCGGTGAGTCCTGCCCGAGCTCAGCGCTCACGGCCCTGCCCCTGCGGGCTCGGGCGGCCCCTGCAACCGCCTCTCCGCATCTCCATTCTAGGGGCCTCGGGCTCAGGGCAGGGAGCTCTGGGGGTGGCCGGGAGGGCCGTTTTGTGCCTCTGGTGTTGGGTCTGCAGAGTTTCCTCACAGTTCGCTCCCTCCCTCCACTCCTGCGGCAGGGCTGCTGGTGTCCCTGGTGCTTTGTGTGGAGGGGGCTTGGGGCCACAGATGGGCAGATGCCACCAGAGAAGCCACTTTGTCCGTTCTGGGCTGGGGGCTGGCGGTGGGCAGGGCGAGGGTGGCCGTTCTCTCTGGTTCCCTTCCCCCAGTGGGGGCTCAAGATGTGACCAGGCCGAGCTGCTGGTTTCTTGATCTCTTGCATGTTCACTGGGTCACCAGTCAACAGGGGGTCCTTGTGGCCAGGAGCCAGCTGCCCTCTATAGACTAGGTGGGATGAGAGTGCCGGCCTGGGGGCCAGTACAGAGGGACAGGGAAGACTCCAGCCAACTGGAGTGCCTGGGGAGCCTGGAGACAGCCCCAGCCAAGCCCAGAAGGTGCAGGGTGGTGGTGGCCATTTGGGGCCCAAAGCAGTAGGGCTGTGAAATGGGACAACTGGTCAGAAGCCAGGACCCAGATGCTCAGAGGAGAGGGGCTTCCAGGCGGAGGGAACAGCATTTTGAAAGCCGTGGAGGCGCGTCTTCCTTAAAATAATGACGAGATCCAGCCATCTCGAGGCAGACCGTGCTTTCCTGCAGCCTGGCTGCTCTGAGCAGTCAAGGGAGTAGACACCAGAGGAGGAGCAGGCAGCAGCCCTGTGGCCCCAGCCTCAGCCACTGTCCACTGACCTGAGACACGGAGGAGGTGCTGGAGGGAAATCCTGCAAGGGCCTCGCCTCCAGTCTGCAGCACCAGCGGGAGGCCAGCGAGTGGTCCACGCTGAAAGGCAGGGAGTGAAAACGGCAGGTGCTGCTCTCCAGGTTGGGCCGACCGGGGCTGAAGCCCGCTCTGCCGTTCCCTCGTCCTTCTTCAGGCAGCTCTGCTGCTCTGAACCTCAGCTTCCTCATCTGCAAAATGGGGCAGCGGTGTTGACCCGGCAGGGTCTTTGGGGGCTGGCTCCAGATCCTAGGAGTAAAGTGCTGGTGTGCACTAAAGCTAACAGAGGCGGTGAGGTGAGACTCCGCGGCCCTGGCTGTGATTTTTTATTTGAAAACAATTCCTGAGGTAGAAAAGAAAAAAAACATTTTTAAGAAGTACAAAACCCAGGGTAGTTATGCAGAACTACGTTACTGGACTCCTTGGAATTCTCAGTGTTTTAGGCAGTTTCCTCAAAAACAAGATGGCCGATAAGCCTGTGCCGTGTCCCCAGAGGACAGAAGGGCCAAGTGAGTGCCGCCATCCCGGGCGCCTGCTTCAGGCGCATGGGCCCGACGTCCACGTGGAAGACCTCCCAGCTGTGGGGCTGTGGGGTCAAGCTGCCCAAAGTGAGGAGCCCGACCCCAAATCGAGTTTCATAAAAAGCAGATTTATGAGGAAGAGTGAGCGTTGGTGGCGGGGGGCAGTGAGGCCTGCTTTCATCAGGGAGCAGGGTTTACAGGGCGGCTGGCTCCTCCTCAGCCGGGCTGTGTGTGCTCTGCTCCTTTGAAGAGCAGCTTTCCCGCGAGCGGGCCTTCAGGTGAGGCCGTGCCCCAGCTCAGAGGAGGGCGAGAAGGACGGGGAGACAGCGTAATGCCGGGCAGCAGCCTGGCCCCGTTCGGAACCGGGTCCCGGCGCGGCCGGTGAGCACTGGCTGTACTAGGGATGTCACCCGGCAAGCCCCGGCGCCAGCCAGGGCCGGGACTCGGTGTGGTGGCGGGCAGCCACAGCGGCTGCTGTGGGGTCACGAGCTCACTCTGCCCTGGGCCCCTCGCGGGAGCCTGGCACGGCGGGGGAGCGTAAACCCAGTCAGCTGAGGGGACCTGCCCGAGGTCGTACCGCAGGGTACTGGCAGTCAGGATTCCAGCCCGTCACTCACTGTGACGAGATGAGGCTAGTACGGAAGGAAATCGGGTGGAGAAACAGGCAGGCACTGAAGACCTCTTGGAGGAAGCCGCCTGTGAGCTGATGTCGGGCGAGAAGGAGAGCGGCTGTGGGAGGAGCCGGGGAGGGCTAGGCGGGCGTGTGTAAGGGCCCCGGGGCAGGCGTGTGTAAAGGGCCTGAGGCGGGTGTGTATTAAGGGCCTGAGGCGGGTGTGTGTAAAGGCCCTGGGGCAGGCATGTGTAAGGGCCCCAGGGTGGACGTGTGTAATGGCCCTGGGGTGGGTGTGTATAAAGGCCCTGGGGCAGGTTGTGTACTGGCCCGAGGCAGGCGTGTGTAAGGGCCCCGGGGCGGGTGTGTGTGAGGGCCCTGGGGCAGGTTGTGTACTGGCCCGAGCCGGGTTGTGTAACGGCCCCGAGGCAGGTGTGTATAAGGGCCCCGAGGCGGGTGTGTGTAAGGGCCCCCGGGGTGGGCATGTGTCAGGGCCCTGGGGCGGGTGTGTGTAAAGGGCCTGGGGCGGGTGGACCAGACTCTCGGGAAACAGAGTGAAGGGTGGGATGGTGGGCACAGATTGCCCAGGAAGAGGGGAGTTTGGCAGGGGCCAGAGGCCATGAGGCTGGTGAAACATGAGCCGGAGTTTGGGGCTGTGTAAGGAGTGCAGGGGCTAACCAGACAAGCTGCTCCCTCCTGAGCCTGCCGGTTGCCATGACGGGTGCCCATCCTGACTGTGTGTTGACATCGGTGATGACTGTTAGAGCTCAGAGTCAGAGCATGTCCAGGTGCTGAGACCCAGCTTGTTTTGTACGTCGATGGCCTCTGTTCCCCAAATCAAGAGTCCTCAAGTCACCTGACTCTTCCTGACACCCTAAAGGAGCCTCCCCTGAGCTGGGTTTCATTAGAGGGGACTAGACGCATGAGCAGGGTCAGCCAGGGTCAATCCAGGCTCCCGGCCAAGACACAAGGCTCAGCCCTTCCGAGCGGCCCCGCCTCCCAGGCGCCAGTGCAAACCCTGACCCGAGGCGTGTGGATCTGGCCAGGCTGGGCTTGCGGGGGTCAGGTTCTCAGTCTTTCTCCATCTCCATGGGTCATGTGGCCTCTGCAGTTACTCCTGCCTCTCTGGGTTTCCTTGTCTGTAAATTGGGACCAGTAATCCCTCCCGGGCCAATGAGAGCTCGGTTAGGGGAATGCTTTGAAGGGGTCAAGTGCAGTGCCTGCCCTAGGGGTGGCAACTTACAGAGGCAGCTTTTTCAAGCCTTTATAACTCATGCCTGATTTGGGGACACAGGCTGTGCTCTTGGTGGGAGGGAACCCAGAGCCGCTGAGGTCCGTGGCCCGTCCATCTGCTCAGCACTTGCGGGAGCTGGTTCGGGCACCAGCACAGACCACACTCACCTCCCAGTCAGCCTCCGGCCCAGCACGCCATAGCCCGTCTGTCACCCCACAGCCAGGGTTCTTCGGGGAGAGGGGTCCGGGGGGCTCCCTGGCCCCTGAGTAGATGAGCCAAGCAACCAGCGCGTTCGCACTCTCCCTCTCCTGTGCCTGCTCTTTTTTTTAAAAAACTCATGTCGTATCTGTGCTCCAAGAAGGTGTTGACTCCTGGATGAACTTTTCCCTTTCCTTCCAGTAAAGAATTCTTTCTTTCAGTCTGAGCAGAACTGATTTAGGGAGGAGAAGGAGCTCCAAAAGGCCCGAGAGCTGTGAGATGGCAGCTCACTGGCTCCTCCATTCATGTGCCGGTGCCTCTGGTCCCCGGGGTCCCAGCGAGACGAAAAGCAGGCGTGGCCTCTGTGAAGCTTTCCATCTAGAAAGGGGATTCGGTGCTAAATGAGGGTCCTCAGTTCAGTTCAGTTCAGTCGCTCAGTCGTGTCCAATTCTTTGCGACCCCATGGACTGCAGCACGCCAGGCTTCCCTGTCCATCACCAACTCCGGGAGTTTACTCAAACTCATGTCCATCAAGTCAGTGATGCCATCCAACCATCTCACCCTCTGTCGTCCCCTTCTCCTCCTGCCTTCAATCTTTCCCAGCCTCAGGGTCTTTCCCAAGGAGTCATTTCTTTGCATCAGGTGGCCAAAGTATTGGAGTTTCAGCTTCAGCATCAGTCCTTCCAATGAATATTCAGGACTAATTTCTGTTAGGATGGACTGGTTGGGTCTCCTTGCAGTCCAAGGCTCCTAGGAGTTACCTTATAATAATGTGCTGAGAAAAAACCCTCTGAAAGGAGGGACCTGGGGCTCCTAGGGGCTCTAGTGTTGTCTGAACAGTGGAGAATGTAGTAGCAAGGGTCTCCTGGCCAGCCTGGTGAAGGACCTCTCCCTCACCAGCACTGATCCTGGGCCACTGCTCTTGCCAACGGAGGTGGGTTTGAGATACGAGCTACGTGTGCCCCCTCCCCCGGACCACGAGCTGTATGGCACGGCTGAGCTCTGAAGCCTCAGCAGAACGCCCACAGCGGTCTGATCTGTGCTGATCATGAAAGGCGCCCGAGGGAGAGGAAACCCCCCACAACATTGTCCCCACAATCATAGGGAGCAGGACAGGATCGCAGGGGGCTTTAGGGGCTGTCCGTACCCATGCCCAGCCCTGAGGGCCCTGGCACTCAGAGGAGACCTGTCTTCGTGATCAGGAGCCCAGCCTCTGGGGCCCCACAGCCTCGGACTGGAATCCTGGCTTCCCTACCCTGTCACCTGTGTGACCTTGAGCAAGTCACTGAACCTCTCTGCGCCAGGTCTGTGAAGTGGGGATGGTCATGGAACCCACTTCATAGGGTTAAAAAGATGTCATAAAAAAATTCCAGTAAATGTGGGCTCTTCTTGTTGTTACTTACCGCAGACGAGGAAACAGGCCCAGTGAGGGCAGGGCCTGCCCCTCGCTGGGCTGGTGTCCAGAGCCAGCAGCAGAGTCAGGGCCTGGGTGCACAGTGGGCA
The DNA here is from genome assembly GCF_029407905.1 of Bubalus kerabau. NCBI lineage: Eukaryota > Metazoa > Chordata > Mammalia > Artiodactyla > Bovidae > Bubalus > Bubalus kerabau. The sequence continues at coordinate 5,961,427 of NC_073624.1, forward strand.
GCGCTCTGCAGATGCGTGCTGGCTGCTGGCTGAAGCCTGAGCTTCCGCTGAGTATGGAGAGGCGGTCAGGAGTCGGGCCTCATCGTCAGGGAGCTCTCTGCACTGGCTCGCCCGCCACATGACCCACCGAGGGCTGCAGAGGTCAGAACTGCCCCTGCCCTCCAAGAATGGCCAGCCCCTTCCTCCCCATGGAGGTGTGGGCACTGTGCCAGGCCACGCTGGGCACAGGCAGTTGGGAACCAAGACACGAAGAGGACCTCAGGCCCCTGTCTGCTCCTGCTCCTCCCTCCCCCCCCCGCCCCTGGGCCCAGCATGCCCACCTACCGTGTCTACTTCATGGTGCCCCCCTCAGCCTGGCGAGAGCGCCCGCTCACTGCACAGCCTGTCCCGAGCTGGCCCTCTGCTCCGGGCTGGCTGTCTTCCACCCCTGCCACTGCTGGCTGCCGAGGGCAGTGTTCTCCCCGCTGCCTGCGTCCCTGCAGCTTGGGGGTGCCCCGTGGGCAGCAACCATGTTCTGCACATCCCCATGCCCTGTTTTGACAGGGGTCTGTGGCAAGGAACCGAGGGAGGTTGGAGAGATGCTCTGTTCGTGGCGGCTGCCTGGGCCCGGGCACTCCACATCCTCGGGTTGTGCCGGTAGGGTCCTGGTCAGCACTTGCTAGTCGACGCTGTGGTCCCTGGGTCGAGGGGTAGGCACGCAGAGGCTCTGCGAGGCCGTTGCACTGTTGACCGCACCCCAAAGTCCTAATGTGCTGCTTCCTTTCCCTTGTCTGATGCCCAGGAACTGGCCACAGGGCAGCTGGGCAGCCGTGTCCCTGCAAAGCCGAGGCCCATGCAGAGCAGACACCAGGCTGGCATTCTCCCAGCAGGGACTTCATGGGTTTACCTGAATGCATTTAATCTCCTCCTGAGCCTGTTTAAACGCTCGTATAACTATGGATGGGAAACTGCACTGCCCTCCTACCGCCAGCACTCCTGATGGCACTCAGGGCCCCGTTTTCACAAAGCTAAGATCTGGCATCGAGGGTGACACTCAGTTCAGTCCAGTCGCTCAGTCGTGTCCAACTCTTTGCGACCCCATGGACTGCAGCACGGCAGGCCTCCCTGTCCATCACCAACTCCCGGAGTTTACTCAAACTCATGTCCATTGAGTCGGTGATGCCATCTCATCCTCTGTCGCCCCCTTCTCCTCCCGCCTTCAGTCTTTCCCAGCATCGGGGTCTTTTGGCATCAAGGGTGACCCTGGCTCCAGCAAAACCAGCGGTGGGAGCCAGGAGAAAGGAGGCTTGGCTTCTACTGCGTTCAGTAGAAACGACGATGGTGAAAGCTACGTTTCCTGGGGGCTTCCTGCACCCCCAACGACAAAGAAATCGAGGCACGGAGCGGGTGGGAAACTTGCCCACAGATGCAGCCGGTGGCGCGGCAGGCCCTGCGCTCGGGCGGGCTGGCCTCTGAGCCTGGGAAGACCGTGTGGAGGGTTCCCATGAGGTTCGCAGCCCTCTGTGCAGCTGGCCAGCTGCGGAGGGGCCTGGAGAAGCAGAGATGCCCCCTTGCCAACACCGCCTGCAGCTCCACGGGTGTGAGCGTCCCGGGCACCAAGGGTACCTCTTTAAGCCCCAGGAGTTCAGAAAACCCTTGGCGGTGGAGGTGTCTGGAGATGGCCTGCCCGCTTCCCTGGTCTCCTCAGAGGAGCGGCCTAAGTTGGCCCAGCTCTCTTCCCTACAAGTCACAGCTTTTGTTATGAGCTCAGTGACCCAGACAGCCTCTCCTCTGAGGACCAGAATGTCTGGCCCCGTGCTGAAGGGCCCAGCCTCGGGGCTGGAAATAGCTCTTCTCATCTAGCTGTTGTCCACCGTTCCACACCCCCGGCCGTAGGGGGATCTTGCTGTGAATCCGGCAGCCCAGGGTCCGCACGCGCTCGCGGAGACTGCGGGAGACTGAGGGCCCCCCGGCTCCTCCGGAAGGGCCTTGGGCTCCATGACGGCTGTGCGCTCCCGGGAGCCGCTTCCACCTGTGTCTGAGCCTGCAGGCGTGCTCTGGGTGATTGTGCCGAGAACGGCTCTAGAGTTCATCTTTTGGTGTATTAGACCCTGCATGAAGTATTTTTAGGACCTGTTTGTTATATCTGTAAGTTTGTAACTAAAGATGAAACAATGGGTTTTTTTTTTTATCTTTTATTTTGAAATAATTATAGAGTCGTAAGGACATGCAGAGATAGTAAGGTGAGATCCCATGTACCCTTCGCCCAGCTCCCCCCGCAGTCACCTCTTACATCACTGGAGAGCCACAGGGATGCTAGGAAGCTGGCATTACTAGGCTGAGACTACTGAGACTGTCCCAAGAGAAATAAGACATATGGTCACCCTAATATTACCTCGTTTAACCCCTGGATCCCTACAGGGTAGGTACAATTACTCCCATGTGCAGACAGCAAATAACAGAGGCAGATAATGCACCCAGGGCCACGTGGGTCCTGGCAGAAACCCCAGACAGAGGTGCAGTGACACCTCTTTCTGGGCCTGAGTTCTGGGATGCCGTCTGGAGCAGGGAGGGCCCCTCAGGCACCGTCGCCCCCCAGTGCCGTCTAACTGAGGAGGTGACTCTGTGGCAGCGCCCGGCGGGCTGGTTGCCAGGGTTGTCCTGACCTCAGGTCACTCCCGTAAGCCCGCAGCCTCGCCGGAGAGACGGGGGACTCAGACGTGAGCCCTGCCCTGCGCCTGAGACTTTCCTCACGGGGTTGTTTCGAGACTCTGCGTCTGCTGCTGCTCCCGCCACCCCTGCACCCTTCCCATCTTTTCCGCCCGTGTTTGCCCAGCTGTCCTTCCCTCTCTTGGCCCTTCACTCAGGCCAGCCTGGCCTCTTGCCTCTGGCCAGGGGTCCCAGGCGTCTAAGCTTCCAGCTTTGCTCTAGGGGCCAGAAGAGTCAGCGTGCCCGCAGACTTTCTTGCCCGTTGGAGAGGGTTTGCGTCCTGGAGCCTGAAACCAGACCCAGAGCTTCAGGAAGTGAGAGAGAGCGTCAGGAGGCCATGTTTGGCAGCAGTTTGAACTTTGCTGTGAGGGTGACAGGGGCCCCGTTGGCCCCAGGAGTGGGGGTATGATTCACATTGCGGAAAGATCACTGCCCACCGTGGGTGGGCAGGGCGATGAAGCCCTTTCCTGGGAGGCAGCACTGGCAGCCATCAGGGTCCGGAACTCATAAGGGGGCAGTGTGAGTGGACAGGAGGGGCAGAGGAGAGGGTGAGAGGGGCAGAGGGGAGGGTGAGAGGCGAGGCAGGGCAGACAGGCCTGTCTGCAGAGAGGCCCAGTCGCTGCATCATGGCAGTGCAGAATGGTTCAATGGAGGTTGGCTCTGGACCACGTGGGGCCTTGTTCTTTCTGGAACCAGGAGCTCCAGAGGGGAGCCTAGGGCCCAAAGTCGGACCAGCCAGTCTCTACTTTTCAAGAGGCTGCAAGCCGGGTCCTGCTCAGCCTCCGGCTCACTGTCCTGACCTCAGGCGCCCCGGGCAGCTTGCACTCACAGGCCCCCAGGCTCTCTGGCCCGCTCGGCCTGGGGCCTGAGGAGGCGGCCAGGGTGGCGGGTGTGAGGACAAGCTCAGGAGCCTGGCTGGGACAGGAGCAGGGCCTCTGGAGTGTCTGATCTCCCAGCAGAGATCAGGGTTGTGGGGACGGCGACCGACTGGCCAGTGGTTCCGCCCTTCAGCCACCTCGTGGCCAGGCCAGGGAAGAGGGCTGGGCTCCACTGCGGCACTTAGAGGAAAGCGCTCCCCCCAGCCGCACTCAGACCCTGGAGTCACGCAGGGGCCCTGAACCCACAGCCACCCGTGTCAGCCACAGCCCGAAGCCTTGCCCTCGGGCCCTGAACCCACTGCCCATCGTCCACACCCTCCCACACAGGACGGGGTGGGGGTGCTCCCTCACAGAGGCCCCCGGGCAGTTTTCAGGCCCCAGTCCTTGGGGTTGGGTCAGGGCAGAGGACTGGTGGCTCTCACCGGAGGCGGCTGCCCCTTCCGTCCACCGCAGCCCTCGTCTGGGGCCCTTCCCCCACTCTCCTCAGCTGGTCCTTGACCGTCCTCCGGACTTTGCTGTCCGGCTGCTCCTGGAGAGCAGGAGATGTCAGCCGTCTCGGCAGCAGCTGTCCTCGCCGGCCCGTCCCCAGCCTCCGCTCTCACGGCGCTCTCACACCCGGCTCGCTGTGAGGCTTGCAGCCGCCCCGGGAGGAACTTGGGGTGAGCACTGTCACCCCAGCACAGCAGGGCACCCCAGCGGGGCCCACGCCTCAAAGCAGCGCTCAGGATGGGGGCCACACTTCGGACGCCAGCGGTAGCTTTCCTTCTCCTGCTCCACCCCATTGTTGTGGTGGTTTAGTCCCTCAGTCGTGTCTGACTCTTGGCAACCCCACGGACTGCAGCCCGCCAGGCTCCTGAGTCCATGGGATTCTCCAGGCAAGAGTACTGGAGTGGGTTGCCATTTCCTTCTCTGGAGGATCTTCCCGACCCAGGGATCGAACCCATGTCTCCTGCATTGGCAGGCAGGTTCTCCAGACTCACATGCCTGTGGACAGAGGCTCACTGTCCGTCCCAAGCCACCCCTAGCAGACGTTAGCTCAGGGCCCCATCAGTGTGCCTGGATGGCCAGTGCCCACCGCTTCCTGGCACGTGATTCCCGCATCTTGAGGTCTGGGCCAGGCCTTGACCTGGGGCCTCAGCATGGCCCCTGCAGGGTAGGGGACATCCTCGGCCCTGTTCCAGGGCTCTCTGTCATCAGCTGTGGGTGCTGGGTTTCCATGAGTGTGTGTGGCTGGGAACTTTCTCTTTTAAATGAGGGCAACGGTGGCCTCTCCGGAAAATCCTCACTGTCAGCCTCAGGGCTGCGCCCCTGGCTGCTCCTGGGGGCTTCTCCTCATTTCCCCCCCTCGACACCCCACAGACCAGGTGGGCAGGAGACCAGGCAGCTCTCACATTTAGCAGGAAGATTTATGGTGCTGCCGGAGAAGGCCTGTCCTGGCCCTCTGCAGTCCAGAATGGCCCTTGAGGCGGGGACAATAAATCCAGCCCATTATTTTTTACGAGCCTCCCACCCCATAAACAACTCCTTTGGCTGGTGAGCCCAGCTTCACGCCCTTCTCCTAGCCTGGCCTCCCGCCAGACCCGGCCAGGCCGCCCTGCAGGGACCCCAGTGCCTCGTGGCATTGGCCTCCTCATGTGGATAGCGCAGGGGTAGCTGGCCCTGGCCCCGGCTCCCTCCTCTGCTACGAGTCCCGTGGCCTCACTTTTCTTGTCTATAAAATGGGACAAACGTCAGTGTTCATTATAGAAATTTTTATGAGGACCAAAATGAGATGCTGTGAGCACACTCTGTTCCCTAGTGGCCTGCCTGGACCTGAAGTGGGTAAAACTGTCAGCTGTTACTGGCACCGCTGGGTGCCAAGCACCATGCCCAGACAGTGGCACGGGTCATCAGACCCCGGAACAGTCTGGCGCCATTTAGCTGTGTTCTCCCATCCTGCCGAGAAGAAATGGAGATTGAGAAGCGATTCATCCCCTAGTAAGTGATTAGCACAGTCAGGATCCGAACCCACGTCTTTCCAACTCCTAAGAGCAACCATGCTGAATGAGCAAATGGACAGAGGGCTGAGATCAGGGGTGGCCCGCTGCCTGGAGCCCCTTGTGGCCGCAGGGCTCCCCCCCCCACCCCCGCTGCCTGCAGGCAGGCTCCACTCTCCCGCGAGTTAGTGCGGTGGCTGGTTCCCGGGTCCCCCGAGCCCTCCGCCTTCTGCCAGCAGCGTGACCCCCTGGCCACGTCCCTGCCCACTCGGCCCCCACCCGTGGCTCCTCTCCCTGCGGTGTGCATCACAAGGCTGCTCTCCCGCACCTTCCTCGCCTTCCCTGCCTTCACAGCGCGGCCCCTCTCCAGCCCCCCACCCCACTCCTGTTCTTCCCATGGCTAGGGAGCCCTTTTCCAGTTGCGGGCCTTGGTGTGCGCTCTCTGCTCTGCCTCAGGGGCCAGGCCCCAGTCCCCTCCCTTCCTGGAGAACTCATAATCATCCTTCAAAACCCATTTTGCTTCATTTCCTCTCACGGAGCTGTCTCTGACTCCGGGACGAGCACATCATCCTCCCAGTGTACACACACAGCCCCGAGGCGCTGTGTCCTCTCCTGGGGGCGGCGCATGAGCCTCTGGGAAGGGCAGGGCTGCGTTTCTCACGTCTGATGCAGGGCGGGCGCAGGGCAAATGACAAAGAGGATCAGATTAAAGTTCTTTCACGTCCCTGGTACCAAGCAGCACCAAGGCAGGGCTTGCTCCCAAGGCTGTTTTCAGCCCCCAGGTCAGCCTGTGGGTGGCCGAGGCCCCTGCAGCAGGGGAGCCCGAGATGAGTTCAGAGACACTCCCCAGCGCACAGCTCCATACCCCTGAATGAGCCGATTCCTCTCCTGGAACCCCGTTCCTCCACGCTCCCACAACCCTACCCCGTGTGCCACCAGCCCGCACGGCGGCTGACCCAACGTGCGCCTCCACGTCTGTTCACCGAGTGAGGCGTCCACTCGGCAGTCTGTTCCAGTTAGAGTGAACGGTGGGAATCAGCATGGGCTCCCCAGGCTGGTGGTCCGCGCCCGCGATACGAGCCCTGGGAAGGGGGGAGATGCCCCACAGCCGTTGCGCTCCTTCTGTGCGCCAGGCCCTTGGCACCCTCTGATCCTCAGAGGACCCTGGGAGTGACAGCTGCCCCCTCGTTGTGCAGAGGAGAGAGCGGAGGTGCAGGCAGGGACAGCGGGCACAGCCGGTTTGGGATGGAGCCTACCCAGAGACCAGATGTTGGTGGCTCCGAGCCTGGCTGTTTCCCACGGCACGTGGTGGGCAGTGGAGGTGAGGCAGTGTCGGGGGGCTGCTCGTGTGCTTAGGGAATCTCCTGCTGGCGTGCCCCCCAGCATTCGTGCAGCTTCCCCTCCCGGGCCCTCCCCCAAAACTGCAGGGGGAGCACTCACTCGGCCACCACATTGAGCCTTCCCACACCTGGGCTCCTCCGCCTGGTCACCTTCAAGAGGCGGAAACAGACCTGTGCCCTGGTCACAGCCAGTCTGCGGCCACCTTTAGGGGAGGGGTACCCAGTCCCTGGAGCACGGACTGGTCCCGGTCCCAACCTGTTCGGAACCGGGCCGCAGAGCAGGAGCTGAGCGGCAGGAGAGCGAGCAAAGCTTCAAGGGCCATTCCCCATCTCTCCCTTCACTCACATTACCGCCTGACCCCTTCTCCCCATCGCTTGCCCATGGAAAAATTGCCTCCCATGAAACCAGTCCCCGGTGCCAAAAAGGCAGGGGACAGCGGCGTTACAGGCCCTGTGGAGGGAGAGGGTGAGGGCAGCCAGGTGAAATACGGGACAGCCTGTATTTGAACTTGGGATTTCACATCAGTAGTGAATGCTCTTTTTTGGCACAAACGTGACCCACGCAACACTTGGCATGCTTACACTTGGGAAATCTTTGTTATTCATCTGAGATCCAAACTAAAGCAAGCAGCCTGTTTTCATCCGCTGTGTCTGGCAGCCCTGGGGAAGGAAGGGGGCATCTCTCGCCTCTGAACCTGAGCAGAGTGCTAAGTCAGGAGGCAAGAACGTCTCAGGCCTTGCTCCCAGCCACCTGAGCCTCAGAGAGGCATGGACGTGCTCGTGGTGACGCCTAGTGGTCAGCCTGGGGAACTCCAGAGGCCAGGAAGGGGAAGAACCCTTAGTGCAGGAGGGGATGGAGGGAGCCGGGAGTCCAGGGTGAAGAACAGCTCAGAAAGAACGGGCACTGCAAAGCCGGATAAAGGGGGCCCGGGACACATTCCCTGAGCACCAGCTTCGTCTTAAGGGGACTCAGGGACCCTGAGCTGGAACCCTCCCCACTTTAGTACCCTTCAACAACCTCCCTCCTCCCCTTCCCAGAGAAGGAAACCAAGCAAGTTCCAGGCCACACACCTTAGAAAGGGCCACGGGAAGTGGAGCTGGTGGGCACCGGGCCCGCCCCACCTCAGTGATGCCAGCCTCCCTTTGGCAGCTGCAGCGCTGCCCACGTTTGCCCACATGTGTCTGCATTCATGGCCATCAGACAGGTTCCTTCCCATCTCACAAAGGCGGCCTTCCAGGGGCCCCCAGTGCCAGGACCAGCCCAGAAACCAGAGGTGAGGGGCTGAACAGGGCTGGGGTCCACCCCTGCTTTCCAAGAAGGCCAGCTCTGCCCCTCGGCTCTTATCTGGCAGACCAGGAGCCGGCCAGGGTCTCAGCTTTCCATCTCTGCATCTGTCTATCTGTCTGTCTGTGTACACACTTGGTGAGCAGCCGTGGCAGAGGACTTGGTTTTAGCTGAAAAAGCCCCCGCGATATGCAGGCACCCTGGCTGACTCTGCTGGCGGCCTCAGCACAGGGCGTGGACACGGTGGTGCCAGCAAAGGTATCGAATGCGGGGGTGAAGGAATGGGTGGGCCCAAAGGCTGGTCAACTCCCAAACCGGAAGTGCCTCGTGAACCACTTTCTGATGTGACAGAAAGAGCTCTGAACTTGAGGGTCGAGGCATCAGGAGCCCAGGGGTTGGAGCTGGAAGGCTGGGTGTGGACGCCATGCTGACTGCTGCGTGGCCCAGGGCGAGTCCTGGCCCATGGGCTTCAGCCTCCTCGGTGGAAAAGGAAAGGCTTCCTCCAGATGCTCTTTAAGTTCTTTTTCAATTCTTGCTTTCTGGAAAACCGGTCCAATCTGGCTGTTTTCTCATGTATAAAGCCAGGTTCCAGCTTGGTTTCAGAGCTGACCGGGTTACTGAGGGGCCCGCCTCACTGTGGGTGCATGCTTACAACAGGCTGGCCTGGGGTCCAGCCCCGGGAGAGGAAAGTGGGGTGAAGGCACAGCCGAGAAGTGGGCTCATCCTGCAGAAGGGGCTGCCGGCCAGGAGGACCCCCTCGGAATTCATGGAGGGAAAGCCCGCAGGCAGCTGAGCAGCTGAACGTGGAGAGCATAGGGGTCAAATCGCACGAGGGCTGGGCGGCAAGTGCTGAGGGAAGGCGGGGTGTGCACTCAGAAAGGCTAGTGCCCCCTCACCCAGCCCCAGGGCCCTGGCCTTCTGCCTGAAGGCTGAGGTGGAAGTGGTGGGAGGGCTGTAGGGTCTGTGTGCCTGGGAGTGGGCGATGGGCCCAGCGAGGAGAGGGTTGGGCCAACAGAGGCCGTGAGACGCTGGTCAGCAGGGGGAGGAGAGCCCAGTTCCCCCAAGGGCCATCGAGGCAGCTGAGCGGGCGCAGGGCTGGGGGGCTATGAAGCGAGCATCTGGCCAAGGGGCTGGGACCCCTGCGGGCCTGCCGTTGGGATGGCCACAGTGGGGGCGGGTATCCACCACCCTCCCCAACAAGGTGGGAGACCTTCCTCCAAGCCTCAGCGTCGTCACTTCTCAGGTGGGCCTGCTGATGGCACCTGCCACACAGAGTCGTGGAGACAGGGGCACTGGCAGAGAGCCTAGCACACGGCCCAGCCCTGAGCCCCTCTGGGTACATGAAGCCCACAGTCTGAACCCTATGTCCCAGGTAAGGGCCACCCCAGGGATGCAGCCTGGAGTGGCCTGGGCTCCTGATCAGCTGGGGGGTCTAGTGTGGAGCTGCCGGCACCCCAGCCAGGCTCTGGAATTGCCCAGGAGGGTGTAATTCGGGGAGGTGGGGGGGCACAGGATGGGAAACAGAGCCCTGCATTCTGCTAAGCCCAGGCCTCGTAATGAGAGGCTCTGGAAGCACCATCCAGGCGCAGATGCTGTTGGAGGGTAATTAGGGGGTCGAGCTAGAGCCGGGCAGGCGGCCCAGGCCCGGGGGCCAGCAGCGCTCTGCAGACAGCAGCCAGGCCTGGGCCTGCAGATGGGCACGTTCTGTTGTCTGAGTGCTGGCGGGTATTCTGGCCTGGAGTCCAAAGCCCAGAGAGGCTGAACCCAGGCCCCTCGGCGGTGCAGCTGGGTTCAGCACCATTTCTCAGGCCTGAAACAGGCACCGTGTAGGGCCCCAGGGGTCAAAGAAGTGACTCGGGCGTGGGCCCTGCTCCCTCAAGGAGCCGCCAGTCTGGTGGGGGAGACCCAAGTAACCCAGAAGTTACAATGAGTGTGGTGGGTGCTACGAGAGGGGGAGTCCAAAGGGCTGTGGAGGCCCAGGCCAGGCCACTCATCCAGCCTAGGGACTTGAGGGGAGGGTGGAAACAAGGAGGGCTTCCTAGAAGAGATGACACCCAAGTGGAATCTCAAATTGCTGGCCGACAGCCGAGCATCCCTGTTCTCCGGAGCCCTGGCAGGCAGAGGTGAGGAGGGCCGGGAGTGCCTTTCAAGAGCTCTCAGCCTAACCCTGGGCCCCGGCTGGGGCAGGGCGGTGAAGGGACTTTGGCAATAGGAAGACGCCGTCAGGTTTATGCTCTAGAAAGTTCCCTCTGCTGCTGCCGGAGAAGGGCCGGTCTTCAAGTCACACAGGACAGACCCCAAGTTACAGCTCTCCCACATCCTACCCAAGTGACCAGGGGCACGGCGCTCAGCCTCTTGGAATGACTCTAAGATAATGACAGAGCTGCTCGCCTCGCAGGGTGGCGCGATAACGGCCTGTGTTCTCATAGCTGCCTCCGCCCCCGACCTGGTGCCGGGCCCTGCGGCCCAGGAGGGGACAGAGCGTGCTCCCGCCTGCAGCCAGCTCAGGCCAGGGGTCTGAGGACCGTGCAGATGGCACTCCCTGTCTTGGGGGAGGTTTGGAGTGAGAAGCTGGCATTTGAGATGGGCTTGGAGAGACAACGTGGAAAAGCGGATGTAGCCAGGGAGGGCGGGGTGGGTCGTTTCCCTGCTCCAGATCACTCTGGGGCCAAGGTGAAGAAGGCAGGGGTTTCCCTGCCCCTGCCCTGGCAATGAGTGCTCCACTGCCTACTGGAAGTCGCCCAGGAGCACAGGTTCTGCAGTGGGAATGCCTGTCCCGTCCGTGTCCCTGGGGCAAATGCCCATGTCTTTCTCCATGCTAGTCTCCTCATTTGCAAAGTGGGATTAAGTAGAATTTACTTTGAATAGGGGTCCTGAGAAGCTCCAATACTTTGGCCACCTCATGCGAAGAGCCAACACATAGGAAAAGACCCCAAAGCTGGGAAAGATTGAGGGCAGGAGGAGAAGGGGACGACAGAGGATGAGATGGCTGGTTGGCATCACCGACTCGATGGACATGAATCTGAGCAAACACCAGGAGATACTGGAGGACAGGGGAGCCTGGCATGTGCAGTCCACGGGGTTGCAGAGAGTCTGACACGACTGAGCAACAACACGGGCAGTAAGGGTGGCTCTGGGCATCATTCACCTGCAGCGAGTTTCTGGTCAGCCTCTTTTGCAGCCCAGAGCTGCCACCATTCTGTCTCACTTGTGGGCTGGCCCTAGAGCCAGCCCCCCCAATTCTGAATCTCTCCGTCCTTAAGTGTTCTCATCTGTTAAGTGGGGCCAGTACCTGGACAGGAGCGTGCTGCTGGGGTGGTGGGGGGAGAAATGGTGATATGACACGTGTGAAGAGTGCAGGCCAGCCTGGCACACAGGCAGCTCCGGGCGGGCCAGCCTGGCACACAGGCGGCTCCGGGCGGACGGGGGCAGCTCTTGTCCCCATCGCCGCTCCCACAGTCCCATCTTTGTTGTTGCTGCCCTGCACCTTCCCTCCACGGCAGAACCCTCCTGACATTCCCTTTAGCCCCTGGTCAAAGCACATGGGAGCCCGTGTTTGTTTTTCCCTGCCTGGCTTGGCCAGCCTGCTGGGTCTGGGTCAGGGAAGGCGGCAGCTTCTTTCTGGGCTCTGTAATTTCATACGGATGAGGTGGAAGGGGAGGCGAGCCCCTTCCTCCCAAGCTGGGGGAGGCAGGGCAAGGTCATTGTTCTCTCCTCCCAGCTCTGCGTTCCCAGCTTGCCTTCCCTTCCTGTGTGTGGAAGGGACAGGGATGCGGAAAACAGTGTTATTGATGAAGTCGCCATAGCAACGACCCCTGAGCGACACGCATTCCAGCTCTGTTATCCTGGGCCGGGGGGCTATGAGAAAGGCCGGCTCCTCAGGACAGACAGATTGCCCCCCGTGCCCTGCCCGTGTCAGATGCATCCATGAGCTTTGCTTTACAGAAGACAGTGTGTGCACACTGGTTTGGGGCAGGCAGATTCTCCCATCGCTTACCTCTGTACACGCTCCTGTAGAGCTTCCAAAGCTGATAGAAGGCCTTTGGGAAAATAGGCCCCAGTTGGAAAGGGCCGTGGGGTCTGTCCCAGGGCCTCAAGAGGACCAGAACCCGGGGAGAGGCCACCAGAAGGACGCACAGGGCCTTGGGAGAAGGAGGTGTGGCCCCGAGTTCTCATGCACGGTGTGGCCCTGGCGTGTTTTCCCCTCACCTGATCCAGGCTTGTGGGCTTGTGTCTGTGACTGCCATGGGCATACCCCCATCTCAGGCTTACAGGGAGGGTTAAATGAAAGGAGAGTCAGAGCCCGAGCCCCCACGCCCTGACTTTCAGAACACTGAGAGGAGAGGGCTCTGAAATGTGTCCCAGTCCAGCCTTCGTCCCCGTCCCCACAGCAGCCGCGATCCCTTCAGGCTCCTTCGTCGTGTTCAGGGTAATTACGGTAGCATCCCCCACCTGCCTCCAGCTGCACCCCGACCCCACAGACGGCCTCCACGCAGCTTCCAGAGACCTTTCTAGCACAGAGCGCATCCCCGCCCGAAGCAGAGGCCCTCAAGTCCTCTCCTGCCCCCAGCCAGCCTCACTGGCCCCGAGAGGGGGCCTGCACGCTGAGCGAGCACTGGGAGGCGGGTCCCCCGAGTGGCCACTGGTCACAGGTGAAAACCAAGGCTCAGAACGGTGAAGCGATTGCCCAAGTTCTCACAGCAAAGGTCAGAGTCTGAGCACGGACCTCAGCGAGCTGGCCGCACAGCTGCTGCGTCCTCACGGCTCCCGCCCTATCCCGGGCACCGAGGAGACACGCGGTCCGAGTTTGCAGGACGTAATTGGATTTGGAGGGGTTGGATCAAATTAGATTCGACCTGGCGAGCAGCCGGGCCTGACTGGCACCAGGCTCCCGAGGGCTGGGGTTTCTAGGAACAGCGCTGAAACCCTATCTCACTTCCCTGCGAGGAGGGGAGACGAAGGGGGCTCTCCGCTGGACTCTGCACTGTGTGGTATAAAGATGGGGAGCGGGGCTGAGGCCGCGGGCGTCCCTGGTCCCGGCCAGCTCTCCTGTCCAGCTCCCAGGAGCAGGCACGGTGCAAAGCAGGGGGCCGCAGCAGGACAGAGTCAGCCAGGTCCGTCAGTCCCGCAGGCTCGCAGAAGCCTGCTCTGTGCCTGGTTTGGGCTCAGCCCTTTGCTCTGAAGAAGCCTACGGGCTGGCACCCATGGAGACGGCTTGCCAGCCGGAGCTGGCGGGGACGGGCCTGGCTGCCTCAGCGGATGGGGCCACAGCTAGGTGAGGGGCCTGACGCCCCTTCCAGTGTGGCGCCCAGGACCCCTCTCCCGGAGCAGAAGCTTTTGGGGACGCACCCCTTGCCTGCCCTGGGGGTTCACCTTGCACACTCAGACTTCCACTGGGCCCCATGGCCCTCAGCAGAGCCGTCCGCTACTCCTGAGGCTCCGAGGCACAGAGGAAGCCGTGCCAGGCTCCAGGCGGTGGGGCCCGCGTCCTGTTCCCTGCCCCGCCCTGCGCCGCCCGAGTCCCTCAGCCCCCCTGACCCTATCTGTAAGGTGAGGCACTGAAGTGGGCCACCCTGTGTCTCAGCCTATAATCCATAGCCTCCCAGGGCGTCGTGTTAAGTGAGGGGCAGGGGTCCTTGTGCCACGAGAGCCTGCAGGACTTCTCAGAGCCTTTAACCTGTGTCGTGAGTTCCCTGCCTCGGGCACCCTGAGATGCTGCGTCTCACAGAACTCACAACAGCGCGTGCCACTTTCTAAATTCCCTGAGCCCCTCGCCTCGTCCCCCAAATAAGGCAGCGGGTTTACTCTGCTCGAAGATAAGAAAGCCTTCACGTCTCTGTCCTCTCCACCGGGTTTCTCTCCTTTCCTACCCTCCCCTCACTTTCTCACACGCTCCTTCTCTGCTTTCTTTGAGTTACTGCTTGCTGACCCCTAACTCTGGTCCAGGCCCTGTGCTGGGAAGTTAGGATACAGAGAAAAGTAAAGTTCAGGTCTGCCCTCAAATTACCCACAGTCGGGAGAGAGCAGCTGCGCAGCTACTCGCATTTAACACAGGGAGAGTGAAGCGGAAGCCACGGCTAAAAGCTTTGCTTTTTAGGAACCTGCTCTGGGCCACACACATCTCACAGTCTTCTCAGTCTTCTCGTTTGAGCCTTATGGCCACCCTTGGAGGTAAAGATGCTGACAACTCATTTCTCAGCTAAGAAAAGGGAAGAAGGCCTCGGACCAGGGGCCCAGGTACGAGCAGGCGGGTCCTGGGCCCAGCCCCTCGTGCGTGAGGCTCAGTCTTCCTCAGCGTGTCTTGATGGTATGAGCACCAGGCCGAACCGTCGTCCTGGCCTGGGGGCTGGCCCTTCCGTCTGGTACCTTGGTATTTGCTCCCCAGTAAGGTGTCCTAAGCACTTGCCATGTGCAGCCAGGATGCTGGGCATGGGACACAGCAGGGAGACACAGCCTCACGGAGCTTGCTGGCTGCTGGGTGGGCCAGCCCTGGGTAGATACGCACTGGAGGAAGTGCAGAGCCTGACTGCCTCCCGCCCCTCACTGCTGTGCCCACTGAAGGACGGGACAAAGCCAGGGGGTGCACTGCACCCAGAGCGAGGGCATCGGGCAGCTGACAAGGGGAGCCACTCAGCTTGGGCCCGGGGAGGGCAGAGCCCAGCCCTTAGCTCTCCCCTTGCTCAGGAGGCGGCCACAGTTGACCTTGGTCAAATGAGAGCCTGGATCACTTCCGGGTGCAGCTGCCCAGGGCATGGCCTCCCTGCTTCCTGCCGTCCGGTGGGGAGACTGGCGGTGGCCGCTGAGGGAGAGTGAGATCTCAGAGGACAAGCAGGTGAGGGTCAGGACCCCCGCAGTCATAGAGCACCAGTGCTGAGGAGCCTCCCGCTGTCCGGAGAGGCTGGAGGGGGGCCTTGGCTTCGGGCTTCAGCCAGAGGGACGAGGCTTCAGGCAGACTTGATGGCTCTGCAGGGGAGCTGAGGCTCCAGCCTCATGCTCCGCGGCAGCTGGGAGAAGGGCAGAGAGGAGCACGGGGTTCTGTACTTTGTCAACAGGCTGCCCAGAGAGCTTCCCGGAGTCTGAACCTGCCTTCAATTGTCATAGGCTCTTAATTCTGAGGACAGTTAATAGTGACGGGTGGATTGAAGGCGGGAGGAGAAGGGGACGACAGAGGATGAGAGGGTTGGATGGCGTCACCAACTCAATGGACTTGAGTTTGAGCAAGCTCCAGGAGTTGGTGATGGATAGGAAGGCCTGGCGTGCTGCAGTCTGTGGGGTCGCAAGGAGTCAGACACAACTGAGCGACTGAATTGAACTGAACTGAACGGTTTATTTGGAGAAGGAAATGGCAACCCACTCCAGTATTCTTGGAGCATCCCAGGGAGAATCCCAGAAACGGAGGAGCCTGGTGGGCTGCCGTCTATGGGGTCGCACAGAGTCAGACACGACTGAAGCAACTTAGCAGCTTAGCAGCAGAACGGTTTATTAGACCAGCTCTGTGCCGGCTTTTCCCGGTTCTGTTCACCCCAGAAAACGTGTGCTGCTTGCCAGCCATCTGGGTCCCACACGGGTTGCACAGTGAACCCCAGAGCAGAGAGCCAGGGATGGGAGCCCAGCGGCCTGGGTTCCAGACCTGCCGTGTGACCTGAGATATCCCTCCTGCCTCGAGGCCTCTCGCTCCCCATTTGTAACCATTTGTAAGATGGATGGCCCGGAGCCATCCAGCCCTGACCGTCTGTGGTTCTGACGGCCATGAAGCCGACCTTCTAGTGGCCTGTGGAAGGCGGTGCTGCCCCAGGGTGGAGGGGAACAACGGCACACAGTTCCCGCGTCCTGCTGAGGCACCTGGCCCCTAGCTAGGCAGTTGTAGCCCTCTGTGGAGTGGTTGCTAGGGTCATTTTTAAATGTGATGGCGATCGTCTGACAACCACCATCTCAAGGAGAAGGTACCTCGGGAAGCTCTTGGGCTGAGTAGACTCCAGCCGCACGTGAGCCTGGCTGTGGGTGGCTGCTGCTCCCAGCTGTTTGCTCCCCATCAGGCTGTTTCCCAGGATGGGGGATGCTTGGAGGAGGAGACCCAGCCTCTGCCCCAGACCCTCGTGGAAGAGGGGCAAGGCTATCCCATTTCCCCTCCCTTCCCTGTGGGGACAGTCAGCGGCAAGCCCAGCCAACCAAGAGGCTAGCGGAGGCAAGAGGGACAAATGCCTGGAGAACTAGGGGGCAGGGCTCCAGGCCCAGCTGTGCCCCCAGGAGTTCAAACAGTGTGGTCCAGAATCAGTACCCACCCCTCCTGTCTCCTCTGCGAAGACTTCTCCTCTCAGCCAGCTCTCCCCTTGTTTTGGGAAATAGTTTATAACAAACGATATGCTAATGTTAGGGCCTCCCTGGTGGCTCAGAGGTAAAGAATCCACCTTCGATGCAGGACATGCCAGAGACTTGCCAGTTTGACCCTTGGGTCGGAAGGATCCTCTGGAGGAGGGCATGGCAACCCACTCCGGTATTCTTGCCTGGAGAATCCTATGGACAGAGGAGCCTCACAAGCTACAGTCCGTGGGGTCACAAACAGCTGGACGTGACTGGAAAAACTGAGCACACACACATGCATGCTAAATGTTAATGTGTAATAAATTTTAATTTTCAATAGTAAATATAAATTTCCCCATTTAATCTCTAGTAAGTATTTATAGCCGTAATATATTAAACACATAAACCCAAGCTCTTCGGGCTCCAGTTTGACAATTTGATTTGCCTAAGTGAGAAAAATCGAGGCGAAGGAATAGTAAGAGTAATAAAATCAGATGAAACCAGAGGTCAGCAAAATGCACGCTCCATTCATTTTGATTTGTCTTGTTTTGTTTTATTCAGCTTCAGACTCTTTTTCGGTCTTGACTGTAGCAGCCAGGGTGTTTGTGTTTTGAAATATCTGTCACTGCCCAGTTGCCCTGCACCCGTGCTTACGGTGGACGAGGTCGCGATCAAGCTAGTGCTCAGCTGGAACAGGAGACCCGTTAGTCACCTGGGGGAGGAGTCTCTGGGCCCTGTGGGCAGCTCTCGTTTCATCTACATTTAGCTTCTTGATGGACTTGTGACCTCTGCCCTCTCACTTGACCCCTGACCTCATAAATTCTGGAAACTCCTCACAAATCACCAGGAAGATAAACATCAACTGGGGTCAACTGAAGGGGGTTCCAAGCCGCTCCAGGCAGACCAGGAGGGGAGATCAGGTCTTCTGGGGTGGAGAGCACATCCCAGCAACACGGGTGACTCGGGCGAGGGATCAAATGGGCCACCCCAGGGAACCCTCCTTCTCCCTGATGACTCCAGGGTCCTCAGTGCATTTTGGTGAAATTCTGGGCACGCACATCACTGGGCAGCGTGTGGAGGCCAGAACTCTGGGGTGAATGGTCTGTAGTCCCTGGCCTCAAAGCCCGTGGACAGCCCAGCTCTGCACTCAGTGAGGCTGTGGAGGGCGGGGGGTGGTGGAGACTGGGGTTTATAACACAGGGCCCCAGTCAGGTCCTTGTGGTGCCTCTCTCGGTGGAGACTGGGAGCCCGGGAGGGGAGGAGACTGGGAACCCGGCCGGCCTTGGGAGGGACGGGGCTTCTGAGTCAGCTGGAGGGGCCTGCCGGGCAGGGCCAACAGGAACAGGGCTCCAGATAAAAAAGCCTACCGCAGCTAGAGCATGGGGGTGCCAGAGCAGGAAGTGAGGGGGCCCCCTCCCTGCCCACCCCACCGCAGCAGTCTCCCATTTCTGAGTTTCCCAGCCAGCAGGGGAGTCCCTGGCTAATTGCCTTTTGAAGTTGAGGCCTCAGAGGAAAAGGTGCCTGAGATTTGCAAAAAATTAAGATGGATTTAAAAAGGAGCATCTGCCAACCAGCAGGAATCTCCGGCTGAGATTAGGAACACGGTGGTGTGTGTGGCCTGACCTGGAATAAACTCAGCGGGCCCGAGGCATGCAGGGCTCTGCTCTGGGGCTGGGCGTTCCGTGGGTCCAGGGGAGTATGCTGCAATGACCAGGCACACGTGGAGACCCCCTCTGGCACCTGGGTGCTGGGGGTCGTGGTCAGTTCAGGGCCCAGCCGTGGCGCTGATGAGGACAGCCCTCGCTTGCCCTGAAGCCCAGGGAGCCAGCCCGGCAGCATTGACTTGTGCGGGAATGCAGCGAGGGGGGCTGAGCGGGCTGCCAGCGCCTCTGGGTGCAACAGCTGCAGGCCAGCCAGCGCCTGCCAGCCCCCCGACCTGTCTGCACTCCTCTCTAGGCCCGGGCGGACATGAAAGTCTTCGCCTGCCTCACGGGGGCTGGGACGTGCCTGTACAAACAGAAAAGTGTTGTGCGCCATTGCCATCCTTTTACATGCACCCCCACCTGCTCTAGTGGGTAAACCATCCAAAGCCCTGACCTGAGAAGTGCTCTGTACAGCCCAGGGCCTGTAATCTGACCCGTATCAGGAACATCTCCTCTGTGGGCCCAGAGAGCTCATTCACATCCCTTAGACAAGGCCTGGTGCCTCCAGACCTGGGTACCGTGTCCTTGGCTTCTCCCTAAGGGGTCTCCCTCTGGGTGGCTAGGTGTGCCCCCGAGTGCGCATGCCATGCGTGTGCTAATGGCTGCCCAAGAACATGACGTGTGCTGGTGACATTTCCCTGGTGGTTTCCTTTAAGCCTGAAATTTTCTCCCTCCCTGGTCCCCAACCCCTCTCTCGTCTGTCTCTTCCCAGAGGGTATGAACTGCATGAACAAAGACCATGGCTGTGCCCACATCTGCCGGGAGACGCCCAAAGGTGGGGTGGCCTGCGACTGCAGGCCCGGCTTTGACCTTGCCCAAAACCAGAAGGACTGCACACGTAGGTAGATGGAGGCACACGGGTCCGACATCCGCGCGTCCCCTGCCGTGGCTTGGGGCGGGGCGGGGGGGTGCTGTCCAGTCTGCTGGACGTTGCTCAAAGAATGTGCTCAGTCCCCTGGGGTGGAGAGAAGGGTGGGGCCCCAACGGGTCTGGGAGGCAGGAGGGATGGGGGCCGTGAACCCCAGACTCAGTGTTTCCCTAGTGTAATACCACTGACACAGCCCCAGGCCTGGGCCGGACCTCACACAGCGCCCTGTGTGGTAGCCCTGTGATGGTCGCTGTAACCCCTTTCTTCCCCACCCTCTGTCCCGCGGGCCCTGAGCTCAAACTCTCCAGCCAGAATGGAGGGGCCATGCGTTCTCAATGGGCCAGGGCAGCCCTTGGTAACAACGCTATAAAGACGGCGAGGAGCTTGGTTGGTGGGGGCCGTCCCGGCTCAGGCTGTGCTGAGCTTATGCCAGGATCAACGACCAGAGCTCATCGCCTGGCTTTGCAAGGCCCACTGTCCATGAAGATACCCTGGGAGATCGGGACTGAATGAAGTCCCTTGTCAGAGGTGCCGCTTCCAGACCAGCTTGGAGGTCAGCCTGCAGGACTCGAGCGTGGCCTCTTAGTGTGACCACC
Source organism: Bubalus kerabau (assembly GCF_029407905.1). Classification (NCBI taxonomy): domain Eukaryota; kingdom Metazoa; phylum Chordata; class Mammalia; order Artiodactyla; family Bovidae; genus Bubalus; species Bubalus kerabau. The sequence continues at coordinate 5,981,062 of NC_073624.1, forward strand.
CAGCTCCCGAGCAAATGAAGTAGGACGGTGGGCAGACTCACTCAGCACTCCAAGCCCCGGCCACAGGGCAGCCTCCCGGCGCTGCCCGGGGAGCAGCGGGCACAGCCTATGCTCGCTTGGCAGCCAGGCTGCCCAGCCTAACAGGATGTTTGCCTCGATTTCGAGAAAGAGCGGAGGGAGACCAGTGTGAGCGCCACCCATCTCGACCAGAGACAGGCCCACTTTCTGCTGTAGGAAAGTGGTGTGGAGGAGCCTGGGTCCAGCTCCCTGAGAGTGCGCCCAGCCTGGCCCCTGAAGCGGGAGACTGAGGCCGGCAGCCCTCCTAAAGGAAGCGGCCATTCTTCCCATTCTTCGTTCTGTGGAGAAGGCAGCGGGCCCTCGCCGGCCTGTCATCCTTGGCCATCGTGACGCTCTCCTCTGCCTTCCACTTCCCTCGGTCGCCGAGAACTTGGGGGACCCACAGGTGTCACAGTCCGTCACCAGGGAGCTTGTGCTCCTGCCCCCACTCATGATGCGTTGACTCCCCAGAGTGAAGCCACTTGTTTCTGCCCAGGTTTGGTCCCAGGTGTGGAGCAGGCTTCCTCTCCTAATCAGTCCTGCAGGATCACGGGGATCAGCACGCACGCTGTCCCCACGGGGGGACCGATTAGGGGCCCTGTGGGCGGGGCAATGCCCGCCTGCAGCCCCGGGGCTCCAGCCAGGCCCCCCTGTCCTCTGCACCGGATGAGCCTCTGCAGCTGCAGAGAAGCCTCCTGCCGCCTGGCAACCTACAGAGTAGAAAAGGCCTAACTCTAGCTTCCCGGGCCTCCCCGTCGGGTACTCTGAGCTCCCTCAGGACAAAGGCCAAAGACCAGCATATGTGGCATGGGAGGCTCGTGTGACAGGCTTGGCCATGAGGGAAGCACACTCCTTCAGTCAGCAAGACTGGCTGAAGCCCACCCTGGCCGAACCCTGAGCTCAGTGCCGGGGAGAGTGCTGTGGGCCACAGGAAGTGGCTGGGACCAACTGATTGGCCACCTAGTCCTCCAGTTCTGTGTGGGACGAGTGTTACAAGGGGATAGTTTGCTCAGAGAACATCTCTTGAGGGGTGAATCTGGTCTGAGAGGTGGAGGTCAGGGACAGGGAGGCTCCGTGCACTGCTGAGAAGAGCTCAGCTTGAGCCCTGAACTTCAGCTGAAGCAAATGGCAGCCCCGCTCTCTCTGCTCGACGGCCGAGTGCTGCCCAGGTGTGGGGAGAGCCCGGTCCCCTCCCAGAGCCAAGGAGTGGGTGACCGCCCTACAGCCCTCCTTCAGAGGGACCGCACCCTGGCCGTCCACCCAGCCAGCTCTGGTGTCTTCTGTGGGGTTAATGTGGCAGGATTAGCGTAAAGTCAGCTCTGAGACATCCAGCTCACCCTTGAGGTCACCTGAGGAAATTCTAGATCTGGAGTTGGATTGAGGGCTGAGCCCTGGCCTAGCCTGCCCAAACTTTCCTCCCTCCAGAGCCAGCAGAGGTGTTCGTCGTCCTCTGGCGTGCCCAGTGCTCAGGGCTCCAGTGTTTATTTCCACAAACGAGCTGGTGGCTCTCTGGGTGCGCACAGCTCGGCCCGTGTGGTCTGAGTCACGTAGGCCTACCATGCAGAGGGAGGGAGAGAAAGAGGCCCCAGAGCGGCCTCAGACGGGCCTGCGTCCTCTGCAGAGTCACTGGCACGGTGCAGGCCGTCTCCTCCAACCCAGAGCTCGGAAGAACTGTCTCCTTGCCGGCCCACCCCTGCCCACCCTGACAGGGGTTGCCTCAGTCTGGAAAGGCACAGGATGTCCAGCCCAAGGTGGGGCTCTGCCCTCACCTGAGATCCGTGTTAAGCAGCAGCCCCTGGGGCCTTGGCTTCCCCCAGGCTCCTCCACTGCAGAGAGACGAGAGGCCCCGAGTCCAGGCTGCTGGCATCGGGGAATGCCGGGAGGAGAGATGCTCCCATGCAGTGGGGCCAAGCGGCAGGTCCCGAAGCAACCTGCGTGTCCTTGCAGTGCACCCCAGAAGCTGGGTGCCTCCCTTGGAGGGTGGTGAAGTTCCCTGTGAAAGAGGCGGCCCACCAGGGCCTCTGGTCACTAGGGTCAGTGTCCTGGACGCTGAGCAGGACTCATTCTCCTTGCGTCGTCCTCACCCGGCAGGGAGACTGGCCTTGTCCAGTTTGTCAGGGCCAGCGTCGCTCAGGCTGGAAGCCCTAGGGCCTCCATGCTGTTCTCTGGCAGAGGCAGCCATGGAACCCAGTCCTGAAACTCGGGAGTCCTTCACCGGGGAGCTGCCACCTTCTAGCCCCAGCCCTGCTGCTGGGTTCACAGAACATCATTCAGGCTCTGCCCATTTGGAATTTTCTGCCCCTCTGACCATGGTTGGTCTGAGATTTATTTCTGCATACTTGATCATTATTAAAGTTTTCAAATAAATTCAGAGTGTAGATCCAATGCTGGACAAACGGTTAAGGTCCCCAGGAAGACACCCTGTCCTCGAGGCCCTGGAGGACCATTTGCTTACTGGTGGCGGGCACCCTGCCATCTTCAGCGGTAAATCAGGGGCAGCAAGACGCTGTCCCGTGGAGATCCTGGGTCTCATTGAGCCACATCCCTCACCCTAGAAGGAGAGAACAGTCGAGTTTTCTCTACAGCAAATGAACTGCTCATTTTCCCTACTTCAGACTGGCCCCTGCTTGTTCAGCCCCCTTTTCAGCACCCCAGGTACTGATGCTCTGAAACATTTTAAGATTCTGGGCTGAAAGGCACCAGCTCCCACAGGCCACAGACACTGCACGCTATGTGACATGTTAAAAGGTCCTTTTCGAAACTGCATCTGAGATGACCTTAATGCACATATGTTCTGTCTGTTCAGACATTTCCTTGGGAGGATTAGGGCTCAGGACAGATAGAGATTGAGGGGGCTGCCGGGACTTGGCAAGAAGAGGCATCCGTGGGGACATCCTTCCACACGCCCTGAGGCACAGGAGAGGAAAGAGAGGCCTTCGAGAGTTGAAAAAATAAGCGCTCCTCACAGGGGCCCGCCACCCGCCACCCCCAACCGCTTCATGTCCAGCCCGTGTTAACAGACACTTGGCCCATCCAGACCGGCTGTCTTAAAGTGCCCTTTGCAACCTAGAAAGGATAAAATCGTCCAGCTTAATCCCTTTCTTTCAACGAACGCCACCTGAGTGAATCCGCATGTGCCCTGTCCGAAGTCCAGATGACCCAGAGTCCGTTCTCTGTCCCTCCCCAGGGCCCCTCTAGGGAGTGAGCGGTTCCCTCCACCAGCCCAGAGGGGCTGATGTCCAGGGACGTTTGTGCCTCCGACTCATCATCTCGCGCCCTCACGCCCCTCCCCGACCCCTCGAAGGAAACGGCCAACAGCAATAAACTAATCGTTTCTGTTGTTCTGTTTATACACACGTACGTGCACTCGGGGCCTCACTAGTAACCTGTAACTATGGGAACGGAGGCTGCCAGCACAGCTGTGAGGACACGGACACGGGCCCCACGTGCGGCTGCCACCAGAAGTACGCCCTGCACTCAGACGGCCGGACGTGCATCGGTGAGTAGGCGCCCCCGCCAGTGCTCGTGCTCTGTGCCGCCCGGCCCCCCTCGGGACGCTCCCCCCACCCACCCACCGCGTGGCCGGACTGTGGCCACGCCCCACGGCATCCTGGTTTCCAAGGAGGAAGCTCAGAAACGAGACAAGGATGCCCCCTGGGGCCAGTGGAGCGGGCTCCGGGCGTCCCCCGGGGGCAGCTTTCTGCAGACACTCAGCAGGGTCGTCCAGCCCCCAGGACCAGGCGCCTCTGCTCTGTGTCGCTGCCGGTTTTCTGAGGGTCCACTTCCTCAGTGTGGGGGGGCGGGGGGGCCCCCAGGCAGGTGGCCGGGGGGGAGGAGGAAGTGTCTGCGCCTTGGAGGGCAGCTTCTGTTCCGGAAGCACGGGGGTGTCCTCCCCTACTGGGAGACACGCCGGAGACTCCTTCCCCTTGTAACAGCCCCCCCACCCCGGCGTGGTGCAAGCCTGCCTCCACAGCATCTGGAAAACCAAGAGGTTTTCTCAGAACCTGCTTTCAGTCTTGTCTGTCTGGAACACCTGGGGAGAGTGCCGGTGTGAGTCCTCGGTCGGGTCTGGGTGACTTTTAGCTGCTCTCTGCTCCCAAGCTACGGGGCCTCTCACCAGGCCTGGTCCTCCCCACCCAGCCACCCACCCACCACCCCCCAAAGTCCGTTCTTCTCGGGCACCCCCTCCTGACACCCTGCCTGTTAACAGGAGGATCAGTTTCACTCTGTCACCCTCCTTCCTCCTGGTCGTTATTTCCAAGGGGAATCTTGAGTATTTGTGATCATCTCAAGTTATAATCGCCAGCAAGTTCTTTCCTCACTCAAAAAGAACAGCCAATTTTTTTTTTTTCAACTGAGAAAAAGAGGAAATTCAAACTTGGTGCCCAGAGTTCATCCTCTTCTTTCTCTTTTACATTGGCAAACTTAGGAAACCTGCTACAAGTCAGTTATTGTATTCATTAAAAAAAAAAAAAGTCCCTTTTTTTATTATCAGCTCAAAAGGTATTTCTTGAGGGATTTTGGAGTAACAGGAAAGGGTTGGCAAGCCAGCAAAGCCACGAAGCCCGGGGTTTGCTGTTGCAGCCTGTTGGGCCCTGTGACTGCTCCCTGTACCCTGGGGAGTCGGGCGGAGGGGCATCGGAGGTCCCCAGCCCCGGCTCTCGACCCAGGTGCTGCTGCCTGCGTGGTTCTCCCTTCCTCTGTGTGGTCTCTCCTCTCAGACAGCCGTTTTTGGTTTCATTTTAATCTCATTCCTCCTGCTTTTCTGGTGATGGTCCCTGATTGCCTGTCTTGTCTGATAACTGACCTTCATGAATTATTTTCAGAGCCAAAAGCCAAATCAAACCAAACAACCAAAAGAAAACAAGCAAAACAAAACAAACAAAAAAATTCAAAGCCAAACCTGGTCTCAAACCAGTGTCTCTATTGCAGCCTGATCCCATCTAGAACCTCCCCTCCCGCCTCTCTCCCTGTCTCCACTGTGCCCCGGGGGCTCTCCTGGGCCGCCAGCCCCCCTTCCTGTCTTGTCTGCTGGGGTCTCCCGCAGCGGCCGCGCCTGCAACGGAGCCACCTCTGCCAGCCCCGGACCAGCGCAGACCGCTGCCGGCCAGACACTCCCCAGCCTCGTCTAACACCTTGTCTTTGTCCACCCGGCTCATCCTCTATTATTTTTATTTATTCATTTTTTAACCTTTTAATGTCTGCTGCATGTGTAAGTCCCTGCTTGGATCTCCTCTCTGCCGTAACTCCCCCACTCTTCCCTGCCCCAGCCCTCTCCTTAGAAGTCCTTTTCCAGGCCCAGCTCCAGGGCCCTGGTTCCCTGGCCCAGAGAACTTTTCACCTGCCTTTGCTCCTTGCTCCTCGGGGCCCCCACCCCTCCAAGGGGAGGTGGTGTCCCCCCACATCTCCCACCGAGCACGGATGTGCAAGCCCTCTAAAACCTCGCGAGCTTCTCTCCGGGAAGCATCTGGCAGCTCCGGGCACCCAGCTGTATCCCTCTGCACACTCCTAAATGGCCAGCCCCCACCCCGCCCCCACCTTGCAGCCCCTCGTTGAGCACTCCACTGTCTCGCTCCAGTCCTCCATTGACAAGCAGGCAACCAGCGCTGCCCAAACAGACCCCCTGGTTTCTCTGTGTCTGTCCGGTTGGGTCCACTGTCGAGTGTGTCTGTGTGTCTGTTCCCCTGTGCGTTTCGTTCTCAGTCTTGCATGAGTGTTCGACCCACGTTCACGCCTTTGATGAGACGGGGTGTCTGCCGCCCAGGCGCGTCCATCACCGGACCTCACGGTGCTCTCCCCTTGTCCTGTACCTTGTCCTGAGCCTGCCTCTCCAGCCCAAGCCGGGCATCTGTGCCCGCCTGCCTCCTCGCACACTCGGGCGGCTGCTGTCCGCCTCGCCGGCCCTCCGCACGCGGGGCCTGTCCGTTCTGAGCTCAGCCGCCTCCTGTGTGCGTGTCGCTCGCAGATGGGCCCTGAGGCCCATCCGTGCCCTGCTGCAGTCGCCCCTCCTCTGCCCGCACCCGCCCTGCCCCGAGCACGCCACCTGAGGTTCCTGGGATCAGCCCCTCGGCGAGGACGCCACGCTGCCCTCACGCTGTGTCGCTTTGCGTGCGCCACGCCGAGAGGCGGGAAGTGGGCTCTCATTAACCACCGGCTCCGTGTTTGTCCCTTACTTGTGTTTTAGAAAAGGATGAGGCTGCAATTGAGCGCTCTCAGTTCAATGCCACGTCAGTAGCTGATGTGGACAAGCGGGTGAAACGGCGGCTCCTCATGGGTAACACTTTTCTTCCACTTCCTTTGTTGTACTTGCACCTTTGTGCGCGCGCGTGTGTGTGTGTGTGTGTGTGTGCGTGGGTGTGTGTGTCAGCGTGTGGGGCGTCTGTGTGGGTGCTCGTACGTCAGGCCGTGAGTGTTGTACTGGCGCATGGACTGTGAGTGTGCGTGTGTGGGGGCTGTCTGTCCGTGCGGTGTGCCCATGCGTGTGTGGTCCTGCGTGCCACGTGTGAGTGTGAGTGTGGGGGGCTCTGCTCCAGATGTGAGCTCACTTTTCCCTTTTTAAAGTTTTTACCCTTCATCGAACACGTGTATTTCTCTGTGTGTTTGTCGCAAAGAACCCAGAGCCAGTGTCTAGGGGCCCCTGCGTGTAAGGAGACGTGGCTGTGAAGCCCTCTCCTCGCAGGAACGCCTGCGTTTGCAGTCAGGATCCCAGCATCAGCAAAGCAGCAGGAGCAAGGGTGTGAGTGTGGGACAGGGGCTCGGACAGCATGTCCTTATCCATCTCCTCGCCGGGAGGAGCCAGGTCCCGGGGGAGAAGCCACGTCTAGGTCCAGGGCGGTGGGCTCTGGGGGGCGTCTGGTCCACCCTGCTGGCTTTGCAGTTGGGAAACCTGGTGCCCAGAGAGGGGAGGACCAGTTAGGGTCACCTAGCACCCCCATGGTTGCTTCCTGGTGGCTCAGACGGTAAAGCGTCTGTCTACAGTGCGGGAGACCCGGGTTCGAGCCCTGGGTTGGGAAGATCCCCTGGAGAAGGAAATGGCAATCCACTCCAGGACTATTGCCTGGAAAATCCCATGGACAGAGGAACCTGGTAGACTACAGTCCATGGGGTCACAAAGAGTCAGACACAACTGAGCGACTTCATTTTCCCTTCTGGACCCAAGGCTCCCCAGACCCGTGAATGACCACAGCCCAACCCCACTGGGCTGGCAGTCTCAGCCCACTTTTCTCTGTTCTCCTTGGGCCCCCACTTGCCTTGGGGGGTCTCTGTGAGGCCAGCTGCACTCCAAGCAATGTCCGCCCCCCAGGCCCTGTGCATCCAGACTGTAAGGAGTCTTGCCTGGAAATACCTGGGGCCACTCAGGGCAGCCGATGCCAGGCAGGGGGAAGAAAAGGAGAAAATAACCGGTCTTCTGCCGAGCTCAGTCTGCAGACCAAAAGAGCCGTCTGTCTCCTCGTTTATTCTTCCCTCTGGCCCATCGGTGCCCGCTTCTGGGGCTGCTGCCCCCAGGTGGCACTAGGAACACAGCTGTCGGGTTACCTGGGGTGGTCGAGACCTCCTTTGTGGCACTCCAGTTAGGTCACAGCAGCCTTGGGAACTGTGGAGTCAGGCGGTACACTGCCCAAGTCTCAGAGGAGGAAACTGAGGCTCAGGCTAGAAGCCTGCTCTCTGCAGGTTCTCTGTGTGGGGCTGTCTTGTTGACCAGGGCCATCTGGGTGGCCTGGGACGAGCTGGAAGGGGTGGGCTTAGAGGTTCCAGCAGCTAGGCCTGTCCACTCCCACCTGTGCGAAGCGGGGAGTCAGTGCTATGGAAATGACAAGATGCTCGGTGCTCAGAAAAGAGGAGGTGGCAGGAACCTGCAAGCTGCTGGTGCTCAGAGGCCCAAGAGGGCCTGGGCCCCGAGGCCTCACTTGCAGGACAGGGGGCACTGCTGCCCAAGGCTAGAGCACCCAGGAGCTGGGCTCCCAGGTGCCAGGCCCCCCTTCCCAGCAAGAGGATGGTGGTGGAAGAGGGCTGAGCTGAGTCAGCATCAGGCAGGTGGGTGGAGAAAAGGCCCCCGTCCGTGCTCTTGTCTGGAGAGTTGGTAGAGAGAGTGGCCCAGAGCCCGGTTCCGAGGTGGGGCTGGGAGGTGAGGAGGAGGGAGCCCTGAGGACACAGGCGCCCAGGCCTGGGGCGCAGGTCAGGGGACCCCTCGCCAGGCACAGGGGGTGGGGGGGTGGGTAAGATGCATGCTGATTGGCTGCCCCTGCACACCCCCTGGTGGTAGAAGTTCCCCCCCAATGCCCTTAGAACCTGTCTGGCCCCCCAGACAGGAGACCGTCCCCCACCCTGCCCCTCTGCCACAGGGGGACAAGGGCCCACAGCCAAGACTGCATGCCCAGAACTAGGTAATTATCCTCAGAAGCACCCGAGAAAGGCACCGTCTCCAGTACATCCTTCCTCTAGAGCTCACAGTTCTTTCCCCTCGGAGGGCAGCCTAGGGTGGTACAGACCGAGGAGCCTGTCGGACTACAAGCCCACCTAGAAGAGCCCAATGAGGCCTGGCTGCTCCCAGGCTGGATGAAAAGAGGAAAGGAACGGCCTAAAGTGAGGGCGGTGACCGTCCCCACCGTGCCCTGCTGGTCCGAGCATGCCTGGGGCACGGGGTGCAGAGCCCGGCCCCCGCATGGAGCGTGGAGCGTGGAGCCTGCAGCCGGCGGTCCTGCTTGAGCCCCGTTTTAGGTCCTGGTGCAGGGAGGTGTGTGGAGGAGGCAGGGGAGAAGGAGCTGGCTTTCTTGTTCAGGAGCCGATGAGACTCGGAGGAGTTCCATTGCAAGGGCAGACCCTCGGCCGCTCTTGACGGCTGCACTGGCCAGCATGGCCCCACAGGAGGGCAGAGACAAGGGGCTGTTGTGAGAGAAGACGGGGCCGGAATGCCCCCTCATGGTCTGCTGTGAGCAGGACCCACTGCAGCCCTGGTACCCGGCTCCCTCAGAGCCGGGCACGTGTGCTGCGGTCTCCTGCTGGCTGAGATGGCCTGGCGGGTGTCTTCCAGCCCTGAGGTGTGATTATCGCCTATGTGGCCAGAGTTTGTGTTTAGGGTGGGTCAGACAGGACTGGGAGAGGGGGCTCCCTTGCCCCTCCAGAGGTGAGTGGGTTCAGGGCCGCTCCTGGCAGCCCCGAGGGGCTCCGTGGCGCAGGCCCGGCCTCGCCACCCCCAGCAGTGACCACACGTCAGCAGCAGGCCCAGGGTGAAGCCCCTTCCGTGTCTCAGGGAGGGTAAGCGCCCACAGCCCACCTCCTCACTGCAGGCGGCCCGCCCCGATTCGCCTTCCCCAGGTGGAGATGGACCATTCAGGTTTTGTACGCATCCTTAGGCTCTTTGGCTCAGAGTTATTTCAGACATACTTTGTGCCCAGACTGCAGGGGTCACAAGCCCCTTGGCCGTCTGCGAGTTGTTGAACTAGCCGTCTTGCCTCTGAACGCCGAGAGCCGGGAATACTGGGACAGACGCAGAACCGGAGAGGACACAAAACGTCGGAGCTGAAACCCCGGCACTTTCCCCCGTTTCAGCCTCTCGGCTCCTCTCTAGGAACCTGCTGCTCCTTGCTTCCCCTTGGGCTGGCATTTTGGGCACAGGATTCCCAAGTTTTGAAACCCGAACCCATGAGTGGACCGAGATCCAGCAGCACCTTTCTATCGTCCCAGGGCTGGCTGCAGTCCCCAGGGACTCCTCGGAAGGGCAGCGGGCTGGGGTTGCTCAGAGCCACATGGCCCTGCTCCACCCTTGGGGCCTCAGGCATCCCCAACAGTTGCTTTTGATGGCTACCCCCAGTCCCTGAGCCCAGGCTAAGCACAGGCAGAGTTACTCTGAAAGAGGCCTCAAGGATGTAACCAATTTTAGATTCCCATTAAAGTCAGTTAAAATGTTTGGATGGTGGGGGGATAAATTTCTGTTATCTGGCCGACTAACTTGTGAGAAACGTCTGAGTCCCAGCTCAGTTTACCACAGGCCGCTGGGACCCTGCTTACCGCTAGACTCACGGGACCCTGGGAGTCAGACTTGTCAGCTCCAGGGCTTGAGTCAGTGCCTTTCCCATAAGTGTGCCGGGAGCAGACACCGGATTTGTTTCCATTGCTGCTGTTCAGAAGTTGCCACAGTCTTAGTGGCTTCAGTTGTGTCCGACTCTGTGCGACCCCATAGACGGCAGCCCACCAGGCCCCGCCGTCCCTGGGATTCTCCAGGCAAGAGTACTGGAGTGGGGTGCCATTTCCTCCTCCAATGCATGAAAGTGAAAAGTGAAAGTGAAGGCGCTCAGTCATGTCCGACTGTTAGCGACCCCATGGGCTGCAGCCTACCAGGCTCCTCTGTCCATGGGATTTTCCAGGCAAGAGTACTGGAGTGGGGTGCCATTGCCTTCTCCCCTTAGTGGCTTCAGGCAACACCAAAGCATTGTCTCCTGGGGGTCAGCAAGGGCCACTTTCCCTCCGGACGTTCTAGGAACGGATCCATGTCTTTGCCTTTCCTGGCTTCCAGAGGCCACCTGTGTTCGTTCGTGGAGGCCACTTCCTCCATCTGCAGAGCCCGCATCCCCGTACCCCTCTGAGCCTGCTTGCATCGCCACGCCTCTCTCTCTGGCCTCCCGCTTCCACCTCTAAGGACCCTTGTGACCACACTGGGGCCCGTCCAGATAAGCCGGGGCAACCTCCCATCTTGAGCTCCTTAATTCAATCACACCTGCAAAGTCTTCCTGCCACATGGGGTTATGGGGAACTAAGATACGGCCCTTTTAGGGGCTGCGGTTCTGCTGACTAGAGACAGTCCAAACTGGGGCTGGGCAGACCCTTCCAGCTCATCGGTCAGCTGCGAGCTCTAGTGACGCAGAGCCTACTGCTGCGCTATCCCTGGATTTGCCCCGGGACCCCCAGTCTCCCCGCACAGCACAGGGGCTGGACGCGTGGGAGCCACGGATGGGGCCCCAAGCCCTGCCCCCGCACCCCCTTCAGGGGGGCTTCCGGTGGGCCCTGCAGTCTCCCCAGCGATGAGCACCCCCAGCCCCCCACCAGGGCGATCGGCACACAGAGAGCCCACGCCCTCTGCTTCCCGGTCAGCCCTGTGAGTCCCCCCACAGCCCAGCGAGGCAGCTGTCCCCACTCTGCAGATGAAGAAGTCAAGCCCTGGGTGGGGAGGAGACCCAGCCCGGGCCACGCGCTCAGTGAGCAGTAGTCCGGGTCAAGGGTCCAGGCCCGTGGACTCTCCCAGGTCCAGGGCCCTCAGTTGGGAGCAGAGCAGGCCGGAGGCTCGGGGTGAAGCTCAGATGTGTAGGCCTGGCAGCCAGTCGGGTGGACTCGCCCTTCCTGAAGGCACATTCACAGCCTGCCCTCTGAAGGGCCCCCGAGAGCCCGGGAAAGCAGAAGCGCCAGTATTTGAGGCCCAGGGACCACAACATAGCTGACCTTTAGCCCCGACTTCCTTGGGGTCCTGCCCTGTCTGCAGCCTCGCCTCCTGGGCACCTTGAGAGTTGGCGCTAAAGTAATTCCCATTTTACTGGTGAGAAAACTGAGGCTCAGAAAGGTACCTCCCCATGTACCCCCCATGGCTGGCAGCCACCCATCTCCCTGCCCCTCTGTGCCTCTGGGCAGGGCACCCAGGTTCCCCTTCCACTGACAGGGCTGGACGTTCCCCGGCTGGGCTCAGGAGACCCCAAGGATGGGCTGGGCCGGGCCGTTTGTGCCGGGGTCCGGCACGCACACAGGGCGGCAATCAGTAAGGGGAGCTATTGACAGAGCCCCAGGAGGGGACAGAGGGCTGGAGACCCGGAAGGCCAAGGGCAGCCCAGGCAGGATGCAGCAATGGCGGGAACAGCGGCTGGTGTTGGGGCACAGACCAAACCCTGTGCTGTCCCCAGCCTCCTATAACCACACACATGACCCCCCCAAGAGGTCACATCTCTCGACGCTCACATGCCTTCTCCCCAGCCTCCCAGCTCCTCTGTCTCCTCGGGTCACCCACCTGCCACCTCCTTTCTGCAGCCACCATCTCTAGGGTCCCTGGGTCCTTTCACTAACCTGCACCCCAGATCCCCTGCTCCCCCCTGAATCCCAGACCCACACATTCTTTCACCTCCATGTGCCCCTCAGGCCCTGCACACGCAGCCTGTCCCAGGCTCCCTGCGTCCGCGGGCCGTGCTGCCTGCCACTCCATTCCCGGGGACATCCTGTGCACTTCTATCAGGCAGAGGCTTGTCCAGACCTCACTGGACCCTCCCCGCCACCCTCGTCCCCACAGCTTGCCCTTCTTCCACCAGCACCTGTTTACTCACAAGTCTGGTAGGGAGCCCCCAATGGGGCACAGGTCTGATAGCCTCTGGGGACACCACTTCTCAGGGCTTTGATCAGAGCCGGAGCCCAGGAGAAGCTAGTTGGCTTGGAGCAGGGATGAAGGCTTCCTGGAAGAGGTGCCTAGGGAGGAGCAGGACCTCACTGCCCACTCTTTCATGCAGGCAGCTGTCTGGCCCGGAGAGAAAGTGCGGGACCCAGAGCCTGGATGAGCCTGGCTGTAGGAAGGGGCTCGGGTAGACCCGAGATGAGGGAGGTGGGTGACACAAGGCAGGTCCCCAGGTCAGGCTCAGCAGGGAGTGGGGAGCAGCTGGAGGGAGATGGAGGGTGGAACCCAAGGGCCAGGCAGGCACCCTCCTCCAGCCAGGGCTGAGCCCTGGGCCCTGAACCTGTGTTCACCCCTGTCCCTGAGCTGATGCCCAGTGCAGCCTGCCACTGGTCAGCAGGGGTCCCAGGCGAGGCTCTGAGCCCCTGCCCTCAGCTTAGGCACACACACGTCCACAGTCTCGCTCACACACGCGTACACACACACCAGGGCTAGTGGAAGGGGGCGGGACGTGACGACTTAGCTACGTCACGAAATCAAACGAGACAGGGAGCGGGGTGCCCGACAGGGCCGGTCAGAAGAGGCGGCAAGGGCACTGCTGGCCCCGGGCGGGGAAACTGAGGCTGGGGTCAGCCCATGGCCCCCTACGAGCCGGGCAGAACCAGAGTGCCTGGCGCCTGGGCCCCCGGCACTCTGGGCACCAAGTCTGGCTGGAGGGGCAGCAGGGCTCCAAGGGACGGTCACCAACCTGTGACCTTCCTGGGGCTGCTTCCGCTCGCCAAGCCCCATGCACCTTCTGTACGGGGGGTATATGGCCGTGAGCCCTCCCTCCTGAGGGTGGGCCTCGAGCGAGAGGCCGCATGCAGGCCCCCCGTGCCTGCCCTCCGCGGCCTCCACTTACAGAGGAAAGGCAGGAACCACAGGACAGGGAGGGGCTTGCTGCCATGGCGAGCCCTGCTGCCCAGTTTAGCACAAAACCTCAGTGTCCTTCTGGGCCTTTCGAGATCCCGCAAACCAGACGAAGACACCTCCCCAGGTCTGCCCACCTCACTCCTGGCCGGCCCTCCCCTGCCCTTAGCGCCCCGGCACAGGCTGCCACAGACCACAGGGTGCCATCCTTGAGTCCAGGAGATTCTGCCCTCTGAGCCCTGGTGAGAAACCCCTACCCACCGGGCAGGCCCGTGGGAAGGGAGTTGCCCCTGGAATCACAAACCCACCTGGTGCCTCCGGGGAGACAGTCCTACCAACAGAAACCTCCCCCATGGCGAGCCGCCCCATGCAGGCCTGCAGTCCTGGCCTCCACCATTGCTTGCTTCCTAGCTGCCCTGACCCCCCTTCCCCCACGACTCCCACACTTGGCCGTCACCATCACACCAGCCTGTGCCCTGGGGACCAGCTCCCCGCAGAGGCCCAGGTGCTCTGGGGCAGCTGCACCCAGCACCCCGGCCTAGGGGGGCCCCATGAGGAAGGTCAGCCTCACTGTGGTGCTTGGCAAGGGGCCCAAGTGCTCACGACGGGCCTCAGGGTGACCAGGGGGATCAGGGGGCCGGCACACAGAGTGACCAGGCAGCAAGGGAGACCGGCAGCTGTGTCAGGGCCTTGCCCAGGAGCGTGGCTGTTACCCCAAAGTGTTTGGAGCCAAGGAGGGCTCAGGAATCAACTGAGGGAGAGGGTTCTGGGGCAGGGAGTCCACGGCGGGCTCCAGGGGACCCCAGGGGCAGAAAGGCAGGTGGGCCAGCCCTGACAGGCTGGACACATCTCAGTGGGGGTTTTGGGCTGCTCCCGCCAATGGGGTGAGGCCTTCAAGGGGCAGGGCAGACCTGGGGCTGGCAGCGTCTCTGTAGGTCACTGGGCCAAACCTGGCTCACCTGCTCAGAGCCTCTCGGGATGTCAAGGGACTTGCCCAAGCCCGCAGGACCAGCATCGGGAGTGGTGTTTTCTGCCCCTATATACCTCCTGTTTCAGCCACTACACTGGGGCTGAGACCGTCCTTCAGGCTGGACTTGGCCCCAGACCTAGGGTAGTGCACCCAGGCAGCGCCAACTCAAGAGGCCATACCGCTGTCCATTCGTGTCAAACCCTGGCCGGGCTGCGGGGCAGGTCCAGCCGAGCAGCCGCCTTGGCTGCCCCGTGTCTGTCCCCTCTGTGTCCTGGGCTTGTCACAGGGCTTGGCTTGAAGCAGGGCTCCCCAGGGAAAGACTAAACACGGCCCTTTTAACCCATCTGGGTTTTCCTGCCTGCTGGAGAGGGTTGTTCACCCCCAAGTCCCTTCCCACTTCAGTCCCCCGACCCCAGGCTCAGCCTCCCCCTGGCCCAGTGGCCAACCCAACTCTGTGGGGTGAGAGTTCTCCCCACTCTCTTGGCGAGTACGCCAGGCACTGGGGCCACCGGCTGTGCTGTGTGACCCGGGCCCCCCGCCCCCGGGCCCTGCCCTCAGAAGGGCCCACGGTTGGCTGAGTGCTCGGCTGTCTTGAAATTCTTAACGATTTTTGATCAAGGGCCTTTCATTTTTATTTCACCCCAGGTCCCACAAATCATGTGCCTAATCCTGCCTAGAAAAGGTACCCACCTTCTCTGAGCCTCAGTTCCTCCACCTGCAAAAGGCCCCCCCGCTCCTGGAGCTCTGTGAGGCCTTGGAGGTTGGAGGACGAGATGGTGCGATGCCAGCTGCATGGGGCAACACCCCAGGAGGGGCCCTTCGAGGTGGAGAGGAGAGGCTTTTAGAAAGACCCAGTGGCTGTCTTGGAGAGGCGAGTGCAGGGAGAGAGCAGAGGGCTCAAGGGTCCAACGGGAAGTCTCAAGACTCTGGGATGGCGCTCTGGGGTTTGGGGTTTGGCTTTGCCCCCTGCACCTAGGCTCCAGCCTCCCTTGGCTGTGTGTGCTCCTGGGTGAGATGTAACCACAGGGCAGGCGCCCTCAGATGCGAGCTCCTTCTGGCCCCTGGGAGCCAGTGGGAGGTGGGTGAGAGCCAGAGGAGACGGCCTGTGCTGCTGGCCCAGAGCCGCTCCCTGGGCCAGAGAGCCTGCTGCCGCTGTTTGCCCTTTGCAGCTGGGGTGACCCTGTAGTCACGGGGGAAGACAGGGCCGTCTGGTTTCTGCATCTGAGGCAGCAGTGGCCTGGCGGCAGGCTGAGTGGCCCCTGGTCTTGGGGCGTAGAGAGGTGAGGCTGTCCTTCGAGGTGCTTGGAGACAGGGGGCCTGAGGGTGACCCAGGCCAGGAGCCCCCCTTGGAGCACCCAGTAGCCTCTGCTTGGAAACCCCCCGGGAATGAAGCTCTCAGTCCCACTCAGGCCAGCCTGTCAGTCCCCGACCCCCACCGTATCGCCCAAAGAACTGGCTGTGCCTTGCTGTCAGCTTTTCCGTATGTCTCCCGCTCAGCAGTGTGCATGAACCTCAGGACACTGGGCGGGCACAGCAGAAATGGGCAGGGGCAGGTCCCTGCGTGGGCAGGCTGATGGCTGGCCGCTCGGGTCGCTCACCCCTCCCTGTCCAGCACAAGGCCCGGCAGAGAAGCCTGGCTCTTAGCATTACCACGTGAGCCCCAAGGTACTGGCTGCCCCAAGTGGGGCAGTGGTCTAGAGGAGAGGGACCACTGAGGGGTCTATTTCTCAGGGTCGCAGCCCCCAGTGCCCACGGCACATCCCACCTCCACCACCATGGAGCGGCCCAGGCATCCTCCCACTGACACCGCGTGAGGCCTCCCAGCTGCCCCACTCCCTGCTCCCGGTGCTCCTGCCGCCTCTCCCAGGCCTGGGCCTTAGCCACCCACACCCAGAAAACAGGCTGTCTATGCCCTCTCCAGAGAGGGGTTCTGAAGGCAAGAAAGGCACTGGGGGCGGGGGTACCTGGGCTCTGGGTTTGAGAGCAGGAAGCGGGATTTTCCCTCTGTAACCTCAGGAGAGGAAACTAACATTTGTTAAGTGGCTACTGCAGGCTGGGCCCCAGGCTGGGTGCTGTTGAGGGTGGGGTTTCTTTGACCCCAACTTGGACCTGGGGACAGAAGGCTCCCATCCCTTGCCAGGCGTGGGTGCTGGGATGGAGGCCCAAAGGCTGGCCTACCTGGGTCACTTAGCGAATAACAGAGTCAGAGGTGCCCCCTGGCCGCCCTGCATCCCCTGGCCCCAGGAGGCAGGTGGGTGGGGAGACGGGAGGGCCCAGGCAAGTGTACGCGGCGCAGAGCTTGGCCCCTGCTAACGTTGAGGTCAGCCTGCGTGAGCAAAGCGGGGTGGGGGGTGAGGGCCTCCTTTCTGCATCTGGGCCTCGGGAGGCTCCTTGTGAGCTGGCCTTGAACTGTGAGCAGACAGGAGGCCTCCAAGGCAGCGGGCAGCACACTCCACAGCAAGGAGGTGGACGCCGCACCCAGCCAGCTGGGGGCCGGGCTGTGTGAAGACAACGCCGAAAGGCTCGGGAGGGTCAGAGCCGGGAGACCAGCCTTTCAGTAATCGGCACAGCTCGTTCTCTCACGGTGTAGACTTTAGCCTTAAGGAGCAGGTCTAGTGGCCCCCAGCAGGGCACAGCCCCTGAGTTCAGGGTGTTCAGGATGACCCCCACTGTCGCCGCCCTGCAGAATCACACACACACACAGAGAAAGCTGGGTTTCCTCCTCTCCCTGCTCCGCCCCCAAAAGGTGAAGTTCACAGGAAAGGCATTAGCAGCAGGGATTCCTGTACGCAGTCATCCCCAGACTCCTCCTGCAGAGAGCCGACGGCCACTTGCAGGAATGCAGGCACCACGGAAGGACAGACAGAATAAACCGGTTGGGAGGAACTTCAGGGAAGAGGCCACTGGGGCCAGGCCCCCGGGGGAACCACAGTAGGCAGGCAGGGGATTCCCGGTTATATGAGCAGATGCCCTCAGCACTTCACTTCCTAGCCGCACAGAGAAGAGGGACACCCCCTCAGGCACAGTTCCCACAAGACCAAAGGGTGCCAGATGCCCAGGAAGAAACATGGACTGAAAGGCCCAGGGTCCCGGGAACTAGGCCCCTCCGTGTGCCCCAGTGACCGGGGCGTGCCAGCCCCTTCCCCGGGCCTGGGGAGGCTCACTCTCACCGCACGACAGGCTCAGTGACCTCCGTGATGCCCCCAGCCACTCCAGCCCCTTTGAATTTGCAAAAGAAAAAAGAAAAAAATCACTAGACTAGCTTCAAGTGGACAAAAACCAGACACCTCGGGCTTATCGCTCAGTGAGAACAGATGTTGGGCTGAGAGCCTCATCAAGGTGATGGGTGGTGTGTGGGCCCTGGGAACCTCCCCTTGCATCTCCACGGCCAAGGCCCCAAACTGCTCCACGGCTGAGACGAGCTTGGGAACCCCAGTAACCGCCAGTCTGGATTTGGAGTCTGAATCCAGGCAAGGCAAGGGTTTTTAGGAGTCTGTCCCTGGGCGGTTAACTCCCAGCCAGACCCATCACTGCTCTGGCCCCCGCTAGAGGTATTGACCCTGTGGGCTCAGCCTCCTGCAGTTTGCAAAGCTTGCCCATCTGCCGTCATCTCAGGCAGGGGTGGTGTCATTCTCCCATTTGACAGATGGGTAGCCTGAGGTTCAGAGAGTCCCCCACGGCTAGAATTAGAACTCAGGTCTCCGGTCTCAGGAGACCTCCCCACCCACGGGTGGGGAAAGGCAGGGGGCTTCTATCCCAGGAGACTGAGACCCTGTCTTCCTGCCTCCCTCCTCAGAGACGTGTGCGGTGAACAACGGAGGCTGCGACCGGACGTGTAAGGACACAGCCACCGGCGTGCGCTGCAGCTGCCCCGTGGGGTTCACGCTGCAGCCGGACGGGAAGACGTGCAAAGGTGAGCGCGGGCCGGCCCCCTCGCCAGCCCGGGGCGGGGCAGGCGGTGCAGGCGCGTGCGGCCGCAGCAGTAAGGGTCAGAGAGGCTAAGAAGAGGGAGTCGGGCCCGGGGCTCCACAGTGGGGCTCAGGGGCCCCTGGTTCCACTGAATATCGACAGGCTTAAGTGGGGCTCTGATGTCAAAGGACGTGGCTGCACCCCGGGTTGAACAAGCGGGGTGCCTTTACTTGGGGCTTCCCGGGCCGGCAGAAGTTCCTTACGGCCTCCCGGGAGCCAGGCGGCCACTCACCTTAGCCGGGCGAGTCTTGCAGGGCTGGGGGGCAGCGGGCCACAGGGCTCAGACCAGGACAGGGCGGTCTTCTTGTCAGCGCTAGACAAAAAAAGGACACTGTGCACCCGCCTCCCCGGAGGAGGGAAGGTCGGGGGCGGGGGTCTCAACTGAAGGACCAAGGATGAAAAAAAATCAGAAACGGGTTGGGAGGATCAGGAATGGGCTGGTCTGCTGGCTGCTGGAAGCCAGAGAAGAGTGAGCTTTCTCTGACTCACCCTGCCAGGAAGTGGGCAGGCCTGGAGGCCAGCGTGGAAGGGGAGAGGAACTTGAACGTCCAAAACCCAGTGGGTGAAAACATTGACAGCAGAGGCTTAGGGTGACTTTAAGGAGTCCGAGATGGGCTTTTTTGAAGCCTGTAAAAATAGACAGGGTATGATTTCCCCTCCCCAGCCACTTTGCCGGGAAGAACCTAGTGATTATTGACAGAAATAACAGTTCTTGCACCTATTTATTTGAAAATAAAGCCCTTCTGTAGCCCCCGCTCAGCCCACTTAGAGTGAGATGTGCTCCCAGTGGGCGGGTGGGCAGGCCAGGCTATCTGAGGCCTTGCACATGGGCTTGGTGCCAGGAGGCCTGGCCCAGGTCCACTGTCCAGACCTGGCCATCCTCACTGCCCAGCAGCGTCACAGCAGGCCTGGCCAGTTGCCCTTGGAGCCTGGACAGAAGGTGGTAGAATCGGGCTACTCCACACCCCTGCAAGGCCCAGCGCCAACCCAGGACCTGAGGGTGGGGCAGGCTCAGTCCTGACACAAGGCCAGGAGCTCGCCGCTGGGAGCCGACCTGTCTGGACCGGACAGGAGCCTCAGCAGTCACGTGGCCCCGGAGGAGCACTCAGGGGGTGCTGAGTGCTGCCCCCTGCCCATCCACGGCAGGCCGTGGGGCATCCGTTCTCCCCACCTTGAGGCTAGGGTAGGGGCGTCCACACAGGGGAGGGGAGCTGTGCACACAGCCCCAGGCCCACCGGTCTGAGCCCCTGACCATGTTTCCTGTGATTCCTCTTAAAACAACTGGGCCCTTTCACCAGAGCTGCCCCTTCGCCTTCAGCCAGACCTCCTCACTCCCGCTGCCCTGGAGTCGGAAGGCCTCTTGTTCACTCAGGCCCCAGGTTTTCTGGGCTCCTCCCGTGTGCAGGTGCAGGGCAGACCGTGAATGAAGCAGAGATTCCTTGTGCCCAGGGATCTTCTACTGAGTAAAGAAGACAGAGTTTAACGTTTAAAGATCGCCAAGATAAGCATGTATCACAGACCCCTTGGTGCTGGGTAGAGAAGTCCCGCGTGGCAGGAGAGCGAGGCTGGGCCTGGCCTGGACCGGTGGTGGGGAGGGAAGGGGCCGGAGGAGGAGGCTCTAATCCTGGCCCCATGACTGCTGTGCAGAGGCCAGGGGTTCTAGGACCCAAAGCAGCCAGTGCACCCAGATCTGGGGGAAGGGGTTGGCCCTTCATCCTGAGATGCTACTGGGCAGGAGCAGCGTGGGCCAGGCTTTTGTTCTGAGATGGTCCCTGCCGCGTTGGGGACGGGGGTGCCTGGCTGTGCCCCCTGGGTGGGATGGACGGAGGGGGACAGGCACAGTCATCCGACCATGTGTTCCTGCAGCTCACCCCTCCCCTTCCCCCACATACACTGATGCTCAAACAGTGGGGGAGGCAGTGAATGTGTCACCTGGTGGCCAGGACCCCACCCTTTCCTCCACCCTCTGACTCTTCAGTCATTCACTCATCCATTCATTCATTCGTCCAGAGCCTCGTCCTGGGCAACGCTTCTGCACAGGCCTCCTGATGGGCCCCTGGGCCGCACTTGAGAGCCCGATCTGCCAACTCTCCTCTCCCAAGGGGAGGTCCCGAGACAAGAGAGCAGTGAACTGGAGAGATTGTTCCGGGGAGGGGGGCGCTGTCCAGGCAGGAGCCAGGGGCACAGAGAAGAGGACGGCCTGGCAGCCAGGCCAGGCAGCTGAAGGGAGGCCACGAACCTCTGCGGCCAGACAGGGGGCCTCCGGCCGCTGGCGGGTGGGGCTGGGTGGCCCACAGGGAGCAGGAGGGGAGTCTTCGAGGGGCGGGAGGTGGAGGGGGGCAGAGGCGCGTCAGAATGAAGGACATTGCCCCCTCACTGTATCCGGGGCTAGAGCTGGGGACGAGTGCTCCCCCAGTATGACCCCCAAGCAACCCGCTGTACCAGCTGGGGCCTCCAGCAGACACACCTCCCACCGCCTGGCTGGCTGTCATGACAGCCCCTTATGACAGCTGACAGGCCCAGGTGGGTACCAGGGTGGGATTAGAGTCATTCCTAAGGAGGCAGGTCCTCTCTGCACATTCAATCACAGTGAATGATGCTGAGAGGTGCCTGCTAGCAGCCCAGTTTGCAGATGGGGAACCTGAGGCCCAGAGAGGTACCTTTCCCTGCCCAGGGTCACAGAGCCAAGAGGTGCCTCCGGTCTCCTGCCAGAGGCTCCTAGGCAGAACCTCCCCAGTTGTCCTGTGACCGCCCCCGCCAGGAGAGGGGCGGCGGAGGCTGAGCCTCTGTCCTGGAGAGGCTCTTACTTTGAGCTTGACACCTGCTTCCTCTGGAGGCTGCAGGGCCAGAGAGCCACACTGGAGGGGCCTGTCTTTGGAGTCAGCTGGGGCTGGGCTCACGACCCGTAACCTCCCCACTGTGAAGTGGGGACTCTGGCCCTGGCTTGTTTTGACCGTCACACGGTGACTTTTTTGCCTGAAAACGCTTGGCCTGCTCACCAGCACGAAGTGGTACCTGGTAGGCGCCGCGACCTCCAGAGGGTCCTGCTGCTTCCTCCCTGGCGTCGGCCCCTCCTTAGGCAGCTTTGTTCCTGAAACATGGGTTCAGGTTAGGGGTGCTCGGGAGGGGTCCGCCAGGGTGCCGCCACCGCTCGTGAAGTGCCAAGGGAAGAAACAGCTCAAACCACAGGCAGACGTGGGGACGGAGAAGGGCGAGGAACCAGGCTGGGAAGGGAGCAGCCCATGGACGCCCGCAACACCTGGGGCCAGTTGCCTCCCAGCCTCGGTCCCCTGTCTGTAAAGCCGGAGCAGTAAGCCTACTTTTTAAAGAGCTGATTGGGCCAGCACCCTGGGGATGCGATTTCATTTTGTCCTCACGCTGTCCTTCCAAGTAGGGGCACTTCTGATCCTTGTTCTCACAGACGGGGAGCTGAGGACCAGGGGTCCGCAGCTTGGCCAGAGTCATGGCTCTCAGGCAGTATCCATCTGCTCCAGGCCCGCTACCTCCGGGAATGGAGGGGCGTGGGGGGCGTCACTGACCCTGCTGTCTGGCTGGGCACAGCAGACATGAGTTCCCTGCCCCCTCCTGCACACACATGCCAGGCTCACCAAGTCCCCAGGGGGAGGGGGTCTCCCCTCCGCCCACGCTCCCGCAGCTGTGAGCCAGGCCCCCTTCCTGGGCCCAGCTGAGGACCCGAAGCAGCCCCCCAGGTGGGCAGCGGGCCAGTTAGGGAAGGGCGGCTCTGGGCCTCGGTCCTGCCTGCCCCTGGGGGCCCCAGCCCACTCTCCTCGCCTCCCCTGCCCCCCCCAACCCGGCTCCGCAGACATCAACGAGTGCCTGGTCAACAACGGAGGCTGTGACCACTTCTGCCGGAACACCGTGGGCAGCTTCGAGTGCGGCTGTCGGAAGGGCTACAAGCTGCTGACCGACGAGCGGACTTGCCAAGGTGAGCCGTCCTCATCCCCGTGGGGTTCCCCTCCCCTCTCAGGCCACCTCAGCCCCCAGGAGGGGACGCAGCCTGGGCTGGGGCTTGTCCGCCATCTGGGCTGGGCCTGGGGGGCTGGTCATAATTTTTCTGCCCTGAGTGAGGGCTCCTTTGTGACCCTAGGGGCCCTCAGAAGCCGTCAAAGCCTCCAGTCCAAGCCCTCCCTGATAGGGATGGCGGCTGAGGCTCGGGGAGGGGTCAGCCCCTATGCAGGTGGTTCAGTGAGTAGGTAGCAGGGCTCAGCGCCTCGGCCTGACCCCGGTCCCCGAGCACCCAGGCCACTTTCAGTGGATTTAGAGGCAGGATGATGCCACCTGGTGGAAGGTGTCACAAATGGCAGGCGCTCCCCACCAGGCCTTCCTTGAGGTCCCCCGGGGCATCTGCTAGGATCTGGGGTAACAGGAAGAGAGATTTGGGCAGAGGTCAAGGATCACAGCCCAGGTGAGAGCCCCGAGGATGGGCAGGGGAGACAGGAGTGAAGTGCTTAGAGGATGACGTCTTCCTCCCAGAGGAGCCAGGGAGGTCAGCCCATCCAGGAAGTGGCACTGGGGCTGGGGGAGCCTGAAGGACCACAGGGAGCCCATCGAGAAGGAGATGGCTCCGGGAAGGGTGCAGACGGAGGCACAGGGTGCACTTGGCAGCATCGGCCGTGGACCTGAGGCTCCCGCTCTCAGTGCCGCTCAAACGGGGCCCTGAGGGGCCCGGGATGTGCGCCCCCAGCCCCCCAAGGGCCCCAAGAGAGGCGAGACCAGAGGCTGGTGAGGGCAGGTCCAGGCCAGCCCTGCCTGGGGCTGCTCACATGACCTGAGCCCATCACCTGCCCTCCCGGGGCTCGGCCTTCGCATCCCCGGCCAGGCAGCCTGGCCCCAATTTCCTCTCGGGCCACGAGAGGAAGCCCAGCATCTGTCCAGGCCCGAGCAAGGCTCCCGGGCACCCTGCTTCTCTGTGCTTGGCTGTGTTCTCAGGAGGGCTGAGGAAGCGGCCTCGATTGCATCCCTGCTGCTCCATGAGAGGGGCCGCAGTGGGCCATGCCAGGACCACTTGGGGCTCCGGCCAAGTCTCCTCCACCCTCATCCGGAGCCATCTCTCCACAGCCTGAGCTCTGGCCCCAGCCATGCTCCAGCACAACCCCTGGGTCCCCAGCTCTAGCGGGGAGGGGTCTAGGCCTCTCTGCTTGGCTACTTGGCACTCAGGGCCCCTGGGAAGGGCACCTCAGCCCCACTGAGCCCCACACAATCCCTGGGGATTGGGTGCTGCCACCACCCCCCCAGCCTTTGCCTGGAGTGCCCTTCCCACACAGGCACCAGGGGATCTTCTCAGTACCCCACCTTTGCCCAGAGTGCTCTTCCCACACAGGCACCAGGGGATCTTCCCAGATCCCCACAGCCAGGGAGGAACCTCATCTTCCCTTGAGCGCCCACAGTGACCCGTTCCTTGTACTTGTGTTATTACAAACACACGTGTGTCATGAGGACATCTGGGGTCACGTGAGCAGCATGTTCAGAGGAGGGGCAGGTCAGCGCCTGCCTTGCCCTCTGGCCCCCGTCACCTGTCCCACGGGGGCCGTCTCCCTCAGAACTGTGGCCAGGACAGACTTGCCTCCTGTGAACCCGAGGTTCATGTCCTCCCAAGAACAGGCCCTCTGTGACCCTCCCTCTTTCCCTTTTTACCCCGGCTGCCAGGGGCTCAGAATCAAGCCTCACCTCCTATCAAGGCTACTCTGTTACTCTTCACAGGTGGCATCTTCCCCACCAGCACCCCCTTTCTACCTGTGCCGTTTTCCCCAGTTTCTCTAGAAGCGCCTTGGGGTGACAGTTCAGCTTCTCCCTCGGGCAGACCTGTTGGCTCCCTGCTGGCGTGGATTAAATACCTACCCTAATCACACCGGCATGTGAGCTGATAGAGTGGCAAGGATTCAGAACAATCCCTTCTACTCAGAATATTCCTACCCTGCCCACCTCCAGAAAAGAGAGTGAGGTGGCTTCTAACCCAGGACCGTGAGGTTCGTGGGGACAAAATGGAAAATCGGGCTGGGACGAGAGGTCTGAGGTTTGCCGCGAGTCGGCTCTGCGCTGAGCCCGGAGCCCCGGGACTGCTGGGCACGGATGTCCCTCTGAGTGACGAGGCCGTGCCTCCCGCCGTGCCCTGACGCTGTGCCCGGACCTTTCTCCCTGTGGCCCCACAGACATCGACGAGTGCTCCTTCGAGCGGACCTGCGACCACACCTGCATCAACTCCCCGGGCAGCTTCCAGTGTCTCTGCCACCGCGGCTACACGCTCTACGGGACCACCCACTGCGGAGGTCTGCAGCTCGCCCGCCAGGGCCACCTCCCCCCCGAGGCACGCGCCCGGCCGCACGGCCCCCCACACCACACCCCGCACCCCGACCTGGACTCCTGACGGGCCTGGGAGGGCCTGGTGGGCAGAGGGGCTCAGCCAAGGGCGAGGCGGGAGGGTGGGAGGCGGGGGGTGCTGGCCTGGAAACAGCAGCCTCTGGGGAACCCCACTCAGGAAGGGAGGACAGCGGGACAGAGCACCGCACAGTCGGTTCACTCCAGTGGAGGGGCTGACAGCAGAGAGGGGCAGGTCAATGGGGGATTCCAAAGGAGAAGTACTGGAGTCAGGATGACGGGAGACTGGCCAGAGGGGTCGGCATGTGCAAAGGCCCTGAGGCAGAGGGAGCGCAGAGAGACCAAGGGGTAGCTAGTGGGGCCAGAGCCCCATGAGGGAAGGGTTAATGCATGGTACAGAGAGGACCCAGGGCTTCTTGAGCCCCCGGAGGCCTTGAGGCTTTATTCTCAGCACAGGGAGAAGCCACTGGAGGGTCAAGGCAGGGATGTGACCTGTAAGTTCAAGTTCATATAAGGAGAGCCCTCCCGCCTCCCTGTGTTTAGGAGAGTGGAAGCCAGAGCACCCGTGGGGACACAGCTCCGGACGTGGGAGTGAGAGCCCCAGGGGCTCGAGCAGGCTAGGGAGGGAGGTGGAGAGATGGAGGGTTCCAGACATACGGGTGTAGGGGCATGAAGGTGGGGGAGTCCAGCACAGCCCCACGTCCCATGTCTCCTCCTGTCCTGTGACCTGGGGTAGCCGCGCTTCCCCGCGGGGGGGCAGCCATGGTGGTCTGGTGGGCTCAGGCACAGCTGGTGCTGCGGGGAGCTGCAGAGTTTTCTGGAGGGACTCCCAAAAGCCTGCCACCAGCTTCCACACACAGGGCTTTGGCTCGAAGGCAGGGCCTCAGGGAGACTTCCTGGGGCCCCGGGGCCCTGTGCTGGAGGGGAAACGGGCTGGGAAGGGCACATCCAAAGTCCTGCACTGGGATGAGGCCTCAGGACCCCGGGGCCGGTGCTGGGTGCTCCCGGCCCCTCCAAACCTGCCCGCAGCTCTGTTTGGTGCCACCTCTCTGCCCCACCCCGAGTCTGGGCTCAGCTGCCCAAGTTTGGCAAACCACTGAGGTTCCTAGGGGAGGATGTGCGTTGGTGTCTGTGGGAGCCCTGTGTGTGTGTACACACATGTGTAAGCTCACTTGTGTGTCATATGCCATGAGTGTGTGTGCGAGCTCACATATGTGTCACGTGCCCTGTGTGTGTCTCTGTGTGTGTGCATGTATGTGCAATCTCATGTGTGTGCCATGTGCCCTGTGTGTGTTTCTGTGTGTGTGTGTCCATGCTTGTGCAAGCTCACGTGTGTCACATGCCCCATGTGTGTCTCTGTGTGTGCACGTGTGTATGTGCGATCTCATGTGTGTGCCATGAGCCCTGTGTGTGTGTTTCTCTGTGTCTGTGTGTGCATGCGTGTGTGTGCAAGCTCACGTGTGTCACGTGCCCTGTGTGTGTCTTTGTGTGCACGTGTGTATGTGCAATCTCACGTGTGTGCCATGCACCCTGTGTGTATGTTTCTGTGTGTGTGTCTGTGTGTGCATGTGTGTGTGTGTGAGCTCACGTGTGTCACATGCCCTATGTGTGTGTGTCTGTGTGTGTGTGTGCACACATGTGCAAGCTCACGTGTGTGTCACGCACAGCCGCCTGTCTGCATCCAGTGAGAGCCTCAGGCAAGGGTCAGGGTCAGGAGATTCTCGGCCCCCCGCCCTGGTGGGTCCTGCCCTGCCGGCCCCGAGGGTGCCCGTCCAGCCCCCTCCTGCCCTTACGCCTGCCTGTGCCTCCAGATGTGGACGAGTGCAGCATGAACAACGGCAGCTGCGACCAGGGCTGTGTCAACACCAAGGGCAGCTACGAATGCGTCTGCCCCCCGGGGAGGCGCCTGCACTGGAACCGCAAGGACTGCGTGGGTGAGTGCCTGGGGGGGGACGTGCTCCTGGGCGGGTGCTCCTGGGCCGGTGCTCTGCTGCTCGCGGGCGGCTGATGGGACAGAGGCTGGAGGAAGGAGAGGGGTGCGCTGGGGAGGGCAGACTGGGTGTCAGCCCGGGGCACAGAAACGGAGGCCCGGGGGTCAGCGTGTGCTGACGCAAGAGGAGTGAGTCAGCACGCAGACGGAGCGCCATTTGGAGGCCTCAGCTGCACCCCCTGCCTTGTCCTGCCGAGGAAGCTGGTGGCGGGGAGGGGGTTACCCGGGGTGCAGCAGCACCGGAGCCTGGACTGGGGAGCACCTGGGTCTTTGCAAGCCAGTACTTGCTCAGGGCCGCCGGCCCCGCGGTTTCTGGCGAGGAGGGCCTCCTGGAGAGCGGGGGCTTCGTGCCCCCTCTGCGGGTGGGCTCTGGGGCCCGGGCCCCTCCAGGCTGAGTGCTAGGCAGGGCCCCACCTCACAGGTTCCATAAACACATACAGACTACTTGCTGCGTGCTGTGCCTCTCCTGGGAGCTGGCCCTGTCCTGGGCGCTGAGCCTGTCCTGGGTGCTGGGCCTCTCCTGGGAGCTGGCCCTGTCCTGAGCGCTGGACCTGACCTGGGTGCTGGGGTTATGTCCCCTACACAGCTTTGGGGCCTTGTCCTGCCATGCTCTCACATCCCCTGGGCCACCAGAGTTAAGCCTTTGATTTTATTTTTCATCAGTGAGTCCTGTATTTATCTGGCTGTGCTGAGTGAGGGTTGCAGCGTGGGAGATCTTCAGTCTTCACTGTGGCACGCAGTGCCACATCCTCTTAGTTGTGGCATGTGGGATCCAGTTCCCTGACCAGTTCCCTCCCCTGCACTGGGAGCCCGGAGTCTTAACCACTGGACCACCAGGGAAGTCCCAAGTTAAGCCTTTTAAATCTAAGTCAGCGGTCGTCCGTCTCAGCTCAGAGCCCTCCAGTGAGTCCTCTTCACACAGAAGCAAAGCCAGGCTCCTAGAGCAGCCCAGAGGCTGCTCCGCCCGCCACGCCCCCACTCACTCTCCACCCTCACCGTCGCCCCCACCGCCACGCTGGCCTCCCTGACCTCGAAGGTCCAGTGCCCCCGTGCACGGGCTCTTCTCTCGGCCTGGAGGACTCTACTCCTTGCAAGCGTCTGCTGAGTGGGGCGGGGCGGGCGGGACTTCCTGACCACAAACCAGAGCAGAGCAGCAGCCCCGACTCTGTGCCCCTCCCAACACCACCCTTGCTTTTTTTCTCCCGTGGCACTTCACACCAGCCAGACGTCCTGTGTTCATCACAGGGCCTGCTGGGTGCTGTCAGTCAGTCCTCGCTGGACATGCTCTGCACACGCAGGCAGGTATTTTTGCTTGTCTTGTCCACGCTGTCTTCCCAGCACCTGGAACAGAGCCTGACAGCCGTGGGGACTCAGTACATGTTGAGCAGATGCGTGACAGTGTCCAAGAATGGATGCCACCCCTCAGTACCCGAAGCCAAGCAGCTGAACTTATTGCTCACTTCAGGAAGAACTGCCCTGCTGTCCAGGCAGGGTCTTGCTGAGCAAAGCAAACTCTCTGATTTTGTCTAGAGTCTAGGGGAAGAGCTTTCACGGGGTTGTGTTGATCAGAGGCAATATTAGGGGGTGTCAGTCTGAGGAGCACACCTTTGTGGGGTCTGGGGGTGGAGCCTGGGCTGACACTAGCCTTAGAAGCCTGACCACTCAGTGAACTGACCAAGAGTTGGCTGACTTTGGTTGTCATCAATTGATGGGCTTTCCAAGGCATGTCCACTGATAATGAGGGTCGTGTGAGGGCCGGTATTTACCGGTGACCAGAGCTATCAGGTACAGGCTTTCTCTAGGGATATGAGGACATTTCTTTTTTCTTTTTAATTCTCAGTCTCCATTTTGGTCATCTCTCAGTCAGAGCTGCAGGAGGGGCCACCAGGGTTTGTCCAGTAGACCTGGAGTGAGGAGACAGATGGTGTGACGGCAGGCATTGCTAGAAGGTCCTGGAAGTTCCTCTAGAACTGTGGTTTAAGAGTTCCCAGGGTGGACCGGGAAAACCGGTCCCCTCAGCTCCCACACCCATCGTGCACAGGTCGCTCTTTCCTGGAGCCTCCATGTTGACTGTCCATCTCACCTCTGCTGCAAATCCAGCTTCAGAATGACAGTCACAGACTCCCCTGGTTGCCCAGAAGAAGATTCCAGGTGGTATTATTACCACAACTACCCCCCGTGCCATGCCCCAGGCTAGACTATTCGCCGCAGCCCCCAAAGTGAGGGGCACGCTTTTGATGACCACGGGAGCCGTCCAGTCCCGAGGAGTGGGGCCCAGAGCCTCCGCAGTCTGCTTCACCAGGTTATATCATTACGTCTCTCGGAAGGTGTTCTACCCTCGGAGGCTTGGCAAGGAGGCATCATTTGCCGAGGCTCCTAGGGAGTCATTTGTTGTTACAGCCCAGAGTCCCGCAGGGCAGTGAGCTGAGGTGGCACCATGAGTCAGACTCCTGAATGGGACGTGCGGTCAGCCTCGTGAAGCTGTAGGCATGCTGCCTGTGAGCGGCGTTGTGACACATAGTCAGGTACATTGTGAGACAGCCGAGTAGACCTCTCCCGGTCCAGGGGCATTTTCCTTCTTTTTATGTATTGTCTACAAACAGGATCATACTTAATTAAGTTTGTGTAGCGTACTTTGTGGCTCCCCTGGTAGCTCAGCTGGTTAAGAATCCGCCTGCAATGCAGGAGACCCCGGTTTGATTCCTGGGTCGGGAAGATCCCCTGGAGAAGGGATGGGTTACCTACTCCAGTATTCTTGGGCTTCCCTGGTGGCTCAGACAGTAAAGAATCAACCTGAAATGCAGGACACCTGGGTTCAATCCCTGGGTTGGGAAGATCCCCTGGAGGAGAGCATGGCAGCCTGCTCTAATATTCTTGCCTGGAGAATTCCCATGGACAGAGAAACCTGGTGGGCTACAGTCCATGGGGTTGCAAAGAGTCAGACACAACTGAGCGACTGAGCACAGCATACTTAACACCATTTTTCAATATTGGCTTCCCTAGCAATAGCTTGGGAGAACCAATTTAAAGAATCAGGCTGGTGGTTATCACTTAGTACAGCCTAGCTCTAGATGAGTTATAATTTGTAAGGGAAACATGACGGGAGAAGTCAGAACTGCACACCCTTAGATGCATAATGTGGGAAAACGTGACCAAAGGGATGAGGAACAAAGGAACGCAAAAGACTGTGTGGAAATCAGTGGGTGCAAACATTTAGGAGAATTCATTCCAGCAATCTTAAGCACAAGCCTCCACCCTGCGTAGCCATCGGCCAGTTCTAAGAATCTTGGTTAACAACCAGTTTCCGTGAACTGCTTTTGGAGATTCTCTGAAAAACCTCAGACCTCTAAATGTTTGCTTTACAGTAAGTTCTGAAAAATGTCGTTTTCATTTTTCAAGAAAATTAGAGGTAATAAAGACCATGAAGTTTATGAGTAATTCATGAATAACTTTCCCAGTGAAATGCATCTATATGTTCCTAAGTACGTTAGTTTAAATATCCCAAATAAGGAATTTGGGGATAATATTTTGATAATATTTCAATGCTATTTTTTTCAACAAGAGCCTGTTTCAGTTCATCCAGAAAGTAAATATACTGTTACTCGGGTGTATTTGTAGCCATGAAGTGCATCTGCAGATGCTCAGAGGGCCCCTGAGGGCGTGGTTCCAGCCTGCATCCCATCTTTACACTTTCCCCAGGATTCTGACGGTCACGGCCACACCATGACCTGGCCATGTCCTCTCCCCTGAAAGAGCCTCTCACCACACTGTCTCATTGCCACCACCAGTCTGTCCCTACAAGGAAGGAAGAGTGGTCTTAGGACGATGCTAGCAGACACCTGCGGGAGCTGGTCTGGTGGTCCCAGGGGTCGCCTGGCTCCACCTGGCTCATCCTTCATGGGTCTTAAAAGGTGATTGCTCGCCCTGCTCCATGACAGAGTAGGAGGCCAGACACAGTGTGTGGCGGAACCCGTGGTCCCCTTGGTCCTTGCCCGAGGACTTTGGCCTGAGCAGCATCATCACATGATGATCCGAAAAACATTTCCTCTAATGTCCATTGAAGGCGGGAGGAGAAGGGGATGACAGAGGATGAGATGGTTGGATGGCATCACCGACTCAATGGACATAAGTTTGAGTAAACTCCAGGAGTTGGTGATGGACAAGGAGGCCCGGCGTGCTACAGTCCATGGGGTCGAAAAGAGTCGGACACAACTGAGCGACTGAATTGAACTGACCTGAACTGGACATGCACGAATCCTCCAGCCTGGAGGAGCCCCAATTGGCTCTAAGCCTGAACCTGTGGCCTCTCTAGTGTGTTAAGTTCCTAAACAGAAAAGGCTAAGATGCACACAGGTGGATGCCACCTTAGGATGCTCTGAAAACAGAGACGTTTCCTGCTCATAATCAGAGATGGACGTTCAGTTCAGTTCAGTCGCTGAGTCATGTCCAACTCCTTGCGACCCCGTGAACTGCAGCACGCCAGGCCTCCCTGTCCATCACCAACTCCCAGAGTTTACTCAAACTCATGTCCATTGAGTCGGTGATGCCATCCAACCATCTCATCCTCTGTCATCCCCTTCTCCTCCTGCCTTCAATCTTTCCCAGCGTCAGGGTCTTTTCCAATGAGTCAGTTCTCTGCATCGGGTGGCCAAAGTATTGGCATTTCAGCTTCAGCACCAGTCCTTCCAATGAATATTCAGGGTTGGACTGGATATGAATCTTAGGATGTCTTAATTTTTATTCATAAGTCCTATCAGCAAAAAACTGTTAAGTTGGGATTCGATGTGGATCATCCACAAGATCTATTCTGTGTATGAATCCTTGGGAGGTACAGACACACGAATGTGAGTGTCTCCTCCAGGAAGGGCTAGGGGAGGGAATTCCCTGTGGTCCAGGGGTTAGGACTTGGCTCTTTCATTGCTGTGGCCCAGCTTCAGTCCTTGGTCAGGAACTTAGATCCCAAAAGCCTTGCAGTGTGGCTGAAGAAAAAAAAAAAAGGAATAGGTACAAGAGTTGCTCAATGGTGGTGTGAGGAACCAGACACCATAAGGAGTTCACTGACAAGCAGAAAAAGTACTTTTTCTGCTTTTCCCAGTCATGGGAGGGATCATGCTACATATGGTTCCCTCAGACTTGAAGGCGGTTCTAGTACAAGGTCTGAGGCAGGGAAGACAAGCCTTCCCCACAGATGCGTCCTGTGTTGTTGAGTTTGTCCCAAGAGCCTGGCCTAATCTTTGCATGTTGATACAAAAAAAAAAAAAAAAAAAAAAGAGGTTTATAGTAATCTGGACTCTTCCTGGGCTCTGCTCCAGTTGTTCTGTGGATGCTGTGGCAAGTTTGCCCCAGGGATTCTGTTTTTTGATCATACATAAGAGAGGTATGTTAAGGCTCCCATCGGCGATGATCTGAATCAGGGGGAGGAGGATTTTCTGAGACTTCAAAAAATAACCCCTCAGGTGTCTTTCAGCTGCCAGTTCCATTTGCAGGGTAGGTCCCTCTGCACACCCCGGGGCTTTGACTCAGGGAAAGGAGGCTCATCTGATGATGGTCCCAAAGGAGCAGGTTCGGGCTGGGACTCAGGAAGGAGCTGATGATGGTCAGAAAGGCCCACTGCTGAGTGGTTTTAATAAACCAAAGCAAATCAAGTTCATGTCCCCTCGAGCCTCCTAAGCTCCCAGATTTTCAAATCTGCCTTCTCCCTATTTTCTGTCATGTTCTCTTACAATCAGGTATTCTTACTTTAAGGCAAATGTGCATTTTCCCTCCTTTTTAATTTATTGCTATTTTGGGGGGCTCCAAAATCACTGCAGATGGTGACTGCAGCCATTAAATTAAAATACACTTGCTCCTTGGAAGAAAAGTTATGATCAAGCTAGACAGCATATTAAAAAGCAGAGACATTACTTTGCCAACAAAGGTCCGTCTAGTCAAGGCTATGGTTTTTCCAGTTGTCGTGTATGGATGTGAGAGTTGGACTATAAAGAAAGCTGAGCACCAAAGAACTGATGCTTTTGAACTGTGGTGTTGGAGAAGACTCTTGAAAGTCCCCTGGACTGCAAAGAGATCCAATCAGTCCATCCTAAAGGAGATCAGTCCTGAGTATTCATTGGAAGGATGGATGTTGAAGCTGAAACTCCAATACTTTGGCCACCTGATGCAAAGAATTGACTCATTTGAAAAGACCCTGATGCTGGGAAAGATTGAAGGCAGGAGGAAAAGGGGACAACAGACGATGAGACAGTTGGATGGCATCACCGACTCGATGGACATGAGTTTGAGTAAACTCTGGGTGTTGGTGATGGACAGGGAGGCCTGGAGTACTGCAGTCCATGGGGTCACAAAAAATCGGACATGACTGAGTGACTGAACTGAACTGAACTGAGTTTGCCTTCCCTCTTGTTTTTTGTGTGCCGTGCTAAGTCACTTCAGTCATGTCCTACTCTTTGCGACCTTATGGACTATTCCCCAGCAGGCTCCTCAGTCCATGGGATTCTCCAAGCAAGAATCCTAGAGTGAGTTGCCATGCCCTTCTCCAGGGGATTTTCCCAACCCAGGGATAGAACCTGCGTCTCTTGTGTCTGCTGCATTGGCAGGCAGGTTCTTTACCCCTAGCACCACCTGGGAAGCAACTTTAAACTTCTTTCTGAGGGTTTCCATGTTCTGAGATGGTTAAGATGGATGGTAGGCATGGTGGAGTCAGATCTGCCCTGGATGCGAGCTGAGCAAGCTAACCCAGCCCTGTTCTGTGGGCACCCACAGGAGACATGAGACCCCCGGATCAGAGTCCAAGGGTCTCTGAGCTCACAGCTCATCAAGAAGCCCCCTAGGTCTCATCCACCCAGAGGATTCTATGCAGACAGGGAGCTTGTATCCCAGGTGAAGGATGCCCAGCTTGGGGAACTCATCACTCGCTATTACAGTGAACGGAAGCCAGGCTGCTCTTGTCTGGAGGGAGGTGAGACCTCACTCCTAGAGGTTGCTCACTGCAAACAAACCCCCGAGAAATGGCCCTGGAAAAGATTTGACCGTGCTCTGAGTCCTCCGTGTCCCCACAACGATGTGTGGGCACGTGCAGGGCGGGGGCGGGGGCCCCCCGCACACAGGAAAGCCCTGTGGTTCTTCCGCAGTTGTTGACGACCCCCTCTAGGAAGTCGGAGCAAGTACAGGGAACTGCTAGGGGCTGACGTCTGCCTTGGAAGGTTCGGGGTGGATGGTCGTCCGCTGTTTCTTAACCAGAGAGAACACTGGCTCGTCCAGCAGCCCTTTCGGTTTGGATTATCTGCAGGTGTTTTTGTTCATAGCTTCTTGGTTCTTTGGGAACAGAGGACTTCTGGTCTTGTGTTTATTTGGGGTCTGGATGTTTTATCTGGAGAGCCGTGAGTTTGTTTTTGTTTCTAGATGGTTTACCTTCTAAGCCCCCTCTTGAAAATGTTTAGGCACATGTTGAAGCTCATGCAAACTGGCAATTCCCCACGGCAGTGTCTTAATCCAGCTAAGTCTCCTGTGTCCACCCGTTCTCGGGGCAACTCCACCACTGATGATGGGCTCAGAGGTTGACGCTCCCGGAGGCAGGTGTCACCAATCAAGTCTAGAAGGTCCTGTGAGACCAGTTCTCCTGTCTACCTTGCCTATAGAACTGTCAGTCTTTTTCCTAGGGGTCTGGGGAAAATGTTTAATCCCCAAAAAATAAACATGTGAGAAACTCTGAAGAGCTTGGTTCAGGACATCTTCAGACACCTAGCGGATGTGTCTGGGGTCTGCCCCAGAGCGGGGTTCCCAGTGGCCCTCCCATGCTTCAAGGTCGGTCTCTACCAAGAAGCCCATGTCCATTTTCAGCCATTTCTTTCTCCCGATGGGCAAGGACCCCTGCTGGAGAGGATCCAACCCCGCCCTCAGGTCTGGGCACACAGTATGACCCTTCTCACAGATAGCATGGACTGGTTTTGGGGGAGCGAGCCTCTCCCCGGGCCCAGGGTCCCCCCACGTCCAAACGGATGTGGACTCTGCCGTCTCGCAGCCCCCTCCCACCCAGACGGTCTGGCCAGGGCACCGACGGGCGGTGGGAGTTCCTCTTGGTTCACACTCAGGGGCCTGCTGGCTCCCAAAGGCCTTCCCCCGCCCCTCAAGCCCTCTCATGTGTCCTCATTCTCCCCAGAGACGGGCAGGTGCCTCTCCCGGGCCAAGGCCTCACCCCCGGCCCAGCTGTCCTGCAGCAAGGCGGGCGGTGTGGAGAGCTGCTCCCTTGCCTGCCCCGGCCACACACTCTTCACACCAGGTAACCGAGGCTGTCCCAGGGAGGGGGCGGCGGGGAGGGGGGCAGGGCTGCGTCCCCCGGGATCCAGCCCCCACTCCCTGCTGCTCTCTGGGAAAGGACCCCGACAGAGGACCCCCGGCCCTGGTCACTGAGTGGTCCTGGGCAGCTGTCCAAAAGCACAGTGGACTCGTTCCTGCCCAGACACTTAGCCCTTGGTCGTGGAGCAGGAATGAACAGACATAAGGGTCAGTCCCCACCGTCCTCGTATTCAGTGATGCCCCTGAGGCCCCTAGGATCTGGGGTGCTGGGAGAGAGGGGCACCCAGGCCCCTCACCACTGGCCTCTCCACAGACTCAGACAACAGCTACAGCCTGAGCTGCGGTGTTCCCAGCCTGCAGGGCAAGGCGCTCCAGAAACGCAACGGCACAAGCTCCAGCGCGGGGCCCAGCTGCTCAGGTAGAGTCCCCGGCCTGTCCAGCCGTAGCTCACCTGCATGCCCAGCCCGCCCGCGTGACCCGGCACCAGCAGGGGGAGCGGAGGGGCGTGGCCCGCGAAGGTCTCCCGACCTGGCGCCTGCCCCATATGGCTCAGGGTGCTGGGGAGCTCAGAGCAGGCCAGGACCCAGAAGTGGCCAGGCTGCAGGCCGAGGCCCAGCCCAGGGCCCCTGCACCACCAAAGGGCCTGTCCGCCTCTGAGGCTCTGGGCCACGCATCCAGAGTCGTTCTGTGACCCTAAAGTGAGTGCTGTGAACCTGTGGATCTCAGATTCCGTTTCAGGGAAGTGAGTCACATGTGCTGTGACCATGAGATTGTAAAAGCTCCCGGAGTCGGGGCTCCACTGGGAGACCCCAGCCCAGGAGTACCAGAAACACGCACGCTCTTGGCCTCCGGGGCGCAGCCAGCTCCCCGCAGCCGGAGGTGATGCTTTGGCAGCTCTCCCTGTTTGGGATGCCAGACTTAATGACATGTCTGATTCACACGCCGTGTAACGCTAAGCTGCCATGACTCCAGGAGTCTTTACCGTGGGCTCTGTGAGTTGCTCTCGGAAGGAGGCAGTGGCTCTGAGCATCTGTGTCCTTCCCAGTCGCCTCTCTCACATGCTCCCCTCTCCCGCGTGTGCTGCCCCTTTTCCCAAAAGCACGAGTCACGTAAACTCGCTCTGGTGATGAGGGAGAAGGCAGGAAGCTTGCCTTTCTTCCTCCTCAGACCTCTGGCTGGCTGACCCCGGCTGGAGCTTGGCCCCGCCGTCCACACTCACACTTTTTCAGAGAGAGACATCAGGCCACAGAGGTCCCCACCTCCAGCTCCCAGGGGATGTGGCCCCCCCGGCGGGTCCCCTCACCCTCAGGCCCTCCCCCTCTGCCATGCCTGGCCCCCACCACCCCCCTGCCCACGGGAGAGGCCACCACTGGGTGTGGGCTTTCCCCAGGTGCCCCTGCCACCCTCATCAGGCAGAAGGCACGCTTCAAGATCCGAGATGCCAAGTGCCACCTCCGGCCCCGAAGCCAGGAGCCAGCCAAGGAGGCCCCGAGGCAGCTGCTGCTGGGTGAGTGGGCCATCCCAGTGCCAGCCCACGTGGTGGGCAGTGGGGCCCCCAGAGCCCCCCTGGTGCCCCGCAGACCGTGGTGGTGTCCCTGGGGATGAAAGCCAGCGTTCCAGCAGAAGAGCATCCCCGGGGCCCCTCTCTCCACCTCACCCCAGGGTTCAGTGAGCTTCCCCCAGAGCGAGGCTTTCTGCCAGCTCGTGTCCAACTGGAAAGAGCCCCAGGGCTCCCTCAGCGGCCCTTTCTTGAATGAGGGCGGCCAAGAAGGGCGTTCCGGGTGGGGGACCTCCATGGGGAAAGCCAGGGAGCAGGACCAAAAGAAAGCAGGCCAGCTCTGTTTGCTGAAACCTGACAAAGCTGGGCGCTCGGCAGGCCTAACCTGGGCCAGGTCGCCCTGAGCTGGGGTTGCACAGCCTCACTAAGGGAGACGCCCCAGGGGCCCCGAGGGCAGCGGTGTGAGGGCCTCGTTGGGGCGGGTACAGGGCTCCATCCCCCCGGGCCCATCCTGAGACCCTGGCCTTCTCCAGCCTGTGTGCCCATCTAAGCCTGGACTCTTAGGCAAAGGGGACCCCTGCTCCCCGCCCCCTGCCACCTTTGCCACAGTGGCCCCTTCCTTGTCCAGAAAACTGCCACATGACCTTTGTGACCCTCAAGTGTGACTCCTCCAAGAAGAGGCGCCGTGGCCGGAAGTCTCCATCCAAGGAGGTGACCCACATCACGGCCGAGTTCGAGGTGGAGACAAAGGTGGAAGAGGCCTCAGGTGGGTGAGGGGGTCCCCTCGCGAGGTGCTGAGAGCCTCCGCAAGGACGGCGGACGGGGAGGGCAGGCGGGAGTCCGCTGGGCCTGAAGCCAGGCTTCCACTCCAGCCACGATGGCTCCCGATGTGGAGGCTAGCCGGGCAGGCGGGGGAGCTGGCCGGGGCCAGTGGGGCCTCAAAGCAGCTGCGCAGACCAGGGTGGAGGAGGAGGCCGGGGCTGCAGCAGGAGCAGGCCTGGGGCTGTAGGGAGGGCCGCGCCACCTCTCCCCTCCCCCCGTCCTCACCCGGGCCAGGCAGGTCCTCCCCAGGACCACGAACCCGGCACCAGTCTCTCCCAGGTTCCAGAAGGGGCCTTGTGGGCTGGACTGTGTTTCTCATTTCCCTCCGCGCTGTGAATGAGTGTCGAGCTGTGACAGAGGAGCGGAGGTCTGTCAGCAAGTGTGTGCAGGGCATGCCTGGCCCTGGACGCTGCAGAAACAGGGGACAGACCCTGGTCCCCACGCTGGCGGCACCACCAGTCATGGAGGGGGCAGGGAGGGGGCACACACACCCCCAGGGCCAAGGGAGATGCTGGACGGTGGGCACATGAGAACCAATGGGGTGCAGCGCTCAGGCCCCTCCCCAAGAGAGGGGCCCCAGGACCCCCCCAGACTCAGTGCCATCCGGACCAGGACCTGAAATCACAGTTCACCAAGTGGAAGCGGGTGGCAGGGGTGGTGTTCAGGCAGAGGGAGTAGAAGAGGCCCAGGGCAGAGAGAGCGGGGTGCATTCAGGAGACGGGGCGCGGGGAAGGGCGGCCAGAAGGCGGAGTTCACGGCGAGTCTGAGTGCGGGGCATCAAGGCTAGCAAGGCACGGGGCTCCAGGCCACGAGGAGCCCCGGGTTCAAGGTCGGAGGGCTGTAACGCTGTGCTGGAGACAGAGGCAGCCTCACGGGTGTTGGCATGGCTGGAGGGGCTCCCATGAGGGTGCTGTGCCTGGGGAGGGGAGACGCATCGCGGTGGCAGAAGCCCACCCGCTTCTCAGATCTGCCTCGGGCCTCGAACCGCTCACACCTCTCAGAGCCTGGGTCCCCAGCCTGTCAGACGTTCCAGCACCCCGCCTCCGCCGCGCCCCTCTCCAGCGCTGCTGCTGCTGCTGCTGCAGGAGAGCGCCCCGAGCAGAGGCCTGGCCGCCCAGCATCTGGTGGAGGGGGGCACGTGGTGGCGGAGGCCTCTCCCGGGGGAGGTGGCGAGCCTGGGTCTCGCCCGCCCCTGCAGACACCTGCGAGGCCGACTGCGTGCGGAGGCGAGCGGAGCAGAGCCTGCAGGCCGCCATCAAGACCCTGCGGAAGTCCCTGAGCCGGCAGCACTTCTCCGTGCAGGTCGCGGGCACCGAGTACGAGCTGGCCCAGCGGCCGGCCAAGGCGCTAGAGGGCCCGGGGACGTGCGGCCCCGGCCACACGCCGCAGGACAGCAGATGCGGTGAGTCCCTGCCCACAGCGCCACCTGCGGTCTGCCTCTGTCCATCCAGCCCAGGTCACAGCCCACGGGGGAGACAGACACGTTGGGAGGGGATGGGGGACAAGGAGGCCCCCCAAGGAGAAGCACTTAGAGTGATGGCTGTATTAGATAGCACCCCCCCTGCCGGTGCCGGGAGGGTAGGCAGGATGAGCAAGGTCAGCAAGGCCCCCGCTGAGGGGCATGGAGGATGTGGGACCAGTGTGAGTGGCTAGAGGAGGCTTCCT
Source organism: Bubalus kerabau (assembly GCF_029407905.1). Taxonomy (NCBI): domain Eukaryota; kingdom Metazoa; phylum Chordata; class Mammalia; order Artiodactyla; family Bovidae; genus Bubalus; species Bubalus kerabau. The sequence continues at coordinate 6,019,931 of NC_073624.1, forward strand.
GGAGGAGGCGCGTGGGAGCCAAGGGCAGAGGAGGAGCCGGGCAAAGATGCCCGTGAGGCTGAGGGTTTCCCAGGGGGGTAGCCATGCTGCAAGGAGAAGGGGGCACCCAGCCACAGCAGGGCCCGGGACAGTGCGGCCAGGTCTCATGAAAGAGGCTGGTGACCAGTGCCTCTAGTGACATGTGCCCCAGAACTGGCGCATCAAGTTGGGGACGGTTTTAGAGCCACCCGCAGGGGGCTAGGAGGCGAACCCAGCAAGAGTCCTTGTTCTAGCGGGGTCCACGGTTACGTGGGGAAGAAGGCAGGCAGCCTGCAGGCAAACACACCCTCAGGACAGAAGAGGGCCTGGCCGGCCTGGGGCGGCCCTGGGCACTGTGGGATGATGCCCTGGACCACACTGAGTGGGCACAGCCTCACCCGCCTTCAGCTGCAGGAAGGCTGAGGTGGGGGGCGGTGGAGGAGGAGGGGAGACCTGGCGAGAGATGACGGGGCCTGGCAGCAGGGGCAGCAGGAGAGGCGGACGCGGGAGAGAGAACCAGAGAGCACGCTTTGGAGGGGGAGGTGGTGGAGAAGAAGGCTTCCAGGACAGCTCCAGGGGCGTGGGCCACCTGGGCAGAGGGGCCATGGTTTTCTGATCTGGGGGAACTTGGGGGAGAGGGGTCAGAGGAGGTCGGGTTCCAGGTGTCCCAGCTAGCTTGAGAAGCTCGTGAGTCACCCTCACGGAGGTGCTGACTAGCGTGGAGCCACATTCCCAGAGCAGACGGCGTAGACTAGGCCAGAGATGCAGGAGCTGGGGAGAAGGCAGGATCCGGGCAGCGGGGGGCGGACAGGGCAGGAGGCAGAGTGCCGCCCCGCGACCCAGCGAGAGGGCGGGGGACTGGCGGTGCCATCCTTCATGCGTTTTTAATAAATTACTCCGAAACTGTTTCAAACTTGCAGAAGCGTTAACAGACAGAACAAAGAACGTCCACGTTTGCTTCATCCAGAGTCCCCCGTTATGGAGCACTTGCTCCATAATGCTTTCATGTGTGTGTGTGGGTGTGGGTGTGTGTGTGTGCAGGCTCGTGTGTGTGTGTTTTATAAAGCCATGAGTTCATACCAGCACCTCCGATTCAATACTTTGGGTTTCTTTCTAACCTTGTTTTTTTATGTCCATGTTTCTGAACATCTTGTTCAGGGAGACGTCCACCTCCCTTCCTCCTTATCTTCCCAACCTGTTTCCTTGTCTGCTCGTCAGTGTGCTTACGTGATCCGTGCCGCCAGCTTCCCCGGGCTCTCCTCAGTCCAGCATCTCTGGACCTTCAGTCCCCCGGGGCCCCGTCACTCCCCCAGCTCCTCTGCTCTGCCCCCCACGGCCTCGGGTAGCAGCGCCCACACCGGGATGGAGAGGGGCGGGCAGGGGGGCTTCGTCTGGATGAAGTGACTGCAGCGCGTCCCGGAGGCAGGTGGTCCACGGGCGAGGAGTCGGGGCTGGAGGGCAACGTGCGGAGGCCCCTCACCAGAGGGCTGAGCGGAGGGGTCTGGGAGGGCCCTAAGCAGCAGCAGCCAGGAGAAGGCGTGAGACCAGAGTCCTCCCTGAAGACCACCGCCTGACTCCTGCCCCCAAACCACCTCTTCTGGGAAGGGTCTGGGCCCCAGGGACAAGAGCTGTGCCCTCTGTGGAAGGACAGAGCCTGGGCTCAGGGTGCCAGGAGATGGACAGCCGGACCAGCTGGCCCCCACTCCGCACCTCGGCCCCCAGCAGTCTCTCCACTTTGCCCCCCGCAGTGGCCTGTGGGCCTGGCACCTACTTCAGCGGAGAGCCCAGCCAGTGTGTGCCGTGCCCGTCGGGGACCTACCAGGACCGGGTTGGCCAGCTCAGCTGCACACCGTGCCCCAGCAGCGACGGGCTTGGCCTGGCTGGTGCCCGCAACGTATCCGAGTGCGGAGGTGATTAGGGGCCAACCCTCGGAGGAGGGCGGGGCGGGGGGGCGGGTACCTCCTGCCTGCACTGAGGTTCCTAAAGCCGAGCCCCGGGGGGGCGTCAGCGCAGCTGTGCTCACAGAGCGCCTTGAAGACCCGCAGCGTGCGTGCAGGGTGGTGAGCAGGCGCTGAGCTGCACTCGGTAGGTTTCCAAACCGCCCTGAGCTGGTCGAAAGGACTTTACAGCTGATCACGTGCTCACAGGGCAGCTGGTAGCGGAGGCTCTCGTGCTTTATGGGTCACCAAACACGTGAGCCCTCGTGAAGCACCCATCAGGGCCAAGATGCTTTGTGGAGTGTGGCCAGATACCGGGCAAGAACTGTGCCCCAAACAGAGAACTTCACAGTTTGCCCTGAAGGTGGTTGGGAGAGCTCTTTCTCAACTTACCAACCAGTTTGGTTTGCAAAGAGCTTTTCCATTTACTACCCACATTAACTCATCTGTGAATGGGCTCCTCACCTTCCCCCCATCAGCCTCCCTTCCCAGGCCATGTGGGGATTACCCAAGAGAATGGGGGAGGAAGGGTCTCCCTTAGGGCAGTGGTAACCTCCAGCCTTCTCGGGACAGAAGGGATCAGATCCGAGTCCCTGCAGGCCGGCTTGCTGCCCCCGGCCCAGCCCCTTGCAGGAGTGTGGTCTCTGCCCCAGAGAGGCCCCTGGTGGTGGTGGTGGTTTAGTCGCTGAGTAGTGTCTGACTCTTGCGGCCCCATGGACAGCAGGCTCCTCTGTCCATGGGATTCTCCAGGTGAGAGTACTGGAGTGGGTTGCCATTTCCTTCTCCAAGGGATCTTCCCAACTCAGGATCTCCTGCATTGCAGACAGATTCTTTACCAACTGAGCCACGGGGAGAGGCCCCTGGGGGAGCAGCAAATTCCAGGGTCTGGGCTGAGAAGGCCCTAAGCACACGTCTTGCTCGGCACCAGGACACCCTCCACATCCTGACTCTTTGCTGGAGTGTGTCGTCCCCTCCCTTTGTCCTAGCTGTGCCCTAAGGACCTCACAGACCCCCTGCCTCTGCTCAGACCCAGCCAGGCAGATAGACTGGGGAGCGTCAATTCAGTGCAGTTCAGTTCAGTCGCTCAGTCGTGTCCAACTCTTTGCGACCCCAGGGACTGCAGCACACCAGGCCTCCCTGTCCATCGCCAACTCCAGGAATTTACTCAAACCCATGTCCATTGAGTCGGTGTTGCCATCCAACCATCTCATGTTCTGTCATCCCCTTCTCCTCCTGCCTTCAATCTTTCCCAGCATCAGGGTCTTTTCCAAGGGAGCTGCCCCTGCTCCCACATGAAGACACAGCCTGGCCTGCCCCCCAGGCAGAAGCCCCTGAAATAAATGACCTCCCACTTCCACCCGTGGGGTCCACCCTTCCCAGCTCTACAACAGGGGCACTTCTCGTCCCGCAGCCCTCCCAGCAGATAGAAGGAGAGACGCCAGGCCTGGCCAAGGCCACACCGTGCATTCCTCCCCCTCCCCAGGCCTGGTTGCCTGCTGCCTGCTGCCTGCAGCCGTTCCTGGGCAGCTGAGGGCTGAGCAGAGGGCAGGGCCCGAGAGAGGCGCCCCTCCCCCAGCCTGAGCCCTGACCTCTGACTTCCAGGCCAGTGCTCTCCAGGGTCCTTCTCCACCGACGGCTTCAGGCCCTGCCAGGCCTGCCCCGTAGGCACCTACCAGCCTGAACCTGGGCGCACGGGCTGCTTCCCCTGCGGAGGGGGCCTGCTCACCAAGCACGAGGGCTCCGCCTCCTTCCAAGACTGTGAGGCCAAAGGTGAGGACTCTCCCCCTACCCTGCCCCAAACCCCTCTGCTCAGGGACAGTTTCTCTGGACGCCCCTCCCTCCCTGCCCCTCACTCCCTGTCGTGGCAAGTGTCCAAGGTCAGGAGAGGAGCCTGGAGCCCACAAGCAGGGGACTTTGGCGACCAACTCTGTGCTGCACACGAGGACGGGGACAGCAGGGGGCCAATCCACGCCTGCCCGAGAGTCTGAGAGGGTCAGGCAGACACAGCAGCTCCAGTCTGGAGCTCTGGGCCCCCAGCTGCCTATCCCTCAAGGCCCTGGGCTTGCGCTGTGCTGGGAGGACGTTGGGAGGGGCGGAAGTGCAGGGAGGCGGAGGGCAGAGTGGTAAGGTCAGAGGTCAGGGATCAGAGGTCTTCGGTGCTGCCGCAGCCAGGTCTCCAACACTCCACCCCCACCCGGGGCTGGCTGCTGGCGGGCAGCCCTGCCAGCCGCTGACGGCCCAACACAGACCCTGAATCCTCCCAGCTGGCTCTCCAGCCCCCAAACCCCCACAGCTCCTGCCAGGGGTCCTGGCCTGTGCTCTCAGCATCCCCCGGAAGTGTGTCTGGACCCCGCTTCCTCCCCTCTCATCCTCTCTGAATCCGCACCGGCCAGTCAGACGGTCACCCCAGTGCCCTCGGCCTGCGCTCCCAGCCGGGTGCCCGCAGAATCCCTGTGCTTGGAGCCCCAGTCAGTTCTCGGTGGCGCGGCCCCCTGGAGCGCTCTTTCTGCTCCTCCTTGGCCTGTGCCCCAGGCCCGCCCCCACCCCAGGACAGCCGGCCTGCCCCTGCCCCCGGGAGAGCCAGCCCGCCGCCCCCCCACCCCCGGGAGAGCCAGCCCGTCCCAGCCCCCAGGCCCTCGCTCCTGAGCCTGGATAAACCCGAGAGCCCGCTTTAAGTAGCATCTCTTCACGGATGACCCCAGCTTGTCTCCAGTCCAGCCTGTCCCTGAACTCAGCTCTGCCCTCCTGCCCACGACAGCTCCACACTGTGTCTAACAAGCCCCTCAGAGTCCACGAGCCCAGGCCCCCTGCGGTGCACGGCGGCCCTTCCTGCCAGGTCTCCAGGGAACCTCGGCGTCACCCTGAGTCCTCTTTCCCTCTCCCCCCACCCCCAAGTCTGTCTGCAACCTTTGCAGCTCTAGCTTCTAAACAGAGCCAGACTGTTCCAGCTTCTAAACTGACCCAGGCCGCCACCAGCTCCCGATGGCCCTGACCCATCCTGCCCGGGCCTCCGCCCCAGCCCTTACCCAGCTCCCCCAGAGCCTGCTCCCAATGCAGCAGCCCAGGGCATGGGGAGGCTCCAGGTGGTCTTGCTCGCTCAGAGGAAAGCCCAGGCCTCACCGTGACCCCCGACCTCTGCTCCAGCCACACCCTCTGTCCGGGCCAGCTCCACACTCCTCAGGTCCCCACACCAGAACCGTCAGTACCATCATCCCTGGCCTCCCTCCACGTGCAGCCCCAAGCGGAGGGTCAGACGGGCACAGCCTGAGTAGGGAGCTAGCTGGCCCTGGGGCAGGACTCCATCTGCCTGGCTCGCTGAGACCACCGTGGTCCCCAGAGCACCCTGCACGGTCGTGGGTAGGGTCCAGGAACAGAGGGTCAGCCTGTTCAGGGCCTGGGCATGGGTGGGAGGTGGTCACCCAGAGGTGGGGAAGGGCCTTGGACTCTGCTGAGTCAGCCACGGCGGGCAGGGAGCCCCAGGGAGAATGCCCACCCCGCCTCATCCCCCACAGTGCACTGCTCTCCCGGCCACCACTACACCACCACCACCCACCGCTGCATCCGCTGCCCCGTCGGCACCTACCAGCCCGAGTTCGGCCAGAACCACTGCATCACCTGTCCGGGCAACACCAGCACGGACTTCGACGGCTCCACCAACGTCACACACTGCAAAAGTGAGCGCTGCTCTTCCCACGGGGCGGGGGGCGGGGGAGTGGGGGCTGCCCGGAGGGGACTGGGGACAGGGTGTAGGGGCAGGCTGAGCCGTGACCTCTCGGTGTGTCCTCAGGGAGACTGGTGACCCCTCCCTACCCCATCACATCCGCACAGCGCGCGGTGGGGTGCCCGGGTGTGGAGGGTCAGACGGCCTGGGCACCGCCAAGCAGCCTGATTGCACTGTTTGTGGGTGCCCGTGCCTCACCCATGCCCAGCCAGGCCCCGGCTCCAGGCTCCAGTCTGTGGGGGGAAAAGCCCTAGCCCAGCCAGGGAGGCTTGGGAGCAGCTGCCCGAGGGGACCCTGCAGCTCTGAAGGCTGCCCAGGGGCACAGACCAGAGGAGCCGAGCGATGGGAAGTGAGGTGCTCGGTGTGTACAGGGTCCGGGCGCGATGGGGAGACGAGATGGCCGCGCTGTGTCTGTAAGAGGCTCTGTTTCAGCCATGAGCAGCGTGGGCAGCAGAAGCCAGTTGCAAACAGGCCACACCCTAGTCTCAAACCAGCACATCATTCAGGCCTGACCCAGAAGACGCTGTCTTTAGGGATTTCTGACTCACTTTTCAGAGTCCTTTGGGGCCTATTTTCCGGTATTGCACCTTTTCTCCGATCAGTTTCCGGCCCTTCCAGTTTACCCCTTCTGGGGCTGCCGGTCACAGCCTAGAGGCCCGTGAAGGAGACTTACTCCTCGGGGAGGACGCTGTCCCCCGTGCCGGGGCTGCCCTCGCTGAGCACCCAGCCTCCCGGTGGCGCTCAGTAGAGGCAAGGTTTTAAATGTTTAAACGTCCTAATGTGGAAAAGTGGGCAAGTCAAGTCAGAGGGAAGTTTCTGGAATGATGAGGTGAAAATGACACATTTGCCAGAAATTAGGGTGTGAGGAGAAGAGTTTTAAATGAAAATATGTGAGATAATTACGTATGTTGAGTGTGCGCGTGCTAAGGCGCTTCAGTTGTGTCCCACTCTGCGACTCCGTGGACTGCAGCCCGCCGGGCTCCCCTGTCCGTGGGATTCTCCAGACAACAATACTGGGGTGGGTTGCCATTTCCTTCTCAAGGGGATCTTCCCGATCCAGGGATTGAACCCCCATCTCCTGCAGCTCCTGCTTTTCAGGCAGATTCTTTGCCACTGGGCCACCGGGGAAGCCTGTACATTTAGTATTCACACTCTTTTCTTGGCCTAACTTCCTTTTACGAGGTTAAGCTAGGAACCAGTTAGTTCATTCAAAGTCACGTTTGGCCTCTTGGCGGATGGATGCACGGCTTGGCTGAAATGGAAAAAGAAGGGAGGTGTGTCTCCTGCCCCTGCTGCTTGGCCTGCTGGCCCCTCAGCCCGCCTGCTCCATGAGGAGGGCCGCACTCAGCGCCTGGGGGCTCTCGGGATGCTGAGTGCAAAGGATGGGAGACGAGTCAGCGGAGAGAAAGCGAATGTCTGGGCACGGGTGGCCTTGGCTGAGATCCGGGAGGGGAGCAGGAGCCTGGCAGGGAGCTGACAGCTGCAGGGCCCAGAGCCCTCCAGGCGGGAGTCAAGGGCGCCAGGTGGGAGGCCAGGCTGAGGCCCAGCCTCGGAGCTGCAGGTGAGGCCCCCAAGGGCATCCAGGAAGGAGGGGGACAGCCAGGACGGGGTCCCTGAGGAAGGACCAGCCCAGGGCCTGGCCGGGGGAGGAGGGCCCAGGAGGGGACGGGGCACCTGCCGGCCCTCCCTCGGCCTTCACAGTGGCGCAGGACCAGCCGGCCTGACCAGGCCGCGGGCCGCGGTGCCCACAGACCAGCACTGTGGCGGCGAGCTCGGCGACTACACGGGCTACATCGAGTCCCCCAACTACCCCGGCGACTACCCGGCCAACGCCGAGTGCGTGTGGCACATCTCGCCGCCCCCCAAGCGCAGGATCCTCGTCGTGGTCCCCGAGATCTTCCTGCCCATCGAGGACGAGTGTGGGGACGTCCTGGTCATGAGGAAGAGCGGTATGTGCCCGTCCAGGCCCTCGCGTCCGACCCCGAGGGCTGGGCTTTCCAGCACGGCATGGAAAGGATTGGGAGAGCCTGGGGTGTGCCCTCCACGTGGGAACCGAGGACCTGCCAGACCCAGTCTCAACAGTGACCACCAGCCACTCTCCACCCCAGTTGTCCCCCGCACCCTGCCACACCACCGCCTAGGGTGAGCCCCAGGAGCACCTCTATCCCGCAGGGCCTTGCAGGGCCAGTGAAGGACCAGGCTGGGCACTCACACAGGGCCCACCCCCTCCCTCTGCAGCCGGCCGGCTTGCCACCCCATGGGGGCTCAGGGTGAGACTTCAGGTGGCAGGGCCAGCCCCTCAGTAGTGGGTGAACAGCAGTGCGTGCCCAGAGGCCACGGCTGCAGGAAGGGTGGGGGTCCTGAGTCCCCAGGGACCGGGTAGAACCCCCTCCCCACCAACAGCGTGTGCCTCAGCCGGTGGCAGGGGACCTCCCTGCCGTGGTAGGACCACAGTGCCCACCGGGAGCCAGCCCCAGGTCAGAACGTTAGAGAAGGAAGGGGACAGTGCGGTGCCTGCCCCCGGGGACCTGGGATGAGTCTGACGCACAGAGACTGGCCGGAGGAGCAGGAAAACGGGGGGACGGGGGTGCAGAGGCCTCATCCACTATGTGCTGTGTGGTTCTCGGGTGCCTGCATCACCTCTCCGGGTCGCTGATGAGCAGAAACGCCCACCACCCCATCTCTGCGTATGAAGGAGGCGTCGAGGCCAGGACGAGCGAGGCACCTACCTGGGCTCCTCCATCCAGTCAGAGCCCAGTCCGGGACCATCCCCACCCACTGCCCTCCCTGCCTCCCCCATTCCCAGCATCTCCCCCTCCACTGTGCGTCCCCAGGGCCGGGTTCTAGGGAGCCAGCCTCTCCCCACTCTCGAGAGCCTCAGGAGAGCTCCCCCGGGAGCAGGGAGGACTGGGCACCTTTGGCCAGCCCCAGGCACCCCAAGGGTTAGCCGACTCACCCTTGCTCATCCGCTCACCAGGCAGGGGGCTGACCCTTCCTCCCAGCCCCAGCTTTGTCCTGGGTGCAGGCGTGAGCCCTGTCCTTGAGGAGCAGGTGGCAGAGAGACAGTGACCAGCCTGTAGAAAGGGGCTGAAATACAATGTTCTCCAGAGCAGAGAGGAAACATGATGGGAGTGGAGCAGTCAGGAAGGCTTCCTGGAGGAGGGGGCACGGGCACTGGTCTCAGACGGACACAGGACCTCGGGGTGAGGGTAGGGAAGGGCATTTGAGGCAGAGGGGACATGCGCGGGGGCCGGACAGCTGGAGTGTTTGGGAGTCTGGGCGCTGCAGGTGCTGCCTAGCTGCCTGCTGGGGAGGCAGGCGGGCAGGGACAGGTGAGGCTGTGGATCGGGGGCAGCTCAACCGTGACGCGTCTCCGCCCCCAGCCTCACCCACATCCATCACCACCTATGAGACCTGCCAGACCTACGAGAGGCCCATCGCCTTCACCTCCCGTTCCCGGAAGCTCTGGATCCAGTTCAAATCCAATGAAGGCAACAGCGGCAAAGGGTTCCAAGTGCCCTACGTCACCTACGACGGTGAGTGTGGTCATCCTGCCCACCCAGCCTGGCCCTGGGGACCCAGACCGATCCCACATCACCGGCCTCAGGGAGCTCCAGCCGTCGGGGGGGGTGGGGTCCATCAGGACCCACGAGAGGTACGGGTGGTACCTGCGGGCCTCCACAGGAGGTGCTGCCCAAGCAGGGTTTGGGGGGCTGGAGGCAGTATTCTAGGGGGAGACTGGTGTGGGTGGGGAAGACAAAGCCCGCAGCGTGAAGCCCCGGAGGAGGGCAGAGGCTGACGGTGAGTGGGGGCAAGCGGGCCCTTCACCCTCCACCCCTGCCCTCACCTTCCTTCCTTCCCCTCTGCGGGTCTCGGGTTCCCATCCTGGCAGAGGACTACCAGCAGCTGATCGAAGACATCGTCCGCGACGGACGGCTCTACGCCTCAGAGAATCACCAGGAAATTTTGAAAGTGAGTGAGCTTCTCTCCGGGAGGTGATCCTGTAATCCTGGGATGATCAGGGGCACCTCTGCCCCCAGCCTGGACCCCAGCCCCAGGCTGACGTGAGGCGAGGAGAGCCGTCACAGGAGGAGAGAAGATGGCGGGCTCGGGTCGGGGGCCTTGTTTTCCCCATCTGTGAAATGGGGAGCATCCGACAGGGTGGTGTCTGACATCAGGAGACTCCTCCACCGCCCTCCCCATCCTGAGTACGTCCGGAGAAGCGGAGCCCTCTCAGTCATGCGGAGGGCTGTGGCCGTCCCACGGCGGGCGCTGGCCGAGTCAGGGTCTGGGTTCTCACCGTGCAGAGCCAGCCCCAGGGATCTGCTTGGGGTCTGGGGGTCTGGCCCCAGCCCAGCCCCTGGGCAGACAGCACCCCCTGCCTGGGAGCCGAGGGTGGCGTGGAGGACCAGAGCGGGGCCCCAACCCAGACTCCTGCTCCAGCTGCCTCCTCCTCCCAGCTGATGGCCCCAGGCAAGCCCTCTGAGCCCCGCCTGGAGCCTGAGAAACGGCGGCTCACAGAGCCTTCCCGCGCAGGCCTGGCGTGCTCCTGCACCCAGCAGGCAGTTTGTAAGCCAAGAGGTTTGACCCGTGCTGCCGTACCTGGACGAGACCTGGGGGTCTTGGAGCACGAAGCATCTTGTCTCCCTGCTCAGGCGCCCGTCTGTTGAGAGGGAAATGCAGGGTCCCTTGGCCTCCCCCTGCCTGCCCAGTTGACAGTACCTGACTCTCCTCCTCGTCCCAGCCCTCTGCCGTCAGCTCCAGAACCTGAGGTGTCCCCACCCCTGAGGCCCAGCCTGGTGTGGTCTCGCCTGCCTCCGCAGCGGCTCTCAGGCCTCCGCTCCCCATTCCCTGGCCATGGCCTCCCAGGAGCGTTCTTCCCACCTCTGCGTAGCGCACACCCTCCCATCTTGCGGCTCTCAGCTCAGCTGTCCTCTGGGCAGCCTGCTTGGCCTCCCTAGCCAGATCGCACTCGGAGGCCCCACGTGGTCCCCTTCTCGGCCAGCAAGTCTGCAGTTTATCACAGTTTCGTCCTGTTTTTGTTTGGTTCCCCCCAACTCCCCGCAAGGGCTTCCCACTCAGCCCTGTGTCCCTGGTGCCTGGCACTGTGCCCAGCCTGTGGGAGGAGCCCCGCCAGTGTTTCCTGAGGCGTGGGTGCGTGAGTGTGCGTGCGCACCCACACACTGGGACCAGTCAGACCCCAAGATGGCCACTGGAGACGACGAGCACGTGGGCCGGGAAGTACGCGGTGCGGTGGTTGCCGGTCACTGAGCGCGTCCTGCCAAGCCTGGGGTCCTCGGGGGGCCACAGCCAGCCTCAGGCCCGCCCTGAGGGTTCTCCTCCAAGCTGGCATCGCCCCACTTTACAGATGACCACCCTGGGCTTGGACAGGGCCGCACCTGGTGAATGACGGCGCCTGAGTGCAGGCCACCTGGACCCTCCAGGCAGGCCTGTGCCGAGCGCCCCTGGGCCGGGCTCCTGGCTCAGGACTGCACTTCATCATCCCTGAGACAGGAATCATCACCCTACACGGATGAAACATTCCTCGGCACAACAGAAGGGCCATCCCCAGGGTTGAGCTGGGGGAGATGGTGGGGGACTCTAGGGGGGACATTGGGGGGACTTAGGGGGCGACGTTGGGGGAACTTAGGGTACGACGCTGGGAGGACTGTAGCGGGGATGCTGGGGGGACCTAGGGAGTGACGCTGGGGGGACTGTAGGGGGGATACTGGGGGACTGTAGGGGGGACGTTGGGGGGACTTAGGGGGTGACGCTGGGGGGACTGTGGGGGGACGTTGGGGGGACTGTAGGGAGCAACAGTGGGGGGACTTAGGGAATGACGCTGGGGGAACTGTAGGGGGGACATTGGGGGGACTTGGGGGCGACACTGGGGGGACTGTAGGGGAGATGTTGGGGGTACTGTAGGGGGCAATGCTGGGGAGATTGTAGGGGGGACGTTGGGGAGACTATAGTGGGCAATGTTGAGGGGACTATAGGGGCGACACTGGGGGAACTTAGGGGGTGATGCTGGGGGGACTGTAAGGGGGACGCTGGGGGGACTTAGGGGGCGATAGTGGAGGGACTGTAGGGGGCGATGGTGAGGGGACTGTAGCGGGGGACATTGTGGGGACTGTCGGGGGAGATGGTGGGGGTTGGTTCAGCTCCAAATCCTCACTCTCCACTCCACATGCTCTTGTTTTCAGCATGGTCGGTTGTCTTGTTTTGTTTTTGAAGCATACCCGTTTAAGATAAAATGTCAGCGGGACTCCAAGAGTTAAAACCAGGAGACTATTAAAAAACCAATCAGGCTATTAACACTGCAACTCTGTATGGCAGATCCTGTAGGGTCCTGAAACCCACCAGCCAGCCCAGCTGCGTCTCTGCAGACACCCCCAGGCCCCTTCAGGGCCCTGGGCGTGGCAGAGGCAAGTGGCCAGGGCTCCCCCCGCCCCAGCCTGGCCACAGGCCCCTCACACTGGGCCTCGCCCTGTCTTGCAGGACAAGAAGCTGATCAAGGCCCTCTTTGACGTGCTGGCGCACCCCCAGAACTACTTCAAGTACACGGCCCAAGAGTCCAAGGAGATGTTTCCTCGCTCCTTCATCAAACTGCTGCGCTCCAAGGTGTCCCGGTTCCTGCGGCCCTACAAGTAACGCGGGGACGGCGGCCCTGCTTGGGTGCCGGCTGCCCGGGGAGGGGAGAGCCCTTCCACAGTCGAAGCTGAAGGCGGATCCGCAGGCACCCCCACACTGGCTTGGGAACCGCCGTGGCGCCTGCCCTTTGGGAATTGCCGACCAGCCCGTGGATGGCGAGACCAAGTCCAGGCCGAGACCCCAGCCCAGCTGCCCTCCTCCGACCCCGCCCTGGTGGGAGAACGTTGCTCAAGGCAGCCTTTCTGGCTCCCTCCCTTGTTCTGCCTGTTCCCTTCCAGAACACTGAGGGCGCCTGCTGCTCCCAGGCCGGCCCCAGCGGATGCCCACCGGGCAGGGACCTCAGCCACCAGCTGGGCAGGTCCCGGGCAGAGCGGGCCCCTGGAGAGCACGCGTGCCCTCTGCCTGGTGCTCTGGGGGAGAGAGCAGCCGTGGCTGCTGTGTCTCAGGGAGGCGGTCAGAGGCAGAATCTGGGACGGGAGGCCAGGCCGTGGAAGGAAGGGTGCGTGAAGGCTCGGCTGGGGGCTCCGATGAGCCGGGCTCGTGCCTGCGGAGCGTCACACCCGCAGGCGCCTCTGGGTCCCGGGGCCCAGGCCCTGGGCGAGGGTGTTGTCGGGGTCTCAGGACTCCCTGATGGGACTGAAGAGGGGAGCTGGGAGGGGAGAGTGTAGATGTGTGCTGCCCCAGGACAGAGCATCTAACTGAGGACTGTGTCCATGTAAATATAAATACAAAGATATATATACTTCTATCTGCGGGCGCGGAGGGAACTGCTCTTCAGTAACACTAAGTACGCATCGCCACTCCTCCTCCCGTGAGCCAGCGTGAGCCCAGCTGTCACGACATCCCCGACCGAGGAAGCGGCTGCTCTGGGCACTCGCCCGCTCCGTTTACAGGGGCCGGGAGCCCGTGGGCCTGAGGCAGCGGCCGGCTGGCCCCAGATACACTTTGGAGGACAGATGCTGGGGGCCCGGGGTGCCCTCAGATGGAAACTTGTGTCCCCCTCGGACCGTCCCTGGGGGGCGCAGGGCCCGGTGGTAAACTTCGGAAGGGGCCTGCATCTGACCTGAGGCTGTGACCGCAGAGTCCACGCTGAGCCCGCCGGCCACTGGGAGGCAAGGCTTCCCCCCACCCCGTGCGCACGGGCCATGCTGAGTGCCTCCAGGCAGGCACACGGGCAGCCGGAGGGGTGGGTGCGGCCCCCAGGTGGAGGCCGCCAGCCGTCAGGGGCCTGGTCCTCTTCCTGCTCCGCCTGGCGGCCTCCCTCTCCCCGTCTCTCTTTGAAACAAGGATGGTCTGGAGTGTGAGCGGGCTGACCGCGGCCCGCTCAGCCAGCGCCTGGATGGGGCTCGTAAGGACCGCTGACAGGCCGAGGCCTGGCCTGCTGCCTCGCGGTGGCCGCCGGGCGCAGGACCCGCAGGCCCAGGGCCCCGGGGCCTTAGGTTACCAGACGTTCAGCATCTGGGAGCACGAGGGAGACCTAACACGAGCTCCCATCACCCGCCCCCATGGCCTCCAGATGGTTCCCTCCTCGCCCAGGCCCACGCGCACCGCCAGGGCTGAGCCCAGCTGAGGCCCCGAGGGTGTGAAGCCTGGGGGCGGGTGCCCAAGGCCTCAGGAGGCCGGGCCAGGTTTATGATCCACCCAGGGCTGGGCACTCCGGAATCACTGTTGTTACCTGCATCCTCAGTGGCAGGTTCCCAGCCTCACCAGGGCTGCCATCAGCGCCTCCTCAGCCAAACTCCAGCTCGAGCAGGTGGCGGGGGCCGCATCTGGTCAGTAGGGCAGCGTCAGTGGGGAGCCCGGTCCAGGCCGTGCCACCCCCGCCCTGGGCATGGTCCTTGAAGGCCAGCCCTAGTTTGCAGAGAGAGCCCTGTCCTCCACGTCAAGCCATCATCCTCCCCCGGAATTAGATGAGCATCCTCCAAAATGAACCCCCAGAATAGCCACCTAGGGGAGGGCGCTGGGAAGGGTTATTTTTGCGTTTTTTTTTTTTTTTTAATCCTCTCTCGATTATTTTTAACCCAAAGAGGACCCAGAAAAAGCTCTCCTGTCTCTGGAGCTCTTTCTGCTGCTCCTCTGGGTGGTTTCTGGCAGTTGCCACCTGCACACCCACTAACCTACCCACCCTGTCAATGGGAGCCCCCCACCTCCATCCACGGCTCACCACACCACTGTGGTCAGACCCTGCCTCCTGTCCCCCGGGCAGGGCAGGGCAGGACAAGGACCCTGCCTGACCATCTCGAGTGCCACGGGGCCAGCAGTCCAAACTGACCAACACCCACAGTCACCATCCAGCCCTCCCTCCCCAGTAAAACCGTCTCCCACACCATCATCAGGGGACTTGGAAGTCCCCTGGGCTGGGGGGGGGGGGGGCGGGGGCGGTGGGGATCTGTCCCGAATCTCCACGTCAGCCCTCAGTCCCAGGCTGAGGAACCTAGGGGTCCCCCCTGTTAAACGTAGAGCTATTGCCACTCCTTGGGGTCTGGTGGTCCTGGGGGAGTCTCTCCAGACCACACAGTTTGTTTCTCCACATTCCCATGTTGTGGACACAGGTGGTACATTGGCTGATCTAGGATGGCCATCCCACCTGGCCTCCAGGTGGAGATGGAGAGGAAAGGAAGGCAGAGAAGGCCTGGCCCAGGTAGGCAGGTTCCATACTGGGTTCTGAAGGAGGACAGGAGGCCTGGACAGGAGCTGTGCAGGCTGATCCAGAGGAGCACAGCCTGCTCCTGGACGGGAACTTGGCCTTGAGCAGCCGCAGAGCTCTGTCCCAGCCAGGGCCCGCCCTGCCCTCCTCGCCCAGACCCTCAGTGGCTGGCCATCGTTAAACTCTACAGAGAGGAGCTGAGCGACATATTTCTGGAAGTGGAAGCCTGCCTGCCTGCCTGGCTGGGACTGAAAGCAGGTGCCAAGGCCTGTGGTGGTTCCGATGAGCTTGGTTCTGACCCAGTGGAGCTGGGACCACCAGAGCAGCTCTTCAGAGACATGGTGGAGACCTTGAGGGACCTCCGGCGGGTGGGCCAGGCACCTCCTGGCTCGCTGCTTCCGTGGAAACCCACCGAGGGAGGAGAAGGAAACTTCTCAGGTCTAGTGGCCAAGCCCTGGCCAAGCCCTCTGCCAGGGAGTGAGGTCGCCCACCTGCTTCCCCAGAGTTGGGCCCGTTTTCCCCCAACGCTGTGTTAGCCTCACCAGAGCCTCCAGCTGCCTTGTGGTGGTTCTGCCCTCCTCTTCCCACCCGGGCTGTCCTTTAGCTTCAGATAGCAAGTCACACCTGCCGGGGGTGTGGGCCTACTCCCAGCTCCTCCTCGCCTCGAGGAGACCGTGGGGACCGAAGTGGTGACCTCGGGCAGTTTTCCCTCCTGCCACCATGGGTTTGGGACACGCGGATATGGTAGAACTGAGACCCCGGTCTGAGAAGCTTCCAGACAGGGATGACCGGGCCAAGAAGGTTCCAGGCAGGGATGGCTGGCAGAGACCCTCTTCCCCACACCACTCAGAACCCGCCTTTCCCACCCTCATTCCCCCAGAGACACAGGCAGAGTCACCCATTTTCCCCAAGAGGAGGCCCCCCCCCCACCTGCTGGAGCAGGTGCCTAAGTGCCATTCGGGAGCCTGAATAATCCTTCCAGCACCTCCACCACCACCCCCTGCTGAAAAATAAGAAACTGAACTCAGTCAGGTCATTCAGCAAACGTATGCTGAGCACCTCCTGTGTGCCAGACTCCTAGAGAGACCGAGACCCCCGCAGCCCAGGAGCCGACAGGTGCCCCCTAAAGGCCCTCTGGTCACAGAGAGGAAGGAGACGGAGGCCTGGATGGCAGAGCCCAGCACCTACATCGGGAGAAAGCCAGCCCTCCGTCCTCACCTCCCAGGACCCCAGGCAGGAGTAAAGGGGCAGAGCAGGCAGAATCGAGCATACAGTTTCGAGAAAGACACCCCGACAGAGACACTGCAGCCAGCCGGCCCTCACGGAGCGGCCACCCTCTCCACCCACAGAGAGAGAAGCGCCCAGGCCAACACGCCCAGGACCCCCATCTCCGCCTGAGCACCTCGCCCACTGCCTGCCCGGGCACCCAGCACAGTTGGTGCCCAGGGAGGGAGGCTCCCTTCTTAGCTCCCAGGGGGCCAGGCCATGCCTGCCTCCTCCCCTCTCTGCCAGGAGCTCAGTCGGACTGGTCAACCACGTCCGGGACCAAGGCCCCTCTTCCTCCCCAGAGATACACATGGGGGCAGCCACAGCCCCGAACCGACGTCCTTCAGGCCAGAGCGGGAGGACCCGATGTGTGAGATACTGCCCGTCACCCAAGGAGAGCCAGGGCGAGAGCTCCTCTGGCCCACAGCTGCCCCCTGCCCCTCACACCACCCGCCCTTCCAGGAGTCAGTCCTGAGCACTTGCCCTGTGCCAGTCACAGGGACACCTGGAGCTGCAGTCGCCGGGCCGGCCGGCCTGGCTCCACGCAGGGGACACCAGGAGCACCCAGGTGACATGGTCATGCGTGGCCTCACGCTTTCTCCCCATGCTCTGCTCAGGAACAAGGGCTGAAAGCGCCTGCGGACAGAGATGGGCCTCTGCCCTCTGCCCCTGAGGGGACAGGGGGGCTCAGACTGAGGGGCTCTGGGTGCCTTTATCCGAGACCCGCACGCAGCCCTGGAAGATGCCCAGCGCCCCTCCCAACCTGCCCCTCTGCCGGGCTCTGGGTGTCCCGAGAGCGTGGAGGAAAAGGAGGAGAAAAAGAGAAAGCTGGCTGATGCCAGGTATTCTGTGTTTCAGTCTGAAGTCCATGGAAATCTGCAGGGAAACTTCTTATTCCACTGAGGTCAAAGCCTTAACACAGTCTGGGCAGCCCCAGCCCGTGTTCCTGTAGAAAGAGGATGGCTGAGCACCGCTGGCAGCGGGTGGAGCGGGGCAGGGGGATGCTGGGCGGACAGGGAGCCGACCCCAGTGCGTGCAGCCTTCGGCGTGGGCTTCCATGGAGGTGCTGGCTGTACCGGCCCGGAAGCTGCCTGAAAGTGACAGATAGCAACGTAACCGCCTTTTTCTTTTAGCTGCCTCAGATATTCAACGTTTTGTTTTCGCCATCAGGCTCATACATATGCATGTAATGAAACATTTGTGAAAAGTCACTTCCATAATAAACAAGAAATGAACTGAGATGATGTCCCTTTCTCTCGGTCATCGGTGGCTATGACAACGGGGAAGGAAGTGGTAACTGGAATTAGGAGAGCAGCGCGTGGAGGACATCCGAAGTTAGGGGCCACGTTACTTATTGAGCTGCCAGAGAGTACAGCCACTGCGCTCAGATCCCACTTCTCAAGACCAGCGTGTACACAGGGGGTCACGGGTCAGTGGGCAGCAGGGGACCTGGGCCCCTGTAAGTTAGATGCACAGTCAATGTTGTGTGGGTGTGTGTGTGTGCGTGCACGTGTGAGCATGCATGTGGATGCATTTCTCTGGGAACACGGCTCATGGCTTTCATCAGATTCTCCAAGACATCCAGAACCACAAAAAGGCTGATAATTGCTGTCCTCCTCAGGAATGTGGAGAACCGTTCAATACCATGTGCTCAAGAGGAGAAAAAACAATTTAAAAATGGCATTAACATCCCAAAGAAAGGAAAGGAAACTGAAGTCGCTCAGTTGTGTCCAACTCTTTGGGACCCCGTGGACTGTAGCCCACCAGGCTCCTCTGTCCGTGGGATTCTCCAGGCAAGAATACTGGAGTGGGGTGCCATTTCCTTCTCCAGGGGATCTTCTTGACCCAGGGATCGAACCCGGGTCTCCCACATTGCAGGCAGATGCTTTACCCTCTGAGCCACCAGGGAAGCCCAAATCACACAGTAAACACCAGTTTTTTTCCTGGTTTAACAAAGCGATTTTAAAGTCTAAAGAAGGACTTCCCTGCTGGTCCAGTGGTTGGGTATCCACCTGCCAGGGCAAGGAACACAAGTTCAATCCCTAGCCCTGGAAGACAGCACATGCCTCGGAGCAGCCAAGCCCGCGAGCCGCAACTCCTGAGCCTGCGCTCTAGAGCCCGCGCTCCACAGCAACCAGCGAAGCCCGCACACCACCACGCAAAAGAGCTCCCACTCTCTGCAACTAGAGAAAGCCCTAGTGCAGCAATGCAGACCCAGCGTGGCCATAATAATAAATATACATATTTTTTAATCTCAGAAAACTTCTGGGAATGTACACAAAAGATTTGAAAGCAGAGTTTCAAATTGGTACACCCATGTACATAGCAACATTATTCATGACAGTGAAGAAATGTTAGCAACCGAAGTGTCCCTCGGTGGATGAATAAACAAGCTGTGGTCTATCTATACAATGGACTAGGATTCAGCCTGAGAAAGGAGTGGCGTTCTGGGACTTGCTTGGAGGTCCAGTGGCGAAGAATCAGCCTTCCATGCAGGGACACAGGTTCAATCCCTGGTAAGGAAAGTAAGATCCCATGTGTCGTGGAGCAACCGAACCCAAACCACAACTACTGAGCCCACCCGCCGCAACCAGAGAGTCCACGTGCCACAACCAAAGATCCCATGTGATGCAACCGAGATCCAGTGTGCTGTAACTAAGCCTCAACACAACCAAATAAGCGTTTTTTAATAAAGGAGTGACGTTCTGATACGTGCGACAACATGAAGGGACCTTGAAGACATTAAGCAGAGTGAAGCAAACCAGTTACCAAAGGACCAACGCTTTGTGACTCCACGCACGAGTCCCCGGAGGTTCCAAACCCACAGAGATCCATGCACGAGTCCCCGGAGGAGCCAGACCCACAGAGACAGAAAGTAGGCTGGTGGTCACCAGGGGCTGGGGCTGAGGGGGAGACAGGGAGCTGGTGTCTAACGGCTCCATGTTTCAGCGTGGGAAGGGGGAAAAGTTCTGGAGATGGAAGATGGTGATGGTTACAGGAGAATACGAATGTAGTTAATGCTTCTTTGCCGGAGTCCAGCTCCAGCAGCCAGGGATTCAACCTGAAGGGGTGAGCGGTGTTGGCAAGAGAGAAACTGAGGCAGCCTCTCAGTTTTCTTGGACTGCCTGTTTATTTCAAGCTTATGATTCTCTTTTATACTTTTACAAAAGCATTAGGTCAGAGGTTTGGTATTTTTAGTTCCCATTGACCCAGATTTATTTTTCTTCAAAAATCATTGTTGCCCCTCAAAAGGAGTTCCTTCCTCAGCGATTGTCTTATCTACTCTTTCTCATGTGTCCTTGTGAATACACTGTAACTCATGCTAATGTCTGGGCTGCATACCACATTCCTCAGTTTAATTCTTATCTTTCTAAGTCCAGTATCCTAAGCTCACTATTTCTTAGAAAGGGCTTCTTGCTACTTATATCTCTAAAGTCCCTAATTTCTATAAGCTATCGTAGAATATGCTAACATTACAGCAATCCTTCAATCTTTAGCTTCTAACTATTTTAATTATTCCTAAGCCCTCAATTCAGCAAACTCCTTTGCCATAAACACTTTTCTCACAAATGGGCTTCAGATAGCAATCCCTCCCATGGCCTCAAGCTGCGGCCTGTGTGCTCACCCTGGATCACTTTTTTGTAAAAGTCCTTGAACAAATGTCAGTGATTAACTTTATGAATTATTCTTTGAGCACAGCTGCAGAAGGCTTTATGCCTTCTCATGCTCCTCTCAAAAACAATAAGCACCTTAATATTCTCTTCAGTCAACTCAGCTGAGGAAAGGGAAAAACAAGTCAGAATCACGAAGCCTAACTCCTTCCTTCCGGGTCCGTGCCTGCGGAACAAAGGGAGGGGGTTTAGGGCCGTGCCTCTATTTTGTCAGTAATGCCTAACGCGGCTCCCGACACTTCTTGGCTGATTTTTTTTTTTAGTTGTGCTCCGTGACATGTGGGATCTTAGTTCCCTGACCAGGGATCAAACCCACACCTTTTGCATTGGAAGAGCAGAGTCTTAACCACTGGACCACCAGAGAAGTCCCTGCATTTGGTAAAATAGTTTGAATAGTGAATGTTGTATTATGTATCTTTTACTTTTTTTTTTTAATTTTAAGAGGAAAACAATAACGGAATCCTGTGAGCACACAACACACTTGACATTTCTACCAGAGCTCCCATGAAGACCGGATCAAAAGATAAGGCATCTTTGGACTGGAAATGAGCTGAGAAGTGGGGCACCCCTGCTCACAAATGTGGGAGGAGCATGGCAGTGAGTGTGGACTGACTTATTCCCCGGATCCCAAATCCAAGGTGAATCTCAAGATTCTATGAGAGCAGGAGACCCACATGCCAGCTGGCACTGGCCTGTTGGAGCAGCCTGAGTGCGGGCTGGAAAGGAATTTCCAGACACAGAGCATTTCAGAAGGGAGTGAGTTTATTAAGAGCAAAGAGCAGGGATGAAGCAGGCACTGAGAGCACAGCGGGCTGACCTGACAGACGAGGGAGCGTAGACAGTTTTTGTGACTTGATAGCCAATTTTTATAGCCTAAAGACAAAATTCCTGCTGGAAGGGTGGCATTAGGTGATTGGTTGGGCGGCTATAGGGTGTTTACTGGAGTGGGCATCTTTGCTTAATTGAGAGAAAGGGGGCTTCTTAGTGATTATCCAGGGGGCTTTTGGCAAGGTTACAAAGGGTCTCAGTCAGTTTTGGAGGTGACCTTGGTTCTGGGCTCTGCTTCTGAGGCCTTGGTGTGAGGCCTCCCACCTGTGGCCTTGGGTAGGACTCAACACAGCCTTGCTCTGTGAGCTGCGGAGACTGGGGAGGAGAGGTCAGCACCGTATCAGTGTGGGAACTGGCCTGGTCCATGTTACTCTGCTCCAGACTCTCCTCACTCTGAGGGAGCATCTCAGCATATAACGTGTACGTGCCATCTGTTGCTTTTCTTTCCATTTTAGAATTAAGAGATTAAATATTTATTTGCACAAATGAAATTCACACTTTAAAGCAGTTGTTCTTAATAAGCAAGCTTCTGGGAGAGTCAGTATGAATACTATTTTGCCAAGAGATTGAAATGTTAGATACCCAAGGGAATTCCCTGGTGGTTCCGAGGCTAGGACTCTGCGATTTCACTGCCAACCAGGGCAGGCTTGATTCCTGGTCGGGGAACTAAGACCCCCTCAAGCCGTACAGCACAGCCGAAGTGAAAAATAAAACATGTGAGTGAAAACATATCCAAACAAAACAAAACACCATAACACAGAGCAGAAAAGAATACCCCATAAAATCATAGCTCCATACTTCTAATCTCAAAAACAAATCTAAGCAATACATTGTTAATTAAATATACAATCATATGTAATGAAAGAATTTTTTAATATTAATTTTTATTTGTTTATTTGGCCACACCAGATCTCAGTTGCTGTTTGTGGGATCTAGTTCCCTGATCAGAGAACAAACATAGACCCACTGCATTGGGAGCACGGAGTCTTAGCCACTGGACCACTAGAGAAGTCCTGTGAAATAACTTTTTAAAGCCTGGAAACAATAAATATCGAAAAGAGTACAGTGACTTCCCTTGCCGTAGAGGAAGGTAGAGCTGTGCTCTTGCTGAGTCACTCACAGAGGGTTCCACCTATACCTGTGTATGCATTAAATATTGTAAAAGATAACGAAGGCAGAGGCATGGTTCGAGCACATTTCCTTAGGAAGATGCCGCTGGGAGACCGGTCCACAGTCTCCTGATCAGCGGTTAGAGCAATGGGCCAAGTAACTCGTCTAACATGGAGACAGATAACTGCCTCTCTGGTTGAGAACAGACTCCGTGGTGGAGGAAAAACACACTTTCTATGAGCACCCTCAGCACAGCTCCAGCAGGAGACGCTTTCAGGGACCAGAGGTCGCCTTGCGATTGTGACTCACCTTTCAGGATGAGAGCTACTCTTCCGGTCCTTCCCGCTCCCCCTCTCTCCCTTCTCTCCTTTACCCTGAGGTGGGGGAGAGGTGAGGGAAACGGAGGCCTGATTCTCTATTGATTAAATTGCATATTCATTTATTTGTCTTTCTCTGCCTGACTTACTTCCCTCACTATGACAATCTCTAGATTTATCTATGTTGCTGCAAATTATTTCATTTGCATTCTTCATTATTTCGTTCTTTTTAATGGCTGAGTAATATTCTTTTGTATATATGTACCACATCTTCTTTACCCACTCCTCTGTCCAGGGACATTTAGACTGCTTCCTTGTCTTGCCTATTGTAAATAGTGCTATAAAGAACACTGGAGTGTATGTATCTTTTCACATTATGGTTTTCCCCAGATACATATGCTTAGAATCACTTATATGTGGAATCTAAAAAAAAAAAAAAATGGTACAAATGAACATATTTACAACAAAATAGAAATAGAGCCACAGATGTAGAAGACAAGCTTATGGTTACCAAGGGGGAAAGCCAGGGTGGAGGGATGAAGTGGGAGACTGAGACTGACATATACACACTGCTGTCTATAAAACAAATGATAGGGACCTACTTTGTAGCCCAGGGAAGTCGACTCGATACTCTGGAATGACCCATATGGGAAAAGAATCAGAAAGAGTGGATACATGTATCACAGTTTCACTTTGCTGTACACCTGAAACTAACACAACTTTGTAAATCAACTATTCTCCAATTAAAAAAAAAACTTGTTAATTGCATATTCAGAGACCCCTTGTGAAGATAACCTTTCAGCTGACACCTGAGGAACGCGTTGGAATCAACAAAGTGGGCGGAGTGCCAGGACTCCCAGGTAGACAGAACAGCACGTGAAAACCCTGGAGGCAGGGGTGAGGCATTGTATTCCAAAAGCTGAAGAAAGCCAGAGCAATAAGGCTCAGAAATGAGGGGAAGAGTGTGCTGAAAGGAGGCTGGAGAGGGCAGCTGAGCTGGACTGCATAGGACTTTGGAGGTCACATGAAGTGCTGTTTTTATTCCTGGGCACTGGGCAATCACAAAAGATTTCTAGTAAGGATCTGCTTTGATTGGGTTTGCATTTAGGGAGGAGAATGGAAAATAGGCCTACCCGGTCACAGGGATGGGCCAAGGGACATTCACATGACCTGATCAGTGTGAGAGAGAACCTATGATAATCCCTTCCCCACTGGAACTGGATTCTTGGGAGGATACAGGCAGCAGCTGTTGCAGCCATTAATACTTTATCACTACAAGAGGACAGCCTTATCAAAGAGCAAAGCCAATGCACAGAACAGCAGAGCTGAGACAAGGAGAGAAAAAGTGATGTTTGGTGATGTCTGGGCACCTTGATCAAGCTGAACCTGAAGTCCACATGAACTCCTTTGTTCATGTCTGCTCTGGCTGCCATAACAAAATACCACAGACTGAGCACTTAAACAACGGAAGTTTATTTTCTGGAAGATGTGAAGTACCAAATCAAGGTTCAGGTTAGAGTTCTCTTCCAGGCTTACAGACAGCCGCCTGTTCACTCTGTCTTCATCAGGTAAAGAGAAAGAGTGCTCTGGTATCTATTCCTCTTCTTTTAAGGACCCCACCCTTAGGACCTCATTTAACTTTTATCACCTCACACGCTCTGTTTCCAAATTCAGTCACATTGTGGGTCAGGGCACTATGAATTTGGGAAGAATGCAAACATCCAGTCCAGAACACCATGGAAGCCAATAAATACCCTTTTGCCTTAGGCCAGTTGGAGCTAGATTTACCGTCTCATGGATCGGATAAACTACAGATTGATTCATGGGGAAGGAAGCTGCAGATGCCAAGATGACAAGTGGGTTTTCAGCTAGTGTAACATATGCTTGCTCATTACAAAATAATTATTATAAGTATGATCCACCTGCAACTCAGGAGACGCAGGTTCGATTATTGGGTGGGGAAGATCCCCTGGGAGAGGGCACAGCAACCCATTCCAGTATTCTTGCCTGGAGAATCCCATAGCCAAGAGGAGCCTGGCAGGCTATAGCCTATAGGGTCATAGATGAGACCCGCCTGAAGTGACAGCACACACGTGATATATATCTATGTAGGCGTAGACTGTAAGGTATGATAAGCAATATAACAGAGCTTCTAACAGTGATCAGCTCTGTGAGGTAGACATTCTTAATTATAATATTCAGTTCAGTTACTCAGTCGTGTCCGACTCTTTGTAACCCCATGGACTGCAGCACGCCAGGCCTCCCTGTCCATCATCAACTCCCGGAGTTCACTCAAACTCATGTCCATCGAGTCGGTGATGCCATCCAGCCATCTCATCCTCTGTCGTCCCCTTCTCCTCCCACCTTCAGTCTTTCCCAGCATCAGGGTCTTTTCAAATGAGTCAGTTCTTCACATCAGGTGGCCAAAGTATTGGAGTTTCAGCTTCAACAACAGTCCTTCCAATGAACACTCAGGACTGATTTCCTTTAGGATAAACTGGTTGGATCTCCTTGCAGTCCAAGGGACTCTCAAAAGTCTTCTCCAACACCAGTACTAAATATTCACAGTGAGGCCCTGCTGCCCCTGCCTACCAGCCACCCGAGTGTGCCTGTTTTGTGGCCTACCAGATGCAACTTCCATGTTCATTTACTTTGAAGCACAGTCTTCTGTGCATGAAGACTCCAGGAAATGACAGTTGGTATGGGTGAGTCATGTGTGGCAGATTGAGGCTGAGTGTTCCCGCTGCAGACTGTATAGAGGTAGAACACTTCCATTGTTCAGAGGGTTTTGTCCTTTCTTGCATGGAATAACCCAGGCAAACTCTGGGAGATGGTGAGGGACAGGATGGCCTGGCATGCTTCAGTCCACGGGGTCGCAAAGTGTCAGACAGGACTGAGCGGCAGAAGAAGTATGGTATAAACTCACAGTTTTTAACTTCTATTTTGTTTCCTGGTATTTTTTTCTTTAATGTGCAATAAACCTTTTCAGGACCAATAACCTTTTTGATATTTATTTTTATTTATTTGTCTGTGTCATGTCTTAGTTGTGGCACCTTTTGCTGCAAGGACTCTATAGTTATGGCACTCAGGCTGAGTTGAAGCACATGGGATCTAAGTTCCCCAGCCAGGGATCAAACCTGAGTCCTCTGCGGACTCCAAGAATCCAAGGCGGATTCTTAACCACTGGACAACCAGCGAAGTCTCAATAAAGCCTTTTTTAAGTCCACATTTAACTTAAAATTAATTTCTAGGGACTTCCCTGGTGGTCCAGTGGCTAAGACTCTGAACTTCTAATACAGGGGGCTAGGGTTCAATCCCTGA
This sequence comes from Bubalus kerabau, assembly GCF_029407905.1. Taxonomy (NCBI): domain Eukaryota; kingdom Metazoa; phylum Chordata; class Mammalia; order Artiodactyla; family Bovidae; genus Bubalus; species Bubalus kerabau. Next base: position 6,045,418 of record NC_073624.1, read on the forward strand.
TCGGGGAACTATTAAATAGATTCCACATGCCACAACTAAATCAAAACAACAACAAAACAAGATTCCACCTGCTGCAACTAACACCAGGCACAGCCAAATTAATTAACTAAATATTTTAAATAACTAAATTAACTAAATATTTATATTATTACTATATTTATATTTATACTAAATATAACTAAATTAACTCAATATTTAAAAATAATAATAAAAGTTCCATATTCTCATTTCTCAGGATTTTGCAACTGAAACTTCTACAAAATGTTTGTCGATGTGTGCCTTTCACCATGGGGGCCAAAGAGGCATCTTCACCACAAATCAATCATTCAGAAGCATCACATGAACTTTAAAAGTCAGCAATTATTTTAAGACTGCCTCAGAATGAATGAATATGTGAGGTTGCAGAGATGAACTGACGTAACAGTCTATAAATCATGACTCTTCATTTAGATCAAATGATTTTTTTCTTACATTTGTTTCACTCATTTTTCTAATTCCAAGTTTTCTTGTGCTCCTTTCACTGTTAAAGTGCTGGCTCTCCTGGCTGAGAAATTATTTCATTGTGGATGCCATATTGTACCAAAGTCATTAATTGCTTCCATTTTTGGCTTCCAATTCATGCAATCAAAATTAAGGTTTTGGAAAGTTCAGTCTCTCCAAGGTTCCAAACTAACATTATTGTGAATGCTACTCAGCTAAATTTAGTTTAACGGTTGAACACTGAAGGCATTTTTGTTTTTTTTTTTTGCAATGGTCAGTCAGTCAGTTCAGTCGCTCAGTCGTGTCCGACTCTTTGCGACCCCATGAATCGCAGCACGCCAGGCCTCCCTGTCCATCACCAACTCCCGGAGTTCAATCAAACTCACGTCCATCGAGTCGGTGATGCCATCCAGCCATCTCATCCTCTGTCGTCCCCTTCTCCTCCTGCCCCCAATCCCTCCCAGCATCAGAGTCTTTTCCAATGAGTCAACTCTTTATAATGAGGTGGCCAAAGTACTGGAGTTTCAGCTTTAGCATCATTCCTTCCAAAGAACACCCAGGGCTGATCTCCTTTAGAATGGACTGGTTGGATCTCCTTGCAGTCCAAGGGACTCTCTAAGAGTCTTCTCCAACACCACAGTTCAAATGCATCAATTCTTCAGTGCTCAGCTTTCTTCACAGTCCAACTCTCACATCCATACATGACCACTGGAAAAACCATAGCCTTGACTAGACGGACCTTTGTTGGCAAAGTAATGTCTCTGCTTTTGAATATGCTATCTAGGTTTGTCATAACTTTCCTTCCAAGGAGTAAGCGTCTTTTAATTTCATGGCTGCAATCACCATTTGCAGTGATATTGGAACCCAAAAAAATAAAGCCTGACACTGTTTCCACTGTTTCCCCTGCAATGGTAATATTCGTATAAAGTTCAATAGGTACTGCATAGATGAACTAACATTCTTACTAAATTAAGAACACCATGGGACTTCCCTGGTGGTCCAGTGGTTAAGAATCCATGCTTCCCCTGCAGGGGGCATGGGTTCAATCCCTGGCAGGGGAACTACGATCCCAAATCCCCCATGGCCAAAAATAAAACCTGAAAAAGAAACCAAAAAACCCATGAAGCAGAAACACACCTGGAATTGGATGTAATTATTACATCCAAACAAACTGTAAAATTGTATCAGTAGAATTAGATATCATAGTTGCCAAAATTTACAAATACTTCTTCACACAGTGTTTGAACTGCAAAATTTTTGAGACACAGCTGATGTGAGACAGAAAAAAGTATTCCAGTATGGCTATGTTGCGCTTAGTCGCTCGGTAATGTCCAACTCTGCAACTCCACGGACTGTAGCTCGCCAGGCTCCTCTGTCTGCAGGGGTTCTCCAGGCAAGAATGCTGGAGTGGGTGACCAGGCCCTTCTCCAGGGGATCTTCCCAACCTAGGAATGGAACTCAGGTCTCCCGCACTGCAGGCGGATTTTTTTACCGTCCGAGCCACCAGGGAAGCCCTCAAGTATGGCAGTAACCTTTTTTTCCCTATAACATGTTTCTCGACTATGTCAATGAAAAAAATTAAAGAAATGGAAATGTTTATTCTAGCCAAATATTATAATCTGGGAAGCAGTCTTTCAGAGAGCTGTGAGGACAGACTTGCCTGTTCAAAAGGTCAGTATGGTAACTTTCTGAGACAGAGTGCTATACATTGGCCGTGGAGGTGGTGGTAGTGCAGTCCTTAAGTTGTGTTTGACTCTTTGTGACCCCACGGACTGTAGCCTGCCAGGCTCCTCTGTCCGTGGGATTCCCCAGGCAAGAATACTGTAGTGGTTAGCCATTTCCTTCTCCAGGGATCTTCCCAAACCAGGTATCAAGCCTCGGTCTCCTGCATTACAGTGGATTCTTTACTGACTGACCTACGGGTGTGTTTTAAGTTTTTGAGACAAAGTGCTATGATTTAGTCACTAGGTTGTGTCTGACTCTTAAAACCCCATGGACTGTAGATTGCCAGGCTCCTCTGTCCATGGGATTTTCCAGGCAAGAAAACTGGAGTGGGTCTCCATTTCCTTCTCCAAAAGTGCTATACATTAAATGATATATTATCAACAGTCTACACAATCCAGATCCACGTGTACAAAACAAGTAGTGGGTTGTGGGTCCCTGTGGCCGCTTGTAAGGTTAAGAAGGAAGCTTATCTCCTAAGGAGTAGAGATCCTTGATAAGATTAGAAAGGTTATCTTCCAAGGAGGTTTGGTTAGTGCAGAGTTTCTGTCTTGCCATAAAATGTGAATTTTATTTCATCATCACCAACTGGAATTTGGAAGTTTGAGCTTTTGCACAACAACTTAAGTGTTCTAGTCCCATTGAAACAAGTCCTCTAAACTGGTGCATTTTGTTCAAAATCAGCTTAAAAATTTTAATCAAGATATTCACCAACTGAAGCACACACACACAAAATCTTCTACAATAAAATGTTGTGGTTAGTGAAAAAAAAAAAATCTTGGCCTTTGCACTTTCCTGGAGAAGGAAATAGCAACCCACTCCAATATTCTTGCCTGGAGCATCCCACGGAGAGAGGAGCCTGGTGGGTTGCCGTCTACTCGGTCGCACAGAGTCGGACACGACTAAAGCGACTTAGCAGCAACAGCACTTTCCAGCAAATTACAATTACTGAAAAGTTGAAAAGGGGGAAACAATACAACGCATTTCTAAGAAGGATTAAAAAAAAAGACTTCCAGTTTTATCTGAATAAATTCATATTCTTAAACCAAATGTAAGGAAACTCAGACAGGTCACTGTTTGGCTGCACCTAAAATCTGGTGACGCGTTCAAAAGAACGAGAGATTCCCCGCCCCCCGCCTCCGTGGGTCTGCGAGTCACCAACGTCGGATCGGTGCCGTTCGGGGAAGCTGCTCTGCCCCGCAAGTATCTCTGAGCCTCCGTTTCCCCTTTCGGTGCAGTCTAAAGCCCCAGCCAGTTTCGACCACAGCCTCACTTCCGGCATCCGCCCAGACAGCCTCGGGCTAAACGAGAAGACACCGCCCCCACACCATCCGCGCGTGCGCACACGCCGGCAGCCCCCACCCCCGAGCCACAAAGGCTCCGCCCCCGCGCGCTCACGCACGCGCACTTCTCGGGAGGCCCCGCCCTCCCCCCGGGCGGCCCCGTCCCCTGGGTTGCCCCGGCGGCCCTTCCGCCAGCCCGGCGCCTGGGCTTGTGGGCGGGGCTTGCGGGCCGCGACGGGCGGGGGTGGCGGGGTAACCCGGAGGAGGGCGGGGCTTGTGGGCCTCGGCGGGCGGGGCTTGCGGGCTGAGTCCGGAGGGCCGGGCCCGCGGGCTCCGCGGCCGCGCTGGGCTTCTGGCGCTGGCGGAGGCGCCATGCAGGCCGACCCGACGCCGGAGCGCAGCAGCCGGGTCCTGACGCCAGAGCCGGAACCGGACCCGGGCTCAGAGTCGGTCCTCGATCCTGAGCAGGATGCGCGGGCGGCTCTGGCCGAGTTCGCGGCGCTGCACGGCCCGGCGCTGCGTGCGTCGGGAGTCCCAGAGCGGTACTGGGGCCGCCTCCTGCACAAGCTGGAGCACGAGGTGCGGGTCGGGGCGCCGCGCGGGGAGGCCCGGGGTGCAGAGCGGGCCCGGAGCGCCCCCGGGAAAGCCGGGGTGCGGGCCCTCGCGGCGCGCACGCAGCGTCCCGGGCGCGCCGCCGGGGTGGGTGGCTCTGGACTTGTCTACCTGGGAGGGTGTGGTCAGCGGGCCGCCTCCGGGCCGAGAACTGCTCGGGTGGGGCGGCCAGGGTCCCCCCTCCCGGAGGACTCGAGAGGCTAGGGGAGCGCGCTGGGGGAAGTTGGCGGCGTGGAGATGGGAGGGAACGCGCGTCCCCGGGCGGGCTTGGGTGAGACGCGCACGGGGAGAGTCGGGGGCCGGCGTGGATGGACGACGCAGGAGATGCACGGATCCGGAGATTTGAGCATGGCTTGATCCCCAAACGCCTTAAACTTTCACTTCCGTGGCGGTTTGGGGCCTAAGAGCGGCGGCCGGACCCTCTACCTGTGGCCCCGGTCTTGCCAACACTTGGGGCTAGGCCAGGGCTGCGGCGAGAACTGGAACTAAAATGAACTTTGGCTTCCGTTGTGCGTGCCAGGCCCTGGGCTGCGTCCTCCACAATCCGAGCCCAAAGCAGCCCTGTGAGGATTAGGATCCATCACCCCTTTCCTGCAGTTGAGAAGACTGAGGCTCGGAGAGAGGAAGTGACCCTCCTAAGGTCTGTCCGACCTCAGAACTAAAAGCTATCTTCATAGAATTCTATCGTGTTCCTTCATTTGATTTGAGCCCCAGCTCACTGTCATCTTGCTGATTAAGGAAAACTGAGGCTGTGGGAGGCAGAGACGGCATCTAAACAAAAATGAAAAGAGCTCGGAGACTACTCGGGCAGTCCAGACTCCACGCTTCCAGTGCAGGGGGCAGGGGTTCAATCCCACAACCGAAAATTTAAAAAAAAAAAATTCTTTTTAAGAGCCCGGATGCTTCGAGGGTCTCCGTTGTAGGGACAGCTCCTTTCTGTTGGCCTGTGCTCTAGCCTCTACCTCCGAAGGGTCTCTCCAGGGTCCTAGCTGAGGGGTCAGCCCTGGGTTTTGGTGGTTTGCCCAGATGCTGAAGCCAGAGCACATTCACGGGCCCCTGTTGGGACCTTCTGAGCTGGAGCCAGGCCCTTTCCGGGCTGCTTCCTGGGTCAAGACAGACTGAGCCGTGCAAGTGGTGAATTGGGACCCCAGAGGCAGCTGGGTGAACCCCACCCTCTCAGCCAGACTCTGAATTTCTGACATGGGGATGGGAGGTTGGACCAAGTACCTTTCTGTTCAAAACAAGGGTAGGTGCCATAAAAAAGATACAGTGTTATTGGCACCTGCCTTTTGTAACAGTGAATTTCTTTCCCCCTCAAGCCCACCCTCCATTTGCCAGCATTTCCCAAGCACTTGCCCTAGTCCCACGCCTCTGCGGTGCAGGAGGGGACCGCAGCAGTTTGGTAGGATAAAATGGTCTTCTGGTGCTGGGTGAATGGATCACGAGGTGGAAACACCCCAGCCCTGGCCCTGCCAGCCTCCGTGGGTAGTGAAGTCGCTCATGCAAGTCACTTGCCCTGTGGGCAGCAAAGTCACTCATGTGCGTCACTTGCCCGTCTTGAGTCCAAGTCCAGGAAACATGGCCCAAGCTCCCACGGTCTTGGTGGAGTCTGGGTGCAGAGGTGTGCCCGGCATGTAGTCACTGGAGTGTAATGTCCCCTCCATCCTGGCCACCATTGCTCTGCTCAGGGGCACCCAGTACTTTTCCATGGCCCTCCCTTGCTGGGGTGACGGGCAGACCTGTGAGTCACCACTTTGCCAGACCCAGACCTGCAGCCCTCGTTCTGACAGACCTGCTGCTGGGGGCCCAGGTGTGGGGGAGGATGTTTGCTGGCAGAACACGCACCTGCTGACCGAGGAGGGGGGGGCCCCTCCTGCCCGCCCTGGCTTGGAAACCAGGGGGAGTGTTTTGAAATAAATTTCAGCTCTTTCTGGCCGGGAACTTCCTGGCTGCAAAACCACTCCCCTCCCCTACCTCAGTAGGGACTCCTCCAGACCCTCTGTGAAGGGATGGTGGTCACAGGGATGGTGTCACAGCTGGGAGAGGGCAGGCCCTACACTGCCCCCTCCCCCTTGTCAGGTTTGGGCGTGGAGGGATGGAGATTTGGGGTTCTGGGTTGGACTCCAGCCTCTGAGCTGTTCTCTTCTAAACTTCAAACCAGAGAAAGGGTTGTGGCTTCCCCCGCCTCCAGGCTTTCTGGGGGGCTGGGGGTTCAAGACTCCATCCCAGAAAGTGCCCTAGCTCCCCTGGGATGCACCTGACCGGCTCCACAACCCTTCCTGCCCCAGCTACTCTGCCTGGAGTCCTCACACCACCACCTGATGGCCTTCCTGGGACTTTCCTGGTGGCCCCGTGTCTTAAGACTTCCCGCTCCCAATGCAGGGGGCCCAGGTTTGATCCCTGGTCAGAGAACTAGAGCCCAGAGTCTGCAACTATAAGATTCCACATCAGAGACCTGGAGCAGCCAAATCAGTTAATCTTCTGCTTCCTTCACCACTCACTTCAGAGGACGGCGCCCCTGCAGGGGTTATCTTGGCCTCTCAGATGGCCCCTTCTGGCTCTCTGTCGTCAACTCCCAGGGTGGTCATGCGTCACTCATCCTCACACTCCCAAGTGCCTGTCCTGCCCAGCATATCAGCGCTGCTCGTGCCTGAATGGATGGCTTATTGCCAGCTGCTGAGATGAGTGTGTCTTCTTTTTAGTGGAGTTGTGGGAAATCCATTTTAGGGGCAGCTGGTCTTTGTTGAGTCCCTCTGTGCGCAGTTTGATTTGCTGTGTTGCTCTCAGCTCCCCTGGAAGGTGGCTGATGTCCCTTCGCTGCTGAGAGACTAGGCTCAGAAGTGTCATGGTGGCAAGTGCTTACAGAGAAGCTTTTATGCTCTCTGTGTGTGTTAATCAGCTAACCCTCCCAACAAGTCACAGGTAGATCCTAATATTCCCATTGTATGGATGGGGAAACTGAGGCATGGAATGGCTCAGTGACCTGCCAACTTGTGGCAGACACAGGGTCTTGAGTGTGGCCATGTGGAGACCGACTGGCTTGCCCCCTTCACCAGCTGCAAGTGGCTTGCGGTTGCCAGGGAAACAAGGAAACCCAGACCCTTTCCTTTTGTCCCATCGTGGCCCAGGACCCCAGGAGACCAGCCCCAGGCCCTGCTTGATGCAGACCTGGGCAGGTGTGGCTGAAGGGCGCTCTTGAGCACCGCACCCCCCCCACCCCCTCGCCCCTGTTTCCTTCCGAATCTCCTCCGCTGCCCTGGCGTCCGGTTGGTGGTTCTGGTGAGAACAAAGCTGAGCTGAAGTCCCTGGCCCGCCACGATCCTGCCTCTTCCAGGCATTGTGAGCAGAGCCCCCCCCTCCACCTTCTGGGCCGCATTTTCCCTGTGAAGCAGGAGCCCAGACTGGCTGCCACTGGGAGGTGTATGCGGGCGGTCCCTCCCCCAGGCGCGGGTCCCACAGGCTGGGGCACCCCGATAACGGTGCCCGTGTTGGCGGGGGAGGTGAGGACCTTGTTCCCACTGATTGGGAACCTGTCTCCTGGGTGTAAGATGAGCAGCTGGACAGTAAAGAGGCCCTGTCCTCCTCGGGGCTCAGTTCATCCCAGAGGCCAGGGTGTGGCGGAAGGAATGGGGCAGGAACGGGGTGTCCTGCCAACGCCCCCCTGCCTCTGGCCCCCAGGTTTTCGATGCTGGGGAGATGTTCGGGATCATGCAGGTGGAGGAAGCTGAAGAGGAGGAGAGTGAGGACGAGGTGGCCCAGGAAGCGCGCAAGAAGCCCAACCCCGGCGGCGAGCTCTGCTACAAGGTCATCGTGACCAACGAGAACGGGCTCCAGGCGGCCGACCCCAACAGGTAAGGAGCTGAGGGCGGGACCCTCTCATCCGCGCCACGGCTCCCTCTTGAAGGATGTCACCCCGGCCATCGCCCCCGGGAGAAGCAGTTCTTGCAAGCGCTCTTGCTCCTCCGGGCCAGGCCACTGGCCACTTAAGCTGGCCTGAGACGAGGTGCGTGGTGGCTGCCGTGTTTCCAGCTGGACTTCAGGGCCCTATTGGCCCCGACACTGATGATGTTCCTTGTTCGCCGTGTTTCGTACCGTCTGCAGAGTGGCCTCCCCCCAGGTGCCTCTTAACCTGTCCCAGCGGTCCCACTGACCACATGTGGCGAGGTCCCATCTTGCTAGTGAGGACCCTGTGGGAACGGGCTCACCCAGGATCGCACAGCTGGTCACAGGTGTGGGTGTCATCCCAGGGCCGTCTTAACTCGTGAGCCTGGGCTTTTCCAGGGACCCACCCTCCCAGCCCCCGGGCCTCCCCACTGGTCTTGCTGAATCAGGTCTCTGTGTAGGAGCCCTGAACTTCACATCAGTGAATGTGAGCAGCGTGGCCTAGTTGATTCCTCGAGTTGGGACTCGGGGTTGGGGGGGCAGAGGTGAGCCTGGGCCTTGCACGGGGCCCCAGGGCAGAAAGGCCAGGGCTAGGACTGGATCCCAGGCTTCCTGCCTTCCAGGGGCCAGAGGGACTGTCCTCGGCCAGGACAGGAGTAACTTTATTGAAACCCTGGGCAGGGTGGTGGGGGAGGAACTCGCCAGCATCTGCGGGTCCCTGGGCATCTGTGTCCGTAGCTCTTCCTGCTTTCCCAGCTCCTTCACTGGCCCCTGGTAGGGTGGGAGGGGCCACACATGTAATTAGAGCAGCCGGGCATCACCACCCACGTGTTCTCTTTCTCAGAAACTCATTAAGTTCAGTACAGCAGACCTGTGCGTGTGCCCACTCCATTCCCACCTGTGCCGGCCGTGGAACTCAGGCCCAGCGGCCTCCTCAAGGGGCTCCCTGCCTCCCTGCCCCCTCCACTCACACCAGCAGGCAGGTCTGGGGACGGACGGGCATGGTGTTGAGGTTGGGAGCACAGCTCCGGGCCCTGTCTGCCTTCGGACCTTTGTGAGTCTCTCCCAGTGGTCAGGCCCAGCCTCTGTCCGTTCCCACACCCACCGTGTCTGGCAGCCCCTGTGTGTGTCTGCCCGGGTCACCCCCCAGGTGCTCCTGGTTCCATGCACGAGGGCAGAAGTAAGTCTTCGTTTGTTTCAGGATGTGCTAACAGAAAGTGTGAGCGCAGCGAGCTGGCCCCCGACCGCAGGACTGGAGTCTTTGCTGTTCCTTTTGCTTTAGTGGGGTGGGGGGACCAGAGCTGCATCCCCAGCAGGCAGAACCCTGTGCATTGGGGAGTCCACGTCCAGCCAGGCTGGGGTGGTGTCGGGCAGCCTGACTGGTGGGCTGGGGGCAGGCAGGGCCTCGGGCCTACAGGGGAACTCCTCGCCCTCCAACAAGGTGGTGTGGGAGCCACGTAGCCGGCCCAGGAGACTCGACTGGGTGGGCTTCCTGTCTGGACACATGAGGACTTGAAGTCTCTCCCGCACAAGGCCTTGGCACCTCCTGAGCAATGCCCAGAGGTCCCGGGTGAGCACAAGCAAGTGAACTCTGAGTGGGGCTTCTTTGCGCATCGGCCTGCAGGTAGCGAGGTGGGGGGCATGGCCCGCTTTCTAGCAGCTCAGAATCTAGCCAAGGACACTTGATGTTCACCGTGATCACTGTAATAGTCAATCCCTCAACGCACGAGGACCCGATGGAGGCGGCCGGCTGTTTGTCTCATTTGTTCCTCACGGCAGCCCCACGACAGGGTGGGTAGGGATGTGTTGCCCTGTTTGAGAAACTGAAAGAGGGGTGGGAGTTTCCCAGAATGAAACAGCGGGCAGAGCCAGACCCCCACCCAGGCCCGGTGCCGGGTCCAGGCCACAGCCCCGGCCTCTTCCTTGAGGGGCTGCCCTTCTGCTGGCCCTCGCCCAGCCCCCTTTCTTGCCTGCCCGTGTGGTAGCCTCACCCACCCCCCTGTGGCCTGTGCCCGCAGCATCTTCCTCATCGACCACGCCTGGACGTGCCGCGTGACGCACGCCCGCCAGCAGCTGCAGCAGGTGCCGGGGCTCCTGCACCGCATGGCCAACCTGATGGGCGTTGAGTTCCACGGCGAGCTGCCCAGCGCGGAGGCCGTGGACCTGGTGCTAGAGGAAATGTGGAAGTTCAACCAGACCTACCAGCTGGCCCACGGGGTGAGCGGGCAGCCGGGCCCCAGGGGAGGCAGATGGGCCTGCGCCACCTCATGCTATCGGGGCTGGCGGGAGATGGTCCCCTGACCCCACAAGTGAGCAGACTCCCCTTCTCGTGGCCAGTGGGAGCTGCCCTGGTTCCCTGCGACTTCATCGTGGGCCTGTTACTCTTCACCCTGGGCCAGCCAGTGCTGGAGACCCAGGTATCCATGTGGCCTTGGACACAGCCTTGTCCCAGAGCCCTAGACGTGAGCCCAGTGACCTGGCTGTCTCTTTCCCAGTGCCTGCTGGTTCCAGCACACTCTTAAATACACTTAGTAATTTCTTCCTGCCTTCAGGAGTAGAGTGCAGTCCCTTCAGCATGCTCTGAGGCTTACATCACTCCCCAGCACACCCCCAGACCCACCTTCATGCACCAGCCCCCTGCTACTTTCAGCCTGGGAAAAGACAAAAGTTGTTTCTCATGATCGCAGCTGTCACCTCCTCCAGGAAGCCTTCCCTGGACTCCCCGTCCTCCCCCTGGCGCGCACACAAAACCAAGCACCCCCATGTGGCTGCTAGGCTAAGTGCCTGCTTTACACGTACCTTTACCCCACCCGTGATCACACAGCAGTCCCCTGGCCCAGCAGCCTTGTGTTCAGGGGGCTGGAGGCATGCCTGGTAGGTGTCCCAGGCCCTGAGAGTCGAGTGTAGACGGGCTGGCGGCCGGTGTTCGGGTCGTGAACGCCAGGAAAGGTGCGGGGACTGGAGGACCTGTGGGTGAGGGTGGTGTGTGCTCCACCCGCAGACGGCCGAGGAGAAAGTGCCCGTGTGGTACATCATGGACGAGTTCGGGTCGCGCATCCAGCATGCGGACGTGCCCAGCTTCGCCACCGCCCCCTTCTTCTACATGCCCCAGCAGGTGGCCTACACGCTGCTGTGGCCCCTGCGGGACCTGGACACGGGCGGTAAGTGGGGCCCCGCCACCCCCCGAGGAAGGGCCGGCCGCTCTCCTACCGCCCCGCTGACAGCCCACGTGTCCTGGTGCAGAGGAGGTGACCCGGGACTTTGCCTACGGAGAGGCCGACCCGCTGATCCGGAGGTGCATGCTGCTGCCCTGGGCCCCCACCAACCTGCTGGACCTCAGTTCCTCCACGCCCGAGCCGCCCGCCGAGCACTACCAGGTGGGACCTTGGCCCTGACCCCCTGGGCCTGTTTGCCCGGTGGCTTCTGGAACGTCCTCCACCAGGTCACCAAATATGGCCAAGCCTCAGCTGGCTGCCGTGGGTGGTAGAGAGGAGTCTGGGAGTGTCTGCGAGACAAGGGGCTCAGAGCTCGGCAAGTGAACATGAGCTGCGTGTGGCCACACCGCTTGGCATCAGCTCAGCCCAGAGCCCAGGGTTGCAATGCTGGGAACTGTCCTTCCGGAGGGTGGGGTGGAGCTGGTGGACGGCAGGGGGCATGCAATACTGCTGCTCCTCATTATGGGGTCTGGGGTGGGAGCCGTGCAGCTGGGCTGTGAATCCCGGCTCGGGACCATTCCCTTGTCTCCTGACACCTCCCTCACCAGGGGTGTGAGGACACTGTTTACACACGGCATGGTATGTTTTCATGGTGCACAGTAGGCCCACAAATGGTCATCACGAGCATCGTAGCTGCGGATTACAGTCCGTTGTCTGGGACCCACTCAGAGGGTCAGGCTGGTGGGCAGTTCATGAAGGGCCCGGTCCGTGGGGCAGGCCAGCATAGGGACCCAGGGTTGGTACAGCCGGGGGCGGGGCGGCAAGTGGAGCCGGTGGGAGCAGAACCAGGCAGAGCTGAGCGGGAATTAACACCCCAGCCCCTTCTCCTCCTCCCCGCCTCTCATCTCCAGCCACTGCTTCTCATCCACTAGTCCCAGTGAGAAACCGAGGGATGCACGAGCCTCTGCTTAGCACTTTATGGGCATGCTCAACTATAACCCTTACAGTAGGATCTCTAGTCCTGTTGTATCTTGTGTAATGGGGGTGAGGAAACTGATGCACAGAGAAATTAAGTAACTTGTCAAAGGCCACACGGCTGGCCGAAGAGCTGGAGTCCACACCCAGAGGGGCCTGGTGACTTGTGGGCCGAGGCTCTAGCCTTTCCGCAGCATGTTGACGTTTCTCTGCCCCGCACCAGTCCTTCAGATGCTCACCGAGCACCCCAGAGGATGGTGAAAGGAGGAAACGAGCCAACCCCGCGTTGACGAGTGGGCAGCGTGCCTGGTGTTAGCTGTCCTGTGCTTCTCTGACCGGGAGGCCTGGGCCGGCGTGCTGGGCCTGTTGGCACTTTTCCCTGTGAATTTAAGCCAGTGGTGATTGAGCCCTGTCAGAAACCCAGTGATCACCCTTCTTAATTCAGAGGTGTATTTCAGAGCCTCGTAGAGTGCCTGCAGTTAGTAGGTGCTTATTAAACACTTGAATGAGTGCATGAACGCAGAGGCGTGGTTGATGAGTGGCTTAGAGACAAAGACTTCCTGGTCTTGAGGTTGTTAAAGGAATGTAAATTGAAATCAGTAATTTGGGGGGGTTAGGGGGAATGCCCCCCACTGGCCCAAGAAGAGGAGAAGAGTTCAGACACTGGTTTTCTTAAACATCCTGGTGATTTGTGACCCATTTGGGTCAGGCCTGTGCTCTGGGCCCTGGGGTTGCCCGTGTTAGTCAGCTAGTGCCAGATAACAGTTTGTTCCGAAACATAGCTGCTCAGAGCGGCAGACGTTTGCTATGTCTTGCTTTCTGTGGAAAGGAGGTCGGGAGCAGCTCAGCTGGGCGTTTCTGGCCCTGGCTCGCGCGTGAGCACAGTCAGGCTGTCATCTGAGGCTTGGTCGGGCTGAGGACCAGCCCCCACGTGGCACACTCAGGTCTGTGAAGGCGGCGCTGGCTGTGGCTGGGGGGCCTCTTGAGCGTCCTTGGGACATGGAGGCTGACACTCTGGGAGGAAGTGATCGGAGGGGAGACGGGAGGAGGCCACAGGTCCTTTCACGGGTTTGCAGACTCCGCTTCTTCCCGTGGGTTATAAACACATCATTCAGCCCAGCCGGCGCTCAAGGGGACATGTGTTATTAACTCTGCCATTTGAAAGGAATGTCAGAAAGTATGTGAACAGGTTTTAAACCACCACGCCGCTTAACCCTCAGAGCCTCCCCCTCCCGGACAGGCCCAGCACCTTCTGGGCTGCCTGTGACTTGGAAGAGGCGTTTAGAAGCGACAAGAAGGTTGAGAGCAGTATCTACACTGTTCTTTTGACACTGAACAAGCTGTTCAGGACCTGAGGGACCTCGAGCCCCAGAATTCTGGGGCAGGAGTGATCAGAGGGCTCTGGGCACCCCAGCACCCGTGGGGCTCTACCTGAGCCCAGGTGTGCCCCCCGGGATCACAGAAGCCTGGTGTGCAGCGGGGAGGAGGCCTGTGCTCAGTTGCTCCCTTTCTTGAAGGTCTGTTTCTACCTCCTGCGTTTCCTTTCTAGGCCATACTGGAGGAGAACAAGGAGAAGCTGCCCCTGGCCATCAGCCCTGCAGGGTACCCCTGCGACCACGTCTTCAAGTGCGTAACCCGCCCACACCCCCAGACTGTGACGAGACTTCTCCTCGCTGCCTTTCCTCACGCACTCCCCAGACTCCTGGGACATCCCCCATGCAGGCTGCCGCCTCCGGGCAGCACAGCAGTGACGGGATCTCCAGGGGTGGGGTCTCAGGGTCACAGAGAGACGCCTGAGAAGGGAGGGTGAGCCGGGAGCCAGCCCATGCTGGGCACCCAGACGGCCAGGAGGGGTCGCTCCCAGATGTCTGCAGCTGTGGACTGGCAGCTTACGTCAGGCCAGGTAGGCCTGCGAGCCCAGGGTGAAAGTAGACAGTCTATTTTACAGGCGAGGAAATGGAGGTGCAGAGGGATGCCCCCACAGATAACAGAGCCACCTTGGGGCAGCATGGCCTCCGTCTCCAGGGGGTCCCCTCCGTCTGGCTGCCCAAACCTCCTCACTCTGTCCCTTCCCCCCAGGCCCTGGGGGTTTCCTCCTGTCTGGCCATCCTCCCCTTCCCCGAGGCCACCGCCCAACACCCCTCCGCTTCCTCTGGTCGGAGGCTGCACCGAGGCCCCGTAGCCTCGTCCCCAGCGATGACTGGCCATGAGCTAGATGCCTCTTGCTGGCCACGCCTCTCTCCCCACGCCTGGATCACTGTCCAGGTGGGGTCCTGTCTCCCTCCCGCCCTCACTTGCAGCCCCGTCACTTTCAAAGTGTAACCACATCTACCGCCCCTGGCAGACACGCACCCAGGCCTCCCCATCCTCTCCCCTGCCCAGGGCCAGGGCTGGTGCCAGCATGGAATGAGGCCCAGGGGCGCCGGCTCGCTTCTCTGAGGGCACCCCTCTTTAAGTATGTCTGCCCGCCCTGTTTGCATGTGGGAGGAACAAGCCCGGGTCGGTGAAACACTGGGGTTGTCCTGTTTCATCCTCAGGATGAACATGAGGCAGTGGGCCCTGGGGTCCCATCTCACAAGTGGGGGATCCGGGGTTGCCAGGGTCCGAGGGCCCCACCACTGGATGGATGTGCAGACAGTGTGACCGCAGTCCCTCCCCCGCAGGGTCTACACGGACATCCAGCAGGTGCTCAGCCACCTCACCCACCCGCGCTTCACCTTCACCCAGAGCGAGGCGGAAGCCGATGTCCTCTACAACTTCTCGCACTTCAAGGACTACAGGTGAGCCACCTCCCAGCCCAGGGGCCCGCCCACCCGCCCCCGGAAGCCACCGCCTCCCCTGACCCGTGGCGCCTGCCTGGGCCCCGCAGGAGGCTGAGCCAGGAGAGGCCCAACGTGCTGCTGAACCAGTTCCCCTGCGAGAACCTGCTAACAGTGAAGGACTGCCTGGCCTCCATCGCGCGCCGGGCAGGCGGCCCCGAGGGCCCAGCCTGGCTGCCCCGCACCTTCAACCTGCGTACAGAGCTGCCCCAGTTCATCAGCTACTTCCAGCAGCGGGAGAGGCGGTGAGCTCCCCCATGCGCCCCACTAGCTGAGACCCACCCCCCACCACCAACGCCCGGCAGGCTCCTGTGGCCCCCATCTCTGACCACCCTGTTCCCCTCCGCCTGGCCCGCCTCATGGCCGAGTACCTGCCACGTGCCTGTTATGGGGCTCAACGGCCCTTCCACCTAGAAGGCAGCTCCCTTGGCCTCAGCCAACTGCTGGCTCCCAAAGTCCAGCCTCTGAGGTCTCCTCTGGGACCCCTCCCTCGGCCCCCTCTGCAGCCGCAGTCCTGGGGAACGCAGCCTAGCCAACTTCTCTGCTCCCAGGGGCGAGGACAACCACTGGATCTGCAAGCCCTGGAACCTGGCCCGCAGCCTGGACACCCACATCACCAAGAACCTGCACAGCATCGTCCGGCACCGCGAGAGCTCCCCCAAGGTGGGGCCTTGGGGCGCTGGGAGGTGGGGAGGAGGCCTGCTCTCGAGGGCCAGCGAGGGTGGGTCCTGGTGGCAGCGTCGTTGCTCAGCTGGGAGGAGTCGCTGCTCGCTGCCCTTGCCATCAGGGAGGGGGCCCCCCAGGGACCACCCACAGGAGGGAGGTGGCCGGGCCAGGGAGCCCCGCAGGGCCCTGGGTGGAGGTGCTGTAGTGACGGGGGGCCAGCAGTAGGGGAGGTGAAGGACACAGGTTCTGCTCCTGGACAGACAGAGCCCTGAGAGAGACAAGTCACCAGATGACTGCTAGGGAGGTTCCCAGCCCTGGGATGGGGAGCCGGTGGACTTCGGCTGAGAATTTGTTTCCAGTTTTCAAAGCCTAAAAATCCATGGTATCTTTTCTCTCAACTAACAATGAAGAGAAAGAGCTTGTTGCAGTTTAGACACAGGTTTGAAAAGACAGGGAGATGCAGAGTACGGGGGGCAGGTACCAAGTTGGGGGCCCTCGAGCCCGGGGTTGGGGGGAGGTAGGCTCAAGAGCATGACCGCGCTCGGGTGTCCCTGGGCGTGAGCTGCAGCTGGGAAGCGGGGCTGCTCCATCCTGGCCGCCACGAGAGGAGCACCCGCAAGCCTGCTCCCGTCCTCAGGTTGTGTCCAAGTACATCGAGAGTCCCGTCTTGTTTCTCCGGGAAGACGTGGGGAGGGTCAAGTTCGACATCCGCTACATCCTGCTGCTGCGGTCGGTGAAGCCCCTGAGGTTGTTTGTCTACGATGTGTTCTGGCTGCGGTTCTCCAACCGGTAATGAAGGCTGGGTGGCAGGTGGGCGGCTGGGCCAGGGATTGGGGGGAGCTGGGCTGGGGATTGGGGGGGTGCCTCTTTTACTCTGGATGAGAACGCCCGTACCGGGGCTCCTTCTCCAGCAGGTACCCCACTGAGCCCATTTCTGGTAACCGGCAGTAACCCTGCCCAAGTCAACACCCCTCGTGTGACAGGCCCCCACCCCTGCACACCCTGTCGATGTTTAGGGGCTCGCGGGGGTCTAGTGGTGAGCCCACAGGGGCCGTGGGACCACCCTGCCCGCTCTCACCAGGGGGAGAACGGATACTCGGCCAGGGGGCTCCGAGCGCCTGCCTGCCTACCCCGCTGGGACCAGCCGCGCTCAGGACCCACTTGAGTGTCCTTCTGCTCGTTCTGCAGGCCCTTTGCCCTCAACGACCTGGACGACTATGAGAAGCATTTCACTGTCATGAACTATGACCCGGAAGTGGTGCTGAAGCAGGTGAGCCCTGGCGGGGCCTGGGGAGCCGGGTCCCTGTGGAAGCTGGTGCAGACAGGACCCCATGCCCGCCAGTGTGTCTTCGGACCGGCTGTGTACTGGTCCGGGGAGCTGCCCTGTGGGACCCGCGTCTCCTCCCACCGCTGCCCCCAGCGCTCGGAGGGGCACACGACGCTCAGCTCAGGTCGAGATAACGGGGCCCTGAGGCTTCCCTGGTTCTTGTTGCACGGCCCCCAGGGCGGGTGGCTGCTGCTGGCCTGTGACCCCGCCTGGACCCTCTGTCTTCCCCGGGCTGCCTGGGTGCCTCGAGCAACAGGCCATGGGGGCAAAGCTTCTTTGAGATGAGGGCATCAACCCCCAGCTGGCCTGCGGAGCACCTGGGGTCAGTGAGGGAGGCTGCACTGGGCAGAGGAGGGCCCAGCTCCCGGTGGAGGAAGAGAGCCTGGAGGGGTGTTGGTCCTGACTGTTCAGGGCAGATGGGAGGTAGGGCACAGCCGCTCTCCACCCTGCTCCGTACCGCCCTGCCGTGGCCCTGTGGTCCCCACTTCCAGAAAGCAGCTGCTCCTGAGCATGGGGCTATTACTTCCCAGGCACATGGTGATGCATTAGTAAACTGAACTCTGTGTATGTGTGTGAGTCACTTCATTATGTCCCTCGCTTTGTGATACACTCCCCCTGCCCACCACCCCCCGGTCTCTCCATGGAATTTTCCAGGCGAGAATACTGGAGTGGGTTGCCATGACCCAGGGATCAAACCGAGGTCTCCTGTATCACAGGCAGATTCTTTACATTCTGAGCCAGCAGGGAAGCCCTGAGCTGTGCTGGACACTCACTGTTTCGTGTGTGAGATATTGTCTGGGGGGCCCTGTGCTGTCAGAGGGGCCAGGCCATGTGCCCACCCAGCAGGGCTGCTGCTGCATGTTCCTCCTCTTGTCCAGGGCTGTGTTGGCACCTGGTCCCTAGGACCTGGACCCCTGGGATATAACTGAGGTTGTTTCTGAGGCCTGAGCGCCTTCCCTCTGTGGAGCAGGCATCATCCTGAGGGTCACGTCTCCTCTGATGCCCCTGCATGGGGGATGCGTGTCCAGCAGGGTGTGGACGCTGGGCTTACTTAGGGAGCCTGTCCTGGTCCTCTGTGGGAGGAACCTGAGCTGACGACCAGCGTGCTCAGGTGTGTGCTGGCTGCAGTCTTGGCCTGAGAAGCCCTTGCCATCTGCAGGCACTTTGAGCCGTTGCTGAGGTCAGACATGGGCCCTGCAGGGTCAGGTCCGAGTTCTGCTTCCAGTGACCATTCTGAGAGGGACATGGTGACCCATCGGCCGGCCCTTTCGGTATTCACTGCCTCACTGGAACCTCACAGCCACCTGGAAAGCAGGGCGAGGAGCACTGTCCCATTTTATAGATGGAAACACTGAGACCTTGGGAAGTAAATGTGTCCAGAGCTCAGACCCCATCTCCTGCCCCCGATTGTGCCGGCAGGGATGGAGCTGGAGAGGCTATAGGCACCTTCCTGGGGCCCCAGCGAGTGTCAGCTCTGTGTGAAGGCAGGGCAGGCCAGGCCTCTCTCGTCCCTGCCCAGAGGAGGCCCCGGGCAGAGTGTGACAGGTCCTGTGTCTGTTGTAGGTACACTACAACGAGTTCATCCCGGAGTTTGAGAAGCAGTACCCAGAATTCCCCTGGAAGAGCGTCCAGGTGAGTGCTGGCCAAGCTCGAGGGGCCAGGGCTTGCCTCGTGGGCCACGTCGGGCACTTGGGAGCCCTTCGCCTCCTCTTGGTGGTCCTGCTCCTCCACCAGAGGGGGAGGGTATGGGCGAGACCCCCCTTCTCCCCTCTGGCCCTAGTGGGGTGTCACGAGGGCTCCTTGGGGAGGGGAGGAGCCTGGCAGCGTCTTCAGGACCACCCTTGGAACAGACGCGGGCTCTGTGCATCCCAGGAATTGCACACTTTGGGGGACACAGGCTGGTCCCCCTATCCTGGAGTCAGCATCTCAGATCCTGTGCTCCCGGGCCTGGAGCAGCAGGAGCCGTGGCAGCTCTGAGGTGGGGGTACACAGGTCTGCAGGGAGTGGGTACCAGGTGAGAGGGCAGCGAGAGGCAGGCAGAGGTGGCTGCAGCCACGTCGTGAAGGACGTCGGAGGAGGTGACGTGGCCGCTTGGAGACCAGGGCTCAGGAAGGGCTGCTCTGAGGGGCTGGTCCCAGCGTCAGCCTGCAGGCCCCCTGACCCTGTCTCCCCCTCCCCCGGCCCCCAGGCTGAAATCTTCCAGGCCTTCACGGAGCTGTTCCAGGTGGCGTGTGCCAGGCCGCCCCCGCTGGGCCTCTGTGACTACCCCTCATCCCGGGCCGTGTACGCGGTTGACCTCATGTTGAAGTGGGACAGTCGTCCCGATGGTGAGGGGGCTCCCCAACCCCACCCCCATTTACCCAGAGCTGATCCTCCAGCCGCCACGCCAGCCCCCCAGGGACAGAGAGAGGGCGCTGTTGCCTCGGCCTGGTCCGCGCTGTCCCATGCCCCTTTTCTCTGATTAGCCCGGAGACCTGGATCAGAGGAGGCCCACCCTGAGGGTCCGCAGCCTGCAGGGCAGAGCACAAGGAGGAAAGGGAAGCGGGTGGCCGTGGTGTCAGGAGAGGGCTCATGAGGAAAGGCGCCCTGCATGCGAGGAGAGGGGGCCCAGGGTCCCACTGAATCAGGCATCTGAGCGGGGTGTGGTGGCTCGTGGCACTCCCGGGGTTGGAGGCAGCCCCAGTCTTCCCCCTGCCAGAGCAGGCTTCAGGCCAGGCCCCCCGGAGAAGCCTGCGGCCCCCAGCACCCCCGTCCCAGGCCCCTGCTCCTCGGAGTAAGACAGGCCATGCTTCTGTGCCACCAGGGAAGCGGGTGATGCAGCCGCAGATCCTGGAGGTGAACTTCAACCCGGACTGTGAGCGAGCCTGCAGGTACCACCCGAGCTTCTTCAACGACATTTTCAGCACCTTGTTCCTGGATGAGCCCGACGGCTGCCCCGTCACCCGCCTCCTCTAGGCACCGCTGGCCCTCCTGCGAGGGCTTGTGGGTGGATTCCAGCCTCAGTTCTCGGAGCTGCTTCTGCAAAGTGCCCCCCCACCCCCCTGTGAGCCATCGTCCCAGCCTCCCACCCTGGGGCTCGGGGGCCCCCCTCCGCTCGGTCAGGCCCCAGCCCACACGCCCCTCTCCAGCGTCTGTGCAATGGTCGGTATCAGCTCAGCCAAGGGCTTTATCTGAGAGAGCTTGGTCCCTGGGGTGTGCTTCCAGAGGTGTTTGTGAAAGGGGTTCCGGGGAGCATGATAAGGTGTTCTCAGGAAGGAGATTCCCCAGGAGTACTCGTGGGAACCCAGATGCTAACAGGAGACTGGCTGTTACCACGCTCCACCCCAGACCCTGGGACAGGCGTCCCCAGATCACCCCAGGGAGCTGGCTTCTCAGAGCCAAACTTCTTGCCCCCAGAGTCGAACCTTCACCAGCAAAACCTCCCTTGAGGCTCCAGGGCGGGAGGCCACTGCCCTTGGCTGCTGTTGCCATTCCATCCAGGCCCATGGACAGGCTACAGTGTGGTGCCAGGCCCTCCCAGCCCACTGGGCCCCACAGGGGTCCTCCTCTCATCTGAGGTTGGCTGGGACACTCTGGTGAGGGGGCTCGGGGACAGGCGGACAGCAGACACCAGGCGGTGGATGGCTGAGAAAGACAATTCCAGGGAGAACTCGGTGTTTCGGTCAGAGGCCGCCTTCCACCAGCCAGAGTCAAAAAGTGGGATTTTTGTTACTTTTTCATTTATGGGAAGAAAACGCAGAATTCTTGTTCTTCATTATGTTTCTGGAATTTTGAGTCCATTTGCAGCATAGTTTGTATAGCCACAGTGTACCCAGGCCCAGCTCACCAGACGGTGGGTCCGACTTCTGTAGGGGAGCTGCCTGCAGAGCTTTCGTGTGTGTGTGTGTGTGTGTGTGTGTGTGTTGGGGGGGGGGGGGGGCAGTGCTTGTTTCACTCTGAAGCCAAGAGTGATCCTTGTAGCAGAACTGGACTTGACCGTGCTGCCCGCCTCTGTCTGCCGGGGCGTGTCTGTCCGTCCTGTCTGTTACCCGCAAGTTCAGCCTATGTCCCGGGGAAGCATCCCTCCCTCCAGCCGAGCAGAGGTTAGAGGGCAGGATGCCTCGTCTCTGGTCTTCCCCGCAGAGAGCTGCCGTGTCCTGTCTGCTCCTGACTCGATTTGCAGTAAAGCCCGCCTTCTGTGCCTCCGCCTCCCTTTTCTCTTCGGGGCCCTGGAGCCACAGGCCTGTCTGATCTGTCAGTTGTTTCCCGCTGGGTGTCGAAGAAAACCAGAGTACCAGGAGGAGGGCTTTGAGAAGGGGCTTCCCCGGTGGCGCAGTGGGGAAGAGCTGCCTGCCAGTGCGGGAGGAACGGGAGACACAGGTTCGATCCCTGGGTCAGGAAGATCCCCTGGAGGAGGAAGTGGCAACCCGCTCCACTCTTATTGCCTGGGAGATCCCATAGACAGAGAACCCTGCTGGGCTACAGTCCGTGGGGTCACAGAGTCAGACATGATTGAGTATACACAAACATCCTTTGAAAAACAGAAGTAATGAGGTGGTGTTTAGGTCTCCAAGTCCCCGTCAGTCTGTTTGGGCTTGGGTGCTTTAAACAACTGAAATCTCGGTTCTGCAGGTTGGGGTGGCCTAAGGTCAAGGGGACCCTCTTCCTGATTCCGTCAGCTGTCTTCTCACTGTGTCCTCATGTGATGGATGAGGGAGGTTTCTGGGGTCTCTTAAAAGGGCTCTAATCCCATTCGTGGGGACCCCACCCTCATGACCTAGTCACCTCCCAAAGGCCCCACCAACCAACCTCTCACTGGGGGTTACAATTTCAACATGAATTGGAGAGTATATAAATATTGAGGCTGTAGCAGTTCCTGACCCAAAGCTTGATTTCCTAGTAGTTCAGTTGCTAAGTCGTGTCCAACATGGACTTCAGCATACCAGGCTCCCCTGTCCTTCATCATCTCCCAGAGTTTGCTCAAATTCACATCCATTGAGTCACTGATGCTATCTAACCATCTCATCCTCTGCTGTCCCCTTCTCCTGCCCTCAATCTTTCCCAGCATCAGAACCTTTTCTAGTGAGTTGGCTCTTTGCATCAGGTGGCCAAAGTATTGGCGCTTCAGCTTCAACATCAGTCCTAGCAGTGAATATTCATGACTGATTTCCTTTAGGATTGACTGGGTTGATCTTGCAGTCCAAAGGACTCTCAGGAGTCTTCTCCAGCACCAGGATTTTTCAGCGTTCAGCCTTCTTTACAGTCCCAGCGCTGGTTCCATTTCAGAGCAGACCAGGGAGGGACCATTGTGGAGCTGAGGCCTGTCTCTGTCATGACCAACACCTGGGAACCTGGGTCCTCATGTGAGCCCTGAATCCTGGCTCCAGCACTTAAACCTGGGGGTCTTGGGGATGGAATTCCCCCCTGCCTGTCCCCGCATCCTGGGGTGGGGGTGATGGGAGACCCAACTCCCACAGGGCAGCAGGGGATGGTCATGGGTGCTGTCAGCCAGCACAGGGGCAGCCCCAGTGGGTTTTGGAAGTTAAAACATGAAGGCAGAGGCCCCGGAACCCAGGCCAGGGGCCTTCCTGTGCCCCTCAGGTCGAGTGCTCACACCACGTTGTTTATCAGACGCCTCACGGGGTAGTGATCGCTCCTGCTCGCTCCCAGTTAGAACCCGGCGTGGAGGTAGGGGCTCCAGTAGGAGCCTGTGTCCAAGGCTCTGCCAGCCTCACTCCAAACAGGTGTCAGGAGAGGTCATGGGTCGCCCGATTCAAGGTTAGGGTGACACCTCCCACGTCTGGGTGAGCCGAGCCAGGGAGGGGTTACCCTCTGCCTACCCATCCCCTCCCTGGTGAGGTGTTTGACCCCGGGGGGCTGAGCCTGGTATTAGGCCTGGCACCCATCCCGGCTGAGGCCAGCAGAGGGCCATGCTTGGGGCTCGAGCAGAGCCAGGCAGTGGGCCTGGGCCCTTCAGGTGCCTGGGCTGGACTTCCTGGATGCGTAGAGGGTGGACGGGACCTCCTCCCCAGGCTGGGGGCGAAGGCTGCACCCATTCTCTGCCCGTGTCTGCCGGTCCACCCTGGGCAGGCCACTTCCTCTCCTGGAAGGGTCATGAGAGGTGTTAGTCTGCATCCCATAGATGACCCAGCCCAGACATACCCAGCCAGAGGACTAGCCCCTCGCCCTCCCCACGGCCAGGGGTCCCACCCAAGCAAACAGGCCATGGCCAAGAAGTTGAAACACTTTATTTGGCTTATAAAATTCCATGTTCCGAAAGCGAGCTTCGAGCAGGGCTGAAGGCACAGGACGCTGTTTCTGGGATGGGGGCTCAGCTCAGAGGAGCACCTCTGGAACTGCTGGTCACCCCCTGGGCTGAGAGCAGACAGGTGGCCTGGTGGCTGTGGAAGCCCGGGGACCCCACCACCAGCAGTGCCTGACCCGCAGCGGCTGCAGTCCTCGGAGGGTGAGGCGTCCTCATTCCGAGAGCCGCCGGCCACTCCTCCGGCCCTGGTTGTCCTGCCATATGCGGTAGTTGAGCATGGCCGCAAAGGCCAGCCAGGCCAGGTACGGATACAGCAGGCAGGCAGCCGGCGGGCTCACCTGGTGCCAGGCCATGGCCGTGGCTGCTGCCATGCCGCCAGTCAGCAGGAGATCCACCAAAGCCTGCAGAGACGAGGACCGGGAGGCCTGAGGCACCACAACCCACGGGGCGGTGTGTCCCAGCTGCCCACTGACCCCAGCAGCAGAGGGGACTCTCCAGCTGCCTCTCAGTGACATGGCCAAGCCCTGCTCCCGTTCTCTGCCTCAGTTTCTTCATCTGTAATATGGGAACCATCACCCTTGCCCAACTCTGCCACATGGAGGGGTGCACAGCATCAGCTGTAAGGTGGGTTTTCCTGCACCCAAGGCCCCTAAATCCATGGAGCTTCAGAGCCCCACAAGGCTTCCTTTGTGGAGGAAAAGCAGCTGAGGGGCACTGGTCTGCTAAGAGCTGTGTTCTCTCTTTTTGGCCACACCCTGTGGCATGTGGGATCTTAATTCGCATGTGGGATCTTAGTTCGCCAACCAGGGATCGAACGCAAACCCCCTGCACTGGAAGTGTGACGTCCTAGCCACTGCACTGCCAGGGAAGTCCTAAAATATTTATATTTATTTGGCTGCATTTGGCTTAGTTGCAGCAGGCGGGATTAGGTTCCCTGACCAGGGATCGAACCCGGGGCCCCCTGCATTGGGAGTGCGGAGTCTTGCCACTGGACCACCAGGGAAGTACCCACCCTGCTAAGACCTTCTGAATGGACCAGGAGCCATGTGCCTCCCCTGCCTCCCACCTTTAGATCCTGGCCCTGGGGGGCTGGGATGTGGTACCCCATGTCCCCCCAGGGAGGGGGCCATCTCCAGGGACCAGGGAGACAAGCCAAGGCCACACTTACCCAGCCCATTTGTCGAGCACCGAAGAAGAGGGGAGGCCATGCCCAGTTCAGAGCCAGCTGCCCAGCGTAGAGGCCCAGGGGAACCACCGCCTCCTTCGAGAAGCCCCCCAGCTCTTTCCAGATCATGTAGGAACCATACCTGAAACAGAGGCTACCGATCAGGGCACCAACAGGGAAGAGGCCAGGGGCCTCCCTGCAAGGCAGGAAGCCACACTCACCTCTGAGACCACAGAGTGATGACTCAGGCATGCCCTGCCACTGACTGCTATGTGACCTCAAGGAACTTGCTTAACCTCTCTGGGCCTTTGTCTCATGGGGTCGCTGCGGAGATCCTAGTTAATATGTTGGCGGTGCTAAGGGCAGTACCCGGCTGCCCTTAGGACAGGTACTCAATAAATAATTGAGTAGGACACTCAATAAATAATTGACATCATCAGTGTTGTCAAGAGTGAAGCATGTACAGAAGGCATGCAAATGAATGTGCCTTAGGGGATTTGGGGCTGGGCCTTAGGAGATAAGGATGAGTTTGCCAGGGTTAGGCCACAAAAATATGTAAAGGTTTAGGCCCATATACCAGCTTCCCTGGTGGCTCAGACGGTAAAGAATCTGCCTGCAAAGCAGGACATCCGGGTTCAACCCCTGGGCTGGGAAAATCCCCTGGAGAAGGGAAAGAAAGAAAATGAAAGCTTAGTCATGTCCGACTCTTTGCGACCCCATGGACTGTAACCTACCAGGCTCCTCTGTCCATGGGATTTTCCGAGCAAGGATACTGGAGTGGGTTGCCATTTCCTTCTCCAGGAGATCTTCCCCACCCAGGGATCGAACCCAGGTCTCCCGCATTGTAGACAGACGCTTTACTGTCTGAGCCACCAGGGAAAGCTATCCATTCCACTATTCTTGCCTGGAGAACTCCCATGGACAGAGGATCCTGGTGGGCTACAGTCCATGGGGTCGCAAAGAGTCAGACACGACTGAGTGACTAACACTTTCAGGGGCATACATGAGACCCTGAGTCAGCCTGTGTTACTGTCAACGGTACTTCAAGGTCTGAGAGGGGCACTGGGGAGGTAAAGCAGAAGAGAACCTGGCCCTGGGGGGTCCTAGGACCACAAGGGCAGTGATACCACCGCTGATAACAATAGCTACTGCCCTCCTTCACAGCTCAGCTGGTAAAGAATGCGCCTGTGGTACAGGGGACCCTGGTTCGATTCCTGGGTTGGGAAGATCCGCTGGAGGAGGGGTAGGCTACCCACTCCAGGACTCTTGGGCTTCCCTTGTGGCTCAGCTGGTAAAGAATCCACCCACAATGCGGGAGACCTAGGTTCGATTCCTGGGTTGGGAAGATTCCCCTGGAGAAGGGAAAGGCTACCCACTCCAGTATTCTGCCCTGGAGAATTCCATGGACTGCATAGTCCATGGGGTCGCAAAGAGTCGGACACGACTGAGTGACTTTCACTTCACTTCTTCCACGTTTACACATGCAGGCACCTCTCTGCAAGCATTAGCTCACTCATCCTCATGATTACGTCATGAGGTGGGCAGGACTGTCACCCCCATCTTACAGGTGTGGAAACTGAGGCACAGAGGGGAGAAGTGCTCAGAGCTCTTGGCAGGCTGTAGGGAGGTGAGTCTGCATTTGAATCCAGCTAGTCTGAGGCCAGAGGCTGAGCTCTCTACTCTGAGAGGTCTGCCGGGTTCCGCAAATAGAGAGGTGATGCCAGACTGACGCTCTATGGGAATCGCGATGGGGAGGGGAGGCCTGGAGGCTGGAGTAAGTGGGGGCAGCAACGGTGGGGCCCCTGGACTAGGACGGTGAGGAGAAAGCGGACACAGGAAGAACCGCAGGCCAACGGGGCAGGGCCAGGGCCTGGAAGAGGGTGCGGCCCGGCTGACACTCAGGACTGTCTTACTCCCATCAGGAGCCTGGGGCATCGGCCCGGTCTCCGCTCTCTGCCCGCTACAGTCCCACTGGGCTGGCACAGAACCTGCGTGTTGGGAACATTGCAGAGGATGGTGGGAAGCGGACCAGTCTCCTGGGTGCAAATCCCACTGCAGCCAGCAGGGTGCGCACTCCCTCACCCAGTCCCGCATTTCCTTCGGCACCTCCCAGGTCTGTGGAGGAAGGCCTGTAGGGCCCTGCGTCCTCGGGAGGTCTCTTGTCAAACGAGGGGTCGTGAACCTTAACAAAGGCAAAGCCTGACCCCAGGCGGACGCCCAACAAATGGCTACTATGACTGCCGCTGCTGTCACTGCTATTGGTCTTGGAAGCATTCGCCTGCCTGCGTCTGAACTTTACAAACGGGGCCGGCCTCTCCCTGAAGTTGTAAAAACAGCCAGAGTGCCAGTATGAGGTTGCCACCCCTTCCAGAAAGCCTCAGAGGAAGGCGTTCGGTTGTGCAATCAACAGGCCTCACAGCTTTCTCCACCTTCACTTGCCAAACGGGGCCGGGAAACGGTACCCACTTCCCCACAGGCACCTGGAGAGTTCACCTCCGGAGGAGACGCTTGGGCCTCGGGCCTGGGCCTCCCCTGCCCCGCCTACCCAGCAGGTGGACAGGCCCAGCGCCACACCAGCGCCCACTCCCACCTACCCCATGGCCGAGTAGAGCGTGCCCCAGATGGGGGCCAGAATCCAGCGGGGCGGGTGCCACGGGGGCTTCTGCAGGCTGGCGTACCAGCGGAAACCCTCTCCGCGGATGTACTGGGCGCCCAGGAAGCCCCCCAGACTGGGCACCAGCGTGAAGCCCACAGCAGGCACCCAGGGCGGGGCCATTGCGGCTGCAGCTGCGGTTCCGGAAAGTTCTGAAAGAGAAGACAGGGCGGGGGTGAGAGATGGGCAGGCTCCAGAGTGGGGGGTGGGGCCTCCCCGGCGTTTCCTAAGGACCTCCTGTGAGCAGACCTGCAGTGGGTCTGTTACCGGCCCCTCATCCCTCATGGATTGACCAAGCAATTGATGGAACAAGCAGGAGTGCAGAAAAGATGTGCGAGGCTGAGGGGTGGGGGGTGCTGAGTTTACCCTACAGCCAGCGGCGCCCCAGCCCAAGAGCTCCAGGGAACACACTTCCACCCAAACTCCTGCCCCCACCCACAAGACTGCTCTGATGGGCAGGAGCCCCCTGGGTGCCCCTGCCCCCGTCAGCTCCACGTCAGTCCCTGCTCCAGCTGCCAAACTCCTCTGCTCACTCACCCTCACCCTTGACCTCATGTCTCCTGGTAAATGACCCCTCCTCTCTGCCACCTAATTCAAGGCCAGTTTGGGTAGCCTCCACCAAGAAGGCCACCCAGCCCTTCCTCCCCAGGTCAAGTGCTGATCTGGGCTCTCCGAGGCTGCGTCCGTCCACACCTGTGCCCAGAGCTCCAGGACTTCCCATTCAGTCACTGTCATTCACATGACAACTGGTATCAGACAGCTTGGCTCGAGCACCCACTCCCCACCAACGTACTGTGTAAAGTCAAAGTCACTCAGTCATGTCCGACTTCTCTCTGCAACCCCACGGACTATACAGTCCATGAAATTCTCCAGGCCAGAATACTGGAGTGGGTAGCCTTTCCCTTCTCCAGGGGATCTTTCCCACCCAGTGACCTCCAGCAAATGACGGGACATCAACATCCCGACCTGGGTCCAGCCCAGTGGGGGTATCTCTGTGGACAGGTGTTGCAGCGTCAGCCCACAGGTCTGCCCTGAAATTGCCTCCCCTTCCCTGTGTTCGGAGAGGGAAAGCAGCCTGCCTGGGGTCACACAGCACTCTGGGGCTCTGCCCAGGTCGAAAACCTTACAGTTGTGGGTGAGAAGGGACAGAGTTTAAGGCTGGTGAAGGCCCCTCAGCAGCCCTGAGAGGCCAGCAGGGCCCAGGCAGGACTGCCGCTACCACCACCCCAGGGCTGGAGTCCCCCGGGCAGGGGCCGAGGGGACTCAGTCTTCGGACTTGGCCTGTCGGCCACACCCTGTTGCCCAGCAGCCCCCAGGTCTGCACTGAGGACCTACCCGGTGCCCAGAGAGCTGAGCTCACTGGGGCCGAGAGTCCAGCCGGCTGGATGCTGGGGGCCAGTGCTGCCTGGACCTGCCATGGGACTCCCAAACCTATCTGCACCCCTGACTGGGCCTCAGTTTCCTCATCACAAAATGAAGGGACCGAGCTCCCGCTCACACACCCTGACTCCAGTTGGAGGGCCCGGGGGGTGTATAGGAGATAAGAGGCCCCGGAGCAGGACTCGGTTCAGCACACTTGCTGGGTGGGGGCTGGGCACCACGGTGGGTGGAAGAGAAGGGGCCCAGACCTCAGAGCAGGCACCCCAACCTGGGGTCAGAGAGAAGAGGGTGCAGGACGGAAAGGCAGCACTTTGTCCCAGGACACGGGAGGGGAGAGGGGCTGGAATGCACCTGGCATGCGGGCCAGCAGGTGCAGAGACGAGGCTATGCCCACCTGTAGGCACCAGGGAACCCTTGGGGTGCTGGGTGAAGGAGGAAGGCTGACGGGGGCAGCAGGGCAGCTGCTGTCCTGGAGATGCAGAAGCGCCCGAGACGCAGAAGCAAGCTCAGTGCCCAGCACCGGGGACTGCAAGGGACGGGCCAACCCCCAAGTCCAGCTGGGCGGACTCTTTAATAACATGACAACTGTCCTTAACATTCAGTGCAGAAAGCAGAATATAAAATAGACGACAGAATCATCCCGATTTTAGCAAAAAATAGATAACATGGATACGCATTTTAAAGACGGACCTCCCTGGTGGTCCAGTGCTTAAGACTCTGCCTTCCAATGCAAGGGGTGCAAGTTCAGCTTGCTGCAGGCTGTGGCCAACAAAACTTTTTTATAATGTAACAAGCACGTGAAGACGTTAGCAGCCGTCATCCCCCTAAAGCGAACACCTCCTGGGAACCGCTGTGAGCCGGGCCTGAGCACTGTCCTTTCTGACCCTGCAAGGGGCTCACACCATCTTACCCCACCTGCGTGCGGACCCAAGGTGCCGAGGGCAGGGACAGGGCCCCTCCACAAGCTGGTAGCTCGGGAGGCTACGGCCCACACTCGCCAGCAGGACTTAAGATGCTCTGTTATCGTTTTCCAAAATGTCTATAACGAGCACACTTTTAAACAGTGGGCCACATGCCACAACTAAAGATCCCACGTGCTGCGACTAAGACCTGGCGCAGCCAAATAAATAAAGAAATATTAGAAAAAAAAAAAAAGGAACCGTCAGAGGGTGTTAGGCATCCGGCAGACTCCGGCTCTGCCATCCAGTGAGTGAGTGCTCCGTCCCCGGGCCTCAGTGTTCTCACCTGTGGAATGGGCCCAGTGAGCCCACCCCCCAGCCCCCACCGCGATCGCTGCACAGGTGAACCGTGAGGATAAACTGCCCAGGACTGGCTCCCGACAGGTAAACCAGCCTGTTTCTCCCTCACCCCTTCCCACCCAGCCCTCCGCTTTCCAGGGGGCACGGAACTGTTCCTGGGGCGAGGGGTGAGGATCTGATCTCACCACAGCACAAGGCCCACCTCTGCCAGGTCTAGGAGAGCACTGGCCCAGTGCCGGTACCAGGGGGACGCGGAGCCCGGGGACCCGGCCACCACGTGTCGCTTCAGGGGAGCCCAGGCCACCTTAGCTGCTTTCTCGTCTGCACCACCGGGCACAACCCTGCTCGGCCTGTTTAATAGATGTGTTGAAACCACAGTCAAGTGGCAGCCTTTGGGCAACCATGACGAGCTGCGTTCAGGGCCTGAGGGCTCCCCTAGACCGTGACGTGGGCTGGGCAGGCGGGAGGGCTTCACCCCGCACTGACTCTCACACACAGACAGGGACACCGAGGCCCAGAGGTCCAGGGGCGGGCCGGGGGTCAGGCCCTGAGCCAGGCCAGAGCTCAGGCCTCCTCAGGATGATCGTATGAGCCTTCGCCCAGGACAGTCCAATTTATGCTCACTTTGTCCCAAATGAATGCCCCCCCAGGAGTGTCCCTTTTACAGATGACCAAGGTTAATGCCACCAGTATATGACACGTGTCCCGGTTCAGGGAGGTGGACACAGTCAACGTGGTATTCTTGCCACAAATGCAAACTCTGGTCCAGTCCTGAGAAACTGTCACAGACCCAGCTGGAGGAACATTTGACCACATACCTGCCCTGCCCTCTAGCACTCTTGAAAAGGGCCAGGTCATGGAAGGCAAGGAAAGAAGACAGAAGGATGCATCACTGACTAAAGACAAGTAACAGCTAAACAGAAGGTGGCATCCTGGCAGACGGTGTCCTGGGCCAACGGATGGTGTTAGCAGGGTTAGCAACAGGGTGTGAATTTCCTGGTCCCAGAGGGGAAGCTGGGTGAAGGGTGTGTGGCAACTTGGTACTACCTCTGTGACTTTACCGTAAGTCTAAAATGAGTCCAAAATAAACATTTTTAAAAAGAGTATCCTGCTTTGGACACAAATTTGCATCCCCTCCTACTTGTTTCTCCCTGCATTCATCACAGCATCAGTCCCTAACCTCCACCCCTGGCCCCAGACGCCCCACCTGCCACCAAGGCCCCTCAGAGGCTCCTGACCATTTGGTTTTTATTTCCTGGTGGTTGTGATTCACTGAAATGAAAGGCATACACACACAAGAAACCATTTTAAAGGGCACAGTTCAGGGGCAATTTCATACATTGCCAATGTTGTGCAACCATCTATATTAAGCTCCAAAACATCTCCATCACCCCCCAAAGGCCCCAGCACCCATGAGCAGTCCCTCCCTGGTCCTCCTGTCCCCAGCCCCTGGCAACCACCAGGCTGCTTCCTGTGTCTACAGATTTGCCTTTTCCGACATCGCAACTAGGGGGAACCATGCAATTTGTGGACCGTAGGGTCTGGCTTCTCCCACCAAGCGTGTTTTTGAGGTTTATGAACATCGTGGCCTGTGTCCATACTTCTCCCCAAGGTGTCATGGGCAGGTGTCACCCCGTCACAGCTCCCAACCGGTGCCCAGGCTCCCAGCCGGTCCCCAGGGTGCCAGCTGACGGGGCTGGAGAGCCCATCACCCTGGCCCCTTGCTGGGCAGAACAAGCAAAGGCCTGGGAAGGGGTGCTGGCTCTCCCAAGGCCGCGGTGACGGAGCACGGCTTGAACCCCACACTTCTGCCCACCCGTCCAGGCTGCTGTGTTCATCTATGCACCATTGGACCAAGGGGATTAATGGGTCTGCCCAGCCCTGGGGTCAGAAAATAGGTAGCTCAGATGCCCATGTGGAAACAGTCCAGACAGGGAGCTTCCTGAGGCCTCATGGGGACGGCCAGGCTCTTGAATCACCTGATTAGGGGACCCACCAGGCTGAGTCATGCTGGGCTGGGCAGGGCTGGGCGGTGCAGCTGGCCCAGGCAGGCCTGAGAGGGACCCACTCTGGGATGGGCTTGTTGTTCAGTTTCTCAGTCGTGTCTGACTCTCTGCGACCCCATGGCCTGCAGCATGCCAGGCCTCCCTGTCCTTCACCAACTCCTGGAGTTTGCTCAAACTCATGTCCATTGAGTCAGTGATGCCATCCAGCCATCTCGTCCTCTGTCGCCCCCTTCTCCTCCTGCCCTGAATCTTTCCCAGCCTCAGGGTCTTTTCCAGTGAGTTAGCTCTTCGCATCAGGTGGCCCAAGTATTAGGGTTAGGGACCACCAGTGGTCAGGAAGGGGCTCAGGCAGAGGGGCAAAGCCACCCACCTGTCCTTTATTTGTTTCCATCAGACGGTGACTCAGAGCCCAAACTTTGGCTCCATCTCCAACTTTCTTGGTGAACTCAGGCCAAAGCTCCACTTTGGGCCTCAGTTTCCCCTGACATCAGGTGGGTACCACCTGCCCTGCCTGCTTCATGGGGTTATGGGGAGACTCAAGCGAGGGCCAACAAGCGAGGGGATGGGAGGGTCAGAGTTGGGGGCCACGCATCCCTCCAGGAGAAGACCCAGCCTCATGGCGCAGACCCAAGGCTGAGAAAATGTCAGCCGGTCAGTCACCCAACACTCAGGGGGTGAAAATGCTTCTGAAAGGCCTCATCCTTGAGGCCTGAGGCCACTGAAACCTCGACCAAGAAGAGGCCCAGCAAAGCAGAGCCCTGGGGTCAGGAGAAGGCACTTGGCCTCTGGGAGTGAGCAGGGTGGGGAGGAGCTTGGCGGAGGCCCAGGCTGGGCTCACACTGGGTCAGCATCACTCCACCCAGCTTCACAGCAGCCACCAGGGAGGGGCCAGCCACCTCTCAACTGAGTCCCACACCGTCTCGGCCTCCATGGCACACACCATTCTCCAGGTGAGGAAACCAAAGCACAAGGCGTCACTGAAGTTTCCAGATCTGGGTGACCCTGAAGCCCACACCACCCCTCCAGGCCCTGATCTGGGAGCCTGCTGGCCTTAGCTCTGGGTCATATGGCCAGTCACAACAAGGGCTGGGTCACCTCCCCTCCGCCAGCCTCCTCCAGCCTGACAAGGCCTGCCCCAGAAGCCTGCCAGGTCGAGGGGTGTGGGGTGAGCCCTCAAGCTCCTCCCACCCCACCTCAGCCACTCCACCCTCTGCCTGCACTCCAGAAGATTCTCTAAGGGCCAACAGCCTCACTGCCTCCAGCCTCAGGGCCAGTGTCCCATCCCCGAGAGGCATCAGGTCCGGACTGGGCTCACGGGCAGCAGTTTCAGGATGAGTCCTCCCGGGCCCCCTGGGGCAAGACCCGGGGTCTCTGGTCCCAGTGATGCTTCACTCCTGGGCTCTGTGTCCCTGTCTGCAAAGTGGGGGTCGAGCCAATGGGCCTCTGGAGGAGCCCTCTGCCCTCTGAGGCCAGAGACAGAGGGGTACAGAAAGCGCTGCCCAGAAACTGGCAGAGTTCTGCCGTTTCTCTGCTCCCCACCCCCAGGCTGTACCCTCCAGAGCCTTATCTTTCCTGCAAGCCACCACTGATGGTCCCAGGGACTTGTTTTAAGACTCTCCCCCTCTTTTTTTTTTTTTAATGACTCACAACTAATCCTCCTCATGATAAGCTCTGTTCATCTCTTTCATTATGAAAATATCCAGTGTAACAGACCACACAGTTCTAAAAGATTCTGCCTCCGGCTGGAAACCCGGCCGGTGTGGGGTGGGGGCGGCGGGGGCTGGGGGTGACAAGAGGGAATCTGCTTTAGGGAGAATGACTAATTTTTTAAGACAGAGTGCATACACAAACATTGCCAGCACGATCAAAAATAAGTCACAGGAAATGCAAATGAGAGACAGATTCAAAAATGAAATCGGGAAAAGTCAAAAGTGTAGGCAGCAGAAAGTAGTCTCTCCCCCTGCAGCGCCCCCCACCCTCCCCTCCCCAGCGACCCACCATCAGTGGTTTCTGGTTTCTGCCAGATCCAGCTGGATACCACTCAGTCATGGGCGTAGGGGCAGGCAGCACGTGTGTGTACACGCATACACACACAGACACTCTGCAGGCAGAGAAAGTGGCCTCTGGGCTTGCACTGTGGAGGCGGCAGGCCTCTGCCATCGGACCACGAGAGCATCTGAATCCCGGCCGCCCTGCTCTCAGCCCCTGGGCTGGGTCCTGGGTGAGCGCGTCAGGCCCTCCTCTGTTCAAAGCCCCCCTTGGGCACCTAGGATTCCCACTGAGCCCCCCTCTGGGGGTACTGAGCACCTGTCTCCCTGCTCTCCGAAGAGGCTGGCCGCCTCCCCTCCCTTCCTCCCCAGCACCTTTCCCAACCCAGAGCTACCAGGCAGGAGCAGACCCTGCCTCCTGCTGCCCTGTGTGGGGTCCCCACACCTCACAGAGACACGGGGGCCCGTGGCCCTGTGCCAGGCACCTTGGGCCATGCTCCTCGTCCGCAGCCTCCTCCCTGGACATGACCCTTTTGGAACAGCCTCAACCCCATATCCTCAGGGAAGGTTAGAGTCCTGGTCCTCCTGCCGTTCTCTCCGTTGCACATGGCCAGTACCAGGGACCATCATATTTCATTAGGCCAGCAGAGAGACTCCCAACCCAGGCCAGGCCACGGGGCCTTTGCCAGGCTGCTCCGGCACTCAGCAGCGTGTCCATAGCTGGAACCCCCACTGTAAGCAGACAGGGCAAAACAATCCCCAAGGAAGAACCAGGCATGGCTCTCTTGACACAAGAGAAACCATTTTAGGACTGACCTGTTTCATGATGTAAGCCTGGCCGGGGTTCTTTGCCCTTGAACAGATCCCAGTAATAATCTTAAGGGAATGAATGAACAAACAGGCAAGAGAAGTAACAACCACAAAGATAATAAGTCAGTTGTGAAGACTCCCAGTTGTTTCCATGGTGAAAGTTGGCCTGAAACAAGTTTTTTTTTTTTTTTAGCTGTTTTGCAGAATTTCATCCCCACCCTCTCAATCCCCACTCCCAGCCAACAGATCGACTGGAACCTAAGGAACAAGAAGTTGACCTTTGCTGATCCCTTGTGATTTCAATCAACAGAAGCTTGGACGTTGCTGCGCTTTGTCCCAATCGTATGAATTCTATGAATTCTCCTCCACTCAAGCTCCTTTATGAATATGCATGGATGCTTAGCTGCCTGCAATACAGGAGACCTGGGTTTGATCTCTGGGTCAGGAAGATCTCCTGGAGAAGGGAATGGCTACTCATTCCAGTATTCTTGCCTGGAGGATTCCAGGGACAGAGGAGCCTGGTGGGCTACAGTCCACGGGGTGGCAAAGAGTCGGACATGACTTGAGTGACTAACACACACAGTTTTGCTGTGGGAGGAGATGCTGCTTTGGGAAAGCTGCAAGACGCTCTCCTTAGTTGTTGCAAGTAAGAAATCCTTCCTTCTCCCCATCTTTGGCTTGGTTGTGCCTTTTGGCTGGCCACCCACCAAGAGGCAAACCCAGTCATCAGGGAACACCACGACCCCTGCCACCAGGGCTCCCAGCTCCCACCTCTTTTTCAGGAGAGGCAGCTCACAGTTGGGGGTCCTGCCCACGCCAGGGGCGCAGGCTACAGTCCACGGGAATCTAGGGACCCGGTTCTAAGGCTCTGCGGGGCCTTCTCTGGCTTTGAGCAAATGACTTCCCCTTTTCAGCCTGGGTTTCCTCCTGTAGAAGTGGGGTGTCTCAAGTGGATCAGGAGCACGAGGTCTCCCTGGCATTTTGTGATCTCAAGTACCTGGCTCTGCCACTCCCGCCCTCTGCAGGACTCGGGGGCTCAGCTAGGGAATGGGCGGGAAGCAGGGGTGCCTGGACCCCGGAGGGGTGCGGCAGGGCCGGGCTGCCCAAGGTCCCCCTCCCGCGCCCCCCATCTCGCCAGGATCCCGAAGCGCAGGAACGCGAGCGCGGAGGCCAGGACTGGGGTCCCTGCCGCCCCGGCCGCCCCTCTGGCCGATCCGGGTGAGTGCTGCCCCGTGGCCTCCCGCCGCAGTTTCCCCTCAGACCCCGCGCCGGCTGTCAGGCGATGTCGGGGGTCGCTCCCCACGGGGGCCCCTTTCCCGCCACCCCCTCGGCGCCCCGTCCCCACTCACCAGCGACGACGAGGACTCGGCTCCAGGAAGGGCACTGCGCGGCGGGAGGTGGTGGCCCTTCCCGAGGCCCGCCCTTTCCCGCCCGCCCGGCCCCGCCCGGCTTGGCTGCAAGCCCGGGCCGCGCCGCCCACAGCCCCGCGGGTCCGGGCGCTCCCGCCTCCGGCCGCCGCCTCCCCTGGGCGCCCACAGCCCCGCGGGTCCCGGCGCTTCAGCCTCCGGCCTCTGCCTCCCCCCGGCGCGGGCACGAGCGGGTCTCCCGGCCGCTGCTCCTTCCCCCGATGGCCGCCGCGCCGCGCCGCGCAGACTCAGCCGGCGCTGCAGGCAGGTCCCTTCTCCTCTTGAGCCTTTTTCCCCTCTGTGGGGAACTGCAGTCGCCTGATGGCAGAACCTTAAACAGCCTCCTACACAGCCGCCCTGGGCCCCCATCTCCGGAGGAGCACCCCAGTTCCTTTAGCTATCACCCCAGGACAGCAGCCAGAGCTGCATTCTTGAGTCTGGGCTTGGCTGCCTTGTGGCTGGCTCGCTCAGCCTCCATCCCCTCATCTGTAAAATGGGCCCAGCATGGCGGGACTGAGGAGGATGCCAGGTGGTAATACAGGAGACCACAGACGCTGGACATTCAGTGAGCATCACAGCCCAGAGGTGGCCTCCAGTTTGCCAGGGTCACTCTGATGAGACAGCATGTCCAGGTCCTGACCTTGAGCACCTCACCTCTTCATCTGCTGGTGCTGCTTAATGACTGCAGCCCCAGGCCTGTCCTGGCCCCCTTGGCGAACTCGGCCTGGCAGGGCCCCCTAGACGGCCGAACCACAATTGCCCACACTGGACACTAGAGGCAGGGAAGCGGGGGACAAGGTCAACTATGCCTGCTTCCCTGGGGCTGGGGTCTGACTTTCCTAGGCCCTGGCATTTCTGCCTTCATGGGCAGCCTTTGACTGTGTTGATCTAAAGATAAGGATGAAAAAAGGATAACGTTCTCTTCATCTTTTTCTTCTGATTTTAAAAGAAATTACATTTTCCTGGATCCTTCAAAGTACCGGGGCCCAGGCATTGCGGCTGTTGTTTCTAATGAAGTGGGTCTGGCCACGCCTGCCAGCGAGCTGCCAGCCCTGGCCCTCTTCCTGTAAGGAGGTGCCCGGTGGCTTGCCCCGGAAGCCCTGTGGGGGGAGGCATCACAGCTTTCCTCCCGCCCAACCCCGCCTGCATGCGGGGCTCCAGGCCCACAGGGGAGCCTCCTGGTAGGCAGAGATGTCCACTCCCAAACCCTTGCTGCACACCAGGGCCGGGGACGGGGGGCGGGGGAGGGGGGCAGAAGAAACATACCCGGCCCCTCCTTTTTTATAGAGGAGACCCTACATTGCAGAGGGCCAGTGGCTGCCCGAGGGATTCACACATGGGTCCAGATGAGATGTGGGTGCCCCTCCCATGTCGGGAAGCCTCCCGTTAATTTGCGCCTCCCTCTGTCCAATCCCAGAGACCCCACCTGAGCCTGGTCTGCTGTCCTCCCTAGCTGGCCCCCAGCTCCTCTCTTGCTCCTTCCATGCCCCTACCCCAACCCCGGCTCAGGATTCTCTGTGACTCCCACTGCCTTAGGATCCAGTCCAAGCCTTTCACTTGACGCTCAAGGCCCCGACTACCTGACCTGTGCCACCTGCACACCTGTGCACACATTTCCCCTCATCCTGGGCAACTCGACGTGTCCAAGACTGACGGCTCCAACACAAGCAAAGCCCAGTCAGTCCAGGAAGGAGGCATGGAAAACACCCTCCCAAAACCCAGAGAATGCTCAGAGAGGTGACAGGGTCACCCTGCTTGCCAGTCGGTTAGGCGCCTGCATTCTTAACCACTGTGTCATTCGGCTTCTCAATTCTAAGTATGATTCAGATGCAGTTATTTCCCTCTGTTTTATCTGTGTGTTTACTTTCTTACATGAGTAATTCATATTCAAAGAAACTGGAAAATATAAACAAAAGGAAAAAAAATAAAGTCACCTACTCTCCCATCACCCACCGTGAACACTTTGAGAGTCTTACTGTGCTTTTTTCTAAGCATATAGGCACGTGTTCCTTTGCAAGAATGCCTTCATGCTGTACAGTCATTGGTTCTGTAATTTGTTTTCTTCCCCTTACAATAAATCAAAAACCTCTTTCTACTTCATCAAACATTTGTCTGCATTGTTTCTCTTAATTGTGGACTGTTTCAAACAAACAGAAACATATATAAAACAGCCCTATACTGATTCGCCTGCTAGAGAGAGTGGGCATGACGGCCAGGCCAGAGGAAGACCCTCTGGGAAGGTGAAACTCTCTGGGGCACAGACTGGCCTCAGCCTCCCTAAGCATTGACAAGAGTCCTCTGGGGCAGCCAGAGGGCAAGGCCGGGGTGTGGCTGCCCTACCAGCATGTACTGCAGGGCGGCAGTGTGGACTTTTAGTACAAAGCAGTCAGAGGCATGGGTGGTCTGTCTTCTTGCTTTTGAGCTCACTGCACCTGTGTCCAGATCTCAGGAGCACTTCTGCGGACACTTCTGTGAGGTGGAACAGTGTCCTTCATGGAGCCAGGCAGCAGGACATGGAGGGGAGAAAAGGGTTCATCAGACAGTGATCAAGACAGCCAAGGGTGGGTGCGAGCCTAGGCCAGGCTCACCAGATAGTCAGCTTTTTTTCCTTGGTTGTGCTGGCTCTTCTCTGCTGCACGGGCTCGCTCTGGTTGCGGTGAGCCGGGGCTTCTCTCCAGTCGTGGTGCTCTGGCTGCTCACTGTGGGGTTTCTCTTGCTTCAGAGCACGGGCTCTAAAGCACAGACTCAGAAGCTGTGGTACACAGACTTTGCTGCTCCATGGCATGGGGAATCTTCTTGGACCAGGGATCGAACCCATGTCCCCTGCATTGGCAGGTGGATTCCTAACCACTGGACCACCAGGGAAACCTCCAGGAGGCAGTCTTAAGAAAGACAGCAAAGGAGGTATCTTTTCGGAGATCTTGCATTCTATTCCATGGCTGTCTTGAAGGATGCTTGACTGAGTGACAATTCAGTTGGAGATCCTTGCCCCGCAGCATCATGAGGACATACTGATGAGCCAGCTGAAGCCCTTCTGCATTCTTAGCCTTTCTGTGTAAAACCTGTTTTGTTCTTCCTGGGCAGTTTTAAGCTTTTCGTCCCCAGAGTTCTGGAATTCTATACTGATAACTCCTCGACGTGGGTCTAATTTCATCCATGGTGCCAGCTCTTGGGATGTTCATATCCTTTATTTTTTCAGAAATTAAAAGTTTTGGTTTCCTTCCCTCCAACTTCTCACTTCTCTTTCTTGAATCCCTGTTACTCAGAATCCTGGACTTCCTGGGCTGGTTTCTAACTTCCTTTCTTCTCAGAATTTGCTTTTTTTAAAAAAAAAAAAAAAAAAGGAAAAACTTTTGTGAAGTTTCTTCAACTTTCTCTTCCTGGCCCTCTATTGATTTTTTTAAAAATAGTTATTTATTTATTTGCACCAGGTCTTTACTTGCAGCATGCAAACTCTTTAGTTGTGGCATATGGGATCTAGTTCCCTGACCAGGGATCGAACCTGGGTCCCCTGCACTGGGAGCATGGAGTCTTAGCCACCGGACCACCAGGGAAGTCCCTAATTTTTTTACTTAATTTTTTTTTTTTTTTTGCACGTGGGATCTTAGTTAGCTGACCAGGGATCAAACCAGTGCCCCCTCCATTGGAAGCATGGAGCCTCAAGCATGGGACCTCCAGGGAAATCCCTCTGTTGATTTTTTTTAAATTCTGCTGTCTTATTTGTTATTTCCAAGGCACTGTTTTTTTGCGTGTTTGTTTGTTTGTTTTCTGAATGTTCTTAAAAAAAAAACAACTTCCTGTGTTTTTTTTTTTCATTGACGCAATGGCTTCACTTACCTCTCAGTTATCAAGGGTAATTTTCTTAAAACAATTACTTTCTTCTCTCAAGATTGTTCTTGATTCCTATCAGAGATGCGGAAGAGATGTTCAGGTTAAGACATGAACAGAGGACACGCTGTTGTTATTTTTTATTTTTTATTGTTGCTATTATTTACTTTTGTTATTGTTGTTATTTTTTATTCTTTGCCACACTGCCCAGTTGCAGCATCTTAGGTTCAATCCCCACCAGGGACTGAGCATGGACCACAACAGTGAAAGCACCAAGCCCTAACCACTGGGCAACTGGGGGATTCCCACGTTGCCGTTGTCTTACTTATTTATTTTTCTGTATGTTAGAGGCTTTCCTCAGAT
Source organism: Bubalus kerabau (assembly GCF_029407905.1). Taxonomy (NCBI): domain Eukaryota; kingdom Metazoa; phylum Chordata; class Mammalia; order Artiodactyla; family Bovidae; genus Bubalus; species Bubalus kerabau. Next base: position 6,085,441 of record NC_073624.1, read on the forward strand.
GTTTGAGGATGTTCGGCTGGCTGCTCATGATTAGAAGAAAAAGGAAAATAAGTCTACAGATAGTATACGTTGAATTAGCTTCACTGTGAGTTGAACTTGGCGGCTGTTCGGTAACTTCCTGGTCTGTCAGTATCCTCATTTATTTGTTAGATATTTGTTTATTTATTTCTGGCTGTCAGGTCTCAGTTGCAGCCTGTGAGATCTTCTGCTATGGTACTCAGGCTCAAGGGCAGCTTTCTTCAGACAGTTACTTTCTTTTCTCATGATAGTATCTGATTCCTATGCATTGTTGTTATTTTTTGTAGCTCTGCTCAGCTTGAAGAATCTTGGATTGTGGCAGCCAGGGATCCAACCATCATCCCCTGCATTGGAAGGCAGATTCTTAACCACTGTCACTAACCACCAGGGCCATCTGCGTCAGTATCTTTAGAATTTTCCTCTTGGACTGGTCACAGTCTCCAAAGGCCCTCCACCTCTTGCCTGGAGGGTAGGGGTCTGGCTGAACATTTCTGGGAGCCCAGCTGGGGAGAGCATGGGCAGAATCTCTGCATTCAGCAGTCAGTATCCACTGTTCCGGGACAGTCCTCACAATTACCCCTGTCCCTGCTTGCCCAGCCTTTAGCAGAGCTAAGAATTTGCCAGAATGAGGGAGAGGTAGAGACAGGAAAGATATCTAAAGATCTGTCTTCTTCAAAGACACCTTCAAATAGTTCTCTTTATTTCAGCCTTTTTAACCCTTAGATCTACAAGTGGCTACTGCTGCCAGTTCCTAAGCATTTGAGAATTCTGTTGTATGAATAAGGGCTGGTTCTCAGCTCTCAGCTGTCTGCAGTCTGCTAAATCAGGTAATACTGGGCATCCTGCTTTCTAGCTGGAAGAGATTCTGTTGCTAGGGCCCCCTTTCCTGTTCTCTCTGTTCTGTGGTTTATGTCTTTAAACGATTCCTCTTCTGTGGGTTGATGGGCTTCTGGGGGCAGCGTGTCCTCTGTTCATGTCTTAACCTGAACATCTCTTCCACATCTTTGAGGACACAGCATTGTATGGACTTACCATCATTAGCTAATCACCTCTAGTTGGATATGCACCTCATTTCCATCTTTTCTGTGTCAAAAGCAAGGGGCCTGCACATGTCCTAAGAGCTATGTCTTTGCTCATCTGATTCTTTTCTCAGGACAAACCCACTTGGGAGATTTGATGATGTGAGTCCACCTAGATCTTTCTCAGTCTGAGATGTGTGTGTGTCCAGAGCTCCTTAGAGGCTGGCAGGGGAGGAAAGGGGTATACATACAGGTGAGTTCAGAATTAGATTCTCTCTAACCCAGTCTGGCACCACCACCCAGAAACCAGATAATCCCAATCTCCAGTCCTCCTTCTGTCACTAACCATCTGCCACTCAACCTTTGAGACTTTGTCTGAAAAGTGAAAGTGAAAGTCGCTCAGTTGTGTCCAACTCTGTGACCCCATGGACTGTAGCCTACCAGGTTCCTCTGGCTATGGAATTTTCCAGGCCAGAATACTGGAGGGGGTAGCCCTTGCCTTCTCCTGAAGATCTTCCCAACTCAGGGATACAACATGTATAAATTGAGGATTAAAAATAGCACCTATTTACCATAGCGTTCAGTTCAGTCCTTCAGTTGTGTCTGACTCTTTTCGACCCCATGGACTGCAGCACGCCAGGCCTCCCTGTCCATCAGTGACTCCCGGAGCTTATTCAAACTCATGTCCATTGAGTTGGTGATGCCATCCAACCATCTCATCGTCTATTAGCCTTTGCCCTGCTTCATTCATTCATAGCGTTACTGTGAGGAATTAAAACAGGCTAATATCTGAAAAATATCCGGGCTCTGTTCAATGTAACTAATGTTTACTGAAAGCTTACAGTGTGTCTGGGCTGTAGGAATTATTAATATAAAAGAGCACAGCAGTGGGGTTAATCAAATACAATACATTAAAGTGTTTCAACCACTTGTCCACCGCTAGGTTGACTACTGGAAAAAGCAATGGCACCCCACTCCAGTACTCTTGCCTGGAAAATCCATGGACAGAGGAGCCTGGTAGGCTGCAGTCCACGGGGTCGCGAGGAGTCGGGCACGACTGAGCGACTTCACTTTCACTTTTCATTTTCATGCATTGGAGAAGGAAATACCAACCCGCTCCAGTGTTCTTGCCTGGAGAATCCCAGGGGCGGGGAAGTCTGGTGGGCTGCCGTCTATGGGGTCTCAGAGAGTCGGACACGACTGAAGCGACTTAGCAGTAGCAGCAGGTTGACTATTACATTGCGTTAAGTTGCTTAGTCCAAAACTGTTTGTGAGGGCTCAGGGTGCGGTGTGGTGTTTTCTTCTTTCCCGCGCAGGTTTAAATAAGCACGTGCCCCTCGGATCCCTAGAGCCCACTAGTTTCAGAGCCTGGGCGGGAATTGGTACCCGCGGAACCTTTCTCCCCGCGGATGCCTCAGCCCGCCCGGCGGGAAATACATCAAGGACCGCGCCGCGCCTCCGGAAGTCGGGCCTCGGTCGCCCCGGAGACGCGCGTGAGGGCCGGGTTCCCTCACCATGAGTGTCCGGGTCGCGCGGGCAGCCCGGGCCTGGGCCAGAAGCGCGAGCGGCCGCCGCGGCTCCTCGAACTGCCCGCGGCCTCCGCCGGCTGCTGTGGACGTGGCGGCGCTGCTGCGAGATGCGACCGCGGCGGACGGAGGGTCCCAGGACGCGGAGGCGGCGGCGGGACGGCGGGAGCCGGGCCAGTGCTCGGTGCTGCTCTTCCCCGGCCAGGGCAGCCAGGTGGTGGGCATGGGCCGCGGGCTGCTCCGCTACCCGCGCGTTCGCGAGCTTTACGACGCCGCCCGCCGTGTGCTCGGCTACGACCTGCTGGAGCTGAGCTTGCGCGGGCCGCAGGAGGCCCTGGACCGCACCGTGCACTGCCAGCCCGCCGTCTTCGTGGCTTCGCTGGCCGCCGTGGAGAAACTACATCACCTGCAGCCCGCGGTGAGTCCTGGGGCTCCCTCCTGTCGGGCTCGCCGCGTCCGACTTCGGTTTGGCAGGTCCTTCCTGAGGTCCCATCTGTGCCAGGCGCTATTGTAGGCACAGGAGATAAACTGGCGTGAGCAAACCGAAGATCGGTGCTGCGTTTTAGGGCAGGGAGATAGTTCAGTTCAGTCGCTCAGTTGTGTCCGACTCTTTGCAACCCCATGGACTGCAGCACGCCAGGCCTCCCTGTCCATCAGCGACTCCCGGAGCTTACTCAAACTCATGTCCATCGCGTCGGTGATGCCATCCAACCAGTCTCATTCTCTCTGGTCTTCTTCTTCCGCCTTCAGTCTTTCCCAGCATCAGGGTCATTTCCAATGAGTCAGTTCTTCGCATCAGGTGGCCAGAGCATTGGAGTTTCAGCTTCAGCATCACTCCTTCCAATGAATATTCAGGGATGATTTCCTTTGGGATGGACTGGTTGGATCTCCTTGCAGGGAGATAGATAACAGAGAATAAAATATACTGTGAAAATTGCCTAGTGTGTGAAGGGAGTGAAGGGCCAGGTTTCTATTGTAAGTGATCCTTAATCATTTAATGAATTATTAAACGGTTTTAGAAGGATGAACCTTCGTTCATGAAGGGTCGTTGAGAAGATGATGAAATATCCCTTCACTTGAAGTTGTGGGATGATTTAATATCAAAACATGTTAAGACAGAACTTTACCCACATTTCATCCTCACCGCAACCTTGTGAGGTTGGTAGCATTATTTTATGGATGGGGAGAGAGTACGGCAGAGATAGTAATTATCTTAAGGGGTCCTGTGAAGTTGTGATAATAGCATTCATCTAGTGTTTATCCTGGGCCAGGTCTGTGCTGAGCAATTTAGAGGCCTTATCTCCATGTAATTATCTCTTAGCAACCCTGTGGGGGTAGGTCGAGCTCTGCCCATTTCACAGATGAGATAACTGAGGCGAGGAGGTTAGGGGACTCTCCCAGGCTAAGCATCAAGTCCTGCTCTCTGTGACTCTGAAGGGCATGCGCTTACCTTCTGTACTTGGTGCCCTCTGTCTCCATCGGCCTGAGAAGCAGAAGCAGGAGAATCCAGAGCCCTGGGTTGGAGTCACAGCGTAACCACGGAGTCCAGTGGCAGGGTTTGACCTCCCCTGCCAGGGAAGTTCCGCATCGGTAAAGGGCTGGTCAGAGATGGTCGAGGCCACTTCAGTGTGTCTCCTCTAGCTGGAGCACCAGGCCAGCAGCACCTGGCTCACTGAGCCACTGAACACTGTCAGCTCATGAGTGCAGAGCCCCAGACTGAACTCCCCTGAGAACCTGGCCTCATGTTCTTCTGCATCTGTCCCTGCAGGTTATTGAGAACTGTGTTGCTGCTGCTGGATTCAGTGTGGGAGAATTTGCAGCCCTAGTGTTTGCTGGGGCCATGGAATTTTCTGAAGGTACCCGGGAAGGGCATTGATTTTATGCACGGGGTGTTGTCTTGCTGGGCCCACTGAGGACAAGGGGCACCGCCGGAAACAATTCTGGACCTACTCAGGGGTTAGAGAAGGGGACACATGGGCGGGGATGACAGTGGGACCTGAGGACCAGACTTCACCTGATTTGAAGCTTAAAGGATTTATCAGGGAATTTCTTTCTCCTCGTAGTCTTGTGAAAGTGTCTTGCTTCTGTCTGTCCCACTCTTCCTGTGCATTCTTAGTCCAGTCATGTACCTCCGGTGCCTGTCATGTGGTAGACACTCAGTAGATACTCATTAAGTGAAAGAGAATAAATCAGTGTTTGATCTTGAGATCAGTTTCATTTCTTAAGGTTTTTGTGTGTAAACAGGTAAACATTTTGCTTACAGTTAAGTACAGAGGACTTGAATAGACGTGTCTGTGAAGATCTACAAAGACCCACCGAATACATGACAAGATGTGCGGCACCGCAGCCATCGCATTACAGTCCTTCAGTTCAGTTCAGTCGCTCAGTCGTGTCCGACTCTTTGCGACCCCATGGACTGCAGCACGCCAGGCTTCCCTGTTCATCATGAACTCCTGGAGCTTACTCAAACTCAAACTCATGTCCATTGAGTCGGTGATCCCATCCAACCATCTCATCCTCTGTCGTCCCCTTCCTCTGCTTTCAGTCTTTCCCAGCGTCACGGTCTTTTCAAATGAGTCAGCTCTTCGCATCAGGTGACCAAAGGATTGGAGTTTCATCTTCAACATCAGTCCTTCCAGTGAATATTCAGGGCTGATCTCCTTCAGAATGGACTGGTTGGATCTCCTTGCAGTCCAAGGGACTCTCAAGAGTCTTCTCCAACACCACAGTTCAAAAGCATCCATTCTTCGGCGCTCATTTTTCTTTATAGTCCAGCTGTCACATCCATGTATGACTACTGGAAAAACCATAGCATTGACTAGACGAACCTTTGTTGGCAAAGTAGTGTCTCTGCTTTTGAATATGCTATCTAGGTTGGTCATCGCTTTTCTTCCAAGGAGCAAGTGTCTTTTAATTTCATGGCTGCAGTCACCATCTTCAGTGATTTTGGAGTCCAAAAAAATAAAGTCTGACACTGTTTCCATTGTTTCCCTATCTATTTGCCATGAAGTGATGGGACCAGGTGCCATGATCTTAGTTTTCTGAATGTTGAGTTTTAAGCCAACTTTTTTACTTTCCTTCTTCACTTTTCATCAAGAGGCTCTTTAGTTCTTTTTCACTTTCTGCCATAAGTGTGGTGTCATATGCATATCTGAGGTTATTGCTATTTCTCCCGGCAATCTTGATTCCAGCTTGTACTTCATCCAGCTTGGCATTTCGCATGATGTACTCTGCATATAAGTTAAAGAAGCAAGGGGACAATATAAGCCTTGACATACTCCTTTCCCAATTTGGAACCAGTCTGTTATTCAATGTCCAGTTCTAACTGTTGCTGCTTGACCTGCATACAGATTTCTCAGGAGGCAGGTCAGGTGGTCTGGTATTCCTGTTTCTTTAAGAATTGTCCACAGTTTGTTGGAAAGACTAGAGATCCCTTCAAGAAAATTAGAGATACCAAGGGAACATTTTATGCAAAGATGGGCACAATAAAGGACAGAAATGGTATGGACCTGACAGAAGCAAAAGATATTAAGAAGAGGTGGCAAGAATACACAGAAGAACTATACAAAAAAGATCTTCATGACCCAGATAACCACGATAGTGAGATCACTCAGCTAGAGCCTGACATCCTGGAATGTGAGGTCAAGTGGCCCTTAGGAAGCATCACTATGAACAAAGCTAGTGGAGGTGATGGAATTCCAGCTGAGCTATTTCAAATCCTAAAAGATGATGCTGTGAAAGTGCTGCACTCAATACGCCAGCAAATTTGGAAAATTCAGCAGTGCCCACAGGACTGGAAAAGGTCAGTTTTCATTCCAATCCCAAAGAGAGGCAATGCCAAATAATGCTCAAACTACCACACAATTGCACTCATCTCACATGCTAGTAAAGTAATGCTTAAAATTCTTCATGCCAGGCTTCAGCAGTACATGAACCATGAACTTCCAGATGCTCAAGCTGGACTTAGAAAAAGCAGAGGAACCAGAGATCAAATTGCCAACATCTGTTGGATCATTGAAAAAGCGAGAGAGTTCCAGAAAAACAAGTACTTCTGTTTTATTGACTATGCCAAAGCCTTTGACTGTGTGGATCACCACAAACTGTGGAAAATTCGTAAAGAGATGGGAATACCAGACCACCAACCATTAGGGAAATACAAATCAAAAGCACAGTGAGGTACCACTTCATGCCCACCAGGATGGCTTTAATTTAAAAAACAAGAGGAAAACAGTAAGTGTTGGCAAGGATGTAGGAACCTCACACCCTGATGAAATATAAAGCAGCAACGCCGCTGTGGAAACAGTTTGGTGGGTCCTCAGGTTAAACATGGAGTTGCCGTGTGACCCGGTCGTCCTGCTCACAGGTCTGTACCTAAGAGAGGAAAACACATGTCCACACTGGAACATTTGCACACAGATATTTGTAACAGCGGTGTTCGTATTCATTTCCAAAAGGTAGAAATGATCCAAAGGTCCATAATCAGATGAGTGGATAAACAAATTGTGGTAGATCGACCCAGTGGGATATTATTTCAACCATAAAAAGAAATAAAATACTGACGTGGCAGCATGGATGAACATCAGAAACATGCTAGGTGACAGAAGCCAGACACAGAGCTCACTTATTTTTCTGTGAAATGTCCGGAATACGTACTTTCATAGAGACAGCTGATTAGAGGTTACTGGGGGTGGAGGGAGGGAGAAATGGAGAGTGATTGCTCAGTGGGTATGGGGTGTTTTGTGGGCTGATGGAAAGGGTTTTTTTGGCCGTACTGGGTCTTTGTTGCTGCCCACGGGCTTCTCCCCAGGTATGGCAAGCAGGGGCTACTCCCTAGGTGGGGCGCACAGGCTTCTCATGGGGCAGAGCACCGGCTCTGGAGTTGTTGCGTACAAGCCTAGCTGCCTGACAGCAAGTGGAATCTTCCCAGACCAGGGGTTGAACCTGTGTCCCAGCATTTGCTGGTGGATTCTTAACCACTTGACCATCAGGAAAGTCCTGTACGTTCTGAATACAACAAATATTGCTGCATTTATGCACTTAAAACTCGTTATATTTTATGTGAATTTCACCTCTTTTTTTAAAAAGCATTATAGAAAGAAAGCCTGGTCAAGAAAGTGAAAAAAATTTTCATATTTCTACATCCTAATAAAGATATTTTATAGAAACATAGTTTAATGTATACATAATTTGCAGAATTATTGACGTGTTTTTTCGGTTGACAATTTGCAGTTATTTAATGCCTACTTGGGAGGGTCTCCACATTGCTGTGTGCTCTCTCCTGCCTCCTAACACAGGCTCTTAATGTGTTTGCTCCATAGTTCTGCTTGTGTAAGGGGCTGAAACTCCAGCACAGACAGACTCAGTGCTGGGTGAAGGAAGGTGTGTTGAGAGAAAGGGCGCAGGGTTTGTTCCTCTGACCCTGTCGTCCGTCAAACCCCGGACTCGTCCCTTACCTGCTTCTTGGTCTGGTCATCTCCTCCCCGCCAGCGAGCAGGCCCAGGACCAGGGCGGTGCTGTCCAGTAGCCCGAATCCGGTCCAGTCTTTTTTCTTCACGTTTTACTGACGTATAGTGAACTTACAACGTTCTGTCAATTTCTGCTCTTGAGTGAACTGATTCCGTTACTATATACCTTTGCATCTTCATCTACGTTATGGCTTATCACAGGATATTGAGTATATATCCTCGTGCATGATAGTTGGCATCTGCGAATCCCAAACACCCAATCACCTGCTCCCCCACCTCCCCTCCTCCTGGCAGCCGCAAATAGTCTGTTCTGTATCTGAGTCCATATCTGAAGCATGTTATTGGTGTTGGGGGTTTTTTTAGTTGTTGTTTTCATATTTTACTTATTTTTGGCTGTGTCGGCTCTTTGTTATAGCACATGGGCTTCTCTCTAGTTGTGGCTTAGTCGCCCCTCGGCATGTGGAATCCTAGTTCCCCTACCAGGGCTCAAACCTGCGTCCCCGGCATTGGAAGGCGAGTGCCTATCCACTGGGTCAGCAGAGAAGTCCCCCTGTGTCATATTTTAGATTCCACGTGTAACTGATATCATATGGTATTTGTCTTTCTGACTTACTTCACTTGGCGTGATAATCTCTAGGTCCATCCATGTTGCTGCAGATGGCTTTGCGTTCATTGCTTTTCACGGCTGAGTGGTATTCCCTTGTATATATGTGCACGCCTTCTTGACCCACTCCCTTGTGGACACTGAGGCTGTCTCCGTGTCCTGGCTATCATGAACTGTGTGCAGTCCGTTCTCATGTCATGGCCGCGGCAGGTGCCTCTCGGCACACAGCCCCGTCCTCCCACTTCACACTGGAGCCGCACTGAGCCGGGAGCCCTGCTCTCTAGCTCATCTGCCTTGCCAGCGTCCAGCTCTCCAGTGAAGGCAGTCATGCTTGATTTACGACAATTATGTTATTAAAATTCATATGCTTGTTTGTACATCATTCCAGGCATCTAGAGGTTCTTAATTATTTTCCTTGTTCAGCACCATTTCTCTGAAATAATTTGTAGTTCTCAGTTTTCACTACAGTTCAGGCAGGCTATAATTATTATCTTCATTGTACTAGCTAAAAATTTGACCTGGAAGGAGGTCATGACTTCAGCTCAAAGTCTCTTCCTTTCCACTCTGTGCCAGGGTTTCTCAACAGCACTATTACGTTTTGGACCAGATGATTCTTACTTGGGGGGCTGTTTATTGTAGGCTGTTGAACAGCATCCCTGGCCTGTGCCCACCAGATGCCAGTAGCACCCACCACCCCCCTGATGATCAAAAGCTGTTTCCAGATACCGCCCTGGGGGTAAAATCACCCTGGTTAAGAACCACCATCCTGCACCAGCCAGCTCTAAGGCAGGAAGCTCCGTGGGTTCATTGTACTGTGCCAGGGACTGTGCCTTGCTCTCTGATGATTGGGGGGCCATCTCTGTGCAGCTCGGATCCTTAGAGCGGCGGCTTGTGGACTGGTGATGGATACCAGTACCAGTGTCTCCAGTGTTTGTGGAATTTGTGCTTTGTTTCTCAGCTCTGGACTTCCCTTCTCGATCACGTGCCCTGATTTTTCCAAATGCACTTCTCTCTGCATAGGTCTGTACGCAGTGAAAATTCGAGCTGAGGCCATGCAGGAAGCCTCGGAAGCCGTGCCCAGTGGCATGTTGTCCGTCCTCGGCCAGCGTCAGTCCAAGTTCGCCATCGCCTGTCTGGAAGCCCAGGAACACTGCAAGACTCAGGGCATAGAGAACCCCGTGTGCGAGGTGTCCAACTACCTCTTTCCTGACTGCAGGGTGATCTCGGGACACCTGGAGGTTGGTGTTGGCGGGAGCAGCCTTCCTAGAACCCAGTCCGGTGCAGAACATGGGACTTACTGCCGGGAGCCCGCCAAGCCTAACGGGTGCTCTGCTCAGCCCTGGTCTTGGAAAGTGTTTGAGGGCCAGCATGTCTGTGGTGGGGCGAGCGCTCCAGAGGGAGGCTGGGTACTGTCCCCACTCTGCCACGTGCTCCCGTGATGAGGGACGACAGGACCCCGGGCAAATCCCCAGCCCACGTGGAAGGTAAAGGGGCTGAACCAGGTCATCTCCAGGGCCTCCCTGTGATATGCTCTGGCCTCCTCGCGGCCTCTCGTCCCCTCGCTTCCTCAGAGGAGCAGCTGCCTCCTGCTGGGTTGCTCTGCTTTTCCTGAGGTGTCTGTTTTTGCACACTTTGCTCTGTCCATCCTCCACTCACTGCCGACATCCTTTCTCGGGCAGAGGACACACAGAGGGATCAGCCAGGGTTCCTGCCGTCAAAGGAAGGCAGCTGTGAACGGAAGACTCCAGGTTTCGGGGCACCGTAGGGGTCAGGCTGGCTACTAGATGGGCCAAGGAGGCGGCCCAGGAGGCACTGCGCAGAGGATGGTGTTGCCAAGAGCAGGGGCGCCCCAGGCCGAGAGGCGCCCCGAGCAGCAGGGGCAGCTCTGTGCCATGCGCCTGGCTGGGGCCTGAGGGGTGCAGAAGTCAGGCCAGTGCTGCCCTGTCCTCGCTCAGCCCATCCAGTCCTCGCGGCCAGTCCTGTGCTCTGAGCAGGGTGGCTCAGCTGCAGGAAGCTGAGGCAGAGAGGCCAGCGCCCGTGATGGTGGAGGCGGGAGGAGGGCTCACGTCCGTTCTCCTCTCGACCGCCCTAGGCTCCTCCCCTCGGTAAGGCCTTGCCGGTTGGTGTACAGGGGTCCTTCTGTATCTCCTCTGAACCGGGGAGAGCCAGCGGGTCCCTCCTGGGGCCGTTCTGAGATGATGGGAAGACCAGCTGCAGTGGCCCCAAGCTCATCACGGAGCTGGCTGTTCGTTCCCATGGGTAACCTTGGAAGAAAGCCCGGAATGGGCCAGGAGGGGCAGGCATCTCCCTCTCAGGCTCCCAGACAGGTGGGCGGGCATCAGTCCAGGTGGCGACTCCTGCACTCCCCGGGTTCAGCCTTTTGGTGCCGCGGGAAGTGCTGTAGCAAAGAGCTCAGGTGTGGGCAGGTCACCTGGGCAGTGGAGCCCTTCCCAGCGGTGGATGTGGAACAGCTTGTCCTCTGCTAGACCCGGGCCTGGGCTGAGCGCCAGCCGCAGGACCCTCTGGACCCTGGGACTGTGGCCTTGACTCCTGCTGCAGCTGGAGTGGGCTGAGTCCAGAGACTTCCCCTGGAAAGACGTAGACCCCAGCAGTGATGCAGGAGGTGCCGCTGAGTAGCTGTCTCCATAGAGGCCGGTGATCAGACAGCTGCAGGCGAGGGGGGAAGGGCTTGGGCTGTGGAGTCCAAGAGGCCTCTGTGGGGAGGCACCAGAGGCTCGTCCCTCGGGGTGATGGAGACAGACGGAGCATGGTCTTGGGAGCTCCAGGTCAGGCCGGACTCTGCTGCAGTGAGGGCCAGACCCCGCTGTGCCGCCCACACGCGTGGGCCACCCTCCGTGACAGCTCGCTGTACTGGTCTCTGCTCCACGTGGCTTTGCCCCAGGGCTCAGACAGCTAAGTGACCTTGGTGTGGAATAGACAGGCTCAGGGCACAGGCTGGTGACCTCTGATGAGCCAGAGGCTGCACTCCTGCGGGGCAGGGCCCTCGGAGCAGGCCGAACGAGCACCATCCAACCAAAAACATTAACTATTAACCCCTCCTACCCTCTGGGGGCACAGAGAGCTACCCTGCTATACTTTTGATGTTACCAATCCCAGGGCTTTGTAAGAAGGCGGTAATTGCTAACCCTTCTGTAGAGCTTGTATACCAGGCATAGTTCTTATCATAGTCCTGAGATAACTATTGTTGTTATCCCCATTTTTACAGGTGAGGAAACTGAGGCAGAGAAAAGTAAAGCAAAATTTCCCAAGGTCACTCAGCTACTGTGACTTTCCTTGAGTCTTCAGGAGCAGCTGGCCCAGCTTCTGAGCAGGCCATGGGTGGCATCAGGTTGGAGGGACACAGCAGACGGGTTAGTGCCTAGGAAGCCCTTTGCTGGATCCCAGGGAAGGGCTGTCAGGGTCGTAGGCCTTGGGCTGTGTCCTGAGGGTGCAGGATCTCTTTAAGAATATACACCGTTTTAAAGATATTTGCCGAGTATGTTGTGGTTCTGAGTCTGGGCCTGTTAGTCCCAGAGGCCCCTCTGGACGGAGGAGCCTTCAGGGAGTGGCTTCGGGCTGCAGGGAAGGAGAGTTTTGGTCTTCTCCAGAGAAACACCAAATGAGAGCTTTCAGATCCTGGATTGTGAGATGAGACTTGGAGCCTCCTGAATTGTCATCTTGAAGTTTACGGAGTAACAAGGAAACAAGCTTAAACAGTTACGAGGAGTAGCAGGATTAGATAGCGCTTTTTCGTGTATCAGACCCCTTCATAACTCCTGTCTGGTCACTTCCCAGCAGTCTTACGAGGTAGGTGAAATTGTGCTCATTTCACAGATGGAATAAAAGAAGTTCAAGGACTTGCCTGGGGCCACCAAGCTGGGTGACGGAGCTGGGACAGGACCGCGTTTCCTGGCCTTGGCTCTCTTTCAGGCATAGGGTGGTCACCTGCCCAGGCGGGGCATGCGAATGGCCAGAAGGGCTTCCGGGACACCGACTTTGCAACTGCGCGGGGTGAAATACACACGCGGATGTGTAGAGAGATGCATATTCTCTACGGAGGACTGACGGCATCAGTCAGAGGTGACCCCCTCGTGTGCGTTTCTTCCCCTGAGATTCGCTGGCTTAAACCTCCCTTCTTTCTTCCAGGCTCTGCAGTTTCTCCAGAAGAATTCCTCTAAGTATCACTTCAGACGCACCAGGATGTTGCCGGTTAGCGGTGGGTTCCACACCCGCCTCATGGAGCCGGCCGTGGAGCCCCTGGTGCAAGTGTTAAAGGCAATTGATGTCAAGAAGCCCCTGGTGTCCGTGCACTCGAACGTCGATGGGAACAGATACATGCATCCCAAACACATCCAGAAGCTGCTGGCGCAGCAGGTGGTCTCGCCAGTGAAGTGGGAGCAGACGATGCACGCCATATACGAGAGGAGGAAGGGCACCGCGTTCCCCCAGACGTTCGAGGTGGGGCCTGGGAAGCAGCTGGGCGCCATCCTGAGGAGCTGTAACCTGCAGGCCTGGAGGTCCTACAGCCACGTGGAGGTGCTGGAGGCCGGCGAGGACCCAGAGGAGCCGCTGTAGGGCCTCCCGCGGGCCCTGGCGTGGACGGGCCACGGCCGAGGAGGACTCGGGCTCTGGGGGGCTGAGCCCAGCCTGACCGTCCTGGCAGGCCGCTGCCTCCACGTGAGCAGGAGGGTAATGTGCTTCGAATGCCCTGTGGAAAGCACTAAAAACGAGTGTTTCTTCACACACCAGGGTCCGTCTCTCCCCAGCATGTCTGAGTGCTGGGGACCTGCGGCTGTGCTGATTCTGTGAAGACCTGTGGGTTCCACCCCTGCCTCCTGGGCAGCTCACATTGCCTCCCCAGGGCTCAGGTGGTTGCTCCGTAGGCAGGAGTGTTCTGAGGCCCGGGAAGGCCTGGCCTGCTGCCGTGTGGGCGCTGTGGGCCATGGCTTGAGGCCAGCGCCAAACTCCCTCCTCTGCTAGCCCAGCCTCCTCTGGACACGATGTGGCCAAAACCTTAGCTCCTTTGCCCCTGAATCCAAAGGTCTTTAGGACCCAGCTGGCCTTGGCAGACATTCGGTCCCCATCACTCAACAGTTGGGAGACTGTGCCCCGTATGTTTACTTACCCAACAGAAAGCAGCGAATGCCTACTGTATGCCAGGGAGCAAGTGGCCTCTGCCTTGGAGGGGAAAAAGGCCCTTTAGCAAGGCGGGAGCAGCGTGGGGAGGGTGGCCCTGCGTCCTCCCCCACCCCCACGTCTGACTGCAGTCACCGAGTGCCTGCTGTGTGCCCAGAGCCGAGTCCGGCTCGGGCCTGCCCACCGAGCTTATCCTTAGCCTGCTCCACACCGGAGCACAGCGCAGGGCCCGCTTCTAATTCAGTATTAAATGTGATCAGTTCTCACCTTCTGGGATGGTTTTTTCATTACACAGTGATACTGGGAAAATCTCACTGGGGATGAAATGTCTGAGCTTGTCTTTAAACATCACCGTTGTGTAGGCATACGTCAAACCCTGGGTAGGGTGTCTCTTTTTTAATTAATTGAAGTCTAGTTAATCTACATTGTTGTATTAATTTCTGGTGTACAGCAAAGTGATTCGGTTACATATTTTAATATATATACATCCTTTTTCATACTCCTCTCCATTATGGTTTAATCGCAGGATAACTGAACATTGCTCCTTGTGCTGTACAGTATGATCTTGTAGTTTACCTATCTTACGTGTAGTACTTTGTATCTGCGAACCCCAGGCTCCGAAGGGTCTCTCATTTTTAGTTCTGTTTCTCAGCTAGAGTGCCGTTGGCCTTTGAGCAGAACCAGTCTTCACTGTGTGGGACAGTCGCGTGCTCGTGGGCCGCTGTCCTGGCCCCTAGCGATTCCACAGCAGTCGCATTTCTGGGGATTGTGACCCCAGACACGCCCACCTGTGTCCTCAGCCCACAGCCCTCCCACGGCTGAGAATCCCTGCCGCAGACCCTCGTTTCACCGAGGCCTCGGTTTGCATGCTCTTTGGAGCACAATGAAGAACTGTTTCTTCAAACTTTGTTTTCTTCAGTTCAGTTCAGTCGCTCAGTCACGGCCGACTCTTTGCAACCCCATGGACTGCAGCACGCCAGGCCTCCCTGTCCATCACCAGTTCCCAGAGTTCACTCAAACTCATGTCCATTGAGTCAGTGACGCCATCCAACCATCTCATCCTCTGTCGTCCCCTTCTCCTCCTGCCTTCAATTTTTCCCAGCATCAGGGTCTTTTCCAAAGAATCAGTTCTTCACATCAGGTGACCAAAGGATTGGAGTTTCAGCTTCAGCATCAGTCCTTCCAATGAATATTCAAGACTGATTTCCCTTAGGATGGACTGGTTGGATCTCCTTTGTTTTGTTAGAGAATTTTGAATCTTCACAAAGAACTTTGTTAAGTTTGTATTTTATGTATTTTATTTTTGGCTGTGCAGGGTCTTCCTTGCTGCCCAGGCTTTCTCTAGTTGCCGTGAAAGGAGCTACTCTCTAGTTGCGGTGTGCGGGCTTCTCACTGCAGGGGCTTCTCTTGTTGGGGAGCTCAGGCTCTAAGATACAGGGCGTGGGCTCAGGAGTTGTGGCACATGGGATCTTCCTGGAGCAGAGATGGAACCCATCTCCTGCACTGGCAGGCGGATTCTTTCCCACTGAGCCCCCAGGGAAGCCCTCGTTACTTTGTAAACAATTGCTGAGTCTGCTGGAACGCCCTTGGCTGACAGCTTTCAGTAACAGGCAGCCTGGGAGACCATGCCGTCTCCGCAGTCCAGTCCAGGCGCAGGCATCTGGCTGTGCCTCGGGCAGCTCTGAGGAGCACAGCCCCACAGGTGGGCGGTGGAGGGCGGGCCATCCAGGCTGCAGGCCTCACCGCTCCTCTGGGCGCAACTGTCTGTCTCAGGGGCCGCCCAGTAGGAGTCACGTGGCCAGTGGGTGACCACGTCACCCCTGCCCTCTGCCTGACAGGGACAAGCCTCTGGCTCTCGCTTTTGGACACTGGAGAGTCATCTCTGGTGTTGCTGTGGACACGAGATTGAGGCCGGTTTCAGCTCCTCTGCTCCTGTGGAAACTGCCACGTGGAGCAGCCAGAACGGATTTCACTCTGGATGTCAGTCTGACTGGATTGGAGGATCCTGGGGTGATGGAAGTCTGGGCCACCTCTGTCAAGTCCCCTGCCTCTGGGCCCATTTCCCCCACCACAGGCGCAGTGGGCTGGGCTCCACCTCTACTCCAGGAGCCCTGGGTTGGGGGTGGGTGGGCCCTCTCCCTGCCCACCCCACCAACCTCCAGCTGAATCCTGCAGAGATGGCAGATTGTGCGGGGAGCTACAGGAGTCGTCCTGGGGTGAGGGCCCAGGACCACGGTGGGTCCTGCATCCTGTTTCTCGGCAGGACCTTGGCCAGCTCCTGCCCCCATGGGGACGATACCAGCGCTGTCCTTGGTCTGAGGGCTCTCGCTCACCCTGAGGTGGGACTCGCACCTGCCACCACCTCTCTGGACCCCACGTCAGTGGAGAAGCTTGGAGCGCTTCTCTTTCCAGCCACCTGACTCCCCGGATCTGCCTGGGAAGGGGCACCATGCCCTCGGTGGTCTGCGTGTCCACTGCGCGTGCAGCGGTGCCCTGGGGCCGGCCAGAGACCTGCCGCAGGAGATGGGGGGCAGGAGGTTTTGTGCGGAAATTCCCGAGGAGTCATGTGGCCAGTGGGTGACCACATGTCACCCCTGCCCTCTGCCTGACTGGGACAAGCCTCTGGCTCTCCCTTTTGGACACTGGAGAGTCATCTCTGATGTTGCTGTGGACTCAAGATTGAGACCGGTTTCAGCTCTGGCACGTGGAGCAGCCAGAACGGATTTCACTCTGGATCCCAGTCTGACTGGATTGGAGGATCCTGGGGTGATGGAAGTCTGGGCCACCTCAGTCAAGTCCCCTGCCTCTGAGCCTCAGTTTCCCCCATCAGGGGGGCTTGTCCAGGTGGACGGGAGTGATGTGCTGGCCCTCCACAGCTGGATCTGCATCAGCTCAGAAGGTCAAGTGCTGCGTGGGAGCTAGAGCTGTGGCAGGCAGGCCTAGGCTGGTGTGAACCAGGAGACAGTGGGGCCGACACTGGCCAATCTGCCTCCGCGCCCCGGCCTGTCCCCGCCTCAGGGCCTTTGTACTGCAGTCCAGCTCCCCCAGCCCCTCCTCGGAGAGGACTCGTCTCACTCTCTGCAGGCCCCGGCGTTTTCTCAGTCTCCTGGTGCCCTCAGCACGCACTGGACAATACTCTTAGCTGATGGATGTGCTGCTTTTTCTTCTGTAAAGAGACTGTGAAATCTGAGCCAGGGACCTGTGCCTTCTTTACATCCCCAGAACCTACACCAGCGGCTGATGTAGTGCAGTGGGGGCTCCTGGTGCCACGGGTGGAAAGAGTGTTGCAAACCCCAGGACAGGATGACCCTGGCAAACGGTATCCCTGAATTCGCGCAGGGAAAAGTCACACCCCAGCTAGCATCAGCCACATCCAGAGGCTCCATACGATGTTTCCGGCTCCTCTCTCTGAGGAGCCCCAAACTCCTTGGAAAGCCATGGGCATCCACATGGGTTACACAGCTGGATGGGCAGTTTGTCCTGAGAGCTCAAGATGGAGCAAGCCGGGAGGACTTCCTGGAAGAGGCACCTCTGGATTTGGCCTTGCCACATCCTTAGCCATTCTACAGTGGGTCCCTGGGCCTTGGAGTCAGTAGATCACACAGGTTGAGCCCTCCGGTCACTCCCGGGTCTACAAGCTTGGTGGGAATGTGGTACCAGTCTGGGATGGAGAGTGAGCTCTCCAGACAAAGCCAGCTGCACAGATGGGGCATCCCAGCCATTGCCTGGGAACTGGGAGATTCTGGGCTCCACTCCCCAGCCCCACCATGAGGTTCTCGGGGCCTGACATGGTGACCCCTCATAGGAAAGGGAGTGAAAGGCCTCAAAGCCGTGGAGGGCCAGACCCTGGGGAGCTGCAGCATAAGACTTGGGGGCGTGGCGGTCCCTTAGCCGTGAGGGTTGGAAGGTGTGGTCTGACCAGCCTGCTGGAAGGCGGGGGGTAGCTGCACCTGCTGGGTCAGCTCCAGGGCTGAGTGGGGGTCAGGAAAGACTCACCATCCCTGAGTCCTGGCGGGGGTGGAGGATGAGACTGCAAAAGATGCTGAGGGCTGGGGAATGGAACGGGGGTGGGGGAGCTGGAAGGTGGCTCACCCCAGCCCAGGGCTGGCACGAGGGGTGGGGAGAGACAGCACCAGAGGAAAGAGGGCCCACCTCTCAGGGTTTAGAAGCTGCCCTGGGTCAGGTCTGGTGTGGGCTGAGCCCGCAGGGTGGGGGCCTGGCTTCCTGCCCCGGGTGCCCCTGCCCAGCCCCCTCTCTGCACCCCGCGGGTGTGACGATCCCAGCAGGGAGCCCTGGATGAGCAGACACAAGGAGGGCAGATGGCCCCATTGTAAGAGGCACTGACAGCCCAGAGGAAGGTATCCCTAATGGCAGGCTTCAAGCACCAAGACGTGATGAGGGAGTGATCCAGCTCGTGCAGGCCAAACAGCACGCCAGCCGTGGCAGGTGCAGGAAGGAGCTGGGAGCTGGGTGGAGCCGCAGGTGCCCTGGTGACCCGGAGCACGCCCTGCCTTCCCCCACACCCCACCGGCAGGGTGCAGCCCACCAACCCCAGAGAGGACCAGAGACTGGCTGGAAACCAACATTTTATTGAGCTCTCCTCGCCCCGCAGAAATCTATTCCAGCAGATTCTCTGTGCCACGGGCATCCCAGACACGGGGGTGTGACCAGCACTCCCCCCGCCGCCCCCTGTTCGACCAACCCGTGAAAGGGAGGCTCCGTCCCAGGACAGGCCACCGCAGAGCGGGCTGGCGCCGGGAGAGCAGGTCATTAACCAGTAACGACCCCAGAGGTATAATAAATTCATTTCTCTTACAAAAAAAAAAAGAAAAAAAACTAGTATGAACCTCAGTGTCCCAGCACTCAGAGTTTAAATTAAAAAAAAAAAAAGCATCATCAGAAAACAGTTAAAAGACAACACCACCAAAACAGGGCCACCGCCAGGGTGGTGGTCGAGAGGGGGGGCCAGCCCCACCCCCACACTGACCAGCAGTGCGGTCAGTGGAGGCGGCATCCCCAGCTGAGCATCGCCACCACCAGCAGGGACAGCGCCAGCTCGGGCCACAGGCTGGGCGACACCTGTGGGATGAAGGTGGCGACAGGTGAGGACCTCCAGTTGGCAGGAGGCCCGCCCGTTCAACCCCCCGCCCTGGGAACACGGGGAGCCAGCCAGGCAAGGGTGGGAACGGGGGTGGTGCGGGGAGTCATCAGGTAACGTGGGGGCTGCAGGAAGAACTGGGGGGGTCTGGGACAGGGTGAACAGAAAGATAGGAAACACGGGAGGGGCAGGAGAGGACCGTGGCCCTGAGGAGGCGGCAGGAGAAGAGGCCGGCCCACTGAGGGCTGCTGGTCTGCCAGGAAAACCCGTGTGATATTGACAGAATGGACTGGGGCACTGATGGGGAGGGAAGGGGAGGGGTCCGGAAAGCTGCTCGCCAGGACAAGAGGCAACTGTGAGCAGCCGGTCTGCCTGATGAAGGCAATTCCTGGCAGAGGGGGAAAAACACAGCCCAGATGAGGAAGCAGATGCGTGCATCCAGCCCATGAGCCACAGCCTCAAACCCAGAGGCCCCTGGGGACCAGGCAGTGGCAGAAGATGCGGGGAGCAGGCCAGACAAGACAGTCGGGAGTGACATCCAGAGAGGGTGAGCCCCAAGCAGCCGCTCCAGAGCAGTCACCACTCACCGGATGGAAATCAAGGTCAGGAGTTCAAGGCTCGCTTACCCGGTCCCTGAGAGTCAGGAAGCTCCAGAGCCTTCGGTTCTCCCTAAGGTTGGTGAAAGCAGCCATAAAGCTTCTCAGAACATCCCTGAGCCCTACATGGCTGTAGGGGAAAAACAAGCTGCAAGACAGAAAAGGGGGCAGGGCCGTTACACAGGAGCAGGGGCAAGAGGTGGCCCACAGGGGACCACTGGGGGGAAGAGGGCCTGTCCCCTCCCACCCACTGTCACCCAGCCCTCTGGTTCTAAATTCACCCCGGTGGGGATCTGGACTTGCGTCCTGGGAGCTGGGCGACGCCCCACCGCTCATGGGCTCCCAGAGGCCGGTGCGAGAGGAGTCGTGTTCCGAGAGAGACCCGGGCCCCTCTAAGGCAGGCTGCTTCCGTGGACACCAAGACACCCTGCCAGCTTGCATCCTGGTCTTCGGTAGTCAAGGCTCTCTCTGGTCTCACCCGGGCAAGTCTGTGAGGTTCTGAGAACCCACAGGGAAGCTGGCAAATGCTGGCAGCTAAGTCCTCCTGCAAGGACACCCACCCCCATGCAGAAGGCTCTGCCCATAACGCTGGGCACGGAGCTCCATCCCGGCTCCCTGAGCACTTCCTGTTGTCTTCAGTCAAGACTCTTCTGGAAAGGGGCTATCTTGGCTTGAAGATAGCGGGGAGAGGAGGGCACTGGGGTCTGCGGCCCAGGACAGCTCCAGGGACTAGGTGGCTCTGGGCTCTGGGCTGCCCCCCCACCGGGAGTGGAGCTGCGGGGGGCCAGCCCTGGTCTACGGGCGTCCTTGGCCCAGTGGGGCTTGTCACCTGTACATGGTCATCCAGAAGGGCTCAACGAACTGGGGAAGCAGCAACCTCAGCTCCATTTCATCGGCAATAGAGGCCAGCTGCATGGCCAGGTAGTGTGGACTGTCACTGCGGGGAGGCAAGGAAAGGGACCTGGGGTGGTTGGGCTGGTGACCCCACGCCCCCAGACCCCCAGATCCACTTCCAGATCCACCAAGGTGGGGGCAGGGAACCCTCGCACGCCCCCTCCTCTGGCTCCTACTTTGCTTCAGAAGAAGCCAGTGAGGTCCCATCCCCAAGGGAGGTCCCTGGAGCACAGATGCTGGACCCTGGGGAGGGGGCTGCCCCAGTGGAGCCTGCCCCCACCCCGTCTTGTGGGAGGGCAGGGAGACACTCAATGCCTGTGACAACAGCTAGCCTCCCTTCCCCTCCAAGGTAATCCGAGTGCCCCAGAGAGTCCAGGGAGGCACCCTGGGACGTGTTTCCCAGCCCCTAATCTCGAACCCACCTCTGATGTCACCACCCCTTCTGAGAAAGGAGGGGCTACCTGGCCCTCCCCCACCACTGACTCCCTGATGGAAACGGAGATGCTCACATTCACACCCTGGGCACCTGGGCTGGCTTCAGCCTTGCTCCCAGGGGGCTGCCCACATTCCAACCCGGTGACTTGGCTGGAAATTCCCCGGACTCCAAGTCCCTCCCAGCCTAGCCCCGGCCACCTGCCCAGTCTGGGCGGGGAGGTGGGGGAAGGAGAGGAGGAGGGGACGGTGATGCTAGGGAGGGCTGGCGGACAATCAGGTGGCAGGCTAAAGTCAGGACGACACTGCCCCCAACTCCATCTACACGGAGGGGAAGGGGGCAGGTTTCCAAGTCCCTCCATCCCTAAGATTCCGACCAGCCCCAAGCCCAAGCCCAAGGCCTAATGGCTAAGAGTTTTCCGAGGCCTGAAGCAGGAGGGAAGCCTCTAGAAGCCTGGCACTGATGCTGGGACAGTCTCCCCCTCCCTGCCTTGATCGCCAGGGTTGGGAACTGCATCTGAAACCACCTCCTTCCGGTACTCTAAAACCAAATCCATCTCTTATGAGACCTTGATATGACTGTGGTCAGAAGGGCCAGGAGGCACTCCGTCAAGGCCACGAGCTTGAGTCATTCTGATGGCCAGCACTGCAGGGCGGTCCTGGGACTGACTATGCTGGGTGCTTGGAGGGGTTCCTTTGTGAGCAGCTCTGCCCAGGGCGCTTGCCTCCGTGACCACGCCCGGGGAATTTCCACGCTGCAGCCCTGCCCGGAGAACGCAGAGGGCTCTGCTAACCACCTGCCACAGTCATTGACCAGGAATGAGGGTGGGCCGGGCCCAAGGTTACCCCTACCTGTAGGGGGAGATGGGGTGGAACTCCAAGATACTGGTCACACCGGGAAGCCCTGAGTCTTGGTCGTCCAGGAAGCCTGGGCCATGGTTTTGGAGGAAGGTGTACAAAAAGAGGTTCCTAGAGAGGGGTCTTGCTTGATACATTTCTTCTCTGGAAGAAAAAGACAAGGACTAGATGCTCAGATGTGTGCGATCTGGGGTATCATTTACTAGCACCTTACCTCTATCCCGGCTCCCCCTGGCATGAATTCTGCTCTGTGCCTCTGGGAGGGTCACCATGCCTCTCTGTTCTCTCTCATCCATCTCTCGGGGATTTGGAGAAGATTTATAAGGGGTCTTGCCTTCTTCCTTTGTGGAAAGAGAATCAGGGGCTTCTTCCCTGGCGGCCCAGTGGTTAGGACTGGACACTCTCACTGCTGCGGCCCGGGTTCAATTCTTGGTCGGGGAACTAAGATCCCGCAAGTCATACGGTGTGGCCCCCCAAAAAAGAGAAAACCAGACTATAAGTGCAAGGCTCTGATGCTATCCCCAAAAGGCCTATAGTCAAACAAAAAATCCCAAATGTCTGGTGTCATAGTGGACTAAGGCTGGGCTCCATCCAGAGTGCCAATTCCTTGGGTTCTGCCAGATTCCTACTGCTACTCCCCCTAAGCAGAAAGAGGCAAATATCACAGGCTAAGCAAAGAAAAGTCATTCCCAATCCCAACTCCCAGAGAGATACTGTCAGTTTTTAAACACATGCACAGCATAGCACACACGTTTTCAAAACCGGGATCATGCCTAGGAGTGGGGTTGGATGAACTGGGAGATTGGGACTGACATATATCAAAGCCGTGGTTTTTCCAGTAGTCATGTATGGATGTGAGAGTTGGACCATAAAGAAGGCTGAGAGCCAAAGAACTTATGCTTTTGGATTGTGGTGCTGGAGCAGACTCTTGAGAGTCCCTTGGACTGCAAGGAGATCAACCAGTCAATCCTAAAGGAAATCAACCCTAAATATTCATTGGAAGGACTGATGCTGAAACTGAAACTCCAATCCTTTGGCCACCTGATGCGAAGAACTGACTCATTGGAAAAGACCCTGATGCTGGGAAAGACTGAAGGCAGGAGGAGAAGGGGATGACAGAGGATGAGAAGGTTGGATGGCATCACTGACTCAATGGACATGAGTTTGAGCAAACTCTGGGAGATGATGAAGGACAAGGAAGCCTGGCGTGCTGCAGTCCATGGGGTTGAAAAGAGTTGGACACCACTTAGTGACTGAACAACAAAATGTATTAAACAGATAACTAATGAGAACCTAAAAAAAAAAAAAAAATGGGATCACTCCTTCCCCAGTATTTTATAACCTCCTTTCTCCACTTGACTGTCTCAGCTCTCCACTCCCCGGGCTCCTTGCTAATAAATCTAGCTTTCACTGGGGTGGCCCTGACGTGTGTTCACCAGTTCCAATGCTTCTGTTCTCACTTTCCCCGGCATGCCTTGAAGCTAGTGGTGGGCCTGTAACCCACTTCCGGTCAATGAGGTCTCAGTCTGACCTGGGGGTTGAAAGGGAGCAGACACAGACTGGGCAGCTCTGTTTACATCATCATGTGTGACAGGTGGTTAGGCCTATGACAGTGCTCACCAGAATTTACCCTACACTGTATCAAACAGCCTTCGCTCCAGAACACAGTGAAGAGCCAAAGGGCCCGAGTTCAAATCCCAGCTCTTCCACTCAGGGGCTGTGTGATGTCACAGGTTTCTCATAGGTAAGGGATCAGGAGCCCCCCAGCTAGGCTGCTGGGGGATGAAGGAACCTCCTTTAAGTGTCAAAACAGTTTTGAAAACATTGATCCACTTATCTGGCTCAGTGTTGGGTGTCAATGTATCATGTGGGACCTTTCGTTCCAGTGCTCCGACTCTCTAGTTGTGACGCGCCCATTTAGTTGCTCCAAGGTATGTGGAATCTTAGTTCCCCGACCAGGGTATGAACGTCCATCCCCTGCACTGCAAGGCAGATTCCTAACCTCTGGACCATCAGGGGCATCCCAGGTACTAATACTTTGAGCACAGCCTGGTGGGGAGCAGCACTGTTATGACCTCTGTATCTCAATCCACTATTCTTTCAATAATAATTAATGGTAGGGACTTCCCTGGAGTCCCGTGGCTAGGACTCTGTGCTTCCAGGGCAGGGGGCACCAGTTCCACTGCTGGTCAGGGAACTAAGATCCCACATGCCATGGCTGTGGCACCCCCCCAAAAAAATTAATTGTATCAACAATCACCTGGTTTACACCCGGGCCTCCTGCTTCCCAGGCCAGGGTGGACCAATGTTCATTCCTGACTGCGGCTAAGAGGTACACAAGCACAGGGATGCAGAGCCACACCTAGAGTGCACTCGTGCTCTCAGCACTAAAGGAAACGCAAAGACAGGGCAGGGGCTCGTGGGCAGGCAGGTAAGTTTCCTGGGTCCTCCAGGTGCCGCCGGGCGAGTCTAGACAAGTCATTCTCAACAATGCAACCAAGCTGCACGCAGAGATGGACATGACGTCATCTGATGGCGCACACAGGTATCTGGGTGTCTGGGGCACCCTGGCCTTTGAGAAAGAAATCGCATAAGGACAGCATTGTTCCACAGAGTCTGCATCAAAGGGAGCGAGCGGGCTGCTTCAGTTTCCTGGGAGAGAAACAGTTTTACATCTGTTCCAGATGAAAGCGCGACGTGAAAGGCAGGTCGCGGGCACTGGGGCTGGAGGGAGCTGACGTGTACACACAGCCACAGGGGCCACAAAAGAGCCCCAGTCTGACAGATGCCACCCGCACCTGTCAGGACAGCCCCTTCCCCCGCGGGCTGAAAGGCTCTGTCAGGTCAGGCCTGGTGGGTGGAGCCAGGAGGGTGGCCCCTGGCACCCAAGGCGGGGTGAGGGGAAGGGCGCAGCCACCTGCCGAGGGCACCTGCAGCCAAAGTGTTAAAAGCAGGCTGCCCCCGCCGCCAGCGACCCCACCCCAACCCCGCTGCCAACCAGCAGGCCCGCACACACAGACAGGGAGGGTCCCGGGGACGTCTCTAAGACCCCTAAAAGGCTGTTAGCAACACAGACACCCAGCGCAGGGGCCACTCCGGGTGCCTAAATCCTCACCCATTCGTTCTGGGGTCTGTCAGTTAAAAGCTATGGAGTGAGTCTAGAGCCACCTGCCACACGGCCCGAAAGAGTAGATGACATAACTAGTGCGGTTTGAAGCCACTTCTGTAGCCAGGGATGACTACTATCCCTCCCCCTTATGATTAGGAGATGCTGAACCAGGGTCACAGACCCTGCTCCCAGGTCAACGCCCCTGGAAGGAGGGGCACTGATGCCATGGTCGGGGAGGGGAGTGGACTTAAGTTAGATTTATAGGGAAAATGGTAAATGAGTCTTTTCTTTGGGGCTTCCCTGGCAGCTCAGTGGTAAAGAACCTGCCTGCCAATGCAGGAGACTCAGGTTTGATCCCTGGATGGGGAAGACACTCTGGAGGAAGAAATGGCAACCCACTCTAGCAGCCTTGCCTGGGAAATGCCATGGACAGAGAAGCTTGGCGGGCTACAGTCCGTGCGGTCACGAAGAGCTGGACACAACTTACTAAAGAATGATAACAACAAACTTCTTCTTTCTTTCTTTTTTGGGCCATGAGTGTTAACCACTGGACTGCCCGGGAAGTCCTGTAAATGAGTCTTAACAAGCTAGATCAACACAGAAAACTCAAGAGCATTCCTACAAGACAACCTGAAAATACTGTAGACAGGAAATACAACTGTGGAAAGATAAGGTTTCTGATCAGGAAATATAAGGTTTTTTTAATCTAAGAAAGGGTGCTTAAAATCTGTATGGACAAGAACTTCCATGGCGATCCAGTGGTTGAGACTCCCAGCTTCCACTGCAGGGGTTAGGGTTCCATTCCCTGGTTGGGTAATTAGGATCCCGCACACTGTGCAATGCAGGGGGGGTGACCCCCCAAAAAAATGCCTTTATGGATAAATACAAATTCCATTAAAGGACTTAAAAGATCCAGATAAATGGAAACAGGTTTTAACATTAAACAGATTCAAAGCCCAGTGAACTTGACCTCGTGTTAGGCCAGCATTTCAGGAACTCGGACCAGGAGCTCTCGCTGCCCTCAGGCACCAGGCCACAGAGTGTCTATGCAAATAGCCATTTTCAAGGGAAAGCTGGCCCAGCCCTTATTTGCATCTGTCTCTGCTCCCTTAGCCCCTCACTCCCCCTCCAAGCCCCTCTGCACGGGGCTGTTCTCTTCCCAGAGATGGCTTGTGCTCCCATGGACACCCTTGCCCCTCTGGTAAGGCGTCACCAGGGGACTTCATACCCCACTCCAGTACTCTTGCCTGGAACATCCCATGGACGGAGGAGCCTGGTAGGCTGCAGTCCATGGGATCGCTAAGAGTTGGGCACACCTGAGCAACTTCACTTTCACTTTTCAGTTTCATGCATTGGAGAAGGAAATGGCAACCCACCCCAGTATTCTTGCCTGGAGAATCCCAGGGACGGAGGAGCCTGGTGGGCTGCCGTCTCTGGGGTCGCACAGAGTCGGACACGATTGAAGTGACTTAGCAGCAGCAGCAGCTGGGGACTTCATCGGGCACGTGGCTCAAGCTTCACCTTGAGCCACTATCCCAATATCCCTCGGTTCCCAGTAGACGTGCCCAGAATCCTTGGGCACCTTGGGTACCAAAGGATGAGGGTCCCTGAGTCCTACGGGGCCGGCGCCTGACCTGGGACAGCGACGACTGGCAGCACGGGCGTGAGGCCTGCACTGCATGTGACCAGCTTTGAGGTGGCTGAGCATCATGAGTGGTGCCTCCCCAAGTGAACTCAACTGTCTGGGGGCAGGGCCTGCCCCTTCTGCACCTTCATGCGGGTCCCCAGACCCTTCTGGACCTCTCTGATCAGAGCTGGCCTGGGATAGACACCAGACTCTCCTCTTCCCTTGATCATCATCTGAGCCCTGCCCTGATGCTCCAAAACAGGTGGGGGGATATTGAACTGACATCCTAACCAACCACTCACTTGCAGTGAGATCTTGGGCAAGACCCTCAGTTTCCTTATCTGCTAAATAGGCATAATGGTCCCACGCTAATAGGGTTCCTTTTCCGGGCAAGAGCCAGCACTAGAGACTTCCCTGGGGGTCCAGTGGCTAAGACTCTGCACCCCCAATGCAGGGGGCCCAGGTTCCCTGGTCAGGGGACTAAAAATTCCACATGCCACAAGACCCAGTGCAGCCAAATAAAGAATGTGTTCTTAAAAAAGAACTAACACTAACTGTCTTATAATCCTGGCTGATGTTTGGGTATCAACTATTGTCAAGCACTGATTTAAGCCCTGTACGTGGATGAAAATGCTCACCACTTAACCCCGTATCTATCAATGAAAGAAGTGAAGAAATCCAAGTCCTTAGCCTTCTTGCCCCAGTCAGTGCAATGGTTCTGGCTGGTACTAACAGAGGAGAATCAACAAGCAGACCTAGGCTGGCCTTGGGCTCTAGATCTGAGCGAGAGGACAGTGGGGGCAGGGGCCTTACAGCAGTCCCCCAGAGCTGGTCCCTCCCAGCGGCCCCCTCACTCCAGCGGAGGCTGAGGGCTGGGCCCGTCCTGTCTGGTGCGTCTCCTGCTGGGGGCCTCCAATCTGACCTCCACGCAGCAGCCTCAGATTTGACCCCTCCACCTGCTCCATCACTCCCCAGGCCCCTCAGGGGACACTACCAGGAGCTGCTTCTCCCCCTGGTCACCTCAGCCCAACCGCCCCAATCCTAACCCGGCTCCCACCACACTAAAGAGTGCGTGCTCAGACATGTCAGGCCTCCAGTCTTCGCCTGGGCAGTGCTGCTGGCCATTCCCGCTCTCCTCTGACACCCCTGTTGGCCCCCGCTGGGTGCCCTGGGGGACAACCCCTGTGCCCAGCTCCCTCACTCCTCAATGAGGACACCAGCAAGAGCCATTCCACGGGGGACAACCAGGAGCTGGGACTTCCCTAGTGGTCCAGTGGTTAGGACTCGGAGCTTACCCTGCAGGGGGCCCGGGGTTCCATCCCTAGCTGGGGAACTAAGATCCTGCGAGCCCTGTGGTGCAGCCAAACAAAAGTTAAAAAAAAAAAAAAAGGAACTGTTGTCACTATCGTTATTAATCCCTGCTTCCCAGCCCACAGCACCGGGCAGATAAATGCTTGTCGAGTCGCTAAACAGGGGGGCGAGAACTGACATCACTGCAGCTGCAGATTCAGGAGCCTGGACTGGTTTCAAGGGTCTATTTTTTTTCCCCAGTGTATTTGCAAAGGAGGAGTTTAAAACTCTTCTTTGGTGGAAAGGAAGGCACACCCACGCAGGCAGCAGCCCACGCTCACCCTCCTACACACGCGGTGGAAACCCATTTTCCACTGGATCTCAGGATGCAAATCGAACCTCTCAGCAGCAGCCCCCACAGTCACGAGGACGCCTGTGGGGCTTGGAAGGAGGGGGCGTCAGCTCTGGACCAGCCAGGCTGCAATGTCACGGGTGTGCCTCTTCCACACACACCCTGGGATGTAAACAGCTGCCCCTGCCTTGTAGAGGGGGTGAACCCTGAGTTGCCCCCCAGCCCAACCTTCCCCATGTCCCTGAGGGCCTTGCAGCAAAGCAAGAACAGGTGAGGCCCCCTCTGGTAAGTGAGTCCTCGGGGCCAGGCCAGTGGATGCTCTGGACCCAGATGCAAAGCCCTGGCCCCCAGTCTTTTCCTTCGGGGGCCCACACACACACATGTCTCCCCAAGGCCCTGGCATACAAAGCACTCAGTGCCCACAGCATCAAGCAGAAAAGCCCTGACTTGGGCAGGACAGATGCAGGTTCCTGTCCCAGCCCTGTCACTGCCGTGAGACCAGGAGCAGTCACCTAACTCAGAGTCACCCAGCTCAGAGAGAGTTCTTCTGCACAGAAGCAGCACAGTCTCCAGGGTTGCAAAGAGCATCAAAAGATACAACGGTTGCCCATTTTCTGCCACCTCGCGGGAGTAGGGAGCTCCATAGCTGGTTAAGGAATCAACAGATCCAGAAGGGAGTGAGAGACCGCTAGTCCCTACTTCTCTGGGGGTCAGTTTGACAGTGTCTATCAACAGAAGCAGAAGATATTAAGAAGAGATGGCAAGAATACACAGAAGAACTGTACAAAAAAGATCTTCACGACCCAGATAATCACGATGGTGTGATCACTGACCTAGAGCCAGACATCCTGGAATGTGAAGTCAAGTGGGCCTTAGAAAGCATCACTACGAACAAAGCTAGTGGAGGTGATGGAATTCCAGTTGAGCTATTCCAAATCCTGGAAGATGATGCTGTGAAAGTGCTGCACTCAATATGCCAGCAAATTTGGAAAACTCAGCAGTGGCCACAGGTCTGGAAAAGGTCCGTTTTCATTCCAATCCCAAAGAAAGGCAATGCCAAAGAATGCTCAAACTATCGCACAATTGCACTCATCTCACACACTAGTAAAGTAATGCTCAAAATTCTCCAAGCCAGGCTTCAGCAATATGCCAACCGTGAAATTCCTGATGTTCAAGCTGGTTTTAGAAAAGGCAGAGGAACCAGAGACCAAATTGCCAACATCCGCTGGATCATGGAAAAAGCAAGAGAGTTCCAGAAAAACATCTATTTCTGCTTTATTGACTATGCCAAAGCCTTTGACTGTGTGGATCACAATAAACTGTGGAAAATTCTGAAAGAGATGGGAATACTGGACCACCTGATCTGCCTCTTGAGAAATTTGTATGCAGGTCAGGAAGCAACAGTTAGAACTGGACATGGAACAACAGACTGGTTCCAAATAGGAAAAGGAGTTCGTCAAGGCTGTATATTGTCACCCTGTTTATTTAATTTATGTGCAGAGTACATCATGAGAAACGCTGGACTGGAAGAAACACAAGCTGGAATCAAGATTGCCAGGAGAAATATCAATAACCTCAGATATGCAGATGACACCACCCTTATGGCAGAAAGTGAAGAGGAACTCAAAAGCCTCTTGATGAAAGTGAAAGTGGAGAGTGAACAAGTTGGCTTAAAGCTCAACATTCAGAAAACGAAGATCATGGCATCCGGTCCCACCACTTCATGGGAAATAGATGGGGAAACAGTGGAAACAGTGTCAGACTTTATTTTTCTGGGCTCCAAAATCACTACAGATGGTGACTGCAGCCATGAAATTAAAAGACGCTTGCTCCTTGGAAGGAAAGTTATGACCAACCTAGATAGCATATTCAAAAGCAGAGAAATTACTTTGCCAACAAAGGTTCGTCTAGTCAAGGCTATGTTTTTTCCTGTGGTCATGTATGGATGTGAGAGTTGGACTGTGAAGAAGGCTGAGCGCCGAAGAATTGATGCTTTTGAACTGTGGTGTTGGAGAAGACTCTTGAGAGTCCCTTGGACTGCAAGGAGATCCAACCAGTCCATTCTGAAGGAGATCAGCCCTGGGATTTCTTTGGAAGGAATGATGCTAAAGCTGAAACTCCAGTACTTTGGCCACCTCATGCGAAGAGTTGATTCATTGGAAAAGACTCTGATGCTGGGAGGGATTGGGGGCAGGAGGAGAAGGGGACGACAGAGGATGAGATGGCTGGATGGCATCACTGACTTGATGGACGTGAGTCTGAGTGAACTCCGGGAGTTGGTGATGGACAGGGAGGCCTGGCGTGCTGCGATTCATGGGGTCGCAAAGAGTTGGACACGACTGAGTGACTGATCTGATCTGATCAAAGTCACAAGCACACAAGCCCTTTGATTTCTAGAAATGCATCCTCCGTGCAGGCCTGCATGTACCTGGCAGGTACCCCTGCGCCAAGATCTTGAAGGCGCGTGAACACAGCGGGGAACGCAGATGAACTGTGCTGTGTTATTACTGTTCAGTGGCTACGGTGGCTGACTCCCTGCCACCCCGTGGCTCCTCTGCCAGGCTCCTCTGTCCTTCACTATCTCCCGGAGTTTGCTCAAACTCGTGTCCATTGAGTCCGTGATGCCATCCAACCATCTCATCCTGTCGTCCCCTTCTGCTTTTGTCTTCTGTGCTGCACACATATTAAAAAAAAAAAAATAGACAAACACCTCTATCTGCACAGATCCATCTCCCAAAAGAGAAAGAAGATCAGGAAAGAGGGGAAGGGGCCTCTCCGGGACAAAGGTAAGAAGGAGACTTAAATTTTTTTTTAACTCTGCATGTTTCTGTCTTCCTGAATATTGGTGTTAGTCTCACTGATTCAAAAAATCGAGCAAAAATAATTGTTTCCAGTTCATCACCTGAATTTTCGTTCTGAAAGGATGATGTTTGTCTGAAAGGGTGATGTTTGTCTTCAAGGTCTATTTCAGGAATCGAGCATCCAACCCGTCCCAGCCCCCACCCCACCCACGCCCTCCCCACCTGGCAGGGGAGGCCAGACTTAGGAACCTGCAGATGCCCGAAGCAGCTGGTCTCAGGTGGGCGGGGCTCACTTCCTTTAAGTGATGGAGAAACAACGGGGTGAGAGGGGGTGGGGAAGGTGGGCGGGGGAGCCGAGAAGAAGGTCAGAGGAGGGAAAGGTATTTTAAGCAAAAGGCTGGAAATTCAGTGTAGGAGCTGGAAGCCAGCAGCATGATAGCCCGCTCCAGTAGTCTTGCCTGGAGAATCCCCATGGACAGAGCAGCCTGGCGGTGCTACAGTGCACGGGGTTGCAGAGAGTCGGACACGACTGAGCCACTAAGCACAGCTCGAAACAGGCTTCCTCAGCCCTACCACTGCACCAGCATCTCAGCGCTCTGCCTTGAAGCCTGGTGCAGGTGCTGACGTGGGCCACCTTGAACCAGGTGCAGACACTGCAAGAGATCCAACCTCGGGACTGCCCTGGGGGTCTAGGGGCTAAGACTTCGAGCTCCCGATGCAGAGGGCCTGGGTTCGATCCAGGATCAGGGAACCAGATCCCACATGCCAAGACCCGGCGCAGTCAAATAATTAAATAAGAATAAAATATATTAAACAAAAGAGAGAGTGAGAAATCCAACTGGCTTCCAGCTGGGGTGGCCTCGGGCAAAGGCTTGCCCTCTCTGGTCCTGTAGTTTAAAGCTCAGTAACCCCACACCCTTTTGATTTGCATCTACTGAGTCAAGCCTCCTAAGGGTTAGAACAGTGAAGGGCTGAGACTATTGGATGGATCTGGAAGGTGAAATAAAACCAGGAAGAAAAGGTACTTCTTTAAATCCTGAGCAATGGAGCCAGCTGAAGGAACAGATTTCTGACACTGATGATGCAATAAGAAAACCGTAAAATCAGAGCCATATAAAGCCTGGACTGTTCTAGCTGTTTTAATCCGTCTTTTACATTGGTTTTTGTTTTCTAAACATTATTTTCCAAGCTACTGTATATTTGGATTGCAGGACAATTTGTAAGATGAATATTTTTTTTTTTTTAAGAAATGTGCATTATTAAAAATATTCTGGACTTCCCTGGTGGATAAGAAGCCACCTGCCAGTGCAGGGGGACATGGGTTCGATTCCTGGTCTGGGAAGATCCTACATACCTCAGGGCGATTAAGCCCAAGCAACTCCAGTGCAGCCAAAATTTAATTGAAAAGAATATTCTGAGTGGAGCTAAAACAAACAAACAAGAACGAACAGTGACGGGTCTGTCGCCCACTTAAGCAGAGGAGCTCCATGACATCCGGCCCCAACTCCAGGACACATTCTTGGCCAGAGCTGCTGTGAGATGACTGGGCTCCAGGTCCCCAGGGCCTGGCCCAAGGATCTCAGGAATGTCAGTGGAAAGAGTGATGCAAAACCAGCGCCCCCTTCTCCTCCCTCTAAAATGGAAGGAGGTGGGCCTCCGCGTATCATGGGAAGAAGTCATGGTTAGCTGTGATCGACAGGACCAAGACATGGAACCTGCTCTGGGCTGTGTTTACATCTCACTGGTTACACATTATTTATGAAGGAAAACGCTGAGCCGAGGGGCCCTGGGCTGCAAGCACACCTGGGTTCTGATCCAGCTTGGCTGTGGTACTCTGGACAAATTCCTTAGCCCCTGTGCTCAGTCGCTCAGTCGTGTCTGACTCTTTGCGACCCCCTGGACTGTAGCCCACCAGGCTCCTCTGTCCATGGGATTTCCCAGGCAAGAATACTGGATCGGGTTGCCATTTCTTCCTCCAGGGGGATCTTCCCAACCCAGGGATCCAATCTGCTTCTCTTTCATCTCCTGCATTGACAGGTGAATTCTTTACCACTGAGCCACCAGGAAATTCCCACACTACACTCGATCTTAGCCAAAAGCCCCGCTGGACCCCCTAATTCTTCACTTACTAAACAAGCACTGGGGACAGATTCTTTTCTGTTCTTTCCCGCTCAAATATCCATTAAAAAAAAAAAACTGAAGCGTAACAGATGAATAATTCTCTTGACAACTGATTATGAAATTGGCTTTAAACCAGTTGGCTGAGGTCTGAAAGTTTCTGCCCCGCCCCAAATTCCTCTGTGGAAAACCTAATGCCCATGGATGGAAAAAGGAGGGGAGGGCCCAGGGAGGCAAGGAGATCCCGAGGGCTCTGCTAATGGGTTAGGACTCTGCTAAACCAGGCCCAGGAGTGCTCTCTTCACATCCTCCACTGGGGACACAGGAAGTCTATGGCACCCTGACCTTGGCCTTCAAGCATCCAGAACAGTGAGAGGTAAGTATCTGTGGCTTATGAACCACCCAGACTACGGTGTCCGTTAGAATACACACGTCATGAAGTGAGGAGGAACCAGGCGGGGATCACGGTGAGGAGGCCTTGCACGGCCGGTCTGCAGGGGGTCCCAGTGGGCCGCATCCTTGTGGCCACCTAAAAGGGGCCCCGGGCGTCCATCTCCATTAGAAAAAGAACAGTGGCAAGGTACTGCTTGGGTCTGCTGCATACGTTTAAAAAGGCTGTATGTCAAACAATAAATGCTGAAGAGGGCATGGGGATAGGGAATCCTCCTACACTGTCGGTGGGAATGTAAACTGGTACAGACACCATGCACAACAGTGTGGAGGGTCCTTAAAAAACTGAAAACAGAGCTACCACACGATCCAGCAGCCCCACTCTAGACACATATCTGGAAAAGATGAAACTCACGTTCGCAGTAGTGCTATTTCCAACAGCCAGGACATGGAAACAATCCAAGTGCCCACCAACAGATGATTAGTTTAAGATGTAGGGTGTGTGTGTGTGTGTGTGTGTGTGTTGCTGTTGTTCTGTTGTGAAGTCATATCCGAGTGGGCTGGGTTGCCATTACCTTCTCCAGGGGATCTTCTCGAGTCATGGATCAAACCCCCATCTCCTGCATTGCAGGTGGATTCTTTTACTTTGAGCCACCTGAGAACCCCCCACACACACCTGGGAAATCCCCCCCGCCCAAACACACACACACATGAAATATTACTCAGTTATAATATGAATGAGGGCTTCCCTGTGGCTCAAACAGTAAAGAATCTGCCTGCAATGCAGGAGACCCAGGTTCAGTCACTGGGTTGGGAAGATCCCCTGGAGAATGAATTGGCAACCCACTCCAGTATTCTTGACTGGAGAATTCCATGGACAAAGGAGCCTGGTAGGCTACAGTCCACGGGATTGCAAAGAGCCACACACGACTGAGTGACCAACTTTCACTTTTTTTTCAAAAAGAATGAACTATTGCCATTTGCAGCAACATGTATGAACCTAGAGATTATCATTCTCAAACAGAGAAAGACAACTGATATCACTTATATGTGAAATCTAAAACAGTACAAATAAATTTATTTACTAAAGAGACTCAGGCATAGAAAATTTATGTTTACCAATGGGGAAAGAGGGAGTATAAATCAGGAGTGTCAGATTAAGAGATCTACACTACCATATATAAAACAAACAAGGACTTACTATATAGCACAGGACACCACATTCAGTGTCCTGTGATAACCTAATAGAAAAGATTATATCTATATACATATATATACAGATATCCAGATCACTCTGTTGTATACCTGAAAGTAACACATACTGTAAATCAAATATAGTTCAATTAAAGTTTGTAAGAATTTACATGAAGGACTATGTGCTCCTGGGTCCAGACACTAGGGGCTCAGAGAGATGTGGCTCTCATGGTCTCCTTCCTTCCAGACAGTTTTGGGTCTCCCCAGCGCTGCGGGGTCTCAACCACTTACCAGATCTGGACACGGACCCCTCCAATCAGCAGCCTTGGGGGCTCCCCTTCCCGGGGACAGATCCTAGGCTGCCTACTCCTCTCTTTCCACACCCTCAAGCCCACCTTTACACCTCCTGCTACCTCCCCAGGTTGGCATCAGGGACCTGCGTCTTCCTCCAGGCTCAGAACTTACTTCCTCCCAGGACAGAATTAATTGCTCCTAACCCAGCACCTTGTGTAAACAGACCTGGATTAGGCACACAGCCCATGACAGTCTCATTAAATGTTTACCTGTCTGTCTGCCCTGGCTCAGAGCAGGAACTAGTGAATGAGGACAGCCCAAGGGAACCAGATAATACAAGGTCCAACAGAATGAAGGGACTGGGCTCACAGGACAGTCAACTCCTGGCCAGGGCACGCTGGACCGGACACGCTCAGCTTTTGAGAGGAGGCAGAGGTCAGCAGGGTCCCAACCCCTGGGCCGAAAACCTGGATGGGTGCACGGCCTGTTAGCAACCCAGCCACACAGCAGGAGGTGAGCGGCAGGTGAACGAGCAAAGCCTCATCCGTACCTACAGCCACTCCCCGACGCCCGCATGACCACCTGAGCTCAGGAAAACAAGCTCGGGGCTCCCACTGATTCTGCATGATGGTGAGTTATATAATTATTTCATTCCATATCACAATGTAATAATAACAGAAAAAGAGCATGATCAGTGCAGCGTGCTTGAATCATCCCCAAACCATCCCCTCCGCACAAGTCTGCGGAAACTGATTGCTAGTGTCAAAAGGGTTGGGGACCGCTGGTATACAGTCAGTGCTCACTAACGGGAGGCTCTTGGTCCGTGAACTTGGAGCTCCGCCGCGGTGCACGCCCACCCAGTTCACCGCTGGGATTTCCCGGATGCGTCATTGTCTGCAAATGGGAAATCCGCCCATCTCTCTGGCCGGCCTCCGAGCCTCCGCTGAGTTCCATGCCAGACCCAGTGCCTCTGCCCAGAGAGCCATGTGGGCTGCCCACTCCGGCCCCGAGCCTGCCTCTCCTCTCAGACTCTGGGGGACCCCAGGTCTTCTCCCACCTCCAGAAAAACAGGTTTACCAGGCAGCGCCTGGCAAGGCCCGGAGGGTGTTTTCTGTTGTCACAGCCCAATATTGACACTAGGGAAATCAGCTGCCCTCCCCAAGCCCGCCCAGGGCCCTGACCACCAGGTCCGGCCTCTCCTGCCCGCCTCCAGGCCAGCGAGGGACTCGGGCCGCGGACTTATTTGCTTACATTCTGTATTTCGCCCAGGGCCCAGCCCCAACCAACCCACGGCAGGACAAAGCGCCGGCCGCACAGGTCCACTCAGACCCGCCGCAGGCTTCCTGGTGGCTGCCGACAACAAAACCCAAGCGTGCCGGGAACTTCCTTGAAACACCGAAGAATTGTTCTGGGCCAAGAGAAAAACAGCCCGACTCTCGTGGGATCCACTACGGTCACGGGAGGGGAAGCCAGAAACCATTAATTGTCTACAAACTTAATGGGATCACTAAAAACAGGATGCTTTCCAGGGAGAGGGGGAAACACCTCGGAGGTCAGGGTCAAGACTCACTGGTGGATGGAACCGTTCACCGAGGACCCCCGTCCATTTCCTAGACGACCAGACGTGAGAAAACGGACGACCACTGCTCTCTCCTTTCTTTGCAGCTCAATTTCTGTATCTGTGCTTGTGCTCAGTCGCTCAGTTGCGTCTGACTCTGTGACCCAGTGGACTGTAGCCCGCCAGGCTCCTCTGTCCATGGGGATTCTCCAGGCAAGAAGACTTTAGGGGGTTGCCATGCCCTCCCCTCCAGGGGATCTTCCCAACTCAGGGAAGGAACTCAGGTCTCCCGCATTGCAGGCAGATTCTTTACCGTCTGAGCCACCAGGGAAACCCAGTTTCTACACCTATAGACCACCTAATAAAACTTTCAATAAACATATTGATACATACAACCAGCTATGTTTAGAAGCTCTAACTAGCTTTTTCCCAGAGTGCCCAGGTTGTGATGGGCACGGGGGATACTCTAGTGTGATCTTTCTCAACTCCTGTTCTAGGACTTCCCTGGCGGTCCAGTGGTTAAGACTCTGCGCTTCCAGTGTCAAGGGGCCCAGGTTTGATCCCTGGTCGGGGAACTAAGATCCCACAAGCTGTGTGGCATGGCCAAAAAGAAAAAATAAATAAATAAATTCCTGTTCCAGTGGAGCTACAGGCTTGTGTAAATCATACTAAGTGAGCACGTGTAATTTCCACACTGTCTTGAGAGTCCTGAAAACAATAAAGTAAAATCCTAGGCCAGCCCACACCGTCAATAGAGTATACTTCTCCCAAGGCCGTTCTCGCTGAGACAGACTCTATTCTGTCTATGGTATGTGTATCTCTCTAAATAAATTCACTTCTTACTTATCAAAAAAAAAAAAGAGAGAGAGAGAGCTTTAGGGCAGAGGAACCCCCAGGAACAGTGGGAGGGCTGCGGCTCCAGATCAGGTATTCACAGAAGACTTCTCAGAGGAGAAGCAATTGCGATAGGGAGTCTGGCATCCACAGGGGTGGTGCCAAAGTACATCACTCCACTTATTTTAGGCCTCACCCGCTCCCATGGAAGGCTGCACAGAACCTCTGGTGCTTAGAGAAATATTCCTGCTGATATAGTTCCCACCAAAAAAAAAATAAAGTCAC
The DNA here is from genome assembly GCF_029407905.1 of Bubalus kerabau. NCBI lineage: Eukaryota > Metazoa > Chordata > Mammalia > Artiodactyla > Bovidae > Bubalus > Bubalus kerabau. The sequence goes on from NC_073624.1 coordinate 6,122,939, forward strand.
CTGGCAGCCATCTTAGAGGGTAAGTTAAAACTGTTTCCTGCCCTGAAGGACATTCCAAGGCACTGCCCCCCAGAAGCCCCTCTCCCCAGACTCCACTCCTCCCAAACCAAACACAAGCAAAAGTAAACTTGTACAAGCTAATGTTGGTAAGGCTGGAGAAGCCACAGTGACCCTGAGGTTAAGACGGTGGGAAATCCCCAAATCCTGGACTGAGAAGGGAGGGGAGATGAGACCATGCGCAAGACCAGCACCACCAGCCCAGTGCTAAGACCGGGATCCCGGCCACTGCAGCATCAGGTGCCAATCGCCCCAAGTGTGCTGCTCCTCCTAAGAACTCATTTCAAGGGCAGCCCAGAATAAGTAGAATAGAGTTAAAGAGCTGACTCCGGAGAAGTCACTAACGGCCACCAACACTCAGCGGTGGTGTTCCTCCAGCCCTGGTGGGAAACCTCATGGACCCATTTTACAGAATGAGCAACTGAGGCTCAGGGGTGCCAGAACCCAACGAAGACAACACAGCCAGAAAGTGGCTGAGTGGAGAGCTTGGCTTGGCTTCTAGGAAACAGCTCTGGGCTTTTTGGCTAGACAGCATTTATAATGCCTCCTGAACTCAGGCTCAGTTTCTCCAACCGTACAAGGAGGCCTTCCGTCCTTGGAGGCCGGCCAGCACAGAGCCCTCCCTAACGTGGTAGGATAAAGCCATAACCCTCCCTTCCCGGGGAGCTGCAGCGAAGCTTAGGAAGGAAACCAGGCCGCATAGGTGCTTGGAAAACGCTACAATAGCAGCAGCGGCAAGAACAACAACGTCCTGGCGAAAACTATAGTAACAATTAACGGTTTACAAACGACTCACACCCAGGAGGTGGGAAGCCCGGAGCCCCTCAGGGCCGGTCCTGGCCGCGCGAGGCTGGCGGCGGGACGCCTCGCGGTCCCCGGATGGGGCGCGCCCGGCGGTCCCTGCTTTGCACCAGCGGCCAGGGCGCCTTCCCCGCGGGGCGCACCTGCCCCGGGCGTGGGCAGGCAGAGGGCGCCGCGCCCGCCCGGCGCGCAGTTCCTGTTCCGGACTTCCCCGCGTCCCGCGTCCGGCCGGGCTCGGGCCCCCTGGCCGGTGCGCGGCGCCCGGGCACCCCGGGGCCGGCGGGGACCGGTTCCCGACGCCATCTTCCTCCCCCGCCCCCATCCTTTTTCTTTTTGGGGGGACCGCGCCGTCGCGGCCCTGGGCTGGCAGCCCTGCGCTCGGGTCCTATGCCCAGAGGACCTGGGAGTCTGGCCTCGGAGGGAGGAGAAGGGCGATCGGGCGCCGGGTCCCCCGGGCGCGGCGCAGACGGGCCGCCCCCATTGCACAGATGCGGAGACTGAGGCCCCCAGGGTCCGCGGATGCCAAGATCGCCCACCGGAGAACTGGAGCCCCGCCCCCCCCCACCCCGGCCAGCGAGAGGGGTGTTTCGGAGCCAGGGTCCCCAGACGCCGCCCGCAAGTAAGTAATCCAGCCGGGACAGGAAAATCTGGGGCCACTAGCCTCTCTACCTTCCAGCGGGCGCCCAGGGCAGCCCCAGGGCGCTCACCTGCCGGGCTCGGGCTGGGCGGAGGGGTGGCCGGCAGCGGAGCGAGGGTCACAGCAAGGGCGGGAGGGCTCACCTCGCGTCCGGCGGTGGCAGTGGCGGCGGGTGGTGACGGCGGCGGCGTCCACAGCGCTCGAGCCGCGAGGCGTATTGTCTGCTGCGAGGGGCCCGCGTGCGCCAGGGTGTCAACCGCCGGCCCCGCCCCGGCCCGCCCCCAGGGCCGCCTCCCCGCCCGACTCCAGGACCTAGCGGGGTCCAAAAGGCAACAGAACTGCTAGGGGGTGATCTGTTTACTCGGATAGTGTCTCTCTGCCTCCTGCGCTCTGCAAGTTTGTGGTTCGCTCCGTAGAACTGTCCGGATGAATCCCCCTGACTGCATTTGGGTGGGTGATCCAGGGTCTTGACATGGATGGCCTCAAAGAAGTCCTTAGGGCTGCTTGATGCTTTTTTTTTTTTTTTTCATGCACATGCAAGAAAGAGAACTTAATGACCTGCTAAATGACAGCGTGACTTCAGTGCTCAAATATCCCAGCTCTCTGTGCTGGCAGCTTCAGGAGTTAAGTTTTGTTTGAGTTTGTTTTTTTCTTCAACATTTTTTTTTTAATTTCGTGAAAACGCACAAAACAAAATGTACCATCTTTACTATTTGGAAGTGCACTGTGTAGTGGTATTCATGTTATTCTTCAGTCCCTAAAGTCGTGTCCGACTCTTTGCAACCCCATGGACTACAGCACGCCAGGCTTCCCTGTCCTCCACTATCTCTCGGCGTTTGCTCAACTCATGTCCATTGAGTCAGTGATACCATCCAACCATCTAATCTTCTGTTGCCCCTTTGCCTCCTGCTCTCAATCTTTCCCAGCATCAGAGTCTTTTCCAATGAGTCAGCTCTTTAAGCGTCATGGTGAAGAGTTCTGACAAAACGTGGTCCGCTGGAGAAGGGAATGGCAAAGCATTTCAGTATTCTTGCCTTGAGAGCCCCATGAGCAGTATGAAAAGGCAAAGCACATTCGACCATCACTATCATCCATCTCCATAACTTCCCATGTTTGAAAACACCTGCTAAACAGTAACTTCTCCTCCCTCCCCCAGGCCCTGCAGCCATCAGGGGTTAGGCTCTTTTTTTTTTTTTTTTTCCAATTTATTTATTTATGGCTGTGCTGCGCCTTCGTGTTGCTCCCTGTGGACTTTTTCTGGTTGTCTGCGCTTCTCCCTGCAGTTGCTTCTCTTGCTGTGGAGCAAGGGCTCTGCAAGTGGACTCAGTAGTTATGCTGCAGGGGCTTCGTTCCTCTGAGGCATGTGGGATCTTCCCCGACCAGGGATGGAACTTGTGTCCCCTCCACTGGCAGGCGGATTCTTTCTTTCTTTCTTTCTTTGGCTGTGCCAGGTCTTAGTTGCAGCACCAGTTCAGTTCAGTCGCTCAGTCGTGTCTGACTGTTTGCGACCCCATGGACTGCAGCACAGCAGGCCTCCCTGTCCATCACCAGCTCCCGGAGTTGCAGCATGCGGGATCTTAGTTCCCTGACCAGGAATCGAACCCCAGGCTCCGTGCACTGGGATCTCAGAGCCTTAGCCATTGGACCATTAGGGAAGTCCCAGCAGGTGGATTCTTAACCAGTGGACCACCAGGGAAGTCCAGGCTTTAGGTATTTTTAAGTCTTTTTCACAGATATGAAAAGTCAGACTCTAGCTTTGTAGAAACAGCCTCAGCAGCATCCTACCAAAGCCAAGGGTCTTCCTGTCCCCGCTTCCTCCCACCCCCTATCCTTCCAGCCGTACCATCCACCTCACCTGTGTTCCTATTGCCATGGTGAGGACAGCCCCCCGCTGCTCTGGTGCTCCTGGGTCTGGGGGGAAATGGGTGGTAGAGAAGGGCCCCTGAAACCTCCCAGGAGAGAGGAGACATCAGAAAAATTCCAGGAGGGGTGGTCCCCAGCCCTGGGACGGGTTAGGGAGGAGTAGGATCTTGAGTTCCCAGCCTGATATTGAGTTCCTAGCCTGGAGTGTGTGGAGGTAGAGGAAGGTAGGGCAGAGCACCAGGATTACAAAGTAACTGTTGTCCCAGGAACATGACAGGCTTGCCTGCCTCCTTCCTGCTGCCTCTTCTAAGAGAGAAACAGCAGTCAAAGCTATGGTTTTTCCAGTGGTTATGTACAGATGTGAGAGTTGGACCATAAAGAAGGCTGAGGGCTGAAAAATTGATGCTTTGGAATTGTGGTGTTGGAGAAGACTCTTGAGAATCCCTTGGACTGCAAGGAGATCAAACCAGTCAATCCTAAAGGAAATCAATCTTGAATATTCATTGGAAGGACTGATGCTAAAGCTGAAGCTCCAATACTTTGGCCACCTGATTCGAAGAACTGACTCATTGGAAAAGACCGTGATGCTGGGAAAGATTGAAGGCAGGAGAAGAAGGGGATGACAGAGGATGAGATGGTTGGATGGCATCATCGACATGAGTTTGAGCAAATTCTGGGAGATAGTGGAGAACAGGGCAGCCTGGTGTGCTGTGCAGTCCCTGGGGTCACAAAAGGTCAGACACAACTTAGCAACTGAAGAACAACAACGAACATTAGCAGAACAGATGGAGGAGAAAGGACAGTTTAGGGACAGATAGGGGATAGAAGTGCCCAAGGAAGGGCTGGGTGAAAATATTTGCCTTGCAAGGTTCCCAAGTAATATGCAGATTAAATGGATAGGAGGAAGCAAAAACCGTTGGAATAGGAATTGGGCCTGTAGAAGGCCTTGGCTTCCTGTCCAAAAAAGGATCAGATGGCATATGATAATAGCAATAACAATAACAATAGTAGCTGCCATGATCCATTCAGATCCCTCGATCCTACTACCAAGCATTTTCTATTATTGCCTGCAATCCTTACCTCTGTCCCATGTTACAGACACTGGTGCATATGAACAGTCTATGTATCAGTACAGGCCAGAGAATCCTGGTGGCCCCATCTTACAGATCAGAAAACTGAGGCTCTGGAAAAGAAGGCCAGCCACTTGTCAGAGACCAACCAGCGCATGAACAGCAGAGGCAGATTCAAGCCTGAGTCTCCCTACTCAGCCACAGGGCCTTTTCCACCCACCATAGCTGGCCTCAGCTTCCCTTTCCCCATTGAGATTTGCTGGCCTGTCCCAGGGCCAGTGGACAGGGAGTCCCTTCCTTGCCTGGGAGCCTCCCTCCCAAAGACTCTGTGGATCCCCCCAGCCCTAGGTAAGCCCCTCCTGCTGGGGCCATGACTACATCTCTCTGCAATTCAGGGATCCATGGGCCAGCAAACCCTCTGTGCCAACTTAGGGTTGAGTTCTGTTCTTACTGTGATTTGCTTTGATCATTCATTTAGCAAATATTGATTGACACCTACCATATGCCTGGCTGTGGTGTGGGTGATGGCGATCTAGAGATGACTCGTTCATGGCAGTGATACAGGGCTCAGTGCCAAGTGTGGGACACAGTGGAGGAGAAACCAGCTGACCAGAAAATAGAGCTCTGGGCAGCTGCGTACACAGCAAGCATGCAAGGCAGAGGAGTAAAGCCAGGGAGTGCGAGGAGAGTGGGGGAGGGGTGGGTCCTTTAGCCAGGATGTCAAGGGAAGCCTCAGTGAGGATGCAGTTTTCCTGAAAAGACTTGAGAGACGCGAGGACATTCCCATGTCCAAGGCCCGGGACAGGAGGAGAGGGCAGCTGGGAACCCCAGGGAGAAGGTTGACCAAGCATGTTTGCCACGCGCTGGCCTCGGCATCCAGGGCCCACCCGGGGGACCCAGGGGTCAGAGCAGGTTTTATTTCATTTTATTTTTCTTTACTTCTTTTCTTTACATGCCATGAGACATGTGGGATCTTAATTCCATCATGAGGGGTCAAACCCGCGCCTTCTGCATCGGAAGCATGGAGTCTTAATCATTGGACCGTTGGAGATGCCCCCAAAGCAGGTTGTAAATGGCTGTCTCTCCATGTGCCATCCCAGACTTTTGTCCCAGCGTTGGGAACCTCTTGAGAGCCCCTTGGACTGCAAGGAGATCAAACCAGTCCATTCTAAAGGAAATCAACGCAATATTCATTGGAAGGACTGATGCTGAAGCTGAAACTCGAATACTTTGGCCACCTGATGTGAAGAACTGACTCCCTGGAGAAGACCATGATGCTGGGTGGAGAAGGCAGGAGGAGAAGGGGACGACAGAGGATGAGATGCTTGGATGGCATCACCGACTTGAAAGACATGAGTTTGAGTAGGCTCCAGGAGTTGGTGATGGACAGGGAGGCTTGGTGTGCTGCGGTCCATGGGGTAGCAGAGTCAGACACGACTGAGCAACTAAACTGAACTGACTGGGAACCTTGTCGGGAAAATCCTCCAGCTTTGACAGAGACGCTGTAATATCGGGAGAGACCCATCGAAGGGTTTCAGGGCTCTCTCCTGAGCTGGGCCTGAGCTCCTTGCCAGGAACTAGAATGACCAGCTTCTCACAGTGTTGTTCCACTCATGCCCGCCTGGTGGATGTTTTGTGGGGGCACCTTCCCAGGATGAGAGGCTATTGAGAGCCTGTTGGGCTGGGTGTCTTGCCTGGATGGCCCCCTGCAGGGTGGATCACCCCTTTGCACAGATGGAGAAACTGAGCCTCAAAGAGGGGTACTGATGGGTCCACAGCCACACAGCCAAGAGACTGGAGGGCTGGGGCTTGAACCCAGGTCTCTCTGACCTGTCTGACCTGGGGGTCTGTAGCTAAGCTTTGGGAAGTCTATGAACCCCTTTGTTCTTCAGTCACCCCACCCAGTTATGTCCAACTCTTTGTGACCTCGTGGACTGCAGCACTCCAGGCTTCCCTGTCCTTCAGCATCTCCCAGAATTTGATCAAACTCATGTCTATTTGAGTTGGTGATGCCATCCAACCATCTCATCCTCTGTCGTCCCCTTCTCCTTCTGTCCTCAATCTTGGGTAAAAGCATTTTCTGAATCAGGAAGCTGCAGCCTGGTCGGCAAGGGCTGGGACTCCGGGTCACACAGCCCTTAGTTAGAATCCTGACTCTGCCAGTTATAACTTGTGTGGCCTCAGATAGCAATTGGGCCTTTCTGAGCCCATCCTCTGTGAAGTCCCCACCTCTCAGAGCTGCTGTGAGGGTGAACTCACAGGAAGCTCTCAGCATGATGCCCGATACATAGTAGGCGATGGATAAACCCAGAGGATGTTATTGAAGACAGGGTTTAAGAACTGATGAAGAGTTTGAGAGAATCCCCTGGTGGTCCACTGGTTAGGACTCCACGCTTTCACTGTCGAGGGCGTGGGTTCAACCCCTGGTCAGGAATGAGGATTGCACAAGCTGCATGGTGTGGCCAAATTAAAAAACAAACAACGACAAAAAAAACTGATGAAGAGTTTGACATGTTCACAAAGAAACTGTTATCTTGGAGGTACATCATGTATTTAATGAAATACGCTTCACAAATCAGTGTGTACAGTATAGTCCAACATATACTGGAAATCCATACAGAAAATTCTGGAAGGAAATTCAGTCCTGGGCTAAGACCCCATGTGAGGGGTGTGTGTGTAACACTTCCATGGTCATCCCTGGAGCTGTGGGGAAAGGAAGGGGTGGGTATTCATGAGGAGCCCATGGGGATCGGTCTCTCTCGAGTCCGGTGATGGTGGTCCAGGCTGGGAGAGTTGAACGTGTGCATGGGCAGTGCCCCCTGGGCCTTGGGCTCAGAGCCTGGGCTAGGCCAGCCCCACCTGGACTTGCTGCCAGGCTGGTGTAGGCTGACTCTGCAAAGACCTGGCTGTGTGACCTGTGTAGCAGCAGCACCCCGGGCTTTGGGGTCTGGAGTCCAGGCTGTGTGGCAGCTGAGGGCACTCTGAGAACTCCCAGGGACTGCGGGGCTGACTGAGATCAAGACACAGGGCTGGGACCCCGCCGTGTGGTGGGTCTCCAGCCAGGGGCCAGTGGAGATGGAGAGGAAGTTGGAGGTGGGTTGAGAGCCCTGGGTGCCCGCCTGGAACCAGATACTTCTCCAGGTTCTGCGGAGAGGCCTCTGGGGACACGAGTCTGCGGCAGTGAGCTTCTTTTTGAAGGTCAAGGCTGGTCCTTGGCAGCCTGAATGACACCTGGGAAGCCCAGAGGAGGGAGTGGCCCCCACCGCCATTTCCCTCAACTCTCCCCCGAAGCTTTGGCAGGAGCCTCCTCACAGCCCTGAAGACACGTGCAGATGGATTTCTGCCCTCCGCGGCCCCCTAGAATCTCCCACGTGTTGCGAACCCCTGGAAATGAGCCGGTCCAGCCCAGGCTCCCTGGAACTGAACTCCTGGTCCCCTTGGAGCCTCAGCCCGCTCTGCTCAACCAGGGCCTCTGAGCGTGAGGAGCTGGCTTGGGGAGCATGGGGGGCACCTGACGCAAGAGAGCCTCTGGCCTTGGAGGGAGGCCACAGTGCTGGCTTGCCTAGGGCCAGAACGCCACAGGGAGTGGGGACACCCAGGCCTGAAAACAGAAGGCTAAGACCACCACCCCCCGCCCCCAGGAAATGGAGTGGAGAACAGACGTGGGCAAGTCCTAGACGGCAAATAAACTCCTCCATCTCCCCGCCCGATCTGGGGGCTCTTCAGCCCCGTGCAGCCAAATGAAACTCACACCCCACCAGCTTACAACTCACCCAGTCTTCCCATCTCAGCCAACGGCCACTCTGGCCTTCCAGGCACTCCAGGCAAAGACTTTGGAATTGTTTTCAGCTCCTCTTTCTCCCATGTTCCAGCTTTCCCAAATCTGGGGACCGGTTTCTAAGGAACATAATGTGAAAGTCTGAGGTCGACCCACATACACTAACTCAGAAAGACATCTGTACCTGCGCCGTCTCAACTGAGATTCAAAGGCTGTAGAATAAGTCTTAAATGAGTCGATTCCCATAGAAGACTATTTTTCATTTGCCTTGAAAGTTGTGTGGCTCAGCTGGTAAAGAATCTGCCTGCAATATGGGAGACCTGGGTTTGATCCCTGAGTTGGGAAGATCCCCTGGAGAAGGGAAAGGCTACCCACGCCAGTATTCTGGCCTGGAGAATTCCATGGACTGTATCCATGGAGTCGCAAAGTGTCGGACATGGAGCGACTTTCACTGAAACTTGTGTAAGGAACGTACCAGAAGGTCAAGATCGGGTAACAGGTGTGGGGATCACTCAGTGGTCTTTTCTTTCTCTCGTACAGTATTTGTAACTTTTGCTACACATGTTTGTATTATGTTTCTAGTCATGAAACAGTAACTTTTTTAAATAAAAATTTTTGACTGTACCATGCAGCTTTCGGCATCTTCGGTTCTTAAACCTTGTCTTCAGTAACAGCGTTTGGGTTTCTCCATCACCTACATCATGCTGAATTCCCCAAACACTAATTTTTAAAAATATATATATATTTATTTATTCGTTTTATTTTTGGCTGCGCTGGGTCTTCATGGCCGTGAGGGCTTTTTTCTAGGTGCGAGGAACAGGCTTTCATTGCGGTGGCTTTTCTTATTGCAGTGTATGAGCTCCAGGGTTCTCAAGCTCCAGAGTGAGGGCTCAGTAGTTGTGGCGCTCGGGGCTTAGTTGCTCCACGGGGTGTGGGATCTTCCCAGATCAGGGATCGAACCCGTGTCTCCTGCAATGGCAGGCTGATTCACTGAGCTTCACCGCTGAGCCACCAGGGAAGCCCCCTCAACAGTAACTTTTCAACAGACATTATGGTGAGAGGGAAAGAAGGTGGAAGAAGACACAAGAGAGGACACACTGTATGATTCGGTTTGTATGAAGGTGGAGAGCAGGCAAAGCGCCAACAGCCGCCTCTCGACGTGGGTGGGTGTTGGCTGGAAAGGGGCAGAAAGGAGATTTCTGGGGATTTCTGTCCCACATGGTGGTCGGAGGGGTATGTGTGTGCGCGATCAGTCGTTCCAATTGTGTCCGACTCTGTGTGACCCCACGGACTGTAGCCCATCAGGCTCCTCTGTCCATGGGATTCTCCAGGCAAGAATCCTGGAGTGGGTTCCCAGGCCCTCCTCCAGGGGATCTTCCGGACCCAGGGATCAAACCTGGGTCTCATTGCACTGAGCTGAATGCTTCAGATTTGTGCACTTTGGGGTTTGTAAAATAAAGCTTGATACAAATTAAAATGCAATAAAAGAAAGCCCAGTGAATCAGACCTGAGATAGCCAAGAGTGAGGATTTACTTGAGATCCAGGTTCCTGGCTGCCAGGGGGTACTTGGCAAGCTGAGCCTATGGTGGAACCGAGGAGAGGCCAGCGGTGCTGGTGACAGGGGGACTATCACAGTTGAAAACAGAACCAGCACGTTTCAGAGCAGATTACGAGGCTTAACCAGCCAGGCCACTCTGTTCAGAGCCAGGACAATTTAATAGACACGCGCTCCAGCCAAAAACCGAAATGGCCGGTGTGACCAAAATAACCTAATCTCCTGCAACCTGTCAGGGGGACGGAGACCAGGCCTCCACTCTGTCAGACAATTCCAGGAATCTGGGGTCAGGGAGGGGGTGATATCTGCTCCTGAAACACTGTGGAGGCCCTGGGCAGCCGACTGTGGACATCCTGCAGCGACGGCCACCAGTGTCCCCTGCCAGGAGCAGGCTCAAGGCCCCAGGTTATCGCTCAAGTCGGGTCTGGCGGGAGGGACGAGACCCACGTGGGTGCCGGCAGGAAGGAGCCCCGGTCCCGCAGAACCTCCCTTCACCCAGAAATAACATCCCTCCTGACAGCCGAGTTTATCAGCACGATAGCAGATTTTTTCAAAACAATAACAGAGGTCCTAGCGGCTCCCTCGGCCCACACTCAGCAGGGATGACTGGCCATGGTGTCGGCAGCCGCTGCTGTCCACGCCTCTGCTCCAGGAAGGCCCCGTCTGTAAACCCCCGGAGGGGAGGCCGTGTATGCATTCACCCCTCTGCACCCCGCGTGATGAGCCCTCGGTAGACGTCTGTTTCACAGATGAGTGAATTTCCCCTTTGCCACCCTGGTTTTCATTTTTATTTTATTTGTTTATTTTTACATGTACACACCTCTCTATTTATTTCTGGCTGCGCTGGGTCTTCGTCACGGCATGTGGGCTTTCTCTAGTTGGGGCGAGTGGGGGGCTACTCTTCCTTGCGATGGGCAGGCTTCTCATTGCAGTGGTTTCTCTCGCTGTGGAGCACGGCCGCGGAGTGTGTGGGTTTGGGCATGTGGAAACTCCCCAGACTGAGGGTCGAGCCTGCGTCCCCTGCACTGGCAGGAGGATTCTTAACCCCTGGACCACCAGGGAAGGCCTTCCATCCCATTTCATCATCCACAACAGCCCTCTAGGAGGAAACCTGTAGCTCCCATTTTACAGAGGAGGAAACTGAGGCCCGCAGGTGATGAGGTGCATGTGAATCAGGACCCGTTTTCTCATTCCAGGTCCTGGGGTTTCCTCGTCTCACGACTGCTGATCATGGCTATCTCAACTCCCCTTCCCCTGCCTGGAAGAATGATGAGGGCTGGGAAACCACAGTGTTCAGGGCTGTTTTCTCTCATAGGAATTGTTTATTTATTTATGGCCTCCCCAACTAGGGATCAAACCCTGGTCCTTGGCAGTGAGAGTGCGGAGTCCTAACCCCCGGATTGCCGAGGAACTCCCAGGAAATAATTTCATTTTATTTGAAGTTCTGCAGGGGGAAATTCCCTGGCAGTCCAGTGGTTAGGAGTTGGCAGTTTCACTGCTGAGGGTGTGGGTTCAAGCCCCAGTCTGGGAACTAAGATTCCCCCAAACTCACTGGAAAAGACCCTGATGCTGGGAAAGATTGAAGGTGGGAGGAGAAGGGAACAACAGAGGATGAGATGATTGGATGTCTTCACCAACTCAATGGAGATGAGTTTGAACAAGCTCAGGGAGTTGGTGATGGGCAGGGAAGCCTGGCATGCTGCAGTCCATGGGGTCGCAAAGAATCGGACACAACTGAGTGACTGAACTGAACTGAACTGAAGCCTCACAGAGCAGCAAAAAAAAAAAAAACACACAACAAAGTTCTGCGGTTTTGTCCTTTTTTCTGAAGAAGCGTATATCCCCATGAATAACGAAAGAAACGCACATAAAACAATACTGATACCACCCAACGTGTGAGCCGTTGATAACACCCCACGCGGGCAGAGCTGCAGAAGCCCTGTCTTCTTGGGCAGCTGTACTGGGAACACACGGAGGTGTCTCAAAACATGCCAAATGCACGTTCTCTGACCCCGATCATTCACGGGGGGACATTCTGGGCCGGAGGGTAATGTGAGCAAAGGTATGGGGGCTAGAAGCTCAAGTGTGGACGTTTGACTTGGAAGGAAGGGAGCTGCTCACCCAGCAGGTGAAGGGACTGGGCTGAGCCCCCCTGAGTGGACCATGCTTCCAGAGAAGGAGAATTCTGGAGAGGAGGCCCTGGCTTGAAACCTGGTGGTGGTGTTGTTGTTCAATGGTTCAGTTGTGTCCAACTCTGCGACCCCATGAACTGCAGCGCGCCAGGCTTTCCTGTCCTTCACCGTCTCCCGGAGTTTGCTCAAACTCATGTTCATTGAGTCCATGATGCCATCCAACCATCTCATCCTCTGTTGCCCCCTTCTTCTCCTGCCCGCAGTCTTGCCCAGAATCAGGGTCTGGAAACAGATGCGTAGCCACCTGCGTTGAGCTGCTGCCCACAGCCCGAGAAGCCCTTGCAGCACGGAATTCTCTTCTCTCTAATCCGGAGAGGCACGCTTTAGGAGCCCAACTCACAGACGAGGAAGCTGGCAGGCCAAAGCCCCAACTGGAACTCGGATAGGACCAACTCCCAGCTTCAGAGTCCCTCACCTGTTCACTCCCAGCCTGCCCTTGGCGTCTCCCCTGAGCAGCCTGACTCTGGAGACAACACAGGGCGTCCAAAGCCCCTGCCCTTGGGGGCCTCAGTGTCTAGACGGGTGGTTGGGTTTGGGAAAAACTATTCAGCTGACCGTGTAGAGGTCTGAGTCCTCTGATACCCAGCGTCTGTGAGGTGGGACTATTGATTCTGAGGGAAGAAGCAAAGCCCCTTGCAGCCCCGTCAGGACCAAACATCCGCCCCTGCGAATATTTTGCGGGGCTTGGGCCAGGTCTACATGGGCCCTGGAGAACCATGGGGCCTGGGGCTTCCCGGTGGTCCAGTGGTTAGAGTCTGCCTTGCAATGTGGGGCTTGTGGGTTCCATCTCTGGTCAGGCATCTCTGATCCCACATGCTGCCGAGCAACTAAGCCTGCATGCCACAACTAAGACCCGACACAGCCTGATAAATAAACTATTTTTTTTAAGTTTTTTTTTTTTTTAAAGAAGAACTGTGGGGCCTGGGCCAGCCTCCTTGCCCCCATGCTGTGCTGAACAGGGAAATGGTGTCAGCCTTTGCAGCCATGGAGGTGTGATGCAGAGATTGCGGCGTGAATGGGGCCGGTGGGGGGCGGCGTGTTAATTCATCAGCCGCTGCTTAGTCACTCAGTCATGTCCAACTCTTTGTGACCCCATGGACTGTGGCCCGCCAGGCTCCTCTGTCCATGGGGATTCTCCAGGCAAGAATAGTGGAGTGGATTGCCATGCCCTCCTCCAGGGGATCTTCCCAACCCAGGGATCGAACCCACATCTCTTGTGTCTCCTGAATTGGCAGGTGGACTCTTTACCACTAGCACCACCTGGGAAGCCCACTCACAGGGTGAGGACCCAGCAACTTATGTTTCAAATGAACTGTGTGCTTTCTAATGCTGGTCCTGCCCTCTAAACAGAGCTCACAACCCACTCTTGGGCAACCATGGTGTCAAGAAATAAGCTATTCCTGAGAGGTTTTCCCAAGGGGCTCCAGGTCGTGATTCCCTCCCCATTTCTGTTCTCACCCATTTCTTTCTTTTTCTGGCCATGCTGTGCAGCTTATGGGATCCTAGCTCCCCAACCAGGGATTGAGCCCAGGCCCTTAGCAGTGAAAGCAGAGAGTCCTAACCCCGCGACCGCCAGGGACGTCCCCTCTCACTCATGTCTGAGCTCACAGGAACTCCGCTCCTTTGGCTCCAGACCAGACAGCTCTCTCCCCCGACTCCCACTGTGGGTCAAAAATGGGTGTGACAGAGCCAGGGCCGGCACTGGAGCCCAGCCCCCTCCTCAGTCCTTAGAGCAGTGGTCCCCAACCTTTTGGGCACCAGGGACCAGTTTTGTGGAAGATATGGTTTCAGGATGATTGAAGCACATTGTATTCATTGGACACTTTGTTCTTCTTATTATTACATCAGCATCATCTCAGATCATCAGGCATAAAATCCTGGAGGCTGGGGACCCCTGTCTTAGAGGATGCTCGGTCTGGATCTTGGTTCTGGCCTTCTGACCTCCACACAGCAGGGGCTCAGAGTGAGGGTGCTGAGGACCTGGCTACACCAGGGCCTGAGCGTGGCACTGAGGCTGTAGGAGGCTTTGAGGGGGCGGGACAGCATTGGTGGGGGGCAAGTGGGGCAGCTATGTAGCTGAGGGCCGTGTGCCTGCAGGGCTGGGTGTGCCGGCTGCCGTGAGTCTAAGCAGGGTGGTGGCTTGTGCTGGTTGTCAAGCAACACTGGGCACCCCTGGAGGTTCGTCATGGCCTCAGGGAACTGAGCTGGGACTCCATCAGAACCCTCGAGCGGTTCTGGCTGGCACCTTGACAATGGCAGGCTGGCCTCCTCCAGAGCAGCATGAGTCGGTCAGGGCAATCAGTGACCGTCACAGCTGGACTGATGATACGAATGGACTTCATGGCCTTGGGCAAGCTATTTCCTGCCTCCAAGCTTCAGGTTCCTTTTTTTTTTTCAGATACCATATTTAAAGAGTAGGGAAATCATACCATATCATCCTTGCTACTGAAATAAACAAATAAATAAACCTAACAACAGGAAATACGTGTTGATGAGGATGTGAAGAGATTGGAACCCTTGTGCCTTGTTGGAGGGAATGTAAAATGGGACTTTCTTGGTGGTCCAATGACTAAGATTCTGAGTTCCCAATGCAGGGGGTCCAGGTTCGAGCCCTGGTCAGGGAACTAGACCCCATATGCTGCAACTAAGAAAAAAATAAATGCTGTAGCCAGGGTGGTCAAGGTGTGGAATCGGTGGCTGTGGCCTCTGGGCTGGGATGAACCAGGCTCAGGGTGCAGGCAGGGGAGCTGGGCAGGACCCATGGCCAGTAGAGTGGGAGCTGCTGGACTGGTCACTCCTGCTGCAGGACTTGCAGGCCGTTTTATGCCTCCACTCAAGTTAGGAAGCATATGGAACCTCGAGCAAAACAAGTGTTTAAAAGTCTACCAAAATGTGCCTTCCGTGGCGGCTATGGCAGAGGTGGGCTTGAACCCAAAGGACAAAACGGGAACCAGCACTAGAACCGGCTGTGAGTCTTACTGCCGATAAGGAACAATAAGCAATGTTTATCAATGAATTATGCCTGTAAGTCACAAATACAAGGGAGAATCTCCTCACACAGCAGTCGAAAATCGATGCTAAAGATTTACTAGAGGGTCAAGTCAAAACGTGAAGTAAATGTATGATGAAATTTTTTTTTTTTGACCAAGCTGCACAGTTTGTAATATTTTTGTTCCCCAATCAGTGATTGAAATCAGGCCCTCCACAGTGAAAGTGTGGAGTCCTAACCACTGGACTGCCAGGGAGTTCCTGTATGGTGAATTTGAAGTTCTTATGCATTTATGTACCAGCTTTTTGGGCTTCCCTGGTGGCTCAGATGGTAAAGAATCCTCCTGCAATGCTGGAGACCTAGGTTCGATCCCTGGGTCAGGAAGATCCCCTGGAAGAGGGCATGGCAACCCACTCCAGTATCCTTGCCTGGAGAATCTCCATGGACAGAGGAGCCTGGTGGGCTGCGGTCCATGGGGTCGAAAAGAGTCAGACACGACTGAACAACTAAGCACACACTCACACACCAGCTTTTTATAATGACGTGCCTCAAAACTTAAAAAAAGTTGTAGCCACTGTAGAAAGCAGTATGGCAGTCCCCCCCCCCCAAAAAAATGATGCACAGAATTGTCAAAGGACCCAGAAAGCCCATATTTGAGAATATACCCAAAAGAAATTGAAAGCAGACCCTTGAACAGATATTTGAACACTCATGTTCAGAGTTATTCACAATGGTCAAAATGTTATTCACAACTCAAATCCATGTCCACTGACTGATGAATGAATAAACAGCATGGTAAATACATACAGTGGAATATTACTCAATCTTAAAAAGAAAAATAAACGTTCCCACGCAGGCTACAACAGGGATGAAACGTGAGAATATTATGCTAAGTGAAATAAGCCAGTCACAAAAAGACAGATTCTAAATGTTTTCACTTGGGTCAAACACCTGGAGGAGTAAGATTCATAGAGACAGAAAGTAGAATGGTGGTCGCTAGGGCTGGGGGAGGAGAGCGGGAATTAGTGTTTAGTGGGAAAAGTTTCAGTTTTGCAAGATAACAAAGTTCTAGAGATTGGTTACCCATGGACATACTGGATCACAACACTGAACTGAACACTTTAAAATGGTTAATATAGGAAATCAGTGCTGACTATTCATTGGGAAGACTGATGCTGAAGCTGAAGCTCCAATACTTTGGCCACCTGATGGGAAGAACTGACTCATTGGAAAAGACCCTGATGCTGGGCAAGACTGAATACAGGAGGAGAAGGGGATGACAGAGGATGGTTGGATGGCATCATGGACTCGATGGACATGAGTGTGAGCAAGCTCCGGGAGTTGATGATGGACAGGGAAGGACAGGGAAGCCTGGCGTGCTGCAGTCCATGGGGTTGCACGGAGTGGAACACGACTGAGTGACTGAACTGACTGATTGATAGTATATTTTATTTTGCATGTATTAATATTTTACCACATTAAAAAAATAAAACCACTCACCAGGTAGGGTCCTTGAGAGGGTGTAATGAGGGGAGTTCTGGCTAAGATCTTAGGGTGGTGTCCTGTACACAGGAGGGCGGGCTTCATGGGCTGGCCACCTGGGCAGCCGCCCAGGGCCCCCATGCTCAGATTGGCCCCTCACATGGTTAATGCTGCCGTAGTTGTTTTGAAATTCCTAATAATTTTTGAACAAGAGTTGCCACATTTTCATTTTGCATTGAACTGCAAAATGACGTTAACTGAGAGTTCTGGCCCTCAGTCAAGACACCGGCACAGACTTTGTCATCAACCTTGTTGGGATGAGCTGGGTGAAGGATGTGCCGTGTTCAGGGTGGAGAAGGGTGTGGGGGCCACATGAAGACAGTACCCCTGCCTGGGGAGGGGGAGGGGCAGCGGGACCACCTGCCAAGGAAGGAGAGGGCCATAGACAGCAGAGACCGGGAAGGGGCTGGGCCAGATCACCCCATGATGGGGTCTTGACTCCATGATGTTGTTCAGTCGCTAAGTTGTGTCTGACTCTGTGATTCTATGGACTGCAGCACGCCAGGTTCCTCTGACTCTTACTATCTCTTGGCGTGTGCTCAAATTCATGTCCATCGAGTCACTGATGCTATCTAACCAGCTCATCCTTTGTCTCCCCCTTCTCCCACTGCCCTCAATCTCTCCCAGAATCAAGATCTTTTCCAATGAGTTGGCTCTTCACATCAGGTGGCCAAAGTATTGGAGCTGATCCCATTCCTTGCTGGTATTTCAAGACTCCCTTGGCAGAATATGACCCCAAGGAACCAGCCTCAGAAACCAGCCAGTGCAGGGACGTCTCATCCAGGAAACAGTGTTTATTGAACACCTGCTACAAGCCAGCAGTAAGCACATCATCTGTGACCTTCTGGTTCTCATCACCTCCTGGGGTTAAAGGGCTGAGGCGGGAACCAAGGAGAGGCAGGGGCAGCAGTGGGGTGCATATTAGCTATGGATCCACTAGATGGCGCCAAACATAAATGATGGTGGACCCAAAGCACTCCCCCAGCCTGGGCAAGGTGGTGCGGAGGCCTCAGGAAGCCTGCAAACAAAGCTCAGAGCATCACCTTGAAAGCGCACCCATCTCTCAGGAAGGTGGCTCTTTGCTTTTCAGGAGGCAGAGGTGTGAACCATCAGCCTTCGTAGGTTCAAATCCAGACTCTGCCACTTAAAAGTTCCACACATTTTCACAACTTAAAACTTTTATTTTCCTTGCTTAATGTAAGTTTTATAGTCTCGTTAGCTTTTCATTACTTTTTTAAAAATTCACAATTTTTAAATAACAATTGAGATCTACGAATGAGAAGAATGGATTTCTTTGGGGGCAGGAGGGGAGATAATTTCACTTATTTGGGGTACAAAGTTAGTGTGTTCGCTATCATCAAATCAGTTGCAAGTGGTCACAAGGAACCAGCATTCTTAGCTTTCTGGAGCAGGTAGTGGTCTGGATTTGACCCATGCTTTGCTGACTCTTGATCTTGTGTATTAACTGTGTTAATGTAATAGGGAAGAACATTTTTGTATTCTATTACAAGTTAATCACTGAAGGGATGCTGCCTATAAATTTAAGTTATACATAACGGCCCATCTCTGGGAATCCTGCTCTCCCAGTAAAGAGCATTAAGCTAAAATACCTTTGTTTAGCTCATAGGAAACCTCCTGACCAGGTCCACCTGTGAATGGTGGCAGGAGGGAGAAATTAACAAATCCCCTCTGAAGGTTGACAGAAACCAAGAAGTGTATGACTTTACTCCCTTCCCCTTTTAGTATAGAAGGAGTCTGAATTCTAACTCAGGCAAGATGGTTCTTTAGGACACGTGCCTACCATCTTCTTGGTTAGTTGGCTTTTTCAATAAAGTCATTATTCCTTGCTCCCAAAACCTGTCTCTCGATCTACTGGGCTTATTGGCCGGTCATGTGACAAGCAGTGTGCGCTTAGACTCTGTTTCCTTGGCATTGTTTGTTTTTTCCAATTAAAGGTTTGTTTTCTGATGTCTAAACCTACATGTGCACTAATTATGAAGTGAAGTCGCTCAGTCATGTCCAACTCTTTGCAACCCCATGGACAATAGCCTACCAGGCTCCGCCGTCCATGGGATTTTCCAGGCAAGAATACCGGAGTGGGCTGCCATTTCCTTCTCCAGGGGATCTTCCCAACCCAGGGATCGAACCCGGGTCTCCTGCATTGCAGACAGACGCTTTACCGTCTGAGCCATCAGGGAAGCACATTATAAGCAGTAAACTGCTGCAGAATGATACACACAGCCGTTGCAGATCTGTGCCCTGTAATACATGATGTTGGTGATTAAAAAATTCAGAAGAGTGAGAAACATTAATGCATTTTGTGTGTTATAAATAATGAATTACTCTTTCGGGAACAAACGCTAAAAGGAAGGTAAAAAAAAAAAGAGAGAGAGAGACTGCAATTATCCTATGCCCAGACACCTAGAATGTAACAGAGCAGGTTTGTAAATTGCTGCTCCTCTTTTCACGCTGCCTGCAAATACAGATTCATGGCTGACAGATGTCTGGGGCACATGCTGTTTTATTGTGTATTAATTCAACAAATATTTGAGCAACTAGTGTGTGCTATACTGAAGCACCTTTTTAAATTTTTTTAAAACTAATCTTCCCAACAACCCTTCAATGTAGGTGCTATTGTCTCCGTTTATGAATAAGAAACTGAGGCTCAGACAAGTGACATGACCTAACACAAGCCACAAAGCTAGTGCATTCGGAAGTGAGGATTCAATCTAGACCTGGCTTCAGTTTTAAATTTCTCACTAGCCAGGTTGCCATTTCCTAACAGATGGAGTTTTAAAACTTTTCATGCAAAGTTGGGCACAATGAAGGACAGAAACGGTTTGGACCCTACAGAAGCAGAAGATATTAAGAAGAGGTGGCAAGAATACACAGAACTATACAAAAAAGATCTTCATGACCCAGGTCACTCACCTAGAGCCAGACATCCTGGAATGTGAAGTCAAGTGGGCCTTAGAAATCATCACTACAAACAAAGCTAGTGGAGGTGATGGAATTCCAGTTGAACTATTTCAAATCCTAAAAGATGATGCTGTGAAAGTGCTGCACTCAATATGCCAGCAAATTTGGAAAACTCAGCAGTGGCCACAGGACTGGAAAAGGTCAGTTTTCATTCCAATCCCAGAGAGGCAATGCCAAAGAATGTTCAAACTACCGCATAATTGCACTCATCTCACATGCTAGCAAAGTAATGGTCAAAATTCTCCAAGCCAGGCTTCAACAGTATATGAACCATGAACTTCCAGATATTCAAGCTGGATTTAGAAAAGGCAGAGGAACCAGAGATCAAATTGCCAATATCTGCTAGATCATCAAAATAGCAAGAAAGTTCCAGAAAAACATCTACTTCTGCTTTATTGACTACACCAAACCCTTTGTGTGGATCACAACAAACTGTGGAAAATTCTTCAAGAATGGGAATACCACAGATGGGAATACCAGACCACCTTACCTGCTTCCTGAGAGATCTGTATGCAGGTCAAGAAGCAAGAAGCAACAGTTAAAACTGGATATGGAACAACAGACTGTTTCCCAATTGGGAAAGGAGTATGTCAAGGCTTATACTGTCCCCTTGCTTATTTAACTTATATGCAGAGTACATCATGCAAAATGCCAGGCTGGATGAAGCACAAGCTGGAATCAAGATTTTCGGGAGAAATAGCAATAACCTCAGGTATGCAGATGACACCACCCTATGGCAGAAAGCGAAGAGCAACTAAAGAGCCTCTTGAAGAGAGTGAAAGAGGAGAGTGGAAAAGCTGGCTTAAAACTCAACATTCAAAAAACTAAGATCATGGCATATGGTCCCATCACTTCATGGCAAATAGACGGGGAAACAATGGAAACAGTGACAGACTTTATTGTTTTAGGCTCCAAAATCACTGCAGATGGTGACTGCAGCCATGAAATTAAAAGACGCTTGCTTCTTGGAAGAAAAGCTATGACCAACCTAGACAGCATATTAAAAAGCAGAGACATTACTTTGCCGACAAAGGTCCATCTAGTCAAAGCTACGGTTTTTCCAGTAATCATGTATGGATGTGAGAGTTGAACCATAAAGCAAGCTGAGAGCTGAAGAATTGATACCTTTGAACTGTGGTGTTGGAAAAGACCCTTGAGAGTCCCTTGGACTGCAAGGAGATCAATCCAGTCAATCCTAAAGGACCGTGTACATTCAGTCCTGAATATTAATTGGAAGGACTGATGCTGAAGCTGAAACTCCAATACTTTGGCCACCTGATGCAAAGAACTGACTCATTGGAAAAGACCCTGCTGTTGGGAAAGACTGAAGGTGGGAGGAGAAGGGGACGACAGAGGATGAGATGGTTGGATGGCATCACTGCCTCGATGAACATGAGTTTGAGCAAGCTCCAGGAGTTGGTGATGGTCAGGGAAGCCTGGCGTGCTGCAGTCCATGGGGTCACAAAGAGTTGGACATGACTGACCAACTGAACTGAACTGAACAGGAGTTTTAAAAATCTAGTTTGAGAAACTATACCTGTCCCACGCTCAGGGAACACTTCATAAATGAGGTGACCTTTGAGTAGGCCACTTACTACTACTTGCTGAGCGCAACTTGTATGTTGTCCCTATGACAAACCCTACGTAGTTGGTGCTATGAACAGTCCTAGTTTTACAGATACCGAAGCTGAGCAACAGAGGAGATGAAGAGAGGGACTACAGCCCAGGGCCCCAGCCATCATACTGCTCTACCTGCCACTATCAGGCTGGATCCTGGGTCCCGATCCCTTGCAATCTCATTTCCGGGCCCCCGAAGGTTTCGAGACCCCTGGGGATGGTGGCCTGGGTGGTTCCTCGCAGGACATCAGTCAATCAGTCAGTCAGTCAGTTCAGTCGCTCAGTCGTGTCCGATTCTTTGCAACCCCATGGACTGAAGCACACCAGGCCTCCCTGTCCATAGCCAATTTCCAGAGCTTACTCAAACTCATGTCCATCGAGTCCGTGATGCCATCCAACCATCTCATCCTCTGTTGTCTCCTTCTCCTCCCGCCTTCAGTCTTTCCCAGCATCAGGGTCTTTTCTAAGGAGTCAGTTCTTTGCATCAGGTGACCAAACTATTGGAGTTTCAGCTTCAGCATCAGTCCTTTCAATGATCCAGGACTGATCTCCCCCAGGATGGACTGGTTGAATCTCCTTGCAGTCCAAGGGACTCTTCAAGAGTCTTCTCCAACACCACAGTTCAAAAGCATCCATTCTTTGGCGCTCAGCTTTCTTTACAGTCCAACTCTCACATCCATATATGACTACCAGAAAAACCATAGCTTGACTAGACGGACCTTTGTCGGCAAAGTAATATCTCTTCTTTTTAAAATGCTGTCTAGGTTGGTCATAGCTTTTCTTCCAAGAAGCAAGCGTCTTTTAATTTTATGACTGCAGTCACCATCTGCAGTGGTTTTGGAGCCCTACCCCCCCCCCCCCAAATAAAGTCTGTCACTGTTTCCATTGTTTCCCCATCTATTTGCTATGAAGTGATGGGACCGGATGCCACGATCTGAGTTTTCTCGATGTTGAGTTTTACGTCAGCCCCCGTGCGTAGCGGGCTGTGCAGGTTGGAGGCGCAGCTGCAGAGGAGTGGCCAGTCTAACCCCGGAAGCAGTCGCGGCGCCGGCAACGCCGCGTCTCCGGTTGCCAGGGCGCCGCCCCGGAAGTAGAGCGCGGCGGGCGGAGGGCCGGTCCGCGCTGGGTAAGCGGGCCGTGTCCTCCAGCGATCG
This sequence comes from Bubalus kerabau, assembly GCF_029407905.1. Taxonomy (NCBI): domain Eukaryota; kingdom Metazoa; phylum Chordata; class Mammalia; order Artiodactyla; family Bovidae; genus Bubalus; species Bubalus kerabau. The sequence goes on from NC_073624.1 coordinate 6,145,174, forward strand.
CCGAGTGGGGCTGGAGGCGGGGCCGGGCCGCGGCGCGGGGCCGCCGTGCTCCGCGCTCCCGAGCGCTTCTTAGCGCTCTGCGCCCACAGGTGAGGCCCCGCCGCCGGCGCCGCAGCGTCCGGGACCGAGGGTGTGGCTGTGCTGGGTGGGCGAGTGCGCATGCGCGAGCGGTTGTGGGCGCTTGTCTCCGCGGTTTAGATGCTGCTGCCCGGACTCGCAGTCCCTGAGGGGAAGCCCGCGCTCATCATTGTGCTCCTTTTCTTCCTCCGAGTTCCTATGACTTGTGCCTCTCGATCCTTGTAATTGCATTCCTCTTATCGGTTATTCCAGAATTTAATTGTGCCTAGGCTTTTTCATTCATTTGCAATCTGTATTGTTTCTGTTGGCATCTTGCAGGGCGCAGTGTACCTGTGGCTAGCGCTCTGGACGGGAGACAGGAGATGAGTGTCCTCCTGCTCTGCTCGCCTCTCTCTGGGGGTCTGAACGTCGGCGTTTCCCCTCTTCTCCCTCCCTGTTTTCCCATCATTAGAGGGGGTGGGGTAGACATACCCCCTTACAGTAGCCGAGGCATAGGGGGATTCATTCTGGAACTAAAACTATCTTATGGTTGTAAGCCGTTTGGGGTTTGCAGAGCAGTTCTTCGTTCAGGGAATATTCAGAAGCGTAAGATTGGCCCTGCCCTGCTCTCAGGGAGTTACATGCGCCGGTAAGCACGTGCGAGGAGCAGTGGGAATGAGGAGACTGACAGGCGACACAACTGCAACCCGATGCACTGCGCCCACGTGAAGTCGGCGTTTGTATTATGATTTTATTTCTAGGTGGCTCTTTTTTTTTTTTTTTCCAAAAAAGACACGCTAAAAAGGGATGCATATGTCCTGGGATCCTGGCGGAGCTGGGACTTTATTGAAACTGATAGTGATCAGACTGACTGGGAGAGTGGGATGAGGGCAGGGCAGAGAGTGCGTCCATGGTCCTATAGCTGGAAAAGTGAAATGACTCCCACGAATGTGGGTTCTGCCCACAATCTGCTGTTTCTCCTGAGAGGTTGTTCAGGCTTTTGTCTGGGAATAGTCGTAACAACAGGAGGTGGAGGCCTCTTGGCAGAGTTCTGTCTTCCTGGGCACAGAGATTCCCCGAGACGTTCCACTGTTCAGCAGAAATCAGCTGGACTCCCTCCCGGCCTCCTACTTCTCGCCCGGATAAATCTGTAGAAGTGTTTACGGATGACCGTTTCCTGGGTGTCTCCCCTGCGAGGCTGATGGCCCCTGTAGGGCTAGGCTGCTCCTGCTTCACTGCTTGGCACTCATTTGTGTGTGGTGGGAATTCGTGTCTTTTTTTTCTTATTGCAGCACATGGGCTCCTTGGTCTTCACTGTGGCATTGGGGATCTTTAGTTGTGGCATGTGCGATCTGGTTCCCTGACCAGGGATAGAACTTGGGGCCCCTGTATTGGGAGCACAGAGTCTCAGCCACTGGCCCACCAGGGAAGTCCCTCGTGTCTTCTTTTCTTAAGTCATCAAATACTGACTGACAGCCTGCTGTTACCAGATGCTGTTCTGGGTGCTGGGGGTTCAGCAGAGATAAGATGGAGCAGCATTCCTGCTCCCATGGTGACATATGTGTATTGAAGACAGGTGGTCACCAAGGGACCAAATACGTGAACTAGACCAGGTCTTTTCAAACTTGAGCGCTCAGGAATGCCCTGAGAACTTAAAACACAGATTCCTGGGGCCCACTCCCAGAGATCTGAATGCATTATCCTACTGCATGTGCGTGGGTTGGCGTGGAGGATTTGTGTTTCTAACGAGCACCAGGTCGTGATGCCGATGCTGCAGACTCACAGATCATGCTTTGAGTCGGCACCGGATTAAACAGTTGTGTACACCACGATCGCCATAGAGAAGTGACAACTTGGCAAATGGGGAGGACTGAGATGGGCTTGGGAAGGCTGCTGTGAGGGATTGGCCTTTGAGAAAGGGCCAGATTTGGGGGACGAGCAAAGGCTTAAGAGTGATGTCACTTGGTGGGTGAGAGGGCTGAAAAAGGCTGGAGCCTGGAGAGGGAAGGCGGGTGGAAGGATGCTGGGGGACAAGACCTGAGAGGCATGGGGGGCTGCAGGTAGACTGCGAGCTTTAATCTCAGCACAGCGGGCAGCTGCTCGCAGGCTTGTGAGCAGAGTGACAAGGTTTGCTTTGTGTGTGTAAAAAGATTAGTCTGCTGCTGGGTGAAGGATGGCTGCAGAGGGGTGACAGTGGGGCCAAGGAAGCCCGTCATTGGGCCTGCTGTGGGTGTCCCTGATTGTGGGGACACTGGGGAAGTCTCTGAATGTGGAATCTTTTGGGAGGAGTGGGCATGATTTGCCACTGTCCTGGATCGATGGTCACTTTCTCCCCAGGATTGCAGTTGAATTTTGTTGGGCTCTTAAAGTACTTTGAACACACTTCCCTTTTTTTGGCCATACCTCGTGGCATGTGGGATCTTAGTTTCCTGACCAGGGATCAAACCATGCCCCCTGCACTGGCAGTGTGGAGTCTTAACCACTGGACTGCCGGGCAAGTCCCTGAATGCATCTCTTGCGTCCCCTGGATCAGGACTGTCCAGGAGCACCTGGTCCCAGGCAGCTCCATGTCTCTTGTCACCCGTCTGACACAGAGTGGCTGTCAATGCCGAGTGAGACTAGACAGATGAGAAACTAGACTCTTGGTGGCCCCGACGCCCAGGGGTGTCCCTGGGGAAACCAGTTCTCAAGCTTGAGCACATCCTGCCCATTTGCCCCAGGAGCAGGACCCTTAAATAACCATCAGCTCTCTGGATTCGGGATGGCTGACATACCTCAGGTGGTGACAGCCGGCTCTGACTTCGAGCTGTGATCAGCATGAGGGGTATCTCACCAGTCTCTGCTTTTCCTTGTGAGGTTTTTATGATGCTCCGTTTTGAAAGTAGGTGACCTTGTGGCTTGAAAGTCTGAGGCGTCAGTTCCTATGAACCAGTAGAGAGGTGATGTGTCAAGTTTGTTACACAATACCACAATCCTGCTTGGTTTTTAATTTTTTTTCTATTTTAAGAGGAAGTCACAGGAAAACAATATGACAATCAGGTATTTATTTACTTTTCTAAGGAAAAGGATTTCTCAGGTTTGGGGAGGAGTCTGGCTTCTGTGCCGTGGGGACTGGCTGATGGCTCCTTTGTACTAAGACGATTCCTGATCCCCCTTACTGGCCCTGGCTGGGTGCTGGGGGACCACCTGCTGCCCTGTGGGAGGTCGATGATGCCTGACAAGGGGGCTGCCTGTAAACTGAGGGTTGACATCCCATGTGGGAGGGAGGCCGTGTGCGTTCCCTCTTACTCTTCGAGCCCCACTCTCCCGGCTGTAAGTGGGGACAGTACCTGCCTCCGGGTGTCAGGTGAGCTGTAATGGTGTGCTCAGTAGACAAGGATCTGCACAGACTGCCCAGCCCGGAGCCCGGCGCATTCTGGTGCTTCGTGAGTGGTGGCTGTCGTTTCAGTGATGACAGAGACATGTCATCACTTCCTGCACGAGGCGGGCTGGTCTCCGGAGCCCAGCGGCGGGAGTGTGCGGGACCAAATCAGGGGCAGCTTCACAGGGAAACTCTTTTCGCCTGAGGCACTAGATTCAAACCCGGTTGACTGTTGGGAGAGCCTGCCGCGTGCCAGGGCCACGCCCACCTGACCTTGCAGTGACCCCTGCGGTGCCGCTGAGGGGCTGTCACTTTCTTTTTTCATTTATTTCACCCGGGAGGCTGAGGCCCCGAGGACTTGCCAGGACCCGTGGCTCAGACATTTCCGTGCGGGAGTGAACCGGGTCTCTGAGCCTCGGGTGTGGAGGGCGCCTCCATCCCTCCTCGCTCTTCTCAAGGTGCCTTTGCATCAGCTCTCGGTGGTGGAGTCCACGTCAATTTGGTGTATTTCTGAAAAGAGGTTCTTTTAAAGGAGAGGGGGCCTTACTTCTTTCTTTCCTTTTTTAACCATAAATGACTGTCTTCTTGCTCAGCACTTTATACCATGCTCTGTTTCCAAAATTCGTATGCATGCAGCTCCTTGTGTGTGAATTTCTTCTTTTTCTCCTAGTGTTTAGGATGGTTGTGTCTTGTGTTGCTTTCCTAGGCCTGCAGTGTCAAAGTGCCACAAACTGGACAGCTCCGTGAGGCAGGAGCCTGGAATCGGGGGGGTTGGCAGAGGTGTGCTCTCTTGAAAGATTCCAGGGGAGGGCGTGCTCACAGCATCCAGTTTCTGGGAGCCCCAGGCATCGTGGCAGCATAACTCTGTAATCTCCGCCTCTGTCTTCCCACGGCCACGCTCCCTCTGTATCTGTCTGTCTTCTCAGGGTGTTGTCCGCCCCGTGTGTCTCTGTGTCCAGCTTTCCATCTCGTAAGAGTATCTGTCGTTGGATTAAGGCTGACCTGAATGACCTCATCTTTTTTTGAGAACAGTTATTTATTTGGCTGGAAATTGAGCCCTTGTCAGTCACATGATTTGCAATTGTTTTCTCCCCACCCGTAGGTTGTCTTTTCATTTTGTTTATGAGTTCCTCTGCTGTACTAAAGTCAATAAGTTGATTAGGTCCCATTTGTTTATGCTTGCTTTTATTTCTATTTCCTTGGGAGACTGACCTAAGAAAACATTGGTACCGTTTACGTCAGGATGTTTTGCCTGTATTCTCTTCTAGGGGTTTTATGGTGTCGTCTCTTGCATTTAAGTCTTTAAGGCGTTTTGAGTTTCTTTTTGTGCACGGTGTGAGAGTGTGTTCTAACTCTGTTGGTTTACACGTAACTGGCCAGCTTTCCCAGCACCACTTGCTGAAGAGACTGTCTTTTCACCGCCGTACATTCTTGCCTCCTTTGTCAGAGATTAATTGGCTGTAGGTTGTGGGGTTTATTTCCGGGCTGTCTGCTCTATTCCATTGATCCTTGTGTCTGTTTTTGTGCCAATCATTTGTGTATTCATTTTGTTTTAGGCAAGAACCCGAGGCAAGAGTCAGGGAAACTGAAGAGAAATTGGATGTTCCTGTTGGCTCCATAAATACCTATGGTAGGTCAGGCGTGAGGTGTTTCCCTTGGTGACCGCCTGTCCAGGTGACTAAAGGAAAGTGCAGGGGGCCGGGAGGAAACCGCCCTCCTTGGAGGCTCCACTTACTGCTGTAAAGTGAGGATGGGGCTTCCCTGTAGCTCAGATGGTAAAGAATCTGCCTGCAATGTGGGAGACCTGGGTTCAATCCCTGGGTGGGGAAGATCCCCTGAAGAAGGGAATGGCAACCCACTCCAATATTCTTGCCTGGAGAGTCCCCATGGACAGAGGAGCCTGGTGGGCTACGGTCCATGAGGTCACAAAGAGTCGGACACGACAGAACGACTAAGAGTACCGAGCAGTACTCAAGTGAAGGCAGGAACATTTGCCCCATCCGGCTTCCTGGGTTTGGGGTCGTGCCCCTGGAAGCATCTTCTGCCTGTTTTGTGACTGGAGCACAGTGTGGATATAAACAGCTGCCCGTGCTACTGCGTTATGTTTCTGCTCTTACTTCTGCGTCATCTCCAGGTGGACACCCGTGACGGGTGAGGTTGCCCAGGAAGGCTGATGTTTGAAGTGCAGGGCGTGGGGTGTGGTGTGGGCCCTGCCTGGCTGCAGGGTTGGTTTTCACCCAAATCCTGTGTCTGCAGTTGGACTCTAGGGGGCAGAGTCAGAACAGGATCCCTCAAGGAGGCAGGGCTGTTCAGGGTGAAGTCAGATTACAGGCTGGCCTCCCAGATACTGCAGATTACTGCCCAGACTACCCCAGTGAAGTGAATATTGCAAGAAAGCAAGTCACACAAATGTTTTAGTTTCCCTGGGGTATAATAGTTAACTTTATACCATACTACAGACTGTACTAGGCATTAGCTACTTTTATAAAACTGTGTACATGGCCTTAATTAAAAAATGTTGCTGCTGCTGAGTTACTTCAGTCATGTCTGACTCTTTGCAACCATATAGACTGCAGCCCGCCAGACTCCTCTGTCCATGGGGACTCTAGCATGGGATGTGGAGGTGGGGACTTGGGTATGTGCTGCCTGGGAGAGGAAACGGGAAGGCAGTCTCTGAGAGCGTCCACCAGGTGCAGCTCGGGGCGCTTCTACACAGGGCAGACCACACCCTCCGCGGGGTGCCCAGCAAGGCGTGGCTGTGGGCAAGCTCAGCCTGTGGAGCTCGAGGCCCAGCTCTGCCACGCACTTGCTATGTGACGCTGGGCAAGTCACCGACCTCTCTGAACTTGTTTCTTCATCTGCGGGACTGGGGGTGAGGATAGTGCTGACCCGCGTGGCAGGTGAGAGTAAGAAGTAAACGAGTGAACACGCGTCAAGCACTGAGAAGGGCGCCTGGCACATAAGGAATCACGGTCGTCACCCTGTTTACGGGTGAGGAAGCCACGGCTCTTAAGAGCCGGTGTAAGAAAGGACCAAAGGACGCGATGGTGGCTTGAGTGAGGCTCAGGGTGACCCTACTCTAACTTCGCTGCTTCTTCCACAGCCCATCACCCCTTCCCTCTGTGAACACGGCTTCCTCAGGACAACGCCAGTGCCCACAAGGTCAAAGTGAGGGGTAAACGGGAACCGTTCTCTGCAAACGCTAAGTGTCCCGTAACTGCCACGTGAGGCTGCTAACCTGTCAGTCATGGTCCGCGTGAAGGTCAGCAGCCACTGCCTCGGGGTGACGCCAGAAGCTCCGTGAGTCCCCCACCTGCTGGCGGCTCAGTCCGCACCCGAGCAAACCCCACCACCCCGGCCCCCCTCGCGGTGTCGAGGCCGACTTGGGGGGGGGTGTGCTTTTCTACTACAGGCAATTTGCAGGCACTGTTTTGTTTTGTTTTTTATACACACCAAAGATTTGGGGCAACCCTGCATGGGGCAAGTCTACGAGCACCATTTTTCCAACAGCGTCTGCTCACTTTCTGTCTCTCTGTCACAGTATTCTTACCATATTTCAAACGTCTTCATTATTACCTTTTACTTATTTATTTTGATCGTACCATGAAGCATGTGGCATCTTAGTTCCCTGACCGGGTGTTGAACCTGCGCCCCCTGCACTGGAAGTGCAGAGTCTTAAGCACTGGACTGCCAAGAAGTCCCTCGTTATTATCTGTTTGCTACAGTGATCTGTGATCTTTGGTGTTACTACCACGACTCCCTGAAGGCTCAGGTGATGATTAACATTTTTTAGAAATAAGGTGAAAGTCACTCAGTCGTGTCCGGCTCTTTGGGACCCCATGCACTATACAGTTTATGGAATTCTCCAGGCCAAGAATACTGGTGTGGGTAGCCGTTCCCTTCTCCAGGGGATCTTCCCAACCTATGGATCGAACTCAGGTCTCCTGCATTCAGGTGGATTCTTTACCAGCTGAGCTACCAGGGAAGCCTTTTAGCAATAAGGTATTTTTAAATTAGGGCTTCCCTGATTTAAAAATGGCTCAGTGGTAAAGAATCTGCCTGCAATGCAGGACACCTGGGTTCAATCCCTGGGTTGGGAAGATCCCCTGCAGAAGGGAACGGCTACCTACTCCAGTATTCTTGGCCTGGAGAATTCCATAAACTGTATAGTGCATGGGGTCCCAAAGAGCCGGACACGACTGAGTGACTTTCACCTTATTTCTAAAAAATGTTAATCATCACCTGAGCCTTCAGGGAGTCGTGGTAGTAACACCAAAGATCACAGATCACTGTAGCAAACAGATAATAACGAGGGACTTCTTGGCAGTCCAGTGCTTAAGACTCTGCACTTCCAGTGCAGGGGGCGCAGGTTCAACACCCGGTCAGGGAACTAAGATGCCACATGCTTCATGGTACGATCAAAATAAATAAGTAAAAGGTAATAATGAAGACGTTTGAAATATGGTAAGAATACTGTGACAGAGAGACAGAAAGTGAGCAGACGCTGTTGGAAAAATGGTGCTCGTAGACTTGCCCCATGCAGGGTTGCCCCAAATCTTTGGTGTGTATAAAAAACAAAACAAAACAGTGCCTGCAAATTGCCTGTAGTAGAAAAGCACACCCCCCCCCAAGTCGGCCTCGACACCGCGAGGGGGGCCGGGGTGGTGGGGTTTGCTCGGGTGCGGACTGAGCCGCCAGCAGGTGGGGGACTCACGGAGCTTCTGGCGTCACCCCGAGGCAGTGGCTGCTGACCTTCACGCGGACCATGACTGACAGGTTAGCAGCCTCACGTGGCAGTTACGGGACACTTAGCGTTTGCAGAGAACGGTTCCCGTTTACCCCTCACTTTGACCTTGTGGGCGCTGGCGTTGTCCTGAGGAAGCCGTGTTCACAGAGGGAAGGGGTGATGGGCTGTGGAAGAAGCAGCGAAGTTAGAGTAGGGTCACCCTGAGCCTCACTCAAGCCACCATCGCGTCCTTTGGTCCTTTCTTACACCGGCTCTTAAGAGCCGTGGCTTCCTCACCCGTAAACAGGGTGACGACCGTGATTCCTTATGTGCCAGGCGCCCTTCTCAGTGCTTGACGCGTGTTCACTCGTTTACTTCTTACTCTCACCTGCCACGCGGGTCAGCACTATCCTCACCCCCAGTCCCGCAGATGAAGAAACAAGTTCAGAGAGGTCGGTGACTTGCCCAGCGTCACATAGCAAGTGCGTGGCAGAGCTGGGCCTCGAGCTCCACAGGCTGAGATTGCCCACAGCCGCGCCTTGCTGGGCACCCCGCAGAGGGTGTGGGCTGCCCTGTGTAGAAGTGCCCCGAGCTGCACCTGGTGGACGCTCTCAGAGCCTGCCTTCCCGTTTCCTCTCCCAGGCAGCGCATACCCAAGTCCCCACCTCCACATCCTATGCTTTTTTCTGCCTGGTGATGTTGCTCCAAACGTGAAGCCATGACAAGGGGGATGTGTCTCCTTCATAAAAGGCCCTTGACGTCCATAGGGCCCCAGGGCTTCAAGCCTGGGCTAGGAAAGCCCTTTCCCTCCTGTCCTCAGGAGTGTAACGAGGCAGCCTTGGTCTGGGGGGATCTGGGGGGAGCCTGGAACCCTGGGCTGCTTGAGCAGCTCGAAAACCACAAATTCAGAGGAGGAACTAGGTGCAGAAAGGTCTTGTAACTTGCTCAGAGTCCCACAGTGGCACTGCCAGGCCTGGGACCACGGTCGCTTGTTCTCCCTGAAGTGATGGTCTGCCGCGTGCCAGGCACACGCCAGACCCTAGGCACGAAGTGGGGATGGAAAAGAGGCGACTCCTGCCCCCCAAGCAGGGACAGAACTGCAGGTGCTGAGGGGCCGGGCAGCTGGTCTGGAGAGTCAGAGAGGCTCTGCGGGAAGTGACACTCACTTCTGCCTGCAGACGAGTGGGCAGTAGCTTAACTGGGCAGAAGGGAGGCTGGAGTGCTGCAGGCAGAGCACGTGCCAAGGTCCTGAGGTAGATGGGAGTCCCGTGTGGCCAGAACAGTGGGTGAGCGAGACGGTGGCACGTGACACACCTGGAAAAGCAGGAGAGGAACAGGGCGCTGCACATTTTAGGGGCAGTGGGAGTCACGTTGGTTGTTAAACAGGAGCAACGTGGTCAGACAGACGCTGAGATCACCCACTGTGAAGGAGTGCACTGGTGTAGGGCAGGGAGGCAGCAGGGAAAATATAGGCAGGACTTGAGGGGCCAGGTGAGGGGTGGTGCACGGATTAGAGCAGGTACTCTCATCTCTGCCCGTCAGAGTCAGCTCCAGGGTCCCCTGCCCAGGATACCCTCCCACCCACTGACCCAGCTCCCACAGCCCAGGCACATCCCCTCGTGGCACCTGTCACAGCTGCTGTTCAACGTGTATAGCCTTTATTTCCTGCTTGAGCAGACTCTCAGGCTCAGCACAGCTGGTATTTGGGACTGGGCGATTTGTTGTGCGGGCGTGAGTAGGCATCCTGTATGTCGGGGGGTGTCAAGCAGCATCTCCGGTCTCTGCTCATGAGGTGCCAGAGCCTCCCCTGAACCCCGGTCGGTCCTGATGAGCGAGATGCCTTCAGATGTGGCAGGGTCCCCCAGGGGCGTGTTGGGGGGACCTCGCCCAGGCTGAGAGCCTCTGTAGGGGAGATGGAGCTCGGGGCGGGGCGGTCTGTTCACGGCATGCAGAGGACTCCTTCAGGTGAGCGGGAGGTGAGGCGTCGATGTTTATGGCTCTCATGAGGCACTGTCTTCCAGGATTATGGCAGGAAAAGTGAAGTGGGTCACTGACATCGAGAAGTCGGTGCTGATAAATAACTTTGAGAAGAGAGGATGGGTCCAAGTGACAGAAAACGAAGACTGGAATTTCTACTGGTGAGTATGGAAGGTGGGCTTCTCTTGCCGTCCGAGCCCGTTCACGAGGGTGATGGCGGCGTGTCCAGGGGGCAGTGTCCTGCGAAGGCCCCCCCCACGCCGTGTGCCGCCCCCGCTGCACGCGCTCTCGTCCCGGGCCCTCTGTGCGCACGTACAGGCAGCCCTGGGGTAGTGCACGTGCTTGAGTGACATGGCTGTCAAGAGGCCCGGGGGCGTCTCAGCCCCGTGAGTGTGGTTGCACGGTGTGCGTCTGGGTGAGAAACAGGAGCCCCCGCCCCAGGGCCGGTGCTGCTCACAGTGGCGCCCTGTTGCCTGGACCTTGGGGTTCCCTCGGGGAAGTTAGCGTCCTGTGGGGTGGCATGGGGGGTGGGGTGGGCTGTGGGGTGGCATGGGGGGTGGGGAGAACTGTGGGGGTGGGAAGGACTATTGGAGGGTTCCCTGCTCCCTTTCACTCCGTCATTAGGCCAGCAGGGTGCTGGCCGGACTGACTGAGAAACCCCGGAAAGGCCAGTTAGGCTGGAAAGGTAGCATTTCAGCACTCAGTCCCAGGTGGTGCCTGGCCCAGCTGGGAGCCCTGGAGTCTTCCTGGACTCCTCATGCCGCCTCGCCTCCTCCCACTTCCTCTGGGTGAGCTCCCCTGTCCTGCTTGGTCCAGGCCTGGGCTGCTCCCTCCCTCGGGACAGCATCCACACACCTGGATTACCCACCAGAAGGCTTCCCCAAGTCGCAGCAGCTCCTGGGTGCAGAGCGTGGGAGTGAGGCTTTGGGGGGATGGGGGGTCGGTGGGGGAGCACATCAGGACCTGCAGGGGCCTTTCCACCCTCACTCTCCCCTGCTGCCACCCAGGACTCACTCCCCCTGCTGCTGCCCTGAGAGATGGTCCTCGGCCTCTCCAGCCCCTTCCCTTCCCCGCTACTCCCCCGCCAGTGCAGCAGGCTGCACGTTTTCCCCACTGACCCACTGAGAACGCTGTCTTTCTTTTGCACTTTTGTACACGTTGTGCTTCCTGCCTCTCCTCAGCCCACCCTCCAGAGACAGCGCACCTGGGGGTTAGACGTCCAGACCCTGGAGCCCGAACCGCGCGTGGCTTCAGCCCTGGCGCCTCCACCCCACTGTTCACGGAGTCCTTGACCTGTCTTCCCAGGTTCGGTTGTTTGAGGTTTCAGGGAGCACGGAGTGTGAGGCGGTGCTGGCGCGGGGCGGGAGCCCCACAGGCACCTCCCTCACGCACCAGCGCATGTGCCCTGGAAGCCAGCTCTACCCCGCGGGCCCTCCTGGGCTGCTCTCCTCAGGTGGCAGCAAACGCCAAGTCTGTGATTCCCCGCCTGTCCCCTCTGTCGGTGTCCCTGCGAAGCCTGGAAAATTGAGGACCCGGCCTGGCTTCTCTCAGCCTCCCCAGAGCCTGGCTGGGCCCCGGGCACAGCGGGCAACCCCCAGCCCCCGGCTCCGGCAGTGGACGGAGGGATGACACGAGCTGTGCTCCCGACAACACTGAAGTCACCTGCTCTTTAAACCTGATTTGCCCCTGCAGGAGCGGGGCCGGCAGGCAGGGAGGGCATTTGTGAAGTGGGTCAGCATCTGCATATGGTTCACCTCTCAGAGGTAAAGTGACGCCATTTATCCAGAACCCTGCTTCACGGGAGCTCTGAACGGAAGGCTCAGCACGGCCGCGTTGAGTACTCGCTGTCTCGTGTCCCGCTGCCTGGGGCTGTGGACCCAGCAGGACTCAGTGTGTGCTTTCGGCTTCTCATGCCGGGGTGGGGTGAGGGGGAGTTCAGTGCTGCCGTCTTCACGCCGAGAAGGGTTTTGGATCGCTTTTATTTTTTTTTTAAACTTTTTGTTTTGTATCAGAGCATAACCCATTAACAATGTTGTGACAGTTTCAGGTGAACAGCGAAGGGACTCAGCCGTACACATACGTGTATCCGTCCTCCCCCAAACTCTCCTCCCATCCAGGCTGAGGATGACATAGCACTGAGCAGAGTGGAGCTCTCCTGAGCCAAAGAGTGAGAGGAGGGAAGGGCTGACCAGTTTGATAGGAGCTGGATATTTGGAGATGTTGAGAGCTCATGCTTTAAGCACTGAGCGCCCCGGTCAGGTCTTGGAAATCTGTTAGGGAAAATTACTGAAAACAGCTAAATATTAACCAGTCGGAGAAAGGTAAATACAGTAACCAAGCAGATTAAGGCGCAGCCATTAAAATACCGTGATGATCGTAAAGCAGTTTGGGAAACTGAACAACAATAAATGAGAAGAAAAACATATTATGAAATTGTATTTGTATCCTGACAACACCTGTGCAAAAACACTTTACACGTGGGCAGGAAGCAGACGGAGTGTGAAACAGGTAAACACTGACCGTGCTGGAGGGAGTGTATGGGTTATTCATTGCCAGACAGCGAGTAACAAGCACCAGAAAACCTAGGGGTCTGGGGACTTCCCTGGCGGTCCAGTGGCTAAGACTCTGCACTCCCAGTGCAAGGGGCCCAGGTTCGATCCCTGGTCATGGAACTAGATCCCACATGCCTCAACTAACTATCCCAAACGCCGCAACGAATGTTGGAAGATCACGTGTGTCACAACTAAGACCCAGGGCAGCCAAATAAATAAATATTAAAAAACAAAACTGAGGGGCTCGAAACAACCACTTTTTTGTTAACATGAGTTTGTCGGTTTGGTGGAGCGGTTCTCTTGGTCTGGCCTGCTTCACTGACCCTGCCTGGGCTCACGCAGCGTCCGCTGTCACCTGGCGGGTCATCCGGGACCTGGCTGGTCTAGAATGCCCTTGGCCAGGACAACAAGGGCTCCTCTCCACAAAGCTCTCACATCCCTCCAGCCAGCTAGTCTGGGCTTATGGGGTGTCGGGGGCCCAAGAGAGAGGTGGCAGCTCTCAAGGCCATTAAGGGCCAGTCTCAGAAATGGCACACCATCACTTCTGCCGTTATTTTTGGCCAAAGAACTGGATTGAAGCAAAGTGAAAGTCGCTCAGTCGTGTCCGATTCTTCTGGAGTGGGTAGCCGTTCCCTTCTCCAGGGAATCTTCCCAACGCAGAGGTCAAACCCAGGTCTCCCACATTGCAAGCAAATTATTTACCAGCTGAGCCACAAGGGAAGCCCAAGAATACTGGAGTGGGTAGCCTATCCCTTCTCCAGTGGATCTTCCCAACCCAGGAATCAAACCAGGGTCTCCTGCATTGCAGGCAGATTCTTTACCAACTGAGCTATCAGGGAAGCCCAAAGAACTGCATTGCTGCTGAGTCGCTTCAGTTGTGTCCGACTCTGCGTGACCCCATAGACAGCAGCCCACCAGGCTCCCCCATCCCTGGGATTCTCCAGGCAAGAACAATGAAGTGGGTTGCCATTTCCTTCTCCAGTGCATGAAAGTGAAAAGTGAAAGTGAAGTTGCTCAGTCGTGTCCGACTCAGTGACCCCATGGACTGCAGCCCACCAGGCTCCTCTGTCCATGGGATTTTCCAGGCAAGAGGACTGGAGGGGATCGCCATTGCCTTCTCTGAAGAACTGCATTGGGTTGGCTCAAATTCAAGGGGAAATTTATTTTACCTCCAGAAGGGATTTGCTACAAAGTGACACAGGATATGGAACAAGGAGGGTGGAGCATTGGGACCCTTTAACAGTCAGGCTACACAGCAGGTGAATGTTTCCCTTGCTCCTTGCAGAAGTGCCTGTCGCCAGGCCTCAGGAAGACTTGTACAAGGTGAGCTCAGAATAGCTTGTCTTGTGGGAAAGCAGAGACATGGTCGAGGACTACTAGAGTCATGTTAATAAGACTCAGAAGGCAACTTAGAGAGTTCCTTCTGCCCAAAATAAGGAGAACTAGAGCTGCAGTAAGAATAACTGAAACAGATCGAAATTCATGATGCCTGTTTGAATCTATGAGTTCATAAACATGCCGCCAAAAGAACTGAAACCAAACACCATGCCTGCTGCTCAGTCATATCCAACTCTTTGCAACTCTATGGACTGTAGCCCACCAGGCTCCTATGTCCATGGGATTTTCCAGGCAAGAATACTGGCGTGGGTTGCCATTTCCTTCTCCAGGGGATCTTCCCGACCCAGGGATCAAACCTGTGTCTCTCGCATCTCCTGCAATGGCAGGCAGATTCTTTACCGCCCGCATAATTTGTGACACATTTGAAATGGCCACAGTGGGGAGCTCCCTGGTTGCCTAGTGGTTAGGGCTCGGCATTTTTCACTGCTGTGGCCCAGGTCCAGTCTCTGGCCGGGGAACTGAGATCTCATAAGATGTGCTGTGTAGCCTCACCCCCCTCTACAAATAGCCGTGTTTTTGATACTACCTCCCTCTGGAGGTGGGAGAAGGGTCTTGTCCCCTTCTCCTGACCTTGGGTGGGCTCTGTGACTGCTTTGAGCAGTGGGACACAGTCAGTGTGTTCTTTTTCGGGGCCCAGACCTTAAGAAGCCGGCAGCTTCTACTTCCTGTGTGGGAAGCCCCAGCGGGAGCCGCAAGCTGTCAGATGAGAAGCCTGCCCGTCCCAGGACTGTCGTGTGGGAGAACCCACCCCCACAAGGTGCCAGCTGTGGACAAAGCCTGCTCGGGCCCCCAGACCAGCTGTCTGAATCCCCCTGAGTGACCTCAGTGCCACGTGGGACAGAGCGCTCAGCCGCACCCTGCCCAAATTCTTGACCCCACAGAACCTAGAGATAACATACCATGGTGGTTATCTTAGGTAGCGAACGTTGGGTCGTTGGGTCGTTTGTTCTGTAGTGATAGGGGCCCAACACAACTCGTCACACGTCCTTGGGTCGGGGCGGGGGAGGGCGGGGAGCCAGCTCACCATTTGAAAACTGATGCAGGAAAAAAGTCACTCAGTCTTCCCTGGAGCAACCCTTCATGGGCTGTCTGAATTGTCCATGAAGGAAAATTTCTCCTCATAGAAACATTCCTGCCAATAAATGAAGGATGAATGAGAAAGGAGAATTTTCACCATTTTGTAACCCCTCACGAAATAAGGATCTATGTCTGTGCAGGACAGAAGCCGCTGACCACAGGGCAAGAGGGCACTTGCGTGTGGCTGATGCAAACCAAGATGTCTGTGCCTGAGTGTGGTGTACACTCCCGGTTCTAGCACGGAGAAACGAATGTAAAATCCCTCACCGCTAATTTCTATGTTGATTATATGTTGAGATGATAAGATGTTGGACTGTTGTTTGTTGTTCAGTCGTTGAGTTGTGTCCGACTCTTTGCAGCCCCGCGGACTGCAGCATGGCAGGCTTCCCTGTTCTTCACGGTCTCCCAGAGTTTGCCCCAGCTCGTGTCCGTTGAGTCGGTGATGCCATCCAACCATCTCATCGTCTATCGCCCCCTTCTCCTCCTCCTGCCCTCAAACTTTCCCAACATCAGGGTCTTTTCCAATGAGTCAGATTAAAATTCTTGCCTCTTTAACTTCTGGTTTAATGTGCTCACTAGAAAGTTCACCATATGACTACGTGGGTCACATTGTATTTCTCTTGGGTGGAGCTGCTGATTAGTCACCGACATCCTGAGGGGAAAGGCTCCAGGCTGGATGTGCCGGCCCGTGGGAGCACGCACTGCCCAGGACACAGCTCCCCGTCCGCCTGGTCGGACCCCCAGTTTATAGGAAGTGCAGGGCCCCGGGGAGCATGGTAAACAAGGAAGCTGTGAGAACCCCTGCAGAACAGGCACCCCAGTGTCTTCAACACATAAATTGCCTAGAAAAAAAAATTTAAGGAAGGTGGGAGAGAAAGTATAGATTTAAAGACATGTGAGAGAGAGCAACTACTGAGAAGGCCTGGCTTCTTATTTGCAAAAGCTGTGAAAAGTATTTATCGGACTACTGGGGTGATTTGAACGCTGAGTAACATTTGACAGTATTCAGGAATTACGGCTGCTTTTTTTTTTCCTTCTCGTTGTGGTAACAGTGTAAAATAGGATATCATATAACATAAAAAGGAGTTCTTGAGGGTCCAATGGCTAAGACTCCATGCTCCCAATGCAGGGGGGATCCCTGGTCACTTTTAGGTTCGAAGTATTCATTAACAAAAGAAGCAGTATACACAAACAGTTCCAGTCTTTAATAGAGGATTACTCGGCTTAATTTCAACGTACAGTCATTAAAGGAAGAAAAATAGGGACAGCAGAGGAAAGTAACAGCAGGCGCATTTCCAAATCGGGCCGACCGACAGCAGGCTTGACCGGCACTGGCACGTTCCTTAGTGTCTGGAGTCTCAGCTGGGTAAAGGTCCCGGATGGCCTGCCCACCCCACAGGTGAGGCTTCATGCTGCAGTTTGGGGCGGCTATTATCAGCAGTTTGCGTAAACTTCAGAAATGCAGCTCTGGTTTTACTTTCACTTTCACAATCCTGTGTGTCTCAAACCTTGTGAGATACAGGATTTTCCTGACCCAAGAGGGCTGGCCAGGCCTCCAGGGGCTCAAGAGAAAATCCAGGGTCCTCTCCCTCTCTTATCCAAAGTGCCACTTGACTTGCTGGTAGCAGCTGGGTGTGCTGCAGGCAGGCGTGTAATCCAGGCAGGGTGAGGAGTCAGAGGTCAGAGGCCTGCCCTAGGCTTCTGAAGCCTGAACAAGACTGCTTCCGTTTTGACTTCCCTGACAACCGCGAGGGAAGCCTCTGGGGCTTTGGTTTTAAGGGGTCCCTGTCCTTCCTGACTTGGGGTGCAGATATTGAGTCAATGAATTTCTTGGCTTCATACTCAGAAAGGATCTGTCTCGTGTAATATCGATAATCAATGTTATCATTAGTGGAGAAACATTTATTGAGTGTCTACTCTGTGCCAGAGAGTGCAGCCAGTCAGGGCACAGACTCAGAACAGCCTGTTCTCAGAACAGCCCCAGACTGTTCAGGTATAGTCACAGACACACATCCTGCTGCCATAGGCTGGACCCCTCTGGGCTCGGGTGCGGGCTGGGGGCAGGTAAGCTCTGAGGAACATGCTTCCTGGTTGGAGGTTCCTTGGCCTTAATGAGTCCTCCTTCCACCTGGACACACCCTGAGCTTTCGTCCCGCACGTCCCTTCTTCGCTTCTCTTTCAGGATGAGCGTGCAGACCATCCGCAATGTCTTTAGTGTCGAAACTGGCTACCGGCTCTCGGATGATCAAATAGTCAACCATTTCCCGAACCACTATGAGCTGACGCGGAAGGACCTGATGGTGAAAAACATCAAGAGATACAGGAAGGAGCTGGAGAAGGAAGGGAGCCCGCTGGCGGAGAAGGACGAAAGCGGGAAGTACCTCTACCTGGGTTTGTGTCCTTTCTACCGGCTTCACCTTTTAAATAAATAGCTGTGGTGTTTTTTCCCCCATCGGCACGTGGCATGGGGATGGCAGCTGTTGGCTCTGCGGGATGAGTGTTTTTGTACGAGTTGTGAGCACCTCTTTCTTTCCGAGTGTTTACAGGGTATGGAGGAGCAGGGCAGGGGGCAGGGAGGGCTTCAGCTTTGGAATCTTGAGTTTGTGTCAGTGCCTTGGAAATGTGCTCAGGAGGGCAGGGGCCACGCCGTGGGCTGCAGACTGCCGGGAGGGGTAAATCCTGTGTCTGGGAAGGCCCGGAGAGAGCGGTGTGTCCAGGCAGCATCCTGTGAGAAAAGCTGGCCTGGCGGAAAGTTTCAGAATCCCTTTGCACACTTGGGGAAAATGATATGTGACTTCTCTGGGCCTCAGTGTCCTTATCTGATAAATGGGAATAATAACAATGCTGAGCTCAGAGGTTGCTGTGGGGATTAAATGGTACAGATTTACAAAGTAACTGGCACACAGCCAAAAGAGAACTCATTATAGGCAGACCTCGGAGAGACGGTGGGTTCAGTTCAAGAACACCGCAATAAAGCAAATACCACAGTGGGAATTCGCTGGCGGTCCAGTGGTTAGGACTCCATGCTTCCACTGCCAGGGACCTGGGTTCAATCCCTGGTCAGGGAACTAAAATCCCACAAGCCGTGCGGTGCCACCAAAAATAAATAAAAAGAACAAAATTATAAAAAATAAATGAAGCGAATATTGCTATAAAGCAAGTCACATGATTTTTTTTGGTTTCGCACTGCATGTGAAAGTTATCTTTACACTAAACTGTAGTCTGTCGAATGTGCCATAGCATTATATCTCAAAAAAACAATGCACATACCTTCATTTAAAGATACTTTATTACTTAGAAATGCTAACCATCATCTGAACCTTCAGTGAGTTTTCTTTTTTTTTTGCAGTAGTATTGGCTTGGCCAGAAAGTTCCCTTGGGTTTTTCCGTAAGTCTCAGCCCGCCCAGTAGCATCAAGATTCCTTATCATAGTTCATCAAACATAATAGCAAACATAATAATGAAAAAGTTGGAAATAGTGTGAGAATTACCAAAAGGGAACACAGAAACACAAACTGAGCCAGCTGTTGGAAAAATAGCGCCAACAGACTTGCTACATGCCGGGTTGCCACAAACCTTCATTTTGTTAAAAAACACATTATCTGTGAAGCGCAATAAAGCAAGCCATACCTGTCTCACATGGATTGAACGGCAGAAGTCCTTGCTCCATCAGATGCTGGGCAGGGGGCGCAAGGTAACGAACGGCACAGGCCCTGGAAAGGCAGTGGTGGTGTTTTTCTGTCCATGGCCCCTGTTGGGCTGACTCACTCACTGTCCCCTCTCCCGTCCTCAGACTTTGTTCCCGTCACCTACATGCTGCCCGCCGACTACAACCTGTTTGTGGAGGAGTTCCGGAAAAGCCCCTCGAGTACCTGGATTATGAAACCCTGTGGCAAAGCCCAGGGAAAGGGCATCTTCCTGATCAACAAGCTCTCGCAGATCAAAAAGTGGTCCCGGGACAGCAAAACATCTTCGTAAGTGGACGGGCGTCCCATGCGCTTTGCAGCAGCTGTCTCACGTCATTACGCTTTTGGCCACGGGCTGGCGGGCTGGGGGGGAATGGCTGGGGGGCTTGCTTGCTTTCCCAGGCGTGCAGCAATTGTGCATGTGAACACCTGGTGGCAGGGCAAGGCCCTGTGGCCACAGCAGCATCACCAGGCATAGAATCTCACCTGGAGAGAAGTGTGTAAAGCAGGGTAAGGGCACAGGAGCAGGGAGCCTTGCCAGCTGCTCTTTGTTCTGAAAGTTGGGGGGAGACCCATCCAGTCCTGGTGCTTCTGAGCTGGCAAAGCACGTGCTTAACTCCTGGGTGCCTGGGCTTGCCCCCCTGTCTGACACTCACCGCCTGAATCAGTTTTGTTGTATAGACTCTTGGGCTTTTCATCCGGGTAAACTGGGGACACAGTGGCACCAGCCTCACGGGGGCGAGTTGGAGATGGACCCAAGCACTGGGCAGTGTGTGCAGCCAGGGTGAGAGAAGACCTGGGCACGGTCAGGTCAGGCCTCCTTCCTGGGTTGGGGGCTCCATGGAGCAGAGGACCCCAGGAGATTTAGGCTGAGCCTCACTCCTTGCCTCTGTGAGGTTCTTCACTGCTGGGGAATGCCTGGACCGTGGGTGCCATCCTTTAGGGGTGGGCGATGTCAGGATTTCCCAGGAATGGCAGGGACGCCGCCTCATGTCCTGCGTTGAAGTCTGACTGCATAGTGCCAGCCCCCGGGGGTTCCTCCATGGATACTGCCTCCACCCCCCAGCCCCTGTTTTCTCCCCACAAACCAGCCTCTCACTTGATGACAGGCAGCAAGCTTGTCACCAGCCAACTAAAGGTCTCTGGTCTTTTAAAATTTATTTTATTGCGGTAAGGCAGATTTATAATGCTGTGTTAATTTCTGCTGTTCAGCGAAATGACTGAGTTATATATATCCTTTTTCATATTCTTTTCCACGATGGTTTATCGCAGGCTATAGACTACAGTCCCCTGTGCTACAGTAGCACCTTGTTTATCCATTCTGTGCATAATATTAATGCCACTGCCGATGCCAAGCTCGCCATCCATCCCCCCCTGACCCCCCACCCCTTGGCACCCTCAGGTCTGTTCCCTGTTAAAGCCCTCTGGTGTTTGCATCTAAGTCCAGCCTTCTCTGCCGCACCCAGGTTCGTGACTCAGTCCACCAAGGAAGCCTACGTGATCTCTCTGTACATTAACAACCCCCTACTAATCGGCGGCAGGAAGTTCGACCTGCGCCTGTACGTTCTGGTGTCTACGTACCGCCCGCTGCGCTGCTACATGTAAGAGCTGGGGGGTTGTTTCCCTCCTTAAAACTGTGCTTTGGGGATTCCCTGGCAGTCCCCTGCTTAGGGCTCAGTGCTTCCACTGCAGGGGACCTGGGTTCGATCCCTGGTCAGGGATTAAGATCCTGCAAGCCACGAGGTGTGGCCAAAAAAAAAAAGACCGATTTGACACGACACCTCCTACTCCTCAGGACCCTGGCAAGGGTTGTTAGGTTGGTCATTGGTCAAGTTCCCCAAACTTGCAGTGCCTGGCACATGGTCCATGTTGAGTAAGATGGTGACTTTGACAGTAATGTGAATCCTGAAAATAAGAAGCAACTCTTTGCAACCTTGCAAACATACTCAGAGAAAGAAACCAGACACAGAAGGCCACGTGTTGTACAATTCCGTCTCTGCAACATGCCCAGAATAGGCAGAACTGTAGGAACAGAAAGTAGCTTGGCGTTTGCCCAGCCCTGGGATTGGGAAGTGACTGCGGAGGGTCACAGGGCTTCCTTCTGGAGTGACGCAGTGACACTCCTTTTGGAGTGTAGTGCTGATTGTTGCACAACTCTGAATATCCGCAAAAACGTTGAGTTGTGCACTTTAAGTGGATAAGTCTTATGGCATATAAATTATATCTTAATAAACCCCTTATATACAAAGAACCATAAAAATTTTACAAGGCAACTCTTCTAAAAGGTCAAAACAAAAAGCAACTCTTTTTTTTTTTTTTTGCAATTTTTTGGTCTTTATTTATATGTTTATTTATTTTAAACTTTTTATTTTTATGGGAGCATAGCCGATTAATAATGCTGTAATGGTTTCCGGTAAACAGTGAAGGGACTCAGCCATACAGATACATGTATCCATTCTCCCCCAAACACCCCTCCCATCCAGGCTGCCACATAACATTTGAGCAGAGTCCCCTGTGCTATACCGTAGGTCCTTATTGATTATCCATTTTAAATATAGCAACGTGTACATGTCCATCTGAAATCTCCTAACTATTCCTTCCCCCATCCTTCCCCCGACCCCTGACAACCATAAGTTGCTTCTCTTGAGTCTGCGAGTCTCTTTATGTCTTGTAAGTAAGTTCATTTGTATCATTTCTTTTCAGATTCCACATATAAGGGATGTCATACGATATTTCTCCTTCTCTGTCTGACTTAACTTCACTCAGTATGACCATCTCTAGGTACATCCATGTTGGCAGCTCTTTTAAGACAAAAAAGTGTGATATTTTGTTTATGCTTGTCCTCAGAGCATTGAGTTAATCCGAATTCCCGCCTAGGTATAAACTTGGATTTTGCCGCTTCTGTACTGTGAAGTACACCCCGAGCACCAGTGAGCTGGACAACATGTTTGTCCATCTCACCAATGTCGCCATCCAGAAACACGGGGTAAGTGTTTCTTTTCAACTAAGCTTAAGGAAATGGAGTGATTTCGTGGGTTTCTTTGTTTTTTCTCTTTGCAGGACAGGGTGGGTGGGTAGAAGAGTTGGAGTCAAGATGCCCCGGCACTGATGAGAGGGAGCCCCGGGTATCCAGTTTGGTTGCCTAAGCCGAGTGCCAGCCCGTGTCAGGGTGGGGGACTTGGAGAAAGAAAATCCCTTGTCCAAGCCCTGTCTTTCTAGTTCTGTGACCTTGGGGGCAAGTTAACTGAGTGTCAGAGCCCCAGTCTCTCCAGCTGTAAAAGGAGATAATATTATCACCTTATGGCTGTTGGGAGGATTATAGGAGAGGATTCATGCATGGTCATTCACCCACTGAGCACCTCCCTGGGTTGGCCCCATGCTAAGGGCTACAGTGATGGGCAGTATTCCCAGGCAGCTCAGGGGTAAAGATTCCACCTGCCAATGCAGAAGATGCAAAACAGGTGGGTTTGATCCCTGGGCCCAGAAGATCCCCTGGAGAAGGAAATGGCAACCCACTCCAGTATTCTTGCCTGGGAAATCCCATGAACAGTGGAGCGTGGTGGGCTCCAGTGCACGGGGTTACAGGAGTCAGACACAATTTAGTGACTAAACCGCCACCACCACCACCACCACCACCACCTTAACAAAAACCTAAACCTATAGTTTGCCCACAGAGCTCCGGGTCTTACACAACCACCAGCTGGCCTTGTCTCTATACGTTTCCCTGCTGGCTCAAGCGGTAAAGAATTCGCCTGCAAGGCAGGAGATGTGGATCAAATCCTGTGGGTCGGGAAGATTCTCTGGAGGAGGAAATGGCAACCCACTCCAGTATTCTTGCCTGGAGAATCCCATGGACAGAAGAGCCCTGTAGGCTACAGTCCACGGGGTCAAAAAGAGTTGGACGCGACTGAGCACACACTCACACAAGGGATAAAATTCCCTTGATCTCTGCTCTCATGGAGCCCAGAGCCTGCAGGGGAGATAGTTGTCCAGTAATCGTGTGGAGGAATGTGTCACAGACAGTTTGCGTGCTCTGAAGGTAGAGACTCAGAGCTGGAGGAGCTTGGAATGAAGGATCCCGGAGGCCAGCTGGCCAGAGGCTGCTGTGCAGAAGCAGGCTTGAGCAGACACCTGAAGTCTGAGCCAGGAGTTCCCCAGGTGGACGTGCAGAAAGAACATTCTAGCAGAGGGCACAGCCTGTGTGGAAGGAGCATTGCAGGAGCTGAAAGTGGTCAAGGCCGCTGGAGCCCCGAGCGAGGGTGCTGGTGAGAGAGGGCCCTGGAGTGGCCAGTGAAGGCTGGGACACGGGGCACTATACCCAGGCTCTGACCCAGTCCTGGCAAACAAGCCCCAAAGGTCTCATTTCCCTATGAAAGACCCTCTTCTACTTGTATCTTGCTTGAATGGAAACCTGAATACCCTGATCTTTTTCTGTAACTGGAGCAGAAAGAGGGTAAATATTGATCGAAAACAAGTTTTTCTGAGTAACCCTACTGAAGAACTTGGTCAGACCCGCTTGGGCTCAATCCAGTGTCCGTCACTCACCCACTGTGTGACCTGGGCAAGTCACCCAGCCTCGCTGTCAAACAGCAGCCCTGGTTTTTACCTTGCTGGTCGTGAAATGATGTGACCACGGCCACCTGTCCCTGAGGGTGGCAAGTGGCTTCCATGTGAGACCAACCCCACGTCACCTGCCCATCAGGTTTTTCCAAGCGCAGCATCGTTACAAGGCTCACAGAGGAGGTGGGGTGACACGGCCAAGATGTCACACTCACAAGAAGGGGAAAGGGACCTTTCAGGTGACACAGCACAGAACTTACGAGCATCTGGGGGACAGCTAAACAACGACAGACCCTTCGTAGCCAAGTAGCACGTTCCCTGAGGTCTGGGCGGAGCTGGGGAATGACAGTGACTCACCTCTTGTCCGTTTTATGTCCTAGGACAGCGCACAGTGGCTGACCTACAAAGCCATCTCAACCTGGGGGTACCAGACTGAAATTGGGAGGGTGGTCTCATCTGATGAGCCTTCTCAGGACATCAGTCACTAGTTCACTATGTCCGTCAATAAGAAACAGAAATGATTCTTTTTTTTTTCTTATGGCTCCACCACCTGGCATGCGGGATCTTAGTTTCCCGACCAGGGGTCGAACCTGCATCCCTTTCAATGGAAGCGCGCAGTCTTAACCACTGGACTGCCAGGGAGGTCCCCAGAAACCATTCGTTTAAAATGGCAGAAGAAGAGAGCGGAGGCAGTACAGTCAGTCTGGCGTCTCTCCACGTCCAGACGCAGCAGTACTTGCCACATTGATCCTAATTGTCAGTGCTTTGCTTTTTAACGTAAAAAAGTGCTCACTCCGAGAAACCTCGGTTTCAGCCTTGCATGGCTCTAGTTTAGCACTGCAGAGAACTGATGTTATATGGAACACAGAAAGGCTGCGAATGAGGCAGTGTGTCTGCCTGTCCACCGGGGGCCCCTGGGTGCAGAGTGCCACCCTGCACTCCGTACCAGGGTGGCAATACAATCCCTGCTCTCGGGAGGCTCAGAATCCAGCCAGAGGGGGGACTGCAAAGGACTGCCTGTAACTGAAGGTCAGGAGACCTCGGAGCTGCCCTGGGAGTGCCCACCAGGAGGCTAGATTCATCCTGATTGCTGGAGGGTTTCCCATGGTGGAGGATGAGCAGGAGAAGGAGATCAGAGACCAGGGCCAGGTCCTGAAATGCACAGTTTTGCAAGTTGATAGGAAAACAGTGCTATGAGATCATTCTGATAAAATAACATTCCTACAGGCCCCCAAACAGATGTGTACTCATGTTTTATTTATCTGTGCATATGTCAGTGCTTTGTATAAAGTGTATACTTCAGGCCTCTAGAATTTTTTTTTAAGTAAGCACATTTTTCTCGATGGTAAAAAGAATCTGTGCCTGGGAAAGGAAAGGTACTTCTGGACAGTTGGCCTAGTTTTTCCTATGATTTCTCTTAGGGATGTTGTTGTTAGTCATGTCTGACTCTTTTTGACCCTATGGACTGTATAGCCCACCAAGCTCCTCTGTCCGGGGGATTTCCCAGGCAAGAATACTGGACTATGTAGCCATTTCCTTCTCCAGGGGATCTTCCTGGGGACCAAATCCGTGTCTCCTGCATTGGCAGGTGGATTCTTTACCCCTGAGCCACCAGGGAAGCCCGATGTGTAATCTAGAGGTGATTTAAAGGACACGGAGATGGGGAGGATGTATGTAGGTTACATGCAAATGCTGTGCCATTTCGTGTAAGGGATTTAGGCATCCAGGGATTTTGGACTCTGAGTGAGCCCTGGAACCCATCCCCTGCGGATACCCAGGGATGACTGTGTTTTAAGAACACGCATCCCAGATCCCCAAGGGGCACAGCCCATGTGCCTTGTCCCTATGTGCCCACCCCCCACAGGGGAGGGCCCCAGGAAATGCTCAAGGCTGAGAACAAGCGCTGGGTTCCCCTGGGTGCCACCCTACCCCCTCATTTCCGTGACCAGGAGGACTACAACCACATCCACGGGGGCAAGTGGACTGTGAACAACCTGCGGCTCTACCTGGAGAGCACCCGAGGCAAGGAGGTGACCAGCAAGCTGTTCGATGAGATCCACTGGATCATCGTGCAGTCCCTGAAGGCCGTGGCGGTGAGCCCTGCGCCGGGGGGTGGGCGGGAGCCCCAGGAGCAGAGAGAGCAAGGAGATAGCGCAAACCCGGGAATGGTTTGGGATTGGGGGGTACTTGTGGCTCTTTCGCTAAAAACACCGGTTTTTATGGCCTTACCTCCTGCAGCCACGGCCTTGGGACCTCCCCAGACGGGTCAGGTCCCCTTGGCGTCCATCACCCTTGGCTCTTCTGTTCCCCCTGAGTGGAGAGCGAGCCTTTGTCAGAAGCTGAAGCTTTGGAGATAGACTTTTCAGCAGCCTCCTTGTTTTTAGGCCTCCTGCTCTGCTGTTTCATAGACATTTAGGGCGGGAGAGAGTCCCCTCTTCTTTTCACTCATGTCTCCTTATCTGTTGGCTGGTTTGCAGTTTTTGTGTTTTGTTTTACTGTCCTAAGACAGGTGCACATCTGTTTTCCAAGGAAAAGTAAAGAATACACCTTGGAGCACCAGCGCGCAGGCCGCTAGTTCTACTGTAGAAGCCGGTGGGCAAGCGAGTATGCGCCCGCACACTGGGGGTTGAGGGGCCGTGGACAGAGCTTCACTCCCCGGACTCGGAAACGTGGGGAGACGAGCTCTTGGGGGAAGTGTGATATGGGCTTGGCAGCGAGGTGGATGTGTGTGAAAATACATATGTGCAATCTTCTCAGTGGAAGAGTAAGGTCTTCCCCCATCCCCTGTTTTTTTTTGGCCAGGGCACAGGACCTGTGAGATCTTAGTTCTCCAGCCAGGGACTGAACCCAGGCCCACGGCAGTGAAAGCACCGAGTCCTTACTACTGGACCACCAGGGAATCCCCTCTCTCATTTTTTTCTTTAAAGCAAAATATATCTGTTTGGCTGGGCTGGGTGTTAGCTGCATCAGGCAAGATCGTTTAGTTGTGGCACGTGGGCTGTCATTCCCTGACCAGGGATCGATCCTGGGCCGCCTGCATTGGGAGCACTGCTGGACCATCAGGGAAGACCCCCGACTCCCATTTTATCTCGGAAAATAACAGTTTATAC
Organism: Bubalus kerabau; assembly: GCF_029407905.1. Lineage (NCBI taxonomy): Eukaryota > Metazoa > Chordata > Mammalia > Artiodactyla > Bovidae > Bubalus > Bubalus kerabau. The sequence goes on from NC_073624.1 coordinate 6,171,678, forward strand.
TGTTTCCCCTATGTGTGGAAAGCTTTGTTGAAACAGCCTGGTAAAGAAAATTATGGATGGAAAAATGGCGCTTCTGGTGGACACCCTGGCTTTCCCATGTCTTGAATTGAGCTCTTCCTGTTTCACCAAGTGCTCCAGAGCCCTGCCAGCTCCTCCTGTCTGCGTCTCGGGCTCACAGGGCGGACTCGACAGGGGAGAAGGCAGGGTCTAGTTGGTCTAGTTAACTGTCGGAGAAAGACATCTCAGGGGCCACGTTCCCCGTCTCTTACCCCACAGAAGCCACGTCTTGAACTTCGACACTTGGGTGGGGGTCACGGTGGGGATGTGTGTGGAGTCCTGGACTCAGATTTCAAGCCAGGCTGTAACACAGGTGATGCGGGCGCCTTAGTACCTGGTTAACCAGCTTCCTCCACCTCCTTCCTGGCCGGCTTCAGTCCCCCTGGTTGGCAGAGCTCTGAGAAATCGTTGGCTGTCTGATCAAGAACGCCTGTGCCCTGGCCCCGGGTGGTCAGCCAGCTCCCCTGGCAGGTGCCTGAGGGTCTCCTCCTGCACTTTGGGCTCCAGAGCTGAAAAGCTGTGGCATTTCCAAGGCTCTGAGGGTTTGGGGAGCAGGGATTCATTTATTCCATTTTTATTCATTTAGGATGTCTCCTTGTTTTTACCAAGTGTGTTGCCTTCCGGGAATTTAGGGGAGAGATAGGGACACGGGCGGCTGCAGTACCTTGTGAGAAGGGCGTGGTGCGGGGTCAAGGACCACGCAGGGGACCCAGACCCAGGACATGGGACATGGGACATGATGGAGAAGCTGGGAGCCACAGCTTGAGGGCAGGATGTTCGGAGGGCCAGAGACAGCAGGGCTGGGAGATGACAGAGGGTTGTGACTTCCTGTTCTGCAGAGGCTTTTTGTGACTGTGGTGTGGGCAGTATCCCGGTCAGGACACCAGAACTCAGCGGAAATGCAGTGGTTCCACTAGATTTCCATGTGATGAAACAGCCCGCCCCCCAGCCTGGTTCTCCTCCAACAAGTGGGGCTGCACTGGGCTTCGTTTCCTGTTCTGAATCGAGCGTACTAAGTAGAGTCCAGGCACCCACTGCCACATAAGAAGCCCTCAGAGTCCTCACGGTCGTGTCTGTGTTTCTCCCTCGCTGTGCGGTGCAGAGACAACCCCGGGGAGCACCACTGTTTGCTGGCCTTCTCCCAGAGGGTCTCATTGAGGCAGCATAGAGTCTGTGTTGTAAGCAAGCAGCTGGTGGGTTTCTTATACACTTGGAGAATAGTTTATGAAGTGGAATTAATAACTGAGAAGAGGATCCAAAAATGTTAAGTAAACGGATTTGACTTTAGTCAGAGAGAACAGAGGTTCATAAGCTGCATCCCAAGGGGCCTGTGAAGGGACTGGCAGCCTGGTGGGCCCTGTGCGTGTGTGCGTGCATGTCTGTGTATATATGTGTGTGTGTGTCTGTGTGTGCATGCATGTATGCGTGTGTGTCTGTGTGTGTATGTGTCTCTGTGTGTGTGCATCTCTGTGTGTGTGCGTGTGGGTATATGTGTGTGTTTGCATGCACGTGTGTATGTGTGTGCATGTGTGCATCTGTGTGTGTCTATGTGTGTGTGTGTGTGCATGTGAGTATAATGTGTATGTGTATGTGTCCATGCATGTGTGTGTGTGTATGTGTCTCTCTGTGTGTGCATGTGCATGTGTGTGTGTCTGCATGCATGTATGTGTGTGTGCATGTGTGTGCGAGTGTGTGTGTGTCTGTGTGCGTGTGTGCGTGTGTCAGGACAGTCTTGTGCCGGTGGAGACCTTCATTGCTGGTTGTTGAGCCTCTGATGAATGAGACATAGTGGTTGCTTCCTGAATGCCCTATCTGAGGTTGAGGGGAATGTCCACCCTGGAGCCCCACGGGAGGAGCAGGGAGAGGGAGCGGGGCAGAGAAGAGGGAGGCAGAGAGGTGGTCCAGCCGCTGGTCTCAGCTGCTGGTCCCATGCTCAGGGCCCTGCTGCCGTGACGTGCCACGTGTCCACAGCGTCAGGGGTCTCAGCCAGGCCCCCCGACCCTGGCTCTAACCACGGTCCTCTCCCCGCAGCCCGTGATGAACAACGACAAGCACTGCTTTGAGTGCTACGGCTACGACATCATCATCGATGACAAGCTGAAGCCCTGGCTGATCGAGGTACCCGTGTCCCACGACCTTGTGCCTGGTCACCTCACGGCCTCCCTGCGCTCCTGCCTGGCCCCAAATCTGAGGCCCCAGGCCAGGGTGGGTGGAGAGGAGGGCAGAAGGATGAGGACAGATGCTCAGGTCTGAGGGTTTGCTGATGGCTGGGAAATGTGCACACTGCCGTCAATCACCTCCTGCAAGCCCAGCCCACAGTGCCAGACCCTGTGGTTCCACTTCCATTTTGGGGTTTGTTTGTTTTTTTTGACCATACTGTGCAGCTTGCAGGGATCTTTGTTCCCTGACCAGGGATCGAACCTGTGGAAGCTCGGAGTCCTAACCACTGGGCCACCAGGGAATTCCCCAAAAGTACTTTATTTTTTTTTAATTTTTGTCCCCCTTCCAGATGTGTCCTTCCGGGTGAGTCCAGCTCCAGAGGCCCCAAACATCCTCTTGGGGGACACTATTCCCGTTCAGGAAGGGAGCTCACAGCCCCGGAAGTCCTGGGAGGCAACAGTGTTCTGTCCAGAGATAAGGAACACCATACTCTGGGGACAAAGGCATAGTTTGGAAGTGGACTTATCTGCCCATCTGAAGGCGCAGCAGGATGTAGTGATGGCAGTTCTAGAAAGAGGGGGGTGTGTGCCCTTTTCCTGATGACAGCGGTGGTGGGGGAGGGGCTGGCATGTCCATCAAGGCCCAGACACAGAGCCCACCTTGCTGTGTGGTCCTGCTTTGCTCTGCTGCCAGGGAGAGGGCCATGGGGCCAGGCGGGCAGTGAGAGTGCAGGCGTCCGCTCTGCCCACTCATCTCCTTGTGTGAGCCTTGTGTGACCCACCAGGTGGGTGCAGCTCATGCCCTTTAGCTCAGGCTGTTTCCAGCCAAAGCTGAGTCTCCGGAGCAAGTCATCATGAGTGGTCCTTGCAGGGAAAGTGAGGACCTCACGAGAAGCTTCCAGGAGAGCCAGGTTATAGGAGAAAGTGGTGTGTGTGTGTGTGTGTGTGTGTGTGTGTGTGTAGACATAGGTACATGTAGAGAGATAGCTGGGCTTCCCAGGTGGCGCTAGTGGTAAAGATCTTGCCTGCCAATGCAGGAGATGTAAGAGGGGCAGGTTTGATCCCTGGTTTGGGAAGATCCCCTGGAGGAGGGCATGGCTACCCACTCCAGTATTCTTGCCTGGAGAATCCCACAGACAGAGGATCCTGGTGGGCTACAATCCACGGGATCACAAAGAGTTGGACTGAAGCAACTTAACACACCTGCAGAAAAATAGCTAAGTCAGTCTTATCTACAGACATAAAATAATTTATATTTTCTTTTCCTTCATCTTCATTTCAGTCGCTCAGTCGTGTCTGACTCTTTGCGACCCCGTGGACTGCAGCATGCTAGACTTCCCAGTCCATCACCAACTCCCAGAGCTTGCTCAAACTCATGTCTGTTGACATGAAGTTTCTCCATTTTATGTAACTTCAATGGAAGTCAAGTTTTCCTTGATGAACTAGAATCTTAACGTGAAGGTTATTGCTAAGATAATATAACAGCTCTGAACTGTAGCATGTTTGTAATGAGAATCGCAGGATGGCCTGATAAAGCACAGTGGTAATTTCTAGGGCACCCGAGGTCTGCACCTCCCCTGCCACTGTACACATCAGTTGCCTCGCTGGCAGCACAGACACACGGTCTGACCATTTGGGGGAGGAACCTGAACAACTTTCAGATTTGCTGCCTCTTCCCTCCCAGGCCTGAGAAAGCAGCCCGCCAAGGTCGTCACAACTGTGTGCAAAGTAAGAGTCAATAGGCGCTGACCGAGGGCCCATGGGACTCTCCACAGAGTGAATGTCTGTGCTTGGTGACTTTGCTTACCTTCCCAGAGGCCTCTGGGACTAACTTTCCACTTGCTGGACAGGCTTCTCCTCTGCTCAGAAGGTTGCTTTGCTGGTCAGGCAGCACATGGGTGCACTTCCTTTTACTTCAGACTACGATGCTGCTTGGTCAGGGTCACTGGGTCACTGATTCCAGCAAAGCTCTGGGCAGCTCTCCATGCTGAGGGTGGAGCTCACCACACAGGTAGACACTGAAGTTATGTTTGTGGTGGACGTTGACCTAAGATTTTTATTTGTATGGTGACTGATTTGTAGGTTCTGTTCCTAATCCTGTCTTTAAATAGTATTATGATTATTATTTTCTTTTTTTTGGCCGAGCCGCTCAGCTTGTGGGATCTTAGTTCCCTGACCTGGGATCCCAGCCGTGAAAGTGCCAGGTCCTAACCACTGGACTGCCAAAGAATTCCCTAAGTTATATTCCACCTAAGGAAATAGATCAGAAAGTGCTTCCTGAAGGTGTTAGGTGTGACAGTGTAAAGCAACCACCTTACCTGCTCTGTGGGGTGGCCAGTGTTTGCGTCTGCCCTGCTCACCCGCGCTCCAGGGTGGGTAGGTGACCCAGCTGAAGGGCGTGGTCTGTCTCCTCTCCTCTTGCAGGTAAACGCGTCCCCGTCCCTCACCTCCAGCACTGCCAACGATCGAATCCTTAAGTACAATCTGATCAATGACACCCTCAACATCGCGGTCCCTAACGGTGAAATTCCAGACTGTAAATGGAACAAGTCACCCCCAAAGGAAGTCCTCGGCAATTATGAAATCCTGTGAGTTTGTGGGTCTGTGCCGCTGGCCGCATGAGTGTCAGATTGGGGCACGGGGGGTGGGGGGTGTGCCAGGGCCCAACCCAGATTTTCTAGGCGCATGTGAACTCACCTTATCGGGTAGAGTATTTTGCCCTTTGATGTTATGGGAGAGATCTTATTGCCGATGAGTGCTGGGTGCTAAACCAGGCCTCTGTCTAGTCTCTGTCTAGTGCATGGGAAATATTAGAGCATTGGCCAGGTGAGCTGTCAGGGCGGAGCTAGTCACTCACCATGGAGCAGTGACCAGCCATGCCTGGCCCACCCCTGAGACCCATGTGACACCGAGGAGCTCAGTCTGCACACCTTTGAAAGTGTTACTCACTCAGCCGTGTCCAACTCTTTGAGACCCTGTGGACTGTAGCCCACCAGGCTCCTCTGTCCAGGGGATTCTCCAGGCAAGAATACTGGAGCGTTTTACCATTCCCTTCCCCAGGAGATCTTCCCTACCCAGAATTTGAACCTGGGTCTCCTGCATTGCAAGCAGATTCTTTACTGCCTGAGCCCCAAGGGAACCTGGTGCACACCTTTCGATGGGGATAATACAGCTGAGAGGAGGGCACACAGCATTTAGGGCCTGACACCCGTCGTCACAGCTCATTTCCCAGCAGCCTCGTGAGGTGAGGGTTGTCGCTGGCTCCGTTTTACACACATATGGAAACAAAGGCTCAGAGGGTTACGTGGTACCCTGATAGTGACATAAAGTGGGGGAAGGTGAGAACCCATCAGAAGGGCAGTGGCTGAGTGGGTCTGACTCGTTCTCACTGTGGAAGGGTGAGTGGACGTTGGAAGGACAGGGGTGGGGCTGTGCTGGGGGCCAGAAGGCCGGGGGAGGAGCTGCAGGAATGGTGTGCAGTGTGATCCGTGTGACATGGGCAGTGGTTGCCGTGCCCACACCTCCCTGGTGTGGCCGGCATTTCCGCATGTGGTGGCTGGTCCGAGAGTGGACAGGGCAGGAAGTGTGGAGGGACACTCCATAGGGGGTTGTCACGGGCACCACTGCTGCAGAAGGTGTGGGCTGGGGAAGGGGGGCTAAGAAAAGAGGGAAATAGCACTCAAGCCCAAGGACTGAAGCTGTTAGGATCGCATTAACTATTTCTGTAAAGTCAAAACGTACATTTAACAATTTCATTTCTTTAATTTTTAAAAAATATTTTTATTTATGTATGGCTGTGCTGGATCCTCACTGCTGACCGGGCTTTTCTCCAGTTGCACATGGGGGCTACTCTCTAGCTGCAAGGTGCTCGGACTTCGCACTGTGGTGGCTTCTCTTGTGGAGCCCAGGCTCTAGGGTGCTTGGGATTCAGTAGTCACGGCTCGTGGGCTCAGTGGTTACAGCTCCCGGGCTCTAGAGCTCAGGCTCCGTAGTTGTGGCCCACAGGCTTAGTTACCCTGTGGCATGTGGGATCTTCTTGGAGCAGGGATCAAACCTGCATTCCTGGCATTGGCGGGCAGATTCCCCACCACTAAGCCACCAGGGAAGCCCCTCACTTAACATTTGAAAACAGTGAAATAGTTGTGAACTTTACACCCGTGCACCGATCCCAGGCCCCTGGCGGGTAGCGCCGCTGCTCTGTGGATATAAGTGTGCAGCCCCGGGAGCGTGGGAGGTGAGTCCATGAGAGCAGCACTAGGGGCCCAGGGAGGGTGGTCACAAGCCTGAAGGGTGACCAGCTGGCTGGTTGGTTGTATCTTCCAGCACATCTGCTATCCAGACAAGGCATAGAGTAGGCAGAGCGTGGAAGTGCCCTGGGTGGGGTGCTTGCCAGGTGAGGGGGCAGGACAGGGAAGCAGCAGGTCTGAGCAGCTGAGGACAGGGAGAGGGTGGGCGGGGGGCTGTCAGACATTGAGCTGGGAAGAGAAGGGGCAGAGGTCAAGGGGCAGAGGTCAGGGTGTGGCTGGCGGCTGAGGTTCCGCAAGGGGTGCAGTCACCGAACATGAAGAGGTCGGGTGCCCCGGAGGTGGGGCTGAGCTGGGGTGGAGGTCATCGGAGAGGGCGGTAGGTCAGGGGATCAGGGTCTCATCTGTTTGGTCACTGAGGTCACCAGCAGCAGTGAGCCGAGAGCCTGAATCTTAAGGAATTAGGGTCAGTGACCTGGAAGATTAGAGGTGACCGACACGGCAGGGAAGGCTGGTGGACTCTGCTGACCTGGGAAGGAGGCTTTGGAGAGAAGTTGCAGGGGGAGGGGGGGTTCCCCTGCAGACCCAGGGGCATGGTCAGTGGGAGAGAAGACAGGCCCACTCGAGGGGCAGGAGGGGAAGCCAGGTTCAGAGCAGGAAGGTGATGGGGACCTTCCAGGATGAGGCGGAGGACGAGGGAGGCTCTGTCCATTGCTAACAACGGACAGAGAGTCCTTGGTACAGAGGAAGAGTTTGGGGGTGGGGCCGGGTGGGGGCACGTCCAGAACCTCCCGGGGTTGGCACTGTGGGCAGTGCAGGGTGACAACCATGATGCAGGGCCTTGTGGGCTCCGTCCTGACAGCCCTGAGACAGGCGAGGGGGCCCTGGGTGAGCCCCCCTTCATCAAGCTGAGGGTGCTGGGGAGGTCGTGGAAGTGGGCTCTAGGGAGCCTATGGGGCCCTTTGCCCACCATCAACCCATTGCCCCCTTGAGGGTGTGGGCAGATGCCCCGTTTCCAGTAAGACGCATGGTCAGAAGCCTCAGTGCTTCCAGTTGGAGAGACAAAAAGGTGGCCTTCCTTGCAATGCATTCAGCGACCCTCTCCCCGGGTGAAGTAGTAAGAAAAGGTTCCACCTCAGAGCCTATGGTGCTGGGTCCTTCCATTCAGGGCTTGCTCCCCAGTGCTTCAGTGACCCGTCAGAGTCTCTGTGGGCTTGCAGCCGAGGTGCTGGGGGATCGGGGAGGATGGGTCTGGGTGAGGGGGGCAGACAGGCCCCCAACATCACAGGCTCTGTCCTGTCCTGCCATGCCAGGCACTCTGCTTTCTACTGGGTGCCCTCAAGAGCCCTTCAGGTGTCCCCAGTGGAGGCCGGCTCACTTGCCCGTGGCCACAACCCTGGTGTGCCACCTGGACGTAGACGCTCTTGCTGCCACCCCAGCTCTCCGTCCCGGCCTCGGAGCTGCAGGGCCTGGCACTTTGCATCTGCTCCGTCCAGGGCCCAGCTCAGAAGATGCCGGGTCTGCTTTTACAGTCTTCTAAAAATGACTGTTCTGACTCCTGTGAGTGGATCCTGCCTGTGAAAAGCCCCAGAGAGCAGCCCGCCAGCCCAGGAGGGGCCTGAGAAGGGCCATCTGGTCTCTGACCCTCCTCCACGCTCACCCCGTCGTTGGGCACACCACCCCCAGGAGTCACCCATCCCAGACGGCAGCTGCTCACCAAGCGCTCGTTCCCGTTGGTGTTTAAGCTGCACAGACCAGCACCAATGCCCAGGGAAACTGGAAGCCCACCTGTGTGTCTCCCCTCTGCTTATTCAGCAGGTTCTTACTGCATACACGCTCCCCACGAGAGGGGTGCTGGGGATGAGCCAGACAGAAGGGGTGGTCACTCCAGCCCTTTGGTCAGTAAGGTAGACACGACACAAACAAATAGAGTGATAACGTATGAGCAGGAGCCCCTGGTGGGAAGAGGGGCCAATGCGCCTCCTGGGAGACCCCCCCACACACAGGCGGATCCACCAGCATCCCTGGGGAGTCCTCTGTCCAGCATCGTCTCTCCTTGGGGAGACAGGAACGGGAGGGACCCACAGGTTGTGGTCTGACCTCCCCGTGTCCGGCAGAGGGAAACCTCGTTGTGTCTGCCATGAAGATGACACTCTTCTGGCCTCCCTCCTTCCCACCCTCCCCTTTCACCCCCAGTGCGGAAAATGCATCCTTCATCCTCAGAAATCTCTAGCCCAGCCCACCCTCAACCCACACGTGGTGATTCTGGGAATAAGCTTTAATGGAAACACACCCTCTTCCAGAGGTCAGCAGAACGTAGTTAAAGCAGCATCACTGAGCGTCTTAGTACCTTTCGCATTTGATGTGGACATCTTGGTGGGTGCTCAGCCAGGGTGTGGTCAGCAGTGACACCCACACACACATTAGAACAGTGGACAGAAGCTTCACACTCTGAGCTGCAGGGTAAAAAGTTCCAAATTAAGAATCCTAAGTGAAGTGAAGTTGCTCAGTCATGTCCAACTCTTTGCGACCCCAGGGACTGTAGCCTGCCAGGCTCCTCCATCCATGGGATTTTCCAGGCAAGAATACTGGAGTGGGTTGCCATTTCCTTCTCCAAGAATCTGAAGTCCTGGGTTTTATTTAACCCTACCTCTGCCACGTACCAGCTGTGTGACCTTAGCCCACCGAATAAACCTCTCTGAGCCCCAGTTTCCTCCAACAGGAAGTGGGACTCATGATGCCTACGAATCTGAGTCAGGAGGGTGATGGAAGCCCCGGGAGGGATAGGAGACCCTGTCCATGGAGGTCCACAGTGCCAGGGCCGGAAACAGGGCCTGTGGATTTCACCCCTCTCATGGGGGCCCCACCCCAGCAAGAAAAGGTCACCAGATGCCTTATGGTCAGGGTCGCTGAGGTTCTAGGTTCTTTCTGGTTTAAAAGTGCCAGCTGTACGTCCCCCCCGGGCTGTGCTTTAGCATTGCACAAGCCCCATGCAGGAGCGTCGATGGGGAGGGGCGGGTAGATCATGGCTGGTGGAGGTGAAACTGGCCTCTCCCTGTCCTGGCTACCACCTCCTGGGCTGGTCACTCACACCCCGTGCCCTGTCTGTACCAGGGTTAGTCATCCTCGCCCCACAGATGCTGAGCGAGGTGCTGAGTGTAATGTATTTTCAGACATCGCTTGTCTCCTTGGCTACCCTGGTATGTCATGCCTTTCCCTGAGGCCATTGCCAGACTCTGTCTGGTGGCCTGTATAAAAACATCAACTGCAGGGTGTGGGACCCGTCCACAGTGACAGTTTAACAAGGTTGTGCTCATGTGTTCTGTGGCCTGGGATGGCCCTTGGTGGACTGCCAAGGCCACCTGCTGGGCAGGTGAGTTTGGAGGCACGCAGGCTGCTTCTCTGGTTGCCATGGCGACGCCGCGGGAACCCTGGAGATGGCCCTCTGTCTCTAGGTATGACGAGGAGCTGGCGCAGGGTGACGGGGCTGAACGAGAGCTGAGAAGTCGGCCGGGCCAGTTGCTGGGGCCCAAAGGGAGCCGATTGAGAGATGCCGGGAGGACCGTCCTCACCACCTGGAAGTGACCACCGGCAAGAGTGAGACTTACAGCCCGGACCCGGTCAAAACCTATCACTGCGCCCAACCCTTGCCGAAGACACCTATTTTGGAATTTCCTTTTTCTAGACCTTTTTTTTTTCCCTTTCCTAAACCCTGTAAATAAATAAAGGCACTTCTTTGAAAGGTTAAGGAAGTCTGTTATTGGGGGAACGTCCCTGTTTCTCTGTCACTCCCATCCTCACCATACTTCTGGCTCCAAGCTATCAGGATTTTTCCCACACCAAGCAATTCTGCTGTGGCCCCAGATGTCCTACCCCTGGAGGCAGGGATTCCCCAACCTCCTAATGCCTGATGGTTCGAGGTGGATCTGATGTAATAATAATAGAAATAAAGTGCACAATAAGCGTAATGCCCTTGAGTCAACCCGAAACCACCCCTCACCTCCTGGTCTGTGGAAAAACTGTCTTCCATGAAACGGGTCCCTGCTGCCAAAAAGGGTGGGTACCACTGTCCTGCGGTTAACTCTGTTCAGACACCTGGAGATGGAGTCAGATCCCACAGGTAAGGGCTCAACCCCACAAGACTGCCCGCCACACTCACAACTTCAGGCGCCAATCACAATTCCAGTTGTTAACTGCTTCCTACCAACTGGCTCCAAGTCAGAGGTTCCCACAACCCTATCCTTGAGTTCAATTAATTAGTGAATGGGACTTGCAAAATTCAGGGGAACAGTTTACTTACTCCATTGCCAGTTTACATAAAGGATGCAACTCAGGAAAAGCCAGATGGCAGAGAGGCACAGGGCAACGTATGGATGAAGGGACACAGAGCTCCTGTGCTCACTCTGGGAGCATCACCCTCCCAGCGCGTCCATGTGCTCAGCAGCCTGGAAGCTCTTCCAATTCCATAGTCTGGGGCTATTTATGGAAGCCTCATTACATGGGCATGCCTGCGTGCATGCTAAGTCGCTTCAGTCATGTCTGACTCTTGGCAACCCTATCAACTGTTAGCCCCCAGGCTCCTCTGTCCATGAGATTCTCCAGGCAAGAATACTGGAGTGAGTTGCCATGCCTTCCTCCAGGGGATCTTCCTGAACCAGGGATCAACCCCGCGTCTCTTATGTCTCCTGCATTGGCAGGTGAGTTCTTTACCACTCGCGCCACCTGGGAAGCCCCAGTGCATGGCAATGATTAATTAAATCACTGGCCATTGGCGACTGACTCCACCTCCAGCCCCCTCTCTTCCTTGGAGGTTGAGGGGTACGCCTTGGTTCCCCAGGCAGCCAGTTCATGTCCAAGGCCATCCAGGAGCCCCAGCCACCAGTCGTAGCACAAACTGGTTTGCTTGAAAGGGACTTGTTAGGAATAACAAAAGATACGCATTTCACCTTTCTGCTCAGTAGCAGTTTCAGGAACTGGAAACAAAACTAAATATAACAGATGTCCCTGTAGGTCTTAGAAAGAAAATTACAAAGGTTTTGTATGCTGGGAAAGGGGATGGAGACCAAATACATATTTCCTAAAAATCACAGTATCACAATCTATTTCATTAAGGCTGAATAACTAATTCACGAATGTATAAGATGAGCCCTTTGGACAGAAAGGAAAAGCTTCAGAATGTGATTTAGTTTATTATAAGGTAGGTCACATTTTTAAAATTTGGCACTAAGTTCAAACCCAAACCCAAACCTGAATATCTTACAGAACCATGCTGCTGTGAGAAAGCAAAGTATTTCATCCGACAACTACTTTTGGTTTCATTCCTCTCAACTCGACTGTGATCTAGAGGAAAACAGGCAACTAGAAATATTAGCACCTCAGCATTTATCATTACAAAGGCCCTTGTCTTGGTGCTCTGAGGAGACGCACTGGGTTTTGTAGGTGAGCCTGTCGGTCAGATAAGCCCAGACAATTCCCGCCATGTGGCTTACATGACATCAGCCTCCGGGCTTGCCGCAGACGCAGAGGTAAGCGCAGCTGGCAAGTCACTGGCGGCAGGATAAGCTCTTGACATGATGTGTTTACAGCAAGCCAGCCTGGACTCCCGTGACCCACAGAGACATACAGGGAGGCAACCCACGTACCTCTGTAGAGCGATCGATGCATCTGAATCACCCCTGGGGATGTTCTCTTATTAGAACATTTTATTGTCACATTTGACACCTGTTCACTAATGCTTCACTCATTGTCCTGAGTTTCTCTTTCAACTCCCCACCTATGTGCCATTACAATGTTAGGAATAAGATTTTCTTGTTATGTAATTGTGCCAAGGACATAGAGGGCTTCTTCCTTGGTGGTTCAGTGAATAGGAATCCGCCTGCCAGTGCAGGGGACACGGGTTCGATTCCTGGCCCCGGAAGATCCCACGTGCCATGGGGCAACTGCTGAAGCCTGTGTGCCCTAGGGCCCTTGCCCTGCAATAAGAGAAGCCACTGCAATGAGAGACCCAGGCACTGCAACGACGGAGTAGCCCCCTCTCGCTGCAACTAGAGAAAGCCAAAGAGCACCAGTGAAGACCTAGCGCAGCCAAAAATAAAATAAATTTTAAAAAGAATATAAAACATGGATCTAGTTCAATATGTGGAGAAGGCAATGGCACCACACTCCAGTACTCTTGCCTGGAAAATCCCATGGACAGAGGAGCCTGGTAGGCTGCAGTCCATGGGTCGCTAAGAGTCAGATACAACTGAGCAACTTCACTTTCACTTTTCACTTCCATGCATTGGAGAAGGAAATGGCAACCCACTCCAGTGTTCTTGCCTGCAGAATCCCAGGGACGGGGGAGCCTGGTGGGCTGCTGTCTATGGGGTCACACAGAGTCAGACACGACTGAAGTGACTTAGCAGTAGCAGCAGCAGTTCAATATGTGTGCTGTGTGCTCACTCGGCTCAGTCATGTCCGATTCTTTGCAACCTCATGGACGACTATACGTGGCCCGCCAGGCTCCTCTGTGGGATTTTCCACGCAAGAATACTGGAGCAGGTTGCCATTTCCTCCTCCAGGGGATCCTCCCTGCCCAGGAATCAAACCTGCGTCTCCTGCATCCCTCACATTGCAGGCAGATTCTCCACTACTGAGCCACCAGGGAAGCCCCTGCTGCTGCTGCTAAGTCACTTCAGTCATGTCCGACTCTGTGCGACCCCATAGACGGCAGCCCACCAGGCTCCCCCGTCCCTGGGATTTTCCAGGCAAGAGTACTGGAGTGGGTTGCCATTTCCTTCTCCAATGCATGAAAGTGAAAAGTGAAAGTGAAGTTGCTTAGTCGTGTCCGACTCTTGCAACCCCATGGACTGCAGTCTACCAGGCTCCTCCATCCATGGGATTTTCCAGGCAAGAGGCCTGGAGTGGGGTGCCATTGCCTTCTCCTATTTCAATACAGAATGAGTGAAACGTAGTACCAAATTCAAACAAATTGCAATTTGTAGGAACTTGTCTGCTGCGTTCACGTTAAGCCTGAAATGGCCTCAGCTTATTGATCGGCGTGCTTTGTGTATTCCCTGACATTCAGGCCTGGTGTGGATGGTGGGTGTGGCTTTGAGCCTCTGAGTCAGACCTGGGCTTGAGGCCCGGCTCTGCCATTTATTAGTGTGTTCCTTGGACCTTTGCTTCCTAGTGGATAAAAAGGGGATTGATTTTATTTGCCTCAGAAATAAGAAGTGCTACCGCCCACCCCAGCTGGTTCTTGCTCCAGCTCTGACCATGTTTTCTTCCCCAGGAGGGGGCCTAATCCTCCACGCAGCTGGGGGCTTCCACCCTCCACTTCTGATCACAGCTTTTCCACCCACCAGTTCTTCCAATCCAGGTTCTCTGTTATGCTGCCTGGTTTTGGAAAGGGTGGAGTCCCCAGCTGGGAATGAGCCCGCAGCCTGAGCATGGGGGAAGTTGATTCACCGAGGGGAGAAGTCAGCAAGCCCGTGACCAGGTTGCTAAGCGAGAGCAAATGCCTGTTAAATATATTTATATCAAATATTGACAGTGACATGAGTGATGTCATGTTCTAGAGCAGATGTTTCCTCTGGATAGTTCCAGTACACGCACGGGGAGGAAGTACGTGGTGTCCGAAGCAGGCCTTGGCAAACCGTCAGGCTGTAAACAGACTGTGAGGTCACTGGGCCAGGCCTCCAGCCGTGGTGTCCCCCTTTGCAATCGTCTGGGTTAACAACTTCTGTTTTCTTATCAGCTCCCATTACTTTTTTCTGTTTGATAAGGTTGAGGGGTGAAGGACAGGTCCCCAAGTCTGAAGGCCGTAGCATCTGATCAATTTCAGGATGATTCTATTTGATTTTTCCCAGAGGAAACTCATCATTTGCCTGCTTCCTGCATGGGCTGCTCCCCCAGTATTTTTCAGCAGGTGCTCAAGCCCAAAATGAAGGAGTCCTCCCACCTGTCCCCCCCCCCAGCACAGCAGTCCCCAAACCTGGTGGCAGGCTCCTCAATGGACCTCCCGCGTGGACCACTGCTCGAGCCCCACTGAACTCGGCCCTCAGCCCCCTCCCGTACAATCGGGCTGCACCCTCCAGCCCAGAGGATTTTCCTGACCTGTGGCCATTTCCCCCAGCACAGGGCGGTTCTTCAGTGCACCCCATAAAGCCTCCCGTGCTTGGAAGAACCTGGAAGCCCTCCATACATGGTATTCACCAGCTCCAAACTCACCTGACTCATCTCTGCCGGGGTCAGCCTTCCTCCAGGACACTGGCAGGGTGCGTTCTCCCTCCAGGTCCATTTTCCAGCTCGGCGGCCTCTCTAGCCAGCCAGGGGAGGTGCTTCCCTGGTCTCCCCAGCCTCAGGCCATCAGCCTCCTGTGGTCCAGGGAGGCGGGTGAGCATCTGCTGCAGGGACCCTGCCCAGCGGCCAGTGCCCACAGGGTGTCCTTTTGTGTCACTTACCAGGAACTACGTCCAAGTGGGGTGCCCTGGGGCATTTCAGGATCCCTGCGGGGCAACAGGAACACCATCAGATTTTGCTTCCTGTTTCTCATTAGGCAGACGAGGTGTTTCTGTGGACACAATCACTGATGTAGGTTGGGGGTGACTCTCTTGCCTAAAGGACAGTAAAGGCACTGACCTGGCATTTCTGTTGATACAAGCCCAGGTGCCCCCGAGGCTGTCCTGGTTCGGGTGTCTCATTCAGAGCCGTTCTCCACGCTCCTCTCCCTCACCTTTTCATTCCCATTGGGAACTGAGTCTTTGGGAGTTCCGCCTCCTGAATTTGGCCCCCCTCTGTCACCACTGTTCCCGTTTATTCCACCATGCCTCTTCCCCCCAACTGCGGTCAGCGCCTCCCTGCTCCCCCACCCCAGGAGCTGCCTTTCTGATGTTTTAGATGCAGCTGCGGCTCCTCCAGGGGTGAGGGTGGGCTGCAGAGAAGTGACTTCAAGGGCTCCCTCCTGCCGAGGGTCTCTGCCATGGCCAAGCACACCAGACAGCTCATGCCTCGGGATCCGATTCCCATTCTGGCTGGAAGCGTGGGCCAGGCTGTCACAGGGCTCCAGGTGGCCTCCTACGCGCCCAGCCCCAGAGCGAGAGCTGTGGTTCCCCGTTCACCTTCTGTCCCAAGACTTAGGCTGGACGGCAGATGGTGCGGGGCGAGAAAAGGCACCATAAAAGGGGCCCACAGGGGCTTCCCAGGTGATCCAGGGGCTGAGACTCCATGATCCCAGTGCAGGGGTCCTGGGTTCCCTCTCTGGTCGGGGGGCCAGATCCCACGTGCCACGACTGATTGTTCACGTGCCACGATGAAGCTCGAAGATCTCATGTGCTGCAACAAAGACCTGGAGCCGCCAAACATATAAGTAAATAAAGGAGGGGCTCCACAGGGGCACCTGAGGCTGGTCTAGTTGGAGAGACCTCACGCGCTGAGTTTCATCTGCTGACATTGTTCCCGAGGAAGAAAAACCAGTCCCGAGAGCCAGGAGTGGGCCTGGCCCTCAGAGCTTGGTGTTCTCCTGTGGAACATAAACAATCACACAGAGGGGCAGCCTCAGACCAGGCCACCGTGTGACCAACCATCAAGAGAGAGCCCGTCCACCACTGCATTTGAACCCGAAGAGCAGCATCCACATCACCCAAGCGGAAGGATGACCACGCTTCCCCTACCCTGTCCTGGCCACAGAACTGACTTCCCCCAATCACCATTCTCATCTGTCCCGAGCTCCCCCAATGACCACCACCATAGACAAGGTTTATTGAGACACTTGGTCACAAAATCGCCTGCCCTTCCTCAGAGCAGCCAATCCAGGGCAAAGCCCACCTCCCCAGACCCACCTGTCAGCCAGCAACACCCTCCCTCCCACAAGCCCTGACGTCCCAGGCCATTCTCCTAGGCAACAAGCAATTCACCCACCTGTCCCCCATGGGGGCGTTGTTCCTGGTCTTTGACTGAAGAACGTAAGACTATGAGAATCTTTAATGATTGAGCATGGGGGATTTCACTAGTTTTGACGTGAGTGAGTGACTGAAGTCACTCAATTGTGTCCAACTCTTTGTGACCCCATGGCTGTAGCCTACCAGCTTCCTACATCCATGGGATTTTCCATGGCAAGAATACTGGAGTGGGTTGCCATTTCCTTCTCCAAGAGATCTTCCCGACCCAGGGATTGAACCGGGTCTCCCGCATGGTAGGCAGACGCTTAACCATCTGAGCCACCAGGGAAGTCCCAGTTTTGACGTGGCTGGGTTTTAAGAAAGATTGGCTCCTTCCCCAAGGCTGGCAGAAGCCCTGTTCAGTCTTAGAAACAGATAAACACATTTATCTCTTTAGATGGTGCCGCAGGCAATGTGAGTCGGGAGGCAGTAGCAGAGGACCCCTCCCCCGCCACCGCACCAGCTTAGGAAGGAAGCTGGCCTCTGGTGTCCCTGCCCAGGAATGCAGCCACCTCCCTTACTGGCAGGTAAGGGGAGGAGAAACCCAGGTAGGCCCAGGTGCAGCTGGGGACAGCAGTATAGTTCTTCAACTTTTTCAAATTACATTTCCCACAGAGCCTTAAGGGCCTACTAAATTAAAAACAAACAGCAGCAAGGACAAAAAGCCAGCCTCTAACTTGAAAAACAGAGTGCTTGCTGCCCAGTCCTTCCTGGTCGGAGGAGGTGACTTCCCAAGGTCACACAGCCATGGAAGGGCAGAGGCTCGCTGGGACCTGGTGCCCGTGACTTCTCATCTAGCTCTTCACAATGCCCCCCCATGCTGTCTCCTGTGGAAAAGGCAGGGGAATACCAGGTCACTATGGGATTCAGGGGTTGAAACTGGAGGCTTATAAAATCAACAGACACTGGTTGTCACTTGCCATTCAGAAGGCTTGGGGGAACTTCCCTGGTGGTCCAGAGGCTAAGACTCCTCGCTTCCAGGGCAGGGGGCCCAGATTCGATCATAGTATGGGAATTAGATCCCATATGCTGCAGTTAAAGACTCGGCACAGTCAAATAAATAAAAGTAAACAAGAAAAAAAAAGTTTGGGGAAATTGGAAGGTGCACCAAGGAGAGTGCAGAGGGTAACGGCATGGACAGAATCTGGTATCAGAAGACCCGCGCCCGCTCCCTGCTTGGCTGCTTGCTTGCTGTGTGACTCTGAGTTGTGCTTTCTCATCTGCATGGTGGAGATTAAAATCTCAGCCCCATCTAGCTCACAAAGCCATCGGAAGAAGGGAAGATGAGGATTCCAAAAGTGCCAAATCCGTATTGTTGTTCAGACTCAGTTGTTGTCGGGTCCGACTCTGCGCCCTCATGGACTGTAGCACACCAGGCCCTTCTGTCCTCCACTATCTCCCAGAGTTTGCTCAAATTCATGTCAGCATTAGTTAACAGTTTTTGCTGTCACTTTAGTTTCAAGACCTGGGGCCTGCCCTCTAGGAGTTCACAGACTGTTTCTTGTAAGAACAATGAAAGAGGCAGCTTAGGCTCAGTGCCAGAGAAGTAGCATAGATAACGCTTGCCCCAGTGGGTGGGATGACCTGGGTCATTTCCTTGAGGTGTCTTTTTTTTCTTTGGAGAAAGATCTTTAATTGCTTTACACAGCAATAGAAAGTATGTATTATACATTGCATGTATGCAGGCTCAGTCAATAAGGCATGTCCAGCTCTTTGGCAACCCCATGGACTGTAGCCCGCCAGGCTCCTCTGACCATGTGATTTTCCAGGCAAGAATACTGGAGTGGGTTGCCATTTCCTACTCCATCCTTGAGGTGTCTTGAAGAATGAGTGGACACTGGATGGGGGAGGGGGGAGGGGGATAATGAGAGATGATTTCAGAAAAAGGATTCAGGGCCAAATTATGAAGGATCTTGGATGCCAGGCTCAAGAATTTGGCATTAGGGAGCCATTGAATGTTTTTGAGGAACAGTGTGACAAGGGAGATGTTCTTAGAGATGTGACTCTAAGGGGTGGTTCAGAAGATGATCAAGGTGGGAAGAGGCTGCAGGGAAGCACAGAAGGGAAGAGCTGAGGGTGTGAACTAAAGAGAATATGCGGGGTGGGAGGACTGGGGAAAGAGGTGGATTCATTGGGTAGTAGGTCTTGAGAGCCAGGAGCAATTCTCAGTTGACCAGCAGGGGGCGTATGTGCAAAAGGGGATTGAACCTTTAAAGCAGAAGTGAGTAAACCTTGCCAAGTTATGTTAACTAAAGTATTTTTCCAAGAGCTGTTCAGTGAGGTCATATCGTTCATGGCTATGAAATAATACTGTTTCCATGTAACACCTGTGTATTGAGAAAGTCACTGGTTTGCTTCAGTTCCTGAATCTTGTACTCAGAATAAGAATGAAAATAATTCTGGACTTCCCAGATGGTCCAGTGGCTAAGACTCCATGCTCCTATTGCAGGGGACCCAGTCTGATCTCTGGTCATGGAACTAGATCCCACATGCTTCAACTAAGACCCAGCACAGCCAAATAGATATAAATAAATATTTGTTAAGAATAAAATAATTGTACCAGACTTATAGGCAAACTCTTCTCTTACACAATCTTCCCCCAGGCAGAAATGTCTCCACTGCACCCAGAATTCCCCTGCTTTTCCACTGTTGTTCAGTCGCTAGGTCACGTCCAACTCTGTGACCCCATGAACTGTAACATTCCAGGCTTCCCTGTCCTTCATTGTCTCCCAGACTTTGCTCAAACTCATGTCCATTGAGTTGCTTTTCCATTAACCAGGATGGAACCCCAGTCTCCTGCATTGCAGGCAGATTCTTTACAGACTGAGCTACCAGGGAAGAAAGTTTCCATTAAGTCACCCAATATTGAAGGAGCATTAGTGGTTTGACAGCACCGGGTGCTGGGTCACACCGCTGAGCAAGACAGGGAAGTAAGTCTTTGCCCTGCAGAGTTCAGTTTGAGAGAGATGAAAAAGGAATATTCTCAGAGGTGGGTGAGCTCAAA
This sequence comes from Bubalus kerabau, assembly GCF_029407905.1. Taxonomy (NCBI): domain Eukaryota; kingdom Metazoa; phylum Chordata; class Mammalia; order Artiodactyla; family Bovidae; genus Bubalus; species Bubalus kerabau. The sequence goes on from NC_073624.1 coordinate 6,191,062, forward strand.
GGGCAGGCTGCTCCGGTGGACCCTCGGAGGGGCCACGAAGAGCCTAGAAAGAGCTGACTGTGACCCTGCAGGGGTTTTTGGATGGGTGGGAGGCAGTGGTCGAGAGAGCTGGCTCTCTGGGTTGTGTCTGAATAGAGATGCTCAGGATTACAGGGCCAATATGATCTGCTGGGGGGATGGGAGGGCTGGTTGCTGGGCACAGGGGATTTCTCCTGGTCTGGAAGGAGCTCAATCCCCAAAGTGGGTCTTGGCGACATGTCTGGGCTGCTCAGGTCAGGCTGGGCCCCTCACCACAAGCTGGCCCAGTGGAAACCCTTGAAGATGTGTTTCAGCAAAAAGAACCATGAGGGACTTCCCTGGTGGTCCAGTGGCTAAGACTCCGTGCCTGATACAGGGGGCCTGGGTTCAAACCCTGGTCAGGGAACTAGATTCCTGCATGCTTTAAATAAAAGATCTCTTTTCCTGTGACGAAGATCCTGCCTGTGGCAATGAAAGAGCCCATGTGCCACGGCTAAGGCCGGCGCAGCAGAATCCGTGAATTTTTTTTTTTTAAAGAACCAAGAGCTTCAGAGGCTGAAGCTGGGGGGCTGTCTGGTCACTTTCTTCCCTTAGTCTTGACATTTCAGTTCTTCCTTTGATTGCATGAAACACGCTTGTCTCCTTCCTGTGACTCCACTACCAATTTTAGTCAGCTACACGTGGTTGGCTGCAGTTCAAAGAATTTTAACCCTCACAAGTTCACTCAGGTTACAGTCTGGAGAACAGATGGGAGAAGGGTCATCCAGACGATAGCTGGTAGTGTTTGGGTGAGAAAAGAGGTGTTTGGAAGGAACGTTGGCAGGACCTGGCGGGGAGGATGAGTGAGGAGGCGATGTGAGAACTCAGGTTTCTGGAAGGAGGTATCGTTCATGCAGGGCTGAAGGGAAGATGATGACTTTAGTTTTAGAGAAGTTGAGCTTGAGGAATCTTGGGGACACTCCAGCAGGATGTCAGGTTGGCCCTCAGGATCTGCAGTTGCACAGTGACATAGAATCGAGGACCCATAGCAAGCAGGTGGGGAGGGATGCTCCCGGAAATTGTCCGAGGGTGGGGACCCCAAGGAACAACAGGAAGAGGGTGGGAAGGAGCAGGCAGAGGACCGAGGCCTCTCATGGAAGGCTCAGCATCTCAGGAAAGCCAGGATGCAGGAATGAGTGACCAGAGCTTCATGAGATCATTGAGCTCAGTCTTGAGAGGGGCTCTGGGACTTCACAAGCAGGGGCTGTGATGGGCCTGGTGACAGCGGGGTCAAAGTGCGGCAGGGAAATCTGAGAGGAAGTGGATCAGCCGTGAAGGCAAATCTTCCAAGCAGGGGTGTTAGGGAGAGAAGTGGGAGAGGGAGGCTTCGAAAGGTTGTGCCCCCAGCTGAAGACTATGACTTTTTATAGGCTTCCTTCCTTCCTTCTCCCATTCCACCCGTTGGGTGCTCACTGTGTAACTTAGCTGTTTGAGGTCCTGGGGACACTTTGCTAAACAAGATGGGTCAGTCCTGGTTATCATGGAACATAAAATCCAGTCAGTGCTAGAGGAGAAAGCGTCTTTCTTGAACAGTTTTATTGAGGTCTAATTTTCATACAAGGGCTTCCTTGGTGACTCAGTGGAAAAGAATCCACCTGCTAATGCAGAAGACCCATGTTCCATCCCTGAGTCAGGCGAAGCCCCCAGAGAAGGAAATCGCAACCCACTCCAGTATTCTTGCCTGGAGAATCCCTTGGACAGAAGAGCCTGGCAGGCTACAGTCCATGGGGTAGCAAAGAGTCAGACACGACTTAGCGACTAAACAACAATAACAACAATTTCCATATTATGTACTTGTGTTTAGTCGCTCAGTCATGTCCAACTCTTTGTGACCCCATGGATTGTAGCCCACCAGGCTCCTCTGTCCATGGGATTCTCCAGGCAAGAGTACTGGAGTGGGTTGCCTTTCTTTCCTTCAGGGGATCTTCCTGATCCAGGGATCGAAGCCAGGTCTCCCGCACATTCATTTTAAGTGTATAATTCAATGATCTCTAGCAAATTTACAGAGTTGTACAGCGATCATCAGAATCCAGTTTAACAACATCTTCATCACCCCCAACAAGACCTCTCAGGCCCATTTGCAATAACTCATTACTTGTACTTCTAGCAACCACTAATCTACTTTCTGTTTCTACAGACTTGTCTTTTCTGAACATTTAATATAAATGGACTCTTATAATATGTGGGATTTCGGTTGGTTTGTTTGCTTCATCTTGTTTCTTCCCCCTTAGCATCACATTTTTTAGGTCCATGCATGTTGCAGTGTATCTCAGAATTTCATTTCTTTTTATTCATGAATGATATTTCATCATGAATAAAAAGAAAAGTTATGACTAACCTAGATAGCATATTGAAAAGCAGAGACATTACTTTGCCAACAAAGGTGTGTCTAGTCAAGGCTGTGGTTTTTCCAGTGGTCATGTATGGATGTAAGAGTTGGACTGTGAAGAAAGCTGAGCGCTGAAGAATTGATGCTTTTGAACTGTGGTGTTGGAGAAGACTCCTGAGAGTCCCTTGGACTGCAAGGAGATCTAACCAGTCCATTCTGAAGGAGATCAGCCCTGGGTGTTCTTTGGAAGGAATGATGCTAAGGCTGAAACTCCAGTACTTTGGCCACCTCATGCGAAGAGTTGACTCATTGGAAAAGACTCTGATGCTGGGAGGGATTGGGGGCAGGAGGAGAAGGGGACGACAGAGGATGAGATGGCTGGATGGCATCACCGACTCGATGGACGCGAGTCTCAGTGAACTCCTGGAGTTTGTGATGGACAGGGAGGCCTGGCGTGCTGCAATTCATGGGGTTGCAAAGAGTCGGACATGACTGAGCGACTGAACTGAACTGATATTTCATCACACCACATTTACCCATTACCAAGTAGATGACATTTGAGTTGCTTTCATTTCTTAGTCACTGTGAGTAATGATGCTGTGACCATTTGTGTACAAGTTTTTATATGGACAAGTGTTTTCATTTCTCTTGGGTGTATATGTAGGCTGCTAAGTCATAGGTGTGTATGTGTGTGTGTGTGTTAGTTGCTAAGTTGTGTCTGACTCTTTGTGACACCATGGACTGTAGCCTGCCTGGCTCCTCTGTTCATGAAATTTTCCAGGCAAGAATACTGGAGTGGGTAGCCATTCCATTCTCCAGCGGATCTTCCAGACCCAGGGATCAAACTCAGGTCTCCCAAACTGCAGGCAAATTCTTTACCATCTGAGCCACCAGGGAAGCCCAGGCCATAAGTAAATGTATGTTTAACTTTTTGGGAAACTGCCAAACTATTTTCCAAAGCAATCGCACCAGTTTACATTCCTACCAGCAGTGTGTGAGGGTTCCAGTTTCTCCACATCCTGAATAACACATAATATTTCTCTTTTTATTATTTCTTATTATGGCTTTGATTTGCCTTTCCCTGAAAACTAATGATGTTGAGCATCTTTTCATGTGCTGATGGACCAACCCTTCCTCTGTTTTCTTGGTAGAAACGGTTTTAAAGAGGTGAATTTTCCATTCCCCCTAGGAGATTGGACTTTTATGATTCTGTGGTAAGAAAGTTCTGTTGACTCTTCCATGAAAACTTCTCTGATTCTCTTGTCTACACTGGTCTTCCCTTTCTCTTAAATTTTAAGCAAAAGTCAGAGCATATCTGAGGCTTCAGGCCCTCCCAGAAAACTTCCCCTGTAACTTAAAATAAACTCAAGCTCCAGTCTCGTTTCCCACCATGCTCTCCCTTCTGCCCTTTCGCAGGAGCTGTAGTGACCTTTGAGGATTTCACGTTCACCCCTGCCTCCGGGCATTAGCACTGGCAGGCCCCTCTACCTGGAATTACCTTCCCCTTGATCTCCATGGGAGCAGTTCCATCTGATCATGTGGAGCATTTTCTCAGAGAAACTTTCCTGATTATCAGTCTCTTACCATCTTTTTTTACTTTTTTCAAGGCACCGATTACTAGGCCAAGTTATCTTAGGTATTTCCTTGCTTTTTTACTTTCTCCATCACAAAACTATCAATTCCGCAAGGGCAAAACAGCCCTGGCCAGATCGGTATGGCACGTAGAGAATACCATGGAAAGAGGAGCCTAGAGGGCTACAGTTCATGTGGTCACAGAGTCCAGCACAACTGAGCAACTGAGCATGCACACCCATTTCTGGGGAAGTCACTTCAGGGCCTGGGGAGGGAAGAGAGCAAGGTGCCTGTGCCAGCCCGGCACGGCTGGTGGGGAGAGGACAGGCCAGGCTCCAGGGCGCTGAGAGCTTATCCTCTGTTCACTGGCTGAGTTGTGAGTGTCCCTCTCCCCAGAGAGGCTTGCCATCTCATTCAGCACAGTACCCAGAACAGTGGCCAGTGGGTAGTAGGTGCTAAATAAGTCTTTGACTTCAAAGCCTGACTCTGGAATCTGAGTCTGGGGGCGGAAGGGAGCCCTGCCCACTGACTGGCTATATGACCGTGGGTCTGCTCCTTCCTGTCTCTGAGTCTGTTTCCTTGTCTTTGTAGCATGCCTGATGGCATAAGGGTGAAGGCCGTCCTTCCTTGTCAGGTGAAAAGAGGCTGTGCCTGAGCTTGTGCACCTGGGCCTGGCGGCCCTGGTGGCTGTTGGGCTATTTTTAGCAGTGATGATGATCACACAGCTTTGTTCTTGGATCTGCCGCCTCTGTTCCCACTGTCTCCAGGGCAGCAGGCTCCAGACCCTACCCGGGGGCTTGCAGAGGAGAGCTGGAGAGCAGGGAACATGGGTGAGTGCCAGGGGAGGCTGACCGGGCAGAGGCTGGGGTTGGGTGAAAGCTGAGTCACAGCCTTAAGAACTGGGGGAGGGGGGTGTCACTGTGACATTACATTCACTTCCTGACAGGAGGGTGCTGTGTCTCATGCCTCCAGGCGACTGAGCCCAAACAGAAAGGCTTTGAGAAAGCAAGGAAACCGGAGGATGGATGAATGGAAAATTTTAATGAACAGTGGCCCAGGAATCCCTTCAGCCTGAAAGCACCTTTGGAACACCAGCGCCAGCACCTGGAAAGGCCTGTCCCTTGGCTGGAGTGGGTTTCCTACTTGCAGATATGGTAGGAAACCTCTGGGCATCCTTCTTCCTCAGCCATTCAGGCCCTGTCCCAGCCTCACAGCTCTGCCTGGGGACCACAGTGGTGATCCTACAACCTGACATCCTCTCCTCCCTATCCCCACCCATCGAAATCCTGCCCATTCCTGAGACCCAGTTAAAGCTCCATGTCCTTGAGACTTTAAACCATCTTCTGGTCCGGCGCCTGCCACTCTCATCTGCCTGCCCTCGATTTTTCAGTTCACACTTAACTCACTCTCACCTCTCTCTCCTCTCAGTAAATCATCCTGCCCTTTTCCCCCAGCTTGAGTATGAGTCTGGTGGCCTCAAACATTTTCATATAACTCCTCACATGTTTATCCAAATTTCTCATAGATGCTTTTTCTGATTTCAGAGCTCAATGACACCAAAGCCTGTAAATACAAAACAATTCTTTACTGGGGGGAAAAAAAAATCACCATTCCTTGATATTTCCCCAAATGAGAGTTTGTTCTTGCTGTTTGGTCATTCAGTTGTGTCCGACTCTGTGACCCCATGGTCTGCAGCACACCAGGCTCCTCTGTTCTTCACTGTCTCCCAGAGTTGGCTCAAATTCATGTCCATTGAGTCAGTGATGCTATCCAATCATCTCATCCTCTGTCATCCACTTCTCCTCCTACCCTCAATCTCTCCCAGCATCAGGGCCTTTCCCATTGAGTCATCTCTTCACATCAGGTGGCCAAAGTATTAGAGCTTCAGCTTCAGCATCAGTCTTTCTAATGAATACTCAGGGTTGATTTCCTTTAGGATTGACTGGTTTGATTTCCTTGCTGTCCAAGGGACTCTGAAGAAGTCCCTTGGACTTCTCCAGCACGATAGTTCAAAAGCATCAATTCTTCAGTACTCAGCCTTCTTTATGATCCAACTCTCGCATCTGTACATGACTACTTGGAAAACCGTAGCTTTGACTAGATGGACCTTTGTCAGCAAACTGATATCTCTGCTTTTTAATACATTGTCTCAGTTTGCCATAGTTTTCCTCCCAAGAAGCAAGCGTCTTTTAATTTCATGGCTGCAGTCACCATCTGCAGTGATTCTGGAGCCCATGAAGATAAAATCTGTCACTGTTTCCACCTTTTCCCCTTCTATGTGCCATGAAGCGATGGGACTGGGTGCTATGATCTCAGTTTTTTGAATGTTGAGTTTTAAGCCAGCTTAAGCCTATGACCTTGACCAAGTCATCTTACCCCCCTGAGCCTCAGTTTCCCCAAGTGCAAAGTGGAGCTGGTATAAGGAAGCAGGAGTTCTCGTATATAAAGCACCATCACGGGGCTGTCCCCATGGGAAGGGGTCCTTTGGGTGGCAGCTGTGATTGGTATTGAGGGTTGGGAGAAGTCAGGGCCACTCCAGCCCCTCAGGTCCTCCCCAGGCACCCAGCAGGTGGTGTGTCCCAGCGGGTGCAGAGTGAAGACTGCCTGAATGAGGGAGCGATAACAGTCTCCCAGGCCTGGTCCCTGGGAGGGCCTGGCTTAGGGTGCCTGCTGTCTGGGCACCTAACAAGAAAGCTGTGACCTGTAATTAGCAGGGCTGGGCTTGGCGGGCTGGCTGTCCCCAGGGCCCAAATGATACTTCCATCAGCCTCAATGAGTGCTCGGGTGAAATCTGAAACCCAAGCCACGGGCTGGAACCAGTTACACAGAGAACAGAGTTGTCACAATAGGAAGGGTGTGTTCAGAGGGACAGTGGGAGGGGCGTTGGCTCTGCTGTCTTATACCCCAGGCTAACCAGGAGGTGCCAGGACCCATATACTCAGAGGACAACCCCCAGGAGCAGACCCTTGGCTGGATACCCCTGACCTTGGTCTTGAACTGTTGGGAAGGACGTTTCCCTCCCACCTCTAAGGATCTGCCTGTGCTCCACCACCTCAGGCTGACAACCCTGCACCCACGGCTCCCATGACTTGCCCTTCAGACGTGTCCTTCCAAGCCCTGCCCTGCCTATCTTTCAGTCTGCTGAAATGCTGCTTTTCTTGGGAGCCCTCCGGGACCCCCAGGGCACTGCTTGGACCCTTCAAGATCACTGTTCACAGGCTGCCCCCTCTGGTACCCACTAGCATGAGTTGCTGGAAAGTGGAGAAAATTTTATTTTTCATTCATGTCCAGCTCGGTACCTGGTATCCCATGTCTGCTGTGTCGGAGGGAGAGAAAGACTCGATGTAGGGAAGAAAGGAAAGAGTCAGAAAGCCCAGGTTTGAGAGGGTCTCTGGCCCTGATGGATGGAAAACCTCCAGCAGCTCACCTGGCTTCCCTGGGCCTCTGCCTCCTCACCTTAGCAAGACTCTCTTGCTCATCCTTCAGGGTCTTCCAGCTTTGATGTTCTGTGATCCCCAAAGCAGCCTCCTCCTGCCAATCTCTCCCACCCACCCCAATCCTTGCCCAATACTGCACTTCAGTGTGAAATCATTGCCCCTCTGCCTGTTACCCGGCTGACCACACACTCTGAGCTGCTGTCCATCAGTTTATTCTTCTAGAGAAGAAAAGGAAAAGTCCTTCATCACACATTCCTGCCTCGCGGCATACACAGCTCCAGCTCAGAGAGCTCAAAACCCATCCAGGATCCACTCTGGCAAGCTCTGGTGTGGATTGACCATTTGCTGCCCAGACTCAGAGAAAGTAGGTGAACACGGGCAGTCCACTGGGCATAGGAACTGGTTGAACTTGACCTGGAGGTGGCCTCTCCCACCCCCTGCCCCCAGTGGGGCTGTCTGGATTGGAGGGTGGCTTTCTGGCAGGTCTCAGACTTTGTTGGAGGATCCCACCGAGTGAGAAGGGTGGACAGGAGGTGAGGCAGGGGCAGGAACGGGGCCCATGGAGGAGCAGAGGGCCGTGGGAGTGGGAACAGGGCAGCAGAGTGGAGTGGCCTGTGATCTGGAGGGATGGTGCCCGCATTCCTTCGTGGGTAATAATGCCAGTGGGCCTGGCACTCACCTGGGCAGGAAGTCCGCCTTCCCTGCATCGTGTCCACTCTTGGGAGCAGCACCCGTGGCTCTGCTCCTTGTGGGGCAGGGAGTGCAGAAGAAGGAGAGGGAGCTGGCATGTCTGCTGGGTCCTGCCAGGCTCCTCCCTCCCCTTTACAGATGAGGATGTGCCTGACCTGACCGTGTGACCTGATGCAAGCAGCATCATTGGTCGGGCGAGTGCCTCTGTTGCACTGGGCACCATGCAAATCTTTTCCATCTATTAAGATGTTTAATTCCTCTACCCCTCCCACCCTACTGTTTCTCTGTCCAGACGAGGACACTGAGGCTGGGAAGTGAGGTGACATGCCCAAACCTGTAAACCTAAACCTGCTTTAAAAAAAAAAGAAAAGAAAGAAAAAATGCTGCAAAAACAAAGCAAAAAAGAACCATGAACCCCTGAGCCTTTGACTGAGTCCTAGGCTTGATTAATTGCTGGGGGTGGGGGGTGGAATCCTTTTTTAGCAAAAGATAAAACTAGACCTGTGGTGCTCAGACCTCTCCTCTTTTCCTCTGCCACCAGGAAGGGACTGGGACCCAATTAAATGTTTAAGCAGAGTTGGGGTGGGAGCCCGACTGCAGTGCTACTTTTTGTACCACTGCCGTGACTGTGACATAGAATTACGAACAATCCCAAGCCCCGGCTGGGGAGGGAGCCCAAGTCCAGCCCACCTGGAAGTGCCCATGCCCTCCCAGGCAGATGCAGACTCCTCCAAGGCAGAGCCCCTGTCTAGCGTTCCCGGATGGTAATTCAGCAAGTCAGGCACAGACACATGGATGAAGGTCACTTCTGGTCAGCAGAACCTTTGGTAATAGCTGGTCTGGGAGCCAAGAACAGCCCTTGATGGCTCCCCACTGTCTCCAACTGTGATTTCAAACCCTCTTTATGTTTTTAATGGTGGGAGTCTTTCCATAACATCCTATATGTAAGCAACAGCAGCATTTTATTGCTGTACATTTATTTTATAAGTATTGGTACAACTTCTTTTACCAGTTCAAGTTTGTAACATTTAGGTATTTGTTACAAAATTAACCAACAAGAGCAATGTCACTTCAAATAAAAAGAATTATGTATTGATGGATTGATTGGACTGTGCCTGGTCTTAGTTGCAGCACACTGGATCTTCTATCTTTGTTGTGGTGTGCAGGATCTAGTTCCTTGACCAGGGATCGAACCTGGGCTCCTTGCATTGGAAGCCCAGAGTCTTAGCCACTGGACTAAGGGAGTCCCACAAATGTCGCTTTTTTTTTGAAGAATATGCATTTTGAGACTGCTCCAGTTTTTTAAAAACAGTTTCAGTATCTAGTTTTATTTTGTATCAAGGAAATCTGGATTCACATTAGTAGATAAGCATCATAAGATCGTAAATCACAGAGTGACTTTCAGTTTATCTGATCTAGGAGCCTGAAAGGCATAAGATGATACTTTGCATTCAGAATGGCATCACTGTGGTGTTGAAGACCTCATCCTCCTGAAATGCAGGGACTCAAGGAAGGAGTTCCTGAGGGAGTTCAAATCTTTATCACATGGTAGAAAAGACTACAATGTATCACATATGAAGTCTGGGCAGGACAGGTCTTCAGTCAGAGTTTCAAAACATCCAACTTGAAAGTATTGGTTTCATTGTTGATACTTTCTCCACCAATGGCAACAATGTAACCCTGTCCACTTAGAAAAGGTTAGAGTTATCAGTCAGCACCCAGAATAGTGCTTCAGACTGTGTGAGGCAGAAGAATCAACTGAGGAACTTATGGAAAATGGGGAGATCCCAACGCAGAGCATCCTGGAGATACCCACTTTGGGAAATGCTATCCAGATGATGCTGCCAATATCCTGCTGACTTTGGAAGGGAGTGGTTTCCAGGCCCAGGTGTCTTGCCCAGTGGTGCCCGCTTGAGTGCAGTAAGTATGAGGGGAGCCCTGTACTTGCTGGTACAGCTTTATGTGAGCAGATGTGTGCAGGCCAGCACGGAGCAAAACTATTCAAAAGAAGAAAGGCTGGGGTAGTTGCCTCCTAGTTAATGACACATTTATAAGGAATTCAGGTCTTTACACCACTTGGCAGGGAGCACTTCATTCCAAGGTGTATCCAGAGATGTATTCCTCTGGCCCCAACAGTTAACACTCTGATGTCTCCAGAGTATTAACAGTTGGTGCACAGTACATGTTCTCCTTCTGTTTTGTTTTTTAATCTTTTTTTTTTTTTTTTTTTGCAGTGAGCTTGGCTTGAGGGATCTCAGTTTCCAGGTCAGGGATCAAACCTTCAACCCCTGCAGCGGAAGCACAGTCTTAACCACTGCACCACCAAGCAAGTCCCAAACACATTTTTTTTTTTTTTTTTCTGGGTTCACACCATTTTAGCCAGGGGCTTCAGTAGAGGGTCAAAATGCTGGGAGGACGATGAAATCTGAAGTCCTCCTCCAGGCCATCTGCTTAACTTCTCAGCTGCTGATAGGCCAATCACAAATTTTTAAAAAGAATACTTTTACAAACTGCAAAGAGGTCCTTGTAAAACCCTTAACAGCCACTGACTGTACCAGCTATGTCCTAAGAGCATCACAGGAGTGACCTCAAGAATCCTGGCAATTTCTCTAAATACTAGACTCTGTGATTATGCCCATTTTACAGCTGAAAACTGAGACCTGGAGTGGCAAAACAGATTGCCAGAACTGCATGGCTACTCGCTGCTCAGCTGCGTGCTCCAGCCAAGAAGAACCCACCTGTCTCCCTGGACAGCAGGATCTCTTGCCTCTGGGCCTTTGCTCATCCTTTCCATTCACCTTGGCTAAGTTAAATATCACTGCCTTCAATATGGCAGGGCTTCCCCAGTGGCTCAGTAGTAAAGAATCTGTCTGCATTACAGGAGACACAGGAGAGTCAGGTTCAATCCCTGGGCTAGGAAGATCTCCTGCAGAAGGAAATGGCAACCCATTTATAGTATTCTTGCCTGGGAAATCCCATGGACAGAGGAGCCTTGTGGACTACAGTCCAAGGGGTCGCAAAGAGCTGGACATGACTGAGCACCTGAACACTCACACACTCAATATGGTGACCCTCTGGGGATCACTGGGAGGCCTTTTCTAGGTTTAATATCCTTGCTGAGTCTTCCTGGAAGCAAGACAGGACTCAAGTCCATCCCACCCTGAATCCACCCTATCCCCTGTGCTGCACATTCTCTAAATATTGTAATTACCAATCAAATAAGTATCTATAACAGATTTTGAATTTTTTTTCTTGTAAGATGTACCTGTACCACTGTACAATAACTGTATCTGGATATTTTCATTTTTTTTGGAGACTGTTTTATTCTCTGTGAAACTATTTTTAAAATTTTATTCATTTGATTGGGCACAGTGGTAGGGAATCCATCTGCCAATGCAGGGGACGCAAGAGATACAGTTTGGATCCCTGGGCCAAGAAGATCCTCTGGAGGAGGGCTTGGCAACCCACTCCAGTATTCTTGCCTGGAGTATCCAATGGACAGAGGATCCTGGTGGGCTACAGTCCATGGGGTCGCAAAGAGTCAGACACGACTGTAGCAACTGAGCACCGTTTATTTGACTGCACCGGATCTTAGTTGCAACATGTGGGATTTAGTTCCCCGACCAGGGATTGAACCTGGGTCCCCTGCATTGTCAGTGCAAAGTCTTAGCCACTGAACCACCAGGGAAGTCCCTGTGAAAGTATGTTTTAACTTGGGCTGCCTGTTTATCCCAGTTGTTTAGTGGGAAATGGCTAATAAAGGACCCGTCAGCCTTTGCTCCAGACTTAGGTAATGAGCATGTTTTTCGAGAAGGGGGAGCCAAATGACGGTGACAGAGGGCAACTACATTAACTGATCAGATATCAAGCACCCACACCTGCACATCCAGAGTGGCTCCCCTCGCTTTCACCTGATTTGCCCCATTTACTGCTCACCCTGTGTGGGCCCTGTCATCTCCCACATGCTAAAAAATTAGACACAGAGGTACAGAGAATGGCAGTGACTTGCTCGAGGAGCAGAGGCAGGATGGAGCTTCAGGGCTGTTTGGATCTGATAGTAGGGGACTGGATGCAACATTGTGAAATTTCTGTGGGGGTCAGAGTTGGAATGCTCACAGCATGGAAAGGGAAGCTCTCTTGGGAAAAATCCTCTGGTAAGCTGTAGGGACAGAGGTGAGACTCAAAGAGCTGATCAGCATCAAACTGCTGGGGAAAGAAATGATAGGAATTTTGTTTTTGTCTTTAGAAGAAAGGAGAGAGAAGAGAAGGGAGCCAGAGGCCAGAGACCTGCCTTGGTCAGGTGGCCAGGTAGTGGCCTCAGGGTCAAGAGGCCAAAAGGGCTCAAGAGGTGTCTTGTGTTGCCAAGCAGTGCCAGGCTTGATGCCTCCATGTGGGGTCTGGGCTGCAGGAACCCCTGCTGGCCTCCCCAGTGCTTGGTGTGATGGGGGACTCTGTGAGTGTGTGCAGTTGGAGACGGGATGATGGCAAGGACCAGCGGGCACGTGGGAAAGAGCGGGAGGCTGGACGGAGGGGTGATGGGGACTTGTTGAGAAACCATGGCAATGACACTGGATCCTCACAGGAAAAGCTGTGCAAACCGCAATTTACCCAGATCTCAGAGGCCTGGGAGACCTCAGGTGATGACTGGGTTCTGTACACACGATCCAGAGGTATTCTGGGTGGCAGAGTGGCCCCTATGGGCTGAGTCCTGGAGAATGGCTGGGACTTCTTGACAGTAGCTGGATCTGGCACAGCATGGTGGTGGCCTTTCTTTCCCTCTTTCTCAATGATTATTATCACAAGCACATTGCAACCGAACAAATACTTTAGAAAGGGGAAAAAACCCACTTTGTTTCTGTCCACTTCTCTTCTAGTCCTTGTGCAAACACAGTAGCAGTTTTAAGAGTCCCCGCCATTTCCTATCCGGCTTTTCCTTTTAACATTTTAGTTTAAGCGTTTTTCCATATTGCAGCACCATCGTCCGGCTGAATTTCAAGGCGGTTGATTTGGAACCAGTACAGGCCTGGGGTAGGCCTGGGATACGGCTGACCCTGCTTCTGCCGTTTATTTACTGTTTACCCCGGGTCGTTGCCTCCCTAGGAAGTTACTTGGCCGGGGATCCCCAAACCTTCGCGTGAGCTCTGTACACGCGCGCGCGACCACACACCGTTCTCTGTCCTGCTTTTAAAAACTAAGCCGGCTCAAGTGAATCTATGAATCTAAGAAGCCCTGATGACACGCGTCTGTGAGTGCCGCTGGAAAGGAAACTTTCAGAAAGACTACCTTCCCTGAATTCCCATTAAGCGCGGTGCCCACCCTCCCTCGGCCTCCATCTCGGCGCGCCCGCAAAGCTGAAACACTCCTAGCTCCTGGGAGAAAGTCTCATAGACCCACAGTTTTGGAGCGACTCGGGGAAAGTGACCCCAACCGCCCTCGCATCTGCTAGGTAGGCACGCCCCATCCTTTGATGGACAGGCGAAGTCGCCAATGAGGCCCAGGGGAGGTCCCTTTGGCCCGCTAGGGGGCGTGCCGCCTCGGCTCTCCTCCGGCCCATTCAGGGGAGCCGAAGGTGCCTTGGGGGCGGTGCCCGACGCTCAGCAGCCAATGGGAAGAGCACAGCGGGCGCGGGGGGGGCGGGGCGTTCGGGGCTGGCGGCAGGAGCGGCCGCCACAGGGTTAGGGCAGGGCCGGGACAGCGCGGCCGGAGTGAGGGCGGGAGCTGTGGCCGGAGCCGGAGCCGGAGCCGGGGCTTGGAGAAGCAGTCGCGGCAGGAGAGGGGCGCGCAGAGTGCCGGGAGACGAGCGGCGGCCCAGGTGAGGGACGCGCCGCGACGGTTGGGGCTCCGCGGGGTGTGGGGGTGGGGGGGACGGACGCGGGGTGCTTGTTGGCAGCCGGGCCCGCGCCCTGTCAGGCCGCGGCCGCGCTCCGCGCCTGAGGGCAGCCTCTGGGGCCGCGTCGCCCGCGCGCGAACTTCCTGTAGCTGAGGGAGCCGGGGGCGGGGTAGGGGGTGTTGAGGGGCGTCCGGGGGCGAGTCGCTGAGGGAGCTGGGGGTGGGGGAGCAGTGTTGAGGGGCGTCCGGGGGCGAGTCGCTGAGGGAGAGGGGGTGGGAGGCCGGTGTTGAGCGGCGTCCGGGGGCCGAGGGGAGCGCCGGAGGGGACGTAGAGGGGCCTCCGGAGGGCGCGCGGGGGCCGGGTTTCGAGGTGGGGTGCGGGGTCTGGGCGGGGAGCGGGGGGCGCCACAGGGGTGCGGACGAGTCCTCCTCGGCTCGGCTGAGACAGAAGTTGCGGAGCGGGACCCGTGGAGGTCAAGGTGCTGCTGCCGTAGCGGGACGGAAGACTCTCTGAGGGACTTAGCGAGGGGAGGCGAGGATGCCGAGGGGTGCGGGGGTTCCCTCGGGCGGGGGGCGGTGGGGAGCGCAGGAGGAGGGGGCGGGCTGGTCGGCGTCACTTAGAAGGCAGGGCCCGGTCCTCGGGTGTCCTGGAGGGGAGGGGCGGCCAGAGCAGGCGGGACACTTATGCGGATACGCTGGCTCGGGGCGCTTTGAAGACCGTCCTCCATTTCCTTCCTCCCCACCCTCCCTGTCCCTCACCCGGCTCTACATGGGGTGGGCGGAGGGGCGGCGTGGGGTGCAAGCCCTTCCTTGTGAGCAGGTCCTAGGGCTGGGGGACAGGCAGGAGAGAGGCTGGGGATGTTTGCCCCCTTGGTCCAAGGAGTCTTCCCTGATCGTACTTTTTAGAAACGGGAGCTCCCTCCCTCCTCTGGGGTTGGGGCATCCGGAGAGGCCTGGGATTGGAGAGGTAGTGATTTCTGCCGCTCCGTTTCAGCGGCTCTTTAAGTTTCAGCTTCCACCGGAGGAGGTTGGCTTTCTTTTCAGACGGAGTTGGTGAGGGGGAGCGAGCTCTGTCTCCTCGGGTCCCACACAGCTGAGCCTTCGAGGGTTAGGCGCCTGAGGGAAGATGGCCTTCAGGTGGGGTCTGTGCACCATTCCTGGGTCTTCCCTTTCTCTCCTTTACCCCAGTTGTCCTGAATTTCTGTGGTTAAGAAGGTTGGCTACTCTGAGTCTCCACAGCTACTCATTATGCTATTTACCAAACACTCCCTGGCTGTCTTGATGAAAATCAGGAGGCCAGCTCAGAGATTTTAAACCTGGGCTACAAGCGGTGAGCTCACACTAGTTTTTTCCTTTCTCTGCGGTTCCTTGGTCCCCAGTATTCCCTATGCTGAAGGATGGGTAGGTTGGAGCCCCGGGCAAGGGAACCAACCAGGTGGTCCCTGTTGAATGCTGGCCTTCCCCTTCCTGTCTGAAATTTCTTACTCCACTTGAATCACCAGCCTGCCGGCAGCCTCCCCATAAAGTCATTGAAGGGGAGCCACTACAACTGGGATTCCTCTAGAGTCATGTGGGAAACAATAATCTGTGTGCACTTAATTCTGGTTTCACAATCTCCTTGGTGAGGTTATGTTAGTTGAGATATGAGACCACTACATCAAAAACTTTGCTGTGCTGTGTTTTTCTCTTGACAATCGTCTGAGAGCTTTAAAGAAACTGGCCATGAGGCTGATGATATTTATTACATGGGAAAGGAACGAAGCACAGAAGAACAGATGAGAGATTAGGTCTGTACTCCGAATTCACTATTTGGGAGAAGAATGAAAACTCATTTGAATGGAAATGTCATTCTTAACTCACACTATTGGGGAACTGGAACTTTATTATTTTTAGCCTCAAGTATGTAAGATATAGGTCATAAGATTTAAATAATCTAAAAGTAAGTATGTATAAAACCAATATCTGGGTTTTGAACACAGCTTGTTGCTGAAACATATAGCTGGCTTTCCCCAGTCCTGGATGCCCAGTCCAGATTTCTGATGGCCAGGCAGTTTCTGGGGTGGGAGCTGAGGGGCATTTGTCTTTAAATTTTCTCATTTGTTTATCCACTTGGAAGTCTGTTCAGACAAGTGCCTCATGCTCAGGTTTCCTTCCTCTGACTGGGTCACAGTTGATTCCACAATGTTATGGAATATCGAAAAGATGGCATAGATTCCTTAATAATAGTAAGAGCAGCTTGTGTTTAGAGATCATGATAGTTTTTACCAAGTGCTCTCTGGCCACCCTCACCTGGACCTCTCATCTGACTCAGGCCTGCCTTATCTGCCATCGGATTGTGCTGGTGACTTTGTGAAGGCCACCCTGTAGATTATTTTTGTAATGACCACATTCATGTGAGTGATGGTGCTGGCACTGTTTTTTTTTTTTCCAATTAAGATTGTTTGGAAGTGCAGCTGCATACCTGAAGGCAGCACAGCAGTGCCTTCCTTAGGAAGTCAGTTTGCATTCCATCCATAGAGACCTTTCTTTATGGCCCTGGCTGGGATCTTTCACATACCTGAAGGCATGTCAGTGCCTGAAACCTGGTTGCTGATGGGCTCAGTTCTGTCCCTGGGATGGCTGTGTATGAATTCCTTCGGATTTTTGTATTCAAACGATTGTGCTCTGCCAACTGGAGATGATCTTTAAAGAAGAACTCAAAGCATTCTGTGCAATGCAACATTCCTGGCATACATGTAGTTCCAAAGGTAACTATTTCAAGGACAATGGCCATCTAAGAGCACAAGCTTTAGTATTTTGATTAAAGACACAACATGACAAAAATGCCTTACTTTAATATATTATCTTGCATTTATTCCCATGATTGTATGTTTATCTGTTTGCTTGGTAAAACTGAACATCATGGATTCTAGTTTTCTTGTTTCCTAGAATAAAAGCTTTAGTTTCAATATTAAAATGTCATTTGAGAGTGTCCTGACATTAGGCACTGAAAGAACAAGATATGAGAGTGTAGAAATGAATAAAATGCTGTCTCAGTGATCAAAGGCCTCAGCAAGAAGCTTAGGAAAATGAAAGGAGGGAAATTTTGCTGTAACTTTAGAAAGAACATATGCAGTGGTTTGTATAATATTAATGTGCTCTATGGCTGATCAATGCAAAGAAATAGAGGAAAACAACAGAATGGGAAAGACTAGAGATCTCTTCAAGAAAATCAGAGATACCAAAGGAACATTTCATGCAAAGATGGGCTCGATAAAGGACAGAAATGGTATGGACCTAACAGAAGCAGAAGATATTAAGAAGAGATGGCAAGAATACACAGAAGAACTGTACAAAAGAGATCTTCATGACCCAGATAATCACGATGGTGTGATCACTGACCTAGAGCCAGACATCCTGGAATGTGAAGTCAAGTGGGCCTTAGAAAGCATCACTACGAACAAAGCTAGTGGAGATGATGGAATTCCAGTTGAGCTATTCCAAATCCTGGAAGATGATGCTGTGAAAGTGCTGCACTCAATATGCCAGCAAATTTGGAAAACTCAGCAGTGGCCACAGGACTGGAAAAGGTCAGTTTTCATTCCAATCCCAAAGAAAGGCAATGCCAAAGAATGCTCAAACTACCCCACAATTGCACTCATCTCACACACTAGTAAAGTAATGCTCAAAATTCTCTAAGCCAGGCTTCAGCAATATGTCAACCGTGAAATTCCTGATGTTCAAGCTGGTTTTAGAAAAGGCAGAGGAACCAGAGATCAAATTGCCAACATCTGCTGGATCATGGAAAAAGCAAGAGAGTTCCAGAAAAACATCTATTTCTGCTTTATTGACTATGCCAAAGCCTTTGACTGTGTGGATCACAATCAACTGTGGAAAATTCTGAAAGAGATGGGAATACCAGACCACCTGATCTGCCTCTTGAGAAATCTGTATGCAGGTCAGGAAGCAACAGTTAGAACTGGACATGGAACAACAGACTGGTTCCAATAGGAAAAGGAGTACGTAAAGGCTGTATATTGTCACCCTGTTTATTTAATTTATGTGCAGAGTACATCATGAGAAACGCTGGACTGGAAGAAACACAAGCTGGAATCAAGATTGCTGGGAGAAATCTCAATAACCTCAGATATGCAGATGACACCACCCTTATGGCAGAAAGTGAAGAGGAACTAAAAAGCCTCTTGATTAAAGTGAAAGTGGAGAGTGAACAAGTTGGCTTAAAGCTCAACATTCAGAAAACGAAGATCATGGCATCCGGTCCCATCGCTTTGTGGGAGATAGATGGGGAAACAGTGGAAACAGTGTCAGACTTTCTTTTTCTGGGCTCCAAAATCACTGCAGATGGTGACTGCAGCCATGAAATTAAAAGACGCTTACTCCTTGGAAGGAAAGTTATGACCAACCTAGATAGCATATTGAAAAGCAGAGACATTACTTTGCCAACAAAGGTTCGTCTAGTCAAGGCTATGGTTTTTCCTGTGGTCATGTATGGATGTGAGAGTTGGACTGTGAAGAAGGCTGAGCACCGAAGAATTAATGCTTTTGAAGTGTGGTGTTGGAGAAGACTCTTGAGAGTCCCTTGGACTGCAAGGAGATCCAACCAGTCCATTCTGAAGGAGATCAGCCCTCGGATTTCCTTGGAAGGAATGATGCTAAAGCTGAAACTCCAGTACTTTGGCCACCTCATGTGAAGAGTTGACTCATTGGAAAAGACTCTGATGCTGGGAGGGATTGGGGGCAGGAGGAGAAGGGGACGACAGAGGATGAGCTGGCTGGATGGCATCACTGACTCGATGGATGTGAGTCTCAGTGAACTCCGGGAGTTGGTGATGGACAGGGAGGCCTGGCGTGCTGCGATTCATGGGGTCGCAAAGAGTCGGACACGACTGAGCGACTGATCTGATCTGATCTGATCTGATGGCTGTATGAGATTTATGTGACTTTTTCCCTCCCTTGAATGTGGGATTGTAGAGTGTAGATGGAGACAAGGAGCCCTGGGCTTGGTCCAACCTCTTCCTGACTAGTCCTGAGCCCAGGACAACCATATACCTTAGGGTCTCAGTTTTCATGTTTGTAAAAGGAGAGCCTGAGAGGTTCTTAACTGTTTGGGAAACAGTTAACAAGTACAGACCTCTTCCCAGAAAGCACACCTGTGGACAGCATCGGAGGCCGGGACCCCAGATGAGGAACTCCTTGATCATCTCACCTCTAAGCTCCCTCTCACCTCTGATATTCTATAATCCTATTTTCCTGGTCATCTTTGAGCTAATAATAATAATGCCTCGTATTTATGGAAGACACTCCAGAGCATTTTCATCTCTTTTTTTTTTTTTAGTCCCCCAAACATTTCTGAGCAGTGTGGGTGGTGATGGATACTCCTTCTTAGGGTAGGAGTATTCTTCTCCCCTAGAGAGAGGGGTACCAGGCCTGGCCACCACTTTAGTAGGATTACATAGCCAGCAGCCTGTCCTAGGACCAGAGTCAGGGCTCCTGATTGCCAGCCTGGGGTTTTTCCATTAGGTTTAGCTTCCTTGGTGGTTGTCATTATGAGTTATGTTTGGCAGTGTAAATATCTCAGAGTGTGTCACTTACAGAGGAAATATTTGTTCATCTGCTGAGAGGACTGCTTTGTTTTTTGTTTTTTGTTTTTTTTGGTTTGAATTTGGATCACTAAACACCTTTCTTGACTGTCAAAAGGTTACTTATTATGTTTTTGTTATTTTTTTATGCCATACTTTTCCCTGGGAAACGTTTGTAGGACTTGAGTGTTTTGAGCATACTTGTTTAATGTTTATTGATTAAAGAGTATATTGAAATTATTACTTTCCAGTTGCATGGCACTTGAGAAACTTGTGAAATAAATGTTAAGAGAAAATTCCTAACATTTGACTTGTTCTGGCAAATATGTCCTCACAGATGAGACTTTTCCTGCAGCCTGAGAGGCGCCTCCCTAAGCCCAGAGCCACTGGGTGGGTGGGTAGAGGTGGGGTAGGGAGGGTGTTTGAGAGTCAGGTGTGGATTGTGCCAATCACCATGACTATCCACAGGGCTTCCTGTGGCCCTCTGATCAGATTCTGAATATTTTAGGGACTTTTTTTTTTTTTTTTTTTCAGTTTATTAACAGAGTACAGAGTATCAGCTATGTAAAGAAGTTGTGTATGCAAAAGTATACTAAAGTTTAAAGCCTCACAGATATTAAGTGGTTTATTACTGATGAAAAGACTCATCATAATGAAGATGTGTTGAAGAATCAGACTTGGAGGAACTAAGATGGTCTACAGTACATATCTCTCAAATGTAGTATACGTATGTGTTCTGTTACGCCTGATACCTGTAAGGAGACTGGCCAACTCTCCAGGCATGGAAAAGGGTTATTTGCTCATTTCATAGTGCATTTCTTTAGAATACTGGAGAGACTGAGGCAGACATGCACAGCCTCACTGAAGTCCAACATAAAGCCTGATGTCATGTGTCAGCTTCCTGGGAATTGCTCGCAAGAGGCAGTGGTGAGGTGAAGCTGTCAGAGGGCAAGGCTGGTGATGAAGGGTAAACTCCAGGCAGCTGCCACTGGACAGAGGTGGCATCCAGTTAACTATACTGCATGCTGTGAACTCTGCTAGTGTTTATGGGCCCTCCTCTGACCTGGGTCCGGAAGATCCCCTGGAGAAGGAAATGGCAACTAGCTCCAGTATTCTTGCTTGGAAAATCCCGTGGACAGAGGAGCCTGGTGAGTTACAGTCCACAGGGTCACAAAGAGTTGGACACAACTGAGCACACGCATGCTATGATGCACACACACCATGGCCAGGAAACTTGCATCTGTTGGCTCTTTTTTTCCAGGGGCCGGTCCGTGATTTAAATATTGATAGAGTAGCAGAGTTGTTAGTAGTGAGCTGGGAACTCCTTTAGGCTGCTGTGTCAAAGTTCTGCTTTTTATTTAAATTTCATTTCCTGAGCTGTTTGAAGGGAGTGTGCCCTGATGAGGGGAAGTGTGCAGGTTGGGTTGAAGGGAGCCTTCCTGGCCACTGTGTGTATGTGGTGCCCCTGATGCTTGGCTCTACTCACGGTTCTCAGATACTGAGATTCAGGTGACTGTTGGTCAGGAGGTGAGCTTAGAAGCGATCCCATCTTTGTGACAGGAGCAGATGAGAGTCTGTACAAAGGAAGGGCAGACAGAGGAGGGTGGAGCTGACTGCCTTCGGGACACTGCAGAGAGCTGACCTTCAGGGAGGTGACCTTGCAGTGGTTTTACTCTCCAGGCAGATGATGACTGGAAAAAGAATCCCAGGCAGAGGTATGGAGTTGTAAAGAATGTGGAGGTGTGAGAGGGGCCCCCGAGGGTGGGCGGGCGGGCTTCATTTTGTGTGACCTGCCTTGTAGGCCAGGCAAGGATTTGGACCTCCTTCTGGAGGATGGAGGAGCCGTTTTGGGGTAGCAGACACAGCAGGTTGAGGCTCTGCACAGGAGTGAGACGTCAGGTGAGATGTCAGGGATGCAGATGGGCAAGGGGTGTTTCAAATGGCTCATTTTAACAAAAGTCACTTACGTCCCGGGATGCTCAGGGATTTCCATGGAAATTCTTAGGAAGCAGTGCTAATCTCTAATGAGAGGGACTTCCACAGTGGGATTGGCATCAGTCTTGACTCAATTTCTTTGCCTGTATTTACGTTGGTAATACAGCAGCTGCCTGGGTCCTGCTTCTCTTTTCATACGGCTTATGCTCACAGATCCACACAGTTAGTGTGTATCTTTCACTGCCAGTTCCTGCAAAAAAAAAAAAAAAGTAATATTGCAGTAGATACAGCAGGTAGCATGGCTTCAGAGCCACATAGCCCTGAATTTGAGTTCCAGCTCCACTACTAGGCAATTTCCTTGGCCAAATGCTTCAACATCTCCCAAACCAGGGTACTGACAGCCCCTCCTCATATGACCTGAGGAGGGTAATGTGTGGGAATGGACTGTAGACCCTGAGCTCAGCACCTGTGCCTGGTCTGTGATGCCAACTCAGTAATGTTGGTATCCCTCGAAGTGCAGTGCCTACTGAGTGAGTTGGCTAATTAAGAGAAAATACACCTTTAAAGGTCTCAAACTGATGTTACACTATCCAGTTCTACTGAAAATCCTAAGATGCAGTATTCTTTTCTCAGCCTAAGTCTATTCCGTATACTCAGACCTTTCCTTGACAGGGATGCTGTTGGGGTGGTTGATGTGGATGAGGTTTCCAACCCTGCTTGGAATACCCTCCCATCCTGCCACGGACAAGGCCTGTCTTTTCTGTTCTCTTCCTCTAAGCTTCTCTCTGATTCTGTCCCCTTGGGGACCCCCTTGGGGTGAAGGCCTGAAGGCGATCTCTCCCTGGATTTTGAGGGCAGCCCTGCCACACAGAGGCCTTGTTCCCATCTGGGCTGGTGATTCTGTGCTCGAGTTGAGCATTACATAGGCTATTAGAAAGCCTGACCTTTGGTGTTGTGACTAGCTTTAGTGACTCAGAGTTGGAAGGGACCCTGTTTGATGGTGACAATAGCTCATACTCAGGTAATGAAAAATATAAAGACTTGAAAAAGCAAATTGTAAAGCAATAGGTACACTCATCACGTGTAAAATATTAAAACAATATACAGTGACTGTAGTTAAGGTTGTAGAATAATGGAAAGTTTCTTGATTTCCGCACTGTTACATTGCCTTTTTACTTTAAAAATTAACATTTAAGCAATAAGTTGACTCTATAATTAAAATAAATAAACAGCTTGGTTGCATAGGCATTTTCAGTTCACCAGGAATCTTCCCATAGTCCTCATTTTGTTTTCAAAACAGCCTTGTTGGTCTGCTCCCCTCTTCATTTTCCAGAGGAGGATAAGAGGGAGGTCTGGAGGGTCAGTGGTTTTGCCTGAGGCTGGCCAGCCAGGACCCCATGTGGACCTCAGCCTGAATACATAGTTCTTAGAGAGCCCAGTTATGGGGGTCTCTGCTGCAACCTACAGGGTGGTCTTTAACATAGAGAATAAACTGTGGCTAGTGCTTTGAAGTTTCCTACTGAATACATGAGATTTTATTATTGTAAAGTGATACCCAAACCATAGTTTGTGAACATTTTCATATTTTAAACAGTGCTTGTGTTCCATGGTATCCAATTATGTTGTCGCCAACTAAGTGTGCCAAGTGTGAGCTGTGATCTTCAGAAGAACCACAGAGCAGGCTCCGCAGCCCATGTGGACCTCCAGACCTGCTATTAGTGGGTTCTGTAGCTGGCTGATTTCTGGAGGAGGGAGCGGGCCTACCTGGGCGCTGTTTAGCTGAGACATGATGATGTTTTAATTAATGAAGTGATTGTGCCCTCTGCACCAGTGAAGGTGTCATCAATTAAGGAGCCTGACAGCCAGTGAGGAGGGCAGAGCAGAGGCTGTTTGCCGTCTGGGACAGGCCTCTGGCTGTGGGGGCTCATGGGGGACCCTACAGGAAACTTTACACTCCCGCTCATTCAGTTTTTGCTACAGATGGAGTTAACTCCACTTTACACAAGAGTAAACCAAAGCTCTGAGAGATGAAGTGACCTTCACAGGGTCACCAGCAGAGCTGGCCCTCGGCCTGACTCTGAAGCCATGCTTATCTGCTGTCTTGAATAGGTGCCTTCTGAGTCACTTGTCCTCAAATATGAAAAAAATCTGTAAGTTAATCTTCCTTCCCCACCTCTTGGAAACACAGAAAAGAGGCAAGTTATGTAGTCTTTTGTTTAAGACAGGATCTCTGCCTACAACTAACTTGATAAAGATAATCCAAGAGTTTGCACTAATGTATGCAGTGGGGAGATACGGCATAAAGAGAGAGGCTTTTGAACAGCTGAGCTGGGACTTCAGAGCTCCTGGCTTCGGTGGGAGTGCTCCTGCCTCATCTTCCACTAGCTGCTTTCTGAAAGGTGCTGTATGAGATTGAAAAAGCACTCACTTAGGGGAGAAGAAATTGTATTTCTGTCAAGCGTCCATTTGCACTACACTGCGTGAAATTGCAGAAGAACGTCACATTTCCATTTCATTGGCGTGACAGCAAGGGAAGATCATTTGTACAGGTAAATTACAGCAGATGTTTGTTTTTATGCTTGTAAATATCAGTCACTTTTATGTCAAAAGACTTTCTTTGCTTTCTGGTCTTTTAAAAATTGAAGGCACAACATAGAAAATAGATTTCTTTTGAATAAAGAACTCTTTGTGTTCTACTTTCCATATGCTTTGCGGTTTAAAGTTATCTTAGAAGCAGTAGCTGCACCTACTAACTGACTGCTTTGTTCCCAGCTTCAGAAGAGGCTGGAGAGCTGCGTTACCCCTGTCTGTCCTCACAGACACTCGAGACTCCCAGGTTGCCAGTTCGAACATGAGGGTACTGCAGGTAGTGAGACCATGTGCTGAGCCCAAGGTCCCCAGGGTTGTAGACAGGGGAGAGAGTTTGAAGCCTGCACTGGCTACGTTGTGTTGAGGGAGAGAGAGATTCCTGGTAAACTGAAATTTTACCAGTGGTAAAGAATCCGCCTGCAATGCAGGCGATGGAGATTTGATTCCTGGGTTGGGAAGATCCCCTGAGAAGGAAATGGCAACCTACTCCAGTATTTCTTGCTAGGAGAATCCCATGGACAGAGGAGCCTGGCAGGCTACAGTCCATAGAGTCTCGAAGAATAGGACATGACTGAGCGCACACACCCACTGCCTGGCTTCATGTCCCTGTCTCTCTTCATCAGTCTTCACTGTTACAGTTGTGTTATTCAGATCTCCTTAAATATTTTATCAAATATTTTTCCATGTTATCATTGTTCTTAAAAAGATTTTTAATGGGTGTGTAAGCCTGTTGATGTAATGAGATTAAAACATTCCTCTGATAATGAACATTTTATGTTATTTCCACTTTTTTTTTTTTTTTTTTTGCTTTATTGTAGATGCATTTGCAGTTGACAATTTCATTTTTCTTTTTTTCATTTGTATAATTAGTTCCTGGGTATAAATTCCCAGAACTAGAATTCTTGGATTAAAGGATATGAACATCTTAGAGTGTTTTGTTTGAAAGCCTGCTCTGTCACTTCTGGGTTTATATTTCTGATTTTTAAGAGAAAAAAATAGAGATTTTTTTTTTTTTCCTCTTTAAATTACTTTGGCCTTTAGAACTTTCAAGTATATGTGAGATAAACTTTTGTGAGGTTTCTTAAATGAGTCATATTTCCTCCCAAGTTTCTGGATATAATTTTACTTGAATGAGATATTTTACTTCATAAGCAAGAAGCAGTCTTTGAAAAAGTCCTTACTACTTTCTTTATTAATCACCTGAGCTAATGTTCTACATTCCCTTAGTGGTAAATATTTGTGATTGCATTCTTTGATTAATTCAGCTGTCATGATGCTCTGAACCAAGGTCTGACTCAGAACTTGTTCTGGTTTTCTTTTCCTCACTTGTAATACGCATATTGGGAAAGACCATGCAAGATTGTTTCTGCTGCTGTCATCTCCACCAGGACAGCCTGGGGGATGTCGCCATCCTTTGCATTTCTCCCGTGTAGCTCTGAGGGACATTCCTATCTCTGCCATTACTAGAGGCAAACATTCCAGAGAAGTACTGGGATGTTCATACTGTTGGTGTTTACTCTTTTTCTTTTCTTTCTTTTTGGCTTGTTTGTTTTTTCCTTCTGAAGTCACCTTGTCCTTTACCGTGGATTGGCTTAGCTTTTCACATTCCAATGTTCTTAGGTGTTCACCTGCAGATTGAGCGGAGTCCTGTTTTCTTTCCTGGTGGCTCATTTCTCAGGGCCTGCAAAGGAAAAACTGCTTAGCAAGGACAGGAGGGCCCTGGGTGGGGAGCAGCGGCCAGACCTCAGCCCTCACCCTCGGGTCCCCGCCCCTGGATGCCTGCTGCTCGCCTCTATTGCTGTTTCTTCTTTAGTTCTCTGGCCTTGTCCTGGGCAAAAACTCCTCTATTCTTGGTTCCTCTTATCCTAGCTAAGAAAGTCTGATGTTCACAACACAACAAAACATCACTACATATTAAGGCAGAAATAAGAGGAAATAATCACCAACTACACAGAAGCATGACAAGAGCTTTGCTTCTCAGGCACAGGTGAGTTCTTGCTGCCAGTGCTGTGGGCCTGTGTTACTGCACTGGCGCAGCTGGTGCCGCCTGGCTTCTGCTTCCCTTTCCCACCTGTTTGTTCAGTCAGTAAGCCCAAATTTTAGAGTAATGCTTTGTGCTGTGCTTGGTAGTCTGTGTTTTTATTACACACATGGAAATTGTACTTTGCCCTGGTTTCCACAGATGCCTAAACATGTCTGGTGGCTGTTGCCTGGTCAGCTGGCTGAGGTGTGGTTTGTTTGTAAGGTGAAGATGCTGGTAGTGGCTGGATGGAAGCCCTAAGGCTTCCTATGGCTTCTCAACCAAGCTAGATGGTAACCACTAAGCTCCAGAGGTACACGGTCATAACTTCCCTTTGTCCTTTCCACATTTCCTGTTTTATTTCCTGAGAAAGCTCTGCCCAACTGCCCCAGCTTGGCAGGGTGTGGCACGGAATGGAATGGGGTGACTATTTCAGGACATGGACCTTTGAACCATGAGGCATGATTCCTCAGCAGCCCTTAGCCCCAGCTTTATTCTGGGTTGGACAGGTTGACATTGTTCCATCAAGTTTCTTCTGCTTTTTAGAACTGGGACGGGTGACTGGAGCCCAGAGTTAGGCCTTACCTGATAGTCTCACAGAAAAGGGGCCTTGAAGTGGGGCCAGAGCTGGTAGTCTGGCCATGCAGAGGTCATGGAAAAAAAATGTGATTGGATGATTGGAGTGCTGCAGTATGCCTCCTTTTATGAAAATGTAGTGAAGTAGTTGGTACAGTAAATTCCAGACTTTTGTTATTTTGCCTTTTAGATTTCTTTCTTTCTTTCTTGGTCTTGCAGGTGTAAGTCTGAAGTTGCTTAGTTGGGATTGGACTGGGCTGTCTCATTACCTCCCTTTAAAGCTAGACAAATTTGTTTCCATAATTGGAACAAATCTCCAGAATTGCTATTTTGTACCTGTGCTAGTTTGTCTACAACTTCCACTAGGAACTTGCAGGTTCGTGAAATTTGGAAATAGTTAAAAATAGCATGCCCTCTTAACTTATAAGTAAAAAGGCAGGGGGAAGAAAACCCCAAACCTTTAAAGCCTTGCCTTACAAAAACTTAATGTTAGTGGTGTGACTGGAAGAGGGGGAGGCCCACTCTCAAGAAGCAAACTCTGTCAGCACCCCTGCCCCGCCCCGAACTCCTGGGGAGTGGGTAAGAGGAAGGAGCTTTCCCTCCTTGGGGTGGAGGTGGAAGATTCCAGTACCCAGAGGCTGTGAAGCACTGCTTCTGGTCCCTCTGCAGGCTCCTGCTGTTGATGGGGCCCTGACTTTTCATCTCAGGTTGCTCTCTGGTGTAGGAGGGCCTTCTTGGAGCAGTGGGACAAGCCCTGCTGAGTAATGGTCGTGGGCCAGCCCAGTGTTCTGTGCTGCAGGTGTATGTCGCGAGTTTATTGCCAGGGCTTGAATCCCAGTTCTGCAGTTTATTGTGGGTCCTTGGGAATTTCCTGATCTTTCTGTGCCTCAGTTACCTCACTTCTAAAATGGGCATAATGGGAGGATTGTTGTGAGGGCAGGATGAATAAGTATGTGTTGTGTACTTGCCTGGGACAGTGTTGCACTTTGAGAGCCCTGTTTAGTGTGGCCATTGCGTGCCTTTAAGCCTCCCAACTGTCCTGCCATGTGACTTTTTGATTCTGACTTTGCAGTGAGGAAAGAGGCTCACAGAAGCTTAGTAACTCCTCAGACCCAGATCCACCTTAAAGTTCTCTCTCCAGTGCATTGGTGGTTCCCCACAGGGACCCTGGTTCTCTAGGGCATTAGAGGATAGTTACAGAGGACTGTACCTACCAGGTGTACTTTGTAGATGGGTTTTTTTTTTTAACTGCCCTTGTACACACACAAAGACACACAGACAAACAAAATATTTATATGTTACTGTATAAAAATGATGCTATGATTATGATTAATAAAATAACAATTCATTTTAAAGCTTGAATTTATTGTAGTCTTTTGTCATCTTGATTTCCTGAATCATTGAATCAAAAAGTACTATCGTTTAGGAATCTCAGGACCTTGTTAGTCTTAAAACAAAGCATCCTTTTGTGGGGAGAATTCAGTAACTGTTGTTGCCCTTTTCTTGCCCTGTATGTCCTTCTGTATATCTGGCATTTGAATGCCTTCTCAAGGACCACTGGGCTTAAAACTAAACATTCAAAAAGCGAAGATCATGGCATCTGGTCCCATCACTTCATGGCAGATAGATGGGGAAACAGTGATAGACTTTATTTTCTTGGGCTCCAGTATCACTGCAGATGGTGACTGCAGCCATGAAATTAAAAGACACTTGCTCCTTGGAAGAAAAGCTGTGATCAACCTAGACAGCATAGTAAAAAGCAGAGACATTACTTTGCTGACAAAGGTCTGTCTAGTCATAACTATGGTTTTTCCAGTAGTCATGTATGGATGTGAGAGTTGGACCATAAAGAAGGCTGAGTGCTGAAGAATTGATGCTTTTGAACTGTGGTGTTGGAGAAGACTCTTGAGAGTCCCCTGGACCAGGAGATCCAACCAGTCCATCCTAAAGGAAATCAGTCCTGAATATTCATTGGAAGGATTGATCTGAAGCTGAAGCTCCAATCCTTTGGCCACCTGATGCCAAGAGCCGACTCTTAGAAAAGACCCTGATGCTGGGAAAGATTGAAGGCAGGAAGTGAAGGGGATGACAGAGGATAAGATGGTTGGATGGCATCACCGACTCATTGGACATGAGTTTGAGTAAGCTCTGGCAGTTGGTGATGGTCAGAGAAGCCTGGCATGTTGCAGCCCATGGGGTCACAAAGAGTCGGACGTGACTGAACAGCATATATATAAAATTCAGTGAATTCCTGCTCCCTCCTCTGAGGCTCTAGTTTGCAGAATACATTCCTGAACCCAAACCATGGACTTAAAGGCTAGGGCCTGCCCCCGGTGAAGCTGCCTATTGCATGGTGGCCGCCCTGAGAGGCCTTTTCTCTTCTAGGAGAGCCCTCCTCTTTGTTAGATTTTGCTCTGTAATTTTACTGCCCTGCTCACCTAACCTTGGTCATTAGTGTTCTGATATATGTGCTTGAAACTCAGCACTATGATTTTTGACCTGTATTTGGGTCTCAGTTCTCCTTCAGAATTTCATGAAAATAGATTCCATGCCACCTTCCCACGCCACTAAGGGGCTCAAACATTTTTTGCATGCAATTCCAAGAGATTCCTAAGTCCCCATTCATGTTTTGAACAAATAGTTGAACTTCTGTCATGTGCAAGGCACAGTTCTAGGCTCTGGGGGTCACAGCAGGAACTCAGTAGACCAGGCCTTACATTTTAGTTGGGGGAGACAGAATATGGTTAGACAGCTCGTGTCCCATACGGAGGGAAGGCCGGCCTCGGGGGCTGGAGCCTCCAGGCCTCATCCCCCTGCTTAGGGCTAGGCTCTTTGCCAATCTCCCGGTTCTCTTTCACCCTCCTGAATTGGTTTTTGAGGTTATCATCATTGTCATAAAGATTTTAGAAGATTTAATATTTATTGAGGCTTATTTTGAGCCTATACCTTTCCATGCATGATTATACTTATTCTTGTGACAACTTTGTTTTGAGGTAGAAAACTGGCCTTAAGAGAGGTTAGGTGACAGGTCTCATAGCTAGGAAGGGTGGTGCTTACGATCAGTGTGCAGTTTAGGATTGTGGAATTCATCAGAAATGGCAGCCAAAAATTTAATGTGACCATTTTGCCCTGGACATGTCCATTCTCTGACTGGTTCCTTTAGTAGTCAGATATTTAATTTTTACCTGACTGTCACATCAAATTGCCTTGCTCAAGAATGGAAACATGAGTGGAACATGCTTTCAGGCCTCTACATGGTGGGTGTTATAGACACTTGGAGTTACCAGATATATATAGAGAGACAGTTGTTTTCTTGTTTCAATTTTTTAAGGCACTACCCAATGAACAGACTAACTTCCTGAAAAGTTGCTTTGAGAAAAACTTTGTATCCTCTGCAGAGGGTGGAATAAAACAGGGTTTGTGCTTTTGACTCAGCTCCTGACATAACAGAATCATTATTCTGACTGGAAATTTGCAAGCTGCCATTGCCCTGGCATTAGCAGCTGTTAGTTCCTTAAATATTTAATAACTTCATATCTTATTTGCATTTAATAACTTCATATCTCAGCTTTCTTCTACAGCTTGCTGCAGCTTCATGTCATATGCAGAACTGCACCTCTGGAGTTATTTTGAAACATGACTAAGTGCCAGGGTGAAGTTTCTCTATAGCCATCTCATCTCATGGAGGAGCAGCTGGACTGTGGGTCTGGCTCAGTGTTACTTAAATGCTGCAGTGTCCAGCCATTCTTCCTGGGATTTTTGGGTTTGGAGAAGCCCTGAGACTCGGAGGGGGAAGTTGTCCCTTTGTTATCTGACCAAGGGGTGCTTGTTAGAAGTCCAGTCCTGAGAGAGTCCAGAAGGTATTCTAAGTGGAGCTTTCAGTCTAAAGGGTGAGGCAGGTTTGGAGGAGTCTAGGTCTGAAAGCCCAATAGAATGGAGATTGGGGAATGAGGGGATAGGGTGGTGGACAAGACAGAACCTGTAGGATTTCTGAGCAGGATGGGATGCACAAGGCAGCTGTTGTGGCTTCTTTCCTTGGCTTCCCCTTCTCAACCATGCACAGGGACAGAGGCCCTGGAATTCCCTGTCCCAGTAACCCCAGCATGATTTTGAGACATGTTTGGGCCTCTTCCCTGGCTGTGTTCCACAGAGGGTGGACCGTGGTGAGGTGCCATCACCTCAGGCTGAGACGTGACCAAATGGTGGCTGTGTACAGGGTGTGTATGTGTAGATGGGGCTGGGGTGCCCCACAAGTACACTGGGGGTCCTTGTGGTACAGGATTCATTGTTTATTTGACCTCTGTAAATGACAAAGTCCATGCTTAGTTATTGAGTGTGCTTGTCCCACACCATCTCTGCTGCTTATGGCAATGTGCAGAGCTTGAAGGTGTCCCTCCCTATCTGACAGCTGGGACTTGGGGAGGTGGGTTCGATATCAGGCCTTTTTCCTACTCAGCTGTTCTTAGCGTTAATCCAGCCACACCAAAGGAGGATTGCTTGCACTGTGCCATTTACGCAAAACCTGCTTCTCGGGCTAAGCTGATGGAGGTCTTTGGGATTTTGTTAGCATTCTGGCACAGTATCAGAAGGATTCCAGTCTACATCATGTTCTTTTTTAGAGCTCACATTTTATTTCCTCTCTAGCCTGGAAGATTCAGTAAACAACTTTAATACTGTCGTATAGAACTTTAACTTGCAGCATAGCACAGATACTTTGGCTCGGGGGTAAATAGCTCTTCTAGAAACAAGTCAGTTCACTTCAGCAGCAGCAAAGCAGCGTTTACAAGGACCTTTCAGGGCACATTCTTCTTGTGCCTTCTTGTCCTCTGGGAGGGGAGGGACCCCGTGTCTCAGTCACTTGCCAGCCGCGGTGTTGCCCAGTACCTATGACCGTCCCAGGGCTGCTGGGGCTGAAGTGCCCCTCCGGTTGGAGATGGAGATGAGCGTGGGGCCCGAGGACTGTGGAGCCTTCAGTGTGTCCCCAGCTCAGAGAGTCACTAGAGCTGGTCTGAAACCGTGTCCTCACAAAGAGAGAAAAATAAAGACTTGGTAGTTTTTCTGTGTTAAGGTTAGCAACTGTCTTTTCTTGGGCAGGAATCTTTTGGTATAAGATGGTGACCTTTGTATCTCTTAGTCTGAAAATGTCTTTTCTTTTGGTGGTGGTGGTATGAGCTGGTAGTGTTTTAAAGAGTATACTTACTTGACAAAATAAAGTTAGCAGCCTTCTGTAATTTGCCTCCAAAAGTCTATAAAGGATTTTGGTATAACTCGGACTATCAGTTGCACATATGTAAAGTATAGTGTGATGAGGTTTGACACATGAGCACGTCCGTTAAACCATCACCACGTGCAAGATAATGAACATGTCTATCACCCCCCAAAGTTTCCCTGAGCCCCTATAGCTCCTTCTGCCTGCCCCTCACTACTCCCAGATGGATGTTGGTCTGCTTTCTGTCACTATAGATTAGCTTGCACTTTCTACAATTTAAATAAGTAGAATCATACACTGTATCCTTTTTTTTTTAGTCTGGCTTCCTACACTTCTTATAAATTATTTTGAGATTCATCCCTGTGGTAACATATATCAATATTTCATTCTTTTTAATCCAGTGTATAGATATGCCACACTTTGTTTATTTGTTCACCTTTTTTTTTTTTTTTTTTTAGTATCTTAAAAAAATAACTTTATTTTGTAAAATTTTAACTTATTTTTGGCTGCTCTGGGTCTGCATTGCTTGGCACAGGCTTTCTCTAGTTGTGGCGAGCAGGGGCTACCTTTTCGTTGCGATGCGTGGGCTTCTCACTGCGGTGGCCTCTTGCTGTGGAGCCAGCCCTCGGTACGCTGGCTTCAGTAGTTGCGGCACCTGAGCTCAGTGGTGGCCGACGGACTTAGCTGCTCCGTGGTACGTAGGATTTTCCCAGACCAGGGATTGAGCCCATATCCCTGCATTGGCAGGTGGATTCTTATCTACAGAGCCACCAGGAAAGTCCCTCATTCACCTATTGATGGACCTTTGGGCTGTTTGTAGTTAGGGGTATTACAGATAAAGCTGTTATGAACATTTGTGTATCCGTCTGTGTC
This sequence comes from Bubalus kerabau, assembly GCF_029407905.1. Classification (NCBI taxonomy): domain Eukaryota; kingdom Metazoa; phylum Chordata; class Mammalia; order Artiodactyla; family Bovidae; genus Bubalus; species Bubalus kerabau. The sequence goes on from NC_073624.1 coordinate 6,223,757, forward strand.
CAGGCATGCTTTCACAGCTCTTGGGTGAATACTAGAGTGGTACACCTTGATGATGGCAGTGTTGGTTTAACTTTTTAAAACACTGCCTAAATATTCTCTATTTCTAAAGTGCTGTACTATGCTACATTCTCACGAGCAGTGAGTGAGAGTTCCAGTTCCTCCATGTCCTTGCCAATACATGATATGGTCATCTTTTTAATTTTTGCCATTTTAATAGGCCTGTAGTAGTGTCTCACTGTGGTTTTAATTTGCATTTCCCTGATGACTAGTGATGTTGAGCATCTTTTCAAGTGTTTGTTTGCTGTCTGAATATCTTCCTTGGTGAACTGCCTATTCAAATCATTTGCCCATTTAAAAAGTTGGGTTGTTTATTTTATTAATTAGTTTTGAGATTTCTTTTGTATATTCCGGATACAAGTCCTTGTGAAATTTATGATTTACAAATATTTTGTCTCAGTCTGTAGCTTGTCTTGTCTTCATTCTCTTGGTGGTGTTTTTTGAGGAGCAGAAGTTAAAAAAAAATTAATAAAGTCTGTTCTTCTATGGTTTGTGCATTTTTGGTTGGTGTCATAGCTGAAATCTGCCTAACCAAGGTCACGTGTTTTATTGTAGAGGTTTTGTAGTTTTAGTTTTTACATTCAAGTCTATGATCCATTTTGAGTATTTTTGTGTGTATGGAATAAGGTATGGATGAAGTTTATTTTTTTGCCCATGGATGTCCAGTTGTTTTAGTACTACTTGTTGAAAATTCCTCCAAATTTTGCAGGGGGTTAGTTTTTAGTCAGTGAAATCCAAAAATCTGGGAGTTTGGGTTCTAGACACACAAATCTTGTCCCTTTCATGACTGTTTCCTGTTCTCATCAGTTTTCACATAGTCTGGCTTTCTCTTTATTTTGTGTGTGTCTTAAGCCCCTTGATGGCAGAGGTGCTGTCGCCGGGCAGTGTGTGAGTAAGGGGCTGGGAGATGCCTGCCGTGATCCGGTGTGGTCTCGTCCTCAACTCTGGGCCTTCCAGAGGTCTGGGCACAAAGCCTGAAAGATCTTCCTGGTGGGTGGGTTCCAGGCAATGCCTCTTTTCCGGAGGTGACTGTGGAGGCCTGCCAGGTACAGGGAGGTGCAGGGACAATACGCCTTCTGTGCCTGGGTGGGTGGGGATGCACCCAGGCTGGGGGTGTGGCTGCCGTTGAGGAAGTCGGGGGCGGGGGAGGGGTTGGGGGGAGGGGGGCGGCGGGGCATTCTCATCTGTGTGTCCTGGCAGCAGTGTGACCTGTCATCAGCCTGAGGAAACATGGCCCCATTCTGGGCTCCTGGTCCCCCCTCAGCCCAGCTTTATGACTGTCTGTGAGGGAATGGGTATTCATTCTTCTTTTCTCTTCAGTCACACAGCGGTCCGAGAGGCCCCCACTTTTGTACCACTACCCAGCAGCTTCACAGGGGCAGTAAAATTTGTGTCTGCTCTTTGACCTGTGTGGAGTGCTCTTGGCTCACACACTGCTGGTCGCACTAGTACTAGCACAGTGAGTACATCACCAGCACCTGGAAGCAGTGGAGCCTTTCCTCTGCTCTAGGCCCTTTTCCTGTATTATCCATTTAGTCCTCACAACAGTGCTATGGGGTGGCTACATTTTACAGATGAGGAAACGAAGGTACAGAGAAGACCAGATGTCAGAAGTCTTTTGGCTGTGCTTTCCATTATTCAGTGTTGGAGAAGGGACTTCATTTAACATTGATCATTAACTCGCATGAAACAAAATAGAGATAGTGGTTTATGGGGCTCTCTCTTCTAAGTCTTCATTTCCTTATCAGCAGTGGGGAGCAGTTGAACCATTTGATCAGATTAAGATTCTTTAGTGGCTCCCAATAAACTCCAAACTTGTAATCTGGCCCCTGCTTACCTCCTCAGCCTCATCTCTTGCCACACTGAACTTTTGCGGGTTTCCCTCCTCACCTGTATCTTCCACAAACCCTGTTACATTGGCTGTAGATGCCCTTTCTTCCCATCTGAGCCTGCTGAACTCCTACTTATCCTTCAAAACCCAGTTCTAGTTTTACCCCCTTCTCCTGGACTTAAGGCGTCCTGTCCCTGGGCCTGCAGAGTGCAAGATCCACACTTGTACCGGTGCATCTCAGGTCTGGTGTGATTGGCCTACTGTCTGCTGGTTTCCCACTGGGCCAGGTGAGGTGGAGGGCAGGGACTGCCTTGTACCTTGGAATTCACTGTTCTTAGCTTGGTAATTGGTAAAGAATCCACCTGCAATGCAAGAGACCACCTGCAGGGTAGGAGATGTGGGTTTGATCCGTTTGTAGGGAATATCTCTTGGAAAATGGCAATTGGCACACACCCCAGTATTCTTAACCTGGGAAATCCTTTGGACAGAGGAGCCTGGCAGGCTGCAGACCATCAGGTCACAAGAGTTAGACATGACTTAGTGACTGAACCACCACCACCACCAGCTTGGTAATGGCATATAATAGAAGGCAAACATTTGTGGAATGAATGAATGTGACATGAATGATAGGAGGACCCTCAGGTCTCGGGCCTGTTAGTTTGTCATCATCCATCACTGCAAGTGCCCAGGGCAGCCTTCATGGGGGAAATTATGTTGATGCATTTAAAAAGCATTATTCAGTGATTCCTTTCCATCCTGAATGAGGCTTACATAGATCTTTTTCCCCCTTCTCTGAGAATGAGTTCTTCTATTGTGTTAAAAATGCATATACTATTTCTTTGACCATCTTTTAAGTGCTTGCTGTGCTTCTGCGTGCTGTCACTTGAGTCGTGTCCGAGTCTTTGCAACTCTATGGACTGTAGCCTGCCAGGCTCCTCTGTCCATGGAATTCTCCAGGCAAGAATACTAGAGTGGGTTGTCATGCCCTCCTCCAGGGGATCTTCCCGACCTAGGGATTGAACTTGTGTCTGTTGCATCTCTTGCATTGGCAGGTGGATTCTGTACAGCTAGCAACACCTGGAAAACCCATCTTTTAGATCATAAATTTGACCATCTTTTAGATCATAAATTTAAGTTTCTATATTTTCACAAATGGGTGTGATGCCATTGTAATTTTTGTAGCAAACTCAATAAATAATTTTTGAAATTTTCTTGGCAATGTTGGGGCCAGCATGGATTGATTAGAATGGATCAAGTTTAGTCTGATGTCTCTTTCTGAAGGAGAAAGAAGTTTGGCAAGAAATGTTGACTGTGTTTAAGTACAGAGAGCTGCTTAGAGATGTTCTGCTGCATTTCACTGTAGTCCACATGCTCATGACTGTGAGTTTTACCCCTGAGCTGCTTTAGTTCAAGGACTTTTAGACTTTTGGCTGATGGACTCTGAAGCTGGACTCCCCTGGGTTGTTGAGATATGAACTTTTGAATTAGTTTCAGTTCATTGCATAATGTATTTTTTTGCTTTAATTACTAAGAGGCAGGATTAATCAGTTTCTCCTGTCTACTTTCTTAATAGTGTGTGTGGTGGGGGGAAAGGAGGTAAGAGGAACAGAAGGTTGAATTATATCTTTGTGAACATGGGTTTCAGTTTTATTTGGTGACAGTCCATCCCTGCTCAGCACACGTCTGACTTCAGAACATGGTGCCAGTGTGTGCAGTCTTTCCTCCTGAACTCAGAGTGGGCGGTTTTGAACCACCGTGGTGGGTGGCCAGGGATGTCCCTGAGGGGAAGAGCCAGCTGTGTTTAGGGGTGTTGTCTAGGGGCTTGAGATAGAATTCTCCTCCATCGAGAGCTAACCAGCTTGAATGCTGACAGTAGAGATCAATGTTCCAACATCTGCCAGATGGGAGGTACGTCACATGCCTTATATCCAGCCCTCACCACAGTGCTTCCAGGCTAATACTATTGTCTCCTTTATATACATAAAGGAAACCTGTTCAGAAGTAACTAAGATACTCATTCAGTATTATGCCTCTAGCAAGTGCAGAGCCAAGGTTTGAAGCCAGGTCTGTCTTGGTCTTTCCCCTGTAACATGGGGCTGGTAAGTGAGCTCCTTAGCCTCTTCTCTCAGTGTCCAGCTGCAGAGAACAGTTAGGACAGCTGGGGATGTGAGCATGTGGTCTCTGCTCATACACAGCTCTGCGCTGGGGCATCAGTGGTGATGTCTGTCCTGTGTCCATCTCAGTGCTGTGAGATGCAGGGCTCTATCCTGGTCTGTTGGTGGGGCAGAGATGTGGACATGCCCCAGCCATGGGAAATGTCTTCTTAATCAAGTGTGGGGAGTGGTAGACTCTACAGTCAGGGTGGTATGAGGGGACAGTGCTGTGGATGCAGCCAGCAGGTGGTAGTCAGGGGAAGCTTCATGGAGGCAGTGGAGATGTATCTCTATGTGTAGAGGTCTGTATAATTTCCATACAATAAAATTCATTAGAAATTTAGGGACTTTATAGGCGTTGGGAATCAATGAAGTTTTTAAATCAGAAGAGTGGAATAAGATCAGACCTGGGTTTCAGGAAAGTTATCTGAAATGGATAGAAAAGGGTTTGGATGTAGAGAGGCAAATCTTTGATCCAATAGCAACTGCCCCTTCTTAGGGTCTTTGCTCTTGTGGTTCCCACTTCCTTCCAGTTATAGCACCAAAGCCGCCTCCTCACTGTGCTTTCCCTTACTCCTCAGTCTAAATTTGCTTCCTGTCCTGCTGTCTGTTGTATGTCTGACGTGCTCCCACATGGGCCTCCATCTCTCTCTAGTAGACCATCACCCAGGCCATGACCTGTTTACTACTCTCTCCTCTCAGAACAGTGCCGGGCCTCGCCAGGCCCTGATGAACATGTGGTGTGAACGAGCAGTTGGGGTGTGAGATCTCAGGTGGGTTGGAGCTGGTCTGGTGGTAGCATGGCTGGAAAGGGGAGAGGGGCTTTCTTTTCATTCTTTTCAACTTTGTTTAACCAGATGAATCCTGCCCTTGACTATACTTGTGGATGTTCCAGTTGGGTGGCCACTGCTCTTTCCTAAACAGCTGGGATGTTTGCCAGAAGTGCTGACCACTTCTGTTGCTGAGCTTTGTGGCTTAGGACAGCAGCATCATTTTGTTTAGTTTGGATCGCTTTTCCTTTCCTGTTGAGCAAGTTTTCTTTTGCTAGCTATTATTGCCCTCTTTTAAGTCTCCCAGTGAAGCTTCTGGTCTCCCTTTCCATGTTTCTCCCTTGTCTGATGCTCGTTTTTTTTCTGTGTTAACTCTGGGGAAAGGGAAATCAACTTGGGGTTGTTTGACCAATGCTATGTAGAGCAAGGGAATTGTGGATTTTGAAATTAAAGTTTGAGCTTCCTGATTCTGGGCTTTTGCGGTGGGCCAGACTCTAGGCTCAGTCAAGATGACCTTGATCTGTCCTTTGTGTGGGTGGTGTGAGGGTGAGGACAGATGTCTAGTGGCTCTTTATGAACCCACAATGAACAGGAACCCTGCAGTCGGCATGGGAGGACATGGTGGGCCTGGAGGCGGGTGAATGGCTCCAAGTGGAGATACGGCTGTGGAGCCTGCGGTGAGAATGTGGGTTTACTCAGTCATTTCTGGGTGGAGAGCACTTGTCAAATTTCAAGGTCTTTTCCAGACTTGACCCCTTCTTTCAGCATGTGCTGTGGTGGAGAGGCGGGGGTTGATACCACCTGAGACTGGATGGCAGGCATGTGGGGGGGGGGGGCGTGGCATGAGAGGGGGCGCTATTCTTGATGCTGTTCTCTCTGATAGCAAGTGTTTCAACAGGCCCTTCAGGGCGGTTCACTGAGGGGTGGTGTGTGTGATCGGATGGGGGTTCTGGTTGGTAACCGGTAACCCTACTGAGCCCTGGAGCTGGGTCTGGGTGTAGAAGGAAGGGAAGCCAGGGGTGTGTGGGAGGCTGGGACCACCACGGAGCCCCTGAGCACACCCATCTGCTGGCTCTAGTGGACAGGGTATGGAGCCCAACAGGAGCAGCCTAGGGTAGCCAGCCAGTCTCTCGGGGTGAGCACCCCATCCTGCAAGGTACGCAGCTGCAGGGAAGGGTCTCTGTGGTCACGTCATCCCTGCACACTTCCTGATATCATTTTTTATAGGAAGCATCTGGCTTTCCTGACCTTTGGCTATCAAACAGAACAAACAAACCAATAGATATCCATCTCTAGGGTTTAATTTAGAATAAGAAAAATTTAAGTATGGGCCCCATTTCTGTTTTCCAGCCATCCCCCCACCCCGCTGCTTTTGGGGGGCAAGCACTTGCCTATTTTGGTGTAGCTAGTCACAACAGCTTGACTTCTCGATCCCATCGTTATGAAATTGGTGGGAGGAGACCGTCTGTTTCTCCATAATGGGGGGGTGTTCAGCGCTTCCCCAGGCTAAGTGAATCTTGTAGCAGATAGGTCAATGCGTTGTAATTTTGGCACAGGTGAAGTGAGGCAAATTTAATTTCCATTTCCTTCTGGTTTGCTTTGCCCGATATCCCCAGATGTCCTGACGCACCAAATAAAGGGAATGTTTTCCCACTTGGAGCTGTCTTCGCGTCAGGCATAGCTCACCAGCAGTCCTGGTCCCCATACCATGCTTCTGTCCCTGGCAGATGGGTTTCATGTTGTCTCCAGGCTCAGTCTGGGGAGGTGGGTGAGTGCCGGGGAGAGCAGGGTTCTGTTAGGTTAACATAGCAATGTCGGAGCACCTTCAGGAAAGCCTGGACCTTTTTCTTTTATTCATTTTACTTTCTGGCCACACTGCGCAGCTTGTGAGAGCCTGGTTTCCCGACCAGGGATTGAACCTGGGCCCACAAGCAGTGAAAGCACCAAGTCCAAATCGCTGGACTGCTAGGGAATTTCCTGGGGCTTTTTCTTTTAGATTGGAAATTAAGACTTCTGAATTAGGTATTTTATTAATTTGCCCGACCTTGAAGCAAAGTATATAGCTGTTCTGTTTACACTGATGGCAAGGAAGAACGGTTTTAATGCCATGCTAAGTGAGGTGCCTCATAGCCTGTGCATAGCTCCAACTGTTACACTAATTTATTCATTACAGGGCAGTGCTGTCCCCAGTACTTGACATGACCCCTGACCAGTGGTCACTTAGCCTTTGTCTCATGGGACTGGGACTGGCCAGCAGTCAGCTCGCTGAAAAAGTTAGATAAAGCAAGAATCGTTAAAAACATACACAGTTTAGGCATTTTATTTCTAACTTAAAAAATTATATTTCATGTACTAGTCTTTCACTGACCCTTTCTTTTACTTTGAATCTTCTGATCTGAATTGTCAATTGTTTTCTTCCATAAACCATGCCTGTTATTTGTGTTTGATATTCAGTTTTTGCCTGAGAAGGATATAGAACTTAGATGCATGAAGCAACTTGAGTTGCTCAATCCTAGATTTTACAAATTTTCACCCAATCCTTTACACTTGTCTTAACACACACCTATAATTTAGTTACGGTTTTTAAAGTTTTTAAAAATGTTAGCAACTGTATACTTATTTCATATTATATAGTTAATTGTGAATATATGGAAGTGTGTGTGTATATATATATATAATATATCAGATCAGAGATCAGATCAGATCAGTTGCTCAGTCGTGTCCGACTCTTTGCGACCCCATGAATCGCAGCACACCAGGCCTCCCTGTCCATCACCAACTCCCAGAGTTCACTGAGACTCACATCCATCGAGTCAGTGATGCCATCCAGCCGTCTCATCCTCTGTCGTCCCCTTCTCCTCCTGCCCCCAATCCCTCCCAGCATCAGAGTCTTTTCCAATGAGTCAGCTCTTCGCATGAGGTGGCCAAAGTACTGGAGTTTCAGCTTTAGCATCATTCCTTCCAAGGAAATCCCAGGGCTGATCTCCTTCAGAATGGACTGGTTGGATTTCCTTGCAGTCCAAGGGACTCTCAAGAGTCTTCTCCAACACCACACTTCAAAAGCATTAATTCTTCGGTGCTCAGCCTTCTTCACAGTCCAACTCTCACATCCATACATGACCACAGGAAAAACCATAGCCTTGACTAGACGAACCTTTGTTGGCAAAGTAATGTCTCTGCTTTTCAATATATCTAGGTTGGTCATAACTTTCCTTCCAAGGAGTAAGCGTCTTTTAATTTCATGGCTGCAGTCACCATCTGCAGTGATTTTGGAGCCCAGAAAAAGAAAGTCTGACACTGTTTCCACTGTTTCCCTATCTATTTCCCATGAAGTGGTGGGACCGGATGCCATGATCTTCATTTTCTGAATATTGAGCTTTAAGCCAACTTGTTCACTCTCCACTTTCACTTTCATCAAGAGGCTTTTTAGTTCCTCTTCACTTTCTGCCATAAGGGTGGTGTCATCTGCATATCTGAGGTGATTGAGATTTCTCCCGGCAATCTTGATTCCAGCTTGTGTTTCTTCCAGTCCAGCGTTTCTCATGATGTACTCTGCATATAAGTTAAATAAACAGGGTGACAATATACAACCTTGACGAACTCCTTTTCCTATTTGGAACCAGTCTGTTGTTGCATGTCCAGTTGTAACTGTTGCTTCCTGACCTGCATACAGATTTCTCAAGAGGCAGATCAGGTGGTCTGGCATTCCCATCTCTTTCAGAATTTTCCGCAGTTTATTGTGATCCACACAGTCAAAGGCTTTGGCATAGTCAATAAAGCAGAGATGGATGTTTTTCTGGAACTCTCTTGCTTTTTCCATGATCCAGCAGATGTTGGCAATTTGATCTCTGGTTCCTCTGCCTTTTCTAAAACCAGCTTGAACATCAGGAAGTTCACGGTTCACGTGTTGCTGAAGCCTGGCTTGGAGAATTTTGAGCATTACTTTACTAGCATGTGAGATGAGTGCAATTGTGGGGTAGTTTGAGCATTCTTTGGCATTGCCTTTCTTTGGGATTGGAATGAAAACTGACCTTTTCCAGTCCTGTGGCCACTGCTGAGTTTTCCAAATTTGCTGGCATATTGAGTGCAGTACTTTCACAGCATCATCTTCCAGGATTTGGAATAGCGCAACTGGAATTCCATCATCTCCACTAGCTTTGTTCGTAGTGATGCTTTCTAAGGCCCACTTGACTTCACATTCCAGGATGTCTGGCTCTAGGTCAGTGATCACACCATCGTGATTATCTGGGTCGTGAAGATCTTTTTTGTACAGTTCTTCTGTGTATTCTTGCCATCTGTTCTTAATATCTTCTGCTTCTGATAGGTCCATACCATTTCTGTCCTTTATTGAGCTCATCTTTGCATGAAATGTTCCTTTGATATCTCTGATTTTCTTGAAGAGATCCCTAGTCTTTCCCATTCTGTTGTTTTCCTCTATTTCTTTGCATTGATCGCTGAAAAAGGCTTTCTTATCTCTTCTTGCTATTCTTTGGAACTCTGCATTCAGATGTTTATATCTTTCCTTTTCTCCTTTGCTTTTCACTTCTCTTCTTTTCACAGCTATTTGTAAGGCCTCCCCAGACAGCCATTTTGCTTTTTTGCATTTCTTTTCCATGGGGATGATCTTGATCCCTGTCTCCTGTACAATGTCACGAACCTCATTCCATAGTTCATCAGGCACTCTATCTATCAGATCTAGGCCCTTAAATCTATTTCTCACTTCCACTGTATAATCATAAGGGATTTGATTTAGGTCATACCTGAATGGTCTAGTGGTTTTCCCTACTTTCTTCAATTTAAGTCTGAATATGGCAATAAGGAGTTCATGGTCTGAGCCACAGTCAGCTCTTGGTCTTGTTTTTGCTGACTGTATAGAGCTTCTCCATCTTTGGCTGCAAAGAATATAATCAATCTGATTTCGGTGTTGACCATCTGGTGATGTCCATGTATAGAGTCTTCTCTTGTGTTGTTGGAAGAGGGTGTTTGTTATGACCAGTGCATTTTCTTGACAAAACTCTCTATATATTATATTATATTTGAAAAGACCCTGATGCTGGGAAAGATTGAAGGTAGGAGAAGGGGACAACAGAGGATGAGATGGTTGGGATGGCATCACTGACTCGATGGACGTGAGTCTGAGTAAACTCCGGGAGTTGGTGATAGACGGAGGCGTGGCATGCTGCAGTCCATGGGGTCACAAAGAGTCGGATACGACTGAGCAACTAAACTGAACTGATATATATATAACACATACACACACATACATTCACTATACATTTCCATATATGTTGGGTAAGATGTTACAGAAAACCCAAACAAACTCTTTGGCCAACCCAATATTTATAAATACATATGCATTTATGTGTACCATTGGCATGAATGTGTTTGGGGACAAACACTTGTTTAACACTCGGGGCAACATATAGTTCTGTTTGCCCCATGTGGCCACAGTGCCAGGGAAGTCTTTTAGTAAATTAGACAGGGATTCTGATCTCAGGAAGCCTCCAGCCTTATGGGGGAAGTTTCTGTACTTCAGAATCTGTAGCACAAGCTAGAAAGTGGCAGATGACTTCAGAGAGAGTGGGTACTCCCAGCAGGAAGGGATCAGAAAATTCGTGGAGAAGCAGTATTTGACCTGGGCCATTTCTTTCTGTCTTCAGTTGAATATTTTTCTGTAAATAGAGGTATAAACAAATGTGACTATCACTGGGCCTTGGGCAGTGGTGAGAACATCTGAAGTGTTTTTGAGATTTCTGTGTCTAGCCTTTGTAGAATCACTTGCTATTTCTCTTAAGTGACAAAGTGTCATAATGCCCCTGTTGTAGGGGTCAGCCAAGAGGGACAGCATCCTTTCCATTGGGAAACAGCGTGCCGGCCCCAGCCCTGCAACCCTAAGCTAACCTGAGCTCATAAAGCGCTGCCTTGGGAGATGGTGGACGAGGCGGCCTCACAGACTCACTGAGTCCCTGCAGAGGAGTCAGGGGAGGGACGGCTGTTTCCAAGGGGTGGGGGGTTCTGCAAGCCCAGTTACAATGCCATTGCCAGAGGAGAAGGAATGGGTGCTGGGCAAGGAAAAGCCTGTTTGGAAATGCTTTGTGGAGTGCCCATGAAATGGATAACACATTAACCAAGGACCAGGAGGCAGCCCGGTGGCAAATGCACTTCTGTATTATCTCAAATGAGTCCACCTGAACTTCTAGAGGCTAAAGAACAACACAGCCTCCATAGGAACTCAAGAAATAGGTGGTTCTCTTAAATCCAAGAAATGCTGCCAGACGGCTGCCTGCAACTTACTGTCCGGGTGAGCAGAACAGCCGTCCTGAGTTCTGTCCTGCGGGGGTGGATGAGCTCAAGTGAGGAGAAGCGGCATCGTCTAGGGGCAAGGAGCCCAGCTGTGCGGTCAGCCAGCCGGGCAGAGGGCGGCCCATGGCTCTTTGCCAGCGTGGTGTGGACCTTGTGCTCCTCTTTGTGGTATGCAGCCACAGCTGTTTGCAATATTCTTTATTAGATTTCTCAGAGTTACAGGCTATTGCATTTGTTACCATACACTCATGCCAAGAGAAACAAAAAAAAGATGTATACACAGAAAGATGGTAATAGACCTGCCGCCCCAACTCTCTGAGATGAACCAGCATTGACCCCTGCAGTGTTGCGGGGCCTCCACAGCTTCCCCCAGGCTCTCACACACACTAGCGTGTATTTTAGTAAAAGGAAGAAGGCTGTGGGCATCACTCAGCAACTTGCTGTTTTCACTTCCCTTTGGCTTTCACGCTCCTGATTTTAAACTCTGAGAACAAAAATCTAAAGAAGTGCTCTGCGTGTGGCAGGTGTTCATTGTTGAGTGAAGCAATGAATGCTGTGCTCTGGGTATCTCTCCAGGTCAGTAGTTTCTGGAAGTTAGGCCAGATTAAGTTGCTTCAGCCTTTCTGTAGGACATACTTTCTCACCAGCAGCATATAAGGACACCCTTTCCTGGGCATTTCCACCAGCACTAGATGGGTGGTTTTTTTTTGTTGTTTTTTTTTTTTTGCTAATCTGATGGGTAAAAATCATATCCTATTGTTATTTATTTGGCTGCATTGAGCCGATCGCGGAATCTTAGTTCCCAACCTGATAGTGCAAGCGAATGCTGCTCCCACTGTTATTTTAATTTATACTTTCCTAAGTACTAGTGAAGTTGAGCTTCAGTCAGTTCAGTCGCTCATTCGTATCAGACTCTTTGTCGACCGACTCTTAGGACTGCAGCATGCCAGGCCTCCCTGTCCATCACCAACTCCTGGAGTTTACCCAAAGTCATCATGTTCATTGAGTTGGTGATGCCATCCAACCATCTCATCCTCTGTCATCCCCTTCTTCAGCCTTCAATCTTTGCCAGCATCAGGGTCTTTTCCAATGAGTCAGTTCTTTGCATCAGGTGGCCAAAGTATTGGAGTTTCAGCTTCAACATCAGTCCTTCCAGTGAATATTCAGGACTGATTTCCTTGAGAATGGACTGGTTGGATCTCCTTGCAGTCCAAGGGACTCTCAAGAATCTTCTCCAACACCACGGTTCAAAAGCATCAATTCTTTGGTGCTCAGCTTTCTTTATAGTCCAACTGTCACATCCATACATGACTACTGGAAAAACCATAGTTTTGACATGTTTTTTGGCCATCAGTATTTCTTCTGTGAATTCTATATCTGTGCTCCCTCCCCCAACCTTGCATTGAACTGTTTTTCTTTTCAGTTTTTAGGAGCTTTTTGTATATTGGGCTGTAAATCCTTTGTTGTTTGTATTACAGATACAACAGCCTCCCTTGCTATTGTGTCTATAATTTCTTTTTCCTTTGTTTGGCTGTCTTTTTCCATAAAATTTAAAGATTTTTATGTAGTCAAATATGTCTAGGGCTTCCCAGGTGGCTCAATGGAAAAGAATCTGCCTGCCAGTATAGGAGATGCAGGTTCAATCCTTGATCTGGGAAGATCCCCTAGGGAAGGAAATGGCAGTCCACTCTAGTGTTCTTGTCTGGAGAATCCCATGGACAGAGGATCCTGGTGTGCCACTATCCATGGAGTTGCAGAAGAGTTGGACACAACTTAGTGACTAAACAACAACAAAATATGTCTAAATCTTTATAGCGTTTAGGTTTCCTCTTCCATCCATGATCTACAGAAAACTATAGACCTATCCTCTGTATGTGTGCATATATATGTTTATATGTGTATCTACAACATTTCTAAATATATTTCTAAATAAAAAGTAACTTGAACATAGTATTGTACTAAAAGACTAATTCTCTATGACCAAGCAAGGTATATTCCAGAAGTACAAGGGGCATCACATGAAGAATTTTGGTGGCTGGAGGAAGTTCTTGCCCAGGGTATACCCTAGCCCTGCCATGTACTCACTCTGACTCTGGCCAGATTGTTTAACCTCCCTGAGCTTCAGTTTCCTCATCTGTAAAATTAGCAGGACAAGAATGCCATCACACAGAATTGATATCAGGACTGGATGAAATGATAACATGCAAAGTGGTTAAAGCAGGGCTTGGTACATAGTAAGTGCTCAATTAATGTCATGGATTGCAATTCACTATGCAAAAAGAAAACTTATGTTGACTATATCAGCAGATGCTTGAAAAGCATATTATAAAATCCTTATAAAAATCTAAGTGGTCATAGAAGGAGTGCAGAAATATTTACCAGAACCCAGCAGCCAGCAAGTTAAGTGGCCAGTTCATTAAGCTCCAGGTGTGACAAGGAGGCCCCCATGTCTGTGAATCCCCAGATGATGCTGTGGACTTGACAGGCTCGTGGGGAGAGGGGCTGCAGGAGCAGTGTCAGTCCAGCCTGAGCTGGCCCTGTGTTTCTCTTCCTCTCTGTCTACAGCTTGTGACCACCTGTCCCTAAGGCCGGCCTTTCCCATTGTACCATGGGTGTGGCTTCTGGTTTCACTCTACAGGAGCCAGGAATAAATTCCTGAGGTCGAGTGGGGAAGTGGATTGTAAAAGTAATAAGCCACTTCAAAATGGCCAGGGGAGCAGTTGTAATGGTAGGAGCCCTGGGAACCAAGTGTCACATCTAGGACACTGAAGGTCAGCACCAGATGGGTGAGCCTGCCAGGTGACTTCTCTCTGCAAGAAATTAGCCCAGTCATAATTCTTAAACTTCCCCGTCCTCTTCTGCACTCAATAAATAAGTGGACCAGTGTGCTAAAAATAAGAGAGGGAGGGAGGGCCTGAATGATCTGAACCCTGGAGGGCTTTGGTCAGATTAGCCAACCTTCCTGATTGGCTCGGAAAGCCTTGGTGGGAGGGGTGAGTCTCAGCATTGGTCTGATCTTAACCTGGCATTTGGTAAAGCGTCTGTCTACAATGCGGGAGACCCGGGGTTCAATCCCTGGGTTGGGAAGATCCCCTGGAGAAGGAAATGGCAATCCACCCCAGGACTATTGCCTGTAAAATCCCATGGACAGAGGAGCCTGGTAAGCTGTAGCCCATGGGGTCGCAAAGAGTCGGACACGACCTAGTGACTTCACTTTCACTTTCTTTGTGTTTTATTCCTTGTCTTTCTTATGACACTTTTCTTCAGATTCTTTACCAGCTGAGCCACCAGGGAAGCCCACTTCTAGTTTAGGAAGGTTTTATTAGATGACTTAAAATTCATGTAAACAGTGGGTGATGGGTATGTAAGTTCTGAAACGTAATTATAAAAACCTTGAAATCAGTCTCCCAGATTGAAACCATTGTGTTCCACAGGGAGGCTCTTATCTGGGGCTTCCTGCCAAGGGCAAAGGTATTCCAGGATATTTGATCATTCTCTTGCTCTTTTAAAAAGAGAACACTTAAACACATATATCAGTCAGTCAGTTCAGTCACTCGGTCGTGTCCGACTCTTTGTGACCCCATGGACTGCAGCACGCCAGGCCACCCTGTCCATCACCAACTCCCAGAGCTTGCTCAAGCTCATGTCCATCAAGTTGGTGATGCCATCCAACCATCTCATCCTCTGTCGTCCCCTTCTCCTTCTGCCTTCAATCTTTCCCGGCATCAGGGTCTTTTCCAATGACTCAGTTCTTCCCATCAGGTGGCCAAAGTATTGGAGTTTCAGCTTCAGCACCAGTCCTTCCAATGAATACTCAGGACTGATTTCCTTTAGGATGGACTGGTTGGATCTCCTTGCAGTCCAAGGGACTCTCAAGAGTCTTCTCCAACACCACAGTTAAAAAAAAAAAAGGTATATGTATCTATAAATAATATATTCAGTTCTTGTTTATGAGCTTTATCAAAAGGGAATCAAGTAATCTGAACATTTCATTTTTACTCCTGAAGAGTATTCTGTTGTGTGTATCGTAGTAGGGTTCTTCAGAGAAACAGAATCAATAGGATCTCTGTATGTACAGAAAGAGATTCATGTTGAGGAATTGGCTTCCGTGATTATGGAGACTGGCGAGCCCACATGTGCATCGCAGGCGGGCAAGCTCGGGCCAGGAGAGCTGATAGTGCAGTTCTTGTTCCCTGCAAAGGCTGGCAGCCCAAGGGACCCGAGGGAGGTGATGGTGCAGATGAAGACAGAAGGCTGGCAGGTGGAAAATTCCCTCTTACTTGGGGAGGGTTGGCTTTTTGGTTCTATCCAGGCCTCAAGTGATTGGATTGGTACTCACCAGCATTATGGAGGGCAATCTACTTTACTAATTAAAACGTTAATTTTAACTGAAAACACCCTTGCAGAAACACCCAGAATAATGTTTGATGAAATATCCATGCCGTTTCATGACATGCAAACTTAACCATCACATGCATAGATGACGATTTATCATCCTCCTCTCAGCAGGTATTGGGTTGCTTCTTTTTCTTTTTTCTTTGACCCGTAGGAGTACTCTGGTTATGAACCTTTTTTGTAAAGGTCTCTTTGTGGACTCAGTTTCTCTAAGGTTTATATAGGAGTAGACTTGTTGCTTCTGGGGTGAGTGTGCTCAGCATGCAGAAATGCCTTCTCCAAGCAGCGTGCCAGTTTCCTCTCTGACCTGGCCCAGGAGTTCCCGTTGCCCACATCCTAGCCCAGTTGGGCTAATTGTCACACTTCATAATCATACCCACACAGAGGATGTCAAATGTTATTTCATTCTGGCTGGAACTTAACCTATTTACTAGGGGGATGAGCCTGTTTCCACTTGGATATTAGCAATTTGGGTTTCCCTGGTGGCTCAGATGGTGAAGAGTCTGCCTGCAGTGAAGGAGACCTGGGTTCGGGAAGATTCCCTGAAGAAGGAAATGGCAAACCACTCCAGTATTCTTGCCTGGAGAATCCCGTGGATGAAGGAGCCTGGCAGGCTACAGCTCATGGGGTCACAAAGAGTTGGACATGACTGAGCGACTTCACTTTCTATTAGCAGTTCACGGGTTCTATTGGTGACATGATTAGGTCTTTTCCCATTTTTCTCTTGGATTGTCTGTAGTTTTCTTATTGATTTGTATGGTTTACACATTCTACAACCCAACCCAGGGATCAAACCCAGATCTCCCTCACTGCAGACAGATTCTTTACCAAACTGAGCTATCAGGGAAGCTCTATACATTCTACAAATACCAATCAGTTTATTGGTTCTATGAGGTACGGAATCGTCTCCTAGTTTGGGCACATCTTTTTACTTTCATATGTTGTCTTTTGTTAAACATTTAAATTTCCAATGTAGTTGACATTATTATTATTATTATTTTTTTTAACATGATTGGTATTTTTAAGGACTTTGAAAAAGAAACCCTTTCCTTCTTGGAAGTTATAAAGATATTCTGTATTTTCTTTTAACAGTTTTAAGTTTTTGCTTTTCATATTTAACCCTTAGTCTTTCTGGAGTTGATTTGTAACTGATTTTGGGGTTTGGTGTGAGGTAAAAATCTAGTTTTCTTTTCTTCTGAGTGGATGTTCGATTGAGTCAGCATCACTACTGAATTGCCCTTCTACACCCTGGGACTCTGCCTCTGTCACCTAGGGAATCAAGAAATTTGTGTGACTGTGTCTTTTTGTAAATTAAAACTTTTTTTCTGTTTGGTAAAATATGCATAACATAAAATTCACCATTTTGAGTATTTTAATATATAATTTTGTGGCATTAAGTACATCCACATTTTTGTGCAGCCACCACCATCATCCATCCATGCATCTATCTCCAGAATTTTTTCATCTTTCCAAACTGAATCTCTGTCCCCACTAAATGAGAACTCTCCCCTCCTTTCTCCCGCTACCTGTGGGTCTATTTCTAGTCCATACCTGGTTAATACAGCACAAGAATAGGCAACCCTCCCTTCCTCTGTTCTGCTTTTAAATAGAATTATTTTAGTTTTATCTTCCTGATGAGTAAATCACAAGAAAGAGGACTTGATAGAAAGGATCTCTGTATCCCTTGAAAGCACTTAACTTTGCCATGGGCATATGGTGGGAGCTTAATAAATGTTAATAATTGAGCATTGGCGTTGGGCTTGAGAGAGTGTGTAAGTCCATCTCACTCAGGTTCGGACCTGTGAGAGAGTCAGAGCGTGACCAAAACAGCACCTTTGTAACAGGCCCGGTGGATGTGGTGTGACCTAGCTCATACACAGCGCTCACCAGTGGACTTGCTAATCCTCCCTGACCGTCGTGCCGGGCTTTGGCACAGCCTCCACAGAGGTCAGGGTCTGCAGAGCTGGCACGCTTGCTCCGGAGGCCGCCTTGTGTCATGTGGGGTGGGGAGGAGAGAGGCGGGAGTGCTGACCTTCTTTCCTGCAGTCGAGCAGACTGACACGGAGTGAAATGAGCTCGTGATGCCATGGCTGGCAGGTGGTGAGTTGGGGTTTGTTCTCGGCTGCAAGTGGAGGCTTGGCATTCACACCTGAGCTGCATGTGCCCAAGGGCCAGGCTGCCATTTCTCTCATGGATTTTTCTCCCCTTCTTTTGATAGGTGCTGTGCCCCTAGGTGCTAAGCGCTGTTCTCGGTGCCAAGGAAACAAGGGCTGTGAGGCAGGTTGGGGAAGGATGGGGAGACAGGCACAGCCCTCAGATTGGATGGAGTACAACAGCCTGGTTCCACAGCAGCTCGAAGAGGGGAGCACCCACCCCACTGGGAAGGGGGCTGTGCCTGGCACTGGTGTGGGGCCTGTCAGACCTGCTGGAGCCCAGGCATGTGGCCCGAGAGCTTGCCCTCGAGCCCTGTAGAACTGACAGATGTGTAAAGTCGAAGGTATATTTGGAAAGTTTCTAGTTTAAGAAAAAGTTAAAGAAAGAAATGGGGAAAGCCTATGCAGACTTTTTCTTAATGTGCCATTAAAGGGTGGAGCCTCCGTGGAGGCCGGGCGAGGGCAGCGGCGCTCCATGCAGCTCCCAGTTGTGCACTTCAGAGCACTGGGGAGGTTTTGCCCAGGATGTTGTAAGACACTCTTCAGGGACGGGGGTAAGCAGAAGGAATGAAGTTGCTCAGGATGGATTGACTGCCTCATCGATGGGAAACATGCAGGTCCGATCCGTTTTTAAATGGTTGTTACTGAGAACAAGCACAACCATTTTAGATTGTCGTCTTTTTTAAAGCTTATTTTAAAAACATCAGTGCTGGGTCTCTCTGTCTTTCAGTGATTTTGTTGCAGGGCATTTTGGACAGGAGTCTGTCACATAGATTGTTCTTTGGGCTGACATACAAGCACATGACATGTTTGCTCCTGTATGAAGGCAGGCGTCCGGCTGCTCTACCACAGGTGCTTGCTTTGGCATTGCCCGCAGCCACAAAAGTCATCTTAAATCTGGCTCAGAATGCACGAAACCCCCACGTACTGTTCATAGTTTGAAAATCCAGGTCTGTGCTTTTGTTTCTGGAACTGTGTCCCGTTTCAAATGTAGGACATGCTGTTATAAAGAAGCACACACAAAGCTGTTTAAAAGCACCAGTGAGCTCTCGCAGGCTTGGTTGTTCCAAGCATGGTCTCCTGGTCAGAACGACCAAAGGTAGAATACTGCTCTGCTGCTCCCAGCACCCCCTCGTTGAGTGCGGCAGCTTCAGGTCTCCTGGTGCTCAGTTCTGAAGGCAGTTCAGCCCTTCTCTAGAAACATATAAACTGCTGTTTTTTTAAATGGGGCTATTATATAGTAGTGTGTAATACCTCCTCCTTCTATTGCTTTCAGCTTAGTGGTAACCTGCAGCCCCTCAGAGATTGCTGCGTGAATGAAGAGAGGTGCTGTGAGCGGGGGCTGGCAGGGAGAGGACTTGGGGGAACTGGGGACAGCTTAAGGAGACTGGGTTGATGCCTGACCAGCATGGCTCTGGGTGGAGTGGGGAGAGCAGGCAGGGCACCCTCACCATGAGGAGGTCTCTTCTGGCTCTCAGCAGTTCACGATCACAGGCAAGGCTCCATGTCCAGCAGCATGCTGCCACCGATCACCTGGTGTGGAGGGGTCCTCACTTTGGGTCTGCCTGGCATTTTTCACAGTGTTAGACCAGCTTATAAGTTTGGGGGAAGAACATGCTGAGGTGAAGTGCTATCCTCTTTGCGTCCTGTCGGGGTATGGTGATATCAGCATGGCATGTCATTGCAGAGGTTCACCTAGCAGGCTTAGTATTCTTATTCCTTGATTTGACACATGTTTTATGTGGCTCTGGGCTTCCCTGGTGGCTCAGACGGTAAAGAATCTGCCTGCAATGCAGGAGACCCAGGTTCGATCCCTGGGTTGGGATGACCCCCTGGAGAAGGAAATGGCAACCCACTTCAGTATTCTTGTCTGGAGAATTCCACGGTCCATGGGGTCTCAGAGAGTCTGACACGGCTGAGCAGCTGAG
Source organism: Bubalus kerabau (assembly GCF_029407905.1). Lineage (NCBI taxonomy): Eukaryota > Metazoa > Chordata > Mammalia > Artiodactyla > Bovidae > Bubalus > Bubalus kerabau. The sequence goes on from NC_073624.1 coordinate 6,243,347, forward strand.
ACTTTCACTTTATGTGGCTCTGCCTCCCCACTGGGTCGCTAGTTCTTTCAGCCTAAGACCCCTGCTCTGCTTGCTTTGTGCCCCTTCCCTGCATGGGGACGCGTGCTGTGGACCTATCAGGTCATGTGAAGACATATTTGAGTTGCATGCTTCTGTGAGCCTTTAGCACTTTTCATGATCACAGATGAACTAAAAGGTTGACCATGTGTCTGATAATTGTTGAAACTAGGGGTTGTTGTTCTAATCTCTTTTTTATATGTTTAACATTTTCCATAAAAAATAAAGAGAAAAACATTTCCAGTCTACAGATGTAATGAATCCCAGGTTGTTTTGATAGTGTAGGCGTTGTGATGTTGGTTGTTGCCAGAGTTGTTCAGGTTTGTTACTCTTCTTAAATACATTTGGTTCTTCCTCAGGGGAGCCCAGCCTGGCACTCTGTGATGACCTACAGAGGTAGGACAGAGGGAGGGGAGGGAGGCTCCTGAGGGAGGTGATGTATGTGTAATTATGGCCGATTTGTGTTGTATGGCAGAAGCCAACATTGGAAAGCAATTTTCCTCCCATTACAGTTTGTTGCTCTACGATGATGTGTTGGTTTCTGCTATACAACAACACAAGTGCAGAGTGACCGCTGCCACACTGAGCAGCTCGTTTTCTCCCTGTGGCTCCTGCCAGGTTGCCTGCAGCGTGTCCTTAAGCCATGCTGGGCTGGACACTCTCAGGTACTCAGCCCTGTCGGCCTCTTAGCAAGGTCCCCTCACTTTATCTTCTTTCATGAGACCTTCTGAACCAGCCTGTCTGTATCCATACCTCGTTCCTGTGGTCATTGTGAATTTGTTTCCATCTGGATTGTTGTGGCATTGATTCACTGATTTCCCTGGTCACTGATTTACTGACCGCCTGCTGTCTGAACTTCCTGGGGGTCAACCCTGTGCTGCTGCTCCCTGAGTGTGCACCTCCTTTGTTTCAGCCCTACGCCTTGGAGAGGCCCCCTTGACCCTCCCCTGACTTAGATCCTCTGGAGCTTCCAGATTAGGAGGTGGTCATCAGGAGGTGGTCTCCATGGCTACCATTGCTAAACACATAGGTATACCTTATCTCCTCAATCTTCCCAAGCCCTGAGGTGGTTACTGAGGCTGTCTTCATATTACAGGTAGAGGAACAGGAAGCTTACAGACTTGCCAAGGTCTGCATCTGCTCACCTCTGCCCCTCTCTGTTGCCTGACCCCACTCAGTGCTGTTTTTCCCACGCAGAAGCCTAGGGAGGGCCCTCTAGGGGACCAGCATCTAATGTTACCTGGTCTGTGTCTTCACACATGCCAGAGTATGACTGGGCACATGGTGTTAAAAGACTCTTTAGTATAGTAGCTTTGATTGTAAATGGTGGAAGTAGAATAAAAACATAAAATTTGTAAAACAAGACACATTTTTGAGTTTGTAATTGGTATTATATTTAAAATCATATTTCAGACTGAGAATGGAAGCTTTTAGAGGTTAGAGACCATGTCTTTTAAATTGGATTTACATAACACTCAATAATGCCCACAAGCTTTAGATTCATTCATTTATTAAACACTTAATGTCTTTTTATTATGTGCCAAATTGAAGTATAATATTGAAAATCTTGAACAGGCATTCAGATGTTTCTTGTTTTTTGGCCCATGGAGTTCTTGGTCTTTACCATCGTTCCCGTGATCAGATCCCTAACACAGGTCCACAATGGGGAAGGACAAAGGAGAAGGCAATGATAGCATTCTGGAGTGCTTAGGATCATGACTTCATTTATTTACATATTTATACCCCACCTTGTTTCACAAAGGATTTAGTAAGGTCAGGATTGGCTGAGGCAGCAGACTGTAGATGGCGGGCATCTTGTTTCTTTCCTGAGTTTCTTCTGCGCTCGCTATCTGGCGGTTGTAATATGGTGGCTTGATGGCTGCAACACCCTTTGTTTACTGATACGACAGGCTATATTTTAGTTCACATACCCTTGATGAAAGGTGCTGGTCAGTGAAGTTGGGAGCTATCCTCCAGTGCCCTGTGCACTCCCCTGGGGAAGAGGAAGCCATAGCCAGAGGTGCAGAGTGGGCCAGCTCTTGCTTACCTGACTCGGCTCAGGGTCCCCTCTCCTGGGGAGTCTTCCAGCACCTCCTCCCAGCCTCCCCTGCTTCACGCCTTAGGTTGGCGGCCCAACAGCACGGGCCACTTGTCACACTGTGTGGCTCTGGGAGCTTGTCTGTCTACCATGCTGCCCTCTAAGCAGCTTAAGGAAAAGTGTGATGAATTATTTAGCTTGTGACTTCAAGACTCTAGCAGAGAGGGGGGTCCATATAAATGAGCAAATGGTAAAATCACACCAATAAGCCTCCAATAAAACCTTAACACAGTGTCTCGAACTCCATTCCTGAAAATACCCCCAAACTCGCCACAAACTTTGCTTGCCTCTCTTGAATTCAGACCATCTTCTTTGGGTAGTTGCCCAAAGAAGGCTCAAGGCGTTCCTGGGACTGGGGGGCAGTGGGGGAAGCTGCGTGACAGCTTAGCCACCGAGATGGTGTGTTAGAGGCCTAGGTGTTGCTTCTCACAGCATTTTATAAAATGCATAAGGAAAGATATTTGCATTCTTTTCCCTATCACATTGGTGCTTTGAAGTTTTTCTTAATTGGGCTGTCTGCTTTAATTAGTCTGGCTTCATATTTTCTTTCTTGTTTTCCCTTTCTTTCTTTTCCCTTTTTAAAACCTTTGGTTAAGTGCCAGAGAAGCAAAGAAGCTTACATAAAAGGTTTTCATTTTTTTTTTACTTCGCCAAAGATAGAACTGGTACTTAGTTCAGCTTGTCCTGGCACCTTATTTGATAGAGAATGTTAGAAATTTGGCTTGGTTTATTCCTTTTTATGTACATAGGTGAGAAGAGTAAAGGTGAGATGGCTCTATTTACATCTTAGTTCACGAACAATATGAAAGGCTGACGGGTAGGATTTGAACATAGCCACTACCCTCTCCCCAACCAAACCAACCAAATCAAACCAAACCAAAAAAGACAACAAAAAAGATTGGACTGTTTTTACATAACCTATTTATGAGCATGGTAGAGTTATAGAATTTAAGATTTACTTATCATTTGAAAAAAAGAGAAAACTGAATACCTGTAATTATCGTATTAGATTTTACTTGTTTACTGACTGTCAAACAGCCATTGACACCTGTCACAGTGCTGCCGTTCCTGATGCTGACTGGTGCGATCACATTTTTACTGCAGTGATGACAGAGAGAACCGAGCTAACCTGGTTAGAAAGTGGACCATTCGGGCTCCTCAGAGTCATTTGTGTGTGTTAGAGGATCAGTTATCCTAAGGATTGAGACCTGATAAAATACACTGAGTGTTGCCATTACACAGAACTTACTTTATTTAGCCTCTGCACCAGAGGACCTTGCCGTGCAATCCCTGGCGAATGCCAGTCGCCACTGATGCCAATGCTGGGAGCAGGAGGAACTTGTGCTTTCCAAGTTCTGTAGCGGGCTCCGTCCCTCCTCTCTTTCTTCCTCCTCTCCTGTCCTGTCTTCTCCCTTCCTTATTCTTCCCTCTGCCTTTTCTGTTTACGGAGATACTATTTTACATACAGCTGCATGCCCTCACTTAGAGGCTGTGACACATGGGTATGCCTGTGCGACCATTGTCCTTATCAGGACATAGGACATTTCCAACACTTCAGGGAGTCCCCTGTGCCCCTGTGCAGGCAGCACCCCAGTCCCCAGTCCCAGGCACACTCTGACCTGTCACCCTAGGTGAGTTTGCCTGGTTTACAGTTTCATATGAGACACACAGTATGTACCTTTCGCATCTGGTTTCCTGCTCACCGTGGTATTTTCGTGATTCATTCACACTGCATCTGTCGATGGCTCTTGCCTTTTAAATGCCAAGGAGTTTTCCACGGAGAGTTGATGGTGCTGCGCACTGTCGAGTCCTGATGTCCTGTATGGAGAAGTGCAGCAGAGAAATCAGGGCTCCGGAGGGGTACACGCATAGGCTGTCTGTAATCCCCCCTCCTCCCAGCTTTCCCCAGCACTGGAGGAAGGCTGAGAGGAAGAGCCAGAAGACAAACGGAGTTCTGTGTGGGGGAGGGGGCGGGGGGAGGGGGGGTGTCACCTTTTCACACTCAGAGCCTTGAGTCTTGCTAGTCTATGTGTTGGGCTTCTCAGAATGCTTTTCTGGTTATCTTCAGCTTGTGGCAGCCAGTATGATCTTGGTACTTGTCTTTCTAGAGATAAGGGGATGGGCATTCCTAGTAGTTTAAGGTCTTGTGACCAGCAAGACTGCTCTAGGTCTTCTGCATGACTTCCGCCATCCCTGCTGGCACTCGGCCGAGGCCAAGTTCAGAGACATATGAGCTGGGAAGCTCATGTGGTGTGTGGCCGCCAGGCACACCCCGCCCGCGCGCCCGCCCCCCCCCCCCCCCCCCCCCCTCACCACAGCCTCGGCGTGGGAGTTGTCTAGCTGCTGTGGTGCTCTGTCCCGGCTTAGCTGTTAGCTCTAACCCAGTTGGGAGGAATGAAGCACAGAAGTGTATTTGCACTGCTCTATTAACAACCCAATTACTGTGCCTATAACCCTGTTAGGAGTCACCTTGTGAGAGGCAGTGGGCACTTAGGCCTCAGAAGAAAGCACCATACGGGGGTGGGGGGTGGCGGGGAGAGGGGTGATGGCTGAAGGGTATGGGGTTTCTCTTTGAGGTGATGAAACTGTCCTAAGCCACGGGTAATGGTAGCCATACCTGTGAATATACTGAAACCCACTGAGTTGTATGCTTTAAATGGCTGAATGGTATGGTATCCGAATTATGTCTCGGATACCATTTTTCAAAGTGTGGTATTAGAGCCAGGACAGACCAGTTGATGAATGGGGGGAACTGACATCACAGAAATTTTATTCTTTTGGCATATGATGTGACCTGTTGCTAAATATCCTAGTTTTCTTCACAGCCCTAGTTCCATGGGGTGGGGTAGGGGTGTGTGTATGAGTGTGGTTGGAAGGGGATGGACTTCAAAGTGTCAGGTGAACCTGAGTTTGAATCCCCATCTGGCTGTTGTTAGCTGGGCAAATTGATTAACATCTCTGTGGTGGTTTCCTCGCCATAAAAAGGGACTGCTGCTGCTGCTAAGTTGCTTCAGTCGTGTCCGACTCTGTGCGACCCCATAGACGGCAGCCCACCAGGCTCCCCCGTCCCTGGGATTCTCCAGGCAAGAACACTGGAGTGGGTTGCCATTTCCTTCTCCAATGCATGAAAGTGAAAAGTGAAAGTGAAGTCACTCAGTCATGTCCGACCCTTAGCGACCCCATGGACTGCAGCCTACCAGGCTCCTCTGTCCATGGGATTTTCCAGGCAAGAGTACTAGAGTGGGGTGCCATTGCTTTCTCTGATAAAAAGGGACTAGAGGTACCTATGGAGAAGGCATGGGGTCACACAGAGTTGGACACGACTGAAGCGACTTAGCAGCAGCAGCAGAGGTACCTATGTTATGGAGTCTTTTAAAAGAGCTTGGCAGGCGCAGCCATTTTCAGCATGTGACAGTCATATAGCAGGGGTATCAGGTGGAAGAGGTAGCATGGTCAGATGTTCTGATGTCTGTGAGCTGTGCTCAGTTAATGACTGTTCACTTGAATCCCCCTGCTGATGTGGTTGTTCACAATGGCAGAGGTCAGCTAATTTGCTGGACTCTCTGCTTCTGAATTTTTTTCTGCTTTAATCCACATGGTTTGAGTAGGTTGATGATAAGCTCTTGGATAACCCACTCATGTTCCCTGCTTCATGAAGTCTTCCCACTGGGTCACTGCTCCCTTCACACTGATCCCTCAGCCCTTGAGGCACGCTGGTTCCAGCATTTATCAGCTCGTGCCATTTTAGTTATTTATACTTCTGTCCTGCCCATACGCTGTGAGCAATGCAGGGCAGGGACCTCGGCTTTTCAGTTATGGGGCCCCGAGGCCCTAAGCACTGTGCATGGCGCTAATGTTTGTTGAATGAATGCCCAATGGTTTTAAGTCTGGTGACAAACGAGATTGGAACTGGAAATACCAGTTTAGGCACCATGTGCTGGAGGTTAGCAGTGGGTTTTCCTGGAGCAGTGTTTCTGTCCCAGCACCAGTTCAAAGAGCTGCACCCTGCCCCAGGATGGGGGAGCTGCCAGAGGACTGGGAGAGCTTCCCTCCTGCAAGGAAGCCGCTGGTGCAGGGTGGCCGGAGCTGTGGGGAGGGAGAGAGTTCTCTGGCCACACTGGAGAGCTGGTCTCATTACCTCATAGTCCTGCTGCTATCAGTGTTCTTACTCGGTTCCTATGAAATTTGCACTAAGCAGCAGCTGTAGCCAGGACCCAGTTCTGATCCTTTGGGGAAGCCGAGATGGAGAGGCAGTGTGTGCAGTGGGTAACAAATGGACTCTGGAGGCTGACCCCTGGGGTTCATTCCTGCCCTGCCATGTGTCAGCTCCAGGGCACAGGGTATGTAGCGTAAGCTCTCTGTGCCTCAGTTATCCCACCTGGAAAATGGAGGAAAATGAGGCAGAAGGAGAAAAGGGCAACAGAGGATGAGATGGTTGGATGGCATCACTGATTCAATGGACGTGAATTTTAGGTAAACTCCGGGAGATGGTGAAGGACAGGGAAGCCTGGCATGCTGCAGTCCATGGGGTCACAGAGAGTCGGATACGACTGGGCGACTGAACAGCGACAACAACGGTTACCCTCATAGGGCTATTTTCATGATTAACCACACATAAAGTAAGCAGTGTATAAATGCTTATTGAGCAGCCAGTGTTTGTTGGATTTACAAAAATAAAGAGGATGAGGCTTTTAAATTTTGCTATGATTGCCCCTCTAGCCAAGAGTGCTACGTGGGGCTCTGGGACAAAGAAGAGAATTCTGTCATGCTACTTGATAGCAAGGCAAGGTACACAGTCGGCTTGCTTTGCTGAAACTCAAGTGTTTATGCTTCTTAGTGGAAGAAAATATCCCCAGAAAAGGGCTTTGGTGACCAGGGTTTTATGCTGCCTAAACTTAGCTGCACATGCTCTGAAACAACTGCCATTAGTTTTAGAAAGCCTATCTTGGTGTGGTCAAGTATGCTGAAATCATTTCTAGAAACATTTTTCATCTTGCTCAGCCTTATCCAGCCTTCATGTCCATCACTGGACATGAAGGGCATTAAACCCTCAGTTCCTGATGCTGCCTGACCCCCAGCAAACCCCGTGATGAAGTGGCCAGCCTCCCTGCAGACCAGAGGGTGCTACTCTGGTGTGCATACCTTTGTAAGGGTGTAATTGACCTAACTCAGCTGGCTGCAGAGCACAGTGAAATCTGTGTTGGGTTGACTTCTGAGAAATGGAATATTTACATCAGTAAACGAGATGTCACATAACTGTCAACTTTTCGACTGAATTTTTTAAGTCAGTGCTTCTCTTTTGTTGTTGTTGTGTGGGGAGGGTGAGGGGAAGGTGGTATAGTTTTCTGAGTAGTGTGAATTATTATCGTATGTTAAATAATTGAGGCTATTGTTGATACTGTCTTTGCTTTATTGGTGTTTTTCCATTAAGGACTTTCTAAACATGAGATTTTGGGAAGAGATTTTTAACCAATTCTGTTCTGTGTTATAAGGTCAGACTTAGATGTCTGTTTTTAACTAAACATTTTTGAATGAAAATGGGTAGTAATGTATATCCACTTAGCATAATTTTCCCTTGTATATTCTTTGGTCAATTACATATTTTCTGAGAAAATATTTTAGGGACACTGAGCCCTTGAAGGATTTGTTTTTGTCTCTTTTTACGGATTACTTTGAATCTTCTCTTTCCTGTAGTGTTTATATTTTTGATGTTGTTGCATAGGTTTTTTAAAACACTTTTTATTCAGGTATAAATATATATGTACACATAAAAGTGCACAAATTATAAGTGTGTATACCAATGGATTTTCACAAGTCATCACACCCATAACAGCTCAAAAATCAGAGTGTTGCTCAGAGCGTTCCTGGTGACCTCTTCCTTTCCCCTCTGCCCTGTCACTCGGCAGAGTCGTGCCGCCTCTTTATCTCACAAGAATTATACAGGATGTTCTTGTGGGCACATACATTTTTAAATGAGACAGGACCTCTTCCTTCTCACCTCAAGTTATATTTTTCTTTTCTTCCTTCACTTTCAGTTCTTTGTCAAACTCTAGGAAGTAAGGTGCTTTGTGTTTGATGTTGACTTCTAGGGAATTACACTTGCGTGTCTGAGTGCCCTGGTTCCTGGGAGGCAGCCGTGCTGCTGAGGTCGGGGCCCCCGCCTGTGTGCAGCCTGAGCCCACGCCCGGTTTCCCTGCGTGGCCCCCGGTCACACTGCTGTGCCCTAACGTGTGGAGGCGCAGAGAGAAGTGGCGTTCTACATGTAGGGGAAATGGAAGATTATGCCATGCGCATAAATCCCTGTCACATTAACTCGTGGCTCCTGAGATACGGAGTGGGTCTTTTTGACCTTGTAAGTGGAAGGATCCTGAATACAGGAAGAGATTCCAAGACGATCACATACAGTATAAGTTAGTTCATACGCAAGTTGATTTGGGGGGGGATGATATGACTTTTGTTCTCCGTCTCTCTGATTTTCCATGAATACCGAGATTTCTACTTTCTGAAAAAAAAAAAAAAAAAGGAAGCTCTGCTGTGATGGTGCTAGCAGGCTCACAGCAGCGGTCTGGGAACCTGGTGCCTGTAGGGTGAATGCAGCATCGAAGGGGAATGGCTTTATCGCGGCTGCAAGGAGTCAGCAGCCAACAGGAAATGATGAAATGTGCTGGGAGAATTCTGCTGGGAGCCGAGGTCAGACATACCAGCAGGGTCGGGAGGAGGCAGGTACGGAAGCGGATCTGCAAAGTTATGCAGTTGAAGCTCCTGCCTTCGACAAGAAAACGTGAGTGTGCTATTTAGAACCTGCTTTTCCTTTAAGAGAGACCTTTTGAAAGTAAAATTTTCATTGATCTTTTTTTTTTTTCCTGAGTGATTGATGTACCAGAACTCTTACTTTTAAGCACACCTTGTTTAGAGCTTCTTAATGGAAATGCTTACGCAGTTCAATATCAGCTGAAGAGTGTGGAGTGTTCTATCCAAAACACTTTGAGAAAATGTCAGAGTAAATGTTTTATTTTCTTGATGAATACATTTTGACCGAAACTAAATGAAGGTCTATGCTTTATAATTTCTACTCTGGTTTTAGAACATATGTGCATGCTTCATTTCAAAATAGATTAAATAATAAATAATAATTAAAGAGTAAATTAAAAACTTTTGCATGTTTTAGAAAGCTTGCATACCTCTAGCTGTATGTTTTTCTTACTGAGTAGCTGAATGAATTACTTGAATTAGCTGTTAATAAACAGTTGGTTTTTTCCCCCCTACTGTCAGGCATTATGTTTATCACATGCTGCCATTTCCTTTCTTAACAGCCAAATCTAATCTGCAAACATGTAACTGGGATGTGTGAGAGAAAATGAACAAATTAGCTTTTCCAGTTGACTGTAATTGCTGTTTCATGACCGTCTTTTCCAGAATCCCATCAGCTTGTGGCTTGCTCCAAGCTCCCTCCTCCATCTTTCTCCTCATCAGTTCTTAATTTTCTTCTCAGCTGGACCCTATGCCCTCGTCCCCATCCATTGCTATCACTGGACACTTTGTTTTCATTTTTATTGGATAGTAAAATGTTAAAGTTTTATGGTTTCAATAGCTGAGCAGCTTTACATACATATTTGTTTCTTATCTTGGAAGTCATATTCTGGAATTAAAACGTATTGACCCCCTCTCTCTTTCCTTTGTTTATGCAGTACTGTAATTCTAGTTAGAAGATTTTTTTTTTAAATTCCTGATACCTAAGTGATTCATCACTAAGTGAATGTATTTCTTGGGTTACCTATTGCTGTGAACATTAGAAAGGTGGTGTCCTCTGTTCTCCAAACAGTGCCATGTTAGTGCAGTCTGTGCCGTGCAGAGAAGCACGTCTTCTTGTTAGGTCATTCCTAGTGTGAGGTATGTATTTCTAATACTTTCAGGATTGCATATTTCCTATTTTCTAGAATCCTCCCCCACCCAACATATATTTCTCTCAGACCTTGATCAGGTTTCACCCTTGCTCTTAGAATATCTCCTCAAAACCCTTCTGTCTTCATAATGTGATATCTTACCTAATTCTAGGTGAATTTTAATGCTGCATTTATGAAAATAATAAACAAGTATCCTAGCTTCAAAACGAAGCATGTCTTAGAGGCCTGAGATTTATGCCAGTAGTAAAAATGAGCTCCCCTCCCATACATTGTTAGTCTTCTGTTTTGCTCACCCATATAATTCTATTATTTAGGAGGTGGCATAATTAAAAAGTGGGAACATGATCTTTAGAGTTGTAATAGCTCTTGAAGTCGTCACAGTCAGGCCCCTTTATTTTTTTAAACAAGGAATTAAGACCAAGAGATGAAATGCCCTGCTGACTTGTTCAAGGTCACTTGGCTTGTTGGTGGCTGAGTGAGTCTGGACCCTAGGTCTCCCAATTTCTGGGCCATTGGCCTTTCCTTTATTTGCTTTCTCCGTATATTATATCAAGATAAATTGGCCAGTGCTGACTTTTTTCCTCTGATGAGTCTATTTTCAAATACTCAGCTTTTATTCAACAATTTCCCTGAGTACCGTTTGGCATAGGTGCGCAATGCATTACCTCCAGCACAGTGTTGACATTATTCCCTCTGAGAGATTTTTCTTAAAAACAAAGAGTTCTCTATTTTATAAAGTTTTTCTTCCTCTCCCCTAAACTAGGTCTTACTCAATTGATACTGTTATAAGAAAACCTCATTATATGATTATCTGCTAGATGAGAAATCCAAACTTAATAACATCATAATTAATTTAAAGAAATTGACTGAAGTACATGATTCTTCTTTGAAAAGAGGATTCTTCAGGATGTGAAAGGAGAACCCTGAACTCGAGGGGAACTTTATGGCCCCTGGGAAGGAATACTGACAGCTCTGTCTTGCTGCCTCTCAGCCTGGAGTAACTGGGTTTTGGAATAGATACACTTTAAAACAATACATTAAATCATAAGTAAAGTGGGGTAATGATTGAATTTATAAAGATGAAATTTACCCACAACCTTCCAGAAACATTTAAAAATAGTCTTTCCTAAATATTGAATTTGGATCCTCTGAAATTCAAGTATGGGAATTAGATGCAAATAGAGGCATAGTGAGAACAGTGTGTGACTGTTCTCAGCCCTTGATGTGGCTCCCACTCTGCCCAGAGTCACCTTAAGATGCCCTGGAGAGGTTACAGAATAGCACTTATTTGTATTTTCTGAAGTATTTAGAGTATATGTTACGGAGAATTTCTGAAACAAAAACACTATAGGGAAATAGGCATTTTCATAAATATTTTAACTGTACTTGAAATGGTAGTCGATAGCTTTATACCTATCTTAATTTATAAAACCTGGGAATGAAGTAAGTTACATGAGCACTGTTTTTCTGTACTAGGTCAGGGCTGTGTCTTCCCTTGTGTTCTGGTAGCCATCTTTTTGTCACTGTCCTGAAGAAGCTGCGGCTTGCAGTTGCTGAGCCAGATGACCGCACCGCGGGGGTTAAAGAAAGGGTGAAGCCTGCTTCAGGGAGTGGTTTAGTTCACTTCTCCCATAATTTAGTTACCTTTCTTCCCCACTTCGCATTTTATATGTACTGTTACATTTTCAGTTCAGTTCAGTTCAGTCGCTCAGTCCTGTCTGACTCTTTGCGACCCCATGAATCGCCGCACGCCAGGCCTCCCTGTCCATCACCAACTCCCGGAGTTCACTCAGACTCACGTCCATCGAGTCCATGATGCCATCCAGCCATCTCATCCTCTGTCGTCCCCTTCTCCTCCTGCCCCCAATCCCTCCCAGCATCAGAGTCTTTTCCAGTGAGTCAGCTCTTCACATGAGGTGGCCAAAGTACTGGAGTTTCAGCTTTAGCATCATTCCCTCCAAAGGAATCCGAGGGCTGATCTCCTTCAGAATGGACTGGTTGGATCTCCTTGCAGTCCAAGGGACTCTCAAGAGTCTTCTCCAACACCACACTTCAAAAGCATCAATTCTTCGGCACTCAGCCTTCTTCACAGTCCAACTCTCACATCCATACATGACCACAGGAAAAACCATAGCCTTGACTAGACGAACCTTTGTTGGCAAAGTAATGTCTCTGCTTTTGAATATGCTATCTAGGTTGGTCATAACTTTCCTTCCAAGGAGTAAGCGTCTTTTAATTTCATGGCTGCAGTCACCATCTGCAGTGATTTTGGAGCCCAGAAAAAGAAAGTCTGACACTGTTTCCACTGTTTCCCCATCTCTTTCCCATGAAGTAATGGGACCGGATGCCATGATCTTCTGAATGTTGAGCTTTAAGCCAACTTGTTCACTCTCCACTTTCACTTTCATCAAGAGGCTTTTTAGTTCCTCTTCACTTTCTGCCATAAGGGTGGTGTCATCTGCATATCTGAGGTGATTGAGATTTCTCCCGGCAATCTTGATTCCAGCTTGTGTTTCTTCCAGTCCAGCGTTTCTCATGAATGTGTACTCTGCATATAAGTTAAATAAACAGGGTGACAATATACAGCCTTGACGAACTCCTTTTCCTATTTGGAACCAGTCTGTTGTTCCATGTCCAGTTGTAACTGTTGCTTCCTGACCTGCATACAGATTTCTCAAGAGGCAGATCAGGTGGTCTGGTATTCCCATCTCTTTCAGAATTTTCCACAGTTTATTGTGATCCACACAGTCAAAGGCTTTGGCATAGTCAATAAAGCAGAGATAGATGTTTTTCTGGAACTCTCTTGCTTTTTCCATGATCCAGCAGATGTTAGCAATTTGATCTCTGGTTCCTCTGCCTTTTCTAAAACCAGCTTGAACATCAGGAAGTTCACGGTTCACGTATTGCTGAAGCCTGGCTTGGAGAATTTTGAGCATTACTTTACTAGCGTGTGAGATGAGTGCAATTGTGGGGTAGTTTGAGCATTCTTTGGCATTGCCTTTCTTTGGGACTGTTACATTTTAGTACATATTAAATATAGAATATCTTAAATGGCTTCCTTTTCTTAATATGTAATTGGCCTTCTTGATGTGTGTGTATATATATATAATTATACATGTATCAGTTCAGTTCAGTCGCTCAGTCGTGTCCGACTCTTTGCGACCCCATGAATCGCCGCACGCCAGGCCTCCCTGTCCATCACCAACTCCCAGAGTTCACTCAGACTCACGTCCATCGAGTCCATGATGCCATCCAGCCATCTCATCCTCTGTCGTCCCCTTCTTCTCCTGCCCCCAATCCCTCCCAGCATCAGAGTCTTTTCCAATGAGTCAACTCTTCGCATGAGGTGGCCAAAGTACTGGAGTTTCAGCTTTAGCATCATTCCCTCCAAAGAAATCCGAGGGCTGATCTCCTTCAGAATGGACTGGTTGGATCTCCTTGCAGTCCAAGGGACTCTCAAGAGTCTTCTCCAACACCACAGTTCAAAAGCGTCAATTTTTCGGCGCTCAAAACATGTAATTAATATATAACGATCCTAGTCAGTAAAAAGTAATATTTGACATTCCTCCTTGCCCCTAACTATTGCCTACAGTAGGGTAAATTCCGATTCTGCTTGTGGAGTTTAAAGACGTGAAAGGGGATACGGGGTGCTGGCTTTGCTGCAGCCTGAGGAGGGCTTTAAAGGTAGCCCCTGAGGCTGTTCTTGGCCCAGAAGTCCCAGAGGGTGTGAGAGGTTGGGTTGTCTGGGCCGTCTTCACTTCTCTGCTTGAGGCTTCTCTTCAGACCTGCTTCTAGTTGTGGCCTTAGAATCTCCTCTGAGGCGTTGAAGAAACTTCTGGTAGCCCAAGTAGATCCCAGGCACTAGAGGCAGGTGAAGAGAACTGTGTGTGTGTTGGGGTTGGGGATGGATAGTATCAATGGAAAATATGGGCCATTAATTTGAATGAACGAGTGAATGAATGAAAGGGTTGCAGCGGTCTCCTTCCCATAGAGATTGAAGGCACTGGAGTTGTGTTTCACTGAGCTGGTCTAATGTGTTTGCACCTCAGTTCTGCCTTGATGTCAAGTGACAGACTAGGTGTCTAGCATCTCCAACAGCCCTGGGAATCTGGCCTAATTTTTTTTTTTTCCCCTCATTAGACTGTCATACATGAATCATAAGACATGAATCTCTATGTAGACTCACAAGCTTAATGTTCTATTTTTGGATAACTTAAAGAATCCGACAGAAGGTGTCTTGAATTTGAAATGTGTGCCCGTGGCCATCACAATAGTATGTAATTAAAATTTCTTACTGATAACGTGAAGGCTGTGCTACACATTTTATACCATCTTGTTTCCCATGGAGATTTGTTCTGCAGTCCTTGAAGGAGATCAGGGAGAATGATTTTGCAGGAAAATGCTTATCTGGCAAGATGTTATTGATGAAATTAACAGGGCTAAAATGTTGAGCTTACCAATTTGGAATTCCCTTTGATTCTCACATTCCTAACACATTAGTAGTGCTTGTTTAGCAAACTCAATGAAGCCCAGGGCAATATGGAGACAATGAAGCGATCTCTTTGTGGTTCTTTTCTGTTATCAGCTGACACAAAAGGGAAACATAGCGCAGGGCACAGTGGATTGATGACCTAGTATCTGTTGACTTGGAAAACAGAACATTTTGTTAATTTAGCAACTGAGGGTGTTCAGTTCAGGTTCACTTTATTCTCGACCCTTATTATGCAGGAGGAATGTTACACATCAAGACCACAAGGCCATGCAGAGAAGTCTCAGGACCACTTTTTTGTTTTGAGGCAAAATCATTGCATATTTAATGTTAACTTCTAAGGCATTAATGTATCTTCGGCACATCCAGTAGACTTGTAAGGCTGAAGAGTTTGAATTTGGGATGGGCAAAGGTTGTCATAATGATGAAAAGTCATGATGTGAGGCTTATGTAACTCTGCTTGTTCAGCACCTGACTACTTTTGTTAATAGCTGTGCAGGCACCTGAGCCAGCTCTCTGCTTATTTCCAGCCTCCGTTAGGCCACTACCTGGAGGGACAGTCCATCTGAATGCTGGTTGGCTGGATCACTTGTTTCAGGCACGCATGTGTTCAGCTTACCTGCTTGGCAGAGTTTGTTGTGTGCTCAGTTTGTGTCAGGCATGGTGCTGGTAGGCCCTGGGATCCGTGATGGTTCAGATTGAGTTCTTGCCCCCAAGAAGCCCCAGTCCAGACAGGTAAAGAGACTTCTAAACTCCAGGGTGAGGAGTCTCCTCACAGTGGTACCTTATCTGCTGTGAAGAATGGGGGAGGTCAGGGAAAACCTCAGTTTGGTGGTATGTTTTGAGAGAGAGATTTGTCAGGTGGATGAGAGAAGCAGAGGGAAATACATACTCGAAGGCAAGGAGGTCTGAGAGAACATGCTGTGTTCAGGAGTTGGATGTGGCTGATGGTAGTATGTACACAGCAGGCTTCGATAAACCTGATAACCTCAGGTTTATCAGGCCCGGGCCAGTGTTTTCCATCCTAACCCCGTTCGTCTGAATTTTCTTTTTCTCTTTGTGGCACCACCAGCTACCTTGCCTCCAAAATCAAGAATATATATTTTTAAGGGTTCTCCTTCCTTTTTTTCACTTTTGAACTTTTTATTTTGTATTAGAGCTTCCTTGGTGGCTCAGACAGTAATGAATCTGCCTGCAATGCAGGAGACCCAAGTTCCATCCCTGATCGGGAAGATCCCCTGGAGGAGGGCATGGCAACCCACTCCAGTATTCTTGCCTGGGAAATGCCATGGACCAAGGAGCCTGGTGGGCTACAGTCCATGGGGTCACAGTCAGGCACTGTTCAGCAACTAACACTTTCAACAAAGCTGATTAACCATGTTGTGATAGTTTCAGGTGAACAGCAAAGGGACTCAGCCATCCGTCTACTTGTATCCCCATTCTCAAAATCAGGCACTTTTAATCCTTGTTCCCTTCTGCCCCCCATTCAGAGGTCGCCATCACCCTGGAGGCCCCCATGCTGGTGCTGTGCCAGGCCCAGGACAAATGTCATTTGATCTGCACAACCGCTAAAGCAGATTGGATTCCATTTTACAGATGAGCAATGCCAACTTCATCTATTCTTCTCTTGAATATCAGTCCTCTTTCTTGGTCTCCTAACCCTTTGTCCTTCTCCAGTCTCCAATCTCTAGGAGCAGCACCATCCAATATGGTAGTTGGTAATCATGTGTGGCTATTTGTATTAAAATGAATTAAAAGTAAATACAAGAAAGTCAATCCCCAGTTGCACCAGCTGCATTTTAAGGCTTCAGTTGCTAGTGGCTGCCATACTGGACGGCCCAGCTCTACAGGCTTGATGATCTGTTCTCTGCTTTCTGTCCAAGGGAACTTTCTTTGACGGGCTTTTGGTCAGGTCCCTTCTCATAACTTTTCAGATTCCCAGTGTGACCTTCAAGCCCCTGGGCCTAGTGGTACCTGTCTTGCCTTGTATTCAGCTCCTCCCTGTTTGCTCCCCTGCCACCACATTCTCCATTCTTTCATACCTTTTAACCTCTCTCTCTCTCCAGAATACCGCTCACTGTCCGTGCATTCTCCTGCACACTTCAGACCTAGCTCAGGCGCCCTTCACTGGCTTTCTTCAGGTTAATCTCCTCATTACACTCCAGTCCTTGTGACCACCCACCGTATGCGCCCCTGTGAGAGCGCAGATGGTCCTTATCACATGCTGCTGGCGTTTGTCTATCATCCTGCGGCAGGTGGAGTGGCTAAGCTTTGGGGACAGATAGACTCAGTTTCAAAACTAACCATTTACTTGCCCTGTGGCTCTGAGCAAGATATTTAACCTCTCTGACTCTCGGTTTCTTCTGTACAATAAAGATTATGATGCTTTCTTTCCTGTGGAATGAAACCACATGCGCAGAGCCCCCAGCATTGTCTTTAATGCGACAGCCCTTAAGGCATAGTTGAGGCTGTCCATCTAGACGGTTATCATTAGGGTCTATCCACCTTGCTAAAACAGTATCCTCTACAAATAATGTTTTCATTCTTCTTTTCTAATTCTTATACTGTTTTCTTACTTTTCTTGTTGTTTTGGCTAGTCCTCCAGTACAGTTTGAATAGAAGTACACCCGAAGAGATGTGGCCTTTCTTATTCCTGTGCCTTCTGTTTGCTACAGTTCTTCTGTGTGTGCATGCGTGTGTGTGTGCATGCCTTTTTAAAATTAATTTATGGCTGCATTGGGTCTCCATTGCTGCATGTGGGCTTTCTCTAGTGGCGTCAAGTCGGGGCTCCTCTGATTGCAGGCTTCTCGCTGCAGTGGCTTCTCTTGTTGGGGAGCATCGGCTCTAGTGTGCACAGGTTCAGTAGTTGTGGCTCGTGGGCTTAGTTGCTCTGTGGCATGTGGGATCCTCCTGGACCAGGGATCAAACCTGTGTTCCCTACATTAGCAGGTGATCTCTTAACCTCTGGACCACCAGGGAAGTCCTGTGATCACTGATCTTTGATGTTACTTATTGCCAAAAGATTACAAGTCACTGAAGGCTCAGATAATGGTTAGTATTTTTTAGCAATAAAGGACTTTAAGATTAAGGTACATTGTTTTTTAGACATGATGCTATATGTTGTACACTTAATACACTACAGGGTAAACCTAACTTTTACATGCACTGGGAAGCCCAAAACTTTATTGCAGTATTTACTTTATTGAGGTGGTCTGGAGCCAAACTTGCAAGATCTCTGAGGTATGCTTGCATAGTAATTAGGCATTTTATCATAAACAGAAGTTCCAGTCATTTTTCTGCTTTGTAAACTGGTAACTGGAAGTGTTTTATTAGGCAGATAACATCATAAAAACATGTGTATATACATATATAAATGGCTTAACATTGCAGATTTTTGTTTTACGTTCCTAGAGTTTTCAGTGACACAACTGAGGAATGGGCATGTATATCCGCTTGCTCAAGTGATATCCGCGCCCCCGGGTGGGGCAAGGCCAGCGAGATCCAGGGACCGGAGAAGTTGTACTAGGGACAGGCGGCAGGGAGGGACATTTGCTGAGTGCCTCGTGTGGGCAGGCACTCACATATAAGGTGGTATTTAAATTTCTCCTTACTTCCCACTGAAGTAGATCAGCCATGTTTATGCTCATTTCCAGGTGAGAAGAATGAGGCTTAGAAGTTAAAGCTTGCCCCTGTCATAGCACCCACTGCTAGTACGAGCCCTGCTCTCTCTTCCCCACGTAAGGGAAACTATTTATCTCATTAGCTTCAGATTGTTGCTGGGTAAGTGGGTTCCCTGCTCTTTTTTCCAAATTACTGGATAGTCCTTCAGGTTATGCTGCTGCTGCTAAGTCGCTTCAGTCATGTCGGACTCTGTGTGACCCCATACACGGCAGCCCACCAGGTTCCCCCGTCCCTGGGATTCTCCAGGCAAGAACACCGGGGTGGGTTGCCATTTCCTTCTCCAATGCATGAAAGTGAAAAGTGAAAGTGAAGTCACTGAGTCGTGTCCAACTCTTCGAGACCCCATGGACTGCAGCCTACCAGGCTCCTCAGTCCATAGGATTTTCCAGGCAAGAGTACTGGAGTGGGGTGCCACTGCCTTCTCTGTCAGGTTATGGGAACTTGTTAAAAAATAAAATCATCATCAAGTTAGAATGCAGTTGTCAGTTTATCACTTGAGGTCCACACTGGCCCTGTGTCTTTCCTTCCTTAGAACAGAATGCTTTGGCTCCAGCTTGTACATTTGAACAAAAAAAATAGTGTCTTGAGAAAGTGTCCCCATAGTTAGGTGCATAATAGCTACAAAATTAAACCCAAACCCTTTTGTGGTTACATGACTTTTTTTTTTTTTAAACTTCAACAGCACATATTTACAGCACGGCTTGAGAAGTACTTGAACAGTTCATTTCCTGACAGAGCTCTGATGGGTGTGAAGTCTTGTCAATGGTTTCCTAGCCTTCTCATGACAAGCTCTTTTCAGGAGGTGCTACTTTTTAAGGCTGATGGGTGGACAGAGCAGAAGTCACTCTTCTTGCAGAATAATGAGTGACTCAGGCTGATGGCATGACCATCAGCACCCTGGCCCTTGTAAATTCTCTTTCCTCTTTCCTTAAAAGCCATAGCCACTTCCCAGGGCTTGCCATCAAGATCTGTGTGAGCCTCCACTGTACTGGTTTATCCCACCTTCTCTTTGCCATGCAGTTCCCTCTCCTGGAATGCCCCTCCTTGCTTCTCCAGCTGATGAATTCCCACTGAAGTGTCAGCCCCATAGGCCCATTATGAGCCCTCCTGTTCCCATAGTGTGTTCTCCCCTAGGCCCTGGCTCTGTGTTTGAGGAGGAGGTTCAAGTGTCCTTCAAGCTTCCCTTGGGAAGGAGAATGCCTCAGTGATGGCGCCTGGCTTGTTTGACTGAGGATGGCCCATGGTCACCATCACCCTGGAGGCCCCCATACTGGCGCTGTGCCAGGCCCAGGACAAATGTCATTTGATCTGCGTAACTGCTAAGGCAGATTGGATTCCTTTTTTCCATTTTGCAAATGGGCCATGCCAATCACAGACCTCTTGAGTTTTTTGCCTGAGGTGACGAAGCCATCAAGGGATTACCCCTGTGTGTTTGTGAAGCATCACCGATGCAGATTTCAGAGGCTAGTTTTCAGTTCTAGATGTATGCATCCAGGGGTGCCATGTTCTTTGGTGGTATTCTCTCTCTGTGTCTAGTTTGCAGGGTGGGTGGGTGTCACCCCTTCAGCCGAGCTGCAGCCCCTCTAGAGTGCTCAGCACTCAGTCAGACTTTGAAGGGGGGAAGAGCCTCCAAAAGTGCCGCTGCACAGGAAAAGAGGCCGAGGAACTGCCCACAGAGGCCCTTTGTGTGACAGGAAGTCTGCTTCTAAAAGGGGCCGCCTCAGAGTGGAGGGCTTGAAAGAAGCTGAAGTGCTTGACCTGGGGCCACTGTGACTCACGCATGTTGTTAATAATGTCCTTTGTCGAATCTTGGGAACCTGCTTTAACAGAGCTCGGAGGGCACCCCCATAAGTGCCCGCTCTCAGTGGTCAGCATTTCTCTCCCCCTCTTTCCCTATCACATCTGCCCGTGTTGAATACCCCCATTTTCTTGTCTGAACAAAGGGCAACCTCCTGACCCATTCTGTACTTTTTCCTTTGACTTTTGCCAGAAGAGTCTTTCTGTCTCATCTGACTTTTCTTCTTTAGTGTTTGATTATGTCTCTTGAGGTGGAAACCTTGCAGCTCAAGGAAGAAGTATCCGACTGGGCGGGAGCTTCTCACTGAGAAAAGGACTGTTCAGCAAGTTAGGTAAAAAGCTTAATAGCTGTCTCTGGTGGTGCTCCTCAAAGACTGGCAAAGGAGAGGTGGTGCTGCACAGAGAATTTCAAGGAATAAAGAGAACATGAAGTGCCTGAATCCATAGCCCAGTTCCCTGTAACTTTGTCATACATGTCTCTTGTGTCTGTTACCATCTGCCAGTTGTCAGGTACTCTGTTAGGCTGAGGACACCTGATGTGAATGGGGAGGCCGTGGCAGTGATGGGCCAGTGCATCCTCTTGTGCTTGCTCCCTGCCCCTGACCACCAGCCGGACATGAGAGAGGAGCAGCGAATTTCCAGGAAGGGTGTGTGTGTGTGTGTGTGTGTGTGTGTGTGTGTGTGTGAGATGCCACTTGTGTGAAGGCATTCTAAGGTTATGTTAGAATAACACTGCTTCAGTCTTTGGCAGGCAGCTTTACGTGCTGTAGTGTCACTGGGGCTCCTTGCCGGGTTGACATGGTGGCAGATCAATGAGCACTTGTTCTTTGGAGGTGTAAAACCTGTCTTTGTTGAGTGGGACTGCCTGGATGATCATCACAGGATGCTTACATTTTGGGGACAGAAGAAGCCACATCTGTTGAATGTGTTTAATCACAGATGATAGCTACTTTCCTGAGATTCTAGTAACCATGGTTTGTCCCCCCTTTCCATTTGGAATGGTTGAAACCAGAACTGCAAAGACCCTTATCCTTTAGCGCACCCCCGCATTGTGGAGAAGGGAAAACCAAGTGTCAGGAGGGTGAGTGGGACAGATCTGTGAATGGCTCCAGCCTCCTCCCCATTCATGTGAGGAAACCTGGGGTGAGTTAACTGTTAGTGAGTTTTTCTTTGGGTGAAGTCATGACCCATGCCCTTGAAACGTTAAACTAGCTTTATTACATGAAAGAAGAATGTTGTTTCCCTTTTGCTAATTCAGATATATGCATCTTAAAATGTACACACTGAAATCATGTTACAGAAATAAGGAGCACACAACTTCATCTCCAGAGTCTCCTCCAAAGTAACCCCGACATGGTTACTTTCTGGTCAGACATCCAGTCATTTAGCAAATATTTGAGTGTCTACTTCATGCTAAGCACTGGGGTTACAAAGAAGAAAATACATAATCCTTGCCTTTGAACGTTTGTGTGTAATAAAGGTCTGTCCACTATTTTATTTTTTGCTTATGCCCAATTTTGGATATAAAGTGGTTCCCTTGCTTCTCTTTTATAATGGCTGTGTAGTGTCCACTCTGTCAAGTCACTGATGTCTCAGTTTGTGAGCATTTGACTTGTTCTCCAGTCTCTGCTGTTATAAATATTACTGGGATGAACATTTTGTTCAAGTTCTTTTTTCTTTGAATTTATTTGGTTGGGTCATATTCCCCAGAGTGGGCCCACAGGGTCAGAGGTTAGTAACTGTCATCTGCCTTGTTCTGTTTCCAGATTTTTCCATGAAGTCTGTCAGCAATGTTAGAGTTCATTCCTATTTTTCTGTGGCCCCACTGGGGTTATCATTTTAATTTTCTCAAGTTATTTCCATTTTTAAAAGCAGTTGTTTTTGTTTGTTTATTTCTGGCTGTGCCAGGTCTTTGTTGCCGCATGCGGGCTTCTTCAGTTGCGGCGAGTGGAAGCTACTCTAGTGGTGATGCCCGGGCATCTCACTGTAGTGGCTTCTCTTGTGGACCATGGGCTCCAGAGCCCGGGCTCAGCTGTTGTGATGGACAGGCTTAGTTGCCTCGTGGCACGTGGAATCTTCCAGCACCAGGGATCGAACCTGTGTCCCCTGCATTGACAGGCAGATTCTCAACCATTGAACCACCAGGGGAGTCCAGTTACTTCTGTTTTTAAAGGAAGGTTGTACTTTTCCCCTACATGTTAATTTATAGGAGTAGATTTAGCTAGGATAAGCTACGGTAACAAGCTAACTCTGAATCTCAGAGGTTCACATAACAAAATGTCTTCCTTGCTTGCTCTGCAGGTTGCTTGTGGGGCACTGGGGCGCAAGTCTACACAGTCACTCTGGGGCCAGGCAGACTCAGGAGTCTGCTCTCCTGTAGCTGCAGTGCAGGCTTCCTCGGCGGATGACTGGGAGACAGGAGAAGGTCAGGGGCTCTGCACAGGCTTTTCACTAGCCACGTGGCCTGCTTTAGCAGAGAGGGCTTCTGTATGCACTCCTGTCTGTGCCCCAGCTGTCTTCTTTCCTGGATATTCATCTTTGACAACTTCTTTGTGCAGTAGAATTGAATCCTCAGTCTTCATATCAGTCTTTATTAATAGTATACTTTAGGTAATAAGATTATCAGTTGTGTCAACTCCATTTTTCTTTGCTTTCCACATTACAATTTATTGTGCAAAGGTTTAAATAATAAGTTTGGGGCACATCCATGTTTTTCTTTGATGTCTTTTGTTCTTATACATCACAAATTTTCTAAAAGCCAAAAAATAAGCTATTTTCTTTGAGTTGTCTAAAATAGATTTTTATTTAGCTCCATAAGACACTTCAAGCTCATCCAAGTATATAGTGTCAAATTTTAGTATGCGGAGAAGTTGGAACCATCATATCCTGCTGGTGGGGATAGACAGAAAAACTGCTTGGAAAACAGTCTTGCTGACTGTTGGGAACAACTCACTTTGGGAAAACAGCTCCTTAAAAGGTTAAACATAGAGTTATTGTATGACCTGGCAATTCCACACCTAGTACCTGAAAAGCATGAAAACATAGGTCCACACAAAGACTCGAACCCAAATTCTCACAGCCGCATCATTCAGAATAGCCAAAAAAGCGGACACCACTTCTTCTGAACCCACTGACTTTGGTGACTCAGCTTCTTCAGACAGACCCAAATTGTGGTATATCTATACAATGGAATATTACTTAGCAATAAAAGGGAATGAGTTACTGATATGTGCTCTACCATGGCTGAAAACATCGTGCCAAGTGAAAGAGGCAAGGCATAACACATATGACCACAAAAGATTCTGTTGCATGATTCTATTTATATGAGATGGAATAGTCCAGAATAGTCAGATTTATGGAGACAGAAACAGGTTAGTGGTTGCCAGGCACTGAAGGAGAGAAGGGGGGGAACAGAGTTCCTTTTGGGAGTGACAGAATTGACTGTGGTCATGATACACAATGCTAAACACGCTAAAAAATCACTGTATATATGTCAAATGGGTGAATTGTGTATGAATTATGTCTCAATAAAGGTATTGAAAAAATGGCAGAGTTTCAGTTACTTAAACCATCAACCCTCACCCACCCCCTCCTGGCAAATAATACTATTCCTTTGTCCTTTCTTGAGATGTGTTCAGATATTTTTCATTCACAGAAACAAAAAATTTTTTGAACCTCCTAAACTGTGACATGCAGGAAGGATCAAGCACAGAACCCCATAGTAAGAGAGGAGCTGGAGGAGGGAGGTGAGGGCTGCCGGCCTGAAGGGGAGCGACGGGAACAGGGGTCTGCATCTCCAGGCCGCCTTGGTCTCCTCGTCCCTAGTGCAGGGCTCCATTCTGGTGACACCACTTCTGCTGAACCCGCTGACTGTGGTGACTCAGCTTCTAAGTCTGTGGAAGGACAAGTGGACATTAAAGAGAGTGTGAGCAGTCGTGGAGCACCGCAGGCTCTGCTCTAACCTTCACTCTTGCCGACTGTGGTGGCTTAGTCAGCAGTAGACACATAGTGCTCCTCTGCCATGTGCAGATGCTGAGATGAAGATGACATGGACTTGCCTTGAGTGGATCACAGTCTACTTACTTTGCCATGGGTTTCTTTCCTTTTGCTGCATAGAGTATAAAAATCTATTTTTGGAATAAAATGCTATCCTAATTGCCAAGTAGTTAAGAAGGAATTTGAGGTTTTACTCCAACTTTATTTTCACTTAGTTGTAGTTTTTGTTCTTTAATGGCTGACTGTGTAATAATTGTAATAGATAACATTTGTTAGGCTGATGGTAATCATTGTCCTACTTGAGCCTCACCACTCACTCTCCAAGGAGCTGCTCTGTAGAGGGCTGCACTTGTGCAGTGGGCCAGGGAAAACTCCAACTTTAGACAGCTAGTAATTGAGTCTGGTGCCAGGTGAAGTGTTCTAAATTCACCAGTTTGTCAAAGGCCTGGGATATCCCACTTAAATACAGGCCCCCAAAAATCAGAGACTTTATCTTGCTTGTGTGATTTCCTGAACCCAAACATAGTAGGTGCTCAAGATATGTTACTTGGCAAATAAGTGAATGACCAGAGGGACCAACCGCAGGATGCAGGGAGACTGTTTATGCAGTGATTTCTAACCATCCTTCCATTACCTGAGAGCTAGGCTGGGCGGGCAATGTGTCTATTTTAGTAAGTGAGGAAACCCAGGCTGGCTGGGAAGTAACCTGTGCAGGTAAAAGCCAGAGCACGCACTAGAACCCAGGTCTCCTGGCTCTGTCATCTCTCTCTGCAGCCCAGTCCCACCCCAATCTTAAAAGCATGGTGTATTTCTCTCAAAATATTGCCCTGTAGGGGTGTGTCCCATTCCCACTGTGGGGTTGGCCCCCTTTAGAAACTTTGGCGAAGAGAGTAGATTTGAAAATGTGTCACTTCTGTCCTTTGAAAGTAACTTTTTCTATTTTTAAACCTATGGAGCATCATCTGAGTATTTAGCTTGGTGAGATCTTTGGCCCAAGTCTGCACGTTCCCAGGGTACGTGCCAACCAGAGGCCTAAAAACATCACAGCAAAAATCAGTCCCAGGCGCGGACCTGTCAGCTGACATGTTTCTGTTACATGAGAAAAATTATTTGGGGGAACATCTCTAAATTCTGTTTGCTCCATCTCCTCCTCAAGTCACGTGGGTGGACGGACAGTTGATGGGCTGGGCTGAAGCCAGGTGACTTGGTGTCTCATCCTGCCTTCACTGCCAATTCTCTATAACCTAACACAGTTATTACCCAGAACATGAAAAGCCATCAGAAAATGACCATGGGGCTGGGCCACCACTTGTTTCCTTTTAGCTATTAGGATGTAAAAGATACAGGGGCAAAACGTTGTCATCTTAACGGTATTTAGTATTTTTTAATACTAATTTCTTGCATAGAAAGTCTGTCACCTTTGCTGACCTTTAAGACTCAACTAATGTAGCACCTCCACTTTCCCCTTCCCTACCCTCCACGTGGTGGTCCTGTCTCATTTCTGGAGCCCCTGTTTTGGTATGCATAGATACAGAGGGCAGAGTCCTTCCCCTGTGGAATTCCAGATGAAGTAGGAGACAGACTTCTGTGAGGCTGCGCAGGTGGTGCGTGGCAGGAGTGCTGACTCGACCAGCCTGTCTGGAGGAAACGGCTGAGCCTAAAGGACCCTGGCAAGTTGCCCAGTGGCCTGTTTGGGGCCATGCATGTTGATACACCCTCTACGTGGTTTGGTCTTTAACACAGTACAACTCGGTGAGACTTTCCCAAGAGAAAGAACTTCCCTGACTGCTTTTGAAGCCTGCTGTGCATGCCATCAAACGTCTCATTTTAAGATTTGAGTTCATTTCCTGTAAGATAATTAGAAAGGAAAGGTCAAGCCTTTTAACACCTCCTTGCAAATCCCAAAGGTGGAGGTGTTATTAAGCATTTTCTGCATCTGGGACTTTTCTTTTCTTCTTCAGGTTCATTGTAAAAATAAACAGACACACCTTTCTCTGGATCTACAGAACCATCATCATTTTCATTCTCAGACCTTAGGAATTCACTGCTGAGTATTGTCTAGTCATATCTTCTGCCTCTTCCTGAGTCCAGAAAGCAATTTAGAAATTAAACCTCACCTGCAGATCCAGAGTGAGTGCTTTCAGATTTTCTCTAACCTTAACCTGAAGTGACTGGTGTGCTTCAGAAACATTTTGCATTCTGCTCAGTTTAAATGGCCTTGGTTTTTAGGATTGTCGGCTTGAATCAAGCATTCAGCAAGAGGATTTTGTTTCGCTCTATGCACATGTGGGTAAGGGTGGTAAGGAAGTGACCTTGCGAAGTCTGCTGTGCAGAGCAGACGGCTGTTCTCTCGCTGAAGTCACCATGTGGAAGGCTGAGAGCCTCCTGAGAGATGGGGGTGCGGGACTGCTTGGTGGGGAGGAGAAGCTGCCCTGGTTCCCGTCTGCACAGCTGCTTTCCCAGACGTGGGGTACTGGGCTCTCCTCCTTCTCGGAACCACAGCTGCACAGAAAGGGCTCGGGGCGCACATCTCTGCTCCTTGTCCACAGTGGGTCTTGAGAAAGTCTGGGTCAGGCGGAGCTGAGCTCAGCGACACACAGGACATGATTGCTGCTGGGCACAGGTTTGTTGAACGCTTGAGCCTGGGAGTCAGGAAGTCTGGGTGGATGGAAGTTTAAAGAATGAGGGCATTTTGTTTTATCCTCAGTATTCTTTCAAAACTCATGTGTCATTGTTTCTCCTGCTGTCTTTGTGGTCTCAGCCACCATCGTTTCTCCCTGGGAAACACTTCAGTAGCTGTTTCATTGTTTCTTGGACATGCCAGACAGACCTTCTGTGCCGTCATGGGTGATCTTCCTTTTGGCATCGGCCTTTCCCCTGGAGCTCCTCGTGGCTCCTCCTTCCCATTTTGTCTCAGATGTCACTTTTTCAGGGAGACCGGCTCCTTTCTGCTGCCCCCCTCATCCTTCTTCCTTGCTTTATTTCTCTGCATAGCTGCTACTGTGTGATTCATTTTCTCTGTCAGTCCTCTGCACTAGAGCATAAACTGTGAGGGTGGAGAGATTTTTGCCTGCTCCAGCTCCTTTAGATTAGAAAAAATGGAAAATAAAAGCAGTAGGGTGGATAGATTATCAATGTAGTCCCAATGGATATATGCTAATTTAATTAAAACTAACCTCCTTTTGTTACTTTGATTTATTTATTTTTTTAAAAAAGTCATCTTTCTTCATTTCTTATTTTGAAACAGAATGCATAGTACTCATTTTCACTAGAAACTTTGAGCCAATGCCAGCCCCGTCCATCCTTTGCCTGTATACCCAGGCTCCACTTTGCATGTTAGAGTTTACACAGAACTCACAGATCACCTACTGCATGAACAAGGAAATCTAAGGCCCAAGGAGTCATGTGCTGAGACCAAGGTCATTCTGTTCCATCTCATTAGATTTGCAACCAGAGCCAGGGAAAGGAATCAACATTTATTGTTTGCCACATGAGAAATAGGTACTTGTTGCATTTTCTAAGCTAATCCTCGTTGAGAAGTCTGCAGGGCGTGCATCGTCACCCCTCTTTGTTTTATGAATGGAAAACTAGAAGCGCAGAGCAGTAATGTGATTTGCTAGGTGTGCACGACTAGACGACCTGGATGGATGCGCCAGCCCTGTTCCTAGCCGGAGCTGTCAGAGACACCCCTGAAGCCCCTCATGGGACGCACAAGGAGCCCCCTCCTCGGCTGTGGTGGGCGTGTCTGAGCTGGCTCTCCATACCTGGTGGGTTTGCTGCTGCTGGTCGGTCTCCCATGTTTCCATTGGCTCAGGGTGTTCTGCTTTCTTACCGTGAGCTTGTTCTCAAGTTGACCTTTGTCTCTTTGGGTAACACTTTCCATGGCTCAGAGCCCGGGTGTGTTTGGGCGATTCTTTTGGGCTTTTGGTATTAAACCAAATTGAAATGGTAGTGGTAATTATGGGACTTGATTAATAATTTGTGTTGCAAAAGATTTTAAAAGTCTTCCCTAAACAAAAAAAATATATAAGGGATCACCTAAGTACAGTTACTCCACTGAAGCTGTTTACCAACTGGTGCAAAGCTGTTTCACAGACAAGTTTTTCTGGTGCTCTGGCTACAGACAGAGTTGTTGGTGCATAGGCAGTATGTCCAAAACAGGTCTTTGGGCATGTGAAGGGGTGGCATGTTGCCCAGGAGAACAATTATTTTCGTGGGAGAAGAAGAGAAGAGATAGCGTGAATAGGGCTGGGAAAGGGGGAACAGGGAGGAACTAGGCCTTGATTAATGAGAAAGATGGCGCAGACATGCCAGGACTCTGCTTTCCTGAGAGATCATTCATTCCCTGACTCCAGTTCTTCCTTCAGTGATTGTCACCTGTCACCACAGGTACTGTGATAGGCACCAGGGTGCCCACAGGAGTTAACATTCTGGTTGTGGAGAATGAGTTATAGCAGCCCAGTGATATCCTCTATGGGGGAATTATACCAGGACAGTGGTAGGCAGAGGGTCATTGCATGGTTGAGGGGCTCCACAGAGGAGAGGACACTCAAACTGGCCCTTGCAGGATGAGTAGGAGTGGATGGGAAGGGCGGTCTGGGGGAGCAGAGTGCTGCATGTGTGGGCCCCAGGCCTGAGACCTGTGGGTTTATTCTGTATGTGGGCCCAAGATGGTGCCCTGTGCGGCGCTGCCACGTTAAAAGGTGTGTGTGTGTAGTTAGAGGACATTCAGTGGAGAGGGGGGCCAGAAGAGGAGGGTGGAGTGTTCATGCAGGCAGAGCAAGAGAGAAGGTGGTCACACACACACAGAATGCCTCGGAAGGTTGTCCATCAATGATGGAAACTGTGCTGAGGTTCTTTGCCACATTAACTAGTATTTGAGCACTTGGTGTCACATACTCTGGGGCTTTGGCTATTTTTGAATTAGTTTGGCTTTTATGAAAAGCCTCAAAGCAGTTCTCTCTGCATGAATGTACATTTCCATACCCCCATCAAACTTTACAACCTATGGGGTCCTATTCATATCAAGTTGCTGGTAAAATTAGAGAAAAATCTCAAAGCTGCTTTTCACTTTCTTTGTCTCACGTTTCTCCAATGGGGAAAAAGCCTGGAAGACTGTCAAAGAACTGTCTGTTCTCATAAGTATTTGAGGAGAACAGTGTGAGTCATTGTAGCTCTTTGCTGGTATTTTAGTATCCGGTTTATTTTTAAACAGTTCTGTGCAACCAGAGTTTCTTCCGTGGTTTCTGTTACTATGGCTCCATAATATTTCCTCAAATCTGCTTGTTCATACTTTCACACACTTTAGTATCAAATTTACAATTCCTTGGAATCAGAACATCTTATTCACGATATCCAAGAATGTTTCTCCAACTGCAGCATTTTCTCCCAAATTGGAAGAGTTAGCTGTTTCCCCCACTACAGATGTTGGGGAGAGAGGAGGTTTGGTTCTGTGGAGGACCATGCAGTTAGTGGTGGGTGGAGATGATTAGGGGGCTCCCATCAGCTGTCCAAGCAGGGGACTGGGGTGGCATCTCCCCCAAGGTGAGGGGACCTAACGGGTAGACAGGCTGCCACCTTTGCTGGGAAGTGATGGCCCTGGGTGTTTTGGTCCGGACACTCAGCAGACTTGGTTCTCTGTAGCAAGAATGTGTGTGGTTCTCTCACTCTTACTTGTTTGTTCATGTATTTTTGGGCTTGAGTGAAGCTTTCACTTCGGGAAGGTCTCTTGTTTTAAGATGCTGCACTCAGAAGGAAAACAGTGCTGGTCTGGCAGTCAGTGGCAAAGTTTGCCTTGTCCTCTCTTCCCACTGTTTGGGACTGTTCAAGGGGATACTTTTCTGCATTTCATTGCTTTGAGAAATGTGTATTTCTTAAAGGACTGTTCAGGATCTAGAGAAAGTCTGAGAGCAATATGGAATTGTATAGGTAGTTTGTTTCCAGTCTCTTAAAGTTTTTGACCTCTTCCACTTTTTCAGGGATAACCAGGTTGTCCTAGTAACAGACTAGGTTCTGGGCCTATGCCTGGGACTTGTTGTAGGGGACTCATCCGGCCAAACATTCTCAAATTCTGCTGTAAATATAAGTGTTGACTCAACGACAGAGCAATTTGTAATACTTGAGAATTTAAAGTGTGGTATTACTGACTGGACCTTTGGTTACTAACACAACTGCTTCCACTGATTCAGAGAGAACCCTTTTGAACAACAAAAACAAAGTAAAAACTGCTTCTGGGTGCTCTAGAGGCTGCCTAGGAGGCTCCAGGTGGGAAGGTCTTCCAACTGAGTGACTGTACAAGCTGGCCATTGTGGAATAATTGACTTTTAAAGAATCACTGAAAATGTTTTGCTTTCCGCTCGAGAAACATTTGTAGTTAATAATCTGAGTGACTAGTCTTTTCTCTGTGTCATCCAAGAGATGTCACTACACGGCTTCATGAAAGAAATTGCTCACAACAGTATATTATTGTTAAAATCAGACAGATCTTACAGAGGTGGGGGTGGGAGGCAGGGCTGGCTGAGAGGGAATCGTCAGGGAAGCTCTTCTGTGGATCTCTGGGCAGAGGCTCCTGTGGTGTTGGCCAGCTAGCCAGGCACTCACTCCAAGGAAGAGCAGCATTCTAAGGAGAAGGAGTGGCAATTACAAAAGCTTTGTGGTAGAGATGAGCCCAGTGTGTTCAAGAAGCAGTGGGAAGATAATTGTGGCTGAGGCAGAGCAGGGTCAGCCAGGGAGGGAAGTCAGCCAGAGGGGCCTGCAAGGCCAGAGCACAACGGGACTGTGGCCAAGCTGAGGGCTTAGGGTTGAGCTCTGAGTGTGAGGGGTTTGGAGCAGGGAAGTGACGTGATTTTAGTATTTTGAAAGGTGGTCCTGAGGAGACTAGAAATTGAAAGTGAGGGTGGATTTTCTGTTCTACCTAATATTGGCGTGACTTGGAAAACCATTAAACTTTTGTTTTCATTTTGTCTTTGACATTTTAGAGTAATTAATACCGCCTGCCTTCCTAGTGATTTGGGATTCTGTCAGGTTTTCTGGGCTCTTTGTGAGGAGAGCTATTGTGTAAATAAGTGCACTCTGGTTGTTAATAATAATTATAATAAAATTGTCTCTGTGTGATCCTGTCAATTAAAACATGTAGTTAATAGTGTGTAAAATAGTTCTCAGCATAGCCAGCAGCTGGAAGATTACAAGTTACGAGAAACTCATCAAGTTAAACCACATGGGGATTTCTGTATAGACGGGTGACACCAGTTCCTCCTTCCCGCCTCACTGCTCCGGTTTCAGGGTGTGCACCCACCTTGCTGTCTAACCCTTGAAGTCTGGGTGTCCTGTGCCCCCTGTCTACCCCCACCTCTCCCCAGGGATTCTTCTGTCTAGAACACCCTGCCCCTGTGTGTGTACACCCGCCTGCTTCCCATTGGCTCCCAGGATTCAGCTTGACATCCCCAGGCTGGGAAAGTGCCTGCTCTGGACATCCTATTCCTGCCTTCCTCAGCACCATAATGGACAGCAGCTGTTTCCACCCTTGACTGAGGTATTTCATCTGTGTAATAATCCCAAGGAGTAATAGGAAGTATTGGTTTTATTTTCTAGATGAGGAAACAGGCTCAGAGAGGTTAAGAAACTTGCCCATAGTTATGTTGCTAGTGTGCCACAGGGATTCATTCATTGTTCATTCATTCTCTCATTACTGCCTTGTCATGCTGGGCACTGTGCCCACCTCCGGAATTCATCCATGAGTGAGGCAGGTGTGGGCTATGTGTTTATCTCCCTCCCCAGCCACCTGAGCTCTTGAGCAAGCATGCTTCCAGAGCAGGGCTCCTCCACAGGTGCTTGGTGAGTGCAGAATGAATGAATGAATGCCAGCAGCCTGCCCTTATTGGAGCTTTGGTTGGAGTGCTATCCTATCAAGCCCCCCATCTTTTGTTTTGTTGGAGTCATGCTTACATTCCTAACCTCTCCTCTCCTTCATCTTCCATCGCCCGTGTCATAGGAGGAAGCGTGGCCTGGTGCAGGGGACAGCTCTGGGGCTCCTGGCCTGGGTTTGAATCCCAGCTCTACGACTTCCACTGGAGCGGGGGGCATGGAAACCCACCCCAGTATTCTTGCCTGGAGAATTCCATGGATAGAGGAACCTAGCGGGCTATACTCCCTGGGGTCACAAAGAGTTGGACACGACTGAGTGACCAGCACTTTCACTGTTCTGCTACTTCCTAGCTCTGTGGCCTTGATCAAGTTATTGAAGTGCTTTCGTGCCTTATTTCTTCATCTGTAAAATGAGGGTGATAGTAGCTTCCTGGTAGTGCTGTTCTGAGAATGAATGATACCTAGCACCTAGAAAGTGCTCAATAAATATTGACTTGTTAATTCTGCCATCTGCTGAGGACAGAGACTGTGTCCCATACCACTCTGAAGGCAAATGTGAACACCTCACCACTCTCACTGGTGTCTGCAAATTGATTAGGGCTTGTAAACGTGGGCTGAGGGAAGAAAAGGTGGGAGACAGTCCTGGACTATCCAGGTTAGAGTTCCACCCTCGCTGATACACGTCTGATGGCCATGGGGTATGTGGATGCTGACCAGGTAAGACCCCAGTGAGGGGCAGGCCTGCCTGAACCATGGCCAGCTTTCGGCCCCTTTTTTCCCCTGGTCTTTCCCCCTGCTGTCCTAGGCTTGACAGGTTTCCTGTTTTGCCCTACTTGGCGTCTCCCTTCTACCCATTTGGTCCCTATCAGACTTGATGTTTGAGTCCAGCAAATTACTATATCAGCTCGTGTGTTGCCAGTGCCCCTGTCAGCCATAGTGACTGATAACTGAAATGGCCCCTCATCACCTACTTTTTGCCCAAATGCTGCGTCTGCTGCAGCTGTAGTAGTGAGGTTTCTCAGTTTATTACTTTCATTTGCTTAATATTTTCATTCTTTTAATCAAGGAAGCACATGTAAAGACATTTAAGTCATAAAGAATATACCAGGAGCTTGAATGTTAATTCAAATTATTCAGACTTGTCTAACATCTCATTAGTAATCATCACACTATACATTTAGCATCTATCTCTAAGATTAGGAATATCAGTAAGAAAAAAGTGCAGGTACTTCAAGGTTAGATTTACTTTTGTTTTTTTAATTTTTATTTTATATTGGAGTATAATTGATTTACAATGTTGCGTTTCAGGTGTATAGTAAAGTACTTCAGTTATACATATATCTTTTCTTCTTTCTTTTTTAGAATCTTTCCCCATGTAGATTATTATAGAGTATTGAGTAGAGGTCTCTGTACTCTGCAGTAGGTCTTTTTTGATTATTTGATATATAGTAGTGTGTGTATGTTCGGAGAAGGCGATGGCACCCCACTCCAGTACTCTTGGCTGGAAAATCCCATGGATGGAGGAGCCTGGTAGGGTGCAGTCCATGGGGTCGCTAAGAGTTGGACACGACTGAGCGACTTCGCTTTCACTTTCCACTTTCATGCATTGGAGAAGGAAATGGCAACTCACTCCAGTGTTCTTGACTGGAGAATCCCAGGGACGGGGGAGCCTGGTGGGCTGCCGTCTATAGGGTCACACAGAGTCCGACATGACTGAAGCAACTTAGCAGCAGCAGGAGTGTGTGTATGTTAATCCCAACCTCCTACTTAATTGCTATCCCTCCCTTTCTCCTTTGGTAATCAGAAGTTTGTTTTCTAAGTCTGTGAGTCTCTTTCTGTTTTGTAAATAAGTTAATTTGCATCAGTTTTTAAGATTCTACATATAAGTGATATCATATGATATTTGTATTTCTCTGACTTGACTTCACTTAGAATGATAAATTTACTTTTGAACCTGAGCTGTCAGAAGCTGTCATTTTGTAGTTCTTAAATTTTCCCATTGGCTCAAACCAGATAGAAAAACTGGATGACCCAAATCATGGAGGTGTTTTTTTGTTTTTGTCAGCATGCTGTTCATTCTTCTCTCTCTCTTTTTCTTTTTTCTTTTTTTTTAACTTTTTGGCCACACCATGTGGTATATGGAATCTTAGTTCCCCAACCAGGGATCAATCAAACCTGCGCCCCTTGCAGTGAAAGTGCAGAGTCTTAACCACTGGACCACCAGGAAAGTCTTAGCAGTGAAGGTTATTGCAAATGACCTTACTCTTAGGATGACTTGGCTTGAGTCCACTCAAATTCTCTTATCATCTCTTGCCAGTAGGAGGCTCTTCTAAAACATTTTAAACTCAGAGAAATTTAAGAGTTTGCTTCATCTCACACTCTTTAATTAAAGGTAGTGGGATGTTGAGAAAATGCCCAAGGTCCCACAGCTGTTTGTGTGGCAAATTTGGAGGGAGCCTTCCAAATTTTGGCTGTGAGAGCCCTTCATAAGAGTGAAAAATGACTTTTGAATCATCAAAAAGTAAATATGATCAGTGTAGCTTTATTGGGTTTGTTTATTTGAGGTATATGAATATCTAATGTGTATTTTTGTTTAAAAATTGGCATTCCTAGCAATGTATACCCAGTGATACCCTAAACCAGACAGATGAACCACTCCCATCGCTGCCTCTTAGGGGGAATTAGTTGTGTACAGGCATTGAGAACCTCCCTCTAGGTGAAGGGACATCAGCCCACCAGGATACCCAAGTGTGAATGGCTGTGTCCGGGAAAGGTTGAATGGAGTGAGTCCTGAACATTCTGAAAATGTGTACATCAAAGGAATTTCATATGTAAAGCTTCAAAAATTTAAAAAAATCATTTGTTTGGCTGTGCCAAGTCTTAGTTGTGGCGCATGGCATCTTTGATCTTCCCTGTGGGATGTGGGGTCTTTAGTTGGGGTGTGTGGAATCTAGTTCCCTCATCAGGAATTGAACCTGGGCCCCTGGCATTGGGAGCTAGGAGTCTTAGCCACTGGACCACCAGGGAAGTCCCTCTCATAAATGTTTGTTTACTGGAAGCTTTTAAAATCAAACAAAAAACCCCAGGAAGTCTGATCTCTGTATTTTCCAAGTGAGAAATTAGAAGCTGTGATGAGGCTCCCTTGTCTCCCCTGCAGCTGAAGTCTCCTTTTTACAGGCGCTTATTCTTTTCTTTTCCCTTTTCTGTTTCTTATTCATGTGTAATATTGTCAGTGCTATTTCATCTTCTAAAATGTCCTCAGATTCATCGTGTGAAACAAGCAAGTCCCCAAAGACCATGGTGTGTTTTTGAGTCATTTTTTCTCCTATGCCTCTCAAGGTATCTTTCTTGAGTGTGTAATCTCCCCTGTACATGTAGGTTGAGGATGTCAGATCAAACTCTTGCTTTTTGAATTGCATTTGAGAGGTTAACCAAATATCGTTAGAATGCATGAGCCCAGAGCCCCCGGTGAAGTAACAGGACAGGGTGGGAAGCTGTGCGTACTGTGACCTTCCCCCAGTTTTGGTGCTGACTGGGAAAGACCCAGACCCCCAAGGTTACTGACGATGGGGGCCCGGTGCGATGTGGGCCAAGACGTGATGTCATGTAGCTGTTCAGAGCGACGGGGAGACAGCACGGACAACAGGGGAAATGCTCATTATGCAACTGAAAAAAGCCAACTGCAGGATGGCGTGTTTGCTGTGATTGCAGCAGAGACAGACTGTAGATGGCAGAGGAAAGGGCTGAGTAATGAGAATGCAGCTGGCGGAACTGAGCCCCACTGAGAGGAGCCCTCATTGGTTTTGACAGCCCTGCGGTAGCCGAAGGAATAGACATTTGGACTTGAAACTGTCACAGGTTCAGCAGTATGCTGCTGCTGCTAAGTCTCTTTAGTCGTGTCTGACTCTGTGCGACCCCATAGATGGCAGCCCACCAGGCTCCCCCGTCCCTGGGATTCTCCAGGCAAGAACACTGGAGTGGGTTGCCATTTCCTTCTCCAGTGCATGAAAGTGAAAAGTGAAAGGGAAGTTGCTCAGTCGTGTCTGACTCTGAGCGACCCCATGGACTGCAGCCCACCAGGCTCCTCCGTCCATGGGATTTTCCAGGCAAGAGTACTGGAGTGGGGTGCCATTGCCTTCTCCTCAGCAGTATAAGGTGAGTCAAATGAGCAAAGCTCTGGGAGCCAGGTCGTCACGGCCGGGTGGGAACGCACCTGCTTTGGAACTGGTGCCGTGCTGTGCAAAAGCAGTGCCACGTCTGACAGTGGGAATAGCGTCCCTGTTTAGAAAAATTTGTTTATCTCTCACCTAACCCAACACGATTGTTTTCTGTCAGAAAAAGAGGCCCTGTAGTGTTGACTAGACAAAATGAGACGGTCCCGAGTTTCAGGAGGTGATTTTCTCGGCAACACCAAGCTCTGTCTTTGAGAGAGGCTGACAGCCTTGTTAATCTCTGGAAGTACTTTTGAGTGTGTTTGGCCCACTCTGCACACCCCACCCCACCCCGTACGTGCTTCTGGAGGACCCTCCCCACCCCATCCGGGTGTGGGGCTTGCCGAGCCATGGCCTCGGTGTGTTTCCCTCAGACGGAGCTGTTTTCCATGGTTGAGGTATGCGCACTACACAATGTTCCAGAGATATAAGTCACTTTATTTGCTGATCTCTATCTCTTCCTTTGAGGAATGTTCAGTTTTCCAGATGAAATCATTGGAAACAAAATAGGCTGTGCTGCACATTTGAGCCATTAAAGGAAAAAAAAAGTGCTTTGTCGGTTGTGTAAAGCAGTGTATTACCTCAGGTCTTACTCTCTGAGCAGCCCCCGTGTGGGAGGTGGCTTGAGGGCTAAAGAAAAGCAGGCAACCCCATTCTTTCTTAGGAGGAACTGACTGGACATACAGGGAGAGCCTGAACTGAGGCTGGAGGCAGAGGGTTCCCAGCAGCTTGTGGGCCCTGCTGGTGGCCGGCCCCCGGGGCTGAGCAGGAGAAGGGCTTCCTGTGTGGCTGGTGGTAGACAGCCTGGCCCTGAGCCACACAGCCCCCACTGTGGTTGCTAAACCAGTTGCGGTTTAGTTTAACGTGTGCAGTAGTGTTTATAGAAGAATTCTAACCACTGGAGCCAAAACATCTTCACATAAATGCCCCAATTATTTCCCATCAGTTGATCTTCAGTCTGTATGAATCAAAATTGCCCAGACTTTTCACTTCAACTTTTCTCATCCTGAATCCATCTAGCAAGTTTTTATTGAGTGACTGCTCTGTGGTCTTCTGACTTGAGTTTTGAAAGGGTCTCTGTGTTGAGAATAAACTGAAAGGCAGGGCAAGCCAGGACACCATGGGGAGATGACTGCAATCTTGCAGCGGAGAGGTGCTTCCAGCCGGCAGAGCTGTTGGGGTTTCAAGAGGGGCCGGTCGGTCCTTTTTCGAAGCTGTGGTGCAGTCACGTGGCTCAGAGGGCCACACCTTCATTCCTGGACAGGCCACTGACAAAACAAAGTGAGGTATTTTCATTAATGGTTTTTGTATCCTAAAAATATTACGTGGTGATAGTCAAAATTTTCAAATAATTTAGAAGGTGATGAGGTAAAATATGCAAGTTTGCTCCACACTGCCACAAGTTTGAGACTCACTGGGACTTTCTGCACATAGACATACTTTGGGGGTTTTTTTGGCTGCACTAGGTCTTAGCTCTGGTATATGGGATCTAGTTCCCTTACCAGGAGAAGGCGATGGCACCCCACTCCAGTACTCTTGCCTGGAAAATCCCATGGACGGAGGAGCCTAGTAGGCTGCAGTCCATGGGGTCTCAAAGAGTTGGACACTTACTGAGCGACTTCACTATCAATTTTCAATTAAATGCATCGGAGAAGGAAATGGCAACCCACTCCAGTGTTCTTGCCTGGAGAATCCCAGGAACGGAGGAGCCTGGTGGGCTGCCGTCTATGGGGTCGCACAGAGTCGGACATGACTGAAGCAACTTAGCAGCAGCAGCAGCAGCAGTTCCCTTACCAGGGATCAAACCTGGGCACCTTGCATCGGGAGTGCAGAGTCTTAACCTCTGGACCACCAGGGAAGTCCCCTGATTGTGTTTTAATACCAGTGGGATCAGACTGTATCTATGGTGTCAGACTTGATTCCACTTGATATACAGGAACACTGTTGCGTCCTTCATCCACGGCTGTACACACAGTCCCCTGCCCTTTCTCCTCTGGCTGCCTGTGTTCCACTTCGGGGCTGTATCAGCACTTTTGATTCTTGATGCACAGTGAGGTGGCTTTCGGTATCTTATTCTTCCTGCTATTAAAATCAGTATCACTGTGAATTCCTACCTACCTTTGACCTTTGGGTGAGTTTATCAGTAGGAAAAGTTTTAGAAGAACTAGTTGGATCAAAGGTTGGGTGTTTCTTTTTTGTCATATATATCGCATGTTGAGAGGCAGCGCAGGTAAGGACAGGTATGGAAGACCATGCATATGGGTGCTTGATTTTCAGTAGTGCATCTTACAGCTACTTGAGGCTTGAATTTTTATCAGTTAGCAGATAGAAGATCTGAGTTGCCATGCAGCTCCATTCCTCCCTGGAGTCCTCAGTGACGCCTCAGGCAAGTCTGTGGGCTCCGCCCCCTGCTGGAAAGGCCCCTCCCCTGTCCTTTACACACTTCACGCCCACTTGCTCTCCACCTTGGGTCCTCAGAGAGGCAGGACCATTCTGCCTCCACAAGAGCTTCCCTCCACTCACTCACTGCACCTCATTTATCTCTGTTCTAGCCCTGTTCACACTCGCAGCTGTTTTCACCTTACTGTGTGTCAGCCTGCCCT
The DNA here is from genome assembly GCF_029407905.1 of Bubalus kerabau. NCBI lineage: Eukaryota > Metazoa > Chordata > Mammalia > Artiodactyla > Bovidae > Bubalus > Bubalus kerabau. The sequence goes on from NC_073624.1 coordinate 6,282,046, forward strand.
GCTCGGACACCTGGCCTGCGCGTACAGGGCCTGTGTCAGTCCTGCGCATTGCTCCATCCGTGGGACTCTGAGTGACCGGCACGTAGTAAGTTCTCAAACATCGGTGTGTAGAATGAATGGGAGATCCACTCCTTACTGAAGGAATGATTCTCCCCTCACTCTGGGCCAGAGAGTGGCTTAGAAGAAACTGTAGGTACTTCATTAATCTATGAAGAATCTCCCACCCTGGACAAGGAGGGAGGAACAAACCCTAGACCCAGCATATGCTCACAGCCAGGCCTGCAGGGCAGCACAGGCCAGGCTAGTGTTGTGTGTGGGCAGCAGTGAGGATGCCTCCCTTCTCTTCTGCCTTCTGAAGTCACCGAGGATTAGAGGTGGCTTCTCCAAGGCTGACTTTGAGGGTAGATGAGGCGCTAATGGTAAAGAACCTGTCTGCCAATGTGGGAGACATGAGTCATGGGTTCAATCTCTGGGTCAGGAAGATCCCCTGGAGGAGGGCATGGCAACCCACTCTAGTATTCTTGCCTGGAGAATCCCATGGGCAGAGGAGCCTGGTGGGTTACAGTCCATGGGGCCGCAAAGAGTCAGACACGACTGAGTGATTTAGTATGCACGTGCAAGCTACATGCGCCTTTTCACAGAATGTTCTTGCCTTTTGACCTAATGACCTGTTCTGTTTCTTTTTCTTGGAACAAATTAAGGGCATTAAGGGGGCCTTTTATCAGGCCCAGATGGGAGGAGAGAAGTTATGCCAGCTCCCAGATTGGACCAAGGGCACCCTTGGCAGCCTCCGTTAACCTTTGAGATTCTGCCCACCATTTTAAGAATGGCTCTGACTAGGGGCTTCCCAGGTGGCGCTAGTGGTATAAAACCCGTCTGCTAAGAGACATAAGAGATGCGGATTCAATCCCTGGGTTGGGAAGATCCCTGGAGGAGGCATGACACCCACTCCAGTATCCTTGCCTGGAGAATCTCATGGACAGAGGAGCCTGGTGAGCTATGACCCATAGAGTTGCAAAAAGTCAGACATGACTAAAGCAACTTAGTACGTACTGACTCACAGTGTTTACATCCATCAGCAGCTGAAGTCACTGGAACCCAGAGATCTGGGAACTTTTTCCCCCACCTCGGTCATGCCTGTATTCCTGAAGAAAGTCTCTTAGAATGTATTCAGCAGTCGTCTTCTGAGGGGGACCACGGATGTGCTTATCAGCAGTGGGAGGAGAGGGCCGATGATTTGTACATCTTTACCTTAGGATTTTCTTGTTCTCAAGTCTCAATTTGTTTTTTATACACTTTTGATGGGAAGATAAAGTCCCAGGACAGCTCAGTTCAGTCGCTCAGTCATGTCCAACTCTTTACCACCCCATGGATTGCAGCACGCCAGGTTTCCCTGTCTATCACCAATTCCTGGAGCTTGCTCAAACTCTTGTCCATCGAGTTGGTGATGCCATCCAACCATCTCATCCTCTGTCGCCCCGTTCTCCTCCCACCTTCAATCCTTCCCAGCATCAGGGTTTTTCCTACTGAGTCAGCTCTTTGCATCAGGTGGCCAAAGTATTAGAGCTTCAGCCTCAGTCCTTCCAATGAATATTCAGGGTTGATTTCCTTTAGGATTGACTGGTTTGATCTCCTTGAAGTCCAAGGGACTCTCAAGGGTCTTCTCCAGCACCACAATTCGAACATATCACTTCTTTGGCGCTCAGCCTTCTTTATGGTCCAAGTCTCACATCCATACATTACTACTGGAAAAATCATAACTTTTATTATATGGACCTTTGTCAGCAAAGTGATGTCTCTGCTTTTTAATATGCTGGCACTTCACAGGCTCTTAATCGATCTTGTGCAGAACTGATCTTCTATTAGTGTCTAAGCCAGGACTGAACCCAAGCAAAAAGTGACTTCCTGAAAGTGAACTTTTCAGGTGTCAAGTTGCTTCTCTGCCCAGAGCAAGCACCACTCTCCCCTGCACCTGCTCCCTGCAGCTGCTCCCTGGGGCTGGCCAGGCAGCTTTGCCAGTGGCTTGATTTGGCCACTTTGAGACTCGCCTGAGCCAGAGCTCAGATATTCCCTGAGAAGCCTGAAACAGAGACCAGCTGCTGTAGTTAGAAAACTCTCTGCTGCTGCAGTCGTGCGCTGGGGTGCTTCTGGGAGAGCCTTGGCTCAGAGCATGGGATCCCACCAGAAGAGGATGGTGTGAGATGCAGCACCAGGGCCCTGGCCTGCAAAGCCTGCCCAGCCATTGCGATATCCAGGGTCAGGAGGACACGCTGCCTCTGTGGTGTGCTGCCAGGTAGAATGAATGTGCGGCACTCGGACCACTCTGCCTGCTTACGGAGTGCATGCGTGTGGGGTGCTTGGCCGCAAGGGACCATAACTTGCTCTTTAAATGTATTGAGAATAGGGGGCTGTGTTCAAGTTTGGAAGCTGGAAATCCATCAGATTAAACCTTTTAATCCACAGTTAGATCTTAGGTTATAAGACACCTAATTTATTTAAACTTGAGATTGTTTCTAGAAAACATCTTAGTATGATAGAGAATAGTACCTTCGTAAGCAGGCACAGTTGGTGTCCTGCTTGGGTGACCATGGACCAGTTACCTAGCCTCCCTTAACCTCAGTTTTATCACCTCAAAGTATAGATGAAAGTGATTATACCTGCTATCTAATAATAATCGCATTGTGACTTAGTATGTGTCACTTACTGGGGACCATGTACTCTTCTCCTGGTATGTCTGGCCGTGTTGGACCTTCACAGTAATTCTGTGATACATTATTGTCTAAGTTACATTATTGTCTCTTGTTGACAAGATTACCTTACCCACTGTTGCCTGGCTAATGAGTAGCACCCAGGCAGCTCGTGTTCCTTACTGTGCTTGTAGACTGTCTCACAGGGAATCCCAGGATTATAGCATGGAAAGGCACCTAGAACAGTCTTGCACCTGTAGGTGTAACAGTGTAGATCACTCTGCCTTCTCCCTCCCATGTCTCAGCTGTCTCCTGACTGTGGTAGGAGCGTTTCAGATCTCTGGCTGTGAGATCTCAGTGCAGGGTGCTGTGAAGGAGACTCGAGTCTCACTCTGTCACTGAGAAGTCAGGGAATCTCATGGGGCTGTGGATGGGTCATTCCATCAGTGTGATTTGTGCTTGTGAACATAGCTGGAGTCCTTTAACTTCTTCCTTCTAGCAGGGGAAATTATCACCCCATTGCCCTCACTTGGATTTAGATCATTGAATCATTGCTCAGAGACGATCACTTTCGCTTGTTTGTCTTTACTACTTCTAGCTGACCCTCACACAGACTGTGTCAGAATAAACTGGTCTGAATCCGGGGCCTCAGTGGCTGAGATGAGCCAGTCATGGGAAGAGGGAAACAGCCCCCAACAAGCAAAGCCTGGTGGGAACTGGAGAGTGGAGTCAGGTGTGAAAGATGGATTATTTCCACTCACATTTTGCCCCAGGTCCTCGTCGTGTGAGATGAGTAGGACAGGCTGGAACAGGGCGAGCCCAGAGATGCAGCGACTCTGCTTTTGCCTGTTCTCCTCGCAGGGTCTCTGCCGCTTTCTCCAAGGGATGAGGTGTTAAGTGTATCAGCCTGTTGATTTAAGTGTGCAGACTGTTCTTCAGAAAGCTTTTCGAAGTCTTCAGTAAGATGTTGCAAAGGTTTATTTGTTAATGTGAAATACACACCACACATATAACACACACATGTATGTCAGTGCCGAGTTTGGAGTGTTTGACTTTCTTCCACTGAAGGAGACATTGTCAACTGTGCTGCATTGAAGGCAGTCATGGAAATGGAAGTTGTGAAATGGAGACAGCTTGCTTCTTTACATTGGGAATTTAAAAGCTGCAATGTTGTGTTTTTTGTTTTATAGGTGTGTCCCCAGATTTTGAGCATCTGAAGCGGACCTCTAATTTAAGCACTCCCTGCTGCTCCCTCACCCTTTGGAGAGATGTCTGTCACTTACGATGATTCTGTTGGAGTCGAAGTGTCCAGCGACAGCTTCTGGGAGGTAATGCCCATGCTTTCTTCTGGATGAATGCAGAGACCAAGCCAGTAGTGCCCGACACCCCCTCTTTATTGACTGGGGCTGGGGTGATGAGACGACCATACACCAGAACCAGCCAGACCTCCAATCTAAGTGGCAGCGAGTATGGCCTAGCTCTCTGTGAGGATGGTAAACTTACCTTGCTAGAAAAGTTTGATAACAGAAGAGGTTAGAGATGTTCATTAAGGTCTAATCAGTTTGTCCATTCTCATAGCTTCCTTTCCATGCTCAACCCTGCTGTGACTTGAAATGACATATACTGATTACCAGGCTTGGTCTCAGTAGCGGCATTACTCTTGAGTTTTGTAGAAAAATGGGTGGTAGTGATGTGACACCACTTTGGGCAACGCAGACAAGTGGCCAGGAAGCTGAACAAATTGCCCTTGGACTTCTTGGAGCATCTTCTTGTCTGTGCCTGCGACGAATTCCTTTCCTAATCAGATTATGTTGTGGCTTGGGTTTTTTGTTTTTGTTTTTGAGTGGAGATCATTCTTACTGAGTCCCACTTATTTCTTTGTTGTTATTTTGTCGCTCAGTCATGTCTGACTCTTTGTGACCCCATGGCTTGCCAGGCTCCTCTGTCCATGGGACTTCCCAGGCAACAGTATTGGAGTGAGTTGCCATTTCCTTCTCCAGGGGATCTTCCCGACCCAGGGATCTTCCCCACATCTCCTGCACTGGCAGGCAGATTCTTTACTGCTGAGCCACTGGGCACTTACTTCTTACCTGCTGGATAAAACAGAGTCCATGAAATCTTGTTTATGTGGCTACTTGGGCTTCCCAGGTAGCTCAGTGGTAAAGAATCCAGCTTCCAATGCAGGAGATGCGAGTTCGATTCTTGGGTGGGGAAGATCCCTGGAAAAGGAAATGGCAACTCACTTCAGTATTCTTGCCTGGGAAATCCTATGGACAGAGGAGCCTGGGCGGGCTACAGTCCATGGGGTCACAAAAGAGTTGGACATGACTTAGCAACTAAACATGTGTCAAAACCCCTGGAACCATCCCAGCAGCTGTGGGCTTAGTGGAAAGAGCACTGGCTTTGTAGTTGGAAAGCTGCAGGTTCTGATCCCAGTTGCGCCATTACTAGCTATATGTGTGACCTTGGGCAAGTTGCTTGACTGATCTGAGCTGCAGTGTTTTCAGCCCTAAGAGGGATGATGGCACTGGTCTTCAAGGGAGGCTGCCACCATGAGACAAGAATGGCAACATCGGAGCCCTGTGATGCTTTCCTGAGACAAAAGGCCCAAGTGCTGCAGAGCCCCATGGTGGAGCCTGTGGTTTGCCGGAGACAAGCACAGAGTTCTGTTAACTTAGATTAATTAGATGTGCGATTTTGTCTAACATCAAATACTGTCAATATTACAGCCTTAACACAGACAAGTGATCACAGGAGCCCAACTCAAACTTCTCTGAGCACTTTTCTTCTCTGTGTATTGGGGGAAAGGCCATCATTGCCTCTTAGCTGCCTACTTTATTTTATTGGAAGTCAGTGTTTATTGACCACCTACTGTGTGCTAGGCCCTGTGAGTTCCCATGGGAAGTATGACCGCCTGAGTCCCTGTTCCTCAGCTACCTTCCTGGTGGGGATCCGGGCTGGAGCTCAGTCTCAGTAGCCAGAGAGGCATGTGTGACCTGGGGAACACCTCAGCAAAGGCAGCAACAGAGTTTTGGGCACGTCCCAGCTGCTCAGCCGCAGCAGCCCCTTGGCAGGGTCAGGTGCACTCTCACGGTGTGCAGAAGGATTGGTGGTGAAGCTGGATCAGAACAGGCAGTTCTGAGATGCAGGTGGAGGTGCCTCGGGGACGTGACTGGGATTCAGGACCTGCATGGCCCATAGGCAGGTCTGGGTTCACAGATAGCTGGGCCCTGGAGCCCGTGGCCTGCCCAGCATTGTGGAAGCCCTCGGGGACCCGGCGCTGACTGCAGAGGCCTCCCTGTGAGTGCCTGTGAAGCCGGCCTTTAGAAATGCAGGTCCTCATCCATCTCAACCCTGATCTGAAACTATCGGCAGAATCCTTTACAGTCATGGGGAAAGCTCCTGTTTGGTAGCTGTGGTAACAGTGCCATTGGCCTCAGTCAGCGCCTGCCTGGAGCACGGTGGCAGTACAGGGAGGCTAGCGCACACAAAAGGCCTCTTGAGGGATGGACCTGGAGAGGCCAGGGACAGGTTCAGACACAGGCTTTGGAACCAAGTGGCCTGGGTGTGACTCCCTGCCTTGTCACTTACTCTGTGTGTGTGTGTGTGTGTGTGTGTGTAGCTTTAGGCAAGTTACTACTTTTTCTTATCCTCAAATTTCCCAATCTGTAAAATGGGGATATTAACAGTAGCCACATCCTAGCATTGTGAGAGTTAGGGAATGAAAGTAAAAGTGAAAGTCGCTCAGTCGTGTCTGACTGTTTGTGACCCCATGTACTGTACAGTCCTTGGAATTCTCCAGGCCAGAATACTGGAGTGGGTAGCTGTTCCCTTTTCCAGTGGATCTTCCCAACCCCAGGATTGAACCTTGGTCTCCTGCATTGCAGGCAGATTCTTACCACCTGAGCCACCAGGGAAGCCCGAGTTAGAGAATGAATACATGTAAAGTGGTGTCAGGCATCAAGACAGGTGCCAGCTGGGAGCTCTGTCCCTCTGATGTGGGGGGGTGGGGGTCATCACACACACACACAACATATAATCTGTTCCTGTGGGGGGTGTTGGTCAGCACTGTCTTAATAACCCAGTTGATGTCAGAAACTTCTGTGGAAAAATTAAGTAGCTAAATATAGTTCTATTTTAGAAGTCTTCAGCTGCTTGTTAAAAAAATAAAATGTAGGTGAAAGTTGCAGTGTGTATTGTCAGCATATATTAAGTCAAGTGGCTTGAACAAGCCCTGTCACTGTTGTAAACCCCTAGGCTCCCTGTTAACTTCTTAACTGCAGTGTCAGTAGACGAGAACATGTCTTGTCCAAAGGATACAAAGGCAGATGGGTTTATTTTCTAGAAGGCTCTGCTCCTCTGGTGGCGCTGCCCCTGACACCGCTCTTCAGCTCGCACAGAGCAGCAGTGCCTCTCCCCCCTCCCGCCCACCTTGACGGTCGTGCCCTGAGTGAAGGTGTGATTGCTCAACCAAACCAGCTCTGAGCAACCCAAGTGCACACAGCCAGCTGCACGTCTCCAGGCTGCCAGCAAGGTCCCTCTTTCCTGTGGAAGGCCACTTCTCACTGGTGTGACCCCACAGGACTGTTGTGCAAATCTAAGGAAAGCATTGAAGTCTCGAGGTGGAAGGCCTTTTGTGCCTGATTTTACCCCTTTCCACCACAAGCTGCTAACTGAAGAACCCAGCGCATAACTGGGTCGTGCTGGCTTCTTCCGCGTGCTGGCTGTGTGCCTGCACAGGGGACACGTGGCCCTTCCCTGCAGGAGCCTGTGGCTGTGGCGTTCGGAAGTAAGCTCCCTGAGGCAGGAGACACAGGGATCATTGTGCGAGGCGCTGTAGAATTTGCTGGGGCGCCCAGGGGCCAGTGGGGCTCCCCCTGGAGGAGGGGGCAGGAAAGGTGGCATGAAAGATGGGCAGGGTCGGTGCTAAGCACCCAGATGTTCACCAGATGGACGAATGAACGAGGGGTGCTCTTGGGAGGAGGAGGGATTACTCACAGGGACATATCTGCTAGTTAGTAGTTAGTTGGAGGGGACACTTTCTGTATCCCCAACACTGCAACACTGTAGGAAACGATTCAGAAGTGAGGAGGGTGGGGGGCTGATCCCCACAGTGGAGGAGCTGGAGGAGAAAGGACGGTGGCTTCCACGGAGAGCGAGGGCAGTGAGGTCAAGCTGCATCTCTGCCCTTGGTATCATGGCGTTCAGAGAGGGGCCCGCTGCTGGCCTCACCAGAGAAGGTGTGTGGGGCAGGTAGGGCTGGGAGACAGAGGAGGGACAGCATTCTAGGCCAGAGCAGTGTCTGGAGATTGCAGTGAGCATGGTCCTGCAGAGGCTGAGGGTCTTGACCTCTTCGGAGCCAACTGCCTGTTTGGGGGCTGAGCAGTCATGTGGGTACAGATAGGTTGAGGCTGAGTGAAGGTGGTTCCCCAAGAGGTGACTCCTTTAGCCGCCAATTGGCTAGAGTTGGAGCCTGGCCCATCCTGCCCACAGGCTTCCCAGCAGGGTGTGGGTGGGTCAGTTGCTTCTGGCAAGTCCTCTAGCTCACTCAGGGAGCCTGCAGGCGCACCCCCACATCTCCAACTCCAGGCCCTGCCTTGGGTCTCCTCTCTGGCTCTGGAGGCTGGGGCACAGGGAGAGCCAAGGCTGCAGGCCATGGCACTTTCCCAGTGCCATCGGGGAAGCCTGGCTGCCCTCTGCCCTGGCAGGTTCTGGGAACACGACAGTGGGTTTGGGCCCAGCAGGCCCGAGGGCTGCTGCCTCAGTCTCTTAGGGCTCCTGAGGGCCAGGCTGGGAGGGCAGACTGCTGATTTCTGGGTCCCAGCCCTGCAGCTGGCTCACATCCCTGAAGAGGAGCCCTGCTCAGCTGTCAGCAGTGGTGCCGTTAGAGCTCAGGCCTCCCTGGATGACGCCAGGCTGGGGCTGACCTGTGAGCACTCTCCATGGGCACAGGGAGCCTTGGTGGAGAGTGTTTTGGAGATGAAGAGGACATAAATGTCTTGCTGTAGAACATTAGCCCCAAAGAGTTGCCACATGACTATTTGCCGTCTGCTTCAGAGAAGGTTCTCTCTGCAGTTCCTCTCAGACTTGAGCACTGTGGACTTGGCACAGCACATGAGAACATCTCCTCGGCATCAGGGTTTTGTCTGGGAAGCCATCCATGTAGGATGGGATGCCCTGTTCCCATCCTTTGAGACCAGTTTTGTAAGTAACATTTAGAAGATGGCTGCTGCCCCGTCCGTGTTCATGGATTCCATAAAGCCTGATTTGGCATCTACCACAATCCAGGCCCTGGGCTGAGTCCTGGGGTCCCAAAATGAGTGCACAGTCCTGGGACCCCAGAGCCAGCATTCGTCGTGGCAGGCAGTCCTGGGCGGCGGCGCGGGTGCTGTGAGTGGAAGCAGGAGGGGGTGAAAGTGGCCGTCTCCTTGCCTCTGGGCAGCAGTGGTCCTCCCACGTGTCCTCTGCCTCCTCCTGCCCACACACACAGATCTGGGGGCCCGCCCTGTGCAGCAGCCCTACTGTAGGGGTGTCGGCCTCCTACTTATCCCGCAGTGCTCAGACAGAGCTCCCAGCAGGCTGGTGGCTTGCCTTTATTTCACCACAGTTTCCAAATAGATCCATCAGTTCATTCTTACAAGCAAGCTGTGGTATCTGTTGAGCCATGACCAAGGCTTAGGGCACCAGCCTCCCTGTCCCACTGGATGTTCCACCTGTTGTCCTCCCTGCAGCCAGGACAGCCCATCAGAAAAGCAACCCTGCGTGATTCCTGCCCTGCGTGGGAAGCTTCACTTTTCTGCATCGCCTTCAAAGTGAAACCATGAGTTTTGTGTGGCTAGGACTTGAGCATGTGCTGGGAGCTGCCGGACGCCAGGAGCTCTGCCCTGGGCTCCAGCCTCACTGAACAATAATTTTTGCCACCCCCTATACCCCACAGCTGGGTGTGTGCACACTACTAAGTCTTCGAGCTGTGTGCACATAAGCTATGTTTCTGGTCTGTGTACTCTCTGTGAGTTCTAACCCAGGATGAAGAGTTTAGAAATGAAAACCAGTGATAGGGGCTGGCACTTGTTGCACACTTGCTCTGTGCCAGGCCCCTGCTCTGCTTTCCATGGGTGCTCTCAGTCCTCACCACTGCCTCTGCGATTGTGAGCTCCACTTTACAGGTGGGGAAACTGAGGCCCGGGTGGGGATTGTGCCAGCTGGGGGCTCAAGCCGCTGCCTCTAGAATGCTCTCCTGCCTCTGCTTGCAGCCTCCTGGGAGCAAGAAGAGACATGTTCGTTTGCAGAGATGCCACATACTCAAATGCCTCTGCTTCGGCGTGAAGTCGCCCCTTGTCTGGGTTCAGCCCTGGCGCCAACATTCATTGCTGTGAAACCCTGAGGGCTCAGAGGAGAGAGATGACCTGCTCAGAGTCCTGGGAGGAACATGGCGTTGCTAATTCCTGCTTCCCAGGGAGGACGTGAGGACTAGAGATAGTGTCTGTGGGGCCAGGGGCCAAATGACTCCCGAGCCCGACTGGTCCTAATGTGTCTCCTCTTCATGCGTGACCATCACACCTGTGGAGACAGGTGAAGGCAGACAAATCAGGTGGTCTTTTCTCCGCTCGCTGCAGGCTTGTACCTCCCCTGTCTAAACACCAGTGTTCTAAATGCCCGGTAAAGAATCACTCCGTTTTTTCCTGGAAAGAATTGACCAGTCAAGATTTTTTTGCCATCAAGTTTATCCTCTGAAGATTAATTTTTATTTTCTCACTTGATTTCAGTGATGGCAAAAGTGACTTGTGTAAGCCCTATGGGAGAAAACATTTTCTATTTCTACTCAGTAACAAACAGAAATGCATGCTTTTAGAACTGGAGAAGTCCTGAGAGCTCAAGCAGCCTGTGGTGGCTTAGCCCCATTGAGACGTCTTTATACAAACGTGTGGTGTGGGTGCAGTGAGCTTAGTGCTGAGGGACCCAGGTACAGAGGTGGGGTGAAGGAGCTGTGTCCTGTGGGGCAGGGTTGTTTGTTTTTTTTTTTTTTAAGTGGGAGTCATGAAAGGTGGACCGGGGACCTGGGGAGGGTGGGACACGGTGGAAGCAGCACGTTGAGGAGGGGGTAGGCATGGAAGGGGGTGCTACCTGGAGGAACTGCTGTTTGTTCTCACTTTTCCAGTCTGACAATTCTACGCTAGATCATTTGGCTTTTTACCCTGGGTGTTCCTTTCACTGCTGGAGTTTCTGCCAGAAGCGGCTTGGTCTTCAGCGAGTCCTTACTTACAGAGCTGGAACAGATCTCACTGTCCGGGCTGGCGGCAGCTCTCAGCAAGGAGGTGCCACTCATACAGTGCCTACTGGAGTGCAGGCGGGATGAGGAGGGCAGAGAGCTGTCACCAGCAGCCAAGTGCTCCTGCCGCCTCCCCGGTGCTTGCTGAGGGAGTGTGTGCACGTACACATGTGCTGGGGAGACAGGGCTCCGTGCAGGGTCTTCGGGGCAATGGCTCACAAGTGGGGCATGTTCTGTGCTCAGGCAAGTCTCCAGGCATCCCTGGGCCTTTATCCTGACATCTGAGCAACATTTCCTGGAGGGGCAGAGTGCAGTGAGCCTGGCTGGCCAGTCTTGAGAAGTTGAGGTCTGAAACAAACTTTGTGTAAACATATCTTTCCTCTCTACGTTATTTTGTTCTGCCTTTGAGTTATATCTGAAAATTGGAATCTCTCAGTTTCCCCTTCATCCATTTTTCAGTTTGTCATTTTGAGCATTTAGATTAAAGGATGATAATGCAGTCATCTTTAACGTTGTTGAAGTTCAGGGTTTGTGCTGTAACACGCTCAAAACAGCAAAAGGTGCCTTGCAGGGTAATGAGCCTCATCTTCTTCACCCTCCTACTTGAGTACAAATTCCAGGAGCAGAAAGTGAGTCTGGGAAATGTTGGGGGTGAGAACTGAAAACCAGGAGTTGGGCCAGAGTGAGGCCCAAGGCAGAGACAGGACCCATGTGGGTCAGAGTCGAGCCGGAGCACACAGGTCGGGCTCGAGGAGACTGGAAATGGGGACTGTTAATGAACCGCAGTGGCAGGCCGGCAAGGAGCCCCCATGTCTGAGCCTCTTGGGGCCCTGCCAGGTGAACTGCATTAATATCCTGTTTTGAGAATAAAGAGCCTGGTCAGGTTTAGGGTAGTGCTAAGGTGAGGAGCTCCAAGACCTTCTGTTCCAGGGCAGGGTGAGTTGGGAGCCTGGATGCGGGGTGAGCTGGAGGGCAGGTTGGAGAACTGGGGGTGGGATCCTGTAGAAACGAGGGCGCCCAGAGACAGTTTGAGTGCAAGGCACAGAGCTCACGGTTCTCCAAGGACACCCCTCACTCTTTGGTGTTTACAAGCATGCCCCACAGATCTTACAGCCTTAAGATCAGCTGTGACCTCCTGTTAGGAAAGAGAGGTTCAGACTAGGGGTTGGGGTAGACTGAAGAAGGGTGCCTGAGAAAGAGGTGCTGCTGGTGTGAACGGATGTGGCGTCTGCTGAAGTGAAGTGAAATCGCTGAGTCGTGTCCGACTCTTTGCGACCCCGTGGACTGTATGTAGCCTACCAGGCTTCTCCGTCCATAGGATTTTCCAGGCAAAGGTACTGGAGTACTCCACAAATGTGAGTGGGAAGCATGGCGCAGCAGGGCCGCTCCCAGAGCCCTCCCAGCTGCCTGGACACCAGGGACATCGAGAGAAATTGACCTGGGCCTGAATTTGACTGAAAGCCGGGGGAGTGCTGTGAAAGAACCGTGAGGCTCTTCTGCTGGTCTGTACTTGGCAGAATTAGTTGTTCATTTGTCATCTGTGGAGTGTGTATCTTATGATGTGTTCTGAGAGCTGATTTTTAGCTTTTGTGGGGAGATCTCAAGAACTCAGTGGATTGAGAAAAATGAATAAAGGAGGCTGACTTACTTCATTCCCTGTGCCTCTTGCTGGGCGCTCAGCAACTTCTCAGTCCCCTCGTGTCTACACAGAACAGAATCTCCGCTCCCAGCACCATTCAGGCAGTGAAAACATGGTGGAGGGAGGAGAATAAAGGCACAGTCCTGCCTGCAAACCCCCCATGTTGCCACGCTTTGCACGTGACAGCAGACACCGCTGCAAGAGTAACAGAGAGGGGACCTTCCCGGAGCACGTGGCATGGCGTGGAGCTCATGCGCTGTGGGCCTCAACCTCAAGCCTTCAAAAAGCAGCCTTGCCCCAGAGGTCCCTTCTGCTCTTACCTCAGACTTCACCCTCCTCCAGGCAGCCCTGACCACCTAGAGTGTTCCTTTCAGAAGTGGCCACTATCTGTAGTTGTTACTTAACCCCGAGTCCCACAAAAGCAGAGACCACAACACTTTGTTCACCACTGCATCCCTGGTCCCTGGCATGGTCATTGGCACACAGTAGGTGTTCACCCCATATTTGTGAGTGGCAAGAGGGTATTGCCAGACCCTCAATCATTGAGTCATGAGTGCTCCAAGAGGTAGCCAGCCAGCTGGCGGCATTAACAGACTGTTCAATTAGAAATCCTGGAATTGTGACGGGCCCTCAGAGATCATCTGATCCTGTCTCCTCTCTTCCTGTTGTGTCTGAATGGACAGCTTGAAGAAATGGCCAGGATTTATTATGTGATGGCTGCCCCCATCTAAAAGCATGGGTACAGCTGAGGGACAGAAATGCAGGCAGAAAGACCCAGTCGTTGCTGTCAGGGCAGGGCCAGTTCTTTGTGGCTCCCCTCATGAGAGGAGGTGGAGGGAAGGTGGCCTCATCAGAGAGGGCCAGGGCCTGATGGATTCAAACAAGACAGCCAAGGCCCACTCAGCCCACCTCTGCAGGCCTGTAATCAAGGAATTCCTGAAGGCTCGTCTTTCAAGGTGGTTGAGAAAATCCTGGAGCCTTGGGCATCCTGGAGCAGCTTCGGGTGAAACATTTGTCGCTAACTCTGTGCTCTTGCCTGGAGGGCCACCATCAGCAGCTTTTCTTTATTGTCCAGTCAGCTTGGCACAGCTGGCTCACTCTTGGACCTGCCTCTCCAGGGTATAGAGAGGGCAGTTGTCTTGGGCCTGCAAGGTCACAGGTTAAAGGGCATGAGCATTCTGAGGGTAAAATCAAGGTCATCTGTGGCCTTTCTTGGAACCTGCAGGGCTGGTTGGAAGCAGACATATCACCTGAGATTGACCCGGTAAGCCTGGGCTCTGCACCCTCTCTCGCCTCAGCCTGAGGAAGATTCTGGAAGGTGGGATCTGCCTCCTTTCGACCGCATGACTATGAGTGACTTTGCTTCTTCAAACCTGTTTCCTTTTCTGTAAAATCTCACTGCTTGGGACCATCACAGGATTACATGAGGTGACATGTGGAGCTGCGAGCACGCTGCCTAGCAGAATATAGGTGTGCTCTATTATGATGCCGCCGCTGATGGAAAACCTCTGTGTGCAGGGCCCGTTACCACGGGGCTTGCAGTCCAGCTGGCCAGGGAGCTCAGCGTGCACCATTGTGACCTGTGTGGAGCAGGCTGCAACTGCAGAGCATGGGGACAGTGTTCGGAAGGGCCCTTGTGGCCCCCAAGTGGATCAGCCAGCAGGACCCTGTGGTGGGGAATTGGTGTCGCCTGTCTGCGGGTGCAGGCGATCTTGTCCGTGGGATTTTCCAGGCAAGAATAACTGGAGTGGGTTGCTGTTTCCTTCTGCAGTGTATGCTTAGTGACTTAATTACTGCCTGGCTGTCCCAGGCTTGCCCCAGGCTATTTTTCCACCAGTGTATTCAGAAAGGGGTCCTGTGTGCCCAGCTCCACCCCGCATTGGGCATTTCCCACTCTGTCTGTGTGCCCACCTGTTGAGGTAAAGAACTGTCTTGCTGCTCTCATGGGCATTCCTCCAAGTCCCACGAGCATGAGCATCTCGCTTGGGCCATTAGTCCTGCAGACTTCCACGTCTCTCTGAAGTTACCACTTTACACCTTTGCCCATCTCCCCCAGGGGCCTCTCTTTCATGTTGTATTAATATATAGGATTTCCTGGGATATTCCAGATTTTAGTCCCTTGTCAACACTGACTACTTGCAAACTAGTAGTCAGCATTTGAGTATGTTAACTTTGTCCATGTTGTTGGTTTCAGAACAGAAATCCTTAATTTGTGTGTGTGTGTACACTTACAGCTTTTACTTCTGAAATTTTGCTTAAGGGATCCTCTGCTGCCCTAAGTCACAAGGGTGTTTGTCTCCATTTTCTTCTAGTCTCTCTCTGGTTTAACATTTCACGTTTTTATTGAGTGCCGAGACCCAGTGAGTGGAAGGCAGTCAAGAAAAAATGGTCAGTGAGGAAGACAAAGGTCCATACTGTTAGGGTACAGTCAGAAGGTGTGTGGGGTTATGTCCTGTGGGCTCTGGTCTGCACACGGGCAGAGGGGCCGGCTAGGGGAGGGCAGGGTGGTCCGGGGCACTGGCCTAGGAGCCCCCCTGTGTTGTGCATCGAGTCAGTAGTGAGACAGCCAAAAGCTTCCTTGGGCTCCTGGGGACACCCAGACTCCACCGGGGTTCTTTGTGGTATTGAGCCACGGGCGTGAAGGTTCGAGTCTCAGGGCTGAGGCAGCACGGGGTGGGAGAGCACGAGCTTTGGGGTGTTCTGCCCCGTTCTCTTCTCACTTGGGCCACTGGATTCACCCTGGAGCTTTGGTTGTAATCAGGTAATTTGTCTGGGAAATGGGCTTGATGGTCACCAACCAAAGAGAAGGGTAAAAGGAGCAAAGGGGAAGATGTCTGTGACATGACCCTATAGGTTTCCTGACCTGTCGGCCCACAGTTCCCATGGTAACTGAGCCAACACTTGGGGTGGACGGGTGGCAGGAGCTGTGCACCTGCATTCACGTTCCTGCGCATCCACTTGGGATCCTGGGGGGTCCCACTGACCTGCTTCCAAATCCTCCAGCCTTCCTGTTTTCTTTGGCCCCCGTGTTCCACAGAAAGGAGCTGGCCAAGGTAAACCAGCTGTGAAGTCAGAGAAGCAAGCCTTCTCCAATGTCCTTGTGAGAGTCAGCTCCAGACTGTTTACACCCAGAGGAGGCATGAGGAACTGGTGCGACCTGTTTGAACCGCCCTTCCCAGCACCCCTGTAATTACAAGCCCGCTGGGTTTCAGGCAGAGTCCACCATCTCTGCTCTGATCCCCGATTATGCAGATGTTTCTGCCAACTCTAGCCTCAGACTCCGTTTAGCTGACCCAAACAAACCAAGGCTCATCTGATGCTGGGTTCTCAGGCCTGGGGGCAGAGGACAGCCAGACACACAGGCAGCCCAGAGCCCAGTGGGGGCCTGTGGGTAGGAAGGGTAGAGTGGCTGAGATGCACTTAGGACAGCAGGCGGGTTGGGTTTCCGGGGAGCCCCAGGCAAGACCAGGCGGTTGGGTGGAGAGAGGCTGGAGAGTGGTTTCTGGGGAGCTCTGGGCAGGAGGGGTTCTGCTGCTTCGGCCTGGTAAGTCCAGCCTGCGGGAACCACCCCCGGCAGTGCCCGGGAGCCGAGTCCTGCTGCCTCTGTCCACCCCCACCTGCCTCCTGGAGGACAGCCTGGTTCCTTTCTCATGCTTTCCTGCTCTGGTCCCCACTGCTGTGCCCCGGAGTCAGAAGGCTACTCAGACCTACCCTCCAGGGCTTCCCCCTCCCGCACCCCACAGTTCCCTGAGCACGGCACCCCTCAGGATGATGGCCCGACCCTCAAGATTTTTCACTGTCTGACCCCATCTCCCACGCCACCCACTGCACCCAGCCCCCCGCTAAGTCTCTAGTCGTCCCCCTGCGTTCTGTGTCCCACGTGCAGGTTCTAATGGGCTTCTCTAAGGGCCAGGTCTCCATGCTGTCAGACCATCTTCATTCTGTCAACACATTGCCCTCTTCTGTGTGGTCTGCGGAGGTGGAGACGGTGATACCTGATGAATGTCCCTGTGTGTGGACTGAAGTGATGGCCTGTCTCCAGCCCACATGCAGCCTTTGCCCTGAGCAGAGGGCAGCAGGCAGATGTCGCGGCAGTGTCTGGGCGCCTGTTGTCATGAACACTCCCCTGTCCCCTTGGCCCCAGCAGTGCCAGCATTTAAACCTGAAACACATGCTTTCAGAAACATCCTTCTCATTCCTTGCTGTTTTTCAGGTTTCTAGAGTTGTCATTTAAAGATGAACGGTATTTATGTACAATATGTGCCAATGTGAAGGGCTGTACCTCTGTGTACCTTGTTAAGAAATATCCTTTCCTTTTCCCTAAAGCTTTTCACAAGGGTTTTGAAAAGCAAAGAGGTGGACAGGTTTCTGGGGAGCCAATGTAGTTTAATATTGATTGCCAATTTGAATATTGTTAGTAACAGTGAGATGAAAACCAGGTCTGCATCATGGTTTCATGTCGGCTGTCAAGTCTGTGTCGAGCTGTTACTGTCTTAGCTCTTTTTGCCACCAGTTCAGCAATAACAAGTTTGTGTTTTGTTGGTTATGTTTTTCACCCTGTTGTAAATTTCAAAATGACAGCAAGACCTTATTTTAAGGGAAGTGAACATGTGAAGTCACTTCTGACTGGTTGTGAAATGCTTGCTTTCTCCTTCCTAAAAAGGGGCCACTAAAGGATGGAGTTGGAAGCTCAGGTTCAGCTCTGTGTCTTGGTGAGCTGCTGTTCCCCAGGATCCTGGTTCCCATGGGAATGGGGCCATCTCAGCCTGTCCAGAGCTCTGGCCCCAAGGACAGCTTTTCCTGAAGGGACCACAGTCCCCTGCTCTCCCGATGCCTGTCTCCGTGTGTTCTGTCTTTTTGCAAGGTCTTCCTGCTGCTCCACTGTAGCCTTGTCTTCACCTGCCTATCTCAGCACGAGATGGAGGAACTCAGGTCGTTTGAACTGTTCATAAGTCAGAGGTGCACGGCAGAGAGAGTATTGTGCCCTTATCGGTAGAAGTCGGTACTAGTCTTCCATGTTCTCTAGGAACTTCCAGATTGACCCTAAACAGAGATGAAATATGAGAGTGCTCAGCAAGGCAGAGACCTTTAGAAACTGCGAAACTGGAAAAAAGGTGACTACAGTTTTTAAAGACAGTGGGAAGAAAGGGTTGCAAATACAGTAGATTATTTTTCTGTCGTATTTCCTGCAAGGGCTTCAGTATCAGCTACATGGTATCCTTTCTATTCAGCAGGTCAGAGAATGAAACACATGAAACACTTCAATTTTTCACTCCACATTAGCCACTAATATTTTCTCAATTACTCTTCTATTATTTATAATTTAGATAATCTAACTCTCCTCTCATATGTGAGAAAAAGTAGTCAAGCCTCATCTTGGCCCTTGTCAAAGCTGATAGAGTCTGAGCTTTGCCATCGAGCCCTGACCTGGAAGCGTGTGGAAAACTCTCAGCAGCAGCCCAGCCTCTAGGGCTGCTACTGTGGGGTCCTGACAAACAGCGCAACTTACTTGAGGCTTGGTGTCCTCATCTTAACATGGAGACAGTTACTGGTGCTCATTAAGGCAGAGGCAGTATTTGGCGTGTAAAATACCTCCTGTGGTGCCTGACACGTGGTGGGTGCAGTAGGTGGGAAATAGTATTTGTTGCTCTAATTGTGAAGTAATAATAATCCAGCATATGGTGACATCAAGGCAGTAGACACCTGAGAACCTGATAATTCCAGTAATGCTCCAAAGGTCTTTAGCCAGGGGTCTGTAATGTTAATTATAAAATCACTTTAATCGGAGCTACTAAAAAGTTATGTTTCTATTGTTTTTCATCTTTCTAGTTAGACATTCCCTACTCTGGGAAGCTGTCCCTGGCCCTCAGCCTGTGAGATCCCCCTTGGGTGCCCTCAGCCCTTCACTTCCTCCCGCACAACCTGTCTCACGCTGGTCTGCTTCCCTCCCTGGCCCATGGGCCACGCAGAAGCTCCAAATCTCGGTTTTGTCTGCTCCTGCCAGTGGTAGCTTGTCATCTAACAACACAGGGGACCTTTGAAGTGGGAGGGGGCGCAAGCACCCAAGAGCTGGCCGTCGTGGAGGTCCGGCGCTCACAGTGTGGCTCTGTCTCCTAGGTCGGGAACTACAAGCGGACAGTGCGGCGGATCGATGACGGCCACCGCCTGTGCACCGACCTCATGAACTGCCTGCACGAGCGGGCGCGCATCGAGAAGGCGTACGCGCAGCAGCTCACCGAATGGGCCCGGCGCTGGAGGCAGCTTGTGGACAAGGGTAGGGAGGCCACCATGGGGCGTCTGGGGCAAACTGTCCACCCTTTCTGAGCTAGTATCCTCTCTTGGAAGATCAGGGCAGGAGTTGGTCTCACAGTCTGGGAGCTCTGATTTTCTCCCAGCAGCACAGGCCAAGTGAGCTTTCCTCCCCTTTCCTGGGGACACAGGACTTCTGTCCTCCAGCAGCATCCAAGCCTCCCGTGGCAGTCCTTGTCAGCAGCGGACATGCCACGCTTGTCGAGTTAACTCAGAGCAGCTCCTTTGGGGCCCAGACTGCAGTAGCCTCCTGTCCAGTCAAGGGCCTTGCTGCTCAGCACCATGGTTTCTGGCACCAAGACTGCTTATTTATAAGTTCAGGCAAGACTCAATGGTGACATCCGGCAAAATTGAACTGGGTCTCCTACATTGCAGACAGATTCTTTACCGACTCAGCTACCAGGGAAACCCATTACGTGATGCAGGTTTTACCTCCCCTCTCTCCCTCGCAAAACACTCAGACGATTCTAGAGCTCAATGACAGTGCTGCCATGGATGTGTGGATGGTATTCAGAACGTACTTCCCAGCAGTAGAGGGGGAGCTTTATTGACTACAGGATTTCCTGGGAAAGAAGTGGGTTAGTGGGCATTTCTCAGGGTGGGTTTGGAGGGGCTGACCAGGGGAAGCTAGGCCAGGGCAAGGGGCCCCCAGGCAGCAGGAGTCTAGACTAGCTCCATGTCTTTCCCCGGATGCTGACATGGGTGACCCGCGGAGCAGAGTACAGCGCCCTGGTGCAGAGTGGGGTGGCCATGCGCGGGTGAGGCATGGCTGGGGTGGGCCGGCTCCTCCAGGAAGCAGTGGCTGTCGTTATTTTATTTCCGCCTGCCTGAGTCCCTCTCTCAGGATCCAGCTGTCAGCAGCGTCCATACTGCTTACTCAGAGCCTGAGGTTCACAAAGCACTCTTATTTCCGCTTTTGTGGGTCCTGGTCCCTTCGGCAGGACCAGGAGCTGCTCATCTTGTAGACGTGAGGAGCCAGAGGTCCTGAGGGGCTAGCAGTTACTCACGCACACACACACCATGTGTCTCTTGTCATTATCCACTCCAGCAGTCATTGTCCCCTGGGAGCACCCTGAGGGCAGGCCCTGTGTCCTCCCATTCCATCCTCAGCTTCTGTCACAGCCCATCTCTCTGTCACCTCAGGCTAGCTACACCCTCAGCAAAATGACAGGTCAGATTAGGAGTTTCCTTCCTGAGAACAGTGACTGAGGCAACCCAAGCAACCCTCCCCGCTTTCTGGAGAGCTCCATCCAGGCCAGAGCCAGCCAGATTCCTGTCTCCTCCTCTCCTTCCCCAGCCTGGGGCTTCCATTCATTCCACAAGCTGTTTCCAGGGCCCAGCTCCTCATGGAGGGAATGGGCCTCAGGAAAACGTGTGGTCCCACACAGGGGAAGCCAGGAGCCAGCAGGAGCCCGAGGGGTGGGCTCGGACTGGCCTGGCAGAGAGGTCAGTTCACTTCAGAATGCCCTCCTCCTCTAGCCAGCCTCAAGCAAATCAAAACTTCCAAAATGAAGAAACTTCATCTTGGACTTTTTCAAGAGCTCAGTGTCTTTACAAAAAGGAAATGTGTGTAATCCCCCAGTTTCCCTAACAAAAGAAAACAGATCCAGCTTCAGTTCCTTATTTTCTTCTTGATCCCAGGAACTGAAAAAGGAACAGCACTAAGAAAAATATCTGAAACAGCCAAAAGGAAGCCTCCCAGCCAGGCAGCCAGACTGCTGGCCTCAAACCCCAACCTAAGTGCTGAGGGGGCCTCACAGAGGGAATCCCCTCCCAGGGCCTGTCTGGGCCCCACAGTGCCAAGTGACCGACCAGCTTCTCTCCTGTCCCAGGGCCCCAGTACGGGACGGTGGAGAAGGCCTGGGTGGCTGTCATGACCGAGGCAGAGAAGGTGAGCGAGCTGCACCTGGAGGTGAAGGCCTCGCTGATGAACGAGGACTTCGAGAAGATCAAGAACTGGCAGAAGGACGCCTTCCACAAGCAGATGATGGGAGGCTTCAAGGAGACCAAGGAAGCCGAGGACGGCTTTCGGAAGGCGCAGAAGCCCTGGGCCAAGAAGCTGAAAGAGGTGCATCTGCCCTGGGGCCCTGCCCTGCCTGCAGGCCCCTCCCCCACCACCTGCTTCCCCTGGCCAGCCCTCCTGCCCTCCCAGGAGTTCCTGCCACTGCCTAGGCACAGGGGGCCTGCTGAGTGCCTCATTGCCGTTTTTACAGAACTTTTATCCACCCATTTTCCTGTCCTGGGAGCAGGGTGAGACCCACACACACAGCCTAGAGCTCAAAACTGAAGCACTTCCCCCTCGACCCAGCCTCTGACCCCCCCATGTCATGAACCTTCTGGTCTATCAGAATAGTAAGTCCTGTTTGCCAAAGGTTATCTGAGATGAAACCGTTGTGGAATAGTGCTTTTTAAATTTAAGCAAGCTTCCTAAAACCCAGATTCCCAGGCCCCACCTCTAGAGATAGTGGTCAGGAGGTCAGAAGTGGGGCCTCTTCATGCTCAGTTTTAATAATCTCCTGAGTGGTGCTGTGCCTGCTGGTCTGTGGACTACATTTTGAATAGCACGGTTTTAGAAGAGCTGTTGGTGGCATGCAGAAATGCTCTCAAACCACTAACAAGGCCACTCCCAACCCTGAACTTTTAAATGGTTCTTTCTCTTTTATGAGTTTTTCTCTCAAATTCGCAATGATGCTGATACTCATTATTTTACAAGTAGCAAATGGAAATCATAGAGCCTCACCCAGCCTTGGTTCTCCAGAGACTGTCATACCTACGCCTCAGCCCTTAGTATAGGCAGACCTGGAGCCTGGCCCGCACCATTGCTAAGGGTGCCCCTACTTCCTACCAGTCCTATCCCCATCACAGACTTCTCTCAGGAACCGCACTGCCTCCCTTCCTCTCAGAGTCACCCCAAGCAGACTTCCGTCTCCGGGTTGTGACAACAGGCTTTCCTTGTCTACGCTGTGTCTTGTCTTTTTTGCCACATCCCCTTTCTCTTCTTTCTTGTCTCTGGTCCCGTTTGTGATGACAGACTCCCTCATGAGGCTCTGGTTACAAACCCAGCTTTCTGCTCTAGAATGAAATCTGTGACTTTGGCTCAGTTAAGAAGCATCTATTAAATTACACACATACACACACCCACCCACACACACACACACGCATATCTATAGATATGTGTGTGTATTCATGTAAAATAGTCGTTAAAAATATGGAATGTGGCCTATAACCCTTTCTCCCAACGTCACACTCCTCTTGTGTTAGGTTTCCAGCTGCTGGGCCAGCTCTTCCAGCAGATCCACACCTCCATCACAGTCTCGCTGCAGGTCACGTGTGTGGCTTTCTCCAGCCGTTCTACGTACGGCTATAGCCCAGACCCAACAGTGCACCTGCCTCTCTTCCCTTGCTTCTCCTCCTCAGTGCTTATCACCTACTCACTTACTCTGTTTCCTCTTTCTTGCAGCTGCCTCCCCCAGCTAGATGGTGAGCTGTGTGAAAGCTAGGCTCTTTGTCAAGCACTGTACTCCTTCTGCCTAGATGGTATCTGACGACAAAGCAGGCACCCCGTCAGTATTTGCTGACTGAACTCTGTTTTAATGTGCTGTAATTATACTGGACACACAGCTTTGCACCTGATCTTCCCTGTCCTCTTAAGAACACAGGCACTGCTCACAGTCTGTGTAACCTTTAATGAGGATTTTGACCTTTAAATGTGGTATTTGGGAACTCCTTCTCCCTGTAGGTTGAAGCAGCGAAGAAGGCCTACCACGCAGCATGCAAGGAGGAGAAGCTGGCAATATCCCGCGAGAACAACAGCAGAGCCGACCCGTCCCTCAACCCTGAGCAGCTTAAGAAACTGCAAGACAGAGTAGAGAAGTGCAAACAGGATGTTCTTAAGGTAAATCGTGCGGGTTTTTTTGCATGTTGAGAGCACTGCCTCACCCGTCCACGTGTCTGGCATGTGATGAGCCTTTGTCACTGCTCAGTCAGATGCATGGACACATGGCTGCATCAGTGCACTCACCCGTCACCTCACCACAGCCCTGAGTGCCGCCTCAGGGCAGGGCGGCACGGAGCACTGGGCAGGCAGGGGTGTGACTCCTGTGTGTGGCGGGCAGGGTGCGGGGTGGCTGGGGTGGCCGCAGGCAGGAGGTGGGAAGGAGTAGCTCGTGAACGTCAACAGCAGGCAGCTGATGGGCGAGCTGGTTTGGAGGGCTATGAGGACCGGTGGGCTTGACAGTCAGGCCAAGTAAGGGCTTGGGACATTGCTGACAGAGAACTGCTGGAAAAAGCTTTAAGAGCCTGGGAAAGGAGGGCAGATGTGAGCAAGGGTTCCGGAACCCTTGGCTCCCAGCTTGGCCCCTGGTCCCACTCCCTTCCTGTGCCTTCTTCCAAGGGCTGGTGGTGGCTGGAGGCTGTCACCGTTAAGGGCCTGCCCTGCTGCAGTGTCCACAGAAGGAAGTCCCAGCCTGGGTTTGGAGAGAGAGGTGAAGTTAGAGATGAGCTGAGCACTGAGCTTCAGGACTAGGGCATGAAGCCCAGAGGGGAAGCAGGAGTCCTGAGCCTCAGAAGAGCCTCTGAGAGAAATAAGGGCATTAGGCGGCTGAAGAAATGGAGGAAACTCAGAGCGGCCGCCCAGCGGTGTGGGCGGAAAAGCTATGCCCTCTACGAAGCTCCTCACTGCCGCCCCCAAGTGGGGCAGAGATGCTGCTCCAGAGGCAGCAGGGCCGGGCCTGAGGCCGGCAAAAGCTCAGGGAGGGCCACTCCCTGCTCAGAAGGCTGCGCATTGTCATCAGGAACAGAAGAACAGAGAGCAAAGGCCACCCCCCCCATCCGTGGTCAAAGCCCATTTCAGGGTCTTGAGAGTGAGACGACTGTGATAAATGGGTGACCCTAGCCCCAGCATCCCTCCCTTCACCCTAGGAGGCCCCCTCACGCTGATGGTCCCCTTCACTGTCAAAGTCATATGGGGGGGGCAGGGAAGACTGTGTGGGTTTCTGACCCCAGGCATCCCCCTACAAGGGAAACATGCTAACTTTAGACTTGTCACACTGTCCCTAAACACCCTTGAGAAAAGGCTACACCTATGTTCGTATTTTCTTTCTGGTGAAACCCCCTCTTGAGGACAGTTGGGGAGGAATAACTGTGTGTCGGGGGGTGTCATCGGGGAGGAAGTTGGTGCCGTGGGCTGGAAGAAAGGGAATCAGGACTGTCTGAATGTCGGTGTCCATTGTCTGTCACCTTAAATATCAGGATACTGTCAAGTAGAAGTATTCTGTTTGCTGGAAAGGAAAGTGAGGCTCCCAGAAAATGCACAGCACAGGTCTCCGTGGAGCTCAGAGCCCTGTAATCCTGCCTTAAAGGCAACTGGGGAGCCCCTGCTGCTGTGGGCAAGACCTGGGGCACAGCCCTTCCCCATGCGAGAGGGGACGTGGTCACTGGCTCTGAGGGACTGCCTCTTCCCCAGTGGCTGCCTTCTGGGTCTTACTCCAGCTGAGAGGCCTGGCAGATGCCAGGAGTATGGTTGTGTTTCAGAAGTGGAGGGGCTGGAACTTGAACTTGGAGTTCTGTCAGACTCTGGAGCTTGTGCTCTTCAGGTTTTGGAATCTAAGGACAGGGGACTGAGACACTTTTGCCAAGGGT
This sequence comes from Bubalus kerabau, assembly GCF_029407905.1. Lineage (NCBI taxonomy): Eukaryota > Metazoa > Chordata > Mammalia > Artiodactyla > Bovidae > Bubalus > Bubalus kerabau. The sequence continues at coordinate 6,306,590 of NC_073624.1, forward strand.
GCCTTTGGAGGTGGAGAGGGCCTCAGGATGAGCCTGGGAGGCCTGGCTGTGTGGGGGTGGGGAGGGCTGTTCATGGTCCAGCCTTGGGGAGAGGGGAATGCCCTCCAGGAGCCATGTGGGGCCTGAGGCCTATAGGCAGGAACTTAGGGGTGCAGAGGAGACAGATTGGGGTGCTTCTTGGGTGCAGGGTCACCCACAGTGGCAGGCTTCATGTTGTCACCCGAGGAGTAGTCTAGCTGCTGATGGATTTGGACCTGGTGGAGGGAGATGAGGCCCTGGAGGTGGACAGGGTGGTGCAGAGCCAGGCTCACTCACTCTCGGGCAGAGGGGAGCGGGCTGAGTGGAAATGAGTCTTCATTTGCGCGCCTGGCCCCTGTTATAGAGCAAAGAGAAGTACGAGAAGTCCCTGAAGGAGCTGGGCCAGAGCACACCGCAGTACATGGAGAGCATGGAGCAGGTGTTTGAGCAGTGCCAGCAGTTCGAGGAGAAGCGCCTGCGCTTCTTCCGGGAAGTCCTGCTGGAGGTGCAGAAGCACCTGGACCTGTCGAACATGGCCAGGTGAGTGCCCTTCGCCAGGAGCGTGGGGTGGCAAAGTCAGTGGACGGCGCTTTTGTGTGGAGCTCGGTTGCTGCTCTCCAGACCGGGGAGGCGGTGGTCTCAGAGCCCGCCTGAGGCCCTGCGAGGTCCTGCCGTCCAGGACGGCTGCTTGCTGGCCCAAGTCTGATGGCCTCCTGCCACACTCTACCAGCTCCGGGTGCAGGGCTCTGCATCTGGGCAGGGAGGGAGGGCCACAGCTTGGACTGGCTGCAGTGACGCGTTTGAAATCAACCCGGGGGCAAGTCCAGTAGTCCCCGGCTGGCGCACCCAGCCTGGGGGTGGCCTTACTGTGAGGACCTCACAATCTCCTTTCCATGCAGAGCAGCTGCCTGCCAGCCTGCTCCTGGACTTCCAGGGGCTCAGGGCCTTGGGCAGCACAGTCTGTGAGCCTCTGCTGAATGGAGACACAAGACCATGATATTTCTTCCCCACTTTCCTCATCTTTGGTCCTGTGACACCTTCATCGGGGCAGAGGTCTGTGCTAACCCCGGGCCTCGATGTGTCATGCACACAGCCAAGCCATTTAGAAATGACCTACAAGTCAGAGCTTGTCATCAACAGGGAATTACCTTCTTTTTGTCTCCTAACATTAAAAAAAAAAAAAATGAAAAGCATTCAGTCGTTGTTCAACTGCTATGCCAATAGTTAATGGGTCGTTATGAGTGTCTGTGCAGTTGGTGACATTGTTCCCCATCTCAGTGATGAGGAAGTGGAGGCTGAGCCTGGTTTGGTCACTTGCCCAAGGCTGCCCTGCAGGCAGAGGCAGGGCGGGGCTGCGGGGCTCCTCTGTGTGGAATAACTGCCTTGCCTCACTTAGTCCTCCAAGCCACCCTGGGGAGCAGATGGTCTAATAGTGTTCTAGGGCTGCCATCATAAAATACTGATACCTGGGCACCCTACAACAACAGAAATTTATTCTCTCACAGTTCTGAAATCAAGGTGTCAGCGGGCCTCGATCCCTCTGATGGCTCTGGTCTAGGGGAGGATCCTTCCCTGACTTGTAGACACATCCCTCCAGTCACATGGCCATCTTCTGGGTCTTCACATCGTCCCCTCTCTGTCCCTGTGTCCCCGTTTCCCCGTTTTTATAAAAAGGTGGGTTTTTTAATTTACAGATTACCTCTGTAAAGAACCCATTTCCCAACAAGCTCTCATCCTGAGACCCCTGGGGTGACACCAGCAATATCTTTTTTGGAGGACACGGCTCACCCCATAACAGGTGGGTTGTGCCCACTGGACAGAGGAGGGCACAGACCCTGAGAGGGGGAATGACTGCCGGCCACACAGACCAGAAGTGAAAGCTCTGGGACCCGGGGTGGTAGTCCTGTCCCTCACGGGCAGCTTCCTAGGGAGGCGAGCCACTCTGGGCTGTGGAGCAGAAGCAGGAGTCCCCCCAGCTGGCCGACGGCATGTGCAGCCCCCACAGCACTGGCCAGTCTTCACTTGCTGAATGTAAACCTACCAGCTTTTTTGAAGGGATGAGAAGCGACTTTCCTGACACTCAGTTGTGGACCTGGTGAAATGGAACCGCACAGACTGGGGGCCCCTGTGGCCCAGACACCAGCACCTTCTATATTATCTGACACAGAACAAAGCCGGGCTATTGCCTCCTGGTTTGATTTGTCAGAATCTGAAGCTGTGGCTTCGACGCCATGGTTGTCACTTTTCCCCTCCTGTGTGCATCACGACCAGATAACTGTCCAGCGCGCCAGGGCAGGCGTCTGATCTGCACTGTGACGTCGACCCTGATGCGCTGCAGACTGTGATGCCGGCTCTGGGCAGGCCCTGGGAGAGGCTGACCGGTGGCTTTCCCTTCCTTCCAAAAGAGTCATGCTTCTCTCTCTGATTTAGCTACAAAAACGTTTACCGTGACCTGGAGCAGAGCATCAAAGCCGCCGACGCGGTAGAGGACCTGAGGTGGTTCAGAGCCAACCACGGGCCAGGCATGTCCATGAACTGGCCACAGTTTGAGGTAGGAGGACCCGCTGGCCTGGGTGGAACCTGGGCCCACAGCGCCGAGTGCTACACTTTCTCCTTCCAGCTCAGAGTTGGCCTGTGCCCTGTTGACGTGGCAGTGTTTCCACACAGCCACCTTAGAAACCAAGCAGATGTTTAGTGTTCCAAGGGGCTTTGGGCACTGCTGAGGGGCCTTCTGAGTCTCTGGCGAAGGTGCAGTTATGTTCTTTGTGAGGACTTTGACGGTCCCCTGTTGACCCTAGGCATTCCCTTCATGGAGAGGCCCTGGCGGTCCCTGCTCAGCCCTGCAGGATGGCCAGGGAAGGAGTGGCCACAGTGCTCCAGGCCTGGAGGTCCGGGGCCACCAGCTCAGTAGCCGCTGGTCCAGGGCGGGAGGGGGCACAGTCTTAGAGTGTATGTTCTTACACAGAGGGTCTTTTTCTTATTTCCTTATATAAATTCAGTCAGCTTTGGTGCGGGATTAGCTTTCTTTTCTCATTTTCATGGGTCCAAGCTATCCAGTGTTTTTACACGCAAATTCAAGGGCCTGGAGCCCTCAGGACTCTTCCAGTCTGCCAATTGGGTTCCCAGTACATGGACCCCTGAGGGTCACAGAGAAGGCAATGGCCACAGTCCCAGCACCCTGCCCTCTGGGGGACAGGGCTCTCCCCACATCATGGTAAATCAGGGGCTGGGGAAGCTCCACAGGGCCACCGCTGCTGCCTCCCCTGGGAGGGGCTGAGGCGACCCCTCTGCGCTGGGCTCCAGTCACCTGGTTTCCTCTGACTCGTCATGGCCAGAGCCCAGGCTGCGCTCAGACCTGCCCCACCACCTCCTCACTGTGGGATGCTGAGCAGGTCCTTTGCCCTGGTTGTGCCTCAGTTGCCCCCTGTGTAATATGGGGATGACAGTGGTACCCATCTTCTCTGTGGCTGGGGCTTCAGTGGCCTGGTCCATACTGGGTCTTGCCCCAGGGCCCCCCACACAGAACCTCGTCTAGCCCCATCCTAGCTTGGCATCTTTTCAGCCCTCATACCAGTGCCTTTTTTCTGGAGCTTCTCAAGAAAGCTTCTCCACATGACGATGTGGGTCCCTACAACTAAGCCCTCCCCCTGCCCCCAACAGGGGCCAAGAGCAGAGGCCTAGGGCCTTCCCAGGTGGAAGTGGTTCTGGAGGAAAAAGCACAGCCCCTTCTCCTCCCCCTGGTGAGGGCACTGGTGCGTGCACCCCTGGGTTCTAGAGACCCCTTGTGATATGCACCCCTCCAAGCCCTGATTCCCTTAGGACTACAGGTCCCTACCCAGGGAATACAATGTTCTGGAAAGGAACACTTGACAGGCAGTCTTGCTGGCATGGCTGTCCTGACCACAGCCATGGCGGCTGTCCTCTGGGGCCCTGAGCTGGGAGCGCACGCCTGCATGCGGCGCATGCCTGCAGCTCTCACAGGCCCTGCTGCACGTTCTCTAATGAAATGATTTGTTTTTATTTTCCATGCCACAAGGATGAAGTAAGTTCCTATTTTATGGTTAACTTGTTGAATTCCAAACCTCCTGCGGTGTGGTCAGCCCCTGTGGGTCTCTGTGTGGCATCCACGGCCTGGTGTGACAGCATGTGCTGGTTAAAGAACCAAGGCCGCAGTGTGGCCCGGGCTGTGTGGTTGTCCACGTTAACAGCAGGCCCTTCCCTTTGCGGTCGGCCAGCTGTCGATCGCACTGGCCCTTGGAAGCCACCCTGTCAGGACAGATGTATATTCAGAAGGTCACTATGGGGACTCTGAATTCCAGTCGAGTTCTCAGTCAGCTTATTTCAGTTAAGAAAATAGGTGACCTAAGTTTGGGATTGGGGGCCTAAGTCTGCCACCAACTGTAGAGGACAAGTCACTTTTCTTTCTGGGCCTCGGTTTCCTCAGATGACAAAATGGCAGTTAGACTTGATGTTTCTAAGGTGGCTTCTGTAACTACATGTGAGCACAGCTGTGGGCTTAGTCATCCCAAATATTAATTCAGATAAAGTGATTTGATAATGGGTACAGTGGGCCAGGGGGAAGAATTCATCACACGTGTACACACACGTGCTGTTTCTCCCTGTTTCCAGCACAGTTGATAAAAGCCTGTTCACATGCTGGGAACAGTGAGCCTTCAGAAACATAAACTCTGTGCTTTGTTACCTCACACATTGCTCAGGTGAAAGAAGACAGCCCTGGTTGGGGCGACTGCCACTCCTCAGGGTCCTGAGGGATGCGGGAGCCCCCTGCACTTGATTCTGTTTGCACCCAGGGCCCATTTCCCAAGCCACAGGCTGGCTCAGGTCCCGCACCCAGCTCTCCTGCCTCACTGGGAACGTCAGTCAAGAGATGGATGGGAGGCTCTTTAGCACTGAATGCCAGCCCCTCAGAGGGACTCTGTCTGCTTTGGAAGCATGAGGAAACTTGGCAAGGCCTGGGGTCTGGAGGCTGAGTGCCACAGGGCTGGGGTGGGACTGGACGGGGAGGATGCCTGAGTGTTGGCCCCAGTGTTCCCATCAGCTGTCCGCCCCAAGGCTGGCCCCCAAGGAGCACCCACCTGCGCGGCGAAGAGGGCCAGTGGTGGGCATCACGAGCCTGGGGTCGCTGGGAGGCGGGGAGGGCAGACGCAGTGCAGTGAGGTGCCACACTGCACGGGGCCAGCCAGCGGCTCGCGGCCGCGGAGTTAGGCTCATGTGGCCTCAGACAAATGAGCTTTCTGACTCCTCTCCCCTGGTGCCTGTTGCTCAGGAGTGGTCTGTGGACCTGAATCGAACTCTCAGCCGGAAAGAGAAGAAGAAGAATGCTGATGGTGTGACGCTCATGGGCATCAACCAGACTGGTGACCAGGCTTCACAGAACAAGCCCAGCAGGTGGGCACTGGGTACCTCTGTCCCTGGCAAGGCCCCCTGGGTTCTCTGCCAGGGCTGGAACGCCCCTACCTGGGGAGACTCCCCAAAGGGGCCCTGCAGGGAACCCCGGGGCATCTTCCCAGACGCTCTGCTGGGCAGCAGCCAAGGGCCTGTCTTGGGAGAATCTTCATTTCACTCGGTGCCAGAGCTGCAGAAAGATCTGGAGAAGGAGCCTTTGCCACAGTGCACTTTGGGCCCATTGTGACAGAAAGAACTGATGCAGGGCGCTGCCCACTGCGTGTCCCCAGCGGTGCACACGGGCAGGTAGAGTGACTGGGGCGTCCTTCGTGTGGAGTCAGGGACCCTGGCCGTGTGTGTACTTACTTTCCTGTGCTGTAGGCAGGTGCCTGATTCGAGGGCGGGGCACTCATGGTCCAGTGCCCCCTTCTTCAGATTACCCCTGCTGAGAGCATTGGTGATTCTGAGTTTGGATTGAACAGGTGGCACTGAGGTCCTCAGCTCGAGGAGGGTCAGAGTTCCCAGCAGATGAGCGTTACTGTCCTCCTCAGAGCCAAGGCTGCCCTCGGGGCCCCAAGGCCTCTGCGCCCTGCTGAGTTTTAGCACACCTCAGGCTCCAGACCTCCTGGGAAGGGTCAGCATGGTTCCAGAGGCCTTCTGTGTTCCTGGGCATTGAAGCCCCCACCCGCGCTCCCTGGGTTGATGTGGCTGCTCGTCACTCAGCTGCTGTGCCAGTGCCTGGGCAGGTGGGCTTGACTAAGTGACTGCAGGCATGAGCATGTGCCAGGGGTCAGGCCAGCACCTAGGGATGGGGGTAGGGTGGTCCATACCAGCCAGGGCTGCTGCACAAATTCAGTTGCCCAGAACCAACCTCCGGTCAGAAGATCAGCTGGAGAAAGGTGCCAAAGAGAGGGTAGGGCCTTGTGGTCTCAGTCATGTGGCCCAGACACAGGCAGCAGGCAGGCATAGGCCCAGTGCCCCTGGCCAGGCCTGAAACCTGTGTGGCAGTGGCTGGCCACTGGGGGGTCCCTCTGGTGGCATCTGAGGCATGTCTTCTCCTCCCCTCCCCACCCTGGCTGAGCCATCCACCCAGCACTTAGCGTGCCGGCTCCATGCTGACTGGCTAGGAGATAAGAAGTGTTGCTGGCCCGGGCAGCCCTGGCCTGCAGCTTAGTGGTTGGGCCTGCCTACTCAGATGTCCGCGGCGGGGTCCCCAGGCTCTCCAGGCCCGTCTTATCTCGTTACCATCTTGTTCTGTGCTCAGTACCTGTAGTCACTGCATCTCATCACCTGGCTGTCTTCGCTCAGGCCAGGCTGCAATCAGAGTTCTCTTTGGTCCCCTCTGGGCCTGGCACACAGTAGGCAGTTAGCAGACGGGTTTTTCTCTCTATCTGGAGCAGAGAAGGGGTCCTTCCTTTCTTCCTAGAAAGGATTATTCAACAGGCTTTGGTTCTGATTTTGGAAGTTGCAGATCCAGAAGACCCAGGGAGGAGGCTACAGGACCCTTTTGTCGTCAGAAGGAGAGGGCGCTGGGGGCTGTGGGGTCTGGAGAGCCCCAGGCTGAGCCCCACAGGCTGTCAGCCTACCGGCCCTCCACAGAGGGCCAGGTGCAGGACTGCATAGAGAAGCCCTGAGCCCAGATGGACCTGTGCTCCAGCAACAGCCTGTGCACATGCAGGGCTCCTGTTAGGACAGGCTATGTTTAGACACAAGGAGGGAAAATGCAAGTCTTGTTCTTTCTTAGACACTTTAAGCGCATTCAAGAGCCAAAGTGTTGCTAAGTGTTTCACTAAAACAATCTTTCTGCTCCAACACACTCCTCCCATTTGACAGGGAGCTGATTTGTCCCTTCAAATCCTGGCCCTGTGTTCTTGCAGCTGGGAGCACCCGGGACCGTGGGGGCTGCCGAGTTGGGGTCCCCTGAAAGCTCTCTCTCTCCCCGTAGTGACCTTAGTGTCCCGGGCAACCCCGAACGGTCAGCGCAGTCACTGTCCAGCTACAACCCCTTCGAGGATGAGGACGACACGGGGAGCACCGTCAGTGAGAAGGAGGACATTAAGGCCAAAAAGTTGGTGAACAAACGTTTCCCTCTGGCTTCCGTCTCGCTCCCTCTCTCTCCTCTCTCTCTGTCCAAGGTCTCGCCCCCTCGGCACTCAGGGCAATGCATGAGGCCTGCAGGAGGCAGCCCGGCTGGTGGATGGTCTCTGACTTCTCGATTTCTCAGGGAGGGAAGCACCAGTTAACAGTCTGTGGTTGCTTTTTCTCTGCCCTGTGTTAACCCTCGTCAAGGTCCAGCCCATGAGCACAGGAACATGGGTGCTGCTGAGAGGCCCGCGCTCTGCAGGAGTGCCAGCCCAGCCCAAGGGCTCCCCGGTCTCCCCGGGTGGGGTCTGAGGCTCCGAGCAGGGCCTCAGGCCTCTGCCAGCCCCACGCTCAGGACCACTGGGTCAACCCTTTCTTGCAGCGTGAGCAGCTACGAGAAGACCCAGAGCTACCCCACGGACTGGTCAGACGATGAGTCTAACAACCCATTCTCCTCCACGGATGCCAATGGGGACTCCAATCCCTTTGACGAGGACACCCCCTCGGGGACGGAAGTGCGGGTCCGGGCCCTTTACGACTATGAAGGGCAGGAGCACGACGAGCTGAGCTTCAAGGCCGGTAGGTGGGCGCCCGGCTGGCCTCTGGGGCCACTGCTTCCAGCCTGTCCGTTCATTCAGCTACACTGGGTCTTCGTTGCTATGCACAGGTCTTCTCTGTTTGCAGCAAGCAGGGGCTACTCTGCGGTGGCTTCTTTTGTTGCATGGCGTAGGCTCTAAGTGTGTGGGCTTCAGTACCTGCGACTTCCAGGCTCTGGAGCCTGGGCTCAGTAGTTGTGGTGCAGGGGCTTAGGTGCCCCACACCATGTGAAATCTTCCCAGACTGAGAATCTAACCCATGTCCCCGGCATTGGCAGGTGGATTCTCACCCACTGCACCAGCAGGGAAGTCCCAGCCTGCTTTTTTTAGGTGTAGTTCCATTTGTGTGTTCCCCGCCCCATCCCACCTTCCATTTCAAACATGGCAGATGCTCAACACCAAGGGTTAGAAGACAGTGAGGTGCCCTGTGCCTTTGCCCAAGACACCACCCCAGCCAGGCTAAGGCCTGCGCATAAGAGACACAGATCCAGGCCATCTGGCTACCCCGCAGGCTCCCTGGAAACAGTGCCTGCGAGTCCCCAGGGGAGCCTTTCTCCAGAGGCCCCCAGCGGGCAGAGGGGCCCCCAGCACAGTGGTAGCATCCCCATGGCCCCCAGAGCCTCTTCTTGGGGCTTTGCCTTCTACCCTTCCCTGCAGCCCTGCCACCAGCACAGCTTTGTTGCCAGTAGCTGAAACCCGGGTTTTATGAAACAGCCTGGATCCTGATCATATGAGCTCTGTGTGTGGAAATTTTCTATCCTGGTTTCTATTTAATGCTGGCTGCAGTTGAGCAAATGGCTTGCAACCCTCTGTCTGAAGAGCTCTGTCTTAGAGCCTATCCCCAGAGGTTTGGTCAGCCTGGCTCCTGATGGGCCAGAAGGGAGCCAGAGTTCTTCCTTCTGCTTTGCCCGTCCTCGGAACCACCCCAGATCCAGCATCACCCCTAGCCCTCCACTGCAGGGGTGCTGGGCCCTAACTCAGCGCAGGCTGAAGTGCTCCCTGAGTCTCCATCTCTGGGGCAGACCCTGCATCCGGCCTCCTGCCCACCCTGGCTGAGAGCTGTGTCTGACAGCGGCCTTCTCTCAGCCCTCAGAAAGTAGCCAGCTACCTACTCCAGAGCTGGTCATAGGGTGGCTCTGGCTGTTTGTGGGACGTTCTTGTGTGTCTTTAAACACCTTTGTCAGTTTTTTTTGGGGGGGAGGGCCATGCCTTGTGGCTCTCAGGATCTTAATTGCCCAACCAGGGATCAAAGCCATGCCCCCCTGTAGTGGAAACGTGGACTCTTCACCACTGGACCAGCAAGGAATTCCTTTGAGTTTCCCAACATTCTTGACTGGGGTTGTTTTCCCCCTACTTTGTTTACTTTATTTGTTGGTTGACTGATTTTTAATTTTTTATTCTTTCTGAATGTTTTTTTTAAGTTGGGCCCTGTTGTGCGGCTTGCAGGCTTGTAGTTCCCCTGTGAGGGTTGAACCTGGGCCCCAGCAGTGAAAGCGCCGAGTCCTAACCACTGGACCGCCAGGGAGTTCCCTCTAAATCTTATCTTTTGGACTTGTCAGCAATTTTATAGATTTAAAATGTCTCGTTATCAAAAGCAGACTGGAATGAATCTTTCTAATCACCAGTTTACATTTTTACGATTTGGCAGGTTCCAGTTGGTTTTGTCTGTTTTCTGTGTAATTTTCTTCCCCCCACCCCACTGAGGTCACATTAGTTCCCAGCCACACCACTTCCTCCTGTCTGGAGTGTGCCCTGGCTGCTCCCCGCTTCTCTGGGCCTGGGGAGCCTAGGGTCTCCACCTGGTGAGCTTCCCACCACACGCCCCCCTCTCAGAGCTGCTGCCCGTCTGCTCCTGGGAGCCTCGCCCCGCGAGGCCGGATAAGAGACACACCAGGCGTCCGTGTCGGCCCTGCCAGAGCACAGAGAGCCCCCAGGGTGGGAGGAGAGGGGTTTCCCACTCGTGACGCCCACCCTGCGGCCCCCTGCATCGCAGGAGCAGCGATGCTGACGAAGTGGGTCCCTGGCGGCGGCAGAGAGCCGCCTCGTGGGAGTTGGCAGCACGAGGACCACGTGCTCCTGCGTGCTGGCGCCGACCCGGCTCCTTCCATGCTTTCGCCCCTCGTCCTCACAGCGCCTCTCAGTCTCCCAGCAGCTCTGAGAGCCCCGGGTGTGGCCCCGCGGGCCTCTGGGTCCACAGAATGAGGAGTCGGGGGAATGCTGCTAAACAAGATATAACTGCCGGAGGAAAACGGTGCAGCTAAGCCTGAAAAGTGGGCCAAAATGCCAATGAGAAACACAAAGCTGCAAACTGAACAATGAAGACACCTCAGCAGGCCCATCTTCTGCCATTCTCAGAGCTGTCCCTGTGGGCTGGTCACCAGGCCACTCCTTCCTGTCCCCTGGCTCTGGCCTGCTCTGGCCACCCTGAACAGGAGAAGGCCAGGCCTGATCACACCTGTGGTCCTTGTCCCCTGGCCTGTCTCCTTGAGAGGCCAGGCTCCTTCTGTCCCTCTCTCATCTCCGTATCCCCTCCACCTCTCAGGGCCTTGGTGCAAAGTAGAGGCTCCTTCTTACTTGAGAAAACAGAGGCTCGTCAGACTGCAGTAGCACACAGAGCCGTGGGGAGAGTCAGGGCCATGCCAGCGCGCTCTGGGTGTTGGGAAAGCTTGGTTTCTTCAAGTCAGAGGACAGATGCTCTGAGCTCGGTGCTGGGGAGAGAAGAACGGGCCCCCACGCCTCCCACAGCTGCAGTCTAGACACAGACTAAAGGAAGGCATGGAGACCACGGCAGCAGTGCTGGAGGAGACTCAAGAAGACCGTGTGGGCCAGGCTGGGGAGGAAGGCTGTGGGCGGTGGCACAGACCCTGTGGGACGAGGCCTCGGACCTGGCCTGGGCAGTCAGAGGACGAAATCTTGCAGTCTCCGCAGGAGCTCCTCAGGCAACTGAGACTGGCGTGCTTGAGGGGTACTGTGTGAGAGATGGGGGTCTTTAATCTCTCAGAGCCACCCCCCCACTGGATACACAACTTCAGACGCGACTTAGTAGAGGAAGAGCCAGGCCCTCATCCTGCCAGGAGAATGCCTACGCCTCCCACCTATGTTAGAGACCCTCAGCGGGCCCAGGGTGAGGGCTCACCAATACAGCTCCCTTTTTGTCTTGCAGGGGACGAGCTGACCAAAATAGAGGATGAAGATGAGCAGGGCTGGTGCAAGGGGCGCTTGGACAGCGGACAGGTCGGCCTGTACCCTGCGAATTACGTTGAGGCGATCCAGTGACAGGCCGGTGGGCTGGCTGGCGGAGGGATGGAGCGGAGGTCCAGCAGCTCTGTTAGCCGTTGGCCCCCGGGCAGCGGCCCCTCCAGCCAGCCATGTGGGCATCCACTCCTCTTCCTGCAAAAGATGATGGTTCCATTGCTCTTGGCTTCATGGTGTCTCTTGAAGGCAGACAAGCTGGTCATTTCACCTGGAGCTCGGCCCCCTTTCCACAGTGCACATGGAGAGAGCCGATCACAGGAAGCTGCAGGACAACAGGAATCACCGCTGCCCCCTCCCACCCCCCATGCTGTGTGTTGGCTTATCATGGATCCGTGTATTCTTGACCTTGTCTTTCCTCCTCTCCTCCACGTCAATGGTAACGGTGGGTTCCACTAATCCTTGCTCCACTGATTCCTTTCTCTGACAAGTCCCATCACCTGCTAAAACTTAAATGAACAAACTTACATGCCATTTTCTGAGTGAACACTTTAAGGTTTTTAATTTAAAGGCTGTGTACAGTTACTTTTTTATATTCCCATTCTTGATTCATTTATACTTAAATTATGACAAAGGTCGATGTCCACCAGTGGTCTTGAGGCAGTGTCTCTGTCTCCATGCTGTTCTGTTAATCACCCATGCCACTGCCTGGGGCGAGAGCCAGCAGCCTGGACAGACCACGTTTGAGGCAAGAGATTGCAGTGGAAAGATGGGAACACATGGCTGGGTTTCCAAGGTGAATGCTCTCTGCGTTTCGGGTGTCCAAATGTGAGTTTTGCAAATAACCTTATGTAGTCCTCTCTAAAGCCGCCATATTTAAAATCTATTTTCACTCTATTTGTGCTTAAAACTTTACTTTTGCAAATTAACAATTTTATCAGTGATTTTTGAAGGGTTAAAATATAAGACTAACGTTTCAAGTGAATGCATCTACAGTTAAGATGCTCTATATTAGTCTGTCACGTCTTGGTGTATATCTGTATATACTATTTGATATTCAGAGAATCTAAAGAGCTTGTCTACTGTGTTCATGAGACTGAGCGGCTTTTGACAGTGGCTTCAATTAGTAAACTGCTTGAAGACCATCCGGGCATCGGCCTGGCTGGTTGGCTGGGCCCAGTGGAGCCTGCCAGAGGGACATCTGTCCTCGCTGGCCAGCCGGGAGTCCAGTGTCCTCAGCCCAGCTAGCCTTAGTCCCCTGTAGCAGAACACTGTACAAAACTCCTGCGTCTTTGCGAGCAACTGCAGATCTCACTGTCATCCGTGTTCCTCGTGAGCAAAGAAAAGCTGGGTCTCACCCCACAGCACCAGGGTCTCCTGAGCACCCTGCGGCCATCAGGGAGCCGACGGGCTGGGGCAGGAAGCTGCCCTGTAACCATGGGCCGGCGAGGGAGGGCAAACCTTTCCTCTGTGTAACTCAGACATGGGAGAAATGGCTGCCGCCACCACAAGCTATGCATTCTACTTGGTGTTTCCAGTGAGCTTGATGTCTTGCTTGGAAAGTGGATGTGTGTCTGTCTGTCCTGAGGATGTGTGTCTATTTGTCCTGGAAACTTACCAGCAGAATCCTCATTCCTTTGCTACAGATGTACCAAAAATTGTCAACTCTTTACAGTTTAGGAGTTTCTTTAAACGTATAGTATTTTAGAAAAAAAAGAAAAATCAATAAACAGTTGATCTTGTGATTATGACCGTCTCTGTGCTGTGCATGTGCCTCCCACCCACACCAGCTGGTGGATGTGTCTTCACCGGCGTCTGGAGCCAGGCAAGACCCCAGGTGCAAGAGCACTGCCCAGGGCCCATGTCCCTGCCAAGCTAGAGGCCGGGGAGTCGAGGCACCCCGGGTTGCTTCCCTCCCTCCAACCTGCTTCTCTGTGGTCTCGGTGCCCCCAGCATGGGCAGCAGGCTGGCACTTCCCTCCCCCTCCCTGAGGCCCAGACAGCAAGACCAGACCAGAGACCACTCACGGCCCAAGCTGCTTCGAAAACATGTCCTGAGCACCTGCTGTGCGTCAGGCCCACTTCAGTGGCATCATCTGCAAAGAACTGCCCAGCTCCAAACACGCTGCGAATGAGGTGGGCCCTGCTCTCTGCTTCTGAGGAGGCGCTGAGCCCATCAAGGCTGCCCACTGCCCCCGGCAGTCACCAGCTTCCAGTTGCAGCTGGGGAGGCAGCCTCTGCGAGACAAGCGGGGTCAGGGCAGGCTCGCAGTCCCATGGCCTGAGCTGAGCCAGCCGGTCCTGGGCACTCCGTGAGCTCATGTACTGCAATGCCAGCCCACTGGGGAGGCTGGAGTCCCCACTTACAGAAGACGCCCCGTCTGGAAACAAGCCCAGAGCCCTGCCCAAGGTCCTACGACAGAACTGTAGTTCAAACCTGTGTCTGCAGGATTCTTGAGGGCGAGCCCGTTCTCGCTCCCTCCATCAGTGGATAAAGAACAGGGTGGCTGAGCAGGAGGAACCCTCAAGAGTCGGGGTGAAACAACCTCTTTTCTCTGCTTCCTGTGCCCCCCAGAGCTCCTGCAAGGAATCCTGGGAGGCCTGCTGCCCTCTCCTGCCCTGGCCCTCAGGGTGAGCTGGAAACCTTCACCCACCCCTGGGCCTCGTCCTCTCCAAGCCAGAGCGATGCCTGCCTCCCATGGAGGTTAGACTCGGAGTCACAGGCCGCAGGTGCCTGGCACCACGTCCCCTGGCCCCAGTCAGGACCCCCTGGCATCCTTGGCCACCCCTCCACCCTCCTTGCTGGGCCACCAGGTCCCCTTTGCCTCTGTCTTCCCTAGCCCCATTGCCACTGCCCCTTCTCCCCCCACCAGACCATGGCTGCATCCATACCACCCCCTGGGGACCCTCAGCAGCCCACCCCAGTCCCCTCAGCACATGGGGGGTGATATTCCATCCTCTCCAAGCCCCCCCGGTCATGCTCAGAGGGCAAATGATCTCTGACCTAGTGACCCAGACAGCCGCCCCCTGTGCCCCTCACCAGCCCTTTCCCCAGACACCTGCAGGAGGTCTGTGCCCCTCTCAGGGGTTTTCCCTCAGCCGAGCCGCCAGTGACCCCTGGGCTGACTTGTCTCTGGAGGGAGTGAGCAGAAGGGGTGGGGCCAGGCACAGCACCTTGATGGACAGACCTGGGGCTGCCTTGGTGTGGAGGCTGAGGCTGGGGAATAGAAGCTGCTGAGGTCTGAGGCTCATCCCCCGCCAGGTAGGGCCACTGCCAAGCACAGGGCCAGAGGACCCAGGCTGACCCTGCACTCCTGCGGGACAGGCAGCTTCTCAGCCTGCTGTTCGCAACCAGCCTGGGGCTAAACATGAATCAGCTACACACCAGGCCCTGTGCTGAGCACCCCTCCCTGCAAAGAACCTTAGAAACCTCCTCACGACGATGAGCCCCATTTTATAGACCAGAGAGCTTGAGTGGCTTGCATCACACCACACAGCAAGTCAGGGGCAGACGTGGGGTCCAAACTCCAGTGCCCGGCTCCAAAGGGCACTTGTTCTCAAACATCTAGAGGGCTTGTTACAGCCTAGCTTGCCAGGCCACATTCCAGAGTTTCTGAGGCCCAGAGTCTGCATATCTAACAAGTCCCCAGGGGACGCTGACCTGGGGCCACACTCTGAGCAAGACAGAGCTGCCCTAAGTACTGTATCCGTGCGCTCCGTGATTTGTTCATGCAACCAGCAGATGCTCCTAAGCCAGCTCTAGGCCACAGGAGCTGGGCCCTGGGGACCTAGAGATCAATCAGCCACAGTCCGGGCCAAGGAGGCAGGGACAGTATGGACAAAGAGAGCCAGGGAGGGCCTTCCCTGGTGGTCCAGCGGTTAAGGATCCGCCTTGCAATGCAGCAGATGTCAGTTTGACCCCTGGTTGGGGAACTAAGGGCTTCCCGGGTGGTTCAGCTGGTAAAGACTCCGCCTGCAATGCGGGAGACCTGGGTTCGATCCCTGGATTGGGAAGATCCCCTGAAGAAGTGAAAGGCTACCCACTTCAGTATCCTGGCCTGGAGAATTCCAAGGACTGTATAGTCCATGGGATTGCGAAGAGTCGGACACGACTGAGCGGTTTTCACTTTCACTTTGGGGAATTAAGATCCCATATACGGTGGGGCCACTAAGCACATGTACCACAACTACTGAGCCCGAGAGTCACAACTGGAGAGTCCGTGCGCCCCAGTGAAAGATGCCCATGATGCAACCAAGACCCAACACAGCCAAAGAAACAAATAAGGAATCTTTTTTTTTTTATGTTAAAAATTGTTCTAAAAAAGGGAGCAAGCCCAGGGAGCAAGGGACACCAGGCCAGCATGACCTCCCATCCCTGGCAAGGGGCAGGGAGAGCTCAGTGGCAGCCGGGTAGTGGAGAGAGAGGTGCGCCCCAGGGTCGATGGGCACCTTGCGTCCGCAGGCAAGTCCCTTCATATCTCTGACCCTCAGTTTCCTCATCTGGAAAGTGGGGAAATGGTTCCCATCTTTTCTTTTTCATCATCATCTGGGGTCAACAGTGTCAAAGGGCTTGTTAAAACACACAGATATAAGGCACCACTTTATGAAAGTGGTCTCACCCCCAAATACCATCCCAGCTCAAGTGGATAATAACCAAAGTATGCAGACCCCTGATGGAGATGCCAGATCCTCCCCAACCAGACGCTGGGCATGAATGCTTCCTCCAAGCCATATATTCATTCATATACGAAACTGTATATAAGAAGGCTGGACTTCCCACCCCAAAATCTGATAAAATATTTTTTTCTTCTCTGAAACTTAAAGTCTTGCAAAGGTGAAAAGTTGAAGCCAGTGGTCAAGAGCATGGACTGTGAGGTCGTAGTCCCTGCACTCGACTTGACTCTGATTGTGGGACCTTAATTAGTTATGTTACCTTGAACAAAATACTTAATTTCTCTGAGCCTTGGTTTGCTCGTCAATAAACGACAATTGTATTCTGGGGTTTTTTGCTTATTTAAAATGGCAATAGTAAATATTTGTATTTCACTCCATGCCAGAACTTGTTCTAAACTTTTTGACATCTATTAACATTTAACACAGCAACACTCTGAACTACGTAAATATTGTTATTCCTGTTTTCATAGGTGAGGAACCTGAAGCACAGAGAGATTAGGTAACTTGCCCAGGCTGCAGCAGCCACCACACCGCTAGGAAGGCTCAGGCGCGGGTGGCGCAGTGCCGCCCCTGCCCGCTAGGTGGCGCTGTTGGCCTACGAGAGCGCCGGCCTCGGCCGGTGAGGGCGGGCCTGCCCCCAGGGCCGCTCAACTGCAGTTACCTACCAGGATGGGAGTCATCCCGAGTCAGAGCCACCCGACCTGAGAGGACCCCCTATGTACTCTGGACACCACGTTGTCACTGCTGGCGTCAAGTTCATTGGTTCAGGGATGGCGCCTTACCTTCTCTCTAGCCCCAGTGCTTGTGGAACGAAACCGAAAGGAAACCAATCCGTCTTGAACCATCCAATATAACCCAGAGTACACTGTTTTAGACTTCTTTGAATCCTCAGTGGGAAAGGCTAAGAAATGAATGAAGGAAGGAACAGATGAACTGCATAAATAACATCATTCTCTGGAGATTTCCCAGGTGCTAGCTCAGTTGGTAAAGAATCTGCCTGCAACGCGGGAGACCTGGGTTTGATCCCTGGGTTGGGAAGATCTGCTGGAGAAGGGATAGGCTACCCACTCCACGATTCTGGCCTGGAGCCAAGAGTTGGACACGAAGGAGTGACTTTCACTTTCCAGTGGCTGAGGTTCCACATTCCCAATGCAGGGAACCTACATTCAAGCCCTGGTCAGGGAACCAGATCCCACGTGCTGCAACTAAGACCCAGCACAAATGCATAAATACTTTTTAAATTAAAGTAATACTAATAACATCACTATCTGAGGAAAGGATAACTAACACCTGGCTTGGTGAGCAGGCTACAGCCGGGACACACAGCGCGGCAGATGAAGGCCACAGAAACCCGAGTGCCTGGCCCAGAGGCCTGAGAACAGACAGCCCCCAGCTCGTGGCATTTGATCAACAAGGGGCACCCGACTCCACGCGAACCATGTGCAGCTTATCGGCCACTTCCCAGTCAAGAGAGCCGGGCTGCTCCTGCCCCTTTACAAGGTTTTAAAACAACAATGTTGTCGTTGTAAAAGGAGCAAACGTTCAGATGAAAATTTGGAAACTAAGCAAAAAGTATCCAGAAAAACATTACAGTCCTAACATCCAGAGGTAATACCGCTGATGTTCCGGTGCGTTTTTTCTAGTCTTTTCTCTGTACGCACACACACGCACCTGTTTCATTGTCCTTCCGTTAACGTGTGTGTGATTTACAGAATTGGGATCGTACTCTACATGTGGTTTGGTACCCTGCTTCAATCTTTTAATATTTGGTCATGAACTTTCCTCATGTCCCTAAATATACTTCCACTAAAAACTTGTTTGGGGATCTTCCCCAGTGGCTCAGCAGGTAAAGAATCCACTTGCAATGCAGGAGACACAGGAGACGTGGGTTCCATCCCTGGGTTGGGAAGATCCCCTGGAGGAGGAAGTGGCAACCATCTCCAGTATTCTTGCCTGGAGAATTCCATGGACAGAGGAGCCTGGTGGGCTATGGTCCGTGGGTCACAAAGAGTCAGACAGGACTGAGTGACTAACGCAAAAACATGCTTCATGGCTGTGTGATATTTCCTATGTTGTCGTTCAGTCACTCAGTCGTGTCCAACTCTCTGTGACCCCATGAACTGCAGCACGCCAGGTTTCTCTGTCCTTCACCAGCTCCCGGAGCTTTCTCAAACTCATGTCCATCGAGTCAGTGATGCCATCCAGGCATCTCATCCTCTGTCATCCCCTTCTCCTGCCTTCAATCTTTCCCAGCATCAGGATATTTTCCAATGAATCAGCTATTCGCTTCAGGTGGCCAAAGTATTGGAGTTTCAGCTTTAGCATCAGTCCTTCCAATGAATATTCAAGGTTGATTTCCTTTAGGATTTAGGATTGACTGGTTTGATCTCCCTGCAGTCCAAGGGACTCTCTAGAGTCTTCTTTCAGCAGCACAGTTCAAAAGCATCAATTCTTTGGCTCTCAGCCTTCTTTATGTCATGTGTTATAAGTCCCATATCGCTGAGCACTTCTTTCCCATTTTTTTTTTCATTTTTTAAGGCATAATTTACACACAGTAAAATGCACCCTGTTTAGTGTATAATTTGACAAATTCATCTAGTCATGTAACCATCACCACAATCAAGATGTAGAACTGTCCCCTCACCCCTCAGATTTCTCCTTGCTCCACTGTAATCAACCCCTCCTTGTATTTCCAGCCCCTGGAAACCACTGATGTTTTATTTACATAGTTTGACTTTTCCAGAACATCATATGAATAGAATCATACAGCATATAGCCTTTTGAGATTGTCTTATCTTTCACTTCACATAATTCATCTGAAATCCATCTACATGGTTACATGCATCAATACTTTATTTCTACTTACTGTGAGCAGTTTCCATTGAGTGGATGTGCCATGGTTTATCAGTCCAACTGAAGGATATTTGGCTGTTTCTCTAGTTTCTGATGATTACAAATAAATGTGTTATAAATGTTCATGTATAGGTTTGCAAGTATAGGTTTTTGTGTTAACATAAGTTTTCATTTCACTTTTCAATTATTTTTTATAATATTGTAATGTTATAAATATTACAATAATGAGGCTGTATATTGTCACCCTGCTTATTTAACTTGTATGCAGAATACATCATGTGGAATGCTGAGCTGGATGAAGCACATCTCAGATGTGCAGATGATACCACCCTTATGGCAGAAAGTGAAGAGGAACTGAAGAGCCTCTTGATGAAAGTGAAAGAGGAAAGTGAAAAAGCTGGCTTAAAACTCAACACTCAGAAGACTAAGATCATGGCATCCGGTCCCATCACTTCATGGCAAATAGATGGAGAAGCAATGGAAACAGTGACAGACTTTATTTTCCTGGGCTCTAAAATCACTGCAGGTGGTGATTGCAGCCATGAAATTAAAAGACGCTTACTCCTTGGAAGGAAAGTTATGACCAACTTAGACAGCATATTAAAAAGCAGAGACATTGCTTTGCCAACAAAAGTCCACCTAGTCAAAGCCATGGTTTTTCCAGTAGTCATGTATGGATGTGAGAGTTGGACTATAAAGAGAGCTGAGTGCCAAAGAATTGATGCTTTTGAACTGTGGTGTTGGAGAACTCTTGAGAGTCCCTTGGACTGCAAGGAGATCCAACCAGTCCATCCTAAAGGAAATCAGTCCTGAATATTCATTGGAAGGACTGATGTTGAAGCTGAAACTCCAATACTTTGGCCACCTGATGTGAAGAACTGACTCACTGGAAAAGACCCTGATGCTGGGAGGATTTGGGGCAGGAGGAGAAGGAGAGGACAGAGGATGAGATGATTGGATGGCATCACTGACTCGACAGACATGAGTTTGAGTAAGCTTCGGGAGTTGGTGATCGACAGGGAAGCCTGGCGTGCTGCAGTCCATGGGGTTACAAAGAGTCAGACATGACTGAGTGACTGAACTGACTGAGGATTTCAAATCATGTAACCCATTAAAGGAGGTAATGGCATCAGCTTAAATTTTTATTTAAAAAATAATCAATCAAGGGGAATCCCCTGGCAATCTATTCGATAGGAATCTGTGCTTCTACTGAAGAGAGCACAGGTTCCATCCCTGGTGTGGGAACTAAGATCCTGTAAGCTGTGCAGTGTGGCAAAAAAAAAAAAAAAAAAAAACAAAACCCAAAAGGACACTTCTGTGAATTTCCAAAAGTGTGAAATCAAGAAGGACCCTACAGGGTCCTCCTGGGTACAAAAGCCCCTCCGTGTCCCCTGTTTCTTGTTTGTGAAAAACGAGTTTAGTTTCCCAGGACTTCCCTGAGTTCCAATGAGGGAATGCAGAAACAAAGGAGAAGCAGTCCAAAAACTAACTCATCAATGAAGCAGAGACCTAGTTCCTCCTCACAACAATTATCATAACAATCTGATGCATATCTTTGAGTTGTTCTGCAGAAACTAAGCCCCGGCCCCTCTCCCCACCCACCCCAGGTGGAGGATGTTGATGACATGCTGACCCCAGACTGGTTGGAAGGAGAAGGTTCCTGAAACATCACCCTGTTAACTCACCACCAACCAATCAGAAGGAAGCCCATGAGCTGAAACCCTCACCTGAACGTTGTCTTTAAAACCTATTCCCTTGTTGCTCTGCGACACAGGGAGCTAAACCCAGTGCTCTGTGACAACCTAGAGGGGTGGGATGGGGTGGTAGGTGGGAAGGAGGTTCAAGAGGGAGGGAAAGATTTGTATACCTATGATTGATTCATGTCGATATATGGCAGAAACTAACACGATATTGAAAAGCAATGATCCTCCAATTAAAAATAAATGAGTTTATTAATTAAAAAAACAAACATTCCCTGAAAGCCATTGAAGAGTCTAGGTCTTTGAGCATGAGCTGCCCATTCTCCTTGCTTGGTGCCTGCAGTAAAGGCTGTGCTTTCCTTCACCACAGCCCAGTATCTGTTTGCCATGGCAGGCAAGCAGACTAAAGTCTCTTCCGTAACAAGTGCACTGCCTGAGCATATAGAGGTTGGTGGAAATCAGATAAGGCTGCTCCTGATTCCATGAAGTCATGTTCAAAAGTATCTGCCCTGTACAGAAATGGCATGTCTAAGAGCTAGTGTTCACTTTGTAAAGAAAAAATACGCTGCCTGCCATTCCAGTGCTACAAGGCTCAAGCCAGTACCCACTGCGGTCACCCTCTGACAGTGCACTGAGGGGGATTCAGAATGGAGACCAGCAGAAAGCATGTGCTTTGGATACTGGCCCCTAGATAGTTAAGATACACAACTAAGGAAACACTTCAGAGACTGCAGATTCTTGTGTCTTCCCATAAAGAGAAAAGTGCTAAAATCATTGAGATGTCTGTTATTTGTGATTTGCAATGATCTTTGGATGTTCAATGACCACTTTTTCCGGGGGGAAAAAAAATCATATATATCCAGGCTCCTCCCTTACCTCTTTGAAACAATACCTGAAGGTAGTGTGAGAGGCAGTCTCCTGGGCTGCCGTCCTCAGTAAGGCACTGGACAAACGGCACTTGCAGCTCTTATGTTGTGCCTTTGTAAGTCAGAGACTTGTTCTCAGCACAAACGAAAGTCCACAGGGGCAATGATAAGGTCTGTGCTTATTCTCACTTTGTGATCCATCATATGACTGTCTAAGCATGTCTAGTTTTTCCTAGAGTGGCACTGGGCTTTCAGCAAGGTCCTGTTCAACAGAATAAACTAAATATTGGGTTGGCCAAAAAGCGTGCATGCACACGCATTCATGCCTGACTCTGCAACCTCAGAGATTGAACCCGCATCTTTTGTGTCTCCTGCATTGAGCAGGTAGATTCTTCACCAACTGTGCCACCTGGGAAGTTGAAGTTGAAGCGTAAGTCACTCAGCCATGTGCAACTCTTTGTGAGCCCATGGACTGTAGCCTGCCAGTCTCCTCTGTCCATGGGATTCTCCAGGCAAGCATACTGGAGTGCATAGCCATTCCCTTCTCCACAGCTCTTCCTGACCCAGGGATCAAACCTGTATCTCTTGTGTCTCCTACACTGAGCAGGCAGATTCTTTACCAACTACACCACCTGGAAAGCCCCTGGCCAAAAAGATCATTGGAGTTTTTCCATAAGATGTTACCTGGCTACAGGTAACATAGCTGTTATGTTGTTACCTGTGAGTAAACCAGATGTGAACATCTGGTATACCATGGCATACCAGGCTGTCTTCATAAAAAGTAGAGAGCAAGGACAGTACCCAGAAGACAATGTGGACCTGTCTATTGACTGGGCCCTTCTATTTCTCTCAGATCTGAAGCAATGAATTTCTGCCTAGACTCTTCTGAGAGCAGGAGGACTTCCTATCCTCTTCAGGATTTGGGATTACTGAATTCGGCTTCTACCCCTGGCAGCCATGGCTCTTTGCCTATGGCCCAAGGAAAACTGAATTTGATGCTTTTGCTTTCTAGGAGAGAAGGAAGTGGGTGGGCTTCTACGTCCATGCACCAAAAGTTGGATCCTTGCCCAACAAGGTGTTTCTTTCCGTCTCTCTTGTCTCCATCTTTCTTTTGAAGAAAGACTTCTGATGGAGGTTTTATAGAAAAGACGTTGTGAATGAAGACAGTAAGCTCTCTTTGTTTCTGAGGCCCCTAGCTATTCTAAACTGACATGCTAGTCCATGCTTGGCCTCGAAGAATTCATTAAACTTTTAACTGACTTCCTTTTGCCCACTTGTATGGAAGCCACCTCTTTCCCCTGTTCTTCGCCAAAGGTGACAGAGTTCTGTGTTCCATCTGTCTTGGGGAGGTGCATCTCTCTTTGGAATTCTGTGTACTTGGTTGCTTTGCAACCTCAGTCCTCTGATGGGCTCAAGTTATAATTTTAAACGTTATCCAGTCGTTTCTCATTATTATGCTGAATCACATTCTTCTCAGCTTTCTACATTCTAAGCCTTTTCCACACATCCTTACTGAATATATTCTATGTGTCAGGCTTTGTTTTAGGTGCTGGGGATAGAAAGATAGACACAATACATCTGATCTCAAAAACTTATATTCAGTTGAGAGGAGTATGACATATTAAGGCATTAGGTGTAATAAGTTCTATGAAGAACACTTAAGCGGATGAGAAAAAAACACTGATGATATTTTTTTTCCTTTAGTCCTTTTATGCCTCAGTTAGTGTAGATACTGTCTACTTTTCATTGTACATTTTTTTCTTCTCAGAGTGGACAATACCCTGAATCTGATACATAACTTGATAAATTATTCTCATCAGAAAGGGTATTCTGTGTCGGGTCAAACCAGTACCGAAGGACACAAAGTTCAGGGACTACAGCAGTGTTGTTGTTGTTCAGTCATTAAGTTGTGTCTGACTCTTTGTGACCCCATAGACTGGAGCCTGCCAGGTTCCTCGGTCCATGGGATTCTCCAGTAAGAATCCTGGAGTGGGTTGCCATTTTCTCCTCCAGGAGATCTTCCTGACCCAGGGATCAAACTTGTCTCCTGCACTGACAGGCAGATTCTTTACCACTGAGCCACCAGGGAAGTAATACTTTGATTCAATACAAGGAAGAACTTTCAGTCAGAGCTGAAACTTACTGCAAAAGTAACTTACTGTTCTGGAAGGTGATATATTTCCCTTCCTTGGAATACTTCCAGCCCTGCAAGCTTCCAGCTTCCCTGAGGGTATATAACCAGACTGGCTGAGAGAACACGCCTCACGGCGCCTCAAAAGCAGAAAGACAACTGCCCAAGCCTTTCCCTGGGTTCACTGGGAGGCTGCTTTACTGCACTGCCCAGCACTGATTCCCCAGCCCTAACCCCATGGTAGGGAGGAGCAGCCCAGCTTCAGAGAAGTGATCTGACCAAGATCACAAAGCTGGGAGGGAGCTGGCTGAACCGGGCCTGGACTCCAAAACCTGTTATCTTTGTCCTGACCCGCGGGCGACACTTATCTAGCGGCTCCAACCCACTAAGCCAAAGAGATGCCCTTCTCCAAGCACTTAAACCCTCCAGGTAGTAACGTCAGCCAAAGGGTAGGAAAAAGCCAGCTTCTCTTCTTGTCTGCTTTCATCATATAAGACCAATAAGCATCTTTTGCCTTAGGAGAATTGTTACCTCTCACTGATTTACCCTGACACGGAATAATGAACTGGTTCAAAATCAGGAAGGGAGTACAACAAGGCTGGATATTGTCACTCTGCTTATCCAACTTATCTGCAGAGTTCAGTTCAGTCACTCAGTCGTGTCCAACTCTTTACGACCCCATGCACACCAGGCTTCCCTGTCCGTCACCAACTCCTGGAGCTAGCTCAAACTCATGTCCATAGAGTCGGTGATGTCATCCAACCATTTCATCCTCTGTCCTCCCCTTCTCCTCCTGCCTTCAATCTTTCCCAGGATCAGGGTCTTTTCCAATGAGTCAGTTCTTCGCATCAGGTGGCCAAAGTATTGGAGTTTTAGCTTCAGCATCAGTCCTTCCAATGAATATTCAGGACTGATTTCCTTTAGGATGGACTAGTTTGATCTCCTTGCAGTCCAAGGGACTCTCAAAAGTCTTCTCCAACACCACAGTTCAAAAGCATCAATTCTTCGGCACTCAGCTTTCTTTACATTCCAACTTTCACATCCATACATGACTATACATGCAGAGTCAGTCAGTTCAGTTCAGTCACTTAGTCGTGTCCGACTCTTTGCAACCCTATGAATCACACAGCACGCCAGGCCTCCCTGTCCATCACCAGCTCCTGGAGTTCACTCAGACTCATGTCCATCGAGTCAGTGATGCCATCCAGCCATCTCATCCTCCTGCCCCTAATCCCTCCCAGCATCAGAGTCTTTTCCAATGAGTCAACTCTTCGCATGAGGTGGCCAAAGTACTGGACTTTCAGCTTTAGCATCATTCCTTCCAAAGAAATCCCAGGGCTCATCTCCTTCAGAATGGACTGGTTGGATCTCCTTGCAGTCCAAGGGACTCTCAAGAGTCTTCTCCAATACCACAGTTCAAAAACATCAATTCTTCAGCACTCAGCTTTCTTCACAGTCCAACTCTCACATCCATACATGACCACTGGAAAAACCAGTGATGTACATGCAGAGTACATCATGTGAAATGCAAGGCTGGATAAAGCACAAACTGGAATCAAGATTGCCAGGAGAAATATGAATAACCTCAGATATTCAGATGACACCACCCTTATGGCAGAAAGTGAAGAGGAACTAAAAAGTCTCTTGATGAAAGTGAAGGAGGAGAGTGAAAAAGTTGGCTTAAAACTCAACATTCAGAAAACTATAATCATGGCATCTGGTCCCATCACTTCATGGCAAATAGATTGGGAAAAATGGAAACAGTGACAGACTATTTTCTTGGGCTCCAAAATCACTGAGGATGGTGACTGCAGCCATGAAATTAAAGATGCTTGCTCCTTGGAAGAGAAGCTATGACAAACATAGAGTATTAAAAAGCAGAGACAGGCTTGGTTCTCATGCTCGCTGCTGGGGTCAGAGGTCAGAGTGAGTGTCTCGCAGGCCGGAGAAGAAAGATGGTGGTGCAGTTGGGCATTACCCAGGAGGAAATTAAGAAGGAGCCAGAGAAGCCCATGGATCTGGAGAAGACCTGCCCACTGCTCCTGCGCGTCTTCACCACCAACAACAGCCGCCACCACTGCATGGACGAGTTCTCCCGCAGAAACGTGCCATCCAGCGAGCTGCAGATCTACACTTGGATGGATGCAACCTTGAAAGAATCGACTAGTTTAGTAAAAGTCTACCCAGAAGCCAGAAAAAAAGCCACACACTTCAATTTTGCAATTGTTTTTACAGATCTTAAAAGGCCTGGCTATCGAGTAAAGGAGATTGGCAGCACCATGTCTGGGAGAAAGGGGCCTGATGACTCCACGACCCTGCAGTCACAGAAGTTCCAAATAGGAGACTATCTGGACACAGTGGTCACTCCTCCAAAACGGGCACCACCTCCTTCAGGGCGCATGAGAACGTATTAAATTGTACTTGCTTTTTCTCGAATTTATTTTCCAGTCAGTTATGTAAAATAAACTTTCACTTCTTCCTCCCCTCCTTATTGCCATTAAGCCTTTAAACTCTATAAACAAATTGTAATGCATCTATTTAGGAATTAGATTTGGCTTTGCTATGGTATATTAATAGAAAGTCCAAATATTTCAAGTTCTTCTGTAAAATATGAAAAGTGCTCTTAGCATTCTATGTAAAACTGTATTGTTAAATATATGTTGCAATCATCCTGGGGGGAAAAAAAAAAAAAGAAGAGACATTACTTTCCCAACAAAGGTCTATACAGTCAAAGGTATGGTTTTTCCAATAGTCATGTATGGGTTTGAGAGTTGGACCATAAATAAGGCTGAACGCTGAAGAATTGATGCTTTCGAACTGTGGTGTTGAAGAAGACTCTTGAGAGTCCCTTGGACAGCAAGGAGATCAAACCAGTCAATCCTAAAGGAAATCAACCCTGAATATTCATTAGAAGGACTGAAGCTCCAATACTTTGGCCACCTGATGAGAAGAGTTGACTCATTAGAAAAGACCCTGATGCTGGAAAAGATTGAAGGTAGGAGGAGAAGGGGGCAGCAGAAGATGAGATGGTTGCATGGCATCGCCAACTCAGTGGACATGAGTCTGAGCAAATTCCAGGAAAGCGTGAAGGACAGGGAAGCCTGGCCGTGCTGCAGTCCATGGGGTTGCAAAGAGTCGGACACGACTGAGCTACTGAACAATAACAATAACTGATATACCCAAAGTGAAGTCGCTCAGTCGTGTCCGACTCTTTGCGACCCCATGGACTGTAGCCTGCCAGGCTCCTCTGTCCATGGGATTTTCCAGGCAAGAGTACTGGAAGCAAGAGTACCGGTCAGTTTCGCCACAGGACGCTTCCCATCCAGGCCTCAGCTTTAGCTTGGGGCAAAATAAATAAATATGTTAAAAGGCGACTAGAAAAAAATCCTGCCCTCGGGCATCGGGAGACGGAAGGGAGGCCCTCGCCCTGCAAGTTTTCTCCTTTGCCACTTGGAGTGGCAGGTTCTGCCGCCCGACTGTGGCCGAGGAAGGAGTGCGTCATCCGAGGCGGTGGTGCCTCGGGCAGCCCTGAGCGCCCGCATAAACCTGACCCTGG
Source organism: Bubalus kerabau (assembly GCF_029407905.1). Classification (NCBI taxonomy): domain Eukaryota; kingdom Metazoa; phylum Chordata; class Mammalia; order Artiodactyla; family Bovidae; genus Bubalus; species Bubalus kerabau. The sequence goes on from NC_073624.1 coordinate 6,333,662, forward strand.
TCCGCCTGCGACAAGCACCGCCCAGAGACAAAGCCAGGTAGGGGCCTGGAGGCTTGCGAGCTTCCCTGCGCATGCGCGTGCCGCTCCGGGGCGGGGCTTGAGCGAACGGCGCGAGGGGCGCTTGCGCTGCGGCGGTGGGCGGGGCCAGGGCGGGGCCGTCGAGAGGCGGGGTCTGATCTTCCCGGGCAGCCCCGCCCCTCGGTCGGCGTCTACCCTCGGGAGGCTGCAACCGCTGCAGCTCTGCCCTTCCCGGTTGGCGGGGCCAGCTGCGCCCCGGTTCTTGGGTGATCATGGGGGACCCCAGCAAGCAAGACATCCTGACCATCTTCAAGCGCCTCCGCTCGGTGCCCACCAACAAGGTAACGGCCGCCAGGAGTGTTCAGGCTCGCCTGGCATCCCTGCGGGATACCGCGGGCGGCCCCTACGGCGCCAGTGGCCGCGGCCGCGGGGAGGAGGAGCCGGCCCGGCCTGTGTGACACGTCGCACTGTACGGCCGCAAAGGCTGGGCCTGGCCTGGGTCCCGGCGGTGCGCTGCCCTCCCCGCTTCAGCAAGGGAGGGGCGGGGCAGGGGGCGCACGCTTAGGTCCAAGGCTGGACGGACACCTGGGAAGTCCTGGGGGCGGGAGGCGGGAGCATCTGGGGGTCCCAGGGGCGTATGGGGCCTGGGAGCTTACGGGGAGGCAAAGGGGGCTTTGAGGGGGCAGCAGAGTGGACACTTGAGTTCCTGAGAGAATTAGGGGTGAGCTCGGGGACCTGAGAAAGGGCTGGAGGGGAGGGGGGCGTACACGGGGCTCCCGCGATTGGGGGCGGACCCCGCAGGCCACCTGTGACCCAGCCAGGAAGCATGCACCGGGTCAGAAACTCCAGCTGGTAGCTCTGGGCAAGCTGATGCCCCCTCCCCACCTTCGAGCTCACCTCTGAGTCTCCCCAGAGGCTCCAGTTGGAGGCTGGTTGGTGCCGTGTCCTTTGGTGGGGGAGCCTCAATCTCCGTGTCTCATGAAGCTTCTAAGTAGTTGCTGCTAAGTGACTTGGAGCTCTTAACTCTTGCTAAGAAAGCCCAGCACAGACCCTTTCCCTTCCTTCCCTTTGGGTGTCCTTGGAGATTGGGGTTTTCCTTTTTTTCTTCATCTCAGGGGCTGTTTCCCACCCCTATGACTCTTAGCACTTATTGCGACTGGCTAGAGATGGATGACACATCAGGCTAAAGTGATACCTCGGTGAGGATCACAGGTTGGCGTGGAACCTGGCCAGTGCAAAGGGCGGTCATGTCAACATGGACTCTCCCCTCTTCTCCGTGACTGTTCTGCCTGGCCCCCACTGCCACCTCCAGAGTGAACAGCTGTTAAGCAGCATGGTCATGAGACAGGGTGGCACAGAAAGTCCCAGAGTTTTACAACATGTAGATGTCTTTCAGTCCAGGTCGGGGGGAGCCAGTATTTTTACAGCCTAAGAGAAATAGGAAAGGAAGCCATTTATTGGAGGTGATATCTGACGAATGTAAGAAAGACCGGAGGAGAAAGGTTCCAGGAATTCTCCAGTGCCGATTTCTCTGCTGTTTTCTTGATTTTCAAATTTCCGTGAATCTGTTTATAAAGAGTGGTTGCTGTAAACTAGATGAGATAAGGATCTAGAGTTAGCAGAGTAGAAACCATATATTTTTGTCTGCTTTATCTCAGAAACACAACATATGTTCTCATTGACTGAACTCATCAACAGGAAGGTGCCCCTTTTAAATAAGAAGTCAGTGTCTTTATACCAAGAACGCTTTTGAAGGACATGTGTGGGCTTGCCTATAAATTGTTGTCCAGACCCCATGACTTCCTGTCACTTTGGGCAGATTACTTGACCATTTTGTGTGCCTTTTTTCCTCATCTGAAAATGGGGCATGAGCCGGGTCTAATTCAGAGAGTTATTGTGAGGATTAAATAAGAAAATCCGAGAAAAACACTTAGAGTAGTACCTGTATATATTGGCCATCGATACATATCAGCTATTTTTGTTATTATTATTTTAATTATGAACAACACACCTGTAAAAAAATTTATATTCTATAGTAGGGTTAATAAAAGTATTGAGCAAAATTAGTTTGTGGTAGTGTTCCACAGTGTGGTGCTACGTTCCTTGACTAAGACTTTTTATTTATTTGAGTGTTAGTAATAAACAGTGTCAGACTTTATGTTTTTGGGCTCCAAAATCACTGCAGATGGTAACTGCAGCCATGAAATTAAAAGACGCTTACTCCTTGGAAGAAAAGTTATGACCAACCTAGATAGCATATTGAAAAGCAGAGACATTACTTTGCCAACAAATGTCCATCTAGTCAAGGCTATGGTTTTTCCAGTGGTCATGTATGGATGTGAGAGTTGGACTGTGAAGAAAGCTGAGCGCCAAAGAATTGATGCTTTTGAACTGTGGCATGGGAGAAGACTCTTGAGAGTCCCTTGGACTGCAAGGAGATCCAACCCGTCCATTCTAAAGGAGATCAGCCCTGGGTGTTCTTTGGAAGGAATGATGCTAAAGCTGAAACTCCAGTTTCCAATGAGTTGACTCATTGGAAAAGACCCTGATGCTGGGAGGGATTGGGGGCAGGAGGAGAAGGGGACGACAGAGGATGAGATGGCTGGATTGCATCACTGACTCAATGGATGTGAGTCTGAGTGAACTCCAGGAGTTGGTGATGGACAGGAAGGCCTGGTGTGCTGCAATTCATGGGGTCACAAAGAGTCGGACACTACTGAGCGACTGAACTGAACTGAACTGTATAAACCATTGGGCTTCTCTTGTGGCTCAGCTGGTAAAGAATGCGCCTGCAATGCGGGAGACCTGGGTTCAATCCCTGGGTTGGGAAGATCCCCTGGAGAAGGGAAAGGCTACCCACTCCAGCATTCTGGCCTGGAGAATTCCATGGACTGTATAGACCATGGGGTGGCAAACAGAATAAACCATAGGGCTTCCCAGGTGGCGCTAGTGGTAAAGAACTGCCTGCCAAGGCAGAAGACATAAAAGACAAAGTTTCCATCCCTGGGTCAGGAAGATCCCCTGGAGGAGAGCATGGCAACCCACTCCAGTGTTCTTGCCTGGAGAAGCCCATGGACAGAGGAGGCTGGTGGGCTATGGTCCATCGGGTTGCACAGAGTTGAACACAACTGAAGCGACTCAGCATACACACACGCACAATAAACCTTTACCTAAGCAAAGATGGAAACTAGTTATAATGATGTGGAAGAATTAATAAGCATTTTTAAAATGAGAAGGTTAAAAAGAACTCTACAGGAAAGGCACTTAAAAACACTGTGGTTTATTTTTAGAATGCGGCATCCAACTGCTCCCTCTCTGTGTATGGTGAATATTTACTCTGGATCAAAGGTTTACCTCAAAGGGTCAGTTTTCTAGTTTGTGAAATCCTTCCCATCTCAGCTGTTCCTTGATGTTACATTGATTGTTTGAGTTATTCATTCAACAAATACTAGTTAAGCACCTGCAGTGTGCCGGGCACTGCAAAGCACTGAGGATGCGCCGATGGGAAAGGGACAGGTTGCTGCCTTTTTGGAGCTAGTGGTCCTGTGTCTAGAGGACAGATCAAGGGCTGCCTGGTCTGGAGAGAGGCAGCACAGTGAAGGGATGAAGAGTGTGCTCGAGGGCAGACTGCCTGTCTGGGGTCTCATCCCTGGGATACTACTTCCTGGCTATGACCCTTCACTTCATATTTCCTTAGTTTTCTCTAACATGGGGATAAGACTGGCTTTATAAACTTTGCAGGGAACTTGAAACATGCAAAGTGAACATGGAGGGCTCTTGTTGGAAAAGTATTAAGAATTTCAAGATGGCACAGCAGAGCATTAACCACTCATGGGCCCTTCTGCGTGCCATGCAGGGCCCCATGTGAGTGAATGCATGGATTACACACATGCCCAGAAGCTGGCCCTGATGGGGATAAGAAAAGTGCCTTCTTATACAGTTGTTAGAAAGATTCCGTTGACCAGCAACAATGCCTGGCATGGAACATATTAGCTGTGATTTCTATAGTAATTATTATTCTCACACAAGGCAAAACAAACTGCTAGTCCAAAATTAGTTTTATTACCATGAAAGCTGATATTTTGTTTAGAAAACCATATCTCCACTTTGGTTTGTTACTGTTGTTCAGTCGCTAAGTCATGTCCAACTCTTTGTGACCCCATGGATTGCAGCACTCCAGGCTTCCCTGTCCTCCACCATCTCCCAGAGTTTGCTCAAATTCATGTCCTTTGAGTCAGTAGTGCCATTCAACTGTCCATCCTGTCGTCCCCTTCTCCTCCTGCCTTCAATCTTTCCCAGAATCAGGGTCTTTTCCAATGCGTTGGCTCTTTGCATTAGGTGGCCAAAGTATTGGAGCTTCAGCTTCAGCACCAAGTCGTTCCAATGAAAATTCAGGGTTGATTTCCTTTAGGATTGACCGGTCTGATCTCCTTGCTGTCCAAAGGACTCTCAAGAGTTTTCTCCAAGACCACAATTCAAAAGCATCGATTCTTTGGCATTTTGGTTTACAGTTGCATATCAAAGCACAGTAGAGTCCCCGTTTCAGCAGGAGAACCAAGGCAGCACTTGTGAGAGCCAGGCTGGGATTTCTAGCTGTCCTCTGACTTCAGCCTCCATAGGTCACAGTCTTGGCTCAGGAGCTCTTCGACCACCTGTGTTTGCATTTGGTCCGTGCTTTGTATCAGGCTCAACGCTCAGAGCTCAGCTCAAGCGAGCAAGGCCCCAGCCCTCATGGAGCTACATTCTTAGTTGGTAGGTCAGGAAGATGCTGAGGCCGCTTGTTAGAAGCCCTGATGCTGTCTTTTCACAGCCAGCCTTGCAACTACCTCGGGAGTGATTCTCGGACTTGCCTGCTCTGGGCTGTGTGCTCCCAGCCTCTGGGTCATCTCCCTGCACAGGGCCATTTCCCGCATAGGCTTTTGCCACTTACTGCCCTTTTAGACTCTATTCTTGATGTCCCAAATGCCACTTGTACCCTGTCTAGAAAACTTTGCATCCTATCCTTGCTTTCTGAGGTTCAGCATTATAACTAGTGTTGTCTTCCCTGCTAGGACTCCTAGACTGCTGTGAGTTCCACAGGCCACCTTTGTACATCACTCCATGTGTGCCAGGGGCTTCCCGATAGTGGCAGCTGTTGGCTGAGTGAATGAGGAATTACAGTGGTCTCTTGCAGGGGGATGGCACCTTTGGCAGAGTCGGTCCCACTGTGTGGCAGCCCACTAGAGGGGATTCCTTACTCTAATGGCCATTACCCCGGGGCATCTTCATTTTCATGTCCTGGGTGGTCCTGCTGCTGCTAAGTCGCTTCAGTTGTGTCTGACTCTGTGCAACCCCATAGACGGCAGCCCACCAGGCTCCCCCGTCCCTGGGATTCTCCAGGCAAGAACACTGGAGTGGGTTGCCATTTCCTTCTCCAATGCATGAAAGTGAAAAGTGAAAGTGAAGTTGCTCAGTCGTGTCCGACTCTTTGCAACCCCATGGACTGCAGCCTACCAGGCTCCTCCGTCCGTGGGATTTTCTAGGCAAAAGTACTGGAGTGGGGTGCCATTGCCTTCTCCATGGGTGGTCCTAGTGGTAAGGAATCTGCCTGCCAACGCTGGAGACACAGGAGACTTGAGTTTGATCCTTGGGTCGGGAAGATCCCCTGAAGGAGGGCCTGGCAGCCTACTCTGGTATTCCTGCCTGGAGAATCTCCATGGATGGAAGAGCCTGGCGGGCTCCAGTCCATGGGATTGCAAAGAATCAGACAGGACTGAAGCAGCTTAACGTGCATGCGTTTCTCCTACATTAGTGGCCTGTTGGGGGGAAGGGGAGGGACTCAGCAAGTGTTTGTGGGATCAGTGCCACCATCCATTTCTTAATACCTCAGGCTCTGCCATGGCGTCTGGCATACAGCAGGCAACCAACAAACACCGAAGTGAATGACCGGTGTCTCTCATGTCAACTGTCACCCCTCCACCACTATTCCCATAGGCTTCATGTGAACCTGTCACCCTGAAGGGCTTTGGAAAATCCACGTGTGTTTTCACGCATGTATTGCCCTCGAGAGGCCAGAAGCCAGATCTCTCTTCATGGTTAAAGTTGGAACAACCTTCACAGAGGGGGCTCTGCCTGACAAGCATATCTGAAATTTGGGAGCTTTTAAAAAAACCTCCTATTCATGGAGTTTTTACTGTTCTGTTGTTCTGGTTTTAATTCATTACAAATATTAATTCCATGACAAGCACTGTGTATTTTAGAATACTCTTATGTCTCATTATTAGATGAAGAATGTTTGACTGCAGTCAGTGTTGAGAGGGCTGGCGATAATTTTTGAGCTGGTGCTATTTTTTACAAATTGTTCATTTGATTAATATATTTACTGAATGCTCAGTGTGGGTACATCACTATTTTTCAGGCTCAGTGGGAGATAAAAAAATACACAGAAAACATTGATTGAGCTCTCACCATTCTGGGCTGTGTGCTGATGAGGGAGGAGGGGTCCCCAGGACCCTGTAGGAGTGCCAGGCACCCTCTGTGCAGGAGGGGGCATGCTCCGTGGGCGTGAGCTGTGTGTCTGTTATAAAAGTGGCCTGCAGAGAGTGGAGGGGGCAGAGGTGGTGAAGGACACAGCGTTCCATGCAGCGATAGGTCTCCATATCAGTATCCACTGCAGAACTCAGCATCTTAAAACAACAATCACAACTCGTCTCACACAGCTTTTGAAGGCCAGGAATCTGCGGAGAGAGGGCGCTCAGCTGGTGAAAATATGGGTTTCTTTTTTTCTTTCCTGGAAAACAATTCTATTATTAGTGGAATTCTTAACAGTCCTGTTGTTGCGACTCTAATTAATCAGTAGTGTTAATTTCCATGACAAGCACTGTGTCTGTGCTCCTGTTATCAGATGAAGAATGTTGACTTGCGTCATCGTTGATGCTGGCAGGTTCAGGGCCTCTCACGAGGCCACAGCCACTGAAGGCTGGGGCCTCTACTCGAAGCTCACCCACACGGAGGTCAGCCGGCCTCCGCTTCCCACTGGCTGGCTGTTGGACTGAAGGCCTCGGTTCCTCCCCACGTGGGTCTCTCCACTAGGCTGCCCAGTGACCTCTGGACATGGCAGCTGCTGTCCTCCAGAGCCAGGGATCCAGGGAAGAGGGAGCCGGAGAGAGAAAGGAAGCCGCAGGGCCTTTTAGGACCGCACCCGGAAATGACGCAGCAGCACATCTGCCGTATCATTGGTCACACAAGTCTCCTGGGCAGAGTGAGGCTGGAGATCACATGAGGGTTTAGGACCAGGATTTGGGATTCCCTGGTGGCTCAGACGGTAAAGCATCTGACAAAGCATCTGCCCGCAATGCGAGAGATCTGGGTTCGATCCCTGGGTCAGAAAGATCCCCTGGAGAAGTGAAGTGAAATCAAAGTCGCTCAGTCGTGTCTGACTGACTTTGCGATCCCATGAACTATATGGTCCATGGAATTCTCTAATCCAGAATACTGGAGTGAGTAGCCTTTCCCTTCTCCAGGGGATCTTCCCAACCCAGGGATCGAACCTAGGTCTCCCACATTGCAAATGGATTCTTTACCAGCTGAGCCACAAGGGAAGCCCCGCCCTGGAGAAGGAAATGGCAACCCACTCCAGCACTCTTGCCTAGAAAATTCCATGGATGGAGGAGGCCTGGTGGACTCCAGTCCATAGGGTTGCAAAGAGTTGGACACAACTGAGTGACTTCACTTCAGTTAGGACCAGGAGGGCAGGATCCCAGGGGCATCTTGGAGTCTGGCTACCACGCTCTTGGCCTCCTCTGGCTGAGGAGAAAAGAAACATGCGTGAACGCCTGCCATCTGGTGGAGAGCAAGGGACCGTAAGGCGTTGGGCGTTTCCCCAGGATGTTCCTGTCTAGTGTTTGTTCATGTGATGGGGCAGGAGCCCTGTTGATGCTTCATGCATGTGTCATATTTGAGATGATAAACATATCTGAATTCACTACACATACTGCCGAGTGTTATAATAACCTGTATGTGTGTGCTTCAACTCTTTGTGACCCAATGGACCATAGTCCACCAGGCTCCTCTGTCCATGGGATTTTCCCAGCAAGAAATACCGGAGTGGGTTGCCATTTCCTCCTCCAGGGAATCTTCCCGACCCAGAGGTGGAATTCGTGTCTCCTGCATCTCCCACCCTACAGGCGAATGCTTTACCGCTGAGCCACCAGGGACGTGTTATAATAGATACACGGTAATATGTAATTTATTATGTAATTAATGCATTGTATTAATATTTATATTTATATATAATATGTGTAATATAATAATATCATAAATGAAGTAGAAATTTGAGCCTTTTTTAAAAAATCGAGGTGAGATATTTTCTAATAGCCAGTTCGTTTATTTATTTGTTTTTGGCTGTACCGCACTGCTTGTGGGGTCTTAGTTCCCTGACCAGGGCTTGAACCCAGGCCCCAGCAGTGAAAGCGCTGAGTCCTTTATCACTGCACCACCAGGGAATTCCCTCTAATAATCAGTTTAAATTGTGAGGCTTAAGCAGTTTTCAAGCCAAATCCTGTTATCGTCCTATGGGATGGCTGATCTGGCGAATAAGAATCAATTGGTGACTGAGTGTTGAACTTTTCTTTCAGGTGTGTTTTGACTGTGGTGCCAAGAACCCCAGCTGGGCCAGCATCACCTACGGGGTATTCCTGTGCATCGACTGCTCGGGGGGCCACCGGTCCCTGGGCGTCCACCTGAGTTTCATCCGGTAAGGGGGCCTCTCTCCTGGGGGCGGGGGTGAGTACAACGTTCCATGGGCCTCTCTCCCCTTTTCCTTTATGTTTGCTTTGCCATCAAGTAACAAGAGAGGTAGATTGAGTCATGGAGATTTAAGTCTATGGGTAACTGAGTAAACTGGGAAAATGAGTAATTTTCTATTCAGTTGCTGTCTGTAGAGCCTGGCCCAAGAGCCGAGGCAGTGGTGTTGAAGACACAGTCAGAGTCTAGGGTCTGAGGCAGGGTCTCAGGGTCTAGGGTCCTTTTCCTTTGTTGCTGTTGTTCAGTCGCTTAGTCATGTCCAACTCTGCGACCCCACGGACTGCAGCACACCAGGCCTCCCTGTCCTTCACCATCTCCTGGAGTTTGCTCAAGCTCATGTCCATCGAGTCGGTGATGCCATCCAACCATCTCATCCTCTGTCGCCCCCCTTTCCTTTTTTGTCTTCTGATAATGAGCAGCACATGGGAGTCTTGCTCTGACCCTTCCTGGGAGAAGGGGGGTTCTGTCTGTCCATCACTTCTTCAGCCTTAGTTACTTAAGTCAGGGGGACCCTCGGAGCTGGGTTTCGCCTCAAGTGTAATCCGACAGCTCAGCCTCCCAAGGACATTAATAGAGCTGGAGGGAATGATTTTTGTATGAAAGATGTGTGCAGTGTGAAGCCTTTTTTCTTAACCTCAGATGTGTGTTGCCTGGGCTCCTCTGGCGAGTACCTGTCTCTACTCTGACCCTCTATGGGGCCTTTGTGGGTACTAAAGATACCCCACATTCCAGTGGGAGGCTGGATGTGCCCTTCTGTGAAGTTAAATACATTCAGATAAGGATCCCCAGGCAGGCTCCGGGCTTGGAAGCCAAGCAGGGCATGCTCTCGAGTAGTCCTTGCCTCTGCAGGGCACCCCTGTGGCTGAGATCTCCCCGTGGCTGGCCTCCCCCAGTCAGTTCACCTGTTCCCTGCCTGTTATGACTTTAGGAATACACTGATCCTATAACATGATTACCACAAAGAGTATTTGTTCCCATGGACTAACCTATTAATATTATAATTTTCTACTGTATTAACCTAAAAAGCTTTCTTTATGTGCTCTCATGAATTCTTTTTCTCAGAAATCAGTTTATAAGAGCTGCTGCTGCTGCTGCTGCTACATCACTTCAGTCGTGTCCGACCCTGTGTGACCCCATAGACAGCAGCCCACCAGGCTCCCCCGTCCCTGGGATTCTCCAGGGAAGAACACTGGAGTGGGTTGCCATTGCATTCTCCAATGCATGAGAGTGAAAAGTGAAAGTGAAGTCACTCAGTCAAGTCCGACTCTTCGCGACCCCATGGACTGCAGCCTACCAGGCTCCTCCGTCCATGGGAGCAGAACGCATTAATTATTATAGCCATTTAACTCCATAGGCAATGATTTAGGGAAGGGAATTCTCTTGTGTGTTCTTACTACTTTCAGAGCATCTATCAGTTTCCCGTCTTGTCTTTTCTTTTTCCTTAGATGCAGGATATTTTTAACACACTCTCTGGTCCTCATATCTTTTTTAAATGTGGAGGGATGTGGTTGCCAGGGCAAGTTTATCTGCGTGTACTTTTCCCCCCAGGTCGATTGTCACCAGGTAACACATGGTGACCTACTCTGCCCAGAGCTCGAGATGCCCAGACTCTGTGTGCAATTGGCTGTCTTCCTCTCTGCTCGGCCCCGCCCACCGGAGCAGGCCCTCCCTTTTCCCCACCACACAGCAGCCTGCCAGTTTAAACCCTCCCAGGAAACGAGGTGGCTTTCTGACGTGTCCCCAGCTGAGGGAAGGGCTGACTGGGAGCCCGACTAGACTGGGCAGCAGGGTCTCTTTGGGCTGCTGCAGGTTTAATTGCCACCCTTGGAAAAGTTAGATAAATATAACCGGGTGAATCACAATGCTTGTACATGATTCAAAAACAGCCATTAAGGAAAAAAAAAATCTCTGTATGTATAACTGAGGGCAGCAGTTGAGGATTTGAGCAGGAGAAAGTCAAGGATGATAAGGGTATTTAAGGATTTTTTTTTCAGAGGTAGAGGGCTGCTCTTTAAACATTTTTCATTGATTTAAAAAAAAAAAATGACAAACATAGTTCATTGGGAAAAAAGAATCCAAACAGTCCTAGAGTGGGAAGTGAAAGTCCCTCCTCTAGAACTCCCTTCCCTCTTTCTCTCCCTCTGCGAACCAGCCACACATCACATGCGTATGCACACGCACACACACACGCACACACACACACACAGAGTCCCATTTCCTAGGCATGAACATATTAATATTAACAGTTTGGCATGGGTGGAATGTTTATTTAATAAGAGCTGTGTTTTGGGTTTTTTTTAAGTAGAATTTCAAGTCAATACATTTGCAAAGGAAAAAATCATGAACTCTGGCTTTTGCCAAGCAAAAAGGGAAAGGGAGGTTAGGCATCTGCGGAAATGGCCAACTGCTTGGGGAGCCGCCAGCAGAATGGACCTGGTGGCGTGGCCCCGCCCCCTCCCCACCCCCACTCCAGGCCCAGAGCTCTCCCCCCAGGGCCTGTGACACCAAGTCTCCCTGAGCTCCTCTCTGGCTCTGTTTCTTCTCTAGTTCACCATTAAGTGTTTGACAAGCCATGAGAGGTGCAGGGGGTCTCAACCTTACGTCATTGGGCTGGGGCTACAAATACAACGTAAACAGTAAGATGGTCTGTACAGAGCACTGATAGAAAGAGCGTCTCCTTCGGCTTGGAAAATTGGGCAAAGTTTAAACAGAAAGTAGCAGTCGCAGTGAACTTCAAAGGCCTGGTGCGATTTTGATAACGGAGAGACAAGGAGGGCAGCCCTCGGACAGTAAGAAAAAGTCTGGAGGGACTTCCCTGGTGGTCCGGTGGCCAGGACTCTGTGCTCCCAGTGCAGGGGGCCCAGGTTCAACCCCTGGTCCGGGAACTGGATCCCACAGGTCACAGCTAAGAGGCTTCCCTGGTGGCTCGGTGGTAAAGAATCGGCCTGCAATGCAGGAGACATGGGCTCGATCCCAGGGTCAGGAAGATCCTCTGGAGAAGAGAAATGGCAACCCACTGCAGTATTCTTGCCTGGGAAGTCCCATGGACAGGAGAGCCTGACCGGCTGCAGTTCATGGGGTCGCAAGAGTCGGACGTGAGTTAGCGACTAAATCACCACCGCCGCCACTGCAACTAAGACCCGTAGCAGCCAAATAAATAAGCAAAAGAAAATGTGTAAAGATGGGAAAAAAGTGAAATATCTGGTAGCTAGTTTTTAAAGCATAGGAAAATGAAGAGACGTTAGATTCAGAGGGGAAGGTCTCGGTGACCTTGGCAGGGTCTTGATTGACTGCCAGGCTGGGAGCTGAAACTTTATACTCCTGAGGCCCATGAGGGGTGCACTCGGGAGGGGAAGACTGACGTGGGCCTGGGCACAGTGGGCACCCCCGAGGTTCACGAGGCAATGCTGGGTGGACCCTGAGAGTGAGGACGCTGGAGCTTGGCTGCTGGGGGTCTGAATCCTGCTGCCATCCCTTACAAGCTCCAGGTGAGCTCCTTACATCTCTGTGTCTCCATCTCCTTCCCTTGAAAGTGATGACTAGAAGGCTTATACTCTACCTAGGGCTTTGGCAGGAGTGAGCAAATGAACTCACATGGATCCTGGCTCGTGGCAAGCCGCCAGCTTGTTGACAGTGATCAGATCTGAATTATCTGGGTGCTGGCTTAGTGGACGCAAGAGGAGAACCTTTTTATGATGTTAGCTTAGAAAGGCAACACCTCTCGTGACCTTGAATTAGCCCGTCAGGCCAGTTATAAACAAATGGCTGCCTGAAAGCCGTTGCTGGGCTTGTCTGTGAGAGTCTAGATTACTAGTTATGGTGTAATTTACTCCACTTAAAATTTTTGATTCCATGATAACTTTGTCATGTTTATTTGTGAGATTCGTTCTGATTTCATAAGTTTCTGAAATCCATTTAAATGCTCTACTTACAAAAAAAAAAAGAATACTGGCTACAGCAGCCATGAGTGAAGGTAATTCATGCAGTTTTTAAGGCAGTTATGTTGACATATGAGGATTACAGAAGTTGTGGGAAACCTGTTTTTTCACTGACCTGATTTGTTAACAGAAGCTGTTTTGTTAAAGTGACACTAATTCTCCAACTTCTCTTGCTTTCCTTGCTTTACTTTTTATTAGCACTGTCATGGACTCTTGTCTTTTCCACTTCTCTTAATCTAAATTAAAGGTGAGATACAGCCTACAGGGAGTCACCTCCTCCTATAGCCATGGGAACCGACAAGCAGTTCGAGCGGCCTCTTAAGGTTGACTATATTCAGAGTCCAGTACTATCAACCTTTTATTTTGAAATTCCAATGTTAGCAGAGAAAATCTCTGTCAGGTCAGTTTAAACACAATCAATTCTTTCTTTTATTTCTAAGAAATATAGAAATATTTGGCTTGAGGACTTCCCTGGTGGTTCAGTGGTTAAAACTCCTAGTTTCCAGTGTAAGGGGTGTGGGTTTGATTCCTGGTCCAGGAACTAAGATCCCACATGCTATGAGGTGCAACAAAAAATAGATAAATAAAATACAAACACCTTTGTATAAAAAAAATGAAATACTTGGTGTTTTTTTTTTAAAGATAGTTTACGATTAAAAGTTGTGAGGCAGGTTAGCAAATCTGAGTACTTACAGTCTTAATTTTAGGACTTTAAAAAATATTTAAAGTGAGGTACCTATTTTGTGCCTGTGCTAGGAGTTGAGAGAAAAATATGGGGTGTTCCTGTCCTCTGGAGCTTGCTGCTTAGAACAGTGTGACAGAGTCACCACAGTGATGATGGCGGTGCTGGTGGTGCTGGTGGTGATGGTGGTGATGGTGATGGTGGTGATGGTGATGATGGTGGTGCTGGTGGTGCTGGTGGTGATGGTGGTGATGATGCTGGTGATGGTGGTGATGATGGTGGTGCTGGTGGTGGTGATGGTGATGATGCTGGTGATGGTGATGATGGTGGTGCTGGTGGTGCTGGTGGTGATGATGCTGGTGATGGTGATGATGGTGGTGATGATGCTGGTGATGGTGGTGGTGGTGATGGTGATGATGGTGGTGCTGGTGGTGATGGTGGTGATGATGCTGGTGATGGTGATGATGGTGGTGCTGGTGGTGATGGTGGTGGTGATGGTGTTCGTGATGCTGGTGGTGATGGTGGTGATGATGGTTATGATGGTGGTGATGGTGGTGGTGCTGGTGATGATGGTGGTGGTGATGGTGATGATGGTGGTGCTGGTGGTGGTGATGATGGTGGTGATGGTGGTGATGCTGGTGGTGATGATGATGGTGATGATGGTGGTGCTGGTGGTGATGGTGATGATGGTGGTGATGATGGTGATGATGGTGGTGATGATGGTGGTGATGATGATGATGGTGATGATGGTGGTGCTGGTGGTGATGGTGGTGCTGGTGGTGATGATGGTGGTGATGATGGTGGTGCTGGTGGTGATGCTGGTGGTGCTGGTGGTGATGATGGTGGTGATGGTGGTGGTGCTGGTGGTGATGGTGATGATGGTGGTGATTATGGTGATGATGGTGGTGATGATGATGCTGGTGGTGATGGTGATGCTGGTGGTGATGGTGCTGGTGGTGATGCTGGTGACAGCGATGCTGTGACTATATTGATGGTGGTATGAGAATTTTACCATATGGTATTGACCGTGAGCCAGCACCTTTCCAATATTAGCTTATTTAATTTCTATAAGAGTGAAATAGATACTACTATAATTATCCCTACTGTACAGATGAGGAAAGTAAGATGCAGAGGTTGAGTGATTTCCCCAAGGCCATGCAGCTTGTAATGACAGAGTAGAGATTTGCACTTTAAAGCTCCCTCCAGAGGTTGTGCTGTTGACTGCCACCTTGCGTCCCAGGAGGTGGGGATGGCACCTAACTCAACCTGGGGGAATTCATGAAAATGTGGTGACTAAGCAAGATGTTTCAGAGAAAGAATTTCAGAACAATATACATAATTTAATCACCTTGCTTGGTATTCAGATTCCAAAGAAAGATTTTTTTGTCTTTATAAGAAATCTGTTTCTTATAAAGTAGGGTTTAATTTTTTACTTTTCATATGTTACCATGAAGTCAGTTTGTCCTATGCATATTTAATAATAATATGTATTAGTATTAATCTTAAGGTAGCTATTGGCTTCAAAATAACGTCCTAATATTTACAAAAGTTAAATGATACCAATAGGCAGAGAAATAAGAGAAACAGGAAAGGCAGCATAAAAGGATATTTTCTGATGAATATGGAGCTTCTTTTCTTTTTACCTTGCCCATTTAGTAAAGGATGGAGGTTCAACCTGTACCCATTTCAAAATGCCCACGTTCCTTACCAGTTAGTGCGGGAAAAGCTGGTGTTGAATGTAGGGACGGCCTTGTGTTTTGCTCATGTCTATGGATTCAGTAGGAAGATTTCTCATATTGTCTACAGTGATCACTTGGTAAATTCTTACAGTTAGGGCCTATAGTTCCTGCTTTTGCCTTGCTCTTAGATTATAAACACGTCGGGTACAAGGTATGGTGGTGATAGGAGGCACACAGTTTTCGCTTCAGCAACATTAAATCCTGGGTTTTCTCCCCGCCCTGATGGTCGTGATGTTGAGTGGGTCCCTTCTACTTGACAAGACTGTGAGCATTCTCCAGGCTGCTGTTAAGGGTCAAACTGGACAAATCAATAGCTGACCTGGAAAAACTCCAAATAGTACATCGCTTTTCGGAGCCTTGGCTTCTAGGAAGGGTGAGAGGGTCCAGGAGCAGCTTGTACCGACTGTCATTCACCCGGGAGCCCCAGCATCCCAGAAGCATGTGTCACTGTTAACGGAAACTTAGGCTTCTTCAGGATCCTGCAGATTGAGGAAATCTTATCCTCAAGAGTCAAGTGGCTTGATTCTGGGGACGAACAGTATTAACATTTCAAAATATTTTTTTCCATTTAGATCTACAGAGTTGGATTCTAACTGGTCTTGGTTTCAGTTGCGATGCATGCAAGTTGGAGGAAATGCTAATGCAGTAAGTTCATCTTAGATTTCTCATTTTCTTCTTGTACACATATGTGTTGCGCTCGTGAAGAAGTCCAGCATTTGCATGTAAGAGTTCAGGAGGCTCTGCTCGGTGGGAAGACATGGTGGGCTTATGAGCTGGATGACCCAGATGGCTTGTTTATCCAGAAATCTATTAGAAACCTGTGAAACAAGAAGCCCTGGGCTAGGATACAATGATGGACAAGATGACTGAGACTCCTCCCTTACCAGCAGAGACAGAGAGCAAGTAAAGAATAACCAAGAAAGTAACAGGTGGTAGTGCTTTGAAGAAAAAGAAAACAGGAGTGATGATGTAGAGGAACTGGGAGGCTTCTTTGTGATAATACAGTTTTTTAATATCTGAGGGTTCTTTTGTACTCGGATGTACTGCTTTGAGGTTCTTTTATCTCAATTTTATTTATTAAATCTACAAATTAAAAAAAGCCATTTTCCAAATCTTCAAATATAGTACGTAAATATCATGTGTCAATTTATAAACTTCTTAATTTCTCTGTAAAAGTAGCTTTTGAAGTGTTCAATTAACTTATAATAAAAGAGCAAATTTCCTTAACCCCATTTACAAATCTAGCTAAGGATCCTCAACCATTTTAAATTTCATTTACAAATTCAATATATCTGATTTCTAAAACACTAAACTGGCAGCCTTACAAATCTAGCCAGCAAAATCTCCCTTTATATAAAATACCATTATATGCTTATAGCGGTATGCCAAAATGATATAGGTTGAGTAAGTAGAACTCCCTGAGACATACCATTATATGTTCGAAGTATTAGAAATCAATAAATACAAATAAATGTATATACATTTTTTTTTAGAAAGGGACTTCCCTGGTGGTCCAGTGGCTAAGACTCCTTGCTCCTAATACTGGGGGTCCCAGGTTTGATCATGGGTCCGGGAACTAGATCCCACATGCCCCAGTGAAGCTCCCGTGTGCGGCAGCTAAGACCTGGTGAAGCCAAGTAAATAAATAAAAATAAATGCTCAAAGTATTAGAAATCAAATTGGTATCCATTTCAAGTACAATATATTGCTCTTCAATTAAATATTCAAAATTAAAATAGTAAATCTAAAAGAATAATTTTCAAAATACTGGTTTCCTTTGGATCAGTATCTCAGACTTTTTCTTAATTAATGTTCCCTAAGCAGAAAAACGGAGAAGGCAATGGCACCCCACTCCAGTACTCTTGCCTGGAAAATCCCATGGATGGAGGAGCCTGGTAGGCTGCAGTCCATGGGGTCGCAAAGAGTCGGACATGACTGAAGCGACTTAGCAGCAGCAGCAAGCAGAAAAATGAAATTTAAATTCATCAGTTAGCTTGTTTTAAATTTAAATTGGATTTAGTTTTCCCTAGTGAGAGAAATTAAATACCAAGGACTATGATTTTTGACAGGTAGGGGTGATCTTTGGAAGGCTAAAAAGTATGGTAATAACTAAGTTGGGTTTTTTTTTCAGTTTCCAAGAAACGTTCCCCTGTTGAGAATGTAAGCCTTCAGTATTTCAAGCATGTGATTAGAAAACCATGCCCATGTTCATTATGTCCACAAACTTGTTCTTCACGTTAATACTGTGGATTTGATAGTCTCTGTCCTTATTTCTTTCTTCGTAAGGATGTAGGGTCCCTACCCAGCTCGAGAGAGCAGTTTCCTGTCTCAGCCAGCTGATGTGGGGGAGTGGAGGGGGCAGGTCAGTCGGTGGTCGCTAAGCTCAAGCAGAAGCTTGGGTGTGAATGCCAGCTCTGCGCCTTGCTCGTCTGTGTGACGCTGGGCAGCTTGTTGGACCTCTCTGCTTCTGGCTCGTCTGTAAACAGCATGTGTCTGAGAGTGTGACCATGAGGGTTTGATGCGATGGTATCCACCAAGAACTTAGACAGGACCCGGTACGTGTGGGTGCCCAGTGCCATTATTTGTCCCGTTGAATTCACAAAAGGATCACTCACACAGGCTTTTAAAACACCTGCTTTAATTAAGCTGTGAATGCTGTAATTCACGTCTGTACAGAGATCCTTCAGAGGTGCTGCAAGCAGAGTCCTCTAACTGTCCAAGTACCTGCTTCAGCACCTTGTCTGTGCTGTGGTCTCCACCGATGAGGAAATGGTGCTCAACAAGGAGAGGGTTAGCTTGGCTCTTACTTAAGTGGTTTATCAGACATTCCAACTTTGGTGGCCCCCGTGGTTAGGATTCCGAGTGCTTCCCGCTATGGCCCAGGTTCAGTCCCTGGTTGGGGAACTGAGATCCTGCAAGCCACACGGCAGAGCCTAAACACATAAATAAATCATCTCATATAGATGCAAAGAAAAGAAAGTTCCAACTTAGTAGGGCTCTAAGCTAAGGTCGATTGCTCAAGTTAGACGCAGTCCTTAGTTGAAAGGGTGCGCTCAGATAACGTTCAGAGCGATGGAGACGCTCCAGTGGAGCAGCGAGGGCCCAGTTATTTCATTCTGTGAGGCACGTCTCGTGTCTACTTTTCCCAGAATATTAATGTTACGTCTGTGGAAGGTATTACTCCTTCTACAAGGAAAAATTTTATAAAAATCTTTCACGGTTTAAACTATTTTGGATTTCACTAGTATTTTCAAAAAGGCCCCTCATGGCGTGCAGTAATGGTTTTGGTCACCCCGGTGGATTTAGCGCAGCCCTGCCGTTAACCCGAGCCCTTTCCTCCGCAGTCTTCCTTTTTCCATCAGCACGGGTGTGACACGAATGACACCAACGCCAAGTACAGCAGCCGTGCGGCCCAGCTGTACCGGGAGCGGATCAAGCGCCTGGCCGCCCAGGCCGCCCGGAAGCACGGCACTGACGTAAGCGCGGGGGCGGGCCTCCAGCCTGCGAACGTTCGTTTCAACAGAAAAGTCCCTGATACCCCAAACCGTAGCACTTCCTGGCCAGATTCTCTTACAAGGAAGCAGCGTGGAGCGGGTTGTCATTATTCACCGTCCTGCTCAAAAACGTTGCCGTGAACACTACACAACCGTCCTGCAGCATCACTTTTATTTGTCAGCTGATCAACACTGCCCTCGTTTTACACGCTTTTTGTTGAAAGACACCTCTTTCAGGGAATTCCCTGGCTTTCGATTGTTCTTTATATCTATTTCTAATTATAAAAATGTGCCAATAGACTTAGGGAGAAAATAATCCATAAAGTGAAAAGTTGAAAGCTTTTTAACATTATAAGAATTATATGTTCAAGGTATAACAAATATTTATAAAAAAGAGCTAGCCGTATCATATGACCTAACATTTTTATATTATGACTAAATATACATGTTCATTATCTTCCCTTCCATCATGCCCCCTTTCCAGTATTTCCTAGCTCTAATAATTGGCATCATCATCATCTGCCAGGTTGCCTAAGTCAGAAATGTGGGCATCATTCTTAATTATTATCACTTTGTCGGGCTTCCCTTGTGGCTCAGCTGGTAAAGAATCCTCCCATGGTTTGATCCCTGGGTTGGGAAGATCCTCTGGAGAAGGGAAAGGCCACCCACTCCAGTATTCTGGCCTGGAGAATTCCGTGGACTGTATAGGCCAGGGGGTCGCAAAGAGTCAGATACGCCTGAGCAACTTTCACTTCACTTCCATTAGTTGAGACTTCACCTTCCATTGCAGGGGAGGGCGTGGGTTCAATCCCTGGTTGGGGAGTTAAGATCCCACATCCCTTGACCAAAACATGAAACAGAAGCAATATTGTAATCAGACTAAAGAAAGACTTTAAAAATGGTCCACATTAAAAAAAACATTCTTAAAAAAATGAAGATACCTTCTTCAGTGGATATTGTTGACGCATTGACTCTGAGCCCGTGGCCAAGGGCACTGTGGCTTGAGCTGAGTGAAGCTCATCTAACTGCGTCTCTGTGCTTAGTTACACGAGGTGGCACTTAGCACTGAGATCGGGGCCGTCGTAAATGACATACGCTAACGCAAAGCACAAAAGCGTGTCCGTCAATAGACCGTGAAAAGCACCTGTGCTTGCAGCCGGAGCTGAAACAGGGGCCGGAGCATCACACCGTGCCTGACACATTCTCTGCATTTCTGCACGTGTTCAGGCAGGGTGGCAGATCTAGGGTCACAAGTTAATTGCAGAGTAGGCGAATTCACAAATGTGGAATCCACAAAGCATGGAACGTGCGCCTAGACGTGAAGTCCTTGATCTTCCCCTTTCAGAAATGGCTTGGGGAACTGCCTTTTGTCTTCCACAGGGCTTGGCAGCACAAGTTACTAGATCAATGCATTGCTAAAATGTGCTCAGGAGCCCTGACTTCATAATACTGGAAAGTACGGATCTTTAGCGACAGGCCTCTGGAAAGGGAGGGAACTGTATTAAATAAACCCTCGAAAGCAGCTGAAGCGCTGAGCAGTGCGTGTGTTCTGTTCCAGCTCTGGCTTGATAGCTGTGTGGTCCCGCCTTCGTCCCCGCCACCGAAGGAGGAAGATTTTTTTGCCTCTCATGCTTCTCCTGAGGTATGTGTTATGCTTTACATAGTTTTAAAGTGTGCTCCTCTGACATAAATTTTAAAGGGCACGTATTTAAAGTGTTTCAGTTAGGACAGCGTCTAAGCTGCTGTAACCAACAGCCCTGAGACAGTCACTTACGGGAGAAATAAATTTCCCAGCAGTAGTTCAGGGTCATCCAGGGCTGCTCATCTCATTGTGTGGCTTCGCTCCAGTCCATGACCTTTCCCGGCCAGTGGGAGGAGGACAGACATCCACATCCAGGGAAGCAGTGCCCCAGCCTTTTACAGTCTATAGAGGTAGCATTGCTTCTGCTCACATCCTGCCGTCTAGAATTCAGTCCCACGCCCTGTACCCAGCTTCCTGGGAGGCAGAGGAGGTCTTACCAGGGGCCTGCCCAGTGCATTTCAGAGCTTTGCAATTGACAAAGAACAAAGACAGTTTGAGGAACCTCCCTGGCTGTCCAGTGGTTATAACTCTGCGCTTCCCATGGGGGGAGTGCAAGTTTGATCCCTGGTCAAGAAACTAAGATCCCACAAGCTGCACGGTGTAACCGAAAGAAAGAATGAAGACATTTGTTTAAACCCAGATTTGAAAAGGGACTTGAACCGCATTACCCTTGTTAGCTGTGTACATAGAGCACCTCTCAAGGCTGTTGAGAGAATGAACATGTGATGGGGAACTAGCTATAGGTCTGTGTGCACGTGTGGGTTGGTGTACACACACAGGGTATATGACCTAGCTCTGTCCACTGTGAGGCCTAGAGACAGAGACGCCCCAGGGCGACAGGCACACCCCGCACCCACACCGTCATTTCTAAATGCTGTTCTCCAATAAAAGGAACCAGGGCTACCTTTGGAGAGGCGACCAATTCTAGGACTGGAGTTGCATGGGCAACCAGAGGTACCCAGAGGTGCTGGAAGTAAGGGAGCGCTAGGAGGCCAGGGCAGGGGATTGGATGAGGATGTGGCTGGAGGTGGTCAGAGCTGGATCCGTTTGAACAACAAAAGAAATAATGATAGAACTGGGCTGTAATACAAAGAACTGACCAATATCCATGAGTCCGTTACTGATGTAAAGGGATGATTGCATAAAGGAATGGAGGGAAGGGACAGTCTTCCTTACAGAAAATTCTAAATCACGTGTATACTTTCCACCCTTCAGGACATGGGGCTTAACCCGCTCCCCTGGCATGTGGATTGGACTTAGTGACTCACTTTTTTTGAAGTTTGTTTTTTATGACTTTCCTTGCTTTGCTGTTAACGACTTTTCTCCCCTGGCTTCAGGTGAGCAGTACAGGGTGGGCATCAGCACAGCCAGAACCTTCTTTAACTCCGAGGAACGTGGACACACCTCCAGCAAGCAGTGAAGGTAAGACTGAGACTCGTGTTGTAGTGCCGGCCCGTGTGCCCCGGGCCTCTGCGGAACTCCTAGAAAATGAGACCCCTGCATTTACCAAGAATAGGGAAAGATGCCCATGGTCCATTATAAAACCGGGAGAGAGGATTATTGAACATGGAGTATGTATGACCTCACTTTTGTAAAAAACAAGTATCCAAAATCACACATGCAGTTAACACTGGAAGATGAAATTGCTGAGGATTTTTACTTTCAACTTGATACAATTTTGAAATGACTGAACTTTTATCATGAGTATATGTTACTTTTATAATCAGAAAAGTGAAAGTGAAAGTCGCTCAGTCATGTCCCACTCTTTACAACCTCGTGGACTATACAGTCCATGGAATCCTCCAGACCAGAGTACTGGAGTGGGTAGCCGTTTCCTTCTCCAGGGGATCTTCCCAACCCAGAGATCAAATCCAGGTCTCCTGCGTTGCAGGCGAATTCTGTTACCAGTTGAGCCACAAGGGAAGCCCGAGAATGCTGGGGTGGGTAGCCTAACCCTTCTCCAGCGGATCTTCCTGACCCAGGAATCGAACTGGAGTCTCCTGCATTAATGGCAGGCGGATTCTTTACCAACTGAGCTATCTTATAATCAAAAAACAAGATTCCAGTATAGAAAACTATGGGCTTCCCCAGTGGCTCAGCAGTAAAGAATCCACCTGCAATGCAGGAGACATGGGAGACATGGGTTTGATCCCGGGATCAAGAAGATCCCTAGAGGAGAAAGTGGCAACCCATTTCAGTATTCTTGACTGGAGAATCCTGTGGACAGAGGAGCCTGGTGGACTGGTCTATGGAGCTGCAAAGAGCTGGACACGACTGACGCAGCTGAGCACACGTGCGCACGTTCTGTCAATGGTTGATGTCTAATAATTCACGTTTGGTGATTTTGTTTTAGGATTATATTTATTGTAAATCTACTTACATCCCTTGCTTATGTTTAAAAAAAAATACCCGTGGATGAAAACATCGACATTTTCTTTTTTAAAATTGAGCATTTTTTGTAGCCAGAAAATTAGTGTAAATTAACAACAACAAGGAATCATTTTTCACCTAACCAGTGAACTGCTGGCGGGTGGGCCCCTCAGTCATGCTGGCCTGTGAGAGTCAAGCCTGGAACTGCTTTAAGGAATTTAGTGTAACAGGAAGGACTAGAGAGTCAGCAACCTCAAGATCAGGTGATGGTCCTGAGAAGCCTTAATGGAATTCCTAACCAGGATCAGTTTTTTAGATCAACTAGAAAACTCAGCAGATTTCTTGGCAACTGAAAATTTAGGTTTTCTATCATTGATGTGATTCACATTAGACTTGCCAAATGTTAACATCTGTTGGGGTATAGTACACATATGTACTAGGTATCTCAGAACAGTTTACTTTAAAACACCAGACCATAAGGTAGGATTCCAGATTATAGTGATTAGGGAGACCACTAACAAAGCAACTGGATACAAAATACACTTCTATTTTAATGGACTTTTAAATTAAAATTCTTCAAGTGATAAAATATGGAGCTAAAAAGAAAAGACAATCATTGATCTACTTGGATAAGATTTGTAGTACTGAACAAGTTGGATGTGTTACATATTCAACAGCACATTTGATGAATCTGTTTTCTGCACTGATACCAATATTTTTAACTTTCAGGTGTACCAGAGCAAGGACCAAGTGTGGAAGGTCTTAATGTACCAACAAAGGCTGCTGTAGGTGGTATGTGTTACCCTGTAGTCTGATTTAGAGGTTAATTAAGAAAAAAATGAATCCTGTCTATACATTCTGCCTAGAACTTACGATGTAATGAGATTTATTTAAACAAAAAGTGCTGTTCTGTTTGGGCCAGCTTGGGGACTGTGAAACGCAGTAGCCTCTGTACCTGGCCAAGGTAGCTCTTGATGCTTTTGGATTTGCTGGTTTAGGTCCCAGCATAGGCAGAGGGCAGAGCAGCCACGTCATTTTTGGTTACTCAAGAACTCTTAGCATTTTCTTCTTTCTGATTTTGTTGTAGGTGAACTTAATCTCTAATTTTTCATTATCAGGGAAATGTAATCTGAAATTAGTGCATATCACACTGCATTAATTGGAAAGCAACAGCTTTGGTGAAAAATAACCAAACTATTAGACATGTTCCAGGTATTTCCATCATGCATTAATAGAAGTGTGGGAAGCTGGAAGCGGGTTATATGACTATTCCAGTGCATATCTAAAAGAAAGTGAAGAAAAGGAGGATTTCCATGAATGTCTTTTTTTATACTCAAAATATAATAATGTTATTCTCCCATTAAGGACTAAAAATTTTTAATCTTTGTGGTTTTATGCTATCTTTTCCTGTTAAGTCACATTCTCATCTTTGTAAGAAAAAAAAATAAGTTTTTTTTCTTACGGGGTCTCTTACACATAATTCTAAAAGCAGAGTATGTAATCTATGATTAAAATTTACCCAGAAAACAATTAACAAATAAGAAACTTTATCTAAAAGCATCATATATTTTTGTGCAATTTAGTAAGTAATGCTACCAAAATAATAGAATGTTTTCTATTTCTGATTGGTTAGTATGATAAAATCTGTACATAAATCAGGGTGGAAAAGCACTTCACTGGCTGCTTTAGTTGTATACATAATGCCTGGCTAACTTTATATTTTAAAACAATTTTGAAAATTTTTGAAGAGTAGAGATTACTAGGCGAGTTTGTTCTAATATACAAAATGCTCCTGAAGAAAGTGGTGAATGAGGCAAGTGTTTATTTCTCTGCAATATGGTGTTTCCCCCACTCCCCCCAAAATATATATACTCTCTGAGTTTGGATGCAATCTGAAAATACTGAGAATTCTATTTTGGTGAGGCTCTGTTCATCTGAAACACATTGAGGTTCTTGAGTCTCTGGATGACAAACTAATGTGGAAAATGTCATCGTTTCTTAAATAATAAAATGCAGTATCCTAGGATTTTTTAAAAAATACACTAAAAATAGGAAAATTATGTATTTCCAGTGGTCTGACTTTCTACCTTTTGTCTTTTGACAGAGGTTTCTTCTATCATAAAAAAGAAACCAAATCAAGCTAAAAGAGGAGTGAGTATTACGTATAAACTGTCTGCTGATTTAGCTCTAAAATGGCTTATGGGCTTGAGGAAGCCCCCTTTGTCATTTTTATTTCTATTGTTTTTGAGCCACAATCTGATAAATGTGGCTCTGATAAAAAGTTCGTTTTGTTCAATGGAGTGACATTATACGCGGTGAAAATTTTCTGCAGTGAGTGTTTCACATTTCTCTGTGGGCGATAAAGCTCTGAAAAAAAATCAGCCAAGACTCCCTGGGATCTCTGTCATGCAGCGAGGCTGGGAAGGTTGTCAGCCCTGAATCCTGACCTCGTCACTTGCCAGCTGTGTGATCTTGGTCAAGTCTCTTTACTGACAAGAGCTCAGGTCCTCCTCCGTCACCTGGAGACGATGACCGCGCTGGCCTCACAGAGGCGTGAGGACTAAGTAATAACCCTCAGTATCTGTCAGCTGTCGTTGCAAATGTTTTCAAACAGTTTGGGTAAAACGTAATCTTCTACTGTATCCTCCAGCTTGGGGCCAAAAAAGGAAGTTTGGGAGCCCAGAAACTATCAAATACATGTTTTAATGAAATTGAAAAGCAAGCCCAAGCTGTCGATAAAATGAATGCACAGGAAGACCTTCTGTCCCGGGCAGCACCTAAGGAAGAATCCATGTAAGTGTGATCAAATCATAATACGATTCTAGTGACGACAGTTATTAACTGGGCTTCCCAAGGTGGCCCTAGGGGTAAAGAACCCGCCTGCCAATGCAGGATCCCCGGGTCGGGAAGATCCCCTGCAGGAGGGCATGCAACCCACTCTAGTATTCTTGCCTGGAGAACATCCCATGGACAGAGGAGCCTGGCGGGCCACAGTCCATGGGGTCGCAAAGAGTCAGACAGGACTGAGGTGACTTAGCACGCATGTAACACGCAAAGCTGTTAACTAAATGACTCTGAGATTTGCTTTCCAAATGCCATTTATTTTTACATCTGTGTGTGAGGAGGGAAATGTAAAATTTGGTTTCATGAGACTTAATACCACATGGATGTGTAGATGAGAAGGAGAGAGACCAGTGTTTAGGGAGGGCAGCCACTGTTTCCAATTGAAGTTGTGTGGACAGGATTTGGGTGGGGTCAACAAGAAGGGAAAGACAGGGATGTGTCAGGAGGTACTGCCACAGGAAAGATGCTCAGCGTCGGTAGTCATCAGGGAAATGCAAGCCAAAGCCACAGGGAGACACCTCCTCACTCTCAGGGAGCTGTGATCAAGAAGACAGAAAACAAGTGTTGGTGAGAATTAAGAAACTGCAGCCCTCATGCTTTGCTGGTGGTAAAGTTACCATATGACCCAGCAGCTCCACTCCACAGTATATTCTCAGAGAAAAGTGATGTATATGCCCACAAAGCCACGCAAAAACTTGTACACATGTTCATAGCAGTATTAATCCCTATAGCTGAAAAGTAGAAACAACCCAGATCTCCACCAACTAGTGAACAGATGAACAAAATGTATGTGTCCATACAGCAGAATATTATTTAGCCATGAAAAGGGATAAGGTACTAGTACATGATGCTATATGCACAAATCTTGAAAAATTTGTGCTGAGAAAGACACTGGCCACAAAAGACCACATATTTTATGATTGCTTAGATGTGGACTCTCCAAATCAGGCAAATCAAGAAACAGAAGCAGACTGGTGGTTTCCAGGGGCAAGGAAAGAGGGGAGAATAGGGTGGACTGTGGGTGGGTGGGATTTCTTCTGGGGAGACGAAAATGTTCTGGAATTAGATAGAGGTGATGGTGACAGCCTTGTGAATATGCTAAACTGAATTGTGCTTTTTAAAAAGGTGAATTTTATGATATGTGAATTTTATCTCAGTAATGAAAATGGTGTTTATAATGTGAAGCCCCATTGGACCTGGAGACTAAATTCTAATTGTACAATGGGAGATTTTGGGTACACTGGTATGTCTGGAGATACTGAGCCTGGATCTTGAAGAGGTCTCAGAGTCAGACTTGAGGGTGGTGGCAGAGAGAGGAAGGAAGAGCCTAGGAGGATGAGGAAGAGGGAATCCAGGCTGGGGCTCTGGGGTCCTGCCTGGATTGGAGACGTTGGAGTGATGGCGTGGGTCGCCCTGAAGTCAGACCAGCCGGGGGGTTTTGCATCACATCTGAGGAGAGTGCCATGAAGCAGGGGTGTGTTTTGGAAAGTGCATTTGGTCATGATATCCAGGGCAGAAAGACTGGAAGACAGGGGGAAGAACTGGAAGCCAGGAGGCCAGACCAGAGACTTGTTTTAAGTAGCTCCTTAAAGTTCTTGAGAGGATGTCATCATGTTGAAAACAGAAGGGACGCACGGCTGTCTGGAAAAGCTGGTGACTGGGCATAAGGGTCCAGGGTCATAAGGAGAGAAGAGAGGAAAGGCATCTTGGATTCCTGCTTTGTACACGTGTGCATCTTATTTATATGGTGTTTTCTCTTGTTGCCATGAGTATCTCGTGTGTGTGTGTGTTAATCACTCAGTCATGTCTGAGTCTTTGTGATCCCATAGACTGTAGCCCACCAGGCTCCTCTGTCCGTGGGGACTCTCCAGGCAAGAACACTGGAGTGGGTTGCCACGCCCTCCTCCAGGGGATCTTCCCGACCCAGGGACTGAACCTGGTTCTCCCGCATTGCAGGCCGATTCTTTAGGATCTGAGCCACACGGAAGCCCCTATCACTTTTAGCGTGGCTTCATTACTACAGGCTGTATAATGAAGAAAACACTGCTACTTACTTTACAAGATTGTTAGGGGATTCATTTAGTTAATGCTCATTAGAGTGCATCGGACAGTGCCTGGCGCAATGTAGGTGCTCAGTCAGTGTAGCTTCTTGCTATTCACGCTCACAGTTTGCTCAGTGGGCTTCCTATGATAAGCCTGGATCATTTGAAACGGGTGGTTACTCCTCATTGTCATTCAACTCACAGCCCCTAGGTGGCAGCACTAAACTGTTATTTAGGTTAAATATTTGCGATGTCAAAGGGGCTTCCCTGGTGGCTCAGATGGTAAAGAATCCGCCTGCAATGCATGAGACCTGGGTTCAGTCTCTGGATTGGGAAGACCCACTGGAGAAGGGCATGGCAACCCATTCTTGCCTGGAGAATCCCCCTAGCGGACTACAGTCCATGGGGTTGCAGAGTCGGACACGACGGAGCGACTAAGCTCACAGGACACAAAGGTGGCTCGGTAGTAAAGAATCTGCCTGCCAGAGTAGGAGGCCCAGGAGACTCGGGTTTGATCCCTGGGTCAGGAAGATCCCCTGGAGGGGGAAATGGAAACCCACTCCAGTATTCTTGTCTGGAAAATTCCATGGTCAGAGGAGCCTCACGGGCTACAGTCCATGGGGTCACAAGGAGTTGGACACGACAGTTGGTTGTGATCCACACAGCCAAAAGCTTTAGCGTAGTCAATGAAGCAGAAGCAGATGTTTTTCTGGAATTCTCTTGCTTTTTCTATGATCCAGTGGATGCTGGCAATTTGATCTCTGGTTCCTCTGCCTTTTCTAAATCCAGCTTAAACATCTGGAAGTTCTGGGTTCATGTGCTGTTGAAGCCTGGCTTGGAGAATTTTGAGCATTACTTCGCTAGCATGTGAGATGAGTGCAATTGTGTGGTAGTTTGAGCATTCTTTGGCATTGCCTTTCTTTGGGATTGGAATGAAAACTGACCTTTTCCAGTCCTGTGGCCACTGCTGAGTTTTCCAAATTCACTGGCATACTGAGTGATTTGAGATGCTCTGTGTAAGACTCACTCTGAGCTGTCACTTTGATGTCTCTGACTTAGCTAGCTTTCTTGACACTGAGAAAGGGGGAAGGTTCAATCTGAGTGTGTTTAGGAATGGACTCCGTGCAGATCACTCGTGCGTGAGGTTTTCCCAGAGAACCAGTAAAATCCTCGCCTGATGAGAACAGAAGATAGGGAATCAGAAAGCAGCAATCCCCTCTCTTGCAGGTCAGGGGGTCAGGGACTAGTGCGTTAATATTAGAGACAGCACCAGCCTTAATCAGGACTGCTCGATACAGCTAAATGCAAACATGCAGATTGTGGGGTGTTTATGAACCCAATGAATCCCTTTGTTCAGAAGAGCTGCACTCCAGGCCCTGACCACCACCCTGCTGCTCAGACACATCACAGCTCAGTTTCACCAAACCAGTGCTGTGCCAGCTGTGAGAAAGTACCCAGGCTTTGTTTATTTATTTACTTTTTAATATTTACTTATTTATTTGGGGCTTCCCTGGTGGCTCAGTGGTAAAGAATCTTCCTGCAATGCAGGAGATGCAGGTTCAGTCCCTGGGTCTGGAAGATCCCCCGAAGAAGGAAATGGCAACCCACTCCAGTATTTTGCCTGGAGAATCCCATGGACAGAGGAGCCTGGTGGGCTACAGTCCATGGGGTCGAAAAACAGTTGGAGACAACTTAGTGGCTAAACAACAATGTATTTATTTGTTTGCACTGGGTCTTAGCTGCGGCACGTGGGATCTTAGTTCCTCAACCAGAGATCAAACTCAGGCCCCCTGCATTAGGAGTGCAGAGTCTTAGCCCCTGGACCACCATGGAAGTCCCCAAGAGTGCCCACGCTTTATGCTACTCTTCTGCAACTTCATTTCTTAAAATGAAGTTAGTTCCATTCCCTGATCTGAAGGAAGAACAGTAAAGAAAACAAATGGCCACATTAAAACAAAATAGAGGGACTTCCCTGGTGGTCCAGTAGTTAAGACTCCAAGTTGCCAGTGAAAGGGGCCTGAGTTCAGTCCCCGGTCAGACAACTAGATCTCACATGCCGCAGCTAAGAATTCACATATCGCAACTGCGGATCCTGTGTGCCGCTACTAAGACCTGGCACCGCCAAATTAAATATAAAAAGAATGAAGGCATCTGTTTCTTCAATGCCAGGTTGCGTTAAACTCCAAGTATACAAAACAATGCTCTTGCTGTAAAGAAATTTCTAGCGGGAGAAGCATATATATAAGCAACAAAAAAAACAGAACAGGAATCCTGCATGACTCATTAAGAAGGGAAACAGCAAAAGCAAGATTATTTTCTCCTAGTAAGAAATTCTGTTATCACTTCCTTTCACTACAGAGAAATGTATTTATATTATTAGGGAGTTTATATAGTACCTTTCTCATGAGGAATTTGTGACATTTTATATAATTTTCTGAAATGGACAGTATCTTAGAAATCTTGATAATGTAGGTATACCATTTTTCAAGTCCCTGAAATTTTGTTGCTATTTACTAATATGATAATATACTCTTGTGAATATAGGCCTGGTTTTCTTCATAAGAAATTAAGTATCTACAGCACTTTTGGAAACATAAGAGTAAGGGACAGTGTTTTATTCCTCTCCCCTCCCTCCCCCCGACTGGGTGCGTTATTTGTCACAAGTATTTATAGATAGGTGATGAGTATCTGACTGGTGGTGCAGAGGAAACTGTTGACAGGAATGGCAGCTCCATTTTGAATTCTCTCAGAGCCTGGTTCCATAAAGAGACCTTGTGGGGAACTTCCCTAATGGTCCAGTGGCTGAGACTCCGTGTTCTCAATGCTAGGCAGCCTGGGTTCGATCCCTGGTCAGGGAACTAGGTCCCACGCGCCGCAACTAGAGATCCTGTGTGCCACGGCTAAGACCCATTGCAGCCAAATAAATATTTTTTTAATAAAGAGAGAGAAACCCTACGGGAAATTTTCTTGTAAACTGATGAATCCGTTTGCAATGCAGTAATCCCTTCTTAATGTATCTGTTAAGTCAAATATATTTATATATATATATATGAAAAGTGAAAGTGTTAGTCACTCAGTCATGTCCAACTCTTTGCGACCCCATGGACTGTAGCCCGCCAGGCTCCTCTGTGCATGGAATTCTCCAGGCAAGAATATTGGAGTCATTCCCTATATATATGGACTTCCCTGGTAGCTCAGCCAATAAAGAATCCGCCTGCAATTTGGGAGACTCGGGTTTGATCCCTGGGTCGGAAAGATCCCCTGGAAAATGGATGGGCTACCCACTCCAGTATTCTTGAGCTTCCCTGGTGGTTCAGATGGTAAAGAATCTGCCTGCAATGCTGGAGACCTGGGTTTGATCCCAGGGTTGGGAAGATCCCCTGGAAGAGGGCATGGCAACCCACTCCAGTATTCTTGCCTGGAGAATCCCATGGTCAGAAAGAGTCGGACTCGACTGAGCGACTAAGCCCAACACAACACACACACACATACACACACACACACATATAAATAATCTTAAACCAGAACAAACCAGTGAGACTAATCTCATACTTTTGTTACATAATGTGCACGTATAGTGAAAAAAAAAATCTGCATTTTACTATCCTTTATAGAAGTAATTTAAGTATATATTATGTTGTGACATATTATGATACGGTAAGTAATATAAGCTAGAACAGTAATTAGATTCAGCAGCAACCAAAAATTAGCTGTAAACTCATATACCTCGGAGAAGGCAATGACAACCCACTCCAGTATTCTTGCCTAAAGAATCCTGTGGACAGAGGAGCCTGGTGGGCTGCTGTCCATGGGGTCGCACAGAGTCACGACTGAAGCGACTTAGCATGCCTGCATGCATTGGAGAAGGAAGTGGCAACCCACTCCAGTGTTCTTGCCTACAGAATCCCATGGACAGAGGAGTCTGGTGGGCTGGTGTCCATGGGGTCGCACAGAGTCGGACACGACTGAATTGACTTAGCAGCAGCAATAGCGGCATGCACCTTTTCTTGAGCATCTACTCAAAAGAAATCTTTACACAAAAAATGCCAGCTTGCCTTTATAATCATTAATCATGGAAAGCTGCAGCAAGCTGACAGCATGTGACATGTTTAACGTTGTTGGTATTTTAACTTAAGAGCACAGAATTAGCGCTAAGTTAAGGCGCATTCGGTTTTCCTGGCAGTGTTTCGTCATTACGATTAGCCTATAAAGATCTTGAAATTCAGATGAAGAAAGATGAAAAGATGAACATGAGTGGCAAGAAAAAGGCAGAATCAGAGAGACTTGGCATGGGATTCGGAAATAGCAGAAGGTAAGACTCTGCTTTCTTGGATTTCACAATTTAAGCTAGTTTGCTAATCACACGTGGACTTTCCTTGTTAATTTCCACTTCAGAAATGCCTCTCCTTGTTCGCGTCCTTCAGTTGTTGTGCTCTCATGCGGGCGGCCCTCAGCGCGCTCTGTCTAGGGGTTCTGCCTTTGCAGACTCAACCAATCTGGGATTTGAATATATTGGGATAGGGAGAATTCCAGAAAGTTCCAGGAAGCAAAACAAATTTTTCTGCATACACTATACTTAAGGACAACGATTTACATTGTTTTTACAATTATTTATATAGCATTTCCGTGGGATCAGCAAAGAGACACAACTTAGCAACTAAACAACAACAGATGTAGCACTTACATTGAGTTTGGTGTTATTAGTAACTAGAAATGATTTAAAATACAAAGGAAGAGTAAGGATCTTTGGGGGGGGTGAAGTAGAGAAGGATAGCTTCCTTACTTTGCCAAGCAAAGGGGAACACGTCGGGCCTCTGCCTTGAAAACTTATGTGTCCCTGAGGATTGTTTTTATTGGCTGGGGTCATGGAACCAGTCCCCCTCAGATACCAAGGGACAGCTGTGTTTACTACAGTACAAAAAATGCCACATTTGATTATTAGATAAAATGAAATAGGTCTGATTGTCATTAAGTGGATGCCATAAACATAGCTTTCATATGTGACTGTATTTCCTATTATTAGTTACAGCCCCCACTAAGGCCCAGTATTTTTTAGTGCTTGTACCACAAAAATATTTTTCTATTGTTCACATTTGTAACCCCCCCAAATAAAGTATATTTTTGTTGAGAGTATAAATTAAAGGCGTTCTTTGATGAACACACGTATCTTCATGAACTAATATTATTTTTTTTTTCCATCTTATTCTCTATTTTCTCAAGCGGTATTTCCCATTCAGTGACTTCAGACATGCAGACCATTGAACAGGAAACACCAATCACAGCGAAACCGAGAAAGAAGTACGGTGCCGACAGTGATGACTCATATTTTACCTCCAGCTCCAGGTAATCGGTTAAAAATCATCCTGAAAGTACTGTTTTGAAAAGAGCGATACAGACTTACTAGTTTTAGGGGTTTTTTTTACTTTAGGAGCAAATACAAATAAGTTTTCTTCGTTGTTTTTAAAAGCTTCGGCTGGAGTCAAGAATGTCCTTTGGAAAAAAATTGGGGTGCCCTTCTTTAGTGGATGATATTTGCTAACATTGAAATGTTTGAAAATAAAATCAGCATCCAGGAATTAAAATCAGAGGTGGGAAAGTTGTATTTATCTAAAATGTGAAATTGGAGAAATACACAAAACCCCAAAGATATATGTTAAGTCGTTTAGTCTTATTCCAACAGTTGGAATATTTCCCAGCTGCACCTTTAGCAGATTCTTTTGTTTTCATACCACCGGCTTCTGGAGTCCCCAATTGGCAGGATATAGAATTTTAAATGAATGCTGTTTGTGTGTGTTTATGTATGAATGAAAACCACTGTTGCCATCTGAGGGGGTCCCAGGATAAAGCCTCGGCCCCATCCTTCGGCCCTCACCCTCCGACAAGGACAGGTTACCTAACTCCAGTGTGAAGCCGACCGTGGAGAGGCCGCGGTTCAGGTTCAAGCCGCCCACAGAGACCGAGAACAAGTTTAACTTGAATTGACTCACTCTGTGCGGTTCCTCCAAGAACCTGATCAGCACCGGGGCGGGGGAGGCCTGCTGAACAGCCACCAGGTAAACCTGGGGCGTCAGGAAGTGGGCACCGGCTGGGACACGGGCGGCCTGGACGTGGGTCCTGGCCCCGCCACTTAATGACCGTGTGACCTCGGCTGCCCGTCCAGCCTCCCTGTGCCGCCGCCTCTTATCTGTAAGGGAGCAACACCAGCAGCAGCACCTCAGGGCGGCGCGAGGGCTTAATGAATGAACGCACACGGGCCTTGTGGCTTCACTGTTATTCACCTCATGTTCAGCTGTTGTTTTTATATAGAAACTCAGTTCAAGTGACTCAGTCTGAATGCTTAATCACTATTCTCGTACACTTAAGTTAACCATGTGGAGGGCCACCTTCAGGTGTGGGCTTTGGGAAGGTCGACCGTGTGCCCGTCAGTGTGGGCAGTCCTTAGAGGAGGCCCCCTCACTCACATCTCAGAGGGCATCACTGTCGACTGGCAATTACACAGCTTAGAAGCAGTCGTATATGCATAACAGATAGAAATGTATGTTAACTAATTAGGCTCTAATTCTGAAATTCTGTATTTTCCTATCAAAGTTCACAGGTAAGGAATTATAATACAGAGAACTGTCTTTAAATCATTCACTTAGCATCACTTCAAATTGCTTCAAGTCCAGATTTTTACCGGAAAAAAAGTAGTTTAGAGGTGTTCCCCATCAGTGCTTTCACAGACAGGGTGATTTTGTGTTTGCCTCTCAGGCTTCCCTGGGAGCTCCGTTGGTAAAGAATCTGCCTGCAATGCAGGAGACCCCGGTTCGATTCCTGGGTCTGGAAGATCAGCTGGAGAAGGGATAGGCTACCCACTCCAGTATTCTTGGGCTTCCCTTGTGGCTCAGCTGGTAAAGAATCTGCCTGCAAAGTGGGAGACCTGGGTTTGATCCCTGGATTGGGAAGATCCCCTGGAGAAGGGAAAGGCTACCCACTCCAGTATCCTGGCCTAGAGAATTCCATGGACTGCATAGTCCGTGGGGTCACAAAGAGTCGGACACGACTCAGTGACTTTCACTTTCACTTTTCCTGTGAGTAACCTGTATTTCAGGTTAATTGGAGGTAACTCCCAAATCACGCCTTTTTAAAATAATTAATGAATTAATTTGGCAGTGCCAGGTCTTAGCTGCAGCCTGCAGGATCTTTTATTAATAGGTGTGGCATGCGGGATCTAGTTCCCTGAGCAGGGATTGAACCCAGGCCCCCTGCACTGGGATTGTGGAGTCTTAGCCACTGGACCGCCAGGGAAGCCCTCCAAATCGTGCCTTTTAAAATACTTAAATACATTTTCTACAAGATAGAATTAAACCTCTAGATTGATTTGAAGGCTGCCTACGTGTCAGGTCACTTTAGACGAGGGAGTACGTCTGTGTCGGGGAAACTCCCAGTGGTGCAGGGTCTACGCTCACCCACGTGGCTTCTCCACAAAAGCCTGTTTGACTCTTTCACTGCTCATTATAGCTCCTGCAGAGAGTGTAGGGTTTCCAGCTCCACCAGTGGTGCGGAGTTGGAAGGAGAGGGGCTGCGACTGAGGATGCGCCCTGGGAAGCTGTTGGGGAGCCTCGCCCGCCCCAGGCCACCGCCCGGCTCCTTCCTGGGGGGCTCCATCCCCCTGTCAGGAGCTTCGGGAATCCCGTCGGCCTCTCTCTCCGAAAGCTTAGTCCTAAGAGTCAGCCCGAAAGGCCTCCGTTTCTACGGAGCAATTATTTATGGTTTGAAACCGGGGAGCAGATGGTGTTTTTATATTGACCACACTGGCTGGATTCCCGCCAGAGACCTCGGCTTGTTGTTTGTCTTCACCTGCAGCTTGTCTGATGGGAACGTCAATGCTGGTCCTCCTTGGTCATAACCACTGCAGGTAGAACAATCCTTACTTTGGCAGATGAAGCCGGGTAAACATGGCCTCTGGGAAAGCGGGCGTTTCCATGAAGAGCTCTCACTGCTTCCAAATGATTCATTACCCCATTAGAACTTGAATACTATTGAATTATGAAAGAGTGCTGTTTCTATTAAAAATGAGACCAGCCGTATCTTTGGGCTTTTTTTTTTTTTTTTTTTTGAGTTCCATTATTTCCAGGATATAAACAATGTAATTATATACTGAGTACAAAATAATGAAACTAGAACAATTTGTTCAGCCTTACAAAGCCAGCGTGGCCTTCAGTGGAAGAGGCAGCTGTCTACAGCTGCCTATCCTAAATTGAGTAAGGATCCAACCAATGTCTCCTGCATCGCAGGTTCTCTCCCACTAGTGCCCCCGGGGAAGCCTATGTAAGGAATGTTTTCAGGTTGAGTGAAACCAGAGTGAGAGGGAGAAAAACATAAGTGAAAAGCATTAAGAATTGGGATCTAGAAGTCAAAACATTAGAAAATCAATAAAAGCAATTCCCTGGTGATCTAGTGGTTAGGACTCAGCGCTTTCACTGCCGTGGCCCTGGATTCAGTCCTTGGCTGGGGAACTGAGATCCCGTAAGTCATGTGGCCAAAAAAAAAAAAAAGTCAATAAGGCCTTGGGGATCTGGAGGGACTTGCGTTTCTGAGGAAGCTGTGGGAAGCAGGTAGCAACTTGCTGGGGGAGGACGGGGTGACAGAACCCACACTGTGCCCTGGGCCAGAGCTCAGGGAGCCTCACTGGTGAACCGTGGGAAGAGCCCCCACCACCCTCCCTGCCCCCTACCCGCTCCCTAGCTTGGAGAACACAGTAGAACATGTAGATCCAGTGGCTGATCAGCAGGGAGCGAGCAGAATGGCTTTCTCTCTCCTTCTGATTCTTGAATTATCCAGCCATTAAAAACAAAAAAAATCTGATGCCCCTATATTCCAGGATAAGCACTTTGGCTTACATGGATGAGGAATGTTTCCTTAGAGTGACACTTAATTCAAAAAACCCCGAGTCCCAGTACCTAAGACTTGTGAAGGGCCTGGAAGTTCTACCCACCGCCATTCAGTCCTCACCCCCACCCCCAAGCCCAGAGCCTCTGGGGGACCATGCAGCCCCTCGGCATTCCTCATCCTTCAGTCCCAGGGCCGCTCCCTGAGAAACACTGCCTTGGGCGTCCGCGTTGTCGCCCTGGGTTTCTGAGCTCAGATCGGGTTTCTGAGCTCAGATCGGCCAGCCCCATCCGGGCAGGGACTGAGCGTGTCTCCTACCTCCGCCAGGGCCTGGCCCCTCATAGATGCTTATTAAGTAGTTTTAAATTCCTGATTGGATCAGGAACATTTGGAGGGCTTCCCTGGTGGCTCAGAGGTTAAAGCGTCTGCCTGGAATGTGGGAGACGCGGGTTAGATCCCTGGGTTGGGAAGATCCCCTGGAGAAGGAAATGGCAACCCCCTCTAGTACTCTTGCCTGGAGAATCCCATGGAGGGAGGAGCCTGGTGGGCTACAGTCCAGGGGATTGCAAAGAGTCGGACGCGACTGAGCGAGTTCACTTTTCCAGGTGAGGAGGGGTTGGTTGTTCCTGTTCCTCCAAGCAGAGCCTGCTCATCTTCTAGCTGAAATCCAGATACACTTTGAACATAGCAGGTTTTCCTTCCTGGAGAGAGAAGGCTGGTGTAACAAGATTTGTTGTTAATGACCTCCTTGCCAGAGAATGCGGAAACCACGTTTGGAAATTCTGCTTTTTTTTTTTCAATTATTCATATAAAGCCATACCAACTGCTTCAAACAGCAGATTTATCCACCCTCCTTTTGTTGTTATTGTTGTTTGTTTGTTCGTT
Source organism: Bubalus kerabau (assembly GCF_029407905.1). Classification (NCBI taxonomy): domain Eukaryota; kingdom Metazoa; phylum Chordata; class Mammalia; order Artiodactyla; family Bovidae; genus Bubalus; species Bubalus kerabau. Next base: position 6,370,911 of record NC_073624.1, read on the forward strand.
TCCTGCAAGGAAAAAAGAGTACATTCAGTTTTATTCCACCACCACCCTCCCATCTTAGCTCATCTCTGGATGACTCCTCATGCCCTCGGAGTTTGGCCCTCACTTGCCTCCCACGCGCGCTTCTGTTCTTACCCTCCAGAAACATCTTGGCAACATCTCTAAAGTCTCTGCATCGTTCTTCATCCTCCTTCCTTTCCTGAGACCTAAGCATTAGAATCTGCATCTCTCTTCTGAACTTCTTGAACCACCTTTATAAGGACTGCGGGTCTGGCTGGGTTTTTTTCCATCCTAAGCTGTCACTAATTCTGAGATGGCCCAGTCACTTCTGAGTACGTCTCTGGCACATCCCCTCACCAGTCTATTTCTGTCCTGTCCCAGGCAAAGCCTGCTGCTCTCCGTCAAAGATCTTTCTCCCCCGACATAGGACCTGAATCTGCCATTGAGTTTTGCTCTCTGAGCCACTCCCTGCTCAATGATGATCAGCTAACGAAAGTGTAAACTGACCCAGCAGGCCAGCGTCCCCTTTGAGATGCTTACCAAGTCCACTTCTGGCTCCAGTCTGAAAGAGCATCTGCATGATGGTCCAGTGATCAACAATCCTAGCTCTGCATCTGACTCCAGAATGAGGCCAATTAGCATCACTTATGCCATGAAATTAAAAGACGCTTACTCCTTGGAAGGAAAGTTATGACCAACCTAGATAGCATATTGAAAAGCAGAGACATTATTTTGCCAGCAAAGGTCCGTCTAGTCAAGGCAATGGTTTTTCCAGTGGTCATGTATGGATGTGAGAGTTGGACTGTGAAGAAAGCTGAGCACCGAAGAATTGATGCTTTTGAACTGTGGTGTTGGAGAAGACTCCTGAGAGTCCCTTGGACTGCAAGGAGATCCAACCAGTCCATCCTAAAGGAGATCAGTCCTGGGTGTTCATTGGAAGGACTGATGCTGAAGCTGAAACTCCAATACTTTGGCCACCTCACGCGAAGAGTTGACTCATTGGAAAAGACTCTGATGCTGGGAGGGATTGGGGGCAGAAGGAAAAGGGGATGACAGAGGATGAGATGGCTGGATGGCATCACCAACTCGATGGACATGAGTTTGAGTGAACTCCGGGAGTTGGTGACAGACAGGGAGGCCTGGCGTGCTGCGATTCATGGGGTCGCAAAGAGTTGGACACGACTGAGCTACTGAACTGACTGACTAATACTAAGTGGTGGTTTCTGTTAGGAGTGATGTCTTATCCGGGGCTAACATGGCAGGGTTACCAACAAGGGACTCCTAGAATGGGGTCAGTTCTCAAGGTCCTGAAGCATTGATGGTGGTTTAGTTGCTAAATCATGTCCAACTCTTTGCAACCCCATGGACTATAGCCCGCCAGGCTCCTCTTTCCATGGGGTTTTCCAGGCAAGAATACTGGAGTGGGTCACTGTTTCCTTCTCCAGGGTATCTTCTCCACCCAGGGATTGAACCTGGGTCTCCTGCATTGCAGGCAGATTCTTTACCTACTGAACCATCAGGGAAACCCTCCTGAAGCATCATGCATGACCAGCCTATAGTCAGGTAACCCTCAAGGATGTCCTGTGCTGTTGGGATAGGCTAGGTTATGCCGCAGGGATAAATACCATCCGCCGCCCCCCTCAACTCCAGATCTTAAGGGTTTAGCTCAGTGATGGTTTAGTTCTTTGTTCACTGAAGTCAGCTAAGGATATAGATGATCTGTCCTTCTGGTGGCACCTTGATTGTCCAGCTGGATGGTGGTGTCACCTGTCTGAAGCTACAGCACCTGGAAAACACGACCCCTTCCACTCGGGAGGGAAGAGAGGACTGGGCACCCGAAAGGCCTTGGGAGTGATTTGCCTCGTGTCTGCTCCTGTTGCACATGGCCGCCCCCAGCTTCAAGGCAGGGGTCTGGGAAGTGCAGTCCCCATGTACCCGATGTGAGTGGACATCAGTAAGGTCCTCCAAAGTCTCTCTTCTCCTCTCTCCCATACAGGTTCTTTGACGAGCCCACGGAGCTAAGGAGCAGTTCTTTCTCTAGCTGGGATGACAGTTCAGATTCCTATTGGAAGAAAGAGACCATCAAAGACACTGACCCAATTCCGAAAAACACAGGCTATACAGACAGGTATGGACCCCAGAGGGGTGGGACTGTAAATTGTGACTCGACATGCGTCTCCAGGGACATTCTCTAACCCTAGTAAATGAATGTGTTGTACTATTTCAAGAATATTCTTTGTATCCTGGTCTGTCTCCTGAACTTACAGCTTTGCCTTTCCCAGAAGGTCGTGTCCTGGAGTTGAGCAGTAACTGGCTTTGTTAGACTTCTTTAACGGTCCATAGTGCGCTTGAGACTCATGTGTGTTGCTGTGTTCATCCCTCTTTATTGTTGAGTCTGTTTACCCATTTACCTGTCAAAGAACTGTCTCCAGCTTCTGGTGATCATGAATGAAGGGCTGAATGACGTGTCGTCCAAACCAGGGAACTGCTGGGAGTGTAGGGGGACAGTCCTAGCATGTTGGGACAATAAGTGTGACCTGGAATTGTCCTCGGTGACTGGGATATACTGCCACCCTGGTCGTTTGTATCCTGTGTGGCGTGGAACAGCGCTTTACATGCGTCACAACGTACTCAGTATTTACTGATTGATCCGTGGAACTGAAGTCAAATTACAGGCCTATTTTAAGTAGCAGAATTCCTTCAAATGTTGTGTGGTTTGGATATTTATTCATTTTTTTCTAAATAGAATTTACAGGCTTTTTAAAGTGGCCTAAAATCCCTTTACAGAATTACTGCTGTTGGCTTTTTAAAAAGTAAAATGGCATGTGCTTACATTATAAATGAGAAATACATTTGCCTTACCTCAAATTAGTTTAACCTATTTTGGCTGTTTTTGTTCTTTGTGCTGAGCACACTTCAGATCTACTGTCTTCCCACAGTTCAAGTAACACTACAGGTTATTAACTAGAACTTACTCTTCTTATTGTAAATGATGAAGAGTTTGTACCCTCTGACCAGCGTCTACCCATTTCCCCCACCTCCTTGGAAACCACTGTTCTAGTTTCTGTTTCTTTGAGTTCAACCTTTTTTTTAAAAAAAATTTTAGATTCTACCTACAAGTGAGAACATGCAGTATCTGTCTTTCTCTGTCTGACTTCATGTAATGTCCCCCAGGTTCATCCCTATTGTCATTAAGTGGCAGGATTTCCTTCTGTTTTATAGCAGAATGTTATCCCATTGTGTGTGTGGGATAATATTTTCTCTATCCATTCACCCACTGACAGATATGCAGATTGTTTCCACGACTTGACTGCTCTGGAAACCTTGGCCATGAACATGGGCTGCAGAGATCTCTTCATGCTACTGACTTTGTTTCCTTCAGATTTATATCCAGAAGTGGGAGCAGATGGCAGTTCCAATTTTAACTTTCTGATGAACTTCTGTGCTGTTTTCCGTGTGGCTGTGCTAATTTCCTTTCCCACCATTGGTGTACCAAGTTTCCCTGTTCTCCAATCTTTACCAACACCTATCTCATATCTTCTTGACAATGGCTGTTCTAACAGGTGTGAGGTTTTGATTTGCCTTTCCCTGATGATTACTAATGTTGATCACCTTTTCATATACCTGTTGGCATTAAACTTCCTTCTTAGTATTGTTTTTGCTGTATCCCATAAGTGTTTCCATTTTCATTTGTTTCAAGATATTCTTTCCTTCTTTTTTTTTTAATTGAAGTACAGTTGATTTATGATGTGGTGTTAGTTTCTGGTGTACACCAAAGTGATTCAGATACACACACACACACACACACACACACACATATATAGTTGTTGTTGTTGAATCACTCAGTTGTGTCTGATTCTGCGGCCCCATGGGCTGCAGTACGTCAGGCCTCCCTGTCCATCACCAACTCCCAGAGCTTGCTCAAACTCATGTCCATTGAGTTGGTGATGCCATCCAATCATCTCGTCATCTGTCATCCCCTTCTCCTTCTGCCTTCAATCTTTCCCAGAATCAGGGTCTTTTCCAATGAGTCAGTTCTTTGCATCAAGTGGCCAAATTATTGGAGCTTCAGCTTCAGCATCAGTCCTTCCAGTGAATATTCAGGGATGATTTCTTTTAGGATTGACTGGTTTGATCTCCTCTCAGTCCAAGGGACTCTCCAACTCAACAGTTCAAAAGCATCAATTCTTGGCACACAGCTTTAATTCTCACATCCATATGTGACTGCTGGAAAAACCATAGCCTTTGGCTATATGGACCTTTGTTAGTAAAGTAAGGTCTCTGATTTTTAATATGCTGTCTAGGTTGGTCTTAGCTTTTCTTCCAAGAAGCAAGCATCTTTTAATTTCATGGCTGCAATCACCATCTGCAGTGATTTTATAACCCAAGAAAATAAAGTCTGTCACTGTTTCCCTATCTATTTCCCATGAAGTGATGGGACCAGATGCTATGATCTTAGTTTTCTGAGTGTTGAGCTTTAAGCCAGCTTTTTCACTCTCCTCTTTCACTTTCATCAAAAGGCTCTTTAGTTCCTCTTCACTTTCTGCCATAGAGTGGTGTCATCTGCATATCTGAGGTTATTGTTATTTCCCACCCCCCTCCACCCGCCCAAACCCCTGCAGTCTTGATTCCAGCTTGTGCTTGAAGTTAGAAGGTTGATCAGCTTCCTTAAAGCAATTATTTTGAATTCTTTGTCAGAAAATTATTTGGGGTCGGTTACTAGAAAATTACTGTTTCCTCTTGTGGTATCACATTTCGTGTTCCTTGGAGTCGTGTTGCTGTCTTTGCCTTTGAAGGAGGAATCACGTCTTCCAGTCTTTCCTGCTCAGCTTTGCATGAGAAATGACATCAACTGTCGGCCCTGCTGGAGACTCTGGGGTGTTCTCAGGCCTTTTCTATGGATGCACTCTCTCCTCCCTGCTTACCCTTTTGAGGGTGAAGTCTTAGGATGGCCTGTCTTCTCTCCGTCCCACACACAGGGATAAGAGCCTCCTGCTTGCTTCCCCTAGGATGGTGCCCTGGAAGGTTGAAGTCAGTGCACTTTCTGCCAGCCCAGAGTCAGGCTGGCCCTCTGCACATGCTCGCCGGCTGTCTGCACAGGCTCGCGCTTACCAGGGCGTGTGCAGGAGGGAGGGTTCGTGGGTCAGCCCTGGCGGCCCCATGGGCCACTGGGGGCTCCACAGGCAAAGTGCACCCAGTGGTTTGTGAGCAGGCCTGCTGTGGAGCCCAGGAAGTGGTTAGTAGAATCCGCATGCCTTTGATGAGTTCTCAGCCCTGGCAGCCCCTCCCAGCGCCTCAGCCAGGTAGATCCCCTCAGTGTTCCGGGTGGATGAGGAAGCCCTAGGCATCCTTGGAAACTGGGCACCCTGCCACCCGCCTCACGCCTTTGCCCCGGGAGAGACGGCAGGCCGAGTGGACCCCGCCTGGCCCTGAGCAGCGCTGCCTGGGAGGAGGAATAGCATGAGCAGAGTGAAACTCTTCCTCTTACCTCTTCGGTGCAACCAGTCTTGGATTCTTTTTGCTCCAACAGCGTGTTGGAACCTTGCTGCTGGACTCCTGGACTCCCACAAAGGCGTGCTCATCTGTGGGTGATTGTCAGAACCAGTATTCTCAGGAATTCCCTGGTGATCCAGTGGTTAGGATTCTGCACTTTCATTGCTGAGGGTGTGGGTTCAATCCCTGGTTGGGGAACTAGATCTCGCATGCTGCAGCTAAGACCTGGTGCAGCCAAATAAATAAAAACAAAAATCAACCAAATTACATACACACACACACACGCACACACACCAGTGTTCTCTGGGGGATAATGTGAAAAACTCCTGCTCTACCCCCTTGCTGACGTCATTCCTGCCTTGGCTGTTTCTAACTGTAGACCTACCACTCGCCGCAAGCCAGACTATGAGCCAGCTGAAAATACAGATGAGGCCCAGAAGAAGTTTGGCAACGTCAAAGCCATTTCTTCAGATATGTACTTTGGAAGGCAAGCCAAAGCTGATGTAAGTGTCCAGAGAGGTTCTGTGTGGTCCCCACAGAGCAGAAAGGAAGCCAGGGGCATGCAAGGAGTGGGAGGAGGTACTGAGTACTAAGTGAGATGGACTCAGGCTGCAAGGTTCCCCTGTCCCCAGGGCAGGACTCGAACCCACGTCTTTCTGCCTAGTGGTCCCACTTGGCTGCTCCAGCTAGAAGAGTGATGGAAAGGTAGGGCCTGTGTTATATCTTCCTCTTATTCCTTTCCCAGTGTTTTGAATAGCCATCCATTCAATATCTTTTGAATAAATTTCAGGAATTTTTGATACACCTGTAATTTCCTTAGTAATTTTCTTAACCATAGCTAAATGTAGTATATAGCTGTTTCTCGAAGGTAGGTATATTTATTTTCAGAAGAGAGATTGTTGCCTCTTTTCTCAGAGATGTTAATGAGCTTATCTCAGTGGAGTCTGGCTAAACAGTAAGACTCAAATGGAAATGGGGAACCTGAAATGTCCCTTCTCCTTGTGGAGTAGTCGTGTGCTTACATGAAATTCTTAGTGATGTGGGTTATCACTAGGCTTCTTGCATAACGCGGAGAATTATTTCCTGAGGTGTACTGAGTTTATTTTGTAGCGATAGAAATTCCACCAGCATTTTGAGAGTATTTAGACCTGCCATCTGGTTGTTCTCCACCCCCTAAACGCGGCCTTGTCTTAAAGTGGACAGCACTCGAGTGCAGTTAGCAAATAACAGAAGGCCGTCGGGAGGGAGGCTCGTGGAGCGGCCTCTCCTGGCAGCTGGGCGGCGGCAGCACCCGACAGAGCCGTCACTGTCCCCCTCCCTCTGGGCTCCCCCCACTGACCGACCTTGGCCATGGCTTTGGGCGTTTATCTGTCTACTTGTGACTGCGGAACCCCAGCGCCGTGATAGCTCCTCAGTGATCCTTTCTGCAGAATTGCTCATGATTTTGGAGCCTGATTTTCCTTTTCTTGCTGCTCTCCTCTAGTACGAAGCCAGGGCTCGGCTGGAGAGGCTTTCGGCAAGTTCTTCCATCAGCTCAGCTGACCTGTTCGATGAGCAGAGGAAGCAGACGGCAGGTAATAGGCAGGGCAGGCGGGTGGGCGACGAGGCTGGTCTCCATCGCGCCTCCATCTTCTCTGCATAGGACTTCTTACCTTTCCAAGACTGTTGGCAGCCGTTATTTGATGCTCCCAGGGCTTCCCAGGTGGTGCAGTTGTAAAGAACCTGCCTGCCGATGTAGGAGATGCAAGAGATTTCATGGGTTCGATCCCTGGGTCAGGAAGATCCCCTGGAGTTCCCCTGGAGTGGATCCAATCCACTCCAGTATTCTTGCCTGGGAAATCTCATGGACAGAGGAGCCTGGCAGGCTGTGGGAGTCGCAGGAAGTCAGACACGACTGAGGGACTGAGCACACACACACACAGACACACACACACACACACAGCCCCTGTCAGTGAGGCAGAGTGGAAGTTGTTGTTCCAGGCTTTGCATGTGAAGAGGTCAGGTCATGACATTTAAGCAACCTCCCCAAAGTTACCTGTAGTTTCAGGAAGTTGTCTTCCTGAAGTGTTGCCATGGCAGCAGGGGGTGTGGGGGGATGGGTGGGTTTCCTAGCATAGTATAAGCATGAGATCTAGTTTGTACAGTGTTACAGCCTTGGAGGGGACAGCCCTGGGCTCTTGTGTGACATGACCCACTCCCTAACTGTGAATCCTGGAGTATTTCAGGTTGCCTTCCACACTATCAAGTGCCCCCTGAGCACTGGGACAGAGATCAGTGGGATCCCCCTGGGATCTGGACACGGCAGGCCCCCAGGGGCCCCTCCCAGGCCCCAGGAGTAGGCAGGGCAGATGGAACAGGTGACTCCACCAGCCTCGGCCTTCCCTGGAGACAGATGGGACTTTGGAACCAGGGAGGTGGAGAGGAGGGTCCAGACCCAGATGAGGAGATGTCTGGGCACCCCAGGTAGTGAGCCTCCACGCACAGGCCCGTCACGGACATGGAGAACCACGCGCCTCTGCTTGGGCCTCTGACCCTGAGCTGTCAGTCTGCTCCAGTCCTGCTCAGTCAGGCCTTGGGGGCAGGGAAAGGGCCAGTGTCCCTCTTGAGTCACAGCCAACCTTCCAGGGGCAGGGTCCTCCGAGGTCCTTTCAGGAGCCCATTCGTCAGCAGGAATGCCCAGGGGAGGGGGCTCTCCAAGGCCTTCGGGGCCCAGCACTGCCTGCACCCTCGTTTCCAGCCCTGGAGGAGCTGGGCACAGGCAGGGAGGGACCCACACGGGCGGCCCTGCAGCCATAGAGAAGGCCATGGGGGGAGAAGGCCATGGCGGGAGACCCCAGTGCCTCAGGCCTTCTGCGATGGGGTTTGGGGGCGTCTCAAGAGCCACTGAGGCCCTCGGGGTGCAGCAGGCACTGCCAGGATGCTGTGCTGTGGCGAGATGGGAGAGAGAGGGTTCTAGCTGTCCCCCAAGTCCACCCCCCAAGCACCGACCCGGAGACAGGCAGAGCAGGGCCGCCCTCTGGCCTCCAGCAGGAGAAGCTGCGTTCTCATCTGTGAACTTCCGGTGTCCCGGCCTCTCTTCCGGGAGACTTCCTTGTGTAGCCGCCCCACCCCCCACCCCCCGGCAGAGGGGTGCTCGGCTGGCCCATGGGTCAGGCCTGCCTCCTTGCAGGCTCCCTGGCACGGAGGCAGGGCAGCCACAGAACCTATCAGGTTTGAAAATCACCCCCAGCTGTATGTGTTTTTGTAATTTTAGTTACTGGAAGTCTCACTCTGAAACATTGTTTGTTAAAAAAAAAAAGCCTTCAGAGATCAAATGAGCAGCCTTTTCCAATTGTTGAAGGCGGGCTCTGGCCAACCTGTGTTTACCTTCCTGTCCCCTTTCAGAGAACAAAGGTCCATTAATTTTCTTGGCCCTTGTGGGTCCAAGACAACTCCCGCCCTGAGGACTCGAAGTCACCATGGGGGTGTTCTGGGGTTATGCAAGGCCGCCCAGGGACCCCACCCCCTCCCCAGTGGCCAAGGGCCTACTCCCCTCTCCATTCCAGACCCCCCAGATGGTTCAGACCACGACTCCCCTCTCATCTCTGCATCTCTCATCAGATGCCTTTAATAACTACTCTAAATGGGAGCGCATTGAACAACTCTCATTAAATATTTACCCCTTTATTTAGAGTGCATTTCAACAAAGGGCAAAAACTGGTTTTAAGAGCGTGTTGTGTGTTCCTTATCTTAGACTGTTTCCCCATCTGTGAAGTATCGGCACGCGGGTGGATCACAGTCACTTTATAATCGCTTCAGAGTTCAGGGGAAGACAGTCCCAGACTGGAAATGCCTCCTGGTGAAGCAAAAATACTTCCTGGGGGTGTGGCTTAACCCTGGCATTCCCTTCCAGGATCTTGGAGGGACTGGACGAGGGACACACACAAGCAGCCACCGCGATCACTCTAGAGCAGGGTCAGCCGGGGCCTGCCATCCCCGGGCACTGCCTCAGAGGTCGCCACTCAGCACACCGATGACAGAGCAGAGGCAGCTTTGTGAGAGCAGTGCTGGAACAAAAGAAACTGCAAACCCAGCTTGCCCCTCTAGGGTATTTCTTTCCAGAAATGATTCCCATCATCTGAGTCTGAACAGGGCCCTGTGGGACTGCCAGGGCACTGTGGACGCCTGTGTCCAGGCTCTGTGCGCACCTGCCCGGCATCACAGGGGGACCCCCGGCGTGTTTGCCGTTGTCCCCGGATCTTGAGGCTCCTGCGAGGCCCCTCAGCCACCCTCCCCTGTCCTGGCTCTGGCTCGCCGAACCCAGGAACCTGGCCTCTTGGGGTCTGCCAGCCTCCAAAGCACGGACCTCGGTTGGCCATTGGGAGGTTTTGCTTGGCGACTTGCTGAACGTGTGTGTCACACGTCACAGCTGTGCGGTGGGGTCACTGGCCAGTTCAGCTGCACAAACTAGAGTCGCGACAGCCTGAGCGAAGGGAAATCCGTGCACCCGAGGGGCTCTGGTTCCAGCTTAAACCTCCCACCTCAGCCTCGCCCTCCCCTTTAAACGCTGCTGAGTAGGAAACTTGTAACTGGAGGCTCTGGTGCCAAGGTCACCTCCGCTGACCTCTGGAAAGCGGCTGTGACTCGGGCCCTTTGCGCTCCAGGTCTCGCACGAGCTCTTTGCTTCTCCTAAGATTCATCCCACAGGCTGGCAGCCCTACCACACTGGGTTTCGAACCCAAGTCCTGCCCCTGGGCTAGGCTGCTGCTCTGTCATCGGCAAGTGAAGTGAGTGCAAGTTGCTCAGTCGTGTCCAGCTCTTTGCGACCCCATGGACTATACAGTCCATGGAATTCTCCAGGCCAGAATATTGGAGTAGGTAGCCTTTCCCTTCTCCAGGGGATCTTCCCAACCCAAGGATCGAACCCAGGTCTCCCGCATTGCAGGCAGATTCTTTACCAGCTGAGCCACATGGGAAGACATTGGCAAAGGGCTACCAAATTTTAAAAAATCAACTGGAGGCAGAGAGGGGGAGGCGGCCGCCCCTGGGCCCCTCCCCCAGTGGTCAGTGTGGGAACAGTGCTGTGGGAAACACAGGGTCTCTCCCGGTGGCCCCTGTGCTGGAGGTAAACATGTGTCTTCCATTTAGTTCCTGGCAAGATACCTGGCTTCTGCTTAAGGGGCAGGCGGGTGTAGACAGGTCACATGTGGAGCCAAGGGCAGCTGGGCTGGCTCCCTGGGGGACCCCAGGTTTGGGGTCACTCAGTCTCTGAGCCCCTCCAGCGCCCGATCTCAACTGAGTGGCTGAGTGCCAAGAGCGCGCCACCAAAGCCTACTTGTTGGCTCAGAGACCCTTGATGGCTGATGACTCGGACGCGCGTCACTTAGGCTGGTGGCCACGTGTGCATGTCTGTGCTGGGACGAACCAAAACCTAGGCAGCAGAGAGACCCAGCTGACCCGGGCCTCGGTGAAGGTGAGGGGTCAGCCTCTGCCTGGGAGCTGACCATCAGGAGCCTTCCCTGTCTGGCCACCTCCCCGGGTGAGCCTCCTTTTGTTGCTCTGAGACAGGCTTCCTCCTCCTCCTCCTTGAGGGGTGGGAGGGAGGCCGGTAGCCCTGGCCACAGACAGCTAGAGCAGCTCGCTATCCCACCAGTAACCCCAGAGCAAGCAGACAGTCCCCTCCCTTGAGTAGATGGGAATCCCTCTGATTGGCCAGGTCTGGGTCACGTATCCACACGTAGTTTTAGGAGGGATCAGGGGAGAGACCTCGCAAAGAAGGGAGGAGGGCTTTCACCAGAGGGGGAACTGATGCTGAGCCCGAAAAACCTACTGATGTCCGCCCATCTGCCACGTACCGAGTTCTTACCTGTCAGATCTTGTGTTAAGTGCCTGGAGGAAACGGGGGCCCAGAGAGGCTAAGGAATCTCTCCAAAGACACACAGCTTGGAAGTGTCAGTGCCAGTATTTGAGCCCCTGATGGTCCTAAGACCTAATGCCACATCCTCTCTCACTGTGGGGTCTTGCAGCTGGTTCATGGTGGGGCTGGCACTGAAACCCACCCCCGGGTCCTGTCCCTTAACCAAGCTGCTGCCCGTGGGCATTGGGGGCGGGGGGCGCATCCCCCAAGCTCTGCAGTCCCTGGACGCTGGCTGCGCTGTTGCTGCGGTGGAGTGACGAGTGACAAGCCAGCATCTGCTCTGTGTGCAGGAAGCTACAGCCTCACCAGTGTGCTGCCCACAGCTCCCGACATGGCCCAGTTCAAGCAGGGAGTGAGGTCGGTTGCCGGAAAGCTCTCCGTCTTTGCTAACGGAGTCATGACTTCCATTCAGGTCAGTGAGATGGGGACTCCGGTAACTGAGTTTGATGGTGGGTTCGTAGTTTCGAAAATGAGATTTGGACCACTCTTTAATTGCTAGAAAATTAGATTTTATATTCTCGATTTATGTGTTTGCTACAGTGTAACCCAGGACATCATGAAAACCAGAACTTACAATTTCATATTTGTTTAAATTTTCTAGTTTATGACTCCAGAGGAATTGTTACAGGAATTGTCATGATCATTACTACTTTTCTCTTATGTTAAAAAACAAAAATAAATAAGAACAAAGTTAAAAATTGCCCATAACCCCACCTCCCAAGGAAAACGTTCATTAATATTTTGGTTTATTCTAATTCTAGATTTCTATGCATACCTGTTTAAAAATGTTAAAGGATTATATTGTATATGTGATTTTATATCCTCTTTTTCTTCCTGATGTTTTGTTATGAGCATTTGCATGCAATTCAAAATTCTTTGGAAGCTATTCAGTACATTCTGTTGAGCAAAGATGCATGTAATTTATTTAACTATACCCCAAGTTGAGTATTTAGATTGTGTGTTTCAATCTTTTAAATGAGGCGAGGGTGGAACACACTTGTGTATAACACTTGAAGGCCAGCTCTGATTATCTGAAGGCTATTCTGTGAACCTTCCTGCTTACATCAAGTTATTTTAGGACACTTATGAACAGGAAACGCAGCCACAGAGAGCAGGACCTGATAGGCATGAACCCTGATGCCTCTAAGGGGGGTCTTCCAGGCTGGGGAGGCACCCCTGCTGTGGAGGCTCCCTCCGCCCTGGGCCAGCGGCTGTTGTCAGCACAAGCTTTGGTTAGAATTCCCAGAGCTCTTACATGTCCCTTAGGTCAGCCGAGCCCACATCAGTCCTTCCAAGGAGGTGGCATCCCTCTTTATAGATGATCATTCCCACCACTCAGCTGACCCAGAATTTCAGGGCTCGGACTCCATGTGTGTGCCTCTGTCCCCCCGCGCGGCCTCGCGCCCCTCACGGCCCCTCGCGCCCCGCAGGGGCTCCGGTTCCCGCTTCCTCGACCGCGGGCCCCTGTCACCGAGGCATCTGTTTCGCTGATGCTGAGAATGCGGAGCCGATGCTGACGCTGATGGACTCTCGTGTTGGTTCTCTCTGCAGGATCGCTACGGTTCTTAACACCGATGTTTTCGGTGCGTGTTTCCTGGAGAAATTCCTTTTTTCGTGAACCAGTGACCACATCACAGGCTGCAGTGAAGACCAGCTGGCTTTGGGCAGATTGTTTTGCTACTTTTTCTCGTGGTATATATGTATTCATGGCTGATTTTCAATATTTCTTTTGAGAAATTCTCATTTTTGATATAGTAGAAGCTTCATTGTAATTTCGGTTTTGTGTTACTTCTGTCTGGCACATCCATGCACATCCCTGCTTTATTTCCTTGGACTCTTTGTTTCTAAGAGCAGGAGGTCTGGAGTCAAGGGCTCCTTGGCCTCTCTTCACTGGGGAAGGGGAGGGTGTCTCACTGCGGTGAGACTCATGGGCTAAAGGCTGCCCGAATCAGCTGATATGAGAAGGGCCTGGAGAAACAAAACTTACAACACATACTTCATTAAAAAGGGAACAAAGAATAAAAATAAAAGACCAAAAATAGCTGGTGTTTAATTTGATAGATTGATTCATCGATACTTCCTCATCTTAAGGTAATTTCAAATAATGTCCAAAGACGTCTGTCCCTTTGAAATCGTTTGTTTTATATGATCTATAAATTTAAAAATAATTTTCAGTGAGTGCTTTTAACAGCCCAAGCTTATGCATTGCCAAGCAAATTAATCTTTTGACAAGGTGTCACTGTTTGAATTTATGAGAAATGGAAGATGAGAACTCCCTAAGTGCATTTATAAATCGATATGGTATACGGAAGTAAAAAATGAATAAGGTGAGATGATACACCCACAGAAAATATTTCAGTTTATGGGAAAACAGTAGTTGTAATTGGATAGTTTTCTTAATATTTTTTAATCTTAATTTTGGTTTTCAAAAAATGGCAGAATGTGTACAAATGAATGAAAAATAATTTGGCTGTGTTTTAGACAGCATTAGAATATATTGTTCAGCACAGTAAAATATATTCAAAATTTGATGAACCAGATATGTGGTTTCAACTGAGTATTTTGTGAATTTTTCTTAAAAGCTCAAATTTGTAGACTTCTGAATATAATAAACAGTTGCAGCAGATTGCGTTCCCTACTTTTTGTTTTTTTACAAAAGTTTTTGTGATGAGTCTAGAGTCAGGGCTCGTGGTATAACATTAGTGTGCATTTGATTAGGATATAATTCCAGATGGATCTGTTTTTCCTGTGTGGGTCTGGGGCTACCCTGGCGGCTCAGATGGTATAGAATCGGCCTGCAATGTGGGAGACCTGGGTTCGATCCCTGGGTTGGGAAGATCCCCTGGAGAAGGGAATGGCTACCCACTCCAGTAGTCTGGCCTGGAGATTTCCATGGACAGAGGAGCCTGGTGGGCTACAGTCCATGGGGTCTCAAAGAGTTGGACACGACTGAGCAGCTTTCACTTTCTTGACTTTCTTGACTTGACTGGGGCCCAAAGTGTGCCTTCCCTGCACTGGAGTGTTGTCCAGAATGCAGGAGCAGGGCAGGAGCCGTTGTTGAAAGCAAGGGTGTGCAGAGTGGCGCTTTCAAGCCCAAGGCGCTGCCCTAACAAGGTGCCGCCCTAACACAGTGCCACAGCCAGGGCGGCTTAAACAACAGAATGTACTTTCTCACGCTTCTGAAAGCGAGACGTGCAGGATCAAGGTGGCGTCGTGGGTGGGCTTGTAGACGGCTGCCCCCCCCCACCCCCCCGCCCCGACTCTGCTGTCTCTCCCTCTTATTAGAATGGCACCAGTCCTATTATAAAGGGACTGGTGCCATTATAATAAGGATCTGGGCCACTTTAAGCTTAATTGCCTCCTTAAAGGCCCCACCTCCAAATGCAGTCGTGTTAAACTCTAGGGAGACACAGTTCAGTCCGTAACAGTTCATGAGATGCTCCCACACTGGGTGAACCCTCTCCAGGCCAGGGCCAGGGCTCAAACACCTCCAGGAGACCCTCCGAACAGGTCATGGTCCCATTTACAGAGGAGGCGAATGAGACTTAGCAGAAGGGCCTCCCTCGACTCTGGCCATGCTTCTCCCCGTCACTGACCCTCTGCACGTGGAAGGGCCCGGGACTGCAGGGCCAGGCTGGAGGGGCCCCATCTGGTGGGCTCACCCCACCTCACCCCAGCATTTATGTGTGTCTGTGTGTGCGTGTGCAAGAGACAGACTTTAGTTTGTGTTCCTTGTCCACTTACCCTTGGGACTTGGTGTTTTGTTTTTGAATCAGTTTGCATGAGTGCCTCAAATAGTAAAGATGTGAGTTAATAATTGTTCTAACAAATCACATTTGGGATCTATTGATTAAAAAAAAAATGGTGCTATGACGACCCAGGGACTCGGAGGAAACTGGCCAAGACCGGTCTGAAGGGTTAAGCAGTGGGGCTTTGGAAAAGGTGTTTATTATGCTTTTGCTCCTGAGAGCAAAGCCGGTGAGGACCAGGTATTTCTGTGAAACTGGGAAAACAAAGGAGGGCGTGTGGGGATGGGAAGTGGGGAGTGTTTTACCAGAACAAGTTCTCTTTGAAAATGCAGTACTTTTTGATCACCTCGAGAGCTATTGGGAATGTAGGTAAATGGATGTGGATGGTGAGACCACAGGGCTCGGCGGGGGCAGAGGGTGCTGGGTGATGCTGGGGGCCAAGCAGAACCGACTTGAAGGCCTTAGATGGATGCCAGGACTTGGGCTGAAACCTACCCATCCCCATTTGCACACGGGCAGTTTGAGGGTCTAGGACACCCGTGTCCTTCTTACCTCTGGATGCTCAGTCTGAACACCTAGTGCAAATATGACCCTCCCCCAAATCCTGGGGTGGCACCTCGGGATCCTGGGGTCTCCTTGCTGGCCCCTTCCATCTGTCAGTGCCTCTGCCTGGACCTCCACTCTGCAAGATGCTTTTCTGACGTGGGTGGGCCTCCTGGGTGCTGGCCAGGGAGCCCCTCACTCCCACCTCCCGCCCACCCCCCTCAGGTTGTTTCCCTTCTCAATGACCCTGACCTCCCTTCTAAACATTGCAAGGACTTCCCTGGTGGTCCAGTGGCTAAGCCTGCACTCCCAATGCAGGGGACCCGGTTGGATCCCTGGTCAGGGAACTAGATCCCGTGTGCCACCACAAAGACTGAAGATCCTATGTGCCGCAGCCAAGACTGGGTGCAGCCAAATAAATATTTTTTAAAAATAAAAATAAAACTTGCAGCCCACTGCCAGGCACTTCTGTACCCCAGTCCTGCTCTCCTTTTGCTTTTCCCCAGGGTCCTGCCCGAGGCCCCACCCAGCTCCTGCTTCAGTAGTTTCTCCTGTCATCCCAGAGGTGCTTCTGTGCTCAGGATGTGGGGTCACTGACCTCCCTCCCAGACCCAAAAACCACCCTGCTCTCCTGGTGGTGCACTCAGACACCCTTGTTTGCGCTGAGTCACGTGATCCATTTACAAAGGCACCTGTGCTTTCTCCCGTCCCCTCCATCCCAGGCCCGTTTTCCTCTATTTGTAGTTCTTATCATCTGCTTGCCAGGTCCTTTGTCTCACGAAAACAAGAGCACAGTGGCAGGAACGCCAGCTGTGGGCCTGGCACAGACAGATGGATGGACAGACAGAAGGAGACACCAGGGTCCCTCTTGTGCAGGTCCCTCTCCAGGAACTGGGGCGTCAGGTCCTGGTCCCTCTCCAGGAACCGAGGTGCGGGGTCCTGGAGCCCCTCTGCCTGCTGAGTGTCCCAGCTTCACCCTGAGGCTTGGTGCCCCCTCCCTGCACCTGATCACCCCTCTCCTACCCCATCCAGCCCTGCCGCCTGCCCCAGACTTGACCTTGGTCGCCTGAGCCCCCAGTGCCTCTCTCACAACCTCTGATCATCCTACCTGCTGGTGAGCTGTGCCCATGTCTCACCACACACCTCAGGCGTGGGTGCTGGCCTCCCTAGGGGCTGTACCCCGGGCAGGTGTGGGTGGCCTGGAAAGGCCTGGAAGAGAGACAGAGCTAAGGCCTGCAAGGGGCCACTGAGTCCAGAACTCAAGAGGAGCAGAAAGGAGCTGTGGAAGGTGTGGACTGGGAGGACAGGAGCCCCTCTGCATGAGGGGACAGCTGCAGGAGGGGTCCCCAGGCTTCAGAGTCCCCCCAGGCTGGAGACAGCAGCCGTGCGTGGGGCTCAGGCACCCGGTCATCACTGCCGGGCATTCGAGTCCAGCTCTGGAGATTCCTGTGGAACGTCCAGAACGCCCTTCCCTCAAACACATTCCCCCGAGACCCCACACGTGCAGGCAGCCTCCTCCCTGGCCTCCCCATCTCACACCTTCCTGGTCCTCCAAGGACCACTGGGGCCTTAGGGAGAGCAGCACCCGCCAGGCCCCTGCCCAGTGACTCGGGCCACCCTGTGG
The DNA here is from genome assembly GCF_029407905.1 of Bubalus kerabau. Lineage (NCBI taxonomy): Eukaryota > Metazoa > Chordata > Mammalia > Artiodactyla > Bovidae > Bubalus > Bubalus kerabau. The sequence continues at coordinate 6,388,213 of NC_073624.1, forward strand.
CCCCCACCTTCCGCATGCGAAGAGCCGGTGGGCCTGCAGAGGCTTCTTCCTGGGTGTTCCCCCCGACGCGGCCTCCCACCCTGAGGCCCCGCTGTCTCCAGTTTCAGGGGGATGCTGCAGCCCGGTATCCCTCCTGTGCAGCCTCCACACGCAGAGGGGCTCCTGTCCGCCCAGCCCACAGCCTCCACAGCTGCTTTCTGCTCCTCTGAGTCCTAGACACAGAGTGGCCCACAGACCCCGCAGGTCTCCTCCCTGTCGGCCCCTTGTGGGCCCCGGGGCCGCCAGGCTCGTCTCTCTTCCAGGCCTTTCCCCAGAGGTCGCTTCTGCCAGGAAGGAGCCCTCACGGGTGGTGGTTGAGAGCTAGTTCAGGGCTACGAGGGGCGATGACAGTCTCATGGCGTCGTTGTGGAAAAGGGGAGAGGAGGGGACTTCCCTGGTGGCCCAGTGGCTAAGACTGCTCTCCCAGTGCAGGAGGTCCCTTGTCCGGGATGCAATCCCTTGTCCGGGAACTTAAATCCCACATGCTGCAACTAAAGATCCAGGGCAGACAAATAATGCTTGTTTTTTTTTTTTTATTTTAAGTAAAAGAGCAGGGTCCATCATCTCACAGGGGATGAAGGGAACCATGGGAAGGGCAGGAGGTGCCTAGTGGGGCCCCCGGCACACTGGAGGCTGGGGCTTGGGCCTTCAGGTGAGGCAGGGTGAGGCCCCCTGCAGGCAGGCTTTCACAGAGAGAGCACAGAGGCAGGCAGTGTCAGCTCACACAGGTAAACGGAGGGGTGCCAGCCTGGGGCCCCACGTTCGGGGCGGCCTCGCTGTAGCAGTCTCACTGAAGCTTCTGCGTGTGCTCTCAACACACCCCCGTACGACCATCCTCCAGCAGGCTCCCTGCGGCTGTCCTGTCCCCGTCCCGGCCTCTGTCCTGCTCATCTGAGGCTCCAGAGGCGAGGCCGTGAGAAGCCCAAACTGGCTTCAGTGTAGGGGAAGAAAAATTATTTTTCCTTCTACCCTCCTAGGTTCGCTGGCCCAGGCCCTGTAAAATTAGACTAACTAAAGGCAGATTAACGTGAGAAAAACAAACAAGAGTGCTGACATGTACATTGCGCATAGGCGTGGGAGCAGGTGTGGTTAGAACCAGGGCTTCTATAGCATCTTAACAAAAGAATACTAAATCCTCAGAAAAGTGATAAGACAAAGGAAGAGGAGGACTTCCCTGGTGGTCCAGTGGTTTAAAATCCACCCATCAGTGCCGGGGCGGTGGAGGGGGGGCGGTGGGGGGGAGGGGGGAGTGTGGACACAGTTCGATCCCTGGTCTTGGAAGATGCCACATGCCTTGGAGCAACTAAGTCCGTTTGCCTCAACTATGGAGCCTATAGTTCCAAGTCTATGCCCCAACCAATAACGCTGAAGAAGCTGAAGTTGAACGGTTCTATGAAGACCTACTTGGAAAAGGCAATGTCACCCCACTCCAGTTCTCTTGCCTGGAAAATCCCATGGACAGAGGAGCCTGGTAGGCTGCAGTCCATGGGGTTGCAAAGAGTCGGACACGACTGAGCAACTTCACTTTCACTTTTCACTTTGATGCTTTGGAGAAGGAAATGGCAACCGACTCCAGTGCTCTTGCCTGGAGAATCCCAGGGATGGGGGAGCCTGGTGGGCTGCCATCTATGGGGTCGCACAGAGTCGGACACGACTGAAGTGACTTAGCAGCATGAAGACCTACAAGACCTTTTAGAACTAACACCCAAAAAAGATGTCCTTTTCATTATAGAGGACTGGAATGCAAAAGTAGGAAGTCAAGAAACACCTGGAGTAGCAGGCAAATTTGGCCTTGGAATACGGAATTAAGCAGGGCAAAGGCTAATAGAGTTTTGCCAAGAGAACGCACTGGTCATAGCAAACACCCTCTTCCAACAGCACAAGAGAAGACTCTACACATGGACATCAGCAGATGGTCAACACCGAAATCAGATTGATTATATCCTTTGCAGCCAAAGATGGAGAAGCCCTATACAGTCAACAAAAACAAGACTGGGAGCTGACTGTGGCTCAGATCATGAACTCCTTATTACCAAACTCAGACTTAAATTGAAGAAAGTAGGGAAAACCACTAGACCATTCAGGTAAGACCTAAATCAAATCCCTTATGATTACACAGTGGAAGTGAGAAATAGACTTAAGGGACTAGATCTGATAGATAGAGTGCCTGATGAACTATGACGGAGGTTCATGACATTGTACAGGAGATAGGGCTCAAGACCATCCCCATGGAAAAGAAATGCAAAAAAGCAAAATGGCTGTCTGAGGAGGCCTTACAAATAGCTGTGAAAAGAAGAGAAGCAAAAAGCAAAGGAGGAAAGGAAAGATATAAGCGTCTGAATGCCGAGTTCCAAAGAATAGCAAGAAGAGATAAGAAAGCCTTCCTCACCGATCAATGCAAAGAAATAGAGGAAAACAACAGAATCGGAAAAACTAGAGATCTCTTCAAGAAAATTAGAGATACCAAGGGAACATTTCATGCAAAGCTGGGCTCGATAAAGGACAGAAATGGTATGGACCTAACAGAAGCAGAGATATTAAGAAGAGGTGGCAAGAATACACAGAAGAACTGTACAAAAAAGACCTTAATGACCCAGATAATCACGATGGTGTGATCACTCACCTAGAGCCAGACATCCTGGAATGTGAAGTCAAGTGGACCTTAGAAAGCATCACTACGAACAAAGCTAGTGGAGGTGATGGAATTCCAGTTGAGCGATTTCAAATCCTGCAAGATGATGCTGTGAAAGTGCTGCACTCAATATGCCAGCAAATTTGGAAAACTCAGCAGTGGCCACAGGACTGGAAAAGGTCCGTTTTCATTCCAATCCCAAAGAAAGGCAATGCCAAAGAATGCTCAAACTATCGCACAATTGCACTCATCTCACTCGCTAGTAAAGTAATGCTCAAAATTCTCCAAGCCAGGCTTCAGCAATACGTGAACTGTGAACTTCCTGATGTTCAAGCTGGTTTTAGAAAAGGTAGAGGAACCAGAGATCAAATTGCCAACATCCGCTGGATCATGGAAAAAGGAAGAGAGTTCCAGAAAAACATCTATTTCTGCTTTATTGACTATGCCAAAGCCTTTGACTGTGTGGATCACAATAAACTGTGGAAAATTCTGAAAGAGATGGGAATACCAGACCACCTGACCTGCCTCTTGAGAAATCTGTATGCAGGTCAGGAAGCAACAGTTAGAACTGGACATGGAACAACAGACTGGTTCCAAATAGGAAAAGGAGTACATCAAGGCTGTATATTGTCACCCTGCTTATTTAACTTCTATGCAGAGTACATCATGAGAAACGCTGGACTGGAAGAAACACAAGCTGGAATCAAGATTGCCGGGAGAAATCTCAATAACCTCAGATATGCAGATGACACCATCCTTATTGCAGAAAGTGAAGAGGAACTAAAAAGCCTCTTGATGAAAGTGAAAGTGGAGAGTGAAAAAGTGGGCTTAAAGATCAACATTCAGAAAACGAAGATCATGGCATCCAGTCCCATCATTTCGTGGGAAATAGATGGGGAAACAGTGGAAACAGTGTCAGACTTTATTTCTGGGGGCTCCAAAATCACTGCAGATGGTGACTGCAGCCATGAAATTAAAAGACTCTTACTCCTTGGAAGAAAAGTTATGACCAAACTAGATAGCATATTCAAAAGCAGAGACATTACTTTGCCAACAAAGGTTCGTCTAGTCAAGGCTATGGTTTTTCCTGTGGTCATGTATGGATGTGAGAGTTGGACTGTGAAGAAGGCTGAGCGCCAACAAATTGATGCTTTTGAGCTGTGGCATTGGAGAAGACTCTTGAGAGTCCCTTGGACTGTAAGGAGATCCAACCAGTCCATTCTGAAGGAGATCAGTCCTGGGTGTTCATTGGAAGGACTAATGCTAAAGCTGAAACTCCAGTACTTTGGCCACCTCATGCGAAGAATTGACTCATTGGAAAAGACTCTGATGCTGGGAGGGATTGGGGGCAGGAGGAGAAGGGGACGACAGAGGATGAGATGGCTGGATGGCATCACCGACTCGATGGACGTGAGTCTGAGTGAACTCTGGGAGTTGGTGATGGACAGGGAGGCCTGGCGTGCTGGGATTCATGGGGTCGCGAAGAGTCGGACACGACTGAGCGACTGAACTGAACTGAACTGAACTGAACTGATGGAGCCTATGCGCTAAAGCCTGGGAACCATGACTCGTGAGTCCACACGCCACAGCTCCTGAAGCCTGCAGGCCCTTTCATGCCCATGCTCTGAAACAAGATATGGCACCGAAAAGCAAAGCCTGAACGAACATCACAACTGGAGAGTAGCTGCCGCTCGACCCAACCAAAGCCCTTGCACAGCAGCAAAGACGCAGCGCAGTCGAATATGAAATACATACATCATGACTAACATTAAAAAACAAAAAAAGGGGAGCCGGGCTTTCAAGAGCAGCAAACTGGGAAGGTAAATACACGGAAAAACTAATGAAGTAAGTAAGGCTAGTTTCTGCAGGTCCCTCGTGGCCCAGAGAGCTCCCATCCTCTTTCAGTCATAAAACTCTGGGAGAGGGGAATCCTGGCAGCCCTCCCTTTTCAGACGTTTCTGCTTTCTCGCAGATGAAGGAGGTTCTGGGAAGGCATCCTTCTGCATCTGTTGGTTCTCATTTGCCTCCAACTCAGAGTCATCCTTATGCCAAAGTGGCGTGCTCTGATCCTGTGCGCAAGGCGGAGGGAGGCTGGACATGGCCTAAGGCCTGCTGGACAGGGTTGCACGCTCCCTCTCTGCAGGGTCTGGGGCTGAACCTGTTTCCAGGTCCATTCGGGCTGTTGGTGGAATGGCTTCCTTGTGGTTATAGGCCCAAATCCCTGCTTTCTTGCTGACTGTCAGCTGGTGCTATTCTTTGCAACCCGAGGCCTCAGGTCCTTGCACAGGGTGCCTCCATCAGAGCTGACTCCAGCTGAAGCGAGTCCAACCCTTCTCGTTCCTGGGAACTCTCTGAGTTCCTCATATCTCCTGCCTCCAGTCAAAGAAAGTCCTCTGCTCTTAAGGACTCATAGGACTAGACTGGGCCTGTGGGGATAATGTAGGAAAATGTCTCTCCCTATTTTAAGGTTCATAACCTTAATTACAGGCTTCCCAGGTGGTGCTAGTGGTAAAGAGCCTGCCTGCCAATGCAGAAGACAGAAGAGATGCATGTTTGATCACTGGGCATAGAAGATCCCCTGGAGGAGGGCATGGCAGCACACTCCAGTATTCTTGCCTGGGAAATCCCATGGACAGAGGAACCTGGCAGGCTACAGTCCATGGGGTCACACAGAGTCAGACATGATTTAGCACATACACACGCCTCTCTTTTAAATATGAGTGGACAGCTAAGGCTCACCAGACATTTGAGGAAAGCATGTCATATGAAAAATGAACACCAAGAACACAATCATGAACAGGATAATTAAGAGGGAAGCAATCATGCTGGAGATTTTTTAGAAAAAAAATGTTTAACTATGACTAGAATCTTCAGAGAGAAAAAGATACTGTACCTGTTAAACGCTGAATTCTAGAAAAGGAAACCAGTGGAGAATAAGAAACAGCAAATAGCAGTACAAATTAAAGTGAATCTTGGAACTTCCCAGGTGGACCTGTGATGAAGATTCTGCACTCCCAGTGCAGGGAACCTGCATTCGATCCCTGGTCAAGGAACCAGATCCCACCTGCACCACTAAGAGTTCACATGCCAGAACCAAATGATGCTGAGCGCTGCAACTAAGACCCAGCACAGCTACATAAAACAGGTATCTGTAAAGTCAGTGTTAAAAAAAAACAAAAGTAAGTTCAAGAGAAGGGTAGAAAAAGATGATCAAATCTCCCAGAAAGCCAAGAGTCAGAGAGGGAAAAGTAGGAGATAGAAGGTCAAGGACATGAGGGGGAAAACTCAGGGGGTCTCACCCTTTGAGTAAGTGAGTTTCAGGAAAAATGGAGGGAAGGAAAGAAACTGTCAAAGAAAGAACTCAAGAAAATCCCTGTGAAATGAAGAATGTAATGTGTGAGCAGGTGTTGGGTACACACTCCCCCACCTCTGCCCCAGGTGTGAAGCACTTTACACACAGGACCTTACTTTACCTCAATCCTTCGGAAGAGGCCCAGGCGAGGAGCTTGGGGGGCTACAGTCCACAGGTGGCAAAGAATCGGACACGACTGAGCGACTGAGCACAGCATTGTCAAACGAGTACCACATCTTCTCAGGTTATATGGTATGGTAAGTGTTACGAATACAACTACTCCAGAAATTCTATTATATAAATTCCTAAAAATTGGCCATGGCCTGGTAAAACGTTATCAGTCATAATTCTAGTTGTTATCTGCAAGTGTAGTATGTCACGGCAGTAACCAAGCTTCTTTGTCAGTTGCATCTTAATCAGTTTTTTTTTTTTACTTATTTATTTTTTGGCCGAGCAGGGTCTTCGTCGCTTCGAGGCCTTTTCTCTAGCTTCAGCGAGCAGGTGCTCCTCTCTAGCTGCGGTGTGCGGTCCTCTCGTTGCAGAGCACGGGCTCTAGGGTGTGTGGGCTCAGTAGCTGCAACTCCCAGGCTCTAGAGCACACGCTCAATACTTGTGTGGCACATGGGCTTAGTTGCTCCCTATCATATGGGATCTTCCTAGATCAGGAATCCGAACCCATGACTCCTGAATTGGCAGGCAGATTCTTTACCCCTGAGCCACGAGGGAAGCCCTATAATCAGGGTTTAAATATGCCTTCTTAAATCTTTTGTCATCATAGACAGTTATGGTTTTAGTCTCATGCCTTCCTTTGTGAAAATGCTTCCTCTTCAAAAAGATTTATAGAAAGGACTTTTGGATAGTATTTTGACTTTCAGGCCATAATGCTAAATGGGTGAGAAATTAAAGAATTCTACTGAGAAACCTGATGGCTTCATAAAGTTGTTCACAAAAAGGATTAGTTACATAGGACCGAGTGAACTGGTGAATATGGTTATAATTTTTATGGCTTCTAATCTGAAAAACTACTGGTCTACATCTGTGTTTCCCGGTTATAAAGAAACCTTCCCCTCAAACTAACTGTGACTTACAGTAATTTGGTAAATTATACTTTAGTATGACCATTATATCTACTACTGCGGGCAGGAATCCCTGAGAAGAAATAGAGTAGCCATCACGGTCAACAAAGAGTCCAAAATGCAGTACTTGGATGCAATCTCAAAAACGACAGAATGATCTCTGTTCGTTTCCAAGGCAAACCATTCAATATCACGGTAATCCAAGTCTATGCCCCGACCAGTAATGCTGAAGAAGCTGAAGTTGAACGGTTCTATGAAGACCTACAAGACCTTTTAGAACTAACACCCAAAAAAGATGTCCTTTTCATTATAGAGGACTGGAATGCAAAAGTAGGAAGTCAAGAAACACTTGGAGTAACAGGCAAATTTGGCCTTGGAATATGGAATGAAGCAGGGCAAAGGCTAATAGAGTTTTGCCAAGAGAACGCACTGGTCATAGCAAACACCCTCTTCCAACAACACAAGAGAAGACTCTACACATGGACATCACCAGAAGGTCAACACCAAAATCAGATTGATTATATTCTTTGCAGCCAAAGATGGAGAAGCTCTATACAGTCAGCAAAAACAAGACTGGGAGCTGACTGTGGCTCAGATCATGAACTCCTTCTTGCCAAATTCAGACTTAAATTGAAGAAAGTAGGGAAAACCACTAGACCATTCAGGTATGACCTAAATCAAATCCCTTATGATTATACAGTGGAAGTGAGAAATAGACTTACAGGACTAGATCTGATAGAGTGCCTGATGAACTATGGACAGAGGTTCATGACATTGTACAGGAGACAGGGATCAAGACCATTCCCATGGAAAAGAAATGCAAAAAAGCAAAATGGCTGTCTGGGAAGACCTTACAAATAGCTATGAGAAGAAGAGAAGAGAAAAGCAAAGGAGGAAAGGAAAGATATAAGCGTCTGAAGGCAGAGTTCCAGTGAATAGCAAAGAGAGACAAGAAAGCCTTCCTCAGTGATCAATGCAAAGAAATAGAGCAAAACAACAGAATGGGAAAGACTAGAGATCTCTTCAAGAAAATTAGAGATACCAAGGGAACATTTCATGCAAAGCTGGGCTCGATAAAGGACAGAAATGGTATGGACCTAACAGAAGCAGAGATATTAAGAAGAGGTGGCAAGAATACACAGAAGAACTGTACAAAAAAGATCTTCACGACCCAGATAATCACGATGGTGTGATCACTCACCTAGAGCCAGACATCCTGGAATGTGAAGTCAAGTGGACCTTAGAAAGCATCACTACAAACAAAGCTAATGGAGGTGATGGAATTCCAGTGGAGCTATTCCAAATCCTGCAAGATGATGCTGTGAAAGTGCTGCATTCAATATGCCAGCAAATTTGGAAAACTCAGCAGTGGCCACAGGACTGGAAAAGTCAGTTTTCATTCCAATCCCAAAGAAGAGCAGTGCTAAAGAATGCTCAAACCACCGCACAATTGCACTCATCTCACACGCTAGTAAAGTAATGCTCAAAATTCTCCAAGCCAGGCTTCAGCAATATGTGAACCGTGAACTTCCAGATGTTCAAGCTGGTTTTAGAAAAGGCAGAGGAACCAGAGATCAAATTGCCAACATCCGCTGGATCATGGAAAAAGGAAGAGAGTTCCAGAAAAACATCTATTTCTGCTTTATTGACTATGCCAAAGCCTTTGACTGTGTGGATCACAATAAACTGTGGAAAATTCTGAAAGAGATGGGAATACCAGACCACCTGATCTGCCTCTTGAGAAATCTGTATGCAGGTCAGGAAGCAACAGTTAGAACTGGACATGGAACAACAGACTGGTTCCAAATAGGAAAAGGAGTTCGTCAAGGCTGTATATTGTCACCCTGCTTATTTAACTTCTATGCAGAGTACATCATGAGAAACGCTGGACTGGAAGAAACACAAGCTGGAATCAAGATTGCCGGGAGAAATCTCAATAACCTCAGATATGCAGATGACACCATCCTTATTGCAGAAAGTGAAGAGGAACTAAAAAGCCTCTTGATGAAAGTGAAAGTGGAGAGTGAAAAAGTGGGCTTAAAGATCAACATTCAGAAAACGAAGATCATGGCATCTGGTCCCATCACTTCATGGCAAATAGATGGGAAAACAGTGGAAACAGTGTCAGACTTTATATTTTGGGGCTCCAAAATCACTGCAGATGGTGTTTGCAGCCATGAAATTAAAAGACGCTTACTCCTTGGAAGGAAAGTTATGACCAAACTAGATAGCATATTCAAAAGCAGAGACATTACTTTGCCAACAAAGGTCCATCTAGTCAAGGCTATGGTTTTTCCAGTGGTCATGTATGGATGTGAGAGTTGGATTGTGAAGAAAGCTGAGTGCCAAAGAATTGATGCTTTTGAGCTGTGGTGTTGGAGAAGACTCTTGAAAGTCCCTTGGACTGTAAGGAGATCCAACCAGTCCATTCTAAAGGAGATCAGTCCTGGGTGTTCATTGGAAGGACTGATGCTAAAGCTGAAACTCCAATACTTTGGCCACCTCATGCGAAGAGTTGACTCATTGGAAAAGACTCTGATGCTGGGAGGGATTGGGGGCAGGAGGAGAAGGGGACAACAGAGGATGAGATGGCTGATCGCATCACCGACTCGATGCACATGAGTTTGAGTGAACTCCGGGAGTTGGTGATGGACAGGGAAGCCTGGAGTGCTGCAATTCATGGGGTCGCAAAGAGTCGGACACGACTGAGCGATTGAACTGAACTGAACTGAACTGAAACAGAATTAAAATATTTATCTTTTCTTTTGATCTGCTGCCTCCAAACATTGGAAACTCATAGGTTCCCAGCAGCTCTATCAGATAAAATATTTATCAGGAAAACTACCTCCGAACAGGGCTTCCCCAATAGGCTCAGTGGCAAAGAGTCCTCCCGCCAATTCAGGAGACCCGGGTTTGATCCCTGGTCCAGGAAAATCCTCTGGAGAAGGCGATGGCACCCCACTCCAGTACTCTTGCCTGGAAAATCCCATGGATGGAGGAGCCTGGTAGGCTGCAGTCCATGGTGTCACTAAGAGTTGGACATGACTGAGCAACTTCACTCTCACTTTTCACTTTCATGCATTGGAGAAGGAAATGGCAACCCACTCCAGTGTTCTTGCCTGGAGAATCCCAGGGATGGGGGAGCCTGGTGGGCTGCCGTCTATGGGGTCACACAGAGTCCAACACGACTGAAGCGACTTAGCAGCAGCAGCAGCAGGGTATTTTAGAGAAAAAAGATTATATTTCAATGATTGTTAAAGCCCACCTTTGTTAATGGAAGTGGAAGTGAAAGTCACTTAGTCATGTCTGACTCTTTGTGACCCCATGGATTATACAGTCCATGGAATTCTGCAGGCCAGACACAGAATACTGGAGTGGGTAGCTGTTCCCTTCTCCAGGGGCTCTTCCCAACCCAGGGATTGAACCCAGGTCTCCCTCATTTTTTTTACCAGCTGAGCCACCAGGGAAGCCCATCCTTTATTAATGGTGGTCTGTATATACTATGTCTCACCTCCTGGATAGTTCCTTGCTGTTACATTACCTTAATATAAAGTTTAACCGGATTATTAAATGGACACTCAAAGTTTCTGAAACTTATCTCAGTAATATATCTTTGGGTGAAGATCAGATGTCCCATGACCAGCAACCAGGGGATTATACATACTGGAAAAGACATAATTTAAAGGACTGTCTCCAACCTAAAAGGAAGAATCCTTATCAGATACTCTTGACTACTCATGAACTGCGAAACTGAAGGGAATTGACTATTAGGTTAATTCCCACTTACAAAGGGCCTCCACACTAGACTGGTCTATAGAGAGCATGTCTAACCTCAAACTCACCTTAAAACAATGCCCAAGGGCTTTCCTGGTGACTCAGTGGTAAAGAATTCGTCTGCCAGTGCAAGAGACACAGGTTTGATTCCTGATCCCGAAAGATTCCACATGCCGTGGAGCAACTAAACCCACACACCACAACCGCTGGCCGGTGCTCTAGAACCCGGGAGCCACAACCACTGAGTCCACATGCCCTGGGGCCCCTGTCACTAGAGAAGCCACCACAACGAGGGGACCGCACACCACAGCTAGAGCAAAGCCCAAGTGCCGCGGCGAAGACCCAGCACAGCCAGTAAACAAATAAAATTATTAAAAAACAGTGCTCAGAGGAGAAACTACATTCCCAGTAGGGAGAGCAGACATCAGAAGTAGACAGCTAACCTAAGATCTCACATAGCCATGTATAATGCTTTCTTGACTTCTTGGACCTTTGCATATGAATCAATGTTTTTCTGTCACGAGCATGATCCTATACAAGTTTTAAAAATCAATCCAGTTGCTGTGTTTGTGGCCAATTACCTGTGTCTAGTACTTCTGGATTACCTCGGTGGGTTTCTGCATTCCAAGGGTATAACTGGGAGGTCCTTAGAAAATTTATTCTGAAAGAAAGACATTGTAGTCCTGTTTACTACTGGTATCTTAGATGGGATCCCCTCAAATTGCCAACTAATAATACCTGCTCTGACCCTGGCCATAAATATGAATTTTCCTCTAAAGTTACTCAAGCTTAATTAGAGCAACAAGCCAAATTTCAGCCAAGGAATAAAACTTCCTACAATTAGGGGATAGATTTAGGTGGTTAACACTAGGCTATGGTCATTTAAGTTGTTTTTTGTTTTTTTTTTTTTTAATATTTATTTATTTGGCTGCACCAGGTCTTAGTTTAGGCACACAGGATCTTTGTCTCGGTGCCCAGGCTTCACTCTAGTTATGGCACATGGCCTTTGTTGCCCCACGGCAAGTGGGATCTTAGTTCCCGGACCGGGGATCGAACCCACGTTCTCTGCATAGTAAGGAGGATTCTTAACCACTGGACCACCAGGGAAGTCCCAGTCATTTGTTTTAAGCCGCTGCCCCCTCTTTATCTTGGGAACAATTAAATTATGCTAAGGACAACTATTCTAGTAACTCTAGAAAAGTGGATTGGGAGCCTTACGGACAATGCCAATGTATAATTTCCCTGAAAGATAAGGATTTGGACAGAACAGATGTAGTCCGGCCACGTGAGGATATACTGGGCTGCACCTAAAGAAGTTCTCCGCTTAATTCTTACGACATTGATAATACTGCTACCTATATTATTTGTATTTTGCCTGTTTCACAAGATTGTTGTTTCTTGCATTACCAAATGTGTGACTGAGTCTCTGACAAAAGTATATAGCTTTACATGAGATCAAAGATTGTAATAGTGTAATTCTAGATATAGGAAGAAGTAACAAGAGTAACCTTCACAAGACGAGCAGAAACTTTCTGCAGAAAAATAAATGTGCTTGGGCTAAGATGTTTTTCTAAAAGCATGATTTCAAATAGTAATTTAATTGCCCACTAATAAAGAAAGAAGCTATGAGTTATGATTTATTTATATAATGGAATATTTCAAGCATTTAATGGATTTAATGACTTGGTATTTTGGAACCTATTGTATGACACTATCTGATAGATGAAATATACAGGCTCTATATATTTAGCATGATGCACAATTGGTGTAATTATGGTTATTTAATTTTTGTTCTCTTTGTGTAAAAAAAAATGTGCTTGAGGGCTTCCCTGGTGGTCCAGTGGCTAAGACTCTGCACTCCCAACGCAGGGGCCTCCGTTTGATCCTTGTTCAGGGAACTAGATCCCACATGTCAGAACTGAGAGTTTGCATGCCTCAATTAAAGACCCACACGCCACAGGGAAGATTGAAGATCCCACGTGCTGCGACTAAGACCTAGTTAGGCTCTGTTGCAACAAAATCATTTAATTAATTATAAATTAAAGATGTAAAATAATTGCTTGATCGCATGTGTTCCCCTCTCACCAAAATCACTTATATACCGACCTTCCCCACTACCTCTTTGGAACAGTTTCTCAGAGCTATCCGAAATGCTGTGCCCCCAAGCTAGAGTCCTCATTTTGTCCCAAATAAAATGTAACTCTTAGGGCTTCCCTGGTGGTCCAGTGGCTAAGATTCTGCACTCTCAGTGCAGAGGGCCCAGGTTTGAGCCCTGCTCAGGGAAATAGATCCCACATGCTGCAACTGAGACCTGGAATAGCCAAATAAATAAATAAACATTTTTTTAAAAAAAGATTATAGGGTATAAATGTAAAACAAACAAACAGTTAACTCTCAACGCTCACGTTGTGTGTGTGTGTATGTGTGTGTGTGTTTCCAGTCAACAGCCTCTGGGAAGGACTGGGGTCTCTGGGGACTCAAAGTCACGAAGCCCTGTCCCTGGGGCCCCACGCCTGACAGCCCTTGAAAAGACACACCTGCGTTGGAGTTAATTGGATGCATGGGTTTTTCTTCCTGTCTTGAGCTGCCCACAGCAGGAGCCGGGGCACCACCTGCAGAGACTTCCCAGGCTCTTCGGTTCAGTTCAGTCCCTCAGTCGTGTCCAACTCTTTGTACCCCAAGGACTGCAGCACGCCAGGCTTCTCTGTCCATCACCAACTCCTGGCGTTTACTCAGACTGATGTCCATTGAGTTGATAATGCCATCCAACCATCTCATCCTCTGTCGTCCCCTTCTCCTCTCACCTTCCCAGGCTCTGGCAGGCAAGAAACAAACTCAAGGACAAGAAAGGGCCCGAGCTGCCAGGATGTGGGGCCAAGACTGAGTCCAACTGCACCTGACTCCCCAGCAGAGGCCTGGCTTCTGTTCTCTGGCGACCAGCCTGATGGATGGGCCCTTCTCCCATGAGTCTTCCCTAGAAGACCCAGCATCAGCACAGCTCTAGCTATCAGAGCGGGGAGGGCCACGGGTGCTGGAAGGAACACTGCGATCTCCCCGGGTGGAGCCAACACCCCCAAACTGGATTCCACCAAAGACACAACCAAGCCAAAGAGCTGGTGAAGGAAGGATGTGTTATTCATATTTGCAACAAGTAAGGAAAGCCCAGGATCTCTCCCAAAGCAGTGTCTCCTCAAACAGCAAAACTGGGGAAGTTTTAAGCTAAGTTGCAGGGACATATTCATGAAGTGGGTTTGGTGGGTATATGCATATTCATGGCGGGGCTTGAGCAAAGAGCTCAGCCTAGAATCGAGACAAAGGTCAACAGAGTCCAAGCTTTAACAGAGTCAGAAAAAGTCAACATCATCATTCCTTAGGTTCCAGTTAATCTGGTAGTTGATTGCTTGAGGGTGATTGGATCCACAGCTTAAGAAAGTGTTTCAGGCTAATCTTTATATTGAAACAGAACTTATTGCCTTTATACAACTGACCTACTCTCTTTGCTACTGTTACTTCTGTGGGCTTCCCTGGTGGGCTCAGACAGTAAAGAATCTGCCTACAGTGCAGGAGATCTGGGTTGGCTCACTGGGTTGGGAAGATCCCCTGAAGAAGGGAATGGCTATCCACTGAGGTTCCCTCCAGTATTCTTACCTGGAGAATTCCATGGACAGAGGAACCTGGTGGGTTACAGTCCACGGGGTCTCAAAGAGTGGGACACGACTGAGCGACGAACACTACTTTACTTATTCTTTTTTCCTGTTGTTACTTCTGTCTGATGAAGGTCATTTGTTCCTGCTTTCTTTTGTTCGTTTCCTTACGGAGCCAACTTTCACTTTAAGGCTATCATTACTGGGACCTGATCAAGGGCAAGCATTGCAGCCAAGCTTAGATCACAAAACAGCTCAAGCCTAAAATGGCTTCTCTTCTGCCAGGAAAGCCAGGCCTGGTTCTCTTTCTCTGGGAACCCTCTACCCTGCGGCTCACAGAGCCTCCCAAGTTCCTCCAGGTTTGAGTACGATAGGGACCCCAGGGACCTTTTGCAGAACCACAGAGGGTCACTGTGAGGACTCTGGGTTTGTGCAGACAGATTGCTGCCTGTGGACACGGGCAGTGCAGGCGGAGGACAGAGTTTGAGACGGGGCTTGGTGGGGTTGTGGGCTGGGGACTGCGGGTGTCGGAACGAGAAAGAGAAGAGGAAGTTGGAGACGTGCTGGGGGGCATCTCACTTTGTGACTCTCCTGTGAAACCAACGGCATTCACCAAAGTGTGTGCTTTGTTAACGGGGTTGGGGAGGAAGATTGCGATGAATGCTGAGTGACCTGCACGCGGGGTGAGTGAGAACAGAGGATGTCAGAGGGTCCTGTTAGACCCCACGGAAGGGGTGGGCAGTGAAACCTCAGCACCAGCAGCATTTCCTCCCCGGGTCACCCTCCGCACGGCTCCATCCTCTTTCGTCACAGATGGCGTGTTCACCAGGTAGGAGTAAGACAGCCAAAGGCTCCGAACACTGCATCTCCTTCTACAGGACTGGCTCCAGGCTGGAATAAACTCCCAGGAAAGGGCTCTGATTGGCTTTTCTCTGGTCAGGACCCAGCCTTCTTGACCCATCAGGGGCAGCCTGAGGGTAGTCCCATAAGAACTAGGGCTCAGATGAGAACCAGAGAGTCTGATGGGAGGGGTACCTGACACAGCTAGTAAATGGTGGAGCTGGGATTAGAACCCAGGTCTTGGGGTTCCAAAGCCTGGGTCCAACGCCTTGCACCAGGGGCTCATCTTTACAGCCTCCCTCTTGCAGTGCTGCACACCTTCATGATAGATCGTAAGGCTCTGAAGGCAGAGACCAAGTTTCTCCCATCATCAGAGCACAGCGTTTCTCCAAGTTGAATCTGGGAAGATCGCTGGTTGCTTATCCAGGGATTTGGGTGGGGGTGGGAGGAGTTTGTGCTGATAGAAAAGAGAGCAATGAATTCATTTGTTACATAAATTTCACAAATGTGTGATGCTGGGTTGTTGGTACTCCTAACCCCAGTACCTTAGAATGAGACTGTAATGCAAGACAGGGTGTTGAACAGGTGATTAAATTAAATGAAGCCATGGGGTGTGCCCTAATCCAGTATGACCAGTGTCTTTACAAGAAGAGGAGATTAGGACTCAAAGAGGAGACTCAGTTCAATTCAGCTCAGTTCAGTCGCTCAGTCGTATCCAACTCTTTGGGACCCCATGGACTGCAGCACACCAGACCTCCCTGTCCAATACCAACTCCCAGAGTTTACTCAGACTCATGTCCATTGTGTCTATGATGCCATCCAACCATCTCATACTCTGTCGTCCCCTCCTCCTCCCACCTTCAATCTTTCCCAGCATCAAGGTCTTTTCAAATGAGTCAGTTCTTTGCATCAGGTGGCCCAGATTAGGACACAGTTAGACACAATGATGACTCTCCCCATGTTCTTTCTTTTTTCTTTTAAAATTATTTATTTATCTGTGGCTGCACTGGGCCTCAGGCTTTCTCCATTTGCGGTGATCAGGGGCTGCTCTCCACTTGCGAGTACACGGGCTTCTCACTGCCCTGGCTTCTCTTGTTGTAGAGCGCAGGCAGTAGGGCGCATGGGCTCAGTAGTCAGAATGCGGGCTTGGTTGCCCTGCTGCATGTGGAATCTTCCCGGATCAGGGATCAAACCCGTGTCCCCTGCATCGGCAGGTGATTCTTAACCACTGGAGACCAGGGAAGTCCTCCCCATTTCTTAACCATCATCATGACCTCAAAGGTTGTACATGAGCCACGAGGACAGTCCAAGGCAGATCACCTCTGGTGACACATTTTCATATCATTTACCTGTTAGAGTTCACATGTGTTAAATTTGTGTTTTCTTTGTCACTATGGTATTGCATTGTAGCCCCCCAACTCAGAGCTGGAATACATGACTCAAAGTGACTCATTAAGGCATAAGTGTGGGGCACCCCACTCCAGTACTCTTGCCTGGAAAATCCCATGAATGGAGGAGCCTGGTGGGCTGCAGTCCATGGGGTCGCTAAGAGTTGGACATGACTGAGTGACTTCACTTTCACTTTTCACTTTCATGCATTGGAAAAGGAAATGGCAACCCACTCCAGTGTTCTTGCCTGGAGAATCCCAGGGACTGGGGAGCCTGGTGGGCTGCTGTCTATGGGGTCGCACAGAGTCGGACACGACTGAAGCGACTTAGCAGCAGCAGCAGCAGTGGGGCTGCAAGGAGATATGTAAACATGCAGAATGATGTTGTAAACATAAATATGGGAGCAGGTGGTGGTGGTGGTTTGGTCACTAAGTCGTGTTCGACTCTTGCAACCCTCATGGACTGTAGCTTGCCAGGCTCCTCTGTCTATGGGATTCTCCAGGCAAGAATACTGGGGTGGGCTGCCGTTTCCTTCCCCAGGGGATCTTCCCAGCCCAGGAATCAAACCTGGGTCTCCTGTATTGCAGGCAGGTTCTTTACCCACTGAACTACGAGGGAGGCCCTCACGGGAGCAAGAGAGCAACGCAGATGCAGAGAGTGGATCTGCCTGTTCCTGACCAGCGACTTTGCAGGTGTGATGTCGCCACAAAGAAGCTGGAAAAGGACGAGCAAGAAGGCATGACCCTGAGGGCCTGACATGGTTCTATTGGCTCCATCTAGCCATGGCTCCAGTGCAGTGACTGATGCAACTTTGCCAGTCAGTGGGGCAAGAGCTCCCTTTCAGAGAGAACATCACAGCATCACTAGGTAAAACCACAGGTTATTTCTGGAACAAGAAAAATAATTATTTCAAGCAGAAAACTGATTTTTTTTTTTTTTTTTTTTGCATACCACTCAGCATGTTGGAACTTCCCTGACCAGGGATCGTGAGCCCAGCAGTGGAAGCACAGAGTTTCAACCACTAGACCACCAGGGAAGCCCCAAAATGTTTAAGTTTGACACTAAAGTCAGGAAAGATCTCCAAACCATAGAGACATCATTCAACACTCCCTTTCTTCCAGAAAGAAAAGAGAAACAGGTCACACTGCTGCTGAGAAGGTAGGAAGACCTGCCTGCTTTAGGTTAAATTGTCCCCAACCACCTCAAAAGTGGTAAGTTGAATTCCTAACCCCAGTACCTTAGTATGAGATTGTAATGTGAGACAGGGTGTTGAACGAGGTGATTAAGTTAAATGAAGTCATGGGGTGCACCCTAATCCGATATGACCTGTTGTCCTTACAAGAAGAGGAGATTAGGGTACAGACAGGCACAGAGGGAGACCAGAAGGGTGGCTGTCTGCCAGCCAAGGAGAGAGGCCTCAGGAGAAACCACCCTTGCCAACACATTGATCTTCAACTCCTGGCCTCTAGCACTGTAAGAATATCAACTTCTGGGACTTCCCTGGTGGTCCAGTGGTTAAGAACCTGCTTTCCAATGCAGGGGACACGGGTTCAAACCTGGCCCAGGAACTAAGATCCCAGATGTCACGGAACAACTGAGCGAGTGTGCTTGTAACTAGCGAGCCCCTGCACCACAGCTAGAGAAGCCCGTGTGCAGCAACGAAAGATCGCACAGGCCACAAAGGCTCCACGAAGCCAAAAATAGGCAAGTCTTTTTTTTAAAAAAAGAATATAAATTTCTGTTGTTTAAGCTTCCTGTTTTATGGCATCTTGCTTAGGCAGCCCCAGGACATGAGTATACTGCCCAAGACATTGTGGTCAGAAAGTACAATATGCGGTTGGCAGGATGCCTTGATCAACAGACCAGGTTGGCAGTCAGAGAATAGAAGCTGCACACTAGCATGTAGGCAGGTTTCATACCAGGCTGAAACCCACATGAGGAGACTTGTAGCTATTTTTGATGTTCGAACAAAACCGTTGATGTCTCTCTCCAGGCAATCTGTGCCTGAGGAAGAATGCTCAATCATTCTTTGTCCTGTTTATCAGTGAAAATCCAAGCTCGAGAGAAGAGATGCTGTGTGGTATTGTGTGTGTGTGTGTGACCACCCTATCACCCCATTGCTTTTTGAACATGGAGAGGAAAAGCGTGTTGATGTCACTTTTGAGCGAACACCGATATATGCGCGGCATCCATGCGATAGCAGAGTTTGTCCACAAATGCCTCTCCGCCCTTTCCATCACTCAGAGACCTACTGGGGGTCAACAGAGTGTTCCTTGCTTTGATTTGGTGAAGAATGAGATGGGGAACATTATGAATGAAATCTAATTCAGTTCTCAACTTAGTAAAGAGAGAAAAAAAAAATTATATGCTGAGGTTGCTAACATCTCCAGTGTGAAAAAAAGTCTACTACCCATGAAATTGCAAAGAAGGAAAAAGACATTTGTGTCAGTTTTGCTGTCCCACCTCAAACTGTGAAATGTATGCCCACAGTGCATACACGCTTAGTTAGGCTGGAAAAGGCACTACGTTTGTACAACCAGGTATTTTGAGAGAGACCACAGTCACATAAGTTTTACTGCAGAATATTGTTATAACTGTTCTCTTTTAGTAGTATTGTTGTTAAACTCACTCTGCTCAATTCATAACTTATGACAGGTGTGTATGTATGGATAGGGAAAAACACAGCATACATATTCTTACTTTCTGTGGTTTTGAAACAGCAAGGAAAGGGGCAGGGCACAACCTTCAAAAGAATGACGTGGCCCAAGGACATGACAAAAACTGATGTAGAACCAAATAGGTCCAAGATGGCAGATGAATCAACTTCCACCAGACCTTGAATGTCATTATATATTCATTGCAACACACTGTTGTTGTTCAGTCACTAAATCATATCCGATTCTTTGTGACCCCATGAACTGCAGCACACCATGCTTTCCTGTCCTTCACCATCTCCTGGAGTTTGCTCAACTCATGTCCACTGAGTCAGTGATGCCATCCAACCATCTCATCTTCTGTTTCCCCCTTCTCCTTCTGCCCTCAATCTTTTTCAGCATCAGGGTCTTTCCCAGTGAGTCGGCTCTTCTCATCAGGTAGCCAATCTACTGGAGCTTCATCTTCAGCATCAATCCTTCCAATGAATATTCAGGGTTGATTTCCTTTAAAATTGACTGGTTTGATCTCCTTGCAGTCCAAGGGATTCTCAAGAGTCTTCTCCAGCACCACAGTTTGAAGGCGTCAATTCTTCAGCACTCAGCTTTCTTTATGGTCCAACTCTCACATCCATCATGACTACTGGAAAAACCATAGCTTTGACTATATGGACCTCTGTTGGCAAAGAAATGGCTCTGCTTTGAATATGCTGTCTAGGTTTGTCATAGCTTTCCTTCCAAGGAATCAGCATCTTTCAATTTCATGGCTGCAGTCACCATCCATAGTGATTTTGGATTTATTTGCCCAAGCAAATAAAATCTGCCACCGTTTCCAGTTTTTTCCCATCTATTTGCCATGAAATGATGAGACCAGTTGTCATGATCTTTGTTTTTTGAATGTTGAGTTTTAAACCAGCTTTTTCACTCTCCTCTTTCACCTCATCAAGAGGCTCTTTAATTCCTCTTCAACTTCCGTCATTAGAGTGGTATCTGCATGTTTGAGGTTGTTGATATTACTCACGGCAATATTGATTCCAGCTTGTGAGTCTTCCAGCCCAGCATTTTGCATAATGTACTCTGTGTATAAGTTAAATAAGCAGGGTGGCAATATACAGCCTGGACTTATTCCTTTCCTGATTTTGAACCAGTCTGTTGTTCTATGTCCAGTTCTAACTGTTGCTTCTTGTCCTGCATACAGGTTTCTCAGGGGATAGGTGAGGTGGTCTGATATTCCCGTCTCTTTAAGAGTTTTTTCCACACATTAGCAAGCTTAATACACACCCACAGGTACTATGACAGCTCCAAGGCCAATCCTAAGGGTCAAAAAGTGGGTGATGGTCCAATTCCGAGAAATCCCCACCCCTTTCATAAGTATATGGAACTCTCCCACTTATTAGCCTATGAAATTATTCTATAAAATTACCCACTCCTATAAAAACTGAAAGGCTTCCCAAGTGGCTCAGTGGTAAAGAACCCACCTGCCAAGCAGAAGGTGCAATTTTGACCCCTGCAGGAAGATCCCCTGGAGAAGGAAATAGCAACCCACTCCAGTATTCTTGCCTGGGAAATCCTGTGCACAGAGGAGCTTAGCGGACTACAGTCCATGAGGGTTGTGAAAGAGTCAGACACGACTTACCACCTAAATAACAACTCAATTAGGCTATGAAAAAAACTGACAACCCCCATATCTTGTGGCTGCCCTCTTCTGGGATGGCCCACACTCTGTCTGCGGAGTGTGTTTCTCTCTAAATAAATCCACTTCTTACCTGTTGCTTTGCTTCTCACTGAATTCTTTCTGCAGTGAAACATCAAAAACCTGAACCTCACTAAGGCCGGAGACCAGCTGTGATCTCAGCTCAAAGACCACAAGTGCGAGTCCCGACCTGAGTTGCACAGTTTCGGCTTCAGGGACTCACTGGGGCTTGTGGAAATGCAATCCCATGGATAAGGGGAACTAGTGCAGTAGAAACAAAATAAATAAGCATTTCAGCTCACATTTAGCAAAGCCTCCCTTCCTGTGTGCCGCACGCTGTCTTACGCACCTTCCATTTCACACTCTAAGCCTTACACTGAGTTCTGAGGCAGATACTCTTATCTGGATTTCCGGGACAGGATGCAAAGGCCACAGAGGTACACAGTGAAGTGGGGACCCAGGACAGCACCCTGCCTGTCCGGCTCCACCAGCACGAGTGAGACCTCTTCCTTTTGTTCATTGAGCCGAGGATTAAGTCAATGACGCATCAAGAACTGTCTCTAAATATGCTGTCAGAATTTGCACTAATCTTCGCTGAAGCCAAATGCCAGCAGAGAGACACTTGCCAGAGACCTCCCAGGTCCAGAGGGTAATGTGCCACCAATGTGTCTGGGGACTCACTGCAGCCTCCTGGGGAAAGGTCCTCAGTTTCTGAGCCCAGATTTGACCTGAATGCCCAGATGGCTCTGTATGAAATGTTCAAACAGAGGGCCCTGTGTGAAATCTACAGGGCAGGTCTCCAAGGAGGGCAAGCAGGAGACTCTCAGGGGTGGGGCTGACCCTGCTGCCCACAGGCAGATTTGCTTCTTCCTGGGGGAAACCCCAGTTTGGCTCTTCAGGCCTTTTGATTGGTAGGATCAGCCCCACCCACTTTATACAAGATAATCTCCTTTATAGAAAGTCAACTGATCACTGACATTAATCACGTCTGCAAAATACCTTCACAGCAGCACCTGGATTAGTATTTGATCGGATAACTGGGTTCTATAGCCTGGCCACGTGGACATAAAACTGAGCACCACAGGTCGCAGTCAACCCCAATGGGCTGTGTGTGCTCAGATGCTCAGTCCTGTCCGATTCTTTGTGACCCCATCCTCTGTCCATGGGATGCTCCCATAAAACCAGCACCAGAAAGCCTGCTTGGCCCCTCCGCAGTGGCTATCTCTCATTGTGAGGTCTTCTCAGACTCCCATCAGCATTGCCTGTTTTGTTCTTTCTTGTGTGTCTAGTTCTTCTCAGTCAATATTGTCTCGGTGGGTGGGCTCTGTCCACACTGCTGTGGTGATGCTGTGATTTGCTCATTAGCAGTGCGGTCTGTCCTTCCATTCTGTGGATACACCACAGGTGTGTATCCATTCTCTTGCTGAGACTTTGGGGTGGTTTCTGATTTAGGGTTATTATGAACGAAGCTGCTATGAACATGCAGGTACAAGATTTGGGGGGAACACCTGTGCCCTTTGTGTTGTATGTGCTCAGGGGAGGAATTGCTAGGAAGTGTGTCTTCGGAAGATATCGTCCAAAGGTTTTCCAAAGAGGCTGTAACCAAGAGCACAGGTACCCGCAGTGGGATCACATTCCCTCCACCATCTCGCCGGCAGTGAGGGCCGCCTGTCGCTTCAGGAGCCCTGCTGGCAGTGGCTGGCCTTTAATCCCCTTCCCTGGTGACTAACACACCTGTGTGTCTACGCTTTTATTACTGACCGTTTCCAGATCCTCTTCTGTGAAGTCATTCATTCCTGTTTGGATCCTCTTTATCATATTAATGTATAGGAATTTCCTATATATTCTAGATACAAACCTTTGTTATAAATTTATATTTCAAATGTCTTTTCCCCACTCTGTGGGTTACCTTTTTCTCTTTCTTGTGTACTCAATTGTTCAGTCATGTCCAACTCTTTGCGACCCCATGGGTTACATATAGTCTACCAGGTTCTTCTGTCCGTGGGATTTCCCAGACAAGAATACTGGAGTGGGTTTCTATTTCCTCCTCTAGGGGATATTCCTGACCAAGGGATCTTGCATCTCCTGCCTTGACAGGTGGATTCTTTACCACTAACACCACCTGGGAAGCTCCTTTCTCTCTCTTAATGAACAAAGAACAGTAAAATTCTTAATTTTAGTCTTGCCTAACCTTTCAATCATTTCCTTTATGGTCAGTACTTTTTGTATCCCCTTCAAGAAGGTTTTGCATAACCCAATGAAAATATTTCCCTGTTTTCTTTTAGAAGCTTTGTTTGCCTTTTGCATTGTTTGATTCTCAGTACCCTGAGAAATGATATTTATGTATTGTGTGGGTGTTACCAAATTCATATTTGGTTGCTCCTCACTCAATAATCCAATACTGGGGACTGCCTTAGTGGTCCAACAGATAAGAATCCACTTGCCAAGGCAGGGGACATGGGTTCAATCCCTGGTAGAGGAAGATCCCACATGCTTTGGAACAACAACTGAAGCCCATGCATAGAGCCTGTACTCTGCGCTAGTAAGAAGCCTTCGCATTGCAATGAAGCATAGCCTAAGCCTGTTACAACTAGAGAAACCCTGAGCACAGCAGTGAAGACCCATCATAGCCAAAAATAGAAATAAATAAATAAATGAAAAAAAATTTAAATTCTGTATTTAAAAAAAAAAATCCAATCCTGAGAGACAAGTGTTAGGTAAAAGGAAAGACAGCTTTATCGAGGAACCTGGCAATCCTGGGGAAAAGGTGGGCTCATGCCCCAAAGAACCAACTTCCCGTTGCTGATCAAGGGACAAGTTTTTAAAGGGGGATTTCTGCGGTGCTTAGGTGGGGGAGGGGGGGTGGCTATGTACAGAACAGCACAGTCAGCTCTGACAATCATCTTGAAATCCGCTATGTGGTGGCGTGACCAGCATCATCTTGATTGTTTTAAGTACAGTTAATCTTTGGTTCCAAGGTCAGTTTGTTCCCATTTCCTTGAGGCCAGCTCCCTGAACTGTGTACGATGGAACACATTATCTCATGGCTACAATCTGGTCATCGTGTAGTTAACTTCTTCCACTTGGTGAGGGTTTCAGTACCTGCAAAACAGCTCAAAGGACACCCCAGAATATTATCTATAGTCCTTGAAGGAAAACTAAAGCTTCTTGACTTTGTTAAAGACTAACTTATTATTTGTCTTGTTTGACTATTTCCCTTTGCTTCTGTGTTTTTCTCCTTTTTCTGATTAAATGTATTATTTGACTAAGATTTTTCTACATACAAAAGGCAGGCAGAGGACATGAAGGCAGGGGCTGGACTGGGGAAGGGGGCATTTTACGCTGGGGAGGCACCATAGGGTCTTGCTCCATTACATTGGGAATGGGGTAGAAATTCAGTTACATCCATATGGATATCCGACTGACTTAACACCATTTACTAAAGATGTGTGCTATTGTGGTGTGGCTGGCACTGTTCGGGCTGTGCACTCACCTTCCTATTAAAAGCCCACCTTGCCTATGGTCCACTATTGTCCCCATTCTGCAGGGGAGAAGACTGAGGCTCAGGAACCCAGGGACCTGCCCACAGCACACAGGTAGTGCCCACACAGCAGAGCCAGAATTCAAATCCAGACAGATCCAGCTGTAAGGCTGTTTTGAAGGAAAATGTTGGCGATGGTGATTGATGATGGTGATGATAATGCTGAGCCTTTGGGGTGACTACAGTTCAGAGCATCCTGCATCCAGAGAGGGGCTGTGACTCTGGTCCATTGTTGCTGGTTGGCCCCAGCTAGAGGAGAGGGTCTCGGATGAAAAGACAAGCCCACCTGAGGAAGGGGGTGTACTCCAGGATGGCAGTAGCTGAGACATTCCTGGGGCTTCCTGGAGGAGATGTAGACAGGGTTCAGGGTGGGAAGTGGGGAGAGAATCTTCCTGGAACTCACCCAGAACACAGACAGTACTTCGGAAATTGCAGGAGTCTGCCTCTTTGATTTCTTCCTCTCACTCAGAAATCACATCAGGCCAGGAAAACCTAGTGATGGATTGTGGGGACCTAACTGGGATTTAATCTGCTGGCCTTGTCCATTTGGAGAGGGTGGAGCAGCGAGGAAATCTGCCAGACCTGGAGCCAGATGCCGGGATAATTTGGTTAGCGCCAAGGCTGTGTGGACAGATGGCCTGACAAGTGTCCTGGAAGGACCGAGGGAGGGAGGCACGGGCCACAGAGGCATGAACTCTCATGGCAAGGGAGTCATGCGGTCCGCTTCCATGGTGCCCCCGTCCCCGGCACAGGCCCCCAGGTAGCCAACTCTTCACCTTGAACTTGGGAGGGAAGGATGAGTTTTATTTCTGGTTTGACAATGAAGAACCTGAGGCTCCGAGTGGTCCACAGTCTCCTGGAGGATGAACAGCTGAGGGATGAGACGCCTGGACAAGCCCAGGGTAGGGAGGACCATGGTGGGTGATGAAGAGTCTGCCAAGGCTGCCAGCCCCTTCCTCCTCTGGCCTAGAGGGATGGAGGGGCCCTAGCATTTCTGCTCCCCCTCTCTCCCTTTGCCCTCACCCCCCACCCAGAGGACCCAGGACAGGTTCAGGCACAGGGAACCTGCCTCTCAATGCTGCCTGAGTACAGGGGATGCCTGTCACCCCCTCCCACGTGTATTTGTGATTCTGGGGACAATTTATTTTACTTTAAATTTTTATTTATTTATTTTTGGCTGCACTGGATCCTGGTTGCTGCGCGTGGGCTTTCTCTAGTTGTAGCAAGCGGGGGCTGCTCTGATTGAGGTGCGCAGGCTTCTCATTGCAGAGGCTTCTCCTGTCGCACAGCATAAGCTCTGGGTGCAGGAGCTTCTGTGGCTGTGGCACCCGGACTTCGTCGCCCCACAGCGTGTGGAATCTTCCCAGACCAGGGATTGAACCCGTGTCCCCTGCACGGGCGGTTGGATTCTTTACCACTGGATCACCAGGGAAGTCCCCAGGGACAATTTAAAGTCCTCTCTTTGTTCCTAAATTGTTGCCACAACTGTCCAGCTTTTGGGGGAGCCATTTTTAAGCTGGTTAAAGAACAGAGTAGCCTGGTGTGCTGCAGTCCATGGGGTTGCAAAGAGTCAGACACAACTTAGGGACGGAACAACAAGGGACTTTTTCTTTCTTTCTTTTTTTGGCCATGCCTCAGAGTTAGCCGGATCTCAGTTCCCTGACCAGGGACTGAACCCAGGCCGCAGCACTGAAAGCGCAGAATCCTAACCACGAGGCCACTAGGGGACTCCGTAGGGGTCTGTTTTTATATCCTGTTTTGTTTTATTTCAAATGACAGGTCAAAGCACCTCCGAGTGTGGTAGTCAGAGAATCAGATGTGACCTGGGGCAGCCTAATTCTGTGGACAGAGGAGACAGTGGCGGCCCCGCGGAGCTGTGGGCTCTGTGTGAGGCCCCCCACGAAGACTAACGGGGTTCTGAGCCCGGACAGCAGACCTGGGGCCCGCGGTGCCCATGGCTGGCCCGGTCCCCACTCTCCACTCCTGCTGGCCTCACCCTTTGGGAGGCCCCACCCCCAAGGGAGCAGTTTCCTAATATGAGTGCTGGCCATGGGGGATCTGGTCTCAGTCCTGCGGAATCTGGGCCCCACTGCACAAGGAAGAAGGTGAAGAAGCAGCTCCGGCCCTTGGCTTTCTCAGAGCCCTGGGCCCAAAGCCCAACTCAGCCCCAGTTGCCAGCCCCCCTTTCTCTTCCTCATCTGCAACCTGGAGACCGTTGTCGGGTCCCACCTCCCGAGGCTCTTTGAGGGCAAAGCGACCTGGTCATCATGCTCCCTCATCCGGTATGTTCTTGATTTTGCCTCCCGGAGACTCATTTGTTTGGAAAACAGAGGCCCAGAAGGCCTTGGAGCCCAGCCACCTGACCTGAAGAGCCAACTCATTAGA
This sequence comes from Bubalus kerabau, assembly GCF_029407905.1. Classification (NCBI taxonomy): domain Eukaryota; kingdom Metazoa; phylum Chordata; class Mammalia; order Artiodactyla; family Bovidae; genus Bubalus; species Bubalus kerabau. Next base: position 6,415,229 of record NC_073624.1, read on the forward strand.
CAAGCCCCTGATGCTGGGAAAGAGTGAAGGCAAAAGGAGAAGGGGGCGGCAGAGGATGAGATGGTGAGATAGTATTACTGAATATTCGAATTTGAGTGAACTCAGGGAGATAGTGCATGACAGAGGAGCCTGGCGGCTGCAGTCCACAAGGTCACAGAAAGTTGGACATGACTGAGCGACTGCACAACAGTTAAGAATCTGGCTGACGGCAGAACTCACGGGGCTGTAGTTGGTAGTGGTGACATGAAATTCTTATTTTATGGCAAAAGGAGACACATTTAAACATAAACATTTTCTTTGCCCATTTGGGCTCCCTCCCTCCCATTCAGTGTATGTTCTGCGTCTGCCTTAACCAGGCCTTCTTAGCATCGAGATAGCATTCCTTCTTAATCTCACTAAAGGTCACAGCTCCCTTGGAGATAACCTTTCTTCTTACTCTCCTAAGAGGCCACAGTGACCCAGGACTCACATTTGCTTTCCACATGTAGACATAGATTGTGCAAACAGTCAACACGTCATCTGATGTATAACCCTCTTTGTCTCAAACATGTGTATCACTGTGCTTTGACCTCTAAGGGGAAGAACAGTCCTCAGAGCTTTTTGTAAGATGTTTCCTGTGTTATAATCCTCTGCGTGTGTGTGTGTGTGTGTGCCCGCGTGCTCATTTGCTCAGTCATGTCCGACTCTTTGAGACCCCATGGAATGTAGCCCTACAGGCTCCTCTGTCCATGGGATTTCCCAGGCAAGAACACTGGAGTGGGTTACCATTTCCTACTCCAGGGGATCTTCATGGACCCAGGGATCAAACCAGCATCTCCTGCATTAGCAGGCAGGTTTTTTTAACCACTGTGCCACCTAGGAAGCTCTAAAATCTTCAGGCTGCCTCCAATAACATTTTCCATTTCTTTCTTCAATGGACTATTGATTGATTTTTCATCAACAATAGTGATGAAGGACCTGGGTCTGGGCAGAGGCCATTGGTCATCAGCCACCCACAGGCCTAGCCTCAGGGCGCCCAAGAGGGGCTTGGCTGGGCCTGTGCCTAGCCTTTGACAGGAGCGGTCGAGCACCTGGAGAAACCAGCCTGCAAGATGGGACATGCTGGGGACTCACTGGTCATCCAAAGAGAGGGGAAGGGGCAGGGGCCTCAATGCCCAGGACACTCACCATCGCTCTTGGTCCCCACATCACCTCCACACGAGGGACCCGGATGTAACACCTGCAGGGACACTTGGGTTGTCCCTGTGGGCTGTCACCCAGCATCTGAGCCTTACAAGATGATCCCTTCTTATGTTTTGCTTTAGATTTTTTTTTTTCCCCACTGTGCCACGCAGCATATGGGATCTTAGTTCCCTGACTAGGGATCGTACCTGCATCCCCTGCATTGGAGTCTTAACCACTGGGCCACCAGGGAAGTCCCAGATCCCATCTTGTTAGGAACAATTACTATGAGGTACGTAGGCTCAAAGGGCTTCCCAGGTGGTTTAATGGTAAAGAACCTGCCTGCCAATGCAGGAGACACAAGAGATGCGGGTTCGATTCCTGGTTGGGAAGATCCCCTGCAAAAGGAAATGGCAACCCACTCCAGTATTCTTGTCTGGGAAACCCCATGGACAGAGGAGGCTGGAGAGCTGCAGTCCATATGGCTGCAGAGAGTCAGACACAACTTCATGACTAAAAAACAAGGAAGCAAGGAAACCACACAAGCTCTGCCTGGTGCTGAGTTCCTGCTGTGAGCAGGCACTCCATCCACCCTGAGAACGTGCTGTGCAGCAGTCATTATGCTTATTTCTGCTTCAGAGAGCTGAAGTGATCCACTGAGGTCCCACAGGGAAGGCCAGGGCCCCAGGGACATTGGAAGGGGACCCAGGCCAGACGTTCCTCCCACAGCCAAGCCCCAGCGTATGAGAACTCAGGAGAGTGCAGGGCAGGTAGGGAGATGCTTTGAGCCCAACAGGAGGCAGCTCTTTCTTCTACTCCCACTGATGAACCCAAACCTCCCTCCAGGGCGAGTTGTACCCTGCAGCCACCAAGGCCAGTAGCGGGGCAGGGAACCTCATTCCATCTTCAAGAGGAAAACACTGAGGCCCAGAGACGGCAAGGGGCTTGGCCAGGACCACAAAGGCTCCGCGGCAGGACTTGGACCCAGGCCTCCTGAGGCTGAGGATGGAGAAGCTGTAGGAGTGGGCCCAGCCAGGCCTGGGGACCAGGCAGTGATGCAAGAGCATTCCTACCTGGACTGAGGGGTGGTAAGGGGCAGGCACCTGGCCCACGAGCCTGGGGAGGGTGGCTAAGCAGCTCTCAGGAGAGGACGGAGCTGGGGGAGCAGAGAGTGACCCCGGAAGACTCTGAGATCGCGTTCTGCCCAGCCATGAAGCCAGGGGGAGCTGGCTGTCACCAAAGGAACAGCATGTTGTGTTCAGGGGCCATGGGAGCTCAGAGGAGGTGTCTGAAGTTTGCAGTCTTGAAACTGTGTAACTCAGATTGGGACTTGAACCCACGGTCTTTTAACTGAGACCACATACCTGGTTTCAAGGCTTCAGGAAGCTCAGGTTCTTGACGTCTCATCACAGAAAGATTTCAGTGAAAGACAAAGCGATAGGAAAGAAGTAGATTTATTTAAAGAGACGCACACTCCACAGACAGAGTGAGAGTGGCCCTGGGGAATGGGGTTGTCAGTTTTTATTTTGTTGTTGCTGTTCAGTCGCTAAGTCATGTCTGACTCTTTGTGACCCCATGGACTGTAGCACACCAGGCTTCCCTGTCTTCACTATCCTCAGAGTTTGCTCAAATTCACGTCCACTGAGTTGGTGATGCCACTGCTGACTAAAAAGATGCACAACTTGAGAGTTTCGAGTTAAGTTCTATTTGGGGCCAAATAAGGACTGTTCCAAAATCACTGCAGATGGTGACTGCAGCCATGAAATTAAAAGACGCTTACTCCTTGGAAGGAAAGTTATGACCAACCTAGACAGCATATTCAAAAGCAGAGACATTACTTTGCCAACAAAGGTCTGTCTAGTCAAGGCTATGGTTTTTCCTGTGGTCATGTATGGATGTGAGAGTTGGACTGCCAAGAAGGCTGAGCACCGAAGAATTGATACTTTTGAACTGTGGTGTTGGAGAAGACTCTTGAGAGTCCCTTGGACTGCAAGGAGATCCAACCAGTCCATTCTGAAGGAGATCAGCCCTGGGATTTCTTTGGAGGGAATGATGCTAAAGCTGAAACTCCAGTACTTTGGCCACCTCATGCGAAGAGTTGACTCATTGGAAAAGACTCTGATGCTGGGAGGGATTGGGGGCAGGAGGAGAAGGGGACGACACAGGATGAGATGGCTGGATGGCATCACCGACTCGATGGACGTGAGTCTGAGTGAACTCCGGGAGTTGGTGACGGACAGGGAGGCCTGGTGTGCTGCGATTCATGGGGTCGTGAAGAGTCGGACACGACTGAGTGACTGAACTGAACTGAACTGAACTGAAGGACTGCAGTCCGGGAAACAGCGCCTCAGAGAGCTCTAAGATACTGCTCCAAAGAGGCAGCGGCGGAAGATCAAGATAGAAGGTTTTGATGAAGGGAGAGTTCAGTGCAGTCAAGCACTCACTTTATGAAAGGTGTGCTGCTGGTCATGAGGAGCTGACGTCACCATGAAGGGATTTAGTGCTCGTCTAGATGGAAGAGACGCAAGGACTGGGATCATGAAACCAGTTCCTGAAAGTATCTAACTATATAAAGACCTGTTCCACCAGATTCCCGGGAGCACAGAGTGCCTCATTCCACCCTGAATTCCCCTCAAGGGGAGTTGAAGGTCGGCAACTGCCGCAGCCCAGGGTTCAGTCTCCAAGAAGGCAGGTGACAAAGGCCCTTGCTGTCATTCAGCCTCTGGCAAATGCTCCTGGCAAGCGCCAATTTACAGTTGACAGGTAAGAGGACAGCCCCAGAGCGGGAAAACCGAGGCCAGGGTCCTCCAGAACTGCCCACCGTAGCTGGTATTTATGATGTGAGCACCAGATCATTTGAAACTCAGAAGGAAGGAAATCATTTGAGGGAGAAGAAAGCAGAAAGAGGGTGGTGAGAACAGGAAATGGTAAGGTGTCTTACTTAGATGTGTAGCTGTTACAAAGCTATATGGTGTTGGGAAAAGTGTAAGCATAGTTTGTCTGACCCTATTGTTTGTAACCGTTTTGTGTTTGTGTTTCTGTCCATTGTTCATAAGGTCGGCTTGTTGGATATCTTTTGGGTATCTTTGTGGTCTTGCTTTAGACCAAAGCCCCTTAGAACTCTGTTTGGCCATTCAAGTTTCTAATGGAACTTTGGCAAAACGAATGAATGTTTTGCCTTACTGAAAGGGAATTGGCAAATGGAGAGAATTGAAGAAAAGTTAAACTTTGATATATGCATTTGTGAATGCCTTCACAGCAAAGTTAAAACTTTGAATTATTTCATTACTTATATTGGTTATTTGTTGTTTGGGAATATAACTGAGTATGTTGGATTTTTTTCCCCTTCGACATTATTGTTGGTAAGATGAGGCGTGTTGAAGATGTTGCTTTGTTTAAACATCTGTTTATCTCCATGTTCAGACATCAGGTTCTTAGAGGAAGAGGCTATTAATGTGGAGAAGGAACTGATGGTTTGACTTTAGGCGTGGAACTCTGTCATAACAGCGATTAGGAAAGGCCCTTAGAGTATGTTGTAGTCGGTATGACTTCAGTTGTAGATACATCTGAAGAATTTGTGGGTAGTAGTCTCCTGTTAGGAGTTTGAATCTAATGTAATCATTTTATTAAATTTAAGTATTGTTTTAGCTCTAGGGTGACATTCAGCAGAGTCAGTCACGATGGCTGTTATTGGAGGTTGGCCGTAGTGAAGGTTTCCTAGGGAGTTACCAGGTGGTTTGATCTGCCCCGACTTGTTAGATACAGTACTTCCCTGTGTGTGATCGCATTTTCACAACACTCCTCCTCACTCTATGAGTGCTTGCTTTGATCCGCAGTAGCAAACCCAGTATCACATCTCCTGCCTTGAGCTTTTAACTCTGGCTTTGATGCATCTTTACTCAGTGTGCAGAGAAGCCAATGGCACCCTACTCCAGTACTCTTGCCTGGAAAATCGCATGGACAGAGGAACCTGGTAGGCTGCAGTCCATGGGGTCGCTAAGAGTCGGACACGACTGAGCAACTTCACTTTCACTTTTCACTTTCATGCATTGGAGAAGGAAATGGCAACCCACTCCAGTGTTTTTGCCTGGAGAATCCCAGGGATGGCGGAGCCTGGGGGGCTGCCACCTATGGGGTCACACAGAGTTGGACACGACTGAAGTGACTTAACATAGCATAGCATACATTCCAGACAGAGTGTGGGCCATCTCTGAAGGTGGAGCAACCCCAGGGTATGGGGTTGTCAGTTCTTATTTTGTTGTTGTTGTTCAGTCGCTCAGCCCTGTCCGACTCTTTGTGACCTCGTGGACGGCAGCACACCAGGTTCCTCTGTCCTTTGCCATCTCCCAGAGTTTGTTCAAATTCATGTCTATCAAGTTGGTGATGCCATCCAACCATCTCATCCTCTGTTGCCCTCTTCTTCTTCTGCCTTTAATCTTTCCCAGAATCCCGGTCTTTTCCAATAGTCAGCTCTTCACACCAGGCGACCAAAGTATTGGAGCTTCAGCTTTAGCAACAGTCTTTTCAATGAATAGTCAGAGTTGATTTCCTTAAGGATTAACTGGTTTGATCTCCTTGCTGTCCAAGGGACTCTCAGGAGTCTTTTGAACCCCACAGTTCAAAAGCATCAATTCTTCAGCACTCAGCTTTCTTTATGGTCCAACGCTCACATCCATACATGACTACTAGAAAACCATAGCTTTGACTATATGGACCTTTCCTGGCAAAGTGATGTCTCTGCTTTTTAATATGCTGTCTAGGTTTTTCATAGTTTTCCCTTTCAAGGAGCAAGCATCTTTTAACTTCATGCCTGCACTGATTTTGGAGCCCAAGAATATAAAATCTGACACTGCTTCCACTTTTTCCCCTTCTGTTTGCCATGAAGTGATAGGACTGGATGCCTTGATCTTATTTTTTTATACTGTCAGTTTTTATAGAAGTGGGTAATTATACTGGCAGAAGAGTGGGAGGAGTATTGCAGTTATTTTGGGAAAGGGGTGAGGATTTCCAAGAATTGGGTCACTGCCCACCTTTTGTTCTTGAAACTGTGGTGGCACATTTGGGTATTTCATTTAGCCTACTGATGTGTTGAAAGAAGAAAGTAAGAGTGTTAGTCACTCCGTGGTGTCCGACTCTTTGTGACCCCATGGACTGTAGCCCACCAGGCTCCTCTGTCCATGGAATCCTCCAGGCAAGAATATTGGAGCGGGTTGCCATGTCCTTCTCCAGATCTTCCTGACTCAGGGATTGAACTCGGGTCTCCCGTGTTGCAGGCAGACTCTTCACCAACTGAGCCACCAGGTCTGGTGGAAGTCAACTTATCAACCACACTGGACCCACTTGGTTCTAATCAGTTTCCGTTGTATCCTTGGGCTATGCCATTCTTTTAAATGTGGTGCCCTGCCCCCTTCCCTCCTATTTCAATTTTGTAAAAAGGAAACTGAGTGGAGCCCTATGGGGCTGCCAGGCACAGAGGCCTTTTTTGTCCCTCATTTCTTGCAGACAAGACTCCAGTCTCCATGCTGTTTCCTGAGTTCCCAAAGGCAGATTCAAACAGTTGATAATTAAGGGAGGAGTAACCCAGAAACCTCCTGAGTCCAGACCAAAGAAACCAGAGAAGCTCATCAAGATAAGCTGAAGGACTTCACTGGTGATCCAGTGGTTAAGACTCCATGCTTCCACTGAGGGAATGTGGGTTTGATCCCTGGTCAGGGAAATAAGCTCCCCAAATGTAGCCTGGCCGAACTAAGATTAAAAAAAGATTACCTGAGACCTGAAACAAGATTAAAGGAGGACAGAGCCTAATCTTATCAGCAACCCCACCCTTGAGCCATTGCCATAAAACTTCTCACCAAACTCTAGTGGGTTGAGACATTCAGTTTCAAAGGCAGGAGCCCACAGGGTCCCCCTTTTCCTGGCAAAGCAATAAAGCTATCTTTTTCTACTTCACCAAAAACTTTGAGATTCAATTCAGCACCAGTGTACAGAGAAGTTGAGCTTTCAGCATCAAAAACATATCAAGGTTTAGGGGCTTTCCCAGGTGGCTCAGTGGTAAAGAATCTGCCTTCCTGACACAGGAGACACAGGTCCAGGAAGATCCCAAATGCCTCGGAGCAACTAAGCCCATAAGCCATGACTACTAAGCCTGTCGGGAAGACCCCCTGGAGAAGGAAATAGCAACCTACTCAAGTAGTCTTGCCTGGAGAATCCTGTGGACAGAGGAGTCTGGCAGGCTATAGTCCATGGGGTCACAAGAGTTGGACATGACTTAGTGACTAAACCACCCCTGAGCCTGTGCTCTAGAGTCTGGGAGCTGCAAATCATGAGTCCAAGCACCACGACTATTGAAGCCCGCATGCCCTATAGCCTGTGCTCCCCAACAAGAAGAGCCAACACAGTGAGAACCCTGCAGAGAGTAGCCCCTGCTTGCTGCAACTGGAAAAAAGCCCTCAAAGCAACAAAGATCCAGCATAACCAAAAATAATCGATAAATAAAATTATTTTTTAAAATACCTAGGTTTAGATTATTTTTATTTATTCTGCTTGATATATGCTGAGATTCCTGTATTTGTAGATCCATGACTTGCATCATTTCTGGAATATTCTCAGCCACTATCTCTTCTTTTGCTGCCCCCACCCTCTAAGACTCAGGTTAGATCTGCTCTCTGTCTTTTTGCTCCTGTCTCCTGGTCTCTCCGTGCTGCGTCCTGAACAGTGTCTTCATATCCAGCAAATTCTTCTCTGCATCTAATGTGCTGTTTAAGTTCCTCTACATTGAGAATTTAATTAAAATTTTTTTAAGGTTTACACGGTCTATTTGGCTTAATTTTAAATCAGCTGGACTGCTTTGGATGGTCTCTTGTTCCCTGCTCACTATTTTTGCTCCATCTTCTCTATCTCTAAACATTAGAAACTTGGTGGTTTTATAGTCTTAATCTGATATCCACTACCCATGGTCGTCGATTTGGGGGGAGTTACGGCTACATTTCTCATTTGTTATTTCAGTTCTCAATGGTAACAGTGACAGACCTTATTTTCTTGGGCTCCAAAATCACTGCAGATGGTGACTATACCTGTGAAATTAAGAGACGCTTGCTCCTTGGAAGAAAAGATATGATCAACCTAGACAGCATATGAAAAAGCAGAGACATTACTTTGCCAACAAAGGTCCATCTAGGCAAAGCTATGGTTTTTCCAGTAGCCATGTATGGATGTGAGAGTTGGACTGTGAAGAAAGCTGAGCGCTGAAAAATTGATGCTTTTGAACTGTGGTGTTGGAGAAGACTCTTGAGAGTCCCTTGGACTGCAAGGAGATCCAACCAGTCAATCTTAAAGGAAATCAACCCTGAGTATTCATTGAAAAGACTGATGCTGAAGCTGAAGTTCCAATACTTTGGCCACCTGATGCAAAGAACTGACTCCTTAAAAAAGACCCTGATGCTAGTAAAGATTGAAGGCAGGAGGAGAAGGGGACAACAGAGGACGAGATGATTGGATGGCATCACTGACTCAGTGGACATGAGTTTGAGCAAGCTCTGGGAGATAGTGAAGGACAGAGAAGCCTGGCGTGCTGCAGCCCATGGAGTTACAAAGAGTTGGACACGACTGAGTGACTGAACATTTCAGTTCTCAGAGTGTGTGCGTGTGTGTGTGGTTTAAAATCACATGTTGTTGAACTTAATCTGGAAATCCAGAGAGCTCACACTGGGGACTTTTCCCTCTAAAGAGGACGTGTGCCTGCTTCTGCCAGGAGCCGGGTTCTTGGATCGTCACTAACCTGGGACTTCAGTGCCCTTTGAAGAGCCCAGCTTTAAGGGCCTTTGTTGTTGTTGATTTTTTGTTTTTTTAAAAAACTGTTTATTTATTTTTGGCTGTGCTGGGTCTTCATTGCTGCGTGGGCTTTTTCTCTAGCTGCAGCAAGTGGGCTTCTCATTGCAGGGGCTTCTCTTGCTGTGGAGAACGGGCTCTAGGACCCAGGGCTTCAGTAGTTGTGGCGTATAGACTTAGTTGCTCCGAGGCTCATGGGATCTTCCCCTACCAGAGATCTTTCTGGGGGAGCAAACAAAGACCAAATGACAGAAAGAAGAGGGGCCCCAAGAGTGGAGGGGCCAGGTGGGTCTCCAGCCAGGCTGTTTCCCGGGGCCAGGCCTGAGCCTGGCTCCAGATGTCTGCCCCCCACCTCACCAGGGGCTTCCTACCCCAGCCTCTGGGGGTCTGTATCAGTCAAGGGGCCCCAGTGCCCTCCCCAATCCCCGTGGAACCCCAGTAGGAGAAGTGAGAGGCAGCAGGTCAGGGGGTAGGGCTGGAGTTCCCTGGAGGCACTGACATAACCAAAAATGAGTGTCTGTCCTCTGAGAGGTCAGTCAGCAGCCCAGGACTGAGGTCATTCTGGCCCCAGTGCCATCTAAGGGTCCCTGCCCGAGACCTTTATGGCTTTTCCACTTCCTGCCACACTAGATGGTCACTGATGGGGAGGGTCTTCCCAGAAGGAGGGGACACTCTGATCAGCCATCGTGTGTCCAAACCACAGACAACTGGCCAGGAGGACCAGTCAGGACTTGCATCGGGGATTTTGCAAACTGGAGCCAAGGAAGAGAATGCAGTTTCCCTGGGGCAAGAAATGTCCCAGGTGGAAATGGAAGCCTTTGGCAGGGCCGTTTCTGACCACATGGAAGGACTTGATCTCCAGGATGGGGAGTGTGGGGTGGGGGATGAGAGAAAAGTCAGAGGAGTGGCGGGAGAGCCCTCTGCTCCTGATGGGCAGGGGGTGGCATGGGGCAGCACGTGAGCCCCAGGCTCAGGACACTTTTGCCTTCCCCAAGATTTGGTTTTGAAGGGGTTCAGAACATGCTACCCCCAAATACACCGCTTTGGAACATTGATTACTCTGAGCTGAAGATATTTGAGAAATAGAAGATGCAGGAAGGGCTCTCCCCTTCCCACCTAAAGGCAAGTCACACATTTCCCAAGAGAAGCGTGCCCTTCTGCACCAGGAAGAGAGCGTCTTGTCACCAGAGACTGTGTGGAGAGAAGAGAGGGGGGTAATGCTGAAAGGGATCTGTACAAGCAAGCTGCTAAAATAATCCTGATTTTCTATTAGTTTCCCCCACGTATTTCCTAGTCACTGACCCACAACTTACTGCCCCAGCCCCAGCCCCTTCATCCCATCACATCTCCACAAAGTTCATGTAAAAAGATATATAAGCTTTGGGACCTAAGATCTTCCTGGGGTCATCATTTTCCTTTTGAAAACTCCTGTGAACATGTAAAAATATTAAACAAAGCATGAGTGCTTCTCTCCTATTGATCTGCCATTGGTCAGTTTAATTCTCAGGCCAGCCACAGAGCCTAAGAGGGAACCAAGATATTTTTCCTTCCCTACAATTTGGAATCTTCTACCTACTCCATCGGTTTTCCTGGTGAGTCAGCGGTAAAGAATCTGCCTGCCAAGCAGGGGACTCGGGCTCAACCTCTTGGTCGAGAAGATCGCCTGAAGACAGAAATGGCAACCCACTCCAATATTCTGGCTGGGAAAACCCACGGACAGAGGATCCTGGTGGGCTACAGTCTATAGGGTCGCAAAGAGGGGGACACAACTTAGCAACTAAACAACAGCTAACCCTATTCCACCAGCCAACGAAGCCCCTGTGTCTACGGAAATGTGAATTGGGTTTCTGACACTTAGAACCCAAAAATCAACCTAAAAACAAACCAAACAAGAAACAAAGCTTGCTCATCACCTTCTGGCTCCAGGTCTTCCCTACTCCCCTTTGCTAGCCACACTTTTCAGGAGAGCTGTGGTCTACACTTCCTGTCCCCCCTTCCTCCCTCCAGCCTCTCATCTTGGGTCCCATGCTTCTGGGATCCCTCCTGGACCCCTGCAGGGTCCAATGCTGCCCACAGCCTCCTTGCCGCCTCTTTCCCGCAGACCTCTCCTCTGGCCTGTTTCTGCATCACGGGAGGGCTGTCAGCTCCCCCAGCCCGGCCCGGCCCGGAATGTTGCAGGGCCCTGGAGCTCAGTCCAACCTCTCATCTTCACAGGGAGAACTGCTCCACACTGTTCCCAGGGCAACGGCATCCCCACGTCCTGGTCTCCAGCCCAGTGACTCTGCTGACCTCCATGGACCTCTCCCACAGGAGGTACCCCAGGTGTGACACATCAAAACTGAGCTCATTCCTTCCCCAGAGCCCTGCCTCTGGGCCTCTGGACCGGCCGTCCCCTCTGCCACGCGCACCCTTGCCACTCTGGGCCCTCAAGATGAAACACCTTTCATGCTTCAAAACCGGTCCTAGAGGAAAGATGGTCACTCCCTCCTTTGTTATCGTTCGGATTTCAGCATCGCTGGAATCCACCAACTCAGGCCAGGCTTTTGTGGGAGCTGGAGGAGCCGAGTGCAGGGAATGGCAGGAACCCCGCAGGCCTGAGTCAGTCACACCCCAGCCCCACCTCCATCCTGGGACAGTCTGTAGGGCGGGGACAGTGACCTCTAGCTCACCTGCCTCCTGGGCTGACCTGCAGGTCAGATGAGGGGTAAGACTCCATCATTTCATGGGAGCAGCGTGGTTTCTCTTTCTTGGACACCTTGAAGTGAAGTGAAGTCGTTCAGTCATGTCTGACTCTTTGCAACCCCATGGACTGTAGCCTACCAGGCTCCTCTGCCCATGGGATTTTCCAGGCAAGAGTACTGGAGTGGGTTGCCATTTCCTTCTCCAGTTGGACAGTGTAACGGGGTCAAAACCAAACCACTTAGAGGTAAAAAGGCACTTTGAGCTGAGATTTTTGGAGAAGCCTCACTTCATTTATTCACTCATTCATTCATTTATTATTCGGTCATCCAACACTGCCTGAGTGTCCAGCACCTTCCAGGCCCTGGGTTTGAATGAAGCCTGGGCCTGCCCTCCAGAAGCCCTTGGTCAGTGGGGCCAAGAGGGGAAAAAGCAGACTAAATCCCTACCCTGTCACCAGGCCGAGTTGGGGCAGGTAGAGGCCAGGCAGGGCAGAGAACAAAAACTCCCAGGCGTCCCAAGAAGAACTTGGGTGCTGGCCCACTGCCATCCGCATATTGGGAGGCAGAGCCGGAACATAGAGCCAAGCTTCGCCTCCTGACCCAGAGCTGCCCGAGGCAGGGGCCTCCCCAGCACTGTCCAGCAGCGGCCCATCTCCCGGGGCCAGGAGCACTCCAGGCAGAAGAGGATCATGAGGCTACAAGGCCTCAAGATTACAGCAGAAGAGGATTCAAGCTTCTGGGACCCATCTGATGGGGAAGTGTCCACACCAGGCAGCAGCCAGGACAGGGTAAGGGTGGAAGCTGCCAGTCCCCTGTGCTGCCCACTACCCTCCTCAGACAGAGCAAACAGGTGCCCCAGGAATGGGCCCCATCCTCATCTCTATTTCTGGGGTGGCCAAGGTCAGCATGAGCTGAGGGCAGGCTTTTGAGACCAGAGTTCATTCACGGTCACTCAGTCACTTCAGTCGTGTCTGACACTTTGTGACCCTACAGACTGTAGCCCGCCAGGCTCCTCTGTCCATGGCAATTCTCCAGGCAAAAATACTGGAGTGGGTTGCCATGCCTTCGTCTAGGGGATCTTTCCGACCCAGGGATCAAACCCACATCTCCTGTGACTCCTGCATTGTAGGTGGATTCTTTGCACACTGAGCCACCTCAGAAGCCCCAGGCCAGAGCCCAGCATTGCCTGGTGCCAGGCCGCTGATGCCGGTACGAACCAAAAGATCCTCCCCAGGGCTCCTCAAAGTGGGCTTCTCAGATCAGCAGCAGCAGCACCTCCTGTGGGAAATGCAGGTACTCAGGCCCCACCCCAGACCTGTCAGAGGCTCCAGGGATGGAGTCCAGCCACCTGTGTTGTTACAAGCCCACCCAGGGATCCTGGTGCCCTCTCGTCCTAGAGTCCACAGGACCGTCCACGGAGATGGTAATCAATGTCTGGCATGTGCTGGGTGCTCTGCCTGCGTCATCTCAGACAACTCCTCCGATAACACACGCAGAGGGGCCGTGTGTGGCCTCCAGCATGGCCCACAGAGGCTGGGGAGAGTCACGTAGTCAGCCCAGGGCTGTGTGATCACTCAAGTCAGGTGGCTGGTGGCTTCAACCACCAGACCAAACTCTGTGCAGGACTCAACAGGCACGCAGTAATGGGCAGGCTTGCAAAGGCCCTTTGTATGCCTCTGCTGCTATTCCCAACACCTCTAGGCGCTCCAGCGAGGCAGACACCTCTATGCTCTGCTGGGTTGGTTAACAAATTAGTCCTAACTAGGAGCTGCTGAGCAAACTCAAAAGAGGAAGGCAGATAAATTTGGTACCATATCTGGTACACTGTGCAATCTCAAAACCAAAGAATGATCTCTGTTCGTTCCCAAGGCAAACCATTCAATATCACGGTAATCCAAGCCTATGCCCCAACCAGTAACGCTAAAGAAGCTGAAGTTGAACAGTTCTATGAAGACCTACAAGACGTTTTAGAACTAACACCCAAAAAAGATGTCCTTTCCATTATAGGGGTCTGGAATGCAAAAGTAGGAAGTCAAGAAATACCTGGAGTAACAGGCAAATTTGGCCTTGGAATACGGAATTAAGCAGGGCAAAGACTAATAGAGTTTTGCCAAAAGAACTCACTGGTCATAACAAACACCCTCTTCCAACAATACAAGAGAAGACTCTATACATGGACATCACCAGATGATGTTCGGTCAACACCGAAATCAGATTGATTATATCCTTTGCAGCCAAAGATGGAGAAGCTCTATACAGTCAGCAAAAGCAAGACCGGGAGCTGACTGTGGCTCAGATCATGAACTCCTTATTGCCAAATTCAGACTTAAATTGAAGAAAGTAGGGAAAACCACTAGACCATTCAGGTATTACCTAAATCAATCCCTTATGATTATACAGTGGAAGTGAGAAATAGATTTAAGGGACTAGATCTGATAGACAAGAGTGCCTGATGAACTATGGACAGAGGTTCATGACATTGTACAGGAGACAGGGCTCAAGACCATCCCCATGGAAAAGAAATGCAAAAAAGCAAAATGGCTGTCTGGGGAGGCCTTACAAATAGCTGTGAAAAGAAGAGAAGTGAAAAGCAAAGGAGAAAAGGAAAGATATAAGCATCTGAATGCAGAGTTCCAAAGAATAGCAAGGAGAGATAAGAAAGCCTTCCTCAGTGATCAATGCAAAGAAATAGAGGAAAACAACAGAATGGGAAGGACTAGAGATCTCTTCAAGAAAATTAGAGATACCAAGGGAGCATTTCATGCAAAGCTGGGCTCGATAAAGGACAGAAATGGTATGGACCTACCAGAAGCAGAAGATATTAAGAAGAGGTGGCAAGAATACACAGAAGAACTGTACAAAAAAGACCTTAATGACCCAGATAATCACGATGGTGTGATCACTCACCTAGAGCCAGACATCCTGGAATGTGAAGTCAAGTGGACCTTAGAAAGCATCACTACGAACAAAGCTAATGGAGGTGATGGAATTCCAGTTGAGCTCTTTCAAATCCTACAAGATGATGCTGTGAAAGTGCTGCACTCAATATGCCAGCAAATTTGGAAAACTCAGCAGTGGCCACAGGGTTGGAAAAGGTCCGTTTTCATTCCAATCCCAAAGAAAGGCAATGCCAAAGAATGCTCAAACTACCACACAATTGCACTCATCTCACACGCTAGTAAAGTAATGCTCAAAATTCTCCAAGCCAGGCTTCAGCAATACGTGAACCGTGAACTTCCTGATGTTCAAGCTGGTTTTAGAAAAGGCAGAGGAACCAGAGATCAAATTGCTAACATCTGCATGATCATGCAAAAAGGAAGAGAGTTCCAGAAAAACATCTATTTCTCCTTTATTGACTATGCCAAAGCCTTTGACTGTGTGGATCACAATAAACTGTGGAAAATTCTGAAAGAGATGGGAATACCAGACCACCTGACCTGCCTCTTGAGAAACCTATATGCAGGTCAGGAAGCAACAGTTAGAATTGGACATGGAACAATAGACTGGTTCCAAACAGGAAAAGGAGTATGTCAAGGCTGTATACTGTCACCCTGCTTATTTAACTTCTATGCAGAGTACATCATGAGAAATGCTGGGCTGGAAGAAGCACAAGCTGGAATCAAGATTGCCGGGAGAAATATCAATAACCTCAGATATGCAGATGACACCACCCTTATGGCAGAAAGTGAAGAGGAACTAAAAAGCCTCTTGAGGAAAGTGAAAGTGGAGAGTGAAAAAGTTGGCTTAAAGCTCAACATTCAGAAAACGAAGATCACGGCATCTGGTCCCATCACTTCATGGGAAATAGATGGGGAAACAGTGGCTGACTTTCTTTTAAAAGCTTTGGAAGAAATCAAGTTTAAGGGGGACTTCCCTGGCAGTCGGGGGGGTAAGACTTGGTCTTCCAGTGCAAGGGGCTCAGGTTCAGTCCCTGGCCAGGGAGCGAAGATCCTGCATGCTCTTAGGTGCAGGGGAACCACCTCCGAGAGAAGCTTTGCCCTCTGGCCATCTGCTCATTTGGAAGTCTGGCAAGAAGCTGGGAATTGGGACAGCTGGAACAGACGGTCTCGGCAGAGGGCTACAGAGAAGACAGCAAGCTTCTGACCATCTTGTGAGGCTGGTGAGCAAAACTTAGAGCCACAAGGGCTAGGATCTCAGAGAGAAGGGAAGGATAGAGAACTGAGCCCAACATCCCCTATCTCCCCCAAATATTTGCAGAATTCTGCATACAGGATATGAGGTGGAGAACCTCTGATAAGCAGAGCAGAGGTTGGGTAGGCAGGGGAAAGAAGACTGGGTATTGGGGGGAAGTAAGGAAGAGAGCTAAATCCTCAGCTTCCAAAAGTTATCTGTAACTTAAAAAATGGCAGTATATATTTATAATTTTAAGTTATGAGGGATGTATCAGTTAGAAAGACCTTTGCCTTTAAAAAAAAACAGTAACAACAAAATCATAAACGCTAATTTCAAAGGCTTAAACTGTTTCTCTTCCTTTCTCTGCTCCATATAACAAGAATTACAGAAGTACGTAGCTGCTAGGATTAGTTTAGAGGCTGGATGCTGTGACAGGCAATGTCTTGAGATTCTCCTTGCCCTTTAAGCTTGATACCTCGCGTTACAAAATGACAGGTGCAGCTCCCGCCACCACATCCATATCCCAGCAGGAAGAAAGGAGAGAGGCAACATCTGTATCAGGAAAGAAACCATTTTTTCAGGAACGTCATGGCAGACTTCTCCCTGTGTCTGCTGGCCACTTGCCCACCCTAGCTGGAGTGCTGTGAAAGAAAAGAGAGTTAGAAATGGGAGTTGGGTGGGCTGGCCACAGTATTTACCACAGAGCCACAGAGATAAATACCAAAGGAAACAGTTGAAAACGTCTGCTTCTGGGGAGCAACTACAGAAGACTGGTGTTTTAAATTATAAGTCTTATAGGACTAGTTTCCTTTAAGCTATGTATACATGTAACTTATGTATGTAACATGTAACTTAAAAAATGAAAATTAAATTTCACAAAAGAAAGGGCACACGCACAAAAGAAAGAGTAAATTGTGTCCCGGGAAAAACTGATGCAGAATTCTCATCTTACTAAAGTTACTGAAGTTTAATAAAAGAATTCTTTGAACATCCTGGCAAAAGGCTAATGTCACCCATAAGGATGACCTCAGAATTCTCCATAGCAACATCTGGTACTGGACTGAGCTGACGCTGTCCTCCAGGAAAGAAAGCAGGATCCAAGAATATTATAGCCAGCCTGAGTGATTTAAAGTGTAAAGGCCATGGACACATATTCTGAAACATGCTAGAATGCAAGGAATATGGTTTCCATGGTCTCTTCTTGTGTGTGTGTGTGTATGTTGTTTATTGAAGTATAGTTGATTTACAATGTTGGGTCAGTCTCTGCCGTACAGAAAATTGACTCAGTTATACACATATATAGATTCTTCTTAAATATTTTTTTCCATTATGATATATCCCAGGAGATTTGATATAGTTCCCTGGGCTGTATCGCAGGACCTTGTTGTTTATCCATTCTAAATGTAATAGCTTGCATCCACCAACCCCAAACTCCAGGTCCATCCCTCTCCCTCCCCCCTTTCCCTTGGCAACCACACATCTGATCTCTATGTTGCTGTTGTTATTAAGTCACTAAGTTGTGTCTGACTCTTTGCGACCCCATGGACTGCGGCATGCCAGGCTCCTCTGCCCTCCACTACCTCCTGGAATTTGCTTAAATTCAAGCCTATGGAGTCCGTGATGCTATCTCACCACCTCATCCTCTGCCACCCCCTTCTCCTTCTGCCTGATCTCTATGAGTGTGGGTCTGTTTCTGTTTTGTAGGCATGTTCATTTGTGCCGTGTTTTAGATTCTACCTATAAGCGACATCATACAGTATTTGTCTTTCTCTTTCTGACTTAGTTCACTTAGTACGGTAATCTCTAGTGGCATCCATATTTTTGCAAATGCCATTATTTCATCTTTTTTGTTTTGATGATTCAGTGTTCCATTGTATGCATGTACCATATCTTCTTTATCCGTTCCCCCAATGATGGACATTTAAGTTGCTCACATGTCTTGGCTGCTATGAATAGTACTGCTGTGAGCCTAGAGGTGTGTGCATCTTTTTGGATTACAGTTTTAATTCTGTATAATACATACATGTCCCAGTATATGCCCAGGGGTGGGGTTGCTGGATCATATGACAATTCCATTTTTAGTTTTCTGCGGAACCTCCATACGGTTTTCCATAGTGGCTGCAACAACTCACATTCCCACCAAGAGTATAGGAGCATTTCCTCTTTTCCACACCCTCTCCAACATTTGTTATATGTAGACTTTTTAGTGATGGCCATTCTTTTTCATTTCTAACTTTTTATTCTGTATTGGGACATAGTCTATTAACAATGTTGTGATAGTTCTAGGTGAACAGCAAGGGGACTCAGTCATACAAGGATGGCCATGCTGACCAGTGTGAGCTGGCACCTCACTGTGGTTGTCATTTGCATTTCTCTAATAATTAGTGATATTGAGCATCTTTTCATGTGTGTCTTCTTTGGAGAAATGTCCATTAAAATCTTCTACCCACTTTTCAATTGAATTGGTTGGTTTCTTTTGTTATTATTGTTGAGTTGTATGAGTGGACTGCATATTTTGGAGATTAAGCCCTTGTTAGTCACATCATTGGAAAAGACCCTGATGCTGGGAGGGATTGGGGGCAGGAGGAGAAGGGGACGACAGAGGATGAGCTGGCTGGATGGCATCACTGACTCGATGGACGTGAGTCTGGGTGAACTCCGGGAGTTGGTGATGGACAGGGAGGCCTGGCGTGCTGCGATTCATGGGGTCGCAAAGAGTCGGACACGACTGACAGACTAAACTGAACTGAACTGAGTCACATCATTTGCAAATGTTTTCTCCCATTTCTTTCCTTTCCTTTTTTTTTTTTTTTTTTATGGTTTCCTTTGCTGATCAAAAGCTTGTAAGTTTACTTAGATCCCATTTGTTTATTTTTGGTTTTATTTCCATTGCCTTGGGGGACAGTAAATCACATCCCTCAAAGGTCCTTTCAGAAAAGTTTAAACAATACTTGAGGGAAACGAGGCCTTCTCCGATGACCCAGCAGTAGAGATCCTCCTGCAATGCAGGAGATGCAGGTTCGATCCCTGGGTTGGGAAGATCCCCTGGAGAGGGAAATGGAAACCCACTCCACTATTCTTGCCTGGAGAATCCTGTGGACAGAAGAGCCTGACAGGCTGCAGTCCATGAGGTCACTTAAGAGTTGGACATGACTAAGCAGATGACCGGAGAAGGCAATGGCACCCCACTCCAGTACTCTTGCCTGGAAAATCCCATGGACAGAGGAGCCTGGTAGGCTGCAGTCCATGGGGTCGCTAGGAGTCGGACATGACTGAGTGACTTCACTTTCACTTTTCACTTTCACTTCCATGCATTGGAGAAGGAAATGGCAACCCACTCCAGTGTTCTTGCCTGGAGAATCCCAGGGACGGGGGAGCCTGGTGGGCTGTCGTCTATGGGGTCGCACAGAGTCAGACACGACTGAAGCGACTTAGCAGCAGTAGCAGCAGAAGCAGATGATGGATGGATGGATGGATGGATGGGGTAAAAAAGGAAATCAAAATTCAAGCTGCAGAACATTTAGGAAAAAACAATAAAGTCATATGTCAGAACCTCTAGGATATGGGATGAAGCAGTGCTCTACACATATTAAAGGACAGGACTTGTTTATGTCAACAAACTAGAAAGAATGAAAGAAAAGAAATCAAAGCACAAAGAAGTTATGGAACATGCCTCAGATCACAGCCAGTACAGAGCAGAGGTAGGATCTGAACTCAGTCTGGCTTAATATGCACAAATATTGTAATTATAGCTCAGTTTGTAAGAGCCACTGTCTCAGGGTAAAAAAAAGGAAAAAAAAATTAAAAGGGTGTTCTGCTGCTGCTGCTGAGCGACTTCACTTTCACTTCCACTTTCATGCATTGGAGAAGGAAATGGCAACCCACTCCAGTGTTCTTGCCCGGAGAATCCCATGGACAGAGAAGCCTGGTAGGCTGCAGTCCATGGGGTCGCACAGAGTCGGACACGACTGAAGCGACTTAGCAGCAGTAGCAGCTGTTTATCCCAACTCCTAACTTATCTTTCCATAGTAGCTGTTTCAATTTACATTCCTACCAACAGAGTAGGAGGGTTCATTTTTCTCCACACCCTCTCTAGCATTTATTATTTGTAGACTTTTTGATGACGGCTATTCTGACTGGCGTGAAGTGATACTGATAGGAATAGAATAGGATAGTTATACAGATAGTTGTAGCAGTCCCAGTAGAGGACTATAGATAGGGCAGGAAACCTAGGAAACTTTTGGGAACCACTGTAAGTTAATGATCGCTCAAGAAGGCTATTGGAACACTGTTCAGTGAAGTAGGCTTGCTTAATGATAAAACCATAAGCAAAACCACAAGATATGCCCGAAGCCATCAGATGGAAGAAAAACGTCACCACCCTTCTACTAATACAATAATCCTAGTTTGACCTTATAGGGTCAGACACTTTCCTGCCTAATATGAAGTGGGAGCGGGTGATGTATGTCTGCACCTGCGTCCACTTGAAAGCAAGACTGGAAAGAATTGGTGCCATTTCTTCTCCAAATGATGGGTAGAATCCACCAGTGATACACTCTGGGCCCAGAGCTTCCTGTCTGGGAAGGTTAGGAAGGAGAAACTTTCTATAAGCTTTTATTTAAATCTCTATGGTTGTTTTTATTTTTGGTAGGCCAGAGTCCCTGGGCTGTGACCATCAGAAGAGTTTCATAGCCTGTTTTTCTTCCCTTTTGTAGGACCAGAAGGTTAGAGTGAGTAGAATTGACTAATTTCCCTTTCCTAGGTGGGATAAGGCTCTGGCTCTCCACCGAGGGCTGTCTTTGTTACTGAAGGGGCTCAGAACATCCCCCCGCCCCCCACCTCACCACCAAATTTGCCACCCTGACATGCTATTTTGACTTCAAAGCACTTGAGAAACAGCATTTGAATGAAGGGCACATTCTGACTTTCTTTTTCTTTCTGAAAACAGGAGGCAAAATTTCCAAGTGAAACATGTCCTCTCGGTTCCAGGAAGAGAAAGCATTCCTATCACCAGAGGCAGGGAGTTAAGAGAAATCTGTGCAAACAGACCCTATTATCAATACAATATCTCTCATCTCCCTATAGTCCTCCCCGGAGAAGGCAATGGCACCCCACTCCAGTGCTCTTGCCTGGAAAATCCCATGGATGGAGGAGCCTGGTAGGCACCAGTCCATGGGGTCGCTAAGAGTCGGACACGACTGAGCGACTTCACTTTCACTTTTCACTTTCATGCATTGGAGAAGGCAATGGCAACCCACTCCAGTGTTCTTGCCTGGAGAATCCCAGGGACGGGGGAGCCTGGTGGGCTGCTGTCTATGGGGTCGCACAGAGTCGGACACGACTGAAGCGACTTAGCAGCAGCAGCAGCAGCAGCATAGTCCTCCCATATAATTTCACTGTGCTCTGTTGCTCAGTCGTATCTGACTCTTTGCGACCCCAAGGACTAGAGCCCGCCAGGCTCCTCTGTCCATGGAGATTCTTCAGGCAAGAATTACTGGGTTACTTGTCCACAATTGCTGCTCCTTCTTTAACTGAGTATGTAGAGCACTTGGATCTCTACTCACTTCTCTGGGTCTTTTTGCCGCGAGGGCTCCCACTTCTATGTAAATAAAGCTCGTCTGCTTTGCCGCTGTCACTGTTCTATGTCAGTTCGGCTGGCAACCTTAAGAGGGTGGATGGGCCATTCTTACTTTCCCTGCACTACAGACGGAATGTATTTCAACATGGCTCGTGTATTTCAGAATGTGTTTCAAAATGGTTGGTTTCCTCTCTCCCTGCCCAAAGCGCCGTGTGAGTTCCTTTGAGTCTTTAACTCCCAGGCTCGGCTACGCTGAGCTGCCTACAGTGTAATTGTCCGGCTCCAGCTGCGGGCTTCTGCTCAGATACAGCTGTGATCCTCTGCACCCACCTCTCCCTCTGGTTTTCAGGCCACTGCTTTGCCCTGCGACCTCGGTTCTCTGACGGATCTGAGAAGAGTTACTGATTTTCAGCTTGTTCAGATATTTTTTCTTGTTGTGAGAATGGGAATGATGACTTCGAAGTTCTTTACATGCTTGACCCCCAAACTGGAAGTTCTCATTATTTCTAAGAGAAAAAAAAACAAAAAAACAAGTTACCACCCTGATGGCAAACATCCAGCAACTCTCCTGACGGACCTTGAACCTGATGTCCCTTAGGGCTCTGCCCGGGTATCCATCACTCTAAGCCAGTGACCTCCGACAGCCCAGACCCATGCGTGGGGCTCTACACCAATGTCCCTCTGCCTTTGCCCCCCACCTGGATGGCACCGGTGCCTCAAACACGCCTCACACACGCGTTAACTTGAATTCACCAGCTTTCTCCCCCAAACTAATCCACAGCTTGGGATTCCTGTCTCAAGCGGCTGGCACAAATCTCAGCTTCCTTTTGGATGCTCGTCTCTCCCTACCCCCACAGTACCTGTGAGCACCGGGTTTCATGGAGTTTGCAGAGGCTGGTTCGCCCCCAGCCACCCCCAGACGGCTCTCTTAGAGTCCTCAACGCCTCTTCAGTGGGTCGTCTCAGACACCTCCTCATCGACCCCTCTCAGACATCCTCTACTACTACTCACTGCTCCCTTCAGAGAGGGGGGATTTTCAGGAGAGATCTGCCCCCCAAAACATTCACTGCGTGCCTCTCCTGCCTGCACACAGCCAGTGGCCTCTAAGTGTATGCGGGATGAACTCTGTTTCTCCTGGCTGGCACAAGGTCAGGTGACCCTTGCACCTGCTCGGTCCTCCCACCAGAATCCCTTCTGCACTCCCAGCATTCTTCTCCTCTGAAACCTCTTACTTCCTTTCTAGGATAGACCAAGGGTTCTTGCTCAGTTTTGAGTGAGCTGTAAGCAGAAGGCAGGTTGAATGTTCCAGGTGAAGCTAACATTCGCCCACCTCTCCCCCCACTCATTCTGCCAGGGTCAGCTTGGAAGTTATCTCCTCCAGGAGGCTGTCTCCATCTCCCAGACCTGGGTGAGCTGCAGCCGCGTGTTAACCACTTGCTCTGCAGGGAGTGCTGATTTGCAGCGTTTGCCAATTTCTGTGGTGTAAATATTCCCAGCATAGCCAATTTCACGCTACCAATGTGGTATCACTGAACTTGAGCTGGGAAGAGATGCTGACATCCATTAGCTCAAGCTCGTACCAGGCGGATAAACCTCTTGGGGGCTCACATCACACCTTGTATAACCCTCCATCAAAGTAGCGCTCACCGGCTTCCCCAGTGGCTCAGTGGTAAAGAATCCTCCTGCAGTGTAGGAGACCCTGGTTCCATCCCTGGGTTGGGAAGATCCCCTGGAGGAAGGTATGACAACCCACTTGTTTTCTTGCCTGGAGAATCCCATGGACAGAGGACCCTCGCAGGTTACAGTTCATAGGGTCGCAAAGAGTCGGACATGGCTGAGCAAATGAACATACATGCATGCTAAGTCGCTCAGTCGTGTCCGACTCTTTGCAACCCTGTGGACTGTAGCCTGCTAGGGTCCTCTGTCCATGGGATTCTCCAGGCAGGAATACACACACACACACACACACACAAAGTATGGCTCACAAGAAAATGCTCAAAAACAAAAACTCTGGTGGTCCAACAGAAGGATAGGTCGAAAGGCTTAGCTCTAATCCCCACTCAATGCCTTCCTGGCTGTGTGACCAGAGGTAAGTGACCAAGCCTCTCTGAGCCTCAGAATTGTTGTCTATAAAATGGACAATATAACATGCTCTTCCTAAACCTGTATAGAAATGAAATGAATGTAAACACTGTAAAATCCTAGGAAGTTAGAGGGTCAGTCGAGGAGTAGGGAGGGACATTCATGGGGTGACGCCCTGCAGGAGAGCAGAGAAGCAGGATGTACTACCTTAGTTGGAGCCGACCTGGGAACCCTGGGCGGGAAGGCAGTGGGGAAGCCTGGGAGGGTGGTTTTTGGAGAGCAGTGTAAAGGGGCTGGGATTCATCCTCAGCCCTGGGAGCTTTGGGAAGCTCAGAAGAAAAATTAAATTGGCCATCTTAGAAGCAGGAGACCATTCGGGAGCTGCTGGCAGGCGAGGGGCATGGGGCTGGCCAGGCCAAGGCCCTTTCAGAGGTTGGGGTAAATGCCATGAGAGGGAAAGGGGTTGAGGGCCGCTGTGCTTTTTCTTCTCCGGAAATGGGGTAAAGGCCTCGCACATCTTAGTTATCAAGCTCAGGAGGCAAGAGGCTCACTAAGCATCATGGGAAATCCCCCTATCCAGCCAGGAATAGGAGAAGAACCCTGTCCTAGGGAAGATCATTTGATGAAAGAACCCAGATGACTGCATTTGTCCTGGAGACCTTAACTGGGTCAGAAGAACTCTCCACCCAGGGCCCTCCATGGCCCTCTGCCCACACTCTTTGGCAAGACTCAAAACCCCTGTGTAACCCGGGACCTTGTTAGTCAAAGAATAGGTCTGGAATCACTAGCAGCAGCAGCAGTACCTGGGAGCCTCTTAGAAATGCAGAGTCACAGGCCCCAACTCAGACCTGTAGCACCAAAATTTGCATTTTAACCAGTTCCCTGGAACTGGTGTGCTCAGTGAAGTTTGAGAAGGGCTGGCATAGGCTCCGAATGGCAGGACCTGGTCCATCTTGTGTTTCTAGGACCTTAAACACTGTGAGGGCTCACAGAGCACCAAGGGACGGACTGACAGCTGTCTGAGGGCTGTTGTAGGGGGACAGAAAGGAGAAGGCGTGTTTGAAAGTGTGAGAAGTTGAGTTCACCGAGACTGGGTGAGAGACAAGGGCTCAAGAGGGTTGATGCTGCTGTTTCACGAGGTTGACCAAGTGGATGCTCTGAGTACCCAAAACTCCTTTGCAGTCTGAACAAGGTTTCAGCTTTGGAAGGAGGCCAGGATGAGATGGAGGTCAGGCCACAGCTGTAGGAGACACCTAGGCAATATGCAAGGCAAAGGGAGAAGGGGCTAGAAAAGGGCCCGGGGCTCCAGCGTGTGGCAGGGGTAGGTTGACAAAGAAAAGTCCACTGGAAGATGACCAGTCCAAGGGGCAGGAGGCCAAGGGCACGGATAATTCATGGTCAGCTGTCAAATGCCACCAGGAGAATCAGAGAGGCAGCCTACAAACCACCCACTGCGTTTATTGATGCAATTGTTGCTATCAAGACGTCTCATTCCCCAGATCTAGGCAGACCCGAAAGCTCTTCTATCTCACAAATAAAATTTAAAAATCCAATTTTTCTTGGGTATCAAATGTGATTACAAACTTGAGTAAGTAACCCTCTGTCGATTTAAAGTGCAATTACACAATTTTTTATGGCTGCATCCAAGAACAACACTGTTATAACAATTCTACTTAAAACTCTTGTAAAATGTCAAGACCACGAGCATCATTTCCATCCTGGCTTTTATTTCTTCCTAGGGATTTTGCCATACTTGTGGTTTCTCTCCAGGGCTTTGCTAATGAAATCTGGATACCCTCTCATGTTTGTGATAATCTTCCAAAACTAACTGAGGTCACTGTACCCGGATGTTTGACCTTGGTCTTTGGCTAGGACACTAGGGCTTGACTGCCTTTCCTGGAGAGTGTGTGTGTGTGTGTGTGTGTGTGTGTGTGTTCAGTCACCAAGTCATGTCCGGCTCTTTGTGACCCCATGGACTGCAATATGCCAGCCCTCCCTGTCCCTCACCGTCTCCTGGAGTTTGCCCAAGTTCATGTCCATTGAGTTGGTAATGTCATCCAATCATCTCATCCCCTGTTGCCCTCTTCTCCTTCTGCCTTCAATCTTTCCCAGTATCAGGGTCTTTTCTAATGAGTTGGCTGTTTGCAATAGGTGGCCAAAGTATTGGAGCTTCAGCTTCAGCATCAGCCCTTTCAATGAGGGTTGATTTCCTTTAGGATCAGCTGGTTTGATCTCCTTGCTGTCCAAGGGACTCTCGAGAGTCTTCTCTAGAATTCGAAAGCGTCTTCTCCTCAGAGTGACACTTGGCTAATTAATCATTGTGGATATTTTCTGTGAACCTTTCTTTCCCGGGGCAACAGAGACACCTAAAGGAGCCTCACCTGCCTGAGGTTCTGTGCGGTCACATGAGTTACCCATTTCTGTGGTACAGTTCCTGCCTCCCCCACTCCTTCAAGATAATTACAATTACCTTGTAATTGCACACACAAAGCAAACATGTCTCTCCAATTAGTTAACAGTAATAAAAGAAAGAAGATACACAAAGTAACACATCCCAACTTAATAAGCTCCATAAAAATCCAAACAAGTCATACAGCAGTGTTCCAGTCATGTTTCACTTTACAGTGTCGTTATAGCCCTGGCTTTTCAAGGAGTGAATTTATTCAAATTAACTATAATTATTTCCATTAACAACTTTGATGCCTGTATTGCCACGGGTTGACTAGCATTGGGGGAGACTTCTAATTGTTCCCTCATCTTTCCCTTGCTTCCCTAATATTTCTGAGCGTGGCCTTCCTTCCTGCCACAACAGGGCATTCTGGATCATTAATACATACATATATATGTATATATTTATTTATTTGGGCTTCGCTTGTGACTCAGCTGGTAAAAAATCCTCCTGCAATGCATGAGACCTGGGTTCAATCAATGGGTTGGGAATATCCCCTGGAGAAGGAAAAGGCTACCCACTCCAGTATTCTGGCCTAGAGAATTCCATGGACTGTATAGTCCATGGGGTTGCAAAGGGTCGGACATGACTGAGTGACTTTCACTTTCATATATTTATTTATGTTCCAAGGAATCCATTTTCCTTTGGTGGAGAAGGTCTTAGAAACCAAAGTCTCACCATTGGGGTGCCCCCTGAGACTTGGGGGTGGCAGACCAGAGGCTACTGTGGCTTTTGGGTCACTCTTGTCAGAAACAAGCCTGGAAATATTTTTTAATTTTGAGATCTTAATTTGACAGTCAATTCTTTCAGCTTGTTGTTTTGTGAACAAAAGTTAAGGATACTGTTGTTGATCCTATCTTGATGGGACTGGGCTACAAGCAGGAACCTCCATCCTCAGTAGGAGTTCAGTTCAGTTCAGTCGCTCAGTTGTGTCCGACTCTTTGCGACCCCATGAATCACAGCATGCCAGGCCTCCCTGTCCATCACCAACTCCCTGAGTCTATTCAAACTCATGTCTATCGAGTTGGTGATGCCATCCAGCCATCTCACCCTCTGTCGTCCCCTTCTCCTCCTGCCCCCAATCCCTCCCAGCATCAGAGTCTTTTCCAATGAGTCAACTCTTCCCATGAGGTGGCCAAAGTATTGGAGTTTCGGTTTTAGCATCAGTCCTTCCAATGAACATCCAGGACTGATCTCCTTTAGAATGGACTGGTTGGATCTCCTTACAGTCCAAGGGACTCTTAAGAATCTTCTCTAACACCACAGTTCAAAAGCATCAATTCTTCAGTGCTCAGCTTTCTTCACAGTCCAACTCTCACATCCATACATGACCACTGGAAAAACCATAGCTTTGACTAGACGGTCCTTCGTTGGCAAAGTAATGTCTCTGCTTTTTAATATGCTATCTAGGTTGGTCATAACTTTCCTTCCAAGGAGTAAGTGTCTTTTAATTTCATGGCTGCAGTCACCATCTGCAGTGATTTTGGAGCCCAGAAAAAGAAAGTCAGCCACTGTTTCCCCATCTATTTCCTATGAAGTGATGGGACCGGATGCCATGATCTTCGTTTTCTGAATGTTGAGCTTTAAGCCAACTTTTTCACTCTCCACTTTCACTTTCATCAAGAGGCTTTTTAGTACCTCTTCACTTTCTGCCATAAGGGTGGTGTCATCTGCATATCTGAGGTTATTGATATTTCTCCCGGCAATCTTGATTCTAGCTTGTGCTTCTTCCAGCCCAGCATTTCTCATGATGTACTCTGCATAGAAGTTAAATAAGCAGTGTGACAACATATAGCCTTGACATACTCCTTTTCCTATTTGGAACCAGTCTGTTGTTCCATGTCCAGTTGTCATTGTTGCTTCCTGACCTGCGTATAGGTTTCTCAAGAGGCAGGTCAGGTGGTCTGGTATTCCCATCTCTTTCAGAATTTTCCACAGTTTATTGTGATCCACACAGTCAAAGGCTTTGGCATAGTCAATAGAGCAGAAATAGATGTTTTTCTAGAACTCTCTTGCTTTTTTGATGATCCAGAGGATGTTGGCCGTTTGATCTCTGGTTCCTCTGCCTTATCAAAAACCAGCTTGAACCTGTGGAAGTTCACAGTTCACGTATTGCTGAAGCCTGGCTTGGAGATTTTGACCATTATTTTACTAGCGTGTGAGATGAGAGCAATTGTGCGGTAGTTTGAGCATTCTTTGGCATTGCCTTTCTTTGGGATTGCAATGAAAACTTTTCCAGTCCTGTGGCCACTGCTGAGTTTTCCAAATTTGCTGGCATATTGAGTGCAGCACTCTCACAGCATCATCTTGTAGGATTTGAAATAGTTCCACTGGAATTTCATCACTTCCACTAGCTTTGTTCATAGTGATGCTTTCTAAGGCCCACTTGACTTCACATTCCAGGATGTCTGGCTCTAGGTGAGTGATCACACCATCGTGATTATCTGGGTCGTGAAAATCTTTTTTGTACAGCTCTTCTGTGTATTCTTGCCACCTCTTCTTAAAATCTTCTGCTTCTGCAGGTCCATACCATTTCTGTCCTTTATCGAGCCCATCTTTGCATGAAATGTTCCCTTAGTATCTCTAATTTTCTTGAAGAGCTCTCTAGTCCTTCCCATTCTGTTGTTTTCCTCTATTTCTTTGCATTGATCGGTGAGGAAGGCTTTCTTATCTCTCCTTGCTATTCTTTGGAACTCTGCCTTCAGATGCTTATATCTTTCCTTTTCTTCTTTGCTTTTCGCTTCTCTTCTTTTCTTTTGTTTTTACTTTTATTTGCATTTATTTTTTGTGGCATTTATTCCCGGGCCATAAGTGTTTGTTTCTTCAGTTTCTTCTGGGATATCTTTTTCTTCTGTGCAACCTCCTCTTCTGGTTTAGGAACAATCTGTTCTTTTTCAGTAAGGATCATCTCAATGTGGCAGGGAGAGCTCCTGTAGGGGTTGATCCAACCGTGAGCTCTGTAAGTCCTGCGCCGCATCTTGGGGGCTTTGTTCACTTGGATGTGCTCAATGACCAGAGAATCTACATCTAAGCCCTTAAGTTCAGCATGACTCTCTGCATTTTTGAGCATGTATAGTAAAAATTCAGCACTCTCTTTGGGCCACCGATCCTGCGTCCAGCCCCACTGTTTGGCCTGTGCACACCCACCAACTCCACCGTTGTAACAACGGAATGGCACACATTGCTTCTTTAAAGTGGCATCCTTCAGATACTTGGTGGCTTTTTGGATATGCATACCCTTTATGGCCTGGGCAGTTTCACGAGTGTTCTTAAAGTGAACACGAAGATTTAAACCTCTTGATTTGCATGATTTTGTGGGGTTTTCTGGATCAAGTGAATAGCACACCATTGTTAGGGGTCACCTCAGGCCGCTTACTGGAAAAGGCTGCTTCTCTTCTTCCCACAGCTATTTGTAAGGCCTTCCCAGACAGCCATTTTGCTTTTTTGCATTTCTTTTCCATGGGGATGGCCTTGATCCCTGTCTCCTGTACAATGTCATGAACCTCTGTCCATAGTTCATCAGGCACTCTGTCTATCAGATCTAGTCCCTTAAATCTATTTCTCACTTCCACTGTATAATCATAAGGGATTTGATTTAGGTCATACCTGAATGGTCTAGTGGTTTTCCCTACTTTCTTCAATTTAAGTCTGAATTTGGCAATAAGAAGTTCATGATCTGAGCCACAGTCAGCTCCCAGTCTTGTTTTTGCTGATTGTATAGAGCCTCTCCATCTTTGGCTGCAAAGGATATAATCAATCTGATTTCAGTGTTGACCATCTGCTGATGTCCATGTGTAGAGTCTTCTCTTGTGTTGTTGGAAGAGGGTGTTTGCTATGACCAGTGAGTTCTCTTGGCAAAACTCTATTAGCCTTTGCTCTGCTTCATTCCGTATTCCAAGGCCAAATTTGCCTGTTACTCCAGGTGTTTCTCGACTTCCTACTTTTGCATTCCAGTCCCCTATAATGAAAAGGACATCTTTTTTGGGTGTTAGTTCTAAAAGGTTTTGTAGGTCTTCATAGAACCATTGTACTTCAGCTTCTTCAGCGTTACTGGTTGGGGCATAGGCTTGGATTACTGTCATATAGAATGGTTTGCCTTGGAAACAAACAAAGATCATTCTGTCATTTTTGAAATTGCATCCAAGTACTGAATTTTGGACTCTTTTGTTGACTATGATGGCTACTCCATTTCTTCTAAGGAATTCCTGTCCACAGTAGTAGACATAAT
This sequence comes from Bubalus kerabau, assembly GCF_029407905.1. Lineage (NCBI taxonomy): Eukaryota > Metazoa > Chordata > Mammalia > Artiodactyla > Bovidae > Bubalus > Bubalus kerabau. The sequence continues at coordinate 6,445,369 of NC_073624.1, forward strand.
GGTCATCTGAGTTAAATTCACCCATTCCAGTCCATTTTAGTTCACTGATTCCTAGAATGTCGACGTTCACTCTTGACATCTCCTGTTTGACCACTTCCAATTTGCCTTGATTCATGGACCTAACATTCCAGGTTCCTATGCAATATTGCTCTTTACAGCATCGGACCTTGCTTCTATCACCAGCCACATCCACATCTGGGTATTGTTTTTGCTTTGGCTCCATCCGTTCATTCTTTCTGGAGTTATTTCTCCACTGATCTCCAGTAGCATGTTGAGCACCTACTGACCTGGGGGGTTCATCTTTCAGTATCCTATCATTTTGCCTTTTCATACTGTTCATGGGGTTCTCAAGGCAAGAATACTGAAGTGGTTTTCCATTCCCTTCTCCAGTGGACCACATTCTGTCAGTAGGAGAGGAAGCAGAAAACAAGCTAGGGAGACTGGGAAGGGCAGGATCAGAAACAGCACGTGGAGGTGACTCTGGACAAACCTGGTTGGAGGCGGCAGAGAACTGGAGGTAATGGGGTAAGTGGCGGGGGCAGACTTGACTTTTTGTTTTCTTGTCCTTTTTATTAAAATGGGAGGGGGTCCAGGTGGAGCAGAATGTGCTGCAATTAAGAGCTCTCCTAATTGAGAGCTGTATCAGTTAGGATTCTTCTGTGTTCAAGTGGGAAAGAATCCAGCCCATCTGGTTAAACCAAGCTGTATAAAGGGGAAGCCGAGGGCCAATCAGATTGAGCCCTGAAGGACACAGAGGCTTCAGGGATGTTCCCCCGCCTGTGTCTAGCCTCCCTGGGGATGGGCTCTGTTCTGAGATGGATCCTCCCTTCTTGCGGTGGCCAGGCAGCAACACAGCTGTGGTCTCCCCACTCCTTCTCCAGAAGAAAGAGAGTACACCCCACACCCACACAGAAGAAAGGATACCCTTCTCTCCCAGACTTCAACAAAAGTCCCTGGGGGCCAGGCTGTACTTCTCAGGTAGCACTTTATAGATGGGTAAACTGTGGCCAGCCCCCTCAAACTCCCCCAACAGCTGCCCCAGCAGCCAGGTCAGATCAAATGAGAAGAGACTTGGCCTTTGAGGCCACTGAGGACTTGGGATCTGGCAAATTCAAATTCTAGTCTCTGCCCACCTTAATATGCTCTGTGAGCTTGGGCTGGCTTCCACCTCGGCCTCAGCGTTCTCCTCTATAAGATGAGGGGGGTGATGACGGCATGATCTCAGAGGGCTGTTGTTCAATTAGTCAAGCTGCAAGGCGGTAGATTCCCTGGGGACATCTGAGCACAGCACTGGAGATGGCTTCCAGGAGAAAGCCATTGCCTTCTCGATTCTGGATTTTTTTTTTTTTTTAATTCTCTGCTAAGGTCCAGGTCCAGAGTTGGTGTCTACTAGGTGCTGGCCTGCCTTCACCGCCTTTCTACACCTTGTGAATCTCATTTTTTCACAGGAAGAGGGCAGGAAGTGGCTTAGCCCTTAGACAGGCGATGGGACCCCCAGAGCCTTAGAACACTTTTATTCTCATGTTTAAGCTAGTGATAGAAGGCAATGGCACCCCACTCCAGTACTCTTGCCTGGAAAATCCCATGGATGGAGGAGCCTGGTAGGCTGCAGTCCATGGGGTAGCTAAGAGTTGGACACGACTGAGCGACTTCACTTTCACGCATTGGAGAAGGCAATGGCAACCCACTCCAGTGTTCTTGCCTGGAGAATCCCAGGGACGGGGGAGCCTGGTGGGCTGCCGTCTACGGGGTCGCACAGAATCGGACACGACGGAAGCGACTTAGCAGCAGCAGCAGCGGTGCTCCACCTAGGGCAGTAACATAGTTTCCTTTTAAAATACGTTTATTAGAATCAAAAGGCGCTTTCCAGGTGGCGCTAGTGGTAAAGAACTTGCCTGCCAATGCAGGAGACATAAGAAAGGCAGCAGGTTCTATCCTTGGTTCAGGAAGATCCCCTGGAGGAGGGCATGGCCACCCACTCCAGTATTCTTGCCTGGAGAATCCCCATGGACAGAGGAGCCTGGCGGCTATAGTCCATGGGGTCGCAAAGAGTCGGACATGACTGAGCGACTCAGCACACACACAAAGCCAACATAAAGGAAAAGTATTGCAATAGCAGCGGTGAAGGGGTACAGGCTGATCCACTCCACAGACGTTTGCTGAGTTGCCCAGTTACTGTTCCCGACACCGTTTCAGGAGGAAATCACAGCAGGGAACAAGTATAATAAGTCAGCAGAAACCCCCTGCCCTGGGAACTCACATTCTAGGGCACGGGGTTGGCAATGAAATGAGTGCAGGAGAGAAACACGAAACAAGCGTTCCATGTGGTGATGCTGATAAGTGTGGTGGGGGGGGGGGGTCAAGGAAGGGAGGCAGTGCGGAGTGCAAGATAGGCGTGTCTGGAGGTCAAGGAAGTCTCACAAAGGAGCAGAACACGAAGCTTGAACATGGAGAGAAGTAGCTGCAAGGATATGTGGTCAAGGCTGTTTCAGGCAGAGGAGTGGCAATAGCAAAGGCCCTGGAGGGGGAGAGAGCCAGCAGCGAGGCAAGTGTGGCTAACCCGACCCATGGAGAGGAAGGGGATGTGGCTAAAGGACAGGGGTAAGGTGCTTCTTCAGAGTTCAGTGAGGAGCCTGAGGTGGACTGAATTCGCTGGAGAGGGTGGGACAGAGGAGAGATGTGAGCTGGATCTGGTTCTGCCAACATCCCTCTGGCTGCTGTTTGGACAGGGGGCTGGGGGAGGCAGGGATAAGAGTGTGAAGAGGCCCCTGCACTGGGCCTGGGGAGGGGCAGGTGGCTTGGACAAGAGGGTGGGGCGAGAATGTCAACTTCTGGGTGTGTTTTCAAGGTGGAGCCCATGGGATTCGCTGTTGAGTGGATGTGGGGTGTGTGGTGGTGGGTAGAGCGAGGAAGCCAGGTTTTTTTTGCCAGTTGTTTTGTTGTTCAGTTGCTCAGTCGTGTCCGATTCTTTGCGACCCCATGGACTGCGTGCATCCCTATCCTTCTCCATCGCCCGGAGCCGGAGTACCTAGAAAATGGGCTTCCCAGGTGGCTCAGGGGTAAAGAATCCTCCTGTCAATGCTGGAGACGTGGGTTCAATCCCTGGGTTGGGAAGATACTCTGGAGAGGGAAATGGCAACCCACTCCAGTATTCTTGCCTGGAGAATCCCATAGACAGAGGAGCTTGGTGGGCTCCAGTCCACTGGGTCACTCAAGAGTCGGACAGAACTTAGCGATTAGACAACCGCCACCTAGAAAATGGAGTTTTCATTAACTGAGAGGAAGATGCAGGATGCCAACTCTGGGGAAAGAAGACAGGGACGTCGGATGGAGCAAGATAAGGGAGGTCTCCAGCACACGGATCTGTGAGCTTCGGAAGAGGGCCAGGCCGCCGGGTGTCCTCAGCAGATAGAAGCCGCAGGTTGGGGTGACTTTTAGAAGCTGGGGGCTGCTACAGAGGAGAATGGGGGTCACCGAGGAGGAGGAGGACAACCAGGCAAGTGTGGTGTTAGGGCAGCCAAGAGAAGAGGGTGCATCAGAGAAAAGGGAGTGGGCAGCAGGGACAAATCCTGCTGGAGGAACCAGGAGGACAAAACGGAGACTTAGCACCGTATCCAGTGACTGTACATCACTGGAGCCCCCGCATGACGGTTCTGGGGGATAAGTAGGAAGAGGGACAAGAGCGCGATCAGATGTGTTTTTAAGGAGAATGGAAGGAGGGAGACTGAAGACAGCCTGGAGAAACAGCTGTTGGAGGGCTTTTGCGTAAAGGGAAGGGGAAATGAGACAGCAGTAGCTGAAGAGGGCAGAGGGATCATAAGAGAGGTTTTGGTGGTTTTTATCCACCCTCCCTCTGGTTTGGGTTTTAGGATAGGAGAAGTAACCATGTGTGAACAGATGGGAATGATTGGAGAGAGTGGGAAGAGGGCAGAATCACTTGATCAGCATCGGCTTGAAGGGTGGGATCTTGCGGTGGAGAGGGCTTCCCCTGGTCATCCGGAGTGAGAGGATGGGTGAGAAGGAAGTGAGAACACCCCGGCACGTGCGCAGTGGACCAGAGGGTGAAAGGGAAAAGGACAGAGCAGGAAGGTTGTGCAACACCGGATGGATGCAGGCAAAACGTTTAGCACCGGTCACACGGCGATGGAGGGAGGAGGTACAGAGGCAACAGGCAGGCCCGAGTTCAAATGCCGCTACTGCCCTTGCCCAGCTGCTTGACGTGGAAGTCACCGCTCTGAGCCTCGTTTGGCCCATCTGTTAAATGGGGGGAAAGGCAGGGAGGCATGGGGAGTGCTCCATACCTGTGGGCCCGCGGGCTGATGGGGGTCCAGCCCCGGGCGCTGGGAGCGGTGTGGACTCGCAGGACCCCCTCGGGGCGGGGCGGGGCGGGGCGGGGCAGCGCTGACGCAGCCCCGGGACTGAGGAGCGGCGCTCCGCCCGCAGGCCTCCCGGCCCTGCCCGCCCGCCGCCTGCCGCCCGCCGGGCCCGCGGGGCCGCGTTGTCCGCCGGCCGGAGTCGCAGGAGCCAGAGGTACGAGTGGCTGGGCTCCGGGGCACTGACCGGGGGCCGCTCCGGGCCCGGGCGGGGAGGCGCACTCCGAGAGAAGGAAGGAGTAGGGGCTGCGGAGGGTTCGGCTGCCGCCCGCCGGGACCACCTGTTCGGGAGGGTAGCTCTCGTGCACACCGACTGTGCGCGCTGATTCCCCGACCGCCGCCTCCGCCCCAGAGGCACCCGAAGTTGAGCGCGGCGGCTGGGCTTGCAGCCCAGCCCGAGAAGGGAGAGCGCGCCCCGCCCGGGAGCCCTCCAGGCAGCGCCTCCCCGGCCGTGGTCCCCGCGGCAGGAGCAAAGTGGCCATGGGGGCGAGAAGCCCGGGTCCGAGGGCCGGCTCCCCTGGCCCGCGCTGTGCCCTTGGGCGAGCCGCGCCGCTCTGCCTGGGGGCGCGTAAAAGTCCCGGAGGCCTCGCCGCCCGCCGCGATCATCCCTGGCCCCGAGGGGCGCCGCTGGGGAGAGGGGTCGAGGGGAGCGGCCAGCTGCGGGGCGGGGGGTAGTGGGGCGGGGGGTAGTCTGCCGGGGGATGGGAGGCGTCCCCCTGGGCCTTTGAGGATGCTGAGGCTTTGGACGGCGAAGGGGGGAAGGGCTCTCTCCAGATGGAGGGACCGCCCGGGTCGGAACTGGGAAGTAGGGAGAGCAGGGTCTAAGCGCTCCGTCCTGGGGATCCGGATCCGCAAACCACCCCCTCTTTCCGGCGTGCTTCTCTCCTCCAGATGGGAAACGTCGAGTCCCAGCGGGAGCTGTGGTGCCCTGGCAGAGGCTCTTTCCGGGGATGTCCAGTCTCAGTCCACGCCCCTGGGCCCTAGCCGAGTCCCCGGCCTCAGTTTCCGCTTCTGACACGTGCGGGGCAGAGGTTCCCACCTCCCGGCCGGAAGCAGCCGAGCCCCCAGCTCTGAGAGGGTTAGGACCTCCCTTGACCTCGCTGCCCTCTCTCTGGAGGACACCCTTTTGGTCTCCGCCAAATACGGAGTGAGCGACGGCTCCGTGGTGGCCCTTTGGGGGTCTCTGGGCTCCTTCGTGCCCTCCTCCATCAACCCCCCCGGGGCACCTGGTGTGCTACCCCTCCGGCACCCTCTCCAGCCCCACCCCAGCTGCCCAAGGACTCTGCCTTTGTTACCACCTCCCCAAGATAGGGGAATCACCCTGCCCAGAGGGACAAAGCAGGGCCCAGGCTGGCCGCGACTGTCCCCTCCTGCTCGCATCCCTGTTCCCACAGCCAAAGAGCCCGGCAGCCAAATCAGGCCCAGATAAAAAATAAAAAAGGAGAGTCAAGATGGAACCTTCTCAGTTGCTCCTTTTCCTTCCAAGCCTGTTTCCAGTGCCCCTCATGCCTGTCCCTGCTTGTTCGCTATGGCCACCCCATATTAGAGCACAAACACGAAGTGGAAATTCTTTACCATTTAGTTTTGCTTCCTTGTACCCGTTGAAGCCGTAGAGCTGCCTAGGCTAGTGGACTTGCTCCTGCTGTGTGCGAGGGCTGGCAGCGTCTTTCAAAGTGACTTCTGCTTGGTTGCTCCTCCGGATCCCAACTCGCCAGGCTCCTCTGTCCGTGGGGATTCTCCAGACAAGAATTCTGGAGTGGGTAGCCTGTCCCTTCTCCAGGGGAACTTCCCAACCCAGGAACTAAACCAGGGTCTCCTGCATTGCAGGCTGATTCTTTATCAGCTGAGCTGCCTTGGGAAAGTGACTTACTTGGAACTTAAGGAAGTTGTGACACACTGCATCATCAAGTTGGCCCCCTTCAGCCCCTTCCATGGGGCCATGGAGGTCCAGCTCTTCAGGGACCCAGGGCAGCAGAGAATGCTGTTCCCTGTGGGTCTGAGTTGGTCCCAGGGCAGAGTGAGACAAGGTGGCTGCCGGGGGGCATTTGTAATCAGATGGGAAGAGGAGTGGATGAGAAAAGGGGAGCTTAATCTGTGAAAATAGCTCTTCCCCGCCCCAAACCCCGCCCCCCCCCACCCCACCAGCTGCTGCACCTCCCAGTGGGGATGGTTCCACCTTCAATCTGGCCACCCAAGCTGTGCTCATTACTACGCTCAGAGGTATGCTCTTACCTCCTGTTGACTGACCTGCCCTGCATTCTGTTGCCTTCCTCCTCCTCTCCAGATTGGAAGCTCCTGGAGGGAGGAAACTTGCAAGCCTGACATAGTAGGTGTTTACTGCCTTTTGCTTGAATGAATGAACTGAAAGTAGGGGGGAAAATTCCATATTCACATCACTTGGAGATGTGCTGTGCTTAGTCACTCAGTCATGTCCGACTCTGTGACCCCATGGACCATATATACGCCAAGCTCCTCTGTCCATGGGGATTCTCCAGGCAAGAATACTGGAGTGGGTTGCCATGCCCTCCTCCAGGAGATCTTCCAACCCAGGGATCGAACGACCATCTGAGCCACCAGTTATCACCTGGATATAACTATTGTTAAAATTTGCCAGACTTTTTAAAAAACCCATTGGTACATATTTGAATGGGCTTCCCTGGTAGCTCAGTGATAAACAATCTGCCTGACAATGCAGGAGACTCAGGCTCCATCCCTGGGTCAGGAAGATCCCCTGGAGAAAGAAATGGCAACCCACTCCAGTACTCTTGCCTGGGAAATCCCACAGACAGGGGAGCCTGGTGGGCTACAGTTTATGGGGTAGTAAAGAATCAGACACGACTGAGCGACTAAACAACATATTTGGATACCTTGTTTATACAAACGTTGCAAATTCCTCGTCTTTCTCTAATTCTTTTTTCATATTTTTCAATGCTTAGACATTGTGACGTCATATTTAGTCAATGAGTTTCATTTGACATTTAGGTTTTGTTGGGTGTTTTTTTAATATATGGCTCTTTTAGATGGTGTTACATTGAGTTCATAGATAAATTTATGCATTGCCAGATATTTTTTTCTGGAGAGGGAATTACCTGGTAGTCTGTGTAGCGTCAGCGGGCTCTCCAGAGGAACTGTGCCGTTCGTTGTGTACTTCCTTAGGCTGTGAACGTGCATTTCCTGTTATTTCCTGGAAATGAAATTACTGGGGTCAAAGAGTATGAACATCTAGTATCTTTGGGTGATTCTTATTCACTTGTTTGAGTTCATCAGTGAGACGTTTGCCCCTTGTCTGGTCTGTTGGTGGCAAAGATCTTCTCCCAGGTTGTGACTAGGCTATTACTATTTTTGCTGCTGATGGTGTGTGTATTTGAGCAACACATTTAAATTTTTTATTTTACTGTATCTGTGCTTTTGGATAAGGGAGACTTGGCTGCATTTATAAGCTGATGGGAAAGAGCCAGGCGAGGGAGTGGCTGAAGTCCCTGAAGAGGGAGGGGCAGGTCAGGAGATGAAGTCCCAGAGGATGCTGGAGGCAGGAGAGGGCTGGAACTGGTCCAGTGGGGGGCCTTCTGAGCGGGTGAGGACAGGGGGTGTGAGGGAGGGGCTGGGAGGGCATCTTATGAATGGGCTTTGATCTTCCCAGAGAAGAAAGTAAAAAAAAAGCATCATCGGCGGGTTCTGGACCTGAGGCCCCCAGCACCCTATGCTGTTTGCCAACCTCATTTCCCTTGAGTCCTCCTTGTTTCCCTGGGAGGTAGGAGGTGTTATCACCCCCACTGACACTGAGGGAGGAGAAGTACCTTGAAGAGTTCCCCCTGCACTCACCACCTGCCCTTGAGAGTCCTCCCCGAGCCTCCATCTCTAGTAGCTAGCAAGAAACAGTACCCATCTTCCTGTGTCTAGAGCTTGGTGAGTGAGCATCCCTTCCTCTCCTGCCTGCCTCTGTTTGTCTTCCCTCTGGACAGACCCCAGTGGGGCCAGGAGCTTCCAGTTCTGCAGAGCTGGCCACAGGGACTGGGAGGGCCCCTTCCACTCCGGGCACTGCCCCAAACTCTCTTCTCACCCAGCAGGAACCAAGTGCTGCAGGGGCAGCAGGGCCTTCTGGATGTCACACCTGTGCAGAGTCTGAGTTGCTGGGTAGACGTGAAGGTAAAACAGAAAAGTAGTCCTTACAGTCCATGAACAGCTTGATTTCAAAGTGCAGACGCCATCGTCCCAGATACAACTATGGAGCCCAGAGACACCCCCACCCCACCCCGGGTGTCTGTAGTCACCAGCTGCTTTTTTACAGAAGCTTCCAAGGCAATCTCCTGATTTGAGGGCAGGCTACTGGCTCAGACAGTAAAGAATCCACCTTCAGTGCAGAAGACCTGGGTTCGATCCCTGCATCCAGAACATCCCCTGGAAAAGGGCATGGCAACCCACTCCAGTATCCTTGCCTGGAGAATTCCATGGACAGAGGAGCCTGGTGGGCTACAGTCTATGAGGTCGCAAAGAGTCGGACATGACTAACACTTTCACTTTTCTTCCCATTGATCAAGCCCTCACCTGATTCCAGGGCTTTTGTTAACCTGATCTTTTTTTAAACCCCCTCAGCCCTCTTGAGCTGTCAGCCCCATCTTACAGATGAGGAGCTGAGAGTCAGCCACCTCCTCTTGACCACAGCAAGATCTGAGCCCCCGGCCACAGTGCAGTCCCAGCTGAACAGGACTGGGCTACAGACAGAGTTATTTCACCTGGCAGAGGGTGTGTGAGTCCCAGCTGGGCCTCGGTTTCCAATCTTAAACTGTAATCGATAATAAGAGGACCTGCCTCACGCAACTACTGGGAAGATTACATGAGTTACTGAAGGAAAAACCACTCTAACCAGTGGCTGTGCATGGTAAGCCCTCAGGAAATATACACCATTGTTATTATTAAACCACATAGCTCCATTCCTGACGGGGAGCTTTTAATAAATGCTAACTTGGCCACACCCGTCTCTCTTCCAATGAGAGGATGGGAAGGAGGACCAACCCTGACACTGGAGAGAACTTGGACTTTTTAAGTTCTCGAGACTAGTGATGACCTGTATCGAGAACAGATTGGCATTTCCTTTGACCTAAGCAGTTCATTTCTAGGAAGGGTCCTGCAGAAGTAATTAAGGATGTGTTGAGAGATCTAAGTGCTGAGATACCACAGTGTTGTCTATAAAAGCAAAAAGAAGCCACATTTCCAGCAGTCAAAATGCAAAGTGAAAGTTGCTCAGTTGAGTCTAACTTTGTGCTACCCCATAGTCCATGGAATTCTCCAGGCCAGATTACTGGAGTGGGTAGTGTTTCTCTTCTCCAGGGGATCTTCCCAACCCAGAGATCGAACCTGGGTCTGTGCATTGCAGGTGGATGCTTTACCAGCAGAGCCACAGGGGGCTCAGCCACAGAGGGGCTCACAGGGGGAAGCCCCTCCAGCAGTCAAGGTGGGTAACCCTGGAGAAGTAGGGTGTGGAGCTGTGTCTACTGACATAATAGAGGCACAGCGTGTGCCTTTCCAAAGAGTTTAATTCCAGGTAGAATTTACAGCCCATTGCATGCGTCCAGCTTGATGAGTTTTAGGAAATGGGTCTGATTATGTAACCACCACCACCTGGTTTTAGGAGACAGGGGCCCCACATATTTTTAAGTGAAAAATAAAACAAGGTGTAGAACAGTGTGGGTAAGGATCACTTTCTGTGCGCCTCCTGGACACAGCCTGCGTAAACACTGCTCCGTGTGAGTGGAGGAGGCAGAAAGGACTGGAATACATATGCCAAAATGCTGACGTGTCACATACCCTCACCTCAAACCTTCAAGATAAAGAGCAAAGCAAGAGCTGTTCACTGAGAGTGGTGACTGGATGTCCCCTCCCCTGCCCCCCAGGCATGCACGCGCACACACACACATACACACCCATCCCTCTCGAAAAACTGGGAGCCCTACCAACCATGATCCCACTGTTGGCTAAGTGTCTGTGTATACTCGCTGTGGAAACACAGAGGCAATACTCAAAGGTATGAAGAAAACCATGACAGTATTTTGATGGATTCTTGGCAAATGGCAGCTCGTCTTCCCCATGATGGTTGAGAGGTTGCTGGGTCGGGAAGGTGGAGGGACATTTTGGGAAGAAGGAAGAGCTTGTTTCAGAAACTTGGTGTTCCCAGAGCCTGGTGCCTTGAGCAATAGAGAAGAGCTGGGTTTTCTTGCATGTTTTTAACCATCATTTTCAAAGGCATTGAGGATATATCGGGATGGCTGTCCTGTATTCCTCACCACTGTCAGGCATCATGCACTTATCGTGCACCTGCTGTATGCCAGGCCCTCCCTGATTTAATATCAGGCTGAGTGGGCAGCATCTGGCTTGGTGCCCACTTTCCTGCAATCCCAGTTCGCTCCAAGACCAAATTCACCCCGGTGGTTCCCCCATAGGACTTGCTCAGGGGCTCTGACGGTCTGCCAGGGGTCTGGGCTACGGGGGAGCACAGGGTTTGTGGTGAGTGCTGTTCACACTCCTTTGGAAGGTAGCCACGAGCTCCTCCTGGTGTGAGTGTGCAGAAATGGGGGCCCAGCCACAGTAAGCGTCAATGTCTGGGTGGCTTCCTAGGTGAGGAGAGACGGGGGCACACATACCTGGGTGGTGCCCATCCCGCCTCCCCGCTTCACTAGCCCAGCAGCCCCTTTGCTCTGCACCTGAGTTTTTCATTTGTAAGAGGGGCCACCGCGGTGGACATGGAGACCCAGGGCACGTGGTGTTCAGTGGGGTGCCTGGTAGGCGCTGTGTTCCAGACAGATGGCAAAACTTCCTTCGTACCTTTTCTGCTCAGGAAGTTCCTGGGCAAGGGAGCATGGAGGGATGTTTTGGGAAGAGGAAAGAGTGGGTTTCAGAAGCTTGGAATTTCCAGAGCCTGGTGGCTTGAGCAATAGGGCAGACGTCAGCTCGGCTAGTCTGGAGGTCATGCGCCCGAGCGGGCAGGGCTGGGGAGGCAGAGCTTGCAGGATCCCAGCACTGTGGGGTCTGCGGGCTTGTGTGGGGCTGCAGCGGGAGGCGGCTGGGGTGGTGCGTCCCTGGGACCGAGAGATGGAGAGAACTGGGCTGGGCTGGGGAGAGGGAAAGAGGGGTAGAGGGGAAATCTGTTTAGCGGAGCTGTGCCCCCACTTCCCTCTCTCTACTTCCCTCTCCCCGAATCATCACATGAGCCCAGTGACACATTCCTGTTGCTACACATCCCCTGTGATTTAGACTCAAAAAGCAGCCAGATCTTAAAGATTTCTTTAAAACATTAGTCACACTAGGGAATTCCCTGGCAGTCCAGTGGTTAGGATTTGGGGCTCTCACTGCCAAGGTGGGGAGCTAGGATTCCACAAGCCACACAGGGTGACCCCCCCAAAAAAAGTCAAGCTATAACCCTTTCCTCTTCAACATTGCCCAGTGGCACCCCCTGCCAATCAGTTGTCAAGTCCTCCCTGTGGCCCTCAAGCCCGCTCCCCACCCCAGCCCAGTGTCCCCTCTATCTCTCTGGCCTCTCCTGGTACTTTGGTGACTCCACGGTCAGTCCCTCAGGCACATGTGTCTCAGAGCCTTTGCACTCGCTGACTTTCTTCCCTGGGCACCCTTTCCCCAGAAATCCATCCAGCTGGTGCCTCACCTCCTTCTGGCGTCTGCACACATGTCAGCTTTTCAAGAGAAGCCAACCATAACCATTCCGCACCCCCGCCCCTGGTCCTCCCAGTCCAGGGTCGCTAAGAGCAGATGTCTGGGTGTCCAGATCTGTGGTGAGTTACCATTCCCTGCACTGAGCAGAAGGTGACTTCACCCTGATCCTGAGAGCCGGAGCCCAGGCTCTACTGCAGAGTGACCTTGGGGGGCTGGGATGGCCTCAGGGAAGAAAAAAGCCTCTGAGACTTTCAGATGCAGACATACCTGAGAGTAGATCCTGGTGCCACCCCCCTCGACCCCTCCCCCCCACGGGTACTAGCCATGTAGTGTTGGGAAGGTCACCTTTCTCTCCTGGGACAGGTGCATACTCAGGCACTTGAATATGAAGGGACACGGCATGCGACCATATTTTGTGCCCTTGGATGGTGAGGCGGGACACGTCAGTTATACATCCTGACCGTTGTCCTCTGCACGGGCTCAGGGTTTGCTGGTTTGCAGATGCCACTCCCCTAGATTAGTTACTCATTTGATCCTGGCTTTCTGGGCAGTTTAGGGATCATTCATGCATTCTTTCAGAAAATATGCATTAAGCACCTTTGATGTGCTAGGGTCTGTGCTGGCCATGTGATGAGTCAGAGTGACCTTGTTCCTGGCCCCCTGGGAGCGGACATTGTTTTCCAAGATAGCAGGGTCACTGTGTGTTTAACCAGTCCCTTCAAGGAAGACCTTGGGTTGTTTCTAATCTATGCGGTTGCAAACAAACTTGTGACCGGTACAAATATCACTTATCTGTAGGATAAATTCACAGAGTGGGACTGTGAGGCGAAAGGGTACGTGAATGTGTAATTTTGATAGATGTTGGTCCCTTACCCTCCACCCCTACCAGCACTGTATTATGCCCGTTTCCTCAGAGCCTTGCCTGAAGGATGTGTTGTGGAAGTTTTAGATTCTTGCAAATCTGATGGGTGAGAGATGCTATCTGACTGTTTTGACCTACATTTTTCTTACTTACAAAAAGCTCCCCCATCTTGCTTATCTGTTTAAGCATCAGTGTGTGTGTGGGTGGGTGAGTGTGATGTGACCTTGGCTCATTTTCTTTTGGATTGTTCATTTTTTCCCCTTGATTTGTGGGATTGCTTTCTAAGTTAGAAAAACGAGATGTCTGGGATCTGAGAGAAACAAAAGCCATCACAAGCTCTCACTTGTGTTTTTTACTTTCTTGGTATTTGGCGAAAGGTTGCAGGGAAATTTTTTCTTTTCATGACTTCTAGATTTCATGCATAATTAAGAAAACCTTCCCAACTCTGTTTATGAAGGAATTCACTTGTGTTTTGTCTGAAACATTTATTATTACATTTGGGATTTATCCTGGGCATATTCTGAGATATCAACTCATCTGGTTCTTTTTCCCTTCTGGCTTTCCTGCTTGCCCAACAGCTGTGTTAAAAGATCCATTTTTACTGGCGCATTTGTAGATGCTGCCTGTGTTGGATATGCAAATACCATACTCTTTCTGTGATTTGTTTCATTCCCCTGTTTATATGCAAAAACTAGGTTCTTTTAATTATTGGTGCTTCATGTGTCAGTCTCTGAAAGACCAGTCCTTCTTCATGTCTTCCTTTCCTCAGAGTTTTCCTGTAGGTTTTTGCTTATTTTTCTTTGTTAAATTTTATTTTATTTTATTTCTCTATTTGGCTGTGCTGAGTCTTCGTTCTCTAGTTGCAGCGAGTGGGGGTTACTCTCTAGTTGCTGGGCTCAGGCTTCTCGCTGCGTGGCCTCTACTGTTGCAGAGCACAGGCTCTAGGTACATGGGCTTCAGAAGTTGTGGCTCATGGGCTTAGTTGCCCTGTCGTATGTGATCTTCCCAGGCCAGGGACTGAATCTATGTCCCCTACAAGAGCAGGCAGATTCTTTACCACTGTACCACCAGGGACGTCCCTTGCTTATTTTTTCTAGATAAACTTTAGAATCAGTTTGTTGAACTGCAGAACCGAGTGCAGTTTATCCATCAGCTAAGAGAACATCGACATCTTTAAAAAGCTGAATCTTCTGTCCAAAAACATGGTGCAAGTTTCCACTTGTTCACGTGTACTTTGTATTGTCAGCGGCTTTAGATTGTTGTTCACATGACTGTTGAACATCTTTTGTTAACTGTAACCCTAAGTATTGTGATGGTGGTTGTGAGTAGGAGTCTCTTCATTGTATCTTCTGCTTCTAGCTGCTTTTTTATATTTGTGTATGTGTCTGTCTGTTTCCTATCACCGTATGGTATTTCTTTATTAGCAGGAGTTTTTCAACAGTTTCTCTTGACTTTTCTAGGTATATAGTAGTATTGTATAAAAATAGCAGTAATTTTAGCTTTTTCTATTTGAGGTTTGGTGAGGGGGTTGGTTTGCCCCCTGTTTGTATCATAGCTTCACTGGTAGCTCAGATAGTAAAGAATCCACCTGCAATGTCAGAGACCCAGGTTCGATCCCTGGGTCAGGAAGATCTGCAAAAGGGCATGGCAACCCACTCTAGTATTCTTGCCTGCAGTATTCCATGGACAGAGGAGCCTGGCGGGCTGCAGACCATGGGGTGGCAAAGAGTCGGACACAACTGAGCAACTTCCACTTTCATTCAGTTTTTATAGCTCTAATTTCTCTCTCTTGTTGAGTTGCTTTGATGAACACCTCCAGTGCCTGTGAGGGTGCTGGACACTTTGTCCTTTTCCTGTCTTCAGCTAGAGTTCCCTCTAGCTGAGTGTTCACACTCCTGTATGAAGCTGGCTCTTGGCTTCGATGTTGATATACATAATTTTCTTAAGGAAGTATCCATTGAGTCCTAATTTATGCAGAAAGTATTGGAAACCTTGTCAAATTACTTTAGCATTTCTGGAGGATAATAGTATGGTTTTTCTCCTTAGATCTATGAATATGGTGAATTATATTAAAGACATCCTAATATTGAACCATCCTTGCATTCCAAGAATAAAACCCACTTGGTTTGGTCTTGTTTTGTTATGGCATGTGGGATCTAGTTCTGACCAGGGATTGACCCAGGGCCCCCTGCGTTGGGAGTGTGGAGTCTTAGCCACTGGACCACCTAGGAAGTCCCAACCCACATGGTTTTGATTTTTCATCCTTTTGATGTGCTGTTGAATTCTGTCTGCTTTTTTTATTTAGGATTTTTACAGTAGTATTCATAAGTGATATTGGGCAGTAGACTGTCTTGTGCAATCTTTGTCAGGTTTTGATGTCTATATTATACTAATTTAAATTCTTTATACTTAACTTAGACTTCTCTGGTGGCTCAGTCAGTAAAGAATCCATCCACCTGGCAATGCAGGAGACCTGGATTCGATCCCTGGGTCAGGAAGGTACCCTGGAGAAGGAAGTGACAATCGACTCCAGGATTCTTACCTGGAAAATCCCATGGATGGAGGAGCCTGGCGGGCTACAGTCCATGGGATTGCAAGACTCCGATATGACTTAGTGAATAAACCACCATACTTAAATTTTTTTAAAGTGTTCCTTCATATTATATTTTGCTGTTTAACACCTTTGAAAGCATTGAGATCTTCTGTTATGTAAATTCGTAAAATTCCTCTCTAAAAATGTCTTGTTCCTTTGGTTTCTTAATGATCTTGTATAATTCTATTTCTTATGTAAAAGTTGGCCTGTCTAGACTGACTGTTCTGGGAGCAGTCTTGATTTATTACATTTGTCTAGAAATTATTTTTTTCAGGTTTCAAATGTTATTTGCAAAGCACTATCTTACGATTAAAAAAAAAAAGTTTTCCTCTGCTTCTTTGGTTCCTTTCCCATTTGGCATGACTTAGTTTGCACTGGGTGCTCACTCATCTCCTCAATTCTCTTGTCTTCTTAATTAGGTTAATTGTGATTTATATATTTCATTGAATTTTTTCCAAAGAGCCCGTTTTTTGGCCTTATGTCTTAGTTTCACTGCTTATCTGCTTCCTGACTTTTTTCTACTGTAATTTTTCTTTCCTTGGTCTTCTTGTTTATTTTCTAACATTTTAAGGAAATGTTTAGGTTTTTTTTCTCCCATTTTTCGCCTGCTGCTTGCTTTCTTCTTATCGGCCCTGTTTTACTTGTCACATGATTGGAGGCTGTAAACATTCTTCTGATAAATCTGCAGCTGTGTTTTGTAGATTCAGATTCTTGGTATCTTGATATGGTTGTTTTCTAGAAATGCCACAGATCCCATTTGTACTTCCCTTTTGGCTCAAGAATTGTCCAAGAGAGAGGTTTTGTTTTTAAAAAAAATTTCCTAACTTTTACGTTAATTTCTCGTCATACACTGCTTTGTATTTATAAAATGTATTTTTTATGTTTATGGGTTTTGTTGAGGTTTTCAATTTTCATAAATGTTCTCTTGAAAGTGAATTATTATTAGGATCAAGAATTTGATATAGAGTAGTACTTCTTGATTATTTTGTAGATCTTCTGAATTATTTTGTGTTTGATCTACTTGTTTCTTGGACTCAGAAAGGTGAATTACAGTCTGTTATTAGTGTGTTGCCATCTGTTTATCCTGACATCCCTGTAATTTCTTCTGAAAATTGCTGCAGTGTGTTTGATGCCTTGTGGATTATACCACGTAGCCCTATAAGTGGCCTTTCTTTGGCTCATTTAGAGATGCCTGGCTTTAACTCCCATTGTCAGATACTCAGATTATGGCTTCAGCTTTGTTTTTGTTTGTATGTGTCTTTAAAGGTTTGCTCATTCTTTAACTTTTAACCTTCTAAATCACTTTTTTGATGTATGTCTCTCAAACACAAGATAGAGTTGGAATTTGCTTGGATCTAAACTAAAAAAACCTTTTCCTTTGTATAGATAAGTTAAATCTGTTTATATTTATTGATATGGCTGAGGTCTGTGATCTTTCCAGTCATGCTGTGTCCATATGTGTGCATGCCTTTGTGCTTGTGGGAGGGCTGCATTCCTTTTTGTATACAATATATACACGTATGTATTTACTTGTTTGGCCCTACTGGGTCTTAGTTGCAAGCATGAGAGATCCTTAGTTGCAGCATGTGGGATCTTTCGTTGTGACATGTGGGATCTAGTTCCCTAACCAGGGACTGAACCCAGGCCCCCTGCCTTGGGAGCACAGTCTTAGCCACTGGACCACCAGGGAAGCCCCTGGGAGGGCTATATTCTGATGAAAACAAACAAACAAACAACCCAAAACAAAAAAATAGGAATCTTTCTGATATTTGGGAAAGCTTGTAATTTGTTTGAGTGGCTCCATTTTTTTATATTTATCCTTCATATAATCCTCTTAGTCCCTTCTTTCTTTAGATGGTATCTATTGTTTCTCTTCTATGAATAACAATACGTTTAACTTGCTTCTTCTCCATCCTCCCCTTTCTCTAGTCACTGCTCATTTCAGCCGATACTGTGCTGAGTAAGGTGTATATTGTTTCCATCCAGTGCTTCTGGAAGCTCTCAGTCAGGCAGTGTTTCTGACATTTGCCACTTGCTGCTCATTCAGTGACATGATCACCTGAAGAGATGTCCGCAGCTCGGAAAAAACCTCTTGAGGCAAGAGTGAAGCGCTCTGCAGAAGTGTTGTGCCACCCACAGTTGATGGAAAGTGTGAGCCAAAGATTAACATATGGTTGCCCCCTTAGTATCCACGCAGGGAGCCCCCACAGCTACCAAAATGGTCCCCACTCAAGTTCAGTCATGTAAACTGGACCTGATGCTGCCGTGTGGGAAAGCACAGACAGTGACACTGAGGTGAAATCATTCAGAAGAATCGGGTTTTACGTGTGGTGAACTTCCAGGAACACCTTTCTCGATTTATTTCACTTATATTCCTTCCTATGGAATTCCTTCCTTCAAACCATTCCTTCCTTCCTTCCATCCTATGTACGCACAGATGTGATAGGTGATTTAAAAATCTAACTTAAGAAAAAATTCTTGCAAAAGAAAACTCCTGCATAATAAGAAAGCAGAGTAGCTTTGCTTAATTGGCAGCGTTTTTATTTTTTAGTGGTTCATGATGGTTCATCTCATTAGATGCAATAACACTGGGTAGTATTATCCTTCTTCATATCACCTTTGCACTCTAAATATGCTCAAACTTTTACCTCTCTAGTTTTTACCCCCTAGCAGTTAGAGATGAGGCAACCAGAGCTTGTTCTACTTTCCACCTTCTTTTTGCCTGTCCTACCAATTCTTACATCATCTGACTAGACACCACTGTTGTTCCATCCTGTCATCCTTATTCCTGCCTTTTTGGGGGATGGAGAGGAGCTGAAGTTAAATATATTCAGTGCTGTTACTAAAGTTAGCCCAGTCACCATTCAGTTTGCTGTGCTTATTACTCATAATACATTATTGCCCAAGTCCTTATATTTTGAAACTTGGTGTGTAACCTTTAAAGAACAGCTTGGCTATACACTCAACCCTCCAAATCTCTGGGTTCCACATCCACAGATTCAACCAACTGTGGGTCTAAATTCTTAAAAGGAAAAAAATTCCAGAACATTCCAAAAAGGAAAACCTGACTGTACTGCACACTTGCAACTATTAATGTAGCATTTACATTACTGAGCGACTGACACTTTCACTTTTCACTTTATACTGGGTATAGTAGATAATCTAGAGATGATTTAGAGAATTTGGGAAATGTGTCTAGCTTATAAGCAAATGCTACACCATTTTCGGAGAAGGCGATGGCACCCCACTCCAGTACTCTTGCCTGGAAAATCCCATGGACGGAGGAGCCTGGTAGGCTGCAGTCCATGGGGTCGCTAAGAGTCGGACACAACTGAGCGACTTCACTTTCAATTTTCACATCCATGCATTGGAGAAGGAAATGGCAACCCACTCCAGTGTTCTTGCCTGGAGAATCCCAGGGACAGCAGAGCCTGGTGGACTGCTGTCTCTGGGGTCGCACAGAGTCGGACACGACTGAAGCGACTTAGCAGCAGCAGCAACACACCATTTTATGTCATAGACTTGAGCATCTGTGGATTTTAGTGGCTGTGAGGGTCCTGGAACCACTTCCCTTCATGGATACGAAGGGATGCCATATATTTTTGGCTCACAATTTCTTTCCTGGAGGATCCTGTAGGTGTTGCTCCACTATCTTTCATTGAGTGTCTGCTGAGAAATCTGATACCAGCCTGATTCTGTTTCCTTCATAGGTCTTTCTGTGTGCGTGCTCCGTCACTCAATCGTGTCTGACTCTTTGTGACCCTACGGGACTGTATCCCTCCAGGGTCCTCTGTCCCTGGGATTCTCCAGGCAAGAATACCTCCTCCAGGGGGTCTTCCCAACCCAGAGATCAAACCTGGGTCTCCTATATTGCAGGCAGATTCTTTACTATCTGAGCCACAGGTAGCTGCCCAAAGATTTATTCTTGTGTCTTTATAAAGTTCATTCATTTTGCTAGAAAATGTCTTGGGACTTACCATTCTGGGTCACTGATCTCCAGTACTACATGGAGTACTGTTTTGATTCATGAAATGAAATCTTCCCTTATTACAGAAAAGTTTTCCTGAATTATAATTTTAAATATTTATTCTGGGCCATTGTTTTCTTCTTCTTCTTTAGAAACCCTAGTTATGCATTTGTTGTACCTCCTTTACATCTTTTCTCCATCTTCTTGAATTCTTTCATCTCTTTATTTCTATTTGGTTTTGTTCCCTTTTCTCATTTTAATCCCTGTACCTCTTACTGTACTTCATGTCTGCTCTCCCTGGGTTTCTTGTAATTTGGTCTTCATTTCTGAAATGTTTTTGTCTTTTTCTTCTAGTTCTTTCCTGAGGTCTATCAATTCTCACCTGTTGTCTTCATATCTTTTTCAAGAACTTCTCCAGTTCTTGTATTTCTGCTTTCTGGTCTTCCTTCAAGCAGGAATTACTTTTTTCTCAGGGTTTTTTATTTTAATTGTTTTCAATTATGCTGCCATTTTGGATTAGAATTTTTGTTTGTTTTGTGGCGATATTTTTATAGTGACTCATCTTTTTACATAAGGGAACACCAGTGTTCCTTTCCCTCTTCATTCACGTAGCATCTTTGGATGGATGTTGTGTTTATGCCTTTAACAATTTTTTTTTCCCCTCTATTTGAATTAGCAGAATTTTCCTGGACCAGCAACTAACAGGAGGTTTTGATGGAAATTGGGAGACAGGCCAGGATCGTTCTCTAGATTTCTCTACTGAAAGACTCCTTCTGTTTTTACAGGAATGGATTGTTCCTTTAATATACGATCTTCCTCTGCAGCTTCCCTTCTGTTGCCTCTCAGAACCCAGCCTGATTCAAGAGGCCACCACCTCCAACCTTGAACCCTCCTGGTTCATTAAGCCCTTGGCTCCTGTCTTATTCGTCTTCCTTTTTTTAATTTGTTTATTTTTTGGTCACACCGCATGGCATGTGGGATCTTAGTTCCCCAACCAGAGATCACACCCATGCCCCCTGCATTGAAAGCAGAGTCTTAACTACTGGACCAATGGGGCAGTCCCTCGTCTTCCTTTTAGAAGTGGCGATTGCTATGATCCAGCACTACTGAGTACCCCTGGTCCCACACTCTTCCCCACCCCCACTGCCATATCTGCTGGTCTCAGGTGCCTTGTGCAACACTTACATGTGACTTGGAGTTTATGAATTTGTCCCACTCCTGGTTTCTTTCCCTAATGCTGTAGCTTGTGGTTTATTTTTTTCCTTTCCCTCATGGCTCAGTCTGACATCAGTAGAAGAGGGAAGACTCAGAACTAAGAATGTGCCTCATTCCTCTTGGAAACAGAGGGCTCCTCCTCCTATTTTTCCATCTGTCATAACCCCCCAAGAGCAAGACGCTGCCTGCTAGAGTCTGGCTTCAGGAATTTCTGTCCTCGGAACAACTTACAGGCTTTGGAGGGGGAATATTTTGTAACCTCTGCTCTGAAAACAGCCACTTGTACCAGGATCACTGCCTTTTAGCATCCGTCCGTCTTATTTCTTGAGTAGAAATCATTTATGCCCTAAAAGAGTGGGGATGGGGTGCGCGGGAGGACCGGACAGCAGATCCTCCGAGTAGGGTTTGGAAGCTGGAGATATTGATTTTTCACACCAAGGAGGGTCTGAATTCTAAGATCAAAAGCCCACCTGCCTCAATTTTATTAATGTAAAGGGCATGGGGGCAGGCCCAGGCCCAAGGTCACAGAGCCAATCAGTGGCGGAACAGAAGCTGTCAGCAGGGACCTGGGTTTGAATTCTATACTCCATTTCCTGGCTGGGTGACCTGCCCCGGGATCCCTCGGTATATAGCCTCCATATCTGCTCAGCCATTAACTTATCAGGGAGGTAGATCAGCACGGACCCTGTGTTCCCACAGTTAGAACTTTCGGTCAGTCCGGCTCTCCCTTCCCCATGGTGCAGGAGGAACCTGAGGCCCAACAAAGGAAGGGGAGTTGCCTAAAGTCACAGAGCAATTCGAGCGGGGCTGGGCAGACCTGCACACACCCTCCCGCCCCAGTGCCTCTAGAATGGCCCCTTGGACAAGTCCCTTACTTTTTCTGAAGGTTAAACAGGGGAGCGGGAATGACCCTACAGCCCTCACTGGGGATCAGGCTGAACTGAGAAACACGCTGACCCCAGCCGAGGAGATGCATCTTCCTCCAGCAGAAGGAAGCAGTTGACTCTCTGATCTCTCTTTTTTTTAATTAACCATTTTATTTATTTGTATTTTGGCCGTGCCTTTTTGTCATGTGGGATCTTGTTCCCCAACCAGAGGTGGAGCCCCAGCCCCCTGCAATGGAAGGGCAGAGTCTTAAGCCCTGGACCACAAGGGAAGTCCTCCCCCATCTCTTCTGTCACCTGTGGCACCCCCACCTCCGCCAGGTCCCCAGCCCTAAGTCTCCTGGTGTCTTTGACTTGATATGGGGCACAGGTGCCAATTGGGGCCTTTGGGTCCCTAGCTTGGGGAAGAGCTTCCTTGGGGTGAGGGGAAGCAGCTGCTTATCTGGTCCTTTGAGTGCTGTCAACCTGGCCTTTGGCCCCTGTCCGTCTCTGTGTCCTCCCATTGCATCCCTGCCCTTATGCAGAATCACGGGGTCAAGGACCAAAAAGGGCACCCTGGGTTTGTTTGAGAGGGAAGGAGATGGAGAGAGACACAGACCTGGTGGGGCAGCAGGTGAGAGGAAGGGGTAGGAGGGGACAGAAAGGAGGAAGAGGCGGGTGGGGTTGCGGCATCGACGGATTGCCAATTGGTTGATTGGAGAAATCTTTGGAAGGTGCCATCCTTTGCTTCAAGGCTCTTCTCTCCTCTCCAGTCAGGGTCCGCCCTCCATGTCAGAGAACAAGGTTCCGCCAGCTGCTACCTCTGCAGTCCTGGGGGTCTCCAGGAAGGAGAACGACCCTCTGGCAGTGTCTCCTCCATCCTTCCTATGCATATCTGCGCACAGGCATTGCTTTCCAAACCCTACACTGCCCCCAGCCGATAGCAGAGCCAGCAAGGGCCATGTGCAGGTCGAGATGCACGTGGTACCCAGGGCAGCCTCCGCACTCCCCTCCCACAGGTGCGGAAACTGAGGCCCCTGGTCTTAGGTGACCTGTCGGGGACTTCCCTGGTGGTCCAGTGGCTACGACTCCACATTCCCGATGCAGGGAATGTGGAGGGGGGCCCAGGTTTGATCCCTGGTCATAAAACTAGATCTCACAGGCCACCGTGAAGATCAAAGACCCCACGTGCTGAGACCGAGACCCAGCACAGCCAAATGAATAAATGAATAAAATAAATTAAGAAAAAGAAGAGAGGACTTCCCTGGCAGTCCGGTGGTTAAGACTCTGCACTTCCACTGCAGGTGGCTCAGGGCCGATCCCTGGTCGGAGAACTAAGATCCCGCAGGCCATGCGGCAAGGCCAAAACAAATTATTTTAAAATTTTTAAATCATTCTTTTTAAATTAAGTGACATCACAGAAGTGGAGGTCAGGTAGTCGCTTGCATCTGCTGAGTCCAGAGCTGGGTCCTGGCTCCCAGGGCCAGTGGGAGGGAAACACTGGAGAAATTGCAACCCTGATGTCTAGTTGCATGTGGGCTGGTGTGAGAGCTGAGTTCTAGTCCCGCCTCGACTGTGATTCTCTGTGTGGGACTGAGCATCACTAAGCCTCCATTTCTCCCCCTCTTGTGTGAGGGGCTGGGCGAGTCGCCTCTAGTTTGGGACAGTCGGTGGCTCCTAAGCCCAGTAAGTGCCAGAGAGCTCCCATCCCGCATTTACCGGGTCTTGTCCTCATCCTCCCCCGATGAGCAGGCCACCAGCATCCATGGCACCTTCCGCGCTCTGGGAGCAGAGTGTGGGGCCATCACTGTGCTGGCGAGCACTGCACAGCCAGTGCCCAGACCCGAATCCTGTGCCCGCCCCCAGAGTTGGGAGTGGAGTCTGTGGGGCAGGGGCGGTTCCCCAAAGGAAATCGGGGTGCAGTTATCAGAAGTGGGAATGGATGCTGGACCACCCAGACCAGCAGACGGCCACCCTGTCTCCCCTGGGGACCCCAGTTATACATGACTTATAACCCTTTTCTCTGCCACGGGCTGGACCCAGGAGCCCAGCGAGGGTCAGAGGTGGATGCTCCCTACTGTGAGGTAGAGATGGGTGTAGGCCATGGTCAGGGGTGATGAGCGCCAGGTCCCAGAGCCTTTTCTAGACATATGAGCCTGATGCCATGCTCCTGAGGTAGGAGCCACAGAGCTGGTGCCAAGGGCCAGCTCAGAAGGGGACTGGTCGGACCTTCAGCCTTCTGTCTCTGCCAGCCCTGCACTTCTTACCCTTCCTTCCTCCCTGAGCTGGACCACGGTGGGTCTTGATGATGGAGAGCCACAGAAGGACTTAGAGCTGGGGCATGACTGCAGTCAGGTGCTAACGGGGAATATCTCCCCAGGGCAGGGCTGGAGGTGGCGGCCGGGAGACAGGAGAAGGTGGCAGGAACGCGCCAGGCTGGACTGACAAAGGCCAGGACTTGGGCTGTGAGGCTCTCCCGGGGACTGGAGAGTGCTTTGGGCCTGAGGTCACACGGCTACTGGGCTGTGGCCAGCTTCGCGTCATAAACGGTTTCCATTCCCGAGTCTTGGGCTCCGGCACCAAATACGGTGCTGCTGCTCGAGTCTGGCTCCTCAGCCACGGCCAGCACATCCTGCCTCCTCGACAGGCTCCTATCCCCACCCCAAAAACACACCCCATGGGAGAGCCAGGACCCCCCGGGCCCCCGCACAGCCCCGGCCTCGCTCCATCCGCCGCCCGTCTGTGTGCACTCAGCAGTGTGGTTCACAGAGGATTAAAAATACTCAGGACCAAAATAGCCTCTCTCCCTGTAGGGGAAAACCAGGGCCCGGGAACACAAGGTTACGGGTTGACATCAACGGCTCTGCCACTCACAGCCCGGCTGGGGGATCCCAGGCAGCTCTCTCTGACCCCCCAGTTTCCTCCCCTCACGTGCTCACTGACTATTTCCTCACTTGTTGATTTGCTAACTTATTCATCTGTTGATTCATTCATTCACTGATCACTCATTGATTGGCCCCTTCATTCACTCGCTTGCTCCTTTACGTAGGTACACACCCACACACTGAGTCACTCACTTACTCAGTATTTATTTATTACACACCAAGACCCAGGCAGTATTCTAGACACTAAAAAAATAAATAAACCTACACCAGACATACGAAAATACCTGTCCTCATAGGGGTTATGTTCCAAATAAATAACCAAAACTGACAAGTACACAGAAGTACAGAATAAGTACTAGGGAGAACAGACCAGAGGAGGAGGCTGTGGGGTTGGGGGGAAGCTGGGATCTTAGAGGGGCCAGGGCGGGGAGGACGTGGGAAGATGAAAGAGCCAGCCCTGTGAACATCTGCAGAAAGAGCATTCCGAGCAAAGGAAATAGCAGGTACGGAGGCCCGGAGTCAGCGGTGTGGGGGGATGGGTTTGAGGAAGAACCAGGAAGCCAGGTGGTGATGAGGAGAGAAGCGGGTGTGAGGTCTGCGCTGGGGGACGTGCCACCCCCTCATGAACTAGGCCTCCCACCTTACTCATCATCTGAGCAGAGAAGCAGCTCGGCCACACTTGTGTTAAATCGTCCCCCTGGCTGTTGCCTGGAAAATCCCATGGACAGAGGAGCATGCTGCTGCTGCTGCTGCTAAGTCACTTCAGTCATGTCTGACTCTGTGCGACCCCATAGACGGCAGCCCACCAGTCTCCGCCGTCCCTGGGATTCTCCAGGCAAGAACACTGGAATGGGTTGCCATTTCCTTCTACAGTGCATGAATCTGAAAAGTGAAAGTGAAGTCGCCCAGTCAAGTCCGACTCTTAGCAACCCTATGGACTGCAGCCTTCCAGGCTCCTCCATCCATGGGATTTTCCAGGCAAGAGTACTGGAGTGGGGTGCCATTGCCTTCTCCTACAGAGGAGCATAGTAGCTTACAATCCATGGGGTCGCAAGAGTAGGACATGACTTCACTTTCTTTCTTTTCTTTTCTGGCTGTTGAGTGAGTGAATCAGCCCATGAGTCCATTTCCTGTGTGACTACTGTGTACCCGACGCTGAGCCGGGCCCTGGGGAGAGAGAGGTGTGCCGGTCTCCTCCACGCTCATGGCTGACTCCCTTCTCATCAAGTATCACCTCCTCCAGGAAGCCGCCTGCTCCCGCTCCACTGGCCCCTTGGCTCCAGTTCCTCCATCATTGGGTTCATTGCCTCTCTCCACGTGATCTCCCCTTGAAGTCGAGCACTCCTCCAGGGTAGAGCTGCACCTAACTCTTCTCTTCTCCCCAGCATGTTCCCCCAGGGGCCAAGCGAGTGGAGGACCGAATGAACAAGTGAGCTGCAGGCCCGGCCTGCCTGGCCCGTGTGGCTGGGAACCAGCCTCACTCTGTCTCTTGCCATCTTTTGCAGATGGATTTGCGGGCATGGAGAGTGTGGGGAAGGACCCGGTTCCTGCTGGCAGAGAAGGCTGGCTGCTGACCCAGGGTGTGTCTCCAGGAGGCCGGCCAGGCTGCCCGGTTCCCCATCTCGCCGCCATGGGCCACCCAGGCTGGTCAGTTTCCAGCCCATGCCGTAGCCGCGGTTCCTGGCCTCAGCCTTGGGGAGGGACGGGCCCCACTGGGCAAGTCACAGCCTCCTGGGACCCCGCTATGACCACAAGACCCCTCTGTCCTGGGGAAGGGTTGACTGTGGCTCCCCCAGGCTGCACCCAGTGACCTGCCGCTTGCACCCAAGCTTCCTGGCCTCTAAAGTGGAAACTATACAACTGCGCCCTGGCGTTACTGAGGCCTGGATGAATGTGGATTCAGGACAGTAAGCGCTGGCCAGGATTCTGTTCATAGGACTGTCCAGATCGACGTGTACCGAGTCCCCAGGCGCCAGCACATTCACATGGCTGCGCCATCTCTCTGCAGGGCAGCATGTCTCAGTGGTGAGAGCACAGACCTGGAGCCAGGTGGCCTGGGTTCAAACTCCCTGCCCTGCTACTGGCCAAGCAGAGGACTCTGCATGAGTTACCGGACTTCTCTGTGCCTCAGTGTTCTCACCATGTAAAAGAAGGATGATTCCCGCCCCACAGGGTGGCTGTGTTTAATGACTTAATATGGTTGAAGTGCTGAGAAGACCCCCTGACATGTGCATGTTGGGCAGTCAGTATTCGCTGAGTGAATAAATATAATCCTTGCTCCAGTATGACCGTCCTGCAGCTGGTTCAGGCAGACACAGGTCCCATGTGTCCCAGGATTCACACAATCCCACCACAAGCCTCTCTTGTTCCTCCCAGCCTCCTGCAAGACACCCAGGAACGTTCCTGCTGCTGGCCAGCCACAGCCTGGGCATCAAGAGAGAGTGAGGGTCCAAGGGCAGCGGTGCTAGTTAGATGACAGAGTGACAGCTTATACAGCACAACCTCCCTGTCCCCCTCCCTCCAGGTGAGGGCTGGGAAGGCCAAGGGCCCAGGAGACTCTGTCATGTCCACTCCAAGGGACCCAGCAAGCATGCCCATGTGCCTAGAGCCCGCCCGTCCTGCCTCTGAGTGAGCTTGCATGCCTAGCCCCCCAGGCCTCCTGCTGAAAGTCCCTGTGGCTGCGGGCAGCCCCTCCTCTTAGACCAGCTCCAGGCCCAGCTGGTGGAACCGAATGGGGCTGAGAGATGCCTGCATTGGGTCTCAAAACACAGGCTGGCAGTTCAAAGGGGACAGACCTTGCAGAGAGAGGCCAGAGCCTGCGCTGGGCCCATGCTGGCCTCACATTGTGGGTGGCACTGGCCCAGCCCTTGGGGAGCTCACCAGTATATCAGAGTGAAAGGGCCTCTGCCCAGATGTCAGCCCATGGCCTGCTGCTCCCACTGTACAGCTGAGGTCAGAGAGGGGGCCCTGAGCATCTGGCCAGCCCATGGGGTCTGGAAGCCCGGGTCAGCCATGGCTGGTGTCTGTGGGCAGTGTTCTTGGGCTGGGGAAGCCAGCAGGCTGCCTGAGTGTGGTGCTCGTCTCTTACAGACCAGCCAATTCCTGCTGGAGGCTCCTGACATCTGGGGAGATGACTTTGGCGCCCCCCGACTGCCTGCTGCGGCTGCTCCGGGACACCCCGAGGCAGCGGGTCTGCACCCTGTTCATCATCGGCTTCAAGTTCACCTTCTTCGTCTCCGTCATGGTCTACTGGCACGTCGTGGGAGAGCCCGGGGGCCAAGGACAACTCTCTAACCTGCCTGTGGACGTCCCCTGCCCCCACATGGTTCTCCCGACCCCCCCACCCTCCGGCACCCCGCCTCCAGGCAACATCTTCTTCCTGGAGACCTCTGACCGGACGAACCCCAACTTCCTGTTTATGTGCTCCGTGGAGTCAGCTGCCAGGGCGCACCCCGAGTCCCCGGTGGTGGTCCTGATGAAGGGACTGCCTGGCGGGAACGCCTCCCGCCCGCGGCACCTGGGCCTCTCGCTCCTGGGCTGCTTCCCCAACGTCCAGATGCGCCCCCTGGACCTGGCGGAGCTCTTCCGGGACACGCCCCTGGCCGCCTGGTACGCGGCCGTGCAGCGGCGCTGGGAGCCCTACCTCCTGCCGGTGCTCTCGGACGCCTCCAGGATCGCGCTGCTGTGGAAGTTCGGCGGCATCTACCTGGACACGGACTTCATCGTCCTCAAGGACCTGAGGAACCTGACCAACGCGCTGGGCACCCAGTCCCGCTACGTCCTCAACGGCGCCTTCCTGGCCTTCGAGCGGCACCACGAGTTCATGGCGCAGTGCATGCGGGACTTCGTGGCCCACTACAACGGCTGGATCTGGGGCCACCAGGGCCCGCAGCTGCTCACGCGGGTCTTCAAGAAATGGTGCTCCATCCGCAGCCTGAGCGAGAGCCGCGCCTGCCGCGGCGTCACCACACTGCCCCCTGAGGCCTTCTACCCCATCCCCTGGCAGAACTGGAAGAAGTACTTCGAAGACATCAGCCCCCAGGAGCTGACCCGGCTACTCAATGCCACCTTCGCAGTCCACGTGTGGAACAAGAAGAGCCAGGGCACACGCTTTGAGGCCACGTCCAGGGCCCTGCTGGCCCAGCTTCACGCCCGCTACTGCCCCACGACGCACAAGGCCATGAAGATGTACTTGTGAGGGGGCCTGCCAGCTCACCTCCCTGCACCTGGGAGGGCTGGAGACGGGTAGGCTGGGCTGCTGCAGCCCCAGGGTCTGGGGCAGGTGGTGGGGAGGACAGGGAACCGTTGGCCAGAGACCTGTTACTGGAGGGTGCACTGCGGCCCCTGGGGCCTACTCTGGTGGGCCACCCCCTGGGCCCGTGTACCGTCACAGGGTTGAGACAACCAGGGGTGGGGGAAGCGTCTCCAGACAGAATGAGCTGGAGTGGGCCGGGTGAGCACACCTGAGTCTTGTTCACAATGGGCAAGCCTGGCGGATGTGAAAGCACCTTGCAGGGCGGCAGGCTGGGCTGAAGTGCCCACGAGGTCGGGGTGGGGCGGGGGAGCACGGAGAAGCGGGTAGGAAGAAGGGGGAGGAAGCAGCTGGTGGGCAGGCTGGGTGGCAGACCCAGCTTCAAGAGCCCAAGGGGTAGGGCGCTTTCGGGGTTTGGTTTCTTTTTTCCGGAGGTGGGGCGGGCAGCCGGCAGAGTTGGCCTGGGGAGCTCTTGGGGAAGGCCCTGCCTGCCCACCCCATCCTTTCTCCCAGAGACATTGCAGGAGTGACTCGGGCCAGCTGCCCACTCGGGGGCAAGGGGCCTGGAGTCCTTTTGGCTCAGGAAAAGAATTTTAAAGAAAACACCCCCTCCCCTGCCCGTAGTAAACAAATAAAGTGAGTCACCCACATCCAGCGCTTTCTGGTGGCTGAAATGCATTCATTCGCACCGCTCTTGTGAGCCCCACCCTGCAGCTGCGGGAAGGCATCTGGGGGGGCAGTGGTGGTGACTAGCCTGAGCATACACAGCCTGCCTTGGTCAGAGGGGTCTGGGGGCCTGGCTGCTGGGGGGGCTCCAGGCCTGGGTGCCAAGAGTGACTGCGGTGGGCAAGGGGAGGAGCCTGTCTTCCCACCTCATTTTTCAAGGCTCAGACAGCCTCGATTGGGTCCCCCCAGTACCCCCACCTCCACCCCATAATCAGCCTGATTCTGTTCTGGCCTGAACTGAGCCAAATGAGGAACCCACCACCCGGGCATGTGCCTCCTAGGTTAGAGGAGCCCCAGGGAGAGAGGTGCGAGGCCTGTGGGTTTCTTCCTGGCTCACGCTGGCTGGCTGGCTGAGAACCTTGGAGAGACTGCAGTGCCATGCTGGCAGCTCCAGGGATGGGCCAGAGGAAAATCTCGCAGGGTGAGGACCCAGCTGGTTTGTATTGAGGAAGAAGGCTTCCTGTGAGAGCTGGGCCTTCCAGCAGGCTGGAGAAGCCTTCCCTGTAGGACAGAGGACTGGAGATACTGTCAGGAACTCGGGCTCAGCAGGCTACTCTTTGGCAGCCAAAGCACAGGTGTTTAGAGGCCTCTGGATCCTGCCAGTAGAAGATTGTGGACAGCCTGGTAAGGAGGTGAGGTCCCTGGCTCTAGGGGTAATCAAGAGCAAGTGATGTTTTTGATTAAAACAATGGGTGTATGAGGTAGTTCTCCAGCCACAGCATCATCTCACCTGTTTTTAAAATCTTTTGAAAATGAGTAGATTTTACTTTAATAGTACAGCCTGGGGTGAGAGCTTGCCCTCCTCATCACCTGTGGGTGCAACACCCACAGTCCAGAGCCCTTCCTGAGCCCCTGGGCCTGGACTGGATTCCAGAGAGAGTCTCTGCTTCCTTCTGCCCCATCCCAAGTTCACCATCGCCTGAAATCGGCAGCGTCAGTCTGCTGACCCTGTCAGAACCTTTGTTGGGCATTCGCTCTTAAATTCTCGGAAAGGAGAAGGAAGGGAGGGGTGGGCTCCCGTGGAAGGCCGCCCTGGCGACAGTAATCAGATCCTAGGAATCCTGTTGTTTGTTTCTGGCTGATGTTTTTACAGATATTTTTGTCTGGGGGAGATGAGGTCCCATCCCTCCACTGGGGGGCAGTGTGTGGTCCAGCAGGGGCCCGAGTCAGGTTTCCTGTCAACTATTTAATGAACCCTCCAAGCAGACCAGTCACAGGCAAGCAAGGAGGTAGCATTTCTAGCAGCTCTGGGGTAGGGGAATAATTCCCCCTTGCTGCTGTATCAATATTCGACTAGTTTAAACATTCAATTGGAATGTCCTCTATCTGAGAAAAAAGATGGGGGATAATTTAGGACTCTGTTCCTGGAAGTCTGGTTTCATGGTTTACTTGTTCCTAAATCTCTGTCCTAAAGTGGAAGCCAGAGCAAGGCATGCTGGGAAGTCTGCTGTGGACCAGCTAGTGCAAGGCATGCTGGGAAGTCTGCTGTGAGGTGGACAGGGCCGGACAGGCCTTCAGGACCTGACAATGGACAGAAGACTCAAGTGCAATCTAGGCTCCACAGTGGGGGTCGGGGAGGTCATCCCCTTCCCTGGGCTGGGAGCAGAAGCAGAAGGGAAAGGTGATAGGTGAGACTGCTGGGATGTTGGGAGGAGGCACCCTCAAACAGGAAGACATTCCTTGCAGATGTAGTCCACCACCAACGAAAACTGGAACTCAGCACCAGAACCCACCAACTTCCAAGGAAGAAAGATCAGAGAGGAGGTCCTGGCTGCTAGAAACAACTCAGGTGGCTGAAATCAGGAGGGCACTTATTTTTTTTTTTGCAGAGTGTTTATTTATTTGTTGTTTGGCTGCATCAGGTCTTGGTTGCAACACTAGACATCTTCGTTGTATCATGTGGGATCTTTCTCTGCAGCACAGACTCTAGTTGTGGTACATGGGCTTAGCTGCTCCAAGGCATACAGGATCTTAGTTCCCCGACCAGGGATCAAACCCAAATGCCCTGCATTGCCAGGTGGATTCTTAACCACTGGACCACCAGGTAAATCCCAAGAGGGCATTTATTATCCCACATGATATATTGGCTAAGGTACTTGAGAAGCTACTGTAACAAAAAGACCCCAAAATAAAGTCACTTAAATAAAGTAAAAGATTGTTTCTCTCTCAAATCATTGCTCCAAGGTGAGTGTGCCAAGGCCGATGGGGCTTCCAAAAGACTACATGTGTGCTAAGTCGCTTCAGGCAATGTCTGACTCTGCGACCCCATGGACTGTAGCCCACCAGGCTCTTCTGTCCATGGGATTATCCAGGCAAGAATAGTGGAGTGGGTTGCCATTTCCTCCTCCAGGAGATCTTCTCGACCCAGGGATCAAACCTGTGATTCCTGCATTGCAGGCAGATTCTTTACCACTGAGGCTCCAAAGGACTCTAGCTGTTGCAATTTTCCAGCTAGTGGGAACAAGGGAAGAGAGTGCCCAAGGCAAATGTCTTTTTTTTTTTTTTTTAAAGTATAGTTGGTTTACAATGCTGTGTTACTTTCTGCCTGCTAAGTCTATTCAGTGGTGTCTGATTCTTTGCGACCCTACGGACTGTAGTCCTCCAAGTTCCTCTGTCCATGGGATTCTCCAGGCAAGAATACTGAAGTGGGTTGCCATTTCCTCCTCCAGTGGATCTTCCTGACCCAGGGATCAAACCTGCATCTCTTATGTCTCCTGCACTGGCAGGCAGATTCTTCACCACTAGAGCCACGTGGGAAGTGTTAGTTTTACTGCACAGCAAAGTGAATGAGTTGTATACATAAGCATGAAAAGTGAAAGTGATTCTTTACTGTCTGAACCATGAGGGAAATCCACATATACATATATCCACTCTTTTTTAGATTCTTTTCCCATGTAGGTCATTACAGATTATTGAGTAGAGTACAATAGGTTCTTATCAGTTGTCTATTTTATATATAATAGTGTGAAGGCAAACATCCTTAAGGAAATAATACAGAAATTGTAGGAATCACTTCTGTTTATGTCCCATTGGCCTGGACTTAGTCACATGACCACACCCAACTGCCAAGGATGCTAGAAAGTGTAGTCTGCAAATGGGGCTCCCAGATGTCCAACTAAAACTCAATAAGTTTTATTATTAGAAGGATGGCAGGAAGAATGGTCACTAGAGGATAGTTAATGTCAACCACAAGCAACAAGGAGTCTGGTGATAGGGTTTCTCCAAGGTTGATTAATTCAGTAGCTCACCAATGTCTTCATGTCTTCAAGGATCCAGTATAGTCTCAGGCTTGTTCCCTCATGGCCTCAAGATGGCTGCCACTACTCCAGCATCACACCCTTAGGCACTAAAGCAAAAAGGCAGAAAAGAGAATGTTCCTTCCTTGCGTCTATGAAAACTCAGAAATCCCCTTCTCCAACTGACTTCCTCTAACTCTCCTTGGCCAGAATAGCATTACGTATCCATTCCTGCTCCAATTACTAGCAAAGGGAGTGGAATGACCAAAATTGGCCTAAGACCTGTTGAGAATCACCCTCAGGGCATGTGATATTTCTACTTCATAATCATTTCTAAGAACGTAGAGGACAACTTAACTAAAGGAAAAGCTGAACTGTGATGCAGTCCCTTTACAAGGCTCAGGCAACACCCTGATGCTGAGATGGACTTGCAGAGCTGTCCTGAGCTGGAGCAAGTTTCTAGGTCCTTATGGTCCACATTGATCTGTCACTGGAGACAGGCTGTCCCTGAAGAAATGACCTGGGATGAGCTAGTTTCTTCAGCCCAGGCAAATGAGCTCTTCTGGTGTTTCTGCCTCAGGAGCTTGGAGGAAGGATCTCGTTGACTCAGCCCCAGGCTTCGGAAGATGGGCCGCCAGTCAGCTGAGGCCAGAGTCTCTGAGGAGGTGGGATGCAGAGTTTGGAGAAAAATCTACAACTGGGACTAAGTGTCACTGCTGCCTGAAGAGCCCAGAAATAAACCCTTATACTTATGCTCAATTATTTTTACATGGGTAGCAAGACAATTCAATGGGGGAAAATAGTTTTCTCAACATGTGGTGCTAGAAAACCTCCCCACAAACATCATTTTTGAAAACCAATTCAAAATGTATTGTCATGTAAGGGTTAAAACTATAAGACTCAGAAGAAAACGGGATTTAATCCTTACCAGTTTGGATTAAGCAGTGGTTTAAATATGACACTAAAAGCACAAGTGACTAAAGAAAAAAATAGTTAAATTGGGCTTCTTATGTTTCAAAAGGACACCATCAATGAAGGGAAAAGACCAAATTCCCTGGCGGTCCAGTGGTTAGTCAGGACTCTGCACTTTCACTGCTGAGGTCCCTGGTCAAGGAACTAAGATCCCACAAGCTGCCTGGTGCAGCAAAAAAAAAAAAAAAAAGAGAACCCACAGAATGGAAAAATTTATTTTTTCAGTGGAGCAGGGGGCAGGGCTTGTAGGTTCCTACTGCATGGTCTGTAGGATCTTAGTTCCTCGGCACAGTTAGCTCTGTGCCCTGTGCAGTGAAAGTACAACCACTGGACCACCATGGAATTCCCTGGAATCAATTCTAAATTTTTATCAATCGTATATCTGATAAGGGACTTGTATCTGGAATACATAAAGAATTCTTACAACTAAAAAGCAACAATAAAAAGCAATTAAAAATGGATAATGGAATTAAAACATTTCTCCAAGGAAGATATACAATGACCAAAAAGTACATAAAAAGATGTTCAACATCATTAATCATTTGGGGAATGGAACCAAAGCCACAGTGAGATACCAACTTCACACCCACTTCAGTTCGGTTCAGTCGCTCAGTTGTGTCCGACTCTTTGTGACCCTGTGAACCGCAGCACGCCGGGTCTCCCTGTCCATCACCAACTCCTGGAGTCCACCCAAACCCATGTCCATTGAGTCGGTGATGCCATCCAACCATCTCACCCTCTGTCGTCCCCTTCTCCTGCCCTCAATATTTCCCAGCATCTGGTCACCTGATGTGAAGAACTGACTCATTAGAAAAGACCCTAAGTATTGGAGTTTCAGTTTCAACATCAGTCCTTCCAATGAACACCCAGGACTGATCTCCTTTAGAATGGACTGGTTGGATCTCCTTGCCATCCAAGGGACTCTCAAGAATCTTCTCCAACACCACAGTTCAAAAGCATCAATTCTTTGGCGCTCAGCTTTCTTCACAGTCCAACTCACATCTATACATGACCACTGGAAAAACCATAGCCTTGACTAGACAGACCTTTGTTGACAAAGTAATGTCTCTGCTTTTTAAATGCTTTCTAGGTTGGTCATAACCTTCCTTCCAAGGAGTAAGCATCTTTTAATTCCATGGCTGCAATCACCATCTGCAGTGATTTTGGAGCCCAGAAAAAGAAAGTCTGACAGTTTCCACTGTTTCCCCATCTATTTGCCATGAAGTGATGGGACCAGATGCCATGATCTTCGTTTTCTGAATGTTGAGCTTTAAGCCAACTTTTTCACTCTCCTCTTTCACTTTCATCAAGAGGCTCTTTAGTTCCTCTTCACTTTCTGCCATAAGGGTGGTGTCATCTGCATATTTCAGGTTATTGATATTTCTCCCGGCAATCTTGATTCCAGCTTGTGTTTCCTCCAGCCCAGCGTTTCTCCTGATGTACTCTGCATATAAGTTAAATAAGCAGGTTGACAATATACAGCCTTGATGTATTCCTTTTCCTATTTGGAACCAGTCTGTTGTTCCATGTCCAGTTCTAACTGTTGCTTCCTGACCTGCATATAGGTTTCTCAAGAGGCAAGTCAGGTGGTCTGGTATTTCCATCTCTTTCAGAATTTTCCACAGTTTATTGTGATCCACACAGTCAAAAGCTTTGGCATAGTCAATAAACCAGAAATAGATGTTTTTCTGGAAACCCACTAGGATGGCTGTAATCAGAGAGATGAGACAATGACAAGTGTCAGAGAGATGTCATACATGGCTGGGGGACATAAAACGGTGTAGCCACTTTGGAAAACAGTTGGGAAATTCCCCAAAAAGCTAAGCATGGAGTCACCTCATGACCCAGAAACTCTTTTACCTGCATATACCCAAGAGAGCTGAAAACATGTATCCACACAAAAACACGTATATGAATGTTCTTTTTTTTGGCTGTGTCGGATCTTAGTTGCAGCACGTGGGATCTAGTTCCCCAACCAGACATATAACCCAGGCCCCAGGCATTGGGAGCACAGAGTCTCAGCCACTGGACCACCAGGGAAGTCCCACATACATGACTGTTTATAGCAGTATCATCATTATAGCCAAAGGTGATAACAACCCAAATATCCATCGACTGATGAATGGGTAGGTCCATACAATGGAATATTATTCCACAATAAAATGGAAGGAAGTACTGCCACATGATATAACACAGGTGAACTTTGAAAACATGAGGAGTGAAAAGAGCCAGACAGAAAAGTCTTTAGAATCGTTATGAATAGATTCATACGATTCTAATAGAATCATATGATACTATTTATACAGAATGTACCAAATAGGCAAATCCATAGAGACAGAAAACAGATTAGTGGTTGCCAGGGGCTGGAGGGAGTGAGGAAGGGAAGTGACTGCTAATAGAAACAGCGGTTTGCCGGGGTCCAGCCCCGGCTGAGCCAGGGTATTCGAAGCGGGGACGGCATCGGCGACCTATTTAATTACTTATTCATCAAAGATATAAAGAGTAATAGAATGAGGATAGCTCAGTAGGAAAATTCAGTGGAGAAAAGAGGCTGAGTAGCTTGGTTTACGCGGGAGACCAATAAAACTTCAAGACAAGAAGTTTGCACCACTTACGGAGGCCGCAGGCGTCCTTCCGTTCTCCCGAAGGAGAGGAGACACTGAGGCCTCCCTGGTCGGATCTTAGAAGCCCAGGCGTAATTAGTAAGCATGGCGGGTTCCGCGCTCCAGATGGAGACTCAGCCAGAGTGAGAGACAGAGAGACATGGGGAGACCAGTCTTTTGAGGAACTGATCCCAATTCTTTATTTTCCATGGTCTACTTTTATACACTGAGATGTTATGCAAAAGTCACGCGGGGTCAGCAGTCCTGACTTTTATCAAAGTCAGGTGCTTCATACAAATGTATACAGAGGTCTTAGGGGTGTTACGTCATCTTCTGGCCAGGGGGCCTGCTGACAATTTACGACCCTCTCCTTGTGACAGCGGTCAATCAACCAGGACACTTATTTCTCCAAGGGTGATTATTCTTAAAACAGACGCCACCCAAATAAAGTTACATTCCTATAGGATGAGGGCGTAGTGGGTTTTAGTTAAGGAAAGAATTTACTTAGCCTAAGGTCTAATGTGATTTATATCAAAGGTTAATACTTATTTCTTCTATATATTCATTAATGTGTGTAAGGGTAGGGGATATGGAGACTTAGCAGCAAACATTGGCTCAACAAATGAAAAACCCTTCATCAATACAATTTCTAATCAGCCCACTATACTTATACTAATGGTTTTCTAACTTTTCTAAGGAACCTGTTTTTAGAAGGTTTAAAGCATCTCGTGCCTCTCACGGTTGGGAGGCTGTGAGCAATCACATGTGGCCGGACAAGGGCAGGCTAGAGAACCTTCAGAGGAGTTTGTAGGTTGAAACACTCCTATCACGCCCAGGAATTATTATTAACTGGAGCTCTAAGTTAACTCCTTCTCCGAAAGAGGTGGTGGGGGACAGCCCCCCGTAAAGTCAGAGGTGTAGGGGAGAGCGCAAAGTAGTAAAGTAGGCAGGCTCTGGTTATGGGGGTAGATGCTTGAGGATTTCCAGGGGGACTCCTGAGGCTCAATCCCGCCTTTGCGTATGTCGAGCCTCCTTCCTCATGACCTTTGCCATGGGCGGAGTGCCTCACGCCGGCCCCCAACAGCGGTTCTTTTTGGAATGATGAAAATGTTCTAAAATTAGTAATGATGGCTGCCTAATTCTGTGAATATACTTTAAAAAAAACAATGGGGCAAATGCTAAGGTAATAATAATACTATTTTTAGATATATAATTTATATTTTATATGTTACATATATTTACTTTATCTGTTTACCTTGGTCTCAGGGATAAGGAGACTAGCAAGACCTTGTGGCAGTCCCAGCTTCCAATTCAGTGAAACCACTGATCTGTCCACTGTTGGAAACACTCCCCCTGCAAGTTTTAGGAAAAGCAAACAAAAATTCTATGAGCGATCGCCGGGTATAGTCATGATTCCTGACTGTGTGTTTTGTTACAGGATATGTTGGTCTCTGATTCACAGACAGTGTAGCCTCCAAAGTCAGGACCCCGTTTTTCAGGGGTTGCTTCCCAACTTGTCATCCCTTGAATCTTCATGGTATGGGTCATGCCCCACTCTCTTTGACCAGCTGTTTCTTTTATTTTTTAAAAAAAATTTTATTTATTTATTTTTGGCCATGCTGGGTCTTTGCTGCTGTGCTCAGGCTTTCTCTGGCTGCAGCGAGTGGGGTCTTCTTATTGCAGAGGCTTCTCTTGCTGCAGAGCACGGGCTCTAGAGCATGCAGGCACCAGGAGAACATGGCATACGGGTTTAGCTGCCCCTGGGATGTGGGATCTTCCTGAACCAGGGAGCGAACCTGTGTTCCCTGCATTGGCAGCTGTATTCTTAGCCACTGGACCACCAGGGAAGTCCCAAACCAGCTGTTTCTGAGTGGCAAAGCATCTTAGAGACAATAGGTTACTAAGGGCCCACTCCTCCCTGGCTTGTAGATGAAGTGTGCCCAGTCTTTCTCGCCCAGCTATCAAGCAGGACAAGGGCAGGGGAGCAGCAGCTGTGACCCCAGCTTGCTTTAAAGTCATAAGTGAGATGGGAACCCCATCCCCACCTCACTCCCACCCCCACCCCAGCTGAAATGTTTAGGAAGAGTTCATTTTACTGGAAAGGAAACAAGGATTGAATAGTGATGGCTGAGAGAGAAAATTTTACCATTAAGATCCTGCAAGATAATATTCAAAATGGAAATGATGATGAACCAAAACAATGTGAATGGACTGAAAAATTATTGTTGTTGTTGTTCGGTTGCTGAGTCGTGATGAGTCTTTTGCAACCCCATGGACTGACACCCACCAGGCAAGCTCCTCTGTCCATGGGATTTTCCAGGCAAGAATATTGGAGTGGGTTGCCATTTCCTTCTCCAAGGGATCTTCCTGACCCAGGGATTGAACCCAAATCTCCTGCATTGGCAGGTGCGTTCTTTACCACTGAGCCACCTGGGAAGTCTATACCAAACATCACTGAACTTTATACTTAAAAATGCCTGAGAGGGGACTTCCCTGGTGGTCCAATTGTCAAGACTCCACGCTTCCAAGGCAGAGGGAGTGGGTTCAATCCTTGGTCCAACTAAGACCCCATATGCCTTGCGGCCAAAAAAGAAAATTATTTTTAAATGTAAAAACATACATTATATGTTATGCATATTTTACCACAATTAAGTTTTTAGAAATGATAATAAAAAAGGTGATGGGAAGTGTGAGGCCAGGTCAGGAAGCACTATGGCAAAGTCAGTGGCTCGAATTTGAAAGCCATCCAACAGATATGTGTCAAGGCTGACTTGTGCTTAAAAGCCAGAAGTCCCAAACCAGAAGGTCCTCAAACTTCAGGGAAATTGAAACAGCTCACTATTTGCCTTTAGCAATTCACTGTTTTTAAAGCAGCATGGAACTCTCTCATGACAAAACTTTCTTGGTCTGAAAGACCACAGCTGACTCCAGTGAATAACTGTCTGTTTAAAGGGGGGCCGGGGGAAGGAAGGACGATGACAATGATAACGGTATGATTGATGGTGGTAGCGGCAGTGGCTGCTAACATTTTCCAGCCCTTGTTCTCAGCCAAGCACTATAATGGCATGCTAAGTCACTTCAGTTGTTTCTGACTCTGTGCAATTTATGGACTGTAGCCCTCTAGGCTCCTCTGTCCATGTGATTCTCCACGCAAGAATACCAGAGTGGGTTGCCATGCCCTCCTCCAGGGGACCTTCCCAAGCCAGGGATCAAACCCGCGTCTCTTACATTTCCTGCACTGGCAGCAGCTTCTTTACCACTAGCGCCACCTAAGCACTTCTTATACGCTACCTCATTTACTCCACATTCAGCCTTTGAGGAAGGGTGTATATTGACCCCACTTCGCAAGATCTGGAAACACCTTCTAAGGTCAGCATGATTCATTTGTAGTCAATGTCATTTTGACATTGGTCTTTCCACTTCCTTGTTTGGCCAGTCTGACTCCTGATGAAGCATGCGGGGTGAGTCCCCCTGGATAAGATCAGAGAAAGGCCAGCATGGGGACTGTGCTCCTGGAACCAGCTACCTGGCTTCCCTGCCCTCAGACCTCCGTTCTCAGCCAATGCTGCCGTCACCCTCTCTTCCATTTCTGTCTCTGCCTTAGCCTCACCATGCTGGGGCTCCAGGCTCCATCTCCTGGCAACCCCACCTCCCCTTTCACATCTGCATTCGTCTCCCCCAACCCCTGAGCCTGCCCATTCTGTTCCCTGTCCCAAGAAAGTCCCCACCTAACCAGAAACCTAAGAGAAGCCAAATAAACCTGAATATTTCTTCACCAGGAAACTCTACATCCTAGCCATACTGGAAAAACAAGCTTTTTTTGTTTGTTTGTTTTTTAATCAGAGTTCATGAAACCTCCAATTACTTTGCAATGTTTTGGCAGAGAACAAAACAAACAAAAACAAGCATTTCACAAAATGGATTTCTGGCTATTGCAAAATGATCATCAACTGTCCCTACTTCCCAGAGAGACTGAAAGGAAAATTCATTTGCAAACAGCTTCTTACTTTCCATTTGGGTTTTAAATATATTCCGACCCCTAGTTCAATTACAGAAGGTCAGAACTGAGCTTGAGGGAAAATATTCACACAAAGAAAAGGAAGGCAAGATCAGCATCCAGTCCAGAGCCAAGAAACTGCTGGAAGCCTTCAGCCCAGCCCAGCCCTTTCTCATCAAAAAGCCACAGAATTTCAAGACTGAAAGTTACTATAGACCTACTGGCCCAGCTGTTACATCCCTGGACAAGCATTTTCCCTTCCATTTGGATTGTCTATAAATTACCATGATTTGATATGTGAAAAAAAAACACTGGCATTAACAATGGCTTAAAGAAGGTAAACTCTTGAGAAACCCTTAGACAGCAAGGAGATCAAACCAGTCAATCCTAAAGGAAATCAACCCTGAATATTCACTGGAAGAATTGATGCTGAAGTAGAAGCTCCAATACTTTGACCACCTGATGTGAAGAGCTGACTCACTGGAAAAGACCCTGATGCTTGGAAAGATTGAGGGCAGGAGGAGAAGGGGACGACAGAGGATGAGATGATTGGATGGCATCACCAACTCAATGGACATGAGTCTGAGTACACTCTGGAAGATGGTGAAGGCAGGGAAGCCTGGCATGGTGCAGTCCACAGGGTCGCAAAGAGTTGGACACAACTGAGTGATTGGACAACAAAAGAAGGCAGATTTTTTTCTCTTAGGTAAGAGGCCAGAGGTGGGAAGTTAGGGCTCAAGGATTTATCCACCCCCCAAATTCATTCAAACAGCCCAGGCTTTGGCTACTCTCTCCATTCACACTCAGTTTTCATCTCACGGTCCAAAGCAGTTGCTCCAGCTCCTGCCATTGCACCCATACTCAGCCAGCAGATCTGACCCAGAGATCACTCTCATCACTTCTGCTCTCAAGGAGAACTGGGGGAAAAAAAACACAAAAACAGTTGTTAGTTGGGAAGCCAGGTGCCCAACCAAAAAATCTGTTGCTATATAAGATAGAGAAATGGGTATTAGGGAGGAACTGGCCATGTCTGCCACAGAGGGCTCCTATGGAAAAATGCAAGTCATTTTATGACACAAATGTCCAGAATTCATTGTGCTGAAGCATGAAGAATGTCACATTTTGTTTTATTTGGAACTCGCTAGCATCTTGGGCACAGCTCCACTTTGTTGTTAATGCCAAAATCACATCTCAAGAAAAAAATGTAATGGCTTTTGGACTTGGCTGCTGGTGGACTCTGGACTGCTTAGGCTTGATTCTGCGCTCTCCTCTCACAAGGCAAATGGCTTTGGGCAAGTTACCTACCTGCTCGTGACTCAGTTTCCTCATCTGTAAAATCAGAGATGTGGTAGTCTCTAAAGATGACCCCAAACAGTCCCAGCCCCCGATACACACAGGCCCCTCCTCCATCAAAACCTGAAGCTTACATCTAACCCTTGAGTCTGGGATGGGACTAGGACCCAGCAGAAGCTCTGGGCGTGCCACTCTGGGCCTGACGTTTAAGAAAACAGGCAGTTTCTACTTCTTCCCTCTTGTACCTGAATGCCATGCTGTGAGGAAGCCTAAGCAGCTGCCTGGACAGGCCCGCACAGACGATAACTAGGCTCCTAGCTCATCCAACAGTCTCCACTGAGCTCCCAGCCTCGTGAGGGAGCCCTGTAGGAAGGGAATTTTCCTGGCAGTCAGCTATCCCTGTTGATGCCATGTAGAGCTGAGGGATGATCCTGCCGAGTCTATGAAATTGCAAACTGTGAGCAAGAAATGATTGTTCTTTT
The DNA here is from genome assembly GCF_029407905.1 of Bubalus kerabau. Taxonomy (NCBI): domain Eukaryota; kingdom Metazoa; phylum Chordata; class Mammalia; order Artiodactyla; family Bovidae; genus Bubalus; species Bubalus kerabau. Next base: position 6,487,350 of record NC_073624.1, read on the forward strand.
AAGCTGCTAAATTTGGGGATTGTTTTTAATGCAGCAACAGATGTTGTTGTTCAAGCACTAAGTTGTGTCTGCCTCTTTTGTGACCCCATGGACTGTAGCCCACCAGGCTCCTCTGTCCATGGGATTTTCCAGGCAAGGATACGGAAGTGGGTTGCCATTTCCTTATCCAGGGCATCTTCCTGACCTAGGGATCAAATCCCCATCTCCTGCGTTGTAGGCAGATTCTTTACCACTGAGCCACCAGTGAAACACACAGCAATAGATGACCAGAAGGCAAATTGATATGTACAACTAGGATGCTGTTGAAATAAAAACTTTAAACATGTGGCACTGGTTTGGGAACCAGATGGTAGGAAGGGCCTCGAGGAAACTGTTAGTGAAGCTTAAAGAACCGTGAGGAGATTGCTATTGGATGCTGAAGAAAATAGGACCCCAAGAAAAACAAACATCATATATTAACACATACATGTGGAATCTAGAAAAATGATGTAGATGAACTTACTTGCAAAGCAGAAACAGAGACATAGACATAGAGAACAAACATATGGACACCAAGAGGAAAAGGAGTGGGGGGAAAGAATTGAGAGATTGGGGTTGACATATATACAATACTACGTATAAAACAGTAAGAACGGACTGTACAGCATGGGGAGATCTACTCAGGCTCTGTGGTGACCTAAATGGGAAGGAAATCAAAAAAACAGGATATATGTATATGCAGAGCTGTACAGCAGAAACTAACACATTGTAAAGCAACTATAATCTAATAAAAATAAAAATTAATTAACTGAAAATAAAATCTGAAGAAAAAACTAGGACCCCAGTAAGTAGCCAAGGTTGGATAAAAGCAGACACTTGTGAGTAGACACTGAGTGAGTAAGTGGCCTCAGTTTCCTCATCTGTGGAATGGTGGTAATATAGCCATCTTCCTCCCAGAGTGGTCGAAGGAATGGATGAGTTAAGGTATGTGCACAGTGTCAGGCAAATAGCAAACATTCTCCTTTCGTCATCAGCCAAATCATCTAATGAACAGATGAATGGGATTCATTGTAAAACCATAAGGTAGACAGAAAAGGCTATAATTAACCACATTTTACAGATGAGAAAATTGAAGCTCAGAGGTATTAAAAAGGTTGCCAGAGACAGAATGGGTACAATTATTCTCATTTTACAGGTGAGGAAACTGAGGCTCAGGAAGTTAAGTAACAAACTCAAGGTCAAAGGCAGTGTCAAAGGCAGGACCAGGCTTTCTCTCTGTCAGTCACATCCCCCTCTTTAGGATTCTGCCCTAACCCAGCAGGATTTCACAGAAGGCACAGGTGGCCGCCGTCACCAATGGCCAGGAGGACAAGTGGCCTGGGATGATGGGAGGTTCTGCAGTAGCTTGAACCTTCTGGCTCAGGCCTCACCTGCTCAAGCGTTGCAGGGAATCCCCTGGGAAATGTTGGCTCAGGAACGCCCCACTCTCCCAGTGGGCTCAGCACCTGCGCCTGCCTAGGAGGATGGAGGTGGGGGCAGGGGGGGAGTGCGGAGGCAGGGGGGGAGTGCGGGGGCAGGGGGGAAGGCTGGACTTGGAGACCCTCAGGACCTCACCCCCAGCTGGCTGGTGCACCATTATTGGCTCCTTTGGGTTTAAGGTGCTATATGGCCGGAACTTCGTCAAGAAACAGAAATTGCCGGAAAGGGAGTGTTAAGAGTTCCTAATGGGTCGCAGACAGCAAGGGCTGGTGTCTTTCTGGATTTTAGTCAAAGGATGTAGTCTGTTTGGAAGGAAGGGAAGTGGAAAGGTATGGAAGAAAAGTCCAGAGTGTGGAAGTCAGAGGAGGGGTGGACTGGCACCTACGGGAGGTTTTGGGTCCGACGGGGGGAGACTGCAGTTCGGAAAAGCTCTCGAGGATGAAGAACGTTCTTTGTGCCCGGCTCTGAGCTCCATGAACCCGCCAGGTGGAGACCCCCAGCGGAGAGCCGTCCACAGACAGGTGCCGCCCCGCGGACCCCAGCACGGCCTCCGTGCAAGCTCTCCATCCGACCTCTGGAGAACCAGGGGCGCAGAACTAGGCGGACCCGGCTAGAAGAGCTGAGCGCAGCGGGGCAATAAACCGGAGAAAGGCCGATGCGGGAAGGAGCTGGAGGGGGACAGGAGGAGGATTTTTGTCTTGAGCGCTGGGGGGCTCGGTGCTGCCTCCTGGGAGGCAGATGAGAGGTTTCGGAGGCGCCCGGGGACACCCGCCGCCTCCCGGGGAGTCTGCGGGCGCCCTCGACAACGGCCGCGGGGCGGGGGACGCAGGCCTCGGCAGGTGGACCCCCGCCCCTCACCGGCGCCCCAGCCGGCCTCTCCCGCCCTGGCTTAGGGCCCCCCGACCCCCAGATCTCGCAACCTCAGGGCTGTGCCCCCGGCCTGGAACCCTTCCTCCACGCATTTAACCCGCGTCCTGCCAGGCCTCCCCAGCAGCCTCCCTCGGCAGTGCACACCGCCCGGGGACAGTTTCCCCAGAGCTCCACAGCCCTCAGGTCCAGCGTCCTCTCCCCTCCCCATCGAGGGGTCCGCAGGCTCCAACAGACAGACGCTGAACACTGGAACAGCTGGAGCGGCGGGGACCTGGGGCTGGGCGGGTCAGCCCCATCCCTCCCCATGGACCGCCCCCCCCCCCCCCGCGTCCGCCCCCAGGGGCGGCCACGTGGATGGAGGCAGAGACCGCAGGACCCGGCGTGGCCTCAGGGAGTCCTTTCCTGGCCCGAGGCCGCCCCCTGCAGGCCAGAGCCTCCCAGCGGGCACGTTCCCTAGCTCGAAGAGCCCCTAAATCTGATCACTGGCCGGGTGCGCCCCTGAGAGCCCCCCGCCCAACCTCTTCCCAGAATCCACGACTGTAGGTCTTGAATCAGACCGGGCGCCTCCTGGTGAACACTGGAGAAGGAGCGGCAGGGAAGGCAGACCTGAATCCGCCAAGATCCTGCCTTTTGTCTCCGACCATCCCCCACCCCCCACCCCCCAACTCCCCTGGGTGACAAGCGCACACTCTGGGCACCCACGACAGGCGCTCACACACATTCACCTGTGCCTGCTCAAGCACGCGTCCACAGCACCCTATCTGGAAGTATGGTCCACCCTTCTGCCCACCTCACCTCGCCTGGGTCATCCCCAGATGGTGATCCCCAGGCCTTGCCTCCCCCCTCAATCCCTCTTGCTGCTCAGGTTAGCTGCAGGGCAGGGGTGTGTGCCTGCTCAGTCCCTCTGTCCTGTCTGACCCCAGGGACTGTAGCCCACCAGGCTCCTCTAACCAGGGGATTTCCCAGACAAAGATACTGGAGTGGGTTGCCGTTTCCCCCTCCAGGGGAATCTTCCTGACCCAGGGATATAATCAGAGTCTCCTTTATTTCCTGCATTGGCAGGTTCTTTACCCCTGAGCCACCTGGGAAGCGAGGGCAGGGGTAGTATTGGTATTTCCCAGAATCCTCCAGGGATGCCCACCTTCCAGACTAGGCCCTTCCACTGCCTACTCACACATAACCCACTCATGAGCCAGGCCCCTGGAACAGATTACGGAATAAGTTAGCACTGCTCTAAGAGTGGGGTTGACAATGACTAGCGTGACTGCACCTTAACTCAGCAAGAGGGGCTATGTTGGGTGGAATTTTAGGTCATGTGACAGACTGTGGTGGGGGAAGAGATCTCAGTAATCTCCCCCAACCTCTTTATTGACTAATTCATCATCTTTCCTCCTCGATTTGAAATGCCACCCGTATCCTTTGGTCTGTTTCTGGACTCTCAAATGGTTCCATTGATGTCCACTCTGCACCGGACAGGACTTCCCAGGTGGCGCTAGTGGTGAAGAACCCACCTGCAATGCAGGGGACATAATGAGACGCAGGTTCGATCCCTGGGTTGGGAAGATCCCCTGGAGGAGGACATGGCAACCCACTCCAGTGTTCTTGCCTAAAGAATCCCAGGGATAGAAGAACGTGGAGGGCTACAGTCCATAGGGTTGCAAAGAGTCGGACACGACTGAGTGACTGAGCACACATACACACACATAAACACAATTTACAAGAGTCCACACTTGGTGTTGCACAGTGCTGAGCTAGACAAATGCATGTCAGGGGTCCACCATCACGGAATCACACAGAACACTTTCACTGCTCTGAACACCCACTGTTCATCCTTCTCCCTGCTCCCCTAGGACCCCAGGCATTGATCTTTTTACTCTCTGTGTAGTTTTGCCTTTTCCAGAATGTCATATGGCTGCAATCATACAGTAAATAGCCTTTCCAGACTGACCTCTTTAACTAATTGATAGTTTGAAGTTACTCGACATCTTTTTTGCGGCTTGATACCAAAATTTCATTTTAGTGCTGAATAATATTCCGCTTATGGATGTATATTTCACTATCCATTCACCTATGGAAGGACATCATGGCTGCTTTTTAGGTTTCAGCAATTATGAAAACATTATGAAATTAACAATTTAATATTAATAAATTATGGAATCATAAAACTGCTATAAATATCCATGTACAGGTTTTTGTGTGGACATAAGTTTTCAAGTCCTTTGAGTAAATACCTTGGAGTGTGATTGCTGGGGCTGCTTTGCATTTCCACCAGCAATGAATGAGACTTCCTGTTGCTCCACCTCCACATCCGTGTTTTGAGCTGTGGGTTTCGTTTTGTTTTTCTGTTTTCTTGGATCTTAGCCATTTGGATTTTAATAGGTATGTAGTGGTATCTCACTATTTTAATTTGCAGTTGCCTAAACTGAGGGACTGGACTGAACTGAATATGTATTATATTGGCCATCTTTTCCTATGCTTATGTGCTATATGTGTATCGTCTTTGGTGAGGTGTCTGCCTAGATCTTTAAACCATTTTAAACTGGATCATTCTTTTTTTTTTTTCTCATTGCTGAGTTAGAAGCATTCTTTGTATATTTCGCATGTAAGTTATCAGATATGTGTTTTTCAAATATTTTCTCCCAGTGTCTGACTTGTCTGTTCATTCCCTTGATGGAGTTCTACTTTAAAAAGCCCATGCTGGCTCAGTGGTACAAAATTCGCCTGTCCATGCAAGAGACACGGGTTCAATTTCTGATCTGGGAAGATTTCACATGCCATGGAGCAACTAAGCCCGTGTGCCACAGCCATTCAGCCTGTGCTCTCGAGCCCAGGGGCTGCAATGACCGAGGCCACATGCCCTAGAGCCCCCGCTCCACAAGAAAAGCCACCACAGTGAGAAGCCTGAGCACCTCAAAGAAGAGTGGCCCCCACTCGCCACAACTAGAGAAAACCCATGCCCAGCAACAAACACCCACCACAGTATAAAAAAAAAAAAAAATCTTAAAAAAAACAAAAACGCAGAGACTTCCCTGGTGATCGAGTGGCTAAGACTCCATGCTCCCAATGCTGCCTGAGTTCAGTCGCTGATCAGGGAACTAGATCCTATATGCCAAAACTAAGGCCCAGTGCAGCCAAATAAATAAATATTAAAGAAAAAAGAAGCCCATTGTTGGCCCTGCCTCTGCCTTAGGCTGTAATCCAGCTTCTATCAATAGTAAGGATATATTAATCCCTGACTTCCTTGTCTTCCTCTCAGTGGATCTGAACCTTTGCAGGAGGAAAGGGTAGTTGTATTAAGCCCCTACTTCCACAAGTATTGTAATGAAGATCGGATGCTTTTGTCTTTTTAAAGTGGTTGGAACAGGGCCTGAAACATATTAAGTGCTCAACTGCTGTGGAAAATTATAATAACAAGCATCGCATCTTTTAACAGTGAATAGAGTCAGTCCTTCCCTTCCTCATTACTCTTCCTTTTCAGAATTTTCCTAGCTATGTTCACACATTTACTCTTCTAGATGAGTCATTTGACTAATTTTTAAATATCCTATTTGGATTTTTTAAATGAGTAAGTGTTTCAGGAAAAAAAAAGGGCATTTTAATGATGTTGATTAGATTTCTCATTCAAGAATAAAGCCTGTCTTTTTATTTAAGTCTTTCTTCACATAGGACTTACACAATCCTTACCTGGAGTTATCCAGGGGGGTGGTGGTGAAGGAGGAAACAGAACAGGCTCCCTCTTGAAAACAGGACTCCATCTTGGGCTGGACTGTGGACTTTGAGCTATATGCCCAATATCCGTGGAAACGACTTATCAACCGGAAAACCAGACCCCTCCTCTGCCCCCCAACATGGAAGAGCCCCAGGGCTCGTACCTAGACTCTCTGTCGCCTATAAGAATACCCTAATTATCTGTGTAACCGAATAGAATCATACATTCTATTATGATTATTGGGGTGTGACCACAGGTCTATTGATAATTGTCCACTACCTAGGCTTAAGGCATATGAATCATGGATTAACTTTGTATCTTTCTTTTCTTTTGTTCAGACTAGTTTCAGGGAATTTGGGGAGGTGGGTTTGGGCACATACACTTAGGGTATATAAGGTTTTTACAAAAACTGGTCGGGGTCCTTGGCTAAGAGGAGACTCTGCCTTGGGCCTGCCGGTGTAATAAACTGCACTCCGTTATCTGCATTGTCCTTCTGAGTGAGTTTGTTTCCCGGAACACGTGGCTACAACAGTGTCGGGGTGTTAGTATTCCAGCCTTCTGCAGACCTTTGTCATCCTGTCCACACCAGTGAAAACACGGTGTCAGGGGGCGGGTAGGGATAGCCAATTAGCTGATGACCTCCTGGGATTGAATCCCACTTTACAAGTGACAGAACTGAGAATTCCAGTGGCCTGCCTAAGACCCAGAGCAGGTAAGAGGTGGAGGGATTCAGATGGGGTTGCCTGTAGCTGTTCCACGTGGGAAGGGAGGGCAAGGCTGGTTTCCTCGCCTTATTTCAGGATTTTCTGTAATTCTCACATTGTCCACCTGGGGGCGCCGGATAACAAGGTTGTGAAAGCAGCTTGCAGAGAGCTCTGGGGCCCCCTGTTCCCTCTTGCTTCTGCTCACCAGCTCTTCCTCCACGCAGGCCCAGGGGCCTGGAGAGACGCCCCAGGTGACATTTTTTGCTCGCCCTCCCCAGCCCTGAATGCGAGAGGCCTGGCCTGTGCTGATCAAGGTCACACATCAAGATGCAGGCTGTCTGGCCCCATCACTGGCCTCTCACCGGGCCAGCCAGGACCTGGGCCTTGCCCCCTCACCTCCTCCATCACCAGAACTCCTTTTTCTTCTCCCCTTTTCTCCTCCCTCTCCTTCTCCATCTTTGCCTTAAAGCCGAGGCCCCACACAGGTGACCTCCAGGGCCTGCCTGGCCTTCCCTCCTCCTTGGTGCCCACCCCCACCATCTCCCTCTGTCACACCTGTTTCTGGGCCTGCACCCCATCCCTGCAGCTCCCGAAGGCAGGCCCACAGGGCCCTCCATGCAGTGCGCAGGGCACACCAACAGCACGAGGTCCCCTGGGGTAGAGAAGTGTTTCCGGACAGGACAGGGCTCTGCAGGACCAAACCTCAGGGGGGCTGCCCTGGGGTCCTCTGCCCCTGGCATTCCCAGCAGGGTTGGACTGTAGGACTTGACTTTCTATTAACCAGACCCCAAGCAACTGACCAACCAGAGCGGCCAGGTCTTAGTCTACAGAGAGGACACACGTTAGTTTACACAGAGGGACTCACCTGAGTGTGGGCATGTCCCACTGGGGCCAGGGGGTCCTTGAGTCAGAATCTAAACTGTATACTAAAAAGCAGAGACATCACTTTGCTAACAAAGTTCCGTATAATCAAAGCTATGGTTTTTCCAGTAGTCATGTATGGAGGTGAGAGTTGGACCATAAAGAAAGCTGAGCGCTGAAGAATTGATGCTTTTAAACTGTGGTGCTGGAAAAGACTCTTGAGAGTCCCTCGGACTGCAAGGAGATCCAACCAGTCCATTCTAAAGGAGATCAGTCCTGGGTATTCATTGGAAGGACTGATGTGGAAGCTGAAACTCCAATACTTTGGCCACCTGATGCAAAGAGCTGACTCATTGGAAACGACCTTGATAATGGGAAAGATTGAGGGCAGGAGGAGAAGGAGGTGACAGGGGATGAGATGGCATCACCAGCTCAATGGACATGGGTTTGAGCCAACTCCGGGAGTTGGTGATGGACAGGGAGGCCTAGCATGCTGCAGTCCATGGGGTCGCAAAGAGCCCGACACGACTGAGCGACTGAACAGCAGCAAGGTGTGGCAGGCATTCACTAACATGGACTGTCATGGAGAGAAAGCACCTACCTTTTCAAATCTCTTTCCCACCTTCTGTGGAGAAGAGAGCTCAGTTCAGGGCGAGGACACCTGGCCGCCTCTGAGCACCTTCTGTCCAGAGGACAGCGAGCCCCCATCAGGCCTCTGGTCATCCCAGCGCACAGCTAGAATGTGTTCCCATAATCTCTGCTGTGCTTATCTTTATGGTTACTTTCTATTTCTGATAAGGGATCCTTGTCCTCTACCAGTGATGACATAGTTTCTTTTTTAAGGAAAAAGTCAGTCAGTTCAGTCGCTCACTCATGTCCGACTCTTTGAGACCCCATGAACCACAGCACGCCAGGCCTCCCTGTCCATCACCAACTCCCAGAGTCCACCCAAACCCATGTACATCGAGTCGATGATGCCATCCAACCATCTCGTCCTCTGTCATCTCCTTCTCCTCCTGCCCTCAATCTTTCCCAGCATCAGAGTCTTTTCCAATGAGTCAGCTCTTCGCATGAAGTGGCCAAAGTATTGGAGTTTCAGCTTTAGCATCAGTCCTTCCAATGAACATCCAGGACTGATCTCCTTTAGAATGGACTGGTTGGATCTCCTTGCAGTCCAAGGGACTCTCAAGAGTCTTCTCCAACACCACAGTTCAAAAGCATCAATTCTTCGGTGCTCAGCTTTCTTTATAGTCCAACTCTCATGTCCATACATGCCCACTGGGAAAACCATAGCTTTGATTAATGGACCTTTGTTGGCAAAGTAATGTCTCTGCTTTTTAATATGCTGTCTAGGTTGGTCATAACTTTCCTTCCAAGGAGTAAGTGTCTTTTAATTTCATGGCTGCAATCACCATCTGCAGTGATTTTGGAGCCCAAAAAAATAAAGTCAGCCACTGTTTCCACTGTTTCCCCATCTATACGCCATGAAGGAAAAAAGCGAATGGATTTAAGGACTTAACAGAGGAGGTGGGGCTCAGGGGAGCAAACCTGTCACCGGCTCTGGGATGGCTGGGGTTTGGGAAATGCAAGGCGTGCTCTTGAGCCTCCCAACCACCAGGTAGCTGGTATCGTCCCCTTGCACAGATGAGGAAACTGAGGCCAGAAGCAGGGAAGTGACCATGAAAGTGAAAGCCCTTTGGGTGGGAATGCGCTTCCCTGGCATCTCAGAGCCTGGGCCCCTTCTCATGGGGCCAGGAGCCCACACCTTGGGTGGTACCTGGGTTTGGGGGCTGGGATGGCAAAGCCCTGGGGTGTCGAGGGCCTGAGGAGCAGTTCTGTTGCCAAAGCGCTGGGCTCCTGAGAGGTACCCCCTGGTGGAGGAGGGAGCACAGACCCGCAGGAGGGGTGTGTCCCACAGAGGATGCGTGTGCGTCATTGTCTCCACGCTGCAGCGGGGGAAACAGACTCCAGCCTGGCCACGCGGCCAGTGCATGGAGGGGGCGGGCCTTGAACCCAGGTCTATTGGACGCCAGACCTGAGTTCTTTCCTGTGCCCAAGTCCCAGCTGTACTGAGGCTCTGAATCCTGGAGGCCGTGTCCTGGGGGACCTACACCCCTGGGGTCTCTCTGGACTCATTTCTAAATTTTTTTAAAATTTTATTTCGTTATTTATTTATTTTTGGTTGGGCTGCGCACGGGCTTTCTCTAGTTGTGGCGAGTGGGGTCTGCTCTTCATTGCGGTGCACGGGCTTCTCAAAACAGTGGCCTGGGCTCCAGGGCGAGCGGGCTTCAGTAGCTGCAGCGCTTGGGCTCAGTAGTTGTGGTGCACGGGCTTAGTTAGGCGGGATCCTCCCAGACCAGGAATCGAACCCATGCCCTCTGCACTGGCAGGCAGATTCTTAACCACTGGACCACCAGGAAAGCCTGGACTCATTTCTTTATGCCTTGCTTGTCCCCACGAGCTTGGGGCCAGACCCAGAAGCATAAAAGAGCCCTGACAGCCAGTCCACACACCAGCCGTGGGGCCACTCTGCCCTGCTGTGGGCATGTCATGGCCCCCGGGAAACGGGGCTGTTAACTCTGTCTGTAGCCCACCCAAGGCTGCAGTGTGGGCCCAGGGACGTGGCAGGCAAGCTGAGACTGAAACCCGGCCCTCACCGAGCTCCTCTCCTCTCCCGGACCCTGGGTCTCTCCCGCCCATCTCCCCACACAGGATGCCATCATGTGGTCAGGCTCCCTCTTCTCCCTGGTGGGACGGGGATGGTCAGTTAGTGAAGGGGCTCACGGACTCAGAGGCACATGCGTGCCTCAAGCAGCTTGCCTTAACTGCTGTGAATGGACATCCCCTCGGAATTTGCTGATGAGGACCCCAGACGTCTCTGGAGGTTGGAGCTGCTGCCTGGAGACAGGCCCTTGCTTTTGCCCTAACCCACCCCCACCAGGTGGGGCTTCCCTGGTGACTCCATGGTCAAGAATCTGCCTGCCAGTGGAGGAGACGTGGGTTCAATCCCTGGGTCAGGAAAGTCCCCTGGAGAAAGAAACGATAACCCATTCCAGTATTCTTGTCTGGGAAATCCCACGGACAGAGGTGCCTGGCAGGCACCATGGGGTTGCAAAAGGGTCAGACACAACTGAGCGACTACACAACAATAACCCCCACCAGGCCGTATCTGGGACTTCCAGGCTTGGCTCCCAGGGAGAGCTTGAATCTTCCGAGATTTGAGAAGCCATCCGAGTGCAGAATGAAGCAGTCATTTCACCCACCTAATTTGCAGGGTTTTGGGGGTTTTGGCTGTACCATGCAGCATGCAGTATCTTCATTCCCCAAGCAGGGTTCGAACCCAGGCCCTCTGCAGTGGAAGCATGGAGTCTTAACTACCGGGCCAGGAGGGAGGTTTCCGTCCTGCAGAAACTTTTTAAACAAGTTGCCTTTATCAAACTTTTCCATGAGATTCAAGTTTGTTTCCACAGAAACCCCCACAATTCTTCTGTTAGCCCTCAAATTTCAGCAGCTTATGTAACACTGAATTACTTGAAGGGTTACAGTAGAAAGGATGCAACAGGCACAAACCGGTTTGGGGACAAACATCCTGGAGCTGGCTCAGCTGGGGGTGACCTGGGGAGGCGCACAGCAAGGCTCCTGCAGGCATGGAGGGACAAGGGGGTCAGAGAAGCGAGCAGGTTGTGCCTGTTTTATGTCAGCTCTTCAAGCCCAGATACCCTGATAGTCCCCACTCCTTTTCTATGGGCCAAGTGAGCCCTCCAGTGCCCCCCACCCCCACACACACCAGGGCATCCACCCCCCCCGGAGTTGGGACTCCTCACCCTTGTGGCTGCCACATTCTTATCGCACATCTGGTGAGCAAAACTTCTGGGAACTGAAAGGATGCCCCCTCACTAAAGTCCACTGCCCCCCATTCATTTCTTTAAAACTAAGGTCAGGACTGGGTGAAGCCAGAGAGGCTGTCTCCTCAGGCCCCCAAATGAAGGGGTGCACAAAAGCAGTGATTAAGACAACCCAGTTAACAGTGGGCAATTCCCTGTAGCTCATGTGGTAAAAAATCTGCCTGCAATACAAGAGACCCAGGTTCAGTCCCTGAGGCTGGGAAGATTCTCTGGAGAAGGAAATGGCAACCCACTCCAGTATTCTTGTCTGGAGAATCCCATGGAGAGAGGAGCCTGGCGGGCTACAGTCTATGGGGTTGCAGAGTCGAACACGACTGAGCAACTAACACCACCCATAGGGTCTGAATGGACATTTCTCTGAGGTACACAGAAGTCCAACAAGCATATAAAAAGATGCCCTTGAGACCATCAGCTCTTAGGGAAATACAAGTCAATAAATACCCCATCATATCCACTGCTGCTGCTGCTAAGTCGCTTCAGTCGTGTCCAACTCTGTGCGACCCCATAGACGGCAGCCCACCAGGCTCCCCGTCCCTGGAATTCTCCAGGCAAGAACACCCTAACCCACTAGCATGGCTATAATCGAAAAGACAGATGATAACAAGCATTGGTGAGAACATGGAGAAATCGGAACCCTCTTCCACTGCTGGTGCTTATGGAAAATGGTGCAGCTGCTTTAGCAAACTGGTGCTTCCTCAGTAAGATAAGCAGAATTATGTGACCCAGGAACTCCACACCTCAGTATGCCACCAGGGGAAATGAAAACATGCCCACACAAAAATTTGTACACAAATCTGTACATAGATGCTGTTCATAGTAGCATTACTCATAATAGCCAATAAGTGGAATAAGCCAATAAGCAGCCTGCTGCTGCTGAGTCACTTCAATCATGTCCGACTCTGTGCGACCCCATAGATGGCAGCCCACCAGGCTTCCCCGTCCCTGGGATTCTCCAGGCAAGAACATTGGAGTCGGGTGCCATTTCCTTCTCCAATGCACGAAAGTGAAAAGTGAAAGTGAAGTCGCTCAGTCATGTCCGACCCTCAGCAACCCCATGGACTGCAGCCTTCCAGGCTCCTCCATCCATGGGACTCTCCAGGCAAGAGTACTGGAGTGGGGTTCCATTGCCTTCTCCAGAAAACAGCCTAAATGTCCATAAATAGATGGATGGATAAAGTATTTATCCATACAATGGAGTATCATACAGCCAGATCTTGGCTTCTAATGCCATTCTCCAATAAAAGGAACCTGGTCTCCTTGGAGAAATGCCTGATCCTAGAACTAGGGCAGGGATTATACAGCATGTCTGGGCTTGTCTGGGCTTCCTGTGTAGCTTCTGTGTTGGTAAAGCATCTGCCCACAATGCGGGAGACCTGGGTTCAATTCTTGGGTAGGGAGGTTCCCCTGGAGAAGGAAATGGCAACCCACTCTGGTATTCTTGCATGGAGAATCTCATGGACAGAGGAGCCTGGCAGGCTACAGTTCATGAGATTGCAAGAGTTGGACACGCCTTAGCACTGAATTTCTTCTTTCTTATACAGAATGAGCCTGGAGCACTTTGTAATGCCAGAAACTACGGAAAGACTCACACACATACACACACGTATACTGTGTTAAAAGGACATGAACCAACTAACTGAAAGAGCTCCCAGTAAGCAAAGGTTGAACAATCTGAAAGAAGATAAGAAAGGAAGAAAGGGAGGCAGGAAGTTTCAGATGAGGAATTGGGTGGGAAGAGCCTCGCTCGCCAGTCTTCGGAGGCTTCTGCTGGTCACGTGTCTTCACAAATCAGCATGGGGGGCTGAAACTGAGCAGCTCTTTGCTTCTTCCCCACCCCCGTGTGCCCAAGAGGCTTCTCTGGGGAGACTGCCTGGGCCCCAGTGGCCCATGTACACCGGGAGGACCCCTGCACTATGGCAATATAGCCCACCGGGAAGCAGGTGCACTCAGAACCGTCTTGTCTTGCTGTGCAGGAACCCAGTGGAGGCGGGAGTGGACACCCAGCTCGACACCAAGTGTGGTCACTCACCAAGCCCTGGATCCCAGCGTGGGGCCGAAGTGGGGGCCTCTCCCAGAGAGGTGCCTTTCCCTAACTCACACAAGGCGTCCCGCGGGCCAGCGCCAGTGCTGGACGCAGACCCCTCGGCCCTTAGCCTCTCCCCTCTTGGTGCAGCCCTGGGTCCATCTCTCCAGGCAGGGCTGGGGGCCTTCCCTCCTCCATGTGTCCTTAGGGAGCCCTGCGCATGCCGTGAACCCTCCCCCTGGCCCAGACTGCTGATTTTCCGCTCTCCCGGCCTTTCTGCTGGGGCAGTGAGCACATGGAAAGGGAAGGAGAAAAATGCAGGGGAAACGAGAGAAAGCAGAGCCCGATCTGCGGGGAGCTGCCCATGAGAACGGGGTCCTTTGTCCAAAAGACACAGCTCTGGGAGCTGCCTCAGTCCTTGAGGGTTTGCTTGCAAACATAGCTCTCTGTCCCGCCACCCCAGAGATTAGGCGCTTATTTACTGCAGGCACCTGGAGTTCTGTGCAAACTTCTCATGCACAGAGAAATGTTATCTGGTGTAAGAAATAATAACAGGGTGCCATTCCCATGCTCTCAAGATTTCTTGTGACTGTAAGATGTGTAGGTCAAACAAAGAAAATGTTAACTGTCTTGTCTTTCTCACGCTCTTCTGTATAAATATGAGATGCTGAATAAAGTTGGTGTCAGACTGCGTCCCTTCGTGGAGACGTGTCTGAACCTCTCGACCCCATCTTTGTTGTAGATTTCTCTTGCTTTAGTTTCCTTTCTCAGCCCCGCCGAGCACGTTCTCGGGACCTGATCGACTTTGCCGGCTGGCACCGGCACCGATCGACGTCTCGGGTCCTGTCTCTCCACACAGGCAAATTGCCTGGCACCGGGGGCTGGCCCCCTTCCCCCTTGGTTTGCACAAAATCACAGTGGTCTTTGGTTTTTTAATTTATTGATTGATTGTATTTGGCTGTGCTGGGTCTTTGCTGTTGTGTGTGGTCCGTCTCTAGTTGCGGCAAGCAGGGGCTACTCCTCGCTGCAGTCTTCAGGCTTCTCATTCCGATGGCTTCTCTTGTTTCTGATCCTGGGCTGTAGGTGCATAGGCTTCAGGAGTTGTGGCACGTGGGCTTAGCATATGGGATCTTCGCGGATCAGAGATCAAACCCATGTCTCCTGCACTGGCTGTGGGTTCTTTACCGCTGAGCCACCAGGGAAGCCCAACAACAATAGTCTTTTAATTTGCTTACTGATGTGAAATGTGAGCAGGGCTTGTGGGGGGGTGGCGCATCTGCTCCACAAGGTGTCAGCTGGGGTGCTTAATGGGGTGGGGGTGGGGGGGCAGGGGCTGGAGGTCCTGCTTCGGGATGACACACTCACATGGCTGGCAAGTTGGCAAATTGCTATTGACCGTTGGCTGGGGAGCTCAGCTGAGCTGAGGGTCAGAGACCTCAGTTCTTCTCCACATGCACCTCTCTGTGGACTGCTTGGGCTTCCTCACAGCAGGGAGGCTGGGTTTCAAGAGCTAGCTCCAGAGGGGTGGGGGGGGGATACGTTGGAAGATTGGGATTGACAGAAACACACGATTATATATAAAATTTATAATTAATCAGGACCTACTGTATAACATAGGGAACTCAGTACTCTATAATGGTCTATATAGGAAAAGAATCTAAAAAAGAGTGAACATATGTGTACGCGTAACAGATTCACTTTGCTGTACACCTGAAACGAAGACAATGCTGTAAATCAACTATACCGCGATAAGAATCTAAAAAAAGAGCAAGCATCCCAAGAGATGGGAAGTGGAAGCCACCAATCTCTTATGGTCTGGCCCCCACCAAAACGGCAGCATGTCACTCAGTCAACAGAGCTTCTGTTGGTCAAGAAGTCACAGAACCCAGATTCAAGGGGAGGGGACACACACTCCCATGTATCAACGGATGGAAAGTCAAAGAATTTACAGATACATTTTAAAACTGCTTTAGGGTTGCTATGAGGATTAAGTCAAATCATGTAATCATGGTCTCAAAAGACCACTCCATGGATGACATTAAATACAAAGAAGGGGGGAAAAAAGACCTTTATAGGGAGAAGCCTGGCAGACGTGGCTGGGCCAAGTGATCAAATGTGGCCTCACAGTCAAGGAACAAACTGACATCATTGCTGCTTCTTAAAGCAGCCAAGCACCCCCCTCCCCCTCCTGCCTCAGGGCCTTTGCACTTGCTGTTCTCACTGTGTGGCATGCTCTTTCCCCCGTTATCCACAGGGCTTGCTTGTTGAACTCCTGCAGGTCTCTGCTTTAATAACATCATCTCTGGAAGGCCTCCCTGGCTCCTAAATAAAACAGCAACTCCCCCGCTACTACCTGTGTCCCTGTGACTCTGGTCTGCTGTTCCTTTTCCCAGTGAAGTCACATGTCTATTTTTAACACTTTTTTTTATTTACTCTCCACCTACCCCCAATGTCAGCTCTTCCAAGGCACTTTCGTCTGTCTTGTTCACTGCTCCAGCACCTAGAATAGTGCCTGGAACAGAGAAGGGACTCAGTAAAGATACGGGGAATGAGGGAATTCCCTGGTGGTCCAGTGACCCAAAAGATCCACGCTTTTGCTGCCGAAGGCACGGGTTCAATCTCTGATTGGGAACTAAGATCCTGTAAGCCACACAGCATAGCTCCCCCCACCCAAAAAAAGATGAGAAATGAATGAATGAATGTCACCTCCTTGATGAGGTCTCCCTTGATTTCACTCATAAGTGAAAGACCCAGACCCAGGGTTCTTCCCCACTGTCCTCAGCTCGGGCCTTCTGTGTGTCTCTGGGGACGAAGCCTCATTCAGGTGTGATTCCTCAGCCTAGCGTTCAGCATAACATAAACACACAGGTAATGATGCTTCTAGTTTCCACCTGTCCATAGAGCTGGTTTTGTAACGCAGGTTGACACCTGACGTCTCAATTCATCTTTCCCATAGACTTTTGAGATGGGTGTGTCATCCCTGTTTACAGTTATGACTTGGAGAGGGCTGCTGACTGGCTCAAGATCAGACAGCTGATTAGGAGCTGAGCCATGCCTAGAACCCATCTCCCGCTTCCCCGGAAGCAAAGAGTATGGAAATTACACCGTGGGAGCACCTCGGGAGGATCTTAGAATCAGCTGCACCAGAGGTTGTGACCCCAGCATCTGCAAGGCCTGCAGCTGGGAGGTGGTGTGGCAGGAGCCTCAGATTTGTCACAAGAAGCCAGAAATCCTAACTTGGCAATTGACTCAAATGAAGCTTAAACCCAGAACAGACTCTGACGTGGGCAGGATGCCGACCTTTGGCCAACAATTTGCCACCTTTGCTGTATCGGATTCTGCTAGATTCTAGATAATCCCTCACTTTATAGCCGATAAAACTGAGGCCCAGAAAGGAGAGGAATTTGCCCAAGGTCACACAGCAAGATTCAAGATTTGAAAATCTCTGTTCCGGAGAAGGCAAGCTTTGGAGGAAGTGACACAGACCCCCTCAACCCCTAGTCAGTCTCTGACCTTCTCTGGAAGGTGGCTCAGGCAAGCAGGGAGTAGGAAAACAGCTGCCTGATTCCAGGGGCAGGAGGCTGTGGGGAGAGCTAAGTTTCAGAAGCCAACAGACTTGGGTTCAAACTCCATTCCCAACCCTCGTCAGCTTTGTGACTGGGCCAGGCTCTTCCCTCTCTGAGCCACGGCCTCTCCTCTGTAAGATGGAGACCAGATGCCCTGATGACTCACTCTCAGCCTTGCTGGTCCAGGGGTGCTGACCAGATGCCACTGGCTCCATGGGGTTTGGGATCCTGCCGGCCGGGCCTGTGCTGTGAATACCTCTGGAGAACTTGGCGCGGTTGCTATAGCACATGCAGGGCACCAGTTCCTGTTGCATCAACGTTCCAGCTCCGCTGGCACGGGGACTGCACCAGAGCAGACTGTGTGGCTTCCAGAAAGGCCTCTGCAGGACAGGCTTGGTGACACCGGAGCCGCCCTCCGGTCCCAGCGCCCCCTCCCTGCTGAAGCCAGTTCGCAGCCTGAACAGGTGCTTAATTCTACCAGTTAGCCTCAGTCACTGGCTAAAAAGTGATTCCAGTCCCTGCTGCTCCTTCCATCTTTTAGACTGAGCGACCGAGCATGCACATTGTCTTCGGATTGCAAAATGCGCAAGGAGATTAATAACATCAGTTCCCAACATATCATCTCTCTGGTCTCTCCAGGCACTCACTCTGAGTGCAGGTCAGGCGGGTGGTGAGGATGGTTCTGGTTGCATCCCCTCCTGCCTCCAGGAGCCAGGAGACACAGCCCTCCTCTCCCAGGGCCCTTAGGTCCAGCCAGCTCCTCCTATAGCAGAAATATGGCAGGGGAACACTTTGGGCAGAAATGCTTCCTGGGCAGTCACTCCACAGTCCACCACCCGCCCTAGCTCCGTGCCCCTCCTTCCCTGCTGCAGGGCCACTCTCTCCTCCTTCTGAACTTCAGATTCTGGTCTCCACTGCCTCTCAGACTTTCCCCACCCCCTCCTAAAGTCCCCCCCGAAACTTGCCCCCTCGCATGCCAGGCCAGAAGCCTCCTGCCTACTCGCCCCTGGGGGGCCCCGGGCCCCATCAGTCCTGCCTCCTGAATGCTCTCTGCATCTGCTGACCACTGGCCTGAGCCTCACAGCATGTCACCGGCCACCGCAGTCTCCCTTGACTGGTCCCTGGCCTTTAGTTTTGCTCCCCTCTGCCCATGCTCCATAGTCAGAGAACTTTCTAGAACTGTTTGGCAATGGACCTCCAAGGTTTCATCCTTTCTTTCAAAGCTGTCGGCTACTATCAGAAGCGCAGCTCAGCCCAGCATTCAAGGCCCCCACTGACTTTACCTGCCTCATTTTCTACACGTGGTAACAAGTGCTATACATTTTTAAAATTTACTTATTTATTTTACCAAAATTTATGAGATCACCCTCTGCCCCTTTGGAAAGTGCTTTTTTTTAAAAAAAAAAAAAAAAAAGGAAAATAAATTTATTTGGCTTCCTTGGGTCTTAGTTACAGCAGGTGGGATCTTTCATTGCAGCGTGTGGACTGAGCAGTTGTGGCACCCAGGCTTGCTCCTTCACAACATGGGGAATCTTAGTTCCCCGACCAGGGCCTGAACCTGCGTCCCCTGCATTTCAAGGCAGATTCCTAATCCCTGGGCCACTGGGGAGGTTCCTTGAAAGTGCTTTTGACTCTGATTTCTTCCTGGTGATTTTCTTTCTTTCTTTTTAAATTGAGGTATAGTTGCTTTACAATGTTGTATTAGTTTCTGCTGTGTAACTAAGTGAATGAGCTCTAAGTGCCAAACATTATTTATTTATGTGGCCATTTCACCCAGCATGTGAAACCTTACTTCCCCAACCAGGGGTCAACCCATGCCCCCTGCAGTGGAAGCCTGGAGTTTTAAGCACTGGACCATATGGGAAGTCCCATATGGGCCATACATTTTTTTAATTCCCCATACCCGGGCGAAAAAATTATTCACTGTTCCTCTGAAATTAAATTTGAACTGTGTCCCATATTTTACCTGGCAACCCTAATGTTAGTCCAAACACCCTGGACATCTTGAGGTTTTTAGTTTAATTTTTTAAAATATAGGTATGTTTAAGTGCATAGGTATATATACGTATGTTTAAGGATTCCCAGGTGGTGCTAGTGGTAAAGAACCCACCTGCCAATGCAGGAGACATAAGAGACTCAGGTTTGATCCCTGGGTTGGGAAGATCCCCTGGAGGAGGAAATGGCAACCCATTCCAGTATTCTTACCTGGGGAATTCCATGGACAGAGGAGCCTGGTGGGCTACAGTCCACGGGGTCTCAAACAAGTCAGACACGACAGCGACTTTCACTTCATGTATAAGTGCAATATCTTGGAATACTTGAACCAAAAAATGACTCATCATTTAACTGAAATTCAAATCTAATTGGCAATCCTGAAATTTTATTTGCCAAATCTAACAACCTAGGTCCTACATAGGTAACAGAGACCAGGGAGGCTGGCAGGGGTTGGATAGTCCCAACCTGGACCCTGATGCTCTGCCCCGCAGTTGGCCTGGAAGCCTCCTTTCCAAGACTCCTGCCCTGGTCCATGGAACGGACAGGAGCCCAGAGACGCCTTGGGAGGAATTATTCCACAGCTTCCCACTTCTCTCCTCTCTCTGGACCTAGTTTCCTCCTATATAAAAGGTTCCTCCTAAACAAAAAGAAACTCGTGGTTTCTCTGCCCTGTTCCCCCGCCTCTCCCAGGGACCTGACACTTGAGTAGACAGGGGATTCTCAGCCTACCCCGAAGGCAAACAGGCTTGTGAGAGTTTCTGTTGTTTGACTCGATGAAGGGCCTTGAGGAATAACTAAGACAAAGGTCCCTTTTTTCCCCTCAAAGTACCTTGTAAACCTGGCTTCCCAGGTGGCTCAGTGGTCAAGAATCCATCTGCCAACAGAAGTCGTGGGTTCGATCCATGGGTCGGGAAGATCCCCTAGAGGAGGAAATGGCAACCCACTCCAGTATTCTTGCCTGGAGAATCCCATGGACAGAGAAGCCTGATGGGCTACAGTCCGTGGGGTCAAAAAGAGTGGGACATGATTTAGCGACTAAACGACAACCTTGTAAACCAATTAAACCACCTTAATGAGAATTGTTTCAGACAAAGATCATCAACGGATGCTAAAACCATTAGATGAAAGTTTGTTGGGAATTAGGACGTTCACACGGTATCAAAGGAAAAGTTACTTTTACAATAGGGAGACCAGGCAGGCGCCAATAGATCCGTCACCTGCCCTGTGATCCAATCTGTCCACTGGTTAAAGGAGACTAAAGATACCTGCCAAATAAACTTGCCAAACCTGACCTGGGATTAGAGCCTGGGCCAGAAAAAACAATGGCTAGAAAGGACATTATGGAGCAACTGGGACGAGTGGAATGTAGACTGGAGATAAGATAACTGTGCTGTTTCAGTGTTACATTCCCTGAATTTGATGCTTGCATAGTGGTATGTAGGAGAATGGCCTCATTCTTGGGAGACACATGGTGAACGGTTCAGAGGTGAAGGGCCATTTGTCTGCAACTAACTCTCCATGGTTCAGCCAAAGCAAACAGATAGATAGGGAAGAAAGAAGGAAGACGTCAAATGATGTTGTTGTTGTCATTCAGTTGCTAAGCTGTGCCCAACTCTTTTGGACCCTGTGAGCTGTAGCACACCAGGCTCCTCTGCCCACCACTATCTCCCAGGGTTCGCTCAAATTCATATCCATTGAGTCAGTGATGGCATCCAACCATCTTATCTGTCATGCCTTTCTTTTCCTGCCCTCAATCTTTCTCAGCATCAGGATCTTTTCCACTGAGTTGGATCTTCGAATCAAGTGGCCAAAGTATTGGACTTTCAGCTTCAGCATCAGTCCTTCCAATGAACATTCAGGGTTGATTTCCTTTAGAGTGGACTGGTTTGATCTCCTTGCAGTCCAAGGGACTCTCAAGAGTCTTCTCCAGCACCACAATTTGAAAGCATCGATTCTTTGGTGATCAGTCTTCTTTATGGACCAACTCTCACATCCATACGTGACTACTGGAAAAAACATATGATAACAGTTGGTGAATCAGACAGTTCATCATACTGTTCTTGCAACTTCTCTGTACGTTGGACATTTTTCCAAATACAAAGCCTGAAGGAGGACTTCCTGGTGGTCCAATGGTTAAGGATCTGCCTGCCGACACAGGGGACACAGGTTTGATCCCTGGTCCGGGAAGATTCCACGTGTCCCGGGGCAACTAAGCCAGCGTGCCACAACTACTGAAGCCAGCTTTCCCTTTGTGCTCCGCAGCAAGAGAAGCTGCTGCAGTGAAAAGCCTGCACACCGCAGCGAACAGTAGCTCCCACTCACCTCAGCTAGACAAAGACCCAGTGCAGCCAAAATAAATAAATAAAACAAGATTTTTTAAAGCCTGAAGGAACACCGACCCAGAATAAAATATCACAAGTTGCCCTTTCCCAGAGAGAGAAAGGTCTTGGCCTGTGGTCATGTAGTGAATTGGCTGCTGAACCCGCTCCACTGGGTCTGAGTCCCCAGAGTAAGGATGGGCCACCTAATCAATGTCACCCCTCATTCTTCTCATCGCTCCTTCTCACTTGCCAACATTCTGTCACTGAGGCCACCCTACAGTCAAGCAAGAGGTGAACAGCCCCTTCGGAGTTTGGGGAGAAATTTACTCTGTAATCCTACAAAGAAACTAGGCCACAACTCCCGCCTGTGAGGCCAAGGCTGGCATGCGGGTTACTTTCTAGAGAAGTCTTCAGATGTAAGCAGAAGTGAAATCCCCTTTTGCACTTTACAAATAGAAGTGTGTCAGCAGGGTGAGGTGTAAACACAACAGGTTTTCCTGTGGTGAGAGTAAAATGCTTCAGTAATTTATATTGATTGTTATCTGGTTAGATGACATCACTGACTCAATGGATATAGGTTTGGGTGAACTCCGGGAGTTGGTAATGGACAGGGAGGCCTGGTGTGCTGTGGTTCATGGGGTTGCAAAGAGTCAGACACGACTGAGCAACAGAAGTGAACTGATCGTGTAAATTTTACAAATCAAAACAATTATGAAAAGGCTCAAAAAGATAAACAGGAAAAGAAATGGGCAGTTCATATGACCTTAAGAGAGGCAACAACAGCAATGACAACTTTAAGAGAAAAGCTATTTCCTTTTTGAGTCTACAAGTGCATATAGTAATTGAAGTGAGAATGTAAGACAGAAAAAGAGATTCAATCTTTTTTTTTTTTTTGAGATTCAATCTTAATTGTAATTCTGTAGGATTTTTTTGTTGTTGTTGGACTAGTGTCTATAGCTTTGATCTAAATAGGATTTAAGTTTTGTTGATTTAATGCCATTTAGGTGATGAGTCTTTAGAAGAAAAGCCCTGTGGGAATTCTTCACAGCTTGTGAGAGGATAATTAAAAGGAGAAAGCAAACTTCAGATCAGATCAGTCACTCAGTCGTGTCCGACTCTTTGCGACCCCATGAATCGCAGCACGCCAGGCCTCCCTGTCCATCACCAACTCCCGGAGTTCACTCAGACTCACGTCCATCGAGTCAGTGATGCCATCCAGCCATCTCATCCTCTGTCATCCCCTTCTCCTCCTGCCCCCAATCCCTCCCAGCATCAGAGTCTTTTCCAATGAGTCAACTCTTCGCGTGAGGTGGCCAAAGTACTGGAGTTTCAGCTTTAGCATCATTCCTTCCAAAGAAATCCCAGGGCTGATCTCCTTCAGAATGGACTGGTTGGATCTCCTTGCAGTCCAAGGGACTCTCAAGAGTCTTCTCCAACACCACAGTTCAAAAGCATCAATTCTTTGGAGCTCAGCCTTCTTCACAGTCCAACTCTCACATCCATACATGACCACAGGAAAAACCATACCCTCGACTAGCAGGGGTTGGGGGTGTGACCTGCTGCTCTCCCAGCCTCCGTAGAAGGCGGCTCTGTAGAGGGTACCTGTGCCGTGGGTAGCCTAGGAAGCACCTAGCACTGGGAACTTACCGGTTGCACACGCCGATGTCAAGCTTTCCTATTTGTAATATAAAACTGTGATCGTTAAAACTGAAAGAACTCCTAACTGATCTGCGGTGACATTCACCCTCATGTTCTACGGCAAGAGGCCTCTCTCCCCGTCCTTCTTTCCATGCTGTGCCCAGTGTTCCCTTCTTGAAAATGATTGACTCATTCACTTATTTATTTTTGACTGTGCTGGGTCTTTGTTGCTGAATGCCGGCTTTCTCTGTTTGCGGGTGGTGTGGGTTTCTCACTGCAGTGGCTTCTCTTGTGCAGCACGGACTCTGGGCGTGTGGGCTTCAGTTGTTGCAGCACTCAGCTTCGGTAGTGGTAGCTCATGGGCTTGGTTGCTCCATCGCATTATGGAATCTTCCCAGATCAGGGATTGAACCCGTGTACCCTGCATTGGCAGGCGAACTCCTAACCACTGGACCACCAGGGAAGTCCCAGTTTTCCCTTTCAAAACCAGCTGGTCACTCCCCCACCTGCCAAAATCCTCCAGTTAGTTAGTTAGTTAGTGTTAGTTGCCCAGTCATGTCCGACTCTGTGCGATCCCATGGACTGTAACCTGTCAGGCTCCTCTGTCCATGGGATTTCCCAGGCAGGAATGCTGGAGTGGGTTGCCATTTCCTCCTCCAAAATCCTCCAGAGCTCCCCACAACCCCCTACATCCCAATTCCCTCCACCTGGGTCCCCACACTGCCTCACCCTGACCTCACATCACACCAGTGGGAGGGACCTGGAGGTCCCACTGTATCAGCCCCTCTGGTCTTGCTGACCCTGCGTCTGTCCACCTCTTCCCCAGGCTCTGCCCAGCTCCTTCTGCCAGGAAGGCCCACCTGTCCTCTGCCTGGGCAGCTCCACACTGCAGGAACACACTGCCTGCCACAGGCTGCTGACCACAGTACCAGGAGCTCACGTTCCAGTCCAAGACCATTCCAGAAGAGCAAAGCTAGACAGCCCCGTGGAGCCAGCATGGGTTTATCCAGAACAGGTGCCCACTGACTGTTGTGTTTTTTTTTTTCCCACTGCCTGTTTTTAAGTCACTCATTCAACAAGTATTTATTGAGCACCAACTATATGCGACTGGGCTTCCTAGGTGGCTCAGACGGTAAAGAATCTGCCTGTGATGTGGGAGACCTGGGTTCGATCCCTGGGTTAGGAAGATGCCCTGGAAAAGGGAATGGCTACCCAGTCCAGCGTTCTTGCCTGGAGCATCCCTATGGACAGAGGAGCCTGGCGAGCTACAGTCCATGGGGGGGTCACAAAGAGTCGGACAGGACTGAGCGACTAACACAACCCTTTCACTTTTTTTCTGCCCGGCCCCCGCCCCCGCCTTTGCTACCATATGCTCTGTGCTAGGCACCAGGCATGCAGGCAGCCCAGAGTTCACTGTGATGGGGTAGGACAAGGGGCACGCCACCCTTGAGGAAACACACAGGATGACTTCAGCTCAATGCTAAGTGCTGGGAAGACCACCAGGGGCGGCCTGAAGGGGGCGGGCGGGCCAGGGCAGGTCTTACTGAGGAGGGAACATCTGACCTGATGCCCAAGCGGTAAGGCGGCACTGACCCTGAGGCAAGTGGGGATGGTCTTCCAGGGAGAGGGCAAGGCCTGGAGGTGGGAGCCGGCCAGTTTGAGGAACGAGAAGGCCCCGGGGAGGCTCAGGGGCGCGATCAGAAGTCAGACCAAGCGGGGGCTTCCTCCTGCCAGCCTGGGAAGCCACAAAGAGTTTCCGGATTTTATTTTGGAGCCCAACAGTGGGCGGGGGGGGGGGGGGGGGGGGAGTGGGGGTGGCCGCCATCTTCTCCCCTTAGGGGACGGCCAACGAGGCCCAGAGACCGCCAGCGTCCCACTGGAGGCCACATAGCGGGTCGGTGGGTGGGCTTTGGGGCGGGGGGCGGTAGCCAACAGCGCCGGCGGCCACGCGTTCCGCCGGCCCCTCTCCGGGGTACCTTCTGGCGGCTGACGGAAGCGGGCGGGGCGGGGCCTGGAGGCCGGCCTCCCGCCCCCCGCGCGCCGCCACTGGACCGGGCTCGGCGCGGTCCTCCTCCCGGCTGACGCGGCCGCGGGCGGGCCCGGAGCGCGGCGGTGTCGGCGGCGGAGCGAGCGCAGCGCGGCGCCAACATGGGGGCCCAGCTGAGCACGGTAGGCGGGGAGCGGGGCGCCGGCCGCCGCGGGCCGGGGGGGCATCGCTGCGGACCGGAGCCGCGGGCGCCGGGCCTCCATCTCGGGCAGCGCCGACTGCGGCCGGCCTCGGGGTCGGGGCGGGGGGCCCGGCTCGGACGTGGGACGCAGGACCCCACCCGGCCCCGCCCTGCCCGCCGCGCCCCGGCCGTCCCCTGGCGGCCGTGACTCAGGCCCCGGGCTCCTGCCCTCCGGCCCGGCCCTCCCGGCCGAGGGGCGTCGCCCGGAGCCGGGGTTGAGGTGGCCGAGCCTTCCGGGGGAGCCCCGCCCCTCTGCCCGGCCCAGGCGTGCGGGTGTGCGCGCCAGGGATGGGCGAGTGCAGAGTGGGGGCGGTGAAGGAGACTGGGGACCCCGCGTGTGAGTTCATGAGTGTGAACACGTGTGAAGTGTGAACGGTCGCTTCCGTGCGAGTGTGAGATGTGTGTGTGACCGGGGTGTGGGTGTGACGTGTGTGCATGTGCAACCGTGTGTTTAGGGGTGTGTTTAGGTTTTAGGGACGGTGAGTGAGTGTGCAGCTGTGCGGGAGTGTGAACATGTGCGTACCTGCGAGTGTGTGCGTGTGGAGTGGGTGTGTGTGTGTGCACACGTGCAGTGTTGCTGGATCACGGAGTGTTTTTTTTTAACCACCCACCACCCCTGAGCCCTGTTCTGGGCTGCATGCTGGGCTCTAGTTTCTTTTAACCCATGAAACTGGCGAGGCCCCATTTTACAGATGAAGAAAATGCCGCAGGGGCCTTGGCCACCCGCCCGGCTGGCCGAGTCTGAACTCCCAGGGCCGCAAAGTCCACTGTCACGCTGTCATGTTGGCCGGGCCCAGGGCTGCCTCCTTTGGGATTCCTCAGAAGCTGCAGTGGGGGTGGGTGGCCTGTGTTACCCCTCCAGGCTGTGGCCAGGTCTGCCTCCCACACTCTGGTCCCTGGGGCTGGCTGGGGTTCTCTGGGAGCAGGAGGCCCAGAGCCTCTTGCCTGGCCTCCTCCCCCACCTCCGCCCTCTGGCTCTTTGTGGCTCCCCCTTGGGTATAAGGCAGAAAGCCTCCTGGCCTGGCCAGTTTGCTCTGGGTGAGTGGCCCAGCCTGGGACTCAGGGCCATTCAGACCAAGGGGCAGCTTTACTCAGGGCAAGCCTGGGGGCATCGCCCCAGCTCAGTGGAACGTCCTGACTGTGTTCCCAGAAATTGTCTTCCTTCCTTACCGCTCAGCCTTCTACCCCCCAGGCCAGACACCCCCCACCCCTTGCTGTTTTCCCACAGGGCTTCTCACCTTCTAGCCATCCACGTTGCCTGGATTTGTCTCTGCGTCCCTTCGATGAGCTTCCCTGGTGGCTCAGACAGTAAAGAATCCACCTGCAATGCAGGAGACCTGGGTTCCATCCCTGGGTCAGGAAGATCCTCTGGAGGAGGGAATGGCAACCCACTCCAATATTCTGGCCTGGAGAATCCCATGGACAGAGGAGCCTGGTGGGCTGCAGTCCATGGGGTCGCACAGAGTCAGACACGACTGAGTGACTAAGCACGCACCCTGGGATGTGGCTGCTCAGTATTTCTGCTGAGTAGCCAAGGACCCCCTGTAGCCCCTCCGTGAGGGACAGAGCCCCCTGAGCGTCAGGAGATCTGTCCCAACTCCTGAGCCTCCTCTGTCCAAGGGGTGGTGGGATGGTCCCTTCCTCGTGGGCCCTGCTGGGGTCCCCGCTTGGCCCAGAATACCCGGAGCAGACCCCAGCCCTGCCTCCGGGTACAGAGGCTCCACGCAGTCTGCCGGAGGCCCGCTTGGGCTTGGGGCGCCAGACTTTTTATCTGGGACGTGCAGGCCCTGCAAGAGGCCTCCTCCCACTCACGGAAGAGGGGTTAGCTCTGGACTCTGCCAGCCACCGGGGGGTACACGCTGAGGGGTTTAGCCGGCCGGCCCCAACCCTGATTCCCCTGCCCCCAGCACAGATGTGAGCGCTCAGTGGATCCGGACAGGCCACCACCACAGGTAGACTCCAAGGCTTTCTCCTGACCCCGGCAGCCCTGTGCCTAGTCTGTGGTCCCAACCCCCCTGCCCCTGGGCAGCAGGGCTGGGTCTCCCTTGCGGAGGATTGGCTCTGCACCTGCCCCTCCTCCTGGGTTCCCTTCACTCCAAGCCCTGGGCCAGGAGCCCTTCGCTGCAGGACTTCCTCTGCTCCCTCCCACTTCCTGAGAAGGGGGCTATGAGGGAGGTGGACGCTCAGATCCCAGCAGGATAGCTGGCAGGCAGGCGGCAGGCAGGTAAGCCTCAGCACAGGGGGCTGGCACCTGGGGAGGAACACGCCTGCCAGGTGGAGGTCCTGGCAGGTCCCTTTGCCCGCTGAGACCTGACCTGGGTAGAGAGGATGGCAGAGTCCCAGGGTCGGGGGAGGGGGGGGAATTCCAGGGGGTGAGCAGCTGGCAGGGTGCCACATGAGGTGGCAGGGCTACCCCGCCTCTCTGCTCTGTTGGGCAGACTGGGGGCTCCCTGGAGACACCCCGGTGCCCTGTTTTCCTCTCCCTGTCCTATGTTATCAGAGGCGGGGAAAGGCAGGTGGGTTCCGTGGGGGGCAGAGTGTAACCTTTGAGGCACCAGGTCAAGGCCTGGGAGGCAGCTGTCTCCTAGCCCCTGGGGTGGCCGGGGGGAGGTGGTGTGTGTGTATGCGTGCGCGCACGTGTGTGTGCAGTGCACTGAGGAGCTGGGGTGGGGCCTTAGCCTCGTCCGTCCTGTTTACTCTGCCCACTGTTTGCAGGGGTGGCAGGGCGTCCCAACCCCTTGTGGGTCTGGTAAAGCCTCCAGTTTCCCAGAGACAAAGCTTTGACCTTTCCACGGCACCCTTTTCTCTGTCAGCTGTGCCCACTGGGGTTTGTGTCCTGAAGGACCGACTGACAGCAAGAGTCTGCCCACAGCTGCCCCTTGGAAAGGAATTTGTGCAAAGTCCACCCCTGCTCTCTTCAGTGGCCACACTGTCCGCGGGGGCAGAGTTGTGGTCGCGGGGCTCAGTGCACAGACCGAACTGGCTGCCAGTCCTCACCCTGCCTCAGTGTCCTCACTGAAGTAGGGTGGCTGTAGTGCCCGCGTGCTGGACTCGAGGACCTGTGCTCACGCGGAGCAGCCGGGCACAGGGACTGGAGGAAAGGCCGCTAATGTTTACCCATCAGTCCCAGGTCAGCTCCTTCCAGCAGCGGCTCCAGCCCCACCTCTGGGAGGCAGGTGTGTCCGCCAGGAATTCAGGATCCACCCATCTGGCCAATGCCTGGTGGAGGGCCGATTCCTGCCCTCCCCCTGGGGGCATCTGGTCTCTTGTCCTGGTCACTGAAACATTCAGATAAAGTAAGAGAAGTCACAGAGACTGTGGGGTAGCCGCTGGTGCTTGTCCCCATGTGAATTAATCCACAGATATTTACCAAGTCTCTGCTCTGACTGCTGGAGATGAGACACCAGGGCCCTTGCCTCCCTGTGTCTGCCATTCTGCATTGTGATCGCGCGTGGGGAGCTGGCCCAGGCGTGTGAGCCCCAGGCTGGCATCCAGGGCATACGGAGCTGGTGCCTGGAATGTGCAAGTTCTGTGCGAGGGCCAAGGTCAGTGTTGAGGGCTCGCCTTCAGAGCTGTTGACGAATGAGCCTTTTTCACGGCTCAGCACCTACCCTGGGTTGGCATTTGGGGTGGGTGAAAGATTGGAGGAGAGAGACAGGGGATCCGGAGCGCAGACTACCCTGGGCCTTGCCAAGCCGATGAGGAAGGCAGTTGGCCCGTCTCCCACGGCTGAGGGTCAGTAAGGAAATGCAGAGGAAGGTGCTTTGCAGACTGCACATCGAACTGCAGGTCAGGGGTGTGTGTGAGTCGCTCAGTCGTGTCTGACTCTTTGTGACCCCATGGACTGTAGCCCGCCAGGCTCCTCTGGTCCATGGAATTCTATAGGCAAGAATACTGGAGTGGGTTGCCATTTCCTTCTCCAGGGATCTTCCCAAACCAGGAATCGAACCCGGGTCCCCTGCATCACTGGCAGATTCTTTACCTGCCAGCCAGGGGTCCTAGTTATCAAACCTGGCTGTGCATGCACTGAAACAGCTGTGCTGGGAGGAAGGAAAACTCCAGGGAGCACAGCTCCACTTGGCTCTTAATGTCATTTAAGTTTATTTCCAGGGCTGCCGACAACAGTGATTTCCTGCAAATGTAACTTGGCTCAATTTTTTTCCTAAACAATGTTCCCGGTGGATATGCCTTCCCTGATAGATGTGGAAGGGGCCTGGAGCAGAGGAATCATCAGAGTGCCCCACCCTCATCCCCGGGGAGTTGGCAGAGGGCAATGGGGGCTCTGGAAGTCTGCTAAGGGCTTGATTAGCCAGGGAGGGGCCTGGCAGGTGAGATTTGAGGTTTGAGCTGGGCTCTTGGAAGCTAAATAGGAAAGGAATGTGCTGGTTGGATGAGGGAAGGGTATGCAGAGGCCTGAAGCAAAAAAGGCTGGTGACAGGATGGTAGGGACCTTGAGCGTAGGCAGTGGGGAGCCACGTGGTGGGTGTTTGGGGGACGGGGGGAGCGGCCCATTGCTTTGGGCTGCTGGGGCCTGGCTGCGGGAGGTAGGAGATGGGATTTCGGTGGAGCCGGGGATTTGGGCTGTGGGCTCCAGGGCATCTGTCTTGGGAGGCACCTCCAGAAGAACCAGACTACACAGGACTGGGTTTCATGGCCTTGGGCAAGTCACTTAACCTGTCTGAAAAATGGGGACAGCAGTCTCACTCGTCTTGAGTGTGGTCCCTTGAGGACAAACTTTGCTTATC
Organism: Bubalus kerabau; assembly: GCF_029407905.1. NCBI lineage: Eukaryota > Metazoa > Chordata > Mammalia > Artiodactyla > Bovidae > Bubalus > Bubalus kerabau. The sequence continues at coordinate 6,517,373 of NC_073624.1, forward strand.
CTTAACTGGATGATAGTCACGGTGCTGCAGCCTGGGATTGAAGTGAGGATTAGCTCAGAGGATTCACCCCCTACTCGTGGAGCAGTGCCAGCTCAGGGCCACGTGTGCTTTTGGGCCATGTGTGCACATGGCCTTTTCCAGCCTTGATGCCCCACGAGCCTTTGGTGGGACCTTCCTGAGGAAGGTGCAGCCTGGAGAGGTGAAGATTCTCTCCTGAAGTCCTGAGCTGGGTCTCAGCCCCGGGTCTCCTGACCCTGGAGTCCTGGGCTGCCAACAGGCCTTTTTTCAATATTTATTTTATTCATTTATTTATTTGGCTGTGTCTGGTCTTAGTTGTGGCACATGGGATCTAGTTCTCCGACCAGGGATTGAACCTGGACCCCCAGCATTGGGAGCGAGGAGTCTTAGCCACTGGACCGCCAGGGACGTCCCCCCCAATGGGCCTTAAATGAAATTCAGGGTGGGAGAAATAGCACATGGTGGTCAGGACATGGTAGGTGGTAGGTAAATGAGCAGGAGACCAGAGACCCTTTGTGAGGCCCTGTGCAGGCCAGGGGTTGGGGGCGGGTGTGTGCTGGGCCAGCTCCCTCGGGCCTTCCCTTTACACCCACTGGCACAGACCAGGGGCCCCGTGGGATGAGGCCTTGGTTGCACGCAGCCTGGAGGCCCCGTCTGCCGGAGAGGCACTAAGCACCATCGATGGTGTTCTGAGCCCCACAAAAGGCCTGTAACCAAAGCTGCGGCTGGGCAACTTGAAGCCGCTGGGCCGGTTTGGGGGGCAGGGCCAGGCCTGGTGTGGAATCCTGGTGCCTGTGTTCTTCCTTCGCTTGTGGTGGGGGCCCCATGAGGGTGGTAGAGAAAGCTCCTGTGTGTGTGTGTGCGCACGCACGCACATGTGCCCACACTCCCCAGGTTATAGTCTGTGACCTCAGCCCTCTACCTCGTCTCATGTCCCAGCTCCCCTGGGTGGTAGGCCAATCAGTGGCCCTGACCTTCTTTCCATAGATAAGAACTCCAAGGCTCAGAGAGGCCTCAGGTACTGGCAGGGCTTCCAGGAAGGGAGGGAGCATTGAGACTGGGCCTAGAGAGGGGAGGATCTTCTCAAGAGGTCTGCAGAGGAAGCAGAGAGGCCTCCCTGCAGGCAAGGAACTGGGCTCTGAGCTTCCTGGCGGCCAAGGAAAAGGGGGAACTTGCGCGGAAGAATATGCACGGTTGTCTACCGTGAGAACCAAGCTCAGGGAGGTACCCTAGGGAGGCCGAGTGAACAAGCTGTGAGACCGTTTCCTTGAGAACCAGTGTTTGGGGAGAACTTTGGGTTCTTGACCTCACTGTTTGAACTGCTAGTGTGGACTGCCTTCCTCACTTTTAATTTTGAAATAATTTCAAACTTACAGTAAGTTTGGAAGAGTGCATAAAAGAGCCCTTATATACTCTTCACCAAAATATACCACATGTTAACATTTGTTGTATTTACCTTATTATTGTGTGTGTGTATTTTAAACCGTTTGAGAGTAGATGACATTAAGTTAATTCTTTGCCTCTAAATACTTGTGTCTGTCTCCCAAGAACAAGGACTTGCTTTTGCATAACTGCAGGATGGTGATCAAATCAGAAACATACAGTGCTATCGTCTAATCCGTGGGCCTTAATGCATGTTCTGCCAGTTGTCTCAGGATTGTCCTTTACAGCTGTGTTCTCTTCCCCCCGGCCCAGAATCAAATTCAGAACTGCCCATTGCATTTTTCCTGCAGTTTTTCTGTCCCTTTAGCCTCTGTACAGTAAGTCTCCTCCATACGAACCTTGCCCCTATTCTTCAGGGGAAGTGGTGGTTTTCCCAGCGACTCAGAACACAGAAACACAGGGGTGTAGAGTACATCCCTTACCCACGAACCTGCAAGTTGCAGACTTTCAAAGATGCGAACGTGTGTTCCATCCGCGTGAGGCGTGAATGAGAGCACACTGTCTTGCTTGCCCTCCATCTCCTCTACTGGCGGTCCTTCAGCTCCACCATTTCCCACCTCTTCTCCCGTCTCCAGTCCGTGACTCTTCTTGTCTGTTGACTCAGTGCCAGGCCCTGTGTGCCAGCTGTTGTACTGGAATACTGTATTTATCAAGGTCCTCTCCTGTAAGATTTTAAGTGTTGTCTTTATTTTTTGTTTGTGTATCATTTGTGCGAGAAGTATTATAAGCCCAGTACAGTACAGTACAACATAGCCGATTGTGCGAGCTGGGTGCCTGTGTCAGACTTTCGAACAAATTGGACTTCACAAAAGCGTTCTCGGGACGGAACTTGTTCGTCGGTAGGGGACTACCCTGTCTTCATTTCCTCTGACTGCATATAAATTGTCACAAACTAGGTGGCACAAAGCAATCGAAATTCCTTCTCCCACACTCTGGAGGCCCGAAGTCTGAAATCGGGGTACTGGCAGGGCACGCTCTGGAGGCCGAGGAGAGGGTCCTTTCCTCCTTCATGCAGCCCTCTCCCCTGAATCTTCTCTCTCTGAGAAGGACACTTGTCATGGGATTTGGGGCCTACTGGCAGAATCCAAGAGGATATCACGTCCAGATCCTTAGTTTCCTTTTTTTTTCTCCTGGTTAATTTATTTCGGCGGCACTGGGTCTTCGTGCTGTGAGAGCTTTCTCTTGTCGCGGCGAGCGGGGGCTACTCTTCGCTAGGGTACCCGGCTTCTCATGCGGCGGCTTCTCTCGTTGTGGAGACGGGCTTTTGGGGTGTGTGTTTCCATAGTTGCGGTGCGGGGACTCCAGGAGGTGCAGCTTGTGGGCTTTAGGGCACAGGCTCAGTATTTGTGGCGTTTGGGCTTTCCTTACCCTGCGACATGTGGGATCTTAGTTCCCCGACCAGGGATTGAACCCCTGCATCGGCAGGCGGATTCTCATCCACTGTACCACCAGGAAAGTCCTCCTTGGTTTAATTACAGCTGCAAAACCCCTTTTTCCATCCCCACGATCTGGGTGGACAGATCTTTTGGGGGCCACCCTGCAACCCACCAGAGCCTCCTTTAATCTGGAACCCGTTCCTCAGCCTCCGTTTCTCGTGGCCTTGATATTTTTGAAGAGTCGTGCCAGTGGTCCCAAAGGACGGCCCCTCGGTGTTTGCTCATGTTGGAGGTGGGTCCCAAAGAAGGCACGGGGCAGTGCCGGCCCCTCTCGCTCCATGTCAGGCGTTGTCTGGTGAGCCTGGCCCCTTTCCTATGCTGCTCGCTGGTCAGGGTGGGGTCTGCCAGGTTCTCTACTGCAGGGTTGGTCTGAGCGGTCTTGAGGCTGTTCTTGTCTTCTCCTTGGGTCTTGCTTGTGGTCTAGTTTGTGGAAGCTGCCCAGGACGCGACTTCCAGATGGCCCAGGGTAGCCGCTGCACCCACGTACACGCCCAGTGAGGTCACAGGCCTGCTGGGGGACAGCCTGGGTTAGCCGCTTTCCATGGCTGAGTTCCGTCTTGACAACCAGGAAGTGTGTTTTCTGATCCCCATTTCACCGACGGAGAAGCAGGGCAGAGAGGCTCAGTGGTTTTGCTTCCTAGGGACAAACACAGCTAGAAAGAGCAGCAGGCTAGTTGCCTTTCTTTGCAAGGATGTCCTCCCCAGGTAAAACCTAAGCAGTTTTATCTGCCCATGTGATTTGAGTTTTCTCTGTCTTCAAAGTATCCAGACCACCTCTGAGGGTCTTTGTGAGGCTGAGAGCACGGGGCAGGGGTGCAGGGGGCTGGCGAGGAAGAGCCCCTTAGAGCCACATAGCAGGTTGAGCATGATGTTGAGGGCGAGGACTGATGTTATAAGAGCGTGGCTGGGGAGGCAGGTGGACTAAGCCTTGAATTCCAGCCCCCCACCTGCCAGCTGTGTGCCTTTGGGTGAGTTGCTTCGCCTCCCTGAGCCGTTCCCTTGTCTGTAAAGCGGCAGTGACGTCAGCACCTTCTTCAGGGTCGTTGTGAGGTTAACCCCCGTGTGGGGCTCGGCACGGTGCAGAGAGCTTCGGGGGACCTTGCAGATCACCTTTGTCCAGTTCAGTTCAGAGGAGGGGAAAGGACTCGACCAGGGTCACCCAGCCAGCAAGGAGCAGAGCTTCCCAGCGTCCAGCTCAGTGCCCTGGCTGCCCCTCACACCTGAAAGCAGAACCCCAGGGCTCAGGGGTTTGTCTGTAGAGAGCTAGCACTTGACATCACTTAATGCAGGGAGATTGACTCAAGGAGGGAGGAAGGGAGCACAGATACGCAGTACTCAAGGTTAAGCACAGGTACTTGGGAACTTTGTTCTGAGCTTCCTGGCAGCCATAGTGAAAAGGGGCTACATGCTCAGTTACATAGCTTTCTTTGTCCCTGTTCCTCAGGGGAAATGGAGCTTTTCCAGTGACGTAGTAACACCCTGATGGGTTTCATGAGTTTGAGTTTTGTATTAATAGCGTCTCCCAGCTGGCACCAAGATGGAGCCAGGGTGGGGATGGTGATGAAGTGGGAAGAGGATGTTCCTGGCAGAGGAGTGGTCCAGAGGTGTGGACCAACTGGTGTGTTTGGGGGAAGGGCAGGGGGCAGACCCTCCCCGGGGCCAAGCTGACCTCTTGGGTCTGCCCTGTCGTTTCAGTTGGGCCACGTGGTCCTCTCCCCAGTCTGGTTCCTGTACAGCCTGATCATGAAGCTGTTCCAGCGCTCCACCCCGGCCATCACGCTCGAGAATCCAGATGTCAAGTACCCGCTGCGGCTGATTGACAAGGAGGTCAGTGCAGGGCCCGAGGGGTCATGGGGCACGGGTACCTCTTTTTCCTTCTCAGCATCAGAGCATTTCATGGGCATCTACTGTGTACTTAGGGCATGGACCCTCGTGAAGTAGATCCTATTATTTGCCCATTTTACAGATGGGGAAAGTGAGGTGATGTCCATTTCTAAGGTCTTCCCAGGTGGCGCTAGTGGTAAAGAACCTGCCTGCCAATATAGGAGACATAAAAGATGTGGGTTCAGTCCTCTGGAGGAGGTCCTGGCATCCGACTCCAGTGTTCTTGCCTGGAGAATCCCATGGACAGAGAAACCTGGCGGGCTGCAGTCCATGGAGTCCCAAAGAGTCGGACATGACTGAAGCGACTTGGCATGCATGCACGCATATCCATTTCTAAGGCTACCAGTAAATTACTGAGGGATTTGAACCCGGGTCTCTGACCACAGAGCAGGTTCTCTGAGCTACACTTACTATCCCACAGAAAATCAGAGTGGGAGGGATGCTGTAAGGACTTTTGGGTCCAGATACCCATTTAACAGATGTGAAAACAGAGGGCAAGAGAGGATTAACTCGGGTCACATTGTGAGTTAGGGGTTGGGTTAGCACTCAGGCCTAGGCCTTGTGGTCATCCGAGGTGCCGCATCCCAGGGCCCCTTCCTTAAAGACAAGGTCTCCTCCCCTCTCCCTCCCTCACTCCCAGGCCCACCCACTCAGAGCCCCTAGAGTCCTGATTCCCTGCATGTTCCCGTGATCTCGACTGTGGCTGGGTCTGCACCTCCGGCAGGCTCACTCCTGCCCTTCCCCTCTGATGCTTTTCCTTTTTCAAACCTCCGATCGTGGTTTTGATTTAAAACCATCCTCTCCCCATCTTTGCCCAGCTGCCTACCCTGTAGGGCCGCCTCCCTCCTCACCATCAAAGCCTCCCCCGTGCTATTTCTGGCCACAGGCAGCTGCCTCAGAAGGGGTGTGGCAGGGAGGAATTGAGTCATGGGGCAGAGAAAGCCAGTCACCTGCTGCAAGCCTGAATCCCAGGCTCTGGTCTGTGCCCCGGGCTCCATGTTAGATCTGGAGCGCCTGTGACCGTAATTGTACCAGGAGTTCTTCTTAGAAGTCGAAAACAAGAAAGGCCAAAAAAAAAAAAAGACCACTTCCCAGATGAGACCAGACTTATCCTTTCAATATATCCTGTACAGTTTCTTCCTACTAAAATGAAATCACAACGTTTTGAATCCTTTTCCTTTCATAAAGTTCTTTTTCCTTGTTTTTTTTACCACGTGGCTCGTGGGATCTTAGTTCCCGGACCAGGGATCGAACGCCAGCTACGGCAGTGAAAGCCCAGAATTCTAACCCCTAGGCCACCAGGGAATGCCCTTGTTACTGTTTTTTAATTCCAGAAGTAATGTATGATTTACATGTGCTCACTGTAAAAATTGTACTTTTATAAAAAAAAGCACATATTTGTACGTGCTCTGTTCTCAAGGTGTGAATGTTCCCCTCCCCCGCACCGTGACCCCTGTGCAAGAGGGTCCCATTCACGGGTCATCATGAGCCTTTCCTGGTGTCACACTGGTTATGTACATGACGTGTGGATGTTCAGATGTGTGTATACTTAGTTTCTCTAATAACCTGACATTTTTACCTGTCTGTACAACATGGACTTCCCTGGTGGCTCAGACAGTAAAGAATCCACCTGCAATGCCTGAGATGCAGGTTTGATCGCTGGCTCGGGAAGATCCCCTGGAGGAGGAAATGGCAACCCACTCCAGTATTCTTGCCTGGAGAGTCCCCATGGACAGAGGAGCCTGGCAGGCTACAGTCCAGAGTCAGACACGACTGAGCGACTAACAGTTTCCCTTTCACACACAGCACAGACACCTTTTCATGTCTAACCCAAAGCCGATTCATTCTGTTTGACAGCTCTTTGGTATTTTGTCACAGGGATGTCCGCAGTGGACCCTCCAGGCCCCTTTGATTGAGCAGGTGGCGAATGTCCGAGCAGTTACCCTCCCCCATTGTAGCCTCCTGGTGGCTTTGCAGGGTCAGCAGGTGGACTTGCTCTTGCTACTTGCTGTGGCACAGGGACGGTCCCGGCTGCCTGCCCTTCCCCTCTCCGAACGGGACTGGACCAGGTGACGGGCAGGGTCGCCCTGAGCCCTGAGAGTCTACTGCTCAGCTTGTCATGGCCAGCGGCTTCCTGGAGACAGCAGCGTGCCAAGCCCTCTCAGACGTTAGCTCGTGACTTTTGCTGTCCTGGGCTAGAGGTTGTCGAACACAGTAATCAGCAGGGTCTTTGCCTCATTTCTGTTCTTCCTCCAAAAATGTCTGGCATGTGGATTTCTGACCTCAAACCCCAGGACTGGTTGATAATCCTGGAATCCACTTGCAGGAGGCCTTGGGCCTCTGTTTGCAGCTGGACTGTGGGGCAGAGAGACCCACCGGCCTCCAACAAGCCCTGCATCCTGAGTGGGGGCTGGGTGCCGTCTTTCCTGAGATCCAGGCCTCCTGCCCCACCTCGCTCACTCCAGTGATGCTCTGGCCCTTTGGAGGTCTCTTGACCCTCCCTGGGTGGTAGCACTGTCCCTCACTGGACCTTGCCTCCTGTGAGCACGAACACAAGTGCTGGACAGCTAGCTGCCTGTCTTTCCAATGGCCCCCCCACAGCCACCGTCCTGCAGCGCCTGGTGCAGGGGAGACCCCCTCAGGGGCCTTCTGGAGCCCAGTCAGGAGGACTGGGTTCACATCCTAGCTCTGACACTGGGACGCTTGCCTCCCTGGCCTCTGTTAAGACCAGCCCCCATCCTTGGCCCAGCCTTGGTCCTAAGCCGCCTCTGTCCCGCCCTGGAGGGGCAATGGCCTTTGCCCGTTGACCATGCCCTGGGTGCGCATGGCCATGTCCACCTCCCGGGCAGTGAGGCTGCCATGCCTCCTGCCCTGCGTAGCCCTGCCACAGTCATGCCATCCTGCCTTTTGGGGGCTTTTAGCTTAGTGGCTTCTAGAACCCCTCTCTCAAGTCCCAGCCCCAAGACTCACAGGAGCCTTGTCTCAGCCCTCCCCACTCTGTGGTCAGCCTCCAGGCTCTTCCTGCCACCCCAGGACAGGACACTTCTCAAGCTATGGCAGAGGTGGTTCCTTCCCTCCTGCCCCTGGAAGCCCTGGAATTTTCTGGGCCATTTGGCAGCCTCCCTTTGGGATCTGGAGCTCGCTTCCTGCCCCAGCCACCTTGCTCTGTGGCCCTGGGTGGGTCACTGCCCTCTCGGCCAATGAGAACAGAACACTTGCAGTGTGTGGCTGACCTCTGTGCCCTCACATACACACGTGTGTGCAGGACATGTGTCCACCTGTCAGTGTCATCTCTGGTGCTGGGGCAGGGTGGGGGCTCTGGGTCCGGTGGCCCCTCTGCCCTGGGTGTCGTCCAGCAGCTCGGCCTCCTTGCAGGTCATCAGCCATGACACCCGGCGGTTCCGCTTTGCGCTGCCGTCGCCTGAGCACATCCTGGGCCTCCCTGTTGGTGAGTGCAGCCCCGACCCAGCCCACACGGAGCCAGCGCTGGGAAAGGGAGGTGGGGGGCGGGGGCTTTACATTTCAGTGAGAGCAGGGAGGGCTTCAAGGAGGAGGTGTCAGCCATCCCAGGCCTTCGAGGATGAGTGTCACAGTGAGAGGGCAGAATGCTCCAGTGTCCCTGGCAGTGGCCCCAGCACGAGCAAAGGCAGAGAGCTGGGATGTGATGGGAGTCCCTGGGGTGGGGGGCGGTGAAGGGTACAGCAGGTGCCGTCTGTTCAGGCTGTGGTGGGGCGCAGGGAAGTGGGTTGACAAGATCCAGGGGACGCTGCGGGATGGTCCCAGGCCCAGACTCACCCCCGCCATCCTGCAGGCCAGCACATCTACCTCTCGGCTCGAATCGATGGAAACCTGGTTATTCGGCCCTACACTCCCGTCTCCAGCGATGACGACAAGGGCTTTGTGGACCTGGTCATCAAGGTGAAGCCTTGGGGCCACAGCTGGGTGGGGTGGGGGTGACCACATCACAGCCCAGGCCTCCACGGGGCCCACGCACCCCAGAATCTGGCCTCTGAAGGCCCTGTGCTCTCTGAGCCTGGTCTCGGAGTGAGGGGCACCCTGTGGTTCTTAGCACAAGCTGAGCATGGGGTCTCAGCAGAGGGCAGGGGGTGGGATTCAGGCTCAATGTCTTCAAACCAGGACAGATGGTCTGCCGGAGAGGAAGCAGGCAGGCCCACCAGCTCATGCAGGGCCCACCTTCCACTCGCAGATGGGGGAGGCCTGGGGAGCTGGGCGCCCGCTCACCCTTGAGAAGCACCCCACAGGCCCTCTGGGGGTACAGTGTGGGGCTCATGGGTCCTTGTGTGGGCACTGGGGTGAGGGGCTCTCTGGGATCCCCCACCAGTCAGGGGGTGGGTGCACACCATGGGGAAGATAGAGCCATTAGAAGCAACAGACCAGAGAGACACAGACAACCCAGAAAGGATCTTAAAAAACAAGACACTGAGCAGAAGGAGAAGTGATGCCTCTAACCCAGTACATTTTTCTGAAAATTAGAAACACAAGCTTTACAGCAGTGAGTCACTTTCTCTGATTACACACCCAAAAAGTGGGAACCTGCCAGAGCTGGTGGTGGGTGTGGGGTGTCAGACACCTTCCCCAGTCAAGGCCCAAACCACAACCCCCAGCCACAGCCACCCTGGCTCAGCAGTCCCCCGGGGGCCTGGCTTACTGTCCCAACGCTGCTGTGCAGGCCCCAGGCCCCCTCACTGGACCCCAGGATGGGGGATGGGGCAGAAACAGACCCCCGCTGGGCTGCAGCTTCAGCCCTGGGGGCTTCAGGGTCCTGGGCTGGGCGCTGGGTCTGTGAGGGCAGGAAGGGAGCTGGCCTGGCAGTCCTGGCTCTGGCCTGGGTCCCTTCTTTGCTCAGTGTCACTCAGGCCACACGCCGGGTGCCCAGCCCACCCGGCTTTGGGAGCCTGTCTTTGGCTGGAGAGTGGGCACTGAACAGGTGGGCACACACAGGTCAGTGCTTGTTCTGGGGACGGACGCTGGAGCTGGGGCGGGGTGATGGCGGCTGTGCCCCACCTCGTCCCTCTCAGCAGGCAGCCGTGAGGCGAGTAGGTGGAGATGGAGGGAAAGGACCCTCCCAGTGCAAAGGCCCTGGGGTCAGGAGGAGGCTTGAGGACTTGAGGGCCAAGAAGGGGAGAAGTCAGTGGGGCTGGGCAGAGCCTTGGAGGCCCTGCAGGGAGGAGGGCTTTGTCCAGAAGGAACGGGAAGGTGGTGAGGGTTCATGCATCTCTTCTTGCTGAACTCACCCCAGCCGGATGTGGAGGAGGTGTTGGGGCGGGGGGATTCAAGTAGAGGATGAAACGCTCACGAGGACCAGGTCCTTCCTGGCTTGGAGACCTCGTGGCCCACTTGGTTCACCCTAGGTAAAGGTCAGAGCGCTGGCCTGGCACAGAGTGGGCTCTGCCCACTCTCCTCCCCGACCCCAGACACACAGACATGTCGGCTGTCCTGCAGCCACGAGTTCTCCCCTCCGCACCCCAGAGGCTCCAAGCCCTGTGAGGCCCCTGGCCTTGGCACACTCTGCCCTGCCCCCTCTCTGCCCACTCCTGCTTGCCCTTCAAGACCCAGCACAGATGCCCCTCTGTCCTGGAGCTCCTCCTCTGTCTGCCCGTCTCTTTTTCGAGGGTTGTGGCTGCATCCCTTTTTCCCAAAGCTGAAATCCCAAAGGGCACAGAAAAGGAAATTGTTCCAAGAGTGATGTTTTCATGGCAACGCAAAGCAGAAAGAACTGAACAGCCACCAGCAGGGCCCGCACTGGGCTGACAGCCGTGGGAATCTCCTGCCGGGAGGGGTCACGGACACGGGTCTTGGCAGAACATTGCACTTCAGGCCCTCGGGTCGGCTGCCGTGGACACCAGGCTGGTGCTTTGCCCTCCAAGGGGATGTTGCGGGGAAGGCAGGCCCCCGGGGGGGACGGGGCACAGACAGGTAAGTTCTGACAGGTGGGAGGAGCACCGAGTGAGCAGGCCACACGCAGCCGCAGAAGACCCCGGAGCTCACCCTGGCAGCCTGGGAATGGGGGCTGAGGACGGTGCGTGTGTCTCTCAGGTTTACTTCAAAGACACCCATCCCAAGTTTCCCGCTGGAGGGAAGATGTCCCAGTACCTGGAAAGCATGAAGATTGGCGACACCATTGAGTTCCGGGGCCCCAACGGGCTGTTGGTCTACCAGGGCAAAGGTGACCTGGGCTGGACTCCCCAAGGGCCCGGCGGGTGAGGTGGATGTTGGTACAGGTCCCGCCCCTGCTGCTGCCTGGAAGGGTGACCCTGTAGGGCAGGCCACCTCCTCTCCGGGGCCTCATTTCCCCAGCTGTTAGGGATCAAGGTGGCCGGTGCAGGGGTTGTAGATCAGCCTTGGGGGGCACATCCAGCCCACAGAGTAGCTCTGTCAGGCTGAAAGCAAACCAGGGGAGGGCTGAGCTGGGGCCCCTGCTTCTCCAGCCTCCTGCTACTCTTGGCATTTGAGCTGGCCCTAGTCCCCCCGCTTCCCATCCCCTTCACCTGACTGGCTGGGGGGGTAAGGTGGTCACCACACCCAAACCCTTGAGATGGGGCAGGATCTCCAGCCCGTCTGACCCCCAAGCACGGTGTGTTTGAGAACTGGGTCTCACCCCGTCTGCTCTCCCCAGGAAAGTTTGCCATCCGTCCAGACAAGAAGTCCGACCCTGTCATCAAGACGGTGAAATCTGTGGGCATGATCGCAGGAGGAACGGGTATGTGGACCTGGATCCCTGCCTGAGTCCCTGGCGGGCGGAGTTGTTGAGTCGGGGGCAGCGTGTGGGATGCCACACAGGTTACGAGCACCCGGGAGCTGCCTGAGGTCAGGGTTGTCCTGGCACCTCCCCGGGCATCTGCCTGGAGCTGTGTGTATGCAGCAGGCACTTACACAGCGTGTGGGGGTGGCTCATTTTGCAGGCATCACCCCAATGCTGCAGGTGATCCGCGCCATCATGAAGGACCCTGATGACCACACCGTGTGCCACCTGCTCTTTGCCAACCAGGTCAGTGGGCGGTCCTGAGGTCTGTAGGCCCAAGGGTAGGGTGCCGGGCAGGCACTGCTCAGGGGTCTGCAAGGCACTGCGGAGATGCTCACAATGGCTGGAAGGTGTGTTGAGTGTTTTGTGCACAGCAGCCTTGCAGCAGCTGGTGAGGTTGGGCAGAGCTAGAGCGTCTGACCCGAGCAGGGCTGCTTGGTTTGGGGGGTAAGGCCCCTGGAGCACCCCCACACCGAGACTGGCTCCCCTGGCCGCTTCCTCGGCACCTCAGCACTCTCTCTACCGCCCATGGAATTTGGGACCCACCAGGGACATGGGAAGAGCCTGAGGGTACGTCTGCACAGATGAGGTGCAGAGGACGCACCCACACGAGGTCCCTGAGCTGGGGGTGTTGGGCTCAGGTTCGGACCTGGGCTGTCTGGCTCCCGAGCACATGTCCTCCTCCCCACGCCTGCCCCTTGCCTGCCTGCCCTGGCCTGCTGTGTGGCCTTGGACAAGTCATTCTCCCTCTCTGGGCTTCCCTGTCTCCCTGAGGAATGAGCCGATAAAGCCCGGTCATCACGAGGATCTCTCCAGGCTCAGCGTTTCATGACTGAATATGTGGATTTTGTAGTGAGGCCCCTTTGTGGGGAGGCTCAGATGGGACACCCCCTGCCTGCGTGGGGGCACGTGCACCAGGCCCCCCGCACCTCTCAGATGTGGTTCAGGTCAGCCTGCCCTGGGTCCGTCTGGCCCAGGCTCTGCCCTGTCCATCTGCGAGGACGCTGAGCCCAGAGGGGAAAGATTGGCCTGAGGTCCCTGGACTCCCACACAGCTGCAGAAAACTGCCCTGAGGTCAACCAGCGTGGCCTTGATCAGGCCCAGGGGTGGGTGGACAGAGCCAGAAACTCCAGGCTGGCCGGTGGGGTGAGCGGGTGGGCTGCACTCGGTTTGGTGGTGCTGGGCAGTCTCCGAGGAGGCCTTCCGTTGCCTGAAACGGCGTCGTTTTGCCCGTCGGTGGGAACAGTGGCTTCTGTCATCTGTTTCTGCATTTAGTCAGTGTGGTGTCACAAGTCACGTAGCCTCTGAAAGTTCCACTCCACGCTTGCGAGGGAGCGAGAGTGAAAAAAGTGCAAAAAAAAAAAAGTATCGTGTGAAAATCGTTCTGACCTCAGCGTCCCGCTGGAGGGTCTCAGGGACCTCAGGGGTCCGCAGGGAACCCCACAGGGGGAACCACGGCTTTGCTCCAGTCGGGCTGTTGCCTCTCCCTCCTTGCCCTTGTGACGTGCGTGCTTGGCTTGGACGGGGGCCGCAGCCGCTTCAATTCCCCATCTCCAGTGTAGGGTAACAGGGGCCCACCTCTCAGGACCGTGTGAGGACTGAGGTGGCCTGGGACAGGAGCGCTTAACATTGCAGATGCATGCGTTCTTCCTGGAGGCACCGGGTGGCCGGGAGTGGAGGCCGGTGGGGACCCAGGGCGAGGAGGGAAGCCCCACTTTCAGAAGGGCGTCAGGGAGACAATAAGCAGCAGGGCAGCCCGGTTCTTGGGCAGGGAGACTGATGTTCTGAAGGCGTCGGTTCTTCAGAAAGTAATACTCAGAAGTCCCAGTAGGATCATTTTTTTCCTTTTATGATATGACAAAATGATGCACTGTGGCCTGGAAGACAAAGTATACATGGGCAGCCAAGAAAATTTTGAAAAAGAAGAGAGACAAGGAAGAATACTAAGAAGTGTCAGTGATGAAAATAGCACGGCTCTGGAGCCACACGTGAGACCTGGGTTTACTGGACTGGCTGTGTTTCTGGGTAACACAGCGGGAAGTCTGGACTGTGCTGGAACATGCTAGATATGTGGCTGTTTACACTGAGGCTAGTTAAGATGAAATAAAATGAAAAGCTCCCTTTCCCAGTCTCACTAGGCACATGTTGGTTCCATAGTCTCCTGTGACCAGTGGTTAGTTTCCCTCTTGGATAACACAGATCTAGAACATTCCCATCATTATAGAAGGCTCGGTTGAACAGCCCTGACCTAGAAGCAGACCTGAGTGTAAATGAGACTCTATATCTGATGCAGGTGACATGTCAAACCTGAGGAGACGAAAAGGAGTGTTGGGTTAGTTGCTGTGCACTTGGGAGAAGTGAAGTAGGTCCCTACCTTACTTATAGAAAAATGAAGTATAGGTTAAGGATATATGTGTGAAAAAGTGAAGCTTTAAAAGTAGAGGGCGAGCCTTTTTAAATACAAGAAGTATTACTGAATGAGTGAACAAAGATGGTCAGGCTAAGCAAGACACTGGAGGAGAGCCCGTCAAAGACTGATGGAGCCATCTGCTTAAAAATGAAAAGCTCCTCTGGGGAAAAAGTTCGCAAAGAGTCGGACACAACTGAGCGACTGAACTGAACTGAACTGATAAATAAGGTAGAAAGATACACAACTGAGGATGAGACACATAATGTATCATCAATAAAAATATCCTTCATATAAAAAGTTTTTACAAACTAGTAAGAAAAAAATATGAGCAGACCAGTGACAAGCTTATTAATAATAAAAGATAAAACACAAGCTTTATTTTCCATCAATCTGATTGGCAAAGCTTAAATGAGCATTACCTAGTCCTGGTAGAGGTGTAGAGGAATGAGTACCCCAGGACTCCCTGCTGGCGTGTGTGTTGGTTGTAACCTACGTGGGGAATAAAGCAGCAGCTTGTATTGAAGGCCCTAACTATGTGGAATTGTCTGCCCTGGACTCCACTTCCTCAAGTTGATCCTAAGGAATTGACAGGGCGCTGAGGGTGGTCAGAGAGGTGTTCACAAAGGAGGGTGGTCAGAGAGGTGTTCACAAAGGAGGATGTTCAGAGGATTTCCATCCCTCTCGTTGCCTGCCTGTCCCAGCGGGGGGCTCAGGAGAGGTCAGTGAGCGGGTGACCTTTGCTGGTTGACAGTGCTCTTTGTCCCTAGTTTCACAACAGTCCTATGAGTCAGTCGTGCCGCTCACTGACCAGAGGAGCCAGATCTGAGTGACCTGCAAACATTCCAGGCAAATCTATGCTTAGGAATGGAAAGAGGGAACATTTCCGGAGTAGATTGCTAACACTCCCTGGGGGTCTAGGAAGGCTTCCTGGAGGAGGTGAAACAAGCTGAACTCTACAGGGTCGCGTGGGGCTGGCTGAGTGAAGTCAGCGGGGTGAAGGTGGGGAGCTGCACGCCAAGCAGAGGGATCAATGTGCGCAAGGTTGCGGGTTGTGTGATGTGGGGAGTCGCATCTATAGTCCCTAAATTATGGACCTGTTGATACAGCCTGAGATGCCAGAACATAAAAAGACTTGGACTTTCCCTGGAAGCTTTGCCAAGCGTGTGGCCCACGGGTGGGCGGGATGACCAGGGTCTCCAAGGGCAGTCCCTGTCGCTGTCCCTCCTGACCACTGGGCCCTGTCCACTCCCCCAGACCGAGAAGGACATCCTGCTGCGGCCCGAGCTGGAGGAACTGAGGAACGAGCACTCTGCGCGCTTTAAGCTCTGGTACACGGTGGACAAAGCCCCTGAAGGTGAGTGTGCCCGGGCGGGTGGGCGCGCTGGCCCATGCGTGCCTGTGCTGCAAGCCCTCTGCCAGGTGGAGCCTTCTGTCCGCGAGATCTCCCTTGGTCTAGCTCACGGTGGTCCTGTGAGAGGAGGGCAGTGAGGAAAGAGGGATCAGAGAGGGGAGGTAAGTGCCCCACAGCGCACAGCGAGAAAACCCCAGAGCTGGGACTTGAACTCTTGTCTGCCTCTTATGGAGCCCTAGGCCTCCCCCTGCCTGCACTGCTGGACATAGAAGACCGGCGTTCTCCCCTCGAGCTGGGGCCAGTGCTGGGGGCGAAGGGTGATCGTTTCCACAGTGCAGTCACCAGCCCTGTGGGGTGGGCTGCACTCATGTACAGTTCCCTTCACTCTGCCTGTCCAGGTGTTTGGGCTCTTTGCCAAGGACTCATAGGAGGCAGGGACTGAAGGCTGCCCCAAAACTCGAAACGAGGCTGTCCTCTGGGAGCTAGACCCTGCTCCAGTCTCCTGCCAGCAAAAGGCCTGGCCGCACTGTTAGTTGGAGAAGGGCATGGCAACCCACTCCAGTATTCTTACCTGGAGAATCCCATGGACAGAGGAGCCTTGCCTGGGCTACAGTCCATGGGGTCGCAAAGAGTCAACCGAAAAAGACACGACTGAAGCGACTTAGCATGCATAGCATGCATGCAGGCACTGTCGCGGACACCGCCCTCTGGTGGTGGCACCTGGCAACGCCGAGACCAAAGTGCCTCCTCCTAGGAACTGTTTTAAGAGGAACCAAGTAACATGGCCCAGGAAGAGATACAGTTAGGTAGTTTTCTGGTATTTTACAGTTACGTTTATTATTACCCTGACCACGATTCGAGAGTAGCTGGAGGACTGCTGTACCATCAGGTATAAACTGGAAAAGGCCGATGTTGAAAAAGAACAGGGTACCAGGCCAGCGTGGCGATTGTGGAGCTAGAGGAGTCAGGGGAGGGGCCCGCTGACCATGTTTCCGCCACAGTCTCTTTCAGTATACACACAAGAGAAATACTTGCCTAAAAAAAAAATCTTGTAAAACAGAGGTATCTTATACACCTGTACATTTCATATACTAGCAAATAGGGTTTAATCCCATGAAGTTTTTTACAAAGTACTTGGAGATCCATTAATAAAATGTGATCTACCTGCCTATGTCCTGCCCCATTCCAGGGGGATTTTAGGCAGCTTATAGAGACTTATGGAGTGAGTCAGAGTGAAAGAAAAACAAGGGCAGGCCCATAAAATGGAATCTAGAGTGAGGTTTGTACAGGAGCATGGGCTGTGGTGCACCCTTGCCAGGACTGAGCATGCATATCACTTGAGCTTCCCAGCAGCCAATGTGAAAGGGGGCATGTGGTCAGTTACTAAGCACAGTGCCGGTGAGGTAGAATATACCCCATTGCTCAGCACAGTGGAGGCTTCCTCATCCAGGACCAGCTGAGACCGACTTATCCCCCTCCCTCAGGGGACACCCCCCCGTCCCTCCACCACCCCACCCCCGCCATGGAGTGTACAGGGCATGACACAGGGAGCAGTGTCCATTTAGACAAGATCCCTCGGTGACCTCCGTGTGACCTTGGACTTCCGCAGCTGCGTTGGTGTCAAAGGCTTTAGTGAGGTTCTTCCAAATTGTGAAGGACAGAGAGAAGCCAGGTAATTGAGTGTTTGGAGCCAGAGGGACTCAGGGTGCAGGATCCCTCCCTCAGGCAGGCCTGGTGGAGCCCTGCTCGTCTGATAGATGCAGTGATGCTCTGTCTGCTGCTCATGCTGCCGCGTGGCCCTCAGTTTACTGTTTCACCAGAGCAAAGCCAGAGGGCTGGCCTAGGTAAGCCCCCCACTCACTGGCCGGGGCTCAGAGGCTGGCCTGGGGTCAGGCACCCACCATGGGATCAGGAGGTGGCTGATGGTGGCTTTTCAGAGGGGAGGGAGTAGGCAGCGGGTGGTAGGCATCAGGCAAGTCCCTCTGTTTGTCCCTCCGGGGTTGAGATCCTGCTGAGCTGCTCGGCACGGGTCATTTGAGGGCCTAGCATGTGCCCTCAGTCCCTAAGCAGTGTTTGTCCCGACTGACCATTGAAGAACTGCGGAGCAAGGTGAGCTTCAGACCAGGTTGCTCCTCACGCATCTGCAAAAGGGAGCCACGTTGTTGGGCAGTACAGGTGAGGGGGCAGGGAGCCATGTGCCAGGACCGGCTGGTCCCCATCCCTGAGCAGCCCCCATCAGCGGGTCAGTCCTGAGGGTCCGTGTGGGACTAGAGTCCTGCCAGCCCCGGGGCGTCAGGTTCTCACCATGGGCACCTGCAGTCACTGGGAGGAATAAAAGGCAGCTCTGGGTCTCAGGTGAAACCTGGAGACACAACTGCGCGTGTGCATGTGCAAGACAGGGAGGCAAGCAGGACTTCGAGGAGGCTGCTGTTTTGAGGATCCTGCATCTGGAACCTCGGCCTGTGTCCTGGCCTTACTGTTTTCTGGCTCATTTCAGTTCAGTTCAGTTGCTCAGTCGTGTCCGACTCTTTGTGACCCCATGGACTGCAGCACGCCAGGCCTCCCTGTCCATCACCAACTCCTGGAGTTTACTCAAACTCATGTCCATTGAATCAGTGATGCCATCCAACCATCTCATCCTCTGTTGTCCCCTTCTCCTCCCGCCTTCAATCTTTCCCAGCATCAGGGTCTTTTCCAGTGAGTCAGTTCTTTGCATCAGGTGGCCAAAGTACTGGAGTTGCAGCTTTAGCATCAGTCCTTCCAAAGAATATTCAGGACTGATTTCCTTTAGGATGGACTGGTTGGATCTGCTTGCAGTCCAAGGGACTCTCAAGAGTTTCCTCCAACACCACATTTCAAAAGCATCTAATGCTTATTTGGGACACATTCCTTTGTTCATTATTTATTGAGCAACTACTCTGTGCTCGGCTGTCTAGGCACTGGGACTACAGCTGTGGACTAGAGATGGCTCCTTGTGGGCCAACGCCCCATGGAGGGAAGAGTCAGGCAGTAGGCACGGGGCTGGTAGGTAGCAAGAAGAGGGGTGGGGGGTAGGCAGCATCACCCTGACCAGCCTGGCACTGAGCACTGGCTGGGGGGCCTCTGGGACCTGGGGTTAATGTCCCAGCCCTGTCCATGCCTCACTGTGTGACCTGAGACAATTCTGGGTCCTCTGGGCCTCAGTTTCCACACCTGTAAAATGAGATCAGTAAGCCCCGCCCTGTCCATTCACGAGGGTCACACAAGAGGCCAGTAGAAGTGAAAGGCTTTGCAAACTGTAAAGTATGGTTAGGGAACCTTGACAGGCTTGCATTTGTGATCCAGGTGAGCCAGGCATGGGGGCAGGGGATCAGGGCCAAGGTCTGCTCCATTCTTCCGTGTTTGTTGAAAGAAAGGAGGAATTCACAGGCACAGCAGCTTCGTCACGGAGGACGGGGCGGTGGGCAGTTGGTGGTCAGTCACACGGCCACCCTCAGGCTCACCTAGTCTCCCGTCCTGCAGCCTGGGACTACAGCCAGGGCTTCGTGAACGAGGAGATGATCCGGGACCACCTGCCACCCCCAGAGGAGGAACCGCTGGTGCTGATGTGTGGACCCCCACCCATGATCCAGTATGCCTGCCTGCCCAACCTGGACCGCGTGGGCCATCCCAAGGAGCGCTGCTTCGCCTTCTGATGGACGGGCCCTGCTGCCCGCTCTCACTGTGCCCTGGCCGCAACCACCCCTCCTGCCGCTGTTCATTAACACCACCCACCCCGCGTCTCCAGCTGCGGCCGGGTTCAGCCTGGCCTGCCCGTGCCTGGGAGGTCACCCCGCTGGGCTGGCCCCTGAGGGGCCCCTTTGGGAGCAGGTGTCTGTCACAGGTGGACTGCTGTTGGCCACCTTTAAGACAGATTCCTGTCTAGGCCTCGCCGGAGATGTTCCTTCCCTCTCCGCTCCCTCCAGCATACACACTACTGGGTGGAGGCTGCCAGCACCATGCTCCCCAACCTCCCCAGAGCATCCCACACCCTGGAAATAAGCAGAAATGTACAGGCAACCCTTAGCTGCAGGCCGCAGGCCCTCACCCCAGCTGCAGACCCTCGCCTGCCGCCCCTGCCTGCTTCAGGGCCACGGCCAGGCTTCCACAGCTGACACTACATGCTAGCTGACACCAGTAAGTCCCCATGGCAGGGGCTGCTGGGGTGAGAGGTTGGCCAAACCACCCAGTGCCCAGCAGGTCCGGTTAGCAGGGAGGTGGGCTTGTCCCTGGGGCTGGTGTGGGAGGAGGGGGCTGGCCGAGGGCCCTTCCGGCTGGCACATGGGCCCTCCCAAAGCTTCAGCAAAAACACCCAAACATTCGGGCAGCTTTGGAAGTTCCAAGCAGTCCACCTCCCATCGACTGCCTTAGCGTCCCAGGCAGCCAGCCCTGATGGCAGAGCTGAGATGGTGTGCGTTTATTCATCCGTCCCAGAGCACCCGTGCTGCCCCTGCCCCAGGTCAGGGAGACTTCGAGCAGAACCCCTTGTCGGAAGAACATTCACAGTGGCCTCGACGTTGCCTTAGACACAGCGTGTTAGCCTCTTGCATATCGGCTTTTTCAGTCATTTATGAGCAAACGTAACATTGAAGTAAAACTTTGCTAGTTTGAACCCTTTTGGAACTCCTGGAGGCTCTGTGACCTACGTTGTTGGGGCAGGAGGGGGAAAGGGGCTGTGCAAGACCTGGCATTTATTTCTGAGGTTTGTTTGTGTTTGTAGTAGAACTTTGGGGAACTCCTTGGCTGTTCTTCCACTCCATGCTTCCACTGCAGGGGGCACAGGTTCTGTTCCTGGTCAGGGAACTAAGATCCCATGGGTTCTGCAGCAGGGCCAAAAAAAAAAAAAAAAAAAAAAAGAAAATTTGTGGAGAGTAGAGAAAAATATACACAGTAAAAGAAATAGTCACAGAAAAAAATATATATGCAGTAAAAATAAAAACTATACCCAGGAAAATAGTGGACATCCAGAGGCAAACACTTATAATTGAGATAAAACCACACGGTCCACTGTGCGGCCGCTGCTCGCCCTAATGGCAGGTATGCTTTCCCTCTGGTCAGAAACGCGCCATAAGCCTGATGGATCATGGCTTTTTATGTAGCAGATCCCTGCTGTTGGACAGTTAGGCTGTTTCCAGTTTGTGGATTTTGTAAATCACTGGCTATCTTCAGCCTCCTCTCTGGTGGTTTCTTTTAGAATAGATTCCTGGAAAACAGTGTGGACCCTGGCAGTTAAGCATCCCTCACACCCAGTCTTGCACAGATCATCTCCGCCGTGTCAGAAGGTGTGCCCAGTCCTACCTTCAGACAACCCCATATGACCCCAGTCTTTTCCATTGTACGCTCCTCTGGACACCCTGAAAGAAGTAGGAAGAAGTTAGTAGCCCCCCTCTCCCACAGAGAGACTGAGGCTGAGGGCAGTGAGTGGTTTTCAGGGTTGGGGGTGGGGTGCCCCAAGGTGAGGCAGGTGTCACCTTGTCCTGTGGAGGCTACAGGTAGAGAAGGGAGTTCCTTCATTCAGGGTCCAGGTAAAGAATCTGCCTGCAATGCAGGAGACCTGGGTTTGATCCCTGGGTCAAGAAGATCCCCTGGAGAAGGGCATGGCAACTCACTCCACTGTTCTTGCCTGGAGAATCCCATGGACAGAGGAGAGTGGTGGGCTACAGTCCATGGGGTTGCAAAGAGTCCAACCCGACTCAGCAACTTCCACTTCAGGTGGCTCAGAGGTTAAAGGGTCTGCCTCCAATGCAGGAGACCCGGGTTCGATCCCTGGGTCGGGAAGATTCCCTGGAGAGGAAAGGGCAACCCACTCCAGTATTCTTGCCTGGAGAATCTCATGGACGGAGGAGCCTGGTAGGCTACAGTCCACGGGGTCACTAAGAGTCGGACACGACTGAGCGACTTCACTTTCACTTACTCTCCTGAAGTGAATTCACAGGTGATAGATATCACCTACCCATACAGAATTTTTAAGAAGTCAACGCAAAGCTCCAACTATATTATAAAAGCAAAAAAAAAAAGGGGGGGGGGGGCGATCCAGTAGGTTAAGACTTAGTGCTTTCACTGCAGCGGGTAGAGTTTCATCTCTGGTCGGGGAACAAAGATCTCACATGCCGTTGGGCCATAAAAAAAAAAAAAGGAATGTATAAAGTGATGCACATTTCAGCATGTCAGTGCTGGGCACAGGCCCCGGAGGAAGCACCCGCCTGTGCCCAGACACACTCCGCCCGGTGCAGTCTCGCCTCCCGGGCTCTGCCTCCCCGGTGCGGTTCTCCCAGGCCCGGGCACAATCCTTGCTTCGTCTCCAAGGAAGGCAGAACCCAGTACCTTTGGCTACAGCGCAGCTGCACTGCTGGCAATCCATGTGTGTTCTCATCGGGCAAAAAGTCCTGTGTGTTCGTACAAGAAACGGAGTGAAACCCATGTCCAGAGATTCGTAACCCGCACCTCCAGCCCCGGGACGTCTCGGGCGTAGAAGGCCCGCGGGACGCCCCACCCCGTGCACCCTTCACGTGGCCGGATCCCCGCCGCCCGGGCCGCCAAGTGCGACCCCAGAGTTACGAAATCTTCCTGGTGGAGGGCCATCCCGCTCACTGTCAGATATGGTATCAGTTAAGGACCCTACTCTAGTGGTAGTTTAGGGGGCCGGCACCCAGTCTCGGCAGTGCAGAGGCGACCTGGATTTTCCCCCTCCGTCTGGAGCCCAATCTCAGACCCCCTCCGGCTTCAGCAGCTCGTTTTTCCACAGACCTTCCGACGCCGGATTTTTTTTTATTGTGTTGTGCGGCTCTGTCAAGAGTAACTAACTCCACTCGCGGGACTTAGAAAAGAATAACAGTAGTGACTCATAGGGCACTTAGTCCGTGCCTGGCACTGTGCTCAAGGCATTGCCTGTATTTTCCATTGATTGTGTGTGTTAATGTCTCAGTCGTGTCCGACTCGGCGACTCCATGGACTGAGGCCCACCAGCTCCTCTGTCCTTGGGACTCTCCGGGCAAGAATACTGGAGTGGGTTGCCATGCCCTCCCCCTCCTCCAGGGGAGCTTCCCAACCCAGAGACTGAACCCGCGTCTCCGGCATTATACGCAGATTCTTTACCATCTGAACCACAAGGAACCCGGGTTTCATTAACTCCTCAGATACGATTGACTACCCATCTCATGCCAGGGTCAGTGCAGGCGGTTCAACAAAAATGCGATTCCACGTGTTGCACACTTAGATCGCAAAAAGCCTGTGCTGTATGCCCCACTTTCACCGTACAGACCAGGAAAACACAAGCACACATATACACAGGAAAGAAAAACGGCTGGCTTTGGAGATTATACAGCCTGGAAACACGACACGTGACAGCGGGAACTGCTTGACCCGTGTGCCACATTCAAACACAAACAGCTAACATTAAAAATACTCCCCGTTTACACCATACTCTTTAAAAAACAGCAACAAATAGTTCACAGCAAACTTAATCCGAAACAATCATACTATCAATGATTATTTTCTACTTTAACCTCGTACATACACACCCTAAGTCGGTCTACTTTTTAAAGTATAAGGGGGACGGGCAGATCGCAACTCCCAGGCATCCCGCAAAGTAGGCGGGTCACCTTAGGGGCAACCTTTACCCGCTCAAAAATTCGTCTCACATTAGCAGTGAGGATTCGGGCGTCACCCCGAATCGTTATTTTCCTTACTCATAAGTTTAAGGCATAAAGACGTACCTGGCTTACTTCCTAGGTAATGAATCCCATTCTCATTAGCAATACGGTGAGTACAAAAGTGGAACGTTAAAGCCCGTACTTTGTTCGTTGAAGGTTGCCTTATTCATTTCATTGTTTTATGTCGCTTTTCATTTTACTATTTTTTAGTTGCGAGAGAGGGGGAAAGGTAGGGCCACAATATGCAGATAAGCAACCGGCTCGCAAAGGTTCACGGGGAGAGCCCCGCCCCTTCCGGTTCCTTTCTCAGTCTGAACTGTCGCGAGAGTTCATCCGCCGAACGCCGGAAGCCGCTAGTCGCTCCACAGCGACCTTAGGGGCGGGCTCGAAGGCTGAGGGAACCTAAGCTGCTCTCGGCTCGTTCGGCGCTGCAAGATGGCCGACATCTCTCTGGACGAGCTCATCCGAAAGCGAGGAGCTGCAGCGAAGGGGCGGTGAGTGGCCTTTTCTCCCTTCGGGTTTCAGGGCCCTCGTCCTAGCGGGGCTTGGGGCGGAGAGGGGAGCGGCCCGGGAGCGACGCGGAGGGCCAGTCTGCGCCCGCCCCCTCCCTCAGCCGCGCTCCTCATTGGCCCGGCCGCCGCCGCCGCCGCGGGCCGGGTCACCCGGCCGCCCACTGGCTGTGGGCGCCGTCGCTCCGGCTGGCCGGAGGAGGCTGGTGCGGCTGGCGCCGAGGAAGGGGCAGGCCTGCTGGGCTGGTGCGAGCGGCCCGCCGGGGGCGGAGCTGCGGCCGCGGGCGGGACTCGCTGCCCCGCGGCCGGCCTGGCGTCCGGAGGGTCTCCCCGGCGCAGCCCCTCCTCCTCTGAGGAGACGGGCGCGGCGCCGACGTCTCAGCGCGGCCTGCGAGTTAGGACGCCTGGAGTTTCTCGGGGAAGGACTTGCTCAGACTCTCCGGGTCTGTTCCTGCCGAAACCGCGACCCAAAGTCAGACATTTAAAATGTCCCAGTCCTGCGCCCGGTTCCCCGCTCTTCACACTCGCGGCCCTTTGTGAGGCGTTTCAGGCTCTCGGGGGCGCTTTGCCGCCGGCGCGCGGTCCTGTCAGCCAGCTATTAATGTTTTCCAAATGCGGGGCTTGAGGTGGAATTTGCCCGCGGCCGAGGAGAGCTCAGAGCGGGGCCGGGCGCGCTCAGAGTTGGCCTCAGGCTTGGGCGAGACGGACTGGCGGCACGGGGCGGCAGGCCGGCCGTTTCTTGATGACTCGCGGAGAACCCCTGTTCTGTGTCGGGTGAAGAGTCGCGGAGCTGGTTTGCCGTTCCGTGACCCAAACTCCCTCTGGACCCTCAAAATACTGGTAGTCGTTTCCAGACTCGATAGGGGCTCCAGTTCAGCTGTGTGAAAGAGATGGGAAACCTGGGCCAGTGGTTTTCTAGCACACGTTAGATTAGTTCAGATGTCCTTGTGGAGAAGCCAGGCTGTAAAGAAGGATGTTGTTTTCTCCCGCAGTCGTTCACTCGGCAGATGTTTATTAATACTGCCTGTGTGGTGGCTGGAAGATGGATTATGAAGAAAAGTATCCCTCACCCTCAACCTGTACACACAGATCCGCCACAACTGCTCCCGCCCCCGCCTCATCCCCAGCCAGCCCTTCACGAGGTTTCTGGTTCATAATAGGCATGCAGCGTTAATTTTCTCTATCCTTGTTGTGGTTGTGTTGTGTGCTCAGTCGTGTGCGATTCTTGGCGACCCCACAGGACTGTAGCCTGCCAGGCTCCTCTGGTCCATGGGATTTTCCAGGCAAGAATATTGGAGTGTGTTACTACTTCCTCCTCCAGGGGTTCTTCCCCACCCAGGGATCGAACTCGCATTTCTTGTGGCTTCTGCATCAGCCAGCAGGTTCTTTACCACTGCGCCACCTGGGAAGCCCTCTTTTAGGTCTACCCTCTAGTAACTGGCGGGGAATTGGTACTGGGTCCTCTGGTCACGTCTGAGCCCATCCAGGTTTCACAGGTTTGCTGAACAGTTGCTGGGGGAGCCAGCTTCCCAGGACCTGGGCTTCCTGCAGGCGCTCCCTTAGTTCCCGACTGCAGGCAGTGTGTACCTGCGGTTGATGTTGATGTGTGCAGTGTCTTGTGTTGGCCCTTGGATGGGACTGCAGGGAAGGGAGGATGTGTGGATCCACCACAAGAGCAGAGACTGCAGCCAGGCAGACCTGGTCCCTTGGCAGGCCCCATTGTGGGGTTCTGTGCTTCTGTGTCCTGATGACCTCTGATTTAGGCAGTTTGCTCGTTTGTAATAATGGTTCCAGGTAGGTGGTTGAGAAGATTAAATATGAGGATGTAAGAGTGTATGTTTTAAACTTTGTACCAGATAGTAAGTGTTCAGTAGATGGCTTTAAAGAAGTAGAAGCCCAAATCCCTCCTTTAGGGGACATAATAAGTAAGCATTGGGGTCCTAGAGTCAGACTGCCAAGTTTCAATGCCACTTGCCATATGAAAGTTACTTAACCATGCCATGCCTCTCTTTTTTATCTGTAAAACATGGGTGATATTTACTGGGTATTGTCAGGACTAAGTGAATTAATGTATCTAAATTACCTCAGAAAGCATCTAGTGGGTACTAAGTGCCCAGTAGATGTTAGCTCTCATCATTATTGTTAATGAAGGCTTTTAAGGAAAGAAGTAATATCCAGTCTTCAGTGTGAGAATATTGTGTTGCTATTTGGTAAAAATTGAATTGGGGGAAATGCAGGCAAAGAGACAGTGTGAAAGAAACTGGACCACATGCTGGGTTTGGATTAAACCTACTGGAAACTCCATTTTGCTTGCACAGCCAACAGAGAAAAACTAGATCGGGGGTGAGGGGGTTAGGGTTCTTGTCAAGAACTGTGAAAGGTCTGAAAAGATGGTATTTCCTACAATAAATAAATGCTGTTCTACTTGCTTCTTAGAAGAAATCTCTTTACTGGCACCTTGGTGTAGTATAGGGATGTCACAGAGACAACTTTGTGCTTAATAATTTAGGAAGAGCCTATGACTATCTCAGAAAACTTCTTTTCTTAAAGGAAATAGCAAAGGACTGAGCCTCTGCAAGTGTAAATAACCCCTTCTCAAAAGTCGTGGAATGTGCTTTGTTCTTCAGAACAGCTATTCTGTTTTGTGTTCATTGTACTGTGTAAGTCAAGAAAGGTGTCATTACCATCATTATTATTTGGCCCTCAATTAATCATCAGAAAGTTCTTTGATTAATATGAGATTCAAGAAAGTGGGGAATTATTTTATGATACTTCATCCAGGCTGTGGTGAGGTGCTGTCCTTCCCCCAACACAGCATGTCTCTAGTGGTTTCAGTTGTTCAAGACCCATAGATGAGTCTCCTCAGGGTAGCACTGGGCACCAGCTGCAGTGTGGGCCTGCCTCTCTTGTCAGTTTCTTCCTTTGGATGTAATTGGTTAGTCAAGTCACCCTCCTCTTTGGTTTGCTTAGTTCAACCGTCAGAGGATAGCTGTCACTGCTTCCATGCAGGTAGATGGTGACCGGCAGTCTTAGTGGGGAAGTTGGGCCTAGAGTGTGCTGGAGGTGAGTGGCTCTGAGCTAGATACAAATGTGGAGAATCCTTGGAGCTGTGGGGGGAGGAGGTTAGGGAATTTTCCAGTTGAGACCTGGGCTCTGCTCCCATACTCTCTGCTGGTTTCCTATTGAAATAAGGTAAAAGAAATTAGACCTAAAACAAAGAGGAGGGAAATGAGTTGTTACATTAGCTTGGAAGGGAAGAATTATAATTTAAAATGAAACATCGGCACAAAGATAAGGGGATCCTGTCTTGTTTCTCTTTGTGTCTCTAAAGCACATAGTTCAGAATTAACCCTCAGTAATTGTTAGAACTAAACTCGATTTTCTAAGATGACCTCAACACACACATTCTAACCCAGAGACCCCATGGATTAAAATCCACTTTGAACAATTCAGGGTCCCTCCAAATCCTTTGGACTGGACATCTGTCCAGAGCCAGGGGCCACTGTCCCCTCCACAGGCAGATCCAAGAGGGTGAGGCATTCCTAGCCCCAGACAGACCTTCCCTGGTCATGTGTCTGCCAGGCTCCAGTGGAGGAGAGGTGCTGGGGGAGAGGGCTTAGGCTCCAGTAAGTGTCTGCTCTCTTGCCCACACTGCTCTTCCTAGGACCTGGTAGAGTACCTGGTGAGCGCCTGGAAGCAGTGCACAGTTGCACTGTTACAGGTATCATGAGGCAGGGCAGTAAAAACACTCCTCTCTCTCCCTCCCAAATGTTTACTGAGGCCAAAAACCCAGAATGTGTTCAGGAACATCAGATAGTCTGCAGTGGGAAGGGAGGCTGCAGTCTGTGGGAGACAGACTGGGGGTTCCACTGAGGGGTTGCACTTTTTTTAGGGAGTCCTTAGCAGTTATTGGAGCCAGGAGGGGAACAGAATTGGCTCAATGTTTTAGAGACCTGCTCCTAGCAGGAACATTTACTTGAAAAGTTCCTGATGACTAATGCCTGCCATATAAGCAGTACCGCTGCCTGCTGGGATGAATAGCTGTCTTCTCACGCAGGGAGAGGAGCAGTGATTAGAAAAATCCTGAACACTGAAACCCCCCTAAAGCTGCTCATGAAAGGAGTTGAGAAGTGATGTAACCAGGGAACCGAATATATGTAATTGAGGGAAAGTAGCTTATTTAGGCTCCTACATCCACACTGTATCACCTCCCTCCTGAAAATTTACCTTTTGTGCTGTTCAAGTAGATAAAAATAGCAGCATGGGCCATCACGGTGGCATTTCTTGCCAGACAAGCAGTATGGTGTATGGGTCTCTGGTGAGCCCACCATCCTTAGTGTGTGTGTGTTCACCCTCTGGTCACTAGAGGGTGCACTGTGTCCCTGGATGTAACTGGTGTTCTCACTTTTTTTCTTAGTTTGAGGACAGTATTCACCCTTCCTTAACTTTTCTAGTCTTGTTCGTTGTTTTTGACCCATACTTGATTTATTGGTATTTTAACTAGGTGTGGTGGTAGTGGTGGTTTTGTTGCTAAGTTGTGTCCAATTCCTGGGACTCCATGGACTGTAGCCCACCAGGCTCCTCTGTCCATTGGATTTCCCAGGCAAGAATACTGGAGTGGGTTGCCATTTCCTTTTCCAGGGGACCCAGGGATCAAATTAGCATCTCCTGCATTGTAGGTGGATTCTTTACCAACTGAGCCACCAGAGAAACCCTTAATTAGGTATCAGATCAGATTAGTCGCTCAGTCATGTCCAACTCTTTGCGACCCCATGAATTGCAGCACGCCAGGCCTCCCTGTCCATCACCAACTCCCGGAGTTCACTGAGACTCACGTCCATCGAGTCAGTGATGCCATCCAGCCATCTCATCCTCTGTCATCCCCTTCTCCTCCTGCCCCCAATCCCTCCCAGCATCAGAGTCTTTTCCAATGAGTCAACTCTTCGCATGAGGTGGCCAAAGTACTGGAGTTTCAGCTTTAGCATCATTCCTTCCAAAGAAGTCCCAGGGCTGATCTCCTTCAGAATGGACTGGTAGGATCTCCTTGCAGTCCAAGGGACTTCTCCAACACCACAGTTCAAAAGCATCAATTCTTCGGCGCTCAGCCTTCTTCACAGTCCAACTCTCACATCCATACATGACCACAGGAAAAACCATAGCCTTGACTAGACGAACCTTTGTTGGCAAAGTAATGTCTCTGCTTTTGAATATGCTATCTAGGTTGGTCATAACTTTCCTTCCAAGGAGTAAGTGTCTTTTAATTTCATGGCTGCAGTCACCATCTGTAGTGATTTTGGAGCCCCCAAAAATAAAGTCTGACACTGTTTCCACTGTTTCCCCATCTGTTTCCCATGAAGTGGTGGGACCGGATGCCATGATCTTCGTTTTCTGAATGTTGAGCTTTAAGCCAACTTTTTCACTCTCCACTTTCACTTTCATCAAGAGGCTTTTGAGTTCCTCTTCACTTTCTGCCATAAGGGTGGTGTCATCTGCATATCTGAGGTTATTGATATTTCTCCCGGCAATCTTGATTCCAGTTTGTGTTTCTTCCAGCCCAGCGTTTCTCATGATGTACTCTGCATATAAGTTAAATAAACAGGGTGACAA
This sequence comes from Bubalus kerabau, assembly GCF_029407905.1. Classification (NCBI taxonomy): domain Eukaryota; kingdom Metazoa; phylum Chordata; class Mammalia; order Artiodactyla; family Bovidae; genus Bubalus; species Bubalus kerabau. The sequence continues at coordinate 6,546,464 of NC_073624.1, forward strand.
TATACAGCCTTGACGAACTCCTTTTCCTATTTGGAACCAGTCTGTTGTTCCATGTCCAGTTGAAACTGTTGCTTCCTGACCTACATACAGATTTCTCAAGAGGCAGGTCAGGTGGTCTGGTATTCCCATCTCTTTCAGAATTTTCCACAGTTTATTGTGATCCACACAGTCAAAGGCTTTGGCATAGTCAATAAAGCAGAAATAGATGTTTTTCTGGAACTCTTTTGCTTTTTCTATGATCCAGCGGATGTTGGCAATTTGATCTCTGGTTCCTCTGCCTTTTCTAAAACCAGCTTGAACATCAGGAAGTTCACGGTTCACGTATTGCTGAAGCCTGGCTTGGAGAATTTTGAGCATTACTTTACTAGCGTGTGAGATGAGTACAATTGTGCGGTAGTTTGAGCATTCTTTGGCATTGCCTTTCTTTGGGATTGGAATGAAAACGGACCTTTTCCAGTCCTGTGGCCACTGCTGAGTTTTCCAAATTTGCTGGCATATTGAGTGCAGCACTTTCACAGCATCATCTTTCAGGATTTGGAATAGCTCAACTGGAATTCCATCACCTCCACTAGCTTTGTTCCTAGTGATGCTTTCTAAGGCCCATTTGACTTCACATTCCAGGATGTCTGGCTCTAGGTCAGTGATCACACCATCGTGATTATCTGGGTCGTGAAGATCTTTTTTGTACAGTTATTCTGTGTATTCTTGCCATCTCTTCTTAATATCTTCTGCTTCTGTTAGGTCCATACCATTTCTGTCCTTTATCGAGCTCATCTTTGCATGAAATGTTCCTTTGGTATCTCTGATTTTCTTGAAGAGATTCCCTAGTCTTTCCCATTCTGTTATTTTTGAAGTTCAAATCACATTATAGCTCTATGATTTGAAATAGTTACTGTCCTTGAATTTGTTTCCCCATCTATAAAATGTGGATAATCTAATTCTCAGAGTTGTGAGGGTTAAAGGAGGTGAGGCAAAGTTTATGGATCTGCAGTTAAGTGCTCAAAACGATTATTTGAGAGTGCGTCCATTGTAAAATCTTTTCATAAACCGTAGTAGACAGTTGCCCCTTAATTTGGTCATGGTAGACATTGCTTATCAAGCACAAACTCCTGTGAATTCTCAGTACTGACATTTCTAACAGCCATTATAGTTTATCAGAGAAGGGAAATTGTTAAGGAATATGAGTAAATTAAGGTTGCAGAGACCTAATCTCCCTTGCTTCTCCTACTGCAAAGGTTTACTGTTCAGACCCAGTTGGAATGAACCAGAAAACTTTGAACCTGCCCCTTTCCTTTTTTTTTGTCCAGGGATATGAATTTTGTTTTCAAGAATCTCATTGTTTCTTTATTCAAAATGTTGCTTTCAACAGCTTTTTCTTTTCCTTTGTTTCTTTTTTTTGGGGGGCAGTAATGTTTAATTGATTGAATGGTGAAATTGGGTAACTAGATTTTTTGAAAGCATAATTTATGCCACGGGGTCTAGATTTGCCCAGTTTTATGGTGTGGTAAGATCATTTGGCCACCTGATGGAAAGAACTGACTCATTGAAAAAGACCCTGATGCTGGGAAAGATTGAAGGCAGGAGGAGAAGGGGACAACAGATGAGATGGTTGGATGGCATCACCAACTTGATGGACCTGAGTTTGAGCAAGCTCCAGGAGCTGATGATGGACAGGAAGGCCTGGCGTGCTGCAGTCTATGGGGTCGCAAAGAGTGGGACGTGACTGAGCAACTGAACTGAACTGAAGATCATGGTGTATTACATGATAAGGTCACCGCACCTCCTATAGTTATAAATATCAGGAGCCTGTGGTAGGGGTACCCTGGTGATGAGAGAAGACAGATGAAGATAGGAGATCTTCATTCAGGACCTGCTCACATTTGTATGTGGATGTGTCTGACTCCTCCTGTGTGGTGGACCTGGTCATCAGTGATGCCTTCGTTGTCAGTGTTTATGTAGCTTGGTTCCCTTTGTAATGTCCACTCAGTCAGAGACCAGCTGCTTTCTCTTCTAGAAGGCCTTTCCTGAAGTGCCTGCAGTTCAACAAGACCCGTGATGGCTGGATGGCATCACGGTCCACTTTTGGGGTAAGGACCAGAGGGGCCCCTGTGCCATGGCTCTGTGGGTGCCCTCTCTCAGCTGGGAGAGCAATTGGTGGCCAGGATCCTAGGGCACGGTTGAGGACTGCCTTTGCAGAGGCAGTCTTCTCTAGGAGAAGCCCTTCCAGGGCAGCCATCCTTTCTCCCATCTTAACTCCCCTGAGGCTTGGAGTAGGAAAGAGGGGAGCTTGAAATCTGTTATTGGAAAGACTGTGCTCTTTGATTTGGTTTCTCCCCTATAAGGTGGACCTGAGGATCTATCCTCAGAAGCTCTTAGTCATGTGGGAGATGCAGGCTTGTAAACAAATCATTGTGATGCTGCATGGTAAGTGCTTTGATAGGAGATTTGTCCAGTGTTTTGAGGGCTCCAAGAGCAAAGAAGCTGCAAGCTGTGGGCTGTTGGGGGTCCTTTCCATATTTGGAAAAGGTCCATCTAGTCAAGGCTATGGTTTTTCCAGTGGTCATGTATGGATGTGAGAGTTGGACTGTGAAGAAAGCTGAGCGCCGAAGAATTGATGCTTTTGAGCTGTGGTGTTGGAGAAGACTCTTGAGAGTCCCTTGGTCTGCAAGGAGATCCAACCAGTCCATCCTAAAGGAGATCAGTCCTGGGTGTTTTTTGGAAGGACTGATGCTAAAGCTGAAACTCCAGTATTTTGGCCACCTCATGTGAAGAGTTGACTCATTGGAAAAGACTCTGATGCTGGGAGGGATTGGGGGCAGGAGGAGAAGGGGACGACAGAGGATGAGATGGCTGGATGGCATCAAGGACTCAATGGACATGAGTCTGAGTGAACTCCGGGAGTTGGTGACGAACAGGGAGGCCTGGCGTGCTGCGATTCATGGGGTCGCAAAGAGCTGGACACTACTGAGTGACTGAACTGAACTGAGGATGTCCTTTGACACTACTCTTGCCAGAAATCTTGGAAGGCTGCCCATAGCCCACAGACCTTGGCCCTTCCTCTCCTAGAGTGGGAGCATGCTGATTATTTGTTGATCTGTATGTCCCATCTGTTCCACCCCACCCCATAGTTTGGCATCCTGTTCCTCACTGTGCTCCTTTTGGTACCCAAGGCCACTGCCTTCAGAGGGTTCCAGTGCTTGACGAGTGAGGAAGTTCATCTGGCATGCTTTCCACTAACTCGTGTTTCATCTGGATGTGCATGTAAATGTTGATCCAAATCTTTTCCCCACGTTTTATGAGTAGACTTTCAGTAGTAGACCCTGGTCTGAACCGAAAACCTGTTGCTTTTCTTTGATGGGCATCATCAACAGATACAGGGAGTTGAAAGCATTTAAAAACACCAAACAAGCCTTAGTGGAGGCCTTACCTGCCATTTGGTCCTGGGGACAGGGCTTTGTTACAGAGTTTCTCCATAAATACCAAGGGCCCCTCTGTAGCTACAGTTTTCTGTGCTTACCACAGAGCATAGCCTCACTATTTCCCATGGCTTCACAGGCTACAAAGTCTAGGGTAGCCCAGTTCAGGGATGAATAGATGCTCCTGCTGCACACAGCTGTTTCCCTCTCCCTGATGGTGCTTACTGGTCTCCCTAAACACCTCATTCCTTTGGGCCTTGCTTTTTCTAGCACCTCAGTCTCCCAGAGACTACATGGGAAAATAGAGCAGGGATGCACAAGCAGTCCCACCCACCTTCAGCCTAATCTGATCGATTCTGTAAATGACCCCTTCCACTCTCCCACCTGTTTTTTGTGTAAATCCACTGGAAAGTACTTAAATCCTAATCTGTCGATTTTCAAAGTAAAATGGTACTGTGCATCACTGCCTTAGGTCTGGCTCTGGCCTGTTAGAGGCAGCAGGTATTTTTCCGCTGTGCTTGGATAACAAGATGAAGGTCCAGATTTTCTTTTACTGGTGCTAGGAAGACTCACCTTTGGGTGTGCTTCTGCTGTTAGCAGAAGAGCTGAGAAAGTCTCGCTCCAGCTTCCAGCTGAGGAAGCACGAGGCAGTAGGAGAACCCAGAGGCTTGCCGGTGATGAAGAATGCCTCCTGGGAGGCTTGGGCTGTAATGTGGGACATAATGCAGGAACTTGTTTATTCAGCAGTTTTGCCTTAAACTCCAGGCCAGAGATTCTCAGCACTGCTATCCTCCAGGATCACCTGTGGAGTGAAAAATGCATATGCCCAAGCCTTTACACAAATTTTGGACTCAGTAGCTCTGGAGTAGGGTTTGGAGAGCTGTATCTTTTTGTTTTCTTCCTTGCCTTTTTTTTTTTTTTAAAAGAGAGAGCTGTATTTTTAAGAAGCTCCTTAGATGTTTCTGATACTGAGCCAGGTCTGAGCAACACTTACAAAGCACAGGGCTCTGAAACAGGAGTGATCCCCATCTGCCCCTTCCCTCCCAGTCCAAGGTGGGGAGAGAAAAGAACAACACAAACAGTCGTGATAATAGGCACAAAGGAGGGCTGTCTTGGAAGGATCAGAGAAGGTTTCCCAAAAAGGAGATGTTGCTGTGGGAGTCTGTGTCCCCAGGCAGGGCACCTGCCACAGGAGGAGTGTATGTGTGGCTGGAGGCTTGTGGTGGTGTGGGCAGGTGGGGTGAAGCAGAAGCCCGCAGACCCCCTGGAGGACTTTAAGGATTGTACTTGAAGGGCTCTTCTGTTTACTCTCAAGTCATTGAAGAGCCAACAAAGGAGCCCCAGAAGAGAATGGGGCTTGTTTAAGGGAGTTTTGTTCCTTTCCAATTTTAAGTTTCTGAACTTGATGTTCTTGTTGTGTCAGAGTGTAATAAATATATACTTGGTCTTTGTCCCTGGCATACAGTTTCTAAAACCCTTGGAATTTCCTGAGTGGTAAGGGTGTTAGGAGCATCTTTTGTTCTAATGAGGCAGCTCTCAGTGGGCCCCTGGATTGCTTCAGGACAGAGGCTGGCCTCCAGAAAGATGGAGGCCTGCTTAGCTTGTTGAAACTTGCAACTCCACCCCCACTCTCTGCCCTGGACCTCCAGGGAGAAAAGAGGATCTAGAGATTAAGCGATTATCATCTGTGGCCAGTGATTTGATCAATTATGTTAGGTAATAGAACCTCCATAGACACCCTCATACAGTTGAGTTTGAAGAAATTTTGGGTTGATAAACACATCCATGTGCCAGGAGGGTGGTGTTACCATACCCTTTCTCCATACAGTGCCTTATACATCTCTTCTATTTGGCTGTTCTTGAGTTGTATCGTTTGTAATAATTTGGTAATAATAATAAGTAAATTGTTTTCCAGAGTCCTGTGAGCTACCCTAGCAAATTATTTAACTTGAGGGGAGGGTCCTGTGAACCCTCCATTTTATAACCTTTGTCAAATGAACAGCAAGCCTAGGACTTGAAACTGTTCTCTGAAATGAGGGCAGTTTTGTGGGACTGAGCTTTTAACCAGTGGAGTCTGTGCCAGCTCTAGGTAGGTAGTGTCAAAATTGGGCTGTCACACACCGAGTTTGTATCTCAAGAGTTGGAGAATTCGTTGGCATGTGGAAAAATCCTACACATTTGAAGTCACAGTGTTATGAATAGAAACAGTTCAGACAGTGGTTATTTTTCTTTTCTTCCAAGTCTTTATGTTTTTATTAGACCTCAGACTCCGAGACAGACCCATGTGTTGACTTTCTTGGTCCCAGCCCATTGAGGGTGTCTACCTGCCCTGGAGACATGAGACTGTCATAGGCCAGCTGGGCGCCCTTTGTTGATCATTGAACCTCTCTAAGCCTGTGTCTTCCACTGTAAAATGGGCATAATACTGCTTGCTTCACAGGGTGTTGAGAGGGCTGATGGAGAACAAGGAATGAAAGAATTTTGGAAACTGAAGTTAGTCTTTCGCTGTGTGGGGTTACGATATCTGGGAAATATTCTTATTTCATTTGGTATTGTTTAGAGGTTATATTATCCATGATAGTGTCTCAAAACACCTGGTCTGGGGTGCAAAGCAGTCTTGCCTAATGATAGAAACCACCAGGCCCTCCTCCCTTTGTTTACCATGCAGATTTAAAAGGCATAAAACTGTGAAAGAAGTCTCTGTATAGACTGAATTGTTTGCTCTAAGAGGAAGCAGCTTTCTGGTTTCTCCAGGACCTCCTTTGTTCCCAGTATTACCACGACTCTACTACTACTACAGGCTACTGTTGACATCCAGATCTTCTTAATACTGCAGTTTTTATTTGCAGGCTCAATGCCAGACCAGGAGTGGGAGGTGTCCGATCGCGTGTTGGGATCCAACAGAGCCTTCTTAGCCAGCCAGCACGCACAGCCACCTTCCAGCAGAGGTTTGATGCCCGGCAGAAAATTGGCCTCTCAGATGCCCGCCTCAAGCTGGGAGTCAAGGATGCCCGGGAAAAGCTTTTGCAGAAAGATGCTCGGTTCCGGATCAAAGGGAAAGTGCAGGATGCCAGAGAGATGCTGAACTCACGCAAGCAGCAGAGCACAGTGCCCCAGAAGCCCCACCAGGTTGCTGATGCCCGGGAGAAAATCAGCCTGAAGCGGAATTCCCCTGCTGCCTTCATGAGCCCACCCATCGGGACAGTGACCCCTGCTCTGAAGCTCACTAAAACCATCCAGGTAGGTTGAGACTCCTGCCAAAAACTCCTCAAAACCAGTAACAACTGTGGAATCAGGCAGAGACCAGGTGTGTTTAAGCAAAATGACAGTCCCCCCAACTGTTTGAAGAGTAACCATATGTGGAGGCAAGATATCATCTCAGTTTCGTGTAAAAGAAAATGGGTGGGGTGGTGGTGGGGATTTGTCCAGAGAAATTAAGTGACTTTCCAGGTGAAATAGTGGTAGAGGGAAGAGAGGAGAGGACAGACTAGTTGAGCTAGTGCTGTGTGCAGACACTGAATATTTATTCCTCATGCAATCCCAGTTATTACCACAGTTTATCAAAGGAGAATCTAAGTCTCAAAGATGTGAATCTTTGTGCACAGTTACACATCTGGTCAGTGGACGCATCAGGATAGAAGCCCTGTCAGACCTGGCTCTTAGTGCAGAGTCCTGGCCACCTGCAGAGCCACAGCCCCAAAGGGAATAGAAACAGTATCATTTAATCTTCATAGCAACTTTGGTAATAGGAACTACTGAAGCGGTGAACATTTATTAAGCCAGGTTCATTGAGCCCTGCAGGTGCATTGTTACATGATCTCTGGGATGATGAGTCTTCCTGTCGCTTTCCTGCTTTGCGAATGAGGCAGTCTGTAGGACCTTTTACTACAGATCAAAACTGAATGCCCACCATATTAAAGTTCATTTATCCCCTACTTGTAGAGAACGCATATAGGCCAAGTGGGATGAATTATGACCACTGGGTGTTTCTAGGTTCCACAGCAGAAGGCCATGGCACCAATTCATGCTCATCCTGCTGGAATGAGGATCAATGTCGTCAATAACCACCAGGCCAAACAGGTGGAGTGTGTGTGTGTGTGTGTGTGTGTGTGAGAGAGAGAGAGAGAGAGACTGCACACAAGTGTGTGTTTTGATGTGATCTTCCAAGTGGATTAACTGAGGCCTGGCCCAGGGTTCCAATTTGAAGAGTTGGAGGTTGACACTTTGCAGTTTATGAGTTTTAAGAAGAAATTTCTTGAATGCATAGAAGCAGAGAGGCATGTTGAAAATCTTTTTATTTTTTTAAAGTAAAAGTAGTGTGTGCTTACTATAGAAAATTAGCAAAACAGAAAGATTGGGGGGATGGGGGTAGTTCTTATGCTATGGCTCTCCATAGTGAGCCCCTGTTGAAATTCTGCCCTGAATTCTTCCTGTGTTTTTCTTGTTTGTGTGTGTGTATATGTGAGAGAGATTATTATTTATTTAATGCATAGCTGTAGTTGTGATTATGTTATTATCCAGTTTCATATTGTTCTGTTTTCACTTTATAATTCAAGCATTTTTCTGTGGTTCACATTTACTGTAAACATTTTAACAACTGCTTGATCCATTGAGTAGACATTTAGTTGACTTCAACCATTTTCCTGTAATTTTCACTGTTAGACATCCTTCTGTGAACATCTTGGAGGATAAAGCTCTTTCTACAGTTTGAGTTTATTTCTATAGACTAGATTACCCGGCACAGACTTTCTAAGCCAAAGGATATAAACAGGCATTTTAGGGATCCTTAATAGATATTGCCCATTTGTAGAAAGGTACTTCTGATGTACCTGAAATTTCACAGCATTTTCATTTGGCTCTTACGGGCAGGGAGCCTGCCAGAACTGAGCCCCAGTCACCCAGGCCAGTTTGCCCAGGCACTCCACGTGTACATACTTCTCCCTACGCCTTGCTTAATTACTCCAGCTCTCATCTCCCTGCTGTCCTTACTCCAAATGTCTGCTGAGAGCCTGCATGCTACATTAGCATGTATTTTTTTATTTTCAGAATTTATACGACCTGGATGATGATGACGATGTTATAGCTCCCATTCCTACTAAACAGATGAAATTTGCAGCCTCAGGCAGCTTTCTCCACCACATGGTATGTCATCTTACATTCTTCTTAACACTCTGTGTGTGTCTGATTAGGTGCATGGGAGATGTGGTGGAGAGTAGGATCTTTCAATTCAGAGATATTTCCTTATTTGGGTCCTAAGATTATTAGAACCGGAACTAATCCAGCCCCTGGTTTTTATAAATACTGAGGCTTAGCATGTCTGCGGACTTGTTCAAGATCCAACAGACAGTGAAGTGCAGGCTCTAGTTCCCAATTGCTGTGTTTGGAGACTTCAGGGGAAATGTGAGTGATCCCACAGGACAGAATCACATTTTATTTCCTTTAGGGCAGGACATTCTGCTGGTTCCCTTCCTTCTGTGGTCATCAGCTCTGGCCCCATTCTTGAATCTGGATTCCATTGGTTGATGTGTTAGCAAGAATAAACTGAACCTTTCCTGAAAGCTCCACCAGGTGCTGCCTGCGTGGAGGGAAAGTTTGATGGATGTTCTGCCATGCAGAGAAGGAAAGAAAGCGGTATATCTGGGAACATCAGGGAGCGCTGCATTGCTTGTCTCAGTGCATGGAACCAAATCACACATAGGAGGCGAGAGGGTGCCCACGCTAAAGACATGGGTACCCATGCCTTTATTTGGTCTTCAGGCACCCAAAGACTCAGTTTTAGTCACTGCACTGAATATGTGGACCAATTTCCTGGTTACCCTTGAAGCTCTTAACTTTGAAATGTGAAGCTGAATGATGCCAGTTTGTTACAAAGGGGCTGAGCCTTTCTAGTCATTAGAGTGCTTGTGTCTGTTACCAGGGGGGCTGTCAGCTAACTCAGTTAGTGGCTAACCCTAATTGGAAAAATCTGTTTATATTAACTTATTTAAGAGTTCCCTCTCTCCCCACCCTGTGAGATGGGTACTGTTACGACCCCTATTGTATGGACTAGGAGTTAGACACAGAGAGGTTAAATAAATCTGCTCAGCTTGTAAGTAGTGGATCTAGGATTTAAGCCTCAGCAATCTGGCTCCCAGGCCATGTTTTAACCAATGCACTCTGCTGGCTCTTGAAACTCAGGAAACAGCTTGAGAAGTGTGGGATCCACACTGAGTCACCTGGGTTGGGAGAAGCTGGTGAATTAACTCTGTTCCATCATCTGTCTCTCTGGCCGCTGCATTCCTCCTTTCTCCATGAATCAATGCCTGGTAGACACTGTCCTCAGTCAGCAAGACCACTAACCGCTTCTGCCTCATGCATTTTTTTTTTCTCCAGACACATTAAAACCAGGCACTTCGCTGGTTTATATTTCTAAAGGATCACTTCCCCAGTTAAGGGTAGCAGGGGAGGGAGGGAGGGAACGGTTTCTGCTGATTTGCACGTGCTGACTCTGCTAGCATGCACCTGACCATCTGGGAGCTGCACAGGTGAGCTGCTTGTGGTTCCTCTATATGACTAGAACAGGGACCAAAAAGCGGGGGTCTGGGCCTTCTTCAGAGTGACTTCCTAGTCCCAGCCAGCCCATGGTGATAGAAGCATATCTGGGAATGAACTTGACTCCAAGCTTTTGGACTCTAACTCCAGATTGTAGGTTTTTATCAAATCTAAATGGTATGGCTGAGCTGCGGCTTCTGTTCGGGAACTGCCTGGATGCTTCCCAAGGGCTACCTACATTGGAACGTGGCTTCTGTGAGCACGTGTGCAGTCTACTTTTCTCTCCTCCTGTCCCTTCCCTGGCAGCTGGTATCTTTCTGGCTTTAGATCAGTAATGGAACTGGGGAGGTAGGAGGTCTTGAGATTGGGGGTCGTCAGTCACTTAGGGTATCTGGGTCCCTGGCTTCTCAGATTGCTGTCTGCCTCTTTGTTTAGGCCGGGGTGAGCAGTTCCAAGCTGTCCATGTCCAAGGCCCTTCCTCTCACCAAAGTGGTTCAGAATGATGCGTACACTGCTCCTGCTCTCTCCTCCTCTGTTCGGACAAAAGCCTTGACCAACATGTCCCGGACGTTAGTGAACAAGGAGGAGCCCCCCAAAGAGCTGCCGCCTGCAGAGGTGAGGTGAAGGCGAAGGAGAAGTGTTCACACTAGTCAAGAGTTAGCCTGAGCTGGGTGGGCAGTGTGCATCTCGTTGGGTCCTCATAGTGCCTCTGGGAGGTAGGTGTTGCCACCTCTGTCTTACAAATGAGCAGACCAAGATCCAGTAGACCCCGCCCTCAGAGAGCCCACAGGCAAGCCAGTAGGGAAACAGAGCTGCAGACGAAGCACTGTCTGCCACAGCACAGGGCTGCCAGGAGCACCGATGAAAGAGCCTCTCATTCCACCAGGGATACAGGAAGGCTTTAAGGAGAAAGTGCCATTTGAGCCGGATGGTTCTTGAAACACGAGTGGCATTCTGTGCAGAGGTTCAGGCCTGGAAGGGCCTGGAATATTTGGGAAACATGAGAAGTTCCATTCCTTAGCATAAGGTGACTGGGACATGATTAGAGGGGCCCAGCTGTGGTAGGAAACTCTCCATAGAGGTTTCCTCTGGGCCTTCCTGGTCGTTTGCTGAAGTGAGTTCTGCCATTTGAGCACAGCTGTTGTCTGGTAACGTTCTGTTCTCTGGTAACTTCTGGTAACGTTCCTCTATCTGTGGCAGCCTGTCCTCAGCCCTTTGGAAGGCACCAAGATGACCGTGAATAATCTGCACCCTCGAGTCACCGAGGAGGACATTGTTGTGAGTACTGTGGCCTGCCAGAATTTCAGATCTCAAGCCACTTCTGTTCCAAGGGTCCCCAAGACCACCCCCAGGTTAGCTGATTGTCTAAGAGGACTCACAGGACTTAGCATAGAGTTGTGTCCGGGCTGAGATGCATTACAGGATGCAAAGCAAAATCAGCAGAGGGAGACAACTTGTGGAGGAAAAGCTAGAGGATAGCAGACTCAAACTTCTGGAGTCCTCTCCTAGGGGAGTCACACAGGATGCACTTACTCCCCCAGCAGTCAGTTGTAAAGACCAGGGAAGCTCATTAGAGACACAGTCCCCAGAGTTTTTCTCAGGGACTAATCACATATGCACTGTCTGCCTGCCACATACCAAAATTCCAGATACAGAAGGAAATCAAGTGTTTGGCGTGAAGCACATTGTTGGCACAATTTAGTTGCAAGTTGCCACTCTTACCAGTTATGGTGATGAGCGCCCTCCCAGAATCCAAGATCCCAAACGCGAGCTAAGGGTCAACCTTGGAAGCAGGCCTTCCAAAGGAGAGCAGGCAGGCCAGATATGTTAACCCTTTTTCCTCATAGCCTGTAAACCAGAGCCAGAGGAATTCCCTGGTGGCCAGTGGTTAGGACTCGGCATTTTCACTGCTGGGGCCTGGGTTCAATCCCTGCTTGGAGAACTAAGATCCCACATACTGCACAGCATGGCCTAAAGTAGATCTTTAAAAACAATAATAATAAAATTAGGATCACACTTAGTATTCAGTTTTGTGTCTTGGTTTTGATATGTACCATTTTCCCTTTTATTGTTGCAAATCTTTTCAACGATGTTTTCACAGATCTTCCCTTTGTCCTCATTACAACCTTGTGAAGGCAGTTGCAGGTGAAGAAATGGTGTGGTTGTTAGTTAGCCTTTGCAGTCTGTGTCCATACTGTGTTCCCTCTCTGACTTCAGTCTCTTCACCTGAGAAGTGAGGGATGGGAGTAAAGGATGATGACGACACGTGTACAAAGCACTGCCTTGAAAATGGTTTCAGTTGAGACCCCTCAATCTTGCCAACCAGGATGATTGGTTACCCTGCATTGAACTGCGGAATTTTGTTTCTAACTGATTCCTGGGTGATATATTAACCACTCTTTGTCCATCCATGTGGACATCCACTGGAGTCCTACATGTCCATCCATTTTCATGACACAGCACTCTTGACAGAAATACCATATTCCATAACTATTACCCTTGTTGAGGAAGTGGGCACTGAGGCAGGAGGACTTTGGGGGTGACTTGAAGTCATAGGGATCACAAGGCTTATGAGCCCAGCACAACTTGTCCCCTCACCTGGCCCCAGGTTGAGGCTTCTGGATGTCCCAGGAATACTACCTGACATGGAGCCTTCCTGAAATCTTGGCTGCTTGGCATGTTCAATCAGAGTGAAGCCACCTGTCAACCCAGAGCCCTGTCTGAAATGTGTGAATTGCAGGCAGGGAGAACAACCACCTGAAATTCTTCCCCAACCCAAGCCCTCTTGCTCTTCATAGGAGCTTTTTTGTGTTTGTGGAGCCCTGAAGCGTGCTCGGCTGGTCCATCCTGGGGTAGCAGAGGTGGTGTTTGTAAAGAAGGACGATGCCATCACCGCGTATAAGAAGTACAACAACCGGTGTCTGGATGGTAAGTCAGAGAAAGCAGCCTTCTCACCTCGATGCCCCTCGCCATTCACAGCAGGCCTTCGGGGGAAGCCCTCCTCTGGGGCGAGTGGGTGGACATCTACCTAGTGCTTTAAACTCTCCAGGGCCTCCTGTGTACTAAGAATAAGCAGTGATGCTTTGTTTTTAATTGAAGTGTGGTTGATTTACAATGTTGTGTTAGTTTCACATATACAGCACAGTGATTCAGTTATATATATCTTCTTTTTCAGATTCTTATCCCTTAAAGGTCATTACAAAATACTGAGAATAGTTCCCTGTGCTATACTATGCAATAGATCCCTTGTTGGTTATCGCAGCCTTTGCCTTTTGATTGTATTATTTAATCCATTTACATACATTTTATGTGGCCTTTTTTGCATTATATAAGTATTTTTTAGTGTAGCATTTTAGTTCCTTTAATGATTTTTTCCACTATATTTTTTGAGTCACTTTCTTTTCTTAACAGTTGCTCAAGGATTTATAGTATATATTGTAGGTTATCAGAGTCTATTTCAGGTTAATATTAATGTAGCCACAGTGAAATTTAGAAATGTTACTCCAATAAGGCTCTATTCCCACTTTCCCCTTTTTTTGTGCTGTTATTGTTATACTTACTACATAAAATGCAAAGTGGGAGTCTGGTACTTGTAAGGTTAATCTTTCATGGACAAAGTAGAAATCTGAACATACGCTTTCAAATTCTTCTTCACTTGATTTTGTACCATAAACATTTCCCCTTTCTACTCGCTTCGCAACCAGTCTGGGTTGTTTCATGCTGTGTGTACTTTCCCCCTTACTTTGATTCTGATCTCCTCCTGCATGAAGCAGGGTCTGTTGCCAGTTTGCTTCTTGACACTGTCATTACCGAAGTTTCATGGACCTCATAACCCTCGTAGTCTCTGGGCTTTGCTGACACCTGACAGCCCCAGCCTTAGCTGTGAAGCCAGAGCTGCCAGCGGTGGGTGCTTTGACTTCTGATAACAAAAGTGGCAGTCCCTGTCCTTCCATGTGAGGAGCTGAGGGCTCATGGCATTTCTTTCTTGGTTTTTCAGGGCAACCAATGAAGTGCAACCTCCACATGAATGGGAACGTTATCACCTCAGACCAGCCCATCCTGTTGTAAGTTCCAAAGGCAGAGGTGCTGGGGACCATGTGGGGCTTTTCTGCTTGCTTACTGGGCATGATCATCTCTCTGTTCTGAGGAGAGAAATGCTTGCATAACAGCTCCATTCCATTTCCTCTGCTCTGAGAGCAGCCAGCCGACTAGGAGGCTTAAATTTGTACAGAGTGGGTTGTTATATCATTTCTACAGGAGATTGACCCCACAGGGGCTAACTTAACTTCATTCCCTGCCTTATAATTTAGAAAGTGGAGAGCAGGCTGGTTGTGTCCCTGTTTGCATGATTGGGTGTGCATCTTCAGATGAGCAGAAAACCCCCCTCCTCATGATTGACTCTGATAGGGACTGTGCTGGGTGCTCCCCCTTATTTTGTTACACACCCAGTGTACATGCCTGGCCCAGGACTGAGGACTTTTTGAAGCCTGAGATGCAGAAAATGTCTAGATTGATATGTAAAAGGAGGTCCTTTTGAGGAGGAGACAGAGACCCAGGGAGAATATTAGGCTTGCCAACATGGGTATGCGGGGCAGGCCTGTAATAGACTTTGAAATTTAGAAAGACTGCAGTTTGAACCCTGGATATTGAATTGTGTGATTTAGATGAGTTTCTTAAACTGTGTTCCAGGATTAAGTTGTATTCTGAAAAATGTGGGTTTTATGACCTAGTGGATTTGGGAACCACTGAGCTAGACCCAGTTAAATCTACTGGGCTTCTCAAAATGTGTGATATGCTGATGTGTGTTTGGCTATCCTTGAGGCTTAAACTTAAAAAAAAACCCAGATCTTAGCAGGCTGCATCTCGACTTTCTTAGCAAATTTAAAGAATGGTAGGTTTGCTATAAGAAATAGGGTAAAAGGGTATGGAAAGCGTTATGTTTGGTGCCTAGCTTATAACAGATCTCCAGCTAATGGTGGGACCCTTCTCCACTGAAGGGGAACCTGACTAGGATTTTGACTCTTCTCTGCTCTCTACAGACGGCTGAGTGATAGCCCCTCAGTGAAAAAGGAGAGTGAGCTGCCTCGCAGAGTGAATTCTGCCCCCTCATCCAACCCTCCAGCCGAAGTGGATCCTGACACCATCCTGAAGGCGCTTTTCAAGTCATCGGGGGCCTCTGTGACCACACAGCCCACAGAATTCAAAATCAAACTTTGAGCGGGGGAGCGAGACAGCCAGAAGCGGGGGCAGAGGAGGGTGGCTCTGTTTCCTTAAACAAAAGTTGTGACCAATGGGCCGTTGGCTGGGGGCCCCCGAGTGCAGGAAGGGTCATGGGGGTAGAAAGCCTCCTCGCTGGACGGCAGCCGCCTTTCTGTGTTGTGTTCTGCCTGTGCTCTTCTGTGTGCTCACATTTCCTGTAGTGCGTTTCTTCTCTCTCCACCTCATCACCAGGGTAGACTTGTGTTGTTCAGAGTGTTTCCCCCTAAACTCAGCCCCAAATAGATTTTTTAAAATCTGGAAATGGTGCCCTAAATTCTCTGAGTGGCCTTCTTGTGGCCCCATAGAATACAGGGCAGGGGCTATTTGAAGGATACTGCTTTCTTCAGGGTGAGGGTTTGACTCCCCTTTCTCTTTCTAAAACTTTTCAAACAAAGTAGGGAATGGAAGCCCCTGCCATCCTAATAGGAACCACATCAGCTCAAAAGCTCTGCCATTCACTCTCCTGGTCAGTGGAGATGGCCTAGGTGGGGATCAGGTCGCGGGCTCCTTGTCCTCTCCCCGCAGTTGGCTCCAGACCAGTGCTTTCTGGAGAGAGCCCTGTGGCAAGGGCAGGGTGAGGCTACTGCTCTGCCAGGAAGAGTGTACCCTAGCTCTTGGTTTGGGGGACCCTACTGTCTCAGTCAACCCAGAATAAATGCTCAAGCTTACATTTCCCCTTCCCTGAGTTGTGCCGAGTGGCCCAGCCCAGCTCTCTTGGCCTTCTGAGTGTCACTGCTGGGCGGGGCTGCCTTGTTAGCCCCTCATTTCTCACCCAGCCTAGCACTCGTCACACTTGGTTTTGGTGCAAATGTCAGCTGTCTGCTAGTTGGGTTTTCAAAGGGTCTGCCTCCTGTTCTGTGACACTGAGGACCTTGGGGTTGTTTGAATAAGGATGTTGGCTTGCTCCAAGATGTGTTTTCCTGGCCTCAGGTTCATGCAATAGTCAGGGATGCTGAGAGGTGGCAGATATTTAGCAGCCACCAGAGGGCACTGTCTCCACTACTATGAGTGACCCATCCATCCATCCTGACCAGAGGGGCATTTTCCTGCCTTGACTGAGGTGGGGGGGGAGCAGGGGGCAGTGGGGAGGGAGTTGAGAGAGTGGAGCAGCCTTTCCAGGCAAGTGGACAGGTTGTCCCCTCAGCGTGCTTCCAGGCATTGGGGGCACAACTCTAGAACCAAAGGGGAAGCCCTGAATACACCAGAACAGCATTATTCCAGGGGTGTTCATCCTCAGTTTCTTGCTGGTTTGTTGGGACTGTAGAGGGAATCCAGCCTAGCAGAGCTGGCAAGTCTTGGGTAGCAAGATTCTGTAAGTAAATAGTGTAAAAGGCACAAGCCTAGAAAGTGTAGGGGGGACCTGAGACAGAGTCTTTCATGACCTACTTGGGGCCAGTCCAGCGAAGAAAAACCTGGAAACTCACATTTCCACAGAGTTAGATCAAGCAGCAAGGACCCAGGTGTGAACTCAGCTCAGTCCTCCAGCTCTGAGGTTGCCCAGGCTTGGGAAGTCCAGGGAATGTGCCTGATGGTGGTCCACTTTGCAGTACT
The DNA here is from genome assembly GCF_029407905.1 of Bubalus kerabau. Lineage (NCBI taxonomy): Eukaryota > Metazoa > Chordata > Mammalia > Artiodactyla > Bovidae > Bubalus > Bubalus kerabau. The sequence continues at coordinate 6,563,221 of NC_073624.1, forward strand.
TTGAAGAAGGCTGCTTTTGTTCTCTTCTCCCTCTTTGAATGGGTGCAAACTGAGTTCTCTTCATCAGCTAGAAGACATTCCTCCTACACTTTCCCCTTCTTGACCCCAGAGAGTGTCCATAAGACACTAGGAGCTGGCTTCTCGGGTCTGGAGACAGACAGATCACTGCTTGGACTCTGCGTTCAGTAGGGAAGGTAACTACCCTGGCTGTATGCCTTTATCCTCCCACCGGCCCTCTGGACCTTGTCCTCTGGGTGGCTGTGTGGTCTACTGCAGGGTAGAGTCTGTTTTTCCCCCGTTCTACAGGCAGGTGTCATCGTGGGAAACAGAAGAGAAGGTGGTAGGCCAGTCCTTGTGTCCCTCTCCACCTCGCACTCCCCTACATTCCCCGTCTTGTCTCTTTTTTTTTCTTCCAAAAGGAGAGGAAGAGGCATTAAGGGATGGAGGAGACTATGTGTTACTTATCCATTTCTGAATAAACGTTTGTTATTCCTACTTTTGAGCTGTCATTTCTTAAAAGATTATGTTAAGGGGCTTCTTGGAATTTGGCACCAGAAAACAAGAGATTTGCCTCTGCTTTGCTGCTCACCAGCTATGACCTTCAGACAGTTCCTCACAGGACTCTTTGAATTTTGGTCTTCACAGTTGAGAGAATATGAGCATGAATGTCTGGGAAGGACCTAGCAGAGAAACTCAGTACCTCCTGGGCCTAAAGTGCCTCACGAGTATAAGCATGGTCAACTCGAACATAGGTCTATTCATAGGGAGCAGGGGAGTCGCTGCCTTGAAGTTACAGGTAAAATTTACCTCTTAGATCAACTATGTACTAGAAAAAAATTAGTTGGTAGGTTTTTTGATTTTGTGATAAAATATACATAAAGTTTATCATGTTAACTGTCTTAAGTGTAACTCAGTGGTATTAAATACATTCACAAGAGTTGTACTACCATCCATCTCCAGAGCTTTTTCATCTTATGGAGCTGAAACTGTCTCCATTAAACACCAGCTCATTCTCCTTCCACCCTCCAAGCCTCTGGCAACTACTAGTCTGCTTTTTGTCTTCATGATTTTAACTACTTGCATAGGTGGACTCATACAATATTTGTCTTTCTGTGACTATTTTCTTGGGCTCCATAGTCACTGCAGATGGTGGTTGGATTGCAGCTATGAAATTTAAAGGACACTTGCTCCTTGGAAGAAAAGCTATGACAAATCCAGACAGCATATTAAAAAGCAGAGACATTACTTTGCCAACAAAGTTCCATCTAGTCAAAGCTATGGTTTCTCCAGTAGTCATGTATAGATGTAAGACTTGAACTATAAAGAAAGCTGAGCACTGAAGAAATGATGCTTTTGAACTGTGGTGTTGGAGAAGACTCTTGAGAGTCCCTTGGACTGCAAGGAGATCCAACCAGTCCATCCTAAAGGAAATTAGTCCTGAATATTCATTGGAAGGATTGATGCTGAAGCTGAAACTCCAATACTTTGGCCTCCTGATGGGAAATTGGAAAAGACCTGGATACTGGGAAAGATTGAAGGCAGGAGGAGAAGGGGATGACAGAGGATGAGATGGTTGGATGGCATCACCAACTCGATGGACATGAGTTTGAGCAAGCTCTGGGAGCTGGTGATGGACAGGGAAGCCTAGCGTACTGCTATTCATGGGGTTGCAAAGAGTCGGACACGACTGAGCAACTGAACTGAATTGATTTTCACTTAGCATAATGTCCTCAAGGTTCATCCATGTTGTAGCATGTGTCATTTCTTTTTAAGGCTAAATAATACTCCGCTGTGTGTCTGTACCATATTTTGCTTATCCATCTGTTGGACACTTGGGTTGCTTCCATGTTTTAGCGAGTGTGAATAATGCTATGAACATGAATGTACAAATATTTCTTCAAGACTGTTTTCAGCTCTTTGGGTGTATACCCAGAAGCGGAATTGCTGGGTCATGTGGCAGTTCGATTTTTAATTTTTTGAAGGCTCAACCATTTTGATTTCCACAGTGGGTGCACCATTTTACATTCATTTATGGGAGGATGGAATGCAAGTATTTTATTTCTATCCTTTCCACTAAATACAACCTTGTATATTTTACATAAAACATAAGACTGGAAGGTGGAAAGAAAAGAGACTGGCTGGGGACCCAATGAATGACTGGCATTGAGTTCCCTGGGTTTCCTTTTTGCTTCATATATGCCAAGTTGGGTGCTGAATAAGCAGACCAACAACCAACCAAAAACCCAAGTGAGGACCTGAAAAGGGATAGCTTAACAAGACTGAAAAAACTAGTGAAACACCACAGGAAAAACTGCAGCCTCACCTTCACTAGTAAATTCCAAGTTGAGTCCTAGATATGCATCCTCACTCACTAGGCTGTACTGGGGGCACCCCGAAATCTGCAGGGATGGAGTCAGAGAAGGCCAAACAGGGAGCTGGGACTTTTAAGTTGATGTCAGTGGAGGCCACAGGAGGAGAAATGGGCACCCCCCACAGCTCCTCCCAACCAGGGTATTAGCAGAGGGTCTAGGATGATGGACCTCACTGCCACCCATAACCTGGTAGTAATGAAGCAGTTTCTTTCCATGCCCATTAGAGGAGGTGTGCTGTAACATTTAAATAAGATACAGACCTTTCATAATGCCCATGTTTCAGTCAACAGTAAATCATACTAAAGATCAGGAAAATTTCACCCTGAAGGAGAAAAGACAATGGATGTTAACTCCATAATGACAGAGATGTTAGTTACTGATAAGGATTTAAAAGCAACCATTAAAAATGTGTCAATGAGCAATTAACACGAAACAATTGATGGAATGTTTGAACTTCAAACAATTGAAGAATAAAGAAATGGAAAACCATTTTAAGTTGGTTTCAAAGGTAGAGAAAACCTTTTCAAGTTGAAAAATACACCAGATTCCCTGGAGGTCCAGTGGTTAGGACTTTGCACTCGTTTCCGGAGCTGTGGGCTTGATTTCTGGTTAGGGAACTAAGATCCTACAAGCCACACAGAGGAGCCAAATAAAGTTGAAAAGTACAATTACCATTCTCCCCCTCCCGCCCCCCCAAAAAAGCAATGGAGAAGAATCCGTGAACTTGAAGGTGAAACAATAGAACCTACCCAATCTGAACAATAAGGAAAAATAGACTTTAAAATAATGAAGGACTTTGGGGGCCTATGGTACTGTAACAAAAAGTCTAAAATCTGTCACATGAGTCCCAGAAGAAAAGTAAAAGTCGAAGAAATAATGGCTGTTGGGAGTTCTCTGGTGGCCTAGTGATTAGCAAAAATAGTAACGATGTTCTCAGTGAATGTAAAGGAAATATTTAAAACAATTATTTTATAAATGGGAAAGGGCTGAGGGATATCTAGAGAAGGAATGTTTCTGCACTTAGAAATATCAACACTGATAAAATATCAACTAGTATACTGTGGTAACTTTTTAATATATGTATTTACATAATAAATATTTACATATAAAATAATGTTTACATATTCATGTATTGTTTTACATATACATAATATAATTATGTACTTTAATGTAATTCCTTATTCCAAGAATTGGCGATGGACAGGGAGGCCTGGCGTGCTGCAGTCCATGGGGTCGCAAACTGTCGGACACGACTGAGCGACTGAACTGGACTGAACTGAAGGCTGGGCCCTGGGAGGACCGCGGGAGGGGGCAGTCGGGGAGTAGGGGTCGCAAGAGGTGGGCCTGGAGCCGAGAGGGCGGGGCCCCAGGAGGCGCCGTCATCGCGGAAACGGCCGCCAGCGACTGACTACAACTCCCAGCATCCCCCGCAGCTTCCGGTCGGCAAGATGGTGGCGCGCAGAAGGAAGCGTGCGGTGCCGGAATCTGATTCGGGGGTTCCAACCCTGCCCGGCTACTCAGGTGAGGGAATGCGGGGCGCGAGGCCGGGGAGTGGCCATGCTTCTCCACGAAGAGCCTGGGGGGTCGGCAGTGGCTCAGGACCCCAAGGAGCCGTCACACGCTTGGACGTGAGCCGCAGAAGGTTCTGAAGTCCCGGGCCCCCTTAGCCCACGCGGCGCCTGTTCTCGTCTGGCTTCACTTGGCTCGGGACGGACCTAGTTTGGCCAACGCTTTCCTTGAGTGAATGCACCTCCGTCTACACTTTTCCAGGGCGAACTTGTGTCTGTCTACATTCTCTCCCCTGAGATACACCCATCCACTTATCAGCCCCTCGTTGCAATTTCTGGTCCAGCCCGCTCAGCGCTCACCTCGCCTGTTATTATGTGTCCTCCTCACTGGTTCCCCTGCCTTCTGTTTTTCACTCAGCTGCCAGAATGTACTTTCTAAAGTCAGATTTAACTCAGATCTTGCCTCACACGCCCATCCCCGACGAACTCTCTTCAGTGATTAAAGTTAGCACGTAAAACAAAATCCAGACATCACATCACTTCTATCCTGGCTCTAGCTAACCTATAGCTCTGTCTGTTTCTCCGAGACAACAAGCTCTTTACACCCACAGAGTTTTTGTACTTACTGTGTCTTTTTCCTCTGAGTTCCTCAGACAGCTCTGCTGTGTTACAGGGCTTCGTGTCATTCTGGTCGAAGCTTTAATGTTACTTTCTCAAAGAGGTGGTCCTGATAGATGCCTGTCTGAAGGCCTCTGTCACCCATTACCCTGCACTACTTCACTCTGTGTGTTTCCTTCCTGTTTGGAATTTTATTTATTTTTGGCTGTGCTGGGTCTTGGTTGGTGCTCAGGCTTTTCTCTAGTTGCCAGGAGTGGGGCTGCTCTCTGGTTGCAGCGTGCTTCTCATTGCAGCGGTTTCTTTTGTGGAGCACCGGCTCTATCTAGGTAGGCATGCAGGCTTCAGCAGTTGCTGCTCCCGGGCTCTAGAGCACAGACTCAGTAGCTGTGGTGCACAGGCTTAGTTGCTCTGTGGCATGTGGGATCTTCCCGGATCCGGGATCCAACCTGTGTCTCCTGCATTGGCAGGTGTATTCTTTACCACTGAGCCTCTGGGGAAGCCCCTGGTGGAGGCTTTAATGTTAGTTCCTCAAAGAGGTGGTCCCAAAAGGCCTCTGCCACCCATCAGCCTGCTCTGCTTCACTCTGTGTGCTTCCTTCCTATTTGATAGCAGCTTGTTACATGCTGAGTTGTTCTGTCCTCCCACTTTACCACGTGAGCTTCCTGAGTGCAGGGCTTGCAGCTGGATTCTCTCCATGCTCTCTGTGCCCAGAGAGGTGGTGTCTGGAAGTTTGCATCTCTTGTGACAGGATTAAACTTTATGGGAATGCCAGCGATTATCCAAATCATCACACAGCAGGGGGCTTAGAGACCGAGAGAGATGTTAAGGCACAAAGCAGGTAGCTCTAACCTGGCATGCAAGGCTCTCCCGAGGAAGTGAGGACCTGAAGAATGGGTGGAAGGATGAGGGCTGATGTTTCAGAGCAGCATGGGTGAAGCCCTGGCTGATTGGAGGAACAGAGAGGAGGCATGTGGTGTGGAGAGGGGAAGATGGGGTGAAGAGAGGCTACACGGGGAACCGTGGTAAGGATTTGGGGTTTACCCCCAGAGCAGCAGAGTTTGAATCTCTCTCCTTTTGCATCTCATTTTCATTCTCTCTACTACCGACTGGAGCCCCTCCTGGGCAGATGGTGTTCGTCCAGCCGCGTAGCCTGCCCAAGCATCTTGCACAGGCCTTGCCTAGGAGAAGGGTTCAGTGAAGGATGGATGGTGGATGGGCGGACCAACAGGCACACAGGACTAAAAAGGGACAGCCTGAACCTGACTCGTGTGTCGTCCCTCACTGTCCCCATGTTCCTTCCAGCCATTCCGATCAAATTCTCTGAAAAGCAGCAATCCTCTCATTACCTCTATGTGAGAGAGCACAAAGTTCGAGAAGGCACCAAGTCTCCCTGGCCTCCGAAGCGGACCCTTTTTGTCCTCAACGTGCCCCCGTACTGCACAGAGGTAAATGGGTGTCTGGGAGGGAACCTGAGCCTGGGGCAGGGGCTCCTGTGGGCCCCCCACCCCCCAGTCCTCAGTGATGAGAGGGAAGCAGCTAACTGAAGCCCTGGTGTCTGGAAGTCTGCATCTCTTGTGACAGGAAGTTGGCTTTTTAAAGGTGTCCTTTTTTAAATATAATTCTCTAGGGAGCCCATAGCTTTTTATATGTTACCCAGAATTGTTTGAATTACGTGTTTTTTCCCCCGATTATAAAATTGATATGTGTCCGTTGCAGGTAGTATTATAGTACAGCCGAAGTGTTCTGTTGCCTAAAGCAGTTGCTGCATAACTATGTCTGCCAAGCATAATCCCACCCGAGGACAGAGACACTTGAAACTGAAAGTGTTAGTCGTTCAGTCGTGTCCTGCTCTTTGCAGCCCCTTGGACAGTAGCCTGCCAGGCTCCTCTGTCCATGGAATTCTCCAGGCAAGAACACTGGAGTGGGTTGTCATGCCCTCCTCCAGGACAGACACTTGTTCTCACATGTTTTCTTGAGTATTGTGAAGGTTGTGCTAACTACTTGTGTGAAGTCTGACAACATAAACATTTTTTTTTAATTGATACTCATCCATAGTAAAAAAAAAAAATAAGAAAAGTAGGAGAAAATAACATTACCTCTGAGTCTACTATTCAGAGTTTTCCCAGGTGGCGCTAGTGTTAAAAAACCCATCTGCCAATGCAGGAGACACAGGTTCAATCCCTCCAGGAAGATCCCCTAGAAGAGGGCATGGCAACCCATTCTAGTATCCTAGCCTGGAGAATTCCATGGACAGAGGAGCCTGGTGGGCTACAGTCCATAGGGTTGCAAACAGTTGAACATGACTAAGGTGACTTAGCACGCATGCACTACTATGCAGATATGTCTGTTATTTTTTTCCTTCATAAAAGTTACTAAATTTAGTATTCCTTTAATTTACAGAAGAGAAACTAAAGGAATTGCTGGATTTTTGATGATTTTTTTTTTTTTAGAAAAGAAATATTAATTTCTAAAAGATTCCTCTGCAGTTAAAGAGAAAAACAGAGAGAGGGGAGGATGTCGTTTTTAATGTTTCCTGAAGACTAGTGTATGAATAGAGAAGCACGTGGGCCCAAGTGTAGCACTCACTACACTTCACAGATTGAGCAAATCTGTGTCATCAGCGCCTAGACTGAAAAACAGAGCATCACCCACACCCCAGAAATCCCGCTGCGCCCCTTCCCCCTGCCAAGGATAACCACCAACCTGATTCCAATAGGGGAGATTTAATTCTTTCTAAATGGCTGATTCAGGTAGTAAAATTTCCCCACCTATTCTGAGAGACCTGGGTTCAGTCCCTGGGTCGGGAAGATCCCCTGGAGGAGGGCATGGCAACCCACTCCAGTATTCTTGCCTGGAGAATCCCATGGACAGAGGAGCCTGGAGGGCTACAGAACATGGGGTCGCAAAGAGTCAGACACGACTGAAGTGACTTAGCACGCATGCATTCTTGTAATAGGGGGAAAAAGAAAAGTTGAGAACCCACTCCTCCTTTGGAGATCCTTCAGAGACATTGACAGGGGAAGAAAGATCTTTCAGCCAGATGGCCTTTCAAAGGGAGCAGTCCCTTTCCGGAACAGACAGAGCATACCCTGGGCACATGCTTCCAGCAGGGTCAGGTCATAAAACCAAACAATTATACCTGAATTCTGTCTCCCCTCTGTATCCTCCTTCTGGAGTCCCTTTTTACCCACAGCTTTGAACACAAAGTCAAAAAAGGTGGCCCCCTTGGGCCGTGGGGGGCTGGGGTTGTGACCTCGGTGTTGAGGAGCTGGGTGGTGTGCCCAGGCTCTCTGTGCACGCTCCACAGGCTGGACTCCGGGGCTCCGGTGTGGCGGGAGGCTCACCCTGCGCTTCTCTCCACCCCGGCAGGAGTGCCTGTTGCGCCTCCTCTCCCCGTGCGGGCCCGTCCAGTCGGTGGAGTTACAGGAGAAGCCGGAGCTTGCTGAGAGCCCAAAGGAGCCCCCGTCGAAGTTCTTTCACCCCAAACCAGTTCCCGTAAGCCTGCAGGACCGGGCCGCGCCAGTGAGGGTGTGGGCGGGGCCGAGCGGTGTCCCCGGCGTGTGAGGGGAACGTGGCATCGGGGGTGGCTGCGGCAATTAAGGTGTTCCCTGTGGTCAGGCCCGTCCTGACCTGTGTGGTCTAGGAGTCCTGTCAGCTGAGTGGCCTCCACCCGGATTTGCCACGTCCTGGAGCCTCCCTGTCCGGCTCTTTCCATCATCCTGGGAGTGGGGAAGCTCAGAGACATCTCTGCTCCCCGCCCGAGGGGCCTCCCCGAGCACCCCCGCTGCTGGCTTCCCCCCGCGGAAGTCGATTCTTCCTTAGGCTCGGTGGCCCTGGTCTCCCTTCTCTGCGTCCGGTGCCCACACCTCCTCCTGTTGAGGGGACTTTGTGGGCGCCCCCCCCCGCCCCATCTGTCCGTCCACTCCTGGCCCCAGGAGAGCACGCCCTCCCCTGAGTCCCTCCCACAAGTGAAACAGGGGCCCCCAGGGTCCACTGCTCCCCGGTAAAGATGTGGGATCAGGTCACTCTTAGCAGAAGTTGCCTAGCTAGGAGTGTGGGCGCCCCACCCCTGGGTTAGAACAGCCCTCCTCCTGGTCCCGCAACAGTCAGGCTGAGGGCGGGTGGGGGGCCCTGGGGTGAGTCCCCCTGGGGAAGGCTCCGGCCACTGAACTCTCACCTCCTCCAGGGCTTCCAGGTTGCCTACGTGCTGTTCCAGAAGCCAGGCAGTGTGTCGGCCGCCTTGGCCCTGAAGGGCCCCCTGCTGGTCTCCACTGAGAGTCACCCTGTGAGGAGCGGCGTCCTCAGTCAGTACCGTGGGCCCCGGGCGGGGAGGGCAGCTTTGGGGGCCATGTCTGCCCGTGTCGCCTGGCCCTCAGGTGGGCAGGGGTGAGGGCCCCCGCTCGCCGCCCCCGGACTTATCCTCAGGCGCGAACCCGGGCCCACGCATCAGCATCCTGGCGGCCTGGGCGAGGAGATCCCGGCCCGCTGCCAGGTCCTGGGGGGACCCTGAGGGGCGGGCCTAGGAATCCCCGTCTCCCTCGCCCCCTTCTCCCTCAGAGTGGATCCGAGACTACACGGACTCGGTGCCAGACCCCAAGGCCCTGAGGGTTGAGGTGGACGCCTTCATGGAGACATACGACCGGAAGATAGCCGAGGTGGGGCTTCTGCACGGGCGGCAGCTGGCTGGGCCTCCCTGCTGGTAACATCCAGCCGGAAACGGTCCTCTCGTGGGAAATGGTCTCTGGCGGGCCGGGCGGTCAGGGCTGGAGGGGAGCAGCATGAGGGCACGCGGTGCTGGGCGTGGAGGGAGCAGCCGAGGTGGCAGCGTGGTGCCAGGCATGGGAGGGAGAGCGGAGAGGAGGCGGCGAGGGGCTCCTGGGGCCACAGGGTGGGTCCCAGGCGCCCGCCCATCACGGGCCCTGTTCCCTGCAGGAGGAGGCCAAGGCCAAGGAGGAGGAAGGCGTCCCCGACGAGGAGGGCTGGGTGAAGGTGACCCGCCGGGGCCGCCGACCAGTGCTCCCGAGGACAGAGGCGGCCAGCCTACGGGTGCTGGAGCGGGAGAGGCGGAAGCGGGCCCGCAAGGAGCTGCTCAACTTCTATGCCTGGCAGCACCGCGAGACCAAGATGGAGCGTAAGGCGCCCCAGGGCCCCTGTCCTTCACCCCACTGCCTGCGTGCCTGGGCCGTGGTCTCGTGGCCGCTCTGCCAGCCCCAGCTGTGTGGAGCTTCCTGGTCTGTTAGGCTGGACGAGGGGTCCTGGGGGTCTCCCAGCACCCCCAAAACCTTCTTCCTTCACCTTGGGCTGTGTGTTGGAGGTGGGGGGCACAACAGAGATTGTGTTTTTTTTATTATTATTTGGTTTTGTTGGGTTTTAAATCTTAACCGTGATGGGTGGGTCTCTCTCTAGTTGAGGTGCCTGGGCTCGGGTAGTTGTGGCATGAGGGCTTAGTGGCCCTGCTGCGTGTGGGATCTGAGTCCCCAGCATTGCAAGGCAGATTAGATTCTTAATCCTTGGGCCACCAGGGAAGCCCCATTGACCTGGTAAAGTTTCTGTCTGAAACCTCAGGCATGCCATCTTCTCCACTTCAGCCTGCATCCTCTGACTGGGTTGCGGCCCAGTTCCATTTCCTGGCAGCATCTGCACCGTTTCCCAGCACAGAGGCAATGGGGGAGGTCGTACTGAGCGCCCACCAGGGGAGTGGGGGCTGAGGGGAGGAGCTGCTGTCCTCTCCAGTGTGGGCCGCGGGGCATAGCTCCCGCCCAGCCTGCCGTCTCATCCCGGTCCTGTTTCCCCTCCTGACCTCTCACCCCAGATATTGCGCAGCTGCGCAAGAAGTTCGAGGAGGACAAGCAGAGAATCGAGCTGATGCGGGCCCAGCGCAAGTTCCGACCCTACTGAGCCTCTCCCGTCCGCACGGGCCTCGAGGAGCAGGGTGGTGACCGGGTGGCAGTGTGTGGCCAGCGAGGACCCGGGGTCCTGGAACACCTGTCTCAATGGCTGTGCCCAGGCCGAGGGGCTGCTGTGTGAAACCCCAGAGACCTGAGCCCACGGGGTGGGGTGAAGGACAGAGTCACCCGTTGGTTCCCATGTGCTTCAGCTGTCCTAGGGCCCGGAGCGAGGACTTGGCCTCTGGAAGCCCCTGGCCCAGAGCTGGCTCCTTCCCTGTCTTGGGTCCTGTCCCTGCCTGGCTCCGGACTCTCCTCTCAGGGCTGACTGTCCGCTGTGTTCGCCCCTTCCTCCTGATGGAGAAGCCCCTGTGGGCAGTGAGACGGCCTCACAAGCAGAATACAAGAACGTTTTATATTTCATGCAGCTGGGTGGCAAGAAAGGACTACAAAAGCCAGCTGGGCCTATCTCAGGCCTCACACATGCCCTCTGCCCAGTCACAAAACAGACACCATCCCTGCCCCCTGGAAGTCACAGATGTTAAAGTCATAATCTTACACCCCTCCGCGCCCCCACCCCCAGCTCTGCCATAGCACTCGCTTCTGGCCGTGCTGGTCTTTGGGACCAGGGGCCCTGTCCCCAGCACACTGGCCTGGGCTCGGGAGCTGGGAGCATGCGGCTGTAGCCCCAGGCCCAGGGCTACAGGGAGGCTGGGGTCCCATCCTTGTTCTGTAAAAAGGAGCTGATGACACAAGCCACCTGCTGGGGTTGGTTCATGTGGACGTAGTGATTGCCTGGGACTTCAAAGTACTGGAACCTCTGGGGAGGGAAGGGGACATGGGATGAGGTGACCCAGTGGAAGGCCGCCTCCCAGCAGTTCCGCGTGTCCACAGCTCTGCGGGCCCTAGTCAGTCAGGGGAGGGGCCAGTCGGGCCTGGCTCGGAGCCAGTGGGAAGGGCCTTCCTGGGAGGGAAGTGCCCAGCCCTTGGGTTCTAGGCCATTCTGAGCTGAAGTTGTAGAGCTCGGCTAGGGAGGGGTCCGCAGTCCAGGGGCTGCTCCTGGGTCTGGTCATCAGATAATATTCACTTGAAGAAGGAACAAGCAGCCTTTCCAACTGGCCCAGAAGAAAGGCCCACAGGGCAGGAAGAAAGACACTGAACATTGCCTGGCTAGCCACACAGGGGCTTCCCCTTTGTGATGACGCCCGGCCATCTGCTCAGGCCCTAGGGTCAGCTGTCTGTACTGGATGATGCTCCTGAAATGCCAGGTGCTCCCAGAAGCCCAGGCAAACATCAAAGTCACAGCGCACGTCCCAGCCCTCCAGCTTGGAGTCTGGCACCCACTGGTGGGACTGGTCATCTGTTCCCATTTGAGACCCTAGGAAATTGTAGAACCACTCAGTTGGGCATGGCCCAGGAATACAGGAGGACAATAAAACCAGGAGATTCTGCCAATGAAAAGCCTGCTTTCTGTGCTGATTTACATGTGATTCCAGGGACTGCAGTAGCAACATGAGGCCTGGTTGCTCCTGGGGTTACCTGTCAGACCTGGGGCCAGAGCAGGGGTCCCAGTGCAAGAAAAGAGATGGACAGGTGGAGCCCAGGGCAGCCTGGCAGCCCCTGCCGACCCCAGCTGCCCTGAGCCCTGGGCACCCACTTCTTTCAGGACAGACTTAAGTGAGCTGACCACGAACATCACGGTCTCCCTGTCGGTGTCGTCCTCTCTTCTCAAGGCATAACGTCCTTCGGTTGCTCTGGAAGATGAGAAGGAAGGTTCACCTGGGACCGCTCCCTGCATGCTCTGTCTCTGCCCTGGGCTCTGAGACGGGCCCAAGCACGAGCATTCCTCTCACCTTCCCACCGCCGGGCCCTTCAAGCCCAGGTTTAGTTCAGGGCTGAGTCATTTAGTCCCCACTGGGCCTCGCAGCTCAGCGAGACCTGTACAAGGTTAATCTCAGGATCTTCCCAGGGTTAGCCACTGAATGGTGGAGCCAGGATCTGAACCAGCTTCTGAGTGCGTGCTTTCTCTTTTTTTTAACAGCTTTATTAATTCCACCCATTTAAAATGTACAGTTCCATGGATTTTGGTACATTCAGAGGTGAGCAACCATCCCTACAGTCAATTTTAGATCCTATTTATCACCTCAACTGAGCCATAGGGGATCCTGCAATGCAGGAGGTCCAGTTCCTGGGTGGGGAAGATCCCCTGGAGGAGGAAATGGCAGCCCACTCCAGTATTCTTGGCCTGGGAGATCCCATGGACAGAGGAGCCTGGAGGGCTACCATCCACGGGGTCGCAGAGTTGCACGCGACTGAGCACATGATGGATGTGGACTTGCAAGTGAATGGAATCACACAGTGCGAGGGCTTTCCTGACTGGCTTCTTTCAACGAGTCTAACGTTTTCAAGGTTCCTGCCTGTTGTAGTGTCTGCGTCATTCCATCTCGTTGCGGCATCAGTCCATCGTGTGGATGGAGCCCGTTTGCTTGGCGGTGAGCTGAGGGACATGGGAGTTGCCTCCCATGCTCGGCTCATTCTGTTCTGAAGGACACCGCTGTGAGCCACCAGCACTCGCTGTGGTGTGGGCAGATGCTGCGATCCCACCGAGGAGCGGAACTGCCGGGTCACATGGTGATCTCAAGGCTTGAAAAACTGCCAGACCTTCCCAAAGTGGCTGCACTGTTTTACAGTCGCACAGCAGCCTGGCAGGGTTCTAGTTTCTAGCTCCTCCAGGCCCTCAGCGTAAAGTCTAGATGTCCCAGAGGGTGCGCAGCGTCCCTCCCTGGAGTTGGGATTTGCCCCCCGTGAGTCCCTGCCTTCTGAACCCCTGTTCTCGGCAGACGAGTCCCCGGAAGTCACAGTTCCTGCCAGGTCCCAGGTCCAGGCTGAATGCAGTGGAGCAGGGGTGGCACCTGAGCCCCCGCGAAGGATGTTCAACGGGCTGTGGGTCCCGGAGGTGGCGGATGGCCTCTGACTGAGGATGGCGGAGGGGGGACAGCAGATGGAGGCACAGGGCCGGCCTGGGGGTGCACGGGGCCCAATGTGGCTGGAGGGTTTGGGAGGATGGGGCCAGGCGGTACTGACTGCTGGTCCCTCTGCCACACCTGAGTGTGCCCCGCCCCCCAGACACAGATATCTGTGGAAAGGTGTGGTGCTGTCCCTGCCCACCCCCAGTGCCCTCCCCCGTGCCCCTCCCCTCGCCTGCCTTCCATGTACCAGTGACAGGTCGGGGGGGGGCACTGCCCAGGAAAGATGGCAGAGTGGTCTCATACCAGGAGACCTGGGCATTCCTGAAACTCGGGTCTGTCTGGGGTGCTTGGTTCCAACTTACTTGACGAGCAGGACGTGGGCCTCCAGATTTTTGATGTAGTGCACAAACAGCTCCCTGCTGATGAAATCGAGGCAGTGCTCTGCCTGCAGAGAAAAAAAACCCCAGTGAATTCTTGCCATGAGGCCCCAGGCGCTGCTGTGGGTGGAAACCCAGCTCTCTTGGGAGCAGCAGACACCCACCTCGGGCACCCAACCAGGACCAAGCCCACTGCCTAGCCACATCACCACCTCAAGAGAGGCTTCACCTCCCTCAGACTGGAGACTTTAGTCCCCGTAATCGTTCTCCCTCCTCCTGGGCTCATGGCTGCCCAGTCAGACGACATGGCCCCCCTCTGCCAGGTGAGGCCATGCAACTACATGCAGAGAAGTGACCCAGGGCGCTTCGGGCCGAGGTTTTAGGACTGACGCGTGACACGGTAACCATACATGGCTGCTGAGGGCTTGGCATGGGGCTTGTCCAGCCTGAGACATGCTGTCTCACTGGATTTTAAAGACTTAGTGTGAAAAAATAATGTCAAATGTCTCAACTATTTTTTTATGTTGATTCCATGCTGAAGTGACAACACCTGGATACACTGAGTTAGAAGGTATTATGAAAGTTGACTTCACCTGTTTCTTTTCACTCTTTTTGTATGGCCACAAGAAGGTGAGACTTTAACATGAGCTCACGTCATACTTCTATTGGACTGCGCTGCTCTGGGCCGAGAGCCCTCTGAGGGCGGGCACTCAGGATTTCCTGTGTCCACAGCTCTCGGCACACGTGTGACAGGCACGGGGTTCAGTGAGTGTGTGCCGAGTGGGTTAATTCAAGAGCGCCCCCACATGGACTGACTGTTAATGTCCAGTTCCCCTACAGCATCTAGAGGAAGCTGCACGCACACCCACACCTATCTGGTCAGCCAAGAAAACTCATCTTTGTTCTGCCCTGACCCCTCCCAGCTATCTCCTTCTCCTCAGGCTGCAATGTCCAGAAACAGAGGTACCCCTGTCAACCACAAGGCCTGCTGGATGAAGATTTACTGAGGACCCAGACATGCCACATGTTATCCCCTCCCCAGAGGATCAGAAAGGCAAAGCAATTGTGTCTCGGTCAGCAGCTGACCGGCTTCCCAGGTGGCTCAACGGTGAAGAATCCATCTGCCAAGGCAGGAGATGTGGGTTCCATCCCTGGGTTGGAAAGATCCCCTGGAGAAGGAAATGGCAACCCACTCCAGTATCCATGCCTGGAAAATCCCATGGACCGAGGAGCCTAGCGGGCTATACATAGTCCAAGGGGTCACAAAAGAGTTGGACACGACTTAGTGACTAAACAACAACCGGTGAGACAGGAGATGGTGCCAGACTCAGCTCAGGCATGGACTGCCCCCCACCCCTAGTCTCTCATTTCAGTCGGTTCAGTCACTCAGTCATGTCTGACACTTTATGACCCCATGGACTGCAGCATGCCAGACTTCTCTGTCCATCACCAACTCCCGGAGTTTACTCAAACTCATGTCCATTGAGTCTGTGATGCCATCCAACCATCTCATCCTCTGACATCCCCTTCTCCTCCTGCCTTCAATCTTTCCCAGCATCCGGGTCTTTTCCAGTGAGTCAGTTCTTTGCATAAGGTGGCCAAAATATTGGAGCTTCAGCTTCAGCATCAGTCCTTCCAATGAATATTCAGGACTGATCTCCTTTAGGATGGACTGGTTGGATCTCCTTGCAGTCCAAGGGACTCTGAAGAGTCTTCTCCAACACCACAGCTCAAAAGCATCAATTCTTCGATGCTCGGTCTCTCAGCCTTGCTTTAATTTTGCTTCTCCCACCAGGACTGGGACCCTGTGGCTTGATGGCCCAGGCAGGCCCTCAACAGAATTACAGGCAGGTCTCTGAGGCAGAGGTTGACAGATATCACCTCCATGCACGTCTCCAGACGTGAAAACAGAACACAGATCTGTTTGTGGAGCGCTTTCCTCGAAGGCAACCATATGAAGGCTCCAAAAAGCCTTTGAGGACAGCTGCTGGCCGCATCTTATCTCCTTCTGTCTTTTTTTCTTTTCTTCTCCATCCCTCTCTTGACCTTCTTTTCCTAGTCTGCTTCCATTCCCTGATCTATATTTTTCTTCTATAATTCAAGTGTGGGCTTCCCAGGTGGCTCTGCAGTAAAGAATCCACCTGCCAATGCAGGAGATTCAATGGGTTTGATCCCTGGGATGGGAAGATCACCCGGAGAAGGAAATTGCAGCCCACTCCAGTATTCTTGCCTGAAAAATCCCATGGACAGAGGAGCCTGATGGGCTATAGTCCATGGGGCTGCAAAAGAGTCAGACGACTTAGCAACTCAACAACAACAATAAATTCAAGTATAACTTATAATGAAGTGCACAGATCTGAGTGTTACCTCATCATGGCCTCTGACACATGGATACATGTGTCACGTAAGGATGTAACCATGACCCAGATGGAGGTTGGAACTGCTCAGCAACCAGCCGGCTCCCTCTGGGGGTCTTCTCCATGGACACCACCTGTTCTGACCTCTGGCTCCCTAGATCAATTTTGCCGCTGTTCGAACTTCATATAGGAGGAGTCATAGTGTTCTTTTCGAGTTCGGGCTTCTTTTGGTCTGTATGTGTGTTTTTCACATTCCTGTATGAATGTGTGGCAGTTTACACATTCTATTGTTGATAGACATTTGGGTGATCTCCACTTTGGGGCTATTATGAATCAAGCTGCCATGTCTTCTGGAGCACACAGCACGCAGTGCTGCCAGCTGTATATCTAGGATTGAGATTGCTGGGCAGAGAATTTCAATATATTTTCCTTCGGTAGTTACTGCCAGTTTTCCAAAATGGCTGCATCAACTTACACTTCCTCCCGCAGTGTGGGACAGTTCTGGATTCTCCACATCCCCACCGAGACTTGGTATTTACTGTCATGACTTCGGTTTTAGCTGCTCTGGAGCGGGTGTGGAGGTCTCTCGCTGGGGCTTTGATTTGCGTTGCCCTAATAACTGATGGCGTCCAGCACCGTTCATGTGCTCATCGGCCATCTGGATGGCCTCTTTCAGAAAGGGCCTGTTCAGATCTTTCGCCAGTTTCTAAAAATGAGGTTGTCAGCCTCTAATCTTATTGATTTGTAGAAGTTCCTTACATATTCCAGACATGAGTCCTTCAACAAACCTGTGTATTTATGTACTTATTTGGCTCTGTCGTGTCTTAATTGTAGCACATGGGCTCTAGTTCCCTGACCAGGGATCGAACCTGGGCCCTCTGCATTGGAGGCACAGAGTCTTAGCCACTGAACCACAAGGGAAGTCCCCTTTTTTCATTAATATTCTGTTTTTTAAAAAAATATTTATTCATATTTATTTATTTGACTGCACTGGGTCTTAGTTGCAGCATGTGGGATCTAGTTCCCTCCCCAGGTATCGAACCCAGGGCCCCTGCATCGAGAGAACAAAGTCTTAGCCACCGGGGAAGTCCCTCTTTTTTTTTTTACTATTCTATTTTGATGAATAGAAATTCTAAATTTTAATAAAGCTGTATCTATCAACATTTTCATTGATTCATGGTGTGTGTGTGTATTAGTCTACTTAAAACATATTTGTCTACCTCAAGGTCATGAAACCATTCCCTAATTTTTCTTCTAGAACATTACTGTTTCACCCTTCATATTTGATCTACGATCCATGGTGAATTAATTTTTTGTATATTGTGTGAGGCAGGGACCTGGGGTCATAGTTTTCCATCTAGATAACCTACTGCCCGCCCCCCAGTGAACTGAGGTGGTGCCTTTATTATAAGTTGGGAGAGCCTCATTCATAACTTTCATAATTAAATTCCCAAAGTATTCTACAAATTCATCCCAAAATAATTTTTAACAGAAGTCAATGATTCTAAACTTCATTCAGAAGTGAGACTATGTGAGAAAAAGCAAGAACATGTGTGAAAGAACAAGGAGAGTGGACTAGTTCTGGTATCAAAACGTATTAGAAAGAAACAGGAATCAGAATGTGTGACTTGATGCGGACAAAGAGATTGATGGGGCATAAAAAGCAGGGACAGGCCCATCCTAGAATTTGTCTCTTTGGTGATTTAGTTTCTGCCCCAAGGGGAGTCTTCCCATCTGTGGGTGGCCCTCTCCCTTGGCCCTGTGATGACCACATGGCTCCCCCTGCAGAACAGCTGTGGGCACAGTCCCCGAGGCTGGAAGGGCATTTCCAAACACCCTCAAAAACAAACTGACTTCCCTGTGGTCCAGCGGTTATGAATCCGCCTTGCAATGCAGGTGATGCAGGTTCGACCCTGGGTGGGGGAACTAAGACTCTAAGCAGAGCAACTCAGCCCACGCACCCCAATGGCTGAGCCCACAAGACACAGTGGGGACTCCTTGTGGTGCAACTAAGAACTGACGCAGCCAAATAAATAAACAAGTAAATAAATAGTCTAAAAAATAATAAACTGGCAAGAGTAGTACTACTACAGAAACTGAAAAAAAAAAACCCAAACTGTGCTCTGGGAAGCGGACAGCTGGGACGGCAGCCTGACTCAGCCCCAGGGGGGCCAGCCAGGAGACACCCTGGAAGAAGACTTCTCCATCAGGGCCTCCAGGATCCTGCTGATTAGGATCGAGCTGTAAGCTCCGCCTCCCCCGCCAAGGATGGGCACCCAGAAGACAAGCCACAGAGAGTGAGCCCTGTGGTGGGGATGGCCCTGGATAACTGGCGGTGGACCCACTGGTGTTCCTCTGGGGAAAAAATGAAAATGGATCCCTACCCCTCCATGGACTTCCCTAGTGTCTCAGCAGTAAAGAACCCGCCTGCCAATGCAGGAGACCTGGGTTCGATCCCTGGCTTGGGAAGATCCTCTGGAGGAGGAAAGAGCAACCCACACCAGTATTCTTGCCTGGGAAATCCCATGGACAGAGGAGCCCGGTGGGCTACAGTCCATGAGATCACGAAGAGTTGGACTCGACTGAGCAACTGAACAAACAAACAACCCCTCCTTGCTTGAGAACAAATTCCAGCTGGATCAAAAACAAACCTTGAACATTACCATCCCCTTGGCTGATGCCCTGGTTCAGGCCTCGTGTCCATGCCTGGGCCTGGGCGACAGCTCTCAGCAGGCTCCATGGGGCCAGAATGTCCCTCCTCTAATGCTAGCGTCTCACAGTGTAGAGCATTTAACCCTCTTACACGGTCGCAGAAAGAGCCTCATCTGTGAGCGCCGGAAGTGACGGCACGGTGCCCGGTCACTCAGCTCGTGACCTTAGCTAGTCTTCACAGCCACCCCAGGAAGGCATGCACAGGGGCTGGCACCTCCTGGCGGCTCACCACCTGGCTGCGTGAATGAATAAATGAACGAATGCATTTTCTTTCTGCACACAAGACAGCTGAGGCTCAGAGAGGGTAAGTGCCTTGCCCAAGGTCACAGAGCCTCTCTGTGGCAGAGATGACTGAGTTTCTAGAGTACTCCTGTCACACACCAGGCTGCCTCCAGGCTGCCTGCCAGTTTCTGAGGCCTTTAGTTGGCTTGTTTTTTGGCCACACCCTGCAGCATGCAAAACTTCCCCAGCGAGGCATCACACCCGAGCCCTCAAGTGCAGATTCATAACCGCTGCACCACCAGGGAAGTCCTCTAAGGCCTTTTGTTAACCAGTCCCTCTCCTGTCTCGTTCAGGCTTCAAACCCTCCAGCAGGAACGCCCTCAGATGCCCAGAACTGACTCCAAGGCCTTACCTGTGTGGTCACAATTACCTGAGCATCCTTCTCTTCTCCACCCTGCTCCTGGGGCCTGGCACGGCCCACCTGCTCTAAGGGACTTCTGACCACGCCCTCCCCCAGCTGTCGGCTGGCCTGCCCTAGAACTCCTATTGCCCTTCCAGTCATTCCAAATCCATCTAAGCATTTGTAACCATTTGGCAACCCACTCCAGTATTCTTGCCTGGAATATCCCATGCACAGAGGAGCCTGGTGGGCTACAGTCCATGGGGTCCCAAAGCAGCAGACACAACTTTGCGACTAAACATGTAAACACCTAAGCAATGAAAAAAAAAAGCCCTAGAACAAAAGTCTGTCTTTGTAGAATGTCTGTATTTGTCTGTGTAGAGTGTCTTTCTACACAGACACTCATAAGAAAAGAGATAGAACTGCAAGTCTGCCCACGACGTGGCTGATGGCAGGCCTTGCCTTCACGGATGAATGGTATATCCATATTTGTTGTTGTTTAGCTGCTGAGTGGTGGTGACTTTTTTCAATCCCATGGATTGTAGCCCACCAAACTCCTCTGCCCACAGGATTTCCCGGGCAAAAATGCCATTCCCTTCTCCAGGGGATCTTCCCGACCCAGGGATCGAATCCGTGTCTCCCACATTGTCAGGGGATTCTTTACTGCTGAGCCACCAGGGACGCCCATGTCCATGTTACTCAGACACAAAAGGAATGGAATTCCGACACATGCTATAACATGAGGGAACCTTGAAAACATTTATCTACGTGAAAGAAGCCGGACACAAAGTCACACATTGTGTGATCCCACTTATATGAGGCGCCTGGAGGAGTCAACTGGGAGAGACAGAAAACAGTCTGGCGGTTTCCAGGGGCTGAAGGAGGAGGACGGGGGAGGTGGTGTTTAGCGGGTGCGGAGGTTTCATTGGGGATGATGAACAATTTTGGGGTGGTAAAAACTGCACAACATCGTGAATGCATTTAATGCCACGGATGGTTTGAAAATGGTTATTTATCCTCCTATACATATATATCTCTTACTACCATAAAAAAGGAAAGAGGTTGACAGGCACTGTGAAAGGTCGAGAAGACAGTAGCACTCACCCAAGTGATCCTCCGATCTCTGTTCGGCCACACACCTGGAAGGAAGCAGAGAGACGTGGACTCAGCACCGCCAGTTGCAAGTGGAGGGGGGTGGAGACACAGCTCGGTTCTCCAGGGACCCTGGGTCCTTGCAGCCAGGGCTCATTGCTTCAGTCTGGGCCCGCAGGGACCACCCTGAGCATCCTCTCGGGCTTCCTCAGAGCAGAGCTTGCCCATAGCTACCCTGCCATGGACTGGAGTGGCCCAGGCAGGTGCCTCCGGGCCATCCTGGAGGGAGCACAGAGTGACGGAGGTGGTGGGAACAACTACCCACCTGGCATCACAATCTCATCTCTGGGAGCCCTGAAATGTTCACTGGGATCTTTATGTTCCAGGAAGTACCAAAAAGCTAAGAAGAACATCATCACTTGTTGGAGAGAAATTGAGCCAAAAAAGAAAGGTTGTGTGTCGGGGGAGGCCTGGGTGGTCCCAGCTCCACCTGGGTTCTCTGCCACGGTCCCTACGGGGGCCACCTATCCCGTGTGGCTCAGACGGCAAAGAATCTGTCTGCAGTGCAGAAGGCCCGGGTTCGATCCCTGGGTGGGGAATATTCCCCAGAGAAGGAAATGGCAACCCACTCCAGTATTCTTGCCTGGAGAATCCCATGGATGGAGGAGCCTGATGGGCTACAGTCCATGGGGTCGCAGAGTCTGACACGACTGAGCAACTAAGCACAGCACAGCACAGTGACATATGACCCAGCAATTCCCACCTGGGCAATGTCCCCTCAAGAAAGGGCTGCAGGAGTCAGGACGGCAGCCCCATCAGCTCATGTAGCCAAACACTGCCAGCTATTCCATCACCAGTGCCCATGTCCCCAGGGTGAGTCACAGCCACCTCATGCTGGCCTAGGAGACTCTCCAAGACCAGTAGGAATTAAATCAACAGCTGGAAAGAAAGAAGTGGAAGAACCTGAAAAGAGAAAGACAATTGCTGAAGAAAAGCACGAGGGATGCATTCAGAAAAAGAACCCATTTTTTACAGTGGGGATTCTTATCCAGAACCAGCCTTTTATAACCCAATTCCATGGAAACCAATTCCTATGCCTCCCCCTAAAGAAGTGAAGGATCTCTCAGGAAAGAAGGCTAAGAGGCCATGATGAGCCGGCCACATGGGTCATCCTCTCTGGTAGGACATAAAGCTAGAAGCAATCTTTTTTTTTTTTAAACTTTACATAATTGTATTAGTTTTGCCAAATATCAAAATGAATCCGCCACAGGTATACATGTGTTCCCCATCCTGAACCCTCCTCCCTCCTCCCTCCCCATACCATCCCTCTGGGTCGTCCCAGTGCACCAGCTCCAAGCATCCAGTATCGTGCATCGAACCTGGACTGGCAACTCGTTTCATACATGATATTTTACATGTTTCAATGCCATTCTCCCAAATCTTCCCACCCTCTCCCTCTCTCACAGAGTCCATAAGACTGTTCTATACATCACTCTCTTTTGCTGTCTCATACACAGGGTTATTGTTATCATCTTTCTAAATTCCAAATATATGCGTTAGTATACTGTATTGGTGTTTTTCTTTCTGGCTTATTTTGATATTTTCAACTCTTTAAGTTGAAACTCTATCTGGTCTGCATGACATTCAGAGTTCTGAGTCTGGGTGCTGTGCTTTTTCTTATTTACTGAGTTCTTTCATTTGTGTTCCATAATAGTTTGTATTTCCAGATTGCTGTCTAAACCAAGTTTTTTTTTTTTCCCCTGAAATATTTCAATACAAATCTTTCATTGTATAGATGTTATTTTTTTCCTTAGTGAAAGTGAAGTAGCTCAATCATGTCCGACTCTTTGCAATTCCATAGACTGCAGTCTACCAGGCTTCTCCGTCCATGGGATTTTCCAGGCAAGAGTACTGGAGTGGGTTGCCATTTCCTTCTCCTAGAAGCAATCTTTGCCTTGTAACTCTGTGCAGAATACAAAAATAATAGATGTGGGAAATTACATGGTTTCACTTGGAGCTATTTAATTTTAAAATCAGAATTTTTTTTTTTTTTTTTACTGCTCAGTTATTAGTAGGGCAACATTTTGATGGATCATTGATAAGTTCAAGTTTTTGCATTTGTATACTGAGTCTTTAGAGTTAATTGAGGACTCTAAAAATGAAAACATTTTCATTTGTATAAATGCTTCAAGGTTCATCTTGGCATGTTGTTTGGCAAGATAAGTGACTGAATATCTAACAAGCTTATATTAAAACTACCCTCTAATACCAATAAAACCAACAGTTTTCCCTGCATTCTTTCATACTTAAAAAAAAAAAGAAAGGGCTGCAGGGTGTCAGGGAGGGTACAGAATCTCAGAGCCTGGACGCAGCCTGATCTGAGTAGTGTAGGGCCTGAGTAGGGGAGAGAATGCGTGACATGGGTCACCCCACAGACGTGCTGCCTGAGAGAAGCAAGGCTGTTCCCTCCTTCGTACGCGCCTTTGCACAAACACCACGCTCCCAGCCAGGCCTCCAGGACCTTCCTTCACACCCAATCTCCCTGCACAGATGACTTCTTTCTCTCCGTTCTCCCCAGAAATTTCTAATGCCTTCTGTCATCTACCCTCTGTGCTTCTTTCCTCTGCTAGGTCACAGCTTCCACGAGGACATGGGGATTTGGTCTCTTTTTTGTCCACAGCTGATTTTTTTAAAGTCTTGTTGCCTGCGCTGGGTCTTCGTTGCTGCCCTTGACTTTCTCTGGTTGCGGCGGCTGCTCCCGCTGTGGTGTGGGCTTCTCACTGCCGTGGCTTCTCTTGATGAGGAGCACGGGCTCACGGGCTCAGCTGCCCCTCGCCAAGTGGAGTCTAGGAGCCCAGGATCAGGGATGGAACCCACGTCTCCTGATGGGCAGGCGGATTCTTAACCACTGGCCCACCAAGGCAGTCCCATAGCTAATTGTTGGCAGCGGTTCTTAGGCATTCGTGACTCAAAAGACTTAGAAGGAGCGTGTAATTGGAAGACTCTCTGGTCACTGCGCTACCAGATCACTGCTGTCTGATGCAACCACGGCCGAGGCCTCTGGGCCGCCTTCGGCTCCGGCCACGACCTCCCTGCACAGATGACTGGCTCCGCTGCATGTGCAGGACTGGAGCTGACCTCTGGGTCTCCTGGCCTCCAGGCTCACTGCCCTCCTCCCTCCCCTAAGCCTGAGCTTCTGCTGCTCAGAGGATGTGAAAAGACTTGAAAGGGGGGGTTTATCTTGGGGGTGGGGTGACTCCCAAGGTACTGAGGACCCCACTGTGCTGTTTTCTCTGCCCTGAGGCCCTGCCCCGCCCTGAGGTCATCCTCTGTCTCTTCCAAGCCTCGCCTCCAGCTGACACCCGCCCCGCCTGGGCACTCCCGCACCTGCCTGCTTTTCTGCTTGCCTCTCCTATGACAGTGACCTTTGTGAGGGCAAGAACGGTGTTTCTCAGACTGGTGGGCCATAGCAGATGTCACTTAAATAAGAAGTCCAAGCACCAGGTCCAAAAGCAAGTGGCCCTGGTGCTCCTGGTCCTGAAAGAGACTGGTGCGTGGTCTCTTTCCAATCCCACAGTCACCACGTGCCAGCAGCCATGAGCAGGGCTTTGGGCAAATTCACCTCATTTAATTCCCTCAACAACCACACAGAGGCAGATGCCAGCATCTGTTTTACTGGGAAGGAACCAGGGAGGGTTGAGGTTGAGGTTGGCCTGGCGGCTGGGACCCCTCAGGCTGGCCCAGCCCCTGACTTGTGAGGGATGCCTCCTCCAAGGGTTTAGAAATCCCCGGAAAGTTGCATGAAATGTACATTTTATAAGAAAATAGTTTTGAAGGCAGGGGATGTTATGAGAACCCTAGACTCCCCCCTTTCTTGCAACAGCCGATAGTTTGAGACTGCCATGGTGATATAATACAACATATTTTTGAGTCCTGCTCTTTGGCTCCTGGCCAGAGCTCCTAAAAACTGTCCCTTCCTAAAGCGGTAGAAATGCTAGGGGCATCTTTTGTCCTAACAGTTGGTCTCTGACACGGAACTCCTAAATCCCTTGGGATTTCCTGGGCAGTAGGAATGTCTTTTGTTCAAATGGGGTGATCCTGGGTGGTTCTTGGATGGCTTTAGGATGGGGGCTGGTCACCAGGAAGATCGAGCCATGATTAGGAGCTTGGAACTTTCAGCTCCACCCTGGTCCTTTGGGGAAAAGAGAGGGACTAGAGGCTGAATTGGGAGAAGGAAACGGCAACCCACTCCAGTATTCTTGTCTAGAGAATTCCATGGACAAAAGAGCCTGGCGGGCTGCTGTCCCTGGGGTTGCACAGAGTTGGACACGACTGAAGCGACTTAGCATGCCTGCATGCATTGGAGAAGGAAATGGCAACCTACTCCAGTGTTCTTGCCTGGAGAATCCCAGGGACAGGGGGAGCCTGGTGGGCTGCTGTCTATGGGGTTGCACAGAGTCGGACACAATTGAAGCAACTTAGCAGCAGCAGCAGCATGCCTATGGGGTAAAGCCCATAGAAATCTCTGCATTTGGAGAGCTTGCGGGAGGTGTTGGGAAGGTGGCACACCACTCCCTTTCTCTACTGGGACCTGCCAAGCTCATGGACTCAAACACCCACAGGAGCTGGGCAGAGCGGGTGCTGCACCCACCGGCACGTGGTGGGGTCTCCGTCCACCTGCTGTTGTCTATGGGGAAGGTGTGGCCAGCTCTTTGCGTTTTTCAAAAGAAAACCTCCCTGATGGTCCAGCGGCTAACACCCGGTGCTTCCAACCCCGGGGGGCCCAGGTTTGATCCCCGGTTGGGAAACTACATCCCACACTCCACAGCTAAGAGTTCACAGGCCACAACTGAGACCTGGCACAGCCAAAAAAACGAACAAAAAGAAAGTGGAACTCTCCATTTTCACACACAGTCTTTCTATTCTAAATACAAGCGATCTATTCAAAATTCCCCTCGTGTCAAATTTTTGTGTTTCAAGTGCACAAGTCAAAACAAATCAGGCTTGCAGCCCCAGGGCAGCCCAGCTCGTGACCGAGTCAGAGCTGCAGCGGCCGGGTGCTGACATGGGACTGTCCATGGTCACGAAAACCACCCAGATCAGGACTCTCCCCACCTCACGCCAACAACTGAGCTTGTTTCTAGACAGCCTGGGCCAGGGCTGTGACAGGAACACGGATAAGAGGCAGATAAAATCGGAGCTGACCTCCCTTCTCGCCCTGCTTGCTGCCTCCTGCTTTTCCCAGAAGCCGAATCAAGCTCCTGCCTCAAGCCTTTCCTGGAGGTTTCCCTGCATCCTAGGTTCAGAGGTCACCTTCTCCACGAGGTAAACCCAGGCCCTTCTATTGAAGAGAGCAAAGGACAAGCTCGGCCCCAACTCTGGCCTCCCTTACTCGATGTATTTTTTTTTCTAGAGCGCTCTCATCTCAGACTCTGGGAAGACTTGGGGAGAAAGACGGGGCCACACATGGGCCAAGGAACGCCTGAGGCCACCAGAAACCAGGAGAGAGGCTCGGACAGCCTGTCACAGCCCTGCCAACACTCTGATCTTGACTTCTGGCCTCAAACTGTGAGAATAAATGTCTGCTGTGTAGGCTGCCCCGTGTGTGTGGCTTTGTATTGGCAGCCCTAGGAAAGAAACACACATCCTTGGGGGTTGGGTTGGATGATGGGGGTGTGACCTGCTCCAGAATGCAGTGGGGGGCTGTCAGGGGGTCGGGACTCAGGAGGAGCCTGGAACATCAGCTCCCCGGGGTCACCCTGTCTGGTTGGGTCTGGGAGGCTGCTTGGTCTGCTTTGGGGTTAACCCCGGGCCTCAAAGGGCCACAGTACCACAGAGGGGCTTGTCCTGACACAGCCATCCAGCCACCTGCCCACTGCCCAGGACGCCTCTCTCCTCTGCTCCCACCCCCTGACACCTGGCTCAGCATCGGCTCACCGTCTCACGTGACCCCAGGCTGCCCTAATCGGCTTCCCCAGCCTCGCCAGGCACCCTGTCTTATTCCAGATTAGCCCACTTCTGCCTCGGGGCCCCTCCAGTCTGCCATCAGGGGAGCCGGAGCCCATAGGCCTCTGCACTCCACCTCACTTCTCCATTATGGATTTGCAGGGAGGGGCAGATATGGTGACTAAGACAAGAACAGGTTGCCAACCACTCAGGGATATTCCCCTTGACCTAATGGTGGGTTGGCAACTTCTGAGAAAAACTACAGCACAGCAGGCACTTCCCTGGTGGTCTGGTGGTTAAGGCACCGCATTTCCACTGCAGGGGGCCCAGGTTCTATTCCTGGTTGGCGAGCTAAGACCCCACATACCTCACCATGTGGCCAAAAAGAAAAAAAAAATTACAGCGCAGCAGACCTTTGGCTTCTCTTGAGCAACTAGAAATTCTGGCCACCCAAGTCCCCACATGATGACCACTGGGGGCTGCCCTGCTGTCTCCATTCAAGGTCCCTATCACTTCCCAAGGCCCCACCTCCAGCAGCTGGGGTAATTCCACAACTCCTTCAGCTCCCTGAGGGCACTTGGACTTTGGACTCTGGCCTCATTTGGTTCTTCATAAACTGAAGTCACCTGGGAAGGTCTAGGAGTCTGAGAGCAGGAAGAGCTTGCCCACGCTCTCTGAGCTCCTCGGGGGGGTCATTGCCAGTGAGGGCACTTATGGATGGGGTCCCCTGGGGTTGTGCCAGCCAGGTGTCATCTCTGGCTCACCACCCTCGGGGCTGGGCACAGAGCAGACTCTGGGTGAAGGTTTCCTGATTGAATATATTGGAAAATAACATGCCGAAAACACAGGCCTGATGCTGCCCTGAAACCAAAGTGCCACCAACTCAACTTCTCCATTCTGAAAAACATCTTCAAAGTCCCCTGCCCCGTGGGGGTCCTCTAAGCCTTGCCTCGGACACTGAGCACCCAGCACACAGGGTTGGCAGACCAGGGCAGTGTTGTGCCTCGACAATGAGCCCCCAAACCCCTGACCAAGTTTCCCATAGGATGTGACTTTCTGGAATGTGCAGCAGCCGTCTGACCTAGCACAAGCTGCTTGGCCCATCTGAGTCTCCATTTCTCCTGCTTTAAATGGGACGAGTATAGGGCAGTGGGCATGGCAACCCACTCCAATATTCTTGCCTGGAGACAAAGGAGCCTGGAGGGCTACAGTCCATGGGGTCGCAAAGAGTCAGACACGACTGAAGCAACTTAGCACGCATAAGTCAGTAGGAGCATTAAAGGAGGTACTTTTGCAAAGTGCTTAGGATCACGCCTGGTCCAGAGCAAGCAGCAGTAAAGCTTAGCCACTGTTATTCCTCAGAAAGGACAGTGCCTGGCGGGGTCCAGCCCCGGCTGATCCAGGGTATTCGAAGCGGGGACGGTGTCGGCGAGGGTAAGGATACGATAGCTTCAATTAGATATTAATTAAAGATATAAACAGTAATAGAATGAGGATAGCTCAGTAGGAAAATTCAGTGGAGAAAAGGGGCTGAGTAGCTTGGTTTACGCGGGGGACCAATAAAACTTCAAGACAAGAAGTTTGCACCACTTGCGTAGGCCGCAGGCGTCCTTCCGTTCTCCCAAAGGAGAGGAGACACTGAGGCCTCCCCGGTCGGATCTTAGAAGCCCAGGCATAATTAGCAAGCATGGCGGGTTCCGCGCTCCAGATGGAGACTCAGCCAGAATTTGAGAGAGAGAGCGACATGGGGAGACCAAGTTTCAGTGAACAAGGCCCACACTTTATTTTCCAAAGTAGTTTTTATACCTAAAGTTGTGCATAGAGGATAATGGGGGAAGGGGTGGAGTCATGCAAGGACAGCAGTTCCTGGTCCTAATCGAAGCCAGGCTTTCAAACTTTTCATATGCAAAAGTTTAGGTGAATTACATCATCTTCTGGCCAGGAGGCCTGTTAACATTTTAAGAAACTTATCTTTCTCTAAAGGTGATTATTCCAAAGTCAGGCACCAGCCTCCAAAAAAGCATTGGACAAAGCTGCATTTTACGTTTCTATACACCCATTATATCAATCAATACACTGTCAAGGACACAGTAGGTAAGGAGTATGGAGACTTAGCAGCAAACATTGGCCCAACAAGTGAAAAACCCTTCACCAATACAATTTCTAATCAATGTTTTAACTACTCAAAGGAATCTGTGTTTAGACAGTTTAGAACATCTCCTGCCTCTCACAGTTGGGAGGCTCTGAACAATCACATGTGGCCGGAAAAACCTATTCAGGCAGGCTAGAGGATTTCCAAAGGAGTTTGTAGGTTAAACACTGTCACACCCAGGAATTATTAACTGGAGCTGTAAGCTAACTCTTTTTTTCAGAGGGTGGTGGGGGACAGCCCCCATAAAGTCAGAGGTGTAGGTGAGAGCACAAAGCCGAAAGTAGGCAGACTCTGGTTTGGGGGTAGATGCTCGAGAATTTCCAGGGGTACTCCTGAGGCTCGATCCCGCCTTTGCGTATGCCGAGCCTCCTTCCTCATGACCTTTGCCACGGGCGGAGTGCCTCACGCTGGCTCCCAGCAGTGATAGAATTCTAGTTGAGCTATTCCAGATCCTGAAAGATGATGCTGTGGAAAGTGCTGCACTCAATATGCAATATGCACTCAATATGCAATATGCCGGCTCCGGGCAAGTGCCCATTAGCAAAGGCCTTTGACAGCGAGTCCCTTACCCGTGGCCACCTGTGTGGTTCCTCTCTGCAGGAGATGCTTCCCGCACTCCTCACCTGCGTGGCTGTTCTTTTTCAGTAACCTGGGGAAGAGGGGACACTGAGTGCCTGGGGCGGGGGCGGGGGGCCAGGTGAAAGGAGAGGAAGGTGGGGGAAGGCCACCCGCCAAGGACACGCGCCTGCACAAATGGGGATGTTTGCATCAGTGCTGTGTGAGTGTGTGTGTCTGTGTGTGTGTGGGTACTGGGCGTGGCAGAGAGCTTGTGGGGGGTGGGGCAAAGGGCACAGCTACAGGTGGGGTGAATGAGGGCAGACAAAGTCCTAGCCGGGGTGGCTAAGGAGCGCCAGTGAGCACACAGAGAAACAGGCGTGCTGCAGATTTGGGACTAGGAGATGGAGCTTCCTCCAGGCCCCAGAGACTTCCCCCCTCGGTGGTCCATAACTTCCCCAGATCTCTGACTCCCACCGGTCCCACCTGCCACTCACCTCTGCAGCATCTCTTCCGGGCTGACCACGTGCGCGGGCTTCCTGGAGGCCTCCACCTGCAGCACGTGCTCTGTGGCCCTCCGCGTGTAGGTCAGCAAGTTGTCCATCTCCTAAAGGCCCATGGGTTCTGCTGGGCGGGCGGGGACCCAGTTCCTCACCCAGCCCCACCCTCCACTCAGCAGCACACCCTCTTAGCCCGAGAATACTCTGAACCCGAGAGATGCAGGGCACAGGATCAGCCCCTGCCAGTCAGCCCTGTGACCTGGAGCAAGTTGTCCACCTCGGTCACAGCCACCCAGCCCAGCCTGCAGCCTGGGAGAGCTGGAGGGGTCGGGCTGAAGATGGAGGGGAAGGGAGAGCTCTGTTAACTGCCAAGTGCTTTGCAAAGGTGCACTCTTGGGGTCCAACTGAACGGCAAGTTCATCTGTTCTAATTGACACCCTCACGCTACATGGTGGAGAGGAACTTGCGGAGGGGGTACAACCTGGGGGGAGCCTCCAGTGCACCCATTTCCAGCCCAGCTCACTCTCAGCACGGCCTGGCCTCGTCCAAGGTCTACTGCCTGGAGCAGCAATGGGAAGTGACACCTCCATCCACCCCGGCAGGAGCAAAGAGTCACCCGAGGAAGCCCCCTGGGGCACGGTGTGTCGCTCAGTGGGTGAAACCAACAAGGACGCCAGAGTGGCGGTTACCACAATCTCGGAGATCCTCACCATAATCCATGAGCTCTCCACTCATGCAATGCACTTATTGAGTGCTTACTGTGTGCCAGGACTGGGTGTGTGGTGGTAAAGAGACAGCTGTGGTTCCTGCCCTTACAGAATCTATGGACAAGAAAACTGAAACTGATAAAGGAGCTGTGTGAGGCTAAGCCCTTGGGAACACAAAGACTCCCGTCAGAGCTGGAGGGTGCCTCCGCATCATCTAGTCCAGGGGACCCCAATCTTCCTGGTACCAGAGACCAGTTTCATGGAAGACAATTTTTCCTCGGACCAGGGTGGGGGAGGGAGACGGTGTTAGAATGAGTCAAACGCTTTACACTTACTGTGTACTTTATGTCTATTATTATTACAGCAGCTCCACCTGAGATCATCTGGCATTAGGTCCCAGAGGCTGCGGACCCCTGCCCTAGTCCAACCTCCTCATTTTACAGGTGAGGAAACTGAGGCCCAGAGAGGCAAACTGACCTGCCCAGAGTCACACAGCAGGGAAAATGGCAGAGCCAGGACTCAGATATAGACACAGCCCTGGTGGTCGTCATTGGTGGTGCTGATGAGAGGGGTCAACGCTTTGCCCACCAGTCCATACTCAGGCCTCCTGTGTGCAGTTGTGCGGGGCGTGTACGCTGTGAACGCACTTGAGTGCAGGTGGGCCCGCCCAACTGTGCACCCCTAGGGCCTCCTCAGCCCACTGCTCCTCCCCTCTCCCATCCCTGCCGTTGTGATCAACCTGGCCTTCTGCAGACTCCAGGCCACAAGCAGGGCCTCCGAGGATGACACAGGCCCGTGACCCTGTTCCCTGCCCAGTCCGAGGGAATACGTAGCACAACCCTGCCCTCAGGGGCAGCGGGGGTGGGGAACCCTGAGCCCTCTTGTCCACCATCTGCCACCTCCTCCTGCTTCCCTGGTATCCGCCAAGGCGGGCAGGGCTGAGGACACTATCTGGGACCCGGGTACCCCAGTGACACCATGTGTGCAAGCCCCGTCCTTACGTTCGTGTCCAGGAAAAATGGTAAGGACTCCAGCAAGATGAGTTTATCCACCATCTCGGGGAAGATACAGGAAAACTATGATGCGACACCGAAGAAAGGAAGCATGAAGAGGAGAGGAAGGAGAAGGACTCAGACTGTCCCCTGGGGACACTGGCGTTCAGGTTGGGACAGGGTACTGACCACTAGGCCACCAGGAACCTCTTATCCTTTCAGGGCACCTTTCTCTCCCCTCCTTCCCACAGTCCACACCCAGCATTGACCCCGGTGATGGCTGGATTCTCCAGGGTTCTCTGTGACAGAGGGAATGGGCAGTGGAAACACTTAGCTCCATCAGGAATGTCCTCACAATAGGGTCCTTCCAAAGGAAGCTGGCACAAGCCACTAATGCGCTGCCTGCTCCTACTCTCTACCCCTTCCTGCTCCTACTCTTCCTATCCCACCCGGAGGAGGGGCCAGAAGTGGTCACTGCAAAGCCATCTACTCACCATTCCACCCACAGCGCCACCTGGGGGGACAAAAGAGTATTTGGCGGATATTCCCCAGCTCTCCAAGTCCTACCAAGACTCCTTCCCAGAGGTGGACCTACCCCCAGCCAGGCCCCCCAGCTCCTGTCTCCCACCAGCAGGTGGGGCTCTGCATTCATCATCAAACTTGAGGCTCCCTCTCTGGGGCCACGCAGCCCCTACATCGGACCTGACTCTGTTTCCTTTCTCAAATCAGGAGACAACGGCCATCCATGGGGCCACCTGTCCCTTAGGGGGTTGCCTGAGGCCACTGGGCATGGTGCCTACGGGTCAGTGTCTAACGAACTCCTTTATATCTCCTTGCAGTTCCCAGGGGTGCAGGGAACCTGTGTACTAGTCCTCTCCCTCTCAGCCCCACAGCTTGAGACCAGCGCACTCACCAAAACTGTGGCCCAGGAGGGAAAACCGATTCCATTTCAGGGCTGAAAAGACATGGAGCCAGGTTGGGGTGGGCCCAGCCTCCCCCACCTGCCCTCGGCCCCGCAGTCCCTGTGCCCTGTGATGCTCCACTCAGGAAACACCCTGAAAGGATCCCCAGGGGCGCTGAGGGGTTGGAACTCATGGGAAGAAGTGAGCTTTCTCCAGCTTGCACAAAGTCACCCATGAGTTGCTGGCAGAATTAGGGCCAGACCCCAAGGCACTCTCAGGCCAGCGTTGCTTCCTGGCCATCACACCCGACTCGCAGAGCACCTCCCCAATTCCCTACCCCACCCCACCCCCGACCCCCACAGACAAACACACAGGCTCTGTCTCTTGCTCACCTGCCGCGACTCTCCAGACCTCACTCACAAAGTTTTGATAGTGATACGGGAAACCTGGGCTGTAGTGGGATGAAAGCCCATGACCCCCGAAGTCCATGGCAACATAATGAAAGTCTGAGACAGAGGGAGAGGGTGGGGGGGGGAACCAGGTCAGCCATCTCCCCCACTCCTGATTCTCCTACAGACCCGCTGCCTTACCCCATGGCTTCCCTTCAGCCCCCAGGCCCACCTTTTGGGAGAAGAGGGATGAGTCTGTCAAAGGAGTTGGCATTGTCCAGCCACCCGTGAAGGCAGAGAACAGGGGCTGCTTGATGGGAGTACCCAGGCTTTGGCTGCAATGTGGCCCCAGGGAACAGCGAGCTTCAGCTCTGAGATGAGACCTGAAATAAAGAGCCAGATGTGGGTGTGTGGCTACCTGGAGGACGGAGAGGTAAGCTGGATCCACTGGGTGAGGAAAAACCTTGGGAGTGCTTCATAGTAGAATTTTGTAGAATAAGTTGGGGGTGGGGGTTAGCTAGGCCTGGGCTCTGAACTTATGGCTGTGCGACCTGGAGCAAGTTATTAAAACCTCTTGACCCAGTTTTCTTTCCTGTAAAACTGGAGTAAACAGAGTAATAAGCAATGGCCAAGGTTTTCTAAGCCTTCGCGGAGGGCGCAATGGGGTGGCCCATCTCCCCACATCTTCACAGTAAGTTGGAGCACTCTCGCCCTCCCTTCCCAAACCCAGAAGCTGAGGCACAGGAAGTGCAGTCCACGCCCTAGGTCACACAGGTGCAATCAGGTGGAGCTCGGATTCAGCGCGGGCGGCGCGACCCCAGGCCCCTTGCCCTGACCCCCGGGGCACCGGCCCGCTCAGGTCCGGCTGCCTCCTATAGGGCTGACCTTTTCACCCGCAGGCGCTTCTGGCCAGGCCTGAGACACGCGTGCCCCCAGAGACCCCGCGAATTTGTTTCTCTAACTTGGGGCTCCCGGAATCCTGAGAGACCACGTGCGACCCATTCTCGGGGCCCCACCCTCGCGCCGGTGGGGCTGGGCCTGCTCTGCAGGCTGCAGACAAGGACGTGCTACCGCCGGGAGGGCGGCATGCCCACCCCGCTTCCGCGGTCCCAAGCAGGTGGGTGGCCTCGCCCATCCCACTCCGGTCTAGGGAGCCCGGGACTGCGGAGCCTCACCCATCGTTCGCGTCCCTAGGTCGCACGGAGGCCGTCACTCCAGCTAAGTCTCCCCGCGTGCGACAGACACCTGCGTTCTGGCTCTGGCTCCTAGGGAGCCGGCCCCGCACCGCCCCCGCCCCCCGCACCGCCCCGCACCGCCCCGCACCACCCCCCGCACCGCCCACCAACGATCATGGCCCGCCCCGCCCCCGCCCCGCCCACCAATGATCGTGGCCCGCCCCGCCCACCAGCAGTCGTCCCCGCCCCAAACCCGCCTCGGCCCCGCCCATAAACGGCCTGTCTGTCCTGCCCCGCCCCCGCCCACCAGCGTCCGTTCTCCCGCCCCGCCTTCGTCCCCGCCCACCAAAGGCCTGCCCCACCCCGCCCTCGGCCCCGCCCACCAAAGGCCCGTCCCGGCCCCGCCCACCAGCGACCGTTTCCCTCCGCCCTCGGCCCCGCCCACCAATGGTCGGCCCCGCCCCCGCCCCACGTGCAGAACTTCTGGCGGGCTGGCTGGATTCCTGCCGAGACCTGATCCCCGATCGTGCTTGCAGTGGGAAACCCCCACGTGCCCACAGTGGGGCTGAGCGCTCAGCTGTGAGCAGAGCGGCTGGGGGAGCCCGCGGGCTCTGGCCAAACGACCTCCAAAATCTTGGGCTGCACCCGGGGCTGTGTCGCAGGTAACAGATCCGGCTCTGCCTGACATGGGGGTGATGGGACCAGACCCTTGCGCAATCCCCATGGCCATCCTTACCCCTGCGCGGGAGCAGGAGCTGGAGAAGGCCCAGGAAGCTGCCCCAGCGATCGGGGCACCCCCTGGGTCCTCACGGACCCCCACTGGAGGCCTAAAGGTGGGGAGGCTCTTTATTCAGTGGTTTAACGTTCTCCTGGAAGGCGGGACTGCCTCCATTGTGTTCTCACGGTGTCCTAGGGTCTTCAAGGTGTCTGGCACGAGCCAGCCTTGATATTGGTTGTACCAGTGAACCAATGAATGTGTAAATTGGGAACATGGACGAACCCCTAGGTGAGGGAGGATTATAGACAATGACATTGAGCTTGGAGAGGATCAAGAACTCCAAATCATGAAGGGGATATTTGGGGTACTAAATCCTCTAATAAAGGTGCAAAAGTGCATCCTTTGAGCCTCTGAAAGTGACAGGTCTAGGACAAATAAGGGGAAATACTTCTTCTGTTTAGCACCATTTGCTAGTTGGAAAGCCTAGGGCCCTGAGGCGTCATGGCCCAGCAGAGCCCCAACTGGAGCCCAGAATCCAGGCGGCTGACGGCTCAAGTGAGAGCTGTACAGTGAATTCTTCCTGGGGTGCGGGTGTGTGTCAGGGAAAGGAGATCAGAGACCCAGGCTCTGAAGACAGGGATGGTGGGGGACAAGCTGGCAGGGAGTCACAGTGCAGGGAAAGGTGTTGGTGGCTGGACAGTGTGCATAAAGGTGAGGATGGGGCCGAGCGTGGAGCTAAGGAGGTTGAACCTTACTAAGTGGTGAGGGTCAGCTGGGAGCTGGGGTTGACAAGACCATCTCTCAATGGGTACATGCATGGTGGTGTCCATGAGTTCCAGAAATGCTGGAACTCCTGGACAAGTTAAGCAGGGGTCACAGACCCTGAGGTATAGAAGCCACAGGGAGGGACATGGCCCCTGTGAAGAGGCTCCTTCCTCCACTGCCCTGGGTGCCACCTCTTTGTCATGGATGATGCCACATTTATACCTGGCACCAGGCTCCAGCCTGACCTCTGAGTGGGGACTTCTCTAGCTAGCACATTGACCTCAAATTCTCTTAGTCCAGGTGGCTCAGTGGGTAAAGAATTGGCCCACAATGCAGAGGACACAGGCAGACACAAGTTCGATCCCTGGGTCGGGAAGATCTCCTGGAGGAGGGCATGGCAACCCACTCCAGTATTCTTGCCTGGAGAATCCCATTGACAGAGGAACCTGGTGGACTGAAGTACATAGGGTCCCGAAGAGTCAGATGTGACTGAAGCGACTGAGCATCCATGCACCCCTCTGCACTCCTCAGTCCAGTCGGCCCTTCCGGCACAGACCTTATCCACTGCCTCAACTCTGTCCGTCAGGCTCCCCTCAGTCACCCCACCACATCCTCTTCCTCATCCTCACATTCACATCTAGACCGGGATCCACAGCACCCTTTCACTGCCTGCCTCTGACCCCTCCCATTCCAGTGACCCCCTGGGCTGGGTGCCCATCACCCCAAGAAGACAAGGACTCCCTTCAGCTAGGCCCCCTGCGCCAACTCACACGTCCTGCCGCCACCAGCTCCCCCTGCTGCATGGCCGCAGCTCTGACCTTTGCCATCACTGCCTGCTGGAGGGAGGTGGATCTCCCGCCTAACACTAGAGACTGTCTCTGCGGCCCGTCTTCCCTTCTTCTTTTTAACGTTTACTTATTTGACTGTGCTGGGTCTTAATTGTGGCATGCAGGATCTTTTTTTTTTTTTTTTTTTTACTGTGCTGGGTCTTCGTTGCTGGGCATGGGCTTGCCCTAGTTGCAAAGAGTGAGGACCGCTCTCTAGTTGTGATGTGGAGGCTTCTCACTGCATTGCTTCTCTTATTGGGGAGCACAGGCTCCAACTTCATGGGCTTTAGTAGCTGCAGAACGGGGGCTCAGTAGTTGCAGTTCCTGGGTACCAGAGCACAGGCTCACCAGTTGTGGCACACAGGCTCAGTTGTTGCCCAGAGACACATGGGATCTTCCCAGACCAGGGATCGAACTGGTGTCCCCTGCATTGCAGGGCGGATTCTTAACCACTGGACCACCAGGAAAGTCCTGGCATGCAGGATCTTTGCGTTGTGGCTTGCAGACTCTTAGTTGCGGCACGTGGGATCTAATTCCCTGACCAGGGATTGAACTCAGGCCCCTTGAGTTCATTGGGAGTCCAGAGTCTTAGCCACTGGACCACCAGGGAAGTCCCCTGTCTCCCTGCCTTTTGGGGCACACATCCAGCTCCAGGAACCCCAGGCTATGGGTTCTCTGTTTGTGCCCACATTTTCTCACTGCTGTGCCTTTGTTTACCCCATTTCTTTGGTCCAGAATACGCTTCCCATTTGCCTTGCCATTGAAACCCTACCCTTCTTTCAAAGCATGGTTCGAAAGTCACCTGCTCCAGGAAGCCCTCTTCAGCCCTTGCAGGTGAGACGCATACCTCCTCATCTCTTGTTTTTTGCTGCCGGTACACCAGCTCTCACCCCCATATGGTGTTGTATTCAACTGGGTCCACTCCCTAGATGTCAGCTTCTAAAATTAGGAAAAGGTCTTACTCAACTCTGTTTGCCCGTTTAGCATCTACCAGAGCCCCTGCACACAGTAGAACCTCAATCAACTTCTGCCAATTGAATTGGCTGAGAATTACAAAGAACATTTCCTCCCAGCCTGTCCCTCTAGACTCACAAAAGCAACAGCCCAGAGTGGGGGAGTCAGGGAGTAATTCTTAAGGTCTTGAGTCCTTACTCCCTTGGTTACATTCCTCAGGTTAGAATGCTGTCCACATCCAGAGAGGAAGGAAGGTATTAATAAGTGAGAGGCAGAAATGTTCCCAGGAGTTCCTAGTCCATCAGCAAGGGGAAATTTCCCTCGGTTAAGTTTATGAAATAAAGGCAATCTCTGACACTAAATGTAGTGTGGTATCCTGGATCGGATCCTGCAACAGGAAGGGACATTCTTGGAAAAACTGGAAAAATCTAAAATCTAGGGTTTAGTTCATAGTAACATCCTAATGTTAATTTCTACCTTTGTATCATGGTTATTAGAGGTGTTTACGTCATAGGGAGCTAGGTGAAGGACATAGAAGAAATTCTGTACTATCTCTGCAGCTTTTTCTGTGATTTAAAATTATACCCAAACTTAAGAGTTCCACTAAAAAACCAAAAACCTGACAAGAACCCTTGATTTATACTTTAGATGTGATTAAATACATGAGGGAATAGCAAGTATGTTGCACTGTGAAATGTTGTCAGCCATTACTAACAAGCCTGTTTTGCTCTGTTCCAACTTGTTTTAACTTAAAAAAAATTTTTCCTTGTATCCTATTTACTGAATTTAAAGCTTTAAGCGTTTTTGGTTTTTTTTTTTTGGCGGGGGGGGGGTTGGGGGGGGTGGGGGTTGTGGGTGTGGGGAGTTGCATCTCAAGGCATACGGAATCTGAGTTCCCTGACCAGGGATCAAACCCGTGCCCCCTAAAGTGGAAGCGTGGCGTCTTAACCACTGGACCACTAGGGAATCCCCTAAAGCTTTACACTTCTAAAGATGATTTTAGCTATGTCCTATACAATTTGACATTGTGCATTTTATGTCTCATTAAGTTATGCATATTTAAGTTGTTTGAAGCGATAAGGCACTCACTCCTGTTGTTCAAAGAAGGAACACACAAGGTATGCAGTGGGGCATCTTGTTTTTACCCCATCCTTGGCCAACCCACTCTTACCACTCAATTCAGGAAACTTCTATTAATTTCTTAGTATTCCTCAGTTTTTTGTTTTTTAAAGTACATGTGGACAAATCTTTCCCACTTTTCCCATGATGTTGCTAGGTTTCCACATTGCCAGACTGTCCCATGCTGCACTGCTCCCGTGCTGGACAAGCCTGCCTGCTCCCCTGTGGCCTTGACAGAGGAGGCCAGTTTCCAGCTTTTGAATTTGTGTCAATCTGCTAGAAGAGAAATGGTATCGCAGGGCGCTTTTAATTAGAATTTCTCTCTTGGTTTAAGTGGGCTTGATTTTTTTTATGAACCTCAGGGCCATTTGTGTTTTTAAATGTCCTTTCTCTGTTTTTTTCCTGATTTCTTAGAACTCAACTATTAGAGAGATTAATTCTTTCTCTGTGACATGAGTTGCGTATGTTTTCCCCAAATATCTTTCATTTGACTTATGAGTGTATTCATTGCCACACAGAGGTTTTTTTGTTTTGTTTTGTTTTTAATGTAGTTGAATCAGTCAGTCTTATTTCACTTCTAGTTTTGAGTCATCCCCAGAAAAGCCTTTGTCACTGTCTTGGGGCAGACGGTTACACGGTAATAGCTTACTAGAACAGCTATGGCACATGAAAAGAGCCTGAAGATTTGTTTGTTGAACGATTTAATACAGGAAAGAATAAGGAATGGTGCATACCTCAGGAAACAAGGGCCCCTGAAGAACTGTAATTTTCTTTTTAGCTCCTTAGATGCAGTGCCCATGGGACTGCTCCAGGATGTTCGGGGGCCTCTGGTGTCCAGTTTTATGGGTCAGTCTCTGGGGGATGTTGCTCATATCTTATTTTCAGTCCCCTGAGGGTCAGTTTAGTTTCACACCGTTAGAGATGTCCCCGCTGTACACAAATGCAAGCCCAGTAGCGAGGGCCCTGACCGAGGGTGACCTGCATGGGCTCAGCCTCAGGACAGACCCCTGCCCTCTCCCCCACCTCCCCACCAACCCCTGCAGACAGGGAGGGCAGGAGTGAGTGGACACACGCTCCGGAGGCTTCGAGAGAGCAGATCCTCTTTAGTTGGGGCCTGGATTCAGGACTTAGATGGTGACTTAGGGGACAGGGGGTGTATCAGAGCCAGTTGAAACAGTGACCGGCTGTAGCCCAGGCTGGTCGGCCTGGGGGGCTGGTGTGCTGGGGTCTTAGCGAGGGGGGCTTGATGGACAGGAGTGCCGGGTCCCGGTGGGGTGCTCAGCCCTGGACAAGCAGCCTCAGGGTGAGCGAGGTGGCCAAGGACAGCTGACCCAGCCCCAAGGCTGGCCATGCACTCTGGCACTTCACCCCACGCAGTCACAAGAGCTGCCTGTGCCCTGATGTCCTCAGCACGAGCTAGCTGGCTGCCAGCCAACCCCGTCCTGCTGGCCTGAAGCACAGTGACCTCAGCACCCTCTGACGGGCCAGCTGTTCCGCCTCCCCTCCCACTCCTGCCCGGCGGCCAGGCCTGACCTGTTTCTTCAGAGCCCGCAGGTGACTGATGAGATGGAAGGAAATGGCTCGCCTCTCTGCTTCTCCTCCACAAACAAAACCCCTTCTTGGAGGGACTAAATAGCCAGTTCCTTCTGAGAAAGACCCACAGCTTCCCTTTTAGGTCTTTTGGCCCAGGGACTTTGGGTTTTCACTTCATTTCATTTAGACCTTGAAAGTCACAAAAATAGACACATTGCTGTATTTCTTTATTGTTATTGGGGATTTTCACTTCATTTCATTTAGACCTTAAAAGTCACAAAATAGACATGTTGCTCTATTTATTTATTTATTATTATTATTATTTTAGGGGGGTTTCACTTCATTTCATTTAGACCTTAAAGTCACAAAACAGACATGTTGCTACATTCATTAATTATTATTATTATTTTGAGTCTTTGTTGTGGCATGTGGGCTTTCTCTAGTTGCAGCATTTGGGGGGTTCTCTCCAGTTGTGGCACATGGGCTTAGTTGCCCCGTGGAATCTTAGTTCCCCATCCAAGGATTGGACCCGTGTCCCCTGCATGGGAAGCCGGATTCTCAGCCATGGATCCACCAGGCGGGTCCCTGCTTATTTAAAATAAGCAACAAGGACCTACTGTAAAATTAATTAATTAAGAAGTCATAAAATAGAGCTCACCCAAACCAACAGTTGTTTTTTTTTTTTTTTCCAGACCAATAGACCTTGACTCAGTAAAGCTAACTCTCCTTCCACACCCACCCTTCTGGAGTGATAGTCAAAGTGTGCGACCACTTGCCAGGCTGGAGTCCACCTTAACCCTTTGTTTGCTGGGGAGGTCTGCAAACCATACGTGGAGGGTCTTGTGGAGGCTCCTGACCATTAGGTGGAATAAGATCTTGGTAGCTGAATGAGTGGTCCAACTGCACCATCACGTCACCGCCAGGGTCTTCCTGTTGCCTCAGGTGAGAGAGGGAAGCCGCTTTCTTTATCCCAGAATGTCTAACTGAGGGGGTCTCAAGGTTCATCTGCCCCCAACACTTCTGTTTTTAGATTCATCAGAGAAACATTTTGTGGACAGGCGGTTTTCCCCAGACCCTGTGCTGGGAGCCAGAGCAGAGAGCCGTGTCAGGAGGCCCTCAGTCGGTGATGACAGGAGGGATTAGACGGGGAGGTAGTACAGGCAGGCTGGGTGTGGTTGAGAGTGGGGAGGAGACGGAAGAGGCGGAATCAGGACGACTCTAAGGATTCTGACCATCAAGATACATGTGTACAAATAGTGTTGCTTGTGAAATTCAAAAGCCGAATGATCTAAATGGCCATCAGCGAAGATGAATAAATAAATTGTTGTGTATGAATTTGAGGGACTACAATATAGCAATGACAAAAAATGAATGAATGCTACACACAGTACCAGGGACGAATATTAGAAATGTAATGGTGAGCGAAAGCAGCAAGACACAAGAGCGAATGGCAGTATAATACACTTTACAAGGAGTTCAAGAAAAGAAAATCTATAAAGTACATTGTAGTAGGAAAAGAACCTCCCAAAGATGTTTGCGTCCTAATATCTGGAGCCTGTGGTTGTGTTACTTTACATGGCAAAAGAGAGCTTGCAGATGCGATTAACTTAAGGAGCTTGAGGGACTTCCCCGATGGTCCAGTGGTTAAGAATCTGCCTGCCCTGATCCCTGGAAGATTCCGCATACTGTGTGGCAACTAAGCC
The DNA here is from genome assembly GCF_029407905.1 of Bubalus kerabau. Taxonomy (NCBI): domain Eukaryota; kingdom Metazoa; phylum Chordata; class Mammalia; order Artiodactyla; family Bovidae; genus Bubalus; species Bubalus kerabau. Next base: position 6,604,670 of record NC_073624.1, read on the forward strand.
CACAAGCGCAACTGCTGAGCCCTCATGCCCCAGAGACCATGCTCTGCAGCAAGAGAAGCCAGCGAAATACAACTAGAGAGGAGCCCCTCTCGCCGCAACTAGAGAAAGCCCATATGCAACAGTCGAGGCCCAGCGCAGCCAATAAGTAAACAAAAAATTTTATAAGGAATGGTGGAAGGAGAGTTACAGAAGTTTTAAAAGTAAATTAATAACCAAAAATTATACACAAGACACAGGTGTCTCTTGTTTTGGAGCCCAGTCACAGATATTTTGGGATAGGATGATAGCCAGTGGGCCTCTGCTGTGAAGTCCATGTGGTGTGAGTCTCCAGAAGTCTTCCCATTACCCACCCTTACAATGAGCAAGTGTAAAATAGGCTAGGGGCTGATCCAAATAGAGTTCTTCCACAGGGAAGAGGGGGTGTAGCCAAATGCACCAGAAACACATTGCGGGTGTTTAAACAAAGCCATTCAGGGCGCTTGTCTCATTGCAGTATCAGCGACAGACTGCATTACCTATAGACACTTGCTGTTACCCAGAAACACTTGCCACAGAGACCCTTGCATTTTCCAGGACTAAATGACCCAGACACTCTTGCTGCCACCAGGGAATTACCCAGAGACCCTTGCTGCCATCCGGGCATTACCCAGAAACCCTTGCTGCCACCAGGGCATTACCCAGAGACCCTTGCTGTCACCTGGGCATTACCCAGAGACCCTTGCTGCTACCCGGGCATTACCCAGAGACCGTTGCTGCCAGCCAGGCATTACCCAGAGACGCTTGAGTTGCCTAGGACTGCATTACCTACAGATCTTTGCTGTTGCCCAGGAAATACAATCCTGACAGTCAGAGATCCTCTCACTTTGGGCTTCTCTTTTTTTTCGAAGGTTACCGTTAAGGAAACTGCATTCTAGGTTGTCCTTGCTTCTTCAAAATGTCGTTACAGCTTAGGCTCATATACGGTCTTGCATGTGGATAACTGCTTTACCTTTTTAATCACAAGAAGAATAAGTTCTTGTTATACAAATTCAGATAGTATGGGTTATCTTTTATTAAATCCCATTGTCTTATCAAGAAGTAGGAGAAAAGAAGATAAGCAAGCCAGCAAATCTCTAACACCTGCTTCCTAGGGTAGACTAGATAAGACAGAGAAGTTCAGTTCAGTTCAGTTCAGTCGCTCAGTTGTGTCCGACTCTTTGTGACCCCATGAATTGCAGCACGCCAGGTCCCCCAGTCCATCACCAACTCCCGGAGTTCACTCAGACTCATGTCCATTGAGTCGGTGATGCCATCCAACCATCTCATCCTCTGTCGCCCCCTTCTCTTCCTGCCCCCCATCCCCCCCAGCATCAGAGTCTTTTCCAATGAGTCAACTTTTCTCACAGGGTGGCCAAAGTATTGGAGTTTCAGCTTCAGCATCAGTCCTTCCAAAGAACACCCAGGACTGATCTCCTTCAGAATGGACTGGTTGGATCTCCTTGCAGCCCAAGGCACTCTCAAGAGTCTTCTCCAACACCACAGTTCAAAAGCATCAATTGTTCGGCACTCAGCTTTCTTCACAGTCCAACTCTCACATCCATACATGACCACTGGAAAAACCATAGCCTTGACTAGATGGACCTTTGTTGGCAAAGTAATGTCTCTGCTTTTTAATATGCTATCTAGGTTAGTCATAACTTTCCTTCCAAGGAGTAAGTGTCTTTTAATTTCATGGCTACAATCACCATCTGCAGTGATTTTGGAGCCCCCAAAAATAAAGTCTGACACTGTTTCCACTGTTTCCCCATCTATTTCCCATGAAGTGATGGGACCAGATTCCATGATCTTCGTTTTCTGAATGTTGAGCTTTAAGCCAACTTTTTCACTCTCCTCTTTCACTTTCATCAAGAGCCTTTTTAGTTCCTCTTCACTTTCTGCCATATAGGTGGTGTCATCTGCATATCTGAGGTTATTGATATTTCTCCTAGCAATCTTGATTCCAGCTTGTGTTTCTTCCAGTCCAGCATTTCTCATGACGTACTCTGCATATAAGTTAAATAAACAGGGTGACAATATACAGCCTTGACGTGCTCCTTTTCCTATTTGGAACCAGTCTGTTGTTCCATGTCCAGTTCTAATTGTTGCTTCCTGACCTGCATACAGATTTCTCAAGAGGCAGGTCAGGTGGTCTGGTATTCCCATCTCTTGAAGAATTTTCCACAGTTTACTGTGATCCACACAGTCAAAGGCTTTGGCATAGTCAATAAAGCAGAAATAGATATTTTTCTGGAACTCTTTTGCTTTTTCCATGATCCAGTGGATGTTGGCAATTTGATCTCTGGTTCCTCTGCCTTTTCTAAAACCAGCTTGAACATCAGGAAGTTCACGGTTCATGTATTGCTGAAGCCTGGCTTGGAGAATTTTGAGCATTACTTTACTAGCATGTGTGGAGAAGGCAATGGCACCCCACTCCAGTACTCTTGCCTGGAGAATCCCAGGGATGGGGGAGCCTGGTGGGCTGCCGTCTATGGGGTCGCACAGAGTCGGACACGACTGAAGCGACTTAGCAGTAGTTACTAGCATGTGAGATGAGTGCAATTGTGCGGTAATTTGAGCATTCTTTGGCATTGCCTTTCTTTGGGATTGGAATGAAAACTGACCTTTTCCAGTCCTATGGCCACTGCTGAGTTTTCCAAATTTGCTGGCATACTGAGTGCAGCACTTTCACAGAATCGTCTTTCAGGATTTGAAATAGCTCAACTGGAATTCCATCACCTCCACTAGCTTTGTTCGTAGTGATGGATCTCCTTGCAGTCCAAGGGACTCTCAAGAGTCTTCTCCAACACCACAGTTCAAAAGCATCAATTCTTCGGCGCTCAGCTTTCTTCACAGTCCAACTTTCACATCCATACATGACCACTGGAAAAACCATAGCCTTGACTGGACGGACCTTTGTTGGCAAAGTAATGTCCGTGATTTTTAATATGCTATCTAGGATGGTCATAACTTTCTTTCCAAGGAGTAAGGCCTTGGCTTGACTTCACATTCCAGGATGTCTGGCTCTAGGTGAGTGATCACAGCATCATGATTATCTTGGTCGTGAAGATCTTTTTTGTACAGTTCTTCTGTGTATTCTTGCCACCTCTTCTTAATATCTTCTGCTTCTGTTAGGTCCATACCATTTCTGTCCTTTATCGAGCCTATCTTTCATGCAATGTTCCCTTGGTATCTCTAATTTTCTTGAAGAGATCTCTAGTCTTTCCCATTCTGTTGTTTTCCTCTGTTTCTTTGCATTGATCGCTGAGGAAGGCTTTCTTATCTCTTCTTGCTATTCTTTGGAACTCTGCATTCAAATGCTTATATCTCTCCTTTTCTCCTTTGCTTTTCACTTCTCTTCTTTTCACAGCTATTTGTAAGACCTCCCCAGACAGCCATTTTGCTTTTTTTGCATTTCTTTTCTGTGGGGATGGTCTGATCCCTGTCTCCTGTACAATGTCACGAACCTCCGTCCATAGTTCGTCAGGCACTCTATCAGATCTAGTCCCTTAAATCTATTTCTCACTTCCACTGTATAGTCATAAGGGATTTGATTTAGGTCATACCTGAGTGGTCTAGTGGTTTTCCCTGTCTCTCTATGTATGGCACAGGGTCAGCATTCAATGATATCACTATCCTCAAGCCGCAGGGCAGAGCTTGGGGAGAGGGACAGGTGGGAGGAGGGCTGACAGGTCATCCATTGTCAACTGCCCTGGTCAATTGCCAGAGTCACAGGTGAGCCCAGGACTCAAATCTTCCCTGGGGCATGGAAGGAGGACACAACAGGGAGTCCAACTGCATCTAGTTCCTCCAAGTCCGGTGTGGGACACATTTTCTTGCTGTAAAATGAAGCAGTGGTCTCCGAGTTCTAATGTTTTGGCATCCCCCAGCCAGGTTCAGGACACGCCCGTGCCCCAAATCCTGCATCCTGCCTACCACAGTCTCCACAGTCAAATGACATAGGCTCTTCATGGTTTATTAAGCAACCAGAGCAACACAGACTGGCATGCCTCAACTGCTACCATATAACAGAAGAAGTGGGGTTTTCTTTCTTTTTGCTCAATGACCATGATAAAGGTCAACTCGGCCTCTGCTACTTTATACATCAATGTCTCACCAAAACATCTCGGGGAAGTATTCTAGTAGGTTCTACATTCAGCACTGCTGGGAAGTGCTCTGGGGAAGGCTTCTTACGTTTCTGTTGTCAGTTTCCCAGTTTCTTTGCAGTTGTATTTCTAGCCTGTAATTACATCTGGTACATAGCAGGTGCTCAGTAAATGTTTGTCAAATGAATAAATGCATGAACTCTCGGCAATGGCGTACTCTCCGCTCTCCCATGCCTTGGCATATGTTGTTACTTCAGTCTAGAAGCTCCTGCTCATTGCTGTGGTTACCTCTGGATGGATGCCTAATTCACAAGAATTCTCGGTTGGGGAGATCTATCCACCTCCCATGCACATAGTCACCAGGGTGGGTCCTGGGCAGCCTTGTTGGTGTCTTGGAATCTAACCTGAGACCATAGCTAATTACTGGGTGGGCACACTGACCCAAGTTGAGCCAAGGTCTCTGCCCCACAAATCTGGAATTGGGTTTGAGATTCCAGCCTTAGTCTAGGCTTGTCTTCAGAATGGAACACATTTTTTAAAAATTAGGAGCAATGGTGTGACCATTATCTATCCTTGTAACCTAAGGAGCAGGAAGAGAAAAATCTGACATGCAGAGAACAGAGAACGAAACAGGCTGCCCTTAAGAAGTGGAGGGGATGCTTGGTGCCCAACCCGGCATCCTCCACAGCCTGAGGCCTCCGAGGTTCCTCCAGCCGTCAGCTGTGAAAGCTCACGGCTGAGTTCTTCCCTGAGACTTGCCCTTTACTGACGGGACCTGCAGTGCCCAAGGGTATGAGCTCCCTGGGTAGTTCTCTGCTAACATCCAGTCCATGCTGGGGGTACAAGAGGCTGGCCCCCTACCTTGATTCAGGACCACTCTGAAAGTCCATCCCAGCTCTTGAGCTCCCTGTGGAATTAGGTGAGGCTACCAGCAGGGGTTCCTGGGTAGCTCAAATGGTAAAGAATCTGCCTGCAAAGAGGGAGACCTGGGTTCGATCCCTGGGTTGGGAAGATCCTCTGGAGAAGGGCATGGCGACCCACTCCAGTATTCTTGCCTGGAGAATTCCATGGACAGAGGAGCCTGGCGGGCTAACACAACAATGACTCCCAGCTGCATCAGAGTTCAACTTCTGCCCAGCCTGTCTGATTTGCTCAAAGTCCAGTTCCTGAGAGGCTGCCCAATTAGCTGTCTGAATGCACCAGTAAGAGACTCCAGCTCTGTTCCCCAGGGCACCCAACCTAAGACAAGAGGCTTTCAGTTGAAAGGAACTGGCGGCATAACCCGTGGTCGCTATGACGATACAGTGCTTCCTCCCAATAAACGTAGGCTGCTTGCTTGCTGGGAGTGCTGGGCCTCCCTAAATTAATGTTTACTAAATGGAACAGTTTGCAGGAGGTCAGGGTGGTAATTAGTTTGGCCTCCAGCATAGCAGGGCAGGCCCTGGACAGCTTCTCAAGGGAGGTCAAGTTTGGCCTGGGCGCCTCCTGCTATCTCTGAGCCTTCCTCACTCTGCCCATCGGGTTGCTGCCTCCCTAGTGCCCCAGGGTAGAGATGTGGGGTGCTCCACCCAGCCCTTCCGGCTTCTCTCTTTCAACAGGGACTGAGGATCCGTGAGATGCCGGGCTCCTCATCTCATTCATCTCGCCATCACAGTGCTCTGGAGCCCTCAGAGACTGCATCCTGTCTCTGATCCCTGTGGTGGCCGACACCCGTGTGCATTGACGATCACCCGCTGATTTTACCACAGTGCTTCCCCTTGGCTCCTGTTCCTGGTCTCAGGGTATTCTTGCCTCTGGTGAGGCCGCAGTTCAGATTGTGGAAAAGTCTTAGGTTGAAAGTGGCATAGATGCTCAGAGGCCCTCAGATGGGCTCCAGAAAAACTTTCATTCAATCCCTCTCGTATTGCAACTGAGGAAACAAGTATGTTAACCAATCCTGCAGGCCAGGACGGGTAGGTGGGAAAACTGCTTTCCACCGAGTGAGGTTCGACTCAATTTGATTCTCTTGCCACCCAGCGCCGGCCGCCTCCCGCCCTTTGGATGGTTTCCAGGAGCGAGTTTGCTTCTGAGAAAGACAGAAAGACACCCCCCCACACACAAGAACAGTGTCTCATCCTCATCGCGCCCTCCAAACCCCATTCTCCCTCCTTCTAGAACCCCTTCTCAGGTGGGGTGCATTTCTGTCCTGGCCTGGAGACTTGTGTGACACTTTCTTTTGGTGAAAGAGAACGTTCTGAATTGAGGGCATGTACCTATTCCCTGAACCTCAGGCTGATCCCACTGACTTGTCACTAGCTTCGTATGTTGTTTTCCATTATAGAATTTACTTAAAAAAAAAAAAAAAGAATTTAGTTTTCCATGTATTACAGTTTTGGGCTTCTTGTTTAATCTCGGCTACTCCTCTTTTGATACCCCCAACTCAAAAAACCTTCAAGCATTTGCTGAGGGTCTTGAGCCATGTGGGATACACAAACACAGTGACATGAAGTTTTCTGTCCCAGAGAATATACAGTATATTATATGTAATATGACACAGTGTGTATAATACTATATACAATATATGTAATTCCATTCTGGCCACTAATTTTCCAGACTCTATTAAGTGCAAAGAGTTCTAGGACAAGTAATTGTTTTGTTTTGTTTACTTTTTATTTTGTATTGAGGTATAGCCAATTAGCAAACTGATAGTTTGTGATAGTTTCAGGTGGACAGCAAAGGGACTCAGCCATACACACACATGTATCCATTTCCCCCCAAACTCTCCTCCCATCCAGGCTGCCACATAACACTGAGCAGAGTTCCCTCTGTATACAGCAGGTCCTTGTTGTCATCCATTTTAAATGTAGCAGTGTGTACACGTCCATCCCAAACTCCCCAGCTACCTCTGCCCCCCATCCTTCTTCCCAATAACCTTAAAATTGTTCTCTAAGTTTGTGAGTCTCTTTTTGTTTTGTAAGCTCATTTGTATCATTTCCTTTTATATTCCACTTTTAAGGGATTTCCTACTATATTTCTCCTTCTCTGTCTGACTTACTTCACTCAATGTGACATTCTCCAGGTCCATTCATGTGCTGCAAATGACATTATTTCATTCTTTTTAAGGGCTGAATAATATTTCATTGTGCGCATGCGCGCGCGCACACGCGCACACACATATCTTCTTTATCCATTCCTCTGTCGATGGACATTAAGGTAGCTTCCATGTCTTGGCTATCGTAAACAGTGCTGCAATGAAGATTGGGGTGCATGTATCCTTTCAGAATATGTTTTTCTCTGAATGTATGCCCAGGAGTGGGATTGCAGGGTCACATGGTAGCTCTGTTTTTAGAACCTCCGTACTGTTCTCCATAGGGGCTGTACTAATTTCTATTCCCACCAGCAGTATAGGAGAGTTCCCTTCTCTCCACACCCTCTCCAGCATTTATTGTCTGTGGGTATTTTGATGTTAACTGGGTAATTGCTTTGTTTTTAACACACGTCCTGGAACCCTAGAGGAGTCAGATTCTTCCAGGAAGGAGGAGTGGGCTTGAGGTAGGTCTTCAAGGATGCTTAGAGTTCGATCAGTGGCCTTGGCAGGAGATGGGTGTTTGGGGAGAGTAGAGCCCAATTTGCCTGTGGGGAGAGAATTCCTATCTGGGGTTGGATGGGTTGGGGTAGGACAAAATTGTGAGGAACTTCAGAAACTAATCCGCTTTTTGGATGTGACGAGAGAGGATATGGAGAGGCCCTGTGTATCTGAAGCAAAGTCTTAGATAATTACAGTCCCTCCTAAAAGAGCCTGCGTTAGGATAATAAGATCAGTGGAATGAACGGAGCCTGGGAATTTTTCTTGAAAAGCAACTTTTCTTTTGTTGTTTTATGTCTTTGTTTTTGTCCTTAATCAGTAGAAATTGTGAATGGAATCGAGATGGTGACATGTTTTATTTTCTCTCCACTTCATGAAAATAATGTTAACCACTGATCCCAGTGACACCTGGCATTGATCTTTGTTTTATGGCAACATTTCCTCCATGGATCAGGAGCCTGGTATATTTCCCTTTTGAGAGCACAGCTAGGCGTTTGCTCACTAAATACTGAAATTCTGCTACATGCTGGATACAGTATTAAGGGCTATCTTTTTGATAGACAGGGAAGTACAGCATATTCTTGTTTTTATGAGTTTAATGTCTTGTTGAAAACTGACATATAAATACATAAGCAGAGCAGTCCGGGGGCTGGCAAATGTTTCTATGATAAGCCGGGTGGGGCCTCCCTTGGTGGTGCAGTGGCCTGGACTCCGTGCTTCCACTGCTGGGGGCGGTTTCAGTCCCTGGTCACGGAACTTAAGATCCCACACGCCGTGAGGTGAGAGCACAAAAAATTAGCCAGCTAGTAAATATTTTAGGCTTTGCGGTCATAGAGTCTATTCAGTTCTATCACTGTAGCATGAAAAGCAGCCATGGACACTCATTAACCAAGTAGAGAAGTGTGGCTTTGTTCCAATCAAATTTACTCATGGACTGAAATTTAAATCTCATATAATTTTCATATGTCATGAAATGTTCTCCTTTTGATTTTTGTTCACCATTTACAATGTAAAAGACACACTTGGTTTGCAGGCCCACAAAAATCAGTGGCAGGCCAGATTTGACCCACAGGCTATGTTTGTTTTTTTTTTTAATTCCTAAGCTATGACTGATCTCATAATGTACAAAATGCAACAGAATACAGAGCAGGCAGAGGGTAACTATTCCTGCAGGAGTAAGGAGTAAGAATGCTTCCAGGAGGAGGGGGCTTTTACACAGGCTTTGACAGTTGTATATTTGTTTGCCTGGGATCAGTAATTGGGGGTGGAGGTTAAGGACCAGTGCGGAGCGATCCCAGGCTCCTTGAGGAAAGGTGTACACAGGGCCGACAGGGTGTGGCATGTTTGGAACCCTGAGCAGCATGGTGTGGCTTGAGCTTGGGTAACGGCAATCAGAATGGCCCCAAGTGGGCAGGGACATTGTGCCAAGTTTTGCAAAGGGCCTTTATTGCCCTGCCAGAGCGCTTGGATTTTATTTCACAGGCAATGGAAACCTTGGAAGTTTCCCAGCAGAGAAGCACTTCAAAGTGTATCAGTGTCTTAGACCTTCCGGGACATGGGCATGGGGGCCGGGTTAGAGAAGGGGGCCCAGGAGCAGTGGGTGGTCAGGTTAGCCTGGTGGGGTAGGATCTGGGGGTGAGGGCCGTCTCCAGATGGCAGACTGTGGGCACTGCCAGATGGAAAAGAGGCTTTAATGGAGTCCAGGGCATGAAGCCAAAAGCTGGGAGCCAGAAGCAGCCTGGCAGGGCATTGCCTGGCAGGACTAGAGGAGCAAAGCATTGGGAGAGATAACAAGAGGTGGAGGGTGTGGGGAGGGGCAGAGATGTTTCTCCAGCTCCTGCAAGAGCTGGACAGGACCTGTGGGGGAAAAAGATCTCATTTTTTACTATAAAAAGAACACAATAATTGTTAAAAAAAAAAAGCAACCAGCACAGAGTATATATGGTCCTTTTCCCCCTCGGCCCTCCCACACCTGGGGAGTTACCGATCACAGTGGTATGCATCCTCCCAGCTCTCTGTTCTAGGCTCATGCACATGCTTTTTATTTTATTTTTTTAGTTTTACCGGTTTATTGCTACCAACTCATCTCCCTCCACCCTCATGCACGCATGCTCAGTCATGTAACCCCATGGACTGCAGCCTGCCAGGCTCCTCTGTGAACTTTTCCAGGCAAGGATACTGGAGTGGGTTGCCATTTCCTTCTAGATCATGCTTTTTAAATAAAAATAGAAACCGTACATATTTTCATGCATTTTATTCATTTACTGACAATGCTTATGTGGCAGACATCTTTCCCATTACCCGTATATTTCTACCTCCTTCTTTTTAACAATTGTGTCAGTTTTCAGAGTCTGGGTGTGCCATAATTTATCTATGAATGGGCATTTCCGTTGTGGCCATCCATCTAGGCTTTTATTTTATTTTTGGAAAATCTGGCTATGCCATGCAGCATGTGGGACCTTAGTTCTCCAGCCAGGGATTGAACTCGCGGCCCCTGCACTGGAAGCAGGTGTCTTAAACCACCGGACCACCGAGGAAGTTCCTATCTAGTCTCTTACATAAGGCTGCAGCACACACGCATCGAATGCGCACGAACACTTGCAGTGGAATTGGCGGCTCGGGTTTGTTTGTGCAGTTAGCTCAGCGCTGCCAGATTAGGGCAGGAGGTCGGTGCAGCCAACGGGGTTGCCCTGACCACGTAACATTTGGGCAGGAAAATGGGTCTTGACTTGAGTAATGCATATGAGGCAGAACCTTATCTACCTGGCACAGTAGATAAGGCAGTAGCAGGGATCTAAAAATTGGGGCAAAAGTTGTTCTAGTTCATCAGCAAATCCCACTGACTTTATCTTCAGAATTAATTCAGAGTCGGTCCAGCTCTTCCTCCACCCACCACTGCCCATTATGACCCAAGCCATTCTCTTGCCCTTGCACCAGGGAAATAGTCTCCAGAGCAAATGAAATGATCCTTTTAAAATGTAAGTGAGGCCAGGCTATGCCTCACCTCTTAATCTTTCACCAGCTTCCCCGTCACTCAGAATGAAGTCTGGTTCCTCACCAAAGCCTCTGGGGCCCTGAGGGTGATTGCCTGTGTGACTCCTGGACCATGAACTAACTAGCATTCCTCAGAGGTAAAAATCGAGGCTAATTTTTAAGAAGAGGGAAAGGGGGTTGAGGACACTGATATGAAGGTGTCCTGCAAGCTGAAGGTGTGTCCAGGTTCCACGTGGTTCCTGGTGTTTGAAGAAATTCAACAGCAGCTTGTCATGTTTGGTGAAGGGCTCTGGCTTACTATGTAGTAGGACAGGGGATGAATTTTACTCTCTAAAATGTAAAATCTTATTATTATTATTTTTTTCTGCACTGCACAGCTTGTGGGATCTTAGTTCCCTGATCAAGGGTTGAACTCATGCCCCCAGCAGTGGAAGCTCTGAGTCCTAACCACTGGGCCATCAGGGAAGCCTCTAAAATCTTGTTACCATGTGTCAAACTGCAGCACATGTCTAATTTTGCAGGTATGTATTAGAAAGACGTACCAGCAGCCACCTGGGGCTTCCCAGATGGCGCAGTGGTGAAGAATCTGCCTCCCATTGCAGGAGACAAAAGAGATGTGGGTTCAATCCCTGGGTCGGGAAGAACACCTGGAGTAGGAAATGGCAACCCATTCCAGCATTCTTGCCTGGAAAATCTCATGGACAGAGGAGCCTGGTGGCCTATATAGTCCATAAGGTTGCAAAGACTCTAAGCACACAGTACACACACACACATCAACAGCCACAAAATCCCCATCTTGCCTTTTCAAAAGCTATACAGGAAAAAAGGAATTAATTTTCCTAAAAGTAGAGCCACAAGCCCTCCCTAGGAACTGCAGTAGGGGACCAGGACCATCTATTTAGGATCATCAACCTTTCCTTCTAAAACTACAATCATTACTGAAAAAAAGAAGAAAAAAGGAAAAAAGAAAAACAAAACAAGGCTGGCCAGGGCATCCTAGAAGGGGCACTTAAGCAGGATGAGGCTACCAGCAATTGACTGCTAATCCATACCTGCAAAATTAGGCACGGGTCAGACAAAGAGAGGAAAAACTTGCATTTAAGACTCAGTCAGTAGTTGGTATATCTCGTTGCCCCATTACTGACAGGTCCTCATGAGCCTTTCTTGCACCAAAAGAGCGGATCTGAAGTGAGACTGCACTGGGAGTGTCAGTTTCATGATAGACCTTTGGTGTCAGTAGAAGCACACAGATAGCCACTATTCCTCTCTCCTCGGCTCCTAGCAAACTCTGCAGTCAGCCCCAAATAGGAAATTACAACATATATTACTGCATAGGTAAAAGACAGGAAAGCCAGATTAAGTTAATAGCCCAATAAATGTCCTCTTTCATGCTTGTGCTTTAAACAGAGATGCCTGTTCCTATTTCCTCCCAACACTGCCACATCATTTGTATTTTTAGGGTCATTGATTCATTTAGCAAAAACGTGTTGAGCCCATGTGGAGCAGCCTTGTAGCTGCGGAGGAGGACCATGGTATGAGGTGTAAGGTCAGGTCACAGATCTTGGTGTGAGCTGAACCTTGAACCTTAGGGAGCAAGAGATCAAGACCTGGAGACATGAAATCAAATGATTTGCCAGGAACCTCCTGACTTCAGGGGCTTCCCAGATGGTGCTAGTGGTAAAGAACCCACCTGCCAATGCAGGAGACTTGCGTTTGATACCTGGATCGGGAAGATCCCCTGGAGGAGGGCATGGCAACCCACTCCAGTATTGCCTGGAAAATCCCATGGACAGAGGACCCTGGTGGGCTACAGTCCATAGGGTCAAAAAAGAGTCGGACACAACTAAAGCAACTTAGCACGCACGCATCCTAACTTCAGCCTGTAAGATTTTCTTCTAGACTATGTCCACTGTATTCTTTATATATATATACACACACATAAAGAAGGACTTTATTTTTATATTATCTTTATTTTATCATCTGTATTTATTTATATCATCTTGGGTGACTCTACATGGCAGGGCTCATAGTTTCACTGAGTTAGACAAGGCTGTGGTCCATGTGATCAGTTTGATTAGTTTTCTGTGATTGTGATTTTCATTCTGTCTGTCCTCGGACAGATCAGGATAAGAGGCTTGTGGAAGCTTCCTTATGGGAGAGACTGACTGCGGGGGAAACTGGATCTTGTTCTAATGGGTGGGGCCATGCTCAATAAATCTTTAATCCGATTTTCTGTTGATGGGCGGGGCTGTGTTCGCTCCCTGTTGTTTGACAGGGGTAGGGGTCATGAAGAGCCTCTTGATGAAAACGGAAGATGAGAGTGAAAAAGCTGGCTTAAAACTCAACATTCAAAAAACAAAGATCATTCATGGCATCAAGTCTTATTGCTTCATGGCAAATAGATGGGGAAACAGTGGAAACAGTGACAGACTTTATTTTCTTGGGCTCCAAAACCACTGCAGATGGTGACTGCAGTCATGAAATTAAGACTCTTGGCTCCTTGGAAGAAAAGCTATGACCAACCTAGACAGCATATTAAAAACCAGAGACATTACTTTGCCGACAAAAGTCCACCTAGTCAAAGCTGTGGCTTTCTTTTCCAGTAGTCATGTATGAATCTGAAAGTTCAGTTCAGTTGCTCAGTCATGTCCGACTCTTTGCGATCCCATGAACCGCAGCACTCCAGGCCTCCCTGTCCATCACCAACTCCCGGAGTCCACCCAAACCCATGACCATTGAGTTGGTGATGCCATCCAACCATCTCATCCTCTGTCATCCCCTTCTCCTCCTGTCCTCAATCTTTCCCAGCATCAGAGTCTTTTCAAATGAATCAGCTCTTCGCATCAGGTGGCCAAAGTATTAGAGTTTCAGCTTTAGCATCATTCCTTCCAAAGAACACCCAGGACTGATCTCCTTTAGGATGGACTGGTTGGATCTCCTTGGGACTCTCAAGAGTCTTCTCCAACACCACAGTTCAAAAGCATCAATTCTTCGGCGCTCAGCTTTCCTTATAGTCCAACTCTCACATCCATACATGACCACAGGAAAAACCATAGCCTTGACTATACGGACCTTTGTTGGCAAAGTAATGTCTCTTCTTTTTAATATGCTATCTAGGTTGGTCATAACTTTCCTTCCAAGGAGTAAGCGTCTTTTAATTTCATGGCTGCAGTCACCATCTGCAGTGATTTTGGAGCCCCAGAAAAGAAAGTCTCTCACTGTTTCCACTGTTTCCTCATCTATTTCCCATGAAGTGATGGGACCGGATGCCATGATCTTAGTTTTCTGAATGTTGAGCTTTAAGCCAACTTTTTCACTCTCCTCTTTCACTTTTCATCAAGAGGCTCTTTAGTTCTTCTTCACTTTCTCCCATAAGGGTGGTGTCATCTGCATATCTGAGGTTATTGATATTTCTTCTGGCAATCTTGATTCCAGCTTGTGCTTCCTCCAGCCCAGCATTTCTCATGATGTACTCTGCATAGAAGTTAAATAAGCAGGGTGACAATATACAGCCTTGATGTACTCCTTTTCCTATTTGGAACCAGTCTGTTGTTCCATGTCCAGTTCTAACTGTTGCTTCCTGACCTGCATACAGATTTCTCAAGAGGCAGGTCAGGTGGTCTGGTATTCCCATCTCCTTCAGAATTTTCCACACTAGATTGTGATCAAAGGCTTTGGCATAGTCAATAAAACAGAAATAGATGTTTTTCTGAAACTCTCTTGCTTTTTTGATGATCCAGAGGATGTTGGCAATTTGATCTCTGGTTCCTCTGCCTTTTCTAAAACCAGCTTGAATATCTGGAAGTTCATGGTTCACGTATTGCTGAAGCTTGGCTTGGAGAATTTTGAGCATTACTTTACTAACGTGTGAGATGAGTGCAATTATGCGGGAGTTTGAGCATTCTTGCATGTGAAAGTTGGGACTATAAAGAAATCTGAGCACTGAAGAATTGATACTTTTGAACTGTGGTGTTGGAGAAGACTCTTGAGAGTCCTTTGAACTGAAAGATCAAACCAGTCAATCCTAAAGGAAATCAGTCCTGAATAGTCATTGGAAGGACTGATGCTGAAGCTGAAACTCCAATACTTTCGCCACCTGATGTGAAGAACTAACTCATTGGAAGAGATTCTGATGCTGGAAAAGATTGAAGGTGGGAGGAGAAGGGGATGACAGAGGATGAGATGGTTGGATGGCATCACCAACTGGATGGACATGAGTTTGAAGAAGCTCCAGGAGTTGATGATGGACAGGGAGGCCTGCTGTCCCGCAGTCCATGGAGTCACAAAGAATTGGACACGACTGAGTGACTGAACCGGCAAAGGCAATGGCACCCGACTCCAGTACTCTTGCCTGGAAAATCCCATGGACGGAGGAGCCTGGTAGGCTGCAGTTCATGGGGTCGCTAGGAGTCGGACATGACTGAGTGACTTCACTTTCACTTTTCACTCTTACGCACTGGGGAAGGAAATGGCAACCCACTCCAGTGTTCTTGCCTGGAGAATCCCAGGGACAGAGGAGCCTGGTGGGCTGCCGTCTATGGGGTCGCACAGAGTCAGACACGACTGAATCGACTTAGCAGCAGCAGCAGCAGAGTGACTGAACTGAACTGAACTGTTGGGTCTTCGTTGCATCAGCAGGATCTTTCCTTATGGCCCACGACTCTCTGGTTGTAGCACAACGGCTCCAGAGTGCGCAGGCTTTGGTAGCTGCAGTGCGCAGTCTTGGTTGCTCCACAGCATGCGGCATCTTAGTTCCCTGACCAGGGACGGAACCCACATCCCCTGCATCCCAAGGCAGATTCTTAACCACTGGACCACCTGGGAAGTCCCATGCCCATTGTATTCTTGATTTGATTTTTTAAACTTTGGAGGAAAAGGAAAATTTTTTCATACTCTTAAAACTCATTGGATTTATATGAAAACATGATTTTCCAAACTGTATTTCATAAATAGTAGTTCCATGAGATATTATTGTGCTCAATTTCTCAATCATGGCTGACTCGTTTTGACCCCATGGATTGTAGCCCACCAGGCTCCTCTCTTCATGGGATTTCCCAGGCAAGAATACTGGAGGGGGTTGCCATTTTTAAACATTAAATCAGAGTTTTTAAAAAGTTTGCATTTAGTTACTCCCGGGTAGCTCAGCTGGTAAAGAATCTGGCTGCAACGCAGGAGATCCCGGTTTAATTCCTCAGCTGGGAAGTTCCCTTGGAGAAGGGATGGCCTACTGACTCCAGTATTCTTGGACTTCCCTGGTGGCTCAGATGATAAAGAGTCTGTCTGCGATGTGGGAGACCTGAGTTCGATCCCTGGGTTGGGAAGATCCCCTGGAGGAAGGCATGGCAACCCACTCCAGTATTCTTGCCTGGAGACTCCCCATGGACAGCCTGGCGGGCTACAATCCACAGGGTCACAAAGGGTTGAACACGAATGAAGTGACTGACCTCACATGCTTATCTAGCATCTGCTGTCCTATAGACAGACAAGTGGGTGGATATGGAGCCCTCGAGGACTGTGGCTTCTTGTGGGAGAGAACAGCTCACAAGCTCATGATTAATTCTATCACGGGCTCAGTGTGTGACCTCAGTGCTCCAGTTCTTTGGTCTGCAACGTGGGCATTGACCAAAGAACTTCCCAAATAGAAAATAAAAGGGACCAGAAACACACCATAGAGACAGTTAGGTATTGAGGGATGACTTATTCCATAATCTTTGTCCAAAATGTCTTTTGAAGGTAACAATTTTATATAGCTGAGCCCACATTTAATATAAATACACAATTTTTAGGCATAAGTGTTCTGGAAAATCTTTGTGTGTGAATATGTTTTAAATTTAAAAAACAAACATATGCCCCATATAGTTTGTCTGTGATGCATAGTTCAGTGGACTTAATGATTTTCCCTTAAAGACATTTAATAAATATTTTGTAACTAGAGGGGAGAACTCAAGTTTAGTCTTGATAAGAGTCTTGGTCTTAATTCAGAATTAATTTTTGACTCAGCAAACTTTTCTGAAGAACTCTGAATAACACAAGTGAGGTTGAGTTCTAAACATTCTTAGAAAGTCCTAGCTGCAAAGCACATTTAGTAAGAGTTGGTCAAAGGTCATGGTTAAAAGATTTTTCTGGTGTTAGGAACTTTATATTCTGGGTAAAGATATATTGGCTTCTAAATAGCCAAGTATTGATTTTTTTTTAAAAAATTGATCAGTTGGTCTTGGTTTTCACAGATATTTTATTATATTTTTATTTCAATATTATTGGTTTATTTATAATTTTTTATAAGTTTAGTTAATGAAAGAAAATTTTTCTTTACTTGGGTGTCTCGGTGATAAATACTGCACCTTCATTCCTTCTGGGTAGTGACAGAAGATAAATGATTTACTTTGGTCCTCAACTGTGTTTGTTTTTTTAAACATTTATTTACTTTTATTTGGCTGTTCCAGGCCTCAGTTGCAGCATATGGGATCTAGTTCCCTGACCAGGGATCGAATCCAGGCTCCCTGCTTTGGAAGTGTGGAGTCTTAGCCACTGGACCACCAGGGAAGTCCTCAACTGTATTTATAGCAAGAGTCAAACATGCAAATATGGCGGATAGGGGCCTGCCCCAAATTTCCCTTCATAAGACCTTTCTTTACAGGATGCATGAAGAATTATGAATGAAGACTGTAAATAGATCATTTAAAAGGCGTACATTTTATTACACTTGGTCTAATTCATAACTTTCCCTGACTCAGATTGGCCTTTCCCCTCAAGTGGGCCAAATCGGCCAAACTGTCAAACACCACTGTCACGAGCACTAGGAGCAGCGAGGCTTCCTGACCCAGCAGGGATCAGAGGGACTCTGCGGGTTTAGCGATGCGTTCAGAACTCGTAATTTCAAGCTCTTCATCTCTGAAGTTCCTGCTGGCTGGACTCTTTCGTGACTACAATTTGTTTTTTTCCAAGGAGAATTTTTAAAGCATGGGAAATTGGTGTTCCCTTGGGAACGTCATGCTGGAGAGCGGGTAGCGACCCATCGCTCAGGCAGGTCCTCTGCTGTGCGTCCCCGGTACGGGTCTGTCCAGAGGGGAGGGAAGAAAAGGAAGACGGCTTAGCTTAGCTTAGCTTAGGCTTAGCTGTGGGATCGGCCTCTGCAGCGGGCGGTTCAATCAATGGGAAGAAACAGAGACGCCTTCAAAACCAAAGGGGGCGTGAGCCTTTGCAGAGAGCGACTGCGTTTAGCGACCGCGTCCCCAACTACGCAGCCGCTGGGAACAGGCGCAGCCTCGGAGACCTCGGGCGGCGGGAGCTGAGCCGAGGGAGGTGCACGTGGCTCCGACCGCCCGGCCTCGTTTTCTTTCCTCGTTCAGTGAATTCCCAGAAGGGTTCCGAGGCTTTTGTTTGGCAGCGCACGGGGGAAAAGACATTTCAAAATGTATTCCATTGTCTCTGCTGGTGCCAGAGCGGCCCCCCGCCTCCGGGGCAGTCTCAGAGCGTCTCTTTGGAACCGGGCGAGAGCGGGACCTCCCTGTTCCTCTTAAAGCGCAGCAATAATGAACAGGGAGAGAAAGTGCTTGTTACCGATAGCGGCTTATTATATAGGTCTCCAAGCGTTCCGCATCCTCCTGCTGAGAAAAGCATGCCTTTTCCTGTGCGGTGATTTATGGCGCGGTTCATTTGCAAGTGGAGAAGACCCGAAAGCTGGGAACGGACCAGCGTTAGCTGCTGAGACAGATCCTGCAGAGTGTTTGAAAAGTGGGTGCAATATGATGTGGGGGCCCCGCAGAGGATGAGATGGTTAGATAGCATCACCTATTCAATGGACATGAATTTGAGCAAACTCTGGGAGATCGTGGAGGACAGAGGAGCCTGGCTGTGCTACAGTTCATGGGGGTCGCAGAGTCAGACAGGACTCAGCTGCTGAACAACAAGAAAAGCAACATGGTTTAAACATCTGGTAGGTTCTTCCTCTGGGTTTCCACCGCCCACGCCAGAGGCAATAATATACACAGTCCTTTGGCTGTGGCCCTGTGTAGCATAGAGTACCTGGCACATTCCCTAGGACCTGAGCTAGCTGGAGGGGGACCCTTGGCTATTACACGCACCATGTGTAACTGTCTTACACAAGCAGATGGTGGCAAGTCCTTACAAAACTTGGGTGCTGACAGGTGGGAGATTGGGCAGAGAAGGGGAGGTGTGACTCCAGAACCTTCTCTCCCCACCTCCCCAATCTAGCATTGTTATATTAAAACTGCTGAAAACCAAAGATAAAGTGAAAAATCTTGAAGGCAGCCAGAGGAAAAAAATACATTACACTCAGAGGAACAGAGATAAGAATTGTATCTTTAAAGAGCTGAAAGAAAAAATACTGTCAACTCAAAAGGCTATACCCAGTGAAAATATCTTTCAAAAATTAAGGCAAAAATACAGATGTTTTTAGAAAAACAAAAGCCAAGAATCAATTCTTGTGCTATTAGAAACATTAAGGGAAGTTTTTCAGGCAGGAAGTATATGATACCAGGTAAAAATTTGGATTTATATCAAGAAATGAATAACTCCAGAAGTGATAACAATGAAGACAAATATAAAATACTTTTAGGGCTTTCTAGGTGCACAGTCATATCACCTATGAAGGATACATTTGCTCTTTTTCTCCCCTATTCTTATGCCTGATGGCTCTGAATCACAGGCTCAGCAGCTGTGGTGAATGGGCTTAGCTGCTCCTCAGCGTGTGCAATCTGCCCAGCCCAGCAACTGAACCCATGTGCTCTGAATTGGCAGGTGGATTCTTAACCACGGGACCAGCAGGGAAGTCCTCTTACACCTCAAATTGGTTTATTTTCTCTCACTGCTTTGCCTAATGCCTCCAGCACGATGTTGACTAGCAGGGGACCTCTTTGAGATATTGGGTTGTTTTTTTTTTTTTTTTTTCTCAGTGCATTTTTATTAAATGAATGAATAATTGAAAGAATGAAGGTAGGGTTGTCTAGACAGGTGTGGCACAAAGGCACCCATGCATGCATGCCCTAGGGAGGACCTTTTCTTGTTAAAATCCATTTTAAATTCCTGTCTACTCTTTGAAAGAACAGAACAACTACCAGGCTGAATGGAATGAAGTCCAGGAATGCACACCATTGGAGAGATATTTCCTTTAGATTGTCAGGGAAGGAAGAATCTGGTTTCAGGAGCCCAATCAGGGGAGGGTATTCTTTTGGGTTCCAGTGAAAAATGCTTCTAGAACATTTGGGTTTGCTTATTTGTCACCCGGGACCTCAGAATAATTTGGTGGTGAGTTCTCTGGTTCTGGGATGACCGCTGGGTTTGTCACATAGACATTTGGGATGACCACGCCCACATTGTTGGTTGGTAGCAGGTCAGCTGGCAGCCAAAGTGGGCAGATAGACTTGTAATGAACACCTCCAGGAGGCAGAAGATGAGCAGCAAACCAGAAATGGCCATTCCAGGGACCCTGCCCCAGGTGGGAAAGTGAGGATCATACACAGGATAGATGTAGGGAGTGTTGATAATTAACTCTACGATGAAGAGTGTGATTCCAACCAAGGAGAAGATTGCACTGACGATGTTCAAGCCCACGCTGCTATTCAGCAGACAAGAAGAAGATCGTGAGTGCTTTTCTGCCAACACCGAGAGGGATCCTGAAATGATGAACCAGATGCCTCCCCAGAAGGGA
The DNA here is from genome assembly GCF_029407905.1 of Bubalus kerabau. Taxonomy (NCBI): domain Eukaryota; kingdom Metazoa; phylum Chordata; class Mammalia; order Artiodactyla; family Bovidae; genus Bubalus; species Bubalus kerabau. The sequence continues at coordinate 6,625,020 of NC_073624.1, forward strand.
AAGCCTCCGTAGAATGAAACAGCAGTATAGTTCCCCACAAGGACAGTCCCCATGACGGAACCGAGGCCGAGGTGAATCAGGCCGATCAGGATCTGGATGGCCCCTAAGGCTTTGCCTTCTTTTAGGGTTCTCTCGATGGGTTGCTGACTCACAGATGGTGGGTTCCCGTGAATTACATGGACTTGGGACTGGTTTGGATATATGGGCACCTGAGACACACCCCCAGGGAACACTGTATACCCATTTGGGGGTGTCACTACAAACACAGAGTTGGCCATGGGGCCTGCTGAAGTTGTTGGATTCATGCTGTTTGCTCTGCCAGCGGCGAAGTCTCTCTCACTTCCTTCTGTCTATTCCCAGTTCTTTGCTGTAAGTAGCTTGTTTTTCCACCACTTTCTGATTTCAGAGATATTGTTGATCTTATGGTAATGCCCTTATTTGTCGTTGTAGTTCAGTCGCCAAAGTTGTGTCCAACTCTTCGTGACCCCATGGACTACAGCACGCCAGGTTTCCCTGTCCTTCACTATCTCCTGGAGTTTGCTCAAACTCATGTCCATTGAGTCAGGGATGGACTCAACCATCTCATCCTCTGTCACCCCCTTCTCCTCTGTCCCTCAGTCTTTCCCAGCATCATGGTCTTTTCCAATGAGTTGGCTCTTCATATCAGGTGGCCAAAATATTGGAGTTTCAGCTTCAGCATCAGTTCTTCCAATGAATATTCAGGGTTGATTTCCTTTAGGATGACTGGTTGGATCTCCTCGAAGTCCAAGGGCCTCTCAAGAGTCTTCTCCAGCACCACAATTCGAAGGCATCAGTTCTTTGGCAGTCAGCCTTCTTTATGGTCCAACTCTCATATCCATACATGACTACTGGAAAAACCATAGCTTTGACTAGGTGGACCTTTGTCTGCAAAGTAATGCCTCTGGTTTTTAATATGCTGTCTAGGTTTGTCATAGCTTTTCTTCCAAGGAACAAGTGTCTTTTAATTTTGTGGCTGCAGTCACCATCTGCAGGGATTTGGGGAGCCCAAGAAAATAAAATCTAATTTCCCTGTTAAGTTAGACTCTAGCTTTAGGAACAAAGTATATATATATATATATATATATATATTTATATATATATATATATATATATATTTATCATCTCAAAAAACCACTCATCTGGTTTCCCTGGTGGCTCAGTGGTAAAGAATCTTCCTGCCAATACAGGAGACTTGGTGGGTTCGACTCCTGATCTGGGAATATCCCACATGCCGCAGAGCAACTAAGCCTGTTCAGCACAACTGTCGAGTACAACCCTGCCCTAGAGCCTGGGAGCCGCAGCTACGGAAGCCCGTGTGCCCCCTAGCCTGTGCACCACAACTAGAGAAAAGCCTGCCCAGCAACAAAGACCCAGCACAGCCAAATAAACAAATAAATTAAAAATTTTTTTTTAAAAACCACTCATCAGTTTCACTCCAGAGCCTTCTATCTGTCACATACTTGTGGCTTTGAGGAAGTCCTGTAAACCTCTGTCTGGGACCCCAGTTTCATCCTTTCCCAAACAGAGGATGGTCAGTGACCTCCTTGGGTTCTGAGGTCATCTGACTAATAGGACACAGCAGTGAGTGTCCACGGGGGATGATGGAGAACAGTATTCTGCCTCCAGTATCATTCAGCTCCTCTCCCTGAGCCTGTACGGCACAAACCTCCTCTGTACTGTGGCCTGAAGTCAGCCACCAGCTCAGGGTAGCTGTAACCATTTAGGAGAGTGAGCCTGTGTATACGAATTAGTTGATATAAAGATCAAACTCAGATTCTTCCAAGATTTTCTAAGATAAGCACTTTGCAGCGAGAAATGAACCTGAAAGCAGGTGTCTGGAGGATTAAAATGGCATTCAGTCTGCTAGGCAACTGCATTGTAGAAAGACTTATTGATAAAAGAAAATAAATAGCTGTGGCTGCAGTCAAGATCTGGGGAAAGGGTGAGAGAGGATGGGGAGGAGAGATAACTTGTATACAGACCCACAGACAGGAAAGTCTGGCTGAGAAGGTAGCTCCAAGCAGGGTGGCTCAAGGAGAGGAAACTGGGGTGGCCTGGAGAGTCTTAACAACAGGGGGACTGAAGGTGTCCTGGGTTGGACGGTGTCCCTCATCATGTCTGCCTGGAACCTGTGAATGCGACCTTATTTGGAAACCGGGTCTTTGCAGATGTAATCCAGTTTAAGGTGGAGCCCCACTACCTTAGGGTGGGCCAGAATCCAATGGCTGATGTCCTTATAAGACAAGAAAAGCTTGGACACAAAGGGAAGATGGGCATGGGAGGATGGAGGCAGAGACTGGAGTGATGCTGCTACAAGCCGAAGAACGCCAAGGACCGCTGGTGTCTTAGTTCCAGCTGATATAATAAAATAAAATATTACAGATTGGACTTCCCTGGCAGCACAGTAGATAAGAATCTGCCTGCCAATGTGGGCAACATGGGTTCAATCCCTGGTCGGGGAAGATCCCATGTGCCAGAGAGCAACTGAACTCGAACACCACAACTACAGACCCCACATGCTGTAACTGCTGAAGCCCAAGTGCCTAGAGCCTGTTCTCCTCAACAAAAGAAGCCACCACACTAAGAAACCCCATGCACTGCAACTAGAGACTAGCCCTGCAACTAAAGAAAGCCCAGGTGCAGCAACAAAGACCCCATGCAACCAAAAATTAAATAAATTAATTAATTTTAAAAATAGCACAGATTGGGGGGCTTAGATGGCTGCCTTCTTCCTGTGTTCTTACATGGTAGAGAGAAAAAGAGACAGAAAGATCTTGTCTTTCTTCTTATAAGGGCATTAATCCCAGGATGGGGGCTCCACCCTCATGACCTCATCTAAAGCTGATTACCTCCCAGAGGATTCAAGTCCTAGTACCATCACATTGGAGATTAGGGTTTCAACATTTGGATTTGGAGAGACAGGTATTCAGTTGATAACAGCCGGGAACTAGCAGAAGCTAGAAGAAACAAGGAAGTATTCTCCTCTAGACCCTTCAGAGGGAGTGTGTTCTATGGATACCTTGATTTCAGATTTCTAGTGTCCAAGACTGTGAGAGAATAAATTTCTTTTCTTCTCTTTGGAGGGTGTATCAGTCAGTTGATCAAGTTTAAAAGATGGCCTTATCAACGGATAGCAATTATCTGCTTTATACTGTCAGATCTCAACTTCGTAGAGCAAATCAGCAAGAATCACGTACTATGAAAATGCAGCTGTCTCACACACAGAACCAACAGCATGGAATCATACATGACCTAGACTGGGAGACAAAACCACGGCATCTTCACTAGTATCTGACTCCTGCCTCCCTCCCCAGCCTCATTGGGGACCACTCTCCCCTTGCTCAATATACTGTAGTCTCTCTGGGTAACATTCTGCTTCTTGATAACGCCAAGCTCTTCTCTGCCTCAGGGTCTTTGCACTTGCTTCTCCTGCCTGGAAAGCTCTTCTGGCTCTTCACATGATGAGCTTCTCCTTGCCCTTCAGACCTTGCCTTCAATGCCAACTCTTCTGAGAAGCCTTTCCTGACCACCCTATCCATTAGGGCAGAATAATACCCCCCCTTCAAAGATATCAATGTCCCAGTCCCAGGAACCTGTGAATATAGTGAGTTTCCTGCAAAGGGGAATCAAGGTTGCAGATGGAATTGTTTGCTAATCAACTGATTTCATGACATCATCCTGGATTATCTGGGTGGGCCCAGTGTAATAGTAAGGATCCTTAAATGTGGATGGTGATTACAGCCATGAAATTAAGAGATGCTTGCTCCTTGAGAAGAAAAGCAATGACAAACCTAGGCAGCATATTAAAAAGCAGAGACATTACTTTCCTACAAAGGTCCATGTAGTCAAAGCTATGGTTTTTCCAGTAATTGTGGATGGATGTGAGAGTTGGACCATAAAGAAAGCTGAGCACTAAAGAATCGATGCCTTTGAATGGTGGTGTTGGAGTAAACTCTTGAGAGTCCCTTGGAGAGCAAGGAGATCAAACCAGTCAATCCTAAAGGAATTCAACTTTGAATATTCATTGAAAGAACTGATGCTGAAGCTGAAGCTCCAATGTTTTGGCCACGCGATATGAGAGCCAACTCATTGGAAAAGACCCTGATGCTGGAAAAGACAGAAGGCAGGAGGAGAAGGGGGCAACAGTGGATGAGATGGTTGGATGGCATCACTGACTCAATGGACTTCAGTTTAAGCAAACTCCAGGAGATAGTGAAGAACATGAAGTCTGGTGTGCTGCAGTCCATGGGATCGGAAAGAGCTGGACACGACTGAGCAACTAAACAACGAAAACAGGGATAAGACAGGCAGAGGGTTCAGAACTGAGAGATGGCATTTGAGAAAGTCTTGACTGACCATCACAGAGTTTGAAGATGGAAGCAGGTGCCAAGAGCCAAGAAATATGAGTGACCTCTAGAAGCTGGAAAAGGCAAGGATGCTTATTCTGTCCTGGAGCCTCCAGAAAAGAGTGCATATCTGCCAACACCTTGATTTCAGCGCAGTGAGATGCAGTGTGGACTTCTAACCCCCAGAACCATCAGATAATATATCTGTGTTATTTTTTTAAATTTATATGTACTTATCTGACTGCACCGTCTTAGTTGTGGCATGCAAGGTCTTTAGTTGCTGCATATGAACTCTTAGTTGTAGCATATGCGATCTAGTTCCCTGACCAGGGATTGAACCCAGGCCCTCTGCACTGGGAGCTCAGAGTCTTAGCCACTGAACCATCAGGGAAGTCCCACATCTGTGTTGTTTCAAGTCACTAAGTTTGTAGTACTTTGTTACAGCCGCCAGAAGAAACCAATACAGACCTTAACCTCAAAGCCAACCCCTGAGAAGCCTCCTCTGACCACCAGATCCAGAGTAGTACCCCCTCCCTCATCCAGTCACTCAGGCACCTCTGTGCTAAGCACTGTTTTAGGCACTGGGGAAAACAGCAGTGAACAAGACATTAAAAATCCCTGCCCTCGGGACTTCCCAGGCAGTCCGGTGGTTAAGACTCCGGGCTGCCAATGCAGGGGGCCACGGGTTCGATCCCTGAGTGGGTAACTAAGATCCCACACGCTACGTGGTGAGGCAAAAAAATAAAATAGAAACTGAAAAAAGGAAAAAAAAATAAAACCTTGCCCTCGCAGAGCCTGCACAAGGGGGCAGGCAGGGAGACACAATAAACAAATGAGAAAAATAACTGGTGTGATGAGAAGTCTAGGGAGGAAAAGCAGACCCAGGAGGAGGGCAGGGGAGGAGGGGGTCCCGGGGTCAGAGTACAGAGCACACCCGGAGTGTGCTGTGTAAATGGCATGGTGCCTGACGGCAGGGGTTCTCCAGGGAGGGAGGGGGCCAGGCAGAGGAGAGAAAGCAGGATGGCAAGTGAGTGGCCAGCGTGGCCATCTAACTCATCATGCAAACCGGGGCCTCTGAGAGTCGTGACACCATTAATAATCGTGCTGGTCAAACAGCCACGAACCTGCCACGTCTCGGTGCAGGGTCGCCGGGAGCTGGATCCCAGCAGCTGAAGGAGGGAGTAGGGGTCTGCGAGGCAAGGACCGGGTGTGGTATGGCCTTGTAGGTCAGGTTGAGAAGGCTGGCTTTTACTCCAGAAGAGGTGGAAAGTCATGGGAAAGTTTTGAGCAGAATACTATGGGTTTATGTTTAAAAGGGTTTCCCTTGCTGGCATGGTGAAAACTGACCCTCAGGGGCAGAGGCAGGAGGCTGGTAAAGACTCCTGGGATGCCCAGGGGCCCCTGCGTGATGGACTTGGAGGGGCAGAGTCTGATGACAGAGATGAGAGGATGTCTTCAGACCAGAAGTGGGGTGAGGGACAGGGAAGCCAAGGATGACAGCTCATCTCCTGCGGGGACTTTCCAAGTGTGTGAGTTTCTGACCCCCTTGTCTTCTTCCTCTGTGTAGATCCATGGGGTAGGGAGCCTGTCTGCAATGCTCAGCACCCAGCTGTCTGGAGTAAAATAGCATGCTATTGTGCCAATAAGAAATCTGAAACAAAAGAAATTAAATGGTTTGCCCAAATCATTGTTTTCTCAGGAGCAAAGTTCAGGTCATCCAATACCACATCCATAGCACCTGGCTGTAGATTCATTGCCTTTACATCCCTGGTCCATTTCCTTGCCTTTGTTTGAAACCTGGTGCATGGGGAAGTAAGAGCCTTGGAAGTGCTGGGGTTAGAAAGCACAGTTAGAAATGATCGGGAATTAATTTCACAAGGAAAAGCTCTGAGTGCTCCTGATGTGAGAAAGGCCACTGAACTGGGCTGGACCTCAAAGAATCAGGAGCATCACCTCTGTTCCCACCATCAGGACTGACAGGACACCAGGGACAAGTCTTCTGAACTCCTTGCTTTAATCGCCACTGCACAAGGGAGGATGGTCTAGCCAAGCAGAGTTATTTGTCCTAATAATTCAAGAAGAAAGCAGGCATGTTTCTGAATTGCCTTACCAAGCTACCTTTTTCCTTGCCTGAATTTTCTCTCCTCCCTTGGAATCCAGGCAGTAGCACTGCCTGGTGAGACTGGCGGAGCTGGGTCAGGGAAGGTAGGACGAAGGAGCTGCCTGCAGTTTTCTGAGAAGACGTCTTGGTTTTCTCTCTCAATCTAGGTCATGGATGATTTCCACGCTATCGCCAGACATGAGCTTGGTTCTGTGTGTGAGGCAGCTGCATTTTGATCCTGTGTGATTCTTGCAGATTTGTTCATTGAAGTTGTTTGAGATCTCACAGAATCAATCAGATGAATCACTGCTCATTAATAAGGTCACCTTTTAAACTTGCTGAATGGACTGGTCTACCCTTCAGAGAGAAAGGATGGACTTATCTGACCAATTCTTAAATCATCATCATGAGAGACTGAATATATCTCATGAGAGACAAACCAGGTGGCTCAGTAGTAAAGAAGCTGTCTGCCCATGCAGGAGACGTGAGAGATAAAAGTTCAATCCCTGGGTCAGGAAGATCCCCTGAAGTAGGAAATGGCAACCCACTCAGTATTCTTGTGTGGGAAATCACATGGACAGAGGAGCCTGGTGGGCTACAGTCCATGGGGTTGCAAAGAGTCAGACATGACTGAGCACTCACACATTTGATTTCATTTTATATTATTATGAGAGACTGAATATATAAAGACAATGGCCACACCACATATACAAATAGAGATTTTACCCACAGCCTGCCTCCACCTGCCTGGGAAACCGCCCCCCTCCCTGCAATAAACAGCCCAGGAAGCCAGTCTGCTGTAAATCAGACTTTCTGGAAGCCAGATTCCTATCCCTGTGACAATCCAAGAAGCCAAACAGCAAATTCTAGAGCAATTGACCCCAAATGACCAGATTTAGATTACTAACGAACAGCTTTCTTACTCCTTGTCCTCTCTTCTAACTTAGGACCAATCAGAGGAAACCAACTCTGTATGCTTAACCAATCACCTAGGACGTCCGCTTGTAGTCAGCCTGCCTACAGGTTCCCCAGGCCAACAGCCTCCAATCAGGGCACACCTGTGACCTTCCCTTTTTTCCACTTTAAAACTTTCCAGTCTGCCTTTGAGTCTTTGCCAAAATGCAGGTGACACTGGCCCACTCCTTCGCTATAGCAAGTTCAGAACAAACAGCCTTGTTTTTCTTATTTGGTTGGTCTTTTTCACCATTAACTGAGGACTAGGACTTCCCAGGTGGCACTAGCGGTAAAGAACCCACCTGCCAATGCAGGTAGACATAAAAGACGCAGGTTTAGCCCCTGGGTTGGCAAGGTCCCCTGGAGAAGGGCTCACAACCCACTCCAGTATTGCCTGGAGAATCCCATGGACAGAGGAGCCTGGTGGGCTCAGTCCATAGTGTCTCATAGAGTTGTATGCAACTGAAGCGAATTAGCATGCATGCAACAGAGGCCTAAAGAGGCTTAAGTGTACATGCATGCATGTGTAAAATCATGTATATGCATACACATACAGGCAGCACAGAGTTAAATACTCTTTTAAAAGTTAGGTTTTCATTGGCAAATGACTGAATTTTAGTTCCGGGATTCTTTGGCAAATATCTAGGTAAAAGTGGGCCTAAACAAGATGCGGGCACTTCCCCAGAAACTACTGTATCCAAAATGTCGTGGCTCTGAATTTGCAGAGAGTTACGTTCCAAGTGTCACCTCCACTCCGTTGGAGAACGGTGGCCAGTCCTCCGGAGCGGGCAGTGTCTGCGGCTCCAAGCCCACTTTTGCCTTAAGATGGTGAAACCAGGACAGACTCCCAGCCAGCTTCAGGCTGGGGAGACTGCAATCCTGGGTGGTGCGGATCTTCATCTGTTCCTGGAAAGGACTGTGACAACCAAAACCCACAGGGGGACGGAAACACCAAAGGCTCCAGGTGTCACTGGAGGAGAAGCCAAGAGGGCCCCGGGGCCAGATGAGGAAGGAGAGGGCTCTGTGGGGGTGTCATCACCGAGAGGGAGGGAAGAGTTAATCAACCTTGAAAATTGAGTTGAGCCCCCATGGGCTGAAAGAAATTAAGGTGACCTTCAAATAAATCAGTTATGGCCAAGTACAGAACATTTTGATTAAACATTTAAATCTAACCCTGGCTGCTAAACCAACCAGATGGAGCATTATGACTTTCTGTGACTGGCCTTCTTAGACTAGAGTTGGGGCACGGGTGTGTCATATGGTGGAGACACAGCCTCTCCCCTGAATTCTGCTGCAACCTGAATCCCAGGGCTCTGAGGCAGAAAAGAAAGGACACGCCCCTGGAGAATCAGAAATGTTTGGTGAGGGGTTTGATGTGGGCTTTCAGATGTATTTGTACCACCAGCCATCTGACACCCCACGTTCCTCATTCCAACCGTCCCTTCTGCCCTTTTCCATCACGAGAGGGATGGCCAACCTCGACGAAGCTCCAAACCGGATGCCTTGTCACTATCAGGTTAATGAGACAGTGTGTCCATTTTGCTGGTAAAATTCCTTTCTGGCAGTTTAAACGCATGTTCAGCTACTGCATTTGCATTTCCAGCATGCCATCCCAGGTGTGACTTCTTTTATCATTAAATTATCATCGTTTCTGACATGCTTGTTAGTCACTCAGTCGTGTCTCACTCTTTGTGACCCCGTGGATGTTAGCACGCCAAGCTCCTCTGTCCACAGAATTCTCCAGGCAAGAATACTGCAGTGGGTTGCCATGCCCTCCTCCAGGGGATCAAACCCAGGTCTCCTGCATTGCAGGAGGATTCTTTACCTATCATTATTTCTGCCTGAGTTCAAATCCTAACTCCATCCCTTACTGGATCTGCTTCCTCTATGACTCTGTTCCCTCATGTAGAAAGAGGCAGTGTGAAGTGCATACTTGGTCGGGCTGATAAGAGGACTCAGTGAGTCCAGTGCTAGAGGGGTCCTGGCTCATGGCAGGCACAGCAGATGTCTGAGCTATTCATCACTCATCTGTCAGTGGGGACCGGAATCAAGGCACTCAGTGGGGGGCAGGCTTTGAGGGCTGCAGGAAGCTCCAAAGGCAGCCATCCCAGGAGGGAGAGAAGGAATATGGCAAAAATCATGAGCGAGTGAGAGAATTGTACTTGAAAAAAAATGAGATGCTCCTGGAGATTCAGAAATATTTGATGGAAAGGTCCTTGGAGATGCCGCTGGTGGGGCCAGAATTCGACCCTGGTGTTCCTGAAACCATAGCCCTGCTTTGGTTGTGTGGTTGGGGTGGCCTACCAGGCAGGGTGATGCCTTTTGAGTTTTGACTATCAAGGAGGCCTGCTACCGGGTGGACCGGCTCAGCAGAAGGCCTCAGACCCAGCAGACTTCCCCCAGGCAAAGCTTCCATGAGGCCAGAGCCAGCTGCAGGGTTTGTGGGGCCCAGTGGGCAATGAAAATGCAGGCCTCTTGGACTTCCCTGCCGGTCCAGTGGGTTAAGACTCCAAGATTCCATGGCAGAGGTGGGTACAGGTCAATCCCTGGGCAGGTGTGGCAAAAAAAAAAAAAAAAAATCAAGCCTCTTGTTAGAAAAGTAGGAAATTGCACCATTAAAGATATTAACAACACAGCGCCTTTTCCTTTCTTCTGAGGCCTGTCGTGATGCTTTTATTTGCGACTTAGTGTCATGCTCCATCAGGCAGGAGGACACTAGAGGCAAGGTTTAGAGGTTGCCAGGGTCCCGTTCTCGCAGTTACTGACCCTGACTGGGGAGGGATCAGTCTCCCCTTCCCACGGGCCTGCCACCCGAGCTCATGGTGGAGGCGGAACCCCCAAGGAAATGCACCTTCCGTGGACACACCTGGTGCCTGGATAAGGGGTGGAAGCCAACAAGCCACCTGCTAAACACGCCACGGCACAGCCAGCCCTGAGCGAGGAGAGCTGCCTGCTCTGAGGCTCCTGCTGGGAGCTGAAGGCTCCAGGGACACGCTGATCTCCCTGCCATCCCCCACCCTCACCACCCAGTCCCTGGCCCGGGTGGAGGGTGAGGCTGGGGAGCAGATGACTGAGAACTGTCTAGTCGCTGGCCCCAGGAGGCAGAGGGAGGCATGACCCCAAGCCCCCAGCCATCTATTGCCCCATTAGACTTCACTTACAAACACAGATTCAGAGGGAAAATTATTAAGCATACTCCACAATCACGGAGCATGAAACCCTAAGGACAGGGCCCTTCTGAGCCCGGCGCCCTGTGTGACCGCCCTGATGCAAGCCAGTGCCCCACCCCCCGACACCCTCCCCTCAGCCCTCTGGCTCCTCAGCACCCCATGTATGCCTCTATCACCGGATAAAATCTGTATGCAGTAAGCAAAGGCGCACAGAAGTGCAACTGGAAAATGGTCTATAATTGATTCTGTCTTGCTCCCAAGTCCCCACTCCTGCTAAGGGCAGAAAAAGAGAAAAAAAGAAAATTTAAACACCATGGACTTGCTAATCAAAGCTAGCTCAGTCTCTCCAGGCTTCAAAAACTCCTTCTGAGTTAAGTCAGACACATCAAGGCAAGAGTTCAAGTACATTAAGGTTCAGGTTTCCTCTCAGGGCCCCTTCTCCCCACGCCTTCCCAGACACGATCCCGATTCCAATTCCTGCCTCTAAGACATGTGGTTGAGGTGGTACCAGGCTGCCTGTCCTGGACCTGATGAGCGGCATTCTGCCTGGTTCTCAGGCTCCAGCCCAGAGTCTGGCCACAGGGTCCTCCTACAGTACCGCCCAGCAGTCGCGCTCCCCTCGGGCCTTCCCACTGCTGTTTTGACCTGGAGGAGGGTCTAATCAAGCTTCTGATCTCTTGCTTCTTCCTACTTGATAGGAACTTCCCTAAGTCATATCCTCTGACCCTGTTATGGGTCCAAGTCCACCAGATTCGGTCATAATTTCTTAAAGGGAAGCCCATGGAATTTAGAAAATCCCTTTCTTTCCTGAACCAAGTTCAGTTTCAAGACTATTATCTCATTACGCTCAGAGTTGATCTTAACACTCAAAGGTAAAAGTCTTTTTTTCCTCTTGTTATATTTCTACTATGAAAATCACAATCCTCCCTGAGGCAAACAGGTAGCCCTGGTTGAATAAGAGAAGGAAAAATATTAATATGTTAGGATTTTATTTCTCTCTTACCTCTAGTATAGCACTTACCACAAAGGTACTGAAACTGTCTCCTTACCTGTCTTCCCAAGTAGTGTATTCGCTTAAAGGCAGGGGGCAAACCACTCATTTTCTGTGTCAAATACCTAAATATTACGTCTGGCACTTTACAGACTGTCAGAAATGGATGGTTGGATGGATGGATAGGTGTGTGGGTGGGTAGACAGGTGGACAAGTGGATGGATGGGTGAATGAGTGAAAGGATGGGTGGTGGATGAACGGATGGGTGGACGGATGTTTTAAACCTTAAAAAAATATACCCAGCAAAAAGCGAAAGTCACTCAGTTGTGTCCGACTCTTTACAACCCCATAGACTGAAGCCTGCCAGGTTCCTCTGTCCATGGAATTCTCCAGGCCAGAATACTGGAGTGGGTAGCCTTGCGCTTCTCCAGGGGATTTCCCAACTCAGGGATCAAACCCAGGTCTCCCGCATTGCAGGTGGATTCTTTACTGTCCGAGCCATCAGGGAAGCCCAAAAATACTGGAGTGGGTAGCCTATCCCTTCTCCAGGGGATCTTCCCAACCCAGGAATTGAACCAGGATCTCCTGCATTGTAGGCGGATTCTTTACCCACTGAGCTACCAGGAAAGCCCCATACCCAGCAAACTCCTACTTACATCTCATTGACCCTATGGGGTCACATGCCACCCTGGGATGCAGAGGAACCTGGGACTGAAGCACTGTAGTTGTGGTTATTTTAAATGGGGCGTTTTATTATCCTGAGCAAAATTATGGTTCTGTTGGTAAGGGAGAAGGGTAGAGTGGATAATGGGAAATAAGAACAGCCAGAGGTGTGGCATTTTAGCAGAACCTTCCAAGATGTGTAAGAGAGAAAGGGTATTTTGAGCTGAGGAAACAGCGTAACCAAATGGATGGAGGTGAGGGAGCCCATGGCAGTCGCAGGGGCTCCTAGCAGATTCTGTATAAATGCCAGTACGTCACTGTTACTATATCCAGGCAGAAGGTTCTGTAGATAGGATTTGTAGGTCAACCTGAACTGTAAATAAATATTCCTTTATAGATTGAGGTATAGAGACTGACTTGTAGATGTGAGCCCTCATTATGGCTGAATCTCTATTCTAGCTATGTCCTCTTGTTCATTCCTAACATGCCCCATCCCGTCTCCTTTATATTCCCAGCCACTTGTGCTAGAGATCTGCTTGTTTTATCAGTCTTCTCAAAGATCCAGCTGTGGTTGTATTGATCTTATTTTTCCCTTAATTTCTGTCCTTATCTTTGTTATTTCCTAATTTCCTTCCTTCTATTTTTGTTTTTCTTGCTTTATTCTGTTCTCTTTCTTCCTTCTGGAGCTGGACACCGAACTCACTCAGTTGGAGTTTAGAAAAGTCTCTTCTTTTCGAATGTGTGCGTTGGCAGGTCTGACTCGCCCTCTATGTAGTCCTGCTGTGGGATTCTTCTAGTTTAGTACAAAGTGATCTAATTATCTTTCGGTTCTCAGTATTTTCTGATTTCCCTTAGGATACCGTCTTTGACCCTTATATTGGGTGATCCATGAATTTAAAGTTTAAAATATATGAGTTAAAAAACAGTTTTATCTCAAAATAGAGTTGCCATATAATTCAGCAATCCCACTCCTGGGCACACATCTGGAAAATCTATAATTTGAAAAGATACGCACACGCCCCAACGTTCATATAGCAGCACTATTTATAATAGCCAAGACATAGAAGCAACCTAAATGTTCATCGACAGGTGAATGGATAAAGATGTGGTGTATGTATATCCCACTCTGTGTATTAATGGAAACACACAAAATTGTGGTCCACTTACTTCTACGGCTTTATATGACAAAGATGTCATCTATTTATCTTCTCTGCCACTAAGGGATATTTAGCTTATTTCTGCCTTTTCTCTATCCTACGCAATACTGCTATGAAATTCTTACATGTAGCTCTAATGCTCATATTTTCACGTATGAGAAGCAAAACTAGAAGTAAAGCTGTTAGGTCATAGCATCACCAGATAACGCCAAATTGCACTCTAAAGTGGTTGTCTGTCCTCTGTATCTCTAAATCTCTCCTGAAGGGTTTTCTACATTTTCCCCTCTACTTTGCATTCTGGATATTTTAAGAATATCTTCCAGTTCATCCATTCTCTCTTCATCTCTGTGCAATCTGCCATTAAACTGGTTTTGAGCTTTAAATTTCATTATTTACATTATTCATTTCTAGAAGTTCTGTTTGGAGCTTTTAACGTCATTTGTTTTTAATTTTTTATAATGGACATTTCAAACAGAAAATTAGAGACAATAGAATAAGAAATCCCTATGTACTTATTCACCTTCCACAAGTATCAACCTGTAACTAGTCTTGTTTTATACACACGCCTTCCCACAGCTGTCTACTCTGAGATTTTAAAAAATATTTATATTTATTTATTTGTCTGCTCTGGGTCTTGCTTGCGGCATGTGGGATCTAGTTCCCTAGTGATCAAACCTGGTCCCCCTGCGTTGGGAGCATGGAGTCTTAGCCACAGGATCACGAGGGAAGTCCTTACTCTGAAATTATTCTGAGGCCCATCTCACTTACCATATCATTTCACCTATAAATGTTGTTCAAATCTGTCTATTCTTGTTTTCATAAAGTATTGTTATTTTCTTGAGAGTGTGAACCTTTCATTTTGGCTTTCGATCATTATAAGCATTCTTATCACAGTCTCTTTTAGCCCTGCTGCCGTGCGGTCTCAGAGTCTTATGGCCCTATCCTCCTGATGGTGGCATCTGCTGTATTCAGCATGACTCTTTCTTCATAAATACAGGTATACCTTGGAGATGTTGTGGGTTTGCTTCCAGACCGCCACAATAAAGCAAATACCAAAATAAACGAGTCACGTGCATTCTTTGGTTTCCCAGCGCATACAAAAGTTATGTTTATACTATAGTCTCAGTGGTAAAGAATCCACCTACCAATGCAGGAGACACAGGAGATGTGGGTTCAATCAATCCCTGGGCCAGGAAGATCCCCAGGAGAAGGAAACGGCAACCCACTCCAGTATTCTTGCCTGGAAAATCCCAGAGGCAGAGGAGCCTGCTGGGCTGCAGTCCATGGGGTCCACAGAGTCAAACACGACTGAGTATTCAAGCACAACAGTAACATAGTCTATGAAGCGTGCAATAGCAATATGTCTATATAAGCAAGGCACATACCTTAATTTAAAAATACTTCTTTGCTAAAACATGCTAACCATCATCCGAGCCTTCAGCAAGTCATAGTAGTAACATCACAGATCGTCGTAATAAGTATGAACGTAATGAAAGGGTTTGAAATGTGAGAATTACCAACATGTGACACTGAGACAGGAAGTGAGCAAATGCTGTTGGAGAAATGGTGCTGAAAGATTCGCTCGATACAGGGTTGCCACAAACCTTCAACCTGTACAAAACACAGCATCTGTGAAGCACAATAAAGCAAAGTGCAATAAAATGGGGTACGCGTGTCCCGGGACTCACTATTGTGAACTCATCTTTGGAGGAGCTTGTTTTTCCCGTGAGAACTTCCTGCTGTCTGAGTTGTAAGAGCGCTCCTCTACAGTCAATTTTTTTTTTTTTTTTTAATCTCACCACTCGGCACGTGGGATCTTAGTTCCCCAACCAGGGACTGAGTCCACGACCCCTGCATTGGAAGCTAGGGGTCTTAACCACTGGATAGCCAGGGAAGTCCCTAAAGTCATTCTGCATCTGCTTTGCCAGATGGTCCAGGGTTATCACCAGCCTGGGACCAATTTTTTCTTCTGGCATGAGAATCTGAGACCATGCAGACAATACAAATCTGGATGTCAAATCCACTCACAGCACATCTGTGAGGTTTTGATTTTTCGGAGGATCATGTTTGAAGCCCCCCCACTGCTTTTGCCTGTGCAGTAATAGCAAGCTTCTTATCTCCTTGTTAACAAGGAGATCAGGTTTTCTTAGTTCGTCGCCCCTTCACTAAGAGATCAGCCTTCAGTGGAGCCTGGCTTTGCAAGGAGTCAGAGTTCCAACCCTCCACATCCTGTTAACGGAAGATCTTACCTCCCATCTCCAAATCTCATGTCAATCTGAAGGCCAAAGCCAGGGTCCCTGGGTTACTGGCTCTGATTGCATCCCTCCCTGAGGCAGCTGTGGGGTCAACTCACATGATCACCACTCTGGTTTTTCCATCTTCGTTCTGTCCCTGGGGATATCCCTTGCTTGCTTGCTAACGCGGCCTATGGGCGCCCCAGATGGCTCAGTGATAAAGAATCCACTTACCAATGCAGGAGGCTCAGGAGACGTGGGTTCGATCCCTGGGTCCGGAAGATCCCCCTGGAGAAGAAAATGGCATCCCATTCTGGTGTTCTTGCCTGGAGAATCCCACGGACAGAGGAGCCTGGTGGGCTACAGTCCGTGAAGTCACAAGCAGTCGGTTATAACTGAGCATGCACGCACAACTCAGCCTCACAAGGTTTATTTATGTGGTTGTACTTTATCACTGGAGAAGGAAATGGCAACCCACTTCAGTATTCTTGCCTGGAGAAACCCATGGACAGAGGAGCCTGGCAGGCCATGGTCCATAGGGTCTTAAAGAGTCGGACACGACTGAAGCGACTAAGCATGCATAATTTATAATGCATTTCTTTTTGTACGAAGAGTTCGTTCACATTTCTCCAGTCAAGATTTTGTTAGAACTGAGTTTCCTTTATTGTGAAAGCTCATTTAATTTGTTTTTGCTTTTGTTTCTTACTTGCAATTAAAAACAAATAAACCTAAAATAATTACCATAGCATCATGCTCAGATCTGACCATCCTGCCCCCAAAGTCACTGCCGAGGCGCATCCATTCTCTCTGGTCCTTGCCTGGCTAAGGACTCCGGGTTTGAACGGTCCATCTGCGCTATACTCAGCCTATGGGCGCCCTGCCTGGAAGCAGGAAGGCCTGCTCACGACCCTGGCTCATGTGGCCACGCTTCGGTCACCCTCCAGAGACTTCCAGGACAGAGCCCCCGCCTTTTCTGGCTTACGGACCAGCTGTGGTTTTTGGTGCATGAAACACATGAGCAGTGCTGTGCTACTCCCATTTTGCAGACACCGCAGAATGCTGGGTTTTGCTGTGATACGTATGGCTCTGTCCATTTTTCTTTGTAAATGGGCCACAGTCATCAAAACCACTGATTTGTATCAGTGCCACTAAATAGCCGGCCAGTAAAAAATGGCCCGAGTGTTCACAAACCTAGTTCTTTTCCTATCAAGGAAGAAGAATCCAAGAGATGGAATAAATTTCACCTGCTGTTGCCACAAATCTTCAGCCTTGTGCTCAGCCCCTACGATGCCCCTTGCTTACCTTCTGGGCTCGAGGAGGGAGTGGCCAGGCTTGCCCCTCCAAACCCCTTTCTGCCCTGCTGCCAAATAGATGTGAGGCTAATTTGTCCAGGCCCCTATCAAAACCTCCACTTAGGTTTCTTTTGGTGGTGAAGAAAATGTTCTAAAATTAGATTATGGCAAAAAAAAAAATTAGATTATGGCAATGGGTGTATGACTGTAAATATACACAAATATTACTCTTTAAATATACAAAAAAACGAAAACCATTGAATTGTGCACTTTAAGCAGTGAATTTATGGAGTATAAATTAAGTCTCAATAAGAGATTTTTGAACAATTTTCTTTATTTGACTGAGCTGGGTCTTAGTTGTGGCCCGCAGGATCCAGTTTCCTGACCAGGGATTGAACCCAGGTCTAGCATGGAGGCTCAGCCACTGGACCACCTGGGAAGTACCCCATAAAACTGATTTTTTTAAGGGCTTGAAATTATATGGGGGGAAACCTACTTGGGCACCCAAGCCCTGCTGTAAGCCTAACCTCCACATGACATTACCCTCCTCCCACGCACCATCCTGTTCCAGGCCTGGAGAGGCTGCACAGACCGCCTCCTCCAGCTGGGGTGCCCCTGCCCCTGACCCCTAGTTGACCTATATGGCTGAGCTGCAGCGTGGTTTTCTCCAGAAGTTGAGGCTCTGTGCATCCCGAAGTACCCTGGCCACGGCTCTGGTCACGTGGAAACCGATGTCCCCAGTTTTATCGGTTTGTCTCCTGCGACGGCATCTTAGTCATCTCTGGGGCCTGTCTGGGCGCCTGGCACCTTGAAGATGCTCAATTGATGTTTCAAGCCGCCCCAGCTGGCTTCCCAGGTCTCCCTAGTGAGTACTGAGCTCTCTAGAGTGGAAGGCGCTGGAGCTGTGAGCATGCAGGTAGTAAAACTCCCTTGCAACTGCTGAAATGCCTGGCCCCCCAGCTCCTGGCCCTCCTCTTTAGCTTTTTTTCTTAACCTCTGATTTAGCAGTGATCAATTAGCCGTCCTGTGAGAACCTCCTTCCTTGTCCTTCTGGAATGCTTCTCTATAAGGTACTTTTCCTTTGAGGGGCTGGAAAAAAAACTAGGGGACTGAATGTACTCACTGTAGGAAAGAACTGGGAAAGGCCAATTAACATTCCGCTAAGAGAGAAAATGATTTCTCCCATCAGCAATAAAAACTGACAGCTCTATCAGAAAATGAGCCGGGGGGGAAACCTGCAGAGCCTGGCGGGGCAGGTGGGGCGGGGTGTGTGTGCCCTGCTCACTGAGGGGTAAGGATGCTGAGTGCAGAGACGGCTGCTGGGAGTCAGGGGAGCTCAGGCGGCCAGAGGTGTCGCTGTCTGGGGAGGTGACCCACGGCTCCCAGCCTCACTAATCTGGCCCCCAGGCAAGAAACGAGCCCTGCTCAGGTTTTATCCCTGGAACTCAGAGCTTCGACTCTCCCAACGGCTTCTCCCTGTACACTCGTTTCCTCTGACCTTATCATAAAAGGAAGCCACGTGATGTCTATTTATGGCAGCAGCGTGGTCTGGGGAGAAGAGGCTCTCAGCCCTGTGAATTCCAGGGGCTGATGAAATTGCTCCTCTGCTCCGGCTCTCTCCCTGCCAGGAATGAATAAACGGGCGCGGGGGCGGCTGGAAGAATCAAATGCCAGCTATCTGACAGACAGGTGCCTTCTTGAGTGCTACGGGTGGGTAATTTGGTTCTCTAAATCAGAGCTTATAAACCAGGATAGGAGTTAATAGAGCTCAAATGCACTAGCTTTAATATGAGAGGAAGTACAGAGGAAGAAAGAGGGGGGAGGCACCCTCATTTGGCCTGGTGGGGAAGACATTTAGCTTTAAAAGATGTAACCACTCACTTTCTATTTTATTTTTCTAACTTTTAATTTTTTTTTTTTCTTTTCTGTTTTCTGGCCACCTCATGCAGCATGCAGGATCTTAGTTCCCTGGGATTAGAACCCATGCTCTTTGCAGAGGAAGCGCAGGGAGTCCTAACCATTGGACCGCCAGGGAAGTGTCTCTATTTTAAATATAAGTATGTTTTGCTTAAAAGAAAAAAAGAGGAGGCCAGTGAGACACCAAACAGATCTGAGATTAGAGCAGTTGTTTATTTTCATTGGAAACATGTCGACAGGCAGTTTGGGGCCATGTTTTGTTCAGAACCATGTCCTCTCTGATTCACAAAAAGGAAACACAGAGACAGGAGACCAGGGTCAGTGTCTAAGAGCGCCGACTCTTCCTCAGGCATCTGTGTGACTCTCATGGGGAGGCAGGAACTGGCTGGTGAGACGGTGCAGGGGTCTCATTTCTCCAGACACTTGTCTTCAGCAGACATTAGTCGGGGGAAAGCAGAGGTCTGGGCCGGTACTGTCAGAGATGATGGCTCTGGGACTATGTGGTTCTCTGAATTGCTCCCAAATGCTTTTGAGCTGGGGTTTCAGGTCTCATGTCCAAAATATTCCACTTTCGTGTGTGTGTGTTCTCTGTATAACAGATACAACAAGGCAATAAACTGAAGACCTTCCATACCCAAGAATTGATCCTGGATGAAATCAATAACTTCAGGTACATTTATGGATGCCATGTCCTCAATGGGTTGTTAGAAGGCGTCTTTCAAGTTCCACTGCTGAACGTTGAGGTGACCAGCAGGGGAATGTTAGCTGTTGTTAACAAATAAGTCCCAAACTATTCACGAGTTGTGTGTGTGCTCAGTCGTGTCCAGTGCTTTGTGACCCCATGGACTGCAGCCCGCCAGGCTCCTCTGTCCCGGGGATTTTCCAGGCAAGAGTACTGGACTGGGTTGCCATTTCCATCTCCAGGGGATCTTCCTGACCCAGGGATTGAATGCACATCTCCTATGTCTCCTGCATTAGTAGATGGATTCTTTACCACTGAGCCACCTGGAAAGCCCAAACTATTAATGGTAAATTTAACACAAAAAGACACATGTCTCATCCATGTAACAAACCAGTGCGAGTGTTCATGATTGGCTGGCTTTAATCCACACAGTGACTCAGGGACCATGCCCTTTCTGTCTTTGGCTCCACTACCCTCTAAGGCTTCCTCATCATTACCTGCCTCTGTTTTGGAAAGGGAGAGGGTGAAGAAAGAATGTTTATTTCTCAACTGCATTGGCTCGGCAGTGACATACAGTACTTCTCACACTCCATTGGGCAGAACTGTTCATATTGTCTCACTAGAGACAAGGACAACTTGGGAACACAGTCTCTGGTTGGGCAGCCACTTCCTGGCAACACGTCTGTGCTGTCGAGGGGAGGAGCATGCCTTCTGGTAGATAGCTGTCTTTGTCTCCTCCAAACATCTTAGTGCCGCGTAAAAAAAAATAACCCTCTAGGGGACCTCCCTGGCCCAGTGGCTAAGACTCTGCTCTCCCAATGCAGAGGGCCCAGGCTTGATCCCTGGTGGAGGAACTAAATCCCACATGCCACAATTAAGACCTAGCACAGCCAAGTAAATAAATAATAAATATTTTAAAAAATAACCCTCTACATAGAACTGAAAATGAACATGTATTGAAAGTTTGTGGGATGCAGGTAAAGTGGAGAGGGAAATATATAGCATGAAGTGCTTACATTTGAAAAAAGGAATGTCTCAAATCAATGACCTAAATTCCTACCTCAAGAAACTAGAAAAAAGATGAACAAAAGAAACCCAAAGCAAGCAGCACGAAGGAAATGATAAAGAGTAGAAATCAGTGGAATTGAAAAGAGGAAAACGATACAGAAAATCAGTGAAACTCAAACTGGTTCTTTGGGGGAAAAAAAAAATTAGCCTCTGGAAAACTGAGGAAGTGACAAGGGAGAATACACAAATCACCACTATCAGGGATGACACAAGACATCACCACGGACCCGATAGCCATTAAAAGGACAACAAAGGGAGACGATGAACAACTTTACGCTCATGAATCAATCGTTTAAATGAAACGGACCAACTTCTTGAAAACCAGACTACCAAAACTCAACCAAGGTGAAATACATAATCTGAAAAGTCCTAGAACCATTAAATAAATTCACTTCATAATTTTAAATCTCTCACTAAAAATACCTCTAGGTCCAGGTGGGTTCAACAAAAAATTCTACCAAGCAGTTAATGGAAAATTAACACCAATATTATGATGCAATTGCTTCCTGAAAATAGTAGAGAAGAGAATACTTCTCAAATAATTTTATGAGGCCAGTATTGCCCTAATACGAGCTTCCCAGGTGGTGCTAGTGGTAAAGAACCTGCCTGCCAATGCTGGAGACATGAGAGATGCAGGTTTGGTCCCTGGGTCGGGAAGATCCCCTGGAGGAGGGCATGGCAACCCACTCCACTATTCTCACCTGGAGAATCCCATGGACAGAGGAGCCTGGAGGGCTACGTACGGTCCATGGGGTCACAGAGAGTTGGACATGACTGAAGTGACTTGGCATGCATGCACACACTGTCCTAATATAAAAACCAAGACAGCATGAAGAAAACTACAGACCAATATATTTCACAAACTCAGAGAAATCCTCATCAAAACGTTAACCAATCAAATTTATAACAAATATTAAAAAGAATTATATATCACAATCAAGTGGAACGCATTCTATGTGTGCAAGGCTGTCTCAATACTAAAAAATCAATTAATGTAACCCGCCATATCAACAGGCCTGTGAAGAAAAATTTTACGAACATAACCAAATAATGAAGAAAAAGCATTTGACATAATCCAACATCCACTTTATTTTTGGGGTTCCAAAATCACTGCAGATGGTGACTGCAGCCATGAAATTAAAAGACTCTTACTCCTTGGAAGAAAAGTTATGACCAACCTAGACAGCATATTGAAAAGCAGAGACAACAAAGGTCTGTCTAGTCAAGGCTATTGTTTTTCCTGTGGTCATGTATGGATGTGAGAGTTGGACTGTGAAGAAGGCTGAGCGCCGAAGAATTTATGCTTTTGAACTGTGATGCTGGAGAAGACTCTTGAGAGTCCCTTGGACTGCAAGGAGATCCAACCAGTCCATTCTGAAGGAGATCAGCCCTGGATTTCTTTGGAAGGACTAATGCTAAAGCTGAAACTCCAGTACTTTGGCCACCTCATGCGAAGAGTTGACTCATTGGAAAAGACTCTGATGCTGGGAGGGATTGGGGGCAGGAGGAGAAGGGGACGACAGAGGATGAGATGGCTGGATGGCATCACTGAGTCGATGGACGTGAGTCTGAGTGAACTCCGGGAGTTGGTGATGGACAGGGAGGCCTGGCGTGCTGCGATTCATGGGGTCGCAAAGAGTCAGACACGACTGAGCGACTGAACTGAACTAAACTGAACATCCACTCATGATTTTAAAATAACCCCAAACTCTCAGTAGAATGGGACTAGAGGAGGATTTCTTCAACTTGATAAACAGCATCCACAAGACACCTAAAGCTAATAATCCCACAAAACTTGACATGTTGTGTTTTATTTTTTCAGCCAGTTAAGAATACTTTCAAATTTCTGTTTTGACTTCTTTTTTGACCCATGTGTTATTTAGAAGTGTGTTAGTTTCCAAATACTTGGGCATTTTCAGAGATCTTCCTATTATCAATTTCTAATTTAATTTCGTTGTGATAAGAGAGCATACTTTGTGTGACTTGAATCCTTTTAAATGCACTGAGACTTGTTTAATGGCCCAGAATATTGTTTATCTTGGTAAATGTTCTGTGTGAACTTGAGAAGGATGCATATTTTGCTATCATTGGGCAAAGTATTTTATAAATGTCAGTTAGGTCAGGATGGTTGATAATGTTGTTCCAAGTCTTCTAAGTACTTACTGATTTTTGTCCACTTGTTCTGCTAAGTCACTTCAGTTGTGTCGACTTGGTGCGACCCCATAGATGGCAGCCCACCAGGCTCCCCCGTCCCTGGGATTCTCCAGGCAAGAACACTGGAGTGGGTTGCCATTTCCTTCTCCAATGCATGAAAGTGAAAAGTGAAAGTGAAGTCGCTCAGTCGTGTCCGACTCTTGGCGACCCCATGGACTGCAGCCTACCAGGCTCCTCCGTCCATGGGATTTTCCAGGCAAGGGTACTGGAGTGGGTGCCGCTTGTTCTACCAGTTATTAAAAGAAGAGTGTTGAAAGCTTCAACTATAATTGTCAACTTGTATATTTCTCTTTGTAGATCTATCAGTTTTTACTTCAAGCATCTGGAGACTCCTTGAGACCCCCTGGACTGTAGCCCTCCAGGCTCCTCTGTCCGTGGAATTCTCCAGGCAAGAATACTGGAGTGGGTTGCCATTTCCTTCTTCAGGGGGTCTTCCCAACCCAGAGATTGAACCCATGTCTCCTGAGTCTCCTGCGCTGGCAGGTGGGTTCTTTACCACTGCACCATCCGGGAACCTTTTTTTTTGTTGTATGGAATGTTCCTTATAATGACTGTGGAAGTGGTTACACAACTCTATACACTTGTCAAAACCCAGAGACTTATATAGCCAAAAGAGTGGATTTAACTGTACATACATTTTAAAATAAGTTTAAAAATAAATCTTTTTAAAAGTTAAAAAAAAAACCCAAAACTCATTGTTTCCAAATAAAAGAAGGGAAGGAATCTAGGCAGATGGTACTGATGAACCTGTTTTCAGGGCAGCAGTGGAGATGCAGACACAGAGAACAGACTTTCGGACACAGCGGGGGAAGGAGATGGTGGGAAATGAAAGAGTAGTACTGAAGCATACACATTAGCATAAGTAAAATAGATAGCCAGTGGGATTTGCTGCATGATGCAGGGAGGGCAAACCCAGTGCTCCGTGACAACCTAGTGGGTGGAAAGGGGTGGGAGGTGACAGGGTGGTTCAAGAGGGAGGGGACACATGTATACCCTGGCTGATCTATGTTGATGTATGGCAGAAAACACAACACACATTGTAAAGCAGTTATCCTCCAATTTAAAATAAATTTAACTAAAAGAAAAAAATGTAGAAGGAAGAAAAAAAAAAGAAGGGGAAAGTTGTGATATGCCCACATTTAGGGATGATCCAATACTTTGGCCACCTGATGTGAAGAGCTGACTCGTTAGAAAAGACCCTGATGCTGGGAAAGATTTAAGGCAGGAGGAGAAGCGGACGACATAGCCGAGATGGTTGGATGGCATCACTGACTCAATGGACATGATTTTGAGCAAACTCAGGAGATAGTGGAGGACAGAGGAGCCTGGTGTCCTGCAGTCCATGGGGTCGCAAAGAGTTGGACAAGACAGAGAGATAGAACAACAAAACAGAAACCCAATCTCATCACATTTGAGCTTTTTATCAGAGAGGGAGAGGAGCTGGTAATCAACAGGCACCTTGCTGAGATGTGGTGAGTAGCCAGGGGGGTCAAGATCCTGCTGGAGGTTCTGGCGGAGAATCCTTCCTTTCCTCTCCCGACATCTGGGGGCCCCCAGCATCCCATGGCTTTTAATTACATCACCCCAGGCTCTGCTTCCACCTCCAGGCAGCCTTCCTTCCTGCATCTCTGTGTGTCCCATCCCCTTCTTACAAGGACACCAGCCAGTGGATTTAGGGCCGACCTTAAATCCAAGATGATTTCGTCTCAAGATGAAAGGAACTAATTATATCTGCAAAGACCCTATTTCCAAATAAAGTTTCATTCACAGGGGGTTAGTCCTTGAACGTATATTTTGGGGGAACACAGTTCAACCCACTGCATTCAGTAAGACTTTCTCAGGGAGGGCAGAAGCAAGCTGGAGCCTGGTGCTCGCTGATGGCCCTGTAGCCTTTGTGGTCCTTGACCATCACCCTCAGATCTCGGGCTGGGATGTCCCTCCATCTCCCCAGCTCCTCTGCCTGGCAGGCGGGGTTGGGGGAGGTATCCCTAGAGTTGCTACTTAGCAACAGAAAAATCACAAAGTCCCCATTCCGAATAAACTCCATTGCTTTTCCTTCGTTCATTCTCCCAGCAATTCCCACAGTGGTGTCTGTGGTGGGAGGGAGGGGAGTATGGATTAGAAAAGAGCTTGACAAAAACATAGCCTTTTTTGTTGGTCATGGTTCTTGCCAGTTTTTGCCGGTCTAGCATCCTCTGCCCCTCTCCCACCAGGAACAGCCTTGATTTCCCTGTGGGGACTTCTGTCCCCCACCAGGTCTTCTAGCTAGGCAGGGCTGTCCCCACCCCCAGCTGACTTCTTTCAGCTCCCTGCCCTCTGCTTCCTTCCCCAGAGCCAGTACCCGACCCCAACCCCGTCACCCAACCCCCCACCCTGGGCAGAGCAGATCCTTGCTCTGCTGCAGCCCCTCCTGGTCCTCCCTTCTGACAGTTGACTAGCCAGGTGCTGGCTGGACCTGCCCCTCCCTGGCCTGCCCGCCAGCCCGAACCAAGATGCATTCGAGCAGAAAGGGTGAGGGTGGCCTCACTGCAGTAAAAACCAGCAAGTCCAGCTTCCTGGTGGCATGTGGCTCTGTTGCTTTATACGTTTGCAGGTCAGAAGAGTGAGGAAGGTTGCAGGTGGAATAAAGGTGTAGACACCTTTGGGGGAGAGGGACTGGGGGTGGGAGAGTGGGGGTGATGACCTTTCTCTTTATAGTTTTTTTTTTAAAGATTTATTTATTTTTGTGTCGGTGGTGGGTCTTTGTTGCTGCACACGGGCTTTCTCTAGTTGCGGCTTGTGGGCTGGGTAGTTGTGGTACATGCGCTTAGTTGCTTCAAGGCAGGTGGGATCGTCCCCGACCAGGAATCAAACCGCCATCCCCTGCATTGCAAGGTGGATTCTTCACCACTGGACCACCAGGGAAGGTCTCTTTATAGATCTTTGATTGTTACACTTTCTGAGTTCTGATTTCACTCTCACAGGTCCTTGTTTCTGCCCTGCTCTTTCCGGCCTCCTCACCCTTGGGATAGCACGGCTTCCATCCTGAGCCCTGGTCCAAGGCCCATTCCCATCTCCCTGGCTCCCTGCCCTGACACCTGCGCAGGTTCCCAGCTGGGTGCCCCTGGCCTTTCTGACCTGTGAGCATTCTTGACAGTAACTCATGAACGTGGCACAGCTTCTCCAATCCCCGGCTCCCTTCTCTGAAAACTTGGGGAGCTGCTACCTCACAGGGTTCTGTGCACAAGGGGAAAAAAAAATGGTTGAGAAAGTGCTTTCGTAAAACTGGGATTCGCTGTCAAATCAGAAAGCTTATTACTAAAGATGTGAGATGCAGAACACTTAGCCAGCACTGAATCAGTCTTTTTCCTTACCATCAGGAAGGCTGAGCAGAGGGACCAGCACAGAGATGCCACCTTAGTCTGTACTACATCAGCCCCTCCGCTCCCACCCTGTTCCTCCTGTCCGACCTGGGGCAGGGGTGGATAGAGCATCCCTACCCGGGGAGGACAGCTCACCACCTCTCTGACCCTCTCCCACAAGCATTCGGCTCACTCTCTGGCCCTCACGGGGGGCTCTGTTAAAGGGCAGAGAGCCAGGGGTTGTAGGGGCTGTGGTAGGGGGACTTCAGGGCATGAAGGGGCCCCAGGGAGCAGGCCAGCCATCCAACCTCAGCTTCGGGGGCTTCGTCAGTATCTTGCCAGGGTGCAACACGAATAGTCCTGCAAGATTCAAGACAGCCCCAAATCACCGCGCTTTCAGAAAATGGATGAAAAACTGATCAAACAGACGTTTGATGCCAGGATGAAGGGGAGCCGGGGCCTGCACGATCGAGTTGCAGGCAAAGTGTGGGCTGGAGTTCTTGACAGTTGGAGGAGGAGCCTTCCGTCATCCATCAAGCCTGAAAGTGAAAGCCTTCGTCGCTCAGTTGTGTCTGACTCTTTCCGACCCTATGGACTGTAGCCTGCCAGGCTCTTCTGTCCATGGAGTTCCCCAGGCAAGAATACTGGAACGGGTACCCATTCCCTTCTCCAGAGGATCTTCCTGACCCAGGGATCAAACCTGGGTCTCCTGCATTGCAGGTGGATTTTTTTTTACTACTGTCTGAGCCACCAGGGAAGCCCATCAAGCCTGAAAGGAAAAGGGGGGGAAATAGGCTATCTTCTGCAGCCTGCCCACTGAGGTGTCCATGTGGGCTGGTGGAGTGCTAGGGTGAGAGCAGACCCGGGCCAGGGCGAGAGGCGGGGGCTCTGCCTGCAGGTAGAGTGCAGCCCAGTTGGGCCTGGTTCTGAATCCTGATCAGAGTCATCACCGCTTTCTCCACGCCTGGGAGACCACTGAGCTCCCATAACCGGCCTCCGGGGCCCCCTGTTGCTGTGTTGCACTGTGCTAAGTTGATTCAGTCGTGTCCAACTCTTTGCAACTCTATGGACCATAGCCCAACAGGCTCCTCTGTCCATAGGATTCTCCAGGCAAGAATACTGGAGTGGGTTGCCATGCCCTCCTCCAGGGGATCTTCCAGACCCAGGGATCGAACCTGAGTCCCTTATGTCTCCTGCATTGGCAGGAGGGTTCTTTACCACTAGCGCCACCTGGGAAGCCAGGGCCCCCTGCAGACCCCTAAATGGCAGGGTCCCTGGACAGAAGACAGCAGCCCCACGTTAATCCACAGCCTCTCACGTCACGGCACTCACTCTCCTTGTGGCTGCTCTTCTCATTGGCTTTGAGGAGGAGAAGGCGGAGGCTCAGGACCCTGGTGACTGGCCCAGGTTCCTGCAGGTAGGATGTGGCAGAGCCGGGCCTTGCAGACCTCAGCAGGAGTTCGGCTGCTGCATCCTCTCTGGGCTGCTTCCTCTGGAACAGCCAAGGAGTGCCTTGGCTTCGCCTGCCTGGACGTACCTGCTCAGTCAGTGCCCTTCAGTAAAAATACATTCTTTGTTTCAGCCGCTGAACTGCAATCTGTCATGGTATTGTGTTTATGTGATCATAGGTTTCTGCAGGCATTTTAACCTCAGTTAGTTGAGCCTCTTGCCGCTCTGACGGCCTCCCCGCCTCTCTCCCAGGCGGGTGGTGTTGGACTGGCCATAGCTTACGTGGCTCCCAGTTACCTCCACATGGAGGCCGGTTCTTGGGCTGCTGAAGGTCTGGATGACTTCCAGGAATTATCCCACCAATGAAGGAAAAAGAGGACATCCAGTGAAAATGATGAAATAATATTTGAATTTCTTAATGATTTGGCATGAAATGTTGACATTGATGGGCTTTCCTGGTGGCTCAGATGGTAAAGAATCTGCCTGCAATGCAGGAGACCCAGGTTTGATCCTTGGGTCAGGAAGATTCCCTGGAGAAGGTAATGGCTACCCATTCCAGTATTCTTACCTGGAGAATCCCATGGACAGAGGAGCCTGGCAGGCTACATTCCATGGGGTTGTGAAGAGTCAGACATGACTGAGAGACTAACACTTTCACTTTCTTACTTTCTTGATATCAGTAAACATAACACAGGGACTTCCCTGGTGGTCCAGTGGTTAAGACTTTGCTCTTCCACAGCAGGCGGCACGGGTTCGATCCCTGGTCAGGGAACTGAGATCCCACATGCTGTGCAGCCAAAAAACAAATAAAAATACATAAACATAAGACAAAACTCAAAATATGGTCCTGCAGAGAGGCCATCGAGGCTACACTGGGTATTGAGGGTTTTCCATTCAAGAAGCAGGTTGGTCTCTGTGGAAGGAAACATGCCCTGAATTCCTCCTGCTCATCTGCAAAGGAATTGATCCAAATTTACATTCTCTGTATCAGTTCAGTTCAGTTCAGTTCAGTCGCTCAGTCATGCCCGACTCGCTGTGACCCCATGGACTGTAGCACGCCAGGCCTCCCTGTCCATCACCAACTCCCAGAGTTTACTCGAACTCATGTCCATCGAGTCGGTGATGCCATCCAACCATCTCATCCTCTGTCGTCCACTTCTCCTCCTGCCTTCAATGTTTCCCAGCATCAGAGTCTTTTCCAATGAGTCAGTTCTTCGCATCAGGTGGCCAAAGTATCAGAGCTTCAGCTTCAGCATCAGTCCTTCCAGTGACTATTCAGGACTGATTTCCTTTAGGATGGACTGTTTGGATCTCCTTGCAGTCCAAGGGACTCTCAAGAGTCTTCTCCAACACCACACTGCAAAAGCATCAATTCTTCTGCGCTCAGCTTTCTTTATAGTCCAACTCTCACATCCATACATAACTACTGGAAAAATTACAGCTTTGACTAGATGAACCTTTGTTGGCAAAGTAATGTCTCTGGTTTTTAATATGCCATCTAGGTTGGCCATAGCTTTTCTTCCAAGGAGTAAGTATTATTTTTAATTTCATGGGTGCAGTTACCATCTGCAGTGGTTTTGGAGCCCAAGAAAATAAAGTCTGTCACTGTTTCCATTGTTTCCCCATGCATTTGCCATGAACTGATGGCACCGGATGCCATGCATTCTCTGTATAGAGTGTGGCATTCCAAAATCCTCGTCGGACAAAGAGGTGATCAGCATACAGAATCACAGGGAGTAGTGTATAGAGTGATCGGGCGGTTAATACAGAATTTCCGGTTATGTTCCTGAGTTGCTGGATGTTTATGGCTTTGTCAGCCTTTTAGGATTTGTAACTTGTGAGTTCTGTTCTCACTGGAAGGGGAAGTTACTATTCACTGTCACACCTCATATTGGTTTTGCAATTGTAGAGATTTTTTTTGCAAAGAAAATCTAGTCAAAACTGTAAGCCTCAGCCCGCAGCTTCCTCTGAAAGCAGGCAATTTACAGAAAAGGGGTGGGCTTGGTCCTGCTGCTGCTTCACTCTGGATCCTGGCACCTGGGCTTCCCAGCTCGGCTCTTTCTATATCATTAGGGGCAGTGTGTCGCTCCTGGGGGCTATAAGATCACCTGTGTGAAGCGCCCGAAGGCCTCCAGAATCCTCATAGAAGCCAGGTCTTGCCCCATCCCTCCCTCTTTTCCTGGTTGATGTCCCACAAAGATGGTTGCCATTCCCCCCATGGGCCACGCTAAATGGCGAGTTATCTTGGCCTACACTCTGAGCTTCCCCACAGAGAGCGGATCGCAGAGCCTGAGAAAACCTTTTTCAAAATCAAAATGACCTGTGGGCAACCTCAGCTAATGAGGCGAGGGATTGGGAATCAGAATGTCAGAGGGGACAGAGAAGGGGGGCTTCTGAACCAGTGCCTCCCCTACGAGCCCCTCGGATGGGCCTCTTCAGGGAAAGCCAGGCTTTTGCCACGTGGGAGGCAGACGAGATCCAACCAGTCCATCCTAAAGGAAATCAGTCCTGAATAGTCACTGGAAGGACTGATGCTGAAGCTGAAACTCCAATACTTTGGCCACCTGATGTGAAGAACTGACTCATTGGAAAAGACCCTGAAGCTGGGAAAGATTGAGGGCAGGAGGAGAAGGGGACGACAGAGGATGAGATGGTTGGATGGCATCACCGACTCGATGGACATGAGTTCGAGTAAACTCTGGGAGTTGGTGATGGACAGGGAGGCCTGGCGTGCTGCAGTCCATGGGGTCACAGAGCTGGACACGACTGAGCGACTGAACCGAATTGAACTGAACTGAGGCAGACGATAGTCACCATCACGAGTCACCTCAAAAGAGGACCCACGTGGGGGTGGCTTCCAAGGACATAGAGGGGGCACAGCAGAGGGTGGACCAACCGTGCGGGGGCAACGAGGGACCCAAAAGGAACTGAGAGACTCTTGGGCAGCACCTGTCCAGGATGCGGGCTTGGCCACGCTCCCACTAATCTCAGCCCTGCACAGACCCCAGCTGGACACCAGGGAGGTGCAACTGGAGGAGCTGGAAGCTGGGCGGGGGAATGAGCAGGACCAGGGATGTCTTGGCCTGGCAGGAGGCTGGGGACCACACCCCCATCCTCACTTGTGGGAAGGAAATGGAAGAAGTTCCTGGAGGTGGAAACTCCTAAGAAAGGACTGTTCACCCAGGGCAGGGGCTGAGAGCCTCCTGTTATGGGTGGAACACAAGCGGGCGGGGGAGGCAGGAAGAGGAGGGGCAAAGCCACAAGGGCTCGAGGGAGAGGTGGCGGGAGCCCCAGGTCACCGGCAGACCCCAGGAAGCCCCTGAGCCCATCCCCCTCACTTCCTCCTCCCCCATCAATTTCCCCAAACAGCTGAGGCCTCCTGCCCCCACCCCTGCTCTGACCCCAAGCACAGCTGTTGCTTCGGTTGCCTGGACCCCAGGACCATCTGTTAGTTCCCTCCCCTCCCCCTCTGCTTCGGCAGCGTGTCCCAGGGAGCCTGTGACGCAGGCATCAGGGATCCCCTCGAGGGGAAGGGAGTCATCTGGGAGGGGTCTTATTTTCCCATGATCTCAGCACCAAGCCCAAGGCCTCGTCCCCGGGAGCGCAGTTTAAACATCTGAGGAACTGAGTTGAAGGAGGAACTCGGTTCTGAGGCCAACTTCCTAATACTTTTTAATTCTACATGTTAGCCACTTCTTTCCTATGAAGGGCCAAATTCCACGTTTTCCTTTTCTGACATCCACCTGCTACAAGTTTGTAACCAAGTCATACGTATCTACTGTTAATTTGATTAAGGTTTCCCTGATGGCTCAGTGGTAAAGAACTTGCTTGCCAATGCAGGTGACACAGGTTCAATCCCTGGATCGGAAAGATCCCCTGGAGGAGGAAATGGCAGCCCACTCCAGTATCCTTGCCTGGGGAATCCATTGGCCGGAGGAGCCTGGTGGGCTACAGTCCATGGCGTTGCAAAGAGTCGGACACAACTGAGCGACTAAACAACAAAAGAAATGTAATCAGAACTCCCTGGGGGCCCCTTTTACCTCTGCATTCATAAAAGGGCCTCATACAGGCCTCCTCTCCCAGTTTCCCATCCATTCATTCAAGAGATACTTGTGCTTGTTCTGAGCACCTGAAGAGACAGAGGTGTCCTGCCCCTGGAAGGGACAGCTGCTGCAGGCGGGGCAGGTGAGGACCCAGGAGGAGCCGCGGCCACAGAGAGCTAGGGAGCACAGACACCCCAGAGGCTGTTAAGAGGCAGCCTATGCGAGCGGGCAGAACCAGATTCAAACCCCAGCTCTGCCCTTGCCGGCTGTGTGGCCTTAGAAAAGTGACTTCTCTCTGAACCTGTTTCCTCACCTGCAAGATGGGGATACCTGCCCGAGAGGGTGGCTAAGAGGATGGATGCAGGCCTAGCATCTGGCAAAGACGAATTCCATTCCCTCCTGGGGCCACCCTTCCCACACCCTCCCCCCAACCCCAGACACTGGCCAGACACAGGCAGGCAGGTCAACGCTGGGGCAGGGGGTGGGTGCAGAGTGGTGTCAGAGGGGCCCTTGCCTGCTCCAGGCCCTGGGTTTCCTGCCTGCCCTGAGGTCAGCTGCATCTGGCCTGGAGCCCAGCCCTGGTCCCATGGGCGGCTCAGGGATGTCCGCGGCCTGTGCACGGCTCATCTTCCAGAAGGTGGCGACAACAGAGATCAGCAGATAGATTTAGGGAGCGGAGAAAGGAAAAGGAATGACCAGCAGGGCGCGGAGATGCGGTGACTCAGGCCTGGGCACTCCGCCAGGCTGGGCTGCTGCTTAGGAATACTTTCACCCAAGCCAGATGCAAGGAGCCTGAAAACACTTTCCTCCAGGCTCCGTGGGGGTGGTAGGGGGTTTCCCTGGGAGGAGGTTTCTGGTGGCGTGAAATCCTCAGGCCCTCAGGCTGCTGCTCTTCTGTGGGACCTGGTAGAAAGATCACAGCATCTGAAGGTCTGGACTCAGCTGACTTTCTCCCTTCCTTCTCCTATCTGGACTCAGGGCAGGCTGTGGTTCTTGTCAATCAGCACATCCTCCGCAGATTTCTGGTCCTAAAAGCCACAGTGTGGCAGGCATTTTGTACAGAATGGGATTTTCACTCCAGGGAACGCAGGAAGTCTCTTTACTTCCAAATGAGCTGTCTTCCGGAGAAAGTCTTTCCACTCAGAAACCGTATCACAAATGATGCCAGGCTTCCAGGAACAGCCAGCAAGCTGCTTAACTCGGAGTGCGGCTGAAAATCTGTACCTGTGAAATGAACACAGTAGAAATCGATACCGGTTGCAACACCAGTAATTTTTTAATAGAAACATAAATGGTTTTATTCATCTGACTGTTGACCCTGGAGAGAAGGTGGCTTCATCAGAAGATAGGGGAAGAGGAGGGCTGTCTCAGTCCGGCTCCCACGGGCCCCTCCTCCTGTCTCAGCTCCATAGCCTGGAGCTGACATCTCAGCCCCTCCTGCCCGCCCTCTCTCTTCTACTCCTGGGAGCTCCTTACCAAGACTCAGAACGCTGTGGCCATGGTTTCCATGGCGGGCTCAGCCTGATCTGGGCTTGTGTCCCTTTCACATGGGGTTCCCACTGGGTTGTGACTTAGATATATGTGCGTGAAGCTCTGTCCTAGTTGGAAGGTGCCCAGGACAGGTCCTGACCCAGAGCAAGGCTCTGGAGACGTTCACTGAGTGAATGAATGAGTGAACCAAAGTTCCTTGTGGGTCATCCAAAGGATTTCCACAGGAATTAGAGGCGCCAGCCTGGGATTTTTACCATCTGTGGATTGAAGGCCTTCTGGCCTTGACCCAGGTCCCAGGCATGAGGGTTTGAGGGAGCAGGCCAAGATGCAATTCGATGGACAGATAGGAGAATGGAAAGCAGAGCTTTCCGGAGAGGTCAGCAGTGAGAGAGACCCCGGGAGAATCCCCCGCCACTGCCCAGCCCCCAGAACCCTACTTCTGGAACCTACCAGGGGCCATGGGCACCTGGAAGGCCCTCCTCCCGTTCCTGTATGTCACCCTGCTGCCCCCTCATACCCGTCCCCCACGCAGACTTCCCCATCCATAACTGCACACCCTTGGGGGCTGCACATGCCTCTCTCCTGGCGCAGACCCTTGTTCTCTGCAGAACCTCCCCCAACAACCCACCCGAGCCCCTGGCCCAGCCCCAGTAAGGAGACCTCCTTGAAAGAGGCTCAAAGGTTTAAGGCAAAGCAGCTACTTTCAACCAACACCTCATTCTTTGCAAAGCGCTCTCACCTCTGTTACTATGACTATTCTTCATCAGATCCGTGCAAGGTGGGTATTTCACCTGCATATTGTAGGTGAGGCAACTTCCCCCACTGGCCTGGGATGCAAATGAGGGGGGGGATGTTGCTTGTGTTTCACCAACCGGCCTTCTAAGAGGGAGGAGGAGGGAGAGGGAAGGGAGGAGGGACGACCCAGTCTCTTCGAAGGGCTCCTCCTGGCCAGAACCTCCTTTCAGAGCTAGCTCCCTCAAGAGCCGCCCATCACTGCCCACAGACCCTTGGGAATCCGCCTTGGGAAGCACTATGGGCAATCTCTCAAGTGTGAGAACCAGCATCTGTTACCACACAGGTCCTCTGGTCTCCCAAAGCCTCGTGGAGCTGGATCCCCAGGGTGGAGCCAGAAATCTTTGCAATTAGTGGCTGCCACCGCCTCACCGCCCCCTCCGACCCCCCCACTCCCCACTGCACGCCCTGGCCCCAGGGGACGGAGGTCCTCAGTCCTAAAGAACCCTGAGCGGTGAGGGGTGACAGTGCTTGACTCAGCCTCAGGGGAGGCTAATTGCTCCCTAACTGGCTGAGCTCTCTATGGGGAGTCCTGCCTGGAAAGTCCCTGGTTGTCACTGCAAAGCCACGGACTGGTTTGCCTGGAGCCCGAGAGCTGGCTCCTGTGAAGCTGCCCCAAGAGGAGTTTCTAAGGTGTTCTCAGCCAAACCAGCTGTCAGGACGGAGCAGGGTGGGCTCTGAAGGAGGTTCTCGTGGGTGCTGCGGAAAAGCATCAGAGAGGCAGGCAGGTTGGGGTCCTACGGCCTCACGCCCTGCCTTCTGTTCCCACCGGCCCCCAGCACATTCCTGGTCCTGTCTGCCCTGTCCTCCCCACTCCCCCCACCACTTTATCATGTGGCCTCTCAAGCTCTGGTCTGCCCCATGCTGACCAGCAGCCTCTGGGCAGCCCAAGACCCCTGGAGAGGGAAGAAGCGACTTGGAGAGGCAGGCATCCCAGGTGAGAGAGAGCCACGTGTGCCACCAGGTGGCGCCATGGGCACAGGACAACCCAGGGGCTGCCCTCCAAGCTGGAGGGGAAGTGGGTGGAAGCCTTAGGATAAGACCTTCAAGCTCTGCACACCCCACCTCCCGCCACCCGAGGACCTCCAGTGATCAGCCTCCGGGTGTGTGTTTGTCTCTCCCAGGGACACAGTTGTACCAAGAGTCTAAACCTAACAAGGCCATGGCACATGGTGAACATGCAATAAAGGCTGAAAAACGATGCTACCTTTGTTCTTCATATCCTCAGGATTACTTTTAGTCTGGCAGGGGCACAGGAAGGGGCACTAGCTCCTTGCTGCCTCTCCCAACGGTGTTAGCAAGGAAGTGAAAGTGAAGTCGCTCAGTCGTGTCCGACTCTGCGACCCCATGGATAGTAGCCGGCACCAAGCTCCTGTGTCCATGGGATTTTCAAGGCAAGAGTACTGGAGTGGGTTGCCATTTCCGTCTCCAGGGAATCTTCCCAACCCAGGGATCGAACCCAGGTCTCTCACATTGTAGACAGACGCTTTACCATCTGAGCCACCAGGGAAAAAGTCTTATTTAACTCTGGGTATATATCCAACAGGAATACCCTGGACTCTGTCCCCTCTGTGACCCCAGGCAGGCCACTTACTCTATTTTGCTGCATCACTAAATGAAGGTTGTAATGCTAGCCCCCCCCGCCCAGAGGAGCAAGTGAACTGCAGGACAGCATAGTGGTTAAAGAGCTTCCCTTGTAGCTCAGATGATAAAGAATCTGCCTGCAATGCAAGAGACCCAGGTTAGATCCCTGGGTCAGCAAGATTCCCCTGGAGAAGGGAATGGCTACCCATTCCAGTATTCTTGCCTGGAGAACTCCATAGATAGAGGAGCCTGGTGGGCTACAGTCCATAGGGTCGAAAAGAGTCGGACATGACTGAGGGGCTAATACCTTCACTTCCCTTTTCATAGTGATTAAAAGCAAAGCCAAGGAACAAGGAGTCCTTGTTCCGCTGCTTCCTAGCTGTGTGGCCTTAGGGAAGTGACTTGCAGTCTCTGAACTGTAGTTTCCTTGTCTGTAAAGTAAGGGCAATAATAACACCTACACACATGAGGTTTCTGTGGGGACTGAAGTATTCAATACATAAAGAGCCTTTAGAATTGTGGTTGCATGAAACAAATACTTCATAAACAGGACAAATTTAGGGCAGCTTGAGCTGAGAAGAGACTTTGGAGATGGGCCAGGTCAGCCTTCCAGGCCAGGCAGGTATATTTCAGCGAAGCCAATATGCAGGTCAGGAAGCAACAGTTCGAACTGGACATGGAATAACACACTGGTTCCAAATAGGAAAAGGAGTACATCAAGGCTGTATATTGTCACCCTGCTTATTTAACTTATATGCAGAGTACATCATGAGAAACGCTGGGCTGGAAGAAGCATAAGCTGGAATCAAGATTGCCGGAAGAAATATCAATAACCTCAGATATGCAGATGACACCACCCTTATGGCAGAAAGTGAAGAGGAACTAAAAAGCCTCTTGATGAAAGTGAAAGTGAAGAGTGAAAAAGTTGGCTTAAAGCTCAACATTCAGAAAACGAAGATCATGGAATCTGGTCCCATCACTTCATGGGAAATAGAAGGGGAAACAGTGGAAACAGTATCAGACTTTATTTTTATGGACTCCAAAATCACTGCAGATGGTGACTGCAGCCATGAAATTAAAAGACGCTTACTCCTTGGAAGGAAAGTTATGACCAACCTAGACAGCATATTGAAAAGCAGAGACATTACTTTGCAAACAAAGGTCTGTCTAGTCAAGGCTATGGTTTTTCCAGTGGTCATGTATGGATGTGAGAGTTGGACTGTGAAGAAAGCTGAGTACCGAAAAATTGATGCTTTTGAACTGTGGTATTGGAGAAGACTCTTGAGAGTCCCTTGGACTGCAAGGAGATCCAACCAGTCCATTCTGAAGGAGATCAGCCCTGGGATTTCTTTGGAAGGAATGATGCTAAAGCTGGAACTCCAGTACTTTGGCCACCTCATGCAAAGAGTTGACTCATTGGAAAAGACTCTGATGCTGGGAGGGATTGGGGGCAGGAGGAGAAGGGGATGACAGAGGATGAGATGGCTGGATGGCATCACCAACTGGATGGACGTGAGTCTGAGTGAACTCCGGGAGTTGGTGATGGACAGGGAGGCCTGGCGTGCTGCGATTCATGGGGTTGCAAAGAGTCGGACATGACTGAGCGACTGAACTGAACTGAACTGGGCGGATGGCTTGCACACCTCCAGTAATAGCGAGCTCATCCCCCCAAAAAAGGAGGCTGGTCCACAGTGGACCAGCATAGTTCACAATTGGATGGGTCTTGTTCAACTGAGTTGCAGCCCGCTCTCTCCCCTGGGCTGGGTGGTCAGGGCCACTCTCAGAGAAAGGAGTCAGTACCACCCATCTGCCGGCTGCTACGTGGTGCAGAAAGGGGCCGCCAGGGCAAACCCGGGTGTTGCTAGGAGGGGAGGGAGGCCGCTCCGCACACCACTCTCTCTCTCTCTCCAGTGTGCAGGGTACCTGAGGCAGAGGATGGAAGGAAACAAGGAGCCGATCCATCTGCCCCTGGTGCCCTGGGCAGTGGGGTCGTGAAGCCCAGAGGAGGGTGACATTCTCCATCCCGACTACCAGCCCACTTCTCAGGGGGCCCTGGCAGGCTCCTCCTGGTGCTGGGGTCTACAGGGAGGAAGGAAATGACTTCCTCCGGGTAGGAGAGGAGAGTGGTCCCCTTCCGCTTACCATCCCCCTGCGGCCCACAGTGCAGCCTGGAGAGGAGACACAGCAGATCCTGAGCATCAGGGCCAAACGCAGCTCTGGAGCCTCACCTCGCTCGCTCACTTGGGGCAGCTGGAAATCCTGTCTGGGTGTTCTGTGTTCCTCCCTAAATGGGGAACACCTTGAGGGCAAAACTATGACTTATGTGTACCCCCACTGCCTGGCACACAGTAGGTACTTAATAAGTGTATGGAGGCCAACGACAGTGATCTCATTGGGAAAGCTTTAGTCTTTGTGCGGACAAGGCGCTTTAGGACTTCAGGGACTTGTGTGCTCCCCCATGTCCTCCTTCACAGCTGCCACCTCCTCCATGAAGTCCTCCTGGTCACCCCTTCCTCCCTCCACCCCGAGTAATTCACTTCTTCCCCTTCCTCCCTCTTTGCTCTGTACACATTCTGCTTTTGAGGCAGGCTGGAGCAGAGGCTGGAGTCATCCTGAGTCACTTCCCCTAGATGCATTTCTTAGCTGTGTGACCTTGGGCAAATTTTAACTTTCTTGTGCCTCATTGTCCTTATCTGTAAAATGGGAGTGACTATAAAACCTGTGTGAGTGTTAGTTGCTCAGTCGTGTCTGACTTTTTGCAACCCCACAGACAGTAGCCAGCCAGGCTCCTCTGTCCATGGGATTCTCCAGGCAAGAATACTGGAGTGGATTGCCATTCCCTCCTCCAGGGGATCTTCCCAACTCAGGGATTAAGCCCACATCTCAAGTCCCCTGTGTTGGCAGGTGGGTTCTTTACCACTAGCACCACCTGGGAAGCCTGATTATAAAACCTACCTCATGGAATTGCAGTGAGCATTAAATAGATGTGTAGATTAAAATTGTCTCATATAGTGTGTCTGGCGTTGGTTGAGTAACTGCTCTGAACTGCCATGCGATTGTGTAATTGTGCGGACGGCTGCTCTCCCACCCGAGACGTGGGCTCATCGAAACTGGGGTCTTTCACTTCTGCATCCTCCTGTGGAGGCCAATGCCTAGGGAGGAACAGGTGCACAGCAAAATGCGAAGAGATGACGGATGGATAGAAGGGTGGAACAGACGACTGGGTGACAGCAGGAGCTGAAATGAGCGGGCCCCGGGGCCCTTGCCTACAGACTCAGCTGCGGAGGCCTGGCCCAAAGGCTGCCCCGGAGGTGCCAGTGGGGCCTTACATGGTCTGCTCTTCCTTTCACCCACTGATCGCAGCTCCCCCCAAAGGCAGGGGAGAGGAGAGGCCTGTGGCCCCAAGTCCAGCAAGTTCACTGCCCGGCAGCTGCTTCAAGAAGAGGAGGCGGAGTCTTGAGGAAACTGTGGTTCCTGAATGCGCTGTGACTTCTCTTTCATCACCATCACTGAGGCCCAGACGGCAGGGCCTGGGCCCCTGGCTCCCCACCCAATGTCTGCGCCTGCCTCTCCCCAGGGGCTGGGTGGCCTCAGACTATCTAGGAAACTCAACAATGACCCTGGACTTCTGGCCACTTCCTTTCAGGTCACGTCTGCCTGGGGAGGGTGCCCGCCTCCTCCAGCTCCACCCCGGAGTCCAGCCTGATGCCCTGAGGCACCCACCTCCACAGCCAGCCTCGAAGGGAGGCACTTAGGCTCATTCATCCTTCATTCGTGCACCAGGATTTATTGAGCACAGACCAGGTGCCGGCCCTGTGCTAGGCTCAGGGGAGGCAGAGGTAAAAAAAGACAAATGGGAGGCCCCCAGGAAGGCAAAAGGCTGCAGGCTAGACTCGGGCCCAGAGGCAGCAAAGTTCCTAAGACCCGGGGGCTTGCAGACCCAGGGCTCAGGTGGCACCATTAGGGGGCCTCAGGCTCTGTGTTGGTGGTCACAGGGGTGCGGGGTGGGCAGAGCGGCCCCAGAGGGGACAGGCAGGGGTCCCTGCTCCAAGGCAGCCTGGCACTCGGCCGCCTCCTGATGCCAAGTCATAAAGAGACTCCTGGAGGCGCAGACCGATGCCTTTATAACGCTCCCTCCGTGCGTGGAGGCATTAACATGACGTCTATCACCATGGAATCGAGGTGCTTAGACAACCTGCTCCCCCCAGGAGCTCAGAGACAGCGTGAAGCCGATTATCTGTGCCTCACCGCGACATCTGCGATCATGTATCACGGTGATGGATCCACAGTCAATACCACTGGGATCCTGCCGCCCCCCCAGCCCGCAGGAAGTGTCTGCTGTTCATCCGTCTTCCTCACCTGGCGGGCGGGCCCTGCTGCCTGCGTCCTCCTGATGCTCCTGGAGTTGGTAGGAAACAGCTTTCTGGTTTTCACTGTTCGTGTGCTCAGCGGCTGAGGGGAAAGCGTTTAGACCAAGGGCAGAAACTAGACCCAGTGCTGCCATCCCTGGAGGCCAGTTAGGGGTGGGGAGAGAGGCTCTGGCTTCACCCAGCCGGGCTACCCCTATCATGGGCACATCGCTTTGCCTCTTGGGGGCAGAGTTTGTCAGATTGGGATAAAAGCCTTGATCTTGAGGGTTGATGGGGGACTAGGGGCTTCCTCGGTGGCTCATTGGTAAGGAATCCACCTGTAATGCAGTTGATTTGCAGGAGACTCAAGTTTGATCCCTGGGGTTGGGAAGATCCTCTGGAGTGGGGCATGGCCACTCACTCCAGTATTCTTGCCTGGAGAATCCCACGGATGGAGGAGCCCGGCGGGCTGCAGCCTATGGGGTTGCAAAAGAGTCAGACACGACCAGTGACTGAGGAGCATCAACAGTGATGGGGGAAAAAGGGGGCGTGCTCAACTTGTGCTGAAACTTACCACTTCAGTGCCCACGGCCCCCCACCCTCACCCCACCTTCCTCTGCGGGCCAGCTGGCTGCTCACCTCCACCCCAGACCCCTTCCCTCTGCTCCTCTGGACAGGCAGGCATGCATCTGTCCCCCATGCCACCCGGCTCTGCCCGGTGTGGGGCTCCAGAATGCTAGGCCTGCATCGGCTTCCAGTCTGCTGGGGAGAGGGACCCAAGAGGCAGGTAGTCACTGAGCCGTGTTGGGGGCCTGTGGAGGGGAGGACAGGGACTGGGGTTCACTCCTGATGGGGAAGTGATTCCTGGGCCTCCCGGTGGCAGAGGGGCGGCTCGAGTTTAGGGGAGCTACAGCAGGTAAGACATCTGAGGTGGGTCGGAGGGGAGGTGTCTGCTTGGCCTCTCAGGGGGACCCCCATGGCAGCTGTTGCTGGGCTAAAGAAAGACAGCAGGCTTTTTGGTCTCCGGGAAAGGCTGGAAACTTGGGGCTCTTGCCCACCCCCCACCCCCCAAATGCCTGCCCCTCCCTCATCCCCCTAGCCTCTTCCACTCCCCCATCCCAAACCATCCTCTTTGAGGAGCACCTTGATCCAAGGGGCTCCTGGGCTATTTCCGAGGGGCAGTTTGTGTGAATGGGGTTGGTATGCTGTTTTTTTTTTTAGAGTTTCAGGCCTGAGCAGCTAGACCTGTCCTCCTTTGGGCTAATTTATCCAGCAGAAAAGGGGCTGAGAAGGGGAGAAGCCACCACCTCAGGGGTGAGGGTGGGGCGTGAATGGGAGGCCTAGCCCCTCTCTGTTCTTCTGCATGTCGTGTTGTTGTTCAGTGCTGAGTCGTGTCCAGCTCTTTGCAACCGCATGGACTGCAGCACGCCAGGCTTCCCTGTCCTTCACTATCTCCCAGAGTCTGCTCAAACTCATGTCCATTGAGTCAGTGATATCATCCAACCATCTCATCCTCTGTCACCCCTTCTCCTCTTGCCCTCAATGTTTCCCAGCATCAGGGTCTTTTCCAATGCATTATCTCTTCGCATCAGGTGGAGCTTCAGCATCAGTCCTTCCAATGAATATTCAGGGTTGATTTCCTTAAGGATGGACTGGTTGGATCCCCTTGCAGTCCAAGGGACGCTCAAGAGTCTTCTCCAGCACCACAGTTCAAAAGCATCAGTTCTTGGCGCTCCAACTCTGCACATCCTGGACGGGTGGGAGTCCCGCATCCTCGCCTGGCGGCGCCCTGGCCTGAAACTGTTCCCACCAGGAAAGTCCGGGGTCACTGAGAGGACAAGGCGGCCAACTGAGACCTGGAGGAAGCAGAAGGCTGGCCGGGGAGGAGCCTGTTAAGGACGCCAAGGGCAACCGTGGCTACCAGCAGGCTGTCCCCGCCCGCGACCTAAAGAGGAAGAAGGCCCCGATGGAGAGCTGGCCTCCGCGACGGAGGGCCTGGCCGGGCCCCCTCCCGGCCCCCAGGCTGCTGGGCTTGATCCTGTTCCCCTGGACCCTGCCGCTGGCAGGCGCAGGTACTCGGTCCTCCCCTCCTCCCGCGCTCTCTGCCTCCCGTACATCACAGCCGCTTTCATCCGCCGCGCGGCTAATTCCCTGGACCCGTCTCCGGGGATTTGCTGGTTGCGTTTGAACATTGCAGACTTCACAGGGAAAGCCTTCGGGGACCGGGAGATGTTTAGCTAATGCCTTGCCGAGGTGGCTTTTGAAGAGGCGGGGCCGCGCCCCCAGTCTCGCTGCTGGAACAGCCTCTCTCCCGGCTCCTCCTGACCCCCTGGCCCCTCAGCGAGGTGGGTGGGCGTTGCTGCGGGCAGGGGAGGGGGGCCATCCGGTGGGGTGTGGGATCTCTGGGAAGGGGCAGCTCACCCCCAAGGTATCTGACTGCGGAACCCACGCCTTGAACCTGCCCATTGGTGTTGCAGCCCCGCGGTTGGGAAAGGTGGGGCGGAGGGAGGGAGGCCACGGCTGGTCATAGGGCAAGGTGCCTGGGAAGCTGGGGGATGGATCCAAGCCTGGCCCTAGGATAGGTGGTCTAGGGGCCAGTTCATCCAGGCCAGGGAACTCCCAGGAGTGTCCCCCACCAGGGCTGCCCAGCCTGGCTCTGGGGTCTCTGAGGCTGTCTCACCTGGGCAGTGCCCACCCTCCTGTAGCCCCAGCATCCGCCCACTGCGCTGGGCAGGCTGGGTGCAGGCTGGATGCTTTCCTTCTCATTCACCTTGATTTTTATGAGCCTTCCAGGAGCTGCTCCCACCTTTCTGCTCCATCCTCTGCCTTTCATTCATACCGTAAGCAATAACAGCTATATTTGTCCATATATTTTTAAAAAATGTATTTATTTGGCTGCGCTGGGTGTTAGTTGCGACATGCGAGATCTCTAGTTGCAACATGTGAATTGTTAGTTGCAGCATGTGGGATCTAGTTCCCTGACCAGAGAATTAACCCGGGCCCCCTGCATTGGAAGAGCAGAGTCTTAGCCACTGAACCACCAGGGAGGTTCGACATCTACTCTTATTATCATAAATTAGCCTCTCTGTGCACATAAGCTGGGCTTCACACTTGTACTCAGGCCCCTTCAAGGCACCCTTGGGGCGCTGTTTCCATTGGCACCATGTAAGCACCGAGAAATCGAGGCCCAGCGCAGCCAGATAGCTGGCCCACAGCCTAGAGGGTGAGTAGAGGCCAGGTTCAGCTCTGAACGGACCCTTGGAAGTGGGCTCCAGGGGTCCTCTTGCCTTTCTTTGTAAAGAACATCCTTCACAAAAAAATCTACCCCTTTGGGAAGGCAAGACTCAACTGGGTGTACCCAGCCCCACCGCAGGCCTGACAGCCCAGCCCCTGTGAGGTCATCTCCTTGCATCTGTGCACCTCACACCCCCAACCCCGTCACCAAACCCCCTCCCCGCCCCCAATGCAAAGAAGGCTGAGAAAATGCAGCTTCTTGGTGACAAGTGTTGAAACTCATTCGTTTTAATTTCCTCCCCAGTTCCCATCATTTCTCTTTGTGTGGTCCCTCCTCCCCAAAAGGGACCCCCGCACACCCCAGTAACTGAGTAGAAGAGACTTTTGGGGTGCTGCTGTGAAAAGTGCTGTTTGTAACCGTCTTGACCACAAACAAACAACATATTCCCCACCCCCGGCCCCCCAGGATTGCAGCAAACATTGTACACAAGAGAAACTCTGCTCTTTCGCAAGAGGTGGAAGCACCTTGTGGTCTCCTCTTGCAGCAGCAAACAGCACCCGGTACTCCTGGTCCTTCCCCTGCGGGTCCTGGGTTCTGTCTCTAGGCTGTGCCATGCCCCTCCCCACCCTCCTGTCTCCGAGCTTTGAGAGTCTGATGGAGGGAATCCAGTTTCTCTCACATCCCCCAAACCGCCCCTGACCTCACCCACCCGCCTGGTGCAGCCAGCTCCATCAGCCACCAGCACCAAGACCCAGCCTGCAGCCTCAGGAGTGTCCATGGGGGACCTCGGGGAGCGTCGTCGTTGAAGCTTGGGCTCAATACACGGTTTCCCTGGACCACCTGATGTAGGGTTGTGTGCAGGCCAGGGTGTACAGAGTCTGGATCTGAGCTCTGCTTTGGACCTGGGGCCCTGGGCAGGTTCTTTCTTTTTTTTTCAATATTTATGTTTCTTTACTTGTTTATTTGGCTGCAAGGGATCTTTGTTGTGTCACGCGAGATCTTCAGCTGTGACATGAGAACTCTTAGTATGGCATGTGGGATCTAGCTCCCTGACCAAGGATCGAACTCAGGCTGTCTGTATTGAGAGTGAGGAGTCTTAGCCCCTGGTTGTTGTTGTTTAGTCACTAAGTCATGTCCTACTCTTTTTGCGACCCCATGGACTGTAGCCCACCAGGTTCCTCTGTCCATGCGATTCTCCAGGCCAGCATACTGGAGTGGGTTGCCATTTCCTTCTCCATGGGATCTTCCTAGACCATGGATTGAACTCTTGTCTCCTGCTGCTGCTACTACTGCTGCTAAGTCACTTCCGTCGTGTCCGACTCTGTGCGACCCCATAGACGGCAGCCCACCAGACTCCCCCGTCCCTGGGATTCTCCAGGCAAGAACACTGGAGTGGGTTGCCATTTCCTTCTCCAATGCATGAAAGTGAGAAGTGAAAGTGAAGTCGCTCAGTCGTGTCCGACTCTTCGTGACCCCGTAGACTGCAGCCTACCAGGCTCCTCTGTCCATGGGATTTTCCAGAAGAGTACTGGAGTGGGTTGCC
This sequence comes from Bubalus kerabau, assembly GCF_029407905.1. Lineage (NCBI taxonomy): Eukaryota > Metazoa > Chordata > Mammalia > Artiodactyla > Bovidae > Bubalus > Bubalus kerabau. The sequence goes on from NC_073624.1 coordinate 6,669,657, forward strand.
ATTGCCTTCTCCGTTGTCTCCTGCATTGGCGGGCAAATTCTTTACTACTGAGCCACCTGGGAAGCCCTTTAGCCACTGGAGCACCAGGGAAGTCCCCTTGGGCAGGTTCTTAATGTTGCTCGATGGCCTCACCTGTCAAGCGGCTGCAGTAGTAATGCCTGAAGGTGCACGTGATGAGAGCTCAGAGAATGTCAGCCACCTGCCTGCCTAGCAGAGCCAATCAAGATGCAAGATTCAGTTGGCTGGCTCTACATCTTGGGGAGCACCCGGGCTCTTTGGGGTCACTCTGACCTTTCCAGGGGCCTCTAGCAACACCCTAGGATGGCAGCTCAGGACCGTTCTTGCTCCCAACCTTCCTCCCCTGCTCTGCTCTGATCTCTCTGCAAATTCTACTTTTCTCAAAGGGTCTAGCGGCTACCTCTGGTCTGAAGGGCACCTCTTAGAAGAGAATCATCTGAGTCTGAGGCTCAGCTTTCCTGAGAGCAGCTACACGCCTGCTCTAGCCCTGCTTCCACCAGGCTTCAAGTCACTTCCAAGGGCTTTGAAGCCAGACAGAGCTTCTTCAAATCCTGCCTTCTTCTATTGACTGCTGTGTGACCTCAGGGAAGTTCCTTAACCTTTCTGAGCCTTGGTGTCCTCAACAAACATCAGTCTCCAGTCTCTCCCTGGCTGTGTTTATTTCTCAACTATTCATTAAAGAGGACCAGTTCCAGGCACTGGGGGGAACTGCGGGTGAATAAGCCGCAGCCCCTACTCCCAGCCTGGCGGAAACTGTGAGACTCACCCGCAGAAACATGACCCCAGGGCCAGAGTCCTGATGCAGGTTCGCCTCCCCTCCCCCGTTAGCTCTGGGCTCAGGTGTCACCACTTCCTTTGTTGTCCAAAAGCTGTTCGGGAGCCTGCTGCCTCCCTCCCTGCAGCTCCAGGCCTCTGTCAGGACTGGCCTCTGCTTTTGATCTTCGTCTAATCCCAATAAAGAGCTTCCGAGGCAGGCGGAGGAGAAGACCTCCCTGTTGGAGGTGGGGCAGAGCGGGTGCTGGAGGGGGCGGCGGGGAGGAGACAGAGCAGGTGGGTGGGTGGCAGGCACAGCAGGAATAAAGGCTGGGAGGCCAGAAGGCAGAGCCCGGGGGAGGGCATGGCGAGAGGTTCAGACACGCTGGGGAGGAGGGTCTCTTAGTAGAGCTGCGGGATACGATTCCCACTGGGATGTGGGTCCGCGTGGATCAGAAACGCCTGTCAGGTAGGAGTGCAGATGCCGTTCCAATGGGGCATTGGCAGTGCTTTCTCTTTTAAAACTGAGAAATAGAATACATACGCAGAGAAGTACCATAAATATTACAAAGCCAAGTCTGGCGTGTCTACCATCCAGGTCAAGAAAGAAAACATTCTAGGGCCCCAAAGCCCCTGGACGCCTCCCAAGACACCCCCCACGCAGAGGAACCACCATCCTGAGTTTAGGGCAATTGCTTCCTGGCATTTTTTTTGTACTTTTATCCTTTGGTTTGTGTCCCTAAACGATATAGATTAGCTTGGCTTTATTTTTGAACTTTGTATAGTCAGAATGATGTTGTGGGTGTTCTCTGCGACCTACTTCTTTCACTCAACGTCTTTTTAAAATGTATTTATTTATTCACTTTTGGCTGCACGGGCTCTGCTGCTGTGTGCAGGCTTTCTCCAGCTGTGGCAAGAGGCACAGGCCCTCTTTAGTTGTGGTCCACAGGCTTCTCTTGTTGCGAAAAACAGGCTCTAGAGCGCGAGGGCTCAGTAGCTGTGGCACAGGAACTGAGTTGCCTCTCCGTATGTGGGATCACCCCAGGCCAGGGATTGAACCTGTGTCCTCTGCAATGGCAAGCAGATTCTTAAACACTGGACCACCAGGCAAGTCCAAACATTATGTTTTTTAAGCTACATCTGGTTGACAATGTGGCTGGTTTATTTTGGTTGGTAAAGAGCAGGGGTCCCAAACCCTGGCCACTGAGGGGTAAGTCCAGCACACTGCCTTTTTGTATGGAGTTATGAATGTATTTTTCTAATGGTCAGAAAAACATCAAGAGAAGAATACATATTTCACAGTGTGAATATGAAATTGTACAATAAAGTATAATTTTATACTTAAGCCCTCTGTATCTGCCAGTTCTGTGTCTGTGGATTTAACCAACACCAGATCGAAAATATTCAGGGGAAAAAAAATTTCCAGAAAGTTCCAAAAAGCAAAACTTGAATTTGCAGTTCTCATGGCAACTATTTATATAGCTTTTACATTGTATTTACAACTACTCACATAGTACTTACATTGTATTAGTCTTTTTTTTTTGTTAATTTTGGCTGCACTGAGTCTTAGTTGTAGCATGTGGCATGTGCAACTCTTAATTGCCTGCATGAGATCTAGTCCCCCGACTGGGAATCAAACCCCGGCCCCCTGCATTGGGAGCACAGACTCTTGGCCACTGGACCACCAAGGAAATTCCTGTATTAGGTACTATACGTGATCTACAGATGATTTAAAGTGCAGCTAACCTTTGGACAGCATGCATTTGAACTGCTCAGGTACATTTATACACAGGTGTTTTTCAGTAGTAAATATAACAGCTATACTGTTGGTTCTCTGAGGATGTGGAACCTTGGATACGGAGGGCCGCCTGTAAAGTTACACTTGGATTTTCACCTGTGCGCGGTTCAGTGCCTCTAACCACCACGTTGTTCAAGAGTCAGCTGTATATGGGAATCTTATGCCATTTTATGAATCCTATGTCATTATATCATGAAATATAACTTTTGTGGTTGTCGTTTAGTTGCTAAGTCCTGTCCTACTCTTTGTGACCCCACGGACTATAGCCTGCCAGGCTCCTCTGTCCATGGGATTTCCCAGGCAATACTGGAGTGGGTTGCCATTTCCTACTCCACAGGAGCTTTCCGACCCACGGATCAAATTCGAGTCTCCTGTATTACATGCAGGCAGAGTCTTTACCACTGAGCCCCAGGGGAGCTGCATAAAATATAATACAGACACAGAAAAGTGTGATACATATTAAATAAACATAGCCCTATGTGTCTACCATCCAGGTCAAGAAAGAGAACATTCCAGTGCCCCAAGGGGCACTGTACAGGCTTCCCTGGTGGCTCAGTGGTAAAGAACCCACCTGCCAATGCAGGAGATTCGGGTTCAATCCCTGGTCAGGAATATCCCTTGGAGAAGGAAATGGTAACTCACTCCAATATTCTTGGCTGGAAAATTCCATGGACAGAGGAGCCTGGTGGCCTACAGTCCATGGGGTTGCAAAAGAGTCAGACACGACTGAGCAACTGAATAACAAACCCCCTGTACCCCCATCACTCTCAAGATACCCTGTGTCTTGAGCATCTGTGGATTTTGGTGTCTGTAACGGGTGCAGGACCCAGTCCTCCATGGAGAGTGAGTGATGACTGTATTCCCATTTCCATGTCCATAAATAAAGTTTTATTGGAACACAGCCATGCCTATCCATTCATGGCTCATTTATGGCTGCTTTTGCCCCCACAACAGCAGAGAAGAGTAGCTGCGATAGAGACCATATGGCTCACAAAGTGGAAAATATTTATTCCCTGGCCCTTTACAGAACACGTTTGTCAACCCCTGCTGTGGAGCGTCCCACTGAATGAACATGCTGCGATCTATTTAGTTACGATTGACGTTCCAGGTGTTCCCATCTCGGAACGCTCATGTGTGGTCTCCAGGCACACGTGTGTTCAGTGCCTCCAGCGGGTATGTTCCCATTAAGACTGCTTCTCTCTGCACTTTCCTCCTCCCTGTGTGAACTGCGAGCTTCACGAGGGCAGGACACATGTGGACTTACTTGGCTTCGAATCCTTGGCTCCCAGCACGGAGCCTGGCAACCAGAGGATGCCCAGGAAATACAGTAACAGGAAGAATTCAGCTCCCAGTCAGACAAACCCCTGAGGAGCGCTGAGCAGGGTGGAGATGTGATGCCACCAGGAGAGGAATGACAAAACCCTCCTGACTTGTGACCGAGGGAGTGGGTGCCCGAGAACCCCGAGACAGGATCTGACCCCCTCCAGCTTCCCTGCCCGCTCTGAGCCCCAGCTTCCCTCCTAAGCAGGCCTCTTGCCCGGGGCAATAGGAAGGCACATCTGGGACACCGATGACCCCAGGGCTGGCACCCGGGACCCCTCAGGGAAGGTCTGTGGACCTCAACCATGGGGACAGGCTGTCTGGAGAAGGTTGGGGGCCTGGCAGGTATGTGCTCCCACCCACCCCCCCACCCTGTCCCAGGACTGCGTGGGCTGCGGCTGAGATATAGCAGAGCCAGGGCAGGGGCCCCTTGGAGGCTCTGGGCTCATCCCTGCTTGCTGCTGATGGGGAAGTTGTGGGGCGGTGGGCAGGAGGGAGGCACCAAGTGGGTGCAGCCCAAGCCTAAGGGCAGGCGTGCCCTCCCATCGAGCAGCCCGTCCTCGGACAGTCAGGGGAGACACTTGTTCCAGCGTTGGTCATAGGGTCCAAGGATGTGTGTCTGAAGGCAAGTTCATACCTGGCCCCACACACCAGATTTAAAACATTTGTTGTTCAGTCGCTCAGTGTCCGACTCTTTGCGACCCCGTGGACTGCAGCAGGCCAGGCCTCCCTGTCCCTCACCTTCTCCCAGAGATTTAAAACAGGCACACCCTTTAAATCAGAGCCTCCCCTTCTCAGAGCTGTCCTAAGGAGCTGGGGGCCCAGGAGACAGCCCCTGGTCCATTGGAGCACAGCTCAGCCTAGCTGCCAGCAGCTGGTTCACTGCAGAGCATCTGGATCTGCCCTGCCCCCTGCCCCTGGCCCTGGGCTACCCTTTCCTCCCGCCGCCCGCCCACACCCCACTTCCGAGCCACGCTGAGGACTGCCTGCCGCTGAGCTTTTGCTCCTGCAGGTCCCTTGGCCTGAAAGGTGTCCTCGCATTTGCCCACCTGGTGTCTCCAACCTGTTGTTCAAGGTCGAACTCTGGTGCTCTCTGCGGTGTCCCTTCGGGTCCACTCTTCCTGTCCTGACAGACCCCCCTTGCTCCCCACGGTGTTCACCCCTGGTTCTGAATGTGCAGGAGCTCTGAAGTGTGGGACAGGACTGAGTTCACCTGCAGCCGGTGAGGGTAGGGGCGACCCAGGAACAGGTATTCAAACTCTGGGGGTGGGCTGTGTAAGGAGGAGGGCAGGGGAAGGCTGGAGAGGAGGGGTCTGTAAGGTCAGGGTCAAGGCTGGAAAGGAGCCACAGCTTAGTCTCAGGGTCTTAACTGACCTCCAGCGTGGGAAGCATCAGGGGCTGGGGGTTGGGAAGGGTGGGGTGGAGGGCGGGGCTGAGATGGGGTGGGAGGGGCGGGGATGGGATGGGAGGGGCGGGGATGGGATGGGAGGGGTGGTGGGGGGAGGGGTGGTGGGGAAGGACCAGGCTGGCAGACGGGCGGATGCGGAAGGGGAGGGAGAGGAGGAAGGAGCACACTGAGTGATTTTGTTCCTGGAGTGGGTAGGAGCTTTGGGGAGGTGGAGACTTAAAAGAAATCGGGATAAAGGTGATCTGGCACAGGCGTCCCCGGGAAGGAGTTAGTGAGTTGCCAGGCAGAAGCATTTATATATTAAAAGGAGGCTGGAGCTGGTTGGGGGCGGGTACTGAACCCCACAGAACAAAACCACCAATGCGAGGGTTTCAGGCTGCTAAGGAAGGCTGTCTGGAGCTCTCTAGTATTTCCCTCTGTCCTCTCCCTAACAGGAAGTGTGATCAGGTCACTTCCCAATTTAGAAGCCCGCAGAGGTTCCCCAGGTTTCTAGGTCAACATTCAACCCTCAATCTCCTCCTGGCCCCTACCGGAACCCCTTCTTTCAACTCCACTAGGGCTCTGGAGCCCCCCAACTCCCTGCCCTGGCTCAGGGCTTGTAGAAGCTTCCTTGTGCTTAAACCCCCTCGCTTGGACTCTCCCCTTTAAACCTGGCTCCTGCTCTTCCTTCAAAGTTCAGCTCAGTAAAGAGGTGGGCAAGAAAGATCAAAACGCTCACAGCTGTGATACCAGTGGGGGGAGGACTGCACACAAGCTCCACGGCCTCCTTGATTCCTCACTGTGGCTTCTAGAATGTGCACAGGGAGCGTGTTGCGCGCTTTTATAATGGAAGGGGGTGCCCTGAAGAGTTCTAATTTAAAAAACAAAGTGCTGCTCCCTTTATCTCACCACTTTCAGTTTCGTCAGGCAGCCCCCTTCCCAGCGCAAGGGGGACTTCGAGGGGCCACAGACTCCTTGCTGAAAGGGGTGTCCTGGTGGGGTCTCTCCCCTCACTCCATTTCTCTCCTTTCAGAGACAAGGCTCTACCACACCTTCAACCCGTCCTGACAGCCTTCTCTGAAGATAGAACAGGTTGTAAAGGGAGAAACAGTCCCATGTTCCCCCCGTCCACACTCTCAAACGAGCCCCCAAGTTGGAGCAACTTGCCTTTCAAAACAAGCCAGAAGGGAAGTGACTGCTGTAAAAATACCAATTAACACCAGTGAAGCTTAGACATTTCTGGACTAAACACTTGACGGTCTGCCCTTGGTTTGTGTCCCCACGTAGCCGCTGTGCACCCAGGGGCCCGAGTCTGGAGGCCTGAGAACAGGATGCAAGCAGACGTGGAAACGCCCTCCCCCTACCCCCAGGCAAGCCACATCCGTGAGCATCTTTGTCATTCGGAGGTGTTGAAAAATGTGACAGCCAGTCTGATGGCTGTGTTCCGGGGGCACGAGCGCTAAAAAGCTCCAGGATACACACGCTCTGTTCAAAGACTGCCTTCCAGCGCCGGCTGCGCGCTTCTCCCTAATCAGCCGCTCGGTCCGCGCACCGCGGTGTTTGATGCGCGTGCCCCGAAGGACTCGCCCGTTTTTCGGTGGCGTCCTGGGATTCGTGCTCGGGCGAATGGCCAGAGCCCCGTGATGAAACCAGCAGTCCCACACCTGCAGCCCTTCAGAAGGGCCTTGAAAAAGAGGCCCGGCTCTGAGAGATGCCAGAACTAAATTGGAGGGCAGAACTCCTGCCTAAAATAAAGACCGTGGGAACAGCTTTCTTCTGTAGCCGGACAATCAAAGTGTTTTCATTTAAAATCGACCTAAGTTGGAATGGATACCTTTGATCACCATCTCTGGGCTACAGAGCCTTGGCTCAGTGCCCTAGAAAGGATGGCGTTCTGGGCAGAGGGGGAAGCTGGGGCCAAGGCCTGGCTCACGGTTGGTGGGGGAGAGGCACAGAGAGTGGGCCAGGGCAGCTGGAGCAGGAGTGATGCTGGGGAGTGTGTCAGATCCTGGGGGTGAGGGGATGTCACTACTGCAATGGAGGGGGCCCCGGCGGGCTCTGGCTGGCCTTGCCACAGGACCAGCTATGCAGGGCTCATGGGGCCCGCTGGTTTCCATTTCCTTCTCCAGGGGAATCTTCCTGACCCAGGGATTGAACCCAGGTCTCCTGCAGTTGCTCAGAAGTGTCCGACTCTTTGTGACCCCATGAATCGCAGCAGGCCAGGCCTCCCTGTCCATCACCAACTCTCGGAGTTCACTCAAACTCATGTCCATTGAGTCGGTGATGCCATCCAGCCATCTCATCCTCTGTCGTCCCCTTCTCCTCCTGCCCCTAATCCCTCCCAGCATCAGAGTCTTTTCCAATGAGTCAACTCTTCGCATGAGGTGGCCAAAGTACTGGAGTTTCAGCTTTAGCATCAGTCCTTCCAATGAACACCCAGGACTGTTTTCCTTTAGAATGGTCTGCCTGTTAGATGACCCAAATTTAGGGGAAGGGCCTCTGAATTATCTCCCTTTAAAAGAGGGCAGGTCTTTCACATGACAAGTGTCTTCTTTTTTGCTTGCTTTGAGATTTTTTAAATGGTTGCCTAGAGTAGTGGTTAAGGGGCTTTGCTGGTGGCTCAGTGGTAAAGAATCGGCCTGGAGGAGGGCATGGCAACGCACTCCCGTAGTCTTGCCTGGAGAATCCCGTGGACAGAGGAACCTGGTGGGCTACAGACCATGGGGTCGCAAAGAGTCAACACGACTGAGCGACTGAGCACAGCCAGTGCAGGAGACATGGGTCTGATCCCTGGTCCGGGCAGATCCCACAAGCCAAGGAGCAGCTGAGCCTGAGCACCACAACTATTGAACCTGTGCTCCTAGAGCCCAGGAGCTGCAACTACTGGGCCCAGGTGCCACAGAAGCCCAGGTGCCCTAGAGCCCGAGCTCTGCACCAAGAGGCGCCACTGCCGTGAGAAGCCTGCAGGCTGCAACGAAGAGTAGCCCCTACTCACTGCAACTAGGGAAAAGCCCAAGCAGCAACGAAGACCCAGCACAGCCAAAAATAAATAAATAGATTCATTAAATTAAAATAAGAGAGAGAGAGTTGGGGGGTTAGGGACTTCCTGGCGGTCCAGTGGCTAAGACTCTGCGCTTTCACTGCAGTGGGGGACAGGTTCCATCCTTGGTTGGGGAACTAAGATCTCACATGTTGCAGTGCGACCAGTTAAAAAGAAAGACAAAAATAAAGAGGGTAGGGTTATTGGCTTCAAGAGACTCAGCTTAAAATCCCACCTCTACCACCAGGCTCCTCTGGTGGCTCAGACGGTAAAGAATCTGCCTGTCATGCAGGAGACCCAGATTCAATCCCTGGGTTGGGAGGAAGATCCCCTGGAGAAGAAAATGGCTACCCACTCCAGTATTCTGCCTGGAGAATCCCATGGACAGAGGAGCCTGGAGGGCTACAGTCCATGGGGTTTGCAAAGAGTTGGACATGATTGAGTGACTAACCCTTTCCACCACTATTAAGTACTTTGCGGATTGGACAAACCTCTCCATTCTATGAGCCTCAGTTTTCTCATCTGTGAAAGGGAACACGCCCAGTGGAGGTTAGTTCTTATCATCACAGGCTTGACTGCGAAGCCTGAGGGTCTGTGCTGTATAAACAGAGCGTGTGCGCACAGGAGCAGCTCGGGGAGGGGCTGAGCGAGTCCTGCCCACCTAGAGGTTGACTGCACAGTCTGTGGAGGAGAAGGGCACAGGAGGACGTGCTGGGCAACGGAAACAGTGTGGGCAAAGGCTCGAGAGCCTGGCAAGCTTGGCATATGTTGGGGAGCGAGCAAGTGAGAACCGAAGGCAGCTGAGTTGGGCTGCACAGGGCCTGGAGAAATGGGCTGGATCCTCCAGTCTAGGGAACTTAAAAAAAAAAAAAAAAAATTCCTTAACAGTGGCCCCAAGTTAAGGGATGCATGGTTATAGTGTGACCCTGTCTGAACCCAGTTGTGTGAATGTAACAAGCCAGAAGGTCATAAACAGCGACCTCGCTACAAATGAGATGCTCTCTGTTCTATTTCTTTTTTTTAATTGTGTGTCTCGACCCTGTAAATTGATTTCAGACTCCTTCCTGGGCCTCCTCTGGTTGGCTGGGCAGGGGGGCGGGGGGGGGGAGGCGTTCAGGCAGGGTCAGGCAGGGCAGGAGCAGGATGGCAGGTGGCTCCCTCGGGGGTAGTGCCAGGCTGGCCAGGCAGGGGAGGAGAGAAGGCTGGACGCTGGAGCTGTCAGAGGAGAATGTTGTGCTGGGAGCATGAAGTCTGATGGGGTGGGCACCCCTCCCACCCCTGGTCAGGTTCCTTGATTGCAGATCTGCGCCCCCCCGCCACACCCCCAGAGGACTCAGCTTGGAGTCCCTGGGCCAGAGATGGGAGTGAGGCGCCGACTGCCAACGGGCTCTCAAACCCACACAGTTCAAGCGCCCACAGATTCAAAAGAAGAACCGGAAAAGGAAGGAATCAGGCGCCAGCGGGTGGTAGATAAAGTCTTTCCCAACCAGGGTGGCAGACACGCGGGCAGGATGGGGGAAGAGCAGCAGGAGGCTCCTGGCGGGGAGGGCTCTTGGGCACGCACTGCTCAGCCCACGGGCAGCGTCGAAGGCCACACCCAGGATCCACGCCCCGGGGTGTCGCCTACCCCCATGTCCAGCCCAGCACAGGGCCTGAGATATCAGAGAGGCTTGGGGCAGGAGGCGCGGGGCCCTGGGGGGATCCCGTCATGCCCGGAGACCACCCCGTGCTGCGGCGCCCCCTGCTGAGGGCCTGTCATTTACATGGGCAGAAGAGTCAGGCTGGCATTTGCCCTTCCAGGTTCCCAGCGAGGACTTAGGACTGGTCTGGCTTCCCTGCCTGCTGTCACTGGGGAGAGGCAGCCCGGCTCTGTAGCAGGCGTGCTGTGTTCTTGGACCCATTTTATCGCATGACAACTCTGGGAGGTTGGCCTTGTTCTTCTCCCCTTGTTTCAGGGAAGACACTGAGGTTCAGAGAGGTAAAGGCACTTGCTTAGGTTTGCACAACTTTTAAAAAAAATATCTATTTATTTGGCTGCGCTGGGTCTTAGTTTCGGCGCACGAGATCTTTGATCTTTATTGCGGTGTATGGAATCTTTTAGTTGTGATGCGCAGGCTCTAGTTCCCTGACCAGGGATCGAACTTGGTCCCCTTGCAAGGGGAGCATGGAATCTTAGCCACTGGATCAGCAGGGGAAGTCCCAAGCTTCCACAGCTTCTAATGGCAGAGCCAGGATCTGAACTGAGGCTGGCTGCCTCCAGAAACTGGTCTTCTCCCAAACACCTCCTGCCCCCTCATTTCTGGCCAGGCCCCTGGCTTTCTAGCAGTCCTTGGAGCTGCCAGTAAGCGAGGGAGGAGGAGGTGGTGGTTGTTGTTTAGTCACTAAGTCCTGTCCGACACTTTGTGACCCCAGGGACTGTAGCCCAGGCTCCTTTCTCTATGGGATTTCCCAAGAATACTGGAGTGGGTTGCTATGCCCTTCTCCAGGGGATCTTCCTGACCCAGGGATCAAACCCACATCTCCTGCACGGACAGGTGGGTTCTTTACCACTGAGCCACCAGGGAAATCCGATGGTGGAGATACCATCCCTGAAAACACCATCTCCCGCAAAGCAGGAGCGGGCGGGCTTTGAGGGGGTAGCTTGTGCTGCCCAGTGCAAGCTTCTGTCCTTGCAGCTGTGTGGGCGTGGGGAGAGGAGGACTTGGGGATTTGTCATAAGCAGCCAAGCTCTCCAGCAGGGCTGGACTGGGGTGCTGGCCCTGGGGATCAGGGCCCTCCCAGACACCCCACTGCAACTGCTTCCCAGTCCCTCCCTGGCTGACCCTGCTCCCAGCCGGCTCCCACTCGCCATGGACCTCACCCAGCAGGGCTGCCCCTTCTCTGGCCCTGCAGCAGCCACACTGACAGAGGCTTACAATTCTCCCGTCCAGAAACACTCCGCCTGGACCCGCCCTCCAAATCCTCCCTGCATCTCCTGCTCCCACCTTTCAGATCTGCTCTGGAAAGAGCAGTCACCTGCAGCTCCTCTTCCCTTCTGTCACCAAGCTGTCCCCCTTGCAGAAAACAACGCCACACTCCTTGAAGCGCTTCCCTCCTGGTGCCTGTCCCAGCCTAGGCTGCACTGGGGATGCACAGAATAATCCAAAATCTACGCTGGGATGCTCCTGCAGCCCAGACCTCTTGGTGTGCGGAGATGGTCCTGGAGCTGCGCCAGCCATTCTGAGTGAGTCGGAGTGCTGCGGTCATTTACAGCCGCAAATGAGTCCTAGTTCTTCGAGTCCCAGCCAAGATTCAGAGCCGGTTCCCACTGAACTCATCCCTGGCGCCATCTGCGGCGAGAGTAAGGGGTGAGGGCCCTCTTGGCTCTCTCTCTCTCCTCAAACCCCCTCTCCAACCTCCCCCACCCCCGCTCCAGGGTCCGCCAGCTGGAGGCAGGAGCCTGGAGGAGCGGGAAGAAACAGAGAAGCCCTGCCCATCAGGTGCTGCGGGCATGGGGCCCTGTTTCTGGGCACTTGCAGGGGTGTGGAATGAACGCCCTTGGGCACTTCTGTGGCCACTCAGGGGCCCCCAGTTGAACTCTTGCAGCTCTCTCTCCTGCCACAGCCTCAGGAATCCAGGGTCCACCCCCGTCCTCCTCTCTCGGCCCTTTGCCCCTCTTGGCCGCCTGTCAATCTAAGGGAACCCCCAGGCTGGCTCACGTGGCCCCGGCCCACTTTGCTGGGAGACACACTCCCTTTGCTGAATTAAAGGCAAAGCGGGAAGCAGCTGACACCAGGCTTGAGACAGAAGAGACACCAGCCGGTATGCCATCCCTGCGGCACTCAGTGTCATGCCTCAAGCTCAGTGACGGTCCCCAGGAACCACCCCCCACCCCTGCCCTGCGCACTGCATCTAGGGTGAGAAGCAGGCCCCCGCAGGGCAGGCTGGGTGCCCTGGCAGCTCTGTTCAAGCCCCACTTCACCCGTGCTCTCTGGCCCTTGGTTTCCATGTAACCTTGGAGCCTTGCAGCCCCTTGTTAGCCTCCATCTGTGAAAATGTAGGCCTCCTGCCAGCAACCCCCCTCTCTGATAGCACTCACAGCCCAGCACTCGGCACACTTGGCTGGGTCTGACCTCACCTCCTAACCCGGCAGCTGGCTTTTCTGCCTTAGCATGGTCACACAAACCTGGGTTCAAATCCCAATGCTACTGCTTAGGAACTATGGGGCTTTGGACTTCTAAGACCCTCTGTTTTCTTTTCGTCTGCAAAATGGGGTTGGCTCAGCTGCTTCATAGGACTGCCATGATGTTTAGTTGAGGTGGGGCCTGGGTCACACCCAGCCAGAGGATATTTTATACACGCTTTCTTTCCCCTCTGTCCTCGGGCCAGTTCTGGCCTCACTGTATGTGTGTGTTCCTGCTCCCACACTCTAGGATATCACTACCCCTTCCTGTCCTCCCCAGTCTCAATTATTGGTTCCCTCCCCTGGCTCCGTCTACTGCCCTGTTAGACTGGGAACAATGCGAGGGCAGGGAGCTCCTCCAGGCCTTAAGGTACTCTTTTTATTTTGTAATATTAGTTCATTTATGTGGCTGCTCTGAGTCTCAGTTGCGGCATGTGGGATCTTCGAGATTCATGACACAGGCAGGATCTTTAGTTGCGGCATGCGAGCTCCTAATTGTGGCACGTGGGCTCTAGTTTCCTGACCAGGGATCAAACCCGGGCCCCCCTGCATTGGAAGCACAGTCTTAGCCACTAGTCTTGGACCACTAGGGAAGTCCCTAAGTGAAAGGAAGAAAGAAACTGAAGTCGCTCAGTCGTGTCCAACTCTTTGCGACCCCATGGACTGTAGCCTGCCAGGCTCCTCCGTCTGTGGGATTTTCCAGGCAAGAGTACTGGAGTGGGTTGCCATTTCCTTAGGTACTCCTAAATGTTTGTTGGAGGTGTAAACAGATGGTAGCTGAAAAGCCGTCGTGGACTTGGAAATCACTCTGAACCTGACTGTGGCTCTGAGCCTGAGCTGTGGAATGCTTCAGGTGGCTGCCAGCTGGAGCAGCCTGGACCCCAGAGGGGCTGCTTGGAGGCACAGGTCCAGGAGAAGTGGGGGAAGCTGGGCTGCCTATGGTCCAGGCTCCGGGGTGCTGACACCCCAGTAAAAAGAAGGGACACTGGAGGCAGTTAGTGCCATCGTCGGGTCAGAACCCAGTTGCCTTCCTCCAACAGCAGGCCCTCCTCCTCCCTGTTCTTGGCCCACCATCTCCCGACCGGCCGCCCTCACTGGTCCACAGAGATGGCCTCATCCTTCCACATTTTTGGAGACAGATCCACCCCAGATCTGAGGTTCTTTCTGCGGTAGACCTGAGCCAAAGCCATCCCCTTCCATAGTCCCATCCCTCTGACCTTAAAATAACAAATCCCAGAAGAATACAGAACAATGGTCATCTATTTTTATGGATTTCCCCAGAATTGTAAAGACGGGCTTAATTGCACTAGCAGATTTCATCATTTTCTAGAAGCATTCCTCAAATGGGGATCATTTTTAAGACACTTGGATGGATGTCTTCCTGCTGGGACAAACAGGAAGGTGGCCCCAACAGCGTGGCGAGCCTCCCCGGGCCTGGCATGGCCTCTTGGATACTGGACAGGAGGAGGTACTGGGGGAGGGGGAGAGGCCTCGGTGCAGCCCCTTTCCTGGTGGTTTTGGTTGGGTTCCGGGCTTCCCTGGTGGTTCAGATGGTAAAGAATCTGCCTGCAATGGGAGAGACCTGGGTTCGATCCCTGGGTCGGGGAGATGCCCTGGAGAAGGGAATGGCTACCCACTCGAGTATTCTTGCCTGGAGAATCCCATGGACAGAGAAGCCTGGGGGGCTACAGTCCACAGCATAGCAAAGAGTCGGACACCACTGAGCGATTATCACTTTCACTTCACTTTTGGTCGGGTTCCAACCTCCCAACCCCCATGAGGAAACACCAGGCTATCACTGTGCTTGCCAGGATGCCTTGAAGCTTCATTGCGAGAATCAAACAGGAGGAGATGCGTAAATGTTGCAAGTAGTTCCTGAGCTGAGATCTGGGGAGTAGGGAGGCGTTGGCCGGGTGAGGAGGTGGTGGTCTGGGCAGAGGGGACCGCAGAGGGGGCTACAGAGCTGGGCGGTGGCCTGTGTATGCAGGAAGGACACGGGGTGGGCTCGCTGGGGGTGGTGAGCACTGTTCATCTCACCTCCTGTCCTTCCCAGCCCAGCTGGGACCCTGGGGGATCACTGACCACCCCTTCCTCCAGTCTCTGCACCCACACCCTGTCCCTGCTGTGCCTTAAACCTCAGCCCTGACTCAAGGCTCCTTGTTTTATGACAAAATTAAAATATTGTTATAGTTAAACAGTCATCACCACCAGCCCAGAGATATAATGTGCAGTGTAACGTCCTCTCCCCTCCCCCTCTCCCGAGGGGGAGCCCCTGGGGCCGGCTTAGCGGGGTCTCCATGCATGAGCATCACGTGTGACAAAGCCAACCCACTGTGACATCCAGATGTGCCAGTCGATCCCCTGGGACTAGCCTGAGTCCTTCAGGGGAGAGGGTGTCTAGCTTGTTCCCTGGAGCTCCAAATATCAGTGTGGCCCGAGCTTGGAGGAATTATCAGGTGTGGAGGGCCATCGTCCCTGTCCTGGGGTCCCCCAGGGAGCCTGACCTCACTCCCCTGGGGACCCGGCCCAGGGCTGAGCTAGAGCCCCCAGAAGAAACTGGCCTGGCCTCTCTCCAGCCCCGCACCCCCTACAGGCGGGTGGGGGGCCCACGCCTCACTTCCACAACCAAATAAATCCTGCTGCTCGCTCCAAGTGGCTCCAACGAATGATCTTCTCCCGATTAACAACCCGGCCAGCATGTTCTCGGTGGCTTGCTGCCGACCTCAATTTAGAACTGTCTGCTGGTCGGCTGCGGGAGAAGGAAGGTGCGGGGCGGGTGGGGGGACAGGGCGCACTGCAGCTGGGGGGCTTGGGCAGCTGAAGTCCGGGGGTGGGGAGGTGGCCACTGCTGACCCAGCCCAGAATCTGACGGGCACCTTGGAGCCTGCAGGAGGGTGGGGCACCCAGCCAGGCAGACTCCTGCCTCAGGAGAGCTTTCAGACTGTTTTCCTAGGTGCCTCTGATGAAAGGCCCTGGAGAAGGAAATGGCACCCCACTCCAGTCGTCTTGCCTGGAAAATCCCATGGACAGAGGAGCCTGGTGGGCTACAGTCCCTGGTGTCGCAAAGAGTCGGACACGACTGAGCGGCTTCACTTTCACTTTACTTTTCTGATGAAAGGGGTACTAGGTGGGGGCCGGGAGAAGACAGCTCCCCCAGAACTGCCTTAGTCACGGTTATGGCCATGGGGCAGCCCATGGAACTCCTCTGCATTGTCCAAGAACTGCTTTTACGGGTGCGGTTTGCTACCCACTCCAGTATTCTGGCCTAGAGAATTCCATGGACTGTATAGTCCATGGGGTCGCAAAGAGTCGGACACCACTGAGCGACTTTTGCTTTCACTTGCAATATTTTATAAACACTATACAAGTTCTTCTCCAAGCTCGGATTCAGGGAAAGCTTTGTCTCTCCTCACTGGTGCCTCCTCCAGGCTGGGGAGAGCGTGCCTATGCCCAGAAGGGCTTCTTCCTGCCAGGAAGCATTTCTTCACTTGGTTTCTTGCCTCCTTCCTCTTTGCTTCTCCTCCTTCTCCAGCTTTGGGTCATCTCAGGCCTGTGCTTTTTATCCAACGTGGCTTCTTGACCTTCAGGAAGGAGGGTGGTTGGGAGTGTGGGGTCTGGCGTCTTCCAGCCCCCGGGGAGGGGTTGCAGCTACCCTCCACACCTGCTGAGAAACTGAGAGTTAGCAGCTGGACCCCCTGAGCCCAAACTCTTCCTGCAAAACGCAGCCCTTACACACTCGGCTTTGAGCGTGTTGGGAAGCGTAGAGTCATGTGTGAAAAGCACTCGGCACACCACCTGCATCCATGCAGTACGTGGCGAGCGTGAGCCCCGGTCCTCATGGGGACACAGGGGGACTGAAGCTATCACTCTGTCCCTTTCCTTCCCCAGCAGAAGAGCGGTCTGTGACCCATACCGGCCTCCCCATCCTGGTCTCTCTGGCCAACAGGGCCGTCTCCTTCAGCTGCAGCATCACCTACCCCTACACCCCCAAGTTCAAGGACTTCAGAGTCAGCTACTTCCACGTGGACCTCCAGGGCCAGACCAGCTCCAAGGAGAAGATCAGCTGCCAACCTGGTCCAGGCAGTGAGAACCAGACCCACACCACTGTCTGTCCCATCACCCTCAAGCCGCCTAACGCGTCTGCCACCGGGACCTACTACTGCTCCGTGCACTGGCAGGACTTCAGGATGATCGGCGAGGGCACGTTCATCCTGGTCAGAGGTGAGCTTCCTCTGCGGCTCTTCTCTGGGCACAGGGTCTGACAGGCTTTGCGGGCACAGGAGCGAAAGTGGGGAATGTTTGCCTCCCCGCTCAGCTTTGGCACAACAGAGCTGAGCTGCCTCCGGAAGCCCCTGGCTACACAGGTGTGCCGAGATGCCCACCTTCGTGTGGAAAGGGCAGAGTCTGGGGTATGGATCGGCTCTGGCCACCTCTGGCAGGCCCTTGTCCTTGGGGTCCCTTTTGCACCATGGGTTGTGTGAGTGTGGAACAGAGCCCGGGGGCCTGTGTGTGTTTGTGGAGACCTATGAGCATGCATGCGTCTCATGCACATCTTTCTGGGGTCAGATTCCTAGTTTTCATCACATTCTCAGAGAAGTGAGTAATGACTCCCAGAAGTTAATAAGAACAGCCCATCACCAAAGTCATGACCATCCGACCCAGCTCTGCCATTCCCACTGGTCATGCCAGGGTTTCAGAAGGCCATGGACCTGGGCTTGGCCCCGCAGTCCTGCGGTTTGCCAGGATGTGACCTTGGACTTGCTCTTCATGGCAACACCCCACCTGTCAGAGGCTTTTCTTGGGATGAGAGGGATCCTGAATGCAAGGGCTGGTGCCCAGTGGCAGGATGTTCCGGTTGAACTCCAGACACACATGTGCCTGCCATGTGGTTGGCGCTCTGCCATTTTTTGGCCCGCCACATGGATGGAGGGATGGAGGGAGAAAGAGGTGGACGAAGGGATGGGTGGCTCAAGGGAAACGGCTGGACTGTGCCCTTGCCTACCCCTGGTGCAGGGCAGCACCTGCCAGGCCTGGTACAGACTCCGCCCAACCCCTGCTTCACTTCATCTCTCCTGCCCGTGTGAGCACTACATCACGGGTGGAAAGGAGGAGATCCCAGGAGGTGACGTGGCTCGCTCAGGCCCCGGAAGCGCCTTTCAGTGGAGCCCGTGCCTTGAGGCAGGGGCACCTAAGGAGCGAAGGATGCGGTCCTTGCCCTTGCCAAAAATCAAAGCAGTGAACACAGGAAGAGGCTCGGCCAAGGCGAGTGTGGGGTGGTGGAGGACCTCAGCAGAGGTGGGGTCCCGGGGTCCTAGTCGGGGAGAGTTGTAAGGCGGGCTGGGGGTGGGATGTGCCTCTCCAGACAACTGACCTCTCTGCTTCCCTGCCCTCACCCAGACACAGGGTACCAGGAGCCCCCCCAGAGCCCCCAGAAGCTCCTGCTCTTCTGCTTCGTCGGCATCCTGGCCGTCCTGAGCATCCTGGCCACGGCCCTGCTTCTCTGGAAGAAGGTAGGGGATGAGGACCCATGGCAACCCCGCCCCCACCCTACTCACCGTGGCTTAGGGACAGCCCCTCCCAAGCGGGGTGCCTGGAATAGGTGCTTCTTGGGGCCATTTACCCCCGGGACCCCTGCCTCGCCCCACCCCCACCCCCACGGCCACCAGATCCTTTTTGATCTTGTTGCGGGAGGTCAGGACTCTTGAGTCTTTTCCGGGGTCTCAGGTTCCTTTGAGTGTCTGATGGAAGCTGCAGGCCTGCATTTGTACCATTTCTAGCTCTCTAAGTTTCCAAAACCTTATCTCATATTTTCTATGCATGCGTGCTAAGGCGTTTCTCAGGTTCAACTCTGTGGGACCCTATGGACTGTGGCCCACCAGGCTCCTCTGTCCATGGGGATTCTCCAGGCAAGAATACTGGAGTGGGTTGCCATGCCCTCCTCCAGGGGATCTTTCCGAGCAGATTCAACCCAGGGATCAAACCAGCATCTCTTACATCTCCTGCGTTGGCAGGCAGGTTCCTTTTCCACTAGCACCACCAGGGAAACCCATATTCTCTGGATCCCTGGCAACCCAGAAGGAAGGAAGGAACGTTTCCTCAGGGCCGCTGGGTGCTGGGCACCCTCCCCTGCATGCTCTGGTCAGTTGACCTCCGTCACTTCTTCCCACTTTACAGCTCTGAACAGTGAGGTTCAGAGGACCGGCCCACAATATGTTTCTTCCCCACTGCGGCTCTTCCAAGGATAGGGACAAGTGGGAAGGCTCTGAGTCTTCAGAGCAGCCCCCAGGTGGCAGACTGGGTGTTGGACACAGTAATCTGAGGCAGGGGTGCCAAGAGACTCAACCCCACCTGCGGACCCCCAGCCCGGGCATAGCTGTGTGAGCACACAGGTGTCTTCCATGGGCGGGATGAGGGCCGAGCTGTGTCCGGGCAAGAACTTGACCTACTTCAGCCCTTGCTCTGCAAAAAAAAAAAAAAGGATTTTAATGATTGGATCTTGGTGTCCAGCGAAGCGAGGGAGGCTGTGGTGCAGAGTAGGAGGTCACTAAAGAGGGGACGACAGGAGAGGGCGGACCTCAGAAGCCTCAGCTTGACTTCTATCCCAGCCCCTCCCCCTGCGACACTGCCTCAGAGACCCCTACCTCCTTCCCCGCACCCTTCCGCCTTCCCTCCCCTCCTTCCAGGAATAGCTGCTGAGTGTCTAGTGTGTGCCAGGCTCTGGCCTAAGTGCCAGACCTGGTGGAAGGCAAGACAGAGGCAGCCCCTGCCCTCTTGTCAAGTTTCCACCCTCTCTGAGCCTCAGTTTTCTCCTCTAGAAATGGGGTTAAGGACGGATCCCCTCCTCCATCTGAAAAGGTGGTGGGACCACATTGGCCAGATGCCAGCGGGTGCCTGGCCCCCGTGGGAGCACAGTGCAGGGTACCTCCTGCTGTCATCCGTGCACTTGGGGGCGGGGGCGCTGGGGTGAGAGCCCGGCCTTGAAGAGAAGAGGGCTCGGAAGGCTGGGAGCTGCCGCAGGGTTTGTGCCGCTGAAGAATTTCCCAGAGTTCCCTGGAGCTGCATCCAAATCCGGATGCGGACCCTGTAGACCTGCCCCAGAACTGGATGGCCCGCACGGTTTGAACCCTGAGCTGACCACAGGAACAAAGCACGCAGCGGGGTCTCCAGCCAGAGACAGGCCGGCCGGCCCGCCTCGGAGGCCAAGGAGGAAAAGGGACAGAGGACCCCAGGAGCACATCTGATAAATGCATCAAAGCTGGGAGCTACTGACTCAGAAGAGGTAGATGAGTCCTGCCTGAAAGCGAGCTCGAGGGCTCCCACTCAGCGTGAGGTCAAGGTGGGCTTCCCGGAGCAGGCAGCCTCCGACTTTGGTCCGTCCTCATCCTTACGGGGCATCGGATACAGCAGGTGTCCCTCCTCCATGGCACACTCCATCCTTGGTTCTGGGAACCCTGCGCTGGGTCACCCACATTTCTGTGGCCTCTGTATGTCGGCACATCCCAGGCCCCTTTCTCAGAGCTCCCCTCATCTGTCTATACTCTTCCATGACTGCTACGCTCCAGGGATTACAATCCCACCCAGTGTGGCTGCCCCGAGCCCTCCCCGCGCTCCAGATCATGTCTTCTCCATCCAAGTGCCCATGGGCATCTGCACCCACCTTGTCGGGAACAGTGCTCCTTGGTCCCCAGCAGCCAGCATCATCCCAGCAAGTAGCAGCACGCCCCAGATGTTCAGACCGGAAGCCCTGGTGCTGTGCCTGTCTCCCCGCCACCCCCACGACTGATCCCTGGGCCCGTCCTGCCGGCAGTCTGTCCACGATCTAGCCGCAACCCCCAGCCCAGGCCTCCATCACCCCTCGCTCAGAATACAGGTCTCCCTGTTCCGCTTGCTTCTTCTCACTCTGCCCCCCACAGCCTTGTTTCTGTGTCACCGCCTCTCCCCCCACCAGAGTGTAAGCCCCAGAAAGAAGCCCCAGACTTGGTGTCTGGGGGAGCCTGACACACAGTGCTCATGAAAGGAATGATGGAGTAGTGAGCGCTGAGACGGGAAAGATGAGTCCAAGGTGGCCAGGCTGCGAGGGGGCAAGGTGACAGTGTTGCTCCCCCCTTACAGAGCAGGAAACAGAGGCTTTACAGACTTCCTGAGCAGCTGAACGGTGTATTCATTTGAAAATCACAGTCAGAAGGGTACATGCTGATGGTCTGGGACGGGGCACCCGAATGGGGCAAAGCTGGCTCCAGGGAGCGTCACTTCCACCACAACACAATGCACTGTTTCCAGGACCTGGATTCTTTCTCACGCTCCACTCCTGTCTCCGGACAGACAAGCAAGCTCTGAGAAGTCCATCCCAGCCCCTGGCAGACCTGGACTCCTTCTCATGACCCCACAGTGTCTCTTACCTTCCCAGTGGCCTCCCCCCTCCACCCCCAGCCTCAGTGGAGCACCACGAGGTCAGGCCTACCTGGGTCTTGTCACCAAGGAGTCCAGGAGAGCCCCTGCCCATGAACCCACACCCACCAGCTCTGGCAGTGAAGCAGGTGGTACAGAGGAGGGGCACTCAATTTGAGAACAGGGCACCTGGGTTTGATCCAAGCAGTCACCGACTAGCTGGACAAACTTCAGTCTCCCCCTCTGGAAAGTGGGAACTCCATGCCCACTTCCTCAGGCAATTATGAGAATTAAAGTAACAAAAAGAGATGGTTAGACAGCATCACTGACTCAATGGACATGAATCTGAGCAAACTCCAGGAGACAGAGAAGGACAGGGAAGCTTGGCACGCTGCAGTTGATGAGATTGCAAGGAGTTGGACATGACTTACTTAGAGATTTAGCAAGAATAAGTCCTAGAATTCTTTGTAAAATTCTTTGTAAACTATAAAGTGCTGCCTGAATGTCTGCCTCTGTCTGTTTGGGAGACCTACACATCCCAGAAGAGCCAAAACCCCAGGTATTGTCAGGGCAGAATCTTGATCAATCACACAGACCTAGGTTCAAATCCTGCCCCTGCCGCTTCTGGCTGTATGGCCTCGGGCAAGCTGCCAGTCCTCTCTGAGCCTTCAGAGCCTCCTGTGTGGAACAGGGATGCGTGTGAAGACTGGTCTTGCACGTTTGTGGAGGGGCGCAGGAGGTCAGGCAGGTCGCGCATTTAGAGCCCCACCTGGCACCCAGTGAGGCTCCGCCCTAGCCCTGACCCATTATTATGCTGTGACTGGGGATGGCGCTGGCTTCTGCCGGAGAGTTAAGTAGCTCTCGAGAGCTAATCCCAAGTAAATGGGCTGGGGACTGGCAGGCGGCCAGGGTTTTTAATTAGCTCCTGCCCCGAGATGAGGCTGTTGTTGCTGCACTGTTGGCAGCACGGTGCCTGCGATGAGAGGGGGGCGTGTGGACAGCCTCCTTCTGCCTCTGCACGGCCTCCCGGCTCCCAGAGCCCCCACCTCCCGGAAGGCCCCCACCCACCCCACCGCATCCTCGGCCACTAGAGTTTCTTGCAGCACCCAGCACAAGCTTTCTGAAACTGCCTTCTGATCCTGGCGTGTCCTGCTTGCAGCCTTCAGACCTTTTCCACCATCCACCCTCTGCTTGCAGCCCGGCACAGCCGCCCTGATCCATCCCAGGCAGGTTTGCGTCTCTGACCACGCTGACCATCTTTTCATTTCTCAAGACCTTCAGGCCCCAGCACCTGCTGCTGCCTCTTCCTCTCCTTCCTCTCTTCCAAACTAAGAGGACTTAAAAAAAAATCTTTGGCTGCACTGGGATTTCGTTGCCGCGTCTGGGCTTTCTCTAGCTGCGAGAGCAGGCTTTAGGTTCAACGGCATGCGCAGCACGTGGGATCTTCCCGCGTCCCCTGCATTGGCAGGTGGATTCTCAACTCCTGGACCACCAGGGAAGCCCCAGCCTTCAGGTTTTTAACAGCCCTTTCTGCCAGGTGAGGCACTTGTTTCCTCTCGTGAGCCAGAGGCTCTGTCTCTGTTGGTCAGCTCAGGAACCATGCTTGGGAAAACTGCTGGTTCATTGTCCATCTCTCCACTGGGTCCTAAGCTCCAGAGGGCAGGGAAGGGGCCCCCGTGTCCACGCTGCCTGGTTCACTAGAGGTGCCTGGCGAGTGTGTGTTAATGGCCAAGGGCCACCTAAGTGACACACACATGGCAAGCACTTACTTCCTCGTCGGTTCCCTGAGTCTGTGCAACATTCTATCAAAGGAGGGTGATTGCTGAAGAAACTGATGTCCAGAGTGGAGGCGAAGGCAGAACCCATGAGGGACAGAGAGGACTGGACACCTGGTCTGGCTGGTACTCACTCAGCAGCCCTCCTCAGTAATCGGCTCTGTAGCCGGGGACCCTTTCTCCCTGCTGGCCCAGCACCCACCTCTCCAGAACCAGACCCTGTGTGGTGGGCGGGGTGCCTCGACGGAATCTTCTATCGTTTCCAGCATCCCCGGGCAGGTGAATGATTTGATGTAGGTCTTGAAGGTGTTTGGGTTTCCCAGTTGCCACTAGTGGTTAAAAAAATAAAATAAAATAAAAAGAATGCCTGCCAATGCAAGAGACATAAGAGACAGAGGTTTGATCCCTGGGTCTGGAAGATCCCCTGGAGGACAGCATGGCAACCCACTCCAGTATTCTTTCCTGGAAAATCCTATGGACAGAGGAGCCTGGGGGGGCTGCCGTCCATAGGGTCACAAAGAGTCAGACATGACCGAAGTGACTTAGCATGCATGCACGCATTATGGGTATTTGCCACGCTTCTCGGGAGAAGGTGGGTGGAAGGCGCTGAGTGATCAATTTCCGAGTGGCCTCATGAGTATCTGCCATCCTTTCCTCTGTGGGGTCTGGTGGGGTCTGGGGAGAAGGGGAGCTGCTGGTGTCTGGCCTGACGACCCTGATTCCTTTCCCCCAGAGACAGATTTGGGCTCTGTGGAAGCACGCTGCCAAGAAGTGCCCGGGCCCCAGTGCCACCAGCAGCCCAGGGCAGCCTCCATCGGAATCCGTCTACACGGTGAGTCCTCCACCCCCTGAGGCCTGACTCGGGGACTGGTTCCCTGGCTTGGTCAGAGTTCCAGTTGTGTGACTTCTCTGCGAAGTCCGAGCCTCCACTTCCTCATCTGTGAACTGGGGACCAGTATTCCTGCCCTGTGGGATTTCTGTGGAGGTGAACCGGGGTTACAGGTTTGTGGCCCTGGCCCCTGGCAGACACATAGATGGGAGGTGCCACTGGGGTGCCCTCCTTGGCACGCCCCTCCACTTCTGGAACAAGGGGGTGGCCAGGGCACAGTGGTGAGGAATGAAGAAATTTCCTCCGTCTGACCAAATGACAGTGACCAGCTCACCAACTCCTTCCTGTTTTTATTGCACAAACAACATTGGAGCAACAAGAACCACAAAAAGAGGAAAAGGTCAGGCAGTGTTCCACACCCTAAATAGAGCAAGGAGTTTCAATTCTTCACTATCTCCCTCCCCACCACGCACACACACATGCATGCACATTGTTTTATGTCCTTACAGCCAAGCAGAGGCATAGCCGGCCTGCCCACCTGGTCAACACGTGGCCAGTCTGCCCAGGGGCTGGGATGCCGACAGACATTCCTTTTCAGTTGCATCTATTTTAGCTGAATGAGGAACATATGCTCATTGTTGAGAAAGTGAAGAATAAAGGCTACCCAATGTCAGCTGCGGTCTCAACTCGACGGGACCTTCAGGTCCGCCAGGTGTGGGTCTTGGCTCCACACCTGGGAGGTGCACAGCCATGCCGGGGGTCCTGCAGGGTCCCCCAGGGCATGTCCTGGGACTCTGCCTGTACGAGCTCCAGCTGTTCCTGTCCCCACCACCCTGACCCGTACATGAAACATGGGTCTTTCCTCAGTGTCCAAAAATCCCCACACAGAGGGTGTTCAGAATATGACCCTGATTATCAAGGATGAGGTAGATGGGGACAAGGCGAAGACAGGGTTCCTTCAGGGCAGCACCGATGACCCCAAAGGGGACGCAACACTGCCAGCTCTGCCAGGGCCTGTGCCCCCACCCCCACTCCAGGGAATTTCCAGCAGCCACTGCTTCCCACATGGCCCCAGACTTCCCCACAGTCTCTTTTCTCCCAGCAGCTTATCATGGTATTTTCCCTAGGAGGAATTCTGATGTCAGCTGTTAAATAAAAACATTTCTCTCTCTCCATACACACACACACACACACACACACACATTAAATAGAAGAAAATAACCATCCTCCTAAACCTATCTTCTTCCAGGATAAATACTAGTAACATTGACTTCTATACCTTGCAGTCTTTTCTGTAAACACATACCAAGAGACCCATACACACGCACACACACTTTTTTTTAAAGAAAATTGGAGTAGTACCGCTATTTTTGTTCATGTTACAATATCTCATGAACATCTTTTCACATGAATAAATATCCTTCTCCAAGGTTATTTTTAATGGAAGAGACTCACTTTTGCATGGAGCATCTTTCTTGCCTGTGTTTAGACTTCTTTGAGACTCAGGCTAACTTTGCTGAAGTGTGGGGAAGAGGTCCGATGGCCCTGCCAGGTTGCTGGGTGGTTCAAGAGGCTTTAAGGTTGGAAAGGAGCTGGGAAGAGAGGCCACAGACTCTGCCAGCCCTTGAGACCTGTCCCTAGTAGCTAGGGTTGGACCTGGGCAGGTAAGAATGACATGAACAAGTGTGATGATGACGTCAGGGGTCGTTTGTTGAGTACTTACTACATGCCTGGAGCTGTGGTACACCTGTCATCTCATTAACATTCATAATGCGGCTTTAGGGTATGTGTGTTGTCCCCATTTTATTTTCTAATTGTCTATTGCTGGTAAGTTGAGATATGATTGATTATTTTTTATATGACTTATTTTTGTATGTTGACTATATAAAGAGTAACCTTGCTGAACTCACTCCAGTTTCAGTTCAGTTCAGTCGCTCAGTCGTGTCCAACTCTTTGCGACCCCATGAATCGCAGCACGCCAGGCCTCCCTGTCCATCACCAACTCTCGGAGTTCACTCAGACTCACGTGCATCGAGTCAGTGATGCCACCCAGCCGTCTCATCCTCTGTCGTCCCCTTCTCCTACTGCCCCCAATCCCTCCCAGCATCAGAGTCTTTTCCAATGAGTCAACTCTTTGCATGAGGGGCCAAAGTACTGGAGTTTCAGCTTCAGCATCATTCCTTCCAAAGAACACCCAGGGCTGAACTCACTAATTAATTCTAATTGTTTCTCTGTAAATTCCTTTATTTTTTTGTGGCCCCAGCCATGTCATCTATGAATGACAGAAGTTTCATTTCTTTCTTTTTAACCTTCAGACCTTGTATTTCTTATTTTCTTGTCTTACTGCGCTGCCTCAGACAGTGATGGTGAACAGGAGTGGTGACAGTGGATGGGAAGAGACCTTTGTGTACTTCCTCTGTCTACTTTCTTTCTCCCTTTTGTTGTATTTATTTATCTGGCACACTGGGTCTTGGTTGTGACGTGCAGGATCCTTAGTTGTGGCACTCGAACTCTCAGTTGCAGCAGGCAGGATCTATCCCCTGACCAGGGATTGACCTCCAACCCCAGGATTGGGAGTGCGGAGTCTTAGCCACTGAATCACCAGGGAAGTCCCTCTCCTCTATTTTCTTTGGATATTTTGATCACTGATTTTTTAATTCATGCACTTAAAGCTATGAACTTTCCTTTAAAAGTGGCTTTAGCTGCATCCCACAAATTTTGATATGCCATATTTTCGTTATTGTTCAGTTTAAATTTCCCACTGAGATTTCCTTCTTCCCCCATGAGTTATTTTAGAAATGTTTTGCTTGATTTTCAAATGTTTAATTATTTTCTAGTTTCGTTGTTTTTCATTTCTTACTAATTCTATTGTGATCAGAGAATACATTCTGTATGATTTCAATCCTTTGAGGTCTTTAGAGATCTGCTTTAGGTCAGCTTACATTTCAAATGCATTTGAAAAGAACTTGCATTGTGTATGGCTGAGTGAGTGAGTGTTCTGTGTGACAGAGAGGTCAAGCTTGTTGATTGTGTTGTTAAAGTATGCCATATCTTTATTGGCGTTTTGTCTATTAGATGTTAAGTGAATCAAGTTAAAATCTGCCCATATGATTGTAGATTGTATATTTCTCCTTCTAATTATGTCAATTTTTGCTTTTTATTCATGTGGGAAAATGCTCATGATATATTGTGACCAAAAAAAGGCTATCCTACTCCAATTCATGTATGTGTGTGTGTGTGTGTGTGTGTGTGTGTGTTTGTCTGTGAAAACTGATTGATTAAGGAGCATGGATTTGGATTGAGCCAGAGAGACTGGGGTGCAAAGCTTAGTTTTTTTGCTCATGAGTTCTGCGACTTAAACTTTCTGAGTCTTGGTTCCATAATTTGACATAGGGCTGATGAACTGTTTTCCATTTATAGTTTGCAAACATGTTATGATTCCTTCCATCTTCAGTTTCTCGTTTTGAGCCCACAGCCCCTCCAGTGACCCTGCTTTTTTTCCACGACTCCGGTTAACAGGTCTGTCAAAATTCTGCCTTCAGTTTCTCTCTCTCTCTCCTTTCTGACCCACATAGGCTTTCTGCCCACCTGTTCTCTCTGCCCACCAAAGCCTTCCTTCTCAAGGTCGCTGTTGGCCTCCACTATATTAAACCCAGTGGTCCGCTGGGTCCTCTTCTTCCTTGGTGAGCTGCGGTGTCTGAGGCCAGCAAGCGCTCCCTCCTCCTGGACATGCTTTCTCTACTTGCTTCCAGAACATTCTACCCTCCCGTGATGCCTCTCTGACTCATGGCCATACATCCTCAGCCTCCTTCACTGGTTCCTTCCTAGAAATCAGAGGAATCCTGACCTCTAAACGTTGGAATCCAGGCCTGGAGCCCTTTCTCTTTGAGCTTCTCTCCCCTCCCTGGGTGATTTCATGCAACCTCAACCTTTTGAGACCATCTACACTCTGACAGCTCCCTCATTTCTATGTTCAGCCCAGACACCTCCTCTGAACGCTGGAACCAGCTCTATTTGGACCCCTCATCAGCTTCTCTCTCAGATCAGTCTCCGGTTCTTCACTCATGGAACTGCCTCTCCCTGCAGTCCTCCTGATGCAGGGAGTGATCGCTCCACCCTTCCTGTTGCTCAGGCTAAACATTCTGAAGCTGTCCTTTCCTTGTCTCCTTGCATCACTGCTCCTGTCAGGTCTATCAGCACAACTTAACTCCAAACATATCCGGAATCTGAGTCTTCTCACCCCTCCAGGGCTGATGCTGGTGGGAGCCACCACCATTTCTTGCCTGGAGCCCTCCATTTGGGTTCTCCTTCTTTCTTTCTTCCTTCCTCTCTCTCTCTGTCTCTCTTGTATTTGGCTGTGTCGGGTCTTAGCTGTGGCATCTAGTGCCCTGACCAGGGACTGAACCCGGGCCCCTGCATTGGGAACGTGGAGTCTTAACCACTGGACCACCAGGGAAGTCCTCCTGCAGTTGGTTTCTGATCAGCTGGCCCGTTATTACCCTAGCCCCACCTTCTGTGCTCCAATCAGCAGCAGCAGAGTCACGCCCTCTAAACATAGGTCCCATCCCTCTCTGCTCTGAGCTCTTGGTGAGCCTTGGTCCTCTGAGAAGCAGACACCAGAGCAGGAGTAAGTGTGTGATAGTGGTATTCGGGGGACCACCTGTGGGAGCAAATGGAAACGACTGGGAGAGCTGATGCAGATCTGGTTCTGGGTAAAGGAAAGGGTGAAGGAAGGCAGAGAGGACGTGCTGACCTGCGCACAGTCTATGGAGGCTTCAGCAAGGCCCCTGGGAGCCCAGTCAGAGGGGCCCGGGGGTCTCCCAGGGCTGCCAGGCTCAGCCATTGGCTGGGGCAGCCCACGGGGGTGTGGCCTCTGTGCACATGAACGCTGGGTCTTGGAGCCCAGCAGCCGGGCCCTGGGTCGGTGCTGCTGATCCCTGGAGCTGGAGGTTTGCGGATCACACTCACGACCGTCTAGTAGGGTGGATTTCTCCATCTTGTGGTGGGGCCTTGGTGTTGGCTGTGTGTGCGCCCCCCCCTCCGGGGTTCTGTCTGGAGCTGTCGTGGGGTCCCTCCCTCACTCCCATCTCCCTGCACAGGGGAGGGGGCACCTTTGCAGGGAGGCCTTTCTGACCTCCTCATCCCCCACCTCAACACCCCCACCTGCCCCTGCTGTGACCCAGCCTCCTTCCCTTCCTTCTCCAGGTCTCTCCGTGGCCCTTATGACCACTGTTTGCTTTCTGACTGTGGTCTGTCTGGGACCCCACGGCCCCGCACATAGCAGGCGTTCAGCAGTCAGCTGAGTGGAGGCCCGCTCTTAGCTCCCGGGTGCCTGGGGTTCCCTGGAGGCTCCGTGCTGGGCAGAGTGGGCACTCCATGGCAAACATGGGGCGCCATGGATGCCTCCCCTCAGCTCTGCTCCAGCTTCCGCCTGGCCCAGTGCCCTCATTCTCGTGCTCAGCCTCCAGCCCTCCCGCTCCTCCTGGCAGGAAGAGGGGCCTTTCCAGCACACCCCTGATGCCGTCACTTCCCACCCAGAAGCCTCCAGTGACTCCCCACTGCCAGCTCCTTAGCTGGCACATGAGGCCTTCACTGGAGGCCTAGCCCAGCCCTGCCTTCCCGGACTCCTGTTAGCGCCGTGGGCCGTTCGGTTCAGACATGCCAGGATCCTGACCTAGAGCAGAAGTGCTCCGTCCCTCCTAAGTATCGTTTCTTGCTGAACAGGGCTCCCGGATCTGCCCCCAGAGTGAAGTGAGTGAAAGGTGCTCAGTCGTGTCCGACTCTTTGCAACCCCATGGACTTTACAGTCCATGGAATTCTCCGGGCCAGAATACCAGAGTGGGTAGTCTTTCCCTTCTCCAAGGGGTTTTCCCAACCCAGGGATCGAACACAGGTCTCCTGCATTGCAGGCGGATTCTTTACCAGCTGAGCCACAAGGGAAGCCCCCAGAGGGCATCAGGCAAATCTCAGGTGTCCATGAGACACAGTTCTTGTGTTTCCTTGGTGACAGGTGTGGGTATTACTAGGGGAATCAATGTCCAGGACCCTCGGATTAGGTCTTGGCCCAGGGCCGCTGACTTCCGACCTCAGCCCACCAGGACAAAGGCATCGGCGCTGACTTCACCCCTCTGCCAGGGCTGATGACCACTCAGCTCAGCACTACTGTCCATACAGGGCGGCAGGAGGCAAAGGGCTCGGGGGGCCTGGATCCCAGACGAGTGGCCCAGCCCGGCCCAGCCTCAGCCCAAAGTACAGCACAGCTGCGTGGCACACCCCAGCGCTGCCCAGGCCAGCCCTAACAGCACAGCAGCAGCCCAGCCCAGCCCGGCAGCTGGTTCAGAGGCCTGGCCTTCTCCCGGCAGAGGGAGGTGGCCCCCATCACCCCCTCCCCGGAAGGCCAAGAAGGTATCCTGTTGACAAGGTTGCCTGCATTTCACAGTCTAGTGATGCAGGTCACAGCCGGCATGCAGATGCAGCCCAGCAGGTCAGGGCTTGTCAAAGGCTTCACTCAGCAGCTGCTAATTGGCAGCAGCTTCTGCAGCTGTCCTGTCCTCAGCCCTGCAGCTGCTCCCGCCCACAGCCTGACCACTGCCAGGGTGGGTCAGAGGCCTGCAGGGCCCCCAGGTCAGGATGCTCTTCTCTGGCTTGGAAATCACTTAGCCATGTGCCCAGACCGGTGGGAGCACACAGCACAGAGGGCAGGAGGAGCTGTGAGACCTCAGACAGCTCCGGACATTTCTGGGCTGATATGTGGAGGGCAGCCCATGGGCACTGGACCTGAGGGAGAAGGGGACCCTCTGGGGGGCCCAAGATCTGGTCTTCTGCCAGCATGTCGGCAAAGAGGCCCATTTTCTTGCCTCTCTCTGTGACCAGGAACATCCAGATTGGTGGGAGGGCAGCTGTCAGATCTTCGGAGATCCAGGACTGGGTGGATGGAGGATGGGGGCCAGGGCCACTGGGGAGACCCACACCCCGTGTATCAGGCTTGCCGGCGGTGGCTGGTGCTTTGGGCAGGTGTGAGAGCCCAACAGGCCAGAGCAGGTCTCAGAAGATGCCTTTCACTGGAATTGGGGCTCCTCCCCGGGGCCTCCCTGCTCCCACAGGCAGGTCGGAAGCCCCTCTTCCAAGACCCTCCCTCTTTCTGACTTGGAGGTCCCTAGGGCAGCCT
The DNA here is from genome assembly GCF_029407905.1 of Bubalus kerabau. NCBI lineage: Eukaryota > Metazoa > Chordata > Mammalia > Artiodactyla > Bovidae > Bubalus > Bubalus kerabau. Next base: position 6,700,295 of record NC_073624.1, read on the forward strand.
TGCCATCCCTGTGTGTGATGCCCTTGAAGTGAGTGTCTCCCAAGTGCCAAATGGTTTATTACACAGGTTTTCATGCCCCGCTGCTTCGGAGCCTCCTCCCACCCCTCTTTACCTCCCCTCTCTTCTCTTGCCTCAGAGTACCACCTGTCTCTCCAGCCTTCCTCAGCAACCCCTGCTTGCCTGTTGCCAGGGAAACCACCTCCTTGGCAACGAGCCGGCATCCATATGACATGTACACGTGGGAAGGAAAGGTTCCTGCCTCTTGCTTAGGCTGTTGGTGGCTCTGCTCCAACAACCCCGAAGGAGCGGCATCCACCCTGGTTCCCATCAGGGTCTGAGCGAGGGTCTAGGCTGTGGCTGCAGAGAGGGCAGGGAGGCACCAAGCCCCCCTTGATGATCGTTCAATCATTATTAAGCACATGTGACTCACTAGACCCTGTGCTGGGCCCTTTGTGCACAATATCTCATATAGTCATCCACTGAGCCTGCAAGATGGACACGGTTATCCCCATTTTACAGATGAGGAAACTGAGGCACAGGAAGGCTCCTGGTTGCCTGTGGCTGGCAGATGTCAGAGCCGAGAGTTGAGCCTAATCTTGTCTGATTTCAAACAAGAAATCGTTTCTTTTTATTAATACCATCCTGAGGCCTCTGGTCAGGCTGTTCATAGCTGGACCAAGAGTCAGTGTGGCCCTAAGACACACACCCAGGTGAGTGAGGAGCCCCCTCACCACAGCTCATTCAGGGTTGTTCTCCAAGGGTCCCAACCGCAGCCACGGTGACCTAGAGACAGACCAAGCCCCTCTGCGGGAGAGGAGTGTGATTCCAGTGTGAGCCTAGGTCCTCTGTGAGCACAGGCTGGTGGGAGGGGTCAAGGGAGACCTAGAGGGGTGGAGGGATGGGTGGGACCCTCCCAGGGGCTTTGGTCCAGGGACTAAGGGGGGGATGTTTGCAGAGCTCCTATTGGAGCCTTGGCCATAGGAGTCACGTCGGGGGACTGCTGGCTGTCAGGTGCCCGAGGCCCTAAGGACAGGCAGGGACAGTGGGTGTGGGCCTGGGCCCGTCCTCTTGCCAGAAAGCTGGAGGCCTGGAGAGCCCGCCGGGCTGAGCACAGGCTCTACGAGAGGCTTGAGGTGGTGGGAGGGGGTGGCAGGGGGCACCCAGAGGAGTGGCACTGTGCAAACGGGGGCGGGGTGAGATGGCCCCAAGAGGGAACGGTGGGTGCAAAGGTGCAGCCGTGTGACCGAGAGGAGTGAGACTGGGCGCCGCAGGCGTCCGCTGACCTCACGGGTCTCCTGCAGGACCTACAGCGCCGCGAGACCGAGGTCTACGACTGCATCCAGAGTGAAGCCGGCAGCCCGCCCACCTCCCAGGGCCTGCTCTCCCAGGTACGCAGGGTCGGGGCAGCGAGCCTGGCTCCTCCACTCCTTCCATGTGTCCTGCCCCTCATCTGGGAAGTGCCCGCTATGTGCCGGGGGTGGGGGTGAGCTACCCGCTGCTGAAGCAGAGCCCCACCCCGAGGCGGCTGACCTGGTGCTTAGGAGGCCTGGTGGGTTTACCCCCCACCCCGGCACCACCCCTTTCCAGCTCTGCCGCCCTGGCCAAGTGGCTAAGCTCTGTGCCCACATCTGTAAACTGAGGACCCTGAGAACATTCACCTCCTAGACTTGCCATGAGGATCGCAGATGGTACTGCGACCCAGTAGGCGCCGTGCAAGGGAGCAAGTGTAACCACCACTGGGCACGGTCTATGCCAGTCAGTCAGGCAGGGGTGTGAGGCTTCTCGCTGTCCCCAGGCTGAAGGTGGCTGGGGATTGCGCTGGCGGCAGCCGGGGCAGGCCTGGACAGGGCTTTATTATTATCATGAAGGGGGCTAAGGCACATCCCTCGATCGTGAGTCTCTCTTAAACCTCAGTCTGCTCATCTGTCAATGGCTGCATGACACTTTCCTGCAAAACCAACTGCCCATGAATTCAAATGAGTTCCAAGTTAAGTAGCATCTATACCAGAGCTCTGGACACCATCAGGTGCAAGGGGCTCAAGGACTGTGGCTGGGCACCTTGGAAGAACCATCAGGAAGTGGGGGGCAGGTGCTTGGGCCCCCTAGCATAGGCCGACTCTGTTGAATCTCCTATTCTCAAAGCTCTTTCTACGGTCATCTCTGAACTAGGCTGTGACTGCAGGCAAGGCTTCCCCGCCCTGGGACCCCCAAGGTTGTCTGGGCCATCCCAGGGAGTGCCCACTGTATGCCAGGCCCTGAGGTCCTGACCAGGACAACTAAACCCTGTCCCAGTTCCCCAGCATCCTCGGGTCTGCAGGAACAGAGTCATGGATTCTTACAGACACGCAGAAACATCTGTGAACGGTGGGCTCTGGGGAGGGACTAGCCCAGAGTTGAGGAGGGGGCTCTTGGTGTGCTGAACTGAGCTCTGTAGAGTGAGGAGGAGGTAACTGGGGAACAGATAGGGTCCTGGGAGCACCCCAAGAGGAGAGAAGAGCATCTGGGGAGGGCTAAGGCGGGAAAGAATAGGCCTGTGGGGCTGGAGAGCAGAGAGCAGGCATGGGGTGGGAGGACAGGAGAGGAGGCTGGTGAGGTGGGCTTGGGGACAAGAACAGGGCTCCCGGTCAAAGCTACTTAGAAAGCCATCTATTTGTCTCCTTTGCCCAAAACTAAATTAGTGCAAATTTATCTTCCCCCTCCCTACTGTTCATTTCTTTCTCTCTTTTTTCCTTTCCAGGAGAAACAGCATAAATTTGAGGGTGATGGTGAATTTAACCTGGTCTATGAAAATCTCTAGGATGAGCTCCGCCTGCCCACAGGTCTTACCCTGGATCAGAGGCCCTGGGACAGCCTCTCTCTCCAGGGAACTTGATCTGTATCAGAAGTGAGGCTGCTGGGTACCCCATCACCTTGCCCCCACATTTAAGAGGCTGGCCCCCACGCCTGTTCCACAGCCCAGTCATGCCCCTCATGTGTGCCACGATTCCAGACTTTTGCCCAAGCTGTTCCCTCTGCAGGTGGGCACTCCCTCCATCTCCAAGGGCTCTCTTGGACACCTCCCATCCCTGGGGCCCTCCTCACCCTCTAGGGACGCTCGGGCTCTCTTGTACCAGCCTGAGCCACCAGGAGGTTCCAGCGGGGACCCAGTACTGTGTGCACACGCATTGCAGAGTAGATGAATAAAAGAGCAACTATACAAAAGGCCTGCACCCCTTGCCCCCTGCCCGGTTAGGCCAAAGACAAAGCAGCTGTGCAAAGTGGAACCAGGGGCTGGCACGGGAGGTACGGGGTGTGAGCGAGAATGAACCATGTGGAGGCTGGGCTGGGAGACCGAGCTGGAGGCCCAGGAAGTGGTCATCGGTCTGGGGGCCTGCGGCTGGGAGGGTCAGGGCACATGCGAGTAAAGAGGGAGATCTGGGCATCAGGGGGCAGGGAGGAGGGTGCTGGCAAGACAGGGGCCGGACAGACTGATGCTCTCTGCCTCCCCCCACAGGGCGGGGACCCCAAGGTTGTTTACCCTTCAGCCTGCCCCTGACACTCAGCATGCCAACTGCTGCCTCCCAATGCCCCCCTCCTCAAAGCTCCCCATCCCCAGGGCCTCAGCGGTGCCTCCGTCCACCCTGCAGCCCGGTTCCCCGGAGCCCCCCTCCACCTGGCCTGTCCCCACCCCACCCTCCTCCTCCTCTTCATCTGCCTTAGGCTCCAGCCCTGCCCCCTGGGGATTGGGGCAGACCAGTCCCTTCCCTGCTTGCCCAGCTGCCCAAGGCCACCCCTGTCCATCCCTGCCTAGCTGCATGGCTTGGTTCCTGGGGCTGTCCCTGGGGAGCACAGAGGGGCCCTTAGTGAGGCAGAAGCTCAAGCCCGCAGCTCCTCAGTGTCTGATCCTGAGCCCTTTCTGCTGCCCGAGTGTGTGTTCCTGTGACCCATCGTTTCACCTTCAGCAGCGCCCGCGGCACCCTGTCTCGTGGGCCGACCAGGGCTGAGGCTGGGGGGCACCGGGCTGCCAGGCTCTGAACCCTCCTCCCCTGCTCCCCCCCTCCCCTCCTCACCTCCCCTGCTTGCCCGTACTCCCTCCCCACACCCAGGGCTGCCCCAGAGGTCCCTCGGGGGCCTGGGCACCCAAACCCCAGCCTGCCTGCGAGGGTGGCTGTGGGCAACACCGTCTGCTCAGCAGGCCAGTACCAGGCCAGGCCCTGCAGGGATAGAAGGGCTGGGGGAGCAGGCCCAGGGCCATAGACTGATGTCCAGAAGAAGCCCCAGCCCCTCTGCTAGGGCAGCAGGGGCCCCCACCCCAGGCTCACAGGACCCCCGCTCTGGGCTCACAGGACCCTCCCCCCAGGCTCATGGGGCTTCCCGGGCTCACAGGAACCCCCTGGACTCACAGGACCACCCCCTGGACTCACGGGACCCTCTCCTCAGGCTCATAGCACCTCCCCAGGCTCACAGGACCCCCTGGGCTCACAGGACCTTCCCTGGGCTCACAGGACACCCCTGGGTTCACAGGACCCCCCGGGCTCATGGAACCTCCCCTGGGCTCATGGGGCCTGCTGGGTTCACAGGCCCCACTGGGCTCACAGGACTCCCCCCACCCCGCTGGGCTCATGGGGCCCCCTGGGCTCACAGGACCCCCCTGGGCTCACAGGACTCCCCCTGGGCTCACAGGGCCCGCCGGGCTCACAGGACAGTCCATCCTCCCGGCTCGGTTCCAGGCCCGGCCTCCGAGCACAGCAATGAGAGCTCTGAACTGGATTATGGGGCTGGGGTGGGGGTGGGGGATGCAGAGGCCCCTGCCCCCCAGAAGGCGGTTTAACGAACTGTTTAAGGAGGAAAACTGCCTTGACCAAAGCTGCCCTCCGGTCTCCTGACTCCCACGCCCCGACGCAGAGGCCGGAGCTAGGGTCGGGGTGAGGCGGACACACCGCCCAAGGGGCCGCGGAGCCACTCCCGGAAAAGCCAAAGCCAGTGAGAGCAGGAGGAGGCCGCCTGGCCAGGCCCCGGGGCATCCGCAGCCCCTGGACCCCAGACCCACAGGCTGGCAACCAGCCTTTTCCACATGCCCCTGGGATAATGCAGGGAGCCAGGAGGGACAGCGACCCCCCGCCCTGGCCCAGGCCCCGCAGTCCCCTGTCTATGAGGCAGCTGAGGATCCTGGTGAGAGGTACATGGGACCTTGACCCTACTAGGGCTCAAAACCTTCCACGGTCCCCACCTCACCTGGAACAAAATGCCAGCTTTTCCAGGCGGCCTGTGAGGCCCTCAGGGACCGACCTGTCACTTTTTTTTAATATTAATTTTTATTTATTTATTTGGTTGCACAGGGCCTTAGTTGCGGCATGTGGGATCTATTTCCCCAACCAGGGATCAAACCCAGGGCCCCAGCATTGAGAGATCAGAGTCTTAGCCACTGGACCACCAGGGCAGTCCCCCGTCACCCTTCTTGTGGACACAGATGTCAGTGGTGGCCAAGCTGGGTGCTCGCTGGGGTCTTCAGTGAGCGAGGAGAGAGGCAGGGAGGGGGAGGGGGCACGCTCAGAAGAGAATGTTCTGAGACCCCCTACTTGGGGCCAGGAAGACCAAGCCCCCATCCTCCAGCCCCCAGGACTGAGCCAGGACTGCGGAGACAGGCCGGGCAGGGGTAAGGGGCAGCAGATGACTGCAGGGCGGGGGGTGCAGGTGGCTGTGGCGGGGAGGAGGGGCAGTGGGGCCTGGAACTGAGCTCCTGGAGGGCAGGCTTGAGTGGACGCTGAGTGCATGGAGAAGAGGAGGGAGGAGCTGCCTTCGGGGGTAGCTTGGGGCTGGGTGGCCATCAGCCTCTCTTGAACCCCAGCTCCAGTTCTGAGCAGCCACTTCCACCTGAGCCCCGGCTTCAGTGACAGTCAGGATGTCGGGCGCCGCTCAGAGCGGACAGATGGGGAACTCCGCGCTCTGCAGAGGCACAGCGGGTGTGTGTTTCCTTCTCTCAGCCTTCAGGAAAAACCGGCTGCCACTGCGCAGTGCAGGGGAGGTGGCTGTTAAATGAGGGGCGGGCCTCCCTGGGGGTGGAGACCCCCTCTTTGGTTCCCCTACAGGGAGGACCTGGGAGTGGGGACAAGGCAAACGGAGAGATGTGTGTGTGTGTGTGTGTGTGTGTGTGTGTGCACGCTGGGCCCAGGAGGGGCCTTGAGAGGGGGGGACAAGGCAGAGAGGTGTGCGTGTGTGTGTGTGTGTGCGCGCGCAGCGGGCCCAGGACGGGCCTTGAGATGGGGGGACAAGGCAAACAGAGAGGGGTGTGTGTGTGTGTGTGTGTGTGTGTACCCGGCCCAGGAGGGGCCTTGGGGGGGTGGGGGACAAGGCAAACAGAGAGGTGTGTGTGTGTGTGTGTGTGTGTGCCGGGCCCAGGAGGGGCCTTGAGGGGGGGCAAGGCAAATGGAGACGGGTGTGTGTGTGTGCGCGCGTGCGGCGGGCCCAGGAGGGGCCTTGAGAGGGGGGGACAAGGCAAACAGAGAGGCGTGTGTGTGTGTGTGTGCACTGGGCCCAGGAGGGGCCTTGAGATGGGAGATGGGGGAACAAGGCAAACAGAGAGGTGTGCGTGTGTGTGTGTGTGCGTGCGGCAGGCCCAGGAGGGGCCTTGAGATGGAGGGACAAGGCAAACGGAGACGTGTGTGTGTGTGTGTGTGTGTGTGTGTGTGTTTGTGTGTGTGCCGGGCCCAGGAGGGGCCTTGAGAAGGGGGGACAAGACAAATGGAGACGTGTGTGTGTGTGTGTGTGTGTGTGTGTTGTTCCAGGACCAGGAGGGGCCTTGAGATGGTGGGACAAGGCAAACAGAGACGTGTGTGTGTGCCAGGCCCAGGTGAGGTCTTGAGGGGGGCCAGAGAGGGAGAGAGGCTCTTAATCAGCAAGGAAGATGCCCGAGGGGAGGCGCTGAGGAGCCACAGTGAGCCCACCTGAAAGGGAGCCTTAGAGCAGAAGGGTGGATAGCAGCCATCCTGAGGGTGGACCCCGGGGCCTAGAGCTGGTAGAAGAAGCCCCTGGCAGCCCCTGACGGCGGCCGAGGGCACTGCCTCCTGCTACCCGGATGGTGCCCCGAGCCACGGCACAGACGGCAGGCAGATGTGTGCCAGGGCCTCAGCTGCTGGCGCTCTCTCAGCCTGACCTGCCCAGCTCCGACCCAGGGTTTCCTGCCAACTCTAGGTCACAGCCCTGCCACCCTTTGGCACCTCTGGGCGTCTGAAACCTTTCAGTATGGCCCATACCCTCAGCCTCCATGGCCTCTCCAGGGTACTGGCTTAGAAATGGTCCATTCAGCTCCTTTGGGCCGCTTTCAGCCTCCAGCCCTCCTTCGGCTCCTGTTCCTTGCAGCACTTAAAGACAAGCATTCCTGGAAACCAAGCCCAGGAACACAAAGTGGGTGTGAGAAGTGCTTTCCCCTCCTGGGGAACGATTTCCAAAGGATTCTGCAAAGCAGAGTTTCCATGGGAACCCGTGCTGGTTACACTGGAAGCCTTGGTGGGGCTGGGGTCTCCTTAACAGCAAGCGGCAGGACCTTGGTGTGGGGGGCGGGACCCCGGTATGGGGGGCGGGACCTCGGTGTGGGGGGCGGGACCCTGGTGTGGGGGGCGGGACCTCGGTATGGGGGCGGGACCCTGGTGTGGGGGGCGGGACCTCGGTGTGGGGGGGCGGGACCCTGGTGTGGGGGGCGGGACCTCGGTGTGGGGGGCGGGACCCTGGTGTGGGGGCGGGACCCTGGTGTGGGGGCGGGACCTCGGTGTGGAGGGGGGGGCCCTTGACCAGGCGCAGCTGTTGCCTTTTAGCCACCAGCCCTCACTCACCTGAAATCAAGCCACAGGCAAATCTGCCTTTCCCCCCGCCCCACTACATTCTAATTTAAAGGCCACACTCCGTTCCAAGGATGCCTCTGGGATTTCCAGGATGGATTTTTATGTCGTTCACTAGTTTTCTTGGCAGACCGCTCAGCAGGGAGGGGTGGGCTGTGGCCTTGGTCCAGCTAGGCTGACAGCATCCTCTCTCTGGCCCGCCAGGGGATATCATTTGCCGGCCTGAGGGGCTTCCCCAGTCAGAACCCAGACTCTGAGAGCTGGGGACATTGGCGGGAGGCACTGAGACGCCTTCCTTCCCAGGGTGCCTCCCTTGACCTACATTCAGAATTGTGGCCTCTGAGCCTTGCTGGCACATGGGTCAGCCCTCTTTGGTTATGTGCTCAGTCCTGTATGGCTCTTTTGCGACCCCATGGACTGTATATAGTCCACCAAGCTCCTCCTCTGTCCAAGGGATATTTCCAGGCGAGAATACTAGAATGGGTTGCCATTTCCTCCTCCAGGGGGCGTCTTCCCAACCCAGGAATCGAACCTGAATCTCTGGTGGCTCCTGCATTGGTAGGTGGATTCTTTTAGCACTGAGCTACCTGGGAAGCCCAAGGTTAGCGTGGGTCAGGCTAGCCATCACGATTGTCTGCACTTGGTGCCTGAGGGTGTTTTGTATGAGTGTATCTCTGCAGGGGACACGGGCATATACTACAGTGAAACACTTACACTCCAGCAAAGTGAAATTCTCTTTGTTGTTCTTGCCACCTCCCAAACCTCCATCCCAGTCCCCTCCCTGGAAGTAACCACTGGGTCATTTGGTCATATTCTCTTCTTCCAGGGTGCGTTTATGGCAGCCATATGCACAAATGCGTATACACGAACATAAAATATATAGCACTTGTGTGGGGTTCCGAGAAGCTGAAACGGAATCAGCTGTTGGTGTTGTTTGCTCCTGCTTTGTTTGTGCAGCCCCACGTGGCAGGGATCTGTCCTACGTGACGGCACGTAGGAACTGCCAGCCTCTTTAATTACAGCGAAGGGGTCTGCAGGACTGATGGATCCTAATTCAATCAGGCCCCGATTAATGCCCTTTCCAGTTGTTTATGATTTTCCAATCTCACAGGAGGTATCACAGGAAACACCCTCAGACGTATCTGCAAAACTTTCTCCACGGGAAATATTGGGAAGAAATTTGCTGGGGCCCAGGGCGTGGACATTAACTGTTTTAACAGACACTGCCAAATCACCATGCGTGGAGGTTGTCCTGACTTCTACGGCTCAGGCTCTTTATCTACAATATCTCGTTTAATCCTGAAAACACACCACACAGGGAGGGGGCTTGTCTCCCTATCTTACAGAAGCAGAGCAGCTGCCTGGCTAAAGGTCACTTAATGCGGAAGGGCAGTGCTGGGCTGGCTCCAGCTGTGTGCAGGGGAGTGGGCAGCGGGGGAAGCAGAAAAGAGCCAATGAGGGACTCTGTGCCCCCAGGGCTGGTCAGGGGGTGCCCATGAAGGGACAAATTTTCTTAAGAATATTGCTCAGAACTGTGGGGATATGGGGGTCCTTCTGTCCCTCTGTGCTCTATTTCCTTGGGGAAATGAAGGCAGGTCAGTATGGGGAGAGGCCAGGCCTGTCCAGCAGCCGGTACCCAATGTGGGGCCTGGTTTTCAGGTGGCCTGCATGCTTGGATCCCAAACCTCCCCTGGAAATTTCCAGGCACAGCCTGCCTGGAGGTGCGAGCCGCCTCTTGGAAGCCTTATGATCTGGGGTAATGTTGCTGTAATTGGCATTGTTTTGCACTTGCAATCCTCTCGTTACCTGAAAACTCACTCACAGGGGCTATATCTGGAGAGAGTTTAATTTTAGCACTTTGTGGATCTCGAGAGAATGAGGAGTCCAGGCTTTTTCCTCCGTCATCCCCTCACCCCCATCCTGATTCCCTCGTGTATGCTACATTCCAGCAGAACTCTGTACCTGGCTCCCTACCAAGGTCCCCCCACCCCACCCCGGCTGATCTGGGAACTGCTTTTCTCCCCAGTTCCCCCTCTCTCCCTCCCTCAAGCCCACCTGTAGAGTCTCCACCCCTCCTCTTTCCAGCCCATCCCGGTCTCTGCCATCAAACTGATCTTCCTATAACACAGATCTGACCATGTCCCTCCCCTCTCAAAAACCCTGCAGTACTTAACATTTATGGTCAATTCATTTCAATAAACAGGCTAAGATAATTCACTGGGAAGAACAGCTTTTTCAATTAACAGTGCTGGGAGAAATGGACATCCACATGAGAAAGGATGAAGTTGGAGTCCTGCCTTATAACCTGGAAAAAGCTCATAGTGCCTTTCGCTGTCCACAGGTGGGGGGCTTGACCCCTCAGCTCTTATGACTCCTTCATTCCTTCAACATTTGTCCAGCTCTGACTATGTGCCAGGCCCTGTCCTGGGGCTGGAATAAGAGACAGACAGTTCTGTGCTCGTAGAGTCCATCAGCCTCCTTTCTGACCAGCTCCCATTGGCCCAAAGTCACCCCAAGTCCTTTCCATGCTTCAATCACAGCTGCTGCTACCCCTAGTGCCAAACTCCCCACCTCTGATCCTGAGTTCCTGCTCAAATGCCACCTCTTCCAGGAAGCCTTCCGGAACACTCCCTCCCCCACCAAGCCGTTTCTTCATCTCTCTGACTGCTCTGACCTCCTTGCATTGAATCGGTTCACACACATCCCCAGGAGGCTTGAGCTTCCTGAATATGGCAAACCCCTTGCTGGGCTCAATCCCTGGGTTGGGAAGATCCCCTGGAGAAAGGAAAGGCTACCCACTCCAGTATTCTGGCCTGGAGAATTCCATGGACAGTCCATAGGGTTGCAAAGAGTCGGACCCGACTAAGCGACTTTCACTTTACTTGTCTCTCTTTCTGTCTGACTCAAGAGCCTAAGAGCAATTTGTTTAAAGAATAAATGCAAATTTTCCTCTGCTGGTGATTTAGAGCTGGCTCTTCTTTAAAAAAAAAAAATGTTTATTTTTTTTGGCCATGCTGGGTCTTCACTGCAGGCTTTTCTCTAGTTGCAGGGAGCAGGGGCAGCTCTCCAGCTGTGGTGCACGAGCTTCTCATTCTCCTGTTGGGGAGCGTGGCCTCTGGAGCAGTAGGCTTCCGTAGTTTGTGGCTTCTGACCTGTGGAGCACAGGGTTAGTTGCCCCGCAGCATGTAGGAACTTCCCAGACCAGGGACGGAAACTGCCTCCCACGTGGGCAGGTGGATTCTTATGCACTGAGCCACCAGGGAAGCCCTAAAGCTGGTTCTTGCTGGAAAAGGGAGAATGATTTTTTTCCCTCCAATTTCCAGCACCTGTAATTAGTTCGTGACCCATGTTACATACATGAAAACTGGGAAAGACAGGTAGCTGCCTCCACACCCAGGAAGGGCAGGGCAATCAAAGTGCAGCTGTTGGAAAGGCAGCCCCCTTTTGTCTGATGGGAAGAGGCAAGCTCTGAGCTGGGCTGCTGGAGGTGAAGCCTGGACACATCAGATGGGCCAGCAGTGGCCTCTCACCCCACCTCCCGGCCGTGGAGGCTGTCAGAAGCTCTAATCAATCGATGATGCTGATGTGGGCCTGTGGAGCGCGCAGCAGGGGCCATGAGCCCTGGTAGGGTGGTTCTGATAATTCATCCCAGAAGCCTCTATCACCGCCACGGGATGCCTTGGCCAGCTCAGCGATGCCTTTCCTCCATTGCCTCTAGTCTAGGCCAGACAGCTCTGACCACGTGGGGCCCAGGACCTTCCAAGCAGTGGGCAGGGACTGAGCCCAGTGGGGAGAGAAGGGTGGGAACACTAGTGTCTGGGTTGGCTCACAGCCACCCTCTTAGTGTCTGGGTGGGTAAGAAAGGCTCTGGGGGCTCAGGCCTTTCAAGACCCCCTACTCTGGCTTCCTGGGAACGAGTCAGGATCCAGCCTCAAATGTCCCCCACTTGCTCCAGCAGCCCCACAGTCTCCCGCTTCCTATGGGAGGGGGTTGCTTTGTGTGTGTGGGGCGGGGCAAGATTGCTTCTGGCTCCCCTGGTCTGTTAGGACAAGTCTGTGCAGTTGAGTCCCCAGGGGATGGAGACTCTGGAGACAAGTGATCAGGTCCAGAAATAAAACGTAACTGCGGTGATGCAAAGCAAGCCCCGAGCTCCCCCACCTCAGCCTGTACTGTGGGCCTTCCCAGCCTCCCTGGATCAGGTGAGGAAGCTTGCAGGGGCTGAGGAGTTGACCCCAGGTTGGTCTGGCCCCTCGGCCAGCGCTCATACCCGACGTCTCAGTGCTTCAGGATGCTGTTGCCTTCTCCCTGGGTTCGAGCCCAGAGTGGGAGACTAAAGAGAGCTTTACGATGCTCCATCATAAAACTGCCCTGCAGGCACACACACTCACGCACTCCTCCCTGGGACCTGGTCCGGCTCCACCCTCATCCCTCTGCCCCAGCCTGCCCTGCCTTCTCCTTTCCTGCTCGTCTTCCCATCTTTCTGTAGTAGGGTCCTTCTGGGGGCTTTCTCTCTCTCTTCTTTAAAGTATTTCTTTGTTTATTTGGCTGCATCAGGTCTTCGTTGCGGCATGCAGGGTCTTTGATCTTCGTTGCCGTATGCAGGACCTTTAGCTGCAGCGTGTGGGATCTTGTTCCCTGATCAGGGATTGAACCTGGGCCCCCCTGCATTGGGGGCATGGAGTTTTAGCCGCTGGACCTCCAGGGAAGTCCTCTGGGGTCTCTCTTAACCTCCAGGCCCTGGCACATGCAGTTCCATCAACCCAATAGATGTTCCTTAAACACCTACTGAATTCTTGCCTGGAGCTAGGCACTGGGCTTCCCTGGTTGCTCAGAAGGTAAAGAATCTGCCCGCAATGTGGGAGACCCAGGTTCAATCCCTGGGCTGGGAAGATCCCCTGGAGAAGGGAACGGCAACCCACTCCAGTCTTCTTGCCTGGAGAATCCCAAGGACAGAGGAGCCTGGCGGGCTGCAGTCCATGGAGTCACAAAGAGTTGGACACGAATGAGCGGCAAACACTTTCACTTTTCTTTCAGGCACTGTTCCCATTTTATAGACGAGGCAACTGAGCATCAGAGAGCTGTAGCAACTTGCCCAAAGCCAGACAGCTGGCACATGGTGCCGCTGAGTTCCAGCACCCAGAAGTAGCTTCAGAGCCTGTGATCGCAACCTCTTTGCTCAGTTGCCTTGGATGACAGGCTGAATAATGGGTCCCCCTAAAATGTCCACTTCCGAATCCCTGGAATCCGTGAATACTAACATGGCAAAGACTTTGCGCTTGTGATTAAGGATTTTCAAATGGTGAGATTATCCTGGATTATTACACTCACCAGTGTCTTTATAAGAGAGATGCAGAAGGAGCTTACAGACAGAAGACGGAAGGCAATGTGATGATGGAGGGAGAGACAGAGATTTAGCGATGTTACTTTCTTGGCTTCAAAGATGGACGTAGGCGCTGTGAGCCAAGAAATGCAGCCCTAGAAGCTGGAAAGGGCAATAAAATAGATTCTCTTCAAAGCCTCTGAAAGGGGCATGGCCCTGTGGACGCCTTGGTTTCAGCCTACTGAAGACGATTTTGGATTTCTGGATTCCAGGAGTATAAGAGGAGAAGGCAATGGCACCCCACTCCAGTACCTCTTGCTTGGAAAATCCCATGGACGGAGAAGCCTGTTAGGCTGCAATCCATGGGGTCGCTAAGAGTCGGACACGACTGAGTGACTTCACTTTCACTTTTCACTTTCATGCATCGGAGAAGGAAATGGCAGCCCACTCCAGTGTTCTTGCCTGGAGAATCCCAGGGACGGGGGAGCCTGGTGGGCTGCTGTCTATGGGGTCGCACAGAGTCGGAAACGACTGAAGTGACTTAGCATATACACTGCTTTGAGCCACCAAGTTTGGGGCAATTGGTTATGGCAACCATAGGAGTCGGATGCCCTTTTCCTCTCAGAAAAGCCGATTCAGCCTCCCAGGCCCCCAGTCAGGTGCTCACACCTGCTCTGTGTTCCCTGTGATGACTCCTCACGGCTTTGATCCTGGAGGTTGCTGCAGCCACAGCCTCTCTGCACACCCCAGCCTGAGCTTCTCCTCTCACTCCCAGCACTGACCTTGTCCGGGTGGCATCATCCTCCAGTTGCCCAAGGACAGGCCCCAGCTCTGGGGCATGGCAGAGGAGGAAACTGAGGCTCATAGAGGGTCAGTGAATGCCCGAGGTCACACAGCTGGTGAGGGGCAAAGCCAGATTTGAATTTGGGCCTGTCTGATAACAGAACTGGTGCTCCCAACAACTCCTCTCCTGGTGGACACTCAGTAAATGTCCCTGAATAAGGGACAAGGCAGGCAGACAGTGGAACTCCAGGGGAAACACATTACAGGAAGAGCTATGAGATTCTGAGCAAACTAAGGAAGGCTTCCTGGAAGAGGTGCCCTTGAAGGATGAGGGTGCTCCAGGCAGAGAATATCATGAGCAAAGTCTGAAGACGGAAGGAGTGAGATAGCAGGAAGGGTGAAGCGCTGAGAGGAGCCTGGAGAAACGATGCCAGGCCCAGGTTGTGAAGGGCCTTGGGTATCAGGCTGAAGCCTGAGGAGCCCACAGAGGTTGGGGAACAGGAGGGCAAAATCCCCCACATTGTTCTTTAGGTGACTTTGTTCGACTGAGTGCCTTTGGGGAGGGTGGCCTGTTCCATTTGGAGGCTGCTGAGATGGGTAAAAGCTTTGGGGTTGGGACTGAGACCAAGGAGATACAGATTGGGACAGGGAACCAGACTCGAGAGCCACTCTGTGGCAGGGTGAGGGGGTCAATGTGACCTGGTGACCTACTGGTTGATTGATGTCCATACGATCATCCAGTGGACAGAGGCTGGTGTCAGTAAACAGAACCAGAGGCAGCGCAACTGTGAGTCGCTCAGTCATGTCTGACTCTGGGCGACCCCATGGACTGTAGCCTGCCAGGCTCCTCTGTCCATGGAATTCTCCAAGCAAGAATACTGGAGTGGGTTGCCGTTTCCTTCTCCAGGGGATCTTCCTGACTCAGGGATGGAACCCAGGTCTCCTGCATCACAGGCAGAACAAGAGTAGAGCAGCAATGCGGGGAGAAATCCAGGTGGCCACCGGGGGGGGTGGTGTTCCAAAGGCAGCCGCCACAAAGGGTCAGGAGACAGGTTGAGGCTGAAGACAGATGATGGGGAGAAATGGGGAAAGCTGGGGTGGCCACAGCGGCAGGAGGAATGAAGCAATCCGAGAAGGTGTGCTCAGAGGGTGACCAGGGCACCCATGATGGAGGACTCACAAGAAACTGACTCTTCTCCTCCTCGCCTGCTGCCCCTGGATGCCAACCCAGCACTCATCTGGGTCCCTGCGGAATGGGACCTTTCCTGGTGGGCTCCACTTTGGGGAAATCTGATAGCAAATGCCAAGCCAATAAGAGCAAATAAATGAGGGGTGATTACTGACAATAGGAGAGGGTATGCCACGGGGTGCCTCCAAACAGCATCTCCTCCAGTACGTTTTAAGTGCTCTATAGGTCATTAACTACTTGACAGAGACCGCCTGACACTTAAAGCAAAGGACTCTGCACCTCTGCCAGGGAAAAATCAATCAGAAATGAAGACAGAGCATCACTGGCGTTAAGATGCACAGGGTGGGCAGACGGAGTTTGATTTACACATAATTTTAAGGTCCTCTCCATTGTGTGAAGTGAGGTCATGGGTATTTGAGGCCATTTATAAATCCCAAACTGAAGTTTGGAAATATTTAACCTCCCCTTGCCTTTTTTGGGGGGTTGTTGTTAATGAAATATTTCAAAGATGGAAAAGTACTGAGACAGGCTTAATCTAAAGCCCACCACTTGATTCTGTCAAGTAAAACTATACAGCTATGACTGAAGCTTTTAAATGTTACTTGTTTTTAAAAATGTTTTGTTTGTTTGTTTGTTTCTCCTTCCTGCCTTTTCACATTCTATCTTCCAGCCCCACCACTTCAGGGAGACCTGAAGGCTGACCACCCACCCCTGTCTAAGATATCACTCCTTCCTCTGAAATCCAAAAGTAATTACTGCCTCTTTAATTAACTTGGCAATTAATCACCACCTGCTTGGGAAACAGCTTTTATTGTCCTTGTCCGTCTTGCATGTGGGATGCGGGTGGGGTGGGGGTGGGAACCAAGCAGGCAGGAGAAGGGGAGGCAGGCTGGGCTCTCCTGAGGGTCCCAGGCTGAGCAGGGTCTGCTGGAAGAAAAGGCTTGATATTCAGGGGATCAGTTCCCTCCCGGCTGTGTTTAGGCAGCTGCCAGACATCAGGAACTGACATGAGCCAGAGATAAGCCCCAAAAGAGCAGTGGGTAGCTAGGAAGGTAATCTACCCTGGGCAGCCTCAGGGTCCCTACTCTTGCTGTTCCCGTCTGACCAGAATGGTCCTTCCTCACTGGGCCTTGCAGGTTGAATTGTGTCCCCTCAAAAAATAGGTTTGAAACCCTAACCACCAGTACCTGTGACTGTAACCTGATTTGGAAATAGGGTCTTTGCGGATGTGATGACGTTAAGATGAGGTCATGCTGGATTAGAGTAGGCCCTGAATCCAATGACTGGCATCCTTACAAGAAAGCCATATGAAGACAGAGACTCAGGGAGAACTCGCTGTGCCGCCAAGCTGGCTCCTCTGCAAACCTGAACTTGGCTGCTGAGGGTCTCAGCCTTTATCAGGTCGATTAGCCCTCCCCCACCCTGGTGGCTCAGTGGTAAAGAATCTGCCTGTCAATGCAGGAGACACAGGAGATGCGGGTTCAATCCCTGGGTCGGGAAGATCCCCTGGAGGAGGGAATGGCAACCCACTCCAGTATTCTTGCCCGAGAAATCCCATGGACAGAGGAGCCTGGTGGGCTACAGTCAGTGGGGTCGCAGAGTCAGACACGACTGAGCACACACGCGTGGTAATTCTAACCCTAGCACACCCAACTCCAGGAGCAGCTCGTACATCCTCCATTGTCAGGGGAAGCCCTCTCCCCACCCCATATCAGAGACCACCCCGCAATCAAAATGACTCTCTTGGGAAACAGGGTGTTCCCAAGAATTCCCTCCTCCCAGAACAGCATGCCTGCTCAAGTCGGTTTGCTTTATGAGAACCCCTGTGCGCCCCCCCGCCAAGAAAATCCTCCTACATGGCCCCAAACCCTCAGAAGTGGGCAAGGTACCTGCAAGGTACCCCTGGTTTGAGCAGAGTGCTTTTTACTTCCCCTGTGATTAGAGGGGAGGGGTGGTCAGGGAGGGAGAGGGGACAGCAGGTAACCAGGATTTTAACATGAAGGCAGAGCTGTCTCATTCATACTGCCAAGCACAGCAGCACTGTATAATCTGTTCACAGAAACAAACAATTCATCTTCTAATTCTTCTTCGGCTCTAACCCAACACTCTCTTTTGACAGATGGGAAACTGAGGCCTGGACACTTCACAGGGATTCACTGCATAGGGATCTGAAGTCCACTGATGTAAGCACATTCCAAGTGACAGCGTTTCTCAGGCCTCAGTCTCCCCATTCTGGTGGTTTAGTTGCTAAGTCATGTCCAACTCTTGCAACCCCATGGACTGTAGTCTGCCAAGTTCCTCTGTCCATGGGATCCTCCAAGCAAGAATACTAGAATGCGTTGTCATTTTCTTCTCCAGGGGATCTTCTTGAACCAGGAATCCAACCCTGATCTCCTGCCTTGCAGGCAGATTGTTTACCAACTGAGCTACAAGGGAAGCCCAAGCTGGGGGCTAGCAGAGGATGGTTTCGATCCATCGACCTCTGGGTTATGGGCCCAGCATGCTTCCACTGCACCATGCTGCTCTACCTCCCACTCTAGAAGAATATTAATACCCTCTTCTAGGAATGTTCCCAGCCTTAAAAATAGCTCTAGAAACCTGTATGTACATTTTCCATGAATTCAATCAACAAACACGTTTTGAGCACCTCCCGAGTACCAGGTCCTGGGGATACAGTGGCAGCATCACAAACCCGGTGTCCTGACTTCCAGGTGCTACCGATTTGGTCAGTTCAGTCGCTCAGTCGAGTCCGACTCTTTGCGACCCCATGGACTGCAGCACGCCAGGCCTCCCTGTCCATCGCCAACTCCCGGAGCTTGCTCAGACTCATGTCCATCGAGTCGGTGATGCCATCCAACCACCTCATCCTCTGTCGTCCCCTTCTCCTCCTGCCTTTAATCTTTCCCAGCAACAAGATCTTTTCCAGTGAGTCAGTTCTTCGCATTAAGTGGCCTATTTGGTAGAAAAGGACAAAGAAGAGCATTACCTTCGAGGTAGTTAAGTGTTAACGACAGAGTGTACAGAAGCAGTGAGGAAAAGGCTACAGATCTCAGGAGGACCCAAAAGAGTAGGGGCGGCTACAGGGGGGAAAAAAGTCAAAGAATGGATCCTGTAACCCTCTACTCTTCTTCGCCTTAACCAATCAAGCGTCAGCATCGCCGGGCCGGCAGACCAATCAGAAGCCGGAACAGGGGCTCTAGTCGCCGATAGAGGCTTCCCCGGGGAGTGTGGCCAGGGCCCGGGTGCCCCGCCCCACCACTCAAGGCCCCGCCCCCAGGGCGGCGGGCCACGCCCAGACCCCGCCCAAGGCCCGCCCCGCCGCGGCCAGCAGCGCCTGCCCCCGAGTCCCCTCGCCAGCGGACGGCTGCTGGGGCCGAGTATTGTCTTAAACGCCGAAAAAAGAAGAAAGGCGGGAGGGTGGGGAACTGCCAAGTGACCGGGAGAGGATTTATAACATGTTCTTTCACCGTCGACAATATTGCACAATGTATGAAAGAAACGGTATCGCCTGGACAGGAGCGTGAGGGCGCGGGCAAGGTAAGTCGCCCCCGGCCGGCTGATCTGGGCGTGGAGGGCACCAGGAGGAGATCCGGGCGCACCTCCTACGCTGAGCTGCTGTCTTTCGCGGGGGTCTGCGTGCCGGTCCGCTCTCTGAAGGGTCTAGTGCGCCTTGAGCAGTGTGGACGCGGCCCCAAGAGCTGCGGTGTCTCCGAGGCGGGGTGGACGCGGCCCCCTGAGCTGAGACGTATCCAGTGACCTGAGGCGGTGTAGACGAGCGCAGGGGAGCCGGCTGAGGCGCCCCCCACCCCGAAATCCTGAGGTCGTAGAGACTGATCCCTAAGACTGTGGGTGACGGTCCTCCTAGCTCGTGGCGAGTGAGACTGGAGACTCGGACTATGACTGAGCCAGCGACCCGGGGGCAGGTGAGGCCGTGTGGACAGGCGCCGCAGAGCCACGAGCAGGTGTAGACGCGGGCGGGTGGCAGACGCAGAAAGTTTGCCGGAGCGTGTGGCGCAGGTGGCGCGGAGGGAGGGTCCGCGAGGTTGGGGACCCCCCGCCCCACCCCCGCTCCACCTCCGTCACCGCCGTGGGTCTCAGCAGCTTCCCCTGGCCGGAGGCACCCTCGGGGGAACCCCGGACCCCAGCGTCAGGAGTGACTGAACAGAGTCCTAGAGGAAAACCAGAGATTGATTTCGAGCCTCTAGGGCACACTTGCTCTGTCTCCCCTGGAGCTTGGGGCATCTGCACATCACCTGGGAGGAATCTGAGGGGCAGAGGCTGGCCTGGTGTCCAGACACGCGCTAGTTATCAGCTGTGGGGACACAAACCCGTCTGGTCCAAGCCCGGAGCCCTGCTCCTTCTCTCCTTCCACTTCTGCCTCAGGGAGGAGAAAGGGTGCCTGGCTGCTGGTGCTGGGGTACAGAGGAAACCTGGGGGTGGGGTGTAGGGAGGCCCTGGATCTGCCTCCCACTGCCTCTTGGGGGCTCTGGGTGACCCCATAGGTTCAGGCAAGGGAATAAGTGGAGGAAGGAAGGCAGTGGTGAGAGGCAGAGTGTTCACCTGCCTTGACCCCAGGGGAACGCTGTCTGGCGCAGATCAAGTGAGGCAGGGTATCCATGTGACACTCCTCTAGAGGAGAAGGAAGACACCCAACCTCAGTCTCTGCCACCAGGGAAGAGCAGAAGGGGGCCCAGAGGCTGGAGGAGGTGCCGGTTGGTCCAGGGTTGTTCTTGGGGGTAGCTCTGTCTCATCTCCCACTACTCTCTGTGCCTTTCCTCCCCCCCATTCTGACTCCTACACCCTCCTAGTCTCTGTGATTCTGCCTACCACAGGTCCTTTGCACATGTTGTTTACATTTTTTTTTTTTTTGGATCAACAAATAGTCATTAAACATCTACTATGTCCCAAGCACAGGCAACTCAGTGGCGAACAGGACAGACCTCTGACCTCTCAGGGACTTCCAGACTAGGGCAGGGAAACAGATGGTGAACAAGAATCAGGAAAGGAATGGGGACAGGAGGCAATCTTGAGTGGCCATCAGGAAAGGTTCCTCTGCAGAGGTGACAGTGAGTCAAAAGGGTTAATGCCTCATCATCAGTCACCTCCTCCAAGAAGCCTTCCTTGATCTCCCCTGACTCGACACTTCCCCTATGATCCGCTCTCATAGCCTGGGAACCCCTGCCTCCAGGGACATTTTTATGGCATTACTGGGTTAATGTTTGACTCCTCCCATCGGTTGTAAGTGCCAGGAGGGCAGGACCTGAGTCTCAGGGTGTTTGTAGGCAAATCAAATAAAGGATGAGTAGAATTTTCCCAGAAAAATGGGAGCTGCTTAGCCAGATCAGGCACCCAGATGGCAGAAATTTTTCTTTCCCCTTCCCTGGCCTGGGTCCTGGGCTCCACACCCCATTTGCTGTCCACAGAAACAAATGGAAAGAAACCAGCAGGCTCAGTGAAGAAGAGGGCAGGGAGAGGCCTGGCACGGATGGCCCGCTGAAGTGCCAAGGCTGGCCTTCGGGAAGCGAAGGGACTCTGGGGTGGGGCGGGGGGTAGGCCTGGGGACAGGTGAGTGTCTTTTTCTCTGAGCTCAGACCAGCCTACGCCTCATTTTTGTGTCCCAGCTCTGGGAGGCTTGGTTTCCTTCAAATCCCACTCTGGGAGAAGGCGGGGGTCAGCAGGGTCCCCCGGAAGGCCGGGGTACAGGGACACATTACCTGCCCTCCTCCCTCACATCTTGGACAGACAGGACCCAGAGTCAGGCCTCTGGGCCACAGATAGCAACCCAGGTAATCTGCGGTTCAGTTAAACTCCAGGCTGGAAAGGAGGAATCAGGCTGAGAGGGCCAACTCTTACTTTTATTTTTAATAGTTTCTGTCCTCAGTGAATTTCTCCCTCCCGGGCTCTGTCAGACCTGTGCGCCTGGCAGCTTTCCGGTGGAGATTACCGCTCTCACAGACGCCTGACAAAGCTTTTAGCACCCCCACCCCCACCCTCCCCACTTCAGGGGACTGAGTGGCCTCCACGCACAGCTAGACAGTGTCTGCATGTTTTACTGAGGCTCCGGCAGGGATGGAATGAAAATGGGCTCCCCACCCACCCCCCCAGCCCTCCTGACTGGAGTCACTTAAAAAAATTAATTTGCAGTGATTTAATCCCTTCTGTTCTATGGGGATCACCAGCATCTTAAAGATGTATTTAAATCAGATCACTGTTCCCCGTTAAACCTTCACTGCCTCCCCCACCCAGCAGAAAGAGCACTGGATTTGGAGTCAGTGGTTCACTGCCAAGTTCTGCTAATGAGTGGGCTGTGTGACCTTGGGCAAATTACTTAACCTCTCTGTGCCTCCATTGGCTCCTCTGGAAACTGAGGTTAATGATAATCCTTCCCTCACAGGGTGTTGTGAGGATTAAGTTAGATAACGTTCAGGGAAGAGCCAGGCAGTGCCAGGCCTGTGTTTTCTGTTCCCCCAGTACTAGCTGTCCCTCTAATGAGCCTGGTGACCTTGGGCGGGCCACTCAGCTGCTCCTGGCCTTCGATTTCTGCATCTGAAAAGCTCAGGGGTTGCCCTAGGAGAGGATGCCACTGAGCCCCCCACCTCCAGCCCTGAACCCCCACTCAACTCCACCTGCCTTCTGCCAGACGGCCCCCCACCCCGAGCCCTCGCCACCCTCTTCCTCGTTATCCAGGCTCTCAGTTCTAATTGGAGAGGGTCCCCCTCCCCAGCTGCCTCTCCTGGCTCCCTGTGAACTCGCAGAGCTGGGACCCCAGGGGCCTGCAGTTCTTGGCTCTTTTTCAGGAGCAATTAGCCACAAGCCTTGGAGGTGGCCTCAGTGGGCGTGTGGCCAGGCCACTGGAAGCCGGGACTCTGCTCTGTCTGTGGCCTGCAGGACTCCCCCAGGCGCTGGGGTCCCCATTGCCAGTGGCGGGGAGGCAGAGTCCTCGGCAAAGCCATTTCCATTTCTGTACTTTATGACTCCTTGAAGCCCCGAGTCTGAGTGTAAATTAGTTCTACCCTGTGCTTTTGTTGGCAACTGTCAGTTCCTTGGAAGCGAGGGGCTTTGTCAGGAAGAACAAAGCTGTTTGGTGTTTTTCTGATTTGGGAGAAGCGAGCTCCTGGGGGAGGGCTCATCACTTCTCAGTGTCAGGCAAGAGTCCTTGGTTCTCAGACTCCTCAGTTTTGTTTGGGGTTTTTAACTCCTATGGCTTCAGAGTCACATATGTTTGTGTGTGTGTGTTGGCTGAGGGATTTTTTTCCCTCCTTTTTGGCTTGCAGAGTGTATTCCGTGGAAGCTAATTCCAGGGACTGAACTTTTCAAATCACTGCTTCAACAGCTTTTAGAAATCTGGACCTAGTTACGCCTGTCGTCCATGTGTAAAGATTTAGAAAAAAAATTCCAAACCCGAGGGTGGGCACTTGCTGGAGACCTGAGGTCAGAGCCAAAATGTCGAACGCCTCTTGGGACGGGAGGGGGCTGGAGGGGAACGCGGTCTGCTCGGTGCCAGACATCTGGATATTTCGAAAACATCTGGGTGGCTGGATTTTTCAGGTTTCTGCCTGATATTTAATATCACAAACACTGAGGCTGCCTCCAGTCCCCATGTCCCCTGTGCACCCCCCACCGCCTCCCAAATACACACCCAGCCCCTTCCCTCCCCTTCCTGAGGGTAAGAAACATCCATTCTTTCCAATTCCCCAGCGTTTCCCCCCTACCGGAAATCTGATGGGCTTATGACATCATGGCTGGCTGCTGAGCGATGAAGTGGATGCCACAAAGAAACCCGACATATCAGATGGATTCTGTAATCAGTTTCCCTCCGGCTGTAGTAACAGGCGCAAAGTCAGGAGGAGCTGAGCTTTGTTTAAAAAACAAAAAATAGAACTAAGACTTAACCTGTATTCAATACATTTTTTTTTTTTTTCAAAAGTGAACAGACCTTTTGGACATCATCCTATTTGAATAGAAATGCTGGTTTTTATGGAATGAAAGTGGCTAATAAACCAGACCTGAAACTGCCTGGGAACGCATGTTCCATCTCTGTTGAGTTTTTGTGTGTCCTTATTCACTAATAAAGGAGGAACTGGAGACGTTTTCTCTCTCTTCGTTATTCAAATGGGATAGCTTTTTTATTTTTTTGGAAGCCAATAAAATTCACTGGGTAAATTGCTGGTTTATGTTTTTCCAGGAATCCATTTTTATGGAGTGACCTTGGACCTGACCCGGTCTGCAAACACTGTATTTCCCTCTGCTGGTTTTTCTGGCTGTGAAACTGTTAAGTGGATGCAGTTAAGCCTGCTTTTCAGCCTCCTCTCTGCAGGGAAGGGCTGGGACCTGGTGGGCCAGGTCGGTTCGCGGGATGAAGAACCACTTTGAGAGGATAAAGCAGGGGAAGAGACAGTAAAGGGGGCTGTGACATGAGCCCCAGAGCAGCCTGGCAGGGGGAGCCCACCATCCTCCCCATCCCCCTGAGGGGGAGCGAGGGACCTCAGAAATAGCTCCTGACTGAGGCAGCTCGCCCGAATGCAGGCTCTGGTTAGAGGAAGCTCAGGCTTCTGGGAGCTGTGCCTGCCAGGCCCCTAGAGTGGGCACATGGGTCTCACGGACCAGGGCGGGAGTCTCAGCTCCTCCATGGACAAGCTGTGGGGCCCTTGACCTTGCAGCCCTGTGAGTGGGCATAAGGACCCCACCTTGCCTGCTGGAAGGAGCATGATGCTGGACACTGCCCATGATGCCCGGCTGCTTCTCAGAGCTGGGAGAGGCTGGGGGAGATTCTGGAGTCAAGTCCACTCTGCCGGCCACGATCTGAGTGATGACCTTGATCTGTGTGATGTTCTCTGTGCCTTGGTTTCCTCATCTGTCAAACCACCATAATAGCAGGACAGACCTCATGCCTGGGGCAGCTGAAAGAACCAACGTAGCACGTGCTCACCAAGCCTTCGCTCTCACAGGAGTTGTACCCTGAGCCCAGCAGGCAGGGTGCTGGCTAGGACTGTGGGGCCTGGGATGGGGAGGGGTGTGTCAGGCTGAGCACAGGTAGAGGACAATCAAGGACTGAATACAGCCCTGCTCCCCTCTTGGCACAGAATTCTCCATGGCTCCCCACTGCCCAAAAGGAACAAAGTTCCTCCCTTATCTGGGCCCCAGGTCCCTCACACTTGGGCCTCCTGTGCTGTTCCCTTCCCTTGTTCGCTGTCCTCTCAGCTGAAGCACGCTGTCTTCTCTGGACTCAGTACTAAAGGGTAGGTCACGTTTTCCAGCCCCTTCCATCACTTTATTCTGCATACTTTGTCTGGATGAATTAATTTGATCCTCACACCAACCCATGCAGGGTTATCATTCCAGTTTTAGAGGCAAAGACGGAAGCTTCAGGGGTTAAGTTAAGCCCCAGGGGTTGGGCTCCTGCACCATTCACTGAACCCCCACCCTGCTGGCTCCACTGGGCCTTCCTCCTCCTGTTTCCCACCTCATCCCGAAAGCCAGAACACCTGCCTTCTCAGGATGCCTGTCCCACCTCCCCCTGCCGAGACTCTCAAGGTGTAGCACCTTGGCCAAGAGATCCCAGCTCACCCTACAGCCTTGTCATCCGATGAATGCTGGGGGGCCCCGTGTGCCCTGGGGTCCTTGTCCGCCTCTCCGACAGGCCAGGAGCTGGGCTGTGGCCAGCCTCAGGTCCCTCTTGAGGCCCTCACTGTGTGTAAGACGTAGGGACTCCTACAACAGCTCCCCACACCCAGCCTGACTTCTCTCCCCAACTCCAGGCCTGTCTGGCCGACGCCTTTTCCCGCTACATCTCCATGTGGATGGCCAGGGTTCAGCTTCACTCAGCAGGTCACAAACCAAGCTCTTGAAATTCATGCCCACCGCCTTCCCCGTCTCAGGTAATGGCACCCTCATTTTCTACTCACTTCCCCAGACCAAAAACCTTGGGATTGTCTTTCACGCCACTCTTTTTCATAATCTCGAGCTCTCTCCGCCCCACCCCCACTCTCATTCACCATCAGCAAATACCATTGGTTGTATTTTCAAAATATGCCAGCAGTTTGACCCCTTTTCCACCTGCACTGCCCACCCACGTGAGGGCAGCAGCCTCCTCGCGGCTCTCCTGCTTCCCCCTCCGTCCCTGGAATCCATTCCCCATGAAGCAGCCAGAGTGATCCTGTTAGAACTTAGACCCTGCCCTCCTCCGCCCAGAACCCAGCACTGGTTCCCAGCTCACTGAGGGTCAAAGCAGAGTCCTGCCCCGGGGCCCCTGCTTGGTTCCTTGCTGACCTCAGCTCCTGCCACCCCTCATCTCGCTCACTGTTGTTGTCAGTCGCTCAGTCGTGTCTGACTCTTTGCAACCCCATGGATGCAGAACACCAGGCTTCCCTGTCCTTCACCATCTCCTGGAGTTTGCTCAAAATCATGTCCATTGAGTCGGTGATGCTATCCAGCCATCTCATCCTCTGTCGTCCCCTTTCTCCTCCTGCCTTCAATCTTTCCCAGCATCAGGGTCTTTTCCAATGAGTCGGCTCTTCACATGAGGTGGCCAAAGTATTGGAGTTTCAGCTTCGGCATCAGTCCTTCCAACGAATATTCAGGACTGATTTCCCTTAGGATGGACTGGTTTGATCTCCTTGCAGTCCAAGGGACTCTCAAGAGTCTTCTCCAGCACCACAATTCGAAAGCATCAATCCTTCGGGACTCAGCCTTCTTGTTGGTCCAGCTTTCACATCTGTACATGACTACTGATCTCCTTGCTGTTCTTCCACATGTATTCCCACCTTAGGACCTCTGCACTTGCTGTTCCTTCTCCCCAGTATCTACTTTTGGTTCTTAACACCACGCCCTCTCTTCCTTCAGAGATCTGATCCAATGTCCCCTTCTCAGAGAGAATCTCCCTGACGACCCTCCCCCATCCTCCACCCACTCTCTTGTCCTTTCCCCGCTCTGTTGCTTCTCTGTTCCCACTTGCCCTGATGTCACACGTGTGTGTATCTGTCACTAGGACATGACCTGTACAGGGCAGAGCCCCCTGCCCCGTCTTATCACTGCCCTTTCCCTGATTTTGTTAAACATCTGTTGAATGAAAAGCCAGATGGATGGATTCCATGCCGGGACAGCGAATATTGAACGCCTGGTCTGTACCGAGTGCTGTGCTTGGTGTTGTGTGATGCACGTGAACAAGACCTCCTGGCCCACGCACAGAGCCCTAGTCTGCAGGCAGAGCACCAAGCAAGAAATCACAAGTGGAAGGGGATGGCATCCAGGAACAAGCTCGGAGGGGGAACTGGTCCAGCTGGTCGGAGGGAGCTTCCTGAAGGAGGGTCAACCTGGGACATGAAGAGGATCTGGGCAGGGAGGAGGGCCAGGTGGATACATGGGCAGCGTGCTCCAAAGGCTAAAGATGGGCCTGCTGGGCAGGTGACCGCTGATTAAAAGTCAGTAGGCCTAGGTGGGTAAGAGAGAAGGGCAGGTTTTCCAGGTTGGGGTTACCAGGTGGGGAAAGGCTCCAAGGTGGCCATGTGTGTGGGCAGCGTGGCTGGTGGGGGTGGACTGGGGAAAGTGTTCAGTGCTGCCTTGAGAGGTGTTAGGAGGAGCAGCGGAGCCTGGGCTGGAACCTTGGCTCTCCCCCTCCAACGGTATGATCCTGGATGCATCACTTCCCCTTCCTTCAGCTCAGCTTTCCCATCAGTGGACTCTGTGCCTTTTCTGCCACATGTCCAGCCTCACAGAGACGGTGACTTAAGCCTGGAAGGAGGGATCTGGAGTAGAGAGGAGAATTCCTGGAAGAGCATGATGAGCAGGGGGAACAGAATGTGCAAAGACATGGAGCCCTGGCTCCCAGGTGTGTTTGTCCAGTTGCTCCCAGGCAGGGAAGATGATGAGGGGGCAGGCCGGCTCTCCCCGAGGGGGACAGCAGTGCCCGGTTCTGCAGCTGAGGGGCCACCCAGCTTTGGCCTCACCCTTGGCTCACAGTCCTGAGACAGGTCTAGGAAGCTGGAGAAGCCAAGGTTCAGAGCAGGGAGGTGACTGACAGTCACACGACCACAGAGCTAGTGAATGGCAGACAGAGGACTTGAATCCAGACCCACCTGGCCCTTCACCCTGCTGTCCCTTTCCAAGACTGAGTCACATCCTGTGGGCGGGCCAGGTCTGGGGGATCCAGGCCACACAGGTGAGAGCCTACTCATGCCAGGCTCCAAGCCTGAGTCCCACACCCCCATGGTGGGGCTGCCCTGCTCAAGGCCACTTCCTCTTTTGGGGAAGGTGCCTCAGGCCTTGGGAAACCCTCTGAGCCTCTCCCCTTGGCTGATGCTTCTCTGAAGACTCTGGAAGCTCCCAGAATGTTCCAGGATTATTGACTCCCTGGAGCCTCCCAACCATCCTGCTCACAGAGGTTGCTGTTGTTTAGTCACTAAGTCATGTCTGACTTTTTTTTTTCTTTTTGGCTGCACCCAGCAGTATGTGGGAACTTCATTCCCCAGCTAGGGATTGAACCCGGGCCCTCTGCAGTGGAAACACAGAGGCTTAACCACTGGTCCGCGGGGGAAGTCCCGGACTCTTTTGATCCTATTGACTGTAGCCCACCAGGCTCCTCTATCCATGGGATTTCCCAGGAAAGAATACTGGAATGGGTTGCCGTTTCCTTCTCCAGGGTATCTTCCCATCCCAGGGATCGAACCCACATCTCTTGCATCTTCTGCATTGGCAGGCGGATTCTTCACCACTGAGCGACCTGGGAAGTCCATCCCCATTTTACAGCTCAGGAAACTGAGGCTTGGAGAAGCAAGTTACCCAAGGGAGGCACGCTGGTTAATTGGGGATGTCCAGCTGCATTCACTCTCTGAACGTTGCTCTGGGGACAGGAGGGCCTGGCTCCCTGTACAGTTGAGAGGTGGTGCTGGGGGAGTTTCAGGGAGCTAATTACAGCCTACACGAAGAACTTTCTTCCAGATGTGCCCAAGATGGAATCTTTGCAGGAGTTTCAACAACTTCTGCAAGTGGAGGGAGGGGAGATTAAAGTCAAAAAGGGCTGTTAGATTGAGCAGTCCAAGTTTGTTTGACCTTTCCAAGCCTCAGTTTCCTTATCTGTGAAATGAGAATACTAATTCCTAGCTGTAAGAGGCATTCCTTGTCAAAGAGCCAACAGAAGGTGCCCACTAAGTGCCACTACCCCGCTCCTGGGGCTCCCAAGCTTTCCCTATAACAGCCAAGCTTGGAGGGTAAAGTGGGAAAGGGGCTCCTCCAACAGCCCTGACTCTGGGGAGCAGCCCTCTAGACCCTACCGCCTCCCAGACATGGGAAGCTGGTGGGTGACTCAGGCTGGGGTCCCCAGACATCTGCCTACTGGTTGCATCTGTCAGTGGGGCCATGGGTTACCTTGAGTAACGGGGAGGCCCCACAATGCCTTGTTTTGGCTCCACAGCACAGCTTGTGGGAATCTTAGTTCCCCAACCAAGGATTGAACCTGGGCCCCTGCAGTGAAAGCTCAGAGTCTTAACCAATGGACCTCCAGGGATTCCCCCCAACAATGACTTTTTGAAAAGCACAGCTTTGTGGGCAGGTGCCAGCCTCTTGCCACCAGACTCGGGCCTCCAGGAGGCAGAGCTCACGTTTCACCTGTGTAATAACCTCACCGCGTCCCACCCAGGCCAAGCCCTGAGCCTCCCTGCCCTCCAGAGCTTCCTGGCTCCCTGGTTAGGAAATGGCTCAGTGCCAGGGCCCAGACAGCGGGGCAACTCTCACTCCAATGGGCTCCATCTCGGTGCTCCAGCCACTTGGCATGTATAGAGCACCTCCTCTGTGCTACAAACTGTCCTGACCTTGGCTCAAATAATTCTTGAGGTGGGCCGGCCTGAGATCTCATGTTGCTTGAGAGAAAACCAAGGTTTGGGAGAAGCAGAAGCTTGGCTCAGAAGCCTCAGAGCCGGGTTCTACCCCTGGGGTGTGAGTGCTCTTTGCATCCTGTGTCCCCTAGGGGAACGGGATGGCCGTGGAAGACGCGCTGGTCTCTCAGCCCCGGGGTAGGACGGGCTCGGGCTGCGCAGGAGGACGGATCTGGGTCCTGACTCTGCCCCCATATCTTTGCACGTCTGTTCCCCCTGCTTACTATGTTCTTCCTGGCAGGCGCCTCCCTCCCCTGGGCCTCTCTAGGCTTAATCTCAACCCTCTTCTGTGAAGCAGGGCAGTGCAGCCTCGGATCCGGTGGCCGCTTTTCAAATCCTGCCCTGTCCCCCACTGAACTTGGAAGGGAGAAGCGTGGTGCAGGGAATGGCATGGGCAGAGGCCAGAGGTTGTGAGCCCTGCCTTTGCAAGCCACATCAGCAGGAAGGGTGGAGCCAGCAGAGGAGGGAGGCCTGGGCTGGGCTGCCTTGCCTCCACTCTGGGGCTGGGCCCAGGCTGGCCTCTGTGCCCGGCCTGCCTTTTCCTCCTCCTCGTGTTGAAGTCTCTGTGCCTTTAAGTTCTTGCTCATTGGTGTTCCCTGTCCATCTCTTCCTGAGCCATGCCCCCTCAACACCCTCCTTCCCCGCCCCCTACCCCCCACCTCCACCCCCCAGTGTGTTCCCACAGCTCCAAGTGCCACCTTGATGCAAGCATCCAGGGAGTGACCCAGGGGGTCATGCAGGTTTGCCTCCTACCCGAGCATGGTGGTAAGGTCCTCAACTCATGTCCTGGCTCTGCCCCTCGCCCCCTAGGTGTTTCTTGCTCCGTAGGATTACAGTAGCTGCCCCTAACTCACAGGGTTCTCTAGGGGATTAAATGAGGTTGTGCTAATAAAGCAGCAAACCACACCACCTCCAAAAGTCCGCCGGCTGGGACATTCACGTTCATGCACGTCATTATTAGTATTTTGCGAGTCTCTTGAGGGCAGGGCCTTGTGTCTGGTGTCTTGCTCGTGGCAAGGCAGAAGGTGGGGGCTCTTGGAGACTCCTTCTAGAACAAATGGGCAGCCTGTGCTCCTGCGCAAATGTGAGCTCTAATAAAACTACCAGTAACCTAAATCGTTACCATGTGTTGAATGCCTGCATCACCTTTTTAATCCTGACTACCCATCAACGTGGGAATTGTTAGACCCATTTGGCAGATAATATAATTGAGGCTTAGAGAGCGTAGGTCTGAAACCCGGAGAGTGGGCCGTTGAGTTGGCTCTCACATCTGAATCTGGGTGTGGGTTGGGTAAGACTGTCCTGCTGTGTGTGTTTGTGCTCAGTCGCCTCTGGCTCTTTGAGACCCCATGGACTGTGGCCTGCAGACCCCTCTGTCCTTGGAACTTTCCAGGCAAGAATACTGCAGTGGGTTGCCATTTTCTCCTCTGTTGCCCTGCTATGCCCTTTGCTGAATAATCCATATGCCCCCTTCTCTCCCTCCTGGGTGCCCTTCCCCATCATAAGGTCACTCCTTCCCGGTCACCGGGGTGAGGGAATGAGGATTTGGGGACCTGTGATGATCTGTCTGCTCATGAGTCCTGTGCCCTATGACATACCACATGGGTTAGCACACACGTGCACACACACATACTTGACCTCCGTCTCAGCCCAGCACCAGGGAAGCCTGGGACCTTGCTGGGGGCCCTGGGAAGCTCACATGACCTCTCTGAGCTCCAACTTCCCCGTTTGTTCAGTGACCCCACAACTGCATCCACTCTGTCTACTCAGCCAGGCTGGATTGAGGCTCAAGAAGGACAATGAACATGCAGGATTAAAGAGGACAAGTGTGTGTGCGTGCTCACTTGCTCAGTTGCGTCCGATTCTTTGCAACCCCGTAGACTGTAGCCCACCAGGCTCTTCTGTCCATGGGATTCTCCAGGCAAGAATACTGGAGTGGGTTGCCATTCCCTTCCTCAGGGGATCTTCCTGACCCAGAAATCGAATCCACATCTCCTGTGTCTTCTGCATTGGCAAGTGAATTCTTTATCTGGGAAATCCCAAAGGGGAAGAGCAGGAACGTGTAAAGTGGTGGCTGGGGGTGGTGTTCAGAGGAGTCCCCGCTGCTGGGCTCCATCTGGGCTCACTGGGGTGTCAGTGATGCCGGGGGCTGTGTTAGGCATTACTGACACTAGGGAAGGTGCTTTATAAACCATAAATGGTTCAGAACCAAGTGAGGGCTGGGCCAGTCCTGAATCATCTTCCCTGGAACTCAGATCTGGGAGCCACCCATAGAGGCACCCACTTGCAGGAGCCGTGGAGAGTGTGGGCAGCCCTCAGGCAGGGGAGGGGCTTTGTGTGCTAAGTTGCTTCAGTTCTGTCCAACTCTGCAAAACCGTGGACCCCAGGTGCCTCTGTCCTTGGGGATTCTCCAGGCAAGAATACTGGAGTGGGTTGCCATACCCTCCTTCAGAGGATCTTCCCGACTCAGGGATCGAACCAAAGTGTCTTAAGTCTCCTGCTTTGGCAGACGACTTCTTTACCACCAGTGCTCTGAGGGGCTTTGGGGCTCCTCAAAGTGGCTGCACGTGGCTAGAGCTGCCAGTGACCAGGGCACAAAGGCAGGGCTGAGGCTGGAAGGACTGCATGGGTCAAGCCTAGGGCAGGCCAGTTCAGGCAGGAGCAAGCCTGGACCCTGCAGAGGCTCACTCATTCATTCTTTCATTCTACACATTTACAAAATATGTTTTTGTTTGTTTGTTTGTTTGTTTTAATTGGCTGCAGTGGGTCTTAGTTGCAGCGCGCAGGATCCCCCATCTTTGGTGCGGCATGAAGGACCCCTAGTTGCGGCATGTGAGATCCAGTTTCCAGACCAGGAACCGAACCTGTGCCCC
The DNA here is from genome assembly GCF_029407905.1 of Bubalus kerabau. Lineage (NCBI taxonomy): Eukaryota > Metazoa > Chordata > Mammalia > Artiodactyla > Bovidae > Bubalus > Bubalus kerabau. The sequence goes on from NC_073624.1 coordinate 6,732,142, forward strand.
TCTGCATTGGCAGTGTGGAGTCCTTAGCCACTCAACCACCAGGGAAGTCCCCTGCTCACTGCTGAGTCCCTCATTTGTGCCCTGCAGATTCCCTGCTCAGTGCTGGGCACTGGGCAAGACCCCTGCCCTCACGGAGATCACTTTCAAATGGAGCAATATAGACTGAAAACATAATAAAGAAGTAAAACAGGACTTCCCTGGTAGTCCAGGGGTTAAGACTCCGCCTGTCAATGCCCGGGACACTGGTTCAATTCCTGGTCCCGGAAGATCCCAGATGCCACAGGGCAGCTAAGCCCGTGTGCCCTAACTAAGGAGCCTGTGCTCTAGAGCCCGAGAGCCACAACTACTGAAGCCTGCGTGTCCTGCAGCCCGTGCTCTGCAACAAAAGAAGCCGCTGCGACCAGAAGCCTGTGCTCTGCAACCGCAGCGTAGCCCCCGCTTGCCGCAACTAGAGAAAGCCCACTTGCAGCAACAGTCTATAAATAAATAGACTAAAACATTTCTCAGGAAAAAAAAAAGGAGTAAAATATATTGTGGCCCAGAGTGATAAGCACTAAAAAGAAAAATAAAACAGGAAAGGGAAACCAGGGGTGGATGTCTTTTTCATGTATAAATGAGGCGTCCAAGGAAGGTCTAATTGAGAAAGTGACATTTGAGCAAATCTGGCAAGGAGGTGAGGAGGTGAGTCAGATGGCTCTCTAGGGGAGAGTGTTCCAGCCAGAGGGATCAGCCAGGGCAAAGGGCCGGAGCTGGGAGCGTGCCTGGCACGGCCGAGGAATAGCAAGGAGGCCCGCGTGGCTGGAGGGAGTGGAGCGGGTGGAAGGGGGGGAGCTGGTAGCAGATGAGCTCAGAGAGGAAATGGGGGCCAGATGGTGAGGCCTCCTGGACTCACCATTTAAAAGGATCCCTCTGGCTGCTGAGTGGAGATCAGACTGGGGGAGGGGCGAGGGCAGCACCAGGGAGACGGATAGGAGGCTGTTGAAAATAATCTAACAGGATTCGCTGATGGATTGGATGTGGGAGAGCGAGAGGAGAGAGCGCGCATGAGCAAGCAGAGGTGTCAAGGATGGCTCCAGAGAGTTCTGGTCAAATCGCTGGAAAGGCTGGCAGGGCCTAGAGGCTCAGAAGGGAGGCCAGAGATGCCGTGAAGGGTGGGCTGGCTGAGCCCCGAAGGATCAAGTGCCTGTGGCCAAGAGAGATCTCTAGCTTGGCAGCCCCTGGTGGATTAGAAAGCTGGGATTTTCTGTGCCCATGGGGGCTACACGGATCCCAGCCCAGCCCTAGGAAGGGGCACCTTCTCTGTGCTCTGGACTGCGGGCTGGGCTTGAGTTGATCCATGGCCAGTACGAACCCTCTCCACGTATCCTTCCTGGCCATCCACTTGTCCATCCATTTGCCCTCCCGGGCCACCCTCCCTCCTTTCTCTCACCCATCCAGCCGCACATCAAGCACCCCAGCTACCCAGGCACGGTCCCACACACCAGGGCTGCGTCCATGAACCCAGCCGACCGCTCTCTGCTCTGGTGGATTGACATTTTCACATCCAGGCCTGAAGCAACTGCTCCACGGGGCAGAATGAGACCAGAGAACACTCTTACTTCCGTCCAACTTGGGGTCACTCAATACGTTTGTGACCACACGTCATCTAACCAGTGAGCATTTCTAAGTCATTTCGTACTAAGTCGCCGTCACTAAAAAGCTTTGGTCAGGTCATGCCTCCTGGTTTGGGTTCCAGGAAAGATGAGCAGAATTGAGGTTTCCATGCTACCAAGACTCAGGGCTGGGGTCTTGGGGTGGGGTTGGGGGGCGTCCCAAGGAGGTGGTCTTTATACCCAGGCACAGAGGGGGAGAGGGCACTTGGGGTGGAGGCATGGGGATGCAGAATGGGATGGGTGTGTGGAGGTGAGTGGAGATGACATAGCCAGGTGGGCCCACCATGGAGGGTCTCATAGGCCCTGGGGCAGCATCTGGCCTTTGTTCAGAGGGCAGTCGGGGGGGGGCATGGGAGGTTTCTGAGCTGGGAAGTGACCCACACTGTGCTGGAGGCCCCGTGGAGGACCAATGAGAAAAGGTGAGTGGTTTGAGTCAGGGAGGCCAGTGAGGAGGCTGTGACCTTGATCAGCAGGGACGCCAAGCCCTGACGCAGGAGAATGAGGGGTCAGGGGATGGGGTAACTGTATAGACCTGGTAAATGGTGGGGGGTGCTGCTTGCTGGGGTCCCACCATTTCTGACCACGTCACACCAGACAGGTTCCCACAGCACTGCCCTCTCCCTAGAAAAGTCCCTATCCTCAACTGACCCTCTGGACCTCTAGTACCTGGGGCCACCCGGGACCCCCAACCCCAACTCTGGTGCCATCGCCAAGTCACTTTGAGGTTGGCTCCCAAATTCTTCCCTGGAGTATCCTTCCTCTGTACCTACCACCCCAGGCTGGGCCCTGCCTCTTCAGGCCTGGACTAAGGCCATGGCCTCCTTGTGGCCTTATGCCTCCAGCCTTGTACTGCTGGGCTATTCACCTACAGAAGAGTCAAAGGGATCTATCTTTATAGAACCTGAGTCTAGAAAGGCCACCCTCCTCCTCCTCCTCCTCATGGTTCCCCTTTGGCCCGAGAAAAGCCCACCCAGCACAGGCCCTCCTCAGCTGCCTGCTCCCTTTGCTGCAGCCAATGCTTCCCAACCTCAGACTGAACTTCTTGTTCCTGCTTCACTCATTTGGCTAAGGTTTATTGTGCGCCTACTCCAAGCAGGCACCAGGCATGCACTGAAGGTTGGGAACTGTATGAGAGGAGAGAGACTCAGTCATAGGGTCTAGGAACAGGTAAGGCCTCTAATATCTCAGTTGGTAAAGAATCCACCTGCAATGCAGGAGTCTTCAATTCCTGGGTTGGGAAGATCCACTGGAGAAGAGATAGGCTCCCCACTCCGGTGATCTTGGGCTTCTCTTGTGGCTCAGCTGGCAAAGAATCCACCCACAATGGGGGAAACCTGGGTTGGATCCCTGAGTTGGGAAGATCCCCTGGAGAAGGGAAAGGCTACCCACTCCAGTGTTCTGGCCTGGAGAAGTCCAGTGGTAAAGAACCTGTCTGCTACTGCAGGGGAACCAAGAGGTGGGGGTTCGATCCCTGGGTTGGGGAAGATTCCCTGGAGGAGAGCATGGAAACCCACTCAAATATTCTTGCCTGAAGGATCCCACGGACAGAGGAGCCTGGCAGGCTATGGTCCATAGTGTTGCAAACAATCGGACACGACTGAAGTGACTTAGCAGGCACGTGTGCACAAGGCCTCTCTAAGGACCAGACATCTGAGCTGAGATCCAGAGGATGAACAGGAAGAGGTGAGGGGAAGAGTGCTTTGGGAAGAAGGAATAGCTCGAGCAAAGGGCCTGAGCCAGACGCCAGTGGGCTTGGATGAAGCGGGGTCCTGTGCCCACATCAAGGCATTCACTACTGGTACCCTACCCTTGTCCCAGGTTGGAAGCTTGGGAGGGGCTAGGGCCGAGCTTGGGCAGGTGATGGAGCCAGGTCTTGCGGGGAGGAGTGTGGGGTAGACTGAGGTGTGGGACATTTTATAATTTAAACAAAAATAGCTTTATTGAGATAATTATCATTTTTTAAAAAAGCTTTATTGAGATATAACTCACAGACCATAAAATTGACCCTTTTAAAGCATACAGTTCAGTAGTTTTTAGCATATTTATAGAATTGGGCAGCCACGACCACTATCTGATTCCAGAACAACTCCATCCACCCCCAAAGAAACTCTGTACCCATGAGCAGTCACTCTCCATTTCCCCTGCTCCCAGCGCCTGGTAACCACTAATATACTTTCTGTCTCTGTGGATTTGCCAGTTTGGGACATTTCACACAAATGGAGGCAGACAGCACGTGACCTTATGTATCTGGTTCTTTTCACTTAAAATAATTTAAAAAAAAAAGATTCATTCATGTTGCAGCATGAATTAGTGTCATTCCTTTTTATGGCCAAATAATATTCCCTTGAATAGCTAGACCACATTTCCACCTTCATCCATGCATCGGTTGTTGAGATTTGAACTGTTTCCATTTAGAGGCTATTATGAATAATGCTTCCCAGGTGGTTCAGTGGTAATGAATCCTCCTGCCAATGCAGGAGACATGGGTTCAATCCCTGGGACAGTAAAATCCCCTGGAGAAGGAAATGGCAACTCACTCCAGTATGCTTGCCTGGGAAATCCCACGGACAGAGGAGCCTGGTGGGCTGCGGTCCATGGGGTCGCAGAGAGTGGGACAGGACTGAGCAACTAAACAGCAACAGCAATGTGAATAATGCTGCTACAAACATTCTGCATAAATTGTTCTGTGGGTGCATGTTTTCATTTCTTAGAGGTAGAACTGTTGGGTTACATAGTAATTTTTTCTTCTTTTTTTTTACTTCTCGGCTGCACGTGGCACAGCATGTGGAATCTTATTTCCTGGACCAGGGCTGGAACCTGCACCCCTGGAGTGGAAGAACAGAGTCTTAACCACTGGGCCACCAGGGAGGTTCCTATGTAGTAACTCTTTGTTTAACTTTTCAACACGTGGCTAGGCTGTTTTCCACAGTGGCTACACCATCTTACATTCCTACCAGCAGTGTATGAGGGCCCCAATTTCTCTACATCCTCAGCAACACTCCTTATTGCCTTTTGATTACAGCCATCTCAGTGGGTGAGAAATGGTATCTCACTGTGGTTTTGACTAATGACCAATGGCCATTTACACATCTTCTTTAGAGAATGTCTGTTTATAGTCTTCACTGGTTTTAAAATTGGGTTATTTGTCCTTTTATTGTTTGCTTCTCTGGCTACGCAACGTGGTTGCAGGATTTTAGTTCCCCGACCAGGGACTGAACTTGGGCCCCAGCAGTGAAAAAAAAAAATCCTGAGTCCTAACCACTGGACCACCCTGGAACCCTGTCCTTTTATTGCTGAGTTATTAAGAGTTCTTTATACTTCTTGATACAAATCCCTTCCTGGGAAAAGGAGTTGAGAGAGCAGGCCAGGCAGATAAGCCCTGGGCTTCCCTGAGCTCCATACTCCCAGTTCTGGGGGTGGGGGGGACCCTGGCGTCACCTTCCACCTCCAGCTCCCTCACATCCACTGCCTTGACCCTCTTGAGACACCGCAGGGTGAACACTTCACAGGTGCTGTGATACCTCCACCCACCGGGGCCCAGGCCCAGCAGGTGAGGAAAAGAAAAAAAATGCTGGGCCTTTCAGAGGTGACTGCAGAGAAGCCACCACCTGTCCCCCAGCGACAGTCTCAGCCACGACAGCTCAGCCGTCTCTGCGGCCCTGAGGCCAAGCCTGTGGCCGGCCTGGGCACCCGCCCGCTGGGCAGGCGGCGGTGGGGGGAAGACACAGGCCTGTCTGCGGGAGGGATGCCTGCCAGGACAGCCGCAGCCCCCTCGGGCCAGGCCCTCCCTCGCCCTGCTTATTTAAACTTTCCTGAACTTTCCACAGTTTGTAAGCTGAGCTCCTCCAAGTTGGAGAATCAAGGAAAATAGTAAAAACACACACACACACACACAAACCCAGCCACGGCTGCTGGCTGATTCTGTTCAGACATCAGGGAGCTCTCTTCTCATGGCTGCTGGGGGCCAGGTGGGTGCTGGGCTCAAAACACAGGAGCAGTGCTGGCTGGGCCTGTCCTGTCGGGGTCTCACCTCCCTCCCACAACCCTCCAGGCTTGGGTGTTTGCCCGCCAGCAGCCCCCAGCCTCATGTCACTGTTTGAAGGGGTACAGAGAGGGACAGGGGCCTGCCAATTCAAGGAGAGGGTCCCTGGCACAGCGGAGGCACCTGAATGCAGGCTCTGGAAGCTGGGGAGGGGGCCACAGGTGGGGAGTTCTGAGCTGTCCTTCAGGAGGGTTCAGTTCAGTTCAGTTCAGTTCAGTCGCTCAGTTGTGTCCGACTCTCTGTGACCCCCATGAACTGCAGCACGCCAGGCCTCCCTGTCCATCACCAACTCCCGGAGTCCACCCAAACCTATGACCATTGAGTCGGTAATGCCATCCAACCATCCCATCCTCTGTCGTCCCCTTCTCCTCCTGCCTTCAATCTTTTCCAGCATCAGGAGGGTTAGGATTGCAAAAAGGCAGTGAAGGCATTCAGGCAGCGCACAGGGGAACTGACTGGTCAGGGCTCTTGTCTGGGGGGTGGAGGGAAGCAGGTGGAAAGCCAAGAGCCAGCGGACCATCCCCGGGCCCCTGGTGCCTGGCCAGGAGCCCACCTCCTCCCGAGGCTGGTCCTAAATGCTAAGGAACCCTCCCCACCCCTTCCTAACCTTTGCCCCGCCCCTCAGTCTGGTTCCCAGACCTCTCCCCTCCAGCCCTTCTGGCTGCTCTCCCAGACAAGCCGGTTTTTTTTTTTTTTTCTCCCTTCTTTGCAGGGTTGGCCCTCAGGCTTCCTCCCTGCCTGCTCCCCCAGCGCCCCAGCTGGGTCCGCCACCCACCACCTGCCACCCGCCCACGTGGAACCCCCTCTGCCCCCGCTGGCGTCCGCCTTGGCAGGCTCTGTGCCCTGAGGCCCCTCTGCTACGCGGCAGCCGGTGGGCTCAGCTCGGGAGCCAGAGCGAGAGATTTATTGTGGTTTTTAGGGGGCGTTTAGGAGCCGATGTGATAATGTCTGTGAACGCACTTTGTAAACTGTAACGGGGGAGTGCCGTGCACACGTGAGGGGACTGTGGCTGGGGAGGGGGCCGTAGCCCAGCCCCCAGAGGACATCCTGGGACTCAGCAGGGGAAACCCCTCCAGTCCCCCCGGGGGCGAGGGCGGAGAGGCCCCGCGGGGCTCTAGGGCGGGAGTCCCAGGCTACATCTGCTGGAACCGGGCCTTCATGAGCCTGCAGGCCTTTCTGTGTCAGCAGGCAGCTCTGAAATGAGCCGTGAGCCAGAAAATTGCCTGGGTCCCTCCCTCACCCCAGAGGCTCAGTTGCACTGCAGTGACAGGGACAGGCTTCCTGGGGAGCACTCTGGCTTCCTGACACCCCACGGTGTGTGTGTCGGGGGGAACTGAGGTAATAAGGGACAGCAGCCAGGCTGGGCTGTCTTCTGGGAAGCAAGCTCCGCCATCCCACCCTTCTTGCTAAGTGTTGTCATCTGATCATTCTTTTCCAGTGGCCCATATTTGTTGAGCACCTACTATGTGCTCGCCTCTGACCCAGAGCACATACAGCAAGGATCAAGACAGACCAAAATTCCCACCCTCACACAGTTTATGAGAAGGCAGGGCAAAGACAGACCATCCACAGGTGAATCAAGACGATTTAAAATACTGACCATTACTACAGAGACAGTGAGATGGGAGAACCAGGAAGTACTGAATCAGGGGTGAGAGAAGACCCCTGCAAGCCTCCCTCACCCCTCTCTCCAGGTGGGCCTCTCTCTGGGACCTCCAGGACAATCCTGGACCTTTAGGGACTCAGTCCGCCCTCCACCAGTCACTGGTCACTGTTACCAAGGCCCGTGGGCTTCCCTGGTGACTCAAGACAGTAAAGGATCTGCCTGCAAAGCAGGGACCCCAGTTTGATGCCTGGGTCAGGAAGATCCCCCGGAGAAGGGAATGGCTACCCACTCCAGTATTCTCGCCTGGAGAATTCTACAGACAGAGGAGCCTGGTGGGCTACAGTCCACGGGGTCACAAAAAGGCAAACACAATGGAGCAACTGACACTTTCACTTTCACCAAAGCCTGTAGGCTAGGCAGTCTTGAGGCTCCCTGGATCTCTGAGCGTGGGACTGGCTGTCTTTATTAATCTTGAGAGCAGTGAGCTGAGTGTTCCTGGTGCCAGGCACTGGTCTAAACATCAAACCGAGTTATCTAATTTAATCGCCAGCACAACCAGATAGTGTGGGAACTGTCATTCATGTCCCTATTTTATAGACAAGGAAACTGAGGCCCGGGAAGTCCGCGTAACTTGCCTAAGGTCACACAGCTGGTACAGTGGAGCTAGGATGTGAACCCTCCAGGGCTCATGCTTTTAACCATTCTGCCTTCCCAGTCGAGGTCACAAGTCTCAAACTGTATGATTGCCAAGCTGTGCTGAGTGGTTCTACATGCATTGTCCCATGTCAGTCGCATTACAGTCTCTTAAGTCAGTTGATTGTCTTATGATCTGCTCCTACACTTTGTGCAGAGAAAGAGACTGAGGCCCTGAGTGGGTGAATCACAGTGGGGAGGTTGGGAAGTCAGGATGTAAACTCAGACCAGCTCGCCTAAGGCCTTAAACCTCCTGGTTCTCCCTCTTCTTTACCTGCCGTCTTGTTTCTGCGCCCCAAAGCCCACAGAAGCTGGGCTGTCCCTCCATGTTGCAGATAGGCATACTGAGGTCCAGGAAGGTGTTTCTGGCTTGTTCATAGCTGCTGGCTGTTGAGCAGCATCTCCTCCATTACAGACCAGTCCCACTTCCTAGATTTTGCTTTAGATGAAGCCTTGGTGGCGGGGGGGAGGTCTCACCTCACCATGGACAGGGGCACTCTGGAGGCCACAAAGGCTCCTGGCTCAGTGCCCTACAGCCGGTGACCTTAGCAAGGTCACCTTCTCTGAACGTGTTTCTTCTCTATATAATGGGATCTTAGTATCTGGCTGCATCTGTGACAGCTTTTTAGAAAAATCTGTGGTGTATCCAGTGGCTGGAGCAGAGTAGCTCTTGCCTGGTACCCCCTGTCTTCTGCTCAGGAAGCAGTAGGATGAAGGGGTACCTGAGACACTTGCCCAGGGGAGTCATCACAGTGGTTCCAGCCCAGGAAGGCTCTCTGGGCTCCTCTATTCCACCCCCACCCCCGGGGCACTGGCCAGCAGCTGCCCTCAGATCTGTGGCCCTGAAGCCTGCCATGACCTCACAAGGGCCTGGGAGACACACTTGGGTCCTCCCTGAGCTCCTGGGCACTCCCAAAGCGGGCTGCACCTTCAGGGAGGATCTGATGCCAGCCTGGGGACAGCGGCAGCAGCAGAGGCCCCAAAGCCTTGGCAGTGGGATTAAGGTGGAGAAAAATGAAGCGTGGAAATCATTCGTTTCCTTGGTTGGCAAGAACCGCTCTGAGTGAACATTTGGGGCTTTTAAAATGAACATCAGCTGCAGGGACCCGTGCCCTGTGCCCGCCATGGCCCACACGGCCTCGGAATCCCGGGCCCGGCTGTTTGTCTTTGCCTGCTGCTCAGCCAACACTCACTGAGTGCCTACTGTGGGCCAGGCCCATAGCCAGGATGGGAGGGAGGATCCAGCCAGAGCGCAGCAGCCCTGTGGTGAGAGTGCAGCCGCAGAGGCCCCAGTGCCAGCCAGCAAGGAATCAGGCCCAGCAGGGCAGGCGCCACCACCTCCTAGGGGCTGCGGGGGTAGGGGGCCCTGGGTGGCCACTGGGTGTGTGTGTGTGTGCAGGTCCCGGTGGCTTCCCACAAGAGGGGCCTGCAGGGATGGGGGTGGGTTTCCTTATGGAGAGGGACTGCAGAGGCATGGGGGTGAGGGTGTGTGAAAGGCGAGGTGCCACAGTGAGAAGGCACAGGCCTCCAGGGCCAGGCAGGTGGGCCTGGGAGGGACCGGGGGCGAGCTGCGGGCAGGTACCCCAGCCAGCTTGCCGCCAAGCGGCCATCCTCGAGGAGAGGCTTCCGATTGAGCCTCCTCTTTTTCCAAACTAAGCCGGACATGTAGATTTTTCTGTGAAAATGACCGATTTTTTAAAAAATGATGGGAATTTATTTGAATTAAAAATAAAAAAAATACGATGAGGTCAAAGCAAGCATGGCTTTAGCTGGCTTGGGCCCACGGGCCAAGAGTTTCTGATCTCCAACGGTGATGGTGATGGTGATGCGGCGGTGGGGGCGTGGAGGTGGAGCAGGCCGCTTAGAAGTTGGGGGGGCTGTGGAGGGGGGTGGAGGCTGGGCGGGGTGGGCCGCTTGGAGGGTGGGGGATCAGTGAAAGGGGAGGTCGGGGTGAAGTGGACCGGTGGAGTGTAACCCCCACTCGCGGCGCTGGCGCTTGGGGGGAACCGGGCGCGGGTGGGCGGGGGCTGGAGGCAGGGCCCCCCCACCCCACCCCAGCCCGGCGCGCCGCGGCCGCCCGCCGCCTCCATCCGGGCCTCTCCCCACCTCCCGCCCGCCCGCCCCCGCCTGCGCCCCTCCCCCGCCGGCGCGCACGGCTCCCGCCGCCCCTCCTCCGCCCGCCCGCCCTCCGCCCGCTCTCCCCGGCTCCCTCCCGGTCTCTCTTAAGTGCCATCGAGGGGCGCCGGGAATTGCAGCCAGTAAATCGCGTCCCACCACTCAGCAGCGGGGCCACCGCAGCGGCGCCGCCCGCGCCCGCCGGGAACCCGCGCCGCCCGGGCGCCTCTCCAGGGCCCGCGAGGCCCGCCCCCACCCGGCGCGGCGCTGCGCAGGGCCTGCCCCCGGGCCGGCCGGGGCGCGCGGGGCCCGCGCTGGAGGCGAGGACGCGGCGGCCGCGGGGCGCACGGCCCGGAGCGCGCGGCCCGCGCCCCCGCGCGCCCTGCCCGCGCTCGCGCCCCGCGCTCCGGAGCCCGGCCCCGCTGCCCGGGCTCTCCTGCGGGACCGATGCCGGCCCTCCGGCCGCCAGGGTAAGGGGGCAGCGCGGGCGCGGCGGGGTGAGGCAGGAGGGTGGGTGGGCGCCCGCCCCGGGGCGGGGGACCCCGATGTCCGCCCAGCGCCAGCGTCTGGCACGTGGGGGCGTCTCAAGTTCCCTCTGGAGGCCGGGCAGGTGGCGAGAACGCGGGGGTGTGGTGCTCCAAGGCTGGCACTTACTGCGTGCCTACTGTGCGCCGGGCGTGACCGGCTCATCTGAAGTGGGATTTTTTTTGTCCCCATTGTACAGATGAGAAAGCAGAGGCTGGGAGAGGGCAAATAGCTGGCTCAGGGTCCCCAGCCAGCCAGGATTTGACCCCTAGGCTGCTTGACGCCAAAGCTGGAGCTCTCCCCACTAGGGCACGCACACCCACGGAGACGGTATGAATATTTCATTGTAGAAAAGAAGGGAAAAAAAAATCAGCTATTGTCCCGCCACCATAATGCAGCTACTGTAGGCCCTCAGGTTCTTTATTTCAGCCATGCTCTTTTTTCCACTCTTTATTGAAGAATGTGTGCTTTGGGGCCATGTAGACCCTGGGTCCATCTTGACTCCAGCACCAAGAAGTGGAGAAGCTTTGAGCAAGTCCCTTAGCTCTCTGGGCCTGGGTCTCCAGCCTGAAAAAATGGGGGCACTCCCAAGATTACTGAGGGGTTTGGATGAGACCTAGAGGGTAGCCCTGACGGGGTGGGGATAGGCCAGGGCCTGAAAGAAAGGGGAGCCCTTCCTCAGGGGCTCATGGAGACCTATTGAGTGCAGAGCCAGCCCTGGGCTCTGGCTCTGGCTCTGGGGAAGCTGAGGGCAGCCTGGCCCATCTGTGCTTCTTGCAGGAGGGCTCTGTCCAGCGTTGTGGGACTGACTGCCTGGCGTCACATTCTGCCTTTGCCAGGCCCCTGCTTCCTCCTAGAGTGTTTGGAAAGGCAGAGGGTACCCTGGCTTCACCTTTGCCACGGAAATCAATTGGGTCTGGGAGGAGGGGCCCAGGCCTGCTCTGAATTTGGCCCCCTGGGGAGAACATTTGGGTCCTGGCTTCTGCCAAGCCCAGGCTTGGGTTTGGGAGCCTTCTGGGACCTCCCAGATTCAAGTTTAGCATGAGGCCCAGTTACCCCAAACCAAAGACATTGCCTCCATCAGCACCCAAACTGGAGACCCCCAGGCCTGTGTGACCTCCTGGACATCTACCTGTCTGTCCATCTCATCAACCACAGGGTTCCTTTGGTTCTACCCCACAAGCATCTCTCCCTACTTTTATCCTCCATCCTGGACATTCCCACCTGTCTTCCCCAGCCCCAACCATTGTTCTGGGACACCATAGCCAAAACTGTCTTTCTAAAAGCGGCTCTGAGCTTCTGAACTCTTCAGCCATCCACAGACCTAAACTAGGCCAAACTCCTGAGCCTTCACTTGAGGCTGGGCTTCCCTGTGGTCAGCCTGCCTCCCTCTGCAGCCTCCCCTCTGCGAACCGGATGTGCCCTGGTCGCAGAGCCCTTGAGCGCCAGGTCTGCCCTGAGACTGTCATGGTCTCATCCCTCCAAAGCCCCTTCCTTGTGTCTTCTGGCCTGTTGAACTTCCCACTCATCCTCAGGGCCCACCTGTGTCCTCTCCTCCCCCTGGTCCTTCCAGGACCCCCACCTCTCTCTGGTGGGTGCCCTCCGTACTTCTACCCCTGGGCAACCCTCCCTCCATATGGCCCTCAGCAGGTACCAAGGCGCTTCCCACCAGACTGGGAGCTCTGGCCAGCTTGGTGATCTTTGAGGAATGAACAGCGGGGAGTGCATCAGAAAGAGATAAACCGGAGCCTCCTTGGAGGGGTCTCATAACCCCGTGGCGGTCCATCCGGAGTGGGGAATCACACTCCTCCTGCCTCCTTGGGGTCTCCTGGTGGGAGCCGGGTGCTCCAGATGGAGGTGCTGAGGACCACATTTGCACCCAGATACCTGTAGGCCTTGACCTTCAGCCTTCACATTCAGGAGCATCCAGAGTCCCACCTGGATCTGTTGGGGCAAGGGTGGTGGGCACTCAGGTGCAGGAGCCTCCCTATCTTGTCCCAGCCCACTTCCACCCCATCAGGCCCACCCCCACCATCCTCCCAGGGAACTGGGAGAGTTATGTCAGGCCGTCTGGCCGAGTGCCAGGGCTCCCCATGGAACTATAAATTGACCTGTCGCGAGAGGGAAGAGATTAATGTCGACCATCTTCATTAGCGCGTCCCCCGGGGTGATGGCGTCTGCCCTGAGCTGGCTGATTGGAGAGGGTGTGAGTGAGTGAGGGGGCTGGTGGTGGTGGTGGGGGGCCTGCACTGCACACCCCCCGCCCCCCCAGAAAGGCAAGGTGCAGGGGCCAGCGCGTGCCAGAGAGCCTTGGCCTCCTCCTACTGTTCGAAGGGCCGTCCCTCTGGCCTCTGCTCCTGGCAGTAGGAGCGCGCTTTGATGGAGGACCTGTGTGCTAATTGGGAGCAGAGATGCGCGCCCTGCAGCTCTGCGGGGCTCCCAGGCTGACACCGCCAGCTCAGCGGCATCTGTGGGGCCTTCATTAGAGGCCTTTCCTCTGACCAGAAAGCAGCCCGCTGGGGGCGGGGCGGAGACGGGGGGGGGCTTCCTGCCTAACCCCCTCCCTCTCCCCACCCTCCCTACCCTTCTCTTTCTTCACAGCAATGATGATGATGATGATGGGGAAGGAGGCAGCTTTGGAGTGTGGATTGGAGGGTGAGGATGGGAGGATCAGAGGGATCCTTTGCTTCTTTGTGACCACGTGGCATAGGGTTAGGCCCTCCACTGCTCTGCACCCATGTGTTCTCATGGCCGGGATGGGCAAGGTCTTGCCCCCCTGGGGTGGGTGGGGCCAGCCAAGGGTGCGTAAGTGGATTTGTCTTTAGAGATGAGGACCGGTCAGAGCCCAGGGCTGAGGTGCAGACTGAAGTGCAGGCTTCTGGGTCTGAATCCTCGTGCTCCCACCTCCTGTGAGGCCCTGGGCTCTCCGAGCCTCAGTTTCCTTGCCTGGCAATGGTGGGGGGCCGGGGGTTGGTCTCGTGAGGGGGGCATCCTGTTGCAGAAACAGAGCCTCTGCACTGGGTGGAGGCTGCTAAGGGAAGGGACTGCAGCCGCAGGTCAGTGGGCGTGGGCTTGTTCCGTCGTTCATTCATTCATTCATTCATTCAGGACACACCTCCTGCACTGTGGTCTTGTACCCACAGAGGGGTTCAGAAGTGGCTTCATTCTCTGGAGGACCTCCCTGGGAAAATAAACCCAGGAGAGGGTGAGCTGCTAGAACCCCTAGAAGGGAGTCTCCCCAAACCTGGGGGTATCCGGGCGGCCCCAGGGTGACACCTGTAAGCTGGAGGTGGTGCAGCCTGTCCTTGCGGACCTCATCTGCGCGAGGACTCTGATGTGGGCGCCCAGCTAGTCGCCAAGTTCTTGGCCTGCTGGGTCCCCTAGCCGCACCGGAGCAGAAGCAGGGACCGAGACTGTCTCCTCACACCCACTCCTGTCGCCCAGCCTTTCCTGTGCATCTGGGGGAGGGGGTGGAGGGTGGGCCCAACTCAGTACCTGGTATCACTGGCCTCCAGTCTGTACCTGGGGGTGGGTTCCATGGGCGCCTGTCCGTCTGAGTGCCGCTTGAGGCCAGGGGTAGGCAGCAGATGGGCCAGGGCTGCTCCTGTGGGGTTGTTGCATGGTGTTAGCTGTGCCGCTTGCTAGCTGAGGGTCACTCTGTGAGGCACGGGGCTCCACCTCTCCAAGCCTCAGTTTCCTCATTGGTGCCATGGGAATGAGTCAGTGCCACGTGCTGGGCACACACCTGATGCAGAGTGGAGCACAGTGAGCAGGGCTGCGTGCTCACTGCTGCCTTAGGCAGCCGCCCCAGCTTCTGTAAACACTCCTCAGAGAAGCCTGGCTAAGTGGAGTATGGGCTTCTCTGCCTCTCTGTGTCAGCCCCCCAGGGGGTACCAAGTACCCCCTGGCACGTTTGAACAAAAAGCACGTGGTTCTGGAGTCAAAAAGCCCAGCCCCGAGTCTTTGCTCTGTGGCTACGCACCTGTGTGTCCTTGGGCTCATCACTTAACCTCTCTGTGCCTTTGTTTTCTCGTCTGGAGCGGAAATGAGATGTTGTAAACTGAAAACCACAGCTTGCATTGCTCAGTGAGCACCCACCTAGGGTGGAGGATGGAGCGCTGGCCCAGGAGTCCCAGCCCGGGGTGCTGCTCCGGCCCCCTTGATCCGCATGGTGACTTGGGGTGAGACTCTTTGGACTCATCTGTAAAGGGGGTCGCGGCACCTGCCTGCCTTCCAGAGCTCTTCTGAGGTTGAAAAGATGTGTGTGGCTGGGGAAAGGGGCTGCTCTGGGGCAGGTACTTTTCTTGGAGTAACCCTGCTGTCCCCAGCAGTGGATGGCCTCCCGGGGCCCTCGTTTCCTGTCCGGAAAAATGGGAGCAGACACCCTGCTCATCCTGGTCCTTAGAGGTCTGCGATGCTGTGTCTAATCAGAATTTTAGCTATTCTGTTTTGTAATGCATCCGCATGGACTCTAGCCCCATGTAACCTGAGATGTGTTGGAATAGACCGTCCTCCGACTTGAGCGCGTTGAGATCGCCCCGTGAGAGTCACGTGTGGAAGGCTGGTGATGAAGGGTGCCTATTGTTGCCGCCTCACCATGCCTAGCCCGTCCCGCCTGGCAGACTCAGTCGCGGGAGCTGGCAACATGGCTGTCTGCCTCCGCCTTCCCGAGCAGGCAGGAATCACTAACGCGTTAGCAGTTTCATTAAGCCTCTCGCCAGCCTCCCCGCCTCCCTCCTGGGCCTCCTCGGTAATTATTTTCCCAGCCCTTCCACTCGCAGCCCTTTCGCGAGCTCTTCAGAATTGGCCAAGTGGCCCCCACAGGCTGGGCTGCTGGGACTGGGCTCTGAGGGGCTTCCCCCCACACACATACACCGTGGGCACCCCCTTTTCTGCCTTGCCATTGAAGCTTTGTGTCCCCCTGAGGCCTCCGTGAAAATGCAGATCTGCTCGGCCTGCCGGGGTGACGGTTAACCCCTTATTACACGCCCAGCACATGTAGACTCCTCCATGCAGCTGACCTCCATTCAGTCCGGCACAGAGTTTCTCAGGCCGCCTTTGGGGGCTGCCACAGAGTAGACCCCAGGGAGTTGGCTGTGAGGGAGATGGGATTCCTGGTCCTGAGAGGCTGTGGACGTCCAGGGCCCTGGCTGGTAGAAGCCACAGTGCGACACGGGGATGCGTGGAGGCTGAGGGGAGGTGTGTCCAGAGCGAGACCGGGGCCCCAGAGGTCCTGGGACCCACAGCCTTCCTCCGCCCAAGCCCAAATACCCCAGCCCACCCCTGGTCACAACGACTGGTTGAGAAATGGACCCGTGGCCCATCAGAGCCTATGAGAGGCTTTCTTGGAACTTTAACTTCCAGCCTGTGGGGAAGGCTGGCTTGGCTGTGGTTGCCAAGCCCAGAGGGTGTACATATGAGACTGCTGGCTGTCCTCTTCTGGGACCATGCCTAGGCTGGGGAATCGCCAGTGAGGTCATCATGTGGAGGGCGAGAGTGGAGGTGGAAGTATATATTCCTTCATTTGGGTCTCTGGATCCTGCTATGCCTAAAACTATGCCTGCGGTTTTCAGTTATATAAAGAGACATGTCCCCCTTTTTTGCTCAAGCTCTCGAGTTGATTTTTTTCTCTTACAACCAAAAGAGCCCTGATGGATGGGAAAAACCAGGCAGGATTTTACAAAAGAGGTGACATTTTGAGTTGGGTCTTGAAGGGTGAATAGGAGTTTGTGCAGCAGAGAAGAAAACTCAAACAGAGGGAACAGCAGGGGTCAAAGACATGGAGACGTGAAAATGCAGGATGTGGGAGACACCAAGTACTGCCTGTGGCCCCAGGGTTTGTCAGCACAAATGACAGGAAGGGAGCTGAGGGATGGAAATGATGCCAGGCTGTGAATGCCAGGTTGAGGAGGGGTGTAGACTGAAGGTGCTGAGGACTGTGGGAGAGACGGGCAGGAGCAGGAGACATGGGTTCAGGCAGGTCAGAGAAGGTGCTGTGGAGAGAATAAGTGAGGCTGCTGGCAGAGAAGGGGCAGCGAGGGTTTCCTGGCACAGTGTGAGTCTAGGAACCAGGGTGAGAGGAGGCGCCCCAGAGCCAAGGCTGGGGAAGTAGGCAGAGGCTAGATCACAGGGGCCTTGAACACGAGGCCACAGCATCCACAGGATCCCAGTAGCCCCTGATGTGGTTAGGTCCAGCTATACCGTGGAGACCGGCAGTTCATGGACTCATTCATTGAGCAGATCAGTATGCAGTGCCTACTATATGCCAGGCTCAGAGGACATGGGAGGTGACCATTCAGTCACAGCCATAGAGCCAGGTGGCTCCCAGGCTGATGGGAGACAGGCAATGAGCCGGGAGACAAGTACGTGAGAGTGTGGAAGAGTCAAGTGATAGTGAGTGGAGTGTGGATACCACTGGCCAGGCTGCTCTGGGGGAGGCCTCTCTCAGAAGAGATGTTTGAGCTGAGACCTGAAGGATGAGGAGGGCCAGCCATGGGGAGATCAGGTGGAAGAGCATTCCGGACAGAGGCAGGTGCAAAGGCCCCGTGGCAGATCTGATTTTGGCCTTTGAAGGGAAAGAAAGGAAGGGGTTTGGGCTTTATTGTCCCTGGGATGGGAAATCTTTAGAGGGTCTCAGGAGCAGGGCTGGAGGCAGAGATGGAGGAAGAACGGAGATGGCAGAGGGGCTGGAGCTGAGAGAGTCCCTGTGGTTGTTTGGGGAGATGGGAGAGAGGAGGCCAGGTGAGGGCACCAGGCTCTGGGCTGAATGCCTGGGGCGAGGGCTGGAGGTTTGCAGAGACAGACACCTGGAGCTGGCCCAGGCTGGAGACCAGCTAGGTGAAGGGGTCTCTGGGCAGCTAAAGCTGCAGTTGTCCAAGGGGAGGGGAGATGGGAGCCAAGGCCTGGCCTGGGCCTGGAGAGGGGGAGGACATGGGCGGTAGTTTTTCCCACCTGACCACCCCAGCTGTGGCAGGGTGTGCCAGCTGGTGCTGGAAGGGATGTGAGAGCCGTGTGCTTCCCTGAACACAGCCAGTCCTCGCTGCCACCACCAGCTGCCCACCCGCCCCCATAGGTCCCGGCCAGAGCATGTAAGTGACAGAGCCTGTTTCCATGGCCGCGCCACCCTCTGCAGGAAGAAGCTCACCCAAGCTGCTCTGTCCCTTGGAGCCAACCGGTTTGCTCTGCTGGCGGAGACCAAGGTCCTGGGGCTGAGATCACAGGCTGCAGCCTGCATGGGTGGTGGGCTGGCTCCCTGACCTATAGGTGGGCACCCAGGGCTGTGCTGCTGCCAGTGGGCTGGGGTGTCAGGCTGGCCCAGGCAGGGCTGGGGGGTGATCCGGGTGCTGGGAGCCTCCTGCCCCAAAGCTGGAGCCCTGCCGAGAGCCCCTGCTCACCCTCTCCGGGGTCCTGCTGGCAGCTCCATTTCACACTGTGTGTTTCTCTCACGCTCACAGCTGCACTTAGAGATCCTGAGAGCCCAGGGCTTTCTTGCCATCCAGCTCTTGGCTCTGCCGGGCCTTCTGCCTGGAACACTTCCCTGTCCCCCTGCCCCCACTCACGTGCCCCTGCTGTGTTCTCACAGCCCCTGGGCTTTTCCTCTACAACATTTATTCAGTGAATTTATTCACGTAATAAGGATGTTGAGGCCCTACTGTGCACAAGATACTGTGCTGGGGGTGGAGGGGTGAGGTGTGGGGAGTGATGCACTTGTGAATAGACCTGACCAGGTCCCAGCCCTCACAATATGGCAGGAAACATTGTCACTACTGAAAGTGAAAGTCACTCAGTCGTGTCTGACTGTGTGCGATCCCATGGACATGGGATTCTCCAGGCCAGGATACTGGAATGGGAGCCTTTCCCTTCTCCAGGGGATCTTCCCAACCCAGGGATCGAACCCAGGTCTCCCGCATTGTGGGTGGATTCTTTACCAGCTGAGCCACAGGGGAAGCCCGAGAATACTGGAGTGGGTAGCCTATCTGTTCTCCAGTGGATCTTCCCAACCCAGGAATAGAACTGGGGTCGCCTGCATTGCAGGCGGGTTCTTTACCCACTGAGCTATGAGGGAAGCCCTGTCACCTAGTAAACAAGCTAAAATTTGTCTGGTGCCGGATTGTGGGCAGAGCTGTGTAGGAGAGCTGAGGGATGCTGGCGAGAGGGTGTTGGGGGTGGGGGAGATGGGGGTGAGGCGGGCACTAATGGAGACAGAGTGGTCAGGGGGGCTTTTATTCAAGACCCGAGGGCAGAGACGTGGCCAGCCATGGGAAGTGTAGGGGGAGAGCGCTCCAGGTGGGACTGCTTCTCGTGTGTCTGCTTTCCTGTGTGTCTCCCTTACTGCGCAGGGGAGCCAGGCCAGAGCTGGGGGGTCTTCACTGGGGCTAAGCTGAGGGTCCCCAGGGCAGGGATGGTCCACAGTGGCCCCCTGGAGCCCAGATCCCAGGAACGCAGGCAGAGGCCAAAGCCACGTTCGGATATGGGCCTGCAGCTGTGCACGGGATGGGCACAGAGTCCTGTGAGATGATACCAGTGAAGGACTGACGCCCACTCGACAGACAGACAGGAATGAGGCGCCTGCAAGTCTGTGGCTGGACCCTGCTCTCCTTAGAGGCTGCGAGACCAGCCTCAGGCAGTCACTGCACGTGAGCCTCTGTGTGTTCGTCTGTAAAATGGGCATGACGTGCCTCCCTCATGAGGCTGCTTAGATCAGCTAATAGCACAGCGCCTGTCACAGGACAGGTACCCGGTGCGTTGCCCTTACTACTGTGGATATTCTTGGCACTTGCTGAGTAACAGACAGAGCTCTTGGGTAACAGAACAGCGGGTGCTCTGTTGGTGTTTGTTGACTGACTGCCTGACCGAGCAAAAAGTCAGGCATGACCAGGCCATGAGTGAGTGGCCCCCCAGGTAGCGGGGAAGACGGCACAAACCACACTGGCTTCCGCCTCTGAGAGTTCAGGCGGTGCCTGGTGGGCTGAGCCCTGGGAGCCTTGTCATCTGGGATGATCCTGGAATACCACACCTCTTCAGGCCTCAGTTTCCATCTCTGAGAAATGGAGCTGAAGGTGATCCTGAACCGCATGACCGATCCCCAGTTGTTGACAGACTCACGAGAAAATGATACCTAAACAGCCCTGAGGATCGCTGAGCCCGCAGGAAAGTTGGCAATGGTACCGTCTGATTTCCTAAGGCGGCCTAAGGTCCTTGGAGGGTCAAGGGGCTTTTCAGGCCCCAGACAGGGAAGCAGGCCTCTCCCTACCTCCGGACACCCCTCCAGTGTCAAGGGTGACATTACATTGAATCAGCTCTGTTTAGGGTCTCACAGAGCCTATTCCCACAGGAGGGTGTCCTAAGCTCCAGCTCCCCACCCTCAGCCAGGGCTCCCGCAGCCCCTGTGCCCGTTGCCCTGAATCCCAGTGGGCCCTGGAGGAGCCACCATGCTGGGCTGGCCATCCTGCTGGAGGGGAGGCCCTGGGCTGGGCCTGGCTCATAGTAGGTGCTCAGAAAGGGCCTACTGTGTGCCTGTGAGGGTGGGGCCCTGGAGGCCTGGGCTTGGCCTCGGTCCTGCTGCTGACCCCTGTGTGAGGCCTTGGGCACTAGGTTGCTGGCTGAGTACCTACTGTGTGCAGAGCTGGGAGAGACGCCTGAGGACCATGCAGGCCACCCCCTCAATTGTTCTCATGCTTGTGGCCAGGAGCAGAGGGGCTCACAGGAGCCTGGGTAGGAGGATTTTACCCCCTTTTTCTCTGCAGCCCTGAGCCAGAGGGAGACACTGGGCCCTTGCAGATGGGGAAACTGAGGCCCTCAGAGGGCAGAGGTGTGGGGGAAGCCAGACGCGTTTCTGCCTGGGCGTGTGCTGCGTTCTGGGTGTGCGGCTGCCAGCCAGGCTTGTGAACGGTGGGGATATGCACTGTCCCCCGAAACCCTTTGCACAGCCAGGCAGGTCCGGTCACTACCCCTGTTCCGTCGATGCAGAAACAGACTGAGAGAGACAGAGCGGCAGAGCCAGGGTTTGTTCTTTACTTTGTTTTTGGAGATGTGAGTTCATACAGGAAAGCGTACAGATCCTAGGTGTACAGAGGGATGGATTTGCATGTACACGTGTAGCCTTGAACCCCCACCCAGGTTCAGACCTGGAACGTTCCCAGCACCCCCCAGGAAGCGCTCTCGCACCCGTCAGGCATTGCCTGCCTGGCATAAATGGTGGAGGCTGGCTTTGGCCCTCTCTGCTCATCGCGTAAGCAGATCACAGCGTGTCCCCGCGTGTCTGCCTCTCAAGCTCAGCATGACATCTGGGCGAGTCATCCGACCGTTGATCTAGCAGAAGGTTAGCAGAACTGGGATTTGAACCCTCCCACTGACCGCCCACGGCCCCCGGAGTTTCACCCCTGCTCACCACCCTCAGTGGCTCCCATCACCCTTGAAAGAAAGACCCAAATCCTCCCCGACACCTTGCTCATGTCGGCTCCCATTCCCGTCCCTGCCCTCCTAGCCTCATGGATGGGCCTTTCATCCTCAAAAGCCCCTCTGCTCCTTCCTACCTCAGGGCCTTAGCACGTGCTGTTCCTTCCTCCTGTCCGCCCTCAGCTTCCTTCCAGCATCCCACCAGGAGCGTCACCTCCTCCAGCTTGCCTGCCTGGGTTCCCCCCGACCAGGCTGGGTCCTCCTGCTAGACGTCATGAGGCTAGTTCTTGCTTTTTCTTCGCTGCCCGTGTCACTTGTAATTAATTGTCAGTTAAGCATCTGCTTCCCTCAGCTAGACTGTCAGCTCCAGGAGGCAGGGATGGTGTTTGTGGTTCACGGCTGCATCCCTGGTGCTGTTCATTGACTCACTCACCCAGCCTTCTCGTCATCTGTTCGTTCAGCACATACGGAGTGCCTGCCGTACTGCAGCCTCTTGGCGAGGGTTTGTTGAATGGGTGAATAGATGAATGAATGTCCATCTGCCTCTGAAGCCCGTCCTCTTTGCACTGCATTCCATTTTGTCTGTTCCTACCTCTCTGGGCCTCAGTTTCCCCAGCTGTCAGAGGAAGGCACCAGGCTTGCGCCTTCCAGCCAAGCTCTGGTTCTGAGACTGGGGGACAGGGGGGCTGGTTTTGGTCGGCAATGCCGAGGGCAGCACAGCTGAGCAGGGCGGTGCTGCAGGCCACAGGGCAGGTCCTGCCCCAGACAGCAGTGCCTGGCAGGATGCTTTCCGCACCTGCGTCACCAGAACCCCTGATGTCCCTGCTGGGGCGTAAGGCTCAAGGCCCATGTCCATCCAGGGGCTTGCCAAGGCCACGTGGCCCCCTCTCCCCCCAAACTCTGAGCTCCAGCTTGGCCTGCTGGGCCTGGCAGGGAAGGAAAACGTGAGGGTGCCCAGGTGTGGAAGGCAGTAGGTGATGGGGGCCTGGGTGTGAGCCTGGTTGCACAGCTGTGTGGCCTTCCCTTCACGAGCATGGTTTCCCTGGCTGTAAAAACCTGGGCATGATGGTCACAGTTGTCCCACCCTGCTGGGACCTCTGAGGGTCTCGAGATCTTGGGGAGCACGGGGTAGGTTTCTGTGAGGCTGGCCTGCCCCAGGGCCCGGCTGGACCAGCCTCCGCTGGGAGCCGGGCGGGAGATGCGCAGCGTGCGAGGTGGCTCAGCGGCTTAGCGGCTTGTCAGCCAGGCGGGCGGGTGTCCTGGGGCCGGGTTTGATTAGTTCAGGTTGACAGTCGCGCTCCGCGGCGCTGCCAGGAGGGGAGCCCGTGATTACCCTAATGAAGCTTGAACGCAGTTTGTCATCCAAACAGCTGGTTCGGAGCCACGCTGCTGCCAGCTGCCCAACTCAGCCGTGCAGACGCGCCCTGCGCCACCCGAGCCACGAGTGGCCCTGCCACCAGGATGACCTGGAGAAGAGGCAGTGGCCCCGGGTAGGCTGTGGAGCGGTCCCCAGGGAGTGGGATGGACCACCCAGGGGTGGGGGACAGTCGGAGCCTCATACAGTCAGTGGCAGCCCCCTGACTCTTGCCCTCAGTTTCCCCATCTGTAAAGTGGGTGCCTCTGGCAGCTTGAAGTTTCAGGAGTTCCGGCTGATGAGTCATCTCCAGGAATTTTTCTCAGACCCCTCAATACTGAGTCAGAGACCTCGACAGGCACCCACAGCCCTCAGGACAAGCCCCGTCACCCCGATGGCCCTGTGTTGTCACTGAAGATCTGGATGATTGTCATTATGTTTCATTCATTCATCCAATGAACACTGATGAGAACACACAGCGGTGGGTAAGCCAGCCACCATGCTGTGTTCATGGAGTTTGCATTGCAGTGGGAAAGACTCATGGGACCTCGACCCCATCTGGGGAGCCAGGGAGGGCTTCCCGGGAGAGGTAGCAGCTGGACCCAGAACAACCAGAGGAGAGAGCAACACAGGGAAGAGTCTTCCCAGTAGGATGAACAGCATGTGCAAAGGCCCTGAGGTAGAAGGGAGAGAGTGTGGAGGGATGTGAGCACCCTCTGAAACAGGCTAAAGGTGTCAGTGCTTCCTGGGGAAAGGACTCAGTCCGTGCCCTCTGCTGGGCAAGTTCACCTGTCATTGAACTGTTCTGACCACCTTGGAAGGAAGGATCATGGTCCTGTGTTACAGATGGGAACACTGAGGCCCACAGCATGGGGGTGTGGTACCCTGCAGGCCTCTGCAGCCTCGGGTCTACTTGGGGGCCCCCCGAGAGGCCCCAGACCGGGATCTGTCAGCTCAGCGTGGGTTAGAATCCACATTAGCACTGGATGAGCAGGGGCTGCACTGGGGCCTGGGACCCTGTCCAGGGCTTGAACCCTTGCACAGCAGAGCGGGGGCAGGCAGCCTGGGGCCTCCACTGAACGGTGAGTGGGTCTCCTGACGCTCTGGGCCAGGACCTGTAATTGAGCCTCGTGGCTCCTGAGCCTACCCTTTCTCTTACATCTAGCAACCTATCTCTTCACTATGGCTTTTGATTGAATGCGTTTAAAATGTTGAATTGTAAACTCAAAAAAAATGTTTCCTTAAGAATTTGGGCATAACAATTTTTCCTAACTTTAAAGGAAAATTACTAAGTCCCATATTAAACATTTATAGTGTATATGTAAGCCCACTCATAGAGAAAAAGCGCCCCTGGAGCTGTTTCCAAGTAGCTTGAGGCTACCCTTGCTTGGATTGCGGAATGGGGGGGCAGGCAGGTGAGCGTGCGTGTGGTGGATACTGGCCTCCCCATGGCCACCGCCTGGCTGCTTCCTAGTTTTCTCTGCCCTCATCAGCAGCCAGGCCCCATCTCTGCCCTCGTGCATCCCTGCGGTGTCCTCCTTGGTGGCTTTCTAGCGTGTGTCTGCTGTGACCATCCTGGCCCCACTTTCTGTCCTGACCCTGTCTCCCTGCAACCCCCAACTGTCCCTGGATCCCTGCTTCCACTGCATCCAGCCCACATCCTGGCCCAGCGCCTTCCCCCACCCTTCTCCTTACTCTGCCTTCAGTGGCCATAGCCTTTTCCTCCTGGAGAGGGGCGCCTGGGGCCCTGGGATCTGCGTGGTCCCGGTCCGAGCAGGTGTGACCCAGACTCCGCAGGTGCCTAGCCCCGCCGCCGGGCAGACGTGAGCAGCCTGAGAGCTGGGATGAAGGGCTGGTTTCTGGCCTCACTGCAGGGAAGGAGGAATTCCCACCGCTCTGCTCCCTTCTTATCGCTGCTGCGCGGCAGCGTGACGGCTGCTGTCGCTACCGCCTGCCTGGGGAGGCAGTGGCTCTGGAGGAGAACGGGTTTATCAGATTCATCGCCTCTCGCCCCACTGGGAGACTCCGCCAGGCTTCTGCCCTGGCTCAGAGAGAGATGGAGGGAGGTGAGGGTGCCCAAGTGGGGATGTGGCATGAGCCCAGAGTTGGCGGAGGCTGGTGGGATGCAGGTGTGGATGGACTGGGCCCCAGCCTGGCCCGGGCTACCGGGCATCTCAGGCCTCACGAACGGTGGGCAGGGAGGTGAGGGCTGGCGAAGACCGCGGGGAAACTCGTGGGTCCTCATCCCCCAGCCTGCGCTCGTGTTCCTCTCCCACCGGTGTGCCCTTCAGGCACTTGCTCCCAGCTTGGGAACAGGCCACAGTGAATGAATTCAGCAAGAATGAATGGTGATGCCCCTGAAGGTGTGTCGGACCCTTACCATGAGCTGGGCCCACATTAAGCATTTCACATATGTCATCCTCTTGACCCCGACCCACAGCCAGGTAAGGTAGTCTGGTCCCTCTTCTCATTTCACACCTGAGGAAACAGGCCCAGAGGTTAAATGACTCTCCCAGGAACACACAGCCAGGGACTGCCCAGGTCTGATCCTGGGCAGTCTGAAGCTAAGGATTGGGCTTGTGACCAGAAGCCTGGGGGTGGGAAAGGGGGCTGGACAGGTGACCAGGGTGGGTTGTGGAGTGGACGCTGTGCTTGAGAAAGGGCCTGCGCCTTGGGGGTTGAGTGCTTCTGGGGTCTCGGGGCCGAGTTGCCTCCCGCCAACACCCTTGCTGAGCACTGGGCCTCGGGGCCATCAGGTGCATGGATCCTGAAGGTCCCCACCCTGTCCTGCCTTGGGGAAGCCTCCGAGACACCCCTCAGGGAGGCCAAGACTCCAGGACACCTGCCTTCCCAGGATACCTTGGTCATTTGCTAAGAATCAGGTCCTGGAGAACTGAGCCCTGTGCTGGGCCGGAGGGAACAGGTGGGTAGGGCAGGCAGAGGTGAGGCCTTCCTGCCGAGGGAGCAGCTGGCAGCCTCTCCAGGCTGGTCCCAGGAGGGTGGCTGGAGAGGAGCATTAGTTCAGCTAAGAGAGGGTAGAGCCTGACCCAGCAACAGTAATGGCAAACTGGATGCTCACAGATATAAAAATAACACAACTGTAGAAACAGGGCTTCAGAGACAGGGAGATCAGGGAGGCTTCCTGAAGGAGGGGGCCCGGAGTTATCATGGAGGAGATAGCAATTTAATGGGTAGAAGCAGGGACCAGGGTATCATGCTGAGGGAAATCCTGTGCAAAGGCCCTGTGGTAGGGAGTGCCGTATGGCCGAGGCAGTGAAAGGCATGTGTAGTTGGAGCAAGAAAATCTGGGAGAAGAGGGGATTTTCCAGGTGGACCAGTGCCTAAGACTCTGCATCCCTGATGCAGGGGGCCCAAGTTCCATCCCTGGTCAGGGAACAAGATCCCACATGCCACAACCAGAAGTTTGCAAGCTGCAACTAAAGATCCCACATGACTCAGTGAAGATGGAAGACCCCCTCTGCTGCAGCTAGGATCTGGTTCAGCTAAATCAATAATTAACAACAACAGCAACAAGTTAGGAACCTTAAAATAGATCTGGGGGCAGGGATGTGGCACCTTATGAGGCAGGACCCCCAAGGGGGTAGTTTAGGCTGGGGAGTGATCAGATATCACACATGTGCTTTTATTAGAGTCTGAATCCAGAGAATCCTTATAGCCCTAAGTCTAGAAGCTCAGGGTTCTCAGCCCAGCTTCACCACTTCTCTACGTGTTCTCTTGGGTTAGGAAGATACCTGTTTCCCTACCTATAAAATGGGCTCACTGCCCCCATCAAAGGCTGGGTGTGAGGACTCAGTGTGGGAATGTGTGTGAGGTACCACCCCTCCATGTCCCGGTCCTGAGGGTCCCACCCAGGAAGTGAATGAGCCCTCCTCACTCCCTCATTTCCCAGGACTCCCACTCACCCTTTGAAGGTTGCTGTGCCCCTACCTTTGGCTTCCATCTTACTGACACATGGGGGAAGAGTGAGCTCATGGCCAAGGTCAGAGGCTCCCTCCCTCGAGCAGAGTCTTCTAAGGGCCATGGCAGATGCCCACCACCCCCCACTTCTGGTCCTTCAGCACAGGATGTCTCCGTGCCTGAAGACAGTGTCAGGAGAGGCTGTATCCAGCGTTCTCACTCACCGTGCCCTGGGCCCACTGCTGCAGTGCCGGCCTTGGAGGCAGATGCAGCATGAACCCCAGCTTGGCTCTGCTACCATCTGTGCCCCCACCTCTTGCCTCTAAGTTGAGACAGTGCCTCTTGCCTCATGCAGCTGGCAAAGAGCAGTCATTTAATATGTTCATTTCCGTCCCCTTCCTGATCTGAGGCCATGGGGATTCGTTCCAGGCTGTGGAGAAAGACATGGCCTTTCCTCTCCAGAAAAGACGCTTGGTAAGTGTTCATTGAAGGACAGACTGAATGGCTGAGTGGCCACTAGTGGACAGAGCAGGGCCAGCTGCGCCCGGAGCTACATTACCTGGCCGTGTGACGTTGGGCAGGTCACGTGCCTTCTCTGGGCTCCTGTGTAGTAGGTGAGCGAGGCCAACGAGGTCTGGGAAGGCCACCTGAGAGAGTGCGGCAGCTCTCTGCCAGCTTGCTTAGTCCTGACCACAGTGGTGCTTTTACAGATGGGGAAACTGAGGCCCAGGGGGGTGAAGGGTGGACCTGGGGCAGCCCAGCTGGGGTTGCTGCCAGCTGCCTGATCCCCTGAATCACCAGACTGTGCTGGGGTACAGTGACATCCCCTCTCCTGGCACTGGCCAGCAGGGCACCAGTGCCCACCCAACTGAGAGCAGCATGTCCAATGCACGTGTTAAGGTGTGTCTGAGGCGAGGCTGCAGAACCAGCGGTGGCGGAGCTGTTGTGGTTCACGTCTGCCGGATGTGCTGCCTTGGGCCCCGGGGAGGGGGAGGGTCATGCCACAGTTTGGTGTCACCAGAAAGACGTGGGGGCATCTGTGTGGGAGGCCTGCCAGGTGCGCTCTCAGGACAGCGCTTGTTGGGGGCACGGGGTGCAGCTGGGCTGCGAGGCAGTCACAGCAGAGGCCTCCGGACCCCATGCGTGCTCCAGAGCTGGGGTGGTCCTGCAGAGCTGCGGTGACAGACCCCTGGTTGCAGTGCCCCCGGGGAGAGGGCATGCCTTGGGGGTGGGGGGACACAGCTGTGAAGCCCCAGCAACGAAATACCCCTGGCAACTGGGGAAACCCTCACGTTGGCCCTCAAGGGAGGCTGGGTGATGCACCATGAGTGATGTCCTGTGACATCACCAGCTGGGCACCAAGTGGGCTAATCTCAAGGCTAACAGTTGCAGCAGCCCGCCCTTCTGTGCCTCTGGCTGCCACCCCCACCCCCGCATCCCTGTGCCTCTGGCTGCCACCCCCACCCCCGCATCCCTGTGCCTCTGGCTGCCACCCCCACCCCCAGCATCCCTGTGCCTCTGGCTGCCACCCCCACCCCCAGCATCCCTGTGCCTCTGGCTGCCACCCCCACCCCCAGCATCCCTGCGAGGGAGATTGCCTCTTCCAACCTGAGAGACTCAGGCTCACAAGCCCCACCCCCCCACCCCCCGCCTCCCAGGCAGTAAGTGGCAACCTTGGGACTCTGGGGACTTCCCTGGCGGTCCAGCGGCTAAGACTCCATGGTCCCAAAGCAGGGGACCCGGGGTCGATCCCTGGTCAGGGAACTAGATCCCACATGCCACAACGAAGATGGAAGACCCCGTGTGCCGAAACTAAGACCCCGCACAGCCAAAGAAATTAATTTTAGAAAAAGGGACTGGGACTCTGAATGTGGCACCCCGCACCCAACGGCCTCTACTTCCCGCCACAAGCCATCAGACCTCGGCCTGGGTCCTGCTGTCCCTCCTGCCAGGATGGCCCTCTTCTCTGTTCAGGGTCATCTCGCTTCTGCCACAGCTTCTCCTCAAAGCCCTGGCAGGTGAGCGTTCTCTCTCCTAGCTTTGAGGCCCTCTTCTCCAGTGCAAGCCCCTTGCTGAGGTCACCCGTGCCCAGCTTTGCCTCCCATCTGGAGTGTGAGCTCCTTGAGGGCAGGATCGTGGTGTCCTGCCCCCCCGCAAGGTTCCTGGCACAATGCCCCGGCCTGTGACGCTACTCAGACAGCAGCAGAATTGAATGAAACCTTCAGCCCTCCACCCCCTACTTTGGCACCCCCTTCACACCCATCCCAGCCAGTGTGACTTGCTGTCACGAATGTTTAGGATTGGTGCCAGGCCCTGTCTCTTGGTGATGCCCAGGTTCAGCAGGAAATAGTGGTGTTGCTGGGGCCATCAGGTGGGCTGGCCCCAGGGGCTCTGCTTGAAGTGAGAGAATGGAGTCTGGCAAGGGGCCAGAAGGCAGGAGGGGACACCCTGGGGGCCTTTTTCCTGGAGGTTTTCCCTCATGAGGCCAGCCCGGGAGTGACTGCTGCTCTCCTGGGCCCCTGGGGTGGGGAACATCCCTTTGCCCGGTCCTGTACCTACAGCAGCCAAGGGAGCCCAGTGATGGGAGCAGTGGACACCTATTGGCTTCATGTCCATGTGCCCGGCGGGGAGGAGGAGAACGCTGGTCAGGAAGGCTCGGCCGCAGGGCCTGGAAGTTGGTGGAAGTGCCTGGAGCAGGGGCTGCCAGTGTAGACCTGGCTCGTGTTCACTTCGCATTCATTCATTCGTTCACTCAGCAGTTGTTCCTGAACCAGCCCTTGCAGAGCCTGGGGCACAGAGGACCAGGCTGGGAATCTGTTCTCACCTCATCCACGCACATGGCTGGGGACCTTGAACCAGCCTTTGGGCCTCTCTAGGCCTTGGTGTTCTCACCTGGAACATGGGGATAATAGTACTCTCCCAGTGGCCGGGAGATCACTCCAGCCAATGGCCGTGAAAGGGCATTAGCAAACCACGTGATTCAGAACAAATGGTGATTTTCTCAGTTGTAGATTATTTTCTGTTATCACTACACTTTGTCTCGTGACTTCCATTTCTCTCAGCTCCTTATCAGGCCTGGTGAAATTAATTAGTGTTTACTTGTTACTCTTGCTAATTTGTCCTCCCTCCCACCTCCTCCTCATTTCCTTGGTCCCTGCCCCTTCCCCTAATAATAATAATGAGAGCACTTCTGCAGCTGTCTGCTCAGAAGCACCTCGACTCATTTCATCCTCACATCAGTCTCCTGAGGTTGCTAGAGTGTCATCCCCATATTACAGATGAGGAAACTGAGGCTCAGAGCTGGATTTAAACCCAGGCCCTGGTTCCAGGTTTCTTTGCTCCGAACCACGGTGCCCACTGTGTTTCTGCCTCCATGAAGAAAACATGGCTGCACCGGTTGGCTGGAGCAGGAGACCTGGTCTGGTCTCACCCCCCAGC
This sequence comes from Bubalus kerabau, assembly GCF_029407905.1. Classification (NCBI taxonomy): domain Eukaryota; kingdom Metazoa; phylum Chordata; class Mammalia; order Artiodactyla; family Bovidae; genus Bubalus; species Bubalus kerabau. The sequence goes on from NC_073624.1 coordinate 6,761,883, forward strand.
GCACCTTGCTCTGCGCTCACCTCACCTGCCTCTCCTGTCCCTCCATCATGTCAGGCTTGTTCCTGCCTCCAGGCCTTTGCAGGCTCCCCTGCGGGAAGGCTCTGACTCCAGATTTGTGCGGGTTTCAGCTCAGCCATCACCTCCTCCAAGAGGTCACCCCTCACTGACTGAGCATCCTCAGAACCCAGCTGCTGTGGTCCAAGGGGCCCCCACGTGCTGGCCCCTCCTCTCCTGCCACCCCAGCCTCCCATGAGGCTCCTGGACTGGGGTCCTGGAGCTCAAATGTCCTTGGTTGGTTCATCCAGTGGAGAGTTCAGCCTCTGAACTAGAGGCCAGAGAAAACTGAGCTGGATGAGTGATCCGAATCTAGACTCAGAATGCCGTCGCCAGAATGCATTCACTCCGTCGCCCGTTCATTCATTCATTCATTCCCCCATTCATTTATTCACTCATTCATTTATTCATCCAACGGTGGCGTATTAGGAACCTTTCTGCTGCTCATGTGCTCTGTGCTGAACCAGCACTTCTCCAGGGAAGGAATGAGTGTCTGTCTTTACCTCTGCCCTGCATTTCCAGGCCCAGGTTAGGCCCTGTCTTCCGCGGGAAGTCCCTCCCTACCTCCTCCCCAGGGAGACCCTGGACACTCCCTGGACGTTTGATATCAGGATCAAGCAAAGGGCTTGCTGTCGCTCTGACACCTCCTCTTCCTCCCTCTGTGGGTGATGACTGCTGCCCCCCACCACCACTCCCACTGCCCCGGCCAGCCAGGTCTGCAGCCAGTCTCGAGAGGACACATGTTGTGTGTTGGGACTCACTTCCCCCAGGGTCGTCATGTGTACCTGAGCGTTCACAGCTGCCCCAGTGCCCAGAATGCAGCCCGACACACACAAAGCCCTCAAACACAATATTTTTTCATTGGAGTACAGTTGATGAGGTGGCCCAATGGTAAAGAATCCACCTGCAATGCAAGAGGTACGGGTTCAATCCCTTGGTTGGGAAGATCCCCTGGTGTAGGAAAGGGCAACTCGCTCCAGTATTCTTGCCTGGAGAATCCTGTGGACAGAGGAGCCTGGCGGGCTATAGTCCAGGGGGTCGCAGAGCCGGACATGACTGAGCGTGCACACCAGATAGTTGGTTTACAGTGCTGTGCCCATCTATGCCAACAGCAAAGTGACTCAGTTATGCACATACGTGCTTTCTTTTTTTTAATATCCTTTTCCATTTTGGTTTATCACAGGATATTGAATATAGTTCCCCATGCTGTATAGTAGGGTGTTGTTGATCCATCCCACAGACAACAGTTTGCATCTGCTAATCGCAGACTCCCAGCCCTTCCCTTCCACAGGCCCTCCCGCCTGGCAACCACAACTCTGTTCTCTGTCTCTGTGCCTCTCTGTTTTGTAGATAGGTTCATTTATGCATATTTTAGATTCCATGTAAGTGATATCACACGGTGTTTGCCTTTCTCCTTCTTTCTTAGTGTGATGATCCTTAGCTGCATCCACGTTTGCTGCAGGTAGTGTTATTTCGTCCTTTTTATGGCTGAGTAATGCTCCATGGTGCATGCCTCTCTGCCCATTCATCCATCACTGGACATCCAGGTTGTCCCCATGTTTTGGCTGTTGTGAACAGTGCAGCTGGGAAAGATTGAGGGCAGGGGGAGAAGGGGACGGCAGAGGATGCGATGGCTGGACGGCATCACCGACTCTATGGACGGGAGTTTGAGTGAGCTCTGGAGGTGGTGCAGGACAGGGAGGCCTGGTGAGCTGCCGTCCATGGGTCGCAGAGAGTCGGGCACGACTGAGCGACTGAACCGCAGCAGTGGTGGGGCTGTCGTGAACACGGGCGCGGGTGTCCTTTGGGATTACAGCTTGCCCGGGCACCTGCCCAGGAGTAGGATCGCTGGGTTGTATGGTAGTCCTGCGCTTCATTTTCTGAGGAAGCTCAGCACTGCTTTCCGCAGTGGCCGCCCTCAGTCAGCCTTTGCTAAGTGGATGCCTGAGTTCTTTACTCCATTTCCCTCACTTAGGTGCCATTCTCTGTGTTTTGTAATTCCTCAGATTCTTTTTTTAAATTAAAATTTTTTTTTGGCTGCGCGGAGTCTTTGTTGCGACGTGCGGGCTTTCTCTAGTTGCAGCGCACCCTCAGATCCTTTTTGAATTGGAAGGCGAAACGATAATGATAGCAATAATAATTGCTTGTATTTATCGAGCACTTGCTACGTGCTGGGCATTGTGAATGTTTTACGTGTGTGAATTCATCCACGTGTCCTAGGAGGCAGGTGTGAGTGGCCTCATTCACACGAGGGAGCAGGCACTCTGAGCCGGCCCTGGGGCCAAGGTCACCGGGCTCTGAAGTGGGGGTGGGGAGGTGGGGGTGTAAATGCGGCAGGGCCCCAAAGCCTGTTTCTTTGAACCAGTCATTATGGACAGGGATCTGTTTTGCTGAAGAGGGGACAGGAGGCCAGGGGAGCTGCCCTGCGGGACCTGCCTCTGCAAACAGAGAGCATGAGGGTGTCAGACTGCATGTGGGACCTGAGTCCTTAGGGTGCTCTGGCCTTTGAAGCTGGGGTGCATCAGAGCTGGGGGAGACGGGGAGCCCAGCTCAGAGGGTCATGCGGTCTTCCTCTCAGACCCTGCTGATACCTCCCGTGTGTCCCCCAGGGGGCTGTGTCCGATGAGCCACGTGGCCTGAGCTGCGTGTCCCTGGCGCCCGGTGCCCCCTTGTGCACTGAAGGACCATCTGTCCAAAACCTCCGTCCTTCACCTTCAGGTCAGGGCGCAGCAGCCCCCGGTCTGCCTGTAAACCAGAAGGCCTTAAATCCATTCTGGGCCCTCGCTCCTGAATTGCTTGTGTGGTTTTTACAGTTGCTCGGGGAACTGTAAGTCTGCGTTGCCTGACTCCTGTGTATTTAAATTCTCAGCCATCACGTTATATTAACTCATTTTTTGCAGTTTCCTGGGAGGCCGTGTGTACATTCCTGGGGTGGTGGGGGAGTGGTAGCGGCCATGTACGTGAACAAACACAGCTGTGAGCATGGCTGGTCCTGGGCCCTGACCGGTGGTACCTTGTGAGCCCCCATGAGAGGGTGCTCTGCCAGCCAGGCGCTCACAGTCTGGAGTCTGCCCCCCTAAAAGAGCAGATTGCGCCATGAGGTTGGGGGACTCAGGATCCCGGTTAGAAGTGGCTCTGGAGCCCGGGTGAGGCCCGTGGGTCACGTGTCCCTCCTGCTTTATGTCCAAGCGTGTCCATCCTCTCCTTCATCCCCTGACACATGCCGAGCACCTGTTGCACACCCGGCCTGGAGACACAGCAAACACACAGCTGGCAGTCCTGTCTTCCCGAGATGGTCTGCCAGGTGATGGATATTAACCTGACAGAAAGATAGTGCTGGGGACTGAGACGGCCTTGAGAGCAAAGGAAACCCGATGGGGAGGTGGGAGTAGGGCCTGAGGTGGGGAGAGGTCACTTGGGGGCTGGGGAGAAAGGAAGAGACCGGAAGGAGGGTGGGAACCAGCACAGTGGCTCTGAGGTGGGCATGTAGCAGTAGCTGACCGTGCCTGGCCAAGGCCCTGCTCTGCACGTGGTAACTCGTCCAGCCTGCCCAACAAGGCTGGGGGGGTCATTGTGCCCATTTTGCAGATGGTGCCCAAGGTCAACAGCTGCTGAGTGGCAAAGCCGGCATCAACTGTAGGCTTTCTGGCTCCATCATCTGTGTTCTCACTGCTCTACGCTGCAGCATTCTGGGGAAAAGGACATTTCAAAGGGGTGGAACAGAGCATGCAAAGGCCCAGGGGCCAGAACACAGTGAGTGAGTGAGAGGGGTGGCCAGAGGGCCAGAGTGGCTGGAGCAGAGTGGCTGAGGGGGAGGGTGGAAGAGGGGAGGGTGGAGAAGTTGAGGGGCTTGATCTGGACGAACTGGGGACTCACTGTGCTCCCTTGTCTTATTCTTGAATCAAGGCAGCAGTGAGGGAGGGCGGAGGGGGCATAGCAATCCGCAGAGGGCAGCACCCTGTGGTAGGGCAGGATCTCAGGGTCCTTGTGGGGCAAGATGAGCAGGAGGGAAATTCCTGGGAGGACTGGGGTAGTGGGGAGAGGGAGGTTTCCTGGGAAAGGCTCGGCGTGGGGAGCCCCGTTGCTCAGCCACACTGCAGTCCTGTTCTGGGCATCAGGAAACCGGGACTTCTCTGCCAACTCCCTTGTCTGCCTCTGCTAGGTGTGAGGAGGGGCTCAGAGCCCAGCCCTGATGCTCTGTTCAGGTGTCCATCTCTGCCTCAGTTTCTTCATCCAGAAAATGGGAATCCTGATACTCATGAGAACTAGATGCAACGGTTTTAATGTTCTGAACCTGGCAGAAAATTAGAACTCTGCTTATTGACCCCCTGCTGTCTCAGTCCATTCTCTGGGCTCAAAGTATGTCTCCGTTTTGTGTGTATGTGAGCCTGTCTCTTTATGTTACATTCACTAATTTATCTTTTAGAGTCCACATATAAGTGATACCGTACAGCATCTGTCTTTCTCTAACTTACTTCACTAAGCACAGTACCCTCCAAGCCCATCCGTGTTGTTGCATATGGCAAATTTTCATTCTTTTTTATGGCTGAGTAATATTCCCTTATATATTATAATACACACACACACACACACACACACACGCACGTACATACACCACACCTTCTTTATCTACTCATCTGTAGACAGTCACTTAGGTTGCATCCTTATCTTGGCTGTTGGGAATAATGCTGCTATAAACATTGGGGTGCATGGAAGTTTCCTCATTTTATAGGGAAGGGATTGAAGGTCAGAAAGGGAAGTGACTTGCTCAGAGCTCCTCTGGGCCCTAATTTGGCCAGACCCAGAGTGCAAAGGAGAGAGAAAGAGACCTGGCATTGGGCCCCTGTCCTCTACACACACACACAGTGAGGCCCCATTAGCCTTCCATGTCTGCCCAGGCAGGAGTGGGCTGGAGTGACTTAAGCTTGGAGCACTGGCAGGTAGACCCAGCTCTCAGGTCTTCCTGTCTGTGGGGCACAAGGTCAGGGCCAGAGGACCATCCGTGATGGTCTTCCTATCTGCTGTGCTTGCTGCCTGGAATGCCCTCCCCCCTAGACAAGTCCTGAGCCTTTAAGTCTCAGCTTAGGGCAGCACCTCCTCCAGGAAGCCTTTCCTGACTTAGTCCCCAAAGATCACACACCAACTGGCTGTCCCCATAGCCCTGTGCTCATGTCACTCAGTGTGGACCTTGTTGGTGCTGTGATCCATCCTTCACCCAGCCTGGGGGCTCCCTGCTTGTGGGACTGTGTCCCAGCCTTCCCATGCCCCCAGTGTTCCTCACAGGGCATGGCATGGAGCTGATATCAGTGAATGCCTGCAGAACAGAGCTGGCTGGACCTCAGGCCAGGGCAATGGCAGGGGCCTGTATCTTGTTGGGTAAGTGCCACCCCTGGCTGGTTTCATGGCCCCAGCTAGCCACACAATAGCTCCAGGTTATCCTGTACATTCAGGCCTGGAGGTGGCTGATGCCCCTTTCTCGGGACAGCTTCTGAACAGCAGGCCCTGGCAACACCCAAGACAGCAGTGCCCCCCAAAGCCTTGGGTTCTCAGAGTGAGGCTGGTCACCTGCAGGCCTGTGGCTCAGCCGGGAGTCATTCCTCACCCGAGGCCCCTGACGAAGGCCAGGCCTGGCAGTGCCAGGGGCCACTGGGCAGAGGCTCTATCTGCCAGGCCAAGCCCACTCTCCAGAATCGTCCCCAAATGCCAGCCTGTTTTTCCTCTTAATGAGGCAAGCTCTTCTCTCTTCCCTGCCATCCCCCTTCTTCCCGAATGGATTTACCATTCCATGGTGCCACACTGCCCCTCCTCCTTCCCTTCTTTTCTCCCCTCACAGGCCAAGGGAGGTGGAGGGTGTTATTGTATATTTTAGCCGATCGTTCCGCGTACGCCCCAGTCTCTTTGGGGTGGGGCTGGGGGATGGGGGAGTAAGTAAATTATATATTGAACTCCTAACTGGAGCTGAGGCCTTGTGGTTTCCATGGCAACCAGGCTGGAAATAGCTCGGCGTGACATCAGCACGGTACAGGTATAGCCGGATCCAGCCGTTCCCCAAACAAGCTGGCAAGGGGAGCAAGGGATGTGCAGCTAATTAGCATATGCAAATCAGGCCTGGTAAGCAGGGTGGGGCCTGGGATGCCCCAGCAGGGCCTGTGGCCATGGCCCGGGCCTCTGGCAGGTAAGCGGGCTGGGGCTGGTGGGGGGGTGTGGGGGAGGTCAGGGCCCAAACCTCCCCTGGCACATGCCCTGTGCTGGGGCTGGAAGGGGCTTCCAGTGTGGGGCCCAGGCTGCCTGGGCCTGCCTGCCCCATGGGGCTCTGGGAACGTGGCCAACGGGGCTGCCAGAGGATGGGCGGGCACTGCTATGCCCGGGCTCTAGTGGGATCTGACTCCTCTTGGCTTCTGGGTGTCTTTGGAGCCAGACACTTAACTGGGCCCTGCTGGCTTGCCGCCGTTTTTCTCTTCAGGTCTGGGAGGGAGGGGTCACCCTGTGCCCACTTGGTTCCCCCTGCACCTCCAGGTGGTGGGAAAGGCCTACAGAAACCCCTCGCCGGGTGCTCCACTGGTGCGTCCAGCACCCCTTTCCAGCCTGGGCCCGACAGGAGGGAGACAGCAGAGCCTTTCATTCCAACAGCGTGGCTTCACACATTCCCCGTGGGTCTTGTGGCCTCCCCGAGCCTCAGTTTCCACCTCCATGAAATGGGGGCATCATTTCCCTTCCCACCCACCTCACAGAGTGATGAAGGGCCAATGAGGTGACCAGGAGTCGGGGAGGGGAAAGGCCTGGGTGAGCTCGATGGGCCGGACACATTTGGAGGAAGAGGAAATTTTCTGTCCTCTCAGTTTATATCAAGGCTCTGTCACCCAGTACTTCCCCCTAACACACACAGACAGACACACACACGCTCACACACACACACACGCACATTCTGGTGAGACTTGAGAAGTTGCAGTAAATTTCGGGCGAGGTGAAATACTGCCACCTTCATTGTGGCGATTTCCACACAAGGGCTCTGGGCTGAACTGCTGGCACTCTAGCTGGGCGTGCTCTCTGTGGCTAAATGAGAAAATGTGTTCACTCAGCAAATGCCGAAGGTGTGCAGAGTGAGGGCGGGGGTGGTTAGGCAGAGGTGGGTGAGTCAGGTCGGGGCAGGCGTGAAGCGCGCTCAGCTCAGTGGGCTGAGGGGGCAGGCAGACAGTGTCACCAGGGCTCCCTAGGACTGGAGGGTCTGGGAAGATTGTCGAGGGCGTGGGGGTCTTTGATACCTTAAGGCCGGGTCAGAGTCCCCTTGGCAGTGGAGGCGGGGTGGGGGGCAACACTCTGGGGAGGGAAGCAGGTGGGCACAGAGGCTCAGAGGTAGGGAAGCACACCCAGCACTTGGGGGAAGGAAGACGTTCGGCTGTAACGAGTAGAGCGATGGAGATGACACCAGAAAGTTCACGTGCCAGCCCCAGAGGGGTTGGAAGACCAGGAGTTTGGGTGTGGTCCCAGAGCCACGATGTCACTTGAGGGGGGGTCCTGATATGATCAGATCCTGGTTTTGGAAAGAAAAGATGGGCCCAAGAGGGCTGGGTGTGAGGTGGAAATATTCATGGTTGGTCCCAGTCCCTTTGGGAGCCCCTGTACCAAGAGTTGCTCTTTCCATGGGCAAAGGACCAGGACAGGTCTTTGGGCCTCGGTTTCCTCATCTGACCAAGGGGGGCAGTTAGTACCAGGCCGTGGAGCCTGTGTTGTTAGCATAGTGGATGTGAGTGTTCTCCGGGGCCCCAGGAGCAGTGGGAGGGAAAAGCCACTGCCCCGGGTATTTGGGGAGGAAGGGACGGCAGAGGTGGGCTGGGGTGCTGATGTCTCGCCAGGACCCAGGTTTTCACGGGTTGTGTTCTGGCCGTGGCGCCGCGGCTTTGTGTGTTTGGAGGGAGGCGATTCTGCTTGGTTGCTCCGGGGGCTCCCGGCCGCCAGTGAGGATCCCCAGCCAAGGGGGTCCCTGTGCTTGTCACCTCTCCCTCTCCTCAAACCTCATTTCCTCTCTGCTCATAGTTTCGGAACCCTGTACTTGTTGTCAGGGTTGGACAGGTCCGTGGGCACCTTTGGTGGCCAGATGTGGCCTTGCCCTTCAAGGGCTTGGCCCTGGACCCCGAGGTGTACAGATGCAAAGTGACCCCACCGAGGGGGTCAGTGCTGGGGTGCAGTCAGCACCAAGGGCCAGAAGAGGCCAGCACCTAGCCCTGGGGTCAAGAGAGGCTTCCTGGAGAAGGGAACATCTATCTGGGTGTCTTGAGGAAAGAGCTGACCAGACAGGAAGAGACAGCTTTCTAGGCAGGGGGCAACGGCCATGGCAGAGGCACCGAGGTGGGAGCAGAGGTGGTTTGGCTGGGCTGGGGTGCAGGTGGGGAGCCCCTGACGCCCTTACTCTGCCAGGCTCCTCTGATTGCCCTGGCACTGACAGGTTCATCACTGGGTCCGTCTGTGTTTACAGAGGGGCTGCAGTGTCCCCGGCTGGGATGGGTGAAATAAAGCCCCCATGAGTCCAGAGTTTTCAGCTGAGGTGAGACCCACACACACTCACGTACTTCTGGATGTCACAGGGTCAACATTTGGGAGCCTCTGCCGGGCGTCCCCTCATCACCACTCTGACCCCAGAAGCCTGTGTGTCACTTGGCAACCTCTGTCCTGTTTCTGCTCAGGGACCTTTGTGGCATGCAGAGGGGACTTGGTCACTCCCATCCCAGACCCTGCCCAGCAGGGCCCCCTGGTACTTGGATAAAGGATGAAGTCTGAGCCCTTTCCTTTACGTGATCTCTCATCTTCGTATTTTTGCTGGTGTGGGTTCCCTCTGCCTGGACACCCTTCCCTTCTCTGCCTGCCCGCTTCTGCTCTGTGTCGGGGGGCTGAGGAGGGTGGGCCCGGGGCCTAGGTGGGACCGTGATAGGGGGGTCTCCTCGTGCCGTTTTCCTGCTGAGCAGTCTCTCCCTCCGTCCCTGGGTGGGTGCATGGCCGGGCAGACTCTGGGTGGCCAGACTCGCACACCCTCTGCCCTCCTTGTCCATTTGACACATCTCTTCTCTAGACGCTGGGGTGGTGTGGTGTGAGCTGTCTAGAATTGTCATTTATTTGCTCGTTAATTTTGCATACATTCACTGGGTATTTGCGCTGTGCCTGGATATACAGAAATGAATAAGGGGTACGAGCAGGAGCTCCCACTCTTAGCTGGGGGCAGGCAGGGCTCCCTGGGTGTGGGCCTCCTGGGTGTGGACCCTGCTGGCTCCTCTTCCCGCCGGGGAGTTGCGGGCCAGCCCGGCCTGGGGAACAGCTGGGCCAGGTGCAGGCGCCTGGCTGCCCGCCCACCCGCCCGGAGAGGCATCGCTGCCTGGGATTTGAGCTCCTCCGAGGGCTTGCGTCGCGCCGTGGGGAAATCACTTTCTGACAGCGGTCATCAATTTTACTGAGAGCCCCTCGGCGCTCCAGCAGCCTGTCCCCGGCAGCAGCAGCTGGTCCGTGTCAAGCCCCTCCGTGTCCTGATGACAGAAACGATTCGCATTAGGCGTCTGCCCAGAGCACACATTCAGGAGAGATTGTTCTGGCCAGTTTCACATGCGCACCACGTCGCCTCCAAGTCTGTCTTTAGGTCCTTGGGTTCGTGGAGGTGTCTCCCCCTCACCCCATATTGGGGTGACCCTGTGGGGCCCTGGGGCTTCCAAGGTGGCTCAGGGGTAAAGAATCCACCTGCAGTGCAGGAGAGGCAGGTTCGATTCCTAGATCAGGAAGACACGCCTCTACCTCCCACACCCGGAGGAGGAAACGGCAATCCACTCCAATATCCTAGCCTGGGAAATCCCATGGACAGAGGAGCCTGGTGGGCTACAATCCATGGGGTTGCAAAGAGTCAGACACGACTTAGCAATTAAACCACCACCACCACCAGGTGCTGCGGGGCCCTTGGCAGGGTCAGATCCAGCAGGAGCCCAGGACCCTGCAGGAATGGAGAGTCCCTGCGGCCCTGTATCCACCTTGTTGCAGACTCCGTTCTAGTTGCAAAGGGTTCAGCTTTGAACACAACAGACAGAGCCCCTGCCCTGGCCTGGGAGGGTGATGTTTTAGCTTAGAGGTAAAAAAAAAAAAAGAAAAATCACGAAGGAAACTTCCATGCCTCAATCTTGAGCATTTTGGGAAGAGGTAACAGCACATGGGAAGGCCTTGAAGCTTGCTGTGTTCACAGGACAGCATCCTGTCTGCACCACTGTGAACCTCAGGAGTTGTCCAGGGTTAGAGCCAGGGTCCTCTCAGAGCCCTGGGGGTGCCCGGAGGAAGCAGGAAGGCTTCTGGGTGACGATCAAGGAAACCCCTGGAGGAGCTGGTGGTGGCGGGCATAAGTCATGAAGAGCAGCAGGATTTTGCCTGGTGGAGTTAGATATGAGGAGGGGCCTTCCAGGAGGCAGGAGCAGTCTGAATGTGGCCTAGACGATGAGCAGGAGAGAGCCTGCTGGGCGGGGCTCTGTGCGTGCAGCTGTGGGCTCCTCTCTGACTTGGGGAGAGGGTGCCCTGTTGGATTGGGCGGGTGCAGGCCACCTCCAGCAAGCCTTTGGTAAGCTCCCCTGGTTGACCGCATACAATCGGGCACAGGGGGTCTGCAGCGTGGGGGCTGAAGTCCATCCATGCACCCGGGCATCCACCCACATCCCAGATGCCACCTCCGCTCATCACAGGCCTACCAAGTGCCAGGCACCACAGATGCGCTGGACACCACCCGCAGGTGGGCGTTATCACCCGCACTGACAGGTGGGCAAGCTTAGGCCAGAGAAGAGGCGGGGAGGCCTGTGTACTGGTGGTGGTGTGAGCCAGGCAGGGGAGCCTGAGCTGCGAAGTGGCATGGGAGGGTGGCAGCCAGGAGCTGGGCACCCCCTGCCTTCACCTGTGGCTCAGATGTGGGGAGGGGGAGGAGACCCTCCACGAGCTTCTGGGGGTCTCCAGCTTTTCTGGCTTTTCATGGCCAGGGTGACCACCTTGTGTTTCAGATGAGGAACCCAAGGATCAGAACAGGAACAGGAGGAACGGGGCGTCACAGCCATCGTGGTTGAACCAGGGCTGTCTCTCCCCATGGGGTGCCCAGCGGATGATAATGAGGATGGTGGTGGCCATGAAGGTGGGCTGACCTCTTGGGATTTGATCTTGACACTTGTTTTGCCAGGGCAGGGACCTTCCAGAATTGAAGGCTTCCTTGGTGGCTCAGATGGTAAAGAATCTACCTACAGTGTCGGAGACCCAGGTTCGATCCCTGTGTCAGGGAGATCCTCTGGAGAAGGGAATGGCAACCCACTCCACTATTCTTGCCTGGAGAATCCCATGGACAGAAGATCCTGGCGGGCTACAGTCCATGGGGTGGCAAAGAGTCAGACACAACTGAGTGGCTAACACACACACGCCCTGTGCCCGCCTTCACAGCTCCCTTCAAGAATGTTCCTATGGCCTGGGGCCCCCACCTGGCCTAATTCTGTCAGACCCCCATTAATAAGGTCAGATCCAACCAAGGAATCCAGCTCTTCTGCTGTGTCCATTTGAATCCCATTCCCAGCAGAGTTTGGCCAGACCAGGCAGGGCCATGGCTGCGTGTGCTATCCCCAGGGCCAGGCAGGCAGCCTACTGATCAGCTAGAAACAGCTGGTGGTAGAGTCCCTGATGCTTTAATCCCCAGTCACTTGCTCATTCATTCATTCACGATGGGCACCTCCTAGGCATCTGAGATTCTCCATTTTCTCTATGGCCCCTGTGCCCGGTATACTGCCAGCCATATAGTACATAGCCCGTGAATACTGCCCATCTCTACAAGATGATTTCAAAGTCCTGGGAAGATCTATTCCCAGCCTTCAGTGTCTTCCTCCCATGTCTGTGCCAGCTGGCAGAAATTTTGCCGTTAATGATTTATTCCTTTGGCATAACTATTGCCCTGACCCTGGTGGGCTACAGTTCATAGGGTCGCACAGAGTCGGACACGACTGAAGCGTCTTAGCATGCACAGCACGCACACGCACAGCAGCACATTGCCCTGTTCAAGCTCCTCTTCTAAAATGCAAACCTTTAGAGTCTCAGTACTCTCTTCAAGGAGGAGACCCTTTTGAGTCCCGGTTTCTGGATGACCCATGTTCCCAGGAAGCTGATACTGTCTTGAACCTACTGGACTGTGGCTGAGGGAGTTATAAGAGAAACAGGGAAAACAGAGTCAGGAGGACAGGTGGTGGTTTCTGTGCACGTGTAAGGGGCCTGGGATTATATTTGTTGTTGTTGTTCGTCTCTTAAATCACGTCCGACTCCTTGTGACCCCCACGGACTGCAGCACTCCAGGCTTCCCTGTCCTTCACTAGCTCCCAGAGTTTGCTCAAATTCATATTCATTGAGTTGATGATGCCATCCAACCATCTCAGCCTCTGTCACCCCCTTCTCCTGCCCTCAGTCTTTCCCAGCATCAGGGTCTTTTCCAATGAGTCGGCTCTTCACATTAGGTGGCCAAAGTATTGGAGCTTCACCTTCAGCATCAGTCCCTCCAATGAACATTTAGGGTTGATTTCCTTTAGGATTGACTGGTTTGATCTCCTTGCTGTCCAAGGGACTCTCAAGAGTCTTCCACACCACGGTTCAAAAACATCAGTTCTTTGGTGCTCAGCCTTCTTTATGCTCCAACTCTCACATCTGTACATCACTACTGGAAAGACCATAGCTTTGACTATACGGGCCTTTGTCAGCAAAATGATGTCTCTGCTTTTTAATACGCTGTCTAGGATTACACATTCTTACTCTTATCTGACCCCACAGCCCTGGGCTGAAGGTGTTTTTGTTCCTGTTTCAGGGAGCAAATGAAGCTTGAGAAGCCCAGTCCAGCTGAGAAAGCCCCCCGAAGGTTTCTCAGCTGGACTTGGGTCTGGGTTGCCCCCATCCACGCCCTTTCCTGTACCTCCTCCTGCCCAGGACGTGGTCGTGTGACCCTGGGGGGCCACCAAGCGCAGCTCCTCTGGGCTCCCGGCTGCAGCAGGAGGGCCCGATCCTGGTAGCCTTTCGAAAGGCAGTCACTCCGGAATCTGGTTTGAGCCTTGCAACTACCCTCTGAAGCAGAAATGTTCCCATTTCTCTGATGAGGGAACAGGCACAGGGAGTCCAGGGGCCTCACGTGTGGCCCTCCAGTGAGGGGGTGTGAAAGCTGGAGCAACCATTCTTACAGAACAGCACCCAGAGCCTCCCCCCAACCCTGCACTGAGAGAGTTTGAGGGTCTCAGGGCTGATCTTGGTGCCAGGAGATGAGGCATTCAGACAGCCCCCTTCTGCCTCCCTGAGCACAGGTCCAGTTACTGGCCTGTGGGGCCTCCAGCTTGGCGCCAGCTGTGGGTTCTGGGGACCCCCCCGCCACTTCCCTTGCTCATGTGTCTGCCTTCCCAAGGGGAACGGTCCAAGGACACTGCTCTGGCCAGCCATGGGTCAGCCAGGCAGCTCCTAATTGTCCACCCTCCAGGCTGTATTTTCTCCAGTATTGGTGAGCCTCTGTCACCCAGGACGCAGCCAGAAGCTGAGCTAAACTCAAGACGGATCGGGTCCCCACCTCATCAATCTGCCCACGGCCACTCTGTTGGGGAGGAGAGGGCGGGCATGTGGGCCGGGCCGTGGGGGGTTCTGGGCTCGCCGTGTGGTCTTCTTAAACCACAAATCTACCTTTGCCGGGGCTGATTCATTGCTCCCTGTGCGGGAATTTGCAGGGTGACCAGGACTTGGCAGTCTTCCATATTCTCAGGCTCCCAGCCTGGCTGCTCATGGCCTGAGGGATAAACTCCAAACTGGTCACCTCAGCCCCCAGGCCCTGCCCCTGCGGACCCCATCGCCACCTGGTGCCCCCATGTCACTTTCCAGCCACGCAGGCCACGCCCCCTCCCGCCCCATGGCCTTTTCCATGCTACTCACCCTGCCTGGAGCCCTTCTCTTCACACCCTGTCCCCTCCCGTCTCTGCTTTCGCCCGGCTGTTAAGGTCTGGCTGAAACCCCACCTCCGTGGAGCTCCCACCCACGCCAGGCTGGATTCTTGTTGCTGTCAGTGGTCTCTCAGCACCACTCAGCTCTCCAGCTAAACTCTCCCGACAGCTGGAATCAATGAATTATTTATGAGAATCTCTGTTACTGTCTTGTCTTCCCCCACTGGAATGTCAGCTCTGTGGCCCCAGGACCGCATTCGTCTTGTTTTCCCCATGTATCCCTAGTGCCTGGTACGTAGTAGGCCCTCAGCAAATATTTGATGAATGAATGTCAGACGACTGCCATTGCTCTCTTTAAGAAATTAATTTCCCATTGCCACACTCCTCATTGTGACATCTGAGGCCTTATGGGATCCAACTGAAACAATTCACCCTGTCTGGAGTTTCTTCCTTGTCTGTGCTCTTCTTGGTGAACTCCTATGCATCCTTCAAAACCTCCATAGGTACTACTCTTTCTATAAAGCCTTCCCTGCTCCTCCAGGGAGAGTTGTTTGCAGCAGCCCTTTGATGCAGCAGCGGCTGGGCATCAGATCCTGTGCCGGGCACTGGGGAGACAGGACTGGGAGGGATGGAGGCTAAGATCAGTGAGGAGTCAGCCCTGTGGACCGCAGCCTCAGAGCATCCTGATGGGGATGATGGTGACAAAAGTCAGGCGCTATTCCAAGGAATTTCCATGTTTTTCTCGTTTCATCTTTACCGACCACACTGTGAGGTTCCAGCGTTACCCCATTTTACAGACGAGGATAACAAGGCTCAAAGTGAAAGTGAAGTCGCTCAGTCGTGTCCAACTCTTTGAGACTCCATGGACTATAGCCTACCAGGCTCCTCCATCCATGGGATTCTCCAGGCAAGAGTACTGAAGTGGGGTGCCATTGCCTTATCCAACAAGGCTCAGAGAGGTGACAAAACTTGCCACCGATTCATGAAAAGTTGAACTTGAACCCAAACCTGCATTCCTTGTCACTTGCTGCTCTGCTTCCACTAAGGGGAGCGTGAAGGGCTCTAAGAATGTAGAGGACCCCCCTCCTCCAGTGTTTGTGGGCCAAGGGTGGGGTCACACAGATAGTTTTACAGAGGGAAAAAATGTCTAAGGTGAGTGTGGAAGGAAGAACACACTTTTTTTCCAGTCAAATAAGGCACTGCTGCTACTGGGAGCTGGGGAGGGGTGGGTTAGGGATGTGCAGGAAGGGTAGGAGAGGGGGAAATTCCTGAATAGGGGAGGCTCAGGAGCCTGGGGGCTGCTGGGGGCAGGGAGAAAGGGGATGATAAGGAAGGAGTCTGGGGAAGGGGGCCAGCCGGGCAGGGAGGCCCAGGATGTGGATGCTTGCAGAGGGCTGGGTGATGGATCGGAGCTCCTGGCATGTGGTCTGTTGCTGTGGTCCTGGCATGTGGCCACTGTGGGCTCTGGTTTCTGGCAGCTTCCAGGCCCCACAGTCCTTTGTTGCAGCTCATCCAGTCTCCACTGTTCCGTCCAGGCGGACAGGGCAGGTAGGAGCCTAGGGGTTGTTTGCCATCTATACTTCCTGGGGGAGAACAGGAGAAGGAGCCCTATGAGTGTCGCACGGCATTTGCTGGGTCCCTCTTTATCTGGCTTCTGATTTACATCATGGGTGTGTGCCGCCTGCTCCCCCAGACCCAGCCTTGCGCCATCCTTCTGAGGCCTGTGGTCCAAGCTCCTGGCATGGGCTCCCAAGCCCGTGGGCTGGGCCAGCTGGCCTCTCCAGCGTGCCCTGTCAGTCCTCTGCACCAGGCAGCAGGCACCAGCGTCCACGCTGGGCTCACAGTGGGCAGTCTCAGCCCATTTCATCCTCGTCTCTGCCCAGCAAGGCAGCTGTTCCTGTCCCGTTTTCACTGAGATGGAAACCGAAGCTCCGAGAGATTAAGGAACAGTGTGATCACCCAGCCAGTGAGCTGAAGCCAGGGTTTGGACCTAAGCCTGCTTGGCTCTACTGTCCTGCTTCTTCCCCAGCGGCCCTGCCCAGGGGAGTCCTCCCGGGGCCCTGCCTCATCTCTGCTCACCCAAATCCGACCATCCTTCAAGGCCTTGCTGGGAAGAACCAAACCCAGTTCTGGCCTGTGGCTCTGTGTTCCTCCTCCATTCATTCCCAGGTACTGCGTGTCTGTCCTCTGCCCCAGGCACCCTTCTGGGCATTGAGGATCCTACAGAGAGGTTGAAGCCCAGGCTCTGTGGTTAGATTTCATAGCTTTGCCCTTACCAGCTTTGATACCTCTGGATAAATCACCTCCCTCCCTGGGCCTCAGTTTCTTCATCTGTGAAATGGGGTGACATTAGTGTCTACCCCGTGGGTTGTTGGTAGGATTGAGTTTCTGTGTGTGAAGTGCTGAGGACAAGAGCTGGCACATAGTAGACCCTCTGTCGTGTTACTGTCTCCAATCCCAGTTCTCAGGGGCCCCCTTCTCCAGGAAGTGTTCCCCAGGCCCTCCCGGTTGGTGAGCATCGCTCTCCTTTGAGCTATGGCTCACTCACTTCGTGTCACAGTGATGAGATCTGAGGGTCAGGTGGGTCCCCTGCCTGACTGTAGGCACCTCAGGGGCTGGGGCTGTCCGCTCCATAGCCCCCTCACCCCACCCCAGCTACCAGACCAGGGCTTTGCACATAATAGACACTTAATACATGTTTATGGAATTGAATTAACGATAAAACGAGATAATGGCCTGGAAGGAGCCTGAGTTGTTAGGAGGGAATACACAGCGTAAAAACCAGGCATATTTTTTTAAGCAGATTAATCTGGTCTTAACTCATTCTAATAGCCTGTGCCCCTATTGGCCAAGGCCATTATAATAATATACGGCCAGGGCCGTGCAGCTGGGAGATAGCGGTGCTTCAAAGTTTGCTTTCGGAAGGATATCACGGCAGGCTGCCTCTAGGCTCTCAGAGCTGGAGCCCAGGGAGGTTGAGGGACTTGCCTGGGGAGGGGACTGTGAGAGGAGATTGAGGCTCAGAGAGGTCATGGGCCTGACCCTGAGATGCACAGCCAAAGAGGATGAGCTGGCACCGGAGGCCTGGTACTCCTCTGGGGTGGTTACATTCTGTTCTGTTTGATGCTTGGTGCCAGGACTGGAGCTTCCAGATTCTTATCCCAGGGGGGCCCTTCACCCCTGTGAACTACCCTCTTCACAGGAAGCCGAGTTTAGTCCTTCTGAATACATAAACCCTAGAGGAGGAGAGACAAAGCTGGTATCAGTCATTCACACCTTAGTCTGAATTGATATCCTGATGAAGGCTGAGGTCTAAGGGAGCTCTGTGGGCTACTGGAAGGGAGAAATGGTCTGACTCCTGTCAGATTAGGTGGGGCAGTGAGACTCAGAGTAGTGGCTCTGAAGTCACTCTTCTGAGCTGTCTACTGCCCTCGCCCTGAATGCTTCCCAGGTGGCTCAGTGAGTAAAGAATTTGCCTGCAGTGCAGGAGATGCAGAAAACTCAGGTTCGATCCCTGGGTTGGGAAGATCCCCTGGAGGAAGGTGTGGCAACTCACTCCAGTATTCTTGCCTGAAAAAATTTCATGGACAAAGCAACCAGGTGGGCTACAGTCCATAGGGTCGCAAAGAGTCGGACATGACTGAAGCGACTGAGCACGCACGTGCCAGCCCTGAATACAGAAAGCAGGCCAGGATCAGGGAGCTAGGCTTGATTACGAAAGGAGAAGCTCAGAGTGGTGACCAAGCAGGGAGCGAGGACAGCTGTGGTTTCACAGTTCCGTGCCCCTGGCCAGGTGCAAGTCGTGGCTGCCGCAGTGGGCGCCCTGTCCAGCTGTCCTTCCTTGGCTCCTCCCAGGAGCGGCCCCCTGCTGTCAGCAGCGCCCCACCGCTGTCATCAAATGGCTTGGGTTGGCACCCAGCCCTGACTCTCTCTCATCCTCGGCCTCCGTCGAGTGTTGCTCCCTGAGCCTCCGTTTCCCCATCTGCGAAATGGCTACAATGGCCGCATCCCAGGGCATTGTGGACTCAGTGGGTGGAGGCACCCAGCTCAGCTCCACAGCACAGCACAGGTGGAGCCCAAGACCACCCACTGGTCTACAAGAACCCAGCAAGGTGGGGGTTGGGGTGGTGATGTGTTAAAAAGTGTTAGTTGCTCACTTGTGTCCGACTCTTTGCAACCCACGGACTGTAGCCCGCCAGGCTCCTCTGTCCATGGGATTTTCGAGGCAAGAATGCGGGAGTGGGTTGCCATTTCCTCCTCCAGGGGATCTTCCCAACCCAAGGATCGAACCTGGGTCTCCCGTGTCTCCTGATTTGCAGGCGGATTCTTTAGTTGCTGAGCCATCAGGGGAGGCACCGGGTGGTGATGGGGTCCTCTTAATTCATGGGTCACATGGAGGCCCACAGACTGCTTGTTGATAAAAGGGGCCAGGAAGTTTGTATCAACTGGAGGCTTCCCCGGTCCAGAGGTTCCCAGGGTGGCGGGGGGGATGTATAAGCCCCAGACGTCCCCTAGCAGTCCCCCCAGCCCCGCCACATTGCTCCCCACCTGCCTCCTTGCAGGCAGAGCAGGTCCTCAGCTGCTGGCCCAGCCTGGCAGGGCGGCTGCTGCTTCAATCAGCCATCCCGCCACTTTCCTTGGAAGGAGAAATTGCAGGTGGCAACTCGTAATTTCCCAGGCTTCTCCCTTTCATTAATTTCTCCCCGCAAAATGGAGGCTTTCTGCTGAGCCGGGGAACTGGCGGCCGTATGTGTGCCGTGTCTCCTGGCCCACCGCGCGCTCTGCTCGAGGTGGGGGATGGCTGTGAGGGTCACAGCAGACACTCTTGCTCACGGAGTCTGCCATGCCCCCTCACAGAGGCCAGAGGTTTGTTCCGTGTTCAGATCGGCTTGCTGAGCCCCTCAGTCTGGAAAATGGCTTGGTTCGCCCTGTGCTTGCTGTTTCCACCATCAGTGAAGCAGGGAGGTGGATGTGGAGACCCGCCAGGGCCGGCCTCCTGGCGGACCGTGAGGGTCCAGGGGTCCCCCAGGGGCACCGCTGTCTCTGTGGTTGATTGCTGATGGGGTGAGTGTGGGGTGGCCTGTGCCTTGCACATCCTTCCCGAGAGGCTCTTTTGAGCTCCTCTGAGGGCCGGCCCGGTGCAGGGAGGGACATGGGCAGGTAAAGGAAGGGCGGACACCATGCGGTCCTCAGAGACACCCCCGCCCCCAGCCATGGGGACGCGACGACACACCATTGACACCTGGCCAAGGGTCACTGTCAGACCAAAGGCATGGAGAGCAGAAAATGGGGAGGCCAGGATCTGGAAGGATGGATGGGGTGGGGGGACAGATCCCCCAGTTCTGGAACAACCTGTGCCAAGGGAACAGGACTTCATCCATCCATTCATCCCATAGAGGACGGTTAAACAGCTACTGTGGAAATGATGGCAGGGACTGAAGGGCAGATCGGGTGTCCCTCCAAGGCAAGGAGTCGGGTCTCCCTTGGGAGCTGAGAGGGGCCTAGTTTGATGCAGTTTGAGAGGCTGATGGGGTGGCCAGTGTGGAGCGTGTCTCGGAGAGGGACATAGGAAGAGCAGGAAGAGTGCTGTGGGATGAGGGGGTGGGGTGCCCCGAAACTAAACGAGAGGAGGGAGATACAGGAGGAGGGGTGCAGTCCTCATCAAGAGGAAGGAATCAGCTACTACCTAGCATGAGTTAGGGAACTGGCCCAACTCATTAACTAAATCTCACCCACAGCCTTCGGGCCCAGGAGACAGCACTGGAACAGACGGGCTGACATGACTGCAGTTGTGTTTCATGACCCAGATGGTGCGCCCCAGCAGTCCCGCCCTCCCTCCCACGGGGTGACCGGGGGGAGGGTTTACTGTGGCCCAGAGTGCCCCAGGAGCTGTGCATCTTCCATAGGTCTCTGAACCTCTCTGAACTTACTTCCTTGGTTTGGAAAAGGCACCTGCCATGGAGACAAAGCCTAGGGCATGGGGCTGCTGGTAGACCTAGGATCGGGTAAGCTGGTGACTCCAGGGACTCAGCCTGGAAGAGGGTCTGGTGCCCGCCCCCACCGTATAGGACGGGGCTGTCAGCTCCCCTGTCGTGGGAACCTGACACTGTTTGCATCCCACCAAGATCACCCGGGAGTGAGGGTGTGGTGGCCAAGGGAAATCGTGTGCCTCGATACGGAGGAGTGGACGCTGGGCAGTCCGGACCTGCAGCTTGCCCTCCTGGTCACCTGAGGAGCTTGGGCCAGTCACCCAAGTCCCGTGCCTCAGTTTTCCCAGCTATGAAAGGAGGTGCTGCCTCACAGCGTGGCTCTGAGATCGAAGCATTCGTCCGAGTGCCCACCTGGCACAGGCCTGGCCTGAGGCCGGCCCAGGCCATGCTGTGCTGGTTACAGTGGATTGACCTCTAGCTGTCACTTGTCCCCAGGGCTTTGCAGTAGGACTGGGGAAGATCTCAGAGGGCATCATGGCCATGAAGGTAACAGGCTTTGTCAGCCAAGGGGATGGTGCGATGGAGGGGCTGGGTGGAGCAGTGTGGGGTGGTGCTGGCCAAGGAGACGCAGGAATCCAGGGTGAGATGTGACGCTACCCCCTCCCAAGTCCAGGGCACTCTCTCCCTGCCAAGCTCCTGAGCCAGCCACCCCAGCGCCCACCTGGAAGCCAGGTTCCACCTGCGTCTGCCCAGCCTCCCCACTTCCTGAGTCACCCCCTGCGTTGGGCTCTACCTGCCTCTCCCCAAGTCTGTGTTCCCGGTTACGGAATTTCTGGGCGGGAATCTAGCGCAGCTTTGATCTTTTCCGAGGGAGGGAAGGGTGGGGCAGCTGAGGCCGGCAGGAGCTGACTGTAGATTTTCTCCCGTAATGGGGTATTAAGTAGACAACCCAGATGGGGATCTCGGGCAGAAGGGGGTGGGTGCAGCCTGCTTTGTATCAGCCTGAAATATGGCCCCATCTCTGCCAAACCTCAAAGGACGCTACCTCGGGGCTGGCTGGGGACCCAGCTTTGATGTTGCAGCCGGGGGACAGGGCAGACTTTCCCTGGCACAGAGAGGGCTGGGGCCTTGGTCCCAGCGGGCTGGAATGTGGCTCCTGAGAGTGCCCCCCTTCACCTTCTCCCTTCCTTCCCACCGCCCTCCTTTGTCTTCTTTCTCTCCTCCCTCGCCCCCTTTGCTTCTCTTTTCTCCCCCACCCCCCTTCTTTCCCCCACGTGCCCCCCTTCCCCTCCTCTTCCTCCTCCTCCCTTTGGCCTGAGCCAGTTCCAAGCTGTGCCATCCAGACTCCCATCCACCGGCCACCCCTCTACCCCGCCATCCCTGAGGGTCCCCTCTGTGAACATCTGGAAAGGGCACAGACTAGCCAGGGTTTGAAACCCCCCACTTCCTTCCTCGCCGGGAGGCTGGAAGTGGAGAGAAGGCAGTTTGTGGTGTGGACCGGGGCCAGGCAGCCTGGGATTGAAACCAGTGTCCCTCCCGCGTATCAGGCAAGTTACCTAAATTCTCTGCGCATCCAGGTCCTCGCCCGGAAAACGGGGCCACGGCTGCCTAAGGGGTTGTGGTGAAAGTGACGTGAGTACAAATGCGGAGTGCTTGGGTCTCTGCCCAGTAAGTCACCATTTCTCCATGACCGAGGGGCGAGGCTGGACCTCTCTGGCCTCCGTTTCCTCCTCTGTACAATGGGATGAATTGTACACTGCCTACCCACCACCTCCTAGGATGGGCTGCTCCTCTGATGTTGGCTCTGGGGTTAGGGGTTAGGGGTCAGGGGTCAGTGCCCTGCGAGGTCAAGTTCCCCAGTAGCTTCTCTCCAAGGGGCTCAGGTTGAGGGACTTGCTGGAGCTCATCTAGCTGTCTGGGGGACAGAGAGAGAATGTGTGATGGGACCTGGCACATGGTGGTTTCCATGAACAAGGCACTGCAGTGTTTCAGAACCTCCTACTGTGTGCAGGGCTGGAGGCTGGAGTTCAGCTGGATGGGGCCCCAACCCGGGCCAGTGGTGGGGGGCAACCAGTGAAGAAGTCACTCCAGAGTTGCCAGGCAAGAGGGGGCTCTGTGCTCTGCACGATGACGATGCTGGGGACATGTCCCCAGAGAGCCTGTCTGGGGCAGGGCCACCAACAGTGCCAGCTTCTTTTCTCCCTTTTTTCTCTCCTTCTTCCTGCCCCCACCTCCAACACGAGACATCCAAGAATCCCATTAACAAAGGACTAGGGAACAAATATGCCTCATTGATAATTGGTTCAGGAAACAATTTTAAAATCAATATTGCGACCCTTAAGCCTTTTTTTTTTAAATTTTTTATGTTACTAAGATGCTCCTCTAATCTGAGGTATTATTTTAGAACTTTGTGTAGAATTACAGCATCCTTCGGAGAAGGCAATGGCACCCCACTCCAGTACTCTTGCCTGGAAAATCCCATGGATGGAGGAGCCTGGTAGGCTGCAGTCCATGGGGTCGCTAGGAGTTGGACACGACCGAGCGACTTCACTTTCACGTTTCCCTTTCATGCATTGGAGAAGGAAATGGCAACCCACTCCAGTGTTCTTGCCTGGAGAATCCCAGGGACGGGGCAGCCTGGTGGGCTGCCTGTCTGTGGGATCGCACAGAGTCGGACACGACTGACGCGACTTAGCAGTAGCAGCAGCAGGGAACAGAAGGCCGGCACTGGGCTCTGTCTCTCATTGGCTGGTGACCTTGGTAAAGTTATCTTCTGCTCGCCTTGGTTTCTTCATCTGTAAAAGGTGGGGGGTCGTTGGTGGCTGGCAGATTGGGGTGAGCTCTTTGAGGATAGAGATTGGTCTCTTGGGTACATAGTGGATGAACGGAAGTATGAGTGAAGGCAAGCTGCCTGGGTGGTTTCCCCTCCGCCTTCTCTGCCCCTACTTCCGCTGCCCGTGGACAGTCCAGGATTGAGGAGAAAGCCGCCCCGTCTCTGGACACTCTCCCCAGAGATCCTAGGCTTTGTCCCAGAGCAGCCCCTCTGCTGAGACCCATCTGCCCTGTCGTGTCCCTTTCGGAGACCCTGACTGTGATCTCTGCCAGCCTCAGTCCAGTCCTAACTCTGCAGTTTCCTCGTTTGGAGAGCAAGGCTCATAACACCTCGTAGTGTTGTTATTGATGGCATCAGGCTCCTGCTCATTGAGGAAAAAATGTTAGTCGCTCAGTCGTGTCCGAATCTTCGTGACCCCATGGACTGTAGCCTGCCAGGCTCCTCTGTCCATGGGATTCTCCAGGCAAGAATACTGGAGTGGGTTGCCATGCCCTCCTCCAGAAAATCTTCCTAAGGGATCGAACCCTGGTCTCCTGCGTTGCAAGTGGATTCAGGGAAGCCTGCTCAGTGAGGGGTACCCTCCACCTCTCCCAAGCCTGGCCCCTTCCCCACTGTCCCTTTAGCTGCTCCTCTGATGCTGGCTCCGAGGTTAGGGTTCAGGGGTCAGTACCCTGCGAGGTCGAGTTCCCCAGTAGCTCCTCTCCAAGGGGCTCAGGTTGAGGGCCTTGCTGGAGCTCATCTAGCTGTCTGGGGAGGGTTGCGGGAGAAGGGGGCTGTCTGAGTCTTGCTCACACCGGCCTGTGTGTGTCTGTCCAGCCAAAGGGCTCCCTGCCCTGGAGGTTCCTTCTTGGCTGGAAATGAAGTCTTCCGCAGGAACAGCTGCCCATCCGCCCGGGTTCTGCAGATAGAATAGGAGTCCTCCCTCCCACCCGGGGATGGCCTTCCCAGAGCCAAGGCACGGGCATGCGGCCCTATGAGCATCAGTCATCTTGTTCCCGTCCTCGCTTGCCCCATCGCCCTTGGGATAAAGTCAGGAAGCTCCGTGCCCTTCGGCCGGGCCCCTGCTGTTCCCTCGGCCTTCCCCCAGTAGGGGGTACTCCCAAGGGATCAGGCCCACCCAGTCCCGGCCCCTCTCACCCTGTGGTGTTCACATCAGCCTCCCCCACCACCTGAGGGCCAGTACCCATCTGCCTGCCCCGGGGCCTTGGCCCAGCATCAGTGCGCAGTGAATCCTTGTACAGGGAATGCAGGGAGGGACAGAGGACTTCAGAGAGGTGTCCTGAGGCCCCAGAGCAAAGGTCTCAGCTGCCCCCCTGTTGCTCAGACAACTTAGGGGCTCCCAGTGTCCCCAGGAGAGACCCCTGAGCTCTGCGACTGGTTTCCCAGACTGCCTATCCACCTCCCACCCCGCCTCCCCTCTGGCTACTGGCGGCCAGTTACAGACACACACACACACCAACCCACTTACACAAACACACACACACCAACCTGCTTACACACACACACACACACACACACACAAACCAACCCGCAACGCATACCTTCTGCCTGGAATTCTCTGTCCCCTGCCCTGGGCCTTCCTTTGGGGAGCACCTCCCACCCCCGCCGGCCAACCCTGCTCACCTCTCTGCTGGGTAAGCTGCTGCCTCCTCCTCGGAGGCTCAGCCTTTCTGTCCCAACCAGAGTCCCAGGTTGGGCCCTATTTGTGGGGGGAGTGGACAGCACAGCAAACAGCTGAGTGAATTCATAAGAACGCAGCTGAGCCCAGGGCCTTCAGGGAGTTGAAGGACTTCACCGGATAGGTCAGGACAGAATGTGACAAGTGGGCATGGGGAGCAGGCCTCGCAGCGGTGGAGAGGCCTGGGTGAGACAAGGGGTGGGCGCCCCGGCCCCCAGCTGAATGAGGCGGGGTTATGACCCCATCCCCTGCCCATCGGCCACAGTCATGCCGGCCCCTTGGGGAGCCCTCTGGGACCCTCAGGTGGGCCTGGCTGCCTGCCCTTGAGCAGACATCTGCCCTCTTGTGTCCTCACTGTGATAAACGGGGTTTGGAGGCCAGCATTCTAGAGTCCTGGACCAGGTGAGCAGAGGCTCTCTTTGGCCCATGTGGTCTTCTCTCTTTCTCCCTACCCCCCACCTCCAGTATTAAAAAGAGGAAGCATTAACGTAAAAAGTCCAGATTTCCGGCGTCTCTGGATCACTGGGCTGGCCCGGCCACAAGCTTCCCACCAGCCAGGCCCCCCAGCATCGCTGGGTGGTCCTGACTCTTGGCCACCTGCCCGGCGGCTGACCACAGGCCCCCATCCGCCCTGCCACTCTCCTCGGAGAGAAAGGTTTCAAAACCTACCTCCAGACAAAGCTCTCTGCTTGCACACCCCCCCGCCCCCCCCCCCACTCCCCCCCCAATGTTCCAAGCAGCCTGCCTCGTTTTAAAATTCCTTCAGCAGCCCCGGGCCCAGCGAAGGAACGAGGCCTCGCACGTGACTGAGCTCTGCGGCGGGGAAGGCTTTGATGTTGCGGGATTTCAGATGCCCCTCCCCCTCCCCCTCCCCGCCCCTCCCCCTCCTTCCCCTGCATTCCCCCCTCCCCCCTCCCCCTCCTATCTCCCTTTCCCCCTCCCCTCCCCTACTTCCCCTCCATTCTCTCCTCCCCTCCCCCTTCCCCCTCCCCTCCCCCTTCCCCCTCCCTTCCCCCTCCTCCCCTCCCTTCCGCCTACCCCTTTCTCTCTTCTCCCCTCCTCCCTCCTCCCCTCTCTCTTCTCCCCTCCTCCCTCCTTCCTTACTTCCTCCTCCCCTCTCTCTCCTCCCCTTCCTCCCTTCTCCCTCCTCCCTCTTCCCCTCCACTTCCTCTCCTCTGCGGTTCTTTCTTTCCCACCCCTCCTCCTCCAGGTGCCCACTAATTGCTTTCCATTCCTGACATTACATGCCTGGCCAGGTCACCCCCATGGGAGGTTAGTTTTGGGGAGGGGGCTGCCTGTGGGGAGAGGTGTTAGAGGGGTTAGTACCTTGCTGGCTGAGGACAGGGAGAAGCAGCCCTGACAAGTGGGGGTTGTGGCCACTGTGGAGGAGTGACCACCCCCCCCCACCCGCCCCTGCCCTCTGCCTTCTGCCCTAGTCCTACCTGCTCCTGAGTGAGTGACTGGCCACTGCCAGCATCCTTTATTCATGAGGTCTCGAGGCCAAAGCTGCCCAGTTCCGGGGGGCTGCAACCTTTTTTGTCCTGGGGAGAAACTGGGGTCTGGGACTTTGGAAGCCCACTGGCAGGATTGGGGGAGGGGAGAGAATGGACTGAGAGGGAGGGATTTGGTGGTGGGGGAGTAAGACAAGGAAGGTAGGGGTGGGCACTGCAGAGAGCGAAGGAGGTGCAGGTGGGAGGCTGTGACCACCCAGAGGGGGCTGAAGGGAGGGGAGGGGAGAGTTTAGGAAGGACCCTCCATCACCTCCTGCCTAGTAGAGTTCCCTGGGACCCCCCAGCTGGTGGCCCTGGGGACCCTTGCCCTCTGCCCACCACCCCTTCCTGTCTCTCCCAAGCCTTCTAAAGGCTGAGTCCCCAGGGCCCATATCCAAATTTGCCTGGTGGCCTCATAGAACCTCCATTTTCCTCCCCTTCCATAGTGGGCAGGGAGTGGGGTAGAAATCTCGGTGTCTGTGATTCCACACCCTGCCCCTGGGTTCTTCGCCACCCCATGCCCTGGTCCACAGCCACTGAGGCTGGGAACACGCCAGTCGAGGCCTCCTCTAGGCTGGCTGACACAGGGACGAGCCCAGGTGCTAGGCTGGCCGGTCGCAGGCCGGCCTGAGAAGGGCGATGTGTGCTGGTGGCGAGGGACACCCACCCGCTGGCCCCCAGGCTTTGGCCTGTCCCTGCTCTACTTTCTGTGGTTAAATCTGTCCTCCTGGCAGGTGTGTCCGTGACAGGCAACTGTCGAGCTGAAGGAATCAGGGCAAAGACTGTAATTGTGCCAGCGGGCCAGTAGGCCTACTGCGTGCCTGGTGCGTCCTAGGGCGGCAAGGGGGTCATCCGTCCTGCTCCACCAGTGCATGGGGGAGGAGCCCAGACTCTGAGAGGTGCCCAGACTCAAACAGTCGCACAGCTGAGCTGGAGCCCAGACCTCCTCTGCCTCCCCCACCCCCACCCGGATCAGGGTGCCTTCTGCTGCCCGGGTGTCTGGCAGGAGGGCACAGGTTGGGCTTCTGTGATGCCATGGGGACTTCCACCATTTCTCACCAGCTCTCCAACTGTAGAGTCACCAGGAGTGCTCCTGGCACTGTGTGGTTTCCCTTGAGGCCTTAGTCAGTGACACTGGGGCTGACTCCTGCCTTGGGGTGCCCACTGGATGTCCCCAGCCACTGTCAGCTGGGTCCTTACCTACCCTGTCTCCAGAAGACCCCTTTGCATCCAGAGGGTCATCCCTCAGAGTGCTCCCTGCCTATCTGGAGGGTCCTCCCTCATAGTGCTCCTTGCCCATACAGAGGGTCGTCCCTCAGAGTGCTCCCTGCCCATCTGGAGGGTCGTTCCTCACAGTGCTCCCTGCCTATCCTGAGGATCCTCCCTCATAATGCTCCCTGACCATCCAGAGGGTCCTCCCTCATGGTGCTCCCTGCCCATCCGGAGGGTCCTCCTCAGTCCTTCCTCTGCTCCCCTCAACCTCTCAAAGGAGTTGCTCTGGGAGCAAAACAGTGGCTCTCCACAGCAGGGCTTGGCCCTCCCTGGGTTAGGGCATCTAGTAACAGGTGTTCCAGGTTTGCAGCCTAGTCAGCTGTGTGGCCTTGGGTAGGGCAATGTCCCTCTCTGGGCAAGTGGGAAATGGGGACGATAGCAATATGGTCTCTCCATTGGGCTTGTTTTGAATTGATCGAGAAGAGAGATGCTAAAAAAAGAACAAGCCCCAGCACTTTGTACAGATGTGAGCAGCTGGGCTGAGTAGTAGCCTGTGCCCCCTCAGTGGGCAGCCCTGAGCCTGGCACACGCTCACCAATGACTGCTCGGCGCCCTTCCTGTGAGACCCTGATCTAGGAATGGAGGGCCCTGCCTGATAGTCCCCAGCTGCTGAGAGGACAGAGAATCTGGGCAGAGAGACCACACGAGAGGAGTGTCTGCACACATCTGTTTCAATCCAGTGGCCCTTTATTCTCTGGCCAGTTTTTCCTGAGTTTACCTTCTGGGGTGGGGAGAGGCAGGTACAAAGAGGAGCTTCTGGGGCCAGTCCTCAAAGTTTTGGCTTGCTGGGCTTTCATGGTTGGCCCCGGGAACTGCCCCTCCCCAGCATCGACTTCTAGCTCAGTCGTGCCCATAGGGGGTGCCCAGGAAGCTGTGGAGGGTGGGGAAGGAGGCAGGCTGGCAGAAACTCTAATGAGACAGGCTCCTTATCCCGGGGCTCACTCCTCCTTGTTCAGCCACTCCATGAATGTGACCAACCCCCCAGCCTTATTAGGGAACATGTCCTCAGCCAAGCCTGATTCTGTCTTCAGCCCCCAGTCAGCTCTACAGTGCAGTCTTCCCTGAGGATACCCGTTTTGCAGATGGATGGCTTCCTTGCCAAAGGCCACCCAGCTGGACTGTCCAGTGTGGACACTTAGCTCTGCCTGAGCCAGTGTGGTGGAGAGGTTGAGGCACAGGTTCTAAAGCTGCCTTCGGATTCTGAGTGCTCCCAAGCTTGCTGTGCGGTTCCGGGTGAGTTGCTACACCTCTCTGAGCTCAGCTGCCACGTCTGTAGAGAGGGGATAATAATAGCATCTCCCTCTGGGAGGAATCAGTGCAGGCACACATAGAACACCTGGCACGGAGTAAGTGCTGCTAAATGTCAGCTGTGGTGGTTGCTGTTTTTATTATTATTTGACTTGAAAATTCCCTCCGCTCCACGTGCTCCTTCCACGGTAGTGAAAAGCTGAGCTGAGTACATGGGAGCGAGTCCTCCTGGGTCCCCACCCGGCAACATTACGTCCCTGAGCCCAGCGTGGAGCAGGTGCCCGCAGGGCCCCCTTGGAGCTGTGGCGATGAGAAGCTTGGCCCTGTCCTGTAGCCTGGCCGGGGGCCCCATTCAGAGGTGGGGGGTCTCGGCCCTGCCGAGCCTGCCTCCTGGCTGACAGCTCAGGCACCGTGAGCTGGCTGCCAGCCAAGCTGCCTCCTCTCCCGGCTGGCTGGCATCCCGGGCCCGATGCCAGGGGGCCGGCTGGTGGGCAGCAGCTCGAACGCTGAAGGGCTGTGATCCCAGCCAGGAAGCTCAAGGCAGGGCTGGGCGTTGGGGCCTCCAGCCGCCCGCTCGCAGCCCTCGGGAGCCAGGCACAGCTGCGCTGGCTCTCGGCACCGCCCCCCAAGTTGGTGCCTCCGAAGAGCTGGGAAGAGCAAATTCTCAGAAGCAGCAGCGAAAAGAGCAGAGGCGGGCAGTGGGTCCACGGCGTAGCAGCAAGCCTCCTGCAGCCTCCACGTTCTCATCTGGGAAAAGGAGCCAGTGGGACCTCCGTGGCCTTTCTCCCAGGGGCAGACGTCAAACCGGTGCCCCTGATACGCACGTGTCCAGGGCCTGTGCCGAGGCCAAAGGGTGCAACGTCCTGTTAGGAGAGACCTGGCTGCAGGAGGATGGGCTGACGGTGACGTTAATTCTAAGCAACACCACGCATTCACCAGGCACTAAGTCCTCTACAAATAAGGGGCTTAACCCTCATTTTATAGAGGAGGAAACTGAGGTTCAGAGAAGTTCATATGCCTCATAAGCTGCTAAGGCAGAATTTGAACCCAGCATGACAGCTTCAGCCCCTCCACCTCACTGATGCCCGAGCACCCTGTACCGAGTGGGGAGCTGGTCACTGCCCTGGGGCCTGGGAAGGCTGCCTAGGGGAGGGGGTGGGTGTGGGGTCGGGACCCTTGGAGGCTGCGCAGCATTTCTGCCGGCAGCTTCTGGAGGGGGCCTGTGAGCGAGAAGGCCGAGGTAGGGAGTCCCAGGGAAGGCTTATCCAAGGAGGGGTCCTTTGGGCTGTGACCTGGGGGTAAAGATATCAGGGCAGACCGTGCCAGGGGAGGGAACTGTGAGGTGGAAACAGGCTCAGGCAAGTGGGAAGGAAAGCCCCTGGCTTGGGAGAGAGGAGTGGGTGGGTGGGTGCCTTCAGGGCGGGGCAGGGAGGGGCTTGGGGGTGTTCTGGAACAGAGGCAGCCATGCAGGTCCAGTCAGGTGTTACTGTCTTTCAGAGAGGAAGTTCTCAGGCCAGGGGTGGGGGGCATGGCTCACGTACCACCCCTTCTCCTGGGGTGCCTTCCCCTTCCTTCATCATCTCCCTGGGTGGCCATGGGGGTTCATCATGGGCGTGTCTGAGCCCCCCCTTTGCCCTGTGATGTCATGTTCTGCCCCCACCTTTAGGTTTGGCTTGGGTCCCCTCTGGCAGAGCCTGTAGCCAGCCAGCTCCTGGCTCTGCTGTCTGGGTCCTCGGCCCAGCCCATCTTATTGCATAGAAGCCACGGCACATCATTTGACCTTCCCTGAGGGTTATTCCTGTGCCCTCCAACCGCATCCCTGGGTTGAGTTTCCTTCTGCCAGCAGCCAGGCACTCTGCCCGTCGCCAAATATAGCTGGACAATCCTGGCTTGGCTGTGTAACCACAGCACACCGCTGCCCGCCCCCTACCCCCGTCTCTCCCCCCTGAGCCTCCTTATCCTCATCTGTACAGTGGGGACATGAGAGGCTACCTTGCGGTCAGCTGTGAGGCTTAGAGCAGATGATCTCCATCAAGTCCCTGCTAGGTAACTAGCCTTGTCTCCATCAGTGGCCGCTGTTGCGAATATGACTCCTAAAAATCCTTGTGACCGCCCAGCGCAGCACCCTGGACAGCAGCGGGCCTGGCCCTGCCCTCTTCCCCGAGCTGGAAGGGGAGTTGCTTCCTGCCTCCGCCCCTCCGACCTCCATCAGCCTCCTCCCCCTGGCCTCCCTCCCGCTCCGGAGTCTTTAGTCTTCGGCACAGTCTGGTAATTAAAAACCTTCAAGGGGGACTTTATTGAGTTAGCATTAGTTATTTTGTCAGGCTGGGAGAGCGAGAGAATTATCTGTCCTCCGGGAGAGGGGGGCCGGGGCGGGGGCCGTGGGCTGAGATTGGCAGGTGCCTGCCTGCGCCTTGAGCTCCCTTAATGCACCGCACTGCAGGCTCGGCGGGCAGGGTGCTGGCAGGGGGTGGTTCCCCACCGGGAGGCTCATCCTGCAGGGTTGTTCCCCACTTCCCAGCCCCTTCCTGGCTTCCATCCTAGGGCTGATAAAGCTCCTGGCTTTCAAGGCAAGCCCCCACCCACCCACCCACAACACCAGAGCCCAGGAGGGCTGCAGGCTTGGGGAGGCTGGCAGTGGGGGTCTTCTTCCTGAGCTAGGGTTCAGGGTTTTGGGGCCAACTAAATGTCTTAGCTGGAGTTTAGAGGGCTGGTTTTTGGTGCCCCTGGCCTCTCTGCCACCCCTTTGCCTGAAAGCGCCCATGTAAAAGAGTCAGACACGGAACACCTGGGAACTTGGCGCTCCGTGACCTTGGGCGAGCCCCTCACCTGCCTGCCCTGAGTTTCCCACCTGTACAATTAGAAGAGTAGTTTCTCCCTTTCTGGGCTGTTATGAGCCATAAAGGAGGCCAGTGTGAATTCCCCTGTCCAGGAGAGGCCCTGTTTTTATTTGCCTGGGTCTCTTGAAATGCCCAGCCCTGAGGAAGGAGCCAGCATTTTACCTCTCCTGTTTGTTACTCACTTTGAGACAATGCATCACTCGCATCACTCATCAGAGTCTTCACAATAAACTTGCAAGATCGGTGTGGCCAGTCCATGTTCCAGATGGACAGACTAAGCCTTGGAGCCGAGAGGTGGTTTGCTAAGTCTCAGTCAGGAGTGGGGAGGCTGAGCCCAGACCCCGGTCTTCCCCTGGTTGGAGGAGCCAGGGCCAACGCTTGACGCTGTTGGCTCTCTTGGGGGTTGGGGCTCAGGAATGGTACTTGTCAGCCTCCTCCAGGAGCCCGGGCCTGACCAAGAGGCCTCATGTGGGGGACTGACTGGGCTCCTGGCTCATCCAGCCTTCGCGCCCTGTCCTCTGCCTTGCTCCAGAGCTGGGTCTAGGGACAGACAGCCCAGAGCCTGACTCGCTAGTCCATCTATCTTGCCTGCAAGGGCCCAGCACCTGACACCCAGGCCCTGCCACTCCCAGTGGGCAGTGCCAAAGGGGAGATGGTTTGTGGGACCGGAGCCCAAGGGCACACCAAGTACATGTCTGTGCCTCCATGGTCACATTAGTCATTCAGTTGGACTTTACTTTCACAGAGACTAGCCACAGTCATAAGGTACCTGGAGGCAGAAGATAGGGGTACAGAGAATGGGAAGGGGCTGGCCTGGAATGGGCTTGGGCTGATAACTGAAACTGGACCCAGTCTCCCTTGAAGTTACAAGGCCCCGTGTCTTATGTGTTTGGAGCTTTGCAGCTCACACAGGCTTCCTTGCCCTCTAGGTTGCTGTGAAATGCCCCCTTCTCCAGGAAGCCTTCAGGGATTTTCCAAGGGTAACTTTCTGTCTACCCTCCTGGGGTCCTCTGGCACACCTCAGTTATAGTTAACAGGCTGGGATGTTACTTGGGGGCAGGGCTGGGCCCTGGCTTCCCCCCGCCAAGTCTCTCAGAGTATCTGCTGGGTCTCAGCTAAGTCTCCGTCCTGCCTTGCATTTCTCAAAGTGAGTCCAAGGCACAGGACTGGTGCTTGGCAACGGTGAGGGCAGAAGCAGAGTGAGAAGCTGTCCTTTTGCTTCATCCTGGCCTCTGTGTGCCTGTTCTGATTGGGAACAGTGGGGTCTGAACACCCAGGCACAAACGTAAGAGCCATGAAACGCTCCCTCCTGCTGCCAGCGGGACCTGGGTGAGCCCCCTCCTTGGATGCCACCCTGTGATCACGGGCAGAGCGCCTGGCACGTGTGAGGCCCACGCGTGTTTATTTCCACCTGCGCTTTTTCTCCCAGTGGCGTGTCTGCATCGAGAAACCAGCGAGAGTCCCCTTGGTTCTCTTTCGCGCATGAGGCCAATACCAGAGGCAGCGTGAGAGGCACTGGGCACCTGCCCAGGCAGGCCCCTCAGGTCCATGGGGGATGGGGGGCAACTAGTGTCCCTTGGGCTGGACAGGAGCTGGCTGCTGTGGGAGAGGCCGGGGGCTTGAACTCCATCCCTCACCTCTGTGGGTTTTGTTTTGGCTGCCCTTCACGATCTGTGGGATCCTAGCTCCCCAACCAGGGATTGAACCCAGGCCCTTAGCAGTGAAGGCACAGAGTCCCAACCTCTGGAATTCACCAGGGAATTCCCACCTCTGTGGTTTAAACCTTGATTCTCTTATTAATCTCTTAGTGCCAGAAAGGAATTGGGTTGAGCCCCAAACCCTCACACCACCCCCTTTTGCTCACTCTGTTAGGCTGGACCCATCTTTGGGGGTGTTCTTAGAGGCCCACCTCCCAGTCAGATCCCTGGACCAGGAGTCAGGAGATCTGGGGTCAAGAGGCCCCTTCCTCAGCCCTCTGTAGCCCAGGGCCCTGCCCTTGCCTGGCCAAGGGCTGGCTCAGCTCACCTGGACCCACACTGGGCCTAGGACCCTGCCCTGCCCAGCACACCATCCGACCGGCAGCCACGTCCTTCCTGCTCTTATCTGATCCCACGCACGGAGGCTGCCTCCACTGAACCACTCACAGAAATCACTCTCAGCCTTATCGGTCCGCTCTGGTCCAGAAACACCAGTATAGGGATCCCTCCCCCACCCCCACTTTCTCCTCTAGGATTGTCTCCTCCTCCTCCTCCTCCTCCTCCTCTCCCGGGAAGGCCTCCCTAACCCCCAAGCCCATAGGGGAAGGCCCCATTCCCATGGAGCTCAGGCTGGAGCGTGGTCACTGGTTTACTTTTCTCTCCTCCCACCCGACGGTGAGCTCCTTGAACAATACAACCTCATGCGTTCCTGGATCCTTGGGCCTGGCACACAGTAGGTGCTCAATAAATGCTTTTGTTTGTTGGTCAGGATGTGGGAGCAGGAAGAACCTTAAAAGTCATTTCTGAGAAGAGGAGCCCTGGGGTGTGGGGTGAGGCTGTGCTTTGGAGAGGAGAGGGCACTGGCTCTGGATTCTGTCGGCCTGGGGACCGCTCTGGCCGTTGACTTCAGGGGGCCACGCATCAGGCTCCTTATCGGTGAACTGCGTGTGAAACTGCTTCCCCTTGTGGTACTGAGTTTGAACCAGGATAAGATCAGAGGCATGACATGACCAACTCAACAGGCATGAGTTTGAGCAATCTCCAGGAGATAGTGAAGGACAGGGAAGCCCTGGCATGTTGCAGTCCATGGGGTGGCAAAGAGTCGGACACAACTTAGCGACTGAACAACAAAGGTCAGAAGGATGTTTTGCGAAGCCCCTGAGTATGTGGCTCTTCCCAGTGCAGTTCTGGGCGTCCCAGGGTCAGGGTGGGCAGGAGGTGTGCTCCCAGGGCCTGTGCTCAGGAGGACTGTTGTTTTTCTTGGATTGCTGGGCACTCCCTGAGGACAGGCCAGTGTCTTGTCCATATGCACATATGCTTCAACCAGAACCAGTGGGCTTGCTCTCCTTAGAGACCCTCCAGAAGCTAGACGCTGTCCCCACCAGCCTTTCTCAGGCTCCTCTGCTAAGGATCACACTGTGTGGAGAGGGGGTCCCCTACATGTGCTAGGCAAGGGTCCGTGTTGCCAGCAGCAGAGGCCTGTCCCCTCCAGGCTGGACAGGCCCACAGTGGAGCCTAACTTCTTTCACCCGAGTCCCCTCTGCCGCCCACATTTTTATATTTTGAGCAGATGAAAGATTTTCACTCCTTTTTGTGTGTGTGCTTTTTTTTTTGGCTGGGATTAGCTGGTCCCTGGCTGCCCATTTCCTCAAAGCTCTGCTGTGTTGAGAGGACATCAGAGGACTTGTACCGTGTGGCTTCTCAGGAGCCCTGAGACTCCTGCAGATCCAGGGACAGGGGGCTCTGGGGCAAAACTGGAAGGAGAGACAGGGTAAGTGGGGCAACCCCTGCCGCAGGCGTGAGCCACCTCTAGCCCTGTACTGGCTCAAGTTAAACTGTCAGCCAGGCCTTGGGGCCACTGCTTCCCACCCAGGGGGCCCCAGGCCCCAGGAAGGGCTTCCCACCTGGGCTCTGCCTCCTGCTGGTCTCCTGGCCCCCTGCCTGGCCCCGATCCCCGAACATCAGCCGGCGGTGCAGGGGGCGCATGCGTGTGGCGGGAGTGAGCCAGCGGTGGAGAATTAATATTCCTGGAACATCGCCCCGGCCGCCTGCACACGCCGAGGAGAATATTACGGCGATTAGCGGTGGGAATTCGGCCTGCACGCAATATCTGGATGGAGAATTCGGTGTGATTAATCTGGCGCTAAGTAGCAGCCTCCGGGGTCCGTGGGGCTCTGGCATGTTTGGAATGGGAAAAAAGCTTGAGAGCGCAGAGATTCTTCGGGGGGCTCTTTGGGGGTCTGCCAGGGCGGCAGCTGTGCCCGGGGCAGGCTGCAGGCCCCTGATGGCCCCCGGGCGGGCCAATCACCCCGCATTTGTGACCATCGGCAGACTGCCAGCAGATAAAAGTGTGCTCGGTTCACAATCTCAGCCCACCCCAGATCTTTTCTCGCCTTTTGCCTCCTACATTAAGCGTCACCGACCCGTGTTCGAGTTGTGGCTTC
Organism: Bubalus kerabau; assembly: GCF_029407905.1. NCBI lineage: Eukaryota > Metazoa > Chordata > Mammalia > Artiodactyla > Bovidae > Bubalus > Bubalus kerabau. The sequence continues at coordinate 6,797,312 of NC_073624.1, forward strand.
AGTGCACTGAATGCCATTTCTCTGAGCCTCAGTTCCTTCATCTGCAAAATGGGACACGTGATTCCTGTCCTGCCATCTGGGGGAAGAATAATGACGAGTATTCCCGCTTTGTGGAAGAGGAAACTGAGTCTGTGAGCATTGGCACAGCCAAGAGGTGGAAATTATGCAGATATTGGGGATTATTAGTAATGCGTGCATGCATGTGTTTCCCAGGTGGCATTAGTGGTAAAGAACCCGCCTGTCAATGCAGGAGACATGGGTTTGATCCTTCGGTTGGGAAGATCCCCTGCAGAAGGAAATGGCAACCCACTCCTTACCTGGAGAATCCCATGGATAGAGGAGCTTGGTGGGCTGCAGTCCATAGGGTCACAAAGAGTCAGACACGGCAGCAACTCAATTAAGTCAGCAACTTAATTCTATTAGTAACCTGAGTTCAGTAGCCACTCAGTTCCTCTCACATGGTCAAATGGCACAGGAGGTTCAGAACCTCTTAGTGTGTTGAGGGAAGGCAGTGGCAGGGAGAGAGTACTTCTCTTATAGATTTGAATCTGTAGTCCCATCTGTAGAATGGGCATAAAACACCTCACTTCCCTGAATTGGATCTCTGTTTTAAGATCCCTTGTTCTGGGACTGTTTACAAGCTGACTCAGGGTCCTAGTGGAGGTGGGATGAAGGTGTTGGAGGTGATGTGGGTTGGGGAAACATCTGCCTGGCCCTTCTTCCTGTCCTTGGCCCCAATCTTGCAGCCTCATCAGATGAAAGCACCAAATGCCAGGGCTGGCAGGGAGCTTTCTGCTCTTGTGTCTCAGTGTCTTCACTTTAAGGAAAAAGAAACTGGAGGATCAGAGAAGCCACAAGGCCTGCCCAAGGCTGTACTCAAGTGGCAATGTTGAGGGGGGACCACAGTCTTTGGAGAGCCAGGCCTGTGTTGACTTTGGGAAAGTCTTCCTTTTTCTGTTTCGTCCTCTGGGAAGTGGGACAATCATGCCAGCCTTTCAGGGCAGAACAGTGTCGTGGCCTGGAACCAAGCAGGCATTCTACTATAAGCAGGAGGAGGTCTGGGTCTTCTGGGAGCCCCGAAAGAGTACTTAGCTACCTGATAGACTGTCCAGGGCATGTGACTGACCTGCTTCCTCCCTGCCAAGGGTTCTGGACTTGTTGAAAGCTCTTGTGGTGGCAAAACACAACCGTTGCACTTTTTCGCTCTGTCACTTCAAGCCCTGTGTACTATTTCTAAATCTGATTTGAAGAATTTTTTTTCTTTTGCCAGTGAGGCCTTGGTCCTCCATGCAACTCATCATTCTATCCAGAAGTGTATACTGGATCAATCATCTTCACTCACCCTTTCCTAAGCAAGTGACAGAATGGCTTTTGAAGGGGGGTTGGTTTGTGGTTTCCCAGCAGTACAGCGGTCTGTGGTCTTGAGCAGCTACATTTGAGACCAGGCTTTACAGGTAGACAGTTTTTAGTGAGCTGAAATGGCTGGGCGCAGTAGAAGGCAGCAGGAGTCACAGAGGGGCGGGCAGGGCTCTGTGGGGTTGGCTTTCATTCACTGCCAATTCCTGAGTGCGTGGAATAGTAGGCACTAGAGTAAATACTGCCTGAATGAATGCAGGCATGCTTGACTGGATGGATGGGTGCACGCATGTGTGATGGGATGGATGCATGCTGAGAAGAGCTGAGTGTACTGGTTAAGCACCCAGACTCTGTGGCTTTGTAGCCTGGGGTTGAATCCTGGCTCTGCTCTCTATTAGCAGTGTGACTTCAGGCAACTCAGTTGAGTTCCCTGGGCCTCAGTTTGCTCATCTGCAAAATGGGAGTAATGGTAGTCCCTCACTCAAGGGTAGTTGTGGGGCTCAAATGACTTCATCTTCCTAAGAAACTAAGACACAGGTGCATACAATAAGCACTACACAAGTACCATGAACTTGTCATTGCCGTAGTCAGTAAAAGAGTTCTGACCTAGCCATTAGGAGACTGAGCGTAGGTCTCAGCTCTGCTGCTGACCTGCTGTGTGACCTTGATCAAGTCCTTTCCTCTCTCTGGGCCTCAGTTTCTACATCTAAAGAATGATTGGGGCAGATGATTCCAGCACGTCCCCCCGGCCCCAGCTCAGTTATTCTGCTGACTGTGTTGTTGGCCTGTATCCATGACAACATTCCCAGCACAGAGGCTCCGTGCCCATGGAGCCCTCCAGCTCAGCCACTGTGCTACCAAACCCCAAGTTCACAAAGAGAGACAATGGAAACATCTCCCCTACCCTCTGAGATGCTGCTTTGAAATCCTTTGTTTTTGCGGGGGTGGGTGCCCCAACTCTTCTGTCCATACATTCACTCCCACCTCCCTGCTTTCCCTGCACCTTCCTGACCCAGATCACACACCTCCTCCACGAAGCCTTTCCTGGTTCCTCCCCTAGTTGCCCTTCCTCCTAAGCCTTGTCTCTGCATCTGTTGCTCCTGACTTGTGATCCCACCTCACTCATGTTTGTGAAAAGTTACTGAATAACTGTCCATGTGTGTCTCTAGTTTGAGGAAACAGAAGAGAACCTGTATTTATTCCGTATTTACTAAGCGCCCACTCTGTGCTCGGCTCATTCATCCTTCTTGTCTGCAGTTACCCACTCAGAAACTCAGCCAAGTAAGGAGTGTTAGTTACATTCCTTCAAGAGTGGGAAGGTGAGGCTCATTGAGGTTGTATTGTTGCTGTTTAGTCGCTAAGTCATGTCCGACTCTTTGCAACCCCATGGACTGCAGCACACTAGGCTCCTCTGTCCTTCACTATCTCCCAGAGTTTGCTTAAATTCATGTCCATTGAGTCAGTGATGCTATCTAACCTTCTCATCCTCTGTCACCCCCTTCTCCTTCTGCCCTCAGTCCTTCCCAGCAACAGGGTCTTTTCCAATGGGTTGGTTCTTCGTATCAGGTGGCCAAAGTATTAGAACTTTAGAATCAGTCCTTCCAATGAATATTCAGGGTTGATTTCCTTTAGGATTGACTGGTTTGATCTCCTTTCAGTCCAAGGGACTGAAAGACCAAGAGTCTACTCCAGCACCACAACTCAAAAGCATCAATTCTTTGGTGCTCAGCCTTGTTTATGGTCCAACTCTCACATCTGTCCATGAATACTGGTAAAACCATAGCTTTGACTAGACAGACCTTTGTCAGCAAAGTGATGTCTTTGCTTTTTAATACACTGTCTAGGTTTGTCATAGCTTTCCTTCCAAGGAGCAAACATCCTTTTAGCTTCATGGCTGCAGTCACCGTCCACAGTGATTTTGGAGCCCAGGAAAATGGTATCTGTCACTGCTTCTGCTTTTTCCCATTATTATTACTGGGAGGTTGTGTTAGAGCCCAGTAATAACGATGGTAGCCGACACAGATCTGGCTTCTGCTACGAGTTTACACTGGGCTAATAAGCATTTTGCATCCCTTCTCTCATGTCATCTCAACAACCTTATAAGGTAGGGTCTAGTCTTATACCCATTTTACAGGTGGAACATATGAGACTCCGAGAAGTTAAGTAACTTGCCCATGATCGCACAGGAAGGAAGTGGTAGAACCAAGATTTAAAACCAGGCACTGCTGAACTGAATTAAAATGAAAAGCCATTGTGTCAACCAACCTTGCCTGGTTTCCTCAGTGCATACTTCTTGAGTGCCCACTGTGAGCAGGCACCACGCCAGGGGTCAGAGAACCAAACAGAGCCATCTCCTTGGCTGGTGTAGCAGCCTGGCTGGCGAGGCAGGCAGGTGAACAGGGAGGAACGGTGTTGCTGGGTCTGTTGAGGGTCTGCACTGTGCTGCTGTTCTTGGCCCCACTTCACAAATGAGGAAACAGACTTAGAGGAGTCAAGTGCTTGTCTAGGGTCACGCAGTGAGGGAGTTGGGGAGCCGGGATTTGAACCCTGGCCCGCTGCCTTGGAGCCCCACCCCTTTTCATCACTTCCTGCTGCCTCCCAGGACAGAGTAAGAGCTACAACGGGGGATAAACATGGAAAGTCACATCTCACTTGGACTTGGGATTCAGGAAATGCTTCTAGAGGAAGCGATGTCTCAGTGGAGACCCTCCTGTGGCCAGGGACTGGGGGAGGGTGGGGTGAGGTGTTCTAAGCAGAGGAACCACAGGTGCCAAGGCCTGGAGGTGAGAGGGAACATGGTTTGTTTAGGGGACTGAATGGTGGTGTTTCTCCTGGGTCTGCTCACTGGGGTTTGCGCTTGTGTGCACATTTTCTGTGAATAGGGCCAATTCACCGAGTGCCTGGTGTAGATTCTGCACCATGTCAGGCCCTGGGGGGGGAAAGTGAGAGTGAAAGTCGCTCAGTTGTGTCCGACTCTTTGCCATCTCATGAACTGTACAGTACATGGAATTCTCCAGGCCAGAATACTGGAGTGGGTAGCCTTGCCCTTCTCCAGGGGATCTTCCCAACCCAGGGATCGAACCCAGGTCTCCCGCATTGCGGGCAGATTCTTTACCAGCTGAGCCACCAGGTGGGGAAAGGACCAGTGCAAAGCATGGCTGGAGTCCTGAGAACCCAGGTGGAGCCATTCGCTCTGGGCTTCAAGGAAAGCCTGGGAGAAAGGGAATGACTTTCCAGACAGCGGGAGCAGCCCGGCCTCCTGGCCTCTACCCCTGACATCTGGGACACGGGAGGGATGAAGTGAGATAACTGGAGCCTGGCGCTTCGTAGGTCCTCAGCCAATGCCAGGCCCTGGAGCTCGGACAAAGCTGTGAGCTGAGTTGGGGCAGCCAGTGGTCAGCAGCCCAGACACCCCATGGTGCCAGGAGGAGGATGCTGCCTTGGGGGACCGCGGGGCTGGGGTCTTGAGCTGAAGGGAACACAGCAGAGCGGATTGTGCGGCCACTCACCTGAGGGCAGAGGCTCAAGCACGCAGTTTCCTTAAAGGAAGTGGGCGTCTGGATGGTCTGCACAGCCATGGAGGAGGTGGCTCGGGCAGAGGGCATTGCAGAGCCAAGAATCTGGCCATGGTCTGGCGCCTAGGCACTAAATGCCTGGGTCTTTGTTTTGTCCACCGTACCTTGGGCCTCAGTTTCCCCGTCTTGATATGGGGCTTTGGTGTCTCCCTCTTAGGCACGGCCATGGAGTAGGAGGGGGCGTGAACGCCTGCTGCAGGACCGCACGTGGCAGTGGGTGCTCAGCCCCCCGAACCGGTGCCGCTGGCCGCACACCGAAGGCAGGCCGCCTGTTGCTGCCACCCCTGGAGATGCCATCTGGGGCACTCTGCCTGCCCCTGGGATGCCCATCGTTCCTGGGAGGGTGGAGGGGACAGGCAGCCTAGGCTGAGTAATCAAACCCAATGCCTCACTCCAGCAGCTGGGGAAAGGCTTCCGGAGGCCCCAGTGCTGCCTGGCTGGCCCCCCCTCAAGCTCTGGGCCCCCATGCTGGCTGTGAACCGGCCCTTTCTCACCCTCTGTGCCCCTGACCTCAAATCCCAGCTCATTTTCCTGCTGCGCTGCCTCGGGGAGGCCCTCCCCTCCTGGAGCCACACCAGGTCTTTGCCACGCCGCCCAAGAGGCTGAGTGTGAGTTCCTGCGCATAGTAGGTGCTCATGACCGCTCACCTTTACCTGCTCATGACATGCTGGCCTTTACCTGCTGGGCACCAAGAACGGTGGGGTGAGCTGTGCTTCTCGCCTTGGAGGGTGTTTGCCCCTTTTAAGCCATTCCCTCAAGGGCCAATTATAAATAGACACATAATCTCCCCTATCTATAGAGATAAAACATAATTCTTCAGAGATGAGCTGCCCGCCCCTCCCCAGCCCCCCCACCCCACCACGCTGGCACGCTCTCCGCATTTGAGGGCGATGAAGAGGGATCCGTGCTCCCCTCCCTCCTCCATTCATCCCTCCTCCCCGCTGCTCCTCCATCTCCACCCTGCAGAGGTGAGATCGGGCAGGGGCCCGTGATGTCAGAGGCTCAGCTGATGTCACCGCCCCGGCCCTGTGACTTCACTTGCCGGCTCGGGCAGGAGGCGCCGCGAGGAGGCTGAGAGACGAGAGAAACTGCCCCCTTTCCTTTTCCTGCTCCTTGTTTCCCTTTCCTCCCCCCCCCCCTCCGCCCCCTTCCTCCCCAGCCTCGCGTCGGAGTTGTTTTCCTCCCGGCCTCTCGCCGGGCCGGGGGAGCTGTTGGAGGGGTCTGGAGCAAGTGGCCGGAAGGATGCTGCTGCAAAGGTAAAGGCGGCGTGTGTGCCGTGTCTCTCCCTCCGGTCACGAAAGTTTGCTCTGGCGTGTGAGGCGTGCCCGCTGGGCGCTCCGCCGCGCCGCGCTGCCTGGCCCAGGCTCCCGGGGGGGTGGGGGCGGGGGGGGGGCAGGCGGGGGCGGGGCGGGCCAGGGCAGGGCGGGCAGGGGCCTCCCGGGCGGCCTTCACTGCCTTGTCCCCCATCAAAGGCCGCAGCTGCTCGAGTGGCGGCTGCAGCTTTGAAACTGCCATAAAGAGCGATAGCGGGAGGGGAGCGCGGGGGATGTTCAGAGCAGGGCCTGGAGGGTGGCCGGGAGAGGAGGGGCGAGAAAGGCGGGCCGGGGGCGCTGCTCTGGGAGCCCAGGGCAGCAGAGGCAGGGCAGGGGCGTGAAGGCCAGGGCTCCGGGTCAGAGTCCCAGGGGCCGAGTCACTGTCGCTGCCCACCCCCTCCGGTCCCCTCCAGTCGGCCCAGCATCCTAGGGCCGGGACCCCAGCCTTGAGGGTGCAGAGGCGGCAGGGGGCGGGTGCTGGCTGCTCCCCCCACCCAACTCCACCACCACCACCACCGTTATTTCCAAGGCTTATTCTTCCCCTCCAGCAGGCCATTTGTCAGCGGTGATTCGGGACAAAGGAGGGGGCAGTGGGTGGTCCCCTCCAAGTTGGGCGAGGGGCACTGAGCGCCGGGCCGGAGAGAAACACCGACAATTAAGAGGCCGATCGAGGGCTTTGCTCATTCAGGCTGTCGAGGGAGCCGTCATTTTGTGTTAGCGTGTGCGTGTGCGTGTGTGTGTGTGTCTGAGGTGGGAGGAGGAAGAGAGGGGAGAATGACAGGAGAAGGATTATGACATTGTGTTGTCTCTGTTTGTGGTAAATGCAAATTTGGCTCCAGCAGCTTCCCCGGGAGAAGCGGCAGTGAGTAACCCAGGCCAAGGCCTTGGCCCAAACCCGCCGAGGGAGCCCCGTGTGGGGCGGTTTGGGGCTTTTTTTTTTTTTCCTCCTTTTTTTTTTCCTGTCTGGCGTGTGCTTCTTCCATTTATTTTTACAGTGAAGTGCTGGAGACAGACAGGCTAGCATGGCGGGGAGGAGCTGATTCCCCCTCCTCCCTGGCCCACCAGCCCCCTCCTCACTCTGCGGGAGGCCCCTGGCGGGGGTTTTCCTGACCCCCAGCCATTGCCCCTCTTGGCTCTCTCTCCAGGCCAGGGTTGCCGTCCTGTCATGCGCTTGACTGGGGCGGCCTGAGGTCTCAGAAGGCTACGTCCACCCAAGCTGCTTCCCCACGGTAACCAGAGATAGACAGCCTGGGGCTGGGGCTCAGATGGGGTTTCTAAAGGCCAGAGATGGGCCTGCCCCTGCTGCAGGAGGCAGGCCATGGGTTCTGTGGCTATGTGGGTGATGGCAGAGCGTCCCAGCACCCCCTGTCTCCTCTGACGGAGCCCTGAGGGCAGAGCGCATGAGCCTGACCCCGGCTGAGGGCAGCCATAGCCCTTTAGCTGTGATTGCCAACAGGGCTCAGGCAGAGGCAGAAGCAAGCACACAGCAGGTCAGAGGACACAGAGAGGGCTGGGCCATAGAGCTCAGGCCCCAGTAGGGATGGGAGGACCCCAGCTGAGCAGTCGAGGTGGGAGCCCACCTCACATGGAGGGTTGAGGGGAAGGCTGTGAGCCTCTCGGTCTGGCCTGTCACACACTAGGCTTCAGGCTGTGGGCCTCGTTCTGGGTCTCCGTCCTCAAGAGCTGCTTCCTCACCGCCTTTCTCACCTGGTCAAGTCCTTCTGGACTCAGTTAGCCTCCTCCAGGAAGTCTTCCCTGCCTTCAGTGTGAATGACCTGGGGGCCTGCCCATCCTCGCCTCCACACACACACACACACACACACACACACACACATACACATACATACACAGTGTTGTGAGAAGCATAGTCACTGTCAGGTCCTGGGTGACAGGAATTTTAAGACATCCTCAGTGTTCCCAGCACCTGCCCACAGCTGAGCACAGAGGAGGTTTGTGCCAGGAAACCAGGGGCGGGCAGTGGAGTGGGCGCAGGTCCAGACTTGCCTATATCCCAGGAAGGCGGGCCACCAAGATGGAACACTTGCCCCGCCTTGCACCCCGGAAGTGGTCATGGGCTCACTTCCTTTGGACAAACCCACCAGAAGGGGATTTTTTTCCCCATGGAGCCTGACCTGTGGGGACGAGCCACAGCTATGCCTGTGGCCGGGACATCTGCCCCGAACTGGAGAGCGTCCTGTGGCTAATGTCCCCTTTGAAAATTGGTGGTGGGTTTGCTCATCTCCCCCAGAGTTGTCTTCAGGTCCTAGGCCCACAGGCAACCTGCGTGGGGGAGCCAGGAGCTGTGTGTGAGGGGCAGCTGCCCACCTGGGCTTCCTTTGCGGGGCTCTGGTGCCCCATGGAGCTTCCTTTGCCAGATGGAAAAGGAAAGAACAGTTGATAGACTCTCCTCAAGGCTGAGGTGCTGGGTCCGTTCCAGGCCTGGACTCCAGAGCCTTCTGCCAGAGGTGTTGGGAGCACCAGGCGAGGTTCCAACTGGCCAGTCAGCTCATTTCACCCAGTCCAGGCTCACAGAGCCTGCCCCCTTGGAGCTGTGTGCCCACCCCCCTCTCCCGGCCTACATAGAGGGGAGATGCACACCAAGCCCCTCTCCTTTGTATGCCTGCAATTTGATGGACCCCAGGAGTTTGCAGGCAGACCTGAGTTACAGTTCTCCCTGGCCATTCTCTAGCTATATGATTTTAGGCGAGTTATTTAATCTCTCAGAGATGCAGTGACTTACCAGTAGTAAGCTCTTCCTGCAGGCTTGTTACAGGGTTAAGGAGACTACAGGTGCCGTGCCTGTACACAGCAGGTGCTCAGCGAATGGCAGCCATTGCTGTGAGGGAGCTGGCTGGGCCAGCAACCTAGAGGCATAACAAAAAGTTCCCCTTGTGAATTCTGACAGGTCACTCAAGAGGGGCTTCAGAGAGGAGGTGCCATTTGAAGGTCTTGGAGAATGAGTAGGAGTTTGCCAGGCTAAGGCAGAGGGAGGTGTATCACCGGAAGGAAGAGCAACAGCAGAGCTGCAGGTGTGAAAGGCCAGTCACCTCCAGTGGCTGAAGCCCAGGAAGGGGAAGGGGGAGGGACAGCGGGAGCCATTTCTGGAGGCGGGAGAGACTGACTTGAGAGTGGGCAGGCTGCCCACAAAGCTGGCTCATTCTAGCTCCTCCCAAATCAGCCTCGCAGGGTGGCCTTGTACTGTTGGGATTCCCGGACTGCCTGGGAGTTTAAGGACCAGCCTGGGTCTCCTTCTGATTTGCAGTCTCAGGACATCTCTGGCGCCCAGAGCCAGTCCAGTCCCCTCTCTGAGCAGGGGCCAACATTGTTGGGGAATCAGGGTAGCCGCCTGGTCCCCAACTTGACCGAGGGTTCCTGGAGCAGCTTCTCTAGCCTGGGACCCTGACGTGACTGGAACTTCCTGCAAGAGGCCAGGGCCACTACTCTCTCCAGTTCACAAAAGGAGCCAGGCTGCCTGCTTCAACCTGGGTGCTGCCATTTACCAGCTGGTTGCCCCAGGCAAATCACCTGCCCTCTCTGAGCCTCGATTTCCTGGCCACAGGGCTGTGGTGAAGATTAGTGGAGATAACTCTCACAGAGGAGTCAGCCCAGAGCCCGGCTCCCCAAAAGCCACCCAAGAACTGTTAGCTCAAAGAAAAGTCAGCCCAAGAGAGTGTAGCATCTTGTGTCTATGGGCCAGTCACTCAATCCTTCTGAACCTCGGTTTTCCCAGCTGTAAAGTGGGGAAGATAATCATGCCTGGTAATAATAGCTAATATTTATGAGCATTTGGGCTTCCCAGGTGGTGCTAGTGGTAAGGAACCTGCCTGCCAATGCAGGAGATGTAAGAGACGCGGGTTTGATCCCTGGGTGGGGAAGATCCCCTGGAGGAGGGCATGGCAACCCACTCCAGTATTCTTGCCTGGAGAATTCCATGGACAGAGGAGCCTGGCAGGCTACAGTCCATGGGATCGCAGAGTCAGACACAACTGAAGCGACTTAGCACGCACGCACATACACACACACACACACACACACACATACATGAGCTCTTACTGTGAGTCAGGCAGGCTCTGTTCTTATTGTATAACTATGTAGTATCTTATTGAATATAGTAACTGACTAACATGTGAGGGTGGGGGTGGGGTGGGCAGGGGATCCCAGAAGCCAGAAGCACACAGGGAAGAGCCCCAGAGACTTGCTGTTTTCTGGGCAAGGCTAAGCTGGCACCCTTGGTACTGTGAGCCAGACCAGAGGGTTTGGAAGGCTGGAGTGTGCGGCACGAGGAACACAAGGGCCCACCCACCACTGTGAACGGGCCATGTGGGACCAGACACCCCTTTATACAGGGCAGAGCCTTGGACCCAAGTCAGTTGTGGCCCCACCCTAGGTCTCAGTCTTCCTGTCTGATGGGGGCTTGGGCTCGTTCACCTCTCAGCTGCTGTAAGGGCCGCCCATTTCTCTGGTCTCTTTGGTTTTCTTGGCTGGCTTCCATGAAAGTTGTGACTTGGGGGGGTGTCCTCTGTCCATTGATTTTTCCAGAAAGGATGCTTTCCTCCCTTCCATTCTGCAGTCAGCCCACAGTTGAACAACGTGGGCATCCAGCCTTCCCACTGCTCCTCCTGCCCCACCAGCATCCCTCACCTGGGCTGGAGGAGGGGGCTGATCAGGTCCAGTGAGACAGGGGCGCCCAGGAGGGCACGGGGCTGCCCCCACACCACTTAATGTGCACCACTCGTCTGGGGACGGTCCTGGGAGTGGGCGGGTACAGGACTTGGGACATCTAGCCACACCCAGCAGGGTGACGCTGAGCTGCTTGGAAGACCCAAATGGTTCATCTGCCTCCCTCCTCTCGAACTTCGGGGTCGAACAGACTGCTCACTCCTTGTCCCACTGTGTTGTGCTGGGTGACCAATGCTGCCTGAACGTGAGCCTGCCTGCTCACAGGATGAGTGATTCCACCTCAGGGCACCTGAAGTCAGAAATAGAGAACCAGCGCTTAGGTGCGAGGTCGCAGAGTAAGCACTTGCGTGGATGCAGCCCTCTGTGGTGGGCAATGTTAATGTCCCCATTTCTCAGATGAAAAAGCTGAAGCTCCAGAGCTTAAGAAGCTTCTCAAGGCAGCATCGCTCTCTGCCCTCCCTTTCTTTTGTATACCCCATGCGTGCGTGCTGAGTCTCTTCAGTCATGTCCGACTCTATGTGACCCTATGGACTGTAGCCTGCCAGGCTCCTCTGTCCGTAGGAGTCTCCAGGCAAGAACACTGGAGTGGATTGCCATGCCCTCCTCCAGGGGATCTTCCTGAGCCAGGAATCAAGCCCAAATCTCATGTCTCCCGCACTGGCAGGCAGGTTCTTTACCATTTGAATGACCTGGGAAGGCTGTTGTACACCCCACCTAACTACCATAAAGGAGATGGGATAGATTCTAATGCTGGGAGCTCACAGGTAGCAGGACAGGTAAAGGGAGCCCAGAGACCATGGGGTAGAGTGGGAGAAGGAGGCTGGGGAGACGCAAAGCCTGCAATGAGGTAGTTACTATGCCAGCACGCCACTGGAACAAGAATGTTGTGGTTTAGTCGCTCAGTCACGTCCAACTCTTTTGCGACCCCATGGACTCTAACCCACCAGGCTCCTATGTCCTTGGGATTTCCCAGGCAAAAGTACTGGAGTGGGTTGCCATTTCCTTCTCCAGGGGGTCTTTCAGACCCAGGGATTGAACATGTATCTCCTTCATTGGAAGGCTGATTCTTTACCACTGAGCCACCAGAAAGAAAGAAAATGAAGTAGGTCAGTCGTGTCTGACTCTTTGCAACCCCATGGACTGTAGCCTACCATGCTCCTCCGTCCATGGGATTCTCCAGGCGAGAGTACTAGAGTGGATTGCCATTTCCTTCTCCAGAGGATCTTCCCGACCCAGGGATCGAATCCAGGTCTCCTGCGTTGTAGGCAGACGCTTTATCATCTGAGCCACCAGTGAAGTCCTCAAGTCACCAGAGAAGCCCCAAATAATGATCATCAAATAAAAAAGAAAAATCAAAAAACAGAAAAGAAAGGAAAAAGTAATGGTCATCAGGTGTGTGAGGGAGGGATGCCCCATGTGGTCCCAGTCCTGGAGGATGCATAGTTGTCCTTTCCTCTGCCAGGGACGTCTCTGCCCTCTTTTACTTAGCCAGGGCGTGGGGTTTCTTAAAGGGCTCAAGTCCCAGCTCTGCCAATCTGGCTGTGGGACTGAAGACTAATTGGTTATTGCTCTGAGCCTCAGTTTCCACATCTGTAAGTGGGGATAATTGGGTTTCCCTAGTGGGCTCAGTGGTAAAGAATCCTCCTGCTAACGCTGGAGACATGAGTTCGATCCCTGAGTCGGGAAGATCCCCTGGAGAAGGGAATGGCAAGCCACGCCAGTATTCTTGCCTGGAAAATCCCACAGACAGAAGAGCCTGGTGGGCTACGGTCCACGGTTCGTTCACAAAGAGTTGGACATGACTGAGCGACTAAACAACATAAGTGAAAGAAAGTGTTAATCACTCAGTCGTGTCCAACTCTGAGCCACCAGGGAAGCCCTAAACAACAGAAGTGGAGGTAACTGTGGTACTCACCTCTTAAGGCTTGTTGTAAGGAAGACCTGAGCCAATGCAGGTAACTCTTGAGCGTGGCTCCTGGCACACAGGAGAGCTGTAGGGATGTTCTCTATTGTTAGTCCTCCAATCCGCCTGGGTTGCCCTGGGGAACTCTCAGAGTCTCCCAGGCACCCGCTTTGTGCCATCACCCAGCCCAGGGAGCTGAGGCTCCATCACTCAGGCCCCTCCCACGCCCTGGGCTAAGCCTCCAGGGCCCGGGGCTGAGCGTGCAACAGATCTGACACGCAGGGGGAACGGCCTGCGAGAATTGGTGTGTTGGCTCCCACTGCTGGCGTGACAGACATCCTGATGAAATATGTCACTTTAAAGCATTTTTCAGAAGAAGTTTCCGGAACGTTCTCTTAACCTCATGGGGACCATACGTAGCCTGAATGGTTGTCAGGTTTCAGTCTTGGCTTTGAGATGACTTTTCAGAGACCCTCCCCTGCCCGGGCCTCAGTTTCCCCATCTGTAAAACAGGCCAGGAACCGAGTCCACCCATGAGGGTTGACCCTGTGTGAGGCTGTGCGTGTGAAATGTGCTTTGTAAGCTCGAAAGCACCTCTTTCGGTTCTATTTCTGGTCGTTCGGGACACGGTCACGGGCAGACGCCTGTGTGGTGTCATTGCTGGGCGCTGGCCCTGGACGCGGGCTTCAGTGCGATGCCGACTGCACTTGCAAGGGCTCCCTGAGGAGTGACCTCACTGAAACCCTTGGACTTTGTGATTTCCAGAGAATGTGGAAGGCCCCCCCAGGCAGCCTGGCCCCTTCCAGGGGAAAAGCTGGTAAGTGTCGTGTCTGTTAGCTCATTCCACAAATGGTTTTGGAGCAGCTCCACACACGGGGGATGATGCTGGAGAACTGGAGGTCAGCTCTACCCTTGAGAGCTCAGTCCAGGAGGAAGGGATTGAAAACTCCACCCCTAAATGACCAGACGGCCAAGGGTCAGGGGTGGCTGGATGCAAAGCATGGGCTTTTCAGAAGATACTCAGCCATGGAGCAATTGGCGGGATTGTTTATAAATGAACATTGACTCTTCTCTGCTTGGAAACCTTCCGCAGTTCCTCGTTTTGCCTTTGGGATAAAGTCCCCAAGCCTTTCGTGGTTTGCACTGTTTTGCTTCAGCTGCACCTCCAGCTTACTCATTTCATTTGAATTGCACTGGCCTCCTTTCCCTTCCTGGAAATCTGCTCGCTCCCTCCTGCCTGAGGGCTTTTGCCCGTGCTGTGCCCACTGCCTGGAGCTCTCTCCTCCAACCTCATTGCTTGGCAACTTCCTATCTGTCCTGCAGGTCTCAGCTCAAATGTCCTGGATCCCCCAAGAACCGGCTCTTATTACATACCCTCTGTGCGCCTGCCCGCTTTCTTATCAATGTGTATTGTGCGTGCGTGCGTGCTTAGCCGTTCATTCATGTCCGATTCTTTGCGACCCCATGGACTGCAGCCCACCAGCCTCCTCTGTCCATGGGATTCTCCAGGCAAGAATACTGGAGTGGGTTACCATTTCCTCCTCCAGGGGATCTTCCTGACCTAGGGATCAAACCTGCATCTTCTGTGTTTCTTTCGTGGCTATTACTAAATGATTCATTTGTGTGATGGTTTTTGCTCTAATGATCCCAGGGGACTATACACTCCATGACAATAGAGACCCTTGAGCTCAAGACTTCATGTATGGTGAGGGCTCAAATACTATTTGTTGAATGAATTTATGATGAGTGTTAAGGTAAGGCTTCATGGAGGTGGTAGCATTTGCGTGAGACTTGAAAGAGACTTGAAAGAGGGTATGATTTCAGTCTGTAGGGAAGAGGGAAGGGCTTCCTGCTTTGGATAGGCAGACAGGCATACGGTGGGGACACGACTCGTTTGGTTTGGCAAAGAAGCAGGATGGGACACGTGAGAGAAGGCTGGAGAGGTGGCAGGGGCCAGACAAGGGCTTTGAGAATTTACTTAAATTCTGAAATCTCCTTGAGACCCACCGACAACCTTTGAGCCCGAGGTTTGGGGGAGGATAGGGTCAAAGCTGGCTTCTGGAAACTGTAATGAGTTTGCGGCAGGGAGGGGTGGGCTGGGAAGAGAGGCTGCCATCCAGAGGACCAGCTGGGAGTTGGAGAATCCACTGACTTGGCTGCTTTCTATTTCCCCGGCATCACACATGTGCCTTGGAGTTATCCTGTGAGCTCCTGGGGAGACGCAGACAGTGATGTGGAGCCTCACAGGGCGGGACTGCTTCCAGAAGGCTCTCACCTCGGGGCAGCCACGCCTGAGTCCCTGGAGGGAGGGAGGTGGAGTGGAGCGGACGCTAATGTCCACGCTTCCCACACCTGTGTCCCCGTGCTTTCCCCGTGGCCCGGGAGTTGTGACACTGTGTGGTTGAAGAGCAACAGCAGCATCTCCATCGAAGCCCAGCACACCAGGGCCACCTCCATGCCCCGCACGGCGGGGTGCAGCCAATGCGGTCCAAAGATCCGGGATTCTCGAGAATGACGCAGAGCCGCAACTTGGTAGCTGTGTGCCTTTGCGGGGGGGGGGCATTTTGTAAGCAATTCTGGGCTTCAGTGTCTTCAGCTGTGAAGCGGGGGGCTACTTGGGTGTTGTGATGGGTCAAGGGTGAGGACACATACACGGAGCCCCAGGCATGGGGAACACGGGAGGCGCGGGAAGCCATGGCTGTTATCATGGCTGCAGATTTTCTCTACGGTTTGAAATCTTCGCAGGAAGCTGGGGTTTCAGGCTTAAAGTGAAGAGCGTGTCAACAGAACAGGACGGAACAAAGTCTTTTCCCAGCATGCCGCAGCATGCAGCACTGCTTTCCCGTGGAGCCCAACAGGGACGGGGCTAAAAGTCTTGAGCTTTCAAGCAGAAATAATCCCGATGGAAAGGAACCTCCCTATTGTTCGCCTGTGATAAAGCCGTGCAGGGGCTGCGCAGCCCGACCCGCCTGGTTTCAGATTTCGTCTCTGCCTTGTGACTCAGTTTCCTTATCTTCGGAATGAGGTAATAATAGTATCCACCTCATGGAGCTTTGGTGAGGATTAAGCAAGTTAACGAAGGTGAAGCGCTTAGAACACGCCTTTGTCACTACTATTGTTAGATCGTTTCATCTTCAGTTTAACACTTTGCCAGGCTGCAAGTGACTCAGAGGGGGCTCTGGGGCCAGAAGGCTGAGTTCAGACGAGCTCTGCGGCTTGCTAGCTGTGTGACCTCGGGCAAGTTTCTTAACCTCTCTGTGTGTCCCACTTCCTGCTCTGCACTGTGAAGATGGCAATCCCTGCCTCATAAGGTTTGGGGGTGGGAGGAGTGACGGAGGTTGCCGTAAGGGACCCGAGGCAGGCAGACCACTCGGCCCTTCTTCCCACCCGTTCTGATTTGAAGAAATAAGACTCAGGGCCATCAGATAATTTGCTGAAGGACACATGTCAGTAACACCAGGCTAGGCCCCCAGCTCAGCGCCCTGTGCTGGTCCACCATGCCAGGGACTTCCCAGGGAGACTTGAGCCACGGGTGGCAGGAGTGGGGAGTGGGCTGAAGGGTGATCTGTCCTGTGTGTGATAGGGGCCTCCCGTTGCTTAGCTGCGTCTCCTCCGGTGTTCTGAGTACGCTGATGTCCAGCTCCTGCCGCTTGGTGGGCAGGCCTTGGTCTTTCAGGTGTGGATCTGAGGGTCCAATGCCTGCAAACTGCCCAGGCTCCAGGGATTTACAGTGTTACTTTGGGGAGAGGCTGGTGCCCACCCTGCTGTGTCCCCTCCCATCTCTTTCCCCGTCTGCCTGCACACTTTGGGGCACACCAACTGTCTGTGTCCGTCCATCTTTCCTGTGTTTACCGAGTGCTGGGAAACCTGGTGGTTAAGAGTGCAACCTCTAAAGACCCGGGTTCCAATCCCAGCTTGGCCTCTTCTGAGCGGTGTGACTTGGGACAAGCCATAGAGCTCTCTGTGTCTCAATGGTTGTAAAGTGGAGATGGGAACAGTACCAACCTCATCGTGTCGCTGCAAACCCACAGTGCCTGTTCCCAGTGAGCCTGGATTCTTCTGGGCTGGGGATCCATTTCTAATGGGATCGTTGTTACGGTGATGGTGCCTGGCCCTGCCTTGGAATGCCGGAGACCCGAGGGAAGCAGAGGGGGCTCATGGTCCTGTGGGAGAGAATGGATGTGAGCACAGACAGCCCAGTGCGACCAGCAGGGGCCAAGGAGGAGGCCACCACTTAGGCCCTGGGGGAATGAGGGCGAGGGCAGGATTGAGGGGTAGATCTCCGGGTCAGAGGTCACTGGGAGACCCCATGAAACCAAGTGTCCCAGATACAAGGCCCTGTAGATCCCACCCCTGCCCACCTCTGCACCCCCATCTCTGGTTCCCATGGCCCTGCAGGGCACACAGTTCTCCTGGGAACTGCAGTGGCTGTCTGCACGTGGCTCCGTTTTGGGATCCCCCGACTATCTATCTGGAGCCGTCCCCACCCCCTGCGCCTCCCTGCATGCCCTGCCCTTGCCTGGGAAAGACCTGTCTGAGGTCTGCGTTCCCTCCATCAGGGCCCGCAGCCTCACACACAGAGCAGGTGCTCTGTGTGGAAGGAAGGCGTGCCCATAGAGGTTCTGGCCACCCCTGCTGTTTGCGCTCTGCGTGGGGAAAGTGCCTGGCTGGGGACAGGCTCTGCAGGATGCCGGTGAAGGGGGGGTGGTTCCCCCACTTCCGGTAAGCAGAGGCTTTTTTTGGTAAGTCCTCTCCTGGAGGCCTGCGAGCAGGAGTTCCAGGAGGCCTCCGCCTTCCTCTCCAGTTAGCAGGAGGCCCCTCCCAAGAGGAAGGAGAGCTGGGGCCCACTGAAGGATAAAGGTGCGGGCGGGCGGTACGTGTGCTCGAGAGCGAGCCAGGGAGCCAGAGGAAGGACATCCGCCTGCCGCTGAAGGCGCCGCACCCGGCTCACTTCGCCACAAGTCACTGATACGCCGGGCAGGGCCAGTCTCCTCAATCAATCCGTGCTGACAGATGGTAGCGGAATCACTGACCTAGAGGCAGAAGCTCCATTTGTAATCCCGGAGTGGCTCAGGCGCCTGGAGGAGGGCAGAGGAGTTTGTAATAAAGGGAGTGACACGGGGTTTCCAAAAGCCATCTCGGAGCTGGAGGAGGAGGGAAAGGATTAATTTTGCTTCTGGAATTGAAACCACTGATTCAATTCAATAAGTATTTTTCGAGGGGACTAGGTTAGACGAGAGAGGGGGAGAAAAAGAAAAAAAAAACCCAACCAATCTACTGTTCTTCAAGTGTGGTAGGAAAAACAGGATTCTCACAGATGAGACAGTGAGAGAACAATGGAAGACGCTAATGTGATCAAAGACGCCCCCAGTTAATTGTGCTCCGGCCACTATGGGGTCTTGACCGGTAACTGGCTGGCTCTCTGAACCTGTCTGCTTGTCTGTCCACATCATAGAACTGTTGCTATTGCTAATGTGTGCCTGGTACTGTACTGAATTCTTTACGCATCTCTTTAGATTCCCATAATACCTTATGAGTGAGGTCACATTATCCCCATTTTATCAAGGTTCAGAGAGGTGAAGTGACTAGTCCAAGGCCACACAGCCCAAGCCTGTCTGTTGGTCATAATGGCCACACATGTTCTCTTTCCAGATGATACTGGAAGGAAAAGTGATAGGCTACTAAGGGGAAGATGTCCAGGCTGGCCCGGCCTGAGGACTGGGGAAGTTTCCAGGTCAGAGGTTAGCTAGCCCTGTTCCAGCAGGGTCCAAAGTGGCGGGGGAGGGGGCTGTAGGGTCAGTCTCAGGACAGGAGGCAGGAACAAACAAAAGCCTGGACTTCAGTTACCTGTCTGCATTCCTTCCCTTCTGAATGAGGCTTTGCATGGCTTGTTGCCATCCCTTTCATGTTCTGGTCCCTCAGTCTGAGACCCAAAGGGGCTGAGGAAGAAGGGGCAGGAAGGGGAGAAGGATGAGGGCAGGAGACTTAGGAAATGGGCTTCCCTTTTCTTCACGAATTCCCTCAAGAAATTGAGGGAGCTCCCAACACCAAATGGGAGCTCTCACACATCTTTCTGTGTTTGTCCAGAAAACATGGGTCTGTGCTAAGAGTTCCCTCTTTCCCTCTGTAGCTCTGACTCAAACAAAAGCCAGCACTGGTCTTTTACGTCTTGGTGCCAAAGAATTTGAAAATGAAACTCACAGAACAATGGGAACAGCCAGAGGGCAGGGCTTGGCGGCCTGTTAAGCTCTACCCCGGAAGAGACCAGCACCCCAATAGCTCTGACCCACATTGGAGCCAGCCCCCACTTTGTATGATTGGACAGAAGCCAGGAGAAATCACGGCCTTCCCAGCCACATCCTCCTGGGGTGCCAGCAGCAACTCAGGCCCTGCTTTGGATCCTTTTGCTGGCAGCAGGTGTTGCCACAGCCAGAGTCCTCTTCTGGTGGCCCAGGGCAAGACAAAGCTAATGCCCCTGTCTAGGTGGGGTGAGAGGTGAAAGAGCAGAGCCAGGCCCTGGGGAGCTGTGGACCTCAAATACACTGAAACTGCACCCCAGGCCACACCTGCTTCCTATCAGCCTCCACCTGCTGCCCACTTCTTCCAATTCCAGTTTACTTTCAAGTCAGGTTGCTCCAGGAAAGGAAGCCACATATACTCCCTTAACATCTAGGGCAGATGGGGGCCTAATTTAGAATTAGCAGTTTTAGTCAACGTTAGGGACATCTAGTCCACATGCTCCTCCTTCCCACTGTACCAACCAGAAACAGGCCTAGAGTGGGGAGAGAATTTGACCAGGTTTCTGGGTGAGCGAGAGAGGGGATCACAAGCACTCCAAACACAACCGACCCTCACTGGTCATCTCACTGGTGATCACAGTGGGTCACACAGCAGAAACATCTCCTGTTGTTTTACCAACTGAAATTTTCTTAAAAAAAAAAAAAAAAAAAAAAGTCAACCATTCCTTTGCTCCATAAAACGTACATGAGATTTGCAAAAGAAGGCTGGGAACGGCCCGAGGCCTTGGCGCCACAAATCCTCCACCTCATCTCCAAATTAATTCTGGACCCTGGGTCCAGCCAGTCAGGCGTGGCAGCTTTTTTTTTTAGGCTGCCTCAGGCAAAGGCAACTGGCATTTGGTGAGCATCTATTTTACAGGCGAGGTTGGTGGGCCTCCTCATCCTTGCTTTTATTGCGGAGGAAACTGAGTCCCAAGAGGGCCCAAGTCATTCATCCAAGGACACGCGGCGCCAAGGGGTGGAGGGCGGTTAGGGAAGTAGGCCTGCAGGCCCGCAGGGCGCTAGGGCGGGCAGGAGCCGGCCCCCCTAAGCCAGGTTACAGGGTGAGAGAGCGGGGCCCCTGGCCCCGCGCGGGTGGGGCTCCCCACGCGGGGCCAAAGGCGCGATCCTGGTTTTGGCGGCTCCGAGGGAACTCCAGAAATCGCAAGGAGAGATTCCGGGCCACCAACTCCCCAGAAAGTTGGATCGCGGCCACTCCCAGGACGACCGGGATCTGCGGGCCAAGATGGCACTGGGTGAGCGGCGAGACACGCGCGCCGCACCCCGCAGCTGCTGAGGGGGACCAGCCGCCGCCTCAGCGCGACCCCGGCCGCTGGGCGGGCGTGGAGGGGCGCGGGGAGGTCTCCGGCCAGGCGCGCGCAGGCCTCGGCGCGGCCGCACGCGGGTGGGCACGCGCGCGCCCGCCGGCCCCGCCCCCCGGCGCCCCGCCCCCGCCGCGCGCCCCGCCCCCGCCGCGCGCCCCACTCCCGCCCGCCCGCGCGCGCCGCGGCTCCGAGCCCCGCGATTGGCCGTCCGGCGTCACCTGACGCTCTGTTATTTCCTGTGTGTTGGGAGAATGGAGAGAAAAAACCCCGAGCCGAGCGGCTTTCGGCCCCTGCGAGGCGGCCGCGGCCTCCGCCGGGGGAGCCCGCCCTGAGGCGCGCCCGACCGGGGAGCGAGCGAGCGCGCGGGAGCGCGCGGGCCGGAGCGAGCGTCGAGGGGCCGCGGCCCCCCGGCCCGCCCCGCCGCCGGCCCCGGGCGCCCGAGCTGGAGGCGGCGGAGGCTTCCCCCACCCCCACCCCGCGCAGCGCCGTCCGCCGCCGCCGCTCCTTCCCCTCCCGCCCCCGGCTGAGGCCGAGGGACCGGGCGGGGGGCTCCCGCAGGTAACCGCCGCCTGCGCCTGAGGGGGAGGGGCCGGGGTCAGGGGCTGAGGGGCTTGTTGGGGGGGCCAGGCCGGGTGTCTTGGCCTCAGGGGCTGGGGGCAGACAGAGGTCCTTGCCCGGCCCGACCTGAGAGTGCGCCGAGCCCCCCGGACTCCGAGGCCAGGACTCGGGGTGCTCAGGGGCCGGCCCGACCCGACCCGGGAGTGCAGAGAGGAGCGGCCTGCCTTGGCCTCGGGGCGCTGAGGGGAAAGGGCCCGGCCTGGCATCATCAGGGCGCTGAGACGGGGGTGGGGGGTGGGGGTCTTGGTCTGACCGGGCTTGGGCACCGGTCCTGGCCTGAGGTTGCCTGGAGAACGGTACCTGCTCGTTGCGCCCTCGGGTGCACCGGCGGCGGATGTGAGCGGGCGGCGCCCAAGGGGTCGGCGGGGTCAGCGCCGCCCGCCCCGGGTTGGGGGGTGCCCCCTGGCAGCCCTGGGTATATCCCGCAGCTCTCGCCGCTTTGCTGGGGGCGAGGCAGGCGGGCAGGCGGAGGGCCGGGCTTGGGGAGGGGCCGGCCGGGCTCCCGCGGGCGGGAGCGTAGCTGGGGAGCCGTCGCGCGCCCCTGCCGCGGGGAGGGCAGAGGGCCCGCTTCTTGCCATGTGAACACCTGAAGCCATGTGGACGCGGCTGCTTCTCGCCTGTTGGGGGCGGAGGGCAGGTACCGGCTGGCCGGGCTCAAGGTCCCGGGCCCCCCCGGGGGCGGAGAGCCGAGCGCGGGATACCCTTCCTGCGTGGGGTTTTTCTCCCCCGCCGCGGTGAGCAGGGCTGTGGGTGTTGGAGCCGGTGGTCCCCAGTGTGCGAGCGGACGGCTCGTTTTTTTTAGGGGGGGGGTGTGCCTGGCGCTCTAGGCTTCTGATCTTTTTGGGGACGGTGGGGAGTGGTGGTGGAAAGAGAGCGGCCGGTCCGGCCCAGCCCGCTCTGGCAGAGGATGGAGGTGGAATGTCTCCCGTGCGCCGGGATGGGAGTGGATTTTAGTGAGTTGAGGGGCGCGGGGCGGGGGTGTGGGGAGGCGGCGCAGAGGAGCGGCCGCCTTCCTGGGCCTGTGGGTGGGGTTATTGTCTGTCTGTATTTGTGGTTGTGGACACTAGCCCTGTCTGCATCCCTTTAGTTTGCCCTTAGGGGACAGATCAAAATTAGGATACCCCGCGCCCCCCCCCCCCCCGCGAAGATTAGATGTCTCTGATAACTTCTGTAAAATGGATGGAATTTTCGAGCTGTTACCTAACAGGCAGATCTTTGAATGATAATCGGACCCTTCTGTTAACAGCCTCAGTGAGGAGTTAAAGGGAGGATCCTCAGTTAAGACCCTCAGTGAGGCTCTTAAAGGGAGTGGCAGCTGGCTGAAGTGGGAAACTGCCCTGAACGAAGACCCAGGAATCTACTTCCAGCTTTGCCACCAAGTAAACTATAACCCTGGCCAAGTCACCTACCTCCCCAACGCTTCAATTTTGTCTGGTTCAATAAAGGCTCCTTTCTAGGTCAAACGTTACGGGGCTTTTAGGTAGTTCCTCCTGTCTTGTGGTTTTGGTTTAGGGGTAGGTGACTTTCTGAGAGATGCATGCAGACTGTTCCTTACCTGGCTTGTAAAAGCCTGTCTCATCTGTTAGTTTTCAGCCTCTATTCTGACAGAGTGAACGACTTGGTCAGGGTGCAGTTTTCCCTTAAATTTTAGATGCTGTTCTGTGCTTCTCAGAAAGTATATTCTAGCCTGGGCTGAATGTGCCTTGTATTTTTTTCTGTCTTTGCAAGAAGGAGTTATCAGGGAAAAGGTTTTTCAGTCATCATCTGACTACTTGGAGTTGTGGATAATGTGTATTTGATTCTGTGTGTGTTGGTTAGCTTCAAGGAGATCCAAGATCTTTCTATGCAGAGTATTATGAAGGGATCTTATTTAAAGTTCCTTCCAGGGATATTTGGCTAACTTTCTAAATTTCCAGCTTTAGTATTCTCAGAGAAGGAATAAAGTGGAATTCTATAACATCTCCTGTGAAGTGGCATGCTAGTGGAATTAACTATCACCTCAGGGTGCACTAATTATTTGCATCCCCAGTTTATTCCTTAATGGTAGCTGGATGCTTCCTCTCAGATGCTGAAGAACCCCAATTAATTTCACAGATTTTATGGTGTGTGAGGGCCTTAGGCCATGCCTTTGACTGGCTAGGCCTTCTGGACCAACCTCAGAGGTTGGTCTTGTTTGTCTTAAATTTCCAGTATTGGAATTCTTGAAGAACATGTGCCTAATGTGTGACATGTCTTTCTTAGACCACTTTTTAATTCTTCCTGTGCACACATTTCAAAAAGGGTCACAGCTTTTGGAGGTATGCTCATAATGCTCACCTTGGAGATGGATTGGTAGACTTTTCCTTGTCTGTTGACATCAGGCCTGTCACATAGGTAGACGCTTTTATATGGCTGTGCAGATTGACTATTTGGAGTTTTCCAAAATAAACAATTTATGTTGGTATTTGAATTATGACCTTGCTTTGTGTGGGCTTTTAAAAACCTTGCAGTTACTTAAATTGTAAACAGTTACCTACTCACATAAATTTACATTTTTGTTGTAACTTAAGAGGGAAAAGTTATAAAACTTAAGGAGGAAACGTTTATTTGTGTGTACGTTTGTGAGAGAAGGCTGCCAAGGCGGTAAGATGTCAGGAGATAAGGATTTTAGATTTTGTAACCTTTTTTTTTTTTTTAACCTTCATAAAGTGTAGTGGAATGTAGCTCAAGAAATTAGAGTTGGACTTCTTCTAAGTTCAACCTTCTCTTTCTAAGGAGAGAAAGGATGCTAGAGCATTTGTTTTGAAAAACAAAACCAGAAATACCCCAGTATGTTCTGTCTAAGGCTTTTTAACTTATCTTTCAAAATCCACCCAGCAGACCTGAGAGATGTATCACCTCTTCTTTTCCTGAGAGGTCAAGGAGCTGATGAGGGTCAGGGTTTGGTTGTGACTGTCCCCCGACTCCAAAGCCTTTGTTAGGTCCGCTACAGCTCGCTGCCAGCTCAAGAAACAAATCAGCTAGTGGGTTGGCTCTGGAGTCCAAATTTACTGCTGTGTTTCCCTTCTTCATCTTTTCCTTTTTTTTTTAATTTAAAAGTTATAATGATTTGAAACCTGGACTCAGGAAGGCTGTGCCTTGTGATTTAGTGATGCCTGCAAGTTTTCTAAATCTCACTTTCCTCATACTTGGCCAGTTTTGCCAGTGCCCCTGAGATTTAATCAAAAAAGTTTCTCTTTCATACCCAGTTCTGCCATTCTGTCTTGAGCTGAAAACTTCTGTCAGCTCAAAGAGTGACGCAGTATATAAGAGGCTGTCTCCCTTCCTGTCTGTGTAACTGGTTTACAATGTACAGGAATCATTATCTGGTGCCTGTTCTCATTTTGGCCAGATGGGATTCACAATGTACATTTATAAAAGACAGCCCTTCCCCAGTATGCCTTCAGCTCTCTTCCTCATGGGGGCTTGTGTTCAAGACACCTTGGTGATCGTTAGATCTGTCTGGGGCTTTTGACTGTGTGCCTTCATTTCCATTTTGTGGAGATAAAAGTAACAAAATAAAGGGGAACAGCATAATGCTATTTATATTGGACCAGAACTGTACACATAAAAGTCATACATTTGAAATATAATGAAATCAAGCCTTTCATAAAGCGTAATTTGGTCACATTGCATTTAGATTGAATAGGTTTTTTTTTTATTATTAGGTTTGAAGGTCGTCTTAATACCTATGGTACATGCAGTATGAGTGGGAAGATTCTCATGGTGACAAACATGATCAGTACTTTCTGCATTAGAGTTGTATTTACTTTGTAGGTAATGTGCATGGCCCAGCAGGAAGATGAACCATAAAGTGACTTATTGGTGTATCTGTGGCTTGTTATCTGATGCTTCATTGTGGGAAAGTTAAGAAAGAGAAAACATTAGCTACAGGGGAAAATATCCTTACTGCAGTCTGCATATGTAAGCTGTTCTGTGGGAAAGGGTGGAAGTTATTGCAACAGTTGAATATCAGCCTGATTGGAAGATTGTTTTCTGTGTGTTTGACCAACACATCCCTAAACATGGATTAAGGTTCTCTCTGTTCTAATTTTCATTGACAAGCATTTGTAAGCACTGTTCTAAAACATGGAAGGCGCAGTGGTGGGCAAGCTAGAGAAGGAGCCTGCTCTGGAGACGGTCTGTTGACAGGGAGTGAGCATGTCTGGCAGTGAACATAGTGATGAAGAGAATAAAAGGGCAACGCGGTAGTGGCTCAAGGGAAGCCGCTCAGCGCAGCCATGAAGGTGTGCCCTCTTCTGGGGAGTGCTCTGCTGGGAGGGCGGTCAGACTGGACCTGTGGCATGGGTGAAAGTGGCATTAAGCAAAGTAGATGATTTGCTTTAGTCCTGAACATCTTGAGAAGTTAATCCAAAGAATAGAAGTGGGTGGGTTGAAGTCTTCCCTCTATTTGTATCTCTGCTTTGTGAATGGGGACCTGGGTCAAGAGAACTTGAGAGGGATTATTAGTGGTACTTTATAAAGGGCAAGAAAGGAAAATGTGTGTGCTTTATTGAAATTGTTCTGATAAAACCCAGAAATGTGGAGGGAATTCCCCTGGTGGTCCAGCGGCTAGGGCTTTGCTCTCTACTGCAGGGGGTGTGGGTTCAAACGAAGATCCTGCAAAAGCCGTGCACGGTGCCCCCAGCCCCTCAAAAGAAAAAAGCAAAACCGCTGAGATGTGTTG
Organism: Bubalus kerabau; assembly: GCF_029407905.1. Classification (NCBI taxonomy): domain Eukaryota; kingdom Metazoa; phylum Chordata; class Mammalia; order Artiodactyla; family Bovidae; genus Bubalus; species Bubalus kerabau. The sequence continues at coordinate 6,823,065 of NC_073624.1, forward strand.
TTACATTGATGAGTGCTGGGTATTATTAGAAACATCATTTAATTATGTTTATGTTTCTCTGTTGAGAAGTTGGATTGCAGTGTTAACAGTCATTGTACTTGGTTAAAAGTTCAACTGAAGCTAGCAAAAATTAGTGATATCTGAATGTAGGACACTCTGCTAGGTATTGCTTCAAAGAGAAGATCCCAAGTGACCTTGGGTGGGATAGCGGGGTGGAGGAAGCAGGGGTATCTGAGAGTGGGGACTGGCGGGAGAGGAGACAGCGCAGTCAGAGGCTTTGTTGTCCACGGCCGGGAGGCTCCGCCCTCCGCACTTTTGCCAGCCAGCCAGTGGCACCCAGATACCTGCACCCACCCTCTCTGTGCTCTCTGGTAGTTATCTAGAGAGATGAAAGAAATCGTCTCGTCTAGCACTTTACAACCTTTTTACGGCTCAGGGAAGGGGCCAGGGAGGTGGTGACCTGCCCATAGTTAACGTAGCTTTACATTGACAGTCAAGGCTAGGACCCTGTTCTTTGCCAGCAAGGCTGGTGTTCTTTCCACTGTAGCCCATGCTCTGAACAGAGGGTTGGTCGTTAACATTCGCTCCTGAGTAGAAAAAGAAAGGCCGCCTTGGGTTGCTAATGTACTCATTTAGGGGAAAGCCTGTGTAGTTCCAGTCTTAAGAAGTCAGGGAGAAGACACACATCAACCTGGGAAGCAGAGTATGGACAAAGAGAATTGTGCTGCTCTTTTTTTGCACATATATATATAGTGTCGGTTTCTTTGGGCCCACCAAGACATAATCTCACCCTCATTTTATCTTGGTCTGGAATGGATGACATGGAGAAGTTCTGCCGCATTTAGCATTAGTTGTGAAGTTCACGCTTGGCCCTTTAGATGTAGGGAGAAATTTCTGATACGTGGCTAAAAATGAGTTCTAGAATTCAAAAGAGGTAAGGCCCTGACAGTCCTAAGGTTTTCACCTCTCGACCTCAGTTTCAGGGAAGATTTCACTTTTATGTTTGGAAGCACCCTAAGCTAAAGTGTTCCTTTGGGAGCCTGGAGATCATCCACGGCGCCTGATCAGAGTGGGGGTTCTTGAGCAGGACTATGTTCCTGGGCGCTTGCCTGCCTTAGTGCTCAGGTGGGTCAGTTGCCTGGGGGCAGGTTTTGTGTCCCTTTTGCAGTAATGTGCAAGGGTGTTCTTGCTGTAGGAAGTCTATGTGATGGGCAGACGAGTGTGAAGGAGAACGTGTGGCCTCAATCTGGCTCCATCACTTATTAGCATGAGTGAGCGTGGGCACTTTGCTTGAGCTACAGTTTCCTTGTCTGTAAAATGGAGATACATCTTCCTCAGGGCCGATGGGAAAAGGAACTAAAATAGGAAAAGTATATAGTGGAGTGCACCAGCTATAGGCGAATGGTAGTTGCCCAGTGAAGCATTCCACACTGTGCTGTGTGCCAAGACACTGACCGAGCAGAGCTTGTTGTTCAGTCGTTCAGTCAAGTCCAACTGTGACCCCGTGGACTGCCACATGCCAGGCTTCCCTGTCCTTCACCATCTCCCGGAGCTCCCTCAAAGTCCATTGAGTTGGTGATGCCATCCAACCATCTCATCTTCTGTCGTCCCCTTCTCCTCCTTCCTTCAGTCTTTCTCAGCATCAGGGTCTTTTCTACTGAGTTGGCTCTTTGCATCAGGTGGCCAAAGTATTGGAGCTTCAGCATCAGTCCTTCCAGTGAATATTCAGAATTGATTTCCTTTGAGCAGAGCTGATTCCAGACCACCTGAGCTGCCTCCTGAGAAACCTTGTATTCAGGTCAAGAAGCAACAGTTAGAACTGGACATGAAACAACAGACTGGTTCCAAATCGGGAAAGGAGTATGTCAAGGCTGTATATTGTCACCCTGATTATTTAACTTATATGCAGAGTACATCATGAGAAATGCTGGGCTGGAGGAAGCCCAAGCTGGAATCAAGATTGCCGGGAGAAATATCAATAACCTCAGATATGCAGATGACACCACCCTTATGGCAGAAAGTGAAGAAGAGCTAAAGAGCCTCTTGATGAAAGTGAAAGAGGAGAGTGAAAAGTTGGCTTAAAACTCAACATTCAGAAAACTAAGATCATGGCATCCGGTCCCATCGCTTCATGCCAAATAGATGAGGAAACAATGGAAACAGTGACAGACTTTATTTTTGGGGCTCCAGAATCACTGCAGATGGTGACTGCAGCCATGAAATCAAAAGACTCTTGTTCCTTGGAAGAAAAGGTATGACCAACCTAGACAGCATATTAAAAAGAAGAGACATTACTTTGGACTATAATAAAGAAAGCTGAGTACCGAAGAATTGATGCTTTTGAACTGTGGTGTTGGAGAAGACTCTTGAGAGCCCCTTGGACTGCAAGGAGATCCAACCAGTCCATGCTGAAGGAAATTAACCCTAACTATTCATTGGAAGGACAGATGCTAAAGCTGAAATTCCAATACACTGGCCACCTGATTCAAAGACCTGACTCATTGGAAAAGACCCTGATGCTGGGAAAGGTTGAAGGCAGGTGGAGAAGGGGATGACAGAGGATGAGATGGTTGGATGGCATCACCAACTCAATGGACATGAGTGTGAGTAAGCTCCAGGAGTTGGTGATGGATAGGGAAGCCTGGTGGGCTGCAGTCCATGGGGTTGCAAAGAGTCGGACACCACTGAGTGACTGAACTGACTGACTGATTCCTGCCAATCCTGTTGATTTTACATCCTCAAAGATCTGCTCAGTGCTCATGCTCAGTTGTGTCAGACTCTTTGCAACCCCATGGACTGTAGCCCACCTCTGTCTATGGACTTTCCCCTGCAAGAATACTGGAGTGAGTGGGTAGCCATTTCCTACCCCAGAGGATCTTCCCGACCCAGAGATCAAACCGGAGTCTCCTGCTTTGGCAGCCAGATTCTTTACCACTGAGCCACCTGGGAAGCCATCTGCTCAGTAGAGAAGGGCAATTCAAACAGGGCTATTGGAAGTGCTCTAATGGGGAAATACATGGATCTGAACCAAGACATATTATTCTGACTCAAATGGTCCTACGAGGCTTCTCAAAGGAGGGCCATTGGCTTTTTTGTCCTGACACTTGTCTTTCTCTCAACAGTCTCTTCCACCGCCGTGGTTTGTTCCTCCACTTTTGCTTATCTGTTGGCATTCTCTGGATCCTCTTAGTTCATTGCACTCGCTCTCCAGGTGCTCTCAGATATCACTAGGCTTTGATGATTGCCCATAAGTTGATGACCATCATGTTAATATCTCAGCCAGACTCCTAGCTCCTCCAACTCCTCCTACTTGATGCTGCAATTTGGATAGCTCATCAATAGCTTGAGCTTTGTAAGTCCAAAACTAACATGCTCCTTAAACTCTCCTCCGTTTGTTCCCTCCTGCGTAAGTGGTTTTAACATCTAACCACCTTCTCAGATCCCATTCCTCCTTTTCTCTCGCCACCCTCCACATCTAATCTAGCACGTTACTGTCAGTGCAGTTGCCGTAGTATGATTTGAATCTGTCCACTCTCTTGCTACAGTCTCTGAGCCACCATCATCTCTTACCTGGAACATTGTGATTGCCTCTTAAAATGGCCCCCTGACTTCTGCCCATCTGACTCTATTCTGCCTTGCCCAGAGCAGCCAGAGTCACCTGTCTTTCCTCCACTTTAAATCATTCAGTGGTTTCTCATAGCACTAAATAGAAAATCCAGACTTCTCATTTCTCACAAGGCTCTGAATACCCCGGCCCTTGCCCACCTCCCTGGTTGCTTGTCTGCTGCTTTTGCTTGCCATCTTTGAGCAACATTGACTTTCTCTCTGTCCCAGAAGGCCCCAAACTCTTTCTCGTCTCAGGGACTTCTTTATATGCTATGTCCTCTGCTCAGAACACTGGCCAGCCCAGCCTTTCCTCATCCTTAGGACATTTGTGGAATGAAAATACACAGCAGTAAAGGGGATGGGGTAAGGAGGAAAGTGTCCTTCAAGTGCATCTGTTGTTGCTCAGTCACCAACTCGTGTCTGACTCTTTGCGACCCCATGGACTGCAGCATGCCAGGCTTCCCCGTCCCCCACTATTTCCCAGAGTGTGCTCAGATTCGTATCTATTGAGTCGGTGATGCCATCCAACCATCTCATCCTCTACTGCGCTCTTCCCTTTTTGCCTTCAATCTATCCTGTCATCAGGGTCTTTTCCAGTGAGTTGGCTCTTCTGTCATGTGGCCAAAGTACCAGAGCTTCATTGGAGCTTCACAAAGTCTTAAAAAGAAGAGAAATGTTTGAAGAGCTAAAAGAGTGTGAGTTTGGTTGTGTCGCAGGTGGAGTTATTCAAGCAAAACACCTAGGAGTCAGGCAGCCAGAACTCCCTGTACTGCTGATGTGACTTTAAAATGATGCCACTCTGCTGGAAAACTGTTTTGAAAGTTTCTTAAAAGCTTAAATATGTCTGCCCTGTGACCCAGCAGTTCCATTTGTAGGTATTTACCCAAGAGAAATGAAAACCTACGGCCACAGATAAGCCTTGTACGAGAATATTCATAGGAGTTTTGTTCATGGTAGCTGAAAATTGAAAACAGTCCAGTTGTCCATCATTGGGAGAATGGGTAAACAGAATGGTATATTCTTACAGTGGAAGACCACTCAGCAACAAAAAGAAACTACTGACACGTGTAACAAGGAAGAATTTCATACCGACACAAAAAAGCACATGATGGATGATCCCATTTGTAAGAGGTTCTAAAACAGGCAAAAGTCTGTGATACCAAAAATTACATCAGTGGTTACCTCTTGGGTAGATGGGGATTCACTGGGAAGGGGACATGAGAGAACTTTCTGGAGTGATGGAAATGTTCTGCACCTTGATAAGCATTCACCAAATCTTACTGAGTGATACACTGTCTATAATTTTGCTGTAGGTTATACCTAAAAACAACCTAAGAGTTGTCCTAGGTTTCTTTTTCCCTTTCACTCTCAATATTTAATCTCCCAGCAGATTCTGTTCATTTTATGTCCAAAACACATTCTGAATTTGTCCCCCTGCCGCCAACACCATCTCCTCTTATCCAGGCCACTGTACTACTAGTTTCCTGACTGGATTTTCAGCCCCCAATATTTTTGGCCCTCCCAAATAATTTTTTCTGCTTTTCAGCTAAAATGATCTTTAAAAATTCACATTGGGTCTTGTCAGTTGTCTTCCTGCAGCCCTTCAGTAGCCTTCCATTGCTTTCATGGTGACCGACAAGGGTCTCTGAGCCCATCTGACCTGGCCTCCTCCTTGCTCCCTTCAGTTCCAGCCTCTTTGGCCTTCCCTCTGTTTCTTGAACACCTCAGGCTCATTTCTACCTTAGGAGCTATTCACTCAGCCTTCCCTCTGCTTGGGGCATCCTGCTTCCCAAACCTGTGTGAGACTTGTTTCAGTTTGCCATTCAGGTTCAGCTTATCTTAGTCTTTTGGCCACACCAAGCCACATACAAGATCGTAGGTCCCCAACCAGGGATCGAACCTATACCCCCTGCATTGGGAGTCTTAACCAGTGAACCACCAGGGAAGTCCCCAGGTTTCATTTAAATATTTCTTTCTCTGTGCGTTTTCTCTAGCCTTTACTGTCTGAAGTAGTGCTCCGTCACGTCAACCTGCTTTATTTTGTTTATAACTTTTATCACCACCTGAAGTTATCTCGTCCTTTTATTTGTTTGCCCGTCCCTTCCTCCAGGATGGAGCCTGGCTTGTTCACCATTGTACACTCAATGTCAGCAGCAGTGTTTGGCCCACAGAGGTGGTGGTGGTGGTTGAGTCACTCAGTCGTGTCCGACTCTTGCATCCTCATGACTGTAGTGTGCCAGGCTCCTCTGTCCATGGGATTTCCCAGGTGAGAATACTGGAGTGGGTTGATTTGGCACATAGTAGGCCCCGCTGCTGGGAAGGATTGAGAGCAAGAGGGAGAGAGTCAGACATGACTTGGTGACTAAATGAACAACAAGGCCCTATGTATTGACTCAGTGATGGTAATGATGCTGGTGATATGGGATGAGAACAGGCCGACGGGGAAGTAGATTTGTGAGGGAGAGGGAGGAACAAGGAGAGTCCAGACTTCTAGCTCGGAAGCCAGGTCATGGCAGTGCCAGTCACCGAGATAGAAAACAGTGGGGAATGAGCAGATTGGGGTGTGGTGGAAAGTGATCGGTTTAATTTTGAACTTAAATTGGGAATGCTTGTAAGGATGGCATCAGGTGTTTGAGGCACACAGCGGACATTAGGGGAAGGGACTGGGCTGTAGGGTGAGACGTGGGGGTGAGCCTGTCTGCTCCAGCCTGCGAGTAGATGAGGCTGTTCTCAGGGTGAACAGGGAATGTCCGTATGTAGGAAAGTGTCCTTCCTCTTTCCTGCCTGAGTGATGGGCATCTGCCACCAGTAACAGGGACTTCACAGAACTCAGCCCCTCGCGGGGCTTGTAGTTGACACTCCCACCCGCCCCGCCCCTCCAACCTTGTGCCCCAGCTACATTGTTGCTGCTAATAATGACAAGTGCGCAAAGGGTCAGGACAGAACTCTGAGGAATGTGAACATTTAAGGCAGCAGGGCAGCATTTAAAGAGGAGCAGAGAGGATGCAACCAGCAGGTGAGAAGGAAAACCCAGACAGCCTGGCATGAAGAAAGAGCCTCAGAGGTGGTAGCTAAGCTTACTGAAATATGTCATTTGAAAGGAGAGGGGATGACTAAAGCCAGGTGGTTGTGTATTGATGAGAAAGTGGGGTGAAGAAGTGGAGACAGTAAGTTTGGAGTCAAGCCTTTGTGAAATTTGGCCACCGAGGAAAATAAAAAGTAACTATAGGGAGAACCTAGGGTTAAGCGAAGAGTTTTTTTAGACATAAGAAAAACTTAATTAAGCACGTGTAAACAGATGTGGGAAGGAGCCAGCACAGGGCTGAGTTGAAGATGCAGAAGATCACTGGGTTGAGGACCTTCCAGGAGATCTCAGGGCCCTGTGTGATCCAGGTGATTGGCTTTGAATTGTAGGAATATCCTCTTCTGGGGAAAAGCAAGTTGTGTGGGTGGGATACACATGGGCCTGGGGGCAGCGGGCAAGAGTGCTTTCGGGTGAACTCTGTGAAGGTCTCTGCTGGCAGGCAGGAGCAAGGTTGAGAGCGGGAAGCTTGAACAGGGGAAGCTTTGAAGAGACTGCTGTGATAGGCAGATAGGGCTGGCTGAGGAAACAAGGTCTGCAGGGGGAAAGTAGAAAGCAGTTAAGATGAGCTTGCTGCCTCTTGGGATTTTAGAGAACCTGGTTGGACCTTGACAGTTGTTTGTCTAGATTTGGATTCCAGTGATTTCGACTCAGCTTCTCTTGCCTGTGTCCCCATATGCTTCTGCTGTTCCCGTTTATTAGACCAGTGGCTTGTAAATTACCCCAGAGCTCTCAGACTTGACTTAACTACTGCTTACACGCATTCCCTGTGTTAGGTGGGTGGCAGGGTTCTCAGTGTTGTGTGAACACGGGTAAGGTGGGGGCTACTCTTATCCCCTCGGACCTGGGTACCCAGGTGGCCTGGCTGTAGTGGAAGAAGTGTATCATCTTCCGAGCTCCACAGCTCGAGCAGCTCTCTCTCATCATCTCTCTCTTCTTATCTTGGGTACCTGTAAGATTTTTGCTGGAAAAACTGCAAAATATTTTCAAATAGTACTGCACGAGGCTCCAGGGTCCTTGTGGTCAGGGCTGTGTTCCGTTTTTATGTTACAGCTCCCGCAGCTGGCACACTGCCTGTTAGTGCATGGGAGTGGGCGCCTCTGAGCCTCTCCCTTGACTGGCCTCTCTTTCTCCTCTGTGTCTGTCCATGTGTTAAGGGGATGTGTGTCATGTGTTACAGTTAATATGGAATGTGTCTATTTCACCACAATATTGTATTCTTAGATGGCCACCTTACTTTGTTACTCTTTATTTCTTTATGTCCCCTTCACATAGTAGGTATTAAAGTAATGTTAAATTTGAATTTGTTGTTTAAAAAAAAACTTGCAAAGTGTCTCTAAGAGTAACTAAAATAGTTGAAGAATGGAGGAAAAATTCAGAGACAATATCAGTCAAAGAAATGAGTTAATATAGCCTGATAAAGTATTGTCAGCAATGAGTTGATGAGGGTCTCAGGGTATGTTAAACAGTGACGGCCTGCCGTTCCTCTATTCTGACAAGGAAAACAGCAGGTGAGGTCAGAGGGAGTGCTAGTCGCTTGGGTAGATACACCACAGAACTCCCTGCCCTGTGATACCTTTGAAGGGAAGAGTTTGGGTTTGGATTTAGAAAAAAATGGAGTGGGGTCCAGAAGTGCCATTTTGGGGCCAGCTTGTTAGAACATCAACTGTGTGAGGGCAGGGCCTTTCTGTTCCCTAGCATATCCCCAGCATCTAGAATGTGCTTGGCAAGTAGGCAGTGCTCAGCAAATAGTTTCTGTGTGAATTAATAAAAGAAGTAGAGTTTTCCTGCCAGCTTTCAAAGGAATGTGCCATAGGAGCTTCAGTTTCTTTTTCCCCTTTGGCTCACTGTTCATGATCCCTTTGTGAATTAATGAGTTCCATGCTTTTATTACTTGCTTGAACTTATCTTGCTCAGCTTTCAAAGGATGCCAGCCCAGTCTACTGTTCTCTGGATTTAAAAAAAAAATCAGCAGCTTGTTATCAAAATCAAAATATTAGGTTTTAAGATTTCATCAGAAATCTTTTTATATAGAAAAGATTTCTTTTGTTGATGCTTTTTGCTTATGTTTAAGATGTAAACCTTGAAAATGTTAAAGAGAATTGAAATTGACTTCTAATTATAGTAGTTGATTATATGTTTACTGAATCTTTTCTCAACAGACCAAGCATTATCTGTACTTACCTATTTTTTGCCATATTCTTAACGTTTGATACCAGTCCTTCTGTATCTGCCCAAGAATCTTCCTCGGTGAGTAATTCATCAGGGAATCTCTTCTCGGAAGCCTGTGATAATACAGCTCAAGGGGTGTCTCCGCTAATGTAAAGTCACAACATTGACTGTGTAGAAGTCGTGTATCTGATTTCATTAGCAAATTAATAGGTGATACCAGTTCTGAGGAGGAGAGACTAATGTTTTCTCTCTGCTTTAGTTCATTCTAAATTAAATCATTTGGGAACAGGACAATGGGAAATTCTGTCTTTCCATCTAGAGATGAGCAAAGACTTGGTTCTGTAAGCCAGTGCATTGTTCTCTTGTTGACTGATTCAGCTTATTAACATTTTATTGAGATACACTTTATAGTATTTTAAGAATAAGATTAGAATCTGCTAAACTAAAAATTTGAAAAAAAAAAAAGCCCTACTACTCTTAACAGTATTTTTCTTCTAGAGTTAAAATAGTCATATGAAAATAGTTACTATTGTTGAAATAGTTGTACATGGAAATAATTATATATATTAAAGAAAAATGTCAGGAATGTTAGCATAGTGTTTTAGTTGAAACAACTTTTAGAACTTTTTTTCTTTTTCTTGAAATGTATCTTTTTATTATAAAATTAGTGCATGCTCTTGGTATAAAATTCAAACAGTACATAGGTGTATAATCCTGCTCTTTGGATATAGCTGTTGTTTATAGCTTAGTGCATATCCAGTACTTAAAAAAAAAATAGGCTTTTTTTAGAGCAGTTTTAGATTCACAGCAACATTGAGAGGAAGATACAAATATTTCCTATATACCCTCTGCTCCCACACATGTGTAGCCTACCCCGTTTATTAACGTCTCCCACCACAGTGGGTCCTTTATTACAATTGATGTACGTACCTTGACACATTTCCCCCAAAGTCCATAGTTTACACTATACTTTACTCTTAGTGTTATATTGTCTCTCCTGTGGCTTGGGAGAAATCTGTGACTGTAGCCATCATTACAGGGTCCTACAGAGCAGTCTCACTGCCCTGAGACTCCTCTGTGCTCCACCTGTTCTCCCTCCCTCCCCGTCATCCCTGGCAGCCATGGTCTTTTCATTGTCTCTGTAATTTTGACTTTCACAGCATGATATAGTTGGATTCATACAGTACATAGTCTTTTCAGATTGGCTTCTTTCACTTAGTAATATGTATTTACATTTCTTCTTTGTCTTTTCATGGCTTGATGGCTCATGCCTTTTTAGCACTCAGTAACAAAACTGTCTTTTTATTTGCAAATGAAGGTGGTTCTTAGTACTGTTCTACAAAATATTCTGAGGTTTCTGTTTGCAGGTGGTTCATCTCCTGAAGACTTCTTAAGTATTTACTTTTTGAAACTTTCTGGAATCTTTTTTCCCCTCATATGGTTGGCTGAATTCGTGGATACAGAGAACCAACTGTATTTGGTTTGGGCACAGGGAAGTCTTGTCCTTATCCAAAGATTGTTTTGGTGGTTAGGAACCTTTTGGAAAAGAAATCAGGATGGAGGTAGGTAAAGAATGAAGTGTAGCAGGTCTCGTACATTGTGTACAACACAAAGCCAGAATGACCAGGTGAGCATCAGCAGTTGTTTTTCAGGGCTCTGGGATGAGTCCTAGCACTTATCCTCAGGGTGTTCAGTAGTGTAGTGAGGAAGCAAACAGGCAGATCAGTGATTATACATTGTAAAAAAATTGGCCACAGAGAAGGGAACGTGCTACAATATGGTTGTTGGTTCTAGAGAAGTGATAGCAGTTAAGAACCAGCAGTCTTAGCAAGATTGTGGTCCTGACAGGTCGACAGAAAGGTTGGTATCATGCAACAGGAGGCAGTCTTAGGGTCAGGACATCCATTGTCTTGTCCCATTAAATGAGCATCACAGAGGGCATCTCAAAGCTATTTTAGAACATTGATGGTGAAATGTTAGCTCTTAGTGTTACTGTTAGTGTACTGGCACCCACTCCAGTCCTCTTGCCTGGAAAATCCCATGGATGGAGGAGCCTGGTGGGCTGCAGTCCATGGGGTCGCGAAGAGTCGGACACGACTGAGCGACTTCACTTTCACTTTTCACTTTCATGCATTGGAGAAGGAAATGGCAACCCACTCCAGTGTTCTTGCCTGGAGAATCCCAGGGATGGGGGAGCCTGGTGGGCTGCTGTCTATGGGGTCGCACAGAGTCGGACATGACTGAAGCGACATAGCAGCAGCAGCAGCAGTGAACATTGGCATACAGGTGTCTGTTTGTGTGGCTGTTCTTAGTTCTTGTGGGTGTATACAGGAGTGGAATTCCTGGGTCGTGTAGTAATTCTGTGTATAATTTTTTGAGGAACTGCTTGTTTTCCAGAGTGGCTATACCGTTCCCACCAGCAATATATGAGGATTCCAGTTTCTCTCCATCCTGCTCAACACTGGTAATTTTCCTTTTCTTGATTATAGCCATCCAAGTGGATATGAGGTGGTGTCTCATTTCTGATAGACAGAGTGCCTGATGAACTATGGATGGAGGTTCGTGACATTGTGTAGGAGACAGGGATCAAGACCATCCCCATGGAAAAGACATGCAAAAAAGCAAAATGGCTGTCTGGGGAGGCCTTACAAATAGCTGTGAAAAGAAGAGAAGTGAAAAGCAAAGGAGAAAAGGAAAGATATAAGCATCTGAATGCAGAGTTCCAAAGAATAGCAAGAAGAGATAAGAAAGCCTTCCTCAGTGATCAGTGCAAAGAAATAGAGGAAAGCAACAGAATGGGAAAGACTAGAGATCTCTTCAAGAAAATTAGAGATACCAAGGGAACATTTCATGCAAAGATGGGCTCGATAAAGGACAGAAAAGGTATGGACCTAACAGAAGCAGAAGATATTAAGAAGAGGTGGCAAGAATACACAGAAGAACTGTACAAAAAAGATCTTCACGACCGAGATAATCACGATTGTGATCACTCACCTAGAGCCAGACATCCTGGAATGTGAAGTCAAGTGGGCCTTAGAAAGCATCACTACGAACAAAGCTAGTGGAGATGATGAAATTCCAGTTGAGCTATTTCAAATCCTTAAAGATGATGCTGTGAAAGTGCTGTACTCAATATGCAAGCAAATTTGGAAAACTCACCAGTGGCCATAGGCCTGGAAGAGGTCAGTTTTCATTCCAATCCCAAAGAAAGGCAACGCCAAAGAATGCTCAAACTACTGCACAATTGCACTCATCTCACACGCTAGTAAAGTAATGCTCAAAATTCTCCAAGCCAGGCTTCAGCAATATGTGAATCGTGAACTTCCAGATGTTCAAGCTGGTTTTCGAAAAGGCAGAGGAACCAGAGATCAAATTGCCAACATTCGCTGGATCATCGAAAAAGCAAGAGAGTTCCAGGAAAAAAAACATCTATTTCTGCTTTATTGACTATGCCAAAGCCTTTGACTGTGTAGATCACAATAAACTGTGGAAAATTCTGAAAGAGATGGGAATACCAGACCACTTGACCTGCCTCTTGAGAAACCTATATGCAGGTCAGGAAGCAACAGTTAGAACTGGACATGGCATAACAGACTGGTTCCAAATAGGAAAAGGAGCTCGTCAAGGCTGTATATTGTCACCCTGCTTATTTAACTTCTATGCAGAGTACATCATGAGAAACGCTGGGCTGGAAGAAGCACAAACTGGAATCAAGATTGCCGGGAGAAATATCAATAACTTCAGATATACAGATGACACCACCCTTATGGCAGACAGTGAAGAGGAACTAAAAAGTCTCTTGATGAAAGTGAAAGAGGAGAGTGAGAAAGTTGGCTTAAAGCTCAACATTCAGAAAACGAAGATCATGGCATCTGGTCCCATCACTTCATGGGAAATAGATGGGGAAACAGTGGAAACAGCATCAGACTTTATTTTTCTGGGCTCCAAAATCACTGCAGATGGTGACTGCAGCCATGAAATTAAAAGACGCTTACTCCTTGGAAGGAAAGTTATGTCCAACCTAGATAGCATATTAAAAAGCAGAGACAGTACTTTGCCAACAAAGGTCCATCTATTCAAGGCTGTAGTTTTTCCAGTGGTCATGTATGGATGTGAGAGTTGGACTGTGAAGAAGGCTGAGTGCCAAAGAATTGATGCTTTTCAACTGTGGTGTTGGAGAAGACTCTTGAGAGTCCCTTGGACTGCAAGGAGATCCAACCAGTCCATGCTGAAGGAGATCAGCCCTGGGATTTCTTTGGAAGGAATGATGCTACAGCTGAAACTCCAGTACTCTGGCCACCTCATGCGAAGAGTTGACTCATTGGAAAAGACCTTGATGCTGGGAGGGATTGGGGGCAGGAGGAGAAGGGGATGACAGAGGATGAGAAGGCTGGATGGCATCACCGACTCGATGGACATGAGTCTGAGTGAACTCCGGGAGTTGGTGATGGACAGGGAGGCCTGGTGGGCTGCGATTCATGGGGTCGCAGAGAGTCGGACATGACTGAGTGACTGAGCTGGATAACGTTGTGCATCTTTTCATGTCCTATAGTATGCCATTTTCGTATCTTTGGAAAAATGTCTATTCAAGTCCTTTGCTGATTTTTTTATTGAGTTTTTGTCTTTATATTGTTGAGTTGCAAGAGTTCTTTATATGTTTACTCTTATCAGATATTAGATATGTGATTTACATTGTCTGGGAATTTGGGATCCTTTTTTTCCAGTATCATCTGAACAAGTTTGGACACGTTGCCTTAGTCCTCCTGACCAGAGTTTGAATCCGTGCCCTGGCAATGAAAGCGCTGAGTCCTTACCACTAAACCACCAGGGAATTCCTGAGACACTTTGGTTTAGATATGAATAAGCCTGTATGCAGATTTGAACAGTACTTGCATCCCAGAAATAGAAGAAATTTTGAAGTTTGTTTGATGTCTGTATACTTATTTTAGTCATTGTATCCTTTCCTGATCTCTTGGAAGTCTATACAGCTCACAAGACTCATGAGATCTAGAGAGACCACGCTTTGAGAGGCAGACCTAGCATACATAAGATATTTATTCTAAGCCACTTTATTCCCAAGACAGACATTTACAGTTATGTATTGAATCATGTCTCTGTGTTTTAGTCTGAAGGTCATATTCCAACACAGAAACACAGGAGTGCTCCCAAGTGATGGACAGCCTGTCCTGAAACTTCGGTAGCACTAGGCTTCAGGAAGGGTTTATGTCATCAACAGATTGGTCACTGTATCACCTGCTTCTTTGCATGTCAGCTTTCCGACTCGGGAGCAGGATTTCTGCGTTAACCTTTCAGCCAGTGCCTCTTCCACTTGATTTCCTGTGTGGGGATGAACGTGCCACGGGAGCTTGCGAGAACGGCAACAATGCAGGCTGTTTCCCTCCCTGACCCCTCTCGCTGGATGAGGGAGTCCCCTGCGCACTTAGAGCTTTCTAGAAGGCAGAGACCTTCGGCTTTTCACAAATCTGATTTTCCTATAACTTGAGGATTCCATGTATTACGTTTTTGCTTGTTTCTCCTCTTCACTCAGCTCCTGGTGGAACACTCCTTCCTTTGCCTGATCCTCCAGAGCCAGCTTCTCCATGTTGTCTCAAAAGTAATAGAGGAGAAGATGGTCATTATAATTACAATGTCACCACTAATAGAGCTAAGTTCAGTCGCTCAGTCGTGTCCGACTCTTTGCGACCCCATGAACCACAGCACGCCAGGCCTCCCCATCCATCACCAACTCCCGGAGTTCACTCAAATTCATGTCCATTGAGTCGGTGATGCCATCCAGCCATCTCATCCTCTGTCGTCCCCTTCTCCTGCGTTCAATCTTTCCTAACATCAGGGTCTTCTCAGTAAGAATTGTCTGTTTAGATTTAACATTAAAAAAAAATTTACTTAGATTGAGGAGGAGATATAAAGAAACGATTCTTTGACTTTCTCATGCCAAGGACTTGAGTTTAGCTTGTGAGGATTCCTCGTTAGTGTGGTGAACGGAACAGAAGCAGCGTCTAGGCCTGGGCCTTGGCTCATTGGCATGTCCTTACTTTCACTCCTGCAAGCACCTTTTAGTTTATTGCTTTTAAGCTTAACCCATTTTCTTTTTAAATACTTCTCTCTAGCATTTTTTTCTGCCTTTTCCTTTTCTTCCCACCCCACCCGCTTTATTTTCAGTAATGCCGATGTAGAGAGAGTGTTAGATGATTGTGATTCTAAGGGCTTGACTTGAGTTCTTCACAGGCTAGGAGCTTTATGTCTTTCTCTTGTCCACGTCTGGCCCCTTGTAGGACTGCAGTGGATGCTCAGTTAGCTGTGGCACTAACCTTGCAGCACAGGCCGTATTATTTTTAGAAGACCTTCCAGGATAATAAAGATCATTGATTTTGTATTCAGCAGGCTTCTTGAGTCTGTGGCCTGACTCCTCTCCTCTGTCCCAGAGGATTCCCAGCAGAGCTCTTCACACACTGCTCTGGCCCCATTCTCTTCTCATTCTGCAGCTGCACTTATGTGGATATGCTAGACCTTCTCAGGGTTTCCTTTTGAGCACTCTTCCTTTCTCCTGTATTTTTTGCTCTCTCCGTTTTTCATTCTGGGTGGTTTCTTTTGATCTGTATTCCGATCTAACCAGTTCTTTCTGTCTAATCTGTGTTTAACTGAAATAAGCACTCAATGGATAAGTTTGAAAAAATAACAACAAAAACTGAGACGTTTGGGACCTTTCAAATTTGCTGTGTTGCTTTTTATGGATTCCTGTTCCCTGCTAAGTTCTTCAAGCTTGGCTTTTATTTCCTAAACAGAGTAAAGTAGTTCTTTCAATGATCTCCTTTTCTTGGTTCTGTTACCTGCCTGTGTCTTTGACTGTTTTTGATGGTTTTTACTCATGGTGTTTTCTCTAGTCATGTGTTTGTGCACTGGATGTAGTATTTGAAACATTATTTATAGAAATAATTAGAGGCCTTGGATGTCTTTTTCCAGGGAAGATTTTTGTTTACTTTTTTTCAGGTGCCTGAGGGCACTAGCAATCCAGGATTATTTTAATCCAGGTTGAGAGTTTGAGATTTTATCCAGTTGATTGGATGCTGAGTCCATGAGAAGACTGGTTTACTTCTAGTTCGCTCAGTCCCCTGGTTCGGGGCCAGGCCGAGGTTACTGAGCGTCTCCTCTGCAGGGCCTGGAAGGGCAGACATGCCCTGGGCCTCTTGGCCACATCTGGCAGATCAGCAGGTGCCCTCGAGTCTCTATCACATCTTTGGGTTTCCATTCCTTCTAGGATATTAACTAGGTAATGCCTCACTATCCTGTTAGCTTCTTGTTACTTTTTAAAAGATGTATGTGTATTTCATCCAGTTTTCCCCCCCAGATTGTTTAATCCATCATTTTTGAAGGCAGAAAAGGAAACCCTATTTCCATGGGCTCGTGTTTTTCTAATGTTCACTTTGACACAAGTGACCACAAGGTGAGAGACACTACGCTGTAGTCTCGGTTACATACTCAGTGTGACACCAAGCACAGGGTAGCACAGCTGATCAGGAAAACCAGGCATTGTTGGCTGGAGGATTCTCCAGCAATCAGCATCTGGAGATGGTCTCCAAAGCCAGTTACCTGATTTTTGAATCCCAGCTCTGCCACTTCTTAGCAGGGTGACCGTAAGCAAGTTCTGTGCCTCTGTTTTCTTGTCTAAAAAATGAAGACATGAATGGGCTTACCTGTGGTTGCTCTGATTAAATATGTTAATAACTCAAGCTTTTACAATATTGCCTAACTCATAGTAATCACCAGATAAAGTTTAGTTACTGTTATAACCATCTAGTGGAGAAGGCAATGGCACCCCACTCCAGTACTGTTGCCTGGAAAATCCCATGGACAGAGGAGCCTGGTAGGCTGCAGTCCATGGGGTCGCTAAGAATCGGGCACGACTGAGCAACTTCACTTTTACTTTTCACTTTCATGCTTTGGAGAAGGAAATGGCAACCCACTCCAGTGTTCTTGCCTGGAGAATCCCAGGGACGGGGGAGCCTGTTGGGCTGCCGTCTATGGGGTCGCACAGAGTCGGACACGACTGAAGCGACTTAGCAGCAGCAGCAGCATAACCATCTAGAAAATTTGGAAATCGCTGATTTTTCAGAAAATGTTTCTGTTGTTTTGACTTTTATTTTTAAAACTTGGAATTGTAAGTGGTGATGCCTGTTTATTAGCCACCTGTTCTCTTTGGGCTTATTTCAAAAGAACTGAGATTGGTATTTGCTAACTCCATGCCAGTGGTCAGGGAAGAAAGAGACACTCCACTGCTGTCGGGAGACCGACTGCCTCCAAGTGGGTCCCCCTCTTGGTGGGGAGGGAAGGGATTTGTCTTGTGGCTGGTGGCTCCTGCCTGTAGAGTAGGAACGCTCTCCATTGGCGTTTTGATTGTGAATTAGGAGCACTGATTAACTGTGATGCGATTTTTATGAATGGACTATAGACCCCAGAGTATGGGAGCTTTCTTAATTACAGAAGTAAAGTGAAGCTAAGTGAAAGTCGCTCAGACGGGTCTGACTCTCTGCAACCCCATGAACTCCATGGAATTCTCCAGGCCAGAATACTGGAGTGGGTAGCCTCTCCCTTCTCCAGGGGATCTTTCCAGCCCAGGGACTGCACCCAGGTCTCCCGCATTGCAGGAGAGAATGACACAGAAATTAGCCATCATCGAGTGGTTTTCTATCAGTCATTAGTTGTTTTGTTTTTAGGGTTTGTTTGCTTGTACTTTGTTTGATTGATAAGTAACTTCTCCCATTGTTTTTCCTCATTGTTTGTCTTTTGCCTATTTTGTTGTTCGTTCAGACTTTTATCTGGGAAAGAGATGATGGTAATACTGATAACGATCGCTTGAATTTATATGGTGCTTAGCGGCTTACATATTTATTATTGCGCATTCCTGTGAGGCAGTAAGGTAGGTAACGCCGTTTCTGCAAATGAGGAAAGTGGGACTTTGAAGTTAAGGAAGTTGCCCAAGTCACAGAACAAGTGGCAAAACCAGCATTTAAATATAGGTTTCCTGATTCTGAATGTAGTATTTTTTTCCAATGCATCACCCAGGAGAATCCATTGAAAACAGGTTTAATAGGGAAAGCAATTGTACCTTGCAAAAATAAAGTTGTATTTTTGCTCATCTTGCTTGCTAAAATAAAATTCTATTTCCAGAAGGTTTTTTAAACATGTTTTTCTTGGTTTCTTCAAGACATCTGGCTTGCCTCTGGTTAGGGGAGAGCGATGTTTGGTGCTGCAGTCTCCCGTAGGGGAGAGAGGACGCTGTGCTCACGGGGTGGGGGTCGTCAGGGAGGGTTTCATGGCCATTGCTTTGCGCACCTCTGGAGAAAGCCAACACACAGCTGCCGGAAGCGGCTGCTTCTGTGTGTCGTGACTGTCCCTGTGCACTTGGCACCCTCCCCCTGCTTCCTTTTGGAAATGAGAACATAAAACACAGGGCAGAGCTAAAGCCACTCACTGAGATATCTATACTACCGAAATGATCTGCTTTTTGTTTCTTTAAAGTTCTCCAACCCCAAATTAATTTGCTGATTCTTGAGGCTCTTGGAGGCTTAGAGGTGACTCTCTTTAGTCTGGAGTTCGAGTTTAGAAGTTTGCTAGCATGTTCAGAACAATCGTTTAGCTATTTATAGGTGTGGGACTTTTGTGGGTTTTTTGTTTTATTTTTCGTTTCTCTGTTTTTAAGTGGAAAACTCAGTAATCTTTAGGACACTTGGCTTATAGATGCATTTACCGAGTACTAATGCGTTGTTCCTCAGTGTTTTCCAGCTGTGAGTCTGAGGCAGTGGTCCAAGTTGTCGACACTCGGCTCACCCCAGCTTCTCCTGACACCTGTGCTCTTTCACAGGAAGCAGTCATCCAGGCAGTATTCCTCCCATGCCTGCCTCCCCAGCCATACGCAGAGGATCCCATAAACTGTGAAAAGGCCCATTGGCTTTTATCGGGAGTGGACTGCACCCTTAGCGCTCAGCTCTGCCTCTGCTTCGTTTGACAGGCTGACCTATGGTCTTGGTACCTCCAGTAAAATCAAATCTTAATGCTCGGTTGACTGCATTTCTCATCGCTCTGCCCAGAAAGTTCAAGGACACGTTAGAATCTGTTCATTCCATCCTGTATTTCCTTCCTAAGATTGCCGGGGCAGTGCTTTTGTTTTACCGTGCGTTGTTTGTTTGGCCTTACTTCTGCTCATAAATTCAGATGCGGTCAGATGTGTTAAAAGAGCTTTCTGCATTTTTAGGCATGTCTGATTCACAGGGTCACGTCTCTCCAAGTTTATGTGTATTTAAAGTATCTTAATATTTTTACACTTTGTGCTGAACTTAAAAAGTACTTTCTTTCAAAGGTCAGAGCCTTTGGGAAAAGGTAACCAATTTTAAAGAGATGTTTAAAAAGAAAACCTTTTGATTTACACTGTTTACATTTTTAAATAGTAAGTGGTTTTTATTCGTCAGAAGTGGCGATCTAAAATGCTCAGCTCCTTTAATAAGTGCAGGAAGCTGAGGCTGAAAGTGGGGGAAGGGGTGAGGGAGGGCTCACAGAAACTCCCTTCTTAAGATTAACTTCCCTCACAGATGAGAACTTTTGGTCTCTGTTTTCTTTGCTTTTGTCAGAAAGAGATTACATTGTCAACTTAATTCACCCAGGATTTGAATGCTCGTATGTTTCCTCTGTGGGGGAGTAGAGGGTTTAATTACGCTCAGGTAATGTTGGTGAGGGCTCCCAGGTGGCTCAGTGGGAAGAGAGTTCAGCTACCAATGCAGGAGGCACAGGAGGTGCTGCTTCAGTCCCTGGGTGGAGAGGAACCCCTGGAGTAGGAAGTAGCAACCCGCTCCACTATTCTTGCCTGGGAAATCCCGTGGACAGAGGAGCCTGGTGGGCTACAGTCCATGGGGTCACAAAGAGTCGGACATCACTGAGCAGTGTTGGTAAGCACCTCTAGGGAGGGGAGGAGTCCAGGGAAAGGCAGGATTTGCCCTGGACCTTGAAGGCCAGTGGCGTGTCAGCACAGCTCACTTATTCAGGCAGAAGAGTCAGCTGGAACAAAGGAAGGACTGCACGGTGCATGAGGGGTGCTGGGTGATGCACAGAGCAGGACTAAGGACAGGAGAGGTTAAGGCCACATTCTTAATTAGACCTGGGTTCAAATCCCAGCATTTCTTCTTCACAGACGAGCTGTGTAACCTTGTGTGAGTTACTTCCAGCTTTCTGTGCTTCAGTCTCTCCCTCTGCAGAATGGCTGTTACCTGGATCACAGACTTCTGAAAATGAAATGAGACTGTAATACGTTGTCTAGTACCTAGGGTAAACACTCCATAAGTTAACAGCTGCAGTCAGTAAATTTCTTTGCTTTTTAACTTTTGTTTTAAAGTTAACATGTTCATTAAATCAGTTCCTAGAAGGTCCCTTGCAGTCTTACTCCAAAGACAGCTGTTGTCAACAGTTTGAGGAATGTCTTCTTTCTAATTTCAACTCTGTACATCTTTTTCATATTTGTTTTGATTGTGTCTGTTCGAGCATTAGGGAGTTTGGGAGGCAGGGAAGGGCAAGGCTGTGTGGTGTTTCTAGAAGACAGGACTTAGCTGACTATGTGTTGTGCTAATAATTAGGAGCCAGCAAAGGTTTTAGAGTCGGGTGACATGATCAGCTCTCAGTTCAGTTCAGTCACTCCATCGTGTCTGACTCTTTGTGACCCCATGGACTGCAGCACGCCAGGCCTCCCTGTCCATCACTTGCAACTCCTGGAGCTTGCTCAAGCTCATGTCCATCGAGTCGGCGCTCCAGCCATCTCATCCTCTGTCGTCCCCTTCTCCTCCTGCCTTCAGTCTTTCCCAGCATCAGGGTCTTTTCCAGTGAGTCAGCTCTTCACATCAGGTGGCCAAAGTGTATGATCAGCTCGGCTTCAATAATAATGCTGAATAATAACATGAGTCGGCTTGTAGTGGGGAAGCAAGTTTTTGCTTGGCTGTTCGAGTGCTAGGCAGATGTTGAAAAGGTTTGTTACCTGCTTCCAACCGTTATGTGATCCTTGTTGGGGAAATGAGGTGCTCCCTGAGGCAGGGAAGTGCGGACCAGGCAGGGACCAGGCACTGATGTGGCGTGTGGACAGGAAGTGCTGGTGTGAGCCAAGCCTTAAAGAGTGACTCTGATTTGGGAAGTGTTTGGGAGGGGCAAAGCATGAGTCAAGAGGTAGGAGAGCAGGATTGACAGTCGGTCCGGGTGGAGTGGTGGGCCTCATCTGGCCAGCAGAGTGACTGGGGCCTTCGTCAAACCTGTTCACGCTCTGCCCCGTGGCCCTGACCTCACTGTACCGCACTGTTCTCCTATTCCAGAGTGTAAGCTTTTTAAAAAAGACAGCAGAGTTTTAGTCATCCCTGTGCTTCCAAGCCTGGTAAAGGGCCCAGTACATAGTAAATGCTTTAAAAAAAAAAACAACTGAACAGCCGAGTATTTGCTATTTATGGACATTATGACTGGATACCCTGTTGTCCCCACAAATCAAGGTCTAAATAAAAAGCCTAGTGTCATGTCTCTCCCCCTTTAATTCTGCCCTCAGCCGCGAGGCCTCAAACAGGTCCCCCTCCCCTGAGCACCCACGTACCTCTCCATCCCATAATCTGCATACACCCATGTGGGCTCCCACAAGCATGCCCACCTGCACAGCTCCGGGGACCCGCATGGCCTTTCTTCCTCTAGCCATGTCTTCCCTTCACTGTCCCTTGTCGGCTCCTTTTCCTCTTTCCCAGCCTCCAGATGTTGGTGGGGTTCAGGGACCAGTCCTACTCTCGGTCCCTAGACCAGTGGCTTTACACCGTTGTTTGACCAAACTACACACCAGCCTGGTACATGCTCACTGCATTCCTTCTGCAGCTAAACTCAAGCCTGAAACAAAAGCTTCCCAATAAAGTTCTCATGCTTCGTCTTACTCTGAGCCGTCGTCTCTTGTTATTTTTCATTCCGTTCTATTTCATTTGTTTTTTTAATGCTGTTCATGACCCACTAAATTGATTTCACAACCTCCAGTTTGAAAAACTGCTCTGGGTGATCTCATCCACTCTTCTGGCTTCAAGTCCTATCTCTGTGCTGATGACTTTCCCATATGTATCTCCATCCCCACCTTCCCCTGAGGTCCAGACACGTCCGCTGTCTACCTGACGTCTGCAAGTGGACGTCACCAGGAATCTCAGAGTTAACGTGTCCAGAAAAGCACCCTCGGCTCCTTCAGCCCTCCCCCCGCCTCGCCCCGCGCCACAGATGGCGCCGTGGTCCGGCCGCTCCGTACGGGACAGTGCCTGAGCGCAAGCTCCATGCTCCTGGTGCTGCCATCTGACGGGCCTTGGGCAGCCACTGAACCTCCCTCTGCCCGGCTGTCTTCATTTTAATAAAGCAGGGTTTTCCGCTGTACCTTTTCCTGGGACTGCTGTGGAGCCTGAGTAGATTTTTACCTGTAGAGGACATGGAGCGGCGAC
This sequence comes from Bubalus kerabau, assembly GCF_029407905.1. NCBI lineage: Eukaryota > Metazoa > Chordata > Mammalia > Artiodactyla > Bovidae > Bubalus > Bubalus kerabau. The sequence goes on from NC_073624.1 coordinate 6,845,424, forward strand.
TGTCACATGGCTGCTGCAGCTTGTCATCGTTATCAAGTCCCTCACATCCACTTCTGATCCATTAGCAATTCCCATTGGCTCTGACTTCAAAATATGTCCTTTCTTTGACCACATATCACCACCTCCATCAACACCACATTCGTCTCTGCAGCCAACACCCCTTACCCAGGCGACCAAAATAGCTTCTTCACTAACTCCCTGCTTCTGCCCTCGCCCCTCCCAAAGCCTGTTTTCTGCAAAACAGCCAGAGCCGAGTTGGCCATTTGAGAATTGAAACCAGAGGGTGTTGCTCTCTAGCTCAAACCCTCCAAAGCTGCCTCATAAAATCCGACGTTCTTACATGGCTTAAAAGGCCCTTCATCTGTACTCAAACTGTCACGTGTGTGTGACTGACTGGTGAGCATGTTAACACGCGGATTCTGGTTCAGTCGCTCCCCAAGACCCGAGACTCTGCATCCCCAACAAGAACCCAGACGGCCGTGCCGCGGGTCTGTGGACCCCTCGAGAGCAGGGCCTGTGTGCTCAGGGTCCCGTTCTCTGGCTGCACCCCTCTCTCTCCTCCCTGCACTTGGCCTTTGCCGCGTCAGCCACTTTGCTGATCCTCTCTGGAAGCCCATCCCCACCTCGCCTCTCTGCCCACCTCTCCACAGGTCTCTGCAGAGCCCATCCCCGCCCGTCCTTCCAGTTGCTTGTCACCTCCTTAAGGAGGGTTGTCGTCCTGTGTAAACCATCCTGTTCAAGTCCCACCCTTTCCCTCTACGCTTCTCTGTCCCCTTAGCCTCCCTTAGTTTTCCCTGCTGCTGCTGCTGCTGCTAAGTTGCTTCAGTCGTGTCCGACTCTGTGCCACCCCGTAGACGGCAGCCCACGAGGCTCCCCTGTCCCTGGGATTCTCCAGGCAAGAACACTGGAGTGGGTTGCCATTTCCTTCTCCAATGCATGAAAGTGAAAAGTGAAAGTGAAGTCGCTCAGTCGTGTCCAACTCTTAGTGACCCCATGGACTGCAGCCCACCAGGCTCCTCCGTCCATGGGATTTTCCAGGCAAGAGTACTGGAGTGGGGTGCCATTTCCTTCTCCAATGCATGAAAGTGAAAAGTGAAAGTGAAGTCGCTCAGTCCTGTCCGACTCTTAGCGACCCCATGGACTGCAGCCCACCAGCTCCTCCGTCCATAGGATTTTCTGGGCAAGAGTGCTGGAGTGGGGTGCCATTACCTTCTCCGTAGTTTTCCCTAAGCATTGCTTAGTTCCTGGCCAACCCAATGTCTGTTTGTAATTGTTCAGTCTTTATTTGCTGTTTTTGTGGTAGGTCGGGACTTTTGAGACTTGTTTGTTATAGCTGTATCTCCAGAACCTAGAATCAGTGCCTGGAATGTGATATTTGCTCAGAATGTGTATTGAAGGTTGACTGTGCATGTGTGTAAAGTTCCCCGTGTTAGACACGGGCCCCTGGAGGGAGGGGCCTTCCTTACTCCTGTTTTCAGGTGGTTAGCCTGCATCCGCACTCCAGGCCTCTCAGCCTGCCTCACCCTCAGAGCAGCAGTCCTCAGTGATGGTTAGCTGGTATTTGCCAGGCCGCTCTGCTAGGGGCTTTTGATTACCTTATGTGTTTTACAACCGTACTTCTGTGTAAGGAACACATCCGTGCGTGCTAAATCGCTTCAGTCGTGTTCAACTCTTTGCAACCCTGTGGACCATAGCCCACCAGACTCCTCTGTCCATGGGGTTCTCCAGAAAAGAATACTGGAGTGGGTTACCATTTCCTTCTCGCATAACACATGACTATAGTCTTACTAAAAATAAAAAATTAAAAAGTCATTCCTCCCCTAATGTTGCTATGTATCCTTTCCAGCCATTTTCCCCACTTGCTATTTTGAAATGTATCAGTAATAAAAGAAAAGAGGGCAGGGACTTGCTTTGCTTCCAGTATCAGAAATCTTCTTAGTGGAATAGTGCTCTGTATGTTTCACCTCACCGCAGGCAAACGCCAAGGGCATTTCTGTTGAGGAAACCAGGGCTTAAGAAGTGAGCAGTTTTGCTCAAGAGCTCACTAGCATTAAGCTGCAAAACGCAGTTCAGAATCTATCTGTGTCTGAGTTCAAGGTCCAGGCATGCCCCTTCCACCACTTCATGCTCCCAGGAGCTGTGGGGAGAGAGACTGGAGTGCTTGACTCACTGGAAGGAGGCTTTGGAGAAAGGATGTTTGAGCAGGTCATCACAGAAGCATCTGAATTAATCGGATGGTGAAAGTGGGCAGAGAACTAGCATTCTGGACAGGTAACAGCTTGGACAAAGACCTGGAGGTCAACGCACCTTTGGGGAATGGAGAGAAGTTCACTGTCCACTGGAGTGAAAGTGAAAGCTGCTCAGTTGTGTCCGACTCTTTGCAATCCCATGAACTCGTCCATGGAATTCTCCAGGCCAGAATACTGGAGTGGGTAGCTGTTCCCTTCTCCAGGGGATCTTCCCAACTCAGGGATTGAACCCATGTCTCCCACATTGCAGGTGGATTCTTTACCAGCTGAGCCACAAGGGAAGCCCACTGGAGTAGGAGGTGCAAAATGAGGTCATGAGATGTGGAGCTAGAAATTCTGTTCGTGTCAGAAGCTGAAGGATCTTAAATTCCATGCCATGAACCGGTGATGTTTCCTCAATCTGGTTAAGTGGGAGACCAGGAATTCTGTTTATTTACAAAATAACGTCAGACACACAGAAAAGCACAGAGACTAGTGGCACTTGTATACCCATCACCCGGATTTAACAGTGTCGCACCGGATCCTTCTGAGTGTCCCCGTCCCTCCTCTCAGACCCGTATCCCAAACCCCAGGCCTTTTCCGTGAGTTTGTTGTTCAGTTGCCAAGTCGTGTCTGACTCTCTTCACTGTCTTTGTGTATATTGTTTCTAAAATGTATCCATGTCCATACATACAGAGCTACAGAACTAGTTTGGAAGTTTTCCATTGCTAATTCATCTAATCCAGTAAAAGGAATAAAAGCTTGATCCCACCAAATGAAGAGAACCCCCTCAGTCTCGTCTTGACGTATCTGCAGTCAGCTGAAAGAGTATCCTGGCTTTCTGGCATGGTTCAAGTATTATAGGTTTATGCCTTGTGCTTGTCTGCGCCTTGGAGAATCAGACATTTTTCTAGCCTGGGTTCCATTTAGTGAGGAATGGCATTTATAAACTCAATACTGAATGTCTGCTTGTTTCCCTTGAATTATTAACGTTTTCTTTTAAAACTGCCTGTGTGATGTTTAGCTTTTTAGTTCACCTGAAGTTTATTTTTATGGATATCATGAGATGGGTCTAACACAATTATTTTTCTCCCTGAAAAACACCAGAAAGGTAGCATGTTATCCCAATACCCTTTAGTTTATTTTGATTATAATTTAGAAAAAATTACAATCCATGGTAGAGCAAGTATCTTCTGACTTTCCGTAGTTTCCCAAATTTTCTTGACTAGCTTCATGTATTTCCTTAAATCGAACTTTATAATTCATTTATCAGAGCCTCACAGAGGCAGTGGAGAGTCTTCTGGTTGAGGGGCTGACGGTGAGGAGACGTGAAGGATGAGGCTGCAGAGCTTGGGAGATGAGTTTTACTGAACAAATGAGCCAAATAAGTAAATTGAGTAAGCAAGTATGTAAGTATATATTGAGGCTGATCGGGGCCAGGTGCCTTAACTATTTGAAGAGGAAATTGCAAACATGGAAAGAAAAGGTTGGAAAGATCCTAGAGGGTGTTCGGTTGGAATTGGAGGTCTCAAGATGAACCCATGGTTCGTAAACGTATATACAGCTGTGGGTATGGAGATGGTTATAGGTGTGGGTGTTCATACATAGTATTTAGCTGGAGGCAGTGACATCCCAGCAGCAGTGAACAATCCTAGCATCCAGATCTTTGTTTCTATATATTATCCTTCTCTAAAATGAATCGTGTCCTTGGAGATATGGCTTGTTCCTGGGGGTGGCAGTATGAGCCTGAAACACCTGTGCCAGGAAGCAAGGGCCTGCTCAAGAGAGGGAATATGTCCAAAGGGTACAGGGGCCACTTTGAAGAGGCCTCCACTGGCCACAGCTGGATAGTTTGAGAATCAAGTAGGTGAGTGGATATGTGGGTTAGGAGGGGAAGTTCTGCCCGATAATGATGGACAGAGAATCACCATTTGGCATCCATCATAGATGGCTCAGTGGTGAAGAATCCTCCTGTCTATGCAGAACATGCAGGTTCGATCCCTAGGTTGGGAAGATCCCCTGGCAAAGGAAATGGCAACCCACTCCAGGATTCTTGCCTAGGGAATTCCATGGACATTGGAGCCTGGCAGGGTTACATTTCATGGGGTCACAGAGTCAAACATGATTGAGCAGCTAAACAACGACCCATCAGAGTGGTGCCTGGCTGACATGGGAGTCATCAATAGTTGGAGGTTTGACAAAGAACAAACTATTGGCACAAGATACTTGATTGATTACCAAGGTAAAGTGGTAAGTTTGCAGTGGGGAAGCCTGGCAGGGATGAGCTTGACTGGGTGAATGTGATTGGCATCGCCAGTGGAGGGTGCACTTGCCATCCCTCCCTGATGTGGTGCCCTGAGCAGAGCGCAGTGCCACATCTCTGGTATCGTTGCCAAGAAAGTGGGGACGTGGCTGGATGTGCATCCTGCAGAACGAGAGGACCATGCTCTGTCGGGGACACTGGAGTCAGGAGAACACTGGGGGCATTTCACATTGGCGAGATGCTGGTGAGGCGTGGCAGCTTGTGCCCCTGGATGGGGTCCTGGGCCAGACGGGAAAGGAAATACTGCTGGGGCAGTTCGCAAAAGTGGAACGGGCTCTGCGCTGGGCTGGTGGCACAGCAACGCTGCTGCTCAGTCGCTCAGGCGTGTCTGACTCTTGTGACCCCATGGACTGCAGCCCACCAGGTTCCTCTGTCCATGGGATTTTCCAGGCAAGAATACCGGAGTGGGTTGCTGTTTCCTTCTCCGGGGGATCTTCTCAGGCGGCTCAGTGGTAAAGGAATATTAATTTCCTGGTGTGGAGGGTTTCATGCTGGTTATGTAGATGAATGTTCCTGTTTTTGGAAATGTACACTGGACGGGTTGGGGGTGATTGGGCGTCAGTCTTCAGGCTGCTCTCAAAGAGGTCAGGAAGAAGCTAATGGGTGTCTATACAGCGTGTGTATCGTCTTGCTCAGTATCTGTAGGGGAATGGTTCCAAGGCCCCCTCAGACACCAAACTGTGGGTGCTCGGGTTCCTTATATAAAATGGCATAGTAGTTGCGTATAAATCTTTCCACACATCATCTCTAGATTACTTATAATATCTAACACAATGTAAATGCTACAGAAATAGTTACAAACCTAATGTGAGTACTGTATAAATAATTGCTAACCATGTGGCAGATTCAAGTTGTGCTTTTTATAACTTTCTGTAATTTCTCCCCTAATACATTTGATCTGTGGTTGGTTGAATCCACAGATACAGACCCCATAGTTAACAGAGGGCTGACTGTAAGGTAATGAGTATGTATAGGTAATGGAGTGAATGATATAAAATATCATTAAATTAACAATGAAGTGATATTATCAGTTGGGGAATCCTGTTGAAGGGGCTATGTAAGCCCTGTACTATTCTTGAACTTTTCTGTACCATTTGAAATTATTTCAAAGTAAGTTGTATTCTGAGACCCTACTGAGATTCTGACTGGCATGTTACTAACTAGTTTTATAAGCTAGTCTGTAGGGACTTGACCTGTGTATGATACTGAGTCTTTGCGTGTGGATACATTTGTGTGTTTCTCTGGTGGGTGGTTTGTTTTTGAGCTCTTCTTTGGGGTCCTTCAGTAGTTTATCTATGCATGTAGCTTTTGCCTTCTTCTACTTAATTAGTCCTCTGGTATTTGTTGTTGTTGCTGTTATAAAATGGAGCTGTTTTTGCCTACAAGTGGTGGCAGGGATTGCTTTCTGTGACCCTTTTTGTCTGTGAAGGTTTAGAAATTATATACTCATACAGCCTTTAAGTGAGGGGAAAAAATTAATAGCATCTCAGAACCCCTCAGGCTTAACTTAGGAAAAACCCACAGGGAGCCTGTGCTCCGCGGTCCCCACCGACGCCAGTGACCCTGCCCTTTTTCCAGCAGCTTTGGCCATCCTGCCCACAGAGGGGGTCATCTAAGCTGATACTGCAGGTATGGACAGGCAGCTGTCTCGTGGATGGCGCTGGGACCCCTTTGGCCCGCCCGGGAGCAGGTGTGTGGCGTCTCCACGCCGTTACAGAAGCGAGCACTGGTAGGATGCTGCAGTCTCTTTGCTATTTGAGATCATGTCTACAAATAGGACTGCCCACCCTGGGGTGGAATTCGGTCGTTCTTATGCCTGACTCTGAGAAACAGCTCAGAGACGGTGTTGTGTGTGCACGCTCACTCGGGCGCCTCGGTGCCTGTGCGGTGTTGCTGCCCGGCGTTCTGAAGTGCGGATTCCTACAAGTGCCTCTCCCCCACCTGCCCCTGGCTGAGATATTTTTGAGATAGTGTGAGAGGTGTATTTTTAAAATAAGGTTAATGAAATTTTAAAGTGGTTATTTTCTACACAAGAATTAATGTCAATAGAAATGAAAAGGATGAAAATGCATCCACAATCCTGCCACCTTGAATAGTGGAAGGGTTTTCATTTTCCCGTGCTGACTGGCCCTGGACCAAATAATTTCTAGATAGGTGCAACCATAGCACAGATTATTTTCCTCCATCTTAGTATATAAAATAAGCATTTCCCATGGTGCTAGAATCTTCACAGTTGTTTTCAATGAGTATGTACCATTTCATTGAGTGAAAATACCATAATATATTTAATCATTTTCAGATGATAGAAAATTAGATTCTTGCCTGTCTTTACTGCTTGTAGATATCACTAGAGTGAATATGTTGGTACCTTGGTTTTTACTTGGTTGTTTTGAGATTTCTTTAGGATAAAAATCTAGTGAATAGAATTACTGGGTTGAAAGATATTAATATTTTTATTACCAAATGGCTTTTCCAAATGGTTGTAATAATTCATGCTGCTTTTGTTATTGTTTGTACCAGCTTCACCCCAACCTCATCAGGTATCATATAATTTCTTCTTTTGAAAATTTAAAGCTGTAGTTTTGTGTCCCTACTTTTTGCCAGCATGTATTTGATCACAGGTGAAGGTGGATGTTTTTTGTAGCTTGCAATGGCTAATATAATTCAGGTTTTCACCCTTAGAGAAGACTTTTTAGATCTGTGACATTCTCAGTTCAATTCAGTTCAGTCGCTCAGTCGTGTCCGACTCTTTGCAACCCCATGAATCGCAGCACGCCAGGCCTCCCTGTCCATCACCAACTCCCGGAGTTCACTCAGACTCATGTCCATCGAGTCGGTGATGCCATCCAGCCATCTCATCCTCTGTCGTCCCCTTTTCCTCCTGCCCCCAATCCCTCCCAGCATCAAAGTCTTTTCCAATAAGTCAACTCTTCGCATGAGGTGGCCAGAGTACTGGAGTTTCAGCTGTAGCATCATTCCTTCCAAAGAAATCCCAGGGCTGATCTCCTTCAGCATGGACTGGTTGGATCTCCTTGCAGTCCAGGGGACTCTCGAGAGTCTTCTCCAATACCACAGTTCAGAAGCATCAATTCTTTGGCACTCAGCCTTCTTCACAGTCCAACTCTCACATCCATACGTGACCACAGGAAAAACCATAGCCTTGACTAGCCGGACCTTTGTTGGCAAAGTACTGTCTCTGCTTTGGAATATGCTATCTAGGTTGGACATAACTTTCCTTCCAAGGAGTAAGCGTCTTTTAATTTCATGGCTGCAGTCACCATCTGCAGTGATTTTGGAGCCCCAAAAAATAAAGTCTGACACTGTTTCCCCATCTATTTCCCATGAAGTGATGGGACTGGATGCCATGATCTTCATTTTCTGAATGGTGAGCTTTAAGCCAACTTTTTCACTCTCCACTTTCACTTTCATCAAGAGGCTTTTGAGTTCCTCTTCACTTTCTGCCATAAGGGTGGTGTCATCTGCATATTTAAGTTATTGATATTTCTCCCAGCAATCTTGATTCCAGCTTGTGTTTCTTCATGTTTCTCATGATGTACTCTGCATATAAGTTAAATAAGCAGGGTGACAATATACAGCCTTGACGAGCTCCTTTTCCTATTTGGAACCAGTCTGTTGTTCCATGTCCAGTTCTCACTGTTGCTTCCTGACCTGCATATAGGTTTCTCAAGAGGCAGGTCAGGTGGTCTGGTATTCCCATCTCTTTCAGAATTTTCCACAGTTTGTTGTGATCCACACAGTCAAAGGCTTTGGCATAGTCAATAAAGCAGAAATAGATGTTTTTCTGAAACTCTCTTGCTTTTTCCGTGATCCAGCAAATGTTGGCAATTTGGTCTCTGGTTCCTCTGCCTTATCTAAAACCAGCTTGAACATCAGGAAGTTCACGGTTCACATATTGCTGAAGCCTGGCTTGGAGAATTTTGAGCATTACTTTACTAGCGTGTGAGATGAGTGCAGTTGTGCGGTAGTTTGAGCATTCTTTGGCACTGCCTTTCTTTGGGATCGGAATGAAAACTGACCTTTTCCTGTCCTGTGGCCACTGCTGAGTTTTCCAAATTTGCTGGCATATTGAGTGCAACACTTTCACAGCATCATCTTTCAGGATTTGAAATAGCTCAACTGGAATTCCATCACCTCCACTAGCTTTGTTTGTAGTGATGCTTTCTAAGGCCCACTTGACTTCACATTCCAGGATGTCTGGCTCTAGGTCAGTGATCACACCATTGTGATTATCTGGGGCATGAAGATCTTTTTTGTACAGTTCTTCTGTGTATTCTTGCCACCTCTTCTTAATATCTTCTGCTTCTGTTAGGTCCATACTTTTCTGTCCTTTATCAAGCCCATCTTTGCATGAAATGTTCCCTTGGTATCTCTAATTTTCTTGAAGAGATCTCTAGTCTTTCCCATTCTGTTGTTTTCCTCTATTTCTTTGCATTGATCGCTGAGGAAGGCTTTCTTATCTCTTCTTGCTATTCTTTGGAACTCTGTATTCAGATGCTTATATCTTTCCTTTTCTCCTTTGCTTTTCACTTCTCTTCTTTTCACAGATACTTGTAAGGCCTCCCCAGACAGCCATTTTGCTTTTTTGCATTTCTTTTCCATGGGGATGGTCTTGATCCCTGTCCCCTGTACAATGTCACGAACCTCCTGTGACATTCTAGTGGGTGTTTTTTCCTCTAGACTATTGACTTGCACATTTTGATTGAGTTGGTTCCTTAAGCTGTTTTCTAGGCTCCCAAACCAGGGGACAAGCCAGCACCATCAGCACCTTATCTTATTCTTAAGGCCTGATTGTCCTGAGACACCTGTAAGCCACTGAGAAAGATCCAAGCTCTGTTCATCGGCAAATAGAACATAGAATTTGAAATACCAAGTCAAATCTTCAAGCAAATCTTTTTGCCTGATCTACTTAAGATCCCATGTTTGCACATACATAGAGCAAATAGCATAGAACTATCCAGGTACAGACAGTAAACTCAATTCTAGGAAATGTCAGATTCCTTTATCAAATGCCTCCCAATCTGTGCCAGTCCTACTGCTGTTTCTCGGAAGGCTTCTGCCAGAATTACAGACTGGGTTGGGGTGGGGATTCCATATCCCACCTGGACGTTTACTATGAATGTTTTGCTTGTTTTAACTTCTCTGAGCCTCACTTTACAAAAAGGAGCACTAATACTTGTTTAGAGCATGGTGAGGATTAAATACATTAATATTTATATAAAGTGCCTCGTGCAGTGTGTGACTTGAGTTAGACATGAAGAAAATAGGCAATCGCTATGGTTATTGTCTGTTAGGATTTTTGGTTTTGGCCATGCTGTATGGCGTGAGGAGTCTTAAGTTCCTTGACCAGGGAGCAGACCCATACCTTCTGCAGTGGAAGTGCAGAGTTTTAACCACTGGACCGCCAGGGAAGTCCCAAAGTATTAGAAACTTATAAAACCTGGAACAAGTGCTCCCTGCTCAGTTTATGGTACAGTGAGAGAAGGGAAGGTGGGTTTTGGAACCAAAAGAATCTGAGCTATAGGTTATCAGCTTCAGTTTACCCTACAAGGGTGACTTTTGGCAAATAACATAATTTTTATATATATATATATATATATATATATATATATATATATATTTTCCCATAAGTTGAAATACATGTAAAACTACCAGCACCTCACACACAGAATAAATGGTAGATATTATCATCAATAGCATATACCTTAGATAGTGGTTAAAGGCAAATCCTTCCCATATGGTTAAAGGGCTTCCCTGGTGGCTCAAATGGTAAAGAATCTGCCTGTGATGCAGGAGACCTGGGTTTGATCCCTGGGTTGGGACGATCCCTGGAGGGGGCATGGCAGCCCACTCCAGGCAACATTCTTGCCTGGAGAATCGCCACAGACAGAGGAGCCTGGTGGGCTACAGTCCATAGGGTCGCAGAGTCGGACACGACTGAGCGACTAAGCACAAAGGCAAATGCACATCACCGTTTGTTTTATTAACAGAGAAAAGCCAACAGATGACCTGCTTTAAGGAAGACTTGTGGGAAAGGTCACATTTCCAGCACTCTTTCTGGGAACCATGTGACCTGACTTAGCAGGAAGGAACTGTGGACCTAGGGATGTTTCAGAGATGGCCTCAAGGTGAGGGCAGGGCGACAGCACAGAGGGATCTGAGCAGGTCTGTTTAAAAGGGCAGAGAGGAGCAGAAACTGGCAGGGGAAGATGCTGGAGGGCCACAGGCATGTGGAGAGGCAGTGCTACCCAAACAGCTGGTGAAGAAAAGCTGTTCCAAGAGATTGGTCCTGGGGAAGAGAGATGTTATTCTAGCCCAAGAAAGATGAAAACGGCAGTGACAAGGCTGGAGAGGTAAAGGGCAAACACAGGTGGCGGAGAAGTTGCAGGATTAGATAACACTTTAATTACAGAGAGTTCAAGCAAAAAATGAGTTTGGGGTCACTCTAGGGCATCTTCCTTAGAGTATCTAAGAGATGTTCGCGGTTCTCCTTGGGAATAGGAAGTTGGGTCAGTTGAGGAAAGAACATTTTTGTCGTTGAGAATGAGTTGGTGACTGCCTAAAAATGTATCTTGTCATCTTTATAGAGATTAATCCATCCACAAGTGACACTGTCTAGAGTCTTTATGTGCAAAAGTGACTGTTCTGTTTCACCAGCACCACCACCAAAAGAGGGCTGGAGGCCTTGTCTGCTGTCTCTGTGTGATCATTAAAATCATTACCATGTTCATGGCAATTAATAAGTCCTGTAGACCTGACCCAACCCATCCCTCGTGGTCAGGGTTCCAACAGTTTAGAATCCTGGGCATTTCTTTCTTCCTTACAGCTTGGCTGTGCATTGTGTCTGACGTTTCTAGGTGTTTTGTTATGGGAGGACTTTTAGACCTTGTGGTATATTGCATGAAATAGAAGTCTCTCGCTCCCCAAATAAAAAAATATGTTACTCTGAAATCCTAGGATTGAGAGAGGAGCAGTACTAGTCGGAGTCCTGGTAGGAAACAGATGGCACGCAGAAACTGAATAATTTCAGGAGCGTTTGTTTCCTTCAGGCATCCGGAAGCTTCTGTTCCAGATATGAAGAGTTGTGATAGAGGAACTAGGATCTGCCCGGCTGTTGGGAGAACCACAATTGGGATGGTCAGGGAAGCCTCTCCTGGCCATTCAAACTGAAGCCCCTCAGTGAGTGGTTCTCAGGAGCTCATGGGGAAGCTGCCATGAATCCGTGTCTACTGCAACCACCTCTGGGAGTGTAAAACCTCGCGTTTTCTTCTGCCTTTCAAATCTTTCTTGTGCTTCTCTTTGTAAACTCTAGTCTGGATTATGCTGGAAAAGGGTTCTGGAAAGGTAGCTTCCAGCTTCTGATCTGCAGAGAACTTAGAAAGAGGGTGTTCACAGTGCTGCTGAGTTGTCCACAGTGCAGACTGGGACTGTTTACCAAGGGCGAGCAGGGACTGGGGACACCAGTGGAGAAAGCGGCGTCTCCTGGGCTGGCAGCAGAAGGATTGCTACCCCTGCGCCTGGAAGGCGGGAGGAGGAAGCTGTTCTGGAGGCTGGAGAGGAGGGATCTCAGCCACTGTAGTGGGGGCACCAGGACGGTAAATTCCTCCTCTCACCTCTTCCTGCCTCTTCCCAGACAACGGGACCAGAAGCCAGAGGGCAGTGCAGCCTCCTGAGTCCCTGTGGGTGACCCTCCCAGAACAGAGAGTAGGATGGAGGTGGGTGAGGAGTAAGGTTGGAGAGAAAGCAGAATAATCCACCAGACAAGAGCCTTATGTGTTGTTAACATCTTGGGGTTAAAACATTTTTTTCAAGGCAAGGAAGGATATGAGCAGAAAATCAAGGGTTAACCCGAAATAAAAGAGGAAGCAGGTACTTGAAAAGATCCCTCAAGGAAACTATCTGAAGAGAGTTTGGAAAACTGTGGAGAAGAGAATGGTTTGGGGAGTGGGACAGTGTTGGACACAGGAAGGAAGACAGAGAAGATTAGTGTCGGTTTTCTACCAGACAGCAAGGTCGCTGGTGCAGGCAGGGTGGGGAGTGTGGGTGCAGGCAGGAAGCAGTGCTTGTCCTGAGGTCTCACGTGGACTCTGGGTCATGTCCCCTGAAACAAAAAAGGCTTAATTCTGGACCTCACCAGTGCGCCTCCTTAGCCCTCCTGAAACCATTCAGGAGGTTAGGAAAAGGGGAGAAAACCAGGAAAGGGGAGAATTGGGGAGGGAGGTAGCATTAGTAAACTTTTCAGTTGTGTGGCTTGCTTCCTTTTAAAGGATCTCATTTTCTTTACCACATGTATACTCATTCAAACGAGGAAATTCAGATGTTTATCACTGTTAATCACGACGCGGTAAAACTGATTACGCTGACGGCTTTGCTTCTTTTAAATGGTGGGACGGTATTGGATCGATGTGTTAGCAGCTTGCCTGCCTGCCCACTGCCTGCTAAGTCACTTCAGTTGTGTCCAACTCTTTGCAATGCCACGGACTGTAGCCCGCCAGGCTCCTCTGTCGATGGGATTCTCCAGGCAAGAGTACTGGAGTGGGTTGCCATTTCCTTCTCCAGGGGATCTTCCCGACCCAGGCGTTGAACCCGTATCTCTTGCGTCTCTGCATTTATCACTAGCGATTAGTAGCTTATTTGTATGCTAATGCGGAAACTAAAATATTCTGGGTTTACATTTTCAATTGCTAGTACACTGGGGAGTGATTTTTTTCCCCTTCATCTAGTCCAGAAACCACAATTATAATAGTAGGGAGGATGACATCGTTATACAGGACAGGAGACCTCCAAGTAAGGCCAAGAGCAGACCTCTGAAGGAACCGCACGCACACCTGTCTCCCTCTCTGGAGATGGGATTTTCCAAGGAGCCTGGCAGCCAGGGGTGGGGAGTGCTGATGCTAAGGGTTCTATGCTTTCTAGCAGTGCTTATTTAGGAAAAATTTGGAGCAAGTGGAAACATTGTTTATATATTCAGTTTTCAGAAGCCTGATTTTATTTGCAGAACGATTAATTAAACTACATGTAAGGTATTTATTTATGGAGAGATTATGTCTCAAGGAAGCTTTCCATTAAACTGCCAGATTTAGTCTTTTTGTTCGGTTTAAGCCATGCATACTCAGACAGTTGTGTCTCTCTTGTGACCCCATGGACTGTAGCTGGCCAGCTCCTCTGTCCACAGCCTTTCAGCTGCCTTTTATTATCACTCTGAGAGCCAGGGTAGAAGAACACCACAAACAGGAAGGATAACCTGTGTGGACAGAAGCGATCCTGATCATCTTAACCCCTACCCAGGTGGCTTATCTCCTATGAGAGGGAAGCAGAGACGGTGGAGGCCCCCGCTCTCCAGGCCGGCCTGTGACTGGACAGCACAGTTGCCACTGACCTCATCTTCCGTCCTCTGGTCTGAGGTGCTGAGAACATGGCCTGAAGGGCAAACTGCCCGGCCAGCCTTGTGAACTCTGGGCTTCAGTTTCCTCTCCTGGAAGATGAGGATACTGGTTTTGTGAGGATTCGATGAGTTGGTGCTTGTAAAGTGCTGGTACAGTGTCAGGCACTGCAGCAGACCCTCCAGTACGAGTTACCTGGTGCCCAGCAGATCCGCTGCAACACAGAGAATAGCAGTCTAGGAGGCTGAGAAGCGGTTTCCTTTAGATGCTGAGGTTATTTGTACTTGAACGTTTAAGGGTGACTTTGGGTCATGTGATCATATCATCAAACTTAATATCCAAGTAGTAGACTCTTGTCTAGCTGTTTAGACTTAAGATATTTCAGGAAGAAGTGGCTCAAGCTTTTCAGAGTTTGGAGTTACCTGATCATCTTCAGCTCTGATCCCTGTTCGCTTTCTGCAGTCTCCTCACAGCCCTCATGTGGACTTGAGTTGGGTTTTCCCCCTGGAACTGGAGAATTTTACAGGCAGAGTCTTAAGCGTCATCTAGCTTTAGACCCGTCATATTCTGCCTTCCCTCCCTGCCCTCCTCTCATAGTCAGTGCCCCTCTGCCGCCACTGTACGGGAGCTGTAGCCTGGTTCTCCAAGGCTTACAGAACGCCTGCCGTGTGCTCCGTACTGCTTTCATGACAGGAGGACCACAGCAAGGCGCCACGTCTCTGCCCTTGGAAGTTTGCGTGCTGTTGGGGTGGGGGCTGTGTGTCTGTGTTGTTGGGAATGAACATGCTAGGAAACTAGCATGGGAATCAGGAAGGCCCAGGTGAGCGTGTGGAGGGAGCTGTTCTTTAATAGGCTGGCCAGGGGAAGGCCAAACCGGTTAGGGAATGTTTGTCCAGAGGCTGGGGAGGAAGTAAAGGGGCCAGCCGGTGCCTGGAGGAAGAGCTAATAAGTTTCCGTGTGGAAAGGCTGGTGGCCTGTCCCAGAAGCAAGGAGACGACAACAGAACTAGAGCAGAGAGTGGCAGAGGAGGAGGTCAGAGAGGTTATGAGGTGGCGGCAGCCCTCCCAGGCCAGCTCCACTTGGGATGGGATGGGGAGCTACTGCAGGGCTTGGACATGAGGAATCGACTTAACCTTTAAAAAGCACCACGGCCTTTCCTGCTGGCAACTCCTTTTTCAGCTCCCCTGAGAGGGAATTTAAAAGGTAGGAAAACTTTGTAGGAAAACTTTGTCTTAACCTACCCATGTGTGTTTTGTAATTTCTGTTTTGAATAATCTATTTTAAAATCCTTTGGAGCAGTTTGGCCTTGTCTTCTTCATCTCTGACTCTGAGAAGGAGACAGGCCCAGGTGAAAGGCAAAATAAAATCAGCTCTTGATTAATTGTGTAAGACTATTACATTACATGAGAATTACATTGACTAAGGCAATGCAGCGTTGACCGAGGCAGATGACTTTGGGAAGAGTCTAGGTCCTAAGCTCGGTGGAGTCTAATTTTCCTCTGTATCTTTTGCTGCCCTCCTGTGTGACTTGTTTGAATCCCCTCCTTCATAGGAATGGCCATAGTAACTTTGTGAACACTGTATTGGCGAGTCAGAAACCACATGGGGGTCAGAGATGCTAAAACTTCTTGCACACCTCCAGAAAAATCTAGAAGAATCATCACTGAAACTTGGCTGATGCTGCCTAGTCCATTTGCATGGGAATTGAGGATGGGGGCACGGGGTAGGGGGGTGGGGGCGGGTCTTGGACATATTTAAGTGTCAAGAAGAGGTTAACCCCCTAAGATTTTATGTCTGGATGAAGCAGTAAGGCACCCATGCGGTGATAAGAGTTGAGTGTCCTGGGGTCACCCAGCATCACAGGTTGTTGGTAGTTATAGTAAACCTTCAAGATCATGCATTAGGATATACGAAGCTGACTTCTGTTTTAAGTTGGGGAGGGAGTAGGCCAGGGGAGTGACTGCCTCGTCATTATGTGAGGCTCTTACGTGATGTTCAGTGATCAGTCTAATAACATATGGAACAAACTAAATGAATGTGTTTTTTTCTCACCTCTCCCCCACCATAACCGGAAGACTTATTCTAAAATAGCTGGATATTTTATTGACAATAATAATATAGCCCCATATTTTAACCCAGTTGAATGGGGCTCCTTTGTTTAAGAGTGAGGTCTTTACTGTAGTGAAGTGTACTGTAGTTTGTGTTTACCCAGAGTGTTTTCTTTTCCTACTACCACAGACTTTGGCCTCACACTTATGGCCATTTCTCTGTGTATTTGCGTCTTTAGAAACGGATAGGATAAGAAATAGGAAAGTGAAAGTCACTCAGTAGTGTCAGACTCTTTGCAACCCCATGAACTATACGGTCCATGGAATTCTCCAGGCCAGAATACTGGAGTGGGTAGCCTTTCCCTTCTCCAGGGGATCTTCCCAACCCAGGGATTGAACCCAGGTCTCCCACATTGCAGGCAGATTGTTTACCAGGCTGAGCCATAAGGGAAGCCCAGATAAGAAATAAAGAAGATATAATTAACTTCACCTGGGCATCTGAATTTCCGTGTCCTCTCCGTCTCTAAACTTGGCTTTGTTTGTCCTGGGGAGATGTGTGTCTAATGCTCCTCTTTTCTCCTTCTGGTTCCAGGAGGGCTGCTGGCCTGCTGCTGCGCTGCTGAGCAGTATGCAGTCCTTCCGAGAGCAAAGCAGTTACCACGGGAACCAGCAGAGCTACCCCCAGGAGGTGCACGGCTCATCCCGGATAGAGGAGTTTAGCCCTCGCCAGGCCCAGATGTTCCAGAATTTTGGGGGTGCTGGTGGTGGCAGTGGCGGCAGCGGCGGCAGCAGCGGTGGTGGACGACGAGCAGCGGCGGCGGCGGCGGCCGCGATGGCCAGCGAGACCTCCAGCCATCAGGGCTACCAGGGCTTCAGGAAGGAGGCTGGAGACTTTTACTACATGGCAGGCAACAAGGACCCTGTGGCCACAGGAACCCCGCAGCCTCCTCCGCGAAGGCCTTCCGGGCCGGTGCAGAGCTACGGACCCCCCCAGGGGAGCAGCTTTGGCAATCAGTATGGCAGTGAGGGTCACGTGGGCCAGTTTCAAGCACAGCACTCTGCCCTTGGCAGCGTGTCTCATTACTCGCAGGATTACACGGGGCCGTTCTCTCCGGGGAGCGCTCAGTACCAGCAGCAGCCTTCCAGCCAGCAGCAGCAGCAGCAGCAGCAAGTGCAGCAGCTGCGGCAGCAGCTCTACCAGTCCCATCAGCCCCTGCCGCAGGCCGCCAGCCAGCCGGCGTCCGGCGCCTCGCACCTGCAGCCCATGCAGCGGCCCTCAACTCTGCCGGCCTCGGCTGCCGGCTACCAGCTGAGAGTGGGGCAGTTCGGCCAGCACTACCAGTCTTCTGCCACCGCCGCCTCCTCCTCCTTCCCATCACCACAGCGTTTCAGCCAGTCTGGGCAGAGCTATGACGGCAGTTACAGTGTGAACGCCGGATCACAGTACGAAGGGCATAACGTGGGCTCCAACGCACAGGCTTATGGAACACAATCCAATTACAGCTATCAGCCTCAATCTATGAAGAATTTCGAACAGGCCAAGATTCCACCAGGGACCCAGCAGGGGCAGCAGCAGCAGCAGCAGCAACAGCAGCAGCAGCAGCAGCAGCAGCACCCCCCTCAGCACGTGATGCAGTATTCCAACGCTGCCACCAAGCTGCCCCTGCAAAGCCAGGTCGGGCAGTACAGCCAGCCCGAGGTTCCCGTGAGGTCCCCCATGCAGTTTCACCAGAACTTCAGCCCCATCTCTAACCCTTCCCCAGCTGCCTCCGTGGTTCAGTCTCCAAGCTGTAGCTCTACCCCGTCTCCTCTCACGCAGAGTGGGGAGAACCTCCAGTGTGGGCAAGGCAATGTGCCAATGGGCTCCAGAAACAGAATCCTGCAGTTAATGCCTCAGCTCAGCCCAACCCCGTCGATGATGCCCAGTCCCAACTCTCACGCTGCGGGCTTCAAAGGGTTTGGGCTGGAAGGGGTGCCTGAAAAGCGGCTGACTGATCCCGGCTTGAGTAGTTTGAGTGCCCTGAGTACGCAGGTGGCCAACCTTCCTAATACGGTTCAGCACATGCTACTTTCTGACGCCCTGACCCCTCAGAAGAAGACCTCCAAGAGGCCTTCCTCGTCATCCAAGAAAACAGACAGCTGCCCAAACTCGGAAGGCTCCTCACAGGCCGAAGAGCAACTGAAGTCCCCGATGGCGGAGTCGCTGGATGGAGGCTGCTCCAGCAGTTCTGAGGACCAAGGCGAGAGGGTGAGGCAGCTGAGTGGCCAGAGCACGAGCTCGGACACCACCTACAAGGGCGGGGCCTCGGAAAAGGCAGGCTCCTCACCAGCACAGGGTGCTCAGAACGAAGCCCCCCGACTCAGCACCAGTCCTGCAGCCCGAGAAGAGACCGCCTCGCCGGGTGCCAAGGACACACCACTGTCATCTGAGGGCAACCCAAAAGTCAACGAGAAGACAGTCGGGGTGATTGTCTCCCGGGAAGCTATGGCAGGCCGGGTGGAAAAGCCTGGTGGGCAGGACAAAGGCTCCCAGGAAGAGGATCCTGCAGCCACACAGAGGCCACCCAGCACCGGGGGGGCAAAGGAAACCAGCCACGCATCACTTCCACAGCCAGAGCCTCCGGGAGGAGGCAGTAAAGGAAACAAGAGTGGAGACAGTAACTCCAACCACAATGGGGAAGGGAATGGCCAGAGTGGGCACCCCGCAGGGGGCTCTGGTTTCACAGGCAGGACTGAGCCCAGCAAATCTCCCGGAAGCCTGCGCTATAGTTACAAAGACAGTTTTGGGTCAGCTGTGCCGAGAAACATTAGCAGCTTTGCTCAGTATCCTACAGGACAAGATAAAGCGGACTTCACCAGCCACGGGGAGCGAAAGGGTAGAAATGAAAAGTTCCCCAGCCTCCTGCAGGAGGTGCTTCAGGGTTACCACCACCACCCCGACAGGAGGTACTCCCGGAGTTCTCAGGAGCACCAGGCCATGGCTGGCAGCCTCGAAGGAGCCACAAGGCCTAATGTCTTAGTGAGTCAGACCAATGAGTTAGCTAGCAGGGGCCTTCTGAACAAAAGCATTGGGTCCCTGTTAGAAAACCCCCACTGGGGCCCCTGGGAAAGAAAGTCAAGTGGCACAGCTCCTGAGATGAAACAGATCAATTTGGCCGACTACCCAATTCCCAGAAAGTTTGAAATAGAGCCTCCATCATCAGCCCATGAGCCCGGGGGTTCCCTCTCTGAGAGAAGATCAGTCATCTGTGACATTTCTCCACTAAGACAGATTGTCAGAGACCCGGGGGCTCACTCGCTAGGACACATGGGCGCTGATACCAGACTTGGGAGGAATGAGCGTCTCAATCCCAGTTTAAGTCAGTCGGTCATTCTTCCAGGTGGGCTGGTGTCCATGGAAACAAAGCTGAAATCCCAGAGTGGGCAGATAAAAGAGGAAGACTTTGAACAGTCCAAGTCCCAAGCTAGTTTCAACAACAAGAAATCGGGAGACCACTGCCACCCTGCTAGCATCAAGCACGAGTCTTACCGAGGCAACGCCAGCCCCGGAGCGGCGACCCACGATTCCATCTCAGACTACGGCCCGCAGGACAGCAGACCCACACCAATGCGGCGAGTCCCCGGCAGAGTTGGTGGTCGGGAGGGCATGAGGGGTCGGTCCCCTTCTCAGTATCATGACTTTTCAGAAAAGTTGAAGATGTCCCCTGGGAGGAGCAGAGGCCCAGGGGGCGACCCTCATCACATGAGCCCACACATGACCTTCTCCGAGAGGGCCAACAGGAGTTCTTTGCACGCTCCCTTTTCTGCCAATTCGGAAAGCCTGGCCTCTGCTTATCACACAAACACGCGTGCTCATGCTTATGGGGACCCCAGTGCAGGTTTGAATTCCCAGCTCCATTACAAGAGACAGATGTACCAACAGCAGCAAGAGGAATATAAGGACTGGGGTGGCAGTTCTGCTCAGGGAGTGATCGCTGCGGCTCAGCACAGGCAGGAGGGACCCCGAAAGAGTCCACGGCAGCAGCAGTTTCTCGACCGAGTCCGGAGCCCCCTGAAGAATGACAAAGATGGCATGATGTATGGCCCACCGATGGGGACGTACCACGACCCCAGCGGTCAGGACGGTGGGCGCTGTCTCATGTCTAGTGATGGTCTTTCTAACAAAGGCATTGAACTGAAGCACAGCTCCCAGAAGTTACAGCAAGAATCTTGTTGGGATCTCTCTCGGCAGACTTCTCCAGCCAAAAGCAGCGGCCCCCCAGGAATGTCCAATCAGAAAAGGTATGGACCACCCCACGAGACCGACGGACACGGGCTCGCAGAGTCTACGCAGTCATCCAAACCGAGTAACGTTATGCTGAGACTTCCAGGTCAAGAGGATCATTCTTCTCAAAACCCCTTAATCATGAGGAGGCGTGTCCGTTCTTTTATCTCTCCCATTCCCAGTAAGAGACAGTCACAGGACGTGAAGAACAGTAACACTGAAGATAAAGGGCGCCTCCTTCACCCATCAAAAGAAGGCACTGACAAAGCGTACAATTCCTATGCCCATCTCTCTCACAGTCAGGAGATCAAGTCCATCCCTAAGAGGGAGTCCTCCAAGGACCTTCCAAGTCCAGATAGTAGGAACTGCCCTGCGGTCACCCTTACAAGTCCTGCTAAGACCAAAATCCTGCCCCCGAGGAAAGGCCGGGGGTTGAAACTGGAAGCTATCGTCCAGAAGATCACATCCCCAAACATTAGGAGGAGTGCGTCCTCGAACAGCGCAGAGGCCGGGGGAGACACGGTTACTCTTGACGACATCCTGTCTTTGAAAAGCGGCCCTCCGGAAGGTGGGAGCGGTGCTGTTCCAGACGCTGAGCTGGAGAAGAGAAAAGGCGAGGTGATAGCTGAGCTGGCCTGTCCCACAAGCCAGGAGCTGAGCGGAGAAAAGCCTCTGGCCCGGTCTTCGGAGGAGTGGCGCGGTGGTGGGGATGACAAGGTGAAGACGGAGACGCACCCTGACACGGTCGCCGCTGGGAAGGAGCCCCCTGGTGCCATGGCATCCGCAACCTCACAGAAGCCTGGGAGTAACCAAGGGAGACCAGACGGGTCCCTGGGCGGGACAGCACCTTTAATCTTTCCTGACTCAAAGAGTGTACCTCCTGTGGGCACATTGGCTCCCGAGGCAAACCCCAAGGCTGAAGAGAAAGAGAGCGATGCTGTGACGATTTCCCCCAAACAGGAGGGCTTCCCCCCGAAGGGTTACTTCCCCTCAGGAAAGAAAAAAGGGAGACCCATTGGTAGCGTGAATAAGCAGAAGAAACAACAGCAGCCCCCGCCGCCACCCCCTCAACCCCCTCAGATACCAGAGGGTTCTGCCGATGGAGAGCCAAAGCCAAAAAAGCAGAGGCAGCGGAGGGAGCGAAGGAAGCCTGGGGCGCAGCCCAGGAAGCGGAAAACCAAACAGGCCGTTCCCATCGTAGAACCCCAAGAACCGGAGATCAAGCTGAAGTACGCCACCCAGCCCCTGGATAAAACCGATGCCAAGAACAAGTCTTTTTTCCCTTATATCCACGTAGTGAATAAGTGTGAACTTGGAGCCGTGTGTACAATCATCAATGCCGAGGAGGAGGAGCAGACCAAATTGGTGAGGGGGCGGAAGGGCCAGCGGTCCCTGACGCCTCCGCCCAGCAGCACCGAGAGCAAGGTTCTCCCAGCCTCGTCCTTCGTGCTGCAGGGCCCCGTGGTGACAGAGTCTTCTGTGATGGGGCACCTGGTTTGCTGTCTGTGCGGCAAGTGGGCCAGTTACCGGAACATGGGCGACCTCTTTGGACCCTTTTACCCCCAAGATTATGCAGCCACTCTCCCCAAGAATCCACCTCCCAAGAGGGCTGCGGAAACGCAGAGCAAGGTGAAGGTCCGGCACAAAAGTGCTTCGAACGGCTCCAAGACGGACACTGAGGAGGAGGAAGAGCAGCAGCAGCAGAAGGAGCAGAGGAGCCTGGCCGCGCACCCCAGGTTTAAGCGGCGACACCGCTCGGAAGACTGTGCCGGAGGCCCCCGGTCCCTGTCCAGGGGGCTCCCTTGTAAAAAAGCCACCACCGAGGGCAGCAGCGAAAAGACTGTTTTGGACTCAAAGCCCTCCGTGCCCACCACTTCAGAAGGTGGCCCCGAGTTGGAGTTACAAATCCCTGAACTACCTCTCGACAGCAATGAATTTTGGGTCCACGAGGGTTGTATTCTCTGGGCCAATGGAATCTACCTGGTCTGTGGCCGGCTCTATGGCCTGCAGGAAGCGCTGGAAATAGCCAGAGAGATGGTGAGTATGAGAAATCCCCCCCGCCGCGGCTCTCGGTTACTTCCTTTGGGTTCTTTTTCTTCCACCTTCATTTGTTTCAGCCGTACTTCTTATTCTTACAAATTGCACGGTAATTCCTCCACAGTAAAGCCCCAAGACTAATGGACAGCACAGGGAATACAGCTGGTGCTTTGTAATAACTCTGAAAGGAGTGTAACCTTTAAAAACTATGAGTCACTGTGTTGTATACCTGTAACTTATACAGTAAGTACATCAATAATAATAAAGCCCCTAGACCCAAATGATGGACAGAAAATGAAGTAATTTAGACATTTGTTTAGCTTTTATTTTTATCAGTAATTTGTGTTCACAGGTTATACAGGGTCATATTAGTCTCCTCCGGCTCATTAAAACAAACGTCAGTGCTTTACCCCTTCTCAAACCTGTCCTCTGCCAGTTTCCTCTGTTTCTGAACAAAATAAGCTTTTACTGCTGTTTGAATTATCTGTGGATCTTTTCTTTCATTTTTCAACATCTGTCTCTGTAATATTGATGAAATTAATACTGTGGTTATAACTTCTTTCTTTTAAAACTTTTTACTTCCCTAGAATTACTCATTCATGTTTTTATTTGCTTTTTATTTTCTTGGACCACACGTTTCCAATGCAGACTTTCCAAGGGGGTTTTTGTTCTTCGGGTCTGTTTTTCTGGGGCATTCTTCATCGTCGTCATCATCTACTTCTTTCCTCTGTTGAATGCTGTTTTCTTACCCATGTCTTCACCGTACTTGATCTGGGCCACATTTAATGGTGTGCATCATGCTTTAGCATTTTCATGAGAAAAAGGATGCCTGGGAGGCAGTATGTTGAGATTGTGTGAATCCGGATGTCTTTTTTCCATCTTCTTGTTTAACAGAAGGTTGCTTGGGTATAGAGTCTAGTTGCCTCTCACTGTCTTAGAATCGTGCTTCCTGACCTGTTCTCTGGTCCCTAGAGGAGGTTACAGTTGACTGGAACTGCTCTCATGTTCAGGGCTTAATTTTGCCTTGAGTCTTTCTCCTCTGAAAGTCTGAGGATCTTCTCATTTCCCTAGAGTTCTGAAATCTCAAACGATAGGCCTTTGTTGGCCTTTTCATGTACTGGGTGGGTGGCTGCTATGAGATCTTGCCATCTGTAACTCATAGCTGTTAGATCAGGAAGATTGTCAGGTGTTACTTCTTTGATAACTTCCTGTTTTCTCTATTCTCTCCTTCTGCTGGAATTCTTATTAATTAGGAATGTACCTCCTGGCTTAACCTTCCAGCTTTGTCTTCTCTTTCTCGTTCTGTGTTCTAGCTCCTTTTGTTCTGATTTCTCCATGCTTTCTTCATCTGATCAACCCTTATTTATCTTCATTTCTGATATTTTCAACAACTTTTTTCTTCTCTGACTATTTCTCTGAGGGGACAGTTACCTGGTTAAATTGGGGTAAGTAAGGGACCTGCTGCTGCTGCTACTAAGTTCCTTCAGTCGTGTCCAACTCTGTGCGACCCCATAGACGGCAGCCCACCAGGCTCCCCCATCCCTGGGATTCTCCAGGCAAGAATACTGGAGCGGGTTGCCATTTCCTCCTCCAATGCATGAAAGTGAAAAGTGAAAGGGAAGTCGCTCAGTCATGTCTGACTGTTAGCGACCCCATGGACTGCAGCCTACCAGGCTCCTCCGTCCATGGGATTTTCCAGGCAAGAGTACTGGAGTGGGGTGCCAGGGACCTAGTTCCTCATAAAAACTTGGAGCGAATGCTCTGATTTCCAGCCCTGTCTCACACCCCCACTTTCTGAGTGTTGCAGTTCCCAGGCTCCAGGCCGCGAGGTGACTGGCTTTCAGCGGCTCCCCTCCTGCACGCGTTTTCTGCTTGCTTTCCGTCAGCTGAAGCGCTTGTTCTGTCTGTTCTGGTTCTGGTTTTTAGAATTTGGACATCTCCTGTGTGTTGTTTCCCTGCCCTTTCTTCATGTCCTCATTAATTTGTCTATTCCATTGATAAGTTTATTCCTTTTTTTGTGTGTGTGGAAAGGAAACAGATGTGTACATGTTTGTTTAGTCTGTGATGTATAGTCAGATGAGAGATTTTTGTGTTGATTTATATTTAAAACATACTTGACACAGGTACTGATGACTTTCAGTCATACGTAGTAAGTGTTTTATCAGCCAAGATCATAGTATTCTTGGACACTTTATA
Source organism: Bubalus kerabau (assembly GCF_029407905.1). NCBI lineage: Eukaryota > Metazoa > Chordata > Mammalia > Artiodactyla > Bovidae > Bubalus > Bubalus kerabau. The sequence continues at coordinate 6,869,921 of NC_073624.1, forward strand.
CTGTCCTCTCCCTCCCCACTACGTCTTCCCCACAAAGCTCTGTTTAATCACTGCATTATCCCCAGAATTTATAACAGTGTCTGAGAGAAAGGAAGTACTTGTAAACTATAGTCAAGGATGTAATCAGTGTGAAATTTACATATATTTTAGATGAGAACATTCTAATTCTGCCTCACAAGGGTCTCGCCTTCCCCTCTTAGACCTTTGCCCTATCCCTTTACTTCCTTGCAGGAATTTTCCTCCCCTTCCCCTCTCCACCATCAGTGTCACTCCCAAACGCCGAGTTTGAAGTAGATTTGCTTCCTAGACATGCAGCTTTTTTTTTTTTTCTGATCACACTGCTTGGCTTACAGGATCTCAGTTCCCTGCCCAGGGGTTGAACCTGGGTCCTGGCAGTGAAAGCCCAGAATCCTAACCACTGGGACACCAGGGAACTCCCCCACAGTGGCATTTGTGACAGTCCTGAAGGGACGTAACGTTTAAGAACCTTAAGTATTGGGTTGCCAGAAAGTTCTTATGGGTTTTCTTGTAACAAATTTTTTGGCCAAGTCAGTACAAAATTCTTTAGTTGGTTCTGAGAGCTCAGTTCAGTTCAGTTCAGTCGCTCAGTCATGTCTAACACTTTGCGACCCCATGAATCGCAGCACGCCAGGCCTCCCTGTCCATCACCAACTCCCGGAGTTCACTGAGACTCACGTCCATCGAGTCAGTGATGCCATCCAGCCATCTCATCCTCTGGCGTCCCCTTCTCCTCCTGCCCCCAATCCCTCCCAGCATCAGAGTCTTTTCCAATGAGTCAACTCTTCGCATGAGGTGGCCAAAGTACTGGAGTTTCAGCTTTAGCATCATTCCTTCCAAAGAAATCCCAGGGCTGATCTCCTTCAGAATGGACTGGTTGGATCTCCTTGCAGTCCAAGGGACTCTCAAGAGTCTTCTCCAACACCACAGTTGAAAAGCATCAATTCTTCGGCCCTCAGCCTCCTTCACAGTCCAACTCTCACATCCATACGTGACCACAGGAAAAACCATAGCCTTGACTAGACGAACCTTTGTTGGCAAAGTAATGTCTCTGGTTTTGAATATGCTATCTAGGTTGGTCATAACTTTCCTTCCAAGGAATAAGCATCTTTTAATTTCATGGCTGCAGTCACCATCTGCAGTGATTTTGGAGCCCACAAAAAATAAAGTCTGACCCTGTTTCCACTGTTTCCCCATCTATTTCCCATGAAGTGATGGGACTGAATGCCATGATCTTCGTTTTCTGAATGTTGAGCTTTAAGCCAACTTTTTCACTCTCCTCTTTCACTTTCATCAAGAGGCTTTATAGTTCCTCTTCGCTTTCTGCCATAAGGGTGGTGTCATCTGCATATCTGAGGTTATTGAGATTTCTCCCGGCAATCTTGATTCCAGCTTGTGCTTCATCCAGCCCAGCATTTCTCATGATGTACTCTGCATAGAAGTTAAATAAGCAGGGTGACAATATACAGCCTTGACGTACTCCTTTTCCTATTTGGAACCAGTCTGTTGTTCCATGTCCAGTTCTAACTGTTGCTTCCTGACCTGCATACAGATTTCTCAAGAGGCAGGTCAGGTGGTCTGGTATTCCCATCTCTTAATGCTCAAAATTCTCCAAGCCAGGCTTCAGCAATATGTGAACCGTGAACTTCCTGATGTTCAAGCTGGTTTTAGAAAAGGCAGAGGAACCAGAGATCAAATTGCCAACATCCACTGGATCATGGAAAAGGCAAGAGAGTTCCAGAAAAACATCTATTTCTGCTTTATTGACTATGCCAAAGCCTTTGACTGTGTGAATCGTGATTTTCTTGGTCATGAAGATCTTTTTTGTACAGTTCTTCTGTGTATTCTTGCCATCTCTTCTTAATATCTTCTGCTTCTGTTAGGTCCATACCTTTTCTGTCCTTTATCGAGCCCATCTTTGCATGAAATGTTCCCTTGGTATCTCTAATTTTCTTGAAGAGATCTCTCGTCTTTCCCATTCTATTGTTTTCCTCTATTTCTTTGCATTGATCGCTGAAGAAGGCTTTCTTATCTCTTCTTGCTATTCTTTGGAACTCTGCATTTAGATGCTTATATCTTTCCTTTTCTCCTTTGCTTTTCGTGACCTCTTAATCATCATCTTGCCCAGTTGATGGCCAGCTTTCCTCTGAAGCTTATAGTATTTGGTGGGCTGGTTTGTTGTTAGTTTTTGGTGTGTGTTCCTGTCCAGTGATGGCCTGAATCCTAAATCAGCAGGCTAAATCCTTCTCAGCAGATCACTAGATCCTCTGTCTCAATTCAAGCCTAGTTCACAGAAGGTCGAGATTACCCTACAGTGATGCGACCACCCTAAATCACAGCCCCTCCATCTTCAGGAGTGAGAAACTCCTAGTCAGGAATCCTGTCTTCTGAAAGGAACAGTTTAGTCTTCTACTTGTCAGCTTTGATCCCAAAATAAAATCTGGAACATTATAATTGAAACAAATACACTGAATGTAAGAAAGCAGCCTCTTTCTTTAACCCATCCCTCATATGGTTTAAATAACATGCAGCACATTAGGTAGAGAACATTGAAAGTAGTTTTTTATTTTTAAAATATTAATTGCAGCCTTAATTGTCTCAGTTGGGATGTTTCACTTAAAGGTAAAAGGCACGAAAACAGGTTTTTTTGACCCTACACTTCTCTTTACAGTAGAGACCCGAACTTAGACCTGGAGGTTCCATGGTGGTGCCATCAGGACTGCAGGTTCCGCTGTCGTCTTTAGTAACAGGTTTCATAACAGTTGGCCTACTTTTGTTTTTTAAAATTGAGATGTAATTGACATGTTGAACGTTATATTACTTTCATGACCAATCTCTTAAATAAATCTCATACTGCCGCTTTATCTTCTTGTATTGTACTCACTCACTCTACCAGTGCCCTTTAAGAATATTACATTTCTCTTCCCTTGACCCCATTCTGTATTTTCCATCCCTCTTTTAGAACAGAGAGCTAGCTTGGTATATGGAATTTAGGTTTTCAATACGCTGCACGTCTGTGTTATTTCACAAGCCTCCCAGTGAGATAGGGGGAGAGAAGACACAGTCCGTTACGCTCAGAATGCAGGCTGGCTTGGCTTCAGTGACACATGCCTAGGAAGTGCTGTCCCCAGTGATGTGTTGGTTTTTAACTGTTTTAAAAAGTTATGCTTCTTGGCTCTTGGAACTGATGTTCCACTATGACTGCGAGATCCTTTTCAGTTTTATTTGTCTAGCTTTTTTGCTCCGTAATGTGCTTGAGAACAAATTAAAGTGACACTGACTTGACTTCCTTTTTTTAGTCTGATGGACGCTGTTTCAGTCTGTCGGGTCACTTTGGGCCCAGTTTCCCCTCAGGTTCAGCAGCACCTTCAGCTCCGGTCTGCTCGGCGTGTCCTCAGTCCCGCCATGTGAGATGAGGCCACGTGTATTTGACTAAAGACCCATTTTGGCCCGGGTATTTATCAGGTGTTTTGACAAGTGTGATATTTTCGCAAAATAATACAAAGTCTTCGAAACACACTAGTTCCTCTCCCTGTAAGCCTCTCTAACCTGAAAACAGCTGAAAGCTATAGAACATTCCTGTACAAACGGCTTTCGCTCTCTTTACATTTCTGAGTGTCTGTAAGTAAATAAGGGGCAGTAACAATTGCCCTCTTACATCTAACAGGCTAACATCCCCCTTAATTTACTTTAAACTGTGACAAAAAACATAATTTGACAAGTGTAAAAGTACTAATGCATTGATTACCTTGAACAAGTGACTGCATGTTAAAATGTCAAAAACGGGTTGGTTACTTTCTCCTGTTATCCCTAAAATAAAGACATTCTCCCGCATTCTCCCTGAATCCCATCTGTGTGCTCCGTAAGCCAGCAGCCTCGCAAGGGCGCAGCCACCAGCGCGGGGCCTCCTGAGCCGTCCTTTGACTCCTGGCCTCTACCCTCGGCTCCAGCCTCCTGCCTCCCCTATGACTGTGCCTGCCGTTGCCCCTGCCCTGCCCCGCACGCTGCTCTCCGTCCCCCTCATCCCTGCATTATTCTCTGTCCTCCTCCTCCTCTTCTGTCTTCCTCACACACCACCACCCCCAGCCCCCAGCCCCCACAGCTGGCACAGCCTGTCCGTGGTAACATTAAGGCACCAAGGTTTGTTCATCTCTCTGTGGCTATGTTATCACGCAGCGGAAGGTTGTGTAATTATCTTATTTCCTATTCTTCTTAACATTTTATCCGTGTGATAGATTTCTATTTTTCTATTCCTACATAATGGCCTTGAGACCAAACCTCCAGAGAAAGGGTTAATTTTCTTTCAGAATTTGGCTTTTCTGAATTCTAGGGACTCTCCTGTGAAACTTGGAAGTTTTTAATCTTATTGCTTATATTACCTTACACATTGGAAGAGTTTTCCTACGGTCTGGTTCTTTATTTCTTTTAGGGGTGGAGGGATGATGAGAGAAGTTTTACCCCTGATTTTTAAATAAAACTTATAAGGCTCAGACTATTCTTTGAAAATGCTAAAGGACCATAAATAAGAATATTGACAGGTCACTGTATATTAGGCCGAATAATTCATCCCTGAGAGGTTAAACTAGGTATATTGTTAATGTTAAAGAGCTCACAGGATCAAATAGCACATAAAAGTTAAGTATTCATTTCAGTTCAGCACGTGTCCGAGTCCATGTTAGAAAACCAAGAGTCTGACGTTAGGGTGAGCTGAGGACCTCTGTCCCTCGCAGGTGAGGGGCTCTCGGCCCGGCCCCAGGGCTGGGGTGCAAACAGAAGCACATGCAGGGGCTCCTGGCCTCAGGGAGGCCTGTGTGCTTCCTGCAGAAAGCGGTGCGGTGCCCCACACAACTCCTGCACGACGGAGGTGCGGCGTCCGCGCCCCCAGCCCTGCCCTCCCCACGCCAAGGCCAGTTTCACAGGACCCTGAAGGTCACAGGTGCAGGCCAGTTTCTTCCCATCTTCCCATGTATTGGAAAGAAGTCTGAGAAGGGAAAATCCAGTCAGCTTACTGGTTGCCCCCAAAGACCCTCCTCCCCTTCCTGCCTTCGCCATGTGGCTCAGCCACCGTGCGTGCGCGTGTGTGTTGAGGGCTGTGTGGAGGGGGCTAGGTCAGCCCTGGAATCACGTTGCTTCTGGGGAATTTCCTAGCTGGTCACTTGCTCAAGCCACTGACCTCTGTACTTGACTTTCCTCACCTGTGAAATATGGAAGCAGACGGCACCTGCCGTAAATCAGTTTGAGCGTGAAACAAGGTGCTCTTTGGAGAGTGCCTGGAGAAGGGCTCGGCCTGTGCCGTGGGCTGGGGTCTGCCCTCGAGCGGCATTCTCGCGTGTTGTTTTGGCGGAGATGTATTCCCGTTGTGAACTCACTCAGTGCTGGTTTGTATCGTTTCATCCTAGCACAATTGGTGGTTCGTCCCGGCAGTGTCCAGAACATATCCTCCTGGATAGCAAAGTGGCCCCGCACATAAAACAAACAGTTTCTCCTCATTTTTATTACTCTTGTGGGAGGCTCTCGTTTGAGGGGAGCAAAGATTCTGGTATGTAAGGTGCAGTATTAATTACTGTCTCATGAAATAGCTTTAGCCCACATGAACACCCTCAGGAGTTAGACTCCTCAAAGGAGAGGAACAGAAGGAAGAGAATAAAATCTGCCTGCACACTAAGTAAAAGCATTAATATTCTTGTGAGTTGGTCAGTGTTGATAGTGATTACCTAAGGCCACGTAAAGAGTCTACCTAGTAATAAGGTTCTTTGAATAAGCATTTTTGACAGGTCAGCCCTATAAACAGAGATGCAAAATAATTCATGGAATGATTTGGGACAGCCACACTCCGTCTCCCACCAAAAATAGTTAATATGTGTCTTGTATATGGATGGCAGAGGCCTCTGTCGTAGCCTTTAATTTATGGGCAACGCAAAACCACTGACAGTTTCTAAGCGTGTGTCATATGATCAGGTGTGTGTTGTATGAAAGAGATTCAGGAAGGACATGGGGAGAGATGAGCAAGCTGACCAGGTGAGAGGCTGTGGCTTTAATTTATACAGGAGATGGTAAGGGCTGAAGAAGGGGTGGTGAAGGAATCAAAGGAGTGGGCATATGCTAACAACGTTTTAGAATTTAAAGTTCATAGCATCTAGAAACTGACTAGCCTGGCAGGTAAGAGACAGTGACCTCAGTGGGCGTGTGAGTGTGAGCAGGGCAGCAACCACAGAGAGGCTGAGAAAGAGAAGGGCGGTCTGATGCAGACCGAAGATACTGGTACGAAAGCAGTTCACAGGAGTCAGCACTCTAGGCCTCTTTAATAAAGACTTGTTGATTGTATTTAGCTTTTTGAATTAATATGAAAACTAGGAAACTTTTAAATCTAAGTTGCAAGAAAGTGGAGGGGAAATAGGAAATCATGAGATCTGTGTCATTTTTTAAAAGTCTCATGTAGCGAACCCTGAAAAGGAGTCAAAGAAAGAAATTAAGCTTATCATTGTAATCATTGCCTAAGATATGATTGCGGAGGGATGGGGTGGGGCAGAAGGGGAAATTTGCTGGTTTTGGTTTTTGAATAATTTTTTCCGAGATACTGACATAATGGACAGCACAGTGGAATACCGAATTGCATATAGTTACGGTGAGAAAGGGCTGGCTGATAGATGGGTCTGAAAAAGGCTCTGTGGTGCACGGAGGCACCCGTATTCTCAGGGTTCCAGGATGTAGCTTAAGCCTTCTGTATTGAATTGAGACTAGACAGAGTGCATGCACCTTACCAGATGGTCTGTTGGGCTCCGAGGCTCTGTCCACGGACGGACACTTGCCCTTTGAGGGTCTGAGGCAGCTGCACTCACAGGAGACATGGAGGAGGGCAGCCGGAGAGAGAACCGGGCAGACTGGCCTCGGGGCCTGGAGGAGGCACCTGGCAGGGTCCCTGGGGTCGAAGTTCCCAGCCTTACTCCCCTGTTGTGCACGTATGAAATACCATTTATAAAGGTGTTACTTATCTACATAAAGGTAAATAATAGCAGTGTTACTGTTTGTTGTTTTAATGTGCTGTAATTTCTGCAAGTGTTCTTGTTGGACATTGAGGTTTCTGGTTAGTTTACTGTCTGTATTCTTCAGTCGCTGAGTCCTGTCTGTCTCTTTGTGACCCCATGTGCTGCAGCATGCCAGGCTCCTCTGTTATGCAAACAGATGAGTATACATTTCTATTCATAGAGTTTTATTTAGGGGAAATTTTTAAGATGTCCACTACTGAATCAAAAAGTGGCCATTTTATGGTTTTTGATAGGCATCATCTTGTGGTCTAACTGAAGAGGATCATACCAAACTGCTCATCCATGTGAGTGTATGTTTCACTACAGTCTCATGACATTGGATATTTAAAATTTTTAAATTTATTCTTTTTAATTTTATTTCTTGTATTGGTGGTATGGCTGTTTCCTGCTTTAAAGCTTTATGCCTGATGATCATTAATTTAGAACTTTAAAGTTTCTCCTCAGGGTGGTGCCTTTTTTCTGTGCATCTTTTCCCCAGTCTGAATAACTTTGGTTACCTGGAATTGTCAGATGTGTGAAAGCCCTTTCTTCAGGAGCGCCACCTGAGTGAGGCATTAGGAGGGCTCTTAGATGGTTTTCTCAACTATAAATAGGAAGATGACCGAGGGCTGTTGGGGTGAAATTAACTTCGCTGGAGATCAGGTAGCTTCCTTGGTGGGTTCCAGACTATTCCTAGAGGCTTTTGAGTTGTGGTTTTTAGACAAAACAAGTACTGTGGGCTGATGTCAGTCCTAGGAGGTGTCGCCCCGCATCATTTTAGTAAAGATGTGTTCCTGTCATTAAGCTTATTGGGTAGAAGTCAGCCTGAAGAGAAAATTCCCAGGAAGCCAGGCAGTCTGTATATGCTTACAGCTGACACGAGATGTGAATATATCCACAGCACACTGCTGTGAAGTAATGCGCTCGCGGGAACGGAAGTAAGGAGCTGCCACAGAGCAGATGCCTGAGCCAGGGCCCGCAGAGTAGCAGACTTCGAGTCTGAAGTGGTGCATTCTGAGGGCAGTGACTGCAGCGATGCCAGCCTTTCTGTCTTTTGGGGTATAGTTGATTTACGACATTGTGTTAGTTCCAGGTGTACAGCCAAGTGAATCCGTTACACACATACGTGTGTGTATATAGTCCCTTTTTTAGAGTCTTTTCCCATATAGGTCATTACGGAACACTGAATAGAATTCCCTCTGCCACACAGTAGGTCCCCATTAGTTATCTGTTTTATGTATAGCAGTGCGTGTATGTCGAACCCCATCTCTGGTGTATCTCCCTGGCTCACCCCTGGTAACCACGAGTTTCTTTCCTGCGTCTGTAACTCTGTTTCTGTTTTGTAGAGAAGTTTACTTGTACCTTTTTAGATTCTACTTATAAGCGATATCACACGATACCTGTCTTTCTCTGACTTACTTCAGTCAGTATGACAGTCTCTAGGTCCATCAGTGTTGCCGCAAATGGCATTACTTTGTTCTTTTTGTGGCTGAGTAATATTCCACTGTGTGTGTGAGTGTGTGTGTGTGTGTGTCGTCTTCTCCATCCATTCATCTGTTGATGGACACTTTGGTTGTCTCCGTGTGTGTGTGTGTGTGTGTGTGTGTGTGTGGCGTCTTGTTGTAGACACTTTGGTTGTCTCCGTGTGTGTGTGTGTGTGACATCTTCTCCATCCATTCCTCTGTTGATGGACACTTTGGTTGTCTCCGTGTCTTGGCTGTTGTAAATCGCGCTGCTGTCAACATTGGGGTGCGTGTATCTTTCCGAGTTGCGGTCTTCTCTGAGTATGTGCCCAGGGATGGGATTGCTGAATCATATAGTCGCTCTGTTTTTAGTTTTTTAAGGAGCCTCCATCCTGTTCTCCAAAGTGGCAGCCCCAGTTCACATTCCCTCAGACAGTGTAGGAGGGTTACCTTTTCTCCTGTGACATCAACTTTGAAGGCATTTAATTTCTTCTCTGTTTCACTAAGCAGCTAGTGGAAGAGTTTTAGGAAAATGTATGTTCATTTAGCAATTGTCAGGCATATTCCCTGTGACTGGCTCCGTGGAGATGCCAGGTGGTTCCAGACTTGGAAAATAGTCTAAGAAGTTTAAATCTTGGTTCAGACGGGTGTCAGATGTAGGTCCTTGGTTTACTTGAGAGTGACTTCGTTTTTTCATTCAAAAATTGCTTTAAACTGATTAAGGTACGGAATAGGATAATTGCCAGATGGTTCTCTTTGCTTGTTTCTTGATAGAGCTCTCTCTGGAAGGAATCAAAATATATTAATGCCTTGAAAAGGCAGCCCTGAGGAACGGGACCAAAGCCACAGTGTGGTTGCCGGTGGCGTCCCTGTGAGTTGCTGCTGCCTCCTGGCAGGCAAGGCCCTGCAGCGCCGCAGACCCCTTCCTCAGGAAAGCCCCTCCCCTCCGGGAACTGCCTCTCCAGCAGGGGAATTCCTCCACCCCACCCCCACTTTGGAAAAAAGAGAGTTCCTTTTAAGGTGAATATGCCAACAAGATCTCATCGCTCAGTTCTGGAAGACACTCCATTCACAGCCTTCCCATTTAACTCTCAGAAGCCCAGGAAATGATCCAGAAACGCACACAGAGAGAGAGACACATACACACAGGCAGCAAATACCAGTTGTTGCCTTTAGCTCCTTACTTTGACTTGGGAATTGCGAAGCACCATTTTCTCTTGTCTTTTTGTAATCTCACTCATGGAAGAAAACCCGTATATGTGGTGGAACCATGTTTCATCGCATCGCTGTTCATCACATCACTTCACAGGCTGCCCCGAGAACAGGGACCAGTGGAGAATGGAAGAGGCTCTCGGATTTACCCCACTGATGCCTCTGAAAACACGGAAAGAGATTGTTGGGGAGCATTAATGGTTACAGAATTTTGTAGATCTCATTTTTTCCTTCATCCAAATATTGATAAGGATTGAGTTCTTGGAAAATTATAACAGAATACAAGTCACTTTAGCCTATCCCAGCCTAATTATTCTTCTAGTCTTTTTCTCCCATCATTTCATTTTTAAAAATTTATTTATTTTTTAATTGAAGGATAATTGCTTTACAGAATTTTGCTGTTTTCTGTCAAACCTCAACATGAATCAGCCATAGGTATACGTATATCCCTTCCCTTTTGAACCTCCCTCCCGTCTCCCTCCCCATCCCAGCCCACTAGGTTGACACACAGCCACTGTTTGAGTTTCCTGAGCCATACAGCAAATCCCATTGCCAGCCTCATTTCTTAACCTGTGAAGTGGAGGTAGAAACTGGGCTACCTTGTCAGATTGTTGTAGGGATAAAATATGTCCAGCAGTCACTTGACATTAAAAAATGGCAAAATGGCAGTGGCGAAGGTAGTTGTTGAATTTAACTAATTGTGACCCTGGACATATAATTTCTAAGTTCCCATTTCTTCCATCTGCTGAAGTGACCAGTGGCTTCTTGCTGAGTATCTTCCTGCTCTTGAAGAAGTAAAGTGTCCACATCCATGAAGGTGGATTTAGCCAATAGCTGTTGGACTTCCTTGGGTGGAAGAAACACTGGGCTGCTGCACGTTCAGTCTTTCTGGGTGGTGGTGATGCCAGGGCAGGTGGCAGACTGGAATCAACCCTGAAAACTCAGTGTTTAGCTAGTTGACTAAAGCTCGATCGTAAGCTGGTCGACTAACTCGGTCGCAAAGTTTCCGTGCTAGGTTTGGACCAAGTTTTCCCTTCAAGTGCAAGGTTTCTGGGAAGAATAGGCCCTGTCTCACTAAGTGGCCCCGTGCGGCTCACTCAGAGGGTTGGTGGGATCTGGCTCTTGGATGTGGAGACCAGTGACCCTGTGGATGATTACACCGGCTTAATGTGCTTAAATGGCACCCCACTCCAGTACTCTCGCCTGGAAAATCCCATGGTTGGAGGAGCCTGGTAGGCTGCAGTCCATGGGGTCGCTAAGAGTCAGACATGACTGAGCGACTTCACTTTCACTTTTCACTTTCATGCATTGGAGAAGGAAATGGCAACCCACTCCAGTGTTCTTGCTTGGAGAATCCCAGGGACGGGGGAGCCTGGTGGGCTGCCGTCTATGGGGTCGCACAGAGTCGGACACAACTGAAGCGACTTAGCAGTAGCAGCAGCAATGTGCTTAAATATGCCAAGATGACCCCATTTTTAAAATTCCTTTCTGCTGGCACTGTGTCCCTGTGTACAAGTGCCCATGCCTTCTGTGCTTGTTCAAGCTGCCCTCCGCTTGAAGAACCTGCTGCTTCCAGGAATAGGGTGGCCTTGCCTGGCAAGATCTGGACTTGCAGAAAGAACTCCGTTGTTCTATTGGGGACTCGGGGATGGACGAGGTAGAGACAGATCTGGTCAAGAAGGGATAAAACAAATGCAAGTAGGGAGAGAGGCCGTGAATAAGGGGGAAGATCTCCCAGAGTCTGGAAGGTCTTCGGAGATAGAAGTTCCAGGATAAGCTGGGCAGGTTTGAGATGTTGTTAAAGGAAGCCATCTTTCCTGCCGCTGAAATGATACAACAGGTAAACACGAGCACCTCTCTAGATGCATAGACCCAACTCCTGGGTTGGAGGAGCCTTGGAAAGGAGTGGGAGTCACTTTCCTAACAGGTAATTTCTTTTAAAAGATGCCTTTTTAGATTCAGAAAGCAGTCATTTCTCCTTGTGAGCCAATCCACTCTTTGAGCAAGGGGTAAAAAATAAGCTAGTATGTAGTCTTCTTTTAAACTCTGTGTATAAGCATTTATCTGTGCACTTAGAGAAAAGCCCGTCTTTCTTCTCACTGGGCTGCCAAGTGCTCCTCCTCCCGCTGGGCTGGCCTTTCTCAGGTTCTCAGCTGCAGTTCAGAGCAAAGGTGCTAATTACTGCCTCAAACCTCCTTTCTAACTTCTTAAAGGGCACACATCCCTTTTCTTCCTACCATGTGGAGACTCCCCTTAGACAAACTATATAATGTTCTCGACAGAGTTACAGCTTTCTTCTCCAGATATCAAAGAAAGCCTCTGATTAGAATTATTTTAATGGACTATATGTACCTGTGGGTAGAAAAAATGCAAACTATGTTTCAGGAAAAAACCAAAGTCTGGTTAAACCAAAGAAACTTCATTAGTGAGGCCAGAATTGACTTTCTCTTAAGTGGAGTTATGAAGAATACATGTTAACGTAACAATATACAGTTCAAGAGCAGGAGAAAAATGGTTAAACCCAGGCTTTTATATACTTTAATATTCTAGAAGGGGGTGGGGATGAAGACTGGTTTTAACTTAAATCGTGGTGAGTGGATGTATTTTCTTGGGAAACCTGCTTTGTATTGCTTTGACTTTGCCTCTGTAAATGTGTTATTGCTGAACCTGGAGACTATAAACACAAGAGAATTAGAGTTAGACAGGAAATTATAGAGCATTTAAAACCCACAGTGAACGGCCAGTATCTGTGCCCACCACAGCCACATTTGAAGTTCATATACCACATGTGGTAATTAAAACTTTCAACTTTGTGGGCGCCTTGGTAGAAATAATTACTAGGACCTGTACTAATACTAGTACATGTTTAGAGAACATTATCGGTGGAGAAAAAAAAAGTGGTTAAGAAAAAGAATGTGCCCGGCTGGTTTTTAAAAATGCTATTGTAATAAAAAGATAAATGTTCAAAACCAGAGCATGAACACGGCAGCAGTGCTGGGTGCCGGCGCTGGCAGCGCGGTGCTTCACAGGCTTCCTCCTCCCGGGCGTCTGCACTGCCGCGTGCCCAGCCTCCCAGGCCGGCCCACAGGGCTGTCCTGTTCAGGGCTGTCCCAGGAACGCTGCTGGGCCTTCTTTTTCCCTTCTGTTTTTATACAGTGTCTTAGGAATCCCCTCCACGTCATTTAAACAGATAACTCTTTTTTTTTTTTCCCCTTCATTGTCAATCATGTTCTCGGTTGATTGGGGAGACTTTTGGTTTGTGTTGCTTGTTAATTTTCTTGAAAGATGCTCCATCCTCCTCCTTTTTTCCCCATCTGGGTATTGTTCCCAGTTTACTGTTGGGGGGGGTGGCGGTGGGGAATTGAGGCTTAAACTAATGACCTGGCCCCAGGCTGGTCTTGCGGAGGAGGGGGGTGGCCGGTGGCCCTGGTCTCCTCTCCTGCGGAGTCCTTCGCTGCCTGCCAGCCCATCACGCGGCTTCCCTGCACAGCTCACCCCAGGAAGGAGCTTGGAGCCTCCTTTCCTCGCCCACTGTCTCTCCTTTTTTCTCTTTTTGTGTCTTGTCTGTCTTTAGGCTGCCTGTGTTTGAGGCAGGAATGGAGAGAAAGAGCCCATTGAATGTAAGGCAGGCAAATCCAGGAGATGTCAGCAACGAACCAGAACATGTCTTTAACTGGGTTTTTTTTCCCTTCCTTCCACTTTAGGATAAATAAGAAAATGATCAGGAAAAAAGCTTACTAGCAGGGATTTATTTTTAAAAGCAAGGTTTAAGTTATATCTGGGAGTCACTTTGAATAAAAAGAAAAAGCTTAGTCTCTACCTTATACCTTACAAGACTGTCCCTAATAATAAAATCGTCACTGGGGCAATAGAGAATAATCAGTTTAATTCAAAATAATGTAGACCCATGTGTTCCAGAAAGGTTTCTAGTTTTACCTTCAGTTACCCAGAAAATGTCATGTGGAATTAAACCCTTTCCTCATCATTCCAAAGTCCAAAGCATTCTCTTCTTAAATGGACTTTTTCAAAGGCCCCTTGCGTCCTCCCCTCCTCAGAATCCAGCTGCACAGATGCTGGAAGGGCTCCCCTTCCACCATGCCTGCCCAGGGAGGGTACCCCCACTTCTCCACACACACCTAGGACCCACGAGACACATCTCAGACCCCTGTCTCAGACCTCCATGGCTGTCACTTATCACCAAATCCTATTGGTTTTATCTCAAAATCTCCAAATGCAGCCTCTTGAATGCATTTCCACCCCCATCCCCCATCCCCCATCCCTAGACTCTTCCATGACACCCCTAACTCAACAGTGGGCCATCTTTGATCCCACCTTTCTGCTCATCAGCTCTCCACCCCTTCAGAACCTGCTCCACTGTGTCAGCCCTCCACACGCGAAAGTGCTTGTTCCTACAAGGCAGTTTGTTCCTTCTGCCCTGACATTTGAGTGCTTTCCTGACCTGCCTCACTAAGTCAGGGACCCCAATTCTAAGCTCTAAAGTACTATTTATATCTTGACACATCACAGTTTTGGAGTCCTACCTGCAAGCCCTTCTGTAAGTCCCCCCGAGGGCAGGCTTTTGATTTTCTGTTCAGCCCCCTTCCCTGGCACGCAGGCAGGTAAAATTTGTTGAAAGAATAGAAAGGAAAAATGATTATATTTCTGAAGTTCATACCATTTAAGAAGAATATCAAAGCAAAGGCCACTGATAATCAAAGGCACCTTGAGAGTCTCTTTCAACCTTTAGAGCAATTGAAATATTAGAGGGAAAGATAAGGAATAGAGAACATTTGAGCCAGTAAAGACTAAACTAATTGGGTTCTTACTAATTTTCTTCTAACCCGTGTTTCCAGTTTCTCGGCTTTGCAGTTTTACGCTGTAGACGCAGAATTGACATGTTAATAAGGCAAATTAAAAGTCCCAAGAGCAGCTCATTAGGAAGTCAGAATCCTTTCTTCATTTTTAGTAGAGTGACTTGTACTTCATGATTCTGTAAAGAAGTACCAGCCTGGGTTTTTATTGTCAGCCAGTGGTTACTGACCTTTGCATCTGATGAAAGTACAACAGGTGTGCCTTACTTCTAACACACCTGACACGTGAGAATCAGACTTGTGAAACAGCAACCACGAGAAAAGATAGGTGTGTGATAGAATCTTCTAGAGAAAAGACATCCTTCCCCAGCTGCGCCCTAATGTTTTCATTATTTGCTTGCTAAATGATAAAGTGAACAAATCCGTCATACAAAAGCGTGTGCACTGTAATATTTTTCATGTGCTCAAGGTTGAGGGTAAATTCTGGCCTCTTCTGTTCAGCAGATGAAGTGCAAAAAAATAAGAAAGGACAGAAAAACAGTCCTCAAATCTCACACCTCGTACCATGATCCAAAGCATCGTAACTTCGGTGTAAACCCATCTGCAAGTGCAAAGACAGCAGGAAGGGAACCCAGGGAACAGGGGCCAGGCGGTGCTGGGAGACGCTGCCTCAACAGCCGCACTTTGACTTTGGCCGTGGTCACGCTGTCGGTGTTGTGCTCCACTTCTGAGGCCAGTCATCCCGCCCCCAACCCCACTCAACCACATGTTTTCTAGGTTTATAATGTGGTTTAAAAAGCTTTCTCAGAGAAACTAATATTTTTCAGAAACTATTATTTTCAGCGGCAGAACCATTCATTTTGACTTGGATTTTTATGGGAGGGGAATGGGAATCTGAATGAATAGTTTCAGTCCAGATTTTTCTATCTGAAGGATCACAGTCGGGTTCGAGAGAGTTTGTGCGTGTGTGTTTTCACTCCTGGTTTCCAGGGGAAGCAGAGGACTCTGTCCTGGGGGTGGGGGGAGATGAACCGCCAGGTCCAGGAGCGTCATGAAGAGGAGCAGGACTGCCTGCTGGGCCTCAGCCCATCCTAGTGAGGGATCCAGAAACAGTGGCGGAAATGAGATTATTCTAAGGTGAGTGAGGGAGTTGCGTGGCAAGGGCGGGGCGGCCTTGGAGACCCGTGGCGGGGCGCCTGTGACGCTGGCACAGGCGGTGGGCCAGCCTGAGGGCCCTGCTCACGGCGCTTGCGCTCGGCTTACGACACTGTGGCTTCTTGCTAGTGCTTAATTTGTACGTGATTGCCTTATTCCTTGTTTATTTACACCTTCCCTTCCAGTGCAGAAGTGCTTCACAAAACATTAAAATTCCCGCAAATCTGTATTGTTCAAGGATAGAAGTAGAAAGAGAAATGAAATGAAAATCATAGCTGATAGTGAGAGTCCCTGGTGGTGGTAAAGAATCTGCCTGCCAATGCAGGAGACCTGGGTTCTATTCCTGGGTCGGGAAGCTCCCCTGGAGCAGGGCGTGGCAACCCACTCCAGCATTCTTGCCTGGAAAATCCCCTGGACAGAGGATCCTGGTGGGTAACAGTCCATGGGATCACACAGAGTCGGACACGACTTAGCAACTAACCCTCCACCAATAGCTAATAGTAGCTAAGAGATGCAGTGTTCAGAGATTTGGCCAACAGCTGCTCATACACACGCTCAGAGGTGAAATACTATGGAAACAGACACCCAGCAAATCAAGTTACAGAAAGACTGACAGCAGACACTCAGGACCACCCAGGGTCTGCTTGTTTCAGGCAGTATTCTAAAGGAAAAAATTCGTTCCAAAAAGCAGTTTTTAAACTTAATTTGTCTTAATTTAATAGGATCTACTTGGTATGTTATGTCTATTTTTGACATAACTACCAAAAACATGACACATTATAGACGACTTGTTTTTATAAGCCCTAACAATTATATAAACTCTTTCTAGTTTATGAAACACTGTCACAGTTACTTTGAACAACTTTATAAAAAGGAAGACAAGTAGACCCTTGAGGAGCACAGGGGTTAACCTCAGTGTAGCTGATGGTCAGTTCTCCACATCCTTGGTGTCTTCACTTCTGCAGATTCAACCAGCTGTGGCCTGTGTAATTCTGTAGTGTTTACTGTCGAAACCATCCGCATATAATCGCCAGCAGTTCAAACCTGACTTGTTCAAGGGTCAGCGGTGTTGTTATCCCCACTTTGCAGATGATGAAATTGAGGTGGTAACTTTTTTTGGCTTTTTACACCTTTGGCCCCTGTGCTGCTTCACACGTGGGTAGTGTTTTCATCAGGCCATCTGTGTTCTAAAAAGCCAGACGGACCTGAAGCTCTTGTCTTAAGGCACACAGTTAGCTGTTAGCCAGTGCACGTTGCTGACATGAATGATGGCATTTAAACTAGTATTGTCAGACTTTTTTCAAGATGTAATGGTTTTGCTGGAACACGTATGAGACATAGATGCTACTTTGTAATATATACCTCTTCGTAGCATGGAGTAAGTGCACGTGGAAAGACCCAGTGTCTCTCCCCTCGGAGGCGGGCAGAAGCCTTGATGGCGCTCTGGGCCGTGGGGTGAGCTCCAGGTGCTGGTGCCGCGCCCTCCATCCACATCTGTGAGAATGGTGAGTGGCCGCAGAACTTCCCAGCTCGTCTCACGGGCTTTCGGGGAACATAAAGAGATTATCTAACTCCGAAGAAGCAAGAACCCAAAACACAGAGGGCAGCTCCTTGCAGGTGGACTCTGTCCTGCCACGTGGCTGGAGTTGACTGCTAGGGGCAGAGGCGTCTGTCCTAGATACAGAAGGTGGAATTAAGAGGAAAGGAAGCTCTCACTGGTGGCCAGAAATTAACATGTACCATGTTCCACATGTTCCCAGCTCTACCAGCAGCCGCTTTTTAGTTCATGTTGAAGAGTAGCCCGTTGAAGAGTAGCCTCGTTGGTCTTCTCCACGCTCAAGTGTGTCAGGCATCGTGTTCATTCCGTTTGGCCACATTCACAGTTCCTGCAGTGTGCCAGGCCCCGGGGATACAAGAATGAGTCTCGCAATTTCTGGGAGGTAGGCGGATATGAAGAGGTTAATGCTGTAAGCACGAGCAGAAGTATGTGCAGTGCTGGGTAAAAGCCATTTGGGCACAGTAGTGGCAACCTATGTGATCTTTGAAGCTCTAATAGAACCGATTGTCGTCAGCACTAATAAGACCCTGACCCAAATGCTTTGGTGCACAGAGGCTGCTCAGAGATGCTCATTAAAACAAAGCAATTATTCAGGTCACTGGTACATCTCACAGGAAAGACGTTTCTATGAGTAGAGAGGCATGTAAAATTCTCCCTCTGAGATTTTGCCCCTGCATTTTGCCACCTCCAGTCAATGAGCCCTGCCTCTGGGCAGTGACGAGCCCTGGCGAAAGGGTTAGGGAGGGTGTTTGGCCACTTTCTCTTGTTTAAACATGTCCTAAAGCTAAGGATATATTTTATAGTTTATTTCCCAAGATTTACAGTATCACAAAATGCAGAGTTGCTTAAAAAATAACCTTTATTCTACCCGCTAAATAAATGAAAGAGTGACTGTTGAAATAATTGGACCATTGCTTGTTTGAAAAAGTACTTTGAGTTATTAATAGCAACCATGACTGAAGAGTCCCACTGTGTGTCTGCCCTGTGTGGGGAGCAGTACTGTGTGGACTTAACTCTCCTAGGAATGAATATTATTAAACTTGTAACAACAGTGGCATCAAAAACAAGGACATTTAGCTGTACACTGATGTTATCACATTATTTGCACTATGGGAGAATGTTATCCTAACTTCTTCAGGTAAAAAGTGAAGAATAAAAATCCGGTTGGAAGCAGTATTGGCTTGGGTATTGATTTTAGGATAGAAAGGGTGATCAGACATAGAAGCTGTTAGAGAAATTTTTTATCTTCTGTCTTCAGCACCTGGCATGTAGGAAGTACTTTTCAAATGCTAGGTAGTTGAGTAAATGAAGGGGACTGGAAGGCAGCACTGTGTGGTATAAAGAGTGGTTGAACTTGCAGTTCAGAAGAAGAGAATCTTCAGTTCTGAGCCTGGTACTTCTAGTTATGTGATCCGCAGCAGGTCATCTTGCTTCTAGTCTGTTTCTTGAACCAGGAAAAAAAAAGTCATTGAAGACAGACCCAGGGCCCCTTATATTTCCAGTGTCACTGATCTGACGCCAGAATTTGCCTAAGAAAACGTGAGTGAAACTTTGTTCCATCGAGGAACGTAAGAGGAAAATAAACAGTCACTTGTCTTGCTGTGATTTCTCAGGAGAGCCCCTCACTGGTTTCCGTCACTCCTGCAGTGTACTACCACAACCGCAGTGGCTGAACACACGTGTTATCTTGCAGTTCCGTAGGTGACGAGCCCCACACGCTCTCACTAGGTTCAGGCGAAGGTGTTGGCAGGGCTGCGCTCCTTTCTGGAGGCTCCAGAGTTTTTCTCGTCTTTTCCAGTTTCTGAAGGCCGCCCGCGTCTTGGCTCACGGCCCCTTCCTCCACCGTTAAAACCAGCAGCGCTGCATCTCTCTGGTCCTGCTCTCGTCACTGCCATCTCCCTGGCACCTGTGATGCTGATTCTTCTGGGAGAGGTTCTTTCCTTCTATGGACCCACGTGATTAGATTGGGGCCACCTGGATAATCCAGCAAACACTCCCCATCTGAGGTCCTTGACTGAACCACATCTGCAGGGTCCGTGGTCATGAGGCCGAGCTTCTGAGGATGAGGTCAGAAATCTGTGGGCGTCTGGTCTACCTCTTGTGGCCCACTGTCTGCATGAGTCTGTAAGGGGCAGAAGCATAATGGAAAAAGCACTCACTGGCACCCAGGAAACCTGAAACTCTACCTCAGCCAGTCATAGCATCTTTGTTTTCCCTCATCTAAAAAGTTTGGGAGTTGAAATTGGACCAGTGATTCTCAAACTGTATTGGAGCATCAGAATTGCCTGGAGGCTTGACACGGGGCTTGAGAATTTGGATTTTTGTTTTGTGGTGAAATAGACAACATAAAATTTACCATACTAACCATTTTTGTTATTTTTTATTGAAGTATAGTTGATTTACAATATCATGTTAGTTTCAGGTGTCCAGCACAATGATTCAGTTATATATTGTATGTGTGTGTATATAAATTATATATATATATTCTTACATTTTTTCCCCTTACACATTGTTACAAAATATTACATATCATTCCCTGTGCTATACATTTATATTCCCACCAGATGATTCCTTTTTCTCCACATCCTCTCTAACACTTATTATTTGCAGTTTTTTTGTTTTTTTTTTATGATGGCTATTCTGGCCAGAGTGAGTTAGTACCTCACTGCAGTTTTGATTTGCATTTCTCTAGTAATTAGCGATGTTGAGCATCTTTTCATGTGCCTATTGGCTGTCTGTATGTCTTCTTTAGAGAAATGACTATTTAGATCTTCTGTCCATTTTTTGATTGGGTGGTTTATTTTTTTGATATTGAACTGCATGAGCTGTTTGTATATTTTGGAAATTAATCCCTTGTCAGTTGCATCGTTTTCAAATATTTTCTCCTCTTCTGTAGGTTCTCTTCTCATTTTGTTTATGGTCTCCTTTGCTGTGCAAAAGCTTTTAAGTTTAATTTGATCCCATTTGTTTATTTCCGTTACTCTTGGAGGCGAATCCAAAAAGATATTGCTGCAATTTATGTCAAAGAGTATTCTGCCCATGTTTTCCTCTAGGAGTTATATTTATAGTATCCAGTCTTGCATTTAGGTCTTTAATCTATTTTGAGTTTATTTTTGTATATAGTGTTAGATAATGTTCTAATTTCTTTTTTTTTGTGGCTGTGCCCCGCTGCAAGTGACTTTAGTAGCTGTGCTTACAGACTCTACGTGCAGGTTCAGTAGTTGTGATACATGGGCTTAGTTGCCCCGAGGCATGTGGTATCTTCCCTGATCAGGGATCAAACCCATGCCCACTGCATTGGAAGCATGGAGTCCTAACCACTGTACCACCAGGGAATTCCTGATTTTATTCTTTTTGATGTGATGATAAGTGGGATTGTTTTCTTAATTTCTCTTTCTGATCTTTTTTGTCAGTGTGTATTTGTAGCAATGCAACAAATTTCTGTGTCTTAATTTTGTTTTGTATCCTGCAACTTTACTGGATTCACTGCTGAGCTCTAGTAATTTTCTGTTAGTATCTGTAGAATTTTCTATATTTAATATGTCATCTGCAAACAGTGACAGTTTTACTTCTTTTCCAACCTGAATTCCTTTTCTTTTTCTTCTCTAATTGCTGTGGCTAGGACTTCCAAAACTATGTTGAATGAAAGTGGAGAGAGTGGGGATTGTTGTCTTGTTCCTGATCTTAGAGGAAATGTTTTCAGCTGTTCACCACTGAGTCTGATGTTAGCTGTAGGTTTAGCCACTTCTTGTTGTTGTTTTTGGCTGTGCCACACATCATGCAGGATCTCTTAGTTCCCCGACCAGGTATTGAACCCACACCCCTTGCATTGGGAGTACAGAATCTTAACCACTGGATGGCCGAGGGAGTCCTGGTTTAACTGTTTTTAAGTACATGGTTCAATGATGTTAAATACTTTCACACTGGTCACCACCATACATTCCCATAGCTCTTTTCAGCTTATAGAATTGAATCTCTGTATCCATTAGACAAGACTCCACAGTTTCTCTTCCTTCTAGACCATGGCAACCACCAGTATACTACGATTATTCTAAATACCTCATATAAGTTGAGTCACGTGTTATTTGATTTTTGCTGACTAACTTACTTCACTTGGCACAATGTCCGCAAGGTGCAGCGTGTGTCAGAATTTCCTTCCTTTTTATGACCAAATAATATTCCATTGTATGTGTATACTGAACTTCACTATCCATTCATTCATTAGTGGACACTTGAGTTACTTCCACATTTTAGGTGTTGTGAATAATGCTGCTACAAACAAGGCTGTGCAGATACTTTTTAGACTTTGCTTTCATTTTGGTGAGATATACACTCCAAAGTGGACTCCTGGATCACATGGTGATTCTGTGTTGAATTTCCTGAGGATCTGCTGTAAGTCTTCCAGTGTTTGTGCTATTTCACATGCCCACCGGTGGTGCCCACGTGCTCCAGTTTCTCCACAGCCTCGCCAACACTGTTGTTTCCTGTTTGATCGTAGTTATGAGTGTGACGTGGTATCTCATTTTGGTTTTGATTTGCACTTCATTACTGATGAGTGATGTTGAGCATTTTTTCCTGTTTTTTGGCCATTTGTCTACCTCGTTTAGAAAAGTATCTACTCAAGTCCTTGGCCCATTCTTGAAATAGGTTGGGGTTTTTTGCTTTGCTTGGGGGTTTTGTTGTTATTACTTGGTGGAGTTTTAGGAGTTCTCTATAGATTCTGGATATTAATCCCTTATCAGATACATGATTTTTAAATATTTTCTCCCAATTTGTAGGTTGCCTTTTAACTCTGTTGACAGTGTATTTTGATGTACAACATTTTTAAATTTTCATGAAGTTTAATTTGTCTACTTTTTGTTATGTGGGGCTTTGGGTTCATAACCAAAAAAAAAAAAATCATTGCCAGTCCAGTGTCATGAAACATTGGTGTCACGTTTTCCTCAAAGAGCTTTGTTGTTTTAGGTCCCACATCTAGGTCCTTCTGGAGAAGGCAGTGGCACCCCACTCCAGTACTCTTGCCTGGAAAATCCCATGGACGGAGGAGCCTGGTAGGCTGCAGTCCATGGGGTTGCTAAGAGTCGGGCATGACAGAGCAACTTCACTTTCACTTTTCACTTTCATGCATTGGAGAAGGCAATGGCAACCCACTCCAGTGTTCTTGCCTGGAGAATCCCAGGGACAGGGGAGCCTGGTGGGCTGCCGTCTATGGGGTCGCACAGAGTCGGACACGACTGAAGTGACTTAGCATAGCATAGCATAGCATCTCGGTCCTTCATCCATCTTGAGTTGATTTTTGTATATGCTGTTAGGAAAAGGTCCAACTTCATTCTTTTGCATGTGAATATTCAGGTTTCCTTGTACCATTTGTTGCAAAGACTGTCCTTTCCCCATTGGATGATCTTGGCACCCTTGTCAAAAATTGTTTGATCATATATGGAAGGGTTTATTTCTGGGCTCTCTATTCTCTTCTGTTGGGCAATATCTCTGTTTTTAATGCCAATGCCGTGCTGTTGGTTACTGTAGCTTTTAAGTTAGAAGCATGAGTCCTCCAGTTTTGTTTTTTTTCTTTCAAGATTGTCTTGACTATTCAGGTTTCCTTAAGATTCTACATGGGAATTTCCTGGCAGTCCAGTGGTTAGGACTCCATGCTTTCAGTGCTGAGGGCCTAGGTTCAATCCCTAGTCAGAGAACTAAGATCCTGCAAGATATGAGGCCAGCAACAACAAAAAAGATTCCACATGAATTTTAGGATAGCTTTTTTGACTTTTGCAAAAAACTTTGTTGGAATTTTGATTGTGTTGACTCTGTGGGTCACTCTATAGATATTTTAATAATACTGAATTTTCTAATCCATGAGCGTAGGATGTGTTTCCATTTGTATCTTCTTTAATTCCTTTTGGCAATGTTTTGTAGTTTTCATTGCACAAGTCTTTCACTTCCATAGTTAATACTTAAGTATTTTATAATTTTGATGCTATCAAGAATCAAACTGTTTTTGTTATTTCCTTTTCAGATTGTTCATGTATAGAAAGGCAACTGATTTTTCTGTGTTAACTTAGTATCCTGCTACTTTGCTGAATTCATTTATTAGTTCTAGGGGTTTATGTGTGTGTGTGAACTCTAGAGTTTTCTATAAACATAAGATTCATATCTTCAAGCAGATAATTTTACCTTTTTCTTTCCAGTTTGAACCCCTTTCATTTCCTTCTCCTTCTTAATTGTCCTGGCTAGAACTTACTCTGTTGGTTGGAAGTGGTGAAAGCCAGTGTCCTTGTTTTGCTCCTCATCTTAGAAGAAACACTGCTGGTCGTTCACCATTAAATATGATGTTCCTTGTAGGTTTTTCATATGTTTCTTTTGTTTCCTTTTATTCCTAGTTTGTTGAGTGTTTTCATCATACTGCTGCTGCTGCTAAGTCGCTTCAGTCGTGTCCAACTCTGCGTGACCCCATAGACGGCATGTAGCGTGTACACTGATCCATTTCTGTCTGTTGGACCATCCTTGCAGTCCAGGAATGAACCCCACTTGGTCAGGATATATAATCTTTCCATGTGCTGTTGAATTCTGTTTGCTAGTGTTTTGTTGAGGATTTTTGCATCAGTGTTTATAAAGGATATTCGTCTGTAGGGTTTGTGTGTCTCTGTGTGTGTGTTTGTCTTTTTCTGGCTTTGGTATCTGCTAGTGCTGGCCTCATTAGAATGATTTTGAAAATATCCCCTTCTCTTCAGTTTTCGGGAGAAGTTTCACAAGGACAGGTATTAGTTCTTTCTTAAACACTGGGTGAAATTTACCAGTGAAGCCATCATCAGGTCCAGGGCGTTTCTTTTTCGGGAGTTTTGTGATTTAGCCTTGGTAGATTTTGTGTTTCTGGAAATTTGTCCATTTCATGTATTATCCAGCTTACCGGTGTACAGTTGCTCACAGTACTCTCTTTAATCCTTTTATTTCTGTAGAATCAGTAGTGACATCCTCAGTTTGGTCTTTCTCTGTTCATAGTCTGTTCTTCTCTGTTTCGTTTATCTTTGTTTCAATCCTTACTATCTCCTTCCTTCTGCTAGCTTTGGGTTTAGTTTGTTCTTTTTGTGGTTCCTTAACTTACAAAGTTATAAAGTTAGGTTGCTTGCCCTTGGCTGGGAGTGGGAGATGGGCAGAATCAACTGCCATTTTCCGTCCACGTCTCTCTGGGAAGTCGCAGGCCTTCAGCAGACTCCAGGGCTCTGGAGCTGTTCCACCAGATAGATTCCACCAGTGCAGTAACTGTCTGGGCGTGGGGACAGGTTCCCGGTGCTGCCTACTCTACAGTCTGCCCAGAATCCCAAAATCTGCATTTTTAACACGTTTCCAGGTGATGCCAACGCTGCCGGTCCAGGGACCACACTTTAAGAAGCCCTGAACTAAATGCTATAAGGTCCTTTCTCTAAGGCCCGAATAGGCCCTGCAGGATCTTTCTCCTCTGGAAGTAATACAGTAAATTAATTGCATGTTTTTTTTGTTTGTTTGTTTTGTTTTTTAATTTAGTAGCATCATTTTACTGATGTCATTTCCTGGTGAGGGAGTTTGATTTTTTTATTTTTTTTTTAATGAGAAAAATGGGGCCTATGGGCTGGTTCTGGGCAAGAAGTTTTGTGAAGCCCTGCCAGGGACACAGGGGCATGTGTTGAGGTGGGAAGGAAATGGACAGTGTTCAGACCCAAGGGGATGACAAGGCTGCTCCGCTGGTAGCTCATTGTCGGCCTGTGTCTGGCACATGGGTGTCTTGGGTCAGGTTTGCTGAGCACTTTTGATCCAGCCACTGTTAAAAGCCTGGATTAACACATTCAACCTTCCCAACATCTCGGTGAGGTAGATCATACCAGCAGGTCCATGTCTGCAGACTGAAGAGACGAAGGTTAGGACTGTGACCAAGAACAGCACAAAGATGGGCAGCAGTCGAGTCACTTAACTAAGGAGTGACTTGGATTCCAGAGTCCACACCTGTAGCCAAATACAGCCAGACCTCGAGTACTGGGGTCCCTTCCTGCTTGTCAGGATATTTGGACTGCAAGTTACAGAGTTAAACTAAAGAGTGTGTGTGTGTGTGTGTGTGTTTTAAGAAAAGTGTCCTCCTCCTCAACAGGTCTGGACACAAGGTGGTCCAGTGCTCAATTATGTTCCAGAAATGCAGACTCTGCCCGCCCTGTCCGGCTGTAGCGCTCAGCATGCTGGGCTCTGTCTCCCGGGCTGCCTCCCTGTGGTGACGAGATGGTGTGACAGAGCTCACCATCCCCTCCTCACAGAGGCCGAGTGAGGAGGCGACTGACTGTCCTGTTTCCTGTCCCTTGGTAGAGGCCTAAACTTTCTCAGAAATTCTGTTCTCTTCAGACTTTACTGCCAGAAATGTTTGACACACCCCTTCCTCAATGGCCACCAGGGCAGGGAGGGCCCGGAGCGTGAGCCCCCTGGGTGGCGGACCGTTCAGGGCTCGTTTAGGAGAACGGGTGTAGCAGAAAGGCCTGTGGGTGACCGTGAAGGAGTTAGCCACGTTTCTTCTCTCCGGCTGATGATTGAGACCTGTGTTCTGAAGGGACCCTGTGGCACTGACAAGGGCTGCCTGAGACGCTGCCAACCGCCCTTGGTTTACCCTGGGCCAGGAAGTCTTATTTCTTGGCAAGGGTGTGAGGGCACGTGGTTATCAGCACCCGGAAGGACGTCGCTCTTCCAGGGCTCTCTCAGCACCCTGTTCCTGCCCCAGTTGCCTCTGGAGGAGGCCAGGTGTGGTCAGCCAGGACCGGCTCTGACCGGGCGCGGGTTTCTCCCCTTCTGAGGCTCCAGGCACCTCGTCTGAGAGCGGGGCTGTCACAGGCTGGCTATGACCAGACGGGGCACATCCAGCGATGGCCGCCGCACGGTGCAGGGCGACTTGGGCCGCGCTGTGGCTGCATCCGTGTAGTTCTCCGTCGGCATCAGCATCAGGGGCGCTCGATCCAGCTCTCTGTCACCCTACTGCTGCCGCTGTGGGTTAGGGGCGTCCACTCCATGGCTCTGTCCAGGCGGGCTTCACGAACCCCGCTCTGTGAGGCGTTCCCGACTGCTGCAGGCCTGTGAGCCATGTGGACCCTGACGGGCTGCCATCCCAGGCAACAGAGCAAAGATGGAAGGGCGCCCTTTGGTCCCCTTTGTCCCTGGAGGGGTGTGGTGTGTGTTGGGGGGGGGCCATTTTCCACAAGTGTAACTGCTTATGGAGCACTTTTATTTTTCCTAGAATCAAGAACAAGCGTCCACCTCGTTCAGGTAGCCTCATCTATGTGGCCTCAGCCACCAGAAGAGTCTGCGCCTTTGCTCAGTGGGGCCAGTGGGGCTCATTTCACAAATGTGATTCTTGTTGACACAGAACGAGCACGCACAGGCAACCGCATCACACGCTAGAGGTGTGCCCCACTTCATGAAAACCTGAGCATAGGAGGAGGAGCGTCTCAATTACAGGATCATGTCTCAGCCAGAAATTCATGGCAGGTTTCCTAGTGCCTTTAAAATAGGATTTGGGTGTAAAAATACCGTGTGCACACAGGAGCCCGTATTTTCTGAAAAGAGAAATATACTTGTATTGGGCATTTGGGATAAGCAGAATAAAAATAAATTCTTCTTACAAAAATAGGAACTAGAAACCAAATTCCACTTTTAATTCTAAAAGACTTATATATAACTCTACTATCTCACCGTCTCCTCCTACCCCAGACTTCCACAGCAGAAATAGACAGGCAGGATCTGTAAGCAGCTCACCAAAGCGGTGAGGGTGGAGGGGCGGGCAGCAGACTCACGGGCAGCGGGCAGCAGGAACACCAGAGGCAGGGCTGGGGGCCTGTGCGCTCTGTTTGATTTATTTGTGGACGTTCGGGAGGCCTGGCCTGAAATGCTGCTGCTGGATGGCGTCCACGATGTGGTCAGCGAGTGGCGGTTAGAAATTGACAGCCCGTCCTGCCGCCAGACTCCAGTAACCGCAGAGACACGCGCTGAGGTCTGACCGACGGGGTCTGGGGCAGGCCTGGAGGAGAGGGTGTCTGGGATGCTGACACGCCTGACTTCTTCCTCCCTTGCAGAAATGTTCCCACTGCCAGGAGGCAGGCGCCACCTTGGGCTGCTACAACAAAGGCTGCTCCTTCCGATACCATTACCCGTGTGCCATTGACGCAGGTAAGGTGGGACCACGGACCCTTGTTCAGAACATCTGAAGGGTAGGACATGCACTGTGACTCTCTGTCTTCTTTATTGTTTGTTTTGTCTCATCTAACCCTGTTCTATTTGTAAATTCTGAAGGAATGCAGAGAAGGTACTAAAAATGAATTAAATGGGGTGATTTTTTTTATATATAAGTTTTGTAATTCGTAAAAGATTCAACTATTTAAGTGTACAATTCAGTGATTTTTACCATCGCATTCACATAGTGGTGCAGGCACAAATCGCAATTAATTTTAGAGCATTTTCATCACCTCTTAAACTCCTGCCCATTGGCGGTCTCTCTTGCCTTCTGCCCACTGGCAACCACGAGTCTACTTTCTATCTCCATGGATTTGTCTGTTCTGGACATTTCATGTACGTGGAATCACACAGTATGTGGTCTTCATGACGGGCTTCTGTGTGACTCCGCTTCATGATTCTCAGATTTATCCACATCACAGCATGTGTCAGTACTTCATTTTATTTTCAAACAGTATTGGATTGTAAGGCTACACCATATTTTATCATTCCATTGATGCACATTTAGGTTCTCCACTGTTTTATTATTATCAACAGCAGTGCTGTGAACTGTCACAGACGAGGCTTTGTGTGTACCTAGTGTTTTCGTTTCTCTTGGGCATACACCTAGGGGTGGAATTCTTGGGTCACATGGTAACTCTAACCATTTGAGGAATGATCAGACCATTCTTCAAAGTGGCTGAGTCATTTTACATCCCTCCAGCAGTGTGTGAGGGTTCCGGTTCCTCCATCATCACCAGCACCTGTTTTATCTTCTTTTTCACCGTGGCCATCCCCGTGGGCATGAAGTGGCATCTCATTTTGGGATTTGGCTTTGCACATCCCTGGTGGCTAATGACGCTAAGCAAATCCAGTTTATTTTTCTTTTCCTGCTTATGCTGTTTATTGCTTTTCTTACATTTGAGAACCATTGCATAATCCAAAATCACCAAGATTTATATCTATGTTTTAGTTTTAGCCCTTACTCGAGTCTGATCCGTTTTGGCTATTTTTTGTATATGGTATCCAGTTCATTCCTTTCTTTCCACATGGATCCCAGTTGTCCCAGCACCATTTGTGGAAAAGGCTACTCTGCTCATTCATTGACCTTGTCACCTTTGTCGAAAACCAGTTGCCTGTAGGTGCATAGGCCTCTCTGGACTCCCCAGCACCGCGCGTCCTGCTTATGCGGGCTGTAGTAGGCTTTGAAGGTGGAAAGTGTCGGTCCTCCAGGTTTGTTCCATTCTTTCAAGATTGTTCTGGCTCTTCTGGATCTTTTGCTGTTCAGTGATGAATTTTAGGATCAGCTTGTCCATTCCTGTGGGTGAGAGAGGAAACAGCCATTGAAACTTGGATGGTGATTACACTGATTCTGAAAATCAATTAGGGAGTGTTGCCATCTTGGTAATAATGTATCCTCCAATCCATGATCATGAGGTATCTGTCTTTCCATTTATTTCAGTCTTTAATTTCTTTCAATACTGTTTTGTAATTTTCAGAGTAGACATTTTGCACTTTCTTTGTTAAATTTATTCCTAAGTATTTTTATTATTTTTAGTACAATTATAAATAGAATTTTTTTTTTAGTCAGTTTTCAGGTTGTTCACTGTGAGTGTATAGACGTATAATTGACTGAGATATATGTATTGATCATGGATCTTGGAACTCTGCTCAACTCATTGATTAGTTCTAATAGTGGTTTAGTGGATTTCTATAGACAAGATATGTCACCTGCAAATAGGCCATTTTACTTCTTTTCAGGTCAGATAGATGCCTTAGTTCTCTGGCTGGATCTTCCACATAACGTTGGGTAGAAGTGACAAGAACTGGTGCGCTTGCCTTGTTTCTGACCCCTTATGATGATAGCAGTGGGATTTTCAGAGACGTTCTTGATATGGCTGAGGAGGTTCCCTTCTGCTCCTAGTTTGATGTGTGTTTTTATCATGAACTGGTGTTGGATTTTGTCAGACATTTTCCCAGTTCTCTGAGGTAATCAGAGTGGTGTTTTGCACTGCGACAAGTGTTGAAAGAAGGATCCCTTCTGTCTGAGAAGTGCCATCCGGTGAGCAGTGCAGGAGACTTGAGTCTGACTCAGAGCTTCAGTGCCTGGGAGAATCCTCTTTCTTTCTCCTGACTCATAGCTCTTTGTTGATTGTCTTCACCAGTTCCTTTTTGAGTGTTAGATGGGTCTGATACCTTCACCTAGCAGGTTGCTCATAATGTGGCAGTCAGGATGGAGGAAGAGAAAAGGGGCAGACAGACGAGAGTGCTGACGGAGCCTGGGGGCTGAGCAGGTGGCAGCCATGCAGAGCGCAGAGCACTTGGAGTCGGATCTGGCAGGCAAGGAGGAGTCCAAGTTCCTCTCGACCACCCTTCACCCCGCTCACCTACACTTGCTGAAGCGCGCCCCCCTGCCTCTCATTGTCCCTCCTTTCCCCCTCCCTTTTCTCTCCTTTCCAGGTTTCTGTAGGGGCTGCAGCTGAAAAGAATAAGAAAGGGAATTCCCTGGCAGTCCAGGATAGTTAGGATTCTGGGTTTTCACTGCCGGGCGCCCAGGTTCAGTCCTTGGTTGGGAGCTAAGACCCCACGAGCCACATGGCACAGCCAAAAAACAAGAAAGATAGAGAAAGATAATGCTCTAACTTTATGCTGAAGTTAGATTCTGGTGAAAGTGTGTTTGCACACACTGAAGGGCAGCTGGTGGCCAGGACCCCGTGTGGCCAGAGGGGAAACTGAGCATGAGAAGAGACCCTTGAAATGTCAGCTCAGGGAGTTTGGGTTCCAGTCCGTCCCTTCCGTCCTGTCCTCCTCTGCGTGTTTCCAGGTTGAATCTGAGCTGTAATTCACCTGGACCATGGTCTGGGGTGTTCTGTAGAACAGCCGCTAAACCCTTCTCTCTCAGGGCCAACCACTGCCTTTGCTCATTTTCATGATGCAGTCAGGGTTCTGTCAGAATGTTTTGTTTCTTTTTCCAGTTTAAGCTTCGTGGTCTTTAAATGAAGATTTTTAAGTCTCGGGTTTTGGGCAGTGGTTTGTAAGTTTTATGGGCGAGAGGCAGCAAGAATTACCTCTCCCGTTAGTGGCCAGTGACCGGAGGTCCCTGCACAGGGCTTTGCGCAGGAGCACCAGGCGGGCCGCGGGCAGGCCGCCTCGCCTCTGCAGGCATGCTCCTGGCGCGCTTGGGCACCTGCCTCCAGGCAGCGCCTCCAGGGATTGAGCAGTGCTGCGCGATGAACTTGCTGCGGTGGGGGAATGTTCTAGACCTGTACTGTCCAATGCAGCAGCCACAAGCCATGTGTGAGCGCGTGGAAGATAGCTAGTGGAAGGGAGAGACTGAGGTTTTATTTTGTCTTACTTCCCTTGGTGGCTGGCAGCACAGGCCCAGCCACCTTGGTCAAGACGGGCGTTGGGGGTTCTTTGGGAAAGGCCCTGGGCTCTCTTCCCTCTGATGGAGGAGGCAGGGCCGACTTTGCCAGCTGAGGGTTAGGAAGTCAATGACTTCCTCGTTGCTCTCTTTGAGCCTGTCTGGTGTGGCCTGCCAGGTAAGCTGGTAACATCTCTGTTTGGCAGAAGTTGGTGGCCGAGTGTCCAGGCAGACGGGGGCTGCCTGGGTTGGGGCCCTGGCCCTCTGGCTTTGCTGCCCCAGCCGCTGCACACACTGCTCCTCAATGTGGGACTGGCCCCAGAGCAGCAGCTTCGCAGGGTGACCATGTCTGGGGCATGTGTTGGTCTCTCTGATGACCTGAGTCATAGTGACTCAGAGCCTGTGTCACTGTGCGGACTGATGCCTGGATTTATCCACAGTCTTCCCAGGAATTCTGTAAGTGGTGAGTCTTTGTGTCTGGAAAAGCCTTCATTGATTTCTTTTCTTTCTAATTATAATAAAAATAAGTCCTCTAGTCAAGTCCCCCGTCTCTGTGTAGACTAAGGAACAGTTTAGCATTTTCATCTCTGCCCTCCTGCCAGCTGCCCAAACCTTAGAGAGCCGTTGGTAGTGAAGGGAAAACTTTTACTTCTGGGCACGTCTCCATGGAAACCTGAGGATCTGTGGCTCTAGCTAACCGCGGTCACACACTCGTGACGTAGTGGTTCGCTTTTTTGTGCTGCTTGTTACGTCACAGACACGAGATTTATCTCCCAGAGGAAGAGGCAGTAATAAGGGCATGAGCACCAGTTAAAACAGAAAAAGATGAAACATATTTACCGCAGCGAGCCACGACACAGAGGCCAGAGACAGAAGGCCTGCTGTGGCTCGGCAGTAATCCCACTGTGCATTAGCGGTCTTGCCTGGAGGGGCTTCATGAGGAGACACAGCTGGGAATTTCACCTGCGGCCCCCCTTCCTGCAGCATTTTAAAGCTGCTCTCTCTGCCGACTTTGATCTTGGCAGGGGGTTTAGAGTCCCTGATGGGCTCTGTGAAATGACTGGTGGTCTGGCCACTCCCTGGAAAGGAGCTGTCTGCATCACAGAAGCCAGTTCAAGGCCTTCCTCTGCCCTCTTCCCCCTTCCTCCGGCCCCAGGAGACTGCTGCTCGGTGAGGCTGCTCAGTGAGGTGGGGTGAGGCTGGCGGACCCCCCAGTCCCAGCCTGATTTTGCCAGTGTGAGCACTCGGTGTAGCCCTGAGAGACCGTAGCTGAGCTGGAGGCTGCTGGGGTTCAGCGGACCCCAAGGACACGAGACGTCCTTCCGTTTTCTCCCTCCTTGGGCTCACCACCCTAGCTGGAGCGTATGTGGGTGCATGTGGGTATCTGAGGTTCCACATAGCTTGTGGCGAGAAGCTCAGCAGAGTCTTCCGCCCCTACGCCTAGAGAGGACTCTCAAAGCGGAGCGCCGGCCTGGGGTGTTGGCGTCCGTGTCTGGAAGCCACCCTGCCGACTCGGCAGCCTGGTGAGTCTCTGCTGGCCTGTGTGGTGCTCTGACTTCACCGTGGGAAGGTGCTGACCGGGCCCTCTGCACTGGGTAGGCCAGGGGCTCACAGAAGCCAGCGAGCTGCCGGCGCCTGCTGCGAGCCTCCCGCCCCTCCTCACTCTCCCCTGGTGGAGGCTGGCGGGAGGCAGTCTAGAAGAGGCTCCCAGGCCCCTGCAGGTGTCTGCGCTCTTCAGCTGTGCTTCTCTTCCTGCCAAGAGGGGGAAGTGCATGTCCTGTGGGCCTGTGACCTCACCAGAATGAGGAGCGCCTTTGCCCGCGTGGGGGGCCTTGTGAGAAGGTTTCGTAGATTGGTTCAGGACACTCCGTTTCCAGAAGTACCAGGGACTAGTTCCAAATTGCCTTTAGCGTTCACTTCTATTGTTTTATTTCTTTTCTGCTTTTTAACTTCAAGGGAACATGTTTCCTAACTAGAAGCACATTTTACTAATGGTTCATTGCTGCTGGTCACTGTTTCATGGCTGTGTGAGGGCCCTCTCAGACCTCTGCCTTCCTGATGGTATCTTTTCCAACTCACGCACCCCCTCCTCATTTCTGTAAACCCCTGGGGTGGGAGGGTGGCCTCGCCCCGCATGGCCTGTGCCATCTCTGCTGGCATGCTGTGGCCACTGCCCAGGTGAGGCGAAGGCGCCTCCTTCGGGCTCCAGCTGTCCGTCCCTGCTGTCCGGGAGCTCTCTGGCCAACTGGAGCGGCAGGAGCCTGGGTTACACCGTGTACTTGTGGGTTGTAAATTAGCACTTTTCATTTACTGCTGTGCTGTTTGCTTGGGGGTGTGGGGTGAGGCACAGATGAGCAGCACTTGCTGTTTCCCAAGCCCTCAGGCTTGCCTGGGGCTGAGAGGACTAAACCCGCCCAGTCCGAGGATCCTGGGACTCCGGAGGGGAGGTGGCTCAGCCAGATTGTGAGAGGGTCTCCGTTGATTTGTATAAAATGTAGAGGGCCTCAGAAGTTTCCATTTGTGTATCCCCTTGCTTATTATTATTTCACTTGAAATCTGTGGCTACACAGGCCGCTCATCTGGACCTCGCTTTAAAGCTGAGTTAAATTGTAAATTTAACAAGGCTAAGTACCGTGCCGCCCCCTGCCATGGTGTCCGGGAGCTCTCTGAGAACGCGTGACCAGTTTTAACATCCTGCCACCACCTCTGGCTCTGGGGCTGAGGAGTCACAGCCCCTCATGGGGTTTCACTTTCCCCTGAAGCCCTAGCGTGGCTTGCGGAGCTTCTCCGGCATCTCCATGGTTCGGGGGAGAAGGCGGCAGGCAGCAGTGCTGGGCCTGGCCTCCTTTCCGCCTCTGACCTGTGACTCGACGGGAGGAAAGAGGCCTGCAGATTTAGCGCTTTCACAAGGAAGCCTTGGCGTGGGCCTGTGGAGTGGGCTTAGCCTAGGATAAGAAATTCTAAAAAGAACATTTACTGGAGATTGTTAAAACAACAGGATATGATCATGGGAATACAGAAAAAATAAAATTAGTGTCTCCTATAACCTTACTATCCAAAGAGTAAGATTTTGGATACTGTCATATTTTGGTAGATCTCCTTTGTCCTTCATGCATATAAACATTGTGACAAATGGGATTGTACTTGCCCACGTGTGTATCTGAGCAGTGTGTATCGTGTTTCCCCATGCTGTTACCTATTCTGAAACCTTGTCTAACCGACTGATAGTCCACCATGTTGAGGTGCCACAGGCTATTTGGGGGTGTCTCTCATGTTCTCCTATTAGAAATCACAGTGCGGGGTCCTCTATCTCCATGTGTGACCCCCACCCCACGCCCCTCGGGCTGTGCCCCCGCCAGGCTCCTCCTGACTGTCCCCTCTGTCTTGCAGATTGTTTGCTCCACGAGGAGAACTTCTCGGTGAGGTGCCCCAAGCACAAGGTGAGTCAGCCTGCAGAGCCGGTGCTCCCCGCAGGACTAGGGGGTCGGGGGCTCCTCCCGAAAGACCTGGAGACCTGATATTCAGTCTCAGGCCAGGGCTTAGTGGGTGGAGGGGCAGACAGGAGGGAGCCCTGTGATGTGGGGTCAGCACCGTGTGGTGGCGGAGCTGGGGAGAAGGTGTTTGTCTGTTAAGAAAAACGCACGAAACTCCTGGTTTCCGCCTTAGTTTAGTGGAACCCCAGACCACAGACTGGCGTGGGGTGAGGTTGGCTGTAGGCCTGGATGCAGAGCAGAGGCGTCTTCCCCGATTAGAGAGAGCTGACGCCCGGCTCTCGGGGAAACGCCATCCCCGCCAGGTTCTGCTTCCGCAGGTACAGCCCATGGTGTCTGCATTTGGTTCAAGAGTTGGTCTCTTGGTCGCCTCTCAAATTTAGGAAGGGAAGGAAGATGCGGGCGGAGTGTGTGAATGGCCTGTTTCCAAGACACCACTCACGGGTGTGGGGAGGGGAGGGTGGGGAGAAGGGACCCCCAGGAAGGGCTGGGCTGGTGGAGGCCTCCGCCTGGCGCTCCTGCAGCGGCGGCTCTCCTCTGGCTGAGGTCACACTGACCCCTGGTGGCCACTCTCTGGTGCTCACAGTCTTCAGTCTCCGCTCAGTGGGGCCAGAAGGTACTAGAAAGAGGTCATCTTGACAGTCTGCTCTCAAATTGCTTCCGAAGGATGCTTACTGATGCTTTTCTTTAAAAATTATTTCCCGAAATGGATCCTTGGATCTTACAATTTTCTCTTTATTTTTTACTTCATTTATATTTTATTTTTTTAAACTTCCCTTTTTGAAGGGTTACATTTTGCATCAGCAAACCCTGTCTTGAGTATCTCCTGTATGTCGTTCAGTACTGACTCTCTGCTTTTTCTTTCCTTTTCCATGTGCGTTCCTTGCCTCACCTCCGCCCACCCTGACCCGCACGCTCGTTCTCTGTCCCTCCTGTCTCGTCTCCTTGGCTTTGCCGGCGTCAGCCTCCCCTCCCATGCCCTGTCCCCCCCTTGCAGAACAAGACAGCGAAAGGCAGCCTCAGCACAGAGCAGTCGGAGCGGGGGTGAGGGGGGCAGTGTGCTCGTGGGAATGGAAAGTACAGCAAGCACAGGTGAGTCGGGGCCGCCGCCCCTGCGGACTGTGATGGGGTGTCGTGGCCTCTGCCTCCTGCTCGCCCTGGCCAGGCGGCACCTGGGTATCTAATTGCATGAGGCCAACACCCGGTGGATAAAGCACTTCTCTGTTTGTTGCTTAGCCCCCCAGAATATGTGTAGAAAGATAATGTGGGGCTTTAAAATGGTTGCATCATCCACTAGGGATCAGGGGGCTGTTCCTGAAGGCAGGCCTTAGGTGGGGCTCCTGGGGGCAGCTGGCTTCTGGGACGGAGCCTCTAAGGTGGGGGTGCTTTTGCCTGCAGCCCTCGCTCTTTCCCCGTCTCAGAAAGGCTTCTCACCAGAGATCTTTTCTTTTTTAGTTTGCTTGATGTCTCTAAAGCTTGGGCTTCCCTGGTGGCTCAGCCAGAAGGAATCTGCCTGCAGTATATGAAATGCAGGTTCCATCCCTGGGTCAGGAACATCCCCTGGAGAAGGAAATGGCAACCCACTCCAGTATTCTTGCCTAGGAAATCCCATGGACAGAGGAGCCTGGTGGGCTACAGTCCATGGGGTCGCAAAGAGTCAAGACTTAGCGACTACACCACCACCACAGCTCTAAACCTTTGAGTGAGTTCTCCTTTGAAAAACAAAAAATTCCCCAAGTTTTGTTATGTGAAATCTTCCCCTGCCTCCCGGTTCTATGAAAGATTCCTTTCATATAAGTACAAAGGGAAGAAAATCCCCTCAAAGATTCAGTAGACTTTAGCACCACATTTAATTTTCCTTTTAAAATTCTCAGGAGATTGAGTTGTGCTTTCCATGAGTGTGTCTGTGGGTTCGTGGTCGGGGCTGGTAGCATGTGCCTGTGAAAGCAGGATTATATGACTTGGGTCTCTGGAAGCAATGGGCCCGCAGTGCCCACCTCCACCCTGCCTTCCACATCCTCCCCGTCCGTACTTAGTCACTGAGGGAAAAGCAAAACAGATTATGAGAAGAAGAAGCAAAATGTAACTAACCTGGAGCACTTGGTTCTACAGGATGGGGTGGGCGGCCAGTTGTCTCAGAAATGTTCATTAAGGGATTCATCAGGTGAGAGCATCTGTGTTTACTCCAGGCGTCTGCGACCCACACACTGGTGTGCAAGGCCTGGCTCTCTGGGGCAGCACTGTGTGCCTGAGTCTCTGGAATGTTCCCTCCCCCTTGTTACAAATCTTCCCCGGGGCCTCAGCGGGTAAAAAATCCACCTGCACTGCAGTGCAGGAGCCAGAAGACTTGGGTTCAATCCCTGGATCAGGAAGATCCCCTGGAGGAGGGCATGGTTACCCACTCCAGTATTCTTACCTGAAAAATCCCATGGACAGAGGTGCCTAGAGGGCTACAGTCCACGGGGTCGCAAAAAGTCAGACACGACTGAGCATCTGTGTTACAAGGGATGGGAGTCTGCCTAAAATTCATCCCGGGACATGGCAGTTTTCATCTGGGAAGTCACTTGTTTCTTAGGTGGATCCCAGTACCAGCCTCCAGAGAAGGCCCTTGGCTGGGTAACAAGCCCGTGGGGGTTACAGTGCTCTCATGAAGGTGTCCAGTGAGGACTCCGCACTCTCTCTCTTCTCTCCTGCTCTTCCAGGGGTGGGGGTGGGAATGGAGGGCGCGGGGGTAGGGGCGGGAGGCTGGCCATCACGTGGAGCTCTCCGCGTCTAGAACCTGCAGGGTCCAGTGACCCTCAGGCCAGCAGCAGTCCGGGGGATTTCCAGGCCTGTTTCTGTTGGCCCTTCCGCGTGTCCCTGGGCTTGATGGTGTCACTGTTTCTGAGCGGCTCTGCCACCTTCCCGGCCCCAGTGTTTAGAGCCACTTGGAGCGGAGGCCATGGGGAGTGTTCCCAGAAGTGTCCGGGAAGAGCTGGTTGGGAGAGAACCATGAGTTACTTGGGGCCTTTTGTTCTTGTCCTGGAATCCCAGCCTGTGTTTGAGAAAAATAGGAAGTCTGGGCCCAGTTTCCTCTTGGAAATTTTAATTTTGTTCATCCTCGCCTTCCTCTCTGCCCATTCTTGGGCTCTGCCAGCTGCCAGAGCCCTCGGCTCTCACAGGATGACAAGCCTCATGGTTTATTCCTCACACGGTGGGTGTTGCTGTCATGTTTATACCAAAGAAACGAGGCGCTGAGTGATCGAGTGGCCTGTCCCTCCGTTTGGGGTTGTTTCAAGTCTGTTGAGGTCAGACCTTTCCCTCTTGGAGGGAAGGGAGGGACAGAGCGCCGTCTCGTGCACCTGAAGTGCTTGTCAAGGCAGGGCCCTTCTCCTGGGTTTGCCCGCCCTCTGCAGGTGGTGAGAAGCCCCAGCGTGAGGGGCGGACACAGCCCCTCCCCAGGGAGCATTCACCTTGGGGTCTGTGCTGGGGGCGCAGATCCACCATCACAAGGTGGGGAATGGGCAGCGATTATTCCTGTGGTGTGGAGAGTGCTGTGTGACAGCGTCAGCCCACTTAGCATCTCTGTGCTTCAGTTCCTCCTTCTGTGAAAAGAGGACTAACAGTGGTCAGCCTTGTGAGAATGCAGTTAAGAAATGTCTCCACCGTGCCCGGCGCAGCCCTGTCTGGCAGAAAATGCCAGGGCTGAGGGCATGGAGATGCGAGTTCTCATCTCCCTCTGCCACGTGAGGTACCTGGCCAGGCCAGCTGTGCCAGGGAGGAAAGGTCAGTGGGCGGCCCCCTCCCGGGTCTGCGGGTGCAGGAGCCTTGGCCAGCCAGTTCCGCCCTCTCCCCGGCTCGAGGCAGCTACTGGACAAGGCTCCTTGCCCGTCCCTCGTTCTCATCGGCTGTAGACACGGAGGCCCCATTCCCACCCAGCCCACCCAGTGGCGGGAAGCCGTGACCTCCATCCAGCTCTGCCTTGTCCTGGGTGCCAGGTTAGTGCCCAGGGTCATGTCCCGGGTCCCCCTTCCCGCCCACCCCGCGGCCCCGCAGGCAGTGCCGCTCTGCACCAGCTCCTTTCTCTCCTTGACTTGAGGTTCCCGCCACCTGTAGGGCCAAGTGCAGCTCCTCAGCTCACCTCCGAGGGCCCTGGGGTCACCTTCTCTGACTCCTCAGTGCCTGGCTGCCTCCCTCAGGGGTCCTGTGCCCACACTCGGCTTCCCAGGCCACGGTGCTGTGCCCCGTCTCCTCTTTGGGTCTCAGCTTCAGGGCACGTCCTCAGAGCAGCCTTCCCAGTCCCCTTGTCCCCACTCTGCCACCTCCCTGGCGTCACCACGGTTTCGAGTCGCTGGTATGTTCATGAACCGTCTGAGTCTCCACCAGACTGTCCTCCCACAAGGACAGGGACGGCTGTCTCGGCCTCTTCATGCACTGGCCCAGGATTTGGGGGGAGGAGGGCATGCAGGGTAGTTCCTGTCCTCATGGGGCGGCCCAGGGAGGAGGGCGCTGACCTGATGGCGTCGGGCGGGTGCAGGCTCCTCACGTGCTCCCCAGCAGGCTTGGGTCTCAGCTTACAAAGGTGAGGGCAGCCTCAGCCAGGTGGGGGTCCCGCCCAGGTCCAGGCGGCCGAGGTGAAGCTGAAGGGCAGCAGGAAGAGGCTGATGGGAACGCTTTGGCCTGGGATGAAGGCCCGATTGTTCGCCAAGAGCTGAACACGCCAGTGCCTTTCTACCGGCGTGTTCGGCCGGTAGAGAGCGGCCTCAGCACAGAGGGCTGCCCGCTCGCTCACGGGCCACGGCTCTGCCCGGGTGCTGCCTCCTCAGCCACCTCTGGCGCCTTTGGACAGACCTGAGCGATGGAGGCTCCGAGGCAGAGTCCCAGGGGCCCAGTCAGGAGAGCTTGCTGGCCGTGAGCCCCAGCCCCAAGCCTGACAAGCCCAGGGCTTGGGCTGCACAGGTCCCCTCCCTCAGGGCTTTGTCTCCAAGATGATGGGGGCAGGGACGGCAGGCCTCACAGTGTTCCAGTGAAGAAGTGTCTACAGGGCTCCTGGCATAGTGCCTGACCCCTACTAGATGTTTCAAGAGTTTTCTTCCCATTCTTCCTACTAAAGGAATAGTTTTTAGGAATAACGGAGAAGTTAGGGCCCCATTATATTCAGGGTCAGTCAGGTATCAGACCCTGGGGAGGTCCCTGTGGGAAAGGCCGGAAGGCCAGGCACTGGCAGGGGATATGGACGGACCACCAGGCCCCCCAGTGGCACCAAGGGAAGGAGCCCAGGCCAGCGGCCTGCGGAGCCCTCCAGCCAGGCAGACCCTGGTGCGGAGACCACCTGCATTCTAGAGGGTGCAGGCCGAAGACTGCCAAGTGCTGGGGAGAGGCAGACCGTGCCCCTGGCCCTCGTTCCATGAGCTGAGCTTTGCAGGATGTGCGGGCACTTGTCTTCTGTTCCCGCCCGTGGCCCACATCCCAGGCAAGATTTGACCCCTTTGGTCGTTGTTTGAGGCCCCCTGGCAGCCCTGCCCTGGCATCGCCTTGATAGAGGGTCTTTGGTCCCTGCACCAGAGAAGGCTGCTTCTTCTCCCCTTTTCCTGGCAGCCTCAGCCTCAGGAAACCAGAGTGGAGAGAGTCCGTGCTGGGGGAGGGGGTGCTGGGGTGACCCCCTGGGTGCAGGGGAAGCCACTCTGTGGCCCATGGCAGGGTGGCTCAGCTCCTGGCCCTGGCAGCCGGAGGCGCAGGGTCTGCTTTTGCCTGAGGGTGGCGACGCTGTCCTGCTGCCCTGCAAGTCCCTTACTGTTATTCATGTTTTCTGCCAAGCAGCTAGGAATCTCTTTTTTGGCAAAGGCTGGCGGGAATGTCTGTTCTTAGCTTGTATACACAGGCTAGCCTTAACTAGTTTGTGTATTAGTAAGTTTTACAGAAGCAGAAAAGGGACTGGTGATGCCTGGGTTTTCCTGAGGTTTATCGGTTGGTGGAGGGCACCGGAAAGGGTTTGAGGAAGAAGCCAGGTGAGCCCCCGCACACACACACACACACACACACACACACACACACACACACAGGGGTGTCACCACACGTGGCTCTTGGTTTAATTTTTCTGGACTGAATTCCTCGGAAATTGCTGTGTCTCTTGAGATCCTTGCACACGTAAGGATCCATGAAGTATCCTGAGGAGGCCCTTGGTACAAGCCCATGTACCCTCGATGGTCACCAGGAGAGCCTTCCTAAGCCTGGAGCCCGGGCCAGAAGGAGAGACAGACGCCAGTAGCAGGGCCTGGGGAGCCCCAGAGAGTGACCTGAGAGCCGCCCTCCCCTTGGAGCTCCCAGGAGTGTTCTCTGTTAGCTGTGAGAGCGCCGCCCGCGGCTGGAGGCGACCCGGGCGTGGTCCTGAGCAGGTTCTTCCACATCAGCTGAGTGCTCAGCCACCTCTGTGAGGACAGGTCCCGGGGCCCACGTGCTGAGTCCCGCTATAGGCCCCAGGGGGCAGCATCCTGAGCAAGGGTCACCCCAAGAGCTGCCCCACTCCAGGCAGCCCCACCTCGGGGGTCAGGGGAGTCTCTCCTGGTCTCGGCTCCCTCCACGCACTGGGGAGGGACACTCCGAGTCCATACCCAGTGCAGCTGGTCAGGTCATTGCTGCCTTTACCCTGTTTCAGGCCCAGAGCCACACAGCCGGCTCTGCCATGGGCCCTGGGTGTCTCCGGTGCCGGCTGCCAGACCCTGCAGAGTCGCGCCACCACAGAGCAGGGGCTGTGGGCTGCAGCGCCATGCAGAGGTTCCCAGCACCCAGTGTCTGCTTGTCTTGCAGGTGAGACTGTGGAGATGAGAAGGTGGTGGATACTCGTGATGGAATGGAAACGGTCCTCCTGTGCAGCCACACCCCACCCCGCCCCACCCCGCGTGCCTGCCCGCGCCAGCACTTCCTTCCTAAGTTCTTACATCACTCTCAAACCGGTGACACCACAGGAAAGAAAGACCCAAGACGTTGGAATGGCTGTTTCCATGGACACAATCTCCATAGTGACAGTGTGGGGGGAGGGGGGAGGGGTGGGATGATGGGAAAGGGTGGGGGGAATTAAAAGGGAGGGATAAAAATATATATATATAAATCTATTTTTAGTCTGGAAAGACTTTGTTTAAATGAAAGGTGCGCTATCCCTTTTGATTCTATTTTAAAATTATCTAGTTAAAGAACTCCAAATTTGTTCCAATAACGTGAAATTTAAATGTGAAATTGAACCGAACAAACTCTGATCTCACAAGGACAGGGGTGGCTTAGATCCTTGGCACAGCTCACACAATTCAGAGACTCTATACCCGGGGTCAGAGGAACAGACGAACCACACCAAACCATGTCTTTGTCAGTAATTTGTCTCAAAGTGGGAAGGTTGAGGGGGAGGGGAGTGGGGGATGGTCCATGTTTTCAAGAATGGGAGAATGATGTTTAAACACAAAAATAAATCTTTTTCATTTCCAGAAACACTATTTATTTATTATTTTTTAAATTTTTATTTTTTTTGGGGGGGAGGGGACATTGGCGGATGCCCCAAGGCGGAGGCCCCACGGTCACAACTGTGTCCTGGGTCCTTGGCCGGTGAGAGCCCCGAGGGTCCCACCAAAGCGGCTTGGCCGGCAGGATCAAGGGATGGCCGCCCCGGGCGCATTCCAGGCAGCTGTTGTGCCCTGACCCCCAGGGCGGACGGATGAACCTAGGCCGTAAGAGTGGACACAGGGAAGGACAGTGTCAGATGTGCTCACCGGGGTAAGCTGACCAGGAGCACCCACTCCACCCTTTCTTCTTTGCTTTCACTTTTATAAAGGAAAAGGGAGCCTGCCAGTTGAGCAGCCCCCCGCTACATGATTCTCTATGTTGTGTTGTTTTGTTTTGTAAATTGTATAATTTTTAAATATCTGAGTTTTAAAAAAAGAAAAAAGTACAAAAAAAAAATCTTGTTAAGGCCTTAAGAAGGGGTTAGTGCATCTTTCAGGGGTCACTCTGCCGTGGGGATAAAATAGCTGTTTCACAAACAGTTTTATTTAAAAAACAAAACAAAAAAAATCAAAAAAATAATAAACTTCATTTTAACCTTGTTTCCTTTTTTGTTTGAAGCAAATGCGTCTCTTTCTCCTCCCAATCCAGCCGTCAGGCTGGCTCTGGTTCTGCTGCGGAGGTGGCTGCCATCAGACTGGCCCAGCCACCTACACCTCCCACAGGCCCAGGGCCCTTGCAGCAGACCCTGGAATGAGCCCAACCAAGGACAGTTCTAGCCGCTCAGCCTGGTGGGTCAAACTCAGCCGTGTGTGAAGATGGCCAGATTACTTGAGAGGAGGACAAAATTCCAATCAATGTGAATTTTAAAGCTTATAAAAAAATAATGCAATGTTAATGGACTTTGTTTTTTTAAGAACAGAAACACTGGAAGGAATGCTGTGAAGTAGAAATAAGCAATTATAAATTAGTTCTGGTGTGCTTATCAGTTTGAGGCTGCAGAAATGGCAGATTAGCTTTGTTACAATGGCTGCATCCATCAGCGTGGTCCAGTGCTCATTTTGCTCCACCAGGATGGAGGTGTGGGTGGGTGTGCTGTGTGCGCCACGGAACCTGCATAGGAATTATGGTTCTTTATTTCCTTGGCATCCTGTCTGGTCTTGGCATTAACACAGTTCAGATGAGATTGAGAGATTGCAGGTGTTGGGCTTAAACCACAAACCTTGAACATATCTTCAGGAAAATACTTTCCTGACAGCAGATGGTTGGTTCTTCATTTTGCCTTTTTTAAATTCTTCTGACTGGGCTGATGATACTTTGAGTAAAACCCTGGTGATGGTTCCTCAAACTGGCTCCTGAAATGACCATTCACTGGGGAGTGGCCCTATTCCACGCCTCACTCCCAACTCTAGCTTTCCAGCTTCTGTAAGAAGCCTCAACTGTTCATGGGCATTTCAGCTCCTGCCACTCTTTTGAGTTCTCTGTTTTTTGGACAGACTTTATTTCTAGAGCAGTGTTAGGTTCATCACAGTGTTGAGCAGAAGGTACGGAGATTCCCCATGAATCTTCTGCCCCCACACATGCACAGCCTTCCCCAGTGTCAAGGCTCCCCACCAGGGCAGTGCCTTGTCTTTGGTGAACTTGAATCAACACATCATGGTCATCCACAGCCCATAGTTTACGTTGGGGTTCACTCTTGGTGGTGTGCGCTCTGAGTTTGGACAAACGTACAATGACATGGGTTTGCTGTTGTTTAATCATTAAGTCCTGTCCAACTCTGTGACTCCATGGACTATAGTCCGCCAGGCTCCCCTGTCCATGGGATTTCTCAGACAAGAATACTGGAGTGGGCTGCCATTTCCTTCTCCAGGGGATCTTTCGACCCCAGGGTTCAAACCCACATCTGCATTGGCAGGCAGATTGTTTACCTCTGAGCCACCAGGGAAGCCCATAATGACATGTACATACCAGCAGTATACAGAGCAGCTTCACTGCTCTAAGAATTCTCTGTGCTGCCTGTCTTTAACCCTCCCTCCTCTTACCCTGGCAACCACGGATCTTTTACTGTGTCCATAGTTTTTGTGTTTTCCAGAATGTCATAGGGTTGGAGTTACACAGTATGTAGCTTTTTACATTGGTTTCTTTCATTTGGTAATAGGCATTTAAGGTTCCTCCATGTCTTTTCATGGCATGATAGCTCATTTCTGTTTGTTGTTGTTCAGTTGCTCAGGGTCCGACTCTGTGATGCCATGGACTATAGCACCCCAGGCTTCCCTGTCCCTCACAGTCTCCCGGAGTTTGCTTAAATTCATGTCCATTGAGTCAGTGATACCATCAAACTATCTCATCCTCTGTCATCCCCTTCTCCTCTCAATCTTTCCCAGCATCAGAGTCTTTTCCAATGAGTTGGCTCTTCACATCAAGTGGCCAAAGTATTGAAGCTTCAACTTCAGCATCAGTCCTTCCAATGAATATTCAGGGTTGATTTCCTTTAGGACTGACTGGTCCCTTGCTGTACAAGAGACACTGTTCTCCAGCACCACAGTTTAAAAGCATCAGTTTTTCGGCACTTGGCCCTCTTTATGGTCCAACTCTCACATCCATACATGACTACTTGGAAAACCATAGCTTTGATTATATGGACCTTTGTTGGCAAAGTGATGTCTCTGCTTGAATACACTGTCCAGGTTTGTCGTAGCTTTTCTTCCAAGAAGCAAGCATCTTTTACTTTCGTGGCTGCAGTCA
Organism: Bubalus kerabau; assembly: GCF_029407905.1. Taxonomy (NCBI): domain Eukaryota; kingdom Metazoa; phylum Chordata; class Mammalia; order Artiodactyla; family Bovidae; genus Bubalus; species Bubalus kerabau. Next base: position 6,914,445 of record NC_073624.1, read on the forward strand.
CATCCGCGGTGATTTTGGAGCCCAAGAAAAATAAAGTGTCGCTGTGTCCGTTTCTTTTCCCCATCTATTTACCATGAAGTGATGGGACCAGATGTCATGAGCTTAGTGTTCTGGATGTTGAGTTTTAAGCTTTTTCACTCTCAGCTTTGAGAGGCTCAGTTTCTCTTCTCTTGAATATTCTGTTGCCGGGATGCACCCCAGTTTATCCATTCACCTACTGGAAGACAGTTGTTCCACTCTTTAGCAATTATGAATAAAACTACTATAAACACAAGTGTGCAGGGTTTTTTTTTTTAAATAATCAACTGCCAAACTGTCTTCCAAAGTGGCTGCCCCAGTCTGCATTCCCACCCACCCGCAGGGAATGAGAGTTCACCCTTGTCGGAGTTGGGTGGTGTCAGCGTTCTGGGTTTTGATCATTCTATGATAAGTGTGCAGTGTTGGTGTATTTTGTAAGAGTTAAGTTTTTAAACCGCGGTTCAAAAACACAAGGTTTAGGTGACCACCTTAACTTACAAGTGAGGTGAAGTCGCTCAGTCGTGTCCTACTCTGCGACCCCATGGACTGTAGCCTACCAGGCTCCTCCCTCCATGGGATTCTCCAGGCAAGAGTACTGGAGTGGGTTGCGATTTCCTTCTCCAGGGTATCTTCCTGATCCAGGGATCAAACCCAGGTCGCCCGCATTCCAGGCAGAATGCTTTAACCTCTGAGCCACCAGGGAAGCCTGAGGCAAGTTCACATTGTGCGGGCAAGCCCCAGACCTTTCCCGTCTTGCCCAGCCCAGTTCCCAGAAAACCACGGGAGGGATCTGCCTGCACCCCGAGGCTCCCGGCCCCGCCCCTCCGTTGTCCGCCGGCCAGACTTGCAAGCGCGGTTGCAGCCTGGACCCCAGAGGGCGGTACCGGAGTCAGGTGAGACCTCTGGGCCCACGGGAACCCCCACACCGACCAGAGCCGGCTCCCACTCCTCCCGCCCCGCAGGCAGCAGCGGAAACTGAGGGGGGTGTCTGCCGCGGGGGCGGGGCAGGGGGCGAGCGAAATGCCACCAACTTTCCCCGCGCCCTCGCTGGGCACTGCAGCTGCCCACCTGCTTCCAGGGAGCTTGCTCCGTGTAGCCTTGGGGGCCCAGGGCCGGGACTCCGTGCCTGGGGGCTCGGGCCCCGGGCGCTGCTCGCCCGCCATCTTGCTGACGTCTTCCCGGACTCAGGACTCAGGCCGGGTCTGGGGTCGGAGGCGCCATCCCATCTCTGCCGGGGCCAACACCTGCGACCCCGAGGTGTGCGGGGCGTGGCGGGGGTGGGGGTGGGGGGGTGCCCTTCCCTCAAACACCCTCCGCTTCACCAGAGCAGAAGCCAGCAAGGGCCGCCTGAGCGTGTTTCTAAAATAGTAAGCCTGCAGGAACTTAAATGCTGGCCCTCGGGCCTCATAGAAGTGTATTTCCGCTGTAGAGCAGTGGTCCAGAGCCTGAGTTTTGAGATTGACCCTAATGATGCTCTGTGACTTTGACCCACTGCTGTGACCCCTGAGACTCCATGCCTTGGAAACCATAAAGCCGCCGATCTTACATGGGGTGGGGAGCATGGGGCGTGAACAGCAGTGCCTGGTGTGTGAGTGCAGGGTAATCCAAGGCTACCATTGCACAAGGATTGAAACAGGGCGTTGGCCTCACGATTGAGGCCTTCCCCAAGGCCACCCTGTCCTGGACTAGAGCCCCTATCCCCGGTGTTTGGAAGGCACTGCCTGAATTACAAGCTACCTGTCACTGCCCTTCATACGCCCAGTAGAGTGACTGCAGAGAGCATGACACAAAGGGTAGATGGCAGTGTAACGGGGCCGCTGTGACAAAGCTGTGACGACCATCCTGCCAGCCCCGCCAGTGCCACCGGACTCTGCCCGTCCAGGGTGGAAGATTGCTGCCAATGGACAGAAACATTCGACTGAGGCCGATGGGAGACCACCGGCTGGCTCTGAGAAGTCCCCAGGGCTCCCCCCAGGTCTTCCCCTCTTGGTCTTTTCAGTGGCCTCAGAGCTGGTCTCCCTGCCTCCTTGAGGCCCAAGAACCCAAGTTTCCCACAATCCAGTCCTCTGCCAGACCAAAAGCCCCACCTGGAGCTGCCACCGTCCTGCTGCTTTGCAGCGGTGCCTCAATCCCGCAGTCAGGTTACCTGTTTGCAGTCCCAAGCCACCCGAAGACCTCCAGGAGGTTTACCCAGAAAGTCTACTCCAGCCTGGGGAAATGACCCCACAGCCCTCAAAGCCATCCCTGCAACTGCTGGCCTGGGGTGTCACCTGGCTCCCCGCCTCCTCTTGGTTGCGAGCACTTTGAAGCAGGGGCCCACCCTCGCCATCCCTCCCCCCAGCTTTGGCCAAGGCAAGACGCAGGAAAGGCTGGATAAGCTGAAGAGGGCCAGTTGAGCCCCAGCCAGCCCCGCCCGCTGGCCCCGGGCCTGGCAGGAGAGTGGGGATGTGGGAATTTGGAGGGGAAGGAGCTGCTTGCACAAGCCAAGCAGGGATTGCAAATGTTGACAACCCCCACCTGGAGACCACAAGCACTCTGTCCCATTGAAGGCAACCTGGGAAGAACTGTCCTCTCACTGTTGGGGGTGGGGTGCGAGGGAGGGAACAGGGTAAGAGGGGGTACAGGAGGGCAGAGTGCCTCCTCCAGGGTCTCAGTAAGCTAGGGGAGAGCCTCCAGGACCCTGAACGACTCCAGCTGTGTTCAGAAAGAAAGGTTGCCTCACATACTCCGGGGATGGGTGGGGGGCAGCGGCCTTGACCAGGCCTGCCCTGGAAATGCCCCTTCCCCTCCTTCTGAGTTCCCATGCCTTTACATTTGAATGGGTTTGGGCCTCTGAGTTCCCATCAGCTTCTCAACCTCAAATCTTACCCCTTGAGTTGTTGGAGGGTTCTGAGGCTAGCAGAACTCTGGCATAATGTGACCAACCCCTTGCCTGGAGGAGGCAAGAGGCTGACCAAGAGGAAGTGCCTGGTAGCCGTAATTCCAGTCTGGAGGCGACACGTACTTGTGCAGGGTGGTACCAAGGTTTGTATTTGCACCTTTGCTGGAGGACTGGAAGGAACCAGAGAGTCAGGGTCGGAGGGTATGGGGCCGGAGCCAGAGTGGACTGGACCCATAGAGAGGAGGGAGGCCCAGGAGTCCATTCCTTGAGGTCCTCGGCAGGCCTGTGAGAGGGTCAAGAAACTACATCCCCGTCTGGTTTCCATTCCCTTGTCTTCTGAAGTTTTAACAGCTGATGTTCAAGGACAAAAACAAAGAGGAACTGAAGAGCCTCTTGATGAAAGTGAAAGAGGAGAGTGAAAAAGCTGGCTTAAAACTCAGCATGCAAAAAGCTAAGATCATGGCATCCAGTCCCGTCACTTCATGGCAAATAGATGGGGAAACAGTGGAAACAGTGAGAGACTTTATTTTCTTGGGCTCTAAAATCACTGCAGATGATGATTTTGCAGCCATGAAATTAAAAGATGCTTGCCCCTTGGAAGAAAAGCTATGACCAAACTATACAGCATATTAAAAAGCAGAGACGTTCCTTTGCTGACAAAGGTCCGTCTAGTCAAAGCTATGGTTTTTCCAGTAGTCGTGCATGGATGTGAGAGTTGGACTATGAAGAAGGCTGAGAGCCAAATAAATTGATGCTTTTGAACTGTAATGTTGGAAAAGACTCTTGAGAGTCCCTTGGACTGAAAGGAGATCAAACCAGTCAATCGTAAAGGAGATCAACCCTGACTGTTCATTGGAAGGACTGATGCTGAAGCTGAAGCTCCAATACTTTGGCCACCTGATGGGAAGAACTGACTCACTTGAAAAGACCCTGATGCTGGGAAAGACCGAAGGCAGGAGGAGAAGGGGACAACAGAGGATGAGATGATTGGATGGCGTCACCGACTTGATGGACATGAGTTTGAGCAGGTTCCAGGAGTTGGTGATGGACAGAGAGGCCTGGCATGCTGCAGTCGGTGGGTTTCAAAGAGTCGGACACAACTGAGCGACTGAACTAAAGGACAAATCGATGAGGAGGAAGCAGGCCCACTTCTCTAAGGACAGTCACAGCCTATGCTAACCCACCCTAATACCTTGAGCTTACTGGCAGCCCAGTCAACAAAGTAAACTACCCACCTTACATTTTTCCAAGTCAGGAAATGGACACCTACGTGAGGAGATACATCACCTTGAGGCCAAAAGAGCGGGAAAGTCCAAGGACCAATTTGTAACAAACTTAGGAAAGGGCCTCTGGGCCACCAAACTGGATGGTCAGTGTGACTAGGGAACTCTGAAAACAACCCTGCTGCCTCCCTAGCCCCAGATTCAAACTTCCCTCAGCCACAGCAGGTGGAAACTGAGGCAGCAGCCAGCTAGGTGCAGGTGCCGGCAGTGCCGAGAGCAGCCTCCAGGGCCAAGGAGGTCGGCGGAGTCCAGGCAGCCCCTGAGAACTGGAGCCCTTGGGGCTGATCTCCGAGGGGAAAGTGGATGCAGTTGTGTGGGTGTGTAGATATGCACGTGAGCGTGGGCTAGTCAGGATGCAAATGTGTGTAAATGTGGTTTATGAGTGGGTGATTCTGAGTGTGTGTTGAGTGCACCAGTGGGAAGTGAGGGACACCGAGAACTCTATCGGTGGTCCCTCTGGGCAGTCGGTCCTCCCGCCAGCACGGGCCAAGGAGCAGTAACATACTTGGGAGGCGAAGGCCCCTCGGGAGCAGGACAGGGACATGGTCTGGGAACAGGGCTGTGGCTGCATTAGAGGCTGACAGGCGACAGGTGGCGGCAGAACCCATTCCCAAGACCCCGGATTCTTTGTCGAATCTGCCAAGCTGGGGAGTCAGGCCGCGGGAGGGGGACTTCTTGTGCTCTCCAGCCACCTTCCGGAAGCACCTGGAGAGCACACGTGAGGGACAGTGACCGCCCGTGCGCCTGACTCTCCTTGACCCCTCTCTGTACCCTCTGGCAGCACAATCTCCCCGACAAGACAGCTCAGGGCAGAGGCCAAAGGCCGGTCCTCCGCTCCCTTTATACAGAGGCCCCGGACTGGTGGAGCCCCGGAGGTGGAGTGAGAGTCCCCTGCTGGCCTGGTCCTGGGTGCTGGCGTGGTGAGGAACCCAGCGCTCACGGAGGCAGCCATGGGGCTGCTGTCTGGGGACACGCTGGGGACCCTGGCTGTGGCCGTGCTCATCTTCTTGCTCTTGCTGGACCTGATGCACCGACGCTCACGTTGGGCCGCACGCTACCCACCAGGCCCCACGCCGCTGCCGGTGCTGGGCAACCTGCTGCAGGTGGACTTCGAGGACCCGCGTCCCAGCTTTAACCAGGTGAGGACGGAGGGGTGGGGAGTGCGCAGCGGTGGTCCTAGGGCCCCACTTAGCAGCGGACAGTGGGCGCTGGGTGAAGCGGCAGGCCGGAAGAGGAACTAGGCCAAGAAGAGGAGGCGGATCTGAGAGGCTTCCTGAGGGAGGACGTCTGTTCAGGGCCCGAGAACAGATTGGAGTTTCCAAACAGAGGTCAGAGAGGACAAGGCCGGGGGTGGGGTTTTAACAACATGGCAACAGGCTGGGGATTCAGCTGGCCATCTCTTAAATTATGTGAACATGACTCTCTGAGGGTCACCTTTGGAGGAAAGGTCTTGAGGATGGGGGAGATGTCTGGTTATGAGCCCTTTTAAATCAGGAGAGTTGTGGTTGAGAGAGGCACAGTGATCTGCTTCAAATCTTTTGCCTCCAGGAGGCCTTGGGCCTCCCTGCTGCCCTCTATGAACCTCAGCTTCTCCACCTGTGAAACAGGACGCTGACTTGGCCTGCTGACCCTTTCGTGGCACTTGCACAGCCATAGCTGGCTCTGTGAGTAGGATGGTCTCATCCAACCGGAGAGCCTCAAAACCAGAGGATGTAACCCCCGGGCTCCCAAGACTAGATAAAGTCCTTGCAGTTGCTCGCTGCTGGAGGGGACCCATAGGTGCCCTGAGGCTAATGCCAGGAGACTCGGCCCACAGCCTGGCGGGGCCTGGGCTTGCCAAACACCTTCGACCTTTGGCCTGCAGCTGCGGCGCCGCTTCGGGAACGTGTTCAGCTTGCAGCAGGTCTGGACGCCGGTAGTCGTGCTCAACGGGCTGGCGGCTGTGCGCGAGGCGCTGGTGTACCGCAGCCAGGACACTGCCGACCGTCCACCTCCGGCCGTCTACGAGCACCTGGGTTACGGGCCGCACGCCGAAGGCAAGCGCAGAGGGCACGCCGCGTCCCTGCAGGCGGAGGCAGGGTCGCGGATTTTCGGTGCAGGAAAGAGCCAACGAATTTGAGGGCGCGGCAGGTGGAGAAAGGAGACTGTGCCAAGCATTGGGGGAGGAGAAATTGGATGAGGCAGAGGGCGGGGCCTTACTAAGAGAGGGCGGCCCAGGGCCACTGCGAACCCGAAGAGGACGTCGGTGTGGGCAGGAAAAGAGGACAATGTCGGGGTAGGCCAGGACCTTCCCCACGTGGCAAACGGGGTCTCCGTGGGCAAAATAAAAAGTGGAGCCAAGACGGGCGCCTAGCAGGGGAGACTCGGGAACAGTGTGGGCCGACAGAGAATGGGAGCAGTCTCCAGACTGAAGTGGGTGTGAAAGTGGGCGGCATTTAGGACTGGAGGGCGAGACCAGTGTGGGCGGGCAGCGCCGAGAACTTCCCCCATGGAGGCGGGGCTGTGAGCAGATCCCCAGGAGGGGCGGGGCCAGATCCGAGCCACGCCCACGTGCCCGCCCCACCCCCAGGAGTGATCCTGGCGCGATATGGGGACGCCTGGCGCGAGCAGCGGCGCTTCTCCCTATCCACCCTGCGCAACTTCGGCCTGGGGAAGAAGTCACTGGAGCAGTGGGTGACCGAGGAGGCCTCGTGCCTCTGTGCCGCCTTCGCCGACCAGGCCGGTGAGTGAGTGCTGTGGCTGAGGGACACGGAGGTCTGGGAGTTTGGAGAGGCCTAGGAGAGAAGTGATGGAGGCGTCGCCCTACCTTGCACCGTCCCCTTCCAGGACGTCCCTTTAGCCCCGTGGACCTCCTGAATAAAGCAGTGAGCAACGTGATCGCCTCCCTGACTTTCGGGTGCCGCTTCGAGTACAACGATCCTCGCATCATCAAGCTGTTGGACTTGACGGAGGATGGGCTGAAGGAAGAGTTTAACTTAGTGCGCAAGGTGAGGAAAGAGAGCTCCGTAAAGGCGGCCTCGGTCCTCCAACGGCCCATCCCCCCTCCCGAAGGAGGAAGGGCTTTCCGGGAAAGGTACCTGCAAGGAAAAGGCTTGGAAGTGGGGAGATGGCAGACAGCGTAGATCGGAAAGGCTGGGTGGGGGTCAGTGCGCTTGGGGGTGGGAGTACCCCTTCACTGCAAGGGACCGGTCACCATGAGATGTACATTTTAGGTTTATCTTTCTGGGCCCAGGGCCAGGAGAGAGGGGCAGGTCTGAACTTAGGGAGGAACAAGGTTGATGATGGGGACCCTGGAGGAAGCTGGGACCTGACTGGTGAGCACCTGGGCACCAGGAGGTCCCAGGTTCCCAGGGCCCCACGGCGGTGACCCGCACAGGTGGTGGAAGCTGTGCCAGTGCTCCTGCGCATCCCAGGGCTGGCCGCCAGGGTCTTCCCGGCGCAGAAGGCCTTCATGGCCCTGATTGATGAGCTGATCGCTGAGCAGAAGATGACCCGGGACCCGACCCAGCCACCCCGACACCTGACTGACGCCTTCCTGGATGAGGTGAAGGAGGTAAGGTGATCGGGACAGGGATGTGTGTTGAGGGCCCAGGAGGCAAACTCAGGCCTCTATCACCCAGGGATCAGACACCTGGGCTGACCGGAGCAGGGTGCGAGGCCATGTGGGGACTTCACCTCTGTCCCTGAGCTTACCTTCCCGGTGTGACCCAGGCCAAGGGGAACCCCGAGAGCAGCTTCAATGATGAGAACCTGCGCCTGGTGGTGGCCGACCTGTTCTCCGCCGGGATGGTCACCACCTCGACCACACTGGCCTGGGCCCTCCTCCTCATGATCCTGCACCCTGATGTGCAGCGTGAGTCTAGCCCGGGGTGGGTGGTGGGAGGACGAGGACAGCCTGAGGCCTCTGAGCTCAGTTGGTTTGGCCACCAGCAGCAGCTCTGTGCAGGGGCTGAGCCCCAGCTCAGATGTCGCAGCGCCTCCTCTGAGTGGATGCAGTGCTACCCGGGCTTCAGGAGGAGGCGGGTCCCAGCCCTTGGGTCTGACCAGCACGAGGATACTTGTTTTCCAGGACGTGTCCAGCAGGAAATCGATGAGGTGATAGGGCAGGTGAGGCGACCAGAGATGGGGGATCAGGCCCTCATGCCCTTCACCGTGGCCGTGGTCCATGAGGTGCAACGCTTTGCGGACATCGTCCCCCTGGGATTGCCCCACATGACATCCCGTGACATCGAGGTGCAGGGCTTCCACGTCCCCAAGGTAGGCCTGCGGCTCCGCACCACCTGCCACCTGGTACCGCAGTGAGTGTCGCCAGGTGTGGCCAGGACTGGAATCCAAATCACCCCGTCCTCATGGCCACAGGTACTGAATGTCCCAGCCTGGGTGGGCGTAGACAGGAGAGTAGAACAGGGCTGGCTCTGTCCACTCAAGAGCCCCTGGTCGGGCAAGGAAGACAAACTAGAACATGTCACAGTGTTGGAGGAGCCCGGGCACTGAGGAGAAGTAAGGGCACCCTGCCATGGGCACAGGGACGGTGCTGAGAAACGTCTTGGGCTGAGGGTTACTTGAAGAGTCCAGGTGTGTGCCAGGCAGTGTGTGTGCCCATGTGTGTTTGGTGGCAGGGGTCTGGGCACCCCCCCACCAATCGAGACCTCACCCATGCCAGACATTTGCCACCAGGGGACGACACTCATCACCAACCTGTCTTCAGTGCTGAAGGACGAGACCGTCTGGGAGAAGCCCTTCCGCTTCCACCCAGAGCACTTCCTGGATGCCCAGGGGTGCTTCGTCAAGCAGGAGGCCTTCATACCCTTCTCTGCAGGTACCTTGCGGGTGGGGGGGGTGCCCAGTTTGCTTCCCCAACCTGAGGGGGTCTTGGAGGGGGAGACCCAGGCTCACAGAGCCCCCGTGCCCACCCACAGGTCGCCGCGCGTGCCTCGGGGAGCCCCTGGCCCGCATGGAGCTCTTCCTCTTCTTCACTAGCCTCTTGCAGCACTTCAGCTTCTCGGTGCCTGCCGGGCAGTCCCGCCCCAGCGACCACGGTGTCTTTGTCTTCCTGGTGACCCCAGCTCCCTACCAGCTCTGTGCAGTGCCCCGCTAGAGGCAGGCATCCAGCCGTCAAGCCGCTCCTCAGCCATAGCCCTGATGGTCAATAAACCGGGGTCTGGTGGCTCCATCGTGACTTGAGTCCACCTGGGACACCTGACCAGCCCCTGGCAGTCATGTGGCTTCAGCAGTCTGCCCAAAACCAGCCCCCACCCCACGGCCTGATTCATCCTTACCTGGCATTTGACCCCATTTAACATATGGGTGTACTGAGGCTCAGAGTGTACGAGGGTGTACTGTGAGATGGGTATACTGAGGCTTACACCCAGACACCCTGGGAGACCCAACCTCCCTTACTGGACGTAGGACCAAACCTATATAAACAGGTCCTGGCAACTGCTGGGAGGAGCTCACATAGGCTGGGGGAGAGATTTCAGGCCCCCATGGGATAAGGGGGCCCATCAGCTCAGACACCCACATTTCAGGCCTAGCCATAGCCACCTGGCTCTACAAGCCTCAGCCAGTGTCTCAAGTCTGCGGCTCCAGAAGATGGGGGCAGGACTGGGAAGCGATATGCCGGGTAACCCCCAGCGCTCAGAGCTCTTGAAGCAGGAGCCCTTCCCAGGAGGGAGCCACCTCCCTGGGCCTCTTTATAGGATGGGCCCCCTTTCCCTGCCCCTTAAGGACACTCATCCCCCAGCCCCTGCCCAGTAGGAGTTGCCACTCACAGCCATGCTAGAGCTTGGCTCCAACCTGGGGCTCAATCCTCTGAGTGGCCAGGTGAGTCCAGGCTCTCAGGAGCCTAGGCAGGGGCCGGAAATGAGCCCCTGTGGATGGTGGGCGTGCCCTGGGGCAGGGTTAACTTTGGATCCTGTGACAGTGGGATGGCAGAGCAGAAGGAAGCCCTGCAGAGCTCAGAGCAGGACACCCTGCTCTCGTCCTTGCTGTGCTATGACACCATGTGACCTTGGGCTTGTGTTTCCCTTTCAGCCAGCAGGAGGTTTGCCTCTGATGGCAGCCGAGTCCTGTCTTCCTGCGCCGCCTCTGAGGCTATGACCTTCTCAGCCTGGAGCCCCGGCCAAGGGCAGGGACCCCCATCCTCCACCTCCAGCCCCCAGTCTGGTCTGGACTGAGCTCACACAGACACCACCCAAGGGCTCTAATGACTGTCTGCTCACCTGAGTCTTAGGCAGACTCCTTGGCACATTGAGGTTAAGAGCCTGGAGACCCAGACAGGTCAGACCCAAGCCCCTGATCAAGCCAGTAGTGCCTTCATGACAGTCAGATCTCGACATTCAGGGAGCCCTGTCTGTCCCTTGGCACTGACTCAGAAAACCAGCCAGGGCCCCTTGAGTCTCCAGCAAACCCATGTCAAGCGCTTAATGGCAGGAGGTGGTGTTCCTGCAGCTTGTTGGGACAGGGGCCGTGGACGAAGCCACACTGAGTTTGTAGAAACTTGAGGGCCCTGAAAGGAGGAAACGGGGCTGCAGAAGCAACAAGTGTGGATTTATTGGACGCAGTGTCACTCGTGGCTCTGAGTCTTGGGGATGTCAGAGGCGGGGAACCATCCCAGCCAAAGCTTCCTCAAGAGCTGGGGGACCCAGCCCCCGGGCCTTTCCTCCATGACGTCCTCCTCGGAAGCCTCTAAAAAGCACAATCAGGGCTTCCCTTGTGGCTCAGGTGGTAAAGAATCTACCTGCAATGCAGGAGACCTGGGTTTGATTCCTGGGTTGGGAACATCCCCTGGAGAAGGGAAAGGCTACCCACGTCACTATTCTGGCCTGGAGAATTCCATGGACCATATAGTCTATGGGATCGCAAAGAGTTGGACATAACTGAGCAATTTAAAAAAAAAAAAAGTAAAAAATAAATAAATAAATAAAAAGCACAATCAGACACACCCTGTGAATACCTTGCTGGAGGGAACCTTGCCCAGGGCTAAGGTATCCTCTGTTGCCAGGAGAACAGGTCAGCATTGCTAAAAGGGCGGAAACCTTCCACCAGGCCAAGGGGAGTGGCCTCAAGTCCTGCCAAACCAAGAAGGAAGAAGGACCCAGGGGCTCGTTCAGGAAAGACTGGGCATCGGGCTACCTGGGCTTCATCCCCGCCCCCTCCCTGGTCCTGGAGGGTCAGGGAGGAGCTCAGCTATCTGTGACCTCTGCAGGGTCCCTGAGGTGAGGGAGCAGGGCAGTCCTGCTGCACAGCTGGGGTCTGCTGTCTTACCAGAAACGTACACAGCCATCTCCTTTCGGGCCTTGTTATTCTCCTAGGAAGGGAGAAGGGGCACGGGGTCAGATGAGGCGGGTTCTACGTTGTGCAGCTGGGGAAACAGGCCTCACTTCACAAGAAATCGGGGGAGGCCAGGGTTCAGATCCACTCGCTGCTCAGACCGTGTCTGCACCTCTCAGCTCCACACAGAGCTGTTCTTCCACCGGGATGGCAGTTTGACTCAGTGGTCTTGGGGTGCCCTGGCCTCCCTGCACCGTTGCCATGGTGGCATGGGCCTGGCCTCTGCACTCCACCCTGCAGAGCCCGGGGGCTTCCCAGGAGGACCCACACGGGGACAGTGTTCCAGCTGAGCCCCAGGCTTCTTTACCTGCCATCCTGAGGTCCTTGCTACCTCTTCCTTCTCAGTCACCCCCTTCGCACCAGGAATGAGGCTGGCTGGTTCCTCCCCCGGGGGCCCCACCTGCCCCTCCTCCCTAGACAAGACAGCAGTCTCCTCCTTGGGGGCAGCATCGTTTGGTGCTCCCATGGCCTGCAAGGAGGGGCAAGAGGGCAGTATATGGGCAGAAAGGCCCTCTGATGCCCTACCCCTACCCTCCTGCTGTGCACACTTGCAGTGTGTATCCCCTCCTGCTGTGCACACTTGCAGTGTATAGCCCCTGCTTCTGTGCACACTTGGAGTGTGTAGTTCTTTATTTTTCCAGGGAAGCCCCTCCCTTTTCAGCTCGAGGTGTGGTCGGGTTGTAAGTGTCCTAAAGGAGCCCCCCTGGTATCTCAGGGGCCCCGACCACGTGCTGGACAGGGTTCCTGTCTCAGGGAGCCCTGACAGGTGACAGTCCCCAGCCCCCGGCCCTTCCTGGCCAGGCCTCACTTACCTCAGAGTCGTGCTTCTTCCCACTCCTGACTCTGCGTCTCTACAGAGAGAAACAGGGGCCGTCACATACAGCTGAGAGTGCCCGGGGGTCCTTCCCTGCCTGGCCCATCCTCTTTCTGTGTGTGCCCACCAAGGAGGCCCAGGGCAGCCACCCCACTCCAGGGGAGGAGGAGTCCCCAGCCCTTACCCACCTGAGCGGTCACGGGGTAGCACTTATCCATCGGCCCCCACACTGGCCTTAAGGTCTCCCCGATGGGCTGTATGACCAGGAGAAAGAGAGAAGGCTGAGGTGACACGTCAAGGGCTCAGTCATGCATGGTCCACTGTCAGTGCACGCTGCCGACACGAAGACTACAGGGAGTTAAGGAAGCTTCACACTAACGAATGATTGATGTCTTTAGACACAAAACGCTGCATTCACAAACAAGGACCGGTGCTGAGATAAAAATGTTCCAACAATAATTGCTAATTCTTTTTTTTTTTTTTTTTTTTTTGCATTTTGATTACATTGGGTGTGTTGTGCATGGACTCCTCATTTTGGAGCTTGAGCTTTTTATTTTTTTCTCTCTAGCTCAGTGCACAGGCTTCTCTGTAGTTGCTCTCCATGGGCTTAGTTGTTCCATGGCGTGTGGGATCTTAGTTCCCTGACCAGGGATCGAACCGGCATCCCCTGAATTAGAAGGTGGATTTTTAACATCTGGACCACCAGGAAATCCCTACAACTTCTAATTCTTCAAAAACAGAAATATGATCATGGGAATTAAAAATCCAATCAGAGTGTACAAGATAAAATTGAAAAAGAGTTTTCCCAGAATAGAGAGATCAGGAGCTCCAACAGCTAAATCATAGATCTTTCTGAAAGAAGGAACAGAATCAACAAACTGGGGTGGCAGGGAAAGATCCCAAATAAATACCATTCATGTGTTATTGAGAATTTTCCCAAAGATGCAGGACCTGAGTTTGTAGAGAGAAGGAATCGCCAAGTGTCCAGGAAAGTGGATGAAGGAGACCCACCCCAGATGATGTCATCAGTAAATATTGAAACACCTAGGATGAAAAGAAGAACCGAAAAACTCCTAGAGACATGAAGAAAGAAGTCTATTAAGTTTCATCAGACTTTTCACCACCAACCTTGGAAGCAAGAAGAAAATGAGGATCTTCAAAATCTGTGAGAAAATTATTTCTAGTCTAAAATTCTGTACCTAGTCACACTGAGTTAAATAGGCAGTAAGACGTTTTCAGACAGGTAATAATATCTCAGGACTACCCCTCAGGAAGCAACTGGAGGTTGTGCTCCCTCCAAAATAAAATAACGTGGGCACCCACACGTGAAAAAAGTGACATACTCACCAGTATGACGGTGAAGGGAGGTCCCAGGAGAGCTGAGCCTCCAACCTCAAGGACGTGCGTCCAGGAGGGAAAAGGGCGGAGGGCCCCATGAAATATGTCCCCAGGGAAATGATCATATTGATAAACAACCTAACTTGTCTTAAGTGTATAGAAAGGAGATTAATTCTTTTTAATAGACAGTTTAGATGTATTATAGGTACAGAGAAAACTAAAGTTTAAAAAAGAGGAAAAAGGCAAAATTCTCCACAAAGACTGATGATAATATACTACATGACTCAGGAATACTGTTTACATAGTTTTAAAATGTAAACCCTCAATATTAAACTAAACAAAACGATGCCACAAGCCTACTAGAATGACTTTAAAAAAGGAAAATGCCGAAAGTGATGTGCATCAAACGGATCCTCTCATTCTTTGCTGGTGAGAATGCAAAGTGGATACCAGCACTTTGGAAAGTTTCACAGTTTCCTAGAAAACTAAGTACACATTAGCACGTGACCCCACCACCCCTCCGTGCGCCCCCCTCCTCCCCCGTGAGGTGTTTACCTAAGGAAAAGGAAAACCTATGTTCGCACAAAACTTGTACATGAACATTATAGTGGTTTTATCCGAAACTGCCAAAACCAGAAACAATCCAAATGCTTCTTATCCGGTCGGCGGATAGACCGCGGTACATCCATACACGGGACAGCTACTCGGCAATGAGAAGAAACAAACCACCTGACACACAACCAGGTGCCCTGTGCTCAGCGAGAGACTCAAAACCACATCCTGGGCACTGCCCTGTGGCCAGTGGTCAGGACTCTGTGCTTCCACTGCAGGGGGCCCGCGCTGGATCCCTGGTCGGGGAACTGAAATCCCGCAAGCCTGCTGCGTGGCAGATAAATAAAGACTAGGTACTGGGATGTTTCCATTGATACGACCATCTTGCAAAGGCAAAACTATGGGGCCAGAAAACCATTCACTGGATGCCAGGGGCTGGGAGCGGGGGAAGGGTTGAGTATTAGTGAGTATGGGGGAATTTTCTGAACTGACTGGAGCTGTTCTCTATCTTGACTGTACTGGCAATTTCACAGTTGTATATATGTGTCAAAACTCAGAGATCCGTACGGTAAAAAGAATGCATTTCACTCTATTTGAATGGCTCCTTAATTTTTAAGAAATGAATTAAAAAGTGCCCGCTGTGAGGGAAAGGGATTTAAAAGCCACAATGATATAAAAGCAAAAAAAGCAAAAATGATACTTAATTTTTAACAACTAAAGATGTCAAGAATACACAGAAGAACTGTACAAAAAGGATCTTCATGACCCAGATAATCACAATGGTGTGATCACTCACCTAGAGCCAGACATCCTGGACTGTGAAGTCAAGTGGGCCTTAGAAAGTATCACTACGAACAAAGCTAGTGGAGGTGATGGAATTCCAGTTGAGCTACTTCAAATCCTGAAAGATGATGCTGTGAAAGTGCTGCACTCAATATGCCAGCAAATTTGGAAAACTCAGCAGTGGCCACAGGACTGGAAAAGGTCAGTTTTCATTCCATTCCCCAAAAAGGCAATGGCATAAAATGCTCAAACTACCACACAATTGCACTCATCTCACACGCTAGTAAAGCAATATTCAAAATTCTCCAAGCTAGATTTCAACAGTACCTGAACCAAGAACTTCCAGATGTTCAAGCTGGGTTTAGCAAAGGCAGAGGAACTAGAGATCAAATCACCAACATCAGTTGCATCATCGAAAAAGCAAGCATTCCAGAAAAACATCTATTTCTGCTTCATTCATTATGCCAAAGCCTTTGACTGTGTGGATCACCATAAACTGTGGAGAATTCTGAAAGAGATGGGAATACCAGACCACCTGACCTGCCTCTTGAGAAACCTGTATGCAGGTCAGGAAGCAACAGTTAGAACTGGAGATGGAATAACAGATGGGTTCCAAATAGGAAAAGTAGTATATATTGTCACTCTGCTTATTTAACTTATATGCAAAGTACAACATGAGAAATGCTGGGCTGGAAGAAGCACAAGCTGGAATCAAAATTGCCAGGAGAAATATCAATAACCTCAGATATGCAGATGACACCACCCTTATGGCAGAAAGTAAAGAAGAACTAAACAGCCTCTTGATGAAAGTGAAACAGGAGAGTGAAAAAGTTGGCTTAAAACTCAACAGTCAGAAAACTAAGATCATGGCATCTGGTCCCATCACTACATGGCAAATAGATGGGGAAACAATGGAAACAGTGTCAGACTTTATTTTGGGGGGCTCCAAAATCACTGACAATGGTGATTACAACCAAGAAATTAAAAGACACTTACTCCTTGGAAGGAAAGTTATGACGAACCTAGACGGCATATTAAAAAGTAGAGACATTACTTTACCAACAAAGGTCCCTCTAGTCAAAGCTATGCTTTTTCCAGTAGTCAGGAATGGATGTGTGAGTTGGACTATAAAGAAAGCTGAGTGCCAAAGAATTGATGCTTTTGAACTGTGGTGTTGGAGAAGGCTCTTGAGAGTCCCTTGGACTGCAAGGAGATCCAACCAGTCCATCCTAAAAGAAATGAGTCCTGAATATTCATTGGAAGGACTGATGTTGAGGCTGAAACTCCAGTACTTTGGCCACCTGATGCAGAGCTGACTCATTGGAAAAGACCCTGATGCTGGGAAAGATTGAGGGCAGGAGGAGAAGGGGACGACAGTGAATGAGATGGTTGGACCAACTCAAAGGACATAAGCTTGAGCAAGCTCTGGGAGTTGGTGATGGACAGGGAGGCCTGGCATGCTGTGGTCCATGGGGTCGCAAAGAGTCGGACACCACTGAGCGACTGCACTGAAAGATGTCATCACTCAAAACATTTAGAATGCCAAAACCTAGGATATAATTATAGTGGAAGACTAGAGAGAGGTGAAATGTGTGTTTGAGATGGCATAAAGTGTTCAGTTGTTGTCAGAGCTAAATCCTCATGTTTTCTTGAAAGAATTCTAATGTATCTAATGACACTGTTTAAATCTGAACAATCAAGACAAAGCAGGATAAGCTTTCTATTTAGAACAGTGGAGGCAAAATCAAACGCTTCAGCTAGAAAGTTGGAAGCTAGAAAGATTTCCACCCTGGGCTGTGAGAATTGTGGGTGAAGAGCATCGGGACAAACAACAGATTTTTTCCAAGTCTTAAAACTTTGACTCATCAAACTATGTATACACATGTCTTTGATGACAATAAAGCTTTTTAAAATGAAAGTTTGGTAAACTTAAAAAAAAAAAACATAATGGAAGCAACATATGTCATCTGTTCCTCTCGGTCCGTCTAGGTTCCTGCCAGGGAGCCCTGAGATGAGCTTATGGCCTCAGAGCCCTGAGGTGACCGTACAGCCAGCCCGTGGAGGGGCGGGCATGGGGTGTAGAGTGGGGCTTTGTTTGACGAGTTGCCGAGAACACAGGGAATTTCTCCAGAGTCCTCACACACACACGCACAGTTGGTCAACCATTTCTAACCCAGCAGTGTGACTGCTCTTTGCGCTACATGAGGCGGTCCCCTCAGCCCCTGACAGAGGCCCACCTGTGCTGACTCCACAGCGAGCTCGTGGGCAGGGGCTGTTTTCCCGAAAGGCCCCTGAAAACAGTAGTGCACCACGCCTGCAGGTAGACGAGGAGAGACTAGTGAAAACATTTAAAAAGCAACAATTATTTTTAAATGTCGGTGTTTACAATATGGCAGAATGGCATATTTTTAAGTATTTTGATGTGTGATGAACGACATTAGACATTAGCTTACAATGAGTGAGGGGACAGCTGTTCAGAAGATATAAGCAAGTATGTGAAGACCACTGCTGCAGGCTGTGACTTGGTTATCTGTGTTCTGAGGGGGTAGTTTGCGAGGTTGTGCTTTGGGAGGATGCATGGGTTTTAGAAAACAACCCTGCTGCCTCCCTAGCCCCAGATTCAAACTTCCCTCAGCCACAGCAGGTGGAAACTGAGGCAGCAGCCAGCTAGGTGCAGGTGCCGGCAGCACCGAGAGCAGCCTCCAGGGCCAGGGAGGTCGGCGGAGTCCAGGCAGCCCCTGAGAACTGGAGCCCTTGGGGCTGGTCTCCGAGGGGAAAGTGGATGCAGTTGTGTGGGTGTGTAGATATGCACGTGAGTGTGGGCTAGTCAGGATGCGAATGTGTGTAAATGTGGATTATGAGTGGGTGATTCTGAGTGTGTGTTAAATGCACCAGTGGGAAGTGAGGGACACGGAGAACTCTATCGGTGGTCCCTCTGGGCAGTCGGTCCTCCCGCCAGCACGGGCCAAGGAGCAGTAACATGTTTGGGAGGCGAAGGCCCCTCAGGAGCAGATCAGGGACATGTTCTGGGAACCGGGCTGTGGCCGCATTAGAGGCTGACAGGCGACAGGTGGCGGCAGAACCCATTCCCAAGACCCCGGATTAGTCCTTGAATCTGCCGAGCTGGGGAGTCAGGCCGCGGGAGGGGGACCTCTTCTGCTCTCCAGGCACCCTCTGGAAGCACGTGGAGAGCACACGTGAGGGACAGTGACCGCCCGTGAGCCTGAGTCTCCTTGACCCCTCTCTGTACCCTCTGGCAGCACAATCTCCCCGACAAGACAGCTCAGGGCAGAGGCCAAAGGCCGGTCCTCCTCTCCCTTTATACAGAGGCCCCAGACTGGTGGAGCCCCGGAGGTGGAGTTAGAGTGCCCTGCTGACCTGGTCCTGGGTGCCGGTGTGGTGAGGAACCCAGCGCTCACAGAGGCAGCCATGGGGCTGCTGTCTGGGGACACGCTGGGGCCCCTGGCCGTGGCCCTGCTCATCTTCTTGCTCTTGCTGGACCTGATGCACCGACGCTCACGTTGGGCCGCACGCTACCCACCAGGCCCCACGCCGCTGCCGGTGCTGGGCAACCTGCTGCAGGTGGACTTCGAGGACCCACGTCCCAGCTTTAACCAGGTGAGGACGGAGGGGTGGGGAGTGCGCAGCGGTGGTCCTAGGGCCCCACTTAGCAGCGGACAGTGGGCACTGGGTGAAGCCGCAGGCCAGAAGAGGACTGGGCCAAGAAGAGGAGGTGGATCTGAGAGGCTTCCTGAGGGAGGGCGTCTGTTCAGGGCCCGAGAACAGTTTTGAGTTTCCAAACAGAGGTCAGAGAGGACAAAGGCCAGCAGGTGGGGGTTCACAGCATGGTGACAGGTTGGGGATTCAGCCAGCCAGCTCTTAAATTATGTGAGCCTGAGTCCTTGAGGGTTGGGAGGAAAGGTCTTGAGGATGGGGGAGATGTCTGGTTATGAGCCCTTTTAAATCAGGCAAGTCGAGGTTGAGAGAGGCACAGTGATCTGCTTCAAATCTTTTGCCTCCAGGAGGCCTTGGGCCTCCCTGCTGCCCTCTATGAACCTCAGTTTCTCCACCTGTGAAACAGGACGCTGACTTGGCCTGCTGACCCTTTCGTGGCACTTGCACAGCCATAGCTGGCTCTGTGAGTAGGATGGTCTCATCCAACCGGAGAGCCTCAAAACCAGAGGATGTAACCCCCGGGCTCCCAAGACTAGATAAAGTCCTTGCAGTTGCTCGCTGCTGGAGGGGACCCAGAGGTGCCCAGAGGCTAATGCCAGGAGGCTCGGCCCACAGCCTGGCGGGGCCTGGGCTTGCCAAACACCCTCGACCTTTGGCCTGCAGCTGCGGCGCCGCTTCGGGAACGTGTTCAGCCTGCAGCAGGTCTGGACGCCGGTAGTCGTGCTCAACGGGCTGGCGGCTGTGCGCGAGGCGCTGGTGTACCGCAGCCAGGACACTGCCGACCGTCCACCCCCGGCCGTCTACGAGCACCTGGGTTACGGGCCGCACGCCGAAGGCAAGCGGAGAGGGCACGCCGCTTCCTTGCAGGCGGAGGCAGGGTCACGGAATTTCAGTGCCTGCAGGAAAGAGCCAACGAATTTGAGAGCGCGGCATGTGGAGAAAGGAGATGTGCCAAGCATTGGGGGAGGAGAAATTGGATGAGGCAGAGGGCGGGGCCCTACTAAGAGAGGGCGGCCCAGGGCCATTGCGAACGCGAAGGGGACGTCGGTGTGGGCAGGAAAAGAGGACAATGTCGGGGTGGGCACGGGTGGGCCAGCACCTTCCCCAGGTGGCAGACGGGGTCTCCGTGGGCAAAATAAAAAGTGGAGCCAAGACGGGCGCCTAGCAGGGGAGACTCGGGGAGCTGTGCGGGGCGACAGCCAATGGGAGTAGTCTCCAGATGGCAGGGGGTGTCAAAGTGGGCGGGATTTGGGGCTGGAAGGCCAGGCCAGTGTGGGCGGGCAGCGCCGAGAACTTCCCCCACGGGGGTGGGGCTGTGAGCAGATCCCCGGGAGGGGCGGGGCCAGAACCCAGCCAGGCTCACATTCCCGCCCCGCCCCCAGGAGTGATCCTGGCGCGATATGGGGACGCCTGGCGCGAGCAGCGGCGCTTCTCCCTGTCCACCCTGCGCAACTTCGGCCTGGGGAAGAAGTCACTGGAGCAGTGGGTGACCGAGGAGGCCTCGTGCCTCTGTGCCGCCTTCGCCGACCAGGCCGGTGAGTGAGTGCTGGGGCTGAGGGACATGGAGGTGTGGGAGGTTTGGAGAGGCCTAGGAGAGAAGAGATGGAGGCGTCGCCCTACCTTGCACCGTCCCCTTCCAGGACATCCCTTTAGCCCCAAGGACCTCCTGAATAAAGCAGTGAGTAACGTGATCGCCACCCTGACCTTCGGGTGCCGCTTCCAGTACAACGATCCTCGCATCATCAAGTTGTTGGACATGGTGGAGGATACGGTGAAAGAAGAGTCTGGCTTAGTGCGCCAGGTGCGGGAAGGGAGCCCTGTAGAGGCGACCTCATTTCTCCAACGAGTCCTTCCCCCCGGAGGAGCACTTGTGTAGAGGGCCAGCGCAAGAAAGGGCTTCCGGGATAGGCATCTGCAAGGAAAAGGTCTGGAAGTGGGAGATAGCAGACAGTCCAGATGGGAGAGGCCCGGCAGGGGTCAGTGCGCTTGGGGGTGGGAGTACTCCTTCACTGCAAGGGACCAGTACCCATGATATGTACATTTTAGGTTTATCTTTCTGGGCCCAGGGCCAGGAGAGAGGGGCAGGTCTGAACTTAGGGAGGAACAAGGTTGATGATGGGGACACTGGAGGAGGCTGGGACCTGACTGGTGAGCGCCTGAGCACCAGGAGGTCCCAGGTTCCCAGGGCCCCACGGCGGTGACCCGCACAGGTGGTGGAAGCTGTGCCAGTGCTCCTGCGCATCCCAGGGCTGGCTGCCAAGGTCATCCCGGGGCAGAAGGCCTTCATGACCCTGATTGATGAGCTGATCGCTGAGCAGAAGATGACCCGGGACCCGACCCAGCCACCCCGACACCTGACTGACGCCTTCCTGGATGAGGTGAAGGAGGTAAGGTGATCGGGACAGGGATGTGTGTTGAGGGCCCAGGAGGCAAACTCAGGCCTCTGTATCACCCAGGGATCAGACACCTGGGCTGACCGGAGCAGGGTGCGAGGCCATGTGGGGACTTCACCTCTGTCCCTGAGCTTACCTTCCCGGTGTGACCCAGGCCAAGGGGAACCCCGAGAGCAGCTTCAATGATGAGAACCTGCGCCTGGTGGTGGCCGACCTGTTCTCCGCCGGGATGGTCACCACCTCGACCACACTGGCCTGGGCCCTCCTCCTCATGATCCTGCACCCTGATGTGCAGCGTGAGTCTAGCCCGGGGTGGGTGGTGGGAGGACGAGGACAGCCCGAGGCCTCTGAGCTCAGTTGGTTTGGCCACCGGCAGCAGCTCTGTGCAGGGGCTGAGCCCCAGCTCAGATGTCGCAGTGCCTCCTCTGAGTGGACGCAGTGCTACCCGGGCTTCAGGAGAAGGCGGGAGCCCAGCCCTTGGGTCTGACCACCACGAGGACACTTGTTTTCCAGGACGGGTCCAGCAGGAAATCGATGAGGTAATAGGGCAGGTGAGGCGACCAGAGACGGGGGATCAGGCCCTCATGCCCTTCACCGTGGCCGTGGTCCATGAGGTGCAACGCTTTGCGGACATCGTCCCCCTGGGATTGCCCCACATGACATCCCGTGACATCAAGGTGCAGGCCTTCCACGTCCCCAAGGTAGGCCTGCGGCCCTCCCAACCCTACCTCCGTGCCACCTGCCACCTGGTACCGCAGTGAGTGTCGCCAGGTGTGTCCAGGACCGGAATCCAAGCCACCCCGTCCTCATGGCCACAGGTACTGAATGTCCCAGCCTGGGTGGGCGTAGACAGGAGGGTAGAGCAGGGCTGGCTCTGTCCACTCAAGAGCCCCTGGTCGGGCAGGCAAGACAAACTAGAACATGTCACAGTGTTGGAGGAGCCCGGGCACTGAGGAGAAGTAAGGGCCCCCTGCCATGGGCACAGGGACGGTGCTGAGAAGCGTCTTGGGCTGAGGGTTACTTGAAGAGTCCGGGTGTGTGCCAGGCAGTGTGTGTGCCCATGTGTGTTTGGTGGCAGGGGTCTGGGCACCCCCCCACCAATCGAGACCTCACCCATGCCAGACATTTGCCACCAGGGGATGACACTCATCACCAACCTGTCTTCAGTGCTGAAGGACGAGACCGTCTGGGAGAAGCCCTTCTGCTTCCACCCGGAGCACTTCCTGGATGCCCAGGGCCGCTTCGTCAAGCAGGAGGCCTTCATACCCTTCTCTGCAGGTACCTTGCGGGTGGGGGGGTGCTCGGTTTGCTTCCCCATCCTGAGGGGGTCTTGGAGGGGGAGACCCAGGCTCACAGAGCCCCCGTGCCCACCCACAGGCCGCCATGCGTGCCTCGGGGAGCCCCTGGCCCGCATGGAGCTCTTCCTCTTCTTCACCAGCCTCTTGCAGCATTTCAGCTTCTCGGTGCCTGCCGGGCAGCCCCGCCCCAGCGACCACGGTGTCTTTGCCGCCCTGGTGACCCCAGCTCCCTACCAGCTCTATGCAGTGCCCCGCTAGAGGCAGGCATCCAGACCCCAACCTGCTCCTCAGCCGTAGCCCTGATGGTCAATAAACCAGGGTCTGGTGGCTCCATCGTGACTTGAGTCCCACCTGGAACCCCGGACCAGCCCCTGGCCATCACATGGCCTCCGCAGTCTACCCAAAACCAGCCCTCACCCCCCGGCCTGATTCATCCTTAACTGGCATTTGACCCCGTTTAACAGATGGGTGTACTAAGACTCAGAGTGTACTGGGGCGTACTGTGAGATGGGTATTCTGAGGCTCGAAGGTGTAGCTGGGTATACTGTGAGATGGGTGTACTGAGGCTTATCCCAGTCACCCTGGAGAGCTAAAATTGGTTACTGGGCATAGTGACAAAGCTTCTATATATAGGTCCTGGCTTCTGCTGGGAGGAGCTCACGTAGGCTGGGGAGAGATTTCAGGCCCCCATGGGATAAGGGGGCCCATCAGCTCAGACACCCACATTTCAGGCTGGGCCAAACTCACATTGGTCCAAGGGTGCAGCCAGCATCTCAAGTTGCTGCCCCAGAAGATGGGGGCGGGACTGGGAAGCAATATGCCGGGTGAGCCCCCAGCGCTCAGAGCTCTTGAGGCAGCAGGCCTTCCCAGGAGGGAGCCACCTCCCTGGGCCTCTTTATAGGATGGGCCCCCTTTCCCTGCCCCTTAAGGACACTCATCCCCCAGCCCATGCCCAGTAGGAGTTGCCACTCACGCCGCGCTGGAGCTTGGCTCCAACCTGGGGCTCCAGCCTCTGAGTGGCCAGGTGAGGCCGGGCTCTCAGGAGCCTAGGCAGGGGCCAGAAATGAGCCCCTGTGGACCGCGGGTGTGCCATGGGGCAGGGTTAACCTTAGATCCTATGACAGTGGGATGGCAGAGCAGAAGAAAGCCCTGCAGAGCTCAGAGCAGGACACCCTGCTCTCGTCCTTGCTGTGCTATGACACCATGTGACCTTGGGCTTGTGTTTCCCCTTCAGCCAGTAGGAGGTTTGCCTCTGATGGCGGCCGAGTCCTGTCTTCCTGTGCCGCCTCTGAGGCTGTGACCTTCTCAGCCTGGAGCCCCGGCCAAGGGCAGGGACCCCCATTCTCCACCTTCACCTCCCCCACCAGCCCCCAGTCTGGTCTGGCCTGAGCTCACACAGACACCACCCAAGGGCTCTAATGACTGTCTGCTCACCTGAGTCTTAGGCAGACTCCTTGGCACATTGAGATTAAGACCTGGGAGACCCAGACAGGTCAGAAGCACCAGCCCCTGATCAAGCCAGTTGCGCCTTCATGACAGTCAGCTCTGAACATTCAAGGAACCTTGTCTGTCCCTTGGCACTGACTCAGAAAACCAGCCAGGGCCCCCTTGAGTCTCCAGCATACCCACTGTCGTGGGCTTAGTGGCAGTGTTGTAGCCACGCGTTCCGGGAAACAAACTCACTCGAAGGACAATGCAGATAGTGGAGTGCAGTTTATTACACAGGCGGGCCCAAGGCAGAGTCTCCTCTTAGCCAAGGACCCCGACCAGTTTTTGTGAAAACCTTATATACGCTAAGAGTACTTGCTTAAACCCACCTCCCCAAATTCCTTGAAACTAGTCTGGTCAAGGTAAAAGTGAGATACGATCAAAGTTAACCCAAGATTCATGTGTCACAAGGCTACATAAACAGTGGACCTTTATCAGTAGGCCTGTGGTCATATCCCAATAAACATAATAGAATTTATGACTTTGTTCTGTTACAGAGATAATTAGCATATTCTTTTAGGCAACGGAGAGTCCAAGTACAAGTCCTGAGGCTCTTTTATCCAGGGGGGTCTGGTTTTCCACTGGTATGCCATTTCTATAGACGCCGGGCACAAAGTTCAGAGTCCATTGGGAGGGTGGCCATGCGTGTAGCCTATTGTTCACAGCCTGGCCTAAGGCGGAGTCCAGCTCTGTCTGTTTCCTCCTTCATTCCCCTCTCTTGATGCTCTTAACTCATATTATGAGCATCATTCATAGGGATATATTGCACCCTGGCTCTCCGACCGCCGATTTGGGAGAATGACATCAACCTTTGGGTTACGAAGTTCACAATACATTGTAAAATTCAGGGTCCACAAAGCAGAACTATGAAGGCAACTAAAACAGTGGTAAATACAGTTTTCCGCCAGTCGCCCTTCACCCGAGATAGGACCGAAGTCCCGAAAGGAATGTTTTCATTTGACATTGCTTTTACCTGCTGTTTCATGTCATCTAAAGCATTCGATACATTGCCAGATAAGTCAGGAATGTATGCACAACATTCAACCTTAATTATAGCACAGGTCCCTCCTTGAGCAGCTGTGAGTATGTCCAAAGCCATTCTATTATGAATTACCGCTTTTCTCATTTGGATTTGCTCTCATTTAAGGCTTGGATGGCTTTTGTTCCTTCTAGGAGGGCCTGTTTTGTGAAATTAGTCAAGGCCTCTTCTTTAATCATAATATCTGTTGTCCCTATAGAGGGTACGAATAAGGCAGCAATGTACTCATACCATTGAAACGCAGATCTTGCCCACCTAGCATGTAAATAAGGTAGATTTACCGGGGCTTGTTGTCGGTTAGGCTTTTGTTACACTGGCATTTATATCAAATGTAACCCCACGACCCGAGTCTATTGACTGTAGGTCTTACACCAAGAGAGCAAGGAGAAGTTATGATTGACAAGAAAGAGGAAAGTCTCTTTTTGTCATCTCAGAAAAGAGCAGAGTGGTTTAAAATCTCCTTGGCAGAGCGGTGACACCCACCAAGGAAGTCCATCCATCGCTGACAGAGACATAGCCCTACATATCCAGCAGTTGGAAGTGTGGTGGAAGTCTGCACAGGAACGTGCCCATGAGATGAAAACATTGTCCTGAGTTGAACGGAAGTTAAATTCAAAATCACGTTGATGAGGCCAAGCAGCAGGAGTTGATTGTGTGGCTTCATCCTGAAGGGGCTTGTCTGGGATCTTCTTTTCCTTCTTCTTAAGGATGGTCTTAGTCTCTCGAGGGTCAGCGGGGTCCCTCTGTGCAGTCCACTCAGCGTTTTTTGGGTCTGCGTGGTATGTTCTCTTCACCCTCAAATGATGGATCCAAGGGACAATACCTGCAACTTTAACTGCAGTTGGGGTAGTTAGAATAACATAAGGGCCCTTTCATCAAGGGGCTAGCAAATCACATTTCCAACCTTTGACCCATACTTGGTCACCAAGCATAAACTCATGAATCTTTTCCCCAAGGGAGAACAGCACCCTTTCTTGTACAAACTTCAGTTCAGTTCACTTCAGTCGCTCAGTTGTGTCCGACTCTTTGCAACCCCATGAATCGAAACACGCCTGGCCTCCCTGTCCATCACCAACTCCCGGAGTTCACCCAGACTCACATCCATCGAGTCAGTGATGCCATCCAGCCATCTCATCCTCTGTTGTCCCCTTCTCCTCCTGCCCCCAATCCCTCCCAGCATCAGAGTCTTTTCCAATGAGTCAACTCTTCGCATGAGCTGGCCAAAGTACTGGAGTTTCAGCTTTAGCATCAGTCCTTCTAAAGAAATCCCAGGGCTTATCTCCTTCAGAATGGACTGGTTGGATCTCCTTGCAGCCCAAGGAACTCTCAAGAGTCTTCTCCAACACCACAGTTCAAAAGCATCAATTGTTCGGCACTCAGCTTTCTTCACAGTCCAACTCTCACATCCATACATGACCACTGGAAAAACCATAGCCTTGACTAGATGGACCTTTGTTGGCAAAGTAATGTCTCTGCTTTTCAATATACTATCTAGGTTTGTCATAACTTTCCTTCCAAGAAGTAAGCGTCTTTTAATTTCATGGCTGCAGTCACCATCTGCAGTGATTTTGGAGCCCCCAAAAATAAAGTCTGACACTGTTCCACTGTTTCCCATCTATTTCCCATGAAGTGATGGGACAGGATGCCATGATCTTCGTTTTCTGAATGTTGAGCTTTAAACCAACTTTTTCACTCTCCTCTTTCACTTTCATCAAGAGGGTTTTTAGTTCCTCTTCACTTTCTGCCATAAGGGTGGTGTCATCTGCATATCTGAGGTTATTGATATTTCTCCCGGCCATCTTGATTCCAGCTTGTGCTTCTGCCAGTCCAGCGTTTCTCATGATGTACTCTGCATAGAAGTTAAATAAACAGGTTGACAATATACAGCCTTGACGTACTCCTTTTCCTATTTGGAACCAGTCTGTTGTTCCATGTCCAGTTCTAACTGTTGCTTCCTGACCTGCATATAGGTTTCTCAAGAGGCAGGTCAGGTGGTCTGGTATTCCCATCTCTTTCAGAATTTTCCACAGTTTATTGTGATCCACACAGTCAAAGGCTTTGGCATAGTCAATAAGGCAGAATAGATGTTTTTCTGGAATTCTCTTGCTTTTTTGATGACCCAGTGGATGTTGGCAATTTGATCTCTGGTTCCTCTGCCTTTTTGAAAACCAGCTTGAACATCTGGAAGTTCATGGTTCACGTATTGCTGAAGCCTGTCTTGGAGAATTTTGAGCATTGCTTTACTAGCGTGTGAGATGAGTGCAATTGTGCGGTAGTTTGAGCATTCTTTGCCATTGCCTTTTTGGGGATTGGAATGAAAACTGACCTTTTCCAGTCCTGTGGCCACTGCTGAGTTTTCCAAATTTGCTGGCATATTGAGTGCAGCACTTTCACAGCATCATCTTTCAGGATTTGGAATAGCTCAACTGGAATTCCATCACCTCCACTAGCTTTGTTCATAGTGATGCTTTCTAAGGCCCACTTGACTTCACATTCCAGGATGTCTGGCTCTAGGTCAGTGATCATACCATCGTGATTTTCTTGGTCATGAAGATCTTTATTGTACAGTTTTTCTGTATTTTCTTGCCACCTCTTCTTAATATGTTCTGCTTCTGTTAGGTCCATACCATTTCTGTCCTTTATCGAGCCCATCTTTGCATGAAATGTTCCCTTGGTATCTCTAATTTTCTTGAAGAGATCTCTAGTCTTTCCCATTCTGTTGTTTTCCTCTATTTCTTTGCATTGATCGCTGAGGAAGGTTTTCTTATCTCTCCTTGCTATTCTTTGGAACTCTGCATTCAGATGCTTATATCTTTCCTTTTCTCCTTTGCTTTTTGCTTCTCTTCTTTTCACAGCTATTTGTAAGGCCTCCCCAGACAGCCATTTCGCTTTTTTGCATGTCTTTTCCATGGGGATGGTCTTGATCCCTGTCTCCTGTACAATGTCACGAACCTCAGTCCATAGTTCATCAGGCACTCTATCTATCAGATCTAGGCCCTTAAATCTATTTCTCACTTCCACTGTATAATCATAAGGGAGGTCGGGGCAGAAGCCGGGAGGACCCCATGCCCAAGGGGCGGCGGCCAAGAGGAGCTACCCCACGTCCAAGGTCAGGGTCAGCGGCCGAGAGTGCCAGGCTGCGACAGCATAGGAACAGCCGAGAGGAGCTACCCCACGCCCGAGGTCAGGGGCAGCGGCCGAGAGAAGCAATCCCACGTCCAAGGAGTGGTGGCTGCGCGGGCGCAGGAGGGCCTAGAGGAGCTACTCCACGTTCAAGGTCAGGAGGGGCGGCATAAGGAGATACCCCTCGTCCAAGGTAAGGAGCAGCGACTGTGCTTTGCTGGAGCAGCCGTGAAGAGATACCCCATGTCCAAGGTAAGAGAAACCCAAGTAAGAGGGTAGGTGTTGCAAGAGGGCATCAGAGGGCAGACACACTGAAACCATAATCACAGAAAACCAGCCAATCTGATCACACGGACCACAGCCTTGTCTAACTCAGTGAAACTAAGCCATTCCTGTGGGGCCACCCAAGACGGGCGGGCATGGTGGAGAGGTCTGACAGAATGTGGTCCACTGGAGAAGGGAATGGCAAACCACTTCCGTATTCTTGCCTTGAGAATCCCATGAACAGTATGAAAAGGCAAAATGATAGGATACTGAAAGAGGAACTCCCCAGGTCGGTAGGTGCCCAATATGCTACTGGAGATCAGTGGAAAAATAACTCCAGAAAGAATGAAGAGATGGAGCCAGAGCAAAAACAATACCCAGTTGTGGATGGGACTGGTGATAGAAGCAAGGTCTGATGCTGTAAAGAGCAATATTGCATAGGAACCTGGAATGTCAGGTCCATGAATCGATGCAATTGGAAGTGGTCAAACAAGAGATGGCAAGAGTGAATGTCGACATTCTAGGAATCAGAGAACTAAAATGGACTGGAATGGGTGAATTTAACTCAGATGACCATTACATCTACTACTGCGGGCAGGAATCCCTCAGAAGAAATGGAGTAGCCATCATGGTCCACAAAAGAGTCCCAAATGCAGTACTTGGATGCAATCTAAAAAACGACAGAATGATCTCTGTTCGTTTCCAAGGCAAACCATTCAATATCACAGTAATCCAAGTCTATGCCCCAACCAGTAACTCGGAAGGAGCTGAAGTTGAACAGTTCTATGAAGACCTACAAGACCTTTTAGAACTAACACCCAAAAAAGATGTCCTTTTCATTATGGGGACTGGAATGCAAAAGTAGGAAGTCAAGAAACACCTGGAGTAACAGGCAAATTTGGCCTTGGAATACGGAATGAAGCAGGGCAAAGGCTAATAGAATTTTGCCAAGAGAACGCACTGGTCATAGCAAACACCCTCTTCCAACAACACAAGAGAAGACTCTACACATGGACATCACCAGATGGTCAACACCGAAATTAGATTGATTATATTCTTTGCAGCCAAAGATGGAGAAGCTCTATACAGTCAGCAAAAACAAGACCAAGAGCTGACTGTGGCTCAGATCATGAGCTCCTTATTGCCAAATTCAGACTTAAATTGAAGAAAAGTAGGGAAAACCACTAGACCATTCATGTGTGACCTAAATCAAATCCCTTATGATTGTACAAACTTAGTTACCTGATTTATTACCTTACCCAGTTACATCTGCTTTGAAATCCTATCCCCCTTACCTGAGGCAAATTTGTTGACACCTGTTTTATTATGGGAGGGGGCCTCCCATTCACAATTTCGTATGGAGAATAGCCTTGGAACCATGGGGTCATCCTGAGTCTGAGCAGAGCCATCGGAAACAAGTCCACCCAGGAGCAGTCAGTCTCTATGATCCACTTGGAGAGTCTCTTTAATGTCCGGTTGGTTCATTCCACCATCTCAGAACTCTGGGCCTATATGCAGTGTGCAGTTTCCATTTGATGTTTAAAGTTTTGCTTACTTGTTGTACTAAATCAGCTACAAAAGCCGGGTCATTGTCTGAACCAATGCTGGTAGGAAGTCCAAATCTGGGAACTATTTCCCTAAGCAGGCACTGGGCTACTTCTGATGCTCTTTCAGTCCAGGTAGGAAAAGCTTCTACCCATCCTGAGAATGTACATACCATGACCAGCAGGTAACAGTAGTGTCGGCGAGGTTTCATTTCAGTGAAGTCCACTCCCAGGTGTTCAAAGGACAGCGTGCCTTTCAGCTGAATACCCGAAGGTTTTTGTCTGAATACCCGAGAGGCAGCATTAACCTGTGAGCAGGCAGCATGGCCTAGGTGGGTTGCTTGGTGTGTTTGGCTTACCAGATTGTGTGCCAGCTCCTCCGGTACTGATAATTTGCCACTTGGTAATTCCCACCATCCTTTTTCAGTCTTGATGGCCCCTTCCGCTTTGGCTAACCTGACAGCCGTTGTCCTTGTTTTATGAGGCTAGTGCCATCAGTATATAGGACCTAACTAGGGCCTGGAACCTTGTGTCCTTCTTTAAAACAAACCCCAGATACCTTACCTCCTCCTTGCAGATCTGGGCCTTCTTCTTCGACACCCGGTAACCTGCTCCCATCAGCGGCTGGAGCAGTGCTTTTGTCCCTTCCCAGCATTTTTCCTTGGTCTCCGCAGCCAGAAGCAGGTCATCCCCATATTGTAGGAGCCAACATCCATACTATTCTGGATGGAATGAGTTCAGGTCAGAAGCCAAGGCTTCCCGAAAGATGGCTGGGGAGTTCTTAAAACCTTGTGGGGGAGTCCAGATAAGCTGTTGCTTGGTGTCCCCGACTGGATCTTCCCATTCAAAGGCAAAGATGGGCTGTGACGCTGGTGTGAGGCGTACGCAGAAGGCATCCTTGAGATCTAGGCGAGTATAAACTTTACTCCTTGGCGGGAGGAGGCTAAGTAAGGTATAGGGGGTTTGGAACAGTGGGGTGTAAAGTCACAGTAGCCTGGTTGACTCGCCTGAGATCCTGTACAGGCCTATAGTCCTGTCCTCCTCCTGGCACTCTACTAGAATGCCCGCTTGTTTCAATCTATTGATGTGGGGAAGTATGCTGGCCCAGGCCTCTATCGGGAGCGGGTACTGGTGGTTTCTAACCAGGATAGTGCCTGGCTTGAGTTCTATTACCACTGGGGCTTGATGTTTAGCCAGCCTGGGAGCAGGGGCGGGGGCGGGGCATTGTCTTCCGCCCGAGACCTCAGGGAATAATTGAGTTAGCTCTCTCTCATGCTCTTCTGGCCCACCCGGTTCTTCCTTCGGAGGCTCATGCAACCTCCACTCATCTTGGGGTGGTATTGAGAGAGAGAGCAAATAAGTCATAGTGTCCATCTGGAAGGTGGGCCTCTCCTCAGGGGAGAAAGTCACTTGTGCTCCTAGTTTGGAGAGCAAGTCTCTTCCCAACAGGGGTACTGGGCACTCAGGAATGTAGAGGAGTTCATGAATCACTTGGTGCCCCCCCATCTGACATTTTCTGGGCTGGCAAAATGATTTAACCGTCTCTTCTCTGGATGCCCCAGTTAAGCGGTAGTCTTTTTGGACAGTGGTGCCACAGGCTTTGTTACTACCGACAGTTCTGCTCCTGTATCCACCATGAAGTCAATGTTTTGGTTCCCCACTTTTAAGGTTACCATGGGTTCTTGGGGACCTGATATCTCTGAGCCTCAGCAGCCCTATTTAATTTCCAAGTCAGCAAGCCCCACCACTGCGGGAGCTTCCTCTTCCTTCCTTGCCTTAGGGCGTTCATTCTTCCAGTGGCCCAAAGCTCGGCACCCGGCACCCGGCACACTGGTTTGGCTGTAACGGGGTTCGGGGCCTCCGTGGGGACCGGTTGAAGGACTTTCCTGTCCCTGGGTCAGAGGAGATTTTCCAGAGGGCCCGAGATAGACTTGCCCAGAGCAGCAGCTGGCATTGTAAACCTCCTGTCTGTTCTCTTTCGTTCCCTCCGGCTCTCTGGCAGAGGGCAGTTTCTGCTTAATTCCAACGTCTCCCTCCCCTTCTTGTCAGTACTCACCGAGAGGCGAGAGGCGGGTATAGCTTTGGCGGTTCGGCTGGAGCCGGATCCTGGAAGTGTTGGCCAGAGGCTTCTGTCACCGGGATCGGAGCCTGTCAAGGTGGCGGCTCTACGGCCTCGGGGAGAGCTGGCGGAGGGGCAGTGGCTGCTGCAGGACTTCACCTGGCCCTGGATCGGGCATTAAGGCGGCCTCTGGTCCTGCTGGAGCACTGGGAGGCAGGCGCGTCATCATCCAGTATGGGGGAGGGGTCAGGTTGTCCCTGTCCAAATCCTGTAGAATTTCCTTTTTTATCATCAGTCAATTTTTGTGCCATTAATATTTTTCCCTTTCCCTTCTGGATACAGAACCTTGTCCAAGTAGGAGGGCCTTGAGCTAACCCTAGCCATGAGGCAATATATGGATATTGGTCCAGGTGTCCTGGCTCTCCTGTGCCTGCTGTATAGACTGCTTCCACTATTTGTAAGTTCCTGGTGTTCCCTGGTGGCCATCCTACTCCCATAGGGGGCCATTCGACCTCACAGAGTATGTGGAGGTGGTTAGGCTTCATCTTCACCCCATAGTCTCCTCCTAATCCCTTCTTAAAACTTTTAATCCTGCACTCCAATACAGTTGCCTTAGATCCACTTCCCCCCATCTTGCTTACCTTCTTGGACCTTCTTCTACTTTTCCTTTTGTTCTGTCTATGAAGTTCTCAGTACCCCATGTACTTCTGATAGTTCCACTCAATGACACTTAAATTGCCATTCTGCCTCCTTCCTAATTAGGGTGAGAAGAGCTTTACCTGCCAGATCACCTGCCTGTCAGCACAGCCGAACCAGAACACCATGTGGTCTAAGACTGTTTTTCCCTTAAGTCCATTCTGCTTTGGTGGACTTGATCAGGTGCGGATGAATACACAGATGGGTTAAATATCCCATGTCCCAGGCCATCTCTGGAAAAGCCAATTCATACTCACTTATGTATCCCCCTCCTTCTAGCCTAACAATTCAGAGGGGGTCAAGAATTTCACAGCAGACGGGACACCTCCTGGGGGAGGGCAGAATATGAACATACAAGGACCATTTTCCTATCCTAAAATCTCCTGGCGATCGCTGGTAATAATCTTCCCTGGACGGCATGGACACACCTCCTAAATGACCTTGACAAATTCCCTTCCTGAGCCCTAGCAAGCTTGTTGACCTGTGTACCAAGCAATCACCACCTGCCTAATCCAGGCTCCTGTGGGTCCCCGCTCCTTCTAGTCCCTCCCAGGGGGGTGATCAGGCCCCCTCTTCCACCCTGCTGGGTGGGCTCCTCCTTGCCTGAGCGCTCAGTTCCCTTGCTGCCGTCCACTACCTGCTAACGTGAAAGGTCCGGGCCTCGAGAAGCAGAATCCTTCCAGAAGGGCGAGGCGCCTTCCCCCCTCTAGAAGATTCAAGCCACAAGGCCTCGGAGTAGTCCCAAATGGGACATGTCTCCTCAAAATGAGGAGTTTCCTGGCCCATGCACCAAATGTTGTAGGCACGCGTTCCGGGAAACAAACTCACTCAGAAGGACAATGTAGATAGTGGAGTGCAGTTTATTACACCGGTGGGCCGAAGGCAGAGTCTCCTCCTGGCCAAGGACTCTGACCAGTTTTTGTGAAGACCTTATATACCCTAAGTGTACTTGCTCAAACCCACCTCCCCAAATTCCTTGAAACTAGTCTGGACAAGGTAAAAGTGAGATACGATCAAAGTTAACCCATGATTGATGTGTCACAAGACTAGATAAACAGTGGGCATTTATCAATAGGCCTGTGGTCATATCTCGATAAACATAATGGAATTTACGACTTTGTTCTGTTACAGAGATAATTAGTATATTCTTTTAGGCAACGGAGAGTCTAGTACAAGTCCTGAGGCTCTTTGATCCAGGGGGGTCTGGTTTTCCACTGGATTGCCATTTCTATAGACGCCGGGCACAAAGTTCAGAGTCCACTGGGAGGGGGATCATGCGTGTAGCCTAATGTTCGCAGCCTGCCCTAAGAAGGAGTCCATCTCTGTTTCCTCCTTCAGCAGGAGGTGGTGTTCCTGCAGCTTGTTGGAACAGGGGCCGTGGACGAAGCCACACTGAGTTTGTAGAAACTTGAGGGCCCTGAAAGGAGGAAACGGGGCTGCAGAAGCAACAAGTGTGGATTTATTGGACGCAGTGTCACTCGTGGCTCTGAGTCTTGGGGATGTCAAAGGCGGGGAACCATCCCAGCCAAAGCTTCCTCAAGAGCTGGGGGACCCAGCCCCCGGGCCTTTCCTCCATGACGTCCTCCTCGGAAGCCTCTAAAAAGCACAATCAGACACGCCCTGTGGGTACCTTGCTGGAAGGAACCTTGCCCAGGGCTAAGGTATCCTCTGTTGCCAGGAGAACAGGTCAGCATTGCTAAAAGGGCGGAAACCTTCCACCAGGCCAAGGGGAGTGGCCTCAAGTCCTGCCAAACCAAGAAGGAAGAAGGACCCAGGGGCTCGTTCAGGAAAGACTGGGCATCGGGCTACCTGGGCTTAATCCCGCCCCCTCCCTGGGCCAGGAGGGTCAGGGAGGAGCTCAGCTATCTGTGACCTCTGCAGGGTCCCTGGGATGAGGGAGCAGGGCAGTCCTACTGCACAGGCTGGGGTCTGCTGTCTTACCAGAAACGTACACGGCCATCTCCTTTCGGGCCTTGTTATTCTCCTAGGAAGGGAGAAGGGACACGGGGTCGGATGAGGCGGGTTCTACGTTGTGCAGCTGGGGAAACAGGCCTCACTTCACAATAAATCGGGGGAGGCCAGGGTTCAGATCCACTCGCTGCTCAGACCGTGTCTGCACCTCTCAGCTCCACACAGAGCTGTTCTTCCACCGGGATGGCAGTTTGACTCAGTGGTCTTGGGGTGCCCCGGCCTCCCTGCACCATTGCCATGGTGGCATGGGCCTGGCCTCTGCACTCCACCCTGCAGAGCCCGGGGGCTTCCCAGGAGGACCCACACGGGGACAGTGTTCCAGCTGAGCCCCAGGCTTCCTTACCTGCCATCCTGAGGTCCTTGCTACCTCTTCCTTCTCAGTCACCCCCTTCGCACCAGGAATGAGGCTGGCTGGTTCCTCCCCCGGGGGCCCCACCTGCCCCTCCTCCCTAGACAAGACAGCAGTCTCCTCCTTGGGGGCAGCATCGTTTGGTGCTCCCATGGCCTGCAAGGAGGGGCAAGAGGGCGGTATATGGGCAGAAAGGCCCTCTGATGCCCTACCCCTACCCTCCTGCTGTGCACACTTGCAGTGTGTATCCCCTGCTTCTGTGCACACTTGGAGTGTGTAGTTCTTTATTTTTCCAGGGAAGCCCCTCCCTTTTCAGCTCGAGGTGTGGTCGGGTTGTAAGTGTCCTAAAGGAGCCCCCCTGGTATCTCAGGGGCCCCGACCACGTGCTGGACAGGGTTCCTGTCTCAGGGAGCCCTGACAGGTGACAGTCCCCAGCCCCCGGCCCTTCCTGGCCAGGCCTCACTTACCTCAGAGTCGTGCTTCTTCCCACTCCTGACTCTGCGTCTCTACAGAGGGAAACAGGGGCCGTCACATACAGCTGAGAGTGCCCGGGGGTCCTTCCCTGCCTGGCCCATCCTCTTGCTGTGTGTGCCCACCAAGGAGGCCCAGGGCAGCCACCCCACTCCAGGGGAGGAGGAGTCCCCAGCCCTTACCCACCTGAGCGGTCACGGGGTAGCACTTATCCATCGGCCCCCACACTGGCCTTAAGGTCTCCCCGATGGGCTGTATGACCAGGAGAAAGAGAGAAGGCTGAGGTGACACGTCAAGGGCTCAGTCATGCATGGTCCACTGTCAGTGCACGCTGCCGACACGAAGACTACAGGGAGTTAAGGAAGCTTCACACTAACGAATGATTGATGTCTTTAGACACAAAACGCTGCATTCACAAACAAGGACCGGTGCTGAGATAAAAATGTTCCAACAATAATCTCTAATTCTTTTGTTTTTTTTAAATTTCATTTTGGCTGAATTGGGTCTGTTGTGGTGCATGGATTCTTCATTTTAGCGCTTGGGCTTTTTTTTTCCTCTCTAGCTCAGTGCACAGGGTCCTCTCTAGTTGCTGGCCATGGGCTTCGTTGCCCCATGGATGTGCGATCTTAGTTCCCTGACCAGGGATCGAACCGGCATGCCCTGAATTGGAAGGTGGATTCTTAACCAATGGACCACCAGGAAATCCCTACAACTTCTAATTCTTCAAAAACAGAAATATGATCATGGGAATTAAAAACCCAATCAGAGTGTAGAAGATAAAATTGAAAAAGAGTGTCTCCCAGAATAGAGAGATCAGGAGCTCCAACTGCTAAATCATAGATCTTTCTGAAAGAAGGAACAGAATCAACAAACTGGGGTGGCAGGAAAGATCCCAAATAAATATCATTCATGTGTTATTGAGAATTTTCCCAAAGATGCAGGACCGAGTTTGTAGGAGAGAAGGAATCGCCAAGTGTCCAGGAAAATGGATGAAGGAGACCCACCCCAGATGATGTCATTACTAAATATTGAAATACCTAGGATGAAAAGAAGAACCAAAAAACTCCTAGAGATATGAAGAAAGAAGTATATTAAGTTTCATCAGACTTTTCACCATCAACCTTTGAAGCAAGAAGAAAATGAGGATCTTTAAAATCTGTGAGAAAATTATTTCTAGTCTAAAATTCTGTACCTAGTCAAACTGAGTTAAATAAGCAGTAAGACCTTTTCGGACAGGTCGTATCTAGGACTGCCCCTCAGGAGTATCTCAGGACTACCCCTCAGCACAACTGCAGGTTGTGCTGCCCCCAAAACAAGAGATAACACAGGCTCCACACGTGAACGAAGTGACGTACCCCGAAGAATGACGGTGGAGGGAGTTCCCAGGAGAGCTGGGCCTCCGACCACAAGGACGTCCGTCCAGGAGGGAAAAGGGTGGAGGGCTCCATGAAATATGTCCCCAGGGAAATGATCATATTGATAAACAACCTAACTTGTCTTAAGTGCATAGCAGCAAGGAGATTAATTCTTTTTAATAGTTTAGATGTATTAATTATAGGTACAGAGAAAACTAAAGTTTAAAAAAGAGGAAAAAAGCAAAATTATACACAAAGACTGATGCTAGTGTACTACATGACTCAGGAATACTGTTTACATAGTTTTAAAATGTAAACCCTCAATATTGAGCTAAACAAAACGATGCCACAAGCCCACTAGAATGACTTTAAAAAAGGAAAATGCCGAAAGTGATGTGCATCAAACGGATCCTCTCGTTCTTTGCTGGTGAGAATGCAAAGTGGATACCAGCACTTTGGAGAGTTTCACAGTTTCCTAGAAAACTAAGTACACATTAGCACATGACCCCACCACCCCCCTGCGAGGTGTTTACCTAAGGAAAAGGAAAACCTATGTTCGCACAAAACTCGTACATGAACGTTACAGTGGTTTTATCTGAAATGCCCAAAACCAGAAACAATCCAAATGCTTCTTATCCGGTCGGCGGATAGACCGCGGTACATCCACACACGGGACAGCTACTCGGCAATGAGAAGGAACAAACCACCCGACACACAACCGGGTGCCCTGTGCTCAGCGAGAGACTCAAAACCACATCCTGGGCACTGCCCTGTGGCCAGTGGTCAGGACTCTGTGCTTCCACTGCAGGGGGCCCGCGTTGGGTCCCTGGTAGGGGAACTGAGATCCTGCAAGCCTGCTGCGTGGCAGATAAATAAATACTAGGTACTGGGATATTTCCATTGATACGACCATCTTGCAAAGGCAAAACTATGGGGCCAGAAAACCATTCACTGGATGCCAGGGGCTGGGAGCGGGGGAAGGGTTGAGTATTAGTGAGTATGGGGGAATTTTCTGAACTGACTGGAGCTGTTCTCTATCTTGACTGTACTGGCAATTTCACAGTTGTATATATGTGTCAAAACTCACAGAGCTGTAGCTAAAAAGAATGGATTCCACTCTATTTAAATAGTTCCTTAATTTAAAAAAAAATGAATTAAAAAGAGCCCACTGTGTGGGAGAGGGATTTAAAAGCCAAAATGATATAAAAGTCAGCAAAAAAAGCAAAAATGATACTTAAAAACTTTTAAGAACTAAAGATGTCATTACTCAAAACATTTAGAATGCCAAAACCTAGGATATAATCATGAGGAAGACTACAGAGAGGTGAAACGTGTGTTGGAGGTGGTATTAAGTGTTCAGTTGTTATGAGAGCTAAATCCTCACCTTTCGTTGTAATAATTCATTAGATAATGTTTAGATGTGAACAATCAAGATAAAGCAAGATAAGCTTTTTATTTAGAACAGTGGAGGCAAAATCAACGGCTTCAGCTAGAAAGTTGGAAGCTAGAGAGATTTCCACCCCTGGGCTGCTGTGGGTGAAGAGGATTGGGACAAACAGCAGACTTTTTCCAGGTCTTAAACCTTTGACTCATCAAACTATGTATACACATTTATTTGATGACAATAAAGATTTTTTTAAATGAAAGTTTGGTTAATTAAAAAAAAAAAACACGAAGGAAGCAACATAGAACTCTGTCTCTGAAAGTGAAATTTGCTCAGTCGTGTCTAACTCTTTGCAAAGTTACACAGTGCATCGAATTCTCCAGGCCAGAATACTGGAGTTGGTAGCCCTTCCCTTCTCCAGGGGATCTTCCCAACCCAGGGATCGAACCTAGGTCTCACACATTGCGGGTGGATTCCTTACCAACTGAGCCACAATTGAAGCCCAAGAATCCTGGAATGGGTAGCCTATCCCTTCTCCAGTCGATCTTCCTGACCCAGGAACCGAACCGGGTTCTTCTGCACCACAGGTGAATTCTTTACCCACTGAGCTATCTGGGAACCCCTAGGGCACCTGCCCACCTGGGCCTTCTTAGGGGCTCTCCAACCTCTGACAGTCACTCCCTAACTACGTAGCCCACATGTCTCCATGCTGCTGGGTCACAGAGAAGCTGCTTGTCCCCGTGATATTCCTCTCTTCCCAGTAGCGCCAGAGGGAGAGCAGGGGGCCTCCAGAGACCAGGCATGTGACTCTAACATGTCACCTTGGGCTGCCTGGGTCCAGTCACTGTCCCTCTGGGAGCCTAAGTTTCCTCCTCTACAAAGTGGGAGCTGCTGGTGGGAGGCAGGGAGAATGGATACACGTGCATGTATGGCTGAGCCCATTCTCTGCTCACCTGAAACTGTCACATGTTAATTGGCTACACCCCAATACAAAACAAAGTTTCCTTTCAGCGTTCACCCAAAACTGTCATGTTTCCTGGCTATACTCCAACACACACACACACAAAATGCTGCTGGGGGCTTTGAGGTTTCACCGATGGGCACCCCTAATCTGGCACGCGGCCCTCAGTGGCCATCCAGCTTCCATGTGTGCTTTCCTGACAGAGGGCTGGGAGGGGGCTTCAGTCACAGGTCCCTGGGCCTGCAATGTCCACGAGG
Organism: Bubalus kerabau; assembly: GCF_029407905.1. Lineage (NCBI taxonomy): Eukaryota > Metazoa > Chordata > Mammalia > Artiodactyla > Bovidae > Bubalus > Bubalus kerabau. The sequence goes on from NC_073624.1 coordinate 6,953,773, forward strand.
GTATGTGACCCCAGGCAGGCGTCCTGCTCACCACCACCCCCTTCACGTACAAATGTGGAACCATATTCCAAGACTACTCAAGTCTTAAAACTTTGACTCATCAAACTATGTATACACATGTCTTTGATGACAATAAAGCTTTTTAAAATGAAAGTTTGGTAAACTTAAAAAAAAAAAACATAATGGAAGCAACATATGTCATCTGTTCCTCTCGGTCCGTCTAGGTTCCTGCCAGGGAGCCCTGAGATGAGCTTATGGCCTCAGAGCCCTGAGGTGACCGTACAGCCAGCCCGTGGAGGGGCGGGCATGGGGTGTAGAGTGGGGCTTTGTTTGACGAGTTGCCGAGAACACAGGGAATTTCTCCAGAGTCCTCACACACACACGCACAGTTGGTCAAGCATTTCTAACCCAGCAGTGTGACTGCTCTTTGCGCTACATGAGGCGGTCCCCTCAGCCCCTGACAGAGGCCCACCTGTGCTGACTCCACAGCGAGCTCGTGGGCAGGGGCTGTTTTCCCCAAAGGCCCCTGAAAATAGTAGTGCACCACGCCTGCAGGTAGACGAGGAGAGACTAGTGAAAACATTTAAAAAGCAACAATTATTTTTAAATGTCGGTGTTTACAATATGGCAGAATGGCATATTTTTAAGTATTTTGATGTGTGATGAACGACATTAGACATTAGCTTACAATGAGTGAGGGGACAGCTGTTCAGAAGATATAAGCAAATATGTGAAGACCACTGCTGCAGGCTGTGACTTGGTTATCTGTGTTCTGAGGGGGTAGTTTGCGAGGTTGTGCTTTGGGAGGATGCATGGGTTTTAGAAAACAACCCTGCTGCCTCCCTAGCCCCAGATTCAAACTTCCCTCAGCCACAGCAGGTGGAAACTGAGGCAGCAGCCAGCTAGGTGCAGGTGCCGGCAGCACCGAGAGCAGCCTCCAGGGCCAGGGAGGTCGGCGGAGTCCAGGCAGCCCCTGAGAACTGGAGCCCTTGGGGCTGGTCTCCGAGGGGAAAGTGGTTGCCCAGGACTCATGGATGGGGTTGTGTGGGTGTGTAGATATGCATGTGAGCGTGGGCTAGTCAGGATGCGAATGTGTGTAAATGTGGTTTATGAGTGGGTGATTCTGTGCATGTGTTGAGTGCACCAGTGGGAAGTGAGGGACACCGAGAACTCTATCGGTGGTCCCTCTGGGCAGTCGGTCCTCCCGCCAGCACGGGCCAAGGAGCAGTAACATACTTGGGAGGCGAAGGCCCCTCGGGAGCAGGACTGGGACATGGTCTGGGAACAGGGCTGTGGCTGCATTAGAGGCTGACAGGCGACAGGTGGCGGCAGAACCCATTCCCAAGACCCCGGATTCTTTGTCGAATCTGCCAAGCTGGGGAGTCAGGCCGCGGGAGGGGGACTTCTTGTGCTCTCCAGCCACCCTCCGGAAGCACGTGGAGAGCACACGTGAGGGACAGTACCGCCCGTGAGCCTGACTCTCCTTGACCCCTCTCTGTACCCTCTGGCAGCACAATCTCCCCGACAAGACAGCTCAGGGCAGAGGCCAAAGGCCGGTCCTCCTCTCCCTTTATACAGAGGCCCCAGACTGGTGGAGCCCCGGAGGTGGAGTTAGAGTGCCCTGCTGACCTGGTCCTGGGTGCCGGTGTGGTGAGGAACCCAGCGCTCACAGAGGCAGCCATGGGGCTGCTGTCTGGGGACACGCTGGGGCCCCTGGCCGTGGCCCTGCTCATCTTCTTGCTCTTGCTGGACCTGATGTACCGGCGCTCACGTTGGGCCGCACGCTACCCACCAGGCCCCACGCCGCTGCCGGTGCTGGGCAACCTGCTGCAGGTGGACTTCGAGGACCCGCGTCCCAGCTTTAACCAGGTGAGGACTGAGGGGTGGGGAGTGCGCAGCGGTGGTCCTAGGGCCCCACTTAGCAGCGGACAGTGGGCACTGGGTGAAGCCGCAGGCCGGAAGAGGAACTAGGCCAAGAAGAGGAGGCGGATCCGAGAGGCTTGCTGAGGGAGGGCGTCTGTTCAGGGCCCAAGAAGAGTTTGGATTTTCTAAACAGAGGTCAGAGAGGACAAAGGCCAGCAGGTGGGTTTACAGCATGGTGACAGGCTGGAGATTCAGCCAGCCAGCTCTTAAATTATGTGAGCCTGAGTCCTTGAGGGTTGGAAGGAAAGGTCTTGAGGATGGGGGAGATGTCTGGTTATGAGCCCTTTTAAATCAGGAGAGCTGTGGTTGAGAGAGGCATAGTGATCTGCTTCAAATCTTTTGCCTCCAGGAGGCCTTGGGCCTCCCTGCTGCCCTCTATGAACCTCAGCTTCTCCACCTGTGAAACAGGACGCTGACTTGGCCTGCTGACCCTTTCGTGGCACTTGCACAGCCATAGCTGGCTCTGTGAGTAGGATGGTCTCATCCAACCGGAGAGCCTCAAAACCAGAGGATGTAACCCCCGGGCTCCCAAGACTAGATAAAGTCCTTGCAGTTGCTCGCTGCTGGAGGGGACCCAGAGGTGCCCAGAGGCTAATGCCAGGAGGCTCGGCCCACAGCCTGGCGGGGCCTGGGCTTGCCAAACACCCTCGACCTTTGGCCTGCAGCTGCGGCGCCGCTTCGGGAACGTGTTCAGCCTGCAGCAGGTCTGGATGCCGGTAGTCGTGCTCAAGGGGCTGGCGGCTGTGCGCGAGGCGCTGGTGTACCGCAGCCAGGACACTGCCGACCGTCCACCTCAGGCACTCTACGAGCACTTGGGTTTCGGGCCGCGCGCCGAAGGCAAGTGGAGAGGGCAGGCCTCGTCCCAGGCGGAGGCAGGGTCGTGGATTTTCGGTGCCGGAAAGCCAACGAATTTGAGGGGGCGACAGGTGGAGAAAGGAGACTGTGCCAAGCATTGGGGGAGGAGAAATTGAATGAGGCAGAAGGCGGGGGCCTTACTAAGAGAGGGTGGCCCAGGGCCATTGCGAAGGCGAAGGGGACGTCGGTGTGGGCAGGAAAGAGGACAATGTCGGGGTGGGCAGGGCATGGGCGGACCAGGACCTTCCCCAATGCAAACAGGGTCTCAGTGGGTAAAATACAAAGTGGAGCCAAGATAGGCGCCTATAGGGGAGCCTCGGGAGCAGTGCGGGCCCACAGAGAATGGGAGCAGTCTCCAGACTGAAGGGGGTGTGAAAGTGGGCGGCATTTAGGACTGGAGGGCGAGGCCTCTGTGGACGGGGCAGGGCGGAGACTTTTCCCCCAAAGAGGCGGGGCTGTGAGCAGATCCCCGGGAGGGGCGGGGCCATACCATAGCCACGCCCACAAGCCTGCCCCGCCCCTAGGAGTGATCCTGGCGCGTTATGGGGACGCCTGGCGCGAGCAGCGGCGCTTCTCCCTATCCACCCTGCGCAACTTCGGCCTGGGGAAGAAGTCACTCGAGCAGTGGGTGACCGAGGAGCCCTCGTGCCTCTGTGCCGCCTTCGCCGACCAGGCCGGTGAGTGAGTGCTGGGGCTGAGGGACACGGAGGTCTGGGAGGTTTGGAGAGGTCTGGGAAAGAGATGGAGGCGACGCCCTACCTTGCACCGTCCCCTTCCAGGACATCCCTTTAGCCCCAAGGACCTCCTGAATAAAGCAGTGAGCAACGTCATCGCCTCTCTGACCTTCGGGTGCCGCTTCGAGTACAATGATCCTCGCATCGTCAAGCTGTTGGACGTGATGGAGGATGGGCTGAAGGAAGAGATGAAAATAATGCGCCAGGTGCGGGGGGAGGAGGAGGCCTTGGTGCTCCATCGGGCCCCCCCTGCAGGAGGACTTGTGTAAAGGGCCAGCGCAGGAAAGGGCTTTCCCGGAAAGGCACCTGCAAGGAACAGACTTGGAAGTTGGGAGAGATGGCAGACAGCCCAGATGGGAGAGTCCGGGCAGGGGTCAGCGCGCTTAGGGGTGGGAGTACGCTTTCAGTGGAAGGGACCCGTACCCATGATATGTACATTTTAGGTTTATCTTTCTGGGCCTAGGGCCAGGAGAGAGGAGCAGGGTCTGAACTTAGAGAGGAACAAGGTCAATGGTGGGGACCCTGGAGGAGGCTGGGACCTGACTGGTGAGCGCCTGAGCACCAGGAGGTCCCAGGTTCCCAGGGCCCCACGGCGGTGACCCGCACAGGTGGTGGAAGCTGTGCCAGTGCTCCTGCGCATCCCAGGGCTGGCTGCCAAGGTCATCCCGGGGCAGAAGGCCTTCATGACCCTGATTGATGAGCTGATCGCTGAGCAGAAGATGACCCGGGACCCGACCCAGCCACCCCGACACCTGACTGACGCCTTCCTGGATGAGGTGAAGGAGGTAAGGTGATCGGGACAGGGATGTGTGTTGAGGGCCCAGGAGGCAAACTCAGGCCTCTGTATCACCCAGGGATCAGGCACCTGGGCTGACTGGAGCAGGGTGCGAGGCCATGTGGGGACTTCACCTCTGTCCCTGAGCTTACCTTCCCGGTGTGACCCAGGCCAAGGGGAACCCCGAGAGCAGCTTCAATGATGAGAACCTGCGCCTGGTGGTGGCCGACCTGTTCTCCGCTGGGATGGTCACCACCTCGACCACACTGGCCTGGGCCCTCCTCCTCATGATCCTGCACCCTGATGTGCAGCATGAGTCTAGCCCGGGGCGGGTGGTGGGAGGACGAGTACAGCCCGATGCCTCTGAGCTCAGTTAGTTTGGCCACCAGCAGCAGCTCTGTGCAGGGGCTGAGCCCCAGCGCATATGTCACAGCTCCTCAGAGTGGATGCAGTGCTACCCAGAAGTCAGGAGGCGGCGGGAGCCCAGCCCTTGGGTCTGACCACCACGAGGACACTTGTTTTCCAGGACGGGTCCAGCAGGAAATCGATGAGGTGATAGGGCAGGGTGAGGCGACCAGAGATGGGGGATCAGGCCCTCATGCCCTTCACCGTGGCCGTGGTCCATGAGGTACAACGCTTTGCGGACATCGTCCCCCTGGGATTGCCCCACATGACATCCCGTGACATCGAGGTGCAGGGCTTCCACGTCCCCAAGGTAGGCCTGCGGCTCCGCACCACCTGCCACCTGGTACCGCAGTGAGTGTCGCCAGGTGTGGCCAGGACTGGAATCCAAATCACCCCGTCCTCATGGCCACAGATACTGAATGTCCCAGCCTGGGCGGGCGTAGACAGGAGGGCAGAGCAGGGCTGGCTCTGTCTACTCAAGAGCCCTTGGTCGGGCAGGGAAGACCAACTAGAACATGTCACAGTGTTGGAGGAGCCCGGGCACTGAGGAGAAGTAAGGGCACCCTGCCATGGGCACAGGGACGGTGCTGAGAAATGTCTTGGGCTGAGGGTTACTTGAAGAGTCCGGGTGTGTGCCAGGCAGTGTGTGTGCCCATGTGTGTTTGGTGGCAGGGGTCTGGGCACCCCCCCACCAATCGAGACCTCACCAATGCCAGACATCTGCCACCAGGGGACGACACTCATCACCAACCTTTCGTCAGTGCTGAAGGACGAGACCGTCTGGGAGAAGCCTTTCCACTTCCACCCAGAGCACTTCCTGGATGCCCAGGGGTGCTTCGTCAAGCAGGAGGCCTTCATACCCTTCTCTGCAGATACCTTGTGGGTGGGGGGGTGCTTGGTTTGCTTCCCCATCCTGAGGGGGTCTTGGAGGGGGAGATCCAGGCTCAAAGAGCCCCCGTGCCCACCCACAGGCCGCCGCACGTGCCTCGGGGAGCCCCTGGCCCGCATGGAGCTCTTCCTCTTCTTCACTAGCCTCTTGCAGCATTTCAGCTTCTCAGAGAAGTGCCTGCCAGGCAGCCCCGCCCCAGCGACCATGGTGTCTTTGTGGCCCTGGTGACCCCAGCTCCCTACCAGCTCTGTGCAGTGCCCCGCTAGAGGCAGGCATCCAGCCCCCAAGCCGCTCCTCAGCCGTAGCCCTGATGGTCAATAAACCAGTGTCTGGTGGCTCCATTGTGACTTGAGTCCTACATGGGACCCCTGACCAGCCCCTGGCAGTCATGTGGCTTCAGCAGTCTGCCCAAAACCAGCCCCCACCCCACGGCCTGATTCATCCTTACCTGGCATTTGACCCCATTTAACATATGGGTGTACTGAGGCTCAGAGTGTACTAGGGTGTACTGTGAGATGGGTATACTGAGGCTTACACCCAGACACCCTGGGAGACCCAACCTCCCTTACTGGGCGTAGGACCAAACCTATATAAACAGGTCCTGGCAACTGCTGGGAGGAGCTCACATAGACTGGGGGAGAGATTTCAGGCCCCCATGGGATAAGGGGGCCCATCAGCTCAGACACCCACATTTCAGGCCTAGCCATAGCCACCTGGCTCTACAAGCCTCAGCCAGCGTCTCAAGTCTGTGGCTCCAGAAGATGGGGGCAGGACTGGGAAGCGATATGCCAGGTAACCCCCAGCTCTCAGAGCTCTTGAGGCAGGAGCCCTTCCCAGGAGGGAGCCACCTCCCTGGGCCTCTTTATAGGATGGGCCCCCTTTCCCTGCCCCTTAAGGACACTCATCCCCCAGCCCATGCCCAGTAGGAGTTGCCACTCACAGCCACGCTAGAGCTTGGCTCCAACCTGGGGCTCAATCCTCTGAGTGGCCAGGTGAGGCCAGGCTCTCAGGAGCCTAGGCAGGGGCCGAAATGAGCCCCTGTGGATGGTGGGCGTGCCCTGGGGCAGGGTTAACTTTGGATCCTGTGACAGTGGGATGGCAGAGCAGAAGGAAGCCCTGCAGAGCTCAGAGCAGGACACCCTGCTCTCGTCCTTGCTGTGCTATGACACCATGTGACCTTGGGCTTGTGTTTCCCCTTCAGCCAGCAGGAGGTTTGCCTCTGATGGCGGCCAAGTCCTGTCTTCCTGCGCCGACTCTTAGGCTGTGACCTTCTCAGCCTGGAGCCCCGGCCAAGGGCAGGGACCCCCATCCTCCACCTCCAGCCCCCAGTCTGGTCTGGACTGAGCTCACACAGACACCACCCAAGGGCTCTAATGACTGTCTGCTCACCTGAGTCTTAGGCAGACTCCTTGGCACATTGAGGTTAAGAGCTGGGAGACCCAGACAGGTCAGACCCAAGCCCCTGATCAAGCCAGTAGTGCCTTCATGACAGTCAGATCTCGACATTCAGGGAGCCCTGTCTGTCCCTTGGCACTGACTCAGAAAACCAGCCAGGGCCCCTTGAGTCTCCAGCATACCCATGTCAAGCGCTTAATGGCAGGAGGTGGTGTTCCTGCAGCTTGTTGGGACAGGGGCCGTGGACGAAGCCACACTGAGTTTGTAGAAACTTGAGGGCCCTGAAAGGAGGAAACGGGGCTGCAGAAGCAACAAGTATGGATTTATTGGACGCAGTGTCACTCGTGGCTCTGAGTCTTGGGGATGTCAAAGGCGGGGAACCATCCCAGCCAAAGCTTCCTCAAGAGCTGGGGGACCCAGTCCCCGGGCCTTTCCTTCATGACGTCCTCCTCGGAAGCCTCTAAAAAGCACAATCAGACACGCCCTGTGGGTACCTTGCTGGAAGGAACCTTGCCCAGTGCTAGGATACCCTCTGTTGCCAGGAGAACAGGTCAGCATTGCTAAAAGGGCGGAAACCTTCCACCAGACCAAGGGGAGTGGCCTCAAGTCCTGCCAAACCAAGAAGGAAGAAGGACCCAGGGGCTTGTTCAGGAAAGACTGGGCATCAGGATACCTGGGCTTCATCCCGCCCCCTCCCTGGGCCAGGAGGGTCAGGGAGGAGCTCAGCTATCTGTGACCTCTGCAGGGTCCCTGGGATGAGGGAGCAGGGCAGTCCTACTGCACAGGCTGGGGTCTGCTGTCTTACCAGAAACGTACACGGCCATCTCCTTTCGGGCCTTGTTATTCTCCTAGGAAGGGAGAAGGGGCACGGGGTCAGATGAGGCGGGTTCTACGTTGTGCAGCTGGGGAAACAGGCCTCACTTCACAAGAAATCGGGGGAGGCCAGGGTTCAGATCCACTCGCTGCTCAGACCGTGTCTGCACCTCTCAGCTCCACACAGAGCTGTTCTTCCACCGGGATGGCAGTTTGACTCAGTGGTCTTGGGGTGCCCCGGTCTCCCTGCACTGTTGCCATGGTAGCATGGGCCTGGCCTCTGCACTCCACCCTGCAGAGCCCGGGGGCTTCCCAGGAGGACCCACACGGGGACAGTGTTCCAGCTGAGCCCCAGGCTTCCTTACCTGCCATCCTGAGGTCCTTGCTACCTCTTCCTTCTCAGTCACCCCCTTCGCACCAGGAATGAGGCTGGCTGGTTCCTCCCCCGGGGACCCCACCTGCCCCTCCTCCCTAGACAAGACAGCAGTCTCCTCCTTGGGGGCAGCATCGTTTGGTGCTCCCATGGCCTGCAAGGAGGGGCAAGAGGGCGGTATATGGGCAGAAAGGCCCTCTGATGCCCTACCCCTACCCTCCTGCTGTGCACACTTGCAGTGTGTATCCCCTCCTGCTGTGCACACTTGCAGTGTGTATCCCCTGCTTCTGTGCATACTTGGAGTGTATATCCCATTTCTGTGCACACTTGCAGTGTGTATCCCCTGCTTCTGTGCACACTTGGAGTGTGTAGTTCTTTATTTTTCCAGGGAAGCCCCTCCCTTTTCAGCTCGAGGTGTGGTCGGGTTGTAAGTGTCCTAAAGGAGCCCCCCTGGTATCTCAGGGGCCCCGACCACGTGCTGGACAGGGTTCCTGTCTCAGGGAGCCCTGACAGGTGACAGTCCCCAGCCCCCGGCCCTTCCTGGCCAGGCCTCACTTACCTCAGAGTCGTGCTTCTTCCCACTCCTGACTCTGCGTCTCTACAGAGGGAAACAGGGGCCGTCACATACAGCTGAGAGTGCCCGGGGGTCCTTCCCTGCCTGGCCCATCCTCTTGCTGTGTGTGCCTACCAAGGAGGCCCAGGGCAGCCACCCCACTCCAGGGGAGGAGGAGTCCCCAGCCCTTACCCACCTGAGCGGTCACGGGGTAGCACTTATCCATCGGCCCCCACACTGGCCTTAAGGTCTCCCCGATGGGCTGTATGACCAGGAGAAAGAGAGAAGGCTGAGGTGACACGTCAAGGGCTCAGTCATGCATGGTCCACTGTCAGTGCACGCTGCCGACACGAAGACTACGGGGAGTTAAGGAAGCTTCACACTAACGAATGATTGATGTCTTTAGACACAAAACGCTGCATTCACAAACAAGGACCGGTGCTGAGATAAAAATGTTCCAACAATAATCTCTAATTCTTTTGTTTTTTTAAATTTCATTTTGGCTGAATTGGGTCTGTTGTGGTGCATGGATTCTTCATTTTAGCGCTTGGGCCTTTTTTTCCTCTCTAGCTCAGTGCACAGGGTCCTCTCTAGTTGCTGGCCATGGGCTTCGTTGCCCCATGGATGTGCGATCTTAGTTCCCTGACCAGGGATCGAACCGGCATCCCCTGAATTGGAAGGTGGATTCTTAACCACTGGACCACCAGGAAGTCCCTACAACTTCTAATTCTTCAAAAACAGAAATATGATCATGGGAATAAAAAATTAATTTTCAATTAAAAAAAATTTTAATCCAATTTTTTTGGATAAAATTGAAAAAGAGTGTCTCCCAGAATAGAGAGATCAGGAGCTCCAACTGCTAAATCATAGATCTTTCTGAAAGAAGGAACAGAATCAACAAACTGGGGTGGCAGGAAAGATCCCAAATAAATATGATTCATGTGTTATTGAGAATTTTCCCAAAGATGCAGGACCGAGTTTGTAGAAGAGAAGGAATCACCAGTGTCCAGGAAAATGGATGAAGGAGACCCACCCCAGATGATGTCATTACTAAATATTGAAATACCTAGGATGAAAAGAAGAACCGAAAAACTCCTAGAGATATGAAGAAAGAAGTCTATTAAGTTTCATCAGACTTTTCACCACCAACCTCTGAAGCAAGAAGAAAATAAGGATCTTCAAAATCTGTGAGAAAATTATTTCTAGTCTAAAATTCTGTACCTAGTCAAACTGAGTTAAATAAGCAGTAAGACCTTTTCGGACAGGTCGTATCTAGGACTACCCCTCAGCACAACTGCAGGTTGTGCTGCCCCCAAAACAAGAGATAACACAGGCTCCACACGTGAACGAGTACCCCGAAGAATGACGGTGGAGGGAGCTTCCAGGAGAGCTGAGCCTCCGACCTCAAGGACGTCCGTCCAGGAGGGAAAAGGGTGGAGGGCTCCATGAAATAAGTCCCCAGGGAAATGATCATATTGATAAACTGCCTAACTTGTGTTAAGTGTATAGCAAGGAGATTAATTGTTTTTAATAGACATTTTAGATTATAGGTAGAGAGAAAACTAAAGTTTAAAAAAGAGGAAAAAAGCAACATTATAGACAAAGACTGATGATAGTATACTACATGACTCAGGAATACTGCTTGCATACTTTTAAAATGTAAACCCTCAATATTGAGCTAAACAAAATGACGCCACAAGCCCACTAGAATGACTTCAAAAAAGGGAAATTTTGGAAGTGATATGGAACAAACGGAACCTCTCGTTCTTTGCTGGTGAGACGGCAAAGTGGATACCAGCACTTTGGAAAGTTTCACAGTTTCCCAGAAAACTAAGTACACATTAGCACGTGACCCCACCACCCCCCTGCGAGGTGTTTACCTAAGGAAAAGGAAAACCTATGTTCGCACAAAACTTGCACATGAACGTTACAGTGGTTTTATCTGAAACTGCCCAAACCAGAAACAATCCAAATGCTTCTTATCCGGTCGGCGGATAGACCGCGGTACATCCACACACAGGACAGCTACTCAGCAATGAGAAGGAACAAACCACCTGACACACAACCAGGTGCCCTGTGCTCAGCGAGAGACTCAAAACCACATCCTGGGCACTGCCCTGTGGCCAGTGGTCAGGACTCTGTGCTTCCACTGCAGGGGGCCCGCGTTGGGTCCCTGGTCGGGGAACTGAGATCCTGCAAGCCTGCTGCGTGGCAGATAAATAAATACTAGGTACTGGGATATTTCCATTGATACGACCATCTTGCAAAGGCAAAACTATGGGGCCAGAAAACCATTCACTGGATGCCAGGGGCTGGGAGCGGGGGAAGGGTTGAGTATTAGTGAGTATGGGGGAATTTTCTGAACTGACTGGAGCTGTTCTCTATCTTGACTGTACTGGCAATTCCACAGTTGTATATATGTGTCAAAACTCAGAGATCCGTACGGTAAAAAGAATGCATTTCAGTCTATTTAAATAGCTCCTTAATTTTTAAGAAATGAATTAAAAAGGGCCCACTGTGTGGGAGAGGAATTTAAAAGCCAAAATGATATAAAAGTCAGCAAAAAAAGCAAAAATGATACTTAAAAATTTTTAAGAACTAAAGATGTCATTACTCAAAACATTTAGAATGCCAAAACCTAGGATATAATCATGAGGAAGACTACAGAGAGGTGAAACGTGTGTTGGAGGTGGTATTAAGTGTTCAGTTGTTATGAGAGCTAAATCCTCACCTTTCGTTGTAATAATTCATTAGATAATGTTTAGATGTGAACAATCAAGACAAAGCAAGATAAGCTTTTTATTTAGAACAGTGGAGGCAAAATCAACGGCTTCAGCTAGAAAGTTGGAAGCTAGAGAGATTTCCACCCCTGGGCTGCTGTGGGTGAAGAGGATTGGGACAAACAGCAGACTTTTTCCAGGTCTTAAACCTTTGACTCATCAAACTATGTATACACATTTATTTGATGACAATAAAGTTTTTTTTTTAAATGAAAGTTTGTTTAATTAAAAAAAAAATACGAAGGAAGCAACATAGGACTGTGTCTCCAAAAGTGAAATATGCTCAGTGTGTCTAACTCTTTGCAAACTTATACAGTCCATGGAATTCTCCAGGCCAGAATACTGGAGTGGGTAGCCCTTCCCTTCTCCAGGAGGTCTTCCAACCCAGGGATCGAACAGAGGTCTCCCTCATTGTGGGTGGATTCCTTACCAGCTGAGCCAAAAGGGAAGGCCAAGAATCCTGGAGTTGGTAGCCTATCCCTTCTCCAGGGGATCTTCCTGACCCAGGAATCAAACTGGGGTCTTCTGCACCACAGGTGAATTCTTTACCCACTGAGCTATCTGGGAAGCCCTAAGGCACCTGCCCACCTGGGCCTTCTTAGGGGCTCTCCAACCTCTGACAGTCACTCCCTAACTACGTAGCCCATCTCCATGCTGCTGGGTCACAGAGAAGCTGTTTGTCCCCGTGAAACTCCTCTCTTCCCAGTAGCGCCAGAGGGAGAGCAGGGGGCCTCCAGAGACCAGGCATGTGACTCTAACGTGTCACCTTGGGCTGCCTGGGTCCAGTCACTGTCCCTCTGGGAGCCTAAGTTTCCTCCTCTACAAAGTGGGAGCTGCTGGTGGGAGGTGGGGAGAATGGATACACGTGCATGTATGGCTGAGCCCATTCTCTGCTCACCTGAAACTGTCACAACGTGTTAATTGGCTACACCCCAATACAAAACGAAGTTTCCCTTCACTGTTCACTGTCACGTTTCCTGGCTATACTCCAACACACACACACACAAAATGCTGCTGGGGGCTGCGAAGTTTCACCGATGGGCACCCCTAATCTGGCACGCGGCCCTCAGTGGCCATCCAGCTTCCATGTGTGTTTTCCTGACAGAGGGCTGGGAGGGGGCTTCAGTCACAGGTCCCTGGACCTGCAATGTCCACGAGGGTATGTGACCCCAGGCAGGTGTCCTGCTCACCACCACCCCCTTCACGTACAAATGTGGAACCATATTCCAAGACTACTCACACAGTAGGGGTCATCTGTTCCTCTCGGTCCATCTAGGTTCCTGCCAGGGAGCCCTGACATGAGCTTATGGCCTCAGAGCCCTGAGGTGACCGTACAGCCAGCCCGTGGAGGGGCGGGCATGGGGTGTAGAGGGGGGCTTTCTTTGACGAGTTGCCGAGAGCACAGGGAATTTCTCCAGAGTCCTCACACACACACGCACAGTTGGTCAAGCATTTCTAACCCAGCAGTGTGACCGCTCTTTGCGCTACATGAGGCGGTCCCCTCAGCCCCTGACAGAGGCCCACCTGTGCTGACTCCACAGCGAGCTCGTGGGCAGGGGCTGTTTTCCCGAAAGGCCCCTGAAAACAGTAGTGCACCACGCCTGCAGGTAGACGAGGAGAGACTAGTTAAAACATTTAAAAAGCAACAATTATTTTTAAAGTCAGTATGTACAATATGGCAATAATGGTATATTTTTAAACTATTTTGATGTGTGATGAAAGACATTATACATTAACTTACAAATATGTGAGGGGACAGCTGTTCAAAAGTGAAAGAAAAGAAAGTGAAGTCACTCGGTTGTGTCCGACCCTTTGCGACCCCCCATGGACAGTAGCCTACCAGGCTCCTCCATCAATGGATTCTCCAGGCAAGAGTACTGGAGTCGGTTGCCATTTCCTATTTCAGGGGACCTTCCCAACCCAGGGATCGAACCCTGGTCTCCTGCATTGTAGGCAGATGCTTTTTACCATCTGAGCCACCAGGGAAGTGGTGTTATTCAAAAGGCATAAGTAAATATTTGAAGATCACTGCTATAGGGTATGACTTGGTTCTTTATATTTTGAGGGGGTAGTTTGAGAGTTTTTTGGGAAGATGCATGGGTTTTAGAGTCAGACACAGGTTCAAATCCCACTTCTCCATGGAGGTACAGAGGAAGGAAAGGGAAAAAGAAGGCCAGCCTTGGTTCTGAGCAGTGTGACCAGCCCTGGGGAGCCAGGCATATGGTGATCTCAGGAGGGGGCCTCTGGGAGTCTTGGGGAGTAGCTGGAGATTGAAGTGGCTCGGAGACGAGCACCCATTCCCTGGGTCCTGCCATCAGTCCCCCGACCACCCCAGCACCCAGGCCCTCACCTGTAAGAATGAAGATCTGTATCGTGTAGAGGAGACTATAGAGCCTGGAAGGAAAGCAGAGCAGAGTGTGCAGCTGGGGTCTCGTGCCCTCACGGTTTTCCTCCCCCATCCAAGCCCCAGCACCTGTTCCACCAGGATGCGTCCAATCAACACTTGTGGGTGAATAAATCTGCAGCTGTAACAGGGCTCAGCCCAGGCTCCCTGCTGACTGGCCATCATGACTCTGTGCCTCTGCTTATTCAGAAAGCCAGACTTGGAGCCTGGAGCCCACACGGCCCCTCTGACTCCCTCCCTTCTCCTTTCCTTCTTGTTTGCACAGGTCCATCTTGCCTCTCCAGCCTGAAGGCAGGGGCTTAGCCTTGGCTCAGCATTCATAGCTGTTCGTTCAAGGGTTGTATTAGCTCTTTGGCCCACAGCCCCCCAAAGCCCTCCCTCTCTCCTCTGGACTGACTCCAGCCTGGATTAGAAACAATATCCCATTGTCCATCTTGCTCTTCTATAACACCTCCCTTGGGACAAACAGCTTTTCCTGGCCATTCTGAATAGCACGTGGGATGTTCCCCTACCAGAGATCGAGCTTCCACAGTGAAACTGCCGAATCCTAACCATTAGGCCACCTGAGAACCCCCTCGAACACAGCGTCTTAGCACTGTCAGGATGCTGGCACCCTGTCTATACACACACACATGCACGCACACACACACACACACACACACACACAGAGGCACGTCCCATTTGTTTGTATCAGGCTCTCCACTCTGACCCTGAATCCCAGAGACACTGAAACAGTCAGGAAAAGGGCCATACAAAACCCCTTCCTCATGGGACCCAGTGAGGGGGTCCCCTTTCCTGGTTGATGAGGGTATGATACCAGGGCCCATGTAAACTTTACCTCTCTCTCTGGCTCCACAGACCAAACATCATTTTCAGTCTAAGGAGAGAAGATGGGTATCAGTCAGTGCATCACGTCACCCCAGAGGCCTGGTATCCCTTTACTCTGCGGCTGGCAGGGACTGCAATGGGCCAGAGGCAGCTCCCCAGCTGCTGGGATGGCAGGACCCCGCCAGCAGGGTTCATCCAAGGGAGAGCCTGCTGGTGGCAGCTTGAGGCTAAACTCAAGACAATGGAGTGAGTTAGTACGCGGAGCTTGGAAAATGCTCAGGAATTTCTCTCAGGACCTTAGACCTCCCACTGGAAAAGTAGGGGTCAGGATGGGGAGGGCGGGTTGGGAGAGGATTAAGGGAAAAGGTACAGCTCTACTGAACATCTGATGTAAAATGACCCCGGGGGTAGGCAGCTAATTATAATAGTAAATAAAAATGATTAAAAACCACCACCAGTTTAAAGTATTTTAGGTGTTATGCAGCAGATTTGGAATAATCTTGGGAGGACAGGGGGAGATTCCCTAGCCTTTTGAAAGCACACTGTCTGTCTAGAATCCCACCTTCAGCGTTGAATTGCATATGAACTGACACCAGGGTAAGTCAAGGTCTCCAGGGTGAGGTGGACCTCAGCGTGGCCTGGGGAGCCTCTGTTCCCCTTGAGTCCCCCATTCTCCACAGGAACTGTTAGGGAGTCTCTCTCTCAACCTCCAGCCCCTTGTCCGCCTTCCTCACTCTCAGCCGGGCCCACAGGCTCTATTAGACGGTATTCCCAGATTTTCTGCCACTAGACTCGTCCATTCTCTGCTTCTCGCAGGTCATTTCCTCTTCAGGGGAGGAGACCACGCCCCCTTCTCTGGGGCTCACCCTCTCCTGTACTCCATCCCTCTGGTCTTCTCACAACCTGGTGTTTGGGGGTCCCCTCTCTCACTTGTCTTTCCTTCTCCTCCCCTCTGTATGTAATCATATCACCCAGCTCTTGTCCCTTCAGCCCACATCCTTTCTCCAGGTGCCATCCTAATTGTCCCTTTCCCTTCACACCATCTCCTTGAGAGACTCTGCCGTGCATGTCTCTGCTCCTCCCCACCACTCCCTCACTCCACAACTCACAGACTCTTTCTGTTCCCATCAACCTCTGAGACCTTTCTCACCAAAGTCATCAATAAGTTCCTAGTCCCCAAACCCAGGTGGCCTTTTTGGGGCCTCAGCTCATTTCATCTCTCTCTGGGGCACTACCAGACCTCCCTTCCTACTGAACTACCTTCTCTGAGAATACTGTTAGCAACATATTCAACAGTAAGCTTTCAAAAAGCAAGATATCAGGCTTTTTTCTGAACGAAGGTTTGGAGGAGAGAAAATGAGTCCTGAGTGAGAGAAGAAGAGGAGGGAAGAGAGAACACCACATACGAAGGGAGGCAGAAAAGTTAGGCTAGGAGTCATCAAGACAATTACCACCTGCTTGGGTGGTTTACCAAGGGTGGCCTTTTGAAACTGCTTACCAGATCTACCAACCTTGAGGATGGTGGCGATCTGCAGGGTATCCTTTGACCGTATCAGTGTGCAGGCAGCCTATTCACCTCCCCTCAGGCCCCAGCACACACTGAGAAGGGCACTGGAGTACAGCTAAGCCTGGGAGCCCAGCACACAACCCCTCCCTTTCACAAGCGGTGTCTGTGTGTGACATCATGTCTTTGGGGGCTTTGTGACAGGACAACGTCTCCACCTTGACCACAGTAGCTTGTCACTGCCTCAGGGTGGATGTAAATCCCCATCAGTCAGAGGCGGCACTTTGTAGGTATGTCTTCGTGTCCATTCAGTGCCATCAATGCTGCTTAAGCACCCACGATGTGCCAAGCTCCATGCAAAGACACAAAGGTGCATAAGACTCACTCACATGACTCAATAATCTTGTTTTTAAAATAAAAAGCCAGAACACAATCAGACCATTTCTAAGTGTCATCCATTTATTCAACCAATGTCTGCTGAGCTTTCAGTTTGGTTCAGGAATATGGTGAGGGTCCCAGGTGGCTCAGTACTAAAGAATCCGCCTGCCAATACAGGAGACATAGGAGATGCAGGTTCGACCCCTGGGTCAGGAAGATCCCCTGGAGAAGGAAATGGCAACCCACTCCAGTATTCTTGCCTGGAGAATCCCATGGACAGAGAAGCCTGGCGGGCAACAGTCTATGAGGTTGCAAAGAGTCAGACACGACTGAGCAACTGAGCACACAGAAAGGTAAACAAGACAGAGACTGCCCTTGAGGAGCTTGAAGAGATCAAACAAACATCTTCAGAGTCAAGACAATAGCTTTTACACCCTCCCCAAATTGCTACAACTGTAACTAAATAATAATTACAAAACCACAGTGGTTAAAACAGAAGAATACCTTAGTTCCACATATATATGAAATATTTACCATGGAACACCATATTCTCAACCACAAAACAAGCCTCTATCACTTAAAAGTTTTAAGTAATTGCAAGCATGTTCTTGGACCACATAGAATTAAATTATAAATCAGTAACAGAAAGATGCCTGAAAAATCCCCAAATATTTGGAAACTAAACAACACACTTTAAAGAATATATGTGTGGGGACTTCCATGGTGGTCCAGTGGTTAAGACCCATTGGTCCACGCTCCCAATGCAGATTTTCTATTCCTGGCCAGAGAACTAGATCCCACATGCCACAACTAAGACCCAGTGCAGCCAAATAAATTTAAAAATAATAACAATAAGACTTCCCTGGTGGTGCAGTGGATAAGGATCTGCCTGCCAATGCAGGGGACATGGGTTCAATCGCTGGTCTGGGAAGATTCCATATGCCATGGAGCAACTAAGTCCTCCAGTTGCAATTACTGAGCCTTCATGCTGCAACTATAGAATCCCTCTCACCTAGAGCCCGTACTCGGCAACAGGAGAAGCCCCTGCACCTCAGTGAAGAGTAGCCCTCACTCATGGCAACTAGAGAAAGTCAAGCAAAGCACTGAAAACCAGTGCAGGCAAAAACAAATAAATACACATGTATATGTGTGCGTGTGTGTGTGAAATAGATAATTCCCTGGCTGTCCAGTGGTTAGAACTCTGCACTTTCACTGTTAAAGGCCCAAGTTCGATCCTTGGAAGCTTTGCAGTGCAGCCTTAAAGAAAAAAAAAATTCATGTACGTTTATAAAATAAAAAGATAAAAAAGAAAGAATGTTAAACAAAAAGAAAAGAAAAAATATATATATATATCAGGGACTTCCTTAATGGTCCAGTAGTCGGAAGTCTGCCATGCAGTGCAGGGGACATGGGTTCAATTCCTGGTCACGGAGCTAAGATCCTGAATACTGAGGAGAAACAAAGTCCATGTGCCACAACTGGAGAGACTGTGCAACCTCAAGGATCCCACATGCTGCGACTAGGACCCAACACAGCCAAATAAATAAATATTTTTTAAATATATCAAAATTTGTGGGATGCAGCTAAAGCAGTACATAGAGGGAAATTTACAGCACTAGAATACCCATATTCAAAAATAATAAATGTCTGTAGAAAACAACTTACGGTTATTAAAGGGGAAAGAGAGTGGGTGAGGGATAAATTAGGAGTTTGGGATTAGGAGATATAAACTGCTATACATATAACAGATCAACAAGGTCCTACTGTAGAGCACAGGGAACTGTGTTCACTATCCCATAGAAAACGATAATGGGAAAGAATATAAAAAGCATGTGTGTGTGTGTATGTGTGTATGACTGAGTCACTGTGCTGTGCACCAGAAACCAACGCAACACCGTGAATCAACTGTATTTCAATAAATAATTAATTACAAAAGAAAATAAGAAATGTCTCAAATCAATGACCTCAGTTTCTACTTTAAGAAAGTAGAAATGGAAGAGCAAATAAAAACCAAAGTAAGCACAAGAAATTTTAAAAGATCAGAGTGAAACGAAATGAAACAGAAAACAGAAAAAGAGGGACTCCCCTGGTGGCCCAGTGGCTAAGACACTGCACTTGCAGTGCAGGGGACCCAGGCTGAATCCCTGACCGGGGGACTAGACCCCACATGCCTCAACTGAAATCAGTAAAATCAGAAGACCAACACAATGTACAATCCTCTAGATAGAACAGATAAGGGAAAAAAATAAAATGCAACGATCAGTATCAAGAATGATAAAGGTGGAGCTTACCTGGAGGCTCAGTGGTAAAGAATCCACCTGCCAATGCAGGAGACACAGGTTGGATCCCTGGTCTGGGAGGATACTACTGCCACTACTAAGTCGCTTCAGTCGTGTCCGACTCTGTGCGACCCCATAGACGGCAGCCCACCAGGCTCCCCCGTCCCTGGGATTCTCCAGGCAAGAACACTGGAGTGGGGTGCCATTGCCTTCTCCATGGCAGGATCCTACATGTCAACAAATGCATAAAAAACATTTGACAAAGTCAATATCTCTTCCTGAAACAAAAAAATCTCCCAGCAAACTAGGACTAGTTGGAACTTCCTCAACTTGACGAAGGGCATATATGAAAAACAGAGCTACCGATATACCTGATGGTAAAATACCAAACGTTTTCTCCTTAAATTCAGGAAAAAGGCAAGGATATCAGCCCTCTTTGCTTCTACACAACATGGTACTGGAGGTTTTGGACCGTAAACTAAGTCAAGAAAGAGAAGTTATTTTCCCTTACCCCATCAGTAAACCTACCCCACTCCTGAATGGGGCGATGATGTCAAATAAGAAGCATCACACCAGACTTCCCTTCCCATGCCTCAGTTCAGTTCAGTTCAGTTGCTCAGTCATGTCCAACTCCTTGTGACCTCATGGACTGCAGCACACCAGGCTTCCCTGTCCATCACCAGCTCCCGGAGTTTATTCAAACTCATGTGCATTGAGTGGGTGAAGCCATCCTTGTTGGTAATTTGATCTCCGGTTACTCTGCCTCTTCTAAATCCAGCTTGAACATCTGGACCTTCACGGCTCACACAGCTGTGACCTCCCTTCCCATGCCTAGTCTAGTCCAGAAATCAACCTAACATTCAAAAACCTGATTTATTATCATTTGTTGATCTTTTTCCTGAAGTCAAATTGTATACTTTGAGTAATAGATTTCTATAGTCAGAACCACAATTAAAAAAAAAAAATATATGCGGTACTTCCCAGGCAGTCTAGTTGTCATGACTTCACATTTCCAATGCAGAGGTGAGAGGTCAGTCCCTGGTCAAGGAACTAAGATCTCACATGTCCCGTGGAGAGGCCAACAAAACAAAACAAAACAAAACAAAACAAAACAAAAACAGAACTTCATGATTGCAGTGATTCAGCCCGTTACATATATATAATTTACAGAACTATTGGTGCTAATTTTATAAGTTATAACATTTTCTCCATTTATGCTGCAAATTGCAAATGAGACAAAACTTTTCACTTGTATCTATATCATGTTTACTTATTGATTACACTAATGTTTTTCAAATTTGACACATTCAGTCATTAAATAATGATCACTTCTTTCAATGAACTACAAAGATTAAAAATAAAAAATAGGGACTTCCCTGGTGGTCCATGAGCTAAGACTCCAAGCTCCCAATGCAGGTGCCCAAGTTCAATCCCTGAACAAGGAACTAGATCCCAGATGCTGCAACCAAGAGTTCACATGACACAACTAGGGACCCTGTGCGCAGCAAGTGAGACCCGGGGCAGTCAAATAAATAACGTAAAAACAAAAGAGAGAAGTAAAGGTAACTACATGGGAAAGGAAGAAGTAATGCTACCTTTATTTTGCAGACAACATAATTATATATAAAATCTTCTGGGGTCATCCAAAAAGCTACTAGAGTTTAGCAAAGTGAAGGATATATGATCAATATATAAAAGTCAACTGCATTTGCTGTGACCCTAAAATTGCTCTAAAAATGTATTAAAAATCCATTATATTTCTATATAATAGCAATGTACAATTGGAAATAGAAAATTTTAAAGTGTATTATGGTGTAAAAATGCAAAATACTCTGACAAAATATATGTGGAAGATCTGTACACTAAAAACTAAAAAACACTGTTAGAAGAAATTAAAAACCTAAGCAAGTGAAGTGATATACCATGGTCATGAATCAAAAGATTTGCAATTATTAAAATATGAATTCCACCCTCAAATTGATCTATAGATTCAGTGTAATCTCAATAAAAATTTCAGCAAACTTTCTTGGTTGTTGAAATGGATATGCTATTCCTAAAGTTCATATGGAAGCACCAAGGACCTAGAATTTTTAAAAAACAAAGTTGGACAATAATCAATACAGTATAGGATTTCTGATGTCAAGATAGATGGAACAGAATAAAGATTGGAGGTAGACTCATGTATTGTTAATTGATTTTGACAATTAATTAATTTTTCCTTGAAGCGAAGGAAGCCTTAACTCTTAAATCACATAATTTTAAGTTAACTTAATGAGGCAAAAGTAACACAAAAGTTTCCATATGTATACATATCCTGGTAAGATTTTTTAATATAAAGAACAAGAAAACGTTATGATGGGGGAAAAAAAACCACAGATTACCTAAAAAGAATAAGAGTCAGAAATTAGAACAACATCAGAATTACCACAAGAAGAACTAAGTGGGATACTGTTCTATAAAGTTTTGAAGGAAAATGATTGTGACTCAAGAATTCTATAGTGAGCCAAGTCAGCTTTCGGCATTAGGACAACAGAAAGGTTCTCAGGAGCCACTAAGTCCAAGATGTCAGACTGCCACCTGTGTACACTGCTTCTGTCTCCTACCTCAAGCAACAGAGGTAAAATAAAGAAAATCTTTAAATAAATTCATAATAGTTCCAGAAAGCAAAAAAGAATACCCTGTTGAATCAGAAGCCATAAGGAATCTCTCAAAAATGGAAGTCAGGCAGGATGAGGTCGACAGAGGAAACCAAAGGACAAAATACAGGAAGGAAGACATCATTGTGAGAGGTGGAGGGTCCCTGGGTGTCTCTGTCCATCAAAGTGACAGATTTGGGGAGCGAAAGAGAAACTTATCAGGATGATTGGTTTGGGGATTCACGTGAAGCAAAAAGATGACCAACTTTCTCTCTTTCTACCCAGGCAAGCAGACAAGATAGATATATCAAGCACCAGGTAAGAACAGTGACTGTGAGACTCCTTGGCCAGAGAAGTGCTGGATGGTTGGTACCACCAGCGGGAACAGGAGCCCCAGTGCCCCAAACTAACCACAAAGTATACCCTGCCTAGCAATGTCTTATCCTGGCTCCACAGAGAATAATGATACTTCTCAGTAAATAAAAACATTCAAGAAGAATCCATCAGACCTGAACATTTGAGCAGAACTTGCCAAATAGTTTAAGAAAACGAACACTAGAAAAGAGAGGCACAACACTATACAAAGAAATAAACAAACAAAAAAAAAAAACCCTAATGACTAGGAAAAGAGTGAATAGAGAAAAATCACAAGAAACTTTAAACATTATTAAAATTCTCAAAAAGAAAAGAAAGGATGTGGCACCCCTAGAAAGTGACTTGTCTATTGGGGAAAATAAACAGCTATTGTGGAAATAAAAATAAAGCTGGTAAAATAGTGGCTTCCCATTACACTTACACTTTTTGAGGACTTAAAAGTTTCAACCATGAGGGAGTGGCTCATGTTGGATTTACCCTCCCACAATAAACAAATATAAAAGGGGACAAAATACATTCAACTACTTATAGGCATGCGTGCTCAGTGGCATTCAGCTCTTTGCGACCCCATGGACTATAGCCCACTAGGCTCCTCTGTCCACGGAATTCTCCAGGCAAGAATACTGAAGTCGGTTGCCACGCCCTTCTCCAGGGGATCTTCCCGACCCAGAGATCAAACCTGTGTCTCTCACGCCTCCTGCATTACCAGGTGGGTTCTTTACTAGCACCACCTGGGAAGTCCCTAAATATAACACAGGGAAAATTATAAAAGCTGCTTCCCTGTCCCTATAGAGGCCAGAAAAATAATAGAGGCCAGAAAGAAAAGGGTATAAGGCAATGTGTGGCTGTGTATCTCAGCCCTCATGAATCAGTTCCTGATACCTCCCCCTTGTTTTTGCTTCCATCTGGGACCCCATGACCTCATATACCACTGGAAACCAGAAGACCCTCTGCTTGAATCTCTGATTGTAAGGTGGTCTCAGGAAGAAGGACACAGCCATCTTAGATGAGCTTCAAATCAAGGCCAAAAGGTGAGAGGAGGTGAGAGGAGGGTGAGAGGAGGGATGGAGTAGAAGAAGAACATCAGGCCCAGGTAAAAAGTTCTGGGATCTAGTTCTCACTCCACTACCAACAGCACAAGTCTCTTACATGCTGAAGTCTTCAATTCAACCCAATTTAACATTCACTGGGCACCAACAACAGCGGCAAGAGGGGGCACAGAAAAGCAGTTATTCCTTAACCTATATCAATATCCCCCACCAAAAAATGTATTCTAGTGGGTGAGAAATGGTATCTTTTTATAGTTTTGATTTGCATTTCAGTCAGTTCAGTTCAGTCACTCAGTCATGTCCAACTCTGAGATCTCATGGACTGCAGTACACCAGGCTTCCCTGTCATCACCAACTCCCAGAGTCTACTCAAACTCATACCCATTGAGTTGGTGATGCCATCCAACCATCTCATCCTCTGTTGTCTCTTTCTCTTCCCGCCATCAATCTTTCCCAGCATCATGGTCTTTTCAAATGAGCCAGCTCTTTGCATCAGGTGGCCAAAGTATTGGAGTTTCCACTTCAGCATCAGTCCTTCCAGTGAATATTCAGGACTGATTTCCTTTAGGATGGACTGATTGGATCTCCTTGCAGTCCAAGGGACTCTCAAGAGTCTTCTCCAACACCACAGTTCAAAAGCATCAATTCTTCAGCGCTCAGCTTTCTTCACAGTCCAACTCTCACACTCATACATGACTACTGGAAAAAGCATAGCCTTGACTAGATGGACCTTTGTTGGCAAAGTAATGTCTCTGCTTTTTTAATATGCATTTACGTATGACTAATAATGTTGAGTGTCTTTTCATGTATTACTGCTCCTTTGTATAACTTCTTGGGAGAAAGAGCTACTCAAAGCCTTTGCTCATTAAAAAAAAAAAAGACTTTCTAAAGAGCAGTTTTAGGTTCAAAGAAAAACTGAGTGGAGTACAGTTTCCACATACCCCTTGCCATGCCCACTCTCCAGCTTCCCTCACTATTAACATCCCCCATCAGAGTGGTACAACTTGTTAAAATGGAAGAACCTATATTGATGCATCATTGCCATTTAAAGTTCATAGTTTACATTAGGGTTCAATCTGTGGATTTGGACAAATATACAATGACATGTATTCACCATCACAGTATCATTGACAATGGGTTCACTGCCCTAAAATCTCTCTGTGCTGCACTTATTCCTCTCTCCCTCCACCCTAGTCCCTGACAACGAATGATCTTTTGCCGCCATAGTTTTGCCTTTTTCCAGTGTGTCATGTAGCTGGAATCATAAAGGTAGCCTTCTCAGATTGACTTCTTTCTCTTAGTAATATCCATTAAAGTTTCCTCCACATCTTTTCATGGCTCATTTCTTTCTACTGCTCCAGAATATTCCATTGTCTGAATGTATCACAGCTTATTTATTCATTCACCTCCTGGAGGACTTCTTGGTGGCTTCCAAGTTTTGACAACTATAAGTAAAGCTGTTATAAATATCCACGTGTAGGTTTTTGTGTGGATATAATTTTTCAACTCATTTGGGTAAATATCAAGGTGTGTGATTACTGGCTTATACAGTAAGAGTATGCTTGTTTTTTGTGTTTTGGCCGTGCCTCGTGGCATGTGGGATCTTAACATTTTCCAACCAGGGATCAAATCTGAGCCCTGTGAAGTGAAAGATTGAAGTCTTAACCCCTGACCACCGGCAAGTCCAGCGTATGCTAGTTTTGTAAGAAACTGCCAAGCTGTTTTCTACACTGGCTGTATTCTCACCAACAATGCGAGTTCCTGCAGCTCCGCATTCTCATTAGCATTTGGTGGTGTCACCTTTGCTTATTTTCAAATAGGGCTTTTTAAAAAATTGAGTTGTCTTTTATATACCTTAGATAGAAGTCCCTTATGGAACAGATGATTTGCAAATATTCTCCCTCTAGTTGTGAGCTGTTTTAGAGACTTTTTTTTCCGCACAGACTTTATTTCTGACTACGTTGGGTCTTCATTGCTGCATGTGAGCTTTCATCCCGTTGTGGTACATGGGCTTCTCATATCACCGGCTTCTCTTGCAGCAGAGCACAGGCTCTAGCCGTGCAGGCTTCAGCAGTTGTGGCTCCCAGATGCTAGGGCACAGCAGCTTAGATGCCTAGAAAGAAAAGTGAAAGTCGCTCAGTCATGTCCGACTCTTTGCAACCTCATGGACTATACAGTCCATGGAATTCTTCAGGCCAGAATACTGGAGTAGGTAGCTGTTCCCTTCTCCAGGGCATCTTCCCAACCCAGGGATCGAATCCAAGTCTCCTGCATTGCAGGTGGATTCTTTACCAACTGAGCCACAAGGGAAGCCCCAGACGCCTGGAGGCATGTGGAATCTTCCTGGACCAGGGATCAAATCCATTCAGCAAGCAGATTCTTAACCACTGGGCCACCACGGAAGTCCAGACCTTACTTTCTTTCAATGGATAAGAATATTAAACACTATGTTCATGATAGTGGTTACTCCTAGAGGAGGCAGGAGCATGAACCAGGTCAGCTACCTGGGTCTCAATCCAATACTGTCAAGTAACTTGGCCACTGTGTTTCAATTTTCTAATCTGTAAAATGGGTATAACAGCATTTATCTCACAGGTGTGTCAGGAAGCTTCAACTAGTTAATGTGCCTGAAGAATGTAAAACAGTGGTTAATAGGAGCACCGCACACTTTAAATGCAAGCTCTGGGAGTTGGTGATGGACAGGGAGGCCTGGCCTGCTGCAGTCCATGGGGTTGCAAAGAATTGGACATGACTGAGTGACTGAACTGAACACTTTACATAAATCTTAACTGTACTACAACTTCTTGAGATGGGTACCGAAGTTCAAAAGTTCCCATTCTGTTATACCTTATAACTTACACGTTACATACTTGCTTTAAACGCACGACTCATTTAAATGTACACTAAAAAAATAGCACAAGGGGAGAATTCCAGTTTTTTATCCTTTAAAATGGGAAAGACTAGGCTAGATGCAGGTCCATCCCCTATGGTGGCTGAGGTCTCAAAGCAAAGTTCAGCCCGGACTTCTTCTCCTTCCCTAACACTCATAAGGTGTTTGTCAACTGCATTTTCAGAAGAGACAGATAGACTCCAGACAGCAGTCAGTCTGGGGCAGAACCTAAAATGGCAAGTGACCTAGCCTGCACCATCTCAAGCTTCCTCACCTGTAACATGGGGGTGCTAACAGGACCTACCTGATCTAGGAGATGAAGGAAGATTAACAATATCTACCCACCGCCTGACATGTTGTTAGCTGTTATTTTTCCTTTTACTCTTCTAGGTTCCCTCTCTGACGTTCCGAGATAGCCTCAGTAGACAAATGTCAGGAAAGGGGCTTCCCCAGCAGTCCAGTGGTTAAGGCTCTAAGCTTCCACTATAGGGGCCATGGGTTCAATCCTTGGTGGGGGAACTGAGACCCCACATGCCACGCAGGTGTGGCTTAAACGGAATAAATAAATAAAAGAAAAATACCAGGAAAAAGAGAGGTACCCAGAATGGACGACCTAAGGTTCCTTCCAGCTCAAAATTCTGGGCTGTTTTCACAGAGTTTCATCCAGAGTTTGGGATGAAAACGTCCCCGTCTAAAATAGGAACAGATAATATAAGCTACCTCCCTGGGCTGTGGAGAAGCACAGAGAAGCCCAAGGCCAGGAGAGCGCGTGCACATCTATACCGAGCTTCGAAAGAGTTGGCTTAAAGGTGGGGAAAAACAGTTGCAGAAAATCTGCAGAGGGGCCAGGCTGACGACACAGCAGCCCAGGCGCCATTATCCACCTCAGGAGGGCCCGTGACCCGAGCGTGGCGAGCTGATATAGAAGCTCCACGAAGCGCGCGCCGATGTACGTTCCCACACCAGCGCCCGGGGCGGCTCGCGGGCGTGATGCAGTGGACGCCAGTCAGCAGGCTCGGGCACTGCCGCCAGCCTGGGCCCGAGCGCCCCCTGTCAGCGCGGTCGGCCAACAGTTAGGACGCCCAACGGTAGACTGTAAGATTCTGCAGGTGAGCATGCGCAGCCTACACCTGCCTGTCTCCACCCAGAGAGAGGGGTTCCTCCGCCAATCAGAAAGCTCTGTAGCTGTTCTCCCGCCCACCAGTGGCATTTAGGGGCGGGACTTTAAGTTCTAGCCAATGATAAAAAGGATTCGTACCTCGGCCGGACCTACAGGTCGAAACGGAGTGGAGCTGAGAAGTGATTTTCTCAGCAAGATGGCGGCGAGCGGGCTCCGCCAGGCTGCTGTTGCGGCCAGCACCTCGGTGAAGCCCATTTTCAGTCGGGACATGAACGAGGCCAAGCGGAGGGTGCGCGAGCTCTACCGCGCCTGGTATCGGGAGGTGCCGAACACTGGTGAGAGGCAGCGGCTCACGCGGGGCCCGGGAGGCAGCCGCCCAAGGTCGCAGCCGTCCCGGCCTCCCGTTTCTGCCGGGCCGAGCTGAGGTCACCAACTTGAGCAGAGGTGATTCCGAGCGCTTCAGGCGAGTAGGGTCACACGAGCCTTGGTGGACTTGACCTGGCGGCGGCGCGGGGGTCAGACCAGCCGTGCTGTGCGTCGGAACCGCGCTTCTAGGCGCCCTCACTGTCGGCCCCCCAATTCTTCCTGAACCCTTGGGAGGGAGAGCAGGGACTGTCAGTGACACACTTCGTTTTGTAGATGAAGCAGTCGAGGCATTTAGAGTCGAAGTGATCTGTGCAAGGCCGAGGGCCTGAGGGCCCGCCTCTGGTGGATCTGGAACCCAACTCGAGTTCCTGAATGTATTTACAGATTCCCATTAGGTATTAAAAAAACAGGGAGGGAAACCTCTTAATTCTCTCTGACTATAAAACTAATAGATAAAATAGAAAAATAAAATTAAACTCAGTCTCACAGATAAGTGATATTAACATTTTGATATATTTCCAGTCTTTTTTCTGTGTTTATTTTTAAAAAACACATTTAATGTTATAATGTATTTGTAATTTTATATTTAATTTTTAACCTAATTACATCAAGCAGTTTTCTCCTTTTATCTCATTCGTCAAAAACGCTAGTTTTTAATGATATGATCCAGAGAAGGCAATGGCACCCCACTCCAGTACTCTTGCCTGGAAAATCCCATGGATGGAGGAGCCTGGTGGTCTGCAGTCCATGGGGTCGCTAACAGTTGGACACAACTGAGCGACTTCACTTTCACTTTTCACTTTCCTGCATTGGAGAAGGAAATGGCAACCCACTCCAGTGTTCTTGCCTGGAGAATCCCAGGGACGGGGGAGCCTGGTGGGCTGCCGTCTGTGGGGTCGCACAGAGTCAGACTGAAGCGACTTAGCAGCAGCAGCAGCATTAGGTTATATAAACAAAGGGGTTGTGGGGTTTCAGCGACCACCTGGTTCCCACGTCCACCACAAAGAAACAGTACCGGAGAAGGGAAGTGAGTTTCCCAAGGTCATCCAGAAAGATGGTGGTGCCTTTTCCAGTCCCTGTGGTTTAGGTGGCCTTCTTCTGCAGTCTCCCAGGTCTTTTTACCCAGCTCCACAGGCCCCTAATATTCCTTAGGAACTCCTTTCCCTGCCCCCACCAGAACCCCTGTCTTCACTTAGGTGCCAGAGAACCAGTCTGTCCTCCTGAAGGACTACGACATCAGTTCCCTGGGTTCAGAGAGATTTTGTCTTGGCATCGCCATCAGTGCTGCTGCCCAGTGTCCCTGACCAAAGAAAAGTTGGGCAAACTGTCAAGGGCGGTACAAATGTCAGGCACTGTCGATATTCTGTAATTGTCTAATCTGACTTAGTATGTTTTAGGGCTTCCCTGCTAGCTCTGTCGGTAAAAAATCTGCCTACAATGCTGGAGACCAGGGTTCGATCCCTGGGTTGGAAAGATCCCCTGGAGAAGTGTGTTTTAATGGAGGCCACCGCTGGTGGTCTGAGAAGAGACGTGTTAAGTGACCTGAGCACCATAGCTCTCAGGGCTGCCACTTCCTTGCCTGTGTGTGAGAAGCAGTAGAATGTAGTTACGTGGACTTGCCTCTAAACCCTGGCCCTTACTAGCTGTGTTACCATGAGCAAGCTATTTCATCTCGCTGTGCCTCAGTTTCCTCATCTGTAGAATGATAAGAGTACCTTCTTCAGAGAGTTGCTGTATTAAATAAGTTTATGCATCTAAAGTGCTTGGCGTAGGGTCTGACATTTAGACACTCACTAAACGCTGGCTGCTCCTCTTGTCTTGTTACTGTTACTGTTATTTATAGGGCTTACTTTCCATGCAGAACCCAGCTCTTTACTGTATGAGAGCTGTGTCTGCTCCACAGTGTCTCTGCCCTCAGGTTGACTTTAAGAGGTTATCAAGGATCAGAATTTAAACGTGAAACCCATAGGATACAAGGAAGGGAGAAACCTGAGTGATCCGCGGGTTCAGGGGCTACAAATTCACAGGCCTCCAGGGAACAGATGGATAAGTGTAGGGCAGCGGCAGTCGCTAGTGTGTGAGGTGGTGTGTGTATTCAAATGCAGATAAAATAGGTTTGCCTGGCAGAACACTTCGTGGGTGCCCAAGAATGTTTTCTTGTTGCAGGGAGGACAGGAGGTGGGGAACAAGACCCAGATGACAGGAAGAATACTTTGCAAAGGGTAAAACATCAATGGCTGAACTGAGGCTAGAACCCAGGTATTCAGTTAATTCAGAACCAACACCCTCCAAGACTGTCCCGCAAATACTGTTTGAGAAGATAAGCCCAGAGTCAGGAGGGTCCTGAAAAGAGGAGGAGAAACCAGGGGATTATAGGAGCCTGTAGAGCAGGGGAGATTCCATGTAGGGGGGGCTCAAGGGGGGGCAGCACCTTTGTGGGGAGGGTCAGTGATCTGTAGCTTGTTGTTTGCTCAGGCCTGTGTACACCGGTGTCATGATATCCATCACAAGATTTCAGCTGAGGATCCAAACTAAAGATTGGGAATAAGTGAAAGTATCGATAATAACTAACATTCATTCATATCTAACATTCATCATTGTAATTACTATGTTCAGTTCAGTCGCTCAGTGGTGTCCAACTCTTTGCAACCCCATGGACTGCAGCACGCCAGGCTTCCCTGTCCATCACCAACTCCCGGAGCTTACTCAAACTCAGGTCCATTGAGTCAGTAATGCCATCCAACCATCTCATCCTCTGTCGTTCCCTTCTCCTGCCTTCATCTTTCCCAGCATCAGGGTCTTTTCTCGTGAGTCAGTTCTTCACATCACGTGGCCAAAGTACTGGAGTTTCAGCTTCAGCATCAGTCCAGTGAATATTCAGGACTGATTTCCTTTAAGATAGACTGGTTGGATCTCTTTGCAGTCCAAGGGACTTTAAAGAGTCTTCTCCAACACCACAGTTCAAAAGCATCAATTCTTCGGCGCTCAGCTTTCTTTATAGTCCAACTCTCACATCCATATATGACTACTATAAAAACCAGAGCTTTGACCAGATGGATCTTTGTTGGCAAAGTAATGTCTTTGCTTTTTAATATGCCGTCTAGGTTGATCATAGCTTTCCTTCCAAGGAGCAAGCATCTTAATTTCATGGCTGCAGACACCATCTGTAGAGATTTTGGAGCCCCCAAAAATAAAGTCTGTCACTTTTTCCATTGTTTCCCCATCTATTTGCCATGAAGTGATGGGACCAGATGCTATGATCTTAGTTTTCTGAATGTTGAGTTTTAAGCCAACTTTTTCACTCTCTTCTTTCACTTTCATCAAGAGGCTGTTAAGTTCTTCTTCAATTTCTGCCATAAGGGTAGTGTCATCTGCATATCTGAGGTTATTGATATTTTTCCTGCAATCTTGATTCCAGCTTGTGCTTCATCCAGCCCAGCATTTCTCATGATATAGTCTGCATATAGGTTAAATAAGCAAGCAATATACAGCCTTGATGTACTCCTTTCTCAATCTGGAACCAGTCCATTATTCCATGTCCAGTTCTAGAACTGTTGCTTCTTGACCTGCATACAGATTTCTCAGGAGACAGGTCAGGTAGTCTGGTATTCCCATCTCTTTAAGAATTTTCCAGTTTGTTGTGATCCGCACAGTCAAAGGCTTTGGCACAGTCAGTGAAGCAGAAGGAGATGGTTTTCTGAAATTCTCTTGCTTTTACTATGATCAAACAGATGTTGGCAATTTGATCTCTGTCTGGTTCCTTTGACTTTTCTAAATCCAGCTTGAATACCTTGAAGTTTTCAGTTCATGTACTGTTGAAGCCTCACTTGGAGAATTTTGAGCATTACTTTGCTAGAGTGTGAGATGAGTACAATTGTGCAGTAATTTGAACATTCTTTGGCATTGCCTTTCTTTGGGATTGGAATGAAAACTGGCCTTTTCCAGTCCTGTGGCCACTGCTGAGGTTTCCAAATTTGCTGGCATATTGAGTGCAGCACTTTGACAGCATCATCTTTTTTTTTTTTTTTAGAGCTTAATGAAATTTTATTTTGAAAGTATGGCAAGAGTCTAAGGCACTTCAAACATTTAAATACATGTAAGACCAAAGTAAATGTGACATGGGATAAAGGAATCCATAAATACGTGGAGAACTACACTGTGTTTCTCTAGAGGCCAATGGATAGCCAATTTCTCTAACACAATTCAACTTTCATCATTAGACACAGAATTGTGCAATTAGTAATAAAAATACAGCAACATTACATGTTGTTCTTCATGTCTTCAGTTACTATGGAATATAAATGTTCAAAATACTGTGTCAATTTTATATAGATTCTCAAAAAGTATAAAACTTAACAAAAGGAAGTCTTTTCAGTTGGTTTTATCTAGGTGGCTGTATTATGTGACACAGCATCTTTTAGGATTTGAAATAGCTCAATTGGAATTCCATCACCTCCACTAGCTTTGTTTGTAGTGATGCTTCCTAAGGCTCACTCGACTTCACACTCCAGGATGTCTGGCTCTAGGTTAGTGGTCACACCATTGTGGTTTTCTGGGTTGTGAAAATCTTTTTTGTACAGTTCTTCTGTATATTCTTGCTATCTCTTCTTAATATCTTGCTTCTGTTAGGTCCCTACCATTTCTGTCCTTTATTATGCTCATCTTTGCATGACATGTTCCCTTGGTATCTCTAATTTTCTTGAAGAGCGCTCTAGTCTTTCCCATTCTATTGTTTTCCTCTATTTCTTTGCATTGATCACTTAGGAACACTTTCTTACTTCTTGCTATTCTTTGGAACTGTGCGTTCAGATGGATATATCTTTCCTTTTCTTCTTTGCGTTTTGCTTCTCTTTTCTCAGCTATTTGTAAGGTCTCTTCAGAAAACCATTTTGCCTTTTTGCATTTCTTCTTCTTGGGGATGGTTTTGATACCGCTTCCTGTACAGTGTTAGGAACCTCCATCCATAGTTCTTCAGGCACTCTGTCTATCAGATCTAATCCCTTGAATCTATTTGTCACTTCCACTGTATAATCATAAGGGATTTGATTTAGGTCATACCTGAATGGTCTAGTGGTTTCCCCACTTGCTTCAGTTTAAATCTGGATTTTGCAATAAGAAGTTCATGATGTAAGCCACAGTAAGCTCCCAGTCTTGTTTTGCTGTGTAGAGCTTCTCCATCTTTGGCTGCAAAGAATAGAATCGGTCTGATTTCAGTATTGACCATATGGTCATGTTCATGTGTAGAGTCGTCTCTTGTGTTGTTGGAAGAGGGTGTTTGCTATGGCCAGTGCATTCTCTTGGCAAAACTCTGTTAGCCTTTGCCCTGCTTCATTTTGTACTCCAAGGCCAAACTTGCCTGTTACTCCAGGTATCTCTTGATTTCCTCCTTTTGCATTCCAGTGCTTGTGATGAAAAGGAAATCTTTTTTTGGTGTTAGTTCTAGAAGGTCTTGTAGGTCTTTATAGAACCGTTCAGCTTCAGCTTCTTTGGCATTAGTGGTTGGGGCAGAGACTTGGATTGCTGTGATACTGAATGGTTTGCGTTAGAAACGAATCAAGATCATTTTGTCATTTTTGAGATTGCACAATTGCATAATAATTATTATGTTAGTTATTATAAATATTATACTTTTACTTATTCCCAATCCTTAGTTTGGATCCTCAGCTGAAATCCCCAGTGATGGATATCGTTGACACCAGTGTACACACTGGCCTGAGCAACATTCACTGGGGCTTCCTGGGTGGCTCAGTGGTAAAGAATCCGCCTGCCAATGGAAGGAGATGCAGGAAACCCGGGTTCAGTCCCTGGGTTGGAAAGATACCCTAGAAGAGGAAATGGTAGCTCACTCCAGTATTTTTGCTTGGGGAATTCCATGGACAGAGGATCCTGGTGGGCTACAGTCTGTGGGGTCGCAAAGATTCAAACATGACATTTTCAAACATATGGCCCGGCACTATGCCAGAGGCCTTGCTGTAGTGTGGGTTCCAGGTGTCTCCCTGGCTTACAGATGAGAAAACTGAGGCACGTAAGCTTGTCTCACATCACACTGGCAGACCCCGATTGTCAGCTGTGATGCTCAGCTCAGCTCCTGCTGTAGTCTGCCCTGAATCTCACAGGGCCCGGTTATGCTGCACACTTGGAACAGACCGCCATTTGCCTGGGTGCTTGCCTCTGCATGGAAGCACAGAACAAAACCACCCCAGATTCCCTCCTTTGAAAAAAATAATAACATGCTGCTTTCTGGTTACAGTGTAACAGGGGACTTTCTATAGAAACTATTCATTTAATTTCTATTTTATTGGATACTTCTTGTACTACAGGGTCAGTACTAGATACCTAGAGAGATAGAAAAGTGATTAAAACACAACCCTGCCTTCAAGAGTTTTATGGTCTAGTCAGGAAAGTAGGCATATAACCAGATCATTAAAACCCCAAACGTAATAGAGGTATGGGAAATAAGTGCTGAAATTTTCAACACTTAACACTGTATCAGTACTTTACTGTTGATAAGATGTTGTCACTTGATTTTTACCACATTCCTGTAAAGGAGTGAGGTCAGAGGTTGTTTTCACTCCTGTTTTAGATGAGGAAACAGACTGAGGTGGTTGTACCCCAGCCAAGGTCATAGTTCATGATGGTGTGGAGACCTTACCCAGCTCATCTGACCCCCGATCCCATGCTCTTTTTCATCACACCATGCTACCTTCCCATCTAAGGGTCTCCTGGCACCTGGTATAAATGCTCCCAAATGAAGTGGAGCGAATGACTGAGAACTGTCCCAGTGTCATCCTTCCTAATGTGTCGAGCCTTCCTGACTCAGAAAAGCCTTAACAGTAACTTGAGGAAGACACGCACCGTGGAAGTCACCTTCATCCAGAAGGGCACTTTCATATCTTCCTTTTGAGCCTCACAGATGTTTTTAAAATTGAAATTAAAACATTTAGGATTCAAAGAGTAAGCCAGGAATCTGTGAGTTGAGAAGGAGCAGTTGGAATTGGTTTACACCAGGGCTTCTCAGCAGCAGCATCTGTGCTGGGTGGTTCCTTGTTGTGGAGACAGCCCTGTGCCTTCAGATGTTTAGCAACATGCCTGGCCTCCACCCAGTGGCGCTATCAGCACTCTTCCCCCTCGCTGTGACCGTCAAAAATGCCTCCAGACGTTGCCAGATGTTCTGGCGGGCACAGGTTTGATGACCACGGATTTAGACCAAAGAACAGTTCAGCAGACTGTTGCTTAGCTGTTCCTGTTTACCTTCCCACAGCCTTTCTCAGTGGTGAAGGGGTGTGTTCAGGGGGGTGCGATAGGAGGACGACAGCTGGGTCAAAGCTGTGGAATTTGTCTCTTTAGAAACAAGGATTCTTAACCTGAGAGGATGGGCTCTGCGGGGTCCTTGAACAACACTGTAAGCAAAACTTTGCGTTTGTGAACATTTTCCTGAGAAGACTCACACCCAGTGTGCTGGTGTGTGGTTCTGGAGACCTTGGGAAATGGGAGTCGGGTGGACACCAGCTCCCCTCGTGTGCATAGAGACACCTTGGTTTTCTCTCTTATTTTGAACTGAATTCTAGTATGAAAATGTAGGAAAGGTAAGCACCGATAGCAGGGGAAGATTCCTCATACTCCTTTCCTTGCTGCTGCTAAGTCGCTTCAGTCGTGCCCGACTCTGTGTGACCCCATAGACGGCAGCCCACCAGGCTCCCCCGTCCCTGGGATTCTCCAGGCAAGAACACTGGAGTGGGTTGCCATTTCCTTCTCCAATGCATGAAAGTGAAAAGTGAAAGGGAAGTCGCTCAGTCGTGTCCGACTCTTAGCGACCCCATGGACTGCAGCCTACCAGGCTCCTCTGTCCATGGGATTTTCTAGGCGAGAGTACTGGAGTGGAAAGAACACGACATTGTAAATTAAAGAACCAGCAACCTGGACTCTTGGCCTGTGTCTGCCAGGGATCAGTTGTCGGACGTCAGGCAAGTCCCCACAGTGCTCTAGTGGTAAGATTCCGACGTTCAGGATCCACGTTAGTTTGCATTCATTTGTGTGTCTGTCTTCCTGTCTCTTTTGTTGGCCCTTTTTTAAAATTCCTAATGTGATACTGTGGTGTGTTTTTGGCTGTGCTGGGTCTTTGTGGCTGCTCACAGGCTTTCTCTGGTTGCCGTGAGAGAGCTGAGGCTACTCTGTTGTGGTGCGCGGGCTTCTCTTATCCCAGAAGCATGGGCTGTAGGCGCGTGGGCTCAATAGTTGTGGTGCAGGGGCTTAGTTGCTCCAGCGTGTGGATCTTCCCAAAGCAGGCATTGAACCTGTGTCCCCTTCATTGGCAGGCGGATTCTTAATCACTGGACCACCAGGAAAGCCCCTGGCATTTTCAGTGCCATGAATACTCCCCGCACGGTTGACTTTAGGCTCTCAGTGAAGTCGTTGACGGCACATTGGGGAAGAGCCGGGTATAACTGGCTCATCATGGCAGGCTGCGCCAGCACTCCACTGGAGACTGAGTTCTTTGTCTTGCCATCTTCTGTCCTGTTAGCACTGTCGTGAAAGGCTGGGATGCACTTCTCCTGTTAGGCCCTGCTCTTGCTTATTCTTTGGTTGAGGCAGCCTGGCATGGTCTTTCCCTCTGCAGAAGCTTTGTTTTTCTATTGCTGTCACTAAGCCACCTGTATAATTAAAGATTCGCACTTTGTTGTTGGTTAATTCAGTCACGAGGTGGCCCTCATGGTTTTCAGAGCTGGCTGTGAAAGCTCCATAGACTAGAGTGGACCCGTCACAGGAGTGGCCATACCGCGGGCATTCTCACCAGTGAGCCCACTGGTCTCAACCACAGTGCTCATGCTAGCCTGTGAGCCTGGTTATGCTGTCCGCTTAGCCCCATGTGCCCCTTTCTCCCCTCATCCCATCTACCTACCATACAAGGCTCAGTTCATGTCCTTGTCATCAGCAAATCCACTGAAGGCCAACGGCCAGAAAATGAGAATAAAATGACTAAAACCTAATTTGCAAAGACATACATGCTTTGTCGGATTCTCAGGTCACTGAGTCTGTCCCACTGTTTTAGCACTTCATCAGGGATTACTGAATATTGTGATTTTTGCAGTATTTGCACTGGTAGATTTAAGACCTAGAAAGCAGGAGCTGTTACATCTTGCACTTCCCTCTCCTTCCCCCTGGTGAACCTAATATGGCAGTAACTGCCTGCTGGATCGACACCTTTCCCTCCTGCACACGCAGCAGTCTCCCTCGGCTCTTGTTTGCATGGTACACAAACCTACACCATATGGTTGTATGTTAATGTCAGCCCTGCATTTCTTGCCAGTTGTTCTGTGTAATAATAATGCTGACATTTATTGAGAGCTTATTCCATGTCAGGCACTGGCCTAAGCATCTTTCATTCTCTCAGAATCCTCACAGCTGCTCTGGAGTTAATATGTGCTGCTCTCCTCCTCATTTCACCAGCAAATAAATACTCTCAGGCATAGAGAAGTTAATGTATACAGAATCATATAGCTGATAAGACGACAAAGCTGGGATTTGAACCCAGGTTATTCGTATTCTTGAGCTGCGCTATGCTGCCTCTTCAAATGCAGCGGGCTTGTTTCCCCAAACAAAACATAAGTTCTTGAGATAGTACCATATCTCAGGCTGCTTCGCATCTTCAAGTACCTCGCTTAGGGTCAGGCTAATATTTGGTGAATGGAGTGAATGGGCAACCTATGTTTTCAGTGAGTGACACTGACTCAATTTTTGAAAAACACATTTTAACCATCTCTACCCTGAATCGTGTTTTCTCTCTAGTGCATTTATTCCAGCTAGACATCTCTGTGAAACAGGGACGGGATAAAGTCCGGGAAATGTTTAAGAAGAATGCGCACGTCACAGACCCCAGGGTGGTTGATCTTCTGGTAATTAAGGTAACTGACACTCCCTGACTGATTTAAAAGAGGAGTCAACTTGTCCAGAGCTTTCCAGATGAATATTTTATCACCAAGTTTAAAAGCAGCAACTGGGTCAGCAACTGTTACCTAGTGTTTCAAAGGAACAGTTGATTGGAGGTTCTCACCTGGTTAAATAGATTATAAGATTATTCAAGGGAAAATTCACTGGCCTGCATTTTAAAACTACAAAAAGAGGGAAGTTTAATTCTTCTTGAATCTCATCCATGCAAGTTACCGCTTTACCACATTGCCAGTTTACAGCCAGAAGAGGCCAGTTGGCTGAGTAAGTGGAGTCAGATCCTGGGCTTGATTCTGTCTCTGTGGTCTGTCTCACTAGCATCAGTGGCAACTTCAGCATGGGCCAGTAAGTAACGTGGAAAGAATGGTACATATTGTGCCAGTCAGGGTAGGCAGTCATGGGGCACAGGCCTGGTGACCAAAAGTTATCCCCTTGGACCAGTCAGCCAGAGGGTTAAAATATATATATATATTTGACAGGCCTCAGAGATTATTGAGTCCACCACCTCGTTTTCCAGATGCAGACTACGGTCTGGACAGGGCATATTACTTGCCCAAGGTCACTCAAAAAGTCAGTGCTAGAGATGATCTAACCCTGGCCTGCAGTGTTGTGTTCCTTCCACCCAGCCACTCTTGACTGAGACCTGTCCCCTCACTTGTACAGGGAAAGATGGAACTGGAAGAAACAATTCAAGTGTGGAAGCAGCGGACACATGTTATGCGGTTTTTCCATGAAACAGAAGCACCGAGGCCAAAGGATTTCCTGTCCAAGTTCTATGTTGGGCACGACCCGTGAAATCACTCAGTGGAAAAGTTGCATGTTGATATTTAAATATTTTAAAGCAAAAATAAACTCAATATATGTCGGTCATTTCATGATATTCCATTGGTTCCCCAGTGGGAAGCTGTACTTCTGCAGTCTCTCACGTTTTGTCTGAACAAGTTGGGTCCGGTGTACACACCACCTGTTCTTTCCCTTTTCCTGAAGTGTGGTATTTCCAGTAAATTAGATTCTCTTTTCTCCGAGCCTTGCATGTCGGTAAACAGAAGGAAGAGGCCATCTGCTCAGAAACTGTCATTCTGGGTATGGTGCTGGATGGCTTCGTTAACTTCACTGTTTCTACAGCCACCAGGAGTGGATAGCTTGGTGTAATGGCACCGATTGTCCAAAATTAACCAGCTCTTACTATTGGAAAGGGTTAGAGCAGCACCAAGAGGCTGAGAGGTGTAGCTGACAAGCTGGGCTATTTTTCCCTGGGTTCTCAAGAAAATGTCTGCTCAGCAGCCTCGCCCTCTACTTGCAGCAGTACTGGTCCTTAAAATGAAGTGAACTCCCTTCTCAGGCCTTCTGCTAGAGACACAGCTGTTCAGTGCACACACAGAACAGAAATATTCCCTTTGTGAATTGAGGTATAGCTCAAGTGACAAGAATACATTTTGACCCCACTTAAAGAACTGCGATTCATGGGGTCGCAAAGACTCGGACACGACTGAGTGATCTGATCTGAAAGAACTGTTTGCTCTGGATGGTGGCGGTCTCTTCCATCCCTGGACAGTCTAAATGCTGGAGAAGGGGCTTCAGTATCTGTAGGTACAATAACCCTGAGGAGTCGCAAATTTTTCAGCACCAACAACCCCTTTATTATTTTTTCAGCTAAGGAACCCACCTTTTGCTAAAAAGTGGTATTTCTCAAGGACTTATTTTAACACTCAAAGCTGCTTCTGATTGCATGTGCTAACTAGCCAGTGTTACTCAGCACAAAAGTTTCAGCCTTTAGTTAGCCTGTACAGCTGTTAGGCTTGTGTAAATAATGAAAATTTGTCCCAGTTTCCCCAAATTCCTTTGTTGATCGACAGGGGCCTGAAGACTCTGGGTTGTAAGTCAAAGACCTATTTGTTCAGCAGATAAGAGATAGGACGGCAGGGACAATAAACTGCAGCTACAGCCAACTCGAGAGACTTCAGCCGTCATTCAGGCACACAGAGCTGATGTTTATTATGTTTTTTCATGATTTGATTATGCTCAGTGAACAGCACATCTCCGGGAACCTCCCAGAGCCTGGGGATTTGAGCCGTGGTCACAGACCATGCAGGGGTCTTCACAGGGGTTGGGAGGCTGAGGGCTTTCCCCGGGCCCATCTACGGATGGAAAGGAGGAGAGGCTGCAAGCATCACCATTTCTTAAGTTAGGGCTTTCTCCTTTCTGTCCTTCCTCCAGGCCCTGCAAAAAAGGAAAGCAGCAATGAACTGGCTGACAGAACAGACCTCTAACCACAGACTGAAAGAGAATTCCACAGAGGTTCTACCAAACACAGCAGGAGAAAGGCAGCTTTGAGTACACTCAGTTATTCATTCATATATTTACATTCACCAGACCGGGCACCGGGGCCCCAAAGATATTAAAAAAAAAAAAAAACAAAAAAAAAAACATGTTTCCTGCAGCAAAATGTAGTCGAGTAGAGTTTAGGGTATATCTTAAGCGTATAATACTGAATACCACAAGAGGTACTGGTCAGTAAGGGGGCGGAGCAGTCACTTTCAAGTGCAGGGATGAGGAAAGATCTCTTCATCAAAGATAATGAAGAACTGGTAGAAACAGCACAGTGGGAAATAGCCTTTCAGTCGGGAAAAATAATGGGCTACTACTGCCTGGGAGTGGCTAAGAGTGCGGAATTCAAGAAATAGTGAATAACTGGGGGTAGGTATGTGGAAGATAATATGGGAGATAAGGCTGGAATAATAGGTGTAACCAGATCATGGCAAGCCTTAAAAACCAGACCAGAGAGTCAGGACGGTTCTTATTTACAACAATAATACAGCCAGTCAGCACATAGTAGGGCACCGGAAGTCAACACAAGAAAGCTGAATGGAACTGGCCCTGGGGAAAGGTTTGTGAGCAGTGTATGAGCCAGGCTGCAGTGCCTGTGTACAGACTACTGGTAGCCGGAGCTCACTGATAAGGCCTGTAGTTTCTAAATTTCAATGTGGAGCTGGTGAAATGAAGCTGTGATGGGTGTGTAAGGCATATTAAATTATCTACAGTTTGTGGGTTGAGAGAATTGAGGGTACATAAAGGCCAAATGGGTTTCCCTAGTGGCTCAAACTGCAAAGAATCTGCCTGCAATGCAGGAGACCAGCGTTCAATCCCTGGGTCAGAAGGGAAGATCCCATGGAGAAGGGAATGGCTACCCACTTCAGTATTCTTGCCTGGAGAATTCCATGGACAGAGGAACCTCGAGGGCTACAGTTCATCAGGGTCACAAATCAGACACAACTGAGTGACTAACACTTTCAAAGGGCAAACAGAAAAGGGTGGTTGGGATTCAACCTGGTTGGAAGAGACCCCAGTGAATCTGTAAGTCAGTAAGATAGTTTCCTTCATCCAACATAGAGAAAAGGTGACATAAAAGACATTAGCCAGCAAGTGTGTCAATTCACTAAAAGTCTGTGCTCCTGCTTGTCTCCAAACCACATCACAGTTCGATGCTCCACCCTACTTCCGGCTCCTGGTCCATGTGTAGGGGAGAAGCAAATCTTACCTGTTAGTCGTCATCATCGTCGTCCTCTGGAACAAAAATGTCATGTTCCTCAAGTAGAGCAGCAAAGTTCTTGCTAATGAGCGTCCCAACATAGAGAAACGGGATCACAATGGAGAACACGCGGAGAAGGCCGAAGGACATCTGCAGAGGGTCAGAGTGGTGGCTGTGAGCTCCAGTGCCCACTCTAGCAAGACCACAGAAGGCCTGTCCCTCTCAGGGGCATTCCCTCCTGTGGATCTCAGATTCATCATAAGCAATTTGATTTTAAAGTCCTTGGAAAAATTCGGAGCAAGAAAAATGATTAGAAGAAGAGATAAAGTGATTCTATGGCCATCAAACTGTACACCAGAAAGAAAAATACAAGGCACTCTTACAGACATCTAAAAATTAAGGCACTAGCTATTATTACTTGCAGATGCTTTTAAACAGCTAAGAAAGTACTAGGAGCTGGACTAGGGAAATAATAGTTCAGTTCTGCTTGAGTAAGTCACTACTACTACTAGTATTAAGTCGCTTCAGTCGTGTCCGCCTCTGTGCGACCCCATGGACTGCAGCCCACCAGGCTTCTCCGTCCCTGGGATTCTCCAGGCAAGAACACTGGAGTGGGTTGCCATTTCCTTCTCCAATGCATGAAAGTGAAAAGTGAAAGTCAAGTCGCTCAGTCGTGTCCGACTCTTAGCGACCCCATGGACTGCAGCCTACCAGGCTCCTCCATCCATGGGATTTTCCGGGCAACAGTACTGGAGTGGGGTGCCATTGCCTTCTCCCTAGTAAGTCACTAAATACATGCAAATGGATTACAAAATTATGAACATGTACACTGAAGAGAGATTCTGTACAGTTCTCTAACTGGTTCCCTGGTGCCTGACAAATGTGACTTCACTATATTACATTTTAGAAACAGGTGTATTTTGAAAACTGAGTATGTCTTTATAGTAAAAGACTAAATAGACTTGAGAAGTTCCAATAAAATCTCAACATTTCCTCTCATTATTTCCCTACAGGGGTTTGCCCTCAAAAAAATGTTTTTCAATCGTGCCTCTTTAAAGGTAGCCTTTCCCTAACAGCTGGACCCTGTTTCTTGCTGTGAAACAGGTTTGAACTCACTTTGTGTAAGCTTGCGTCGGCCAAAATAGCTTTAAAAGAATTTGTTTTTGCTTTGTAACTCTCACACAGCCCTGGAATTAAAAAAAAAAAAAAAAATCCCTGTATAAGGGATTGTTCTTATTTTACTGGAAAAACTCCAAGGGTACTGAGGGCATGTAATAACACTCAGTAATGGGAAAACAGGATCTGGTGGGGGCTGTACCAACAGTAAGTCTGAATTCCAGAACCTAACTCAGCTGTTAGCTATGCACACTGGCTTCACTACTCTGGCCCCTCATTTTTTCATTTGTAAAAACAGATTGTAATAATTCCCTGCACACCTACTCACATGAATTAAATACCAGGTCCAAACTCACAAAAAGATAAGGTCTGTCCCACGAACCGTTTATTTACAAATTCGTTTTTCATCCCATCAACTATGAAGTACAGACGTAACAAGACTTGTCTATACTGTGTGCATAAAGCAGAGCCCTTTGGCTCCAAAGAGCCAGGGCACTGCGCTCCTCTGGATGAACTAGTGCAAAGTGCCATCTTTCTCCGCTCTTGACCCCCATCTTCTATCTCCCGGTACCCGGCTCAACCACGACCACTAACTCAACCGGCCACTTCCTCCCATTTGTCAAAACTAGCAGTGCATCAGCGCAAAACTTTGTCCTTGATCCGGCTTCCGGTCTAAGGCAGTCGTTCGACTGGCCTTTGCTCCTGTCCATCAGCGTCAACCTGCACACACTCCCCACAATGATTGGCCTCGGCCCCTTCG
Organism: Bubalus kerabau; assembly: GCF_029407905.1. Lineage (NCBI taxonomy): Eukaryota > Metazoa > Chordata > Mammalia > Artiodactyla > Bovidae > Bubalus > Bubalus kerabau. The sequence continues at coordinate 6,996,447 of NC_073624.1, forward strand.
CCCCGCCTCCAGGCAGACACTCACTTTCACCGGTTTGGGCAAAATGGCGCCGCTGCGAGTAACGATGACCGACCTCGTCGGTACCAGACTCTGACCTGAGCAGCTCCGTCCGGCGGAGACATCACCACCTTTCCTCAGGCTCAGCCAGCTCCGGGAAGCCCCAGATCCGACGCGTACCAACGCCAGCCACCGAGCCGCTCCGGACGCCATCTCCCAGCTCCGCCCCTAGTCCGGGCCCGGCCCCAGTGACACCCTCAGGAAGAACGCCGCCCAAGCCTCGCGAGTCTGTAGGGATCAAACGAGAGGTCCGGCTCACAGACTTGCGCAGTGTACCTAGTTCCTGCTGCGGCGCATGGTGACGTCACGAGGATGACGCCAAGGCCCGGGTACACGCCTCATTCCAGGCTTGGAGGGTGGGACCGTCTGACTGGGGTTGTTCTTGTGAAACTTGCAGATTTCTGTTATTGTTCCCGCACCCAGGACAGCCAGGGCTTGGCCGAGGAGGGAGTTACTGAAATGAAAGACCACTTTAATTGAACTTCAAACTATTTTTTAAACACTTTAAAAATACAATTCAAATTTATTACTTGTGCTACTGAAATGATTTTGGAAATTTATTTCATGCCACGGTATATGTTATGTACAACCAAATGGAAAATATATCTGAAAAGGGGGAATATATATCTGAAAAGGGGGGGAATGGGGGCTTTCACACAAACTGCTAAAAAGGAACCAATACGAGTAATAAACATGGTGTTTTAATCGTATAAAAAGCACTGTAACAATAAATATAACCAAAAAACCTATAATATCTGCGTATGAAACAAGAGACACAGGCTGTGGGGCTCCCATACAGGGCTAGGAAGGTAGCCCCTCTTCTTAGGAAACAAACCCAGCTTCCTCGGAGCAGGTCCTGGACCCTGGGCAGCATTGCAGCCTCCTGGACTGAAAAAGGCTCTTAAGCTGAAGACTCTAGGCCTAGTTGGCCCCTCGTCAGGCCTCATAAGACCCCAGTGAGGGAAAGAGGCTAAGGGAGAGATTGTGTATACTGGACCAGGCTCTGAATCTTCCATCCAGCCGCTGCCACCAGAATCAGGATGCCAGGCTGATCGGCCTCTGGCCCTGTCCACCCAGTCACTTTGCCTCTCAGAACAACTGGTAAAGAAAATGCTTGGCACCATGCTGGTGACAGTAGAAACCAGAGGGTCTTGGCAGATACACGCTGGGTAATAAGAAAGACTGAAGCAGTTCCTAGGGGTTTCTGGATCGGGAATACCTTTAGGGGCCCAGTCAAGAGAGAAGAGTTTATCACAGGGTGCCAGGAATCCTATGTCCAAGCTCCTAAAATGCCCAGGACTGAAATTCAAAGTCACTGACTTTCTTTTTTTTTTTTTTGAAATTCAAAGTCACTGACTTTCCCAGGGAGCCCACTTCAGCTTCCCACTTGGCAGTTGAGGACAGAGTTTCTGCTAACAGAAAAGCTACTGGCCCCTCCTAGGGCAGTGACCAGCACCATCTGTTGACAGGGCAGTCATGGAAAGAAGAGGGGCCCTAACACTTTCTGATCAGGATAAATCCCTCTTTACTAAAGGCCCTCTCTCACCAAAGGGCCCTGTCTTCACTGCAGGATAGGGGTCCCATGTTCAATCTTCTCATCACTCAGGAGGAGCCAGGCCCCAGAAACCCCTGTGACACAGTAAGTCCACTTTTTCTGACAGTGTCAATCCCTCAAGCCAACACTTCAGGCAACTTCGGGTATTTACACAAGATTCCCCATGTTGGAAACTGTAGAATCGTATAGGTGAAGGTGGAGTGACCTGTGGTCATGTGATATTACCCACTTCATTAATATCCCCTGAGAGAGGGGCAGTCCAGCGCAGAGTCAGCAGACCTGAGTCTTGCCTTGTGACTGCTGAGCAAGCCACCTCTCCTCTCTGGGCCTCAGGAAATAAATGGGTTGAAAGTTAATGATTTTGCAGTTCCCTCTAGGCATGAAGGTGGACTTGGAACCTGGGGGAAAAAACCTAAAAAGCAGGAATCAGAGTGCTCACCTCAAAAGCAACTTCAGAAACCAGTTTAAAAAAAAAGAACCTATAAAACCTTAAATTGAAAAAGCACTGGCCCTGGCATCCTGACCAGCAGGACAAGGGCTGAACCCGAAGGGCCCAGGCTCAGGGTCTGTCCTGGTGCTTGCATTCTGGCTGGTTCTCCTGGGCCCTCTGCAGCCAGGCCTGCCTCAGCTCCATAATCTCCCGGCCGTACCACTCATGCAGGGTAGAAAAGCAGGAGGTCTCAGGGGACACGGGGCTCTGCCCCCTGCCTAGGAGGAGGCTGGCAGGGCCCTGCAGCTCCCACTCAGCCAAGCCCCGCCCTGCTGGCCGGCTGCCCCCTTCTTCCACCAAGCCCATTGGGCTGCAATCTCTGGAGAGGGAGTGGCCGTTCTCCAGGCCAGGGGACCAGCGGTCAGGAGCCTGGGGCTTGCAGCGGCTGGAAACGGCCTTCCAGGATGAGCGGCGGTGCAGGTCCAGGCTGTGGCGGGCTTCACGCAACTGGCTCTCCAGCTCACGCACCACCAGACGCATGTAGCCAAAGCTTGCCCGAGACAGCGCCTTCACCCAGGCCTCCTGGGCCGCCGGCCCATCTGCAGCGAGCAGGTGTGGGCGCACCCCAGGAGCGTCGAAGCGGATGGCGAAGGCAAACTCTTCAGGCACGGGAGCCTCGGCCAGCTCCACCGTGCAGCCCTCCAGCACTACGAGGCTCAGAGGCGCCCGGCCCTCTCGACTCTCAAAGGAGAACAGCAGGTTGCCCTTGAGGACAAACCAGCACCTTCGGCCAGCGCCACTGGGGGTGGGTGGCGTCCCTGCGCCTCCCCAGGTGCGCAGGAAGCCTGTGTGGTCTGCCGGGGAGTCGCTCAGTGCGTAGTGGGTCACACTCCTCTCGTTTAGCTTCATGGCTCCCAAGAAAACTGTGAGATGACAGAGGCGAACAGCGATCAGAGAGGGAGGCGGTGCTTGCACCCCGTGGGAAAAAGAGTCCTGGCTCTGGAGGAGACCTGGGCCCCAGCCCAGTGGCCTCTTCTTACTTTCTGTGCCCTGAGGTTCTGTGTCTTCATCTGTGAAATGGGCTAGTCTCCCTGCCTTTGTTCTCAAAGGGTTGTGAGGATCATGCAAAAAAAAAAAAAAAAAGCCTGGTTATCAGAGGACTCAGAGAAAAGGAAAATGTAATTTGTGTCAGACCAGGAAGTATGGCAGGGCTGTGAACAGCTTTTTAAAACCCAAAGGAAAAGGCATCAGCCGGGCTGAAATGAACCCCAAACTCATAAAAACCACTGTGCTTACATCACCCCCTAATCTGAGGGCCCCTTAGCTCCAACCCTGAAGCTAAACATCCAGGGTTTCCGTGGGCTCCATGGGTCCCTGCTGGCCTCTCCATTTGATGGCACAGTAGTCCTTTAGCTGCCTGCAGGGCCCGATAGGGCTGGGGTGGGGCAGGCTTGCCTCATTCCTCGATCAGTGTGGGTTCAGATAGGGGCCTTCTCAGGAAACAAGTACAAACACAAGGCGTGGTGGACTAGGATCAACCTCAACTACTGAGTGTTGGTGCCCCATACATGTGTGCTAAGTCACTTCAATTCTGTCCAACTCTTTGTGACTCCATGGACTGTAGCCTGCCAGGCTCCTCCGTCCATGGGATTCTCCGGGCAAGAATACTGGAGTGGGTTGCCATTTCCTTCTCCAGGGGATCTTCCCAACCCAGGGATCGAACCCAGGTCTCCCATGTTGCGGGGAGATTCTTTACCATCTGAGCCACCAGGGAAGCCCACACAAGTGGCATATAATCCAACTGTTCTCCTGACTCACAGAAAACTGAGACCAGAACAGTGAAGGTGAACTTCCCAGGATCACGTGGCCAGTGAGAAGCAGAGCTTGGTCTCCTGATTCCCTCACCTCTTTGGGGGGCAAGTCCTGGCAGTGACCCACTTACCCGCAGAGCTCCCTGGGCAGGGGTGGGGGTCTCTCTTGTCTGGCCACACAGCTCAGCCCTTTGACCACGTGGTTTCCAGGACACCTGCAAAAGAATTCTCAAATATAGTCAATCCATCCTAAAGGATTGGACTTACTCCTACTCAGCCTCCTATTCAGCTTCAGGTCAAATGAAACCACCACCTCCTCCAGGAAGCCTTCCCTGACCCCTGATAATCTACTGCCCTGCCCAAAATACACATATACACACAGGTCCACCCAGGCCCTGCACTTACGAGCAATTTAAGGATCTGAGTCCCATCATCCTGATCATCACTCTTTGGACCTCAGCGCCCTGCCCTCTAAGGCTAGGTCAGAGTTAAGTGCCCACATAGCTTGTTGCTTTTCCCTTTTAGTACTTGCCACATAGTTTATCTGCGGTCTTTAAGTGACCTAATTTGAGAGGCCTGCCCTGATCACTATATGTAAGGTGGTCCTGATCAGGAAGGTGGTCTGATCTAAGGTGACCCAACAGCAGCCTTCATCCCACAATGATCTCCTTTGTGTTTACAGCGCTGTCCCCAGCCCCAGAATGTCTAGAACCAACCAACTGGACTTGGTTCCGGTAGAACCTCCCCAATATCCAGCCCTTTGCAGGGCTTGGGGAGGTCCTCAGAAAGTATTTGTTAAAATAACTGAATACAATCGTGGACAAAATAAAGCCCCTCCTTCCTGGAGCCTACATTTCCGAGGGGGAGGCACACTGTAAAAAAAAAGAAAAAGAAAAAGGACAAAAATAAATAATAATTAGTGTCTTTTAAAATCAATTAAATAACGTGAAGACCCGTCTTGATAAGGGCTATGGAGAGAAGCAAGCAGGGTCCTGAGATGGGGGCTGGGCCGGTCTCCGATGGTGGTTGGAGGAGAAGGAAGAGAATAACACAGATGGTTGGTTCCTTGAGCAGTGGCCTCGCCTCCCGGCCGTCCAGCACTGGGACGCGGAGAGGAGATCCGCCGACCTAACTGTCTCCCCTCCCCAGAGAAGGACGTCTCCTCCCCACCCGCTTCCCGGGTTAACGAGGCCCGCATTTCAACCCCGGCGGGAATCCGCTGCACTGCATTTTTCTAGATTCTTTTGTTAGAGGAGCGGCGGGCTGGGGCGTGGGACCCACTGGCCATGGCCACCGCGGGGGGCTGGAGGTGTCTGACCCGCTGTCGCCCAGAAACGGGGTGGGCTCACCGGGAACTCCGCGGCCAGCACCGCAGACTCGGGGCGCGGCTGCCGCCTCGGTTTCCCCATCGCGCGGGGAGCGGCCCCGCCACGTCCCCGCGGGCCACGCCTTCCCGGGGCCGCCTCCTCCCGGGGCCGCCTCCTCCCGAGCCCGCCGGGCCCGCTCTCACCTCCACGCCCCCGAAGCTCAGGAGCGCGGCCCGCGGGGTGGCCCGGGGCCATTTCGACTCCGGACCCCACGCCACCGTCTGTCCGGGCCGCTAAACGTGGCCGCGGGAGCCAAGAGACCCCGCCTGGGCGGCTCGAATTACCGCCCTCACCCCTCCCCGCCCACTACTCACTAGGCCCCGCGATCCACACCGGGGGAAACTGAGGCCTGGCCGGCCGTGCCCGGCGTGAGGCCCAGTGCTGGTCAGCGGTGGCCGGCCTCGAACCCGGAGTCCCACCTCGGGCCATCCGGGGACCTCAGACCCAGGCCACCTCCCAAGAACTTCGGGACCTTCTCTTTCCCCCTCTCCAGCCCCCCTCTCCCCGCCCGGCCCACTTCTCGCACAGAGCCAAGTCTGGGACGGCCTCGGCCCAGACGCCTCCTCTGGGCGGGCTCCTATCCAGTCCGCGAGGCCCAGCCCAGCTTCCCAGTCACCCAACCCGGCCCCCTGGAGTCGGCTGGATCTCCGCTTCCGGGGTGGGGAGGGGGGATTATTCATTTCTGCTCCCTTCACTCCTGCCAGCCTAGAACCCATCTTCAGCGCCCAGGCCCTGCCTGGGGTCAGTGGACAGCTAGGCCTGCGGTAAAAGGACGCAGGAGTGCACAACCAAAGACGGGGGAGGCTTCCTGACAGCCCCGGGAGCCTGGTGAGCTCAGAACATCTGCCCATGAACTTGCTGGTTGTCTCCTCGAAGAGCTCTGGCCCTGGCAGTTCCTGCAAGAACTCGCCTCCTTCCCAACCCTACCCCAAGGCTCTTAACTCCTCCAAGGTCCTTCACATTATTTAGGCCTCAGTTCCTGTCCCCTCCCCAGCCCTGAGAAAGCAGCCTGCCTGCGGGTCTCTATCACATCCCTGGTTTGTATTTGCATGATAACACTAACCACTTCTAAAAAAAAAAGTTCCTTACATTCACGCTTTTGTTTCCTGTTTATTATCTGTCTCCCCCACTAACTTTTATTCAGTTACTAATAGACACCATAATAAATGAGATAGGAGGCAATAAATTCTGTGGAAAATATAGAGCAGGGGTTAAGGGGTCTGGGAATGGGGGGGGGGGTGCGGTAGGAAGGTTGCAGTTTTAAACAGAATGGTCACAGTAGGCCTCACCTAGAATGTGACATTTGAGAAATAATTGAAGGAAACGAGGGAGCCATTCATGCCAGAATCTGGAGGGAGAGCATTCCAGGCAGAAGGAACAGCTAGTGCAATGGTTCTGAGACCTGCTGTGTTTGAGGAACTGCAGGGAGACCTGTGTGTGTGTGTGTGTGTGTGTGTGTGTGTGTTGGGGAGTGGCAGGAGCAGCAGGATATGGGGTTAGAATGTGTGGGGTGGGGCTTTGTAAATCTGTAAGGGTTGCTACTCCAGACTGAAACGAACGGCCATCCCCAGGTCTTGAATAAGGTTTTTTGCCGGGGTCCAGCCCCGGCTGATCCAGGGTATTCGAAGGAGAGACGGCGTAGGTGAGGGTCAGGAAACAACTGCTTAATTAAATGTTAATTAAGGATATAAAGAGTAATAGAATGAGGATAGCTCAGTAGGAAAAGTCAGTGCAGAAAAGAGGCTGAGTAGCTTGGTTTACGTGGGAGACCAATAAAACTTCAAGACAAGAAGTTTGCACCACTTACGTAGGCCGCAGGCGTCCTTCCGTTCTCCCGAAGGAGAGGAGACACTGAGGCCTCCCCGGTCAGATCTTAGAAGCCCAGGCATAATTAGCAAGCATGGTGGGTTCTGCGCTCCAGATGGAGACTCAGCCAGAATTTGAGAGAGAGCGCGACATGGGGAGACCAAGTTTTGGTGAACAAGGCCCGCACTTTATTTTCCAAAGTAGTTTTTATACCTTAAGTTATGCATAGAGGATAATGGGGGAAGGGGTGGAGTCATGCAAGGACAGCAGTTCCTGGTTCTAATCTAAGCCAGGCTTTCAAACTTATCATATGCAAAAGTTCAGGTGATTGATATCATCTTCTGGCCTGGAGGCCTGTTAACATTTTAAGAAACTTATTTTTCTCTAAAGGTGATTATTCCAAAGTCAGGCACCAGCCTCCAAAAAAGCATTGGACAAAGCTGCATTTTACGTTTCTATACACCCATTATATCAATCAATACACTGCCAAGGACACAGTAGGTAAGGAGTATGGAGACTTAGCAGCAAACATTGGCTCAATAAGTGAAAAACCCTTCACCAATACAATTTCTAATCAATCTTTTAACTACTCAAAAGAATCTGTGTTTAGACAGTTTAGAACATCTGCCTCTCACAGTTGGGAGGCTCTGAACATGTGGCCGGAAAAACCTATTCAGGCAGGCTAGAGGATTTCCAAAGGAGTTTGTAGGTTAAACACTGTCACACCCAGGAATTATTAACTGGAGCTGTAAGCTAATTCTTTTTTCAGAGAGAGGTAGTGGGGGACAGCCCCCCGTAAAGTCAGAGGTGTAGGTGAAAGCACAAAGCAGAAAGTAGGCAGACTCTGGTTTTGGGGGTAGATGCTCGAGAATTTCCAGGGGGACTCCTGAGGCTCGATCCCGCCTTTGCGTATGCCGAGCCTCCTTCCTCATGACCTTTGCCACGGGCGGAGTGCCTCACGCTGACTCCCGGCAGTGACAGAATTCTAGTTGAACTATTCCAGATCCTGAAAAATGATGCTGTGGAAAGTGCTGCACTCAATATGCAATATGCAATATGCACTCAATATGCAATATGCCGGCTCCCGGCAGTTTTTGTTGTTGTTTTTTGTTTTTCTTTAGTAATTATTTATTGTGCTCTATCTTCGTTGCTGCCGGGGCTTTTCTCTAGTTGCAGGGAGCAGGGGCTGCTCTCTAGTTGGAGTGTGCAGGCTTCTCGTCGTCGTGGCTTCTCGTTGCTGAGCACTGGCTCTAGGGTGAGAAGGCTTCAGTAGTTGCGGCCCATGGGCTCCGTAGTTCAGTTCCCAGGCTCCAGAGCACAGGCTCAATAGTTGTGGCGCCTGGTAATGTCCAATCATCCAGGACCACGGATCAAACCCGTGTCTCCTGCATTGGCAGGGAGATTCTTTACCACTGAGTCACCAGGGAAGCCTTCGAGTGAGGTCTTGAGCTATGTTTTAAAGGATTTCTCTGGCTGCTAGGAAGAAAAAAATATGAGTGGAAGCAGACCAGTGAGGAGGATGCTGGAGTAATCCAGGCAAGATGTGATGGGTGCTGGGAGAGTAGAAATGGCCAAATTCAGGTTTGTTTGCTTGTTTATTTTTTTGGACGCACTGCGTGGGTATGCACGATCTTCCTTCCCCAGCCAAGTATGGAACCAGCGCCCCCTGCGGTAGAAGTAGGGAGTCTTAACCTCTGGACCGCAGGGAAATTCCTCAGCATGGGGTTTGAAGGTGGAGAGTACTAGGTTTGCACAGAGACTGGACGTAGGGAGTGAGGGGAAGAGGAGCCAAGGAGAACTCTAATGTTTTGGCCTGAGCATCTGGAAGGAAAGTTGCCATTAACCTGAGATATGAAAGTGGCAGGTGTTTGGAACCAGTTCTGTTTGAGATGCCTTTGACCATCCAAGTGAAGGTTGCCAAAAATAAAGTGTTTGGTATCTAGTCGTTGCTCAGTAGGAATGTGATGAATGAAAACAGAAAGAATGCAGAGTGTCTGGATAAGCATAACAGGTGGCCCAAGTGTCAGGCAAGGTAGGAGAGTCTCCTGGCTTTAAAAAGTGGTTCGTAGCGCCTATTCATCTTCCACTACAGTTTCTGAGTGGTTTACTATGGGCCATACTCCAGGGCATGCTCTCATTTTTTAAAAAAGCCCTCAGCAAGTATCCATGCCACAGCTATTAAATGAGCATCTACAGTGCCCTATCCAGAAGACTCTTGGGAGTTCCTTGGACTGCAAGGAGATCCAGTCCTTCCTAAAGGAAATCAGTCCTGAATATTCATTGGAAGGACTGATGCTGAAGCTGAAACTCCAAAACTTTGGCCACCTGATGCGAAGAACTGACTCCTTGGAAAAGACCCTGAGGCTGGGAAAGATTGAAGGCGGGAGAAGGGGACGACAGAGGATGAGATGGTTGGATGGCATCACCCACTCAATGGACATGAGTTTGAGTAAACTCCGGGAGTTGGTGATGGACAGGGAGGCCTGGCATGCTGCAGTCCATGGGGTCTCAAAAAGTCGGACACGACTGAGCGACTGAACTGAACTGAATCCTCGCCTTAAGGGACCCAGCAGAAGCGAAAGGACTAGCTCGGCGAAGATGAGGAGCTTGTGCGGTGGGCGCGTGCCTGCCTCGGGAGCGCGCAGAGCCGGAGCATGAAGTAGGAGAGGCTTTGGGAGGTTCCCAGGGCTTTCTGGGCCCGTGTAGGGCGGGGCAGGACGTTGCTAGGGGGATTCTGATAGGTTCCGCCGGGAAGGTCTGCGTCCGTCAGGCCCCGCCCCACTGGAACGCGGTAGACGAATCAGGTGACTGCGGCGGTAGTCTACTCGGGAGACAGAACCTGGCGGGGGCTCAGATCGCAGCGGAAGAGTCGGTGAGCTGCCGAGGATGAGCGACTGTGGGTGGGCTCCCAGGGCTGGGGCTCTGGGCCTGCGGCCTTTGGGGGCGGGGCGGCAACCCAGCCCCGGTGGGAGCGGAGGCCTGGCCCCCGGCCCGCCACCTCCGATCTTCCTGGGCGTCCTGGAGTCTGTAGCTGCCTCTTTCTGACCCTAGCCTGGCAGAGGGTCGCCCTTGGGCACTCGGGGTTCCCAGGAGGGCAGAGGAGGTGAGGTCTAACGTCCACGATACCTTGTTGAGTATTTCCGACGGAAGAACCCAGGCTCGGGGAAGTGATGGCTGGGGGGAGAGACTGGGGGCTGTGAGGGCGGCTTGGGCACCCAGTGTGGGACCCACAGCCAAGGGCGGCAGGGCTAGCCAAACAGGGGGGACCCTAGTGCTTTTCTTTCTTTCTTTTTTTTTTTTTTTTCCAGTGCTTTTCTAACGTTTCTTAGCTTTCAAATCCCGACATACAGAGGCTGGTAAAAGCAGAGCAAATCTGGTCAGGTCCTGAGACCGCTGAGTCCAGAGCAATGTTTCTGAAGACAGGTACCTACACTGACCGGGTGGGGTGTGTGTGGCTTTGGGAGGGGTAAGTGACCACTTGCGGGGGCGGGGGAGAGGGGGGCGGGTGATGCCTGGAGGAAGTTCCAGTCCTGTGGTTTCTGGGCCTCCTTCTCTGATGTGGGCATATGGGGAGACATGTTCCTCTCTTATTCTTGGAGGTGGGCCAGGAAAGGAGGAGATCCTTCCCAGGCAAGAATCAGTTCCCCTCCAAAGAGACCTCTCTTCTTTGCTCACCCCCTCTACCTCACAGCCAGAGGCCCTATCTTCTGTAACATCAAGGTGTGCTGATAACAGGCATATACGTCAGTATAGAAATTACATTTTACAGATAAGTGAATTAAGGCCCTATGGTGCTGTTCCCACCAGCTGACCTCTTAAGCCCTTCCAAAGCCTCTTGGGTGCCTACGGAGAACACCGAGCCCTGGATGGGGCTCAGGAGACCTGGGGCCTGGCTACAGTGTCCTGTCAAGTTCTGTGTGAATGGAGTAGGGAGAGCTGGTCAGGGTGTAGAAAGGCTGTGACTCCAGCTGTTAGATTTTGGTGATCCCAGCACTGCTGTGGCGACAGCAGGGGGAAATCCAGGCCTCAGACACCGCCCTATGCCTGGGACTGTCCACCCACTCACAGCCTGGTGGGAGCCAGCAGTTGCAGGAAGAGCCCATTCCACCTTAAGCTGGAGAGTCTAGTTCCCCTAATGTGCAGGGCTGGGCAGCATGCGGATAGGGTGGGGAGAGGGCTGGGGCTGTGGGAGCCACTCACAGTCCACCCCCCCACAGTGCTCTTCCTGGCCTTGGTGGCCCGGGTGCTAGTCCTGGAGAATGGGCTCCTTCGGAAGCCACCCATGGGCTGGCTGGCCTGGGAACGCTTCCGCTGCAACATCGACTGCAGTGAGGACCCGAAGAACTGCATCAGGTGAGTCAGGTCTGCACCACCAGACAAGAGTGGGGGCAGGCGGGGGTGGGGTCAGCTCGAAAAGAGGGCAGGGTTAGGGCCGCCCCCCCATCCCAGAGAGGAAGCAACCAGAGGTAACTTTTGAGACATCTGACACTCAGCGTCATGAGGGGGGCATCTGTGGTAACCTCAGGCCTGTAGGGGACCCAGCCCCTGAGATAAGGGAAAGGAGATCACGGTTAAGGGTCAGGCCTGACCCCACGTGCTTCCCACTGGCCCAGTCCTGCTTCTTGGCCTGGAAGCCAAATCACCCCTTTCGCTCCACCCTGCTTATGGCTCAGGACATAACCCTTGGTCGCCTGGCTTAGTCTCCAGCTTGACAGCAAAGGCCATGGTACGTACAGGCTAGATCCACACTCAGAGTATCTAAGAAGTTTGAAACACTCTGAGGAAGGGGGGTGGGGTTAGGGCGAGGCCCACGCTGGGCCACTGAGCAGCCCTCTCCCCTGCCCCCCGCCAGTGAGCAGCTCTTCATGGAGATGGCTGACCGGCTGGCGCAGGATGGATGGCGGGATCTGGGCTACGTATACCTTAACATCGATGACTGCTGGATTGGTGGACGTGATGCCAAGGGCAACCTGGTGCCGGATCGCAAGCGCTTCCCCCACGGCATTGCCTTCCTGGCTGACTATGTGAGCCCCCCACCCCAGCCCTGTCGTGCATGTTGGCCTGAGGGCCAGACCACTCTTTCCATGCCATCCTACTTAGGGCTCATTTCTATAATCCCTGCCTGAGAACAAACAGTTTGGTGGAGGAAATAGATACGTGAACAGGTAGTTGTGAGCCACGGTCGTGAGCAAGAGCAATGAAGGACCTCTTATTCAGCCTGGGATTTTAGGAAGGTTCTCTGGAGGAGGCTGATCCCAGAGAGGGCATTCAAGGCAGAGAGGATGGCAGGAGGAAATGCCTAGAGGCCGAGACAGCCCACACAAGGTGGGAGGGAGGGGAAGGGTCATGGTGGCAGAGGCAAAGCCAGGCCAGAAAGCTGGGACCCTTCCCTCCAGGCTTTCAGGAGCCTCTGAAGGTTGTAATGGGGCCTGGTCAGCTGTGCCTGTGAGTGGTTCCCTGAGGTATCCATTGTGTTCTCAACCCCTCCCTACCCCAGGCTCACTCCCTGGGCCTGAAGCTGGGCATCTACGAGGACTTGGGCAACTTCACCTGCATGGGTTACCCGGGCACGACGCTAGACAAGGTGGTGCAGGACGCGCAAACCTTCGCCGAGTGGAAGGTGGACATGCTGAAGCTGGATGGCTGCTACTCAACCCCCCAGGAGCGGGCCGAGGGTGGGTCCCGCAGCTGGCTGGGAGCCATTAGGTAGACAGGGAGGGGTGGCCGTGGAAGGCCCCCCAGCAGCTGTCTGTATGGCCCCTAGGGGGTAGTGCTTCCCAATTCCTCTCCCCCAGGGCCTAGGGGTATCTTGGCTCCCAGAGCTCTGGTGCCTTGCTCTGCCCAGGGTGTGTATGCAGCTCTGGGTACAGGGGAGGTGCCTCCTCTTTTGAGCATTAGTCTCCTCATGTGTGGGGGGAGGTTTGAGCTGAGGCCCGAGATCACCTTGGGTCTCTTCATCCTAAAATGTGGTGGTTGGACTTCTCCAGGGTACCCCAAGATGGCCGCTGCCCTGAATGCCACAGGCCGCCCCATTGCCTTCTCCTGCAGTTGGCCAGCCTACGAAGGGGGCCTCCCCCCAAAGGTGAGCCATTCTCTGCACCCACCTGGCAGTGCCCGCCCATACCCAGGCCTTTTTGCCTTCTGTGCAGCCAGAGCTTCTGTCATCTTAGTTGCTCACATGCTGATTTGTAGGAGGGTCGTTAAGTACCTGAGGGGCCTGACCCAGCCCAGGGTCTTAGAGGAGACACTTGTCAGGTGGGCTGAAGGGCATGGGAGCCGTGTGTCAGGTGCTGACACGGCTCCCCTGCAAGCACTCAGAATCCTGGGTGGTACTGAGTGGGCTTGGAGGGCCAGAAGACTGGTGAAGCCAAGGCAGGTGGGGCCTAGCCTCCGAAAGGCCTCATGGGCACCTTGCCGGGGCCCTTCAGCATGTGGGATGCTAGAAAGGGTGGAATCAGATGTGCAGACTGGAGGGAGAACCCTGGTGGAGGGTGTCAGTCTCCCTGAGAGAACACAGGGGTGGGCATGTGGGAGGAAGGCTATGGGTACCCCAGCCGAGGTTTCTATACCCTGGGCTTGGTCCCCGCTGGCATGAGAGGGAAGGGTCAGTTTCCGGCCAGCAGCACACCTGGAGGGGAGGCCTGGGCAGCCCCAGAGGAGGGGCATGCCCTCCGAGGCCCTTCCTCATCCTGAGCACGCTCAAAGCGTGATCTCTTACCCCTTCCCACCCTCTGTGTCCCCTGCTGAGGCTCCCCAGCCCCTGGACAGGCCTCCGGTCTGCAGAGTGTGACACTGGCCTGTGACTCTGCCTGCCCCCAAATCCAGGTGAACTACACCCTGCTGGCAGACATCTGCAACCTCTGGCGCAACTTCGATGACATCCAGGACTCCTGGAGGAGCGTGCTGTCCGTCTTGGACTGGTTTGTGACTCACCAGGACGTGCTGCAGCCGATAGCCGGCCCAGGGCACTGGAACGACCCAGACATGGTACCAGCATGGAGGGGGCTGGCCCGAGGCCCACGGCCCTGTGCTGTCTTCCTGGATGCTCTTTGCCAGGCTCTAGCTCGGCACCTCTGAAGCGTGTCCTTGAACACCATGTGGGACATACTGTGGGAGCTTGCTTACCATTCTTTTCCCAGGGCCCCACCCCCACCTCTTAGATCCGAATGTTCAGGGAGGGTCTGGGAATGCCCATTGTTAACAGTCTTCCCAGACGGTTCTGATGTTTCCTTAAGCTTGAGAACTTGGTCTGGAGTGACTCTGGTCATCACCCCTCTGTAGGGTGGAGCGCACCATGAGCCCCTCTCTCCTGTCATTCCCTCCCTAGACTGTCTTCGCCAGGTCTGCCTCTGAGCCCCCTCTCAGCGCTCTGTGCTGTTCCCTCCACAGGCAGAACTGGCCCCTCATACCTACCTCACTCATAGCCCTGACCACTTAAATTGCCTTGCAGTTTCTCCTACAGTTTTATAGCTGTCTCTTCACTTAGTCACCAAGTATTTAGCCCCAGTGACAGTTACAATAATTACAAATACTTGACCAGGTGGAAAGGGTGAGAAATGGACCTGCTTTATAGAGTTCGAGCTCCAGCTCTGCCACTTACCTTGGGCACTTGACTTCATTTTTTCTGTGCCTCAGCTTTGTCATTTGGAAAATTGAAATAGTAGCTCCTGTAATAAGGTTGTTTTGAGGGTTAAAAGGATGAGCCTTTAATTTTTCTAGGCCAGTGCATATCTGTTATTGTAAACAGGACTCAACTCCCCAGGGGTTAGGGAAGAGCTGACCTTCACTGACCTACTAAGTGCTAGGCCCAAGGCCAAGTACTTTCATTTTTTGGTCCTGCCACATGGCATGCAGAATCTTAGTTCTCCGCCCAGGGATCGAACCCATGCCCCCTGCAGTGGAAGCTTGGAGTCTTAACCACTGACTACCAGGGGAGTCCCCAGAAGGATGATCCTTTAAATGCTTGGCACCATTTGGCACATATGCAGTGTGTAACTAAACTGGTCTCATTGAGTACACAGCAGTGTTGAGTTGGCAATCATCGTGTGTCCTGTCCGTGTACTGGTTGCCCTGGCGACAGGAGTGCCCATTGGTGCAACTCTCTTTAGGGCATGTGGGTAGCTAGTGGCAGGAGCAGACACTGTTCAGGTCTGACTTCCTACCGCCCTGGCTGTATTTCTTCCATGTTCCAGTTTATAAATGCCTTCGGCAGTAGGATTTATTGGATCCTTTCAACATCCTGTGACATGGTCAGAGCATATTATCACCCCTACACTCTTGGTGGAAAAGAAAAGCACTGAGGCTCTGAAAAGTGATTTGACCCACCCCAAAGCCACAGTGCCAGGGAACAGTATTGGCAGAACTAGGGCCCATACCTGGCCGTCCTCCCCATCTCTATCTTGTCTTGCTACAAGTTTAGGGTTGGTCCCCATGCCCACCGCCCTGTAGAGGGCCAGAGCTGAGCCCTCCTCTCTCCTGCCCCCAGTTGCTCATCGGGAACTTTGGCCTCAGCTTCGAGCAAGCCCGAGCCCAGATGGCCCTGTGGACGGTGCTGGCGGCCCCCCTGTTCATGTCCACAGACCTGCGTACCATCTCCGCCCAGAACATGGACATCCTGCAGAATCCACTCATGATCAAAATCAACCAGGATCCCTTAGGCATCCAGGGACGCAGGATTCTCAGGGTACTGGGGTATGGGGGCAGGGAAGGGGGGAAACTGAGAGACTGGGCTTCCCTGAAAACAAGGCTGCAAGCCGGAGGTTAAGGGGTTGGGATCGGGGTCTGAAATCCACTCAGTCCCTCCTGGTTGCATTAGTCGGAGGCTGTACTGGCAGCTGCCTTGACTGTCCCCTGCTTACCCGGCTAATAGCAGGGCCAGAGCAGGACAGCTCATGGGACTGGGGGAAGGGAGACATCACCACAAATGCACGTGGGAACAGCGTGGCCCCCTGGTTTGGAAGTATTAATACAAGACATCTGTGCAAGTCTGTGATGTCTGGCAGAGAACTGGGGCTTGCCTTAGAGTTTAGGACTTGCTTGAACCAAGGACTGTAACTAAGTACTGGTAGCAGCGTTTACTAGTTTTTGAGCACCTGCTGTGTGCTAGGCATTCTAGATACATTTTCTCAGAAAGTAGATGCTCCTTCCTGGTTTTACAAATGAGGAAACTTAAACCTGAAGCGCCTCAGGGACTTTGTCCCAAGGCCACACAGTTGGTGAGTGGCACAACGGGACTTGAGGCCGGCAGCGTCGCCTCAAAGCTTGTGCTCTCTGCGCAGAACCCTTGCCCCTCTAGTGAAAAGGAATTTCCACCACTCTAGAAGGCACCCGTTGAGCCGGTGATGCCCAGAGGAGGCATCTGATCCTGCAGAGGAGCTGACAGAGCCCGGCCCAGAGACCTTCTGGAGGATGGGGCTTCCTGCTCCTGGCTCCTCGGGGCAGAGCTCATCATTCCCACTAGACTGTGCCCTCCGGTCTAGAGCCAGGGGCTGTCCACGGGTGTCCCTCCTGTTAGCCTGTGAGCTCTCTGACCTTAGGACCTCAGGCGGCATTTGTCACGTCCAAACAGGGGGCCTGGCACAGAGGAAGTGTCCAGGAGCGTCTGTTGAGTCAGGGAAGGAAAGGAAAGAAGGAAGGAAGAAGGGAAGAAAGAGAAAGAAAGGAGGAAGGAAGGTGGAGTTAGAGGAGTTGGAGCTGGAGGGCTGTTTTTCCTCCTCTAAGCTTCTGTGGGCTGGCAGGACCCAGAGCTCAAGGGAGGGTTGGGAAGGGGGCTTCGGGGCCTGCTGAGCAGGGGCCCCAGCCAGTTAGCCATCTTCTGTGCCCAGGAGAAATCCCACATTGAAGTGTACTTGCGGCCCCTGGCCAGCGAGGCCAGCGCCATCGTCTTCTTCAGCCGCAGGATGGACATGCCTTATCACTACCACTCATCCCTCGCCCGCCTGAACTTCAGCAGCTCCGTGGTGTATGAGGTGAGTGCTCTGCTGTCTCAGGACTTGGGGCTTCCCTGTGGGGGGGGCGTGGCTGGGTCCTCACTCACATACCCGTCCCCCTAAGCCGTGGGTCCTCCGGCTGGTGTGGTTCTCTGCTCTGGTGCTTGCAAGCTACGTAGATGAACTGCTGTGTGTAACCGAGTCCTGCCAGCCCCCAGGGTCGTGGGTTCCCCTCTTCGGTCTTGGTGGCACATTTCTCAGGTTCTCACCCCCGCCTGTGCTTAGGCACCACTTGGCTTGGCCAGAGGGGATGTGATTGGGGGGTTCACGCTCCCACTTCTGTAGGGCATACTGGAGGCTCCACACAGACAGGCCAAAGTCCAGGCGTTTACATCCTCTGCGGGGTGGGGTGGGGTCTGTGCAGCTATCCTTAGGGTGGCATTGGTGTTGTCCTCCCCCTGCAGGCCCAGGACGTCTATACGGGTGACATCATCAGTGGCCTCCAGGATAAAACCAACTTCACCGTGATCATCAACCCTTCGGGGGTGGTGATGTGGTACCTGTACCCCATCAGGAAGCTGGGGATACCCCAGCAGTGAGGGGCTGGGGCCAGTGACAGGCTGTGGCGGCACCACTGAGCCTGGACCATGGAGGGTCCCTGTGCTGAGGGCCAGTGCGGTGGGGTTCTCTGTTATCCAGGCCCGGTTGGTGATCCAACCTCATCAGACTCGGGGTGCAAGCTGAGGGCCAGGTCCCGCTCCCTGCCGGAGCATGAACTCTCCAGGAAACTTGTCTCAGGGAGACTTCCTGTGGCTTTGTGGGCCTCTACCGCGTTTGCACAGCCCCACAGATACTGTTGAACAGCTCGGTCAGCCTCCCCTGTGCGGACAGGCAGGGACACGCATATCTGTTGGGACACGAGCCTTGAACCTTCTGTTTGTTGATTCTGAAATCAGGAATTTTGGGAATTTTTCTTATAATTAGGAGTAGAGCTCTGATCTCTTGTCAGGAACCCCCGTGAATTATGTGACTGACTTTCCTGCCCAGAGAAGGCCTTGCAGGCTGACATAGCCTGGGAGTGACCTTGGCTTCTTCGGGTCACCAATAAAGCTGTTCTTCTGTCAATTAGTTGCAACATGGGCCTGGGGCCATGGGTGGTAGGGACGCTGGGGAGCATGACACAAGGTGCCGGTTTCAGATTTCGCCTCACAGGGAAGACATATGGCATCGTCCGGCCCCTCCACAGCGACTGGCAGATCGCACTTCTGACCATGCCAGGCTTGCCTCCCACCCCAGGCCATCCCTGCTCCGCCCAGCATCATGGTGGCGACAACACAGAGCGGCCGGCTAGTGGTGTCCCAGGCCCTCTCCCCTACCCCGTCCACGTGTTACAGAGTCTGCCTGCCATGACCACACTCAGCGGCCCCTCGGCTGCACAGGGAAAGGCCCTGGTCCACTGAGGGATGCTGCGTCATTGTCTGGGCTGTCTTTCAGGTGCCGTCCCCCTTTCTGACAGGCCCTCGGTCAGCGGCACCCCTGGCTGGAGCAGCCGAGGGCAGTGAGCTCTGCCTTTCCCCCACAGGGGCCACACAGCTTATCCTCTGCCCATCAGTGCTCCCAGCTCCCCGCTGAGCTTCTCCTCTCCTACCTGGGTGAGAGGACTTTCAGCCCCCTCAGCTGTGTCCAAAGGAAGGTCCAGGGGCTCTCTTTGTGACCTGAAGTATATTTCCTGCTCCTCCTCCTAGGGAAAGGGGTATCCAATGAATGGCTGGTTCTTGACTTCGGTTCCTCGTTCCCAAGCCCTCTCTTTAGCTAAGGCCTCAGGGCGTCTGTCTTCCATGGTGGCTCTCGTTCCCCTTTGGAAAGGGGCAGCAGAGCAGGTGAGGTAGGTTCTCCTTCTGCTTTGGAGCACACACTGGGGCACCCGGGCCCCAGGCTTTGTGTGGTGGCCTGTAGGAACCCTTCTGGGGGCTCTCCCATATTCCCTTCCTCAGGGGTCTGAGGTCCTTATATTTAGAGTGTGGTGGAAAGAACTCTCAAATGTGCATTTTATAGGGTAATTTAAGATCTCTGGAGTCCAGGGTCATCAGAGGAAGCTCCCTTTTCCCAGTTGATGTCTTGAGGCTGTGGGTCACTCAGGAGGACCAACGCCTACTTAGCCCAGGCCTCTGCCCTTTGAAGTCTGTCAGCTCCAGCTCCAGGTCTTGGTCATAGTGCTGCTCGAGCCAAATGGAACGGTCTGGGCAACACTTCTTTCGCCAGTCCCAGGAAAGAAATCTTTTCCACCACCCTGGGATGTGGTATTTATTAATGGTTGAGAACAACAGACTTGGGACTTGGGGCCAGGGATCAGCCTGGATGTGACCAGTTGATTACTGTGCCCTTCCAGACCCAGAGATAGTTTTTACTTGCTGTATAACTTTATCCTGAGGTACCTGATCGGTACTGTAGCTTTAGCCTTTATTCTCTTAACACGCAGTGTGCCTGTCTTCTACGACATTGTTTTATTGCCTTTCACCAAAGGCCAGTTTGGAACTCAGTTATTTTTCCCAAGTTCAGCCTTGTTTGGACCCAAGAGTACCCCTTCTGTTTTTTTAAAAAAACATTTTATTATGGAAATTTTTAAAAATAAAAACTGGTAATTAAACCTTCATGTACCCATCACCCAGATCCAACAGCCATCAACCCTGTGCCATTGTTTTATATCTCTCATCCCACACATACTTTTTTGCATGTGAGCCGGAGTATTGAGAGCAAATCAAAGAAAACTCTAACCACCACTGTGTAGCTCTAACTGATCATAGGGCCTTGAAAAGAATATATGTCCTTAATAAAAATTTTAATCTGATGACCAGTCTGTGTTCAGTTCAGTTCAGTTTAGTCGCTCAGTCGTGTCCAACTCTTTGCGACCCCATGAATCTCAGCACGCCAGGCCTCCCTGTCCATCACCAACTCCCGGAGTTCACTCAGACTCACGTCCATCGAGTTGGTGATGACATCCAGCCATCTCATCCTGTGTCGTCCCCTTCTCCTCCTGCCCCCAATCCCTCCCAGCATCAGAGTCTTTTCCAATGAGTCAACTCTTCGCATGTGGTGGCCAAAGTACTGGAGTTTCAGCTTCAGCATCATTCCCTCCAAAGAACACCCAGGGCTGATCTCCTTCAGAATGGACTGGTTGGATCTCCTTGCAGTCCAAGGGACTCTCAAGAGTCTTCTCCAACACCCCAGTTCAAAAGCATCAATTCTTGGGCGCTCAGCCTTCTTCACAGTCCAACTCTCACATCCATACCTGACCACTGGAAAAACCATAGCCTTGACTAGATGGACCTTTGTTGGCAAAGTAATGTCTCTGCTTTTCAATATGCTGTCTAGTCTGTGTTCAGTTTTTGCCAAATGTGGTTTTTTAGGGGTTTTTTGCTGTTTTGTTTTTGGCCACACTGTGCAGCTTGCAGGATCACAGTTCTCTGACCAGAGATTGAACCCAGGCTATGGCAGTTGTAGCCTGGAATCCTAACCACTAGGCCCCCAGGGAACTCCCACCGGTTGTCTCCAAAGTATTTTTCTATAGTTTTTTGGATCAAAATCCAAGCAAAGGGTCAAAAAAGTGGTCCAGTAAGAACCACTGAAAGTTTCTCATTCTATCAAAGCAATGAAAAGTCTGCCTTATATAATCAGAATTAGCTTTAAACTCTAGAAATTAACCAAAGGCTTCTAGTAACCCAGAGAGTGCTCAGTCAAGACAGACAGTAGAGTGTTGGTAAGAAAAGTAAGCTCTGTAGAGCTTTTAATTTACCCTAGTACCAGATATTGTCTTGGGGCTAGACAGCATATTAAAAAGCAGAGATATCACTGCTGACAAAGGTACATATAGTCAAAGCTATGGTTTTTCCAGTAGTCACGGGTAGATGTGAGAGTTGGACCATAAAGTTGAACCCTGAAGAAATGATGCTTTCGAACTGTGGTGCTAGAGAAGACTCTTGGGACTTCAAGGAGATCAAACCAGTCGATCTGAAAGGAAACCAACCTGAATATTCATTGGAAGGATAGATGCTGAAGCTGAAGTTCCAAAACTTTGGCCACCTTATGCAAAGAATTGACTCACTGAAAAAGACCTTGATGGTGGGAAAGATTGAGGGCAGGGGGAAAAGAGAGTGGCAGAGGATGAGATGGTTGGATGGCATCATCGACTCAGTGGACATAAGTTTGATAAACTCTGGGATATAGTGACGGACAGGCAAGCCTGGCATGCTGCAGTCCATGGGGTGGCAAGCAACTGAACAACCACAACAGTACCAGATTTTAATCAGCTATTTAAAGTATGTTCAAAGAACTAAAGGAAACCATGTTCAAAGAACTAAAGGAAACCATGTCCAAAGAACTAGAGGAAAGAATAGTGTCTCACCAAATAGAGAATACCAGTAAAGAGACAGAACTTACAGAAGGGAACCAAATAGAAATTCTAGAGTTGAAATGTATAATAACTGAGATAAAAATTTCACTAGAGGGGCTCAGCAGACATAACCACACAGAAAAAAAGTCAACAAACTTGAAGATAGGTCCATAGAAACTAACCTATCCAAGGGACAGAAAGAAAGATGAAGAAAAATTAATAGGCTCAGAGACCTGTGAGATACCATGCAGCACAGACATGAGGAGAGAGAGGGTGAAAGGATGTAGAAACAATGGATGAAAACTGCATATTTGGTGACAAATACTAATTACACATCAAGGAGCTCAGCAAACAACCAGTAGGATAAAGTCAGAGATCCACGTGTCAAAACGTCATAATCAAACTCAGAAGACAAAGTCTTCCCTGGTGGCTCAGCAGTAAAGAATTTACCTGTAATGCAGGAGACCCAGGTTCAATCCCTGGGTGGGGAAGATCCCCTGGAAGAGCGAATGGCAACCCACTCCAGTATTCTTGCCTGGGAAAAAATCTCATGGACAAAGGAGCCTGGAGGGCCACAGTCCAAAGGGTCACAAAGAGGCAGGCATGACTGAGCGACAGACCATACCACATGTCATAACCAGAAGATAAAGGGAAAATTTTGAAAGTCAGACAGAAGTGACTCATTGCAAACAAGGGAATATAATTTGAGATGAATGAGAATGAATATGAAACACCAAAAATACTAAAACAGAACAACCTAAAGCATATGGAGTCAAAGTAATAACCAGAGGGAAATTAATAGCCATAATTTGCCCATGTTAAAATCAGTGAAAAGACAACCTACACAATGGGAGAAAATACCTGCAATTCATGTATCTGATAAGGGACTTTTATTTAAAATATGTTAAGAAATTGTAACTCAATAAAAAGGCAACCTAATTTCAAACTGGGCAAAGGATCTGAGTAGACATTTTTCCAAGGAAGATATGCAAACAGCCAATACTCACTAAATGTAAAGGAAAACAACAGTGAGATACCACTTCACTCCAAAAGGATGACTAGAAAGAGTCAGATAATAATAAGTGTTGGCAAGGATGTGGAGAAACTGGACTTCATATGCTACTGGTAGGAATGTAAAACCATAGGGACCCAGAAGCCTTACCCACCCATGCATCAGGTAATAGGCATAGACTCCCATCCTGACTGTAGAAAGTGGACACTGAACTGGCCCCAGTCCCTCTCAGCCACAGCCTGGGAGACCCTGGAGAACGAACGCTGTCTTAGACAATCACCCCCAGACGGGAGAGCCTTTGTGGAAGTCTAGGTTTCCAGGGGAGAAGTTCCAGCACACTGCTGCAGAAAGGAAATAGTGGTTTGGACACAATGGAGAGGAAAAGAGGAAGATTTACCACATCACCCCTCCCCAAAGGCAGCACAGCTCCGCCCAGGGAGACGTTCTTGGCCCTTGATTTCTCCCACAGGGGAAGTGTGCGAGCGCGCACCTGACTTCCTGGCTGTGCCAAAGAGGCACAACTTCTCTCACTCTGCCCAGAGGCCAGGGTCATGGCTGCTTAATGCAGGAGTGGGAAAAGGCTGGAAGAGGGGCCGATAGGACTCGTGGAGGGCATTAAAGGATGCAGATCCCACTACCTGCTGTGCAGATCCACGGAGCCTGCCGTGAGCTGCTGGGGACTCCTTGCCTGCAGGTCCCCCCACCTGGCTCATAGGCCGCCCACCCCTCAATGCGCCCCGACCCCCACCAGCACCCTGAGCTCCGTGCACCTCACCCACTCACACCGCTACCCTGTGGCCAGCTCTCTGTGCACACTCCTGATGGTGGTGAGTGTGACCTTTGGCAGATGGCTTTTGAGTGCATGTAGAAAGCCAGCCTGAGTCTGCAGGCCAGGGAGAGACCACAAACTTGAGCTTTAACTCAGAACTTGGGCAAACAAAGCGAAGGCTGTCAGCTCCTGGCCTGGTGTCTCTCAGGATCAAGGGAAGGCAAACAAGCTTAAGAATTCTGCCACAAGGGGGAGCCACAAGTATGGTGGCGATGTATCCACAGAGATCTGGGAACGCCTCAGATTCTAGCAGCACTGACCGAAGGGATTTCTCTCCGAAAGTCAGCTGGTAAAAAATCTGGAGGGGTGACTGCTACTGCAAGTGTGAGGAAAACCACTCAAGACTTCAAGGAACATGAAAACCAAGGAAACAGGACACGACCAAAGGATCACAACCGTCTTCTAGGAACTGACCCAGTTCAAGGCAGCTCAAACCTCCTTCAAGCGAGGCTCCAACAGTACATGAACTGAGAACTTCTAAATGTACAAGCTGGATTTAGAAAAGGCAGAGGGACCAGAGATCAAATTGCCAACATCCATTGGATCATAGAAAAATTCAAAAAGAACATCTACTTCTGCTTCACTGACTATGCTAAAGCCTTTGACTGCGTAGATCACAACAAACTGTGAAAAATTCTTAGAGATAGGAATACCAGAACACCCGCCATGCCTCCTGAGAAACCTGTAACAATACAAGAAGCAACAGTTAGAACTGGACATGGAACAGCAGACTGGTTCCGAACTGCAAGGAGTACATCAAGGTTGTATATTGTCACACTGCTTATTTAACTTATATGCAGAGTACATCATGTGAAATGCCAGACCGGATGAAGCACAAGCTGGAATCAAGATTGCTGGGAGAAATATCAATAACCTCAGATATGCAGATGATAACACTCTACTGGTGGCAAGTGAAGAGGCTGGGAAAGATTGAAGGTGGGAGGAGAAGGGGCCCACAGAGGATGAGATGGTTGGATGGCATCACCAACTCAATGGACATGAATTTGGGTGAACTCTGGGAGTTGGTGATGGACAGGGAGGCCTGGCGTGCTGCAGTCCATGGGGTCGCTAGAGTCGGGTACAACTGAGCGACTGGACTGAACTGAACTGAACTGAAGAGGAACTAAAGAGCCTCTTGATGACAGTGAAAGAGGAATGTGAAAGAATTGGCTTAAAACTCAGCATTGAAAAAACTAGGATCATGACATCCAGTCCCATCACTTCATGGCAAATAGATGGGGGAAGAGTGGAAACAGTGACAGATTTTATTCCCTTAGGCTCCAAAACCACTGTGGATGGTGATTGCAGCCACAAAATTAAAAGATACTTGCTCCTTGGAACAAAAACTATGACAAACCTAGACATTGTATTAAAAAGCTGAGACATCACTTTGCCACAAAGGTCTGTATAGTCAAAGCTATGATTTTTCCAGTAGTCATGGATGGATGGGAGACTTGGACCATAAAGAAGACTGAGCCCCGAAGAACTGATGCTTTCAAACTGTGGTGTTGGTGAAGACTCTTGAGAGTCCCTTGGATACCAAGAAGATCAAACCAGTCAGTCCTAAAGGAATTCAACTCTGAATATTCATTGGAAGGAATGATGCTGAAGCTGAAGCTCCAATACTTTGGTCACCTGATACAAAAAGCTGATGCAAAAATCTTTTCAGTGGAAAAGATCCTGATTCTGGGGAAGACTGAGAGCAGGAGGAGAAGGGGATGACAAAGGATGAGATGGCATCACTGATTCAATGGGCATGAGTTTGAGCAAACTCTGGAAGATAGTGAAGGACAAGGAAGCCTGGCATGATGCAGGCAATGGGGTGGCAAAGAGCTAGACATGACTGAGTGACTGAACAACAACAATAACAACTCAAAGACATGGAGATCTGCAGTTTACCTGATGGAGAATTCACAATAGCTGTTTTAAGGAAGTTCAATGAGTGACAAGAAAACAGAAAAGCAATTCAGCAAGATCAAGAGAATAACACATGAATAAAATGAGAAGTTTAATAGAGATAGAAATCATTTCTAAAAAGAATCAATAGAAATTTTGGACATGAAGAATACAATGAATGAAATGAAAAATTCAATAGAGAGTGTCAGTGGACCAGCAGAATGCTCTCTCTTCAAGTAACTGGTGTGGTTTCTGATTCCTGGCTGGACCTTCACAGGTACCCAGGGAGCCTGGAACTGGCCATTCAAAGACCCAGGTGAGAGACAGGAAGACAGGGACAGGGGTGATTGTAGTGAAGATGAAGAAAGAGGGACTGGCCAGACCCCCATGACTGAGTGGCAGTGGGCAGGAGACACTGGTGCTAAGTAAAGACAGACATGTTAGGGAGTGGTTGAAAATTACCTATTTCATAACACTGCCTCTAGCAACAGTTTAACATTTCTAGACTCCCCTGATAAAAACAATAAAACTGGATTCTTGTTTAAAGAAACTCAACCCATTTTCAGAAACTATTTCCCCATAGTCCCTGGAGAGGCTGTTTATGGAAGGGATCCTGCAAAGACTGACCTCCCAGCTGAAAGAGATCCTATATGGCCCAGGTTGGAACAGAGGTTATTTGTACTGAATGAGGATGTGCAATATAATAAACTAGGATGATTTCCCTCACTAAAATAGACTGTCTGGTTTATAGAATGAGAAGAAGTTGCATATGGTGATTTAGTTATATATTCTAGTTTCTAGATCTAAATCTTGGCTCCACTTACAGCAATCTTAAACAAGTTACTTAATTTCTCTGTGCTTCCACTTCCTCTTCTATGAAGCACGGCTGTTAATAGTTCCTACCTCATAGGGTTGTGCTAAAGGATAAAATGAGATCATTCACGTAAAGCACTTTAGAAGGGCACCTGAATAAGTCATTATCTAGGCCTGACGTTTCCACATTGTGGTTTTGCCACTAAGCCCAGAAGAGCTCTGTGGGAAGCCTTGGGAAGTGACAGGCTCTCGCTTGTAATGGGTTTCCCAGTTCTCATGTCTCCCCCCATCCCCTTTTTCAAAAGAGCAATTTTAGGCTTACTGAAAATCTGGAAGAGAGTTTCCATGCCCCTCTCCTCCTCAGGTCTCCTCCAGTATCTTCACTGTGGGCATACTGCTTTAGTGTAGTGCATTTGTTGTAACTGATGATGACATCGATGTATACCACCAGCTAAAGTCCTTAAGGGCATTCCCTGGTGCTTCAGTCATTCGGTGCTTTCACTGACCTGACCAGAGTTCAATACCTGATTGGGGAACTAAGATCCCAAAAGCTGCGTGGTGCGGACACATTTTTAAAAATAAGTAAAAATAAAGTCCATAATTTACATTAGAATTCACCTTTTGTGTTGTACATTCTATAGGTCTTGACCTGAAGCCACCATTACACTCCTGCACGAAAGTTTCACTGCCCTAAACTCCTCTGTGCTCCATTTACTCACCCCCATCTCAGCCCCCAAACCACCCATTTTTTCATCACCATAATTTTGGCAGTCTTCATAATTTTTCCTTTTCCAGAATGTAGAGAATTGAAGTTACTGCAACTATGCGGATATTGAATTTTTTTTAATGGATTGGATATCCATTAAAATGGATTTGCTCAGCCATTTACATTAATGAGCATTTAAATGCAATAGATATCATTTCAGGTGACAACATGAATGAATAAAAGTCAATGCTGTTGGATTTTTTGTTTGTTTGAAAAAAAAAAAGAGAATTGGAATTATACAGTATGTAGCCTTTTCAGATTGGCTCCTCTCACTTGGCAATTTGCTTCAAGGTATGCTTTCATGACTTGATAACTCATTTCCTTTTATAGCTGAAAATATTCCATTGTATGGATGTACCACTGTTTATCCACTCGAATACTGAAGAACAGCCATCTGGTTGCCTCTGTATCTTGGCAATTATGAATAAAGCTACTATAAACATTTATGTTGAGTTTTGTGAGGATATAGTTTTTCAACTCATTTGGATAGATACCAAGGAGCTCAATTGCTGGATCATGTGGTAAAAGTATGATTAGTTGTTTGTTTTTAGGGGGTTTTTTTTCCGCCAAGTCATGTGGCATGCAAGATCTTAGTTCCCCGACCAGGGATCGAGCCCAACCCCCCTGTGTAGAAGCATGGAGTCTTAACCACTGGACTGCCAGGGAAGTCCCAAGTATGTTTAGTTTTATAAGAAACTACCAAACTGTATTCCAAGTGGCTATGTGAGAAGGCAATGGCACCCCACTCCAGTACTCTTGCCTGGAGAATCCCAGGGATAGGGGAGCCTGGTGGGCTGCCGTCTATGGGGTCGCACAGAGTCAGACACGACTGAAGCGACTTAGCAGCAGCATGCCATTTTATATTTCCACCAGCAAATGAATGGATGCTTCACATCCTTGCCAGCATTTGGTATGGACAGTGTTTTGAATTTTAGCCATTCTAATAGATGTGTAGTTGTAACTCATTGTTTTAATTTGCAGTTCCCTAATGGGAAACCTATATGCAGGTCAGGAAGCAACAGTTAGAACTGGACATGGAACAACAGCCTGTTCCAAATAGGAAAAGGAGTACGTCAAGGCTGTATATTGTCACCCTGCTTATTTAACTTATATGCAGAGTACATCACGAGAAATGCTGGGCTGGAAGAGGCACAAGCTGGAATCAAGATTGCCAGGAGAAACATCAATAACCTCAGGTATGCAGATGATACCACCCTTATGACAGAAAGTGAAGAGGAGCTAAAGAGCCTCTTGATGAAAGTGAAAGAGGAGAGTGAAAAGGTTGGCTTAAAGCTCAACATTCAGAAAACTATGATCATGGCATCTGGTCCCATCACTTCATGGGAAGTAGATGGGGAAACAGTGGAAGCAGTGTCAGACTTTATTTTTTGGGGCTCCAAAATCACTGCAGATGGCGATTGCAGCCATGAAATTAAAAGACGCTTACTCCTTGGAAGGAAAGTTATGACCAACCTAGATAGCATATTCAAAAGTAGAGACATTACTTTGCCAACAAAGGTCCGTCTAGTCAAGGCTATGGTTTTTCCAGTGGTCATGTATGGATGTGAGAGTTGGACTGTGAAGAAAGCTGAGCGCCGGAGAATTGATGCTTTTGAACTGTGGTGTTGGAGAAGACTCTTGAGAGTCCCTTGGACTGCAAGGAGATGCAACCAGTCCATCCTAAAGGAGATCAGTCCTGGGTGTTCATTGGAAGGACTGATGCTAAAGCTGAAACTCCAATACTTTGGCCACCTCATGTGAAGAGTTGACTCACTGGAAAAGACTCTGATGCTGGGAGGGATTGGGGGCAGGAGGAAAAGGGGACGATAGAGGATGAGATGGCTGGATGGCATCACCGACTCGATGGACATGAATTTGGGTAGACTCCGGGAGTTGGTGATGGACAGGAAGGCCTGGTGTGCTGCGATTCATGGGGTTGCAAAGAGTTGGACACGACTGAGCGACTGAACTGAACTGAATGACATATGATGCTGAGCATCTTTTTATATGCTTATTTGCCAACCGTATATCTTCTTTGGTGAAATAGCTGTTCAGATCTTGTACCCATTTTCTTTTTGGCTGTGCTGGGTCTTCATTGCTGTGCATGGGTTTTTTCTAGTTGTGTCAAGTGGGGGCTACTCTCTTGTTGCGGAGCACAGGCTCTAGAGTGGTAGGGCTTCAGTAGTTGTGGTGCACGGCACTTGGAAGATTCCGCAAGATTCCGTGGCAGGTGGAATCTTCCCAGACTAGGGATCTAACCTGTGTCTTCTCCATTGGCAGGTGTATTCTTAACCACTGGACCACCAGGAAAGTTCCTTCTGCCCATTTTTAATTGGGTCATTTTTCTTATTGTTCAGTTGTAGGAATTCTTTATATATTTTGGATATTAGTCCTTTACCAGATGTCTTTGGCAAATATTTTCTCCAAGTCTGTGGCTTTTTTCATTTTCTTAACAGTGTCCATCACAGAGCAGAATTTTTTAATTTTAATAAAATCCAACTTAACAATTTTTTCTTTCATGGATAGTGATTTTTGGTGTTGTTTCTAAAAACTCATTGCAAAGCCAAGGTCATTAGTTGTTCTCTTATGTTATCTTCAGGAGTTTTATAATTTAGCATTTACATTAGGTCTTTGATGCACAGTGAGTTAATTTTCATAAGATATCTTTGTCTAGATTTTTTTTACATGTGCATATCCAGCTTTTCCAGTGCCATTTGTTGAAAAGACTATCCTTTGCCCCCTGAATTGTCTTTCTTTTTCAAAGATAAGTTGATTACATTTGTGTGGTCTGTTTCTAGGCTCTCTATTCTGTTTCATTGATGTTTGTCTATTCTTTCACCAACACCATACTGTCTTGATTATTGTAGCTTTATATAAAGTCTTGGAGTTGGATAGAGACAGTTTTCCAACTTGGTTGCCATTCTTTGATATTGGGTTGGCTATTACTGGTCTTTTGCTTCTTCATATAAAATCTAGGATCAGTTGATATCTACAAGATAACTTGCTAGAATTTTTATTAGGATTATGTTGAATCAATAGACCAAATTAGGAAGAACTGGCATCTTGACAATACTGATTTTTCCTATCCATGTACATGGACTAGCTTCCTTACTAAGACTGGACCATAAAGGCCTTCCCGGTTGGGGCATAAAAACAACACAGGCGAGGCTTCCCTGGGGGTTCAGTGGCTAAGAGTCCGAGCTCCCAAAGCAAGGGCCGGGGTTCAATCTCTGGTCAGGGAACTAGACCCCACATGCTGCAACTAAGAGTCAGTGTGCTGCAACTAGAAGATCTTGGACGCAGCAACTAAGACTCAGTGCAGCGAAATAAATAAATATTTTTAAAAAACAAAACAACGCAGGCATCCCCTTCTTCAGGAAGCCTACAGAGCCAGCTCAAGCTGGCAGAACTCCTCCTCCAAACCCTGTGCAGACCTCTATCAGCTGTACTTTTGTCTGGAATTAGAAGTGTCTCTCTTACTGGTCACTAGGTTAAAGCCAGGAGTCTATGCCAGAATTAGGTCTAATGGAGAAACCCAAGCTTGACCAGGAATATTTCTAAAATAGTTCCTATACTGAGGTATGCCAAGGTGAGGACCAGAGAAAATAAGACCAACAGAGCAAGCCAACAGGGGCAGGTCTAGACAACCTCCCCAGGGGGACCACACAGAGGGTGCAGTACCTACCTGCTTCCCTCTTACATTTTAGGGGGGCGTGGAGTCCAGGATAAGGTGGACACTTGGGAAATGTAATGAAATTATCTATCTCTGGAGCAGTCTGTGTAGTCCTCCAGATCAGGCCGTGTCAGAGTCCTTAGAGCACAGGACTGGCAGAAAGCAGCCTCGGTACATACTTAACCTGCACTGATCCTTAGGACGCCCACGGCAATACAGTGGGCGGCGGTACAACAAACAAGTGGTCACCCCACAAGCTCTCACGTCAATTTACTCTGGCCCTCCTCTCCACGGAGAGTCAGAGAATAGGCTTCCCTGACTTGGACAAGTGCTCCATCAAGAGGATTCAGAGACCTCAGCACTAAGACCCAACTCTCTGGGAACCAGACAAGTGTGGTGCCCACCCTGAAGCTGAGAGCATGGGTACATCCAAGCTGCCCTCCTGGGAGGCCCCAAGGGACCAGCACCAGGAGATGCATGTCAGAGATGCCCTCAGAAATGGAGAGAGCCAGGGCCACGGCCAAGGTATGCAACAGCAAGCAGGCTTTAATCGAGGGTGTCTAAGCAGGGTGACCCTAGCCTCTTTGGTTCCAGCGATTTCTCTTTTCTGCTCAGGTCAGAGGCAGGAAGGAGGCCTGTTTTCTAAAGAGAGTCAGTCTCCATCCCCAAGCTGTTTTACGTGCCACTTCACATCTCTCTCCCTCTAGTTGGCTTGCAGTCTGTTTTCAAGCATCTTCCTTCCTTGAGAACAGGAGTCGTCTTCTCACCTTCATCTATGTTTTGAGGCACTAGGTATAAGGGAAGGCACCTAGGATTAAGCTGCCTTTACACTAGCTGTTCCCTCTGCCTAGGGCACTCTTCCCCAGATATCTGCATGGCCACCTCCCTCATCTCCTTCACCCTTCAGATCATTACTGAAATGTCACCTTCTCAACAAGACACAATCTGCTCCCTCCGCCAACCCCCAGGATTCCCTATCTCCCTTACTTTGATCTATGTTTTTCACAGCTCTCAATAAGTTCTCTGTCTTTGCTTTTTCTGCAGTTCGAATATGATATGCCTAGTTATATCATCACATTACATAATATATAATACATATAGTATATATACATATAGACAGTGTTTTGGTATTACTAGAATGTTAGCTCCATAAGAGCAGGAATTTTCGTTCATTTTGTTGAACACAAAGCACACAGAGGGCTTCCCTGTTGGCTCAGTGGTAAAGAATCTGCCTGCAATATAGGAGACTCGGGTTGGATCCCTGGGTTGGGAAGATCCCCTGAAGACGGAAATGGCCACCCACTCTAGTATTCTTGTCTGGGAAATCCCATGGACAGAAGGAGCCTGGCGGGCTACAGTCCATGGGGTTGCAAGAGTCAGACATGACGTAGTGACTAAACCACCACACCAGAGCTCACAGAAATGGCACACAAAAAGCACTCAACAAACGAGCGTGTGAATGAAAAGGGAAACCCAAGTTCAGATCCTGCCCTGTCAGTTAGTAGCCGGCTGTATGCCTTTGGCAATTTGCTTCTCCCTCAACCGCAGTTTCTTCATTTATGAGATTGGAGTCCAAGCACCCACCTCACTGGATTATGCATGTGAAGTGCCTGTTGGGATGCTAGGCATGGAGAGATAGTTAATAACCATTTTGGCCAACTAATATAATCACTGCCTCTCAAACTCTTCACCGTCCATCTGTTATAAGTACCCGTTACTCAGGGCCATCACAGAGGCAATTAATGCATCAGAGCCTTCAACTCTGAGGCTGTGATGAGGGCAGGAGGGCATGAGGCCATGAATAGCCAAAGATCGTGGGATTCTCTTTTTCCTGGGCTACTTGAGCTGACTCAGGGGCAGCTGACCCCAGACTCTAAGCTCTCAGTTACATGGCAGCCACAGATCTGGAACCAGTCTTCTGGTCCCGTGAGAAATCAGAGCCCTCCTTTGACCTGCTAAACCACCTCTGACACACTCGATTTTCTAAGCCCTCTGATCAAGTCTGCAGCAGGGAAAGGGACTCAGCTCACCAGGACCTCACAGGTGTGTGGAGAAGATCAGGCCACTGTGTGCACACGAACACCTCCTACCACCTGGCACCTGTGGGATGAAAAGGAGATGCTCAAAGAGCAGTTCCCAAGTCAGAGGTTAGGGTCCCATATCCTGCCTCCACTGCTCAACAGTTGGGATTCTTTGGTTTCCTAGGGTCTCCAAACTTCATTGTGCTTAGCAGTAACATGAAGATAGTAACACCTCACTGGATTGTTACGGTGAGATACAGTTCTGAAGTGCTTTAGCATGTGCCTGGCGCCTCATTATGTCATTCTCAAACACCAGATGAGTTCTATAGGACCACCTCACCAGTGGTGGGTTAGGCCAGAGGGAACATACAGACTATGGCTGTGAGATAGGAAGGAGGGAAACGCATCATGCTTTCAGGACTGTTTAGCTCAGTCGACCAGAGAGGGAACAGCTTTCTCCAAAATCTGAAAAAATACTTTTTTTGTTTGTCAATTGATTTACTAATTTCTAATTGGGGTATAGTTAATTTACAATATTATATGTCTCAGGGTACAACATAGTGATTCACAATTCTTAAAGATTATACTCCATTTGGGAATTCCCTGGTTGTCCCGTAGTTAGAACTTGGCACTTTCAAGGCCGGGGCCCTGGTTCAATCCCTTCTCGGGGAATTAAGGTCTCACAAGACATGCAGCACAGCCAAGAAAAAAAGAAGACTATACTCCATTTATAGTTATGATAAAATATTGGCTAAATTCTCTGTGCTGCACAGTATATCCTTGTAACTTATTTTATACACAGTAGTATGAACCCTACCCTTATCTTTCCTCCTCCCCTTCCCTCTCCCCAGTGATAACCACTAGCCTGTTCACTATATCTGTGAGTCTGTTTCTTTTTTCGTTATATTCACTACTTTGTTTTATCTTTTAGATTCCACATATGAGTGATATCATACAGTATTTGTCTTCGTCTGACCTAATTCACTTAGTATAATATCCTCCAGGTCCATTCATGTTGTTGCAAATGGCAACATTTCATTCTTTATTATGGTTGGGTAGTAGTCCATCGTGTGCGTGCGTGTGTGTGTGTGTGTGTGTGTGTATCACATCCTTTTTATTCATTCATCTGTTGATTGATACTTAGGTTGCTTCCATATCTTGGCTATTGTAAATAATGCTACTATGAACACTGGCATATATATATCTTTATGAAATAGTGTTTTCATTTTCTTCAGATAATGAAATTCCAGGAGTGAAATTGCTGGATCATACGGTAGTTCGACTTTTAGTTTTTTGAGGACACTCCATACGGTTTTCTACAGTGGCTACACCAATTTATATCCCCACAAATAGTTTACGAAGGTTCCCTTTTCTTCACATCCTCACCAACACTTGTTACAAAGTCTGAAATTTTAATTTCTTTTTAAAAAAAATATGTATTGATTTGGCTGCACCAGGTCTTAGTTGAGGCATGCAAGATCTTTGATCTTCATTGTGTCATGTAGAATCGTTAGTTGGGACATGAGAACTCATTTGTGGCACATGGGATCTGGTTCTCCAACCAGGGATGGAGACTGGACCATCTGCGTTGGGTGCCTGGAGTCTTAGTCACTGCGCTGGACCACCAGGGAATTCCCTGAAATTTTAATTTCTAATCCTCTCTGTCTGCCAAGCAAAACTGATTCTGCAAATTATAATTTTCAGTTGATGACCAGAACTCAGGGAGGTATGAATGTGTTGTATGTGTATATCGTAAACCAAGAAACACAATTTATTCATGTCTTTATTCACTCTAGGAATGTTTATTCACCCACTCTGTGCTGTGCCTTCTGCCAGGGGCCCCTGCAATGAGATACAGGCTCTGCATTCAAGGAGCTCACGGGTTATGGAGGAGATGAACACACAAATGATCCCAATAAGATTGGCATGGTATTTCACGAGAAACACTCCAGGGTTACACTACAAGTTCAGCAGAAGTGCAATTATCCTGGAGGGTGTGTGTGTGTGTATGTGCACGCACATGCACACACACATGTGCTCAGTTGTGCCCGACTCTTTGTGACCCTATGGACTCTAGTCATCCAGGCTCCTCTGTTCATGGGATTTCCCAGGCAGAACATTGGAGTGGGCTGCCATTTCCTACTCCAGGGGATATTCCCAACCCAGGGATGGAACCTGTGTCTCTTGTATCTCCTGCACTGCAGATGGATTCTTTACCGCTGAGCCACCAAGGAAGCCCAATTGTGCTAGAAGGGGAGTTCAGAAAAAGCTCATCTGGGCTCTTTAGAAAGATGAGTAGAACATGCAGAGAGGAAGGAAGAGGCAAAGGTCATGCTCTGCTGGATCACTTGGCTGGAGAAGTCACTGGAAGGGCCAGATCATGCAGGGCCTTCAATACGAAGGAGCATAATGTGCCAGTCTGGGCATACTGGCAGTGCTATTGACATTCTGTTGTGCTACTGACATTGCAGTTTCCTAGACTCATACACGACTCAATGCTGGTAACTTAAAGAAGAAGAGCAGCAGCCAGCTGCTCTCTATATCTTTTTTATTTTAAAAAAGTTATTACTTTCCCCATATAAATTTTTAATTTGGTATGTTGTATTTTCATTTTTATTCAGTTCAAGAAATTATTTATTTATTTTTTTGGCCAAGTGCATGCAGGAGCTTATTTCCCTGACCAGGGATCAAACCCATGCCCCCCTGCAGTGAAACCACTGGTCCATGCCATAGCATGGACATACTATAGTTTATTTAATATTTACTATTAACAGACATATAGGATATTTTTAATTTGGTGCCGTTAGAAACATTGAATGTAATAAAATCTTCCCACATACAACTTTGTGCACATGTGCAAGTATTTCTTCAGTTCAGTCGTTCAGTCGTGTCCGACTCTTTGCGACCCCATGGACTGCAGCACACCAGGCTTCCCTGTCCATCACCAACTCTCAAGCTTACTCAAACTCATGTCCATCAAGTTGGTGATGCCATCCAATCATCTCATCCTCTATCGTCCCCTTCTCCTCCCACCATCAATCTTTCCCAGCATCAGGGTCTTTTCCAAGGAGTCAGCTCTTCGCATCAGGTGGCCAAAGTATTGGAGTTTCAGCTTCAGCATCAGTGCTTCCAATGAGTATTCAGAGTTGATTTCCTTTAGGATTGAATAGTTTGATCTCCTTCCAGTCCAAGGGACTCTCAAGAGTCTTCACCAACACCACATTTCAAAAGCATCAATTCTTTGGCACTCAGCTTTCTTTATAGTCCGACTCTCACATCCATACATGACTACTGGAAAAACCAGAGCTTTGGCTAGATGGACCTTTGTTGGCAAAGTGATGTCTCTGCTTTTTAATATGCTGTCTAGGTTGGTCATAACTTTTCTTCCAAGGAGTAAGCGTCTTTTAATTTCATGGCTGCAGTCACCATATGCAGTGATTTTGGAGACCAAGAAAATAAACTCTGTCACTGTTTCCCCATCTATTTGCCATGAAGTGATGGGACCGGGTGCCATGATCTTAGTTTTCTGAATGTTGAGCTTTAAACCAACTTTTTCATTCTCTTCTTTCACTTTCATCAAGAGGCTCTTTAGTTCTTCTTCACTTTCTTCCATAAGGGTGTTGTCATCTGCATGTCTGAGGTTATTGATATTTCTCCCAGCAGTCTTGATTCCAGCTTGTGCTTCATCCAGCACAGCATTTCTTGTGATGTACTCTGCATATAAGTTAAATAAGCAAGGTGACAGCCTTGATGTAGTCCTTTCCTGATTTGGAACCAATTTGTTGTTCCATGTCCTATTCTAACTGTTGCTTCTTGACCTGCATACAGATTTCTCAGGAGGGAAGTCAGATGGTCTGGTATTCCCACCTCTTTCAGAATTTTCCACAGTTTTTTGTGATCCACATGGTCAACGGCTTTGGGGTAGTCAATAAAGAAGAAGTAGATGTTTTTCTAAAACTCTCATGCTTTTTAGATGATCCAATGGATGTTGGCAATTTGATCTGTGGTTCCTCTGCCCTTTCTAAGTCCAGCTTGAACATCTGGAAGTTCATGGCTTACATACTGTTGAAGCCTACTTGGAGAATTTTGAGCATTACTTTACTAGCGTGTGAGATGAGTGCAATTGTGAGGTAGTTTGAGCATTCCTGGGCATTGCCTTTCTTTGGGATTGGAATGAAAACACCTTTTCCAGTCCTGTGGCCACTGCTGAGTTGAGTGCAGCACTTTCACAACATCATCTTTTAGGATTTGAAACAGCTTAACTGGAATTCCATCACCTCCACTAGCTTTGTTTGTAGTGATGCTTCCTAAGGCCCACTTGACTTCACATTCCAGGATGCCTGGCTCTAGGTGAGTGACCACACCATCATGGTTATCTGGGTCATGAAGATCTTTTTTGTATAGTTCTGTGTATTCTTGCCACCTCTTCTTAATATCTTCTGCTTCTGTTAGGTCCATACCGTTTCTGTCCTTTATTGTGCTCATCTTTACATGAAATGTTCCCTTGGTATCTCTAATTTTCTTGAAGAGATCTCTAGTCTTTCCCATTCTATTGTTTTCCTCTATTTCTTTGCATTGATCACTGAGGAAGGCTTTCTTATCTCTCCTTTCTATTCTTTGGAACTCTGCATTCAAATGGGTATATCTTTCCCTTTCTTAGGTATGGATATTGAGTGAAGCTGCTAAATCAAGAGTAGAAATATTTTAACTTTTAAAAGGTACTTGGGGAAGCTTCCCTGGTGCTCCACACTCTCAACACAGAGGCCCCAGGTTCAAGCCCTGGTCAGGGAATTATATTCCACATGCCAAAACTAAAACTTGGTACAGCCAAATAAATAAATATTTTAAAAAGAAATGGAATGGCCCAGTGAGACCAAGTTACTAAAGTTCTCATTGCAGTACAACTTTGAACAGGGTTGAGAAATTCCAACTCATGCTGAAAGAACTCTGTGGCCACATACCTTAATATTATTGGTCCATGGGCCATGGTTTTAGATCTGTAAGAGCTGGGTTCCTTTACTAGAAAAATACAGAGTCCAGAAACCCAGACCATCCCTCGCCAGCTGGGGCTACCTTTGTGCAGTGATTTCCATGGCAGCCTACACCAGTTTCTCACTTAGATGGATGCCACTCACAAGCAGTTTGTAACAAGGAGCATGGAAAAAGGCCCAAGGTGGAAGTCACCTCATCGACTGTCTCAATCTTTTTAATGCTTCTGAATTTTTAGAAATAAAAATTGTTTTTCATTTCAAGTTTCATTTATCTAACACAAGTCAAGTTCAACATCTTTTCATGCTCCTTGGCATGTGGAATCTTCCCAAACCAGGGATTGAACCCATGTCCCCTGCATTCGAAGCTGGACTCCTATCCACTGTGCCACCAAGGAAGTCCTCAAATGTTTCTTGAGGCTATTGCCTCAGTTAATTGAGAATTCACATCTTTTGTCCATATTTTCTTTTGAGTTGATTTGTAAAGTTCTTCTTATATGTCATACAATTTTTTGTTTAATATATATGTTGGCAATTAGTTCCTCCTAGTCTAGTCGGAGAAGGCAATGGCACCCCACTCCAGTACTCTTGCCTGGAAAATCCCATGGACGGAGGAGCCTGGTAGGCTGCAGTCCATGGGGTCACTAAGAGTCAAACACGACTGAGTGACTTCACTTTCACTTTTCACTTTCATGCATTGGAGAAGGAAATGGCAACCCACTGCAGTGTTCTTGCCTGGAGAATCCCAGGGACAGGGAAGCCTAGTGGGCTGCCGTCTATGGGGTCGCACAGAGTCGAACACGACTGAAGTGACTTAGCAGCAGCAGCAGCATACTATTGCCTATCTTCTAACTTTGGTCATACAGAAGTTTTAAATTTTGATATAGTCAAATTTATCACTGTTTTCCTCTATTGCTTCATTGTTTTTGGTCTTCTTAAAGAAGGCCTCCCTTACCTTTAGATATCATTTTCAATGGCTGCACAACATTTCATTGTATAATTTGCGAAATTCTCTCTTACTACTGAAAATGTAAGTTGTTATATCCTTTCACTAATATAAATAATGCTATGAAAAGTAAGTGTTCAACTTGATTTTTAAAAAATTTTTGGCCATGCCACATGGCATGTGGGATCTTAGTTTCCCAACCAGGGATCAAACCCATGCCCTTTGCATTGGAAGCATGAAGTCTTAACTACTGGATTTCTAGGAAAATCCCTCAACTTGATATTTTTAACATATATCTTAGTTCCTAGCAAACTTAGCATAATAGATGTTTCTTGATTTGGAGAGGGGAAAATGCAGAACAGTTTTTCCAAACTGACTCAAGGCATGTTTAAAAAAATGTAATTAAAAAAAATGCAGCCAATGTCAACCAAATTGTTGGAGAATTAGCTGTACGAATGTACTTCTCCTTTAGCCCATCTAATCAAGAATTGGTGGTGGTGGTGGTGGTGGACTAGTCACTAACTTGTGTCTGACTCTTTGCAACCCCATGGACTGTAGCCTGCCAGGCTCCTCTGTCCATGGGATTTCCCAGGCAAGCATACTGGAGTGGGTTGCCATTTCCTTCTCCCAGGGGATCTTCCCAACCCAGGGATCAAACCTGCATCTCTTGCATTGCAGGCAGATTCTTTACCAACTGAGCCACCAGGGAAGCCCTATCAAGAACTGACTTGGCCTCTAAAATCTAGGCATGGAAGTAAAGCTTCATCTTCCCTCTAAGGTTGCCCTTCCAAAGGGTATAACAACTACCTGGGATGGGACTTCAGCCACCTACCTGAGTCTTCCTTCTTACTGTGACTTCAGTTTTAGGGTGCCCTTTGCTTGGTGAATCTTCAAGATTTAACTCTGAGAAGGTGGTAAATGGACCTAAGAAGATGAGGTGGAGGGAAGAGAAGTCTCCTGCTGAGCTGCCACAGATCCATGAAAGGCAGCTGTATTTCCAGCAGATGGAGCTTCATATGCCGGGGGTAGGGCTTCATTTCCAGCTGGTGGGGCTCCATATCCTGCAGGTGGGGCTCCATATCCCCCAGGTGGAGCTCCATATCCCCCAGGTGGGGCACCATATCCCCCAGGAGGGGCTCCATATCCCCCAGGTGGGGCACCATATCCCCCAGGAGGGGCTCCATATCCCCCAGGTGGAGCTCCATATCCCCCAGGTGGGACTCCATATCCCCCAGGTGGGGCACCATATCCCCCAGGAGGGGCTCCATATCCCCCAGGTGGAGCTCCATATCCCCCAGTTGGGACTCCATATCCCACAGGTGGGGCTCCATATCCCCCAGGTGGGGCTCCATATCCCACAGGTGGGGCTCCATATCCCATAGGTGGGGCTCCATATCCCCCTGGTTGGGCTCCATATCCTTCTGGTGGAGTTCCATATTCCCCTGGTTGGGCTCTATATCCTGGTGGTGGGGGTCCATAGATCACAATTGGATATGCTGAGAAGGAAAAAAAAAATCAGTTAACTAATTTTTTAGAGCAGACAAGGAATGAGTAAGAAGGAGGTGGAAGGTAAAAAAAAATACTGAAGCAGACTGACACAGGAAGAGAATTCAGACAGAACAATGCAAAAGCCTTATCCTTCAGCCATCACCAGTTGGATGCTTTAACATTTCCTGTTGTGGAGGAATTCAAATTAACATGAAAATAACCTATAGTTAAATCTCTACATACTAACAGTTGTACACAGATACATACTTAACTCAGTAAAGTTTGTTTTGATCATTAAAAAAATGCTCAATGAGGAATATGTATTTGGGAAATAGAGAAGAGATAAATTTTTAAAAGTCATCTATAATTCCATCATCAAAGACAAAAGCTTATTATTTTGGTATATTTATAGGTAGGATCTCTGTTAATATTTTTTATACAGTCATGATTATGACAATCATACAATTTTTAAAAATCTGACTCTTTTTACTTGATATTGTGAGAATGTTCTTTATATTATTTTTTTCTTTTTTTCCTGGCTGCTCTGCATGGTTTGTGGGATCTTAGTTTCCCAACCAGGGATTGAACCTGGCCCTCAGCAATGAAAATGCCAAGTCCTAACCACTGGACTGCCAAGAAAGTTCTTTATATCATTAATGTATTTCACAGATTAAAATCTGGACAATACTTTATCATATGGATAAATGCTATTTATGATAAGTGCTACCTGATTGTCAGAGAGTTATGTTGCTTCCAACTTTCCAATTAATATTATAATAAGCATGGGTTTTATTTATTTCCTTGGCTACATTCCCAAAATGATTTAACTGTGTCAACATGAATGGATAACTGTCAAGTTATTTTTCTATAATCCATATTTAATATTTATGCTATCTAGAAAAAAATTAAAAGAATCATCATTAAGATGCTCAAAGAACAAAAGGAAAAATGTATATAAAGTCAAGAAAAGTGATATATGAACAAAATGGAAACAGCAGTAGAGAGATAGAAAACATAACAGGAAACCAAAACAAACAAAGTTCTGGAGCTGAAAAGTGCAATAACTGAAATGAAAAATTCACTAGAGGGATTCAAATTCATATTTGAATAGGCAAAAGAAAGAACCAGTAAACCTGAATACAGAACAATAAAAGCTGTAGATAGGAATAGAAAGAAAAAGATTGAAGGAAAGTGAACAGAGCCCAAGGGACCAGTGGGACACTACCAAGGAGACCAACATATACATTGTAGAAGTTTCAGAAAAAGAAGAAAGAGAGAAAGATGTAGAGAAAGTATTTGAAGAAATAATGACTGAAAACTTCTCAAACCTGATGAAACACATGAATATAAACATCCAAGAAGCTCAATAAACTCAACACCAACACATTATAGTCAAACTTACAAAATAGAGACTCTTGACAGCAGCAAGTTCAGTTCAGTTCAGTTGCTCATTTGTGTCCAACTCTCTGCAACCCCATGAACCGCAGCATGCCAAGCCTCCCCATCTATCACCAACTCCAGGAGTTCACCCAAACCCATGTCCATTGAGTTGGTGATGCCATCCAACCATCTCATCCTCTGTCGTCCCCTTCTCCTCCTGCCCTCAATCTTTCCCAGCATCAGGGTCTTTTCCAATGACTCAGTTCTTCTCATCAGGTGACCAAAGTATTGTAGTTTCAGCTTCAGCATCAGTCCTTCCAATGAACACCCAGGACTGATCTCCTTTAGGATGGACTGGTTGGATCTCCTTGTAGTCCAAGGGACAGCAGCAAGAGAGAAGTGAATAATCACATACAAGAGATCCTCAATAAGAAGATTAGCAGATTTCTCTT
Source organism: Bubalus kerabau (assembly GCF_029407905.1). Classification (NCBI taxonomy): domain Eukaryota; kingdom Metazoa; phylum Chordata; class Mammalia; order Artiodactyla; family Bovidae; genus Bubalus; species Bubalus kerabau. The sequence continues at coordinate 7,038,056 of NC_073624.1, forward strand.
CAGGAATGTTGGAGGCCAGAAGTAAACTATCCAACACGAATCCTATATCTGGCCAAACTCCTTTCAGATAGAGAAAGAAAGTAAGATGTTTCCAGATAAACAAAACCTGAGGGAGTTAATTACAACTAGACTTGTCCTGCAAGAAATGCTTAAGGGAGTCAAATGAAAGGACACTAGATAATAATGTGATGCCATATGAAAAAATAAATATCTCAATAAAGGTAAATCATTGAGCAATTATAAAAGTCAATATTATTATAACAAAGGTTTGTAATTTCATTTTTGTTTTCTCCATAAGAGACTAATGCATTTAAAGGAAATGATAAATTGTGTGTTTGGGAACATAGTGTATAGAGATATAATTTTGTGATATCAACTAAAAGGAGTGAGATGGAGGGCTTGTAAAGGTACAAAATATGTGTATGTTATTGAAGTTAAGATTGTAAAATTCAAATCAGTGTTATAACTTTAGGATTAAAGTTAAATGTAACCCGCATGGTAGTCAAATGCAAAAAAAAAAGCTATAAAATATAAACAAAAGGAAATGAGAAAGGAATTCAAACTTTTCACTATCAAAAAATCAGCTAAACACAAAAGAAGACAGTGATGCAGAAAATGAGGGACAAAAAAGCTATAAGGCATATAAAAACCAAATTGTAGAACAGTAGAAGTAAGGCTCCCATCATCAGTAATTACTTTAAATGCAAATGGATTAAATTCCCCAATCAAAAGACAGAGATTGGCAGAATGAATGAAAATTCATGATTCAACTACATGCTATATGTTTAAGAGACTTGTTCTAGATACAAAGACATAAATAAATTAAAAGTAAAGGATGAAAAAAGATATTCCATGTAAATAGTAACCAAAAGAGAGCAAAAGTAACTATGCTAATATCAGACAAAATAGACTTTACATCAAAATAGACTTTACATCATTAAGAGATAAAAAAGAAAATTACATATTAATAAAATGTTCAGTACAGCAAAAGAATATAACAATTATAAACATTTGCACATCTGATAACAGACCATCACATATATGAAGCAAAAACTGACAGAACTGAAGGAAGAAGCAGTTTTACAGTAATAGTTGAAGACTTCAATATCCCTCACTCACTCTGATGGATAGAACAACCAGAGAGAAGATAAATAAGAAAGTAGAGGATCTGAAAAAGCACAACAAGCCAACTGTATCTAACAAACATAGGACACTCTACCCAACAACAGAATACACATTACTCTCAAATGCTCAGTTGATCAGCCGTGTCCAACTCTTTGTGACCCCATGGACTGTAGCCCACCAGGCTCCTCTGCCCGTGGAATTCTCCCTTCTCCAGGGGATCTTCCCGACCCAAGGATCGGACCTACATCTCTTATGTCTCCTGCATTGGCAGGCGGATTCTTTACCACTAGTGCCACCTGGGACCACTCTCAAGGACACATGTGTTATTTTTCAGAATAGACCATATATTAGGTAACAAATTAAGTCTGGATAGATTTTAAAAGATAGATGTCATACAAAGTAGATTCTCTCATCACAAAGGGATTAATTTATAAATCAACAACAGAAGTAAAACTGGAAAATTCACAAATTTCTGGAAATTAAACACCACACTTGGGCTTCCCTGGTGGTCCAGCGGTTAAGAATCCACCTGCCAGTGCAGGAGACATGGGTTCAATCTCTGGTCCTGGAAGGTCCCACATGCTGCAGAGCAACTGGGCCTGTGCACCACAACTACTGAAGCCCAGACTCTCGAGGGCCCGTGCTCTGCAGCAAGAGAAGCCACTGCAATGAGAAGCCTGCAAGGAAGCACAATGCAAAAAAACGCAGCCCCTGCTTGCTGCCCAAGAGCAGCAACAAACACATAGTGTGGCCAAAAATGAATAAATAAATAAATATTTTAAAATGGGCAAAGGACTTGAATAGATACACCTCCAAAGAAGATACACAAATGGTCAACAAGCGCATGAAAAGATACTCAATGCCATTGGTCATTAAGAAAATGCAAATTAAAATTATAATGAGATATCACCTCACCTCACTAGGATGACTTTAATATAAACAACTAGCAAAAAGAAAGGAAAATAACAAGCATTGACAATAATATGGAGAAATAGGAACTTGTACATTGCTGGTGAGAGTAAAAAAACAGTGCAGTTGCTGTGGAAAAAGAGTTTGGTGGTTTCTCAAAAAAGTTAAACATTGACTTACCATATCACCCAATAATTCCAAACCTAAGTATGTACTCAAGAGAAATGAAAACTTATGTCTACAGAGAAACCTATATACAAATGATTATAACAGCTATTATTCATAATAATCAAAAGGTGGAAACAAGCCAAATGTGCATCAATGCACAAATGAATGAACAAACTATGATATATACAGTGGAGCATTAGTCAGACACAAAAAGTGAAATATTGATACATGCTACATCTTGGACGAGCCTTGAAAACATCATGTTAAGTGAGATAAGCTGAACACAAAGCCACATGTTGCTTGGCTTCTTTTATGTGATATACACAGAACAGGCAAATCCAAAAAGACAAAAAGCAGACTAGAGGAAACCAAGAGGCAAAGGAGAGGGGACAACGAGGGATGATCACTTCATGGGTATGGGTATTCTTATGGAGTAATGGAAAAGTTTTCCATTTTGTTTGTTTGTTTGCTTTTTGACTGTGCAGCACAGCATGCAGGATCTTAGTTCCCTGACCACAGATCAAACCTGCACCCCCTAAGTGAAAGGGCAGATCAACCACTGGACTGCCAGCGAAGTCTTGGAAGAGTTTTGAAACTGGAGAGAGCTGATGGCTGCACAGCATTGTGATACACTAAATACCATTGAATTGCACGTTTTAAAATGATTAATTGTATGTTATACAAATTTCAATTTAAAAACATTTTTATAAAACCTTAGCAATACTTCAAAATTTTGAATGTCAGTTGATTAACACTTAAAGATTAAGGTAACTATAAAGGCCAGAAGTAACTACCCATCAGCTGTATACAAACTAAATGCTGATGGACATGCATGTCATGCTCCAAGGAAAACCCAAGAAATGGCCTGTATCTGGGGGTCTGTTGGCAGCCTATTAGGAGACCTTTCACGGTCCACCCACAGACTGTGAAGCACATTTGAGAGTACTGATCTACATCTCTGGGGAGCATGGCTCAGCATCTGTGGACAGACACAACTGCTACAGGAGAGGGTACAGGTCACAAAGCCCAGGATGGGAGTCTTCAGTGAGGATGAAGGGCGTGGCACAAGCATGACGGCTGTGCTTGTATGAGAGAGGAAGGGGAGGTATGCAAGAGCACACATTTCTGCTCAGGTTGTAAGCAGAGTGATTTCCTACTGATGACAGTTGCCCAATATCCTCCATATCTGTACACCAAGTAAGCCTGAAATTGATGCTTTTGAACTGTTGGAGAAGACTCTTGAGAGTCCCTAGGACTGCAAGGAGATCAAACCAGTCAATACTAAAGGAAATCAATCCTGAATATTCATTGGAAGGACTGCTGCTGAAGCTGAAACTCTAATACTTGGGCCACCTGATGCGAAGAGCCAACTTATTAGAAAATACTTTGATGCTGGGAAAATTGAAGGCAGGAGGAGAAAGGGACGACAGAGGACGAGATGGTTGCATAGCATCACTGACTCGATGGACGTGAGCTTGAGCAAGCTCTGGGAAATGGTGAAGGACAGGGAAGCCTGCTGTGCTGCAGTCCATGGGGTTGCAAAGAGTAGGACACGACTGAGCGACTGAACAACAACAACAAAGTCTGAAATGGAAAGCTGACTTGCCACCGGGTTTGAATCTGGAAATGAAATCATGGACTCAACTATTTTCCAGCCCCCAAAACTCTGCTGCTTCTCCTGCAGCAGAGTTGGAGGCAAGCTATCTGCAGTTAGATCTGTGAGCCCTGGGCACACCTTTCCACCTCCCAGGAAGAACTTCCCTGCCATACCTTACCTGGACAAGGTGTCTGTGAGGAGCACACCGCAGCCCCTGGGACAGTAATTATGTACAGTCCTGAAGTGTCGAACCAGTAATTTACACTTCCAAGTGGAATTCCTCTGGCAGCTGAGAAGACAAATTTGGCAAAATAAGGGCTCTTTAATTCTTTTAAGACAGATATACAGCAACTATCAACCAAATAATTAACAGAGTTTTAACCAACATGTTACACGAGTGTCTGGCAATGCTCCCAAAATACAAGATTTAAAATATATTCTGTCCTTGTCCTCAACTGTATGCTTCCTGAAGACAGTGATTGTGTATATTTTCCTGTGCTTATTGAAGGCCTAGCATAACATCCACCATAATAGGGATTCAGAAAAAATTTTCAAGTGAGGATTCTATCAAGTTGTCAAGATAACTCCATTAAAGGCCAACATAATGGCAGTACCCTGCAGGTGGTGACTGCAGCCATGAAATTAAGACATTTCCTCCTTGGAAGAAAAGCTATGACAAACGTAGACAGTGTTTTAAAAAGCAGAGACGTCACTTTGCCAACAAAGGTCCATATAGTCAAAGCTATGGTTTTTCCAGTCGTCATGTATGGATGTGAGAGTTGGGCCATAAAGAAGGCTTAGCACCCTTGAAGAATTGATGCTTTTGAACTGTGGTGCTGGAGAAGACTCCTGAGAGTCCTTTGGACAGCAAGGAGATCAAACCCGCCAATCCTAAAGGAAATCAACCCTGAATATGCATTGGAAGGACTGATACTGAAACTGACACTCCAATACTTTGGCCACCTGATGTGAAGAGATGACTCATTGGAAAAGACCCTGATGCTGGGAAATGTTGAGGGCAGGAGGAGAAGGGGATGACAGAGGATGACATGCTTGGATGGCATCACTGACTCAGTGGACATGAGTTTGAGAAAACTCTGGGAGATAGTGAAGGACAGGGAAGCTTGGCATGCTGCAGTCCATGGGGTCACAAAGAGTTGGACATGACTTACCGACTGAACAACAACAAAGACATTACCAGAGAAAGCTTCTGTTGGTCTCCTCTGCATCTCTTTTATAAGGACACTTCTTTAATGGTATTTAGTATTTGATGGTATTTGAGTAATCTAGAGTAATTCTCTCATCTCAAGATCCTTAATTATATCTGAAAAGCCTTTTTTTTTTTTTTTTACAAAGTAACATTCAAAGATTCTGAGGATTATATTTTCAGAGCCATTGTCAACCTGCCACACTAATTTCTGCCCTATGGCATATGACCAGAAGCAATGTACACAGCTTCCACGCCTGGCCCATGAAAACATCCCAAGTGAGATCTTTACTCTCTTCCTCACTCTGCTGACTACCCAAAGAGGCTGTGGAAGCCATGTGTTAATGATGAGACTCTACTACCCTGGGTCCCTGAAGGGCTGTGTGGAACAGAGGTCCCTTTAACCCCTGTTGATTGGCCTCTTTTTAAGATTTATTTTGATGTGAGCCATTTTTAAAGTCTTTATTGAATTTGTTGCAATACTGCTTCTGTTTTATGCTTTGCTTTTTTGGCCCTGAGGCATGTGGGGTCTGAGCTCCAGATTAGGGATGGATAGAACTCACACTGTCTGTGATGAAGGGGAAATTTTAACCACTGAACTGTCAGAGAAGTTCCCAACTGGCCTTTATATAAGCAGTAACATCCATTGCCTTATTGTTGTTTGTTTAGTCGCTTAGTTATGTCTGATTTTTTGCCACCCCGTGGACTGCAGCCAGCCAGGCTCCTCTGTCCATAGGATTTCCCAGGCAAGAATACTGGAATGGGTTGTCATTTCCTTCTCCACCATTATCTTAAGTCACTGATAATTTGGGGTTTATCTGTTCCAATAGCTAGCATTATCTTAACTGGGTGGGATGTGCTCAGTTGTGTCCTACTCTTTGTGACCCCATGGACTGTAGCCCGCCAGGTTCCTCAGTCCATGGGGTTTCCAAGGCAAGATACTGGAGTGGGTTGCCATTTCCTTCTCCAGGGGATCTTCCCAGCCCTGGGATAAAATCCACTTCTGTATTTCCTGCATTGCAAGCGGATTCTTTACCTCTGAGCCACCAGGGAAGCCCCACCATAAGATAAGATAATGTATTATTCTTGCATATGTCTATTTCCACTAGACCATGTGCATCTTAACTAGATTGGAGTTGGTGGTGGAAAGCAAGGGAGAAAGAGGAAGAGCAAATAGCCTGAAGGCTCAGAGATGGGAGAGCAAGGTGCAAAGAAGTCCAGTTGGATTGGAATACAAAAACTGAGAGAGTGAGGGATATAAAGTGAAGCTACATTGAATTAAAAGATTACTTGTATTCTAAGTTTGAAAGAGTTCTCTGGTACATCTGTTAGATCAGTGCTGCAGGACTTAACATTATCTCTTCCCATGCTTTAGTCCCATGAAAAATGAGAATTAAACCCAAGAGGAATAAAGCTATAGCCAGAGAGAAGACAAGAAGGTACGCCAGAGGAAGAAGAGCCAAGCTAACTCTACCAAAAACAAGAGTACTCAATGATACAGCCACTTAAACGGACAAGAGACTATCAGGTAAAATCATTCGGGTGTCTGACTGTAAATTCCCACTAGATTGTGAACTCCTTCAGTTTAAGGAAGGACTAAATCTTATGTTCCTAGCATGTAGTAGGGTACTTGGTACATAGTCAGCAGGCTCAGGAAATACCCACTGAATACATGTGAAATCTGGAGAAGGAAATGGCAACCTGCTTTAGTATTCTTGCCTGGGAAATCCCATGGATAGAGGAGCCTGGCAGGCTACACAGTACATGAGGCTGAAAAAAGTCGGACACAGCTTAGTGACTAAACAACAACAACGTGGGCAAATACCAATGTCCTGACCACAGGGGCCAGAAGTCTTCACTAGTTGACTGTCCTATTCCAATTATACAGGTCCCCAAACCCCAAAGTGCTTGATATCTTTATCAGCATCACTCACCAGCAGAGGCAGCTTTTATCATCAGTTGGGCAAATTCAATGGCACCTCCTTTCCTGAAGGATAACTTAAAAACAGCTTGTCCTTCCCAGCCACCTGGGGGGAGAAATGGCAGACGCTCACTAAGAGGCTGGCACGCTGGTAACAGAAGCACTGCCAAAAGCATGGAGAGAGGCAGCACCCAGGGAAGTCTGAATCTTAAACTTTCTGTAAGCTTTTGAGAAAAAATACATTTCTGAGGGGGACACTTACCACCTGGAGCTGCCTGAATGGTTCCTTTAATGTAGTTGGGGGCAAAAATTGGTTGTTCAATGGTGCAGTCACTCATCAGGCCAAACGGCATCATAAAAGAAAGCATGGGGTCATTGACTAAGTGTGAAGTCACGAAGACCACCTAAGAAAGGAAAGAAACTTTGGGAAAGGAATGCAATTCGTCCATGGGTTGAGACATAGAAGAACAATTCTAAAGTCAAGGCTGCTTTGGAATCCTGGCCTAATTGAGAAACATCGCCGATTTTCTTCCATCACTCTTCAACAAGGAAAATCTCCAAGTGGAAATGATTCAAAACATTTTGAGTCAAGGTTTAACCTCTCTCCCTTTTAAGGGAAATAAACGTAGAGTTAATTAGATCAAAGGAGAAGCAGAAATTACCTGGTATGGGACTTTCCTGGTGGTTCAATGGTTAAGAATCTGCCTGCCAATGCAGGGGACATGGGTTTGATTCCTAGTCCAAGAAGATTCCACATGCCACAGGGCAACTAAGCCTGTGTGCCACAACTCCTGAGCCCGAATGCCCTAGAGCCTGTGCTCCTGAACAAGAGAAGCCACTGCAATGAGAAGCCCGAGCACGGCACCTACAGAGTAACCCCCACTCGCCACAACTAGAAAAAGCCCGGGCATAGCAGTGAAGACCCAGCACAGTGAAAAAAAACGAAAAATAAATTAGATTAAAAAGAGAGAAATTACCCGGTATGAAGTGAGAAACAACGTTCCTTTCTTTGTGCCATTAAAGAGATAGGATTCCACTGGTTTCTGCAGGAAGCAGAGGTCCACATCCTCACACTGCTTCAAGACACTGCAGAAAAGAAAGGGCAGACAGCATGTGGTTCAGGAGTCATACAAAAAGACACAAACAAAGCTCTTGGCACAGTTTCTAGCCTGGAGGGAGGTTATTGGCTGCTACTGGTGCTGCTGCTACTATTTTATTAAAATAGAAAGGAATTGAAATGATCTTATTCTCTGACAACTCACACTTACTCGTCTTCCTCTTTATCACTGGGTTCTTTTTTTTTTCTTTCTTAGCAAACCTAATTCTATTCTTAAAGTCCACTAATTCTTATACTTCTTGTGCATGTTCTATAAAGCACAGTGTTAATGAAACTGTTTCTTGGACTCTGGTAAAGAAGGTGAGACACATGAAGTATGCTACAGGATCCTCTGACATGTCTGCCATGTTCTCCCTTCACTCCTAACCCGAAAAACCTGGACCCATCCTACGCTTACAGAATCCTCCTGGGTTTTTTTCCCTTTCTTAGTTATATATATACATATATATATATATATATATATATATATATATACACACACATACATACATATACATATGCTATTAATATTTATTGAAAGAATGAATGAATGAAAACATGAATATAAGTACTAATGCAAGAAAAACATGATATGCATCACATAAATGGAACAAAATATCATGGCAGGTAGAGATCAGCTCTTGGTAGAAGTAATTAGGAATGATTTTATAGAAAAGTTGAAATTTGAGCTGATTCACATCATTCAACAGGCAAGGCAGAACTGTGACCTGCCGCTGTCTCAGCAGGTAGGTCACATGATCAAGGAAATGGTGATATGTCAGAGGGATCCATTTAAGAACTAACATAGTCCTGATATGAGGTAATAAGAACTGGAATTAGGATGATAGTACATGGCTAAAAAGCGCTTCTTAAGAGACTATGAAAAAATGGATGTCAGCAACAATAGTGGAATAGGGAACTCTAAAAGCCAGTCTAGAACTCTAGAATCTAATCAAAAGCTTATACCAACTAGGGGAATGTTTAATCAAGAAAAAAAATAAGAGCGTCAATAAGAGCTTGGTGCACTTCAACTTACCCTAGTACTCCTCCACTCCCTAGTTTGGCACAGCTCTGAAAACAACAACCCACATTCTCAGTATAAGTACAAAGTACTGGGGTGAGGGGAGGAGAACAGACCTTACTATGGTTTTCTGTTTTGACCTGTCCAGGAGTTCCCTGGAGGACTAGCTCAGAATTCTCTCAGGATTAAGGCAGCTACCCAGGGCACATTTGTTAAACAACATTTCAAAATGTGTGAGAGCTGTTAAGGGTTTTTGGGGGGCAAACAATAAAAAACTTAAAAAACAGGAAGAAAAGACTGGGGAATGAGATGCTTTGAGGAATAAAGGCTTTGAAAACCTCTGACATGTTCATGGGAATCTAGAAAGCATCACAGACTGGGTGCTTTCACATATCAGGGCTGGGTTCATGCTCAGAAGAAACCTGAGAAGGCTCTAGAACTATTACCTCTGGTTGACAATGAGGCTCTGCCCAATCAGGAAGTAAAAATTAAGACAGTTTTACACTGCCTGACTGAGTGACAAAGACTGGCACACACACACACACACACACACAGCCCATCTAGGATATATAAAGAACTCCTACAACTCAACAACAACAAATGTAATTTAAAAATGGACAAAGGGATAACCAACAAGGACCTACTGTATAGCACATGGAACTCTGCTCAGTGTTAAGTGGTAGCCTGGATGGGAGGGGAGTTTGGGGGAGAATGGATACATGTATATGCATGACTGAGTCTTTTTGCTATTCACCTGAAACTATCACATTGTTAATCAGCTATACCTCAATACAAAATAAAAAGTTTAAAAGAAAAAAAAATTTTTTTAATGGACAGAGGATTTAAATAGACATTTCTCCAAAATAATATATAAATAGCAAAAAATATGAGAAGATGCTCAACATTATTAATCATCAGAGAAATGCAAATCAAAACCACAAATGAGATTCACCTCACACCTGTTAGGATGACTACTATTGAAAAAGAATCCTAGGTGTTTGTGGCCTAGAATATTGACAGGTTGAAGATTCTGTGCACTCTTGGTGGGACTGTAAAGTGGTTCAGGCACTATGGAACAGTATGGAGTTGCCTCAGAAATTAAAAATAGAATTACTCCATGATCCAGCAATCCCACTTCTGGGTATATATCAAAAAGAACTGAAAACAAGGTCTCAAAAAGATATTTGTGCACTCATATTCATAATAGCCAAGAGGAGGAAGCAATCTAAAGGTCTATCAGTGAATGGAGAAACAAAATGTGGTATATACATACAATGGAATACTATTCAGGCTTAAAAAGGAAGGAATATTGTCACATGCCACAACGTGGGTGAACCTTGAGGACATTATGCTAAGTGCAATAGCAGAGACAAAGACAATTATATGATTTCACCTACATGTGGAATCTAAAACGAAATCAAATTCATAGAAGCAAAGAGTATAACAGTAGTTATTGGGGGTTGAGGGGATGAAGAAAGTGGGGAAACGTTAGGCAAGGATACAAATTTAAAGTTATGTAAGATGAGTAAATTGAAGAAAGTAGGGAAAACTACTAGACCATTCAGGTGTGACCTAAATCAAATCCCTTACGATTATATGGTGGAAGTGACAAATAGATTCAAGGGACTAGATCTTGATAGAGTGCCTGAAGAACTATGGATGGAAGTTCGTAACATTGTATAGGAGGCGGTGACCAAAACTATCCCCAAGAAGAAGAAATGCAAAAAGGCAAAATGGTTGTCTGAGGAGGCCTTACAAATAGCTGAGAAAAGAAGAGAAGAGAAAGGTAAAGGAGAAAAGGAAAGATACACCCATCTGAATGCAGAGTTCCAAACAAAAGCAAGGAGAAATAAGAACACTTTCCTAAGTGATTAATGCAAAGAAACAGACAAAAACAATAGACTGGGAAAGACTAGAGATTTCTTCAAGAAAATCAAAGATACCAAGGGAACATTTCATGCAAAAATGGGCACAATAAAGGACAGAAATGGTATGGGCTTAACAGAAGCAGAAGATATTAAGAGGAGGTGGCAAGAATACGCATGAGAACTATACAAAAAAGATCTGAATGACTCAGATAACCACGATGGTGTGATCAGTCACATAGAGCCAGACATCCTGGAGTGCAAAATCCAATGGGCCTTAAGAAGCATCACTACGAACAAAGCTAGTGGAGGTGATGGAATTCCAGCTCAGCTATTTCAAATCCTAAAAGATGATGCTGTGTTAGTGCTGCACTCAATGTGCCAGCAAATTTGGAAAACTCAGCAGTGGCCACAGGACTGGAAAAGGTCAGTTTTCATTCCAATCCCAAAAAAAGGCAATGCCAAAGAATATACAAACTACCGCACAATTGCACTCTTCTCACACGCTAGCAAAGTAATGCTCAAAATTCTCCAAGCGAAGCTTCAACAGTACCTGAACCAAGAACTTCCAGATGTTCAAGCTGGGTTTAGAAAAGGCAGAGGAACCAGAAATCAAATTGCCAACATCTGCTGGATCATTGAAAAAGCAAGAGAGTTCCAGAAAACCATCTACTTCTGCTTTATTGACTATGCCAAAACCTTTGATTGTGTGGATCACAATAAACTGTGCAAAATTCTGAAAGAGATGGGAATACCAGACCACCTGACCTGCCTCTTGAGAAATCTGTATGCAGGCCAAGAAGCAATAGTTAGAACCGGACATGGAATAACGGACTGGTTCCAAATTGGGAAAGGAGTATGTCAAGGCTGTATATTGTCATCCCACTTATTTAACTTATATGCAGAATACATCATGCAAAATGCCAGGCTGGATGAAGCACAAGCTGGAATCAAGACTGCTGGGAGAAATATCAATAACCTCAGACCTGCAGATGACAACACCCTTATGGCAGAAAGTGAAGAGGAACTGAACAGCCTCTTGATGAAAGTGAAAGAGGAGAGTGAAAAAGATGGCTTGAAACTCAACATTCAAAAAACAAAGATCACGGTATCCGGTCCCATCACTTCAGGGCAAATAGATGGGGGAACAATGGAAACAGTGACAGACTTTATTTTCTTGGTCTCCAAAATCACTGCAGACGGTGACTGCAGCCATGAAATTAAAAGACGCTTGCTCTGTGGAAGAAAAGCTATGACCAACCTAGACAGCATATTGAAAAGCAGAGACATTACTTTGCCAACAAAGGTCCATCTAGTCAAAGCTATGGTTTTTCCAGTAGTCATGTACAGATGTGAGACTTGGACCATAAAGAAAGCTGAATGCAGAAGAATTGATGCTTTTGAACTGTGGTGTTGGAGAAGACTCTTGAGAGTCCCTTGGACTGCAAGGAGATCCAACCAGTCCATGCTGAAGGAAATGAGTCCTGCATACTCATTGGAAGGACTGATGCTGAAGCTGAAGCTCCAATAGTTTGGCCACCTGATGCAAAGAACTGACTCACTGGAAAAGACCCTGATGCTGGGAAAGATTGAAGGCAGCATGAGAAAGGGTCAACAGAGGATGAGATGATTGGATGGCATCACCAACTCGATGGACATGAGTTTGAGCAAGCTCTGGGAGTTGCTGATGGTCAGGGAAGCCTGGTGTGTTGCAGTCCATGGGGCTGCAAAGAGTCGGAAATGACTGAGGAACCCAACTGAACTGAAGATGAATAAGTCTAGAGATCTAATATGCAGGCATGAAGACTATATTTAATAATACTGTATTGAACACTGGAAATATGCTAAGAGAGTAGATTTGAAGTACGTTCATCACACTAAAATAAAAAGATAATTATTTGAGGAAATGAAATGTTAACTAACTTGACTGCAATAATCATTTCACTGTGTACATTACATTATTGTTATATACATTATATACAATTTTTATTTTTTAATGGCTAAGATAGTAAATTTTGTTATGTGTTTTTACCACACAAAAACGATGAACAAATTAGCCAAAAAGTGGAGGATATTTATGAACCAAGAAAATTCACCAAATACATATATAGTTGATAACCATAAGACAAAAATAATTTCATTAGCAATAAAACTTTTAAAAAAGATTTCATTATTTGGATTCCATTATCAGACTAGCTTCCCTGGTGGCTCAGACAGTAAAGTGTCTGCCTGCAATGTGGGAGACTTGGGTTCGATCCCTGAGTCGGGAAGATCTTCTGGAGAAGGAAATGGAAACCCACTCCAGTACTCTTGCTTGGAAAATTCGATGGATGGAGGAGCCTGGTAAGCTACAGTCCACGGAGTCGCAAAGAGTCGGACACGACTGAGCGACTTCACTTTCCTTTCCTTTCCTATCAGGCTGGCAGAGCTATCAAAGATTAACATTTAGTGTTGGCAAGGTGAAATTGGACACAAAGTATTAAAAAGAAGGTAAATTGATACAATTCTATAGGGGGATTTTTCCAGTGGTCATGTATGGATGTGAAAATTGGACTATAAAGAAAGCTGAGCACCGAAGAATTGATGCTTTTCAACTGTGGTATTGGAGAAGACTGTTGAGAGTCCCTTGGACTGCAAGGAGATCTAACCAGTCCATCCTGAAGGAGATCAGTCCTGAATATTCATTGGAAGGACTGATGCTGAAGCTGAAACTCCAATACTTTGGCCACCTCATGCGAAGAGGTGACTCATTTGAAAAGACCCTGATGCTGGGAAAGATTGAGGGCAGGAGGAGAAGGGGACGACAGAGGATGAGATAGTTGGATGGCATCATCGACTCAATGGACACGGGTTTGGGTGAACTCCAGGAGTTGGTGATGGACAGGGAGGCCTGGCATGCTGTGGTTCATGGGATTGCAAAGAGTCAGATACAACTGAGTGACTGAACTGCAACTGAAACTGTAGGGGGATTTTGCAATAAATATATTTCCATTTATAAATATGTTAAATATAAAATATGTGTAATATTTTAAAAATTTTTTACTAGGATTTTTATTTTTATATTATATATATATAAATTTTTTTTTAAAGTCTATGTCCTCTGGGGACTTCCCTGGTGAACCAGCAGTTAAGACTTCGAGCTCCCAATGCAGGAGGCCTGGGTTCAATTCCTGGTCCAGGAACTAGATCCTGCACACCAGAACTAAAGATCCCACAGGCCACAACAAAGGTTTGTGTGCCAAAATCAAGACTCAGCACAGCCAAATAAATGCAAATAAATATTTAAATAAATAACAAATAAATATTTTTCTTAAAGTTTATGTCTTCTGACCCCACAATTTCACTTTCAGGAATATGTCTGAAAGAAACATTTTGATAGGTGAACAAAAATAAATCTTTAAGAAATTCACTGTGGCAATGTTTATAGCAATGACAAATTAAAACCAGACTTATCCCAGATAGTGGCTTAAGCAAAAATGTCTGCATATGGGAGTACCAGACATCGAAAATAATGATGTATTAATAGATGTCAATACTGCAAAGCATTCTCAATACATCGGTAAATGAGGAAAATTACAAAGCAGTCTGATAGGGGAAGGTGTGTGTATTTCCACAGGGGGACGTGCAAAAGAATACGTATCAAAATATAAAAAGCACTTAATGTAAGAATTTGGAGTAATTAAATGTTTCCCAATTTTTCTACATGGCATTACCTGCACATTTTAGAATATGAATTTTTTTAAAAAACAAAACTCAGTCAGTATCTTCCTTTTTACCAGTACAGTTCAGTCATTCAGTCGTGTCCGACTCTTTGCGACCCCATGAATTGCAGCACGCCAGGCCTCCCTGTCCATCACCAACTCCTGGAGTTCACTCAACCTCACATCCCTCGAGTCGTTGATGCCATCCAGCCATCTCATCCTCTGTCCCCAATCCCTCCCAGCATCAGAGTCTTTTCCAATGAGTCAACTCTTCGCATGAGGTGGCCAAAGTACTAGAGTTTCAGCTTTAGCATCAGTCCTGAACGCCCAGAACTGATCTCCATTAGGATGGACTGGTTGGATCTCCTTGCAGTCCATTTTACCAGTACAGTCTGGCTCATACATTTATGACTTTTCAGCTGGGATCAGAAAAAATCTCCACACAACACAGACAAGCTGTGATGAATTTCTTAACTGCATATTGTGAATAGTCAGGAGAAGTCAAAATATAACCAATCTTCTTCCTCTCAAGCTATTTCTGTAAAGCAGTTTCTATCCAAAAAGGTAGAGCCCTGACAGAGCTTTGCTTGCAGAGGAGAAAAAGAGACATAGTCCTCCTCCTTTTCGAGGGGCAGCCGGCGTAGAGACATGAATACACACTACCAAAATTCAGAGCTCTCCCACATGCCTGACCATATGATTTTAAGCAAATTACTTTTTGTTTCCCTTTTTCCACCTGTGAAATGAGGAAAATAGTACTGATCCTCATTGCAGATAGAGCAGTTATAAATGTAAAGCCCTTAGAACAGTGCCCCAGTAAGGCCAACCATTGGAGAGCACAGAAAGGACTCCACAGAGATAATTCACATAAAATCAATATTTGTTATAATTTTTTTAAGACCACGCTTCGGGGGCTTGTAGAGCCATGAACGGGGCAGGGTCGGGCCCTCGCCGGCGGGCGCGAGTGTCCCGCCTCGTCTCCTTCAGCGCGACCCACCGCCTCCACAGCAAATCTCTTAGTAATAAAGAAAACTTGAAATTATTTGGGAAGTGCAACAACCTAAATGGCCATGGGCACAATTACAAAGTTGTGGTGACAGTACATGGAGAAGTTGATCCTGTTACAGGAATGGTCATGAATTTGACTGACCTCAAAAAGTATATGGAGGAGGCAATTATGAAGCCCCTTGATCATAAGAATCTGGATCTAGATGTGCCATATTTTGCAGACATTGTAAGCACAACAGAAAATGTAGCCATATATATCTGGGGAAACCTCCAGAAATTTCTTCCTGTGGGAGTTCTTTATAAAGTAAAAGTATATGAAACCGACAATAATATTGTAGTCTATAAAGAATAACTCTTAGAGATTAATTTCCATCCATATTTGAAGAAGATCTTTATCCCCTTGAACAATTAAGAAGTCATCACCTTACTGTTGCACTTCCACATTGTGTTCTGGAGTCATTGTGAGTGAGTCCTGTTCTAGACTCAAATCTAATTTAAAACCAAGTTTGTAATGTATTCTGAGTATCATTTAAAGAGTCTTTCATCTGTAGATTAAAATCACTTCAGCAAAAAAAAGAAAAAAGACCACGCTTCATTCCTTGCCTCCAGGGCACAAACAGAAAAGCAGAGAGACAAACCCGTAGCCCAGCTGAGAAGACACCCAAACACCAGATTAGAAGTGGCTTCCAGGCACAGAGCCACAGGCACACAGGTCTCAGTTCTCCAGGCCAGCATGCAGGGCGTCAGCAAGGTGGGCAATCATCTCACTACTGGGAAAACTGAACAAAACAACAGCGGTCCTCTGGGGCCAAGGGAGGACGTACAGCCTTGACAGAGCGTTTAAGTCTGTCAAGAAAATATTCTGGGGAAGGAAGCACAGAAAAAACAGATCTGGACATCAGCATGATGTACTGATGTACTTAAAGGATCTTCCTGAGAGATGCATTCAAAGCAATCTGGGTGTGTTTTGCCTCACCTGAGCACCGCATCGGGCTTCAGAGTCTCACAGCTAGGTGAGAGCAAAGGAAAACGAGGGCAAATCTGAGCAGAGAGAGGAGCATATTCAAGAACTGCTGGGGAGTTCGAACAGGACTCTAACAGCCTGGGCAGGGGATTGAGGAGGGGAGTGAAGCAGGGGCCGAGGTATTGCGTAGGGAAGTACAAATGGGCAATTCTGAGTCGAACCTGACAGAGGCTGGAGGAAACGGGTGAGCGACAGGCACTGCTAGCACCACGAAGCCATGGGTGCAAACCCCAGGGCTGCCATGGGAGGTGAGAGAACAGCACTCTTCCCAGACATGTCTTCTTTTGGTCCCCATCTTTACAAAAAAGTAAGACCAGCCATCTCCTTGGTTGGGGGCGAAGAAGAGAGAGAGCTTTTTGAAGTTCTGAGGGTGAAGAGAGGCCCTGGACAGTTCAGGATCTTTCTAGAAAGAGCCACACTCGTGCCTTTTCTACCTCCCGGGAGCCTGGGACCTTGTTGCCCTCACTCTACAAAGGTAGCGCACTCCTAACGGCAGCGCATGCCACCCCGAGGGTCGGTGTGACTTCCCTTTCCTGCCGCTGCACTTCCAGCTTTTTTCTGAGGCAGCACACGGCTCACTCCCTGCGCATGCGCACGTGCCCTTCATACGCCTATTCCCGCCTCCACCACATTCACATCCAGAACACCCGCGAGGCGGCGCCGCCCTAACGGTCGGGGAAGAGCTACGCTTGCCCTGAGCTCAAAAAAGGCGGGAAAGTCTCTGATTGGCTGAGAGTTTGTGCGCCGCCAATTCTCCTGGCCGCTCCTCCCTCCGCCAGCTCCACAGGCTTCCTTCCAGGCACCTTTCGCCAGAGGGGATGAGGGCCCCACGACGGCTCTCGGTGTGGCTCTGGTTCACTGCCATCCTGCCCAGGCCTCCTCCTGCCGCCCCGCAGATGGGAAGGGGCGGGGCCTGCGCCAAGCTGTTGGGTGCGGTTCTGAAGGGGAGGGAGGAGATTATGGCGCAAGGACCCGGAGTGAGTGAATGAGGCAGCTGGTCACGTGAGGGGCCTCGAGACAGCCCTGAGGGGAAAGCGGGCGGGTCCAGGGGGTTGGCTCCGCTCCCAGAGCGCCGAGGAGTAAGGGATGAGGCGGTGATCGCCATAGCCAGACGCAGCCTTGGCCGCTGCTCTGTCGCCCCTGCCTAGCTGCCCAGCTGCCCACGAGTATGGACTTGAATTGTCCTGTCAGGAATTAAAATTAAAAGCGGGATTTTCCTACGCCCTTCCTGACCCAGGTCAGAAAACTGTTGCCCTTTGGAGAAAGAGTTCGAAATGATTCCTCACTTCTGAGGAAGAGTAGAACTCTCTTCCCCCAGAGAAAGACGGAAATCAGAGCCGATTTTTTTGTGAGGCAACGTCCAGGAAATGGTGCAAGAGCTGGGTGAGGAAATCCAAGGGGGGATTTCGGCCCTGAGTGAGTCCGTTCCAGCTCCAAGATGGAGAGAGCCTTTTGTCTCTGTGTCTCCCATCATACCGGCCCTGCCTCCTCCAAAGGGTGATTGTGAGGATCAGGTGATACATTTTATCAGAGTTGCTTTTAAGACTAAAATGTTGTGTGTTTGCTTATTTCCTTGAACTTCACCAATAGCACCAGAGGTCTTCCAACAAAAGGATGTTAACATCTGGATTACCTACCATATATTTCATCAAATTTAAGATGTTGTCAGTTATAAAATAGGGGTTTCCCAGGTGGCTCAGAGGTAAAGACTGCCTACCAAGCAGGAGACACTGGTTTGATCACTGGGTCAGGAAGATCTCCTGGAGAAGGAAATGGCAACCCACTTGAGTATTCTTGCCTGGGAAATCTCCCGGACAGAGGAGCCTGGTGGGCTACAGTCCATGGGGTCATGAAGAGTCAGATACAACTTAGCAACTAAACAACAGTTACAAAATGCACCATTTTAAAGTGTAACTCTAAGGGGGGAAAGCTGCTAAATCCACTGACATCTGTTGTAAGATGTATCCTGATTTCAGAAATATATATGTGTATAAGTGAAATGAAGTCGCTCAGTCATCTCCGACTCTTTGCGATCCCATGGACTGTAGTCTACCATGCTTCTCTGTCCATGGGACTTTCCAGGCAAGAGTACTGGAGTGGGTTGCTATTTCCTTCTCCAATATATGTGTATACATATATTTTTAAGTATGACTACCACAGGAATGGTGTGAAGCGGTGGAACAAGCATCACACATTGCTCTCTAGGTCCTGTCCCCCATTGTTAACCAAGTGTATAACTTTGGGCAAGATGATCATGCTTCCTAGACTTGTTTCCTTATCTGTTTGAAGAAAGAACTAGAAGAACTCTTAGGTTTCTTTCAGCTGTAATATTTTATGTTTGCTAAGAAAAGAAAGAAAGTGAAGTCTCTCAGTCGTGTTTGACTCTTTGCAATCCCATGGACTGTAGTCTACCAGGCTTCTCTGTCCATGGGATTTTCCAGGCAAGAGTAGTGGAGTGGGTTGCCATTTACTTCTCCAGGGCATCTTCCTGACCCAGGGATCGAACCCAGGTCTCCTGCATTGCAGGCAGATGCTTTACCTTCTGAGCCACCAGGGAAGCCTAACTGTCTCTCAAATCTTCTCTTTTTTCCTTCTCCTTGTGGCTCCAGTTCCGGCCTTCATCATTTAATTTGAATGACCCCAAGGGCCCACTGACCTCGCTTCCTCTAGTCTTGACCCCCACCATTCATTTATACCTTGAGATCATCACACAGAACGTTGAGGACCCAAACACAATTGCATATGGTTGTCACATTCAAATTCAGAGAAACAATGTGCAGGTAGAGTTGTATTATTTGCTGGCTATAGAAGACAGTGTAAACCTCATAGACAGGAAGGACTGACTTAAGTTCAAAAAAGATAAGAGAAAAGCTAGTGCTTTAAATTCTTAACTCTTAAAAAGTCTTCAGTACAAAATAGGTTTCTAGCAAGATGGATCCACTCCTCTCACAGTTTTGGTTTTATGCCTTTGGAAAAAGGAGGAGGGAAAGCTCGGAAATTAATTGAATGAAAATAAGCATTGTTTCCATTGGAGGAGACAGGCTACATAGAGTACTACATCCCTCAAGGTCGTGTGAAAGATCTATAACTTATTTTGGATACAAAACTCCAGGGAATAATGCCTGGAGACCAACTTCTTGCCAACTGAAGATGAACAAAATTTTTCCATCTCTAATTTCTGTGTCTGCGTCTTACCGACATGGTCCTGTCTCACCCTCCACATGAGTGAGATGATGTAATAGCTAATTTGGCCAAGGATTGAGGAGCACAAATAAAACACAGTTCAGACAGTTATTGTTCAAACAGCAATGTTTAGTTGTACAACACATAAAGTCTAGCAACATTTACACAACCACTTTGAGTGTCTGTTGGCTTACTTTCAATTGGGAAAATTAACCGTAATGTCACCAAAAGATTGGCTGGTAACATTTAAGAAATGGGTCGTTCTTGCATCCCCTAGGCTTGGGCCTCTTGCTCCATCAGGACTTGGTTATAGATGAATGGCCCACAAGTCACCAGCCTTTGAGCAAGTTGTGTCCAGGTGGAAGTGGTTGGGCAGTGGGCAAGGGGTAGTCCATAAAGACACGGTGCAGGGGTGGGCAGTGGCAGCCAACATTCGCAAACATTCATGCATCTGATGGGAGGGCTTTACCCTCCACTGGGGATTTTCCACTAGCCTACAGTGACCGACTGTGGCCAGGCTAATTCATTACTCACATTAATGGAGTGGGGGAGGGGTGGGGTGTAGGACTAGCCAGGGTAGGTAGGAAGAGATTCCCTCTTATTGCTAAGTGGACAGAAGGGTGTTTTTTTTCTTCCTAGAGTTCACATCTCGTGAGCTTCTAGAATTTGGTGTGTGTATTTAGTTCTTATTTAAAAATCTAAGGATAAGGAAGTCAACTCCAGGAATGTCTCTTCAGGAAAACCACCATTCCTAAATGGCTGTTATATGGGGTAGGGAGGGTGTGGGGCTGCACTCTGGGCCAGTCACCAGTGGTGATTTTTTTTAAAAAAGTGATCCTAGCCCTTGCTCCCCCACATCTGGAGTGACCCATCCTTACAAATAAGCTTTAAGCAATGAAGGAGACACCCTTGTCCCACATTGGGGCTCACACAGCTGACGTCAACAAATCCGACAAGCAGAAAAGTTGCTTTCTTGACCCTTTAAGGAAGTCAAGAGCAGCTCATGCAGATGAATGGACAGGGAGCAATGCCATATCCATTGGAGATGGTTACAAGTAGCTGATATGAGTTTGCAAGGGTAGAAGAAGCTCTTGGTGAGTTCTTTCACCCTACGGATGGGATAGGATCGGCTGACACAGACGATAGAGGAGGGCAGTGCTGGCGGGAACTCCATTCCACTGGGAGGAGAGGGGTGGTGTGGATAAATGGAAGCAGCAACTGTCCTAAAGAGGCAGCTGGCCCCCCGATCTGCTGAGGGCTGAGGGGCTGTGGTGGTGGGCCCGACACGCACAGCGCTAAAGAGCACGTGGCCCTGCAGCAAGAAGAGCTGAGCGGGATGGAGGGAGGAGCGGCACTCGGAATGGCCTTCATTCTGCAGTGGGGCAGGGGGTGGCCGGCACAGGTGGAAGGACAGTGCCCAGGAGGCCTTCTCCCTGCAGGGGGTTGAGAACGGTTGAGGGTGTGGAGACCGGCAGCTGGCAGCAGACATACAGAACAGCTTCTCCAGGGAGGCTGAGACCACGGTTGAGGAGCCCCAGGCATCATTCTCCTATTCTCTTCCTCAGCCTCGCCAGGGCCCCCCAACTCCCACCCCAGACTTCCCCTGTGAGGCCAAGGTGTCTAGTCCCACGTCTTCGTATAAGCCAGGGGTCCCTCATCTGTTGAAACTTAGCAACCTCTGGACTCTAACCCTGCGCTGTTCTGCTCTGACTGGTGCCTAACCTGGGATAACTGTGTGGGTGAGGGAAGATGGGGATTGGAATGGTAATGAGCTTCCAGGAAAGACTGGAGACCATGAGTTGGGAGCCACTAGCAATCTGATCACCCACCTCTTTCTCCTGGTCTGCTGAATCTTGGTCTTAAGTCTATATGTTTTCCTAGCACCTGAGTGATAAGGGCCTATAAATGCTGGGATTTGTAGAGGACCAGTAAAACACCTCGGGTTGGACCAGGAGATGAAACAGGAGGTTGTAAGAGGTTACTGTAAACTGTATCAATTTTTCCCCTTGCCTGAGGCTAAATTGTTTCCCCAGCTTGAAATTTCAGCCACCTTACAGACTAAAGGAGAAAGAGTAACTTGTGTGTCAAACAACATGGAAAATATATGCATTAATAAATACAGGGCTGAAGGGGAAGGCAAGAAAAGGCTACATGTAGGCTTGTGAGTGTCACTGTGCATATCTACAGGGGTGAGGAAGAGAAAGTGCAGAAAGCTGAGAAAGACAGACAAAAATGCAAGTAGCTTCAACTCGAGAAAGAGAATAGAAGAGAAGGAAAGGGAGGTCAAGTATATACAAGAAGGAGGAGAAAGAGGAGCCAGCTTAAAGAAGAAGAATCCTGATGGACAGAAGGGAGATGAGGTTCAAAACTGTCTCTGAAGCCAAACCACGAAGAAAGACAAACATTGTATATTGTTCTTGATACTTCTTTAGACTCAGTTCTGCTAGGACCTGACACCTAAAACAAAGGTTGTATCACTTGATCAGCACATGTGTTTCTTTAACCAGACACTGGGAACCACATAACTCGCTGTGTCCCGTCCTTTGCAAGGCTGCCCACAAGCTCAGGGCCGTTTTCATCGCTCAACTGCAGAAACTGTGTTTCCCATGCTTCTCTACAGATCTGATTTCCCTTGTAATCTCCTTTTGTACTGTCCTGTGATTTTACTGGGGATGTTAAGTGGCCTAAAGTCACTTTTGGAAGTCACCTGGACATAAATCCTAAATATAGAAGTGCAGCTCAAGTGGATTAGGCTAAAAGGAAATGAAAGGAAATGAAAGAAGTCAGAGAGGGCAGGACAAAGGAAGGAGGGAAAGGGAAGAAAGAGAAAAGGGGGAGCAGAGGAGAGTGAGGCGGGGGGCTGGGGGTGGGACATGTGGAAAGCAGCAGTCTGCGACACAGACAGGTGGTAGCTTCTGGACAGTGAATGCCACACAGACCGAAGGGTGGAGCTCTCTCCTCCACTTGTAGGCACTAATTCTGCAGGAGCCCAGCACTGGCTGACTTCTCTGCTCTCCTGTGATCTTTCTTTTCCCCCAAAAGTCCTAGCCTCACCACAGACCACCCCGGGCTTACAGGGAGGGTTAAGTCCTCAACTCCCCCCGCCCCACCATCCCAGGTCAAGCTCCACAGACCGTCTTTGGAGAATCTCTGCGGTCCCTGCTCACAGGTGGGTTCAGAGATAAGAAAGCGTTACCTGAGGCTCACCTGCTCCCATCATTTTTAAATGAAGCCTCCCCCAGACCTCTTGAGTGAGGCACACGGCCTTGTTCTGGGACACAAGGAAAGGAAACAGATAATGGACAGCCATGGAGGAACCAAGCTTACTAGGAACTTTCCAGGGAGGCAGTATAAATACCTCAGCCCTGCACAGGCACACACACATACACACACATGCACACACACACACATCCACACTCTATCTCTCGTACACACACACCACACACACATACCGTAGACAAGATGCTCCACAATTACCAGACAGGTCTGTGGGACAGAGTAGAAAGGAAGAAGGTGGTGGGTGGTGGTCTGAGGATGTGTGTGTGTGGGGAAGTGGGTATGTGTGATGATACAGAGAAAGGTCGTCATGGGTTACTGTCGTGGCTTTCCTCTGTGTCCACGCTCACCGGGGGGAGGCCTCCATTGTCATTAAGACGCTTGGCCCTGTAGGTCTCGTAGTGGATGTTGTGTGTTACTTCCTTGAGGTCCTGGAGGTGGGTCCTGAAGGGCAAGAGAAAGAGGGATGTGATTAGGGCCAGGATGAGGGAGAGAGGACCCATGTCTGAGGTCAACACATCGCTTCCAGGGTCTGGACCCAGTGACTGGGACCAGAGAGCCAAAGACACCTCTTGAGCCCCTTGTCCTTCAAGATGGGAGCTGGGACTGCAGCAGAAGCTCTGTCAGAGGGACCTGGGGACGGAGGAAGTGAATCTGAACAAGTGGCCTCTGGACCCCAAATAATTAAACCTGCCATCGGATGGGAGGGGTGCGTCTTACCTGATGACAAAGTCTCGAAGCAGGGCAAACTCACAGTGGTTGAGGTTTTCCACTGTGAACAAACAGACAACAAAAACAGGTGGTCACTTCACTGATGCAGATACCAGCAGGTCAATTTCTGTTCAGGTCATGGACTGAGCCATGGGCCGGGCATTTGTCACCTTCCAGAGGTGTGCTCATCCTGGCACTCAACTGCACTGGATTTTACTCATTGAACAAGGATTCATGAAGCAGCGACAAGGGCACAAAACTATTCTAGACTCTGTGGAATAATAGCTCATAGGTAGTATTATATTCCCCATTTTATAGGAAAAGAAACTAATACACACGGAGTCTAAGAAACTTGCCCAAGGCGGAAGACACAATTTCCATCTTTAAGGAGCTTATAATCTGATTGGAAGACAGTAAACACACAGAGAGAATAATCGAGCCATCTTAAAAAGGTCATGATGGCTTGATAAATCTAATTCAACATAGATCAAGTGCCTACTATTTGCAAATCACTTGACAAAGACGATGGAAGCCGAAGAGAATTAAGTCATGAGCCCTCTTCCTCATAATCTATGGGTAGGACAGATATTCTTATAATTTCATTCAATGCAATTGATGAGAAAATGCTATTTAAAAAAAAATCCCAACAAAAGATAGAAAAATAAGAGACAACATGATGTAATGGGATAAACTTGGTTTTGAAATCAAAATATCCAGGTCTAAAATCCAGGTTTCACCACTAATAAGTCATGTGATCTTGGGCAGGACACTTAACCTGAGACCCAAGTGCCTCAGCGAGGATGATCTGAGAACAGGGCTTCCATCCCTACCCTGCCCCCTTCAGAGGGTATCATGATGAATTCATCACCGAAGTGATTCTCTGAGAGCTCTCAGAATCACTGTGACCTTCTCAAGGTCACATCATTCCTAATAAAATGAAAATGGCAACATCTGAACAACCCTTCAGCAGCTTTTCAGATCATGCCTCCTTTCATGTGAAAACTTTTCTCTGGTTTTTCTGATCCTTATTAATCTCTCCATGTTCTGAACTCCTTTGACCCTCGAGCTAGTGCCTCCCAGTCAGGTGCTAAATCCATCTTTTATTGCTTCCTGCTCAGGAGTCTCAGCTTCTCAATTAGACTGTAAGCCCCTTACGGCAGGGTCTGGCTGGCTCTGGCTGGCATTCATTTTATATCTTGCATCCTAGGACTGTGCCTTGACCTACAGATGCTTAATTAATAAGCATAATTGACTGGCAACCAGTTCTTCAAGAAGATGCATTGAATTACCTTCAATGATGCCCCAGGGAGTCTTTCTGCCAAGGACCCGCTTGCCATTCACTTGGTACTCCTTGTCACTTCCCACCACAGCGAAAGGCATGCTCTCCTGCTGACAGAGTAGACACACGCGCATGTCATCCTTCTACTCTTTGCGCCTCCAAGGGTCGGATGGCACACGGTCCTGGGCCTCTAACCTTGAACTGCACATTTCTGAAGCTCATTCAGTGATCCCACTGATGGCAGAGGCCAGGCTCTTGTCGCTTAAAAAGAGCACTGGACTGGGAGTCTGAAGTCCCAGGGTCCCAGACCTGATTGCTCCCCTGCCTGGCTGGTTAACCTCAGTAAATCAGCTTTCCCACAACTGGAGAATGCTTTGTACTCTTTAGCAGGGTTTGTACTTTTAACAGGGTTTGGTTTGATTTGGAACAACTCTGTGAGCTAGTCAAGAAAGACAGACCTCTTAGACAACACCCACCCAATGGACAGCCAAAGTAATAAGTTTTACATGGTCTCCCGCACTGGCAGAGGCCCATACCTGCTGCCCTGCCAGAGTTCAAAGGCCACTTTCTGATGTACCTAGGCTCCTCTGCTCCAGCAGGTGTCTGTTCCCAAGTTGATCTGCCTGGTGTGTACTGTTATTGCATTTGGATAAATTAACTATTATATAAGCTGAGGACAGACATATCAGTGTGGAGATCTGTTTCTCTGAAAATGGAATGTTTCAGAAAGACTTGATAAAGGCGGGTTCCTTTTGCATTAAGAATGGATTTAGCAGGACTTCCCTGGTGGTCCAATGGTTAAGAATCTGCCTTCCAATGCAAGGGACATGAGTTTGATCCCTGGCCAGGGAACTCAGATCCCACATGCCACAAGGCCCAAGCTCCTCAACTAGAGAGCCTGCATGCTGCAAATTACAGAACCCATGTGCTCTGGCCCCAACTAAAGAGAAGCCAGCAAGCTACAATGAAAAGCCTGCATGCCACAACTAAGACTAGACGTAGTAAAAAATGTATTATTATTTTTTTAAAAAAGCACTGAATTAAAAAAAAAGAGTAGGCTTATCTCCAAAGAAGAGGCCTTGTCTCTATATAAAAAGAATGTTTAATGAACATGATGTGTTTTTGATAATTTAATAATTCAGTAAAACATCTATTTTAAAATATTTAAGATTTGTATCCTTCATTTTTAAAATAATTTCTTCAACTGATTTTTTCAATGAACTACCTGTCTCAACTACATCAGGTGAGGGGCTTCTCCTAGGTTACCACACTTGATGGAGAAGGAGACTCAAGGCCAAAGCAAGGGATTTGTCCCAGGTTACAGTGATTAGTGGGAAAGCTCAGACTAGAACCCAGGATTCTGATGAGAAATCACAGAACAGTGGAAGTTCAGAATTGAGAGGGATCTCGGAAATCATAAACGTCAAGGGTTTCCCAGCCAGGTTTCATGAAGCCTTAAGATTCCCAGGAAACACTTCAGGGGCTGCTCAGAAGTTAGGGTTGAAAAGACCCTGATGCTGGGAAAGATTGAAGGCAGGAGGAGTAGGGGGCAGCAGAGGATGAGACGGTTGGATGGCATCATCGACTCAATGCATGAATTTGAGCAAATTCTTCCAGGAGATGGTGAAGGACAGGGAAGTCTGGTGTGCTGCAGTCCACGGGATCGCAAAGAGTTGGACACGCCTGAGCGGCTGAACAACATCATCCTGGAGTCTGCCTGACACTTAGCTTTTTTAAAGGGTCCTTCTAGGGGAGCAAAAGAGCCGATAAGCCACTCATCTAGCCTGATCTCTGAATTTTAAGGGAGGAGAAACTGAGGAGGAGCTCTGCCTGAAGCTTTTTCTGCCTGTATCCTTCCATCACCCCATACTTTGGTTTTGGTTGTCCTGGTGGGGGAACCAGAGGCTTTTGTTGGCTCTGGGAATGGACAGGAGAATTTGGCTTTACAGTCACAGCCAGGGCTCCCAGTCCTCATCCTCTCCCATGCCACTTCTGGTCTGGGTCAGGCAAGGTGGGGCAGGGAGTGTGGAAAGGGGAAAGCAGGAGGAAAAACAGAAGTGGTACATGATACATATCCCAGGGAGACCAATGTGGGCATCTATGTGATGAACAGAGTCCTAGGCACCTACCCGGATTTTGTCATTCTCTGTCTTGTCCTCCAAATCCTCATCAAATTCCTTCTGGGGGTAGAATTCAATGCCATTCACTTCAAGCTCCTTTCGAACCTAGAGGCGGGAGGAGAAGCATGGTGGCCAAGTGTCAGGATAGAGAGAGGGCTGTGTGTGCATGTGCACGCTTGTTCAAATGTGTGCATACTGAAGCCGGAGGGGTAAATGGCAGTCATCTTTGAACTCTGAGGCCCTGGGCAGCAGGAGGATCCTGAATGAATGGGAGCCCCAGCCCCACAGTTACCACTCCCCACCCCAGCCTGCCACGAGGAAGAATCCGGGGGTGCGGTCTGTTCCTCTCAGGGTGTAAGATCAGGATCCAGACAAGCAGGACCGCTGAGAACAGACGCCACGTGGGCAGTGCTCATGCCATACTTGTTTCTCTCCTCTTGGCAGGGAGGAGAGGTCCAGCTCGCCACCCCTAGCCTCTCCCGTTTGTCCTCTTTCAAAGCTCAGCTTAAGTCTCCTCCTCCAGGAAGTCACCCAGTGCTTTTCAGTAATCTCCTTGATGAAGTTTCTCAAAGGCAGCAACCGTCTTTATACTTCTCCGGCATTTCCCCTACCCAGTCCCCTGTGTGTCCAGCACAGGACAGAGCTTATGGAAAATTACGATAAAGACCAGTGGGTGGTTGATTAATTAGTCTCGTCCTTCAAGCAACCTAACAGTGCGGAGTGGTTTCTCACATTGGAGGTGATTTATGCATTTAGTGGTATTTGCAGATAAGTTTGGAGGGCAAGAAGGCTGGAGCCGCACTAACTTCTCCTCTCCACCAGCCTCGCCTCTCTAACAGTTGAGTAGGAGCCAGGTGGGAAGTGGGGTAGGAGGTGGATATAGTAATAAAGGATAGAAGAGGGCTTGGACCAGACGGGAGAGGCAAGCATGGGGAGAGGAAAAGGAGGAGGGGCCTTCTCACCCTTTGCTTGAATTCAGACTTCTCCTCCAGGGTCATGGTGTCAGCCTTAGCAATGACGGGGATGATGTTCACAACTTTGCTGAGGTGTTTCATGAACTCCAGGTCAAGAGGTCGCAAGCTGGGGCCCAAAGGAGGTGGGGTGTCAGAGCCACCATGCCCTCCCCCACTCAGCCACTGCCACCACGCCAGGGGCACCCTTGGGACAGGAGGACTGGGCTGGGAATTGGCTGAGGTAGCCGCCATCACCTGTCTGCAGAACAGAACTCAACTCTCTACCCATATGTGGTCCACCAGCTCCCTTTCTCTCTCCCTTGGCTCTGGGGCATATCCTGGCTTTCTTTAAGCCCCACTCAAACCACTCCTTCACGACACCTTTTCTGACCTGAGATCTCTTTCTCCTGGGAACAGCCATGGACTGTTGTCCCCACCCATGCACCCTTCTGTCATGGTCATATGCGTGTCTATTCTGCCCACGGGACAGCACTTTTGGACAGGCCTCCCCCCAGTCCCCAAGTAGTCCTGCAGGGGTCCAGCTGGGGCCTGACCCCTCCCCTACCCGAGGGCCTCTGGACTCTGGGGCCCCGATCTGGCTGTAGTTTGAAGTCCACCAGACTCATTTAAGTCAGGCTGCCTGCTGGCCTGCTCTGACCTTGGGTCTAGGGAGGGATAAACACTAACTTCCCTGCCGAGTTCCTGAGCTGCACCGTCGAAAACCTGCTGAACGTCCGGCTCCTCCAAAACCAAGGGCCTGCCGCACTGTGCCATCGTCTCAAGAATGAAATTCTTGCCTAGCCACTGGGCTCAGTGACAGTTAGGAGACCTCCCCAGCAGGAAGGTGGCCTGCTTGTCCATTTGGATGGCTCCATTCTCCAGGGGCACTCCCTATCGTTCAGCCTTGCCTGATACTCACAACAAGAGTTCCTGGCATGCCCAATGGTTGTCAGCCTTCATCGCTGGACACCTGGCTCCTCTTGCTGGGCTGGCTACCCTCCAAATGCCTACAGCTGGGTCACCCCTCCCCACCTCCACCTGAACACCAGCCCCAATCCAGTAGCCTGGGCCCTTCCCATCTCATCCTTCTTGCTGCCCCTGACCCCAGGCCTCTGCATAGCAGGTATCTGTTGAACAAATGAGGAGCCCTTTGTCCACAGCAACCAACTTCTGTCTGCCGGCACAGTGAAGCTATGGTGCTAACACACCGATGGACAGCATAAGGGCTGATGGTGAGCTTCTCCCTCCTGTCAAGGATCTCTGAGGGACTCCCAGGGCCATGACTATGTGGGGGCTCACCTGAGCTCCCCAGCTGAGTCTAGGTATCACTCATTCACTATAGGTTGGGATCAAATGATGCAAACCAGAGGCAGGCCCGGGGACGGGGGCAGGCCTGGCACATACGAGTGGCCGGTCGGGGAGATGAAGTAGAGGCAGCAGTGGACGCGAGTGTCAGGGATGCGTTTCTTCCTGGCGATGTTCACCTCCTCCTTCAGGAACTTCTCATACTGCTCGTTGATGTACTTCTCAATGGGCTCCCAGCTGGAGGAGGGAGGAAGAAAGCAGATGGAGGTCCCAGAAGGACATGACCCGGGAGCTCCTCTCACCAGGGTCAGGAGGCAGGCTCTCACCTCTGTCTCACTCCCTGCCTCCCGAGGGCTCTCGGTGACCTGTTGACTATTCTCCCTTTGCCCCCATGAGTGGCTTTCCCTGTTAGCAAGGGCAGAACTCCTCTGGGGTCCGAGCCCCCAATTGACCTCTGGGAACCTGCAGAACCCCACCCTGCTCCTGACAGCACTGCACTTTCCCCACATCCATCACTTACTGGCTGGGCCCCTCTGGGGAAGTCTCTGCCCTTCTCTGAAGCTCTTTTCTCATAAGTGAAAAGAGAGTAACAACAGGTGCCTGGAGGGAGTCATGTAAGAATTAGAACAGAGGTATAATACTGAACGGGGCTTCCCCGGTGGCTCAGCGGTAAAGAGTCTGCCTGCAATGCAAGAGACGCAGGTTCGATCCCTGGGTCAGGAAGATCCCCTGGAAAAGGAAATGGCCACCCGTTCTAGTATTCTTGCCTGGGAAACCCCATGGACAGAGGAATTTGACAGGCTATTGCAAGTCCAAGGGGTTGCAAAGAGTCGGACGCGACTGAGGACTAAACAACAACATTGGTCTGAACAGAGAAATGGCGCAGAGAAAGCTCTCAACCCTGGCGCTATAATAATCCACAGGGTAAGCACAAGCATATAACCATCCCAGCGCAATAATTCATCCTCATGCTGTTGCTGTGGCGGTGACCTTTCCCTGTGTAGGAGTGTGTGGATAGCCAGGGAAGAAGTGACCAGCCACTTTCTGAGATCACACAGCCAATTCCAAGGTGTGTTGCTGAGAGGCCCCGTCTGTCTGGGGCAGCCCCAGGCTCCCTCACAGAGGCATAGCTGTCTTCACCCCTGTCTGGGAGCAAACTTCTGCCCAGAACCTTCTGTAAAGCAAGGAGTGTCACTTGCCATCTGCTTTTACACGGATTAAGTCATTAGCCACTGTAGTCACTGACCTACAATATATCCTGGAAGGAATTTGGGACAAAGAACAAGATAAGGCTCTCTGTGCTTTGGGGAAACAGGCCCTTCAATAGTTGTATTTCAGGAAAAAAAATTTTGGACCCAAATTCTTACACCTTCCCCGACTTAGAAAAGCACGAAAATCATTAACAGAGATCTCTGTTCCTCTTGACTGGCAGTAGCCTTCTGCTGAGATGTATGCCTGGCTGCACGTATCCCCAGTCAAAAATCACACGTATACTGGCCTCCGCCCACCTTCTCAGAGCAGGTCCTCCATGCCTTCTGGGAGGCTGACTCAGGCTACAGTCCTCAGTGTGTGCGTGCGTGCGCAGTTGCTAAGTCGTGCCAACTCTTTGTGACCCCAAGGACTGCAGCTCGCCAGGCTCCTCTGTCCATGGGGTTCTCCAGGCAAGAATGCTGGAGTGGGCTGCCATTTCCTTCTCTAGGGGATCTTCCCGACCCAGGGAATGAACCTGCATCTCTTGTGTCTCCTGCAGGCAGATTGTTTACCACTGAGCCACCTGGGGAGCCCTCAGTAAGAGAGTGAATAAGACCCAACTCAGAACTCTTACATTGTGCTTTTTCTTCTTTTTTTTTTTTGGCCATACCATGAGGCAGGCACTGTGCATTCTGTTCACGGCCGACACTTCCATCCTCACCTGGGCAGTGTACTTCCCCCTTTTTGGCTGGACGCTGGATCCCCAGAGGCTCTCTCCTCATGGAAACCGCCCTCCCCCATGTTTTCCTCCTGCCCTCTCTGTCCAGGTGGCCAACACCTGGCCCTCAGGCCAAGGTCTCTGCCACAACCTCCAGGTCCGCCTGGGTTTGCACCCCAGCTCCCCCCGCTCCGTTGCTCCAGCTCCTGACCCACTCCCATCTCCAGGCAATGCCTCGGCTGACATTCCCTCTGCTCTGTCCCCCTCTATCCTCACGCCCAGGCCCCATTTGGTCCTCTCTGCTTGCTTCCTAACAAGCCCCCTCCCCTCTTTAAGCAAGTCTTGCCACTTAAGCCCTCAGCATGGAGGGCACAGATGGTTCTCAGTTTGAGTGAATCTGCTCCACATTCAGTGTCTGCCTTGCAGTCTTCAGGATGGAGGTCTCACACACAGGCAGACATACCAGTTTTCATTGTTGATCTGATCTCCAAAGCCCGGAGTGTCAATGACAGTCAGCTTCATCTTGACACCACCTTCCTCGATCACTGGGGAGTGAACAGAAAAGGCACCCGGGGGGGGTCACTCCTCCAGCTGATGCCAGGTGCCCCACTGCCTACCAGCTGGGGGAGACCTGGGCTCCTTACTTCTACAGGACCAATGACTGGAAAAATCAAGTTCAGGGTCCTCAACACTTCAACACTTTGTTCATGCCATTCCCTGCACCTGGAATGCCTTCTTTATCCCTCTGTTGTCTAAATCTACCCAGTCTTGGGACTTCTCTGGTGGGCCAGTGGCTAAGACTCCATGCTCCCAATGCAGGGAGGCCCAGGTTCAACTCTTGGTCAGGGAACTAGGATTGCAGACATGAACTCTTTGCACGCTGTGAAGAGTTCTCGTGCCCCACTAAAGATCCCTCGTGCTGTAACTAAGACCTGGTGCAGTCAAATAAAAAATAATAAGTATTTTTTTTAATGAAAAGAAAAAATCCACCAGGCTTTATCATCCCACTCAAGTCCTCCTTCATTCCTCTCTAATCCCCACACCCCCTTTTCTGACTTACAGTTTAAAGAGTTGGCTCCATCTTGCTCAAGGGCTTAATTCTATTCTGTCTTCAGGCTGTCTGTCATTTGTCTCATCCCCCAGAGGCCCCATTCTTCCCCCTTTCTGGCAGAGGCCCTTGGAACAACGCCCGTCATGGTCCCTGCTGGATCCTTACCATGCCCAATAGCTTTGATCTCCACTGTCTTGGGAATCTTCTCCTCCCGGTTCCAGCTGGAGGCCTTGCGGCTCACTTGGGATTTGAAGAGGGTGTTGACCAGTGTTGACTTGCCCAGTCCACTCTGACCTGCAGCAAGACAGGAAGAGAATGAGAAGGCAGGGAGACCCCAGGCCCAGCTCCCAAGCCTAGCATCTCTCCCCTGAGCTTACAGAATTCTAGAGCTGTGATCCAAGTCCTTCACTGACCACTCACTGGAGAGGCTAGAGGCTGAGCAGGGACAGTGAGTGGATGGGAATGCTTTCCCACTTGCTGGTGAAGGACCTGGGGAAACATCAGTGGAATTGCACATTCTCTCCTTCCAGAGCCCTGGGAGCGCTGGGAAAGGGGCAACCTCTGCACTTGCGTACTGGTTTTCCATTTCATTTTTGCTTGACCTAAGTTTTTAGTCTTTAATCACACTTAAAGATGGAATTACTTTGCATACTGACACTGCGCTTCTGAAGAAGATTTCATTCCAAGGAAGAGCTCCATAACTAAAAGATAGGTGAAAACCACTGGTCTGAGCAGAGTGTTTCTCAAACATGCACAAGAATCACAGGATAATAAAGAAGGCTAAGTGAAGAATCGATGCTTTTGAATTGTGCTTCTGGAGAAGACTCTTGAGAGTCTCTTGGACTGCAAGGAGATCAAACCAAACAAACCCAAAGGAAATCAACCTTGAATATTTACTGGAAGGACTGATGCTGAAGCTGAAACTCCAAAACTTTGGCCACCTGATGCAAAGAGCCGACTCATTGGAAAAGACCCCAATGCTGGGAAAGAAGGCAAAAAAGAAGGGAGTGGCAGAGGATGAGATGGTTAGATAGCATAACTGACTCAATGGACATGAATTTGAGCAAACTCTGGGAGATAGTGAAGGACAGGGGAACCTGGTGTGCTGCAGTCCATGGGGTTGCAAAGAGTAAGACATGGCTTAGCAATTGAATAACAACAAAGATGCTATATGGGAAGTGGTAAGAGATGAGTGGAGAAGTACTACCAGGCCACGCTAGGAATTCAAACCCTTAAACTTAAGAAAGATTGTTAAGTAGGATGGGTGATGATGAGTTTTGCAGGGTAGAAAAATTATTCAGTCACTGGGAGACAATGGATTGAAGAAGACGGAGAACCAGGAGAAAAAGAAGCAATGTCATCATGCATGCTGTCTAGTTTAGCCAATGTTTTTTAGAGCAAGATGTTCCAGATGATTTACACTCTGGCCCAGATGTATGAGCAGCTCTGAGTCAGGAGGACGTGGTAACCCAGGGTAGTAGCAGGGTGCTGGCAGTGGAGAGGGAGAGGGTAGACAGACTGGAAGAGATATTTGTGAGGTAAAATTGACAGTATTTAATGACCGACTGGATTGAGGGGATAAAGCAGGAGGAAGAAGGATGATCCCCAGATCCCAGTTTCAGCAACTGAGAAAATACGTCACTGCGATCAAAGGCAAAGGTCCCTCCCTGCTCTTATATTCTGTGGTCCAGTGATCCTACTTAGTGACCAATGTCCTGAAAATTCTATTCAAGCTTGAAAGCACTACCAAAGATCAGAAAGAAGACCACCCTTCCTCTGATCCTCCCCCAACTCTTGAAGGTGGGGAAGAACAAGGGTGAGGCCCCCAGGCCTTGAGCACAGCTATAAGGCTGCCTGTGTACAGAGAGGGGGGTGACGGGGCCAGGTTGACCATCATCCATTCACATCTCCCACCCTCAGATCAGCCAGCCTTGTGGGAAGAAAGGAGTCAGCATGCTGAGATCTTTCCTCTGAGAAAGAGCTCATTCTAAAGAAGCCAGGGCAGAGGCCATCCTAAAGAAAGAAGTGGGATTCTAAAGGGTGCTGCCTGCCACCAGGGTCTCCAGGGAGCCCACGGCTTCCATACCGACCACCATGATGTTGAAGTCGAAACCGGTCTTCATGGTCTTCTTGCGCATCTGCTCAATGATGGTGTCGATGCCGATGTAGCCCAGCAGGTTGGGGTTGATGCCGACGGGCTTCATGGGCACTGCCGGCTTAGGCCTGGGCTCGGGCACCAGCTCTGACATGGCTGCGTCCGTCCTGGTCTCCGGGAGCCCTGCAAAGCCAAGGCGGGAGGGGCGGGCTGAGGTCACACGAACACCACAGTATTAGTCTCTGGATACACAATCATACAGAATTAGGCCTGGACGGGACCATGGATGTCCTCCAGTACAGGTCTCCCATCTCATAGATGTGGAGACTGAGGCCTGGGGGTGGGAGGCAGTGGTAAGGGCTCGCCTGAGAACATAGAACAAGTCAGATGGAAAATCTGGACCAGTACCCAGACCCTCCAGTTGCTGGGGTACTTTCAAATGCACCTCGCTGCTCCAAAGCACCACATCTGTGTCTCTAACCCAGGGGTTTCTTCGCCTTGGCACTATTGACATGCTAGGTCAGATAATTAGAGCAGGGAGCTGTCCTGGGCATTGTAGTCCATTTAGTGACATCCTTGGCCTCTACTAAATGCCTGTGAGTGCTTAGTCACTCAGTCGTGTCTGACTCTTTGCGACCCTTTGGACTGTAGCCCACCAGGCTCTTCTGTCCATGGGATTTTTCAGGCAAGAATACTGGACTGGGTTGTCATTTCCTTATGCCAGTAGTAGCTCCCAATTTAATGATCAAAAGCATTTTCAGACAGTGCCAGATGTTGGCTGGCACTGCCAACAGTTGAGAGCCACCGACCTAAGAGATGTCTGGGGTTATTCCAACCTGAGTCCTGCCTCACCCAAATAAAGGGCAAAGCAAAGACCTTTTAGGATTCTGGACCTAATGTCTATTGACTGCCTGTCCCTGCCCTAGTTGCTTTGTCTTTTAGAAACCCATGGGTCTGGGACTTCCCCGGTGGTCCAGTGGTTAAGAATCTGCCTTGCAATGCAGAGCGTGCGGGTTCAATACCTGGTAGGGGAACTAAGATCCCACCTGCTGAGGAACAATTAAGCCCGTGCACTGCAAACAGCCCGTGAGCTACAATGACAGATCCAGTGTGCCACAACCAAGACCTGATGCAACCAAATAATCCTTTTAAAGAAAGAAGCACATGGGGCTATCTCAACTCAGCAGAGTGAGCATCAATCATGTCTCCCAGTCTGTGTCCCCTCTATTCCATGGGCACTGGTACAAAGTAGTGGTCTCTGTGCCCTGAGGCTCCCAGACAGCCTCCACGCCTTATTTTTATTTTTTAAGTCATTTATTGCTTTCAAATTTTTTGTCTGGCTGCACCGCACAGCATTCAGGACCTTAGTTCCCTGACCAGGCATCAAACCCATGCCACCTGCAGTGGACGTATGGAGTCTTAACCACTGGACCACTAGGGAAGTCCTCTCCAAGCCTTAGTTTTAAATCTGAGGAGGAGTAAGTCTCCCCTGCTGACCAATGAGGAGAGGATGAGGCCCAAGTAGGGGCAGTCATGGGCCTAAGATGACATGACACGCTGTGTTCTTGGCGTGGTGGGTAACAGGAGAAAGGAGAGCCTGAGGTCACAGCCCTTCCCCAGTGGAGAAAGGCAAACACCCTTCTGGGTCTGGCGCATCATGGGCATGTTCATACACATGAGAAATCTGTGTTCCCCCATCAGGGCACTGTCCCTCCAAGGTGGGTTTCGGGACATGGCATCTCCACTTCCCTCCCGATAAGACCGGTGTGTGTGGTGACGTGGGAAGGGCCTGCCTCTGTGACTTGCCTTCTCCATGGCCTCGGGTGAACCGCCTGCCCCCATGCACCTGCTTCCTCTTCTGTAAACTTCTCAGGATAGTGACGAAGGCTACGGGGAGCCCCACATGTGAGATGCACCCCCACTCTGCCTCATTGCTGCAAACCCTCTTGGTTCTGCCCCTTCTCAGTTCCCAGCCAGGAGGGGGAATGAAGTGGTGTATGAGAAAGCACTTGTTAAAGGGAGGTGCCCGAGATGCTAATCACCCAGCGCAGTCACTGGACTCCATGCTCTCTGGAGGCCCCCTTCTGGCCTGGCCATTCTAGAATCCTATGGCTCCTGGTTACCACCCTGCAGGGTCTCTGGCTCACAGGGAGAAGTGATGGAGCAGCAGATGGGAAAGAGAGACAGGGCACAGGAGCACCTCCCTCCCCCACCCCCAAAGCCAGCCAGGAGTCTGTTCTTGTTCCCCCACCACCTGGTCCTCTCCCTGGTCCTGGCATGACTCTCCACTGGAAACCGTTCTTTCCTTGTCATCCGTGGGCACAGCCAAATCTGACGGAGTCTTGGGACCTCCCCAGGGCCTGGCGTGGTTCCCTCCTGCTTCCCAGGAAGTTGTTGCCAGCCAGGCGGCTCCAGAAGGCACCCAGATTGGCTCGGGCCTGAAGCAGCTGACTATCAGCAGCCTGGCCTGCGCCTCCACTCCGCACGTGGTTCCCGGGCCCGACTCAGCACACCTATACTGGGGCCAATGCCCTGATTTCCCTATCCAGCTGCTCACCAGGCCGGTGCTCTCCACCCCCCGGATCCCTCTGTGGCCAGCCCACTGGGTCGCCGCAACCACTGTTGTGAGATGGAGCCATCTGTGTGCACGTGTGTGTTTTGGAGGGGCAGGGTCTTACTCTACAGACCTGGAAAATGAGTCTGGTATTTATTTATGGGAGTTTTTATAAGGATTTTTATAAAGTCTTCATCCTCACCCTGGCCTTCTCAGCCCCGGCCTGTCAACCGCAGCAGCCTCAAAAACCACTCCCCAGCACAACCTGGTTTCGAGAAGAGGCCAGCTGACCAGATTCCCGGGCAACTTCTAGGGGCTCCAACAGGCCGGGAGCAGAGTCCACTTGTATTCCTCCATTGAGCACCTGTCAGCACCCACAGAGCTCCTGCTGGCAAGATGCCCCTCCCAACCACACGGCCACTACATGCCAGTCACGTGCTAACAACGACCACCCATCAGCCACAAGTATTGCAAACCTGCGGCCGGTCACGGTGTCACAGCCTGTGCTGGAAGACCCTTTGCCCACTCCAGCCCCTGTCGACCTTCCTTCACTATACAGGAAAGCCTACGCCTTCCCGTCTCACGTGGATGCCTCCCTTCTGTGCTGCCTCAGCCCCCTGAGTACCTCTGTAGTCATTACATTCATTCACTCACTCCATCCCATCCGGGCCATTCTATAGGCCCTCCAGTGAGAGCTGACTCCAGCCAAACCCCAGACTAAATGCCAAGGACACTGCTAGACCCCAGACAAGGTCCTTGCCTCATACTGTCTGCTGAGGAGACCTCCAGAGCACAGGGCGTAGGCAGCTCCAAAGTTCAATTCTGTAGCTCCCTCCTCTGCCCCTGCAGCCCCTCCAGGTCGGGCCATGCCAGCTCCAGACAGGCAGCTGGCCCATCCTTGACTCCCAGGCGGATGGTCTCCGGGAGCCTCAGTGTTCTCCTCAGGAAGACAGGGACAGTCCCGACCTCGCTGGGTTGCTTTGATGCTTACACAAAAGTGTGGGCATAAACCTGGCACTGAACACATGCCAGTTGCCACCCTTCTTCAGGGCAGGAGCCATGTCTTATGGGTTTCTGTGCCCCAATGTACCTAGTATAACAAGGCACTCAGCAATGCATGAATGAACGCAAGCCTCACTCAGGAATGAATGAATGGATGCAAGCCTCACTGCAAGGCTGATGTTACTCAGAGCCATCACCTTTCTCCTCCTTTGGATGCTGCTCCCCTGGTGGCTCTTGGGTGGGCCCCAGGCTCAGAGATAGACTCTGTTATGAGACCTTCTCCCCACTCCACAACAGGGATTGGAGGAGGGGCTCCCCAGGGGTGGGGAAGAGCTCCGGATGGGCTCACAGTGGGATGTAACTCAAATATGCCATCCTGCCTATGTGGTTCCTGGGGCTCCTTCTGAGCGCCCAGCTTTCTCGGGGCCCTGCCTGCAGCACCTCCTGCTGGGAGCCACCTGCCCCAACCGTGCCCCTGGGAGAGACCCTGTCCATCCCCAGCTCAGCTTTGGCTTAGTCCCCACAGAAACGGCTACCCCCCCCCCCCCGCCCCCACCTCCCTGCCAAGCAAGAGCCCTGGTGCTTTCTCTTACAGGGAAATGAACGGGCTTTGTCTTTGTCCGGCCCAGGGACCCCACCCCTCTGCTGGGAAGGTGGCCGCAAAGGGAGGGGACCTTTCCAGAATAGCACCTGCCTTCCTGGCTTCGTGAGGATCCAGGGGGTGGGGAGGCTCTTCCTTCCGGATCCGGAGATCATTCCCAACCCCCAGACCCCAGCAGTCTTTAAGACTCCACCCCCACCCGCAGAGGCAATTTCAGTCCACCCCTAGCTCCAGCCCCTGGCTCTCAGCGGAGAAATCACAAAAGATATCTTAGTACTTTCCCATTCACAGAAGCAAAGGGCCCTGAGATATATACCCCTTCCTCCATCCCAGTCCTCTGGAGGCCAACGAGTTCCCTTGGCGACCACCAGCTGGTGCCTGTCTCAGCGTGCGCCCGCCCGCCCCTGTGTGTGGGGGAAGGGGTCTATGTGTCAGCGCACAGGTCTCTGAGCCCGGCTGTAGGTGGTCCCGATACCTGTGCGTGGTGTGCCTGTGTGTGCACGTCTTAGTGTGCTCCAGCGCGCATCGCGGTGCCTGCTTGCGTGTTCGGGAGTCTCCGTGTCTCTCCGCCTTCCCGTCTGTGCATTTCTCCGGGCTTGGACATCTTGGGGAGTGTGCCACCGTGTGTGTGTCCGTGCACATATGTCACCGTGCGTGGGCTCCTCCGCGCATCAACCCTCCCCCGGTAGCATCTCCAGCTGG
Organism: Bubalus kerabau; assembly: GCF_029407905.1. NCBI lineage: Eukaryota > Metazoa > Chordata > Mammalia > Artiodactyla > Bovidae > Bubalus > Bubalus kerabau. The sequence continues at coordinate 7,077,439 of NC_073624.1, forward strand.
GCTGGTAGGGGCCGCAGCCTCCGCCTCCCGGCGCACGCCGATGGCCCGGCCGGCCTCCTTACCTTTGGACATGAATCCTCCTTTGTCTCGGTTTCCTCCGGGAAGATGCTCAAGGGCGCGGGGCTGCAAGGCTGAGCGGGACGCGGGCTCCTCCTGGGCCGAGCAGCCCCTGCAGCCGGGCCTCGCCCTTCGGCGCTCTCCGCCCACCCGCCCGGCCCGCGGCCCGGCCGCGCCGCCCCAGCGCCCCGCGCCGCCGCGCCCGCCCGAGACTTCGACTCCGTGGCTCGGCGCCGCGCTGCCCCTGCCCGCGCGCACCGATGCCGCCGCCGCCGCCGCCGCCACCCGCACCACGTGACCCGCGCGCCGCCCGCCCCGCCGAGGGCCCCTCCCCCTCCCACGGCGTCGGCGCCCGCACCGGCTCTCCGCCCGCCCGCCCGCACGCGGGAGCGCGGGCACCCAGCGCCGGCTGAGCGGGGGCGCTGGGCCTCGCAGGCTCGAGATGCCGGGCTGGGGGCGGCGCCCCGATCCCATCCCTCCGCCTGGATCCCGCTCCCGGCCTCTAACTCTCTAAGGCTGGGGTGGGGCGGGGGCGCGGGGGACCGGTGACAGCTGCGGGATGCGGTGCGCGAGCGTGAGTCACGCGGTGGTTGGGATGTTGGGCTGATTCCATGGGGTTCTGCCCAGGCGTGGGTGCCGGTAGAACCCTGCCTGATTCAGGAGCCCGGGTTCCAGGCCTGGCTCTGGGATGACGAGCCCTATGACCTTGAACTGGTCAGGAACTTTCTTTCCTGGGCCTCAATTTACGGGTCAGGAAAAAAACCAAATCTTTCTTGCATTTAATCCACATGAATGGATAGCATATTGCCAGGCCAGGTGGACACAGGAATGAGGACCATGGTTTATATCCTCAAAGAGCTCTGGGTCTGGTGGGGTAAGACAGAAAGCTGGACTGTCCTAACACAGGGAGTGGGGTGTGCATAGGGAAACTGTGGGTGCAGGGAGGTGGGCACCCTGGGAAAAGGGGTTTTGTAGGATTTCTTGGAGGGGGTGCAGGCCAAGATGGAAAGGCAAATGTAAGTGGGCGGGAAGAAGGGAAATGGTTCCATGGAGAGAGGAGGGCTGCGGTGAGGAGACCAGAAGTGAGAGCTGCCTGGTGCTGCGGACAGCAGAGCTCCTGCGCGCAAGGAAGCAGGGAAAATTCCAGACGGATACAGAGCTAAGAGGCTGGAGAAGTCCGCAGCCTTGGGAGTCGAGCTAAGGAGCTGGACTTTAAAAGAAGATAATGGTGAGTCACCAACAGCTGTTAAGCAGAAAGTGCTCCCATGAGATGAGTCCCTCATCTCATGCCAGTTGAAGGGGGAGAGTGGCCTTGCAGGGGCAGAGGGATGGAGAGAAAGGGACACAGAGCCTAGGACTGAGGAGGTTGGGCCACAGAGTTGGAATCAGACTGACTGGGATGAAGGAAAAGAAAGAGGAGGATGCCTGGGTCTCTAGTGGGGTGGGACCTGCAGCTATGGGAGTGATATCAGGGAAGGCAGACGTCAGGAGGAAAAGGGCTGCCTCTGGACCTGCCTGGGAGCTGTCTGGGCCGAGGGGTCTGGCAGGCCGCTGGCTGTCTACACCTGCATTTCAGAAGAGAGGGCTGGGCTGAAGACGGAGAGAGAGCTGGGGTCCTAGAGGACGGAAGACGAGAGCCTGAGTGGGCTCCCCCAGACTGAGTGTGCAGAGTGCAGTGGGAAGGGGGCTGACAACCCCCAACCCCAGGTAAGCCACAGGACCAGATGCTTTCTGAGCATCTGCCAGACCCAGAATCTCTGAGCCTTTGAAAGGTTGGGAATGAGACTGCCAGAAGAATTCCAGTCGCTGGGTCCCTGTTACCTTGCATGAATGCATGCTAAGTCGCTTCAGTCGTGTCTGTCTCTTTGAGACATCTATGGACTATAGCCCACCAGGCTCCTCTGCCCATGGGATTCTCCAGGCTCCCCTGCCCATGGAGTGGGTTGCCATGCCCTTATCCAGGGGATCTTCCCATCCCAGGGATCAAACCCGAGTCTCTTATTATACATCTCCTGCACTGAAGGCGGGTTCTTTACCACTACTGCCACTTTAGACATGTCAGCTATGTGATTTAGGCAAGTCACAGCCTCTCAAAGACCAAATGAACTTCTGGCCCTTGTGTTGACCTGTTTATAGTTCGTGTACGACCTCCAACATACAAATCTCCAAGTCACCCTTTAGGACTACAGCGCTGGAGCTAGGGAACCAAGGAAGAATTCCAGGTAAGACACCTTTTAAGCAACAGCTATCCGGGCTTCCCCCCAGTGGCTAAGACTCCGAGCTCCCAATGCAAGGGTTCTGGGTTTGGTCCCTGGTCAAGGAACTAGATCCCACATGCTGCAACTAAGAGTTAAAATCTTCCCTCCCAGGACTTCCCTGGTGGTCCAGTGGTTCAGAATCCACCTTCCAATGCAGGGAACACGGGTTGGATCCCTGGTCAGGGAACTAAGATCCCACATGTTGCATGTACTGCAACTAGAAAAATTCCACATGCCATAATGAAGATCAAAGATCCTGCATACTGCAACTGAGACCCAGTACAGCCAAATAAATAAACTTTTTAATGTAAAAAAAAAAAAAAAAGGAAAAAGCAACAGCTATCTTCCTGAAGGGCTGAATGGGAATGATTCAGAAGGTCTCACTAATACTGTGAGATCACTATTCACATCTGGAGGAGCCTGGCAGTGTTGGCTGTTAGACAAATCACCACTTACTGAAGTGCTGGTCTACATTTTCATGTAGGTGGGTTGCTTTTCAAGCTGGACTCACCTATAGCTCACCTGATTGTTTCAGGTCTTCAGGGAACAGAGAAATAGTCATGGAAGATGGCAAAGGACAAACTCAGCATAATTGCTCTCCCACAAATTATCCCTGCAAGCCTTCCTTCTGATGGCTTCCCTCAGCTTGAACTCTGGCAGTTTGGGACCCAGCTCAGGCTGCCTCGCCTGTGTTCTGCCCCTCAATCCCATCCCCTTCCCCCAGCTCATTCAACTCTGACCTTAAAATCTTCCCTCCCAGGACTTCCCTGGTGGTCCAGTTGTTCAGAATCCACCTTCCTATGCAGGGGACGCGGGTTGGCTCCCTGGTCAGGGAAGTAAGATCCCACATGTTGCGTGTGCCACAACTAAGACCCAGCACAGCCAGATAAATAAACTAAATGCATAGATATTAAAATAAATGGCATTCTCACCTTAAAAAAAAAAATCTTCCCTCCCTTTCCAGATCTAGCCAAGCACAATCTATCTCCAGGCCCTTACACCCCTGCCCGCCCACCCTCAGCAGTCCAGTGCCTCGCCTGCCCAGATCTTTGCATTTACCTTTGGTTTCTCTGGCCCGGTCCAGCTCTGTGGCCCAGTCTGTAGCAGCATCTGCTGTAGGGTGGCCCAGGGCTGCATCTGTGCTTTGGCTCAGCATTGAAGGCTGGATGGCAACGTCTGATGTCGTCAGGTTAATGACACTGTCCAGTGTGGTCTCACCAGCAGCTGGGTCTGGGGTGACTGGCACAGATGGACCCATGGCTATGACCAACCTGCTTGTATCCAGAGCTGGAGAATTCGTAGTCACGCCCAGCTTGGCTGTGTTCACCAGCATGACTGTGTCCGGCCTGGCTGTGCCCAGCTTGACTGGATCTGGGGCTGCCCGTTCCATGGCTGCACCCCCTGTGGTGAATTCTGGCTTGGCTATGCCCTCTGTAGCTATGGCTTTGCCCACCTTGTCCAGGTCTTGGGTTACTGAGTCCATGCCCCTGCCAGGCTTGCTTGTGCCTACTGTAGCCACGTCCACGGCAGAGCCCAGATTGGTATCCAGATCAAGGGACTCAATGCCTGTGTCCAGTCTGGATGGATTTGGTGTAGCCAAGTTGACAGTCAAGCTGGGTTTGTTGGTGGTCCTTGTGGATAAACGGCTGGCTGTGCGTGGCTTCGTATCCAGAGCAGCCAAGTCCATGGCCATCACGGGCCCCGTGGTAGGGGAGGCCCTTTGGAGATGCAGCCGTGGTCTCGGGATACCCCTGGACCGGGGCTTGCCTCTTCCTGGAGAAGCTCTGGCAGGCACGTGTGCAGTCACTGGAACGGGGTGCCTTGGACCCACTGAGCCCGGCCCCACAGGACCTGGTGGACTTGGAGCCAAGCGGGACTGGAACGGTAGGGTCAGGTACGAGCTCACCAGGGGCTTCTCTGCTGTGGGCAGCCTGCTGGATTTGGCCAGACCTGGGTTCCCTGGGCCCTCGGAGTGGACCCTGTCCCCTGGCACTAGGGTCACCGATGACAAGCCAGCTGTGGGCAGCCTCCCTCCTCCGTGGGTGGCTGCCTCCCTGCCCGGGCTGGACAGCTCTTCCCAGTGAGAAGGCAGGGGGCCCAGGGGCCGTGCCTGGCTGTGCGGATGGACTGTTAAGGAGATGGAACTGAACTTCCTGGATGCCAGGCTCTTGCCAGTTTCCTGGGAGGACACACTCCAGGCCCTCGCTCCAAGGCCCGGCCGGCTGGAAGCCTGTGGGATGTGGCTTGGGGAGAAAGCATCCAGATGGAAGGTCTTCCTGAGAACAGGGATGAGAGGTGACACCCCGCCAGGGAGCTTTGAGGGGCAGGTCGGGCGGCCCAGCAGGTGGCTGCGGGAAGAGTTTCTGGGGCCGGGGGCCCCATGTGGCTGCATCTCAAAGTCGTGGTCCATCCAGGTCTTCCACCTTCCCCTGATCAACAGAGTAAAGAGACCAAGCAGGGGTGAGGCAGCGGAGCCTGGAGGTGCCGGCCCTCCCCAACCTGACCAGCCACTAGCCCTCCTCAGAAGGGGCCTTGTTTGGAGGGGGCAGTCAGGTGCTCAGTGGACTACACGCATCCCTTCCTACAGCTCCCACCACTGCATGCCTGCACACGTCACACACACACACACCTACCTGGACGCCAGGTGAAGGTGGCACCCAATAAGCAGGCTGCCTGGCATGATGGATGAAACCTCTCTCTTTACCTGGGCCCCTGTCTCTGTGGACAACTCCGTGGAGTTCACATATACATGTCTGAGGACCCCAGGGGAAGACAGCGGTTTTTGGAGGCCTGTCTGCCTCTTCCATAAGGGGCCAGAGGACTCTGGGTTCCCACCCACAGCCCCCAAAATAGGAATGCCAGCATCCAGGTAGGAGGCTGAGAGATGACCCCTTTGGCTTGGGAACAGGGTAAGATCTGGGGCTCCTCCCAGAACCAGGGAAGAGCCCTGGGCTGCCTGCTGCTAGAGCCGAAGTGGGAGCCGAAGTGGGAGCCGAAGTGGAATTGGAGCTGAAGAAGGCCCTGGACAAGGGGAGGCTTGGGAAATGCAGAAGTAACGAGCGTTTACAGGAGACTCGTTCGGTGAACTCACCTCTGTCCCCGCCCCTGGGGACCTGTGGTCCCCAGAGTTGCAGGGCAGCGAAGCAGGTCAAGCTACATCAGCGGTGAGCCCTGTGGCAGAAGCGTTAACTCAGCCTTTGGGGCTCAAGGGGGGGTGGCTGACCTGGGGCTGGGGGAATTCATACGGAGGGCCCAAGGGCAAGGAGATGTGGTGTCTTTGTGAAAACCCTCTGTGGGGCTTCCAGGCTGTGTCTAGGGGAGAGGGGAGACCAGGCTGCAGGTGTGCTGGGACCCAGGCCAGGCACCATGATGCTCAGGCCCTGGGAGGGGACCTGGTAGGATCTTGCAGGTGGTCACTCTGCGGCTGTGTGGCAGAGAGACCAGGGGAACAGAGGAGGAGGCAAAGAGGGAGTCCCCTTATGTCTGATGGTCAGGACATGGAGCTTTCACGGCTGTGGCCCCAGTTCAATCCGATCGGGGGGAACTGAGATCCTGCAAGCTGCGCGGCAAGGAGAGCCGCCACTCTGTGGGCTGGGGTGGGGCTGGAGAAGGCTGAGCAGCACAGAGGAAGAAGCAAAGGGACCACCTGGCCACGGGGAGTCGGGGGAGGGGTAGGCGGGGGCGTCTAGGAATCTGCCTGGTGGTCTGCATGGATGAGCCATCCCCCGAGGGGAGCTCCCAAGCGCCCAGACGGCCAGCTGGTGCACACGCTGGGCTCCATGGAGCCCTCCTGGAACAAAGTTGTTTCTGTTGCTTTCAACACAGCAGGCAGGGATGTGATGCTGAGGGGGGTGGGTGCAGGGCTGGTAGCAGGGTTCACGGGGGAGTGTGACTCTGTGGCTAAAGCCCTAAAGTCTGGAGCAGGGACCAGACAGGACACCAAAGGGTCTTCATCATCCCTCACGGCGGCACCCCAGCCTCTCATCCCCCTCCAGTCACATATTTGTCCCTAAGGCTGTCCTGACCTTTATCACCTCCCCACTTGGCATGTCCCCGCAGCCCTGCTTGTGGGCCCTTACGACATGCACCCGGGCACAGGTGCATTTACCCTGCACTTAACCACAAACATCTACCCTTGGTGTACACACACACACACACACACATACACAGCTGGCCAGAGGACAGAATTTCTGAATCTGTTCTAACGTCCCCAGATCCCTTCCCTTCACTGAGCCTCCCCCCACGCCCCATCAATCACTTGGTCCTGTCCTCCCCCCAGCCACAAAGACTCACCCGCCTTGATCAGAGAACAAGAAATGTCTGAAGGTTCTCGGTCCGGGAAGCGGACTCCAGGGCAGGACCCTCACCTCCTCCGCACCCAGATTCTGGCCAGCTCAGGTGGTGACCGGTTCAGGGGCCTCATCCCTCTGGTCCCTTCATGGGCTTTTGCTCAACATCCAGGCTTGTGGTCTTAGGCCCAGGGCCCAGCCCTCTCCTGACCTGTCCCAGCGATGTCCCCAGCTGGGCTGGGCTCCGGGGTAGGGAGGGGCTGGCTTCTCGGCAGTGGGCGTCAGTGAATGGCTGCTCTGAGCCTCTGGAATCCCAAAGGGCCATGGGAGGCTCGTAACGGCCAAGCTGGGCCGCCCTGGACTCAAGGGAACCTGGGGGGTGGTGCCCTGCTGTCTACCCTCCCCAAATCTCCTTTGTCTCCCCCAGACTCTGACCCTCGGAGAGATGTCTGCAGTAAGAACAGGGAGACTCCAAACACAGCCACGCTCTGGTGGTCCCGGAGCTGACCTCCCTTGTGCCTGCCCTCTGCATCGCCGCACACCCTGTTCTGCTCTCTGACCCTCAGACCGTCTTGCCCACCCGCCTGAAGTCGTTCGTGGAGCAAGCTAGAGACTAAAGCAGGGGCTGTCTGCTTCAACAACTGTCCCCCAAGCCTGTGCTCACTCCAGCCAGACCCTGTACCGAGCCCCTGAGCCTACAAAGATGACCCTCCCTTCGAGTTGAGGAAACCCACAAGGCCTCCCAGCCCGGCGCTGGCATTGCGGGCTGTCTGTAGACCCTGGCCCTTGGGCTAGGCTGGGCGTCCTCTTCTGTCTGTTTCATAGGAATCAGTTCAGTTCCGTCGCTCAGTCATGTCTGATTCTTGGCGACCCCATGGACTGCAGCAGCCCAGGCCTCCCTGTCCATCACCAACTCCCAGAGCTTACTCAAACTCCTGTCCATCGAGTCGGTGATGCCACCCAACCATCTCACCCTCTGTCGTCCCGTTCTCCTCCTGCCTTCAGTCTTTGCCAGCATCAGGGTCTTTTCCAATGAGTCATGGGAATAGTCTTAATAATTATGGTGCTAATGATATACCGTTTACTGAGCACTTACTATGTGCCGGCACTACCTCAGGGCTGGGAAGGAGCATGCAGCCTGTTCAGAGAGCTGATGTAAGCAATCCGTACAGGAACTGTAGCGTGCTGACGGCGGACACTGAGCACTGATCCGAGCCAGGAACTAGACTCAGCATTCTTCCGGCATCTCCTTCGCTCTTCGCCTCATCCCCTGCTTTCTCCTGATGAGGTCATGGTGGCCCACACCATGCTGTATGGTCTGGTCCATTTTCCCACATGTTGCTCTCCTTAGCCAGCGAGCTTCTGGGGCCGCACTGGCCAATAGAACTTTCCGCGATAAGGGGAGCATTCTATATCTGTGCTGTCCAATGTGATGGCTGCTGACCACACGCGGCTAGTGAGCACTTACCATGCGGCTACAGTGACCCGGAACTGAGTGTTTATTTCATTTTAATTTATGGTCATCATATTGGACAGCACAGTTCTGAAGGGCCTGGATTTTATTCTTCTCTGAGTCTTTCCCCAGGGCCTGGCAAGGATTAGCCTCTTAAGTTTCTGTAGGATGAATGAATGAAAGGAAAAAAAATGATTCAATGAATGGCGGATATGTGGACCTAGGAACTGTCCCTCTTCTTATCCATTCTCTCCCCCTCCATCTTTAGGTTTTCAAACTTGGCTGTGCTGGGGTTGCCAGGGCAACCTGCTGGAAAGTTGGGTGGGGGAGGGGATCTGCCTGGAGTTCTCTTCCTTTCTCCCCTGCCTTTGAGGCCTGAGGACCAGCCTGGTTCCCGGAAGAACAGAGGAGGCTGGGGGAGGGGCTGGCACAGCTCTTTCTGGATTGTGTTGTGTTGTTGGGGAGCTTTTACCGCCCACTCCCCTGGATCGCATTATCTCTGAGATGCAGAAACCCTGAGCTGGAGTCAGGGATCTTAGCTTCTCTCCTCTCTTCGGCCAGTGACTCGGTGTGCAGCTTCTGGGCCTCAAGTTGCCTTTTTAAATAGGGACCAGATGCCTTCATGTGGCCTCTTGAAGGTCTAGAACTCCTCCATCTTGTCCATGCCAGGACGTTAGGGCCTTGAAAACAAGGTATGAGTCCTGTTCATCTCCGTATTCCTACCGCCCATCTTCCCCAGCTCTCTCTTCCATTCCGGGGGGCCTAGAGAAAACTGCCTGCCCTGTAATTGCAAGCTTGGGTTCAGCTGCCCTCTAGTGACCCAAAGTGGCAATGACCACCCCCCCACCCACCCCTTGTGTCTGTACCCGTTTCTTTGCTGCCAAAGGAAAGATTGACAGGTCTGAAAGTGGCCTCAAAGGACAGACCTCCACCCAAGCAAAAGATCCTCGTGGTAGCCTCCCAGACAAGTGACACGAGCTCTAGAGTCTCCAACCTGGGTGTTAGAGCTGTGCGATTTTGAACAAGTCCATCTCTGTGGGCTCCTGTTTCTTCACCTGTGAATTGGAAATTCTATCAGTCAAGACGGGTTAAATTATGTCGCAGTCACAAACAATTCCAAAATCTCAGTGGCTTGTAATACGGAATGCTTGTTTCTGATTCATGCCTCGTGTCCACTGCGGTTTGGCTCTGTTCCATGTCATCTCGGGGACCCAGGCTGATGGAGCAGCCACCTTCTGGAGCTGGGCTGGTCATTGAGGCAGAAGGCAGGAGACGGTGGTGAGGCACGCACTAGCTATGAAATGCATCAGCCTGGACTTTTCCGATCACAACTCACCGGCGAGAGCTAGTCGAATGGTCCCAGCCATTACAAGGAAGCAAGGAGATTAACCCTACCGTGTGCAAGAGCTGAACAGAACTGGCCCACACGCACGGCTGTGAGGATGCAGTGAGAAGTGCCAACGCATTAACCATCATACAATGAATTCAGTCCTTCGCCACTGAAATTACTGTCTTGGGGACTTGCCTGGTGGTCTAGTGGTTAAGACCTAGCCTTCCCATGCAGGGGGTGTGGGTTTAATGCCCAACTGAGGAGCTAAGCAATGGCACGCCACTCCAGTACTCTTGCCTGGAGGACCCCATGGACAGAGGAGCCTGGTAGGCGGCAGTCCATGGGGTCGCTGGGAGTCGAACACGACTCAGCGACTTCACTTTCACTTTTCACTTTCATGCATTGGAGAAGGAAATGGCAACCCACTCCAGTGTTCTTGCCTGGAGAATCCCAGGGATGGGGGAGCCTGGTGGGCTGCCATCTATGGGGTTGCACAAAGTCTGACACGACTGAAGTGACTTAGCAGCAGCAGCAGAGGAGCTAAGATCCCATGTGCCTTGTGGCCAAAAAACCAAAACATAAAACAGAAACAATATTGTAACAAAGTAGAGACTTCACAAAACAGTTTACATCAAAAAAAAAAAAAACTTTAAAAAAGGAAATGCTGCTGCTGCTGCTGCTAAGTCGCTTCAGTTGTGTCCGACTCTGTGCGACCCCATAGACGGCAGCCCACCAGGCTCCCCCGTCCCTGGGATTCTCCAGGCAAGAACACTGGAGTGGGTTGCCATTTCCTTCTCCAATGCATGAAAGTGAAAAGTGAAAGTGAAGTCACTCAGTCGTGTTCAACTCTTAGCGACCCCATGGACTGCAGCCCACCAGGCTTCTCCGTCCATGGGATTTTCCAGGCAAGAGTACTGGAGTGGGGTGCCATTGCCTTCTCTGAAAAAAAAAAAAAGGAAATAATTCCTCGTAATTCTGATTTCTTCTTTTATTTACCGTTATGGTTTCCAGGGACCTCTGCATCAATTCCAGCTGTTTACAGCTGCAGATACAGAGAGGGCAGTGGACTTGCCAGGCTTTACCCAATGAAGGAGTAGCTGGACACCCACATCTCCAGGGCTCCAAATTCTGAGCCCTGCATCCCTCACTTGATGGAGTGAGGAGAAGGGGCTTTGCGTTCCCAGGGTTCTCAGTAAGGATGCTGGCTGACCGTGTGATGGTCTTTTGTGGGGTGGGGGTAGCTGCCACCCTCTCCCAAAGCTGGTTCCTCAAGCCTTCCCAAGGCCGGCTTGCTCAGTCCGAGTGAAGAGCGAGGGGGTAGAACAATGAGCAGCCTATGCCATCCTCCGGGGCCAGAGTCCGAACATTGCAGCCAAGCCTACGCAGGGACCCTGCACATTCCCGCCTCCTGTCCTGGGCCCAGCCCAGTCACACCCACCGTATCCTGACAGCAACCAGATGGTGGGAAAGGAGAGCTCCCGGGGCTCTTCGAAACCTCCCAAAGTACTTTTAAAACCTGCATAACAACCTGACCTCCAAGAAGCCTCCAAGCCTCTCTAAATCTTTGTCTCTCAGCAGCTGGGCTGTCTCTGGCAAGACAGACAGGTGCCATTCATCCAACAAGCATGCCCCATGCCGGCTCTCCACAGACATGTGCACAAAATCACAGCACAAGATTGGGGCCAAAAAGGGGAAAGCTGCTGGTGGGGTCAGGGAAGGCTTCCTGGAGGAGGTGGCAACTAGAGAGTGATCAGGTTCTCTCCCTGGACCTAAGCCTTACTTGAAACACAACTTTTGGCTTGTTCAGGCTCCTCTCCCACCACTTACGCACTAGTAGTCTGTGCTGGGACCATGTGACACCCCTCACAATCCTCAGAAAGGACTGGGTCCTCCCTAACCTCCATGGCTTTGCGCTTGCCGGCTCCTCTACTCTTTACAGGGAAAACTCTTATTCAGCCTTCAAAACCCACATCGGCAGTCATATCCTCCTTGATAAACCCCTTCCCTGGGATTCCATTCTATTTTCAGTTTCTCACACATCCTTCTCTTGCTACAATTACAGTGTTGTTATTTATTTGCATATCCGTCTGCCCCTCCAGTCTGGGAGTTCCTTTCATTGGGAGATTATGTCTTCTTTGTCTTTGAATTCTTGGTGCTAGTCCTGGTCTGGCATGGAGCAGGTATGTGACATGCCTCTGCAGGGTTCAGGAGAAGAACTATGTTCTGCACACCATTCATACACTGCTTTCTTGCCAACTATCTCCTTTGACATTTGTCACAACCCAGTAAGGCAGGCAGAGCAAGAGCGATATACAAACAACCAGGGCGTGACAAGAACCTGACATGAGCTAAGCACAATGCCAGGCACTGGCAGGGGGCATTTCTCTGGGCTTTAATCATCTATGAAATCTCTGGGCCTGGTACACAGAAATGCTTGGTGAATTCAGTCGTGTGTCTGAGAACAGGAAACTTGCCTCCCAAATTGCAAGTGATTTTTATTTATTTTATTTTTGGCCACACTGGGTCTTCGTTGCTGTGCATGGGTTATCTCTAGTCGCGGTGAGCGGGGGCTACTCTTCTTTGTGGGGCACAGGCTTCTCACTGCAGTGGTTTCTCTTGCTGCAGAGCACAGGCTCTAGAGCACGGGCTTAGTAGTTGTGGCTTTCAGGCTTATTTGTTTCTTGGCATGTGGGATCTTCCGGGACCAAGGATTGGGCCTGTGTCCCCTGCATTGGCAGGCAGACTCTTAACCACTGGACCACCAGGGAAGTCCCCCTAAAAATGCAATTTAAATGAACAGCTTTATAGGATTTACTATTACCGGGCCCTGACATCAAGTTGCTCCCTGGTAAGCCCTGGCAGATGGAAAAATCTGCCTCCATGGACACTGGCCTGTTTCTGTGACCTCTGCCATCTGGGTCAACCTCCTAAAAATGATGCTGAAGGCGCCGTCTACTGTGTGGCTCTTAACATCCCATTTGAGACATTTCTTTTTAGTATTTAGAACCAGATAACTTGTCTTTCACTAAGGGTCAACCTCTCCCTTCTATCACCTAATGGGAATAAAATGAGCTCTTTGTATTTCCTCTTCCCCTCTGGCTGCCAGGAAGCTCAGAGACAAGCAGCAATAATACAGCAGGAGTCAGAGTCAGAATATGTCCTTCTCACCCCTGTGTATGTGGCTCCTTCCGCTGAAACTTCTTAGGTCCTTTATGGGAAGAGCACATATAAATAAGCATTTGCATATACATGGACTCTAGAGAAATAGTACTGATGAAGCTACTTTCAGAGAAGAAACGGAGACGCAGATGTAGAGAGGGGACTGATGGACGCAGCAGGGGAAGGAGAGGGTGGGACAAACTGACAAAGTGGCATTGATGTGCGCACTGCCACATGTGAAATTGGTAACCGGCAGGAGGCTGCTGTCTGGCACGCGGAGCCCAGCCTGGCGCTCTGTGACGACCTAGAGGGGCGGAATGATCATCAGGAGGACTGAACCCGAAGCGCCAATACTTCGGCCACCTGATGCAAAGAGCCGACTCATTGGCAAAGACCCTGATGCTGGGAAAGATTAAGGGCAAGGGGAGAAGGGGGCGGCAGAGGATGAGATGCTTGGATGGCATCACTGACTCAATGGACATGAATTTGAGCACACTTCGGGAGATAGTGAAGGACGGGAAAGCCTAGTGTGTTGCAGTTCATGGGGTCACAAAGAGTTGGACATAACTTAATGACCAAATGACAATAAAAGAGGGAGGGGATATATATACACACACACATATAATAATGGCTAATTCACATTGATGTATGGCAAAAACCAACACATTGTAAAGCAAATTGTCCTCCAATAAAAAAAAAAAGAAAGACTAAATAAATAAACATTAATATGATAAGGCCTGGAGAGAGCACTGGAAAAGGATCCAGGCTTAAGAGCAGAAGGCTTGGGTAAATCCCCTACCCTCTCAGCCTCAGTCTCCTTAGCAATCTGGGAAGGTAGATTCTGCCAAGACTCGTGGATACAGCCAGCCTTACTGTGAAGAAGACTGGCCACTGCTCAGGCCTCGGGTAGGGTCACAGTCAACCTCCCCGTTTCTGTACACCCATTTCACTACCCGCCCAACCCCGCTGAGGCTGTGAAGCTCGTAACTTTGAACATCTTCACACTTTAGATCCAGTATGGCCAGAATTTTTATTTTGAAAGAGGAATCGGGATTTTCCAGGCAGTGCAGTGGTTGGGACTCCATGCTTCCACCCACGTAGGAGGCATTGGGTCGATCCCTGGTCAGGGAACTAATATCCTGCAAGCAGCGTGATGCAGCTTAAAAAAAAAAGAGGAGTCAGAAAAAGACTTTCATGCGAAATCTCCTGACTTAAAAAGGTTGCCAATTAATTTGCATTTGTTCAAACTTGGCTGCAGGCCAGATCTAGTCTGAGGCCTTCCCTGCCTGACTAGCCAGTTAAGCCTAATAGTCCAAGAGGGACTGTCTGATGAGTCTGGACTAGGGGTGAGGGAGAAATTTTCGTCATTCCTTCTGAGCCCTGACTTCCTTCCATAACACCCCAAGAGACCTTACAGCAGGAGTCAGAGGCAGGTCCTGAGATGACCTGAGCCCAGATCACGTGGGCTGGTCCAGAGGACCCTGATCCAAGCTGGACCTTACGGAGGACCCTGCCCCAGCCTCGAGTGCTGAGTTTAAAATGGGCGTCTGACCTAGGATGAGCCGTGAATCCTTCCCCTGAGATATCTGTGCTTGCAGCCAGAGAGTATGTGCATGCGTGCAAAGTCGTTGTAGCCTGCCAGGCTCCTCTGTCCATGGGATTCTCCAGGCAAGCATACTGGAGTGGGTTGCCATTTCCTTCGCCAGGGGATCTTCCTGACCCAGGGATCGAACCTGCATCTCTTGTGTCTCCTGCTTTGGCAGGAGGGTTCTTTACCACCAGCGCCACCTGGGAAGCCCTGCAGCCAGTGAGAGGGACGGGTAACTCTCTCTCCAGTGCCTGGAGCTGTAAGACATAAAATTTGCCAGCAGTTGGCTACTGCATTTTCCATGATGGGGGCAGCAGGGGTGGTTAGTGAAATGGGTATACAGAAACAGGAATAAAAAATGGTTTGAGGGGACTTCCCTGGTGGCCCAGTGATTAAGACTCCATACTTCCACTGCAGGGGGCATGGGTTCGATTCTTGGTTGGGGAACTAGGATCCCACATGATGTAGCAAAAAAAAAGAGAGAGAGATTTGAAAGAGGGTCCTAAGAGGGAATGCCTGGTCTAGCTGTCCTGAGTCCCTGCCACTATCCTGTCCTATAGGGCTGGACCACCCCACTGTCTTTGTGATAACTTTCCCCTTCTTACCCAAGTCAGTTAGTGAGTTGGGATTTTTCTGTCCCTGGCAATCATTGGTCCTAACTCATGCACGTGGCTTCTGCTAGGGCACTTTCCACTTTCCTGATAAACAGGGGCAGCACCCAGCTCCTAGTTCTGGCCTCCCAGCCCCCTCCCCCATGCCTCACACCTCTACCCACTCAGCCTTGTAAAGCAAGTTCATTACCCTCCCCCTCCTGCCCCCTCGAGGGGAAGAGAGCCCAAAACTCATTGGGGCTGGCGCTGCCCGAGACACTGAGGCGTATGGAACTGGCTACCGAGTGGGTGGTGTAGGTGGTGTTGGTTCCCCCCGCATTATGGTGTTGGGTGATGGAAGACACTGGAAGGGCCCTGCCCTCCAGTGGGTCCCTACAGAACCCACTCACCTGCTCACCTACCTCCGCGCGCCCTGCGTGCCCTGAAAGTCCATACAGAGAGCCCCGACTCACATACCCACCAAACTCTGAGGGTTTCTGTCCATCCTGCCCATCCCAGACTCCCAGTCTCAAACCCAAGCGCTGGTAACCCCCTGGGTCACCCTGGTTCACTTCTCTCCACATTTGTATCCGCCTCCGTAAAGCAGCAGTCTCAGTCCCTCTTGGTTTTCACCCAACAACCCTTCCCTTTCCCCTCTCCTCCCCTCCCCTCCCTTTCCCTTAGGTAACAGCTGCAACCTACCCCCTCAGACCACGAGATCAGCAGAGCCACTCCAGCCCTGTCCCCTGTGGCTAGACCAGAGCTGCCTGGTGATCAGCGCACCCATCCGCTGAGCTCACAAGCCTGGGGGCTGATGGGAACTTTTTGCTTGAACACGATGTGTGCTCCTGGGACTGTCTGGGCAACTTAGCACCTCGTGGAGAAGAAAAATCCACCTGGATGAAGCCTGCAGGGCTGAGCGAGACGGGGGGAGAGAAGGATGGCTCAATAGAGCACTCGTGACATGCTTGAGCCCCGGGTTCCAGCCGAGCCTGAGTCCAGGAGAAAACCCTCTTATTGCAGCTGTTTTCAGTTTGATGCCTTGTGGCTGCAAGAGTCTTGGGCGGTAGTGTGGGAGAATCTCTGAAAGCTACAGAATGCTCTGCTGGGTCAGATGGAGGTCAGGGCGGTGAGACTCAGAAATAACAGAGCCGGGCCGGGTTGAGACAAGAGAGGTACCGAGCACTGGTAGCTCTCTTGCTTAGCTCTAACCTGGTTCTGCAAGACAGCCCTGCAATTCCCGGGCTCGCTCCAGGGAGGAGGGTAGCCCCACTCCTCAAGCTGAGAGAAGATAGCTTTTGTCCTGGCTGACTCCTAAGATGGGGCTTGTTCAAGAGCAAGCCTGGGCCTGGGCTAAGGAGATCCGGTTCAAATCTCAGCCCCTTGCCCTGTGCCCTTGGCAAATCCCTATGAAAACAGAATGGCAGGGATTCCCTAATGGTTCAGTGGTTAAGATTCTGCCTTCCAATGCGGGGAGCATGGGTTCAATCCCCGGTTAGGGAACTAAGATTCCTGGCTGCAGGATCCCTGATCCTGTGGGGTGTAGCCAAAAATTTAAAAGAACAGATGGAATGCCAGCTGCCTCCATGTGCTCTCCCCCTTTCAAGGAGGGAGGATTTAATCTTTTTAGTTTATATTGGAGTTTAGCCAGTTAACAGTGCTCTGATAGTTTCAGGTGGACAGCGAAGAGACTCAGCCATACATATATTAATACACGAATCCATTCTCCCCCAAACTCCCCTGCCATCCAGTCTGCCACATAACATTGAGCAGAGCTTCATGTGCTGTTCAGTAGGACCTTGTTGGTTATCCATTTTAAACATAGCGGTGTGTACATGTTGAACCAAAATTCCAAAGGAGTGGCTTTTTTAATGGACATATAGCTCTTTCCAGCCTCCCTTGCAGCTAGGAATACCCATGTGACTAAGTACTGGCTGGTGAGGTATAAAGGGAAGTAAGGGTCCAGCCAGCCACAGTGTCCCTCAAGCCTTCTACCCTCCCTCCACCCTGCTCCTCAGGATGCAGAAGACCCCCCTGGGGGTGGGGGGCATCAACCGACAACATCCCTTCAGCAAGAGAGGAGCAACGCGGGGTCCCTGAACACTGCGTGGGCCTAGCCCCCAGACCAGTCTGGATAACCTCCACAGGAAAGAACCGGGAGAAAGAAAAGACATTCTATTTGATGCCAGGCCATGTTGTTTTGCATCTCTGTGCCTGAATTTGTATCCTCACTGGTTCTCTACCCCCGGGGATTCCAGTTAGCATTTTTGGTTGTCCCAAGTCAGGAGAGGGCACAGGGCTACTGGTTTCTAGTGCATGGAGCCCAGAGGTACTCACCACCCACCCTAGCTGTTGGGACAACCTCCCACAGCTAAGACTGATCTCATCCAAAAAGTCAACGGTGCACCCACTGAGAAACTGCTCTTTCCTTTTGGCGATTCAGTTCCCATCCCCCAAATGGGGGATATTGAACAATCATGGGTTTTTTTTGTTTGTTTGTGTTTGTTTCTGGTTGCACCGGGTCTTCATTGCTGGGCACGAGCTTTCTCTAGTTGCCGCGATTGGGGGCTACTCTTTGTTGTGGTTCTTGGGCTCCTCACTGTGGTGGCTTCTCTTGTTTCAGGGCACAGGCTCTGGGCACGCAAGTGTCAGTCATTGCAGAATTCAGGCTCAGTATTTGTGGCTCACAGGCTCTAGAGTGTGGGCTCAGACTTTGTGGTGCATGGGCTTAGTTGCTCCATGGCATGTGGGATCTTCTGGGACCAGGGATTGAACCCGTGTTCTCTGCATTGGCAGGAGGATTCTTATCCACTGCACCACCAGGGAAGTCCCTGAACTATCATGTTTTTTATGAGGACCCGGTGAGATGATAGACATGACCCTACTTTTAGGAAAGGAGACAGTCCTGCTGAGATAGTCATAGAGTCTTTATTATTGCAATAAATTAAGGTGGAAGCCCCAAAGGAGGGGAGTGAGGAGGTGGCCAATAGATGTCCAAAAAGAAAGGGTGATGCTCCACATAGGAGGGGGTTCCAGGGTGGGCTTGGGGGGAACAGCACAGGACCAGGAGAGAAGGCAGGGTGCCTGCCGGCAGCCTCAGTCTTGGGAAAGGAGAGAAAGGGGGGAGTCCAGCCAAGGGAGGGGGGCGGGAACTGCTGCTGGTGGCCCCCATAATGCCCATGGAACTCACTCCATCCCCCACTTCCCACCCTGCCTGGGGCCCCCTATCCCTCTCACACATACATGCTTCTTCCCACCACCCTGCCGTCTCCAAGGCTGCTCACTCTTCCCAAACTTTCTCTCCCTCTATCACACACACACACACACCTCCTTCCTCTGTGGTCTTGCCCCTGGCACACCCCATCACACACACTCATCCACACTAAGTTTGGGTCCAGAGTGGTAGAGCTGGGCTGGCCTAAGCTGACTTCCCTCCAAAGGGGGCCCTTTCCTTGCAGCAGCATTGAAGCCTGGCACGTGGAGCTGCAGAGTCAAGACCATCAGCTGGAGTGGGGAGCTGAATATCACCCAGGATCCAGAAGGGACATGGGAGACCTGGAGGCTCAGGACAGGCAGAGTGCCTGGCTCTGGGTGGAGGACCAGGAGCGCCGGGCAGCACAAAGGCACTGGGGGGAGCAGGATGGTGTCCGCGGAGCTGGGGAGGGCAGGCATGGGGTGAGCCGGCTTGACTTGGAGAGCAAACCCAGGGCCATCAGCAGCAGCGACATATCAAGGCACTCCAGGTGCCCCATCCCTGCACAGCCGGGGTCCTCCCGGAGTACCTCCTCCTGGCAGGAGCCAGGCTGCAGAGAGATCGCCCGGAGGACCAGGGGTGGCCTCCCTCTGCCCCAGGGTCTCCAGGCCGGATGGCATCCCCCACGGCCACCAGCACAGGACAGCTCAGACCTCGGGGCCCCCGAAAGCCAGGTTGTCTCGGACCATCAGCGTCTTGCGGAAGTCGCGGTCCACCAGGGGGCGCTGCATGCGCCACTTGTGCGCCTCCTGCAAGCCGGGCTCGAAGTAGTAGATGCAGGCACCGAAGCCCACCAGGATGAGCACAGAGATGAACAGGTAAACAGGCACGAACCAGTCCAGGAAGTGCGGCATCGCGGCGGCCTTGGCTGCTGAGACACGGTCGGTGAGAACCAGCAGAGGGGCGGCTTGTCCATACTCCCACCCACCGACCCACCCACCTTCCCTCCCAGAGTGGGCACCCGCGGTCCTCATGGAGCCAGGCGGCCAGAGCATCACCTCGCAGGTGGGCAGACCGACACCCGGAGAGTGAAGGGCAGTGACTCAGCACCCCGGCCCCTGAGCAGGCACACCCAGGGCCCCACCCAGCTCCTACTCACCCCTCTACAAGGAAGCCTATAGCAGGGGGCCCACTATGCCTCAGTCCCTCAGTAGAACGTGTGGCCCCAGGCCAGCCGGGGTTGCCTAACCAGTCCGGGCCTCAGCATTGTCCCGGGTAGAAGGGGGGACAGCAACCAGAGACTTGAGGGGACGGGGTGAGGTGACTGACCTCTCAGAGCTCTCAGTAAAGGACGACTCGGGCGGTCCTCCTCCGAGCCCCCTCTCCCGGCTCTGACTGGGTGTCTGCAGAGGCTGCCACTTGCCAGCCCCCTCACAGATGAGTGGGTCCCCAGCCACCCGCACATCCTGGCCAGGTGTTGCCTGGTGAAAGCGTGGTGAACAGCCACCCATCCCCAGGGGACCTGGTTGATATGAACAAGGTCTGCACAGGCTCCCGAATTCAGGCCCATGCCCCATGTCATAATTATAAGAGCGTGGACACAGGCAGCAGCCCCCAAAGATGGACCTTGATTTCCATGTCCATAAAAATGGGAAATTATGGGGCTGTTGTGACTATTAAAAGAGATAATTTATATAAAGTGCTAAGAACCAGTGCCTGATGCTTACTGAGTGCTACATAGTACTTTGTTCTTATTCTCTGAGCCTCAGTTTTCTTATCTGTAAAATGGGCATAGAAGTAGGACCCACTTCTTAAGGTCTCTGTGAATGTTTAACAAGACAGTGCCTAAAGTTCCTTTAGCATCATGCTGCCTGGTGCAGAATCAGCACTCGATGAATACTGCTGCTGCTGCTACTAAGTCGCTTCAGTCGTGTCTGACTCTGTGTGACCCCATAGACGGCAGCCCACCAGACTCCCCCGTCCCTGGGATTCTCCAGGCAAGAACACTGGAGTGGGTTGCCAGTTCCTTCTCCAATGTATGAAAGTGGAAAGTGAAAGTGAAGTCGTTCAGTCGTGTCCGACCCTCAGCGACCCCATGGACTGCAGCCCACCAGGCTCCTCCATCCATGGGATTTTCCAGGCGATGAATACTAGCTGATGTTATTTCCAGGGCACCAGAGGGGGAGCAGGAAATGGAAGCTGGCAGGTTTAAGGTGATTCACAAGTGTTACATGTATCCAGCTCCTTAGAGTGGCCCACCCCTGCTCTCTGCCAACCATGCCAGCCTCATCTGCACGCCACGCCACCAGAGGGAACCACTTGTCAGTCACCTGCGTATGCCTGCATGTTATGCAGTCTCCATCTCTGCATGTGCTTTCATTCTCCTGGAATGTCCTTTGTGTTCATGTTCATCTGGCAAACTCCTATACATACTTCAAAAGCCACACCAAAGATTATCTTCTCCAGACATGGGACAAATCAGGACCCATTTCATCCACCTTCGGATGGCTCCTGAGGTGTGAGAAAGGGGTAGGGTGAGGAGCCCCACCTCTGCCTGCTGGGCAGGGAGGCCACGGTCAGAATGGAGTCACAGACCTTACAGCAGGTCTCTGGGGTAAGTATCGTTGTCCACATTTTATAGATGAAGAAACTGAGACCTGGAGAAGCTCGCTAACTTGCCCTGAGTCACGGAGTTGGACTTCAATCCCCCAGAGACGTCCTGAGGTTTGATGGGGAAAGACACCTGAACTGAATGAAATGAGTGAAGGCCCACCTTGTCTTCTAGGGAGGGAAGAATGACCTCCAGGGCTGGCTGAGGAGAGGCCCCAGGTTCTCAGACCTCGGGCTCCAGACTTCAGCCCTCTTGTCCCTCCACTGCCGGGTGGGTCTCCAAGAAGGGCTGTGACCCCAGGGGAGGGAAAGGTGCTGCTCCCCAATCCTGCATCCACCTGGAAGCCCTCCCATGCCCTCCAGGGTCCCCACTGGCTGCTCCGAACCGCAGTGGCTCAAGGTGCCCTATTCTCTTCACCGGGGAATAAAATGAAGAGTGTGCTAACGGCCCAGAGTCGGGGCTAGAGCCTGTCCTCCTAACCATCTGCCTTTCTGGAGAGCCAAAGAGAGGGTTCTGAATTGCTGGTGTGGCCTGGGTTTGGGGGAGGTGGAGAAGGGGACCCACAAGAAGGAAGGCTGCTCCAAACTAGCCTGACCAAGGCTGAGAGGTTCATGACCCCTCCCCTGGCCCACCCAGGACCCCAGGCTCCTTTGAGCTTAAACATGAGGATGGGGGACTTGGACAGAGCAGGAGCCGTTTCAGCCGCAGTGCTGTGGGCCCGTGGAGCAGTGGTCTGGGCCTCCCACCCTCTCCAGCCCTGTGAAGAAAATCCCAGGCATTCTGGGGCAACCAAGGACCCCAGACCTTCTCCTCGCGTCTCAGAGGACTGGCTCAGCTGAAGCAAAACCTCCACTGGCTTTCTCTGTGACCTTGGGTCACTCCTCACTCTCTCTGAACTTCAGCGTGTCCCTGCACAATGACGAGGTAGGGATGGGGGTTACCAGATGACCTATAAGGAATTTTCTAGCCCCCATTCCAGCGAAAGTCCCATCCAGGACAGTGCAAGGGTTGCAGACCTCCTTTCTCTGCCTCTCAAGCCGCTGGCACCTCTCCACCTGGCAGCCCAACCCCCGCGCCCGCAGACCCACCTCAAGCCCTGCAGAAGCCTGTTCCGGGGGCTCTGGGCTGAGCGTGCCGCCTCAGCCCAAGCAGCTCAGTGTCGGCCCGTGGACTCAGTCGTAGCTGCTGTCCCCAGAGATGCTGCCATCTGCAGCCGCCCTGGGTGTGGGAAGCAGAGAAAGGGGCAAGGCCAACGCCCCCCCACGGGAGACAGTTTCTCAGGCCCAGGGGCTCTGCCTGGGCTTGGGGGCGGTCCTGGGCTGGGCAGCCTGTACCTCTCCCCGCCCATCAGAGACCCTTCCCTCTGTCCCCAACCCTCAGGATAGCAGGAGGTGGGACCCGCCTCAGCCAATCAGCAGCCTGGCAGAGCAAGGGCTTTATCCTCCGTTGCCCTGGCAACCAGCCTTCTCTTCTGGATCCCCCGCACTGTGCGCGTGGTGCAGAGATGACAGGCAGGGCAGGATAAATTTGGGATGGACAGGAGTCACCCAGCAGGCTGCTGGGCCCCAAGAGGAAGCAGCCCCAACCATCATAACTAGGACGGTTGGGAGGCTTGTCGTCTGAGGGTATGGAGAGATTGGGGTCCCTGGCATGGGGGTAGAACACCAAAGCAATAGCAAATAGAGCCAATGAGGGTCATGTGCTAGAGAGGGAAGAACCAAGACTGAGAGTCTGGACACATTGGTCCAATGTAGCATTTATCGTATGCCAGGCACTGCTTCAGTGCTTTGTTTATATTAACTCATTTATTGGTCCTCCAAGGTCACATGGCAAGAAAGTCTCAATGCCAGGGTCAGAGCCCTAGCCTGGGCTGCAGGCTCCCTCGCAGGGGCTGGGTTCTTCCTCACCAGCCGCAGAGCCCCCGGGCTGGGGTGCAGCCTGAGGTGGTCATGGCTTTCAGGCACTGAACCCCCCCGGCCATGCCAAGGCCTTGCCCCCACATCACTTCATTTGCTCCTCCAGCTGGGTGGGTGTTAAAGCCCATTTGGGGGATGACACAGGTTCGGCCCAGAGAGGTGCAGCGGCTTACCCTCTCCTTCTCAGTGACAAAGCCAGAGGGGCCGGGGGTGGGAGGGGGTCCCGTGCCCATGCCTGGGTCCTCCCGCCTGTGCTATAGACAGAGTGTGTGCAGAGTTTCATGTGCCTGGTGAGCATTCCATGAACAGCAGTGGTTACTGTCTCAGGAGGAGAGAGCAGCCCCGGAGGCCCACGGGGCGGGGAAGAGGCTCCGAGGAGCTGTCTCCCTGGGGAGTCCACTCCCAGAAACTGAGGACGGGCAGGTGGGAAT
Organism: Bubalus kerabau; assembly: GCF_029407905.1. NCBI lineage: Eukaryota > Metazoa > Chordata > Mammalia > Artiodactyla > Bovidae > Bubalus > Bubalus kerabau. The sequence goes on from NC_073624.1 coordinate 7,100,314, forward strand.
GGCCATGGGTAAAGTGGCTTTGGGTCTCTGGGTCCCCCACCCCATTCCACACACAGCCTGCCAGCTCTGAGACCACCTGGGAGTCCTGCAAGGGTCCTCTCCCCTATATCCAAGGGGAGTGAGTTTGAGTTTCCAGAGGGCTTTTTTTTTTTAATGATGTTGACATCTTTTCAGACTTCCCTGATAGCTCAGGTGGTAAAGAATCTGCCTGCAATACAGGAGACCCCACTTCGATTCCTGGGTCGGGAAGATCTGCTGTAGAAGGGATGAGCTACCCATTCCAGCATTCTTGGGCTTCCCTTGTGGCTCAGCTGGTAAAGAATCTGCCCACAATGCGGGAGACCTGGGTTTGATCCCTGGGTTGGGAAGATCCCCTGGAGAAGGGAGAGGCTCCCACTCCAGTATTCTGGTCTGGAGAATTCCATGGACTGGATAGTCCATGGGGTCGCAAAGAGTCGGACACAACTGAGTGACTTTCACATCTTTACAAAGACTTTTTAAATTAATTTTTAATGTTTATTATTATTATGTTGGCTCTGCTTGGTCTTTGTTGCAGCAAGCAGGAGCTACTCTTCCTTGCTGTGCAGGCTTCTCATTGCGGTGGCATCTCTTGTTGCCGAGCACAGGCCCTAGGCACACAGGCTTCAGTACTTGCAGCAAGCTTAATTACTCCCAGCATGCGGAATCTTCCTGGACTGGGGGTCAAACCCATGTCTCCTGCATTGGCTGGCAGATTCTTATCCACTGTACCACAAGGAAGTTCTCCAGAGGGGTTTTATTAAGATACAAGGTATGAAAGTGTTAGTTGTTCAGTCGTGTCTGACTCTTTGCGACCCAATGGACTATAGCCTGCCAGGCAACCTCTGTCCATGGGATTCTCCAGGCAAGAATACTGGAGTGGGTTACCATTTCCTTCTCCAGGGGATCTTCCAGGCCCAGGGATCGAACTCAGGTCTCCTGCATTGCACAGATTCTTTACCATCTGAGCCACCAGGGAAGCCCAGCTGAAGCCTGTAAAATATAGTGATGAATTTTTACCTGTGTATACACTTTTGCAATCAGCTCCCAGATCATGTCTAGGGTGTTTTCATCATCCCAGACAGTTCCCTCCTGCCTCTTGACAATCAACACCACCTTCCCACAGGCACTCAGTGATCTGATTTCTATCACCAAAGATCAGTTTTTCCTGGACTTGCACTTCACATAAATGGGATCTCACAGTCCATGCTCTTTTGTGTCTGACTTCTGTTGCTCAGCACAACGCTCACTCTGTTGATGCTGCTGCCTGTATCAGCGCCCCACAGCTTGTTTATCTGTTCACCACGGAAGGATGTTTGGGGCATTTCCAATGTTGGACTCTGATGAGCGAAGCTGCCAAAGTGCTGTTCAACATTTTAGAGTGGGAGGGCAGAGAGGAGGTGGCAGAGGATGAGAAAGGGGCACAGAGAAACTTTGGAGGTAATGGATATGCTCATTATAAAATGATTGGGATGGTGCCTTCCTGGGTGTATCTTTATGTCAAAACTTATCAAATCATGCACATTAAATATGTGTAGCTTATTACGTGTCAATGACACCTTAATAAATCTGTTTTTTTAAGTGATCCATGACCCTTGGATATTGTTTTAGTCATGTGATTCTTTATTCACACAAAAGTTTTTTATAATTTTTATTTATCCATTTATTTTTGGCAGTGCTGGGTCTTGGTAGCTGCACCAGCTTACTCTCTAGTTGCGGTGCTCAAACTTCTTATTGGGGTGGCTTTTCTTGTTGTGGAGCATGGGCTCTAAGACACGGACTTCAATAGTTGTGGGACACGGGCTTAGTTGCTTCGCAGCATGTGGGATCTTCTCGGATCAGGGATCAAACTCTTGTCGGCTACATTGGCAGGCAGATTCTTTACCACTGAGTCACCAGGGAGGTCCCACACAAAAGTTGGTGGGAAGCTCAGCATGCAATAGAGGTAAAGCCAGAGCTGCTTCTGCTAAATGCTGGGAAGAGGCTGCCCGATTCCACCCACTCAGCTTCCCCCTGCCCCTCACAGTGCCCTCCCCCCACACCGAGGCAGCGTCTTCCTAGGGTTCCACAAAAGTCAGTTCAAAACACACTGGCCCAGAGGGTCTCTGATGGCCCTTCCAGTTCTGGGTTCTGATGATATTAATACAAGAACTTCCATGCCTGGATCTGGGTTTCCTGCCAATCTCTACCCTTCATCACAGGATGGATCTTACACACCATTTTCCATGGTGCTACCTGGGGGACAAGCATCAACTTGCCTTGACGCCTCAGCCAACAGTCAGCAAAGTGTAAGGGGGCTCTCCCCGGGGGGCTTTCACGCACCTTCATCTGGGCTCCAGCAGCTTGCCAGCGTGACTCTCAGCCCCTGTGCTGCCTTTCATCACTGTCATCTGCCTGTCCACCCTGAAAACTCAAGAGACAGGAAGGACACCTCTGTGCCCGGGTCAGCCCAGCACCAGGCCCAGCCCAGGCAGGCACTCCGCACAGGTGGGACTGAATGGGTCTCAGCTCAGCCCTCCCTGGAACATGATGACCAGGGTCCAAAGCCTTTCCTTGACTCTCTAAGGGCCTCATTCGACAAATATTTATTGAGCAACTACTCTGTAGTTGTAGGTACTTCTTAGTTATTTATTTTAAAAAGTATTTTTTATTATATGAATAAGAAAGGCTTTCCTTTTAAAAATATTTATTTATTGATCTTGGCTGCAGCAGGCCTTGGTTGTGGCACACAGGATTTTCAGTCTTCACTGTGGAGTGCAGGATCCTTAGTTTCAGCATGTGGGATCTGGCTCCCTGACCAGGGATCCAACTTGGGCCCCCTGCACTGGGAACATAGAGTCTTAGCCACTGGACCACCAGGGAAGTCCCTACCAAGCACTTTCTAAAGTGCTGGATGTAGAAACCGACAAAATCCTTGTTCTTTGTATTTTATACTTTAGTTGGAGAGACAATGAGCCGGTAACTATATAACTGTTAGGAGAAGCAGTCTGCCACGGGCTTTGAGTCCCTGCAAGTTCTTGCTGGGCAAGCCAAGAGAGCAAGGCCCTGAAAGCTGCCTACCCAGGCCATTTCTCAGGGCTGTGTTTATAACAAGCAGTGTTGAGGGATGAGGTAACATCTCCTTCTGGAAAAAGAACAAGCATGCTTATCACTCACTATAAAAGCAGTATTAACTTCTGTGTTCCTCTCCCATAATGCCAAGCACAAGGTATACAGACAAACACAATGGGTCCTTTGCAGGGCTTGGGGGACATGGGGGAAAAATGACACAAAAATAAAGTATCAGCGACTGCTTTTTCCATGAGTAATAATAATGTCCTTTGTCCGTTACCCAGGAGTTCCATGTCTCCTGCAGCATCCATGAAAAGACTTTTGCTAAACCGTAATGAATAGAAACAGTTTATTAGTTTGCAAAATCTCAGATGCTGTACATTTGTAAGCAATGTGAAGTGCTTTTGAGAAAACTGAGCAGAAAAGAGGAGAGAGGAATTATGGGAGGGCTTGCTATATATATATATATATATATATATATATTTTTTTTTTTTTTTTTTTCTTTCTGAGCTGAACAGCATGTGGGATCTTAGTTAACCAAGCAGGGATGGAAGCCAGGACCCCTGCATTGGAGTCTTAACCACTGGACCACCAGGGAAATCCCAGGGCTTGCTACCTTATTTTATTATTATTTTCTACTTATTTGTGTCCAGTCTCTGTTGCGAAACACAGGATCTTCATTGAGGCACGCAGAATCTTTAGTCTCAGCATGCAGGCTCTAGTTCCCTGACTAGAGATCAAACCCAGGCCCCCTGCTTTGGGAGCCCAGTCTTCGTCACTGGACCACCAGGGAAGTCCCACGCTCGCTATTTTAGATGACGTCATTCAGAAAGCCTCCTTTGCTCAAGCGATATTGATGCAGATACATGAATAAAGTGAGGAAACAAGCCAAGTGACTATTTGGAAGTGCATTTCAGCCAGAACCACAGGGGCAAAGGTCCTGGTGAATGAAGTGAAAGTCACTCAGTCCAACTCTTTGGGACCCCATGAATCGCAGCACGCCAGGCCTCCCTGTCCATCACCAACTCCCAGAGTTCACCCAAATTCATGTCCATTGAGTTGGTGATGCCATCCAGCCATCTCATCCTCTGTCGTCCCCTTCTCCTCCTGCCTTCAACCCTTCCCAACATCAGGGTCTTTTCCAATGAGTCAACTCTTCGCATGAGGTGGCCAAAGTATTGGAGTTTTCAGCTTCAGCATCAATCCTTCCAATGAACACCCAGCAGTGATCTCCTTTAGGATGGACTGGTTGGATCTCCTTGCAGTCCAAGGGACTCTCAAGAGTCTTCTCCAACACCACTGTTCAAAAGCATCAATTCTTCGGTGCTCAGCTTTCTTCAAAGTCCAACTCTCACATCCATACCTGACCACTGGAAAAACCATAGCCTTGACTAGACTATACAGGAGTGGGTAGCCTTTCCCTTCTCCATGGGATCTTCTGTTGGGGTCCGGCGTGAGGCACTCCGCCCATGGCAAAGGTCATGAGGAAGGAGGCTTGACATACGCAAAGGCGGGATCGAGCCTCAGGAGTCCCCCTGGAAATCCTCAAGCATCTACCCCCATAACCAGAGCCTGCCTACTTTACTACTTTGTGCTCTCCCCTACACCTCTGACTTTACGGGGGGCTGTCCCCCACCACCTCTTTCGGAGAAGGAGTTAACTTAGAGCTCCAGTTAATAATAATTCCTGGGCATGATAGGAGTGTTTTAACCTACAAACTCCTCTGAAGGTTCTCTAGCCTGCCTGACAGGCTTGTCCGGCCACATGTGATTGCTCACAGCCTCCCAACCATGAGAGGCACGAGATGCTTTAAACCTTCTAAAAACAGGTTCTTTAGAGAAGTTAGAAAACCATTAGTATAAGTATAGTGGGCTGATTAGAAATTGTATTGGTGAAGGGTTTTTCATTTGTTGAGCCAATGTTTGTTGCTAAGTCTCCATATCCCCTGCCCTTACACACATTAATGAATATATAGAAGAAATAAGTATTAACCTTTGATATAAATCACGTTAGACCTTAGGCTAAGTAAATTCTTTCCTTAACTAAAACCCACTATACCCTCACCCTATCGGAATGTAACTTTATTTGGGTGGCGTCTGTTTTAAGAATAATCACCCCTGGAGAAACAAGTGTCCTGGTTGACTGACCGCTGTCACAAGGAGAGGGTCGTAAATTGTCAGCAGGCCCCCTGGCCAGAAGATGACGTAACACCCCTAAGACCTCTGTATACATTTGTATGAAGCACCTGACTTTGATAAAAGTCAGGACTGCTGACCCCACGTGACTTTTGCATAACATCTCAGTGTATAAAAGTAGACCATGGAAAATAAAGAATTGGGATCAGTTCCTCGAAAGACTGGTCTCCCCATGTCTCTCTCTCTCTTACTCTGGTTGAGTCTCCATCTGGAGCGCGGAACCCACCATGCTTACTAATTATGCCTGGGCTTCTAAGATCCGACCGGGGAGGCCTCAGTGTCTCCTCTCCTTCGGGAGAACGGAAGGATGCCTGCGGCCTACGTAAGTGGTGCAAACTTCTTGTCTTGAAGTTTTATTGGTCCCCCGCGTAAACCAAGCTACTCAGCCTCTTTTCTCCACTGAATTTTCCTACTGAGCTATCCTTATTCTATTGCTCTTTATATCCTTAATTAACGTTTAATTAAGCAGTTGTTTCCTGACCCTCGCCTACGTCATCTCTCCTTCGAATACCCTGGATCAGCTGGGACTGGACCCCGGCAATCTTCCCAACCCAAGGATAGAACCCAGGTCTTCCACATTGCAGAATGTGCAAAAAATTGTGGATTTTTTACTAGTTGAGCCACCAGGGAAGCCCCCGGGAGCAGGTGTTAAAGAGAGAAAGGCAGAAGATGAGGCTGGGGAATCTGTCAAGGGCCAGAACACACAGAGCCTCAAAGATCATGTAAAGCATTTGCAATGTTCTCTTGAGTGAGAGGGGGACTACCAGTGGGTTTTGACCAGAGAAGTGGCCTGCTCTGATTTTTCTTTTAAAAGGAAGACTCTGATTGCTGTATGAGAATAGCCAGTAGCCCTGGAGATCAGTGTGGACACAGGGAGCCTGTGAGAAGTCTATTACAGTAGACCCAATGAGAGATGCCAGTGTCTTCTCCTGATTGGGGGGTGGAAGTGGTGAGAAATGGTCAGCTTCTGGATGCATTTTAAGAACAGAACCAGAAATTGGCTGTGAGGTGCTGAGAAAAGGAGCCAAGAATGACCCAAGATTTTGTTCTGAGCAGCTGCAAGGAATGAGTCAACTGAGCTGGAGGAGACAAATTTAGCGTATTAAAAAGCAGAGACATCACTTGTCAGGAAAGGTCCGTATAGTCAAAGTTATGGTTTTTCTGGTAGTCACATATGGATGTTAGAGTTGGAACCATAAAAAAGGCTGCGTGCCGAAGAATCAATGCTTTCGAACTGTGGTGTTGGAGAAGACTCTTGAGAGTCCCTTGGACTGCAAGGAGATCCAACCTGTCAATCCTAAAGGAAATCAACCATGAATATTCATTGGAAAGACTAAAGCTGAAGCTGAAGCTCCAATACTTTGGCCACCTGATGTGAAGAGCTGCCTCATAGGAAAAGACCCTGATGCTGGGAAAGATTGAGGGCAAGAGGAGAAGGAGGCAGCAGAGGATGAGATGGTTGGATGGCATTACCAACTCAATGGACATGAGTTTGAGCAAGCTCCAAGAGACTGTGAAGGACAGGGAAGCCTGGCATGCTGCAGTCTATGGGGTCGCAAAGAATTAAAAATGATTTAGCAACTGAACAGTCCTGAAGGACTGATGCTGAAGCTGAAACTCCAATACTTTGGCCATCTGATGTGAAGAACTGACTCATTTGAAAAGAGCCTGATGCTGGGAAAGATTGAAGGAGGGAGGAAAAGGGGACGACAGAGAATGAGATGATTGGATGGCATCACACAACAAACATGAGTTTGAGTAAACTCCGGGAGTTAGTGATGGACAGAGAGGCCTGGCGTGCTGCAGTCCATGGGGTCTCATAGAGTTGGACACGACTGAGTGCAAAGAAATAGAAGAAAACAACAGAATGGGAAAGACTAGGGATCTCTTCAAGAAAATCAGAGATACCAAAGGAATATTTCATGCAAAGATGGGCTCGATAAAGGACAGAAATGGCATGGACCTAACAGAAGCAGAAGATATTAAGAAGAGATGGCAAGAATACACAGAAGAACTGTACAAAAAAGATCTTCAAGACCCAGATAATCACGATGGTATGATCACTGACCTAGAGCCAGACATCCTGGAACGTGAAGTCAAGTGGGCCTTATAAAGCATCACTACAAACAAAGCTAGTGGAGGTGATGGAATTCCAGTTGAGCTATTCCAAATCCTGAAAGATGATGCTGTGAAAGTGCTGCACTCAATATGCCAGCAAATTTGGAAAACTCAGCAGTGGCCACAGGACTGGAAAAGGTCAGTTTTTATTCCGATCCCAAAGAAAGGCAATGCCAAAGAATGCTCAAACTACTGCACAATTGTACTCATCTCACATGCTAGTGAAGTAATGCTCAAAATTCTCCAAGCCAGGCTTCAGCAATATGTGAACCGTGAACTTCCTGATGTTCAAGCTGGTTTTAGAAAAGGCAGAGGAACCAGGGATCAAATTGCCAACATCCGCTGGATCATGGAAAAAGCAAGAGAGTTCCAGAAAAACATCTATTTCTGCTTTATTGACTATGCCAAAGCCTTTGACTGTGTGGATCACAATCAACTGTGGAAAATTCTTCAAGAGATGGGAATACCAGACCACCTGATCTGCCTCTTGAGAAATTTGTATGCAGGTCAGGAAGCAACAGTTAGAACTGGACATGGAACAACAGACTGGTTCCAAATAGGAAAAGGAGTACGTCAAGGCTGTATATTGTCACCCTGCTTATTTAACTTATATGCAGAGTACATCATGAGAAATGCTGGACTGGAAGAAGCACAAGCTGGAATCAAGATTGCCGGGAGAAGTATCAATAACCTCAGATATGCAGATGACACCACCCTTATGGCAGAAAGTGAAGAGGAACTCAAAAGCCTCTTGATGAAAGTGAGGGTGGAGAGTGAAAAAGTTGGCTTAAAGCTCAACATTCAGAAAATGAAGATCATGGCATCCGGTCCCACCACTTCATGGCAAATAGATGGGGAAACAGTGGAAACAGTGTCAGACTTTATTTTTCTGGGCTCCAAAATCACTGCAGATGGTGACTGCAGCCATGAAATTAAAAGAGGCTTTCTCCTTGGAAGGAAAGTTATGACCAACCTAGATAGCATATTCAAAACCAGAGACATTACTTTGCCAACAAAGGTTCGTCTAGTCAAGGCTATGGTTTTTCCAGTGGTCAGGTATGGATGTGAGAGTTGGACTGTGAAGAAGGCTGAGCGCCGAAGAATTGATGCTTTTGAACTGTGGTGTTGGAGAAGACTCTTGAGAGTCCCTTGGACTGCAAGGAGATCCAACCAGTCCATTCTGAAGGAGATCAGCCCTGGGATTTCTTTGGAAGGAATGATGCTGAAGCTGAAACTCCAGTACTTTGGCCACCTCATGCGAAGAGTTGACTCATTGGAAAAGACTCTGATGCTGGGAGGGATTGGGGGCAGGAGGAGAAGGGGAAGACAGAGGATGAGATGGCTGGATGGCATCACTGAGTCGATGGACGTGAGTCTGAGTGAACTCCGGGAGTTGGTGATGGACAGGGAGGCCTGGCGTGCTGCGATTCATGGGGTCGCAAAGAGTCGGACACGACTGAGTGACTGATCTGATCTGATCTGATCTGAGTGACTGAACAAGAGTACCTGGAATGATCATGAGTGAAGGAAAAATGAATAAACAAATCACTGAATACTGTCTTTCTCCCAGGAGTGAAATAAAAGTCCTATCTCGCAGGCAGCACCTTTGGTGCCTAGGGCCAGCCGTGGAAAACTTCCCCTTAGAAAGGAGCTACTGTCTAGCACATGGAACTCTGCTCAATGTTATATGGCAGCCTGGAGGGGAGCAGGGTTTGGGGGTGGAGCGGAATGCATACATGTGTTTCTATGGCTGAGTCCCTTCTCTGCTCACCTGAAACTATCACAACATGGTTTGTTAATCGACTGCTGCTGCTAAGTCGCTTCAGTCGTGTCCGACTCTGTGCGACCCCATAGACGGCAGCCCACCAGGCCCCGCCGTCCCCACCAGGCTCCTCCGTTCTCCAGGCAAGAACACTGGAGTGGGTTGCCATTTCCTTCTGCGATGCATTTAAGTGAAAAGTGAAAGTGAAGTCGCTCAGTAAGTGTCCGACTCTTCGAGACCCCATGGACTGCAGGCTACCAGGCTCCTCCGTCCATGGGATTTTCCAAGCAAGAGTACTGGAGTAAGTTGCCACTGCCTTCTCCGTGTTAATCGGCTATCCCCCAGCGGTAGTGTCTCCTTTAAGAAGGCCCTGCCCAGCCCCGCCCCACAGGAAGCCCCGCCCAGACGGTGTCACGTGACCCGCGGTTACGCACAAGGGCCGGGCCGGAGGGCTGTTTGAATGCCCGGCGCGCACCCTGCGACCCGCAGTTCCGTCAGCCACCGGGGATGTCGGCGTTACGGCCGCTGGACAAGCTGCCTGGCCTGAACACGGCCACCATCTTGGTAGGCGTCAACAGGCCCGATTCCCGCGCCCGCCTTTGCTCCTGGGCCGCGCTTCAGCGGCCAGGCCCTCTGTGGCTCTCTCAGATTCTGGCCCGGGCTGCTCGGGCGGGAGAGCCTCTCTCTGAATCAATCAGAGTTCGCTGCCCTCTTGACGCCGTGGGATGTCTCCACCAATAAGTGCTCTTTCTGAGTTTCTGATTGGTGGAGCTGCTGGGCCGGGAGCCCGCGCGCAGGGTGGATGCAGGCGGTCTAAGACGCGGTTGTGGTTTTCCCCCTGTATCCGTGTCAGGCCTCCGGTAGAAACCAGGCTGTTCCAGGGAGGGTTCGGGGACGAGGGGGGCGGGTAATGAGCGGAACCGGAGCGGATGCAAACCTCAGACCCTCACCAATGCCTGCCGTAGTCCCCTCGGTAAAAAGTGCGTCGCGCGCTACAGCCAGAATCCCGGGGTCGCGGCCGTCCGGGCCCAGCGGCGGGGCTGCTGTATCCAGGGGTCCATTGGCCGCCTTCTCTCTCTGGGCAGCTGGTGGGCACGGAGGATGCTCTTCTGCAGCAACTGGCCGATTCGATGCTCAAGGTGGACTGCACCTCGGAGCTGAAGGTGTAAGTAGCCTGCGCTGGAGATGTCCAATCGCTGGCCTGGGAGAGCGGGGAGGGGTGGTGCGGAAGGCCAGCGAGGCTGGCGCAGGTGGGGCGAGTTTTGACCCACCGCTCGGAGTCTCAGTCCTGACGCGTGATCTGTCCCCGTGTAAAGCATCTTCTGTCACGCCAGTTTTTCTGTTTCCCTCTAGCACTTGTCACTATAAAGAAATTTCCATATTATGCCACGTTGACCAAAACTGATGTCCATCACTACAGTGGCAATAATATTGAATTGGGCACAGCATGTGGAAAATTCTAGAGAGTATGCACACTGGCTATCATTGATCCAGGTGATTCTGATATTATTAGAAGCATGCCAGAACAGACTGGTGAAAAGTAAACCATGTACAATTTTTCTTTAATAAAACTGGCCAGAGCTTGTTTAAAAAAAAAAAAAAGAAGAAATTTCCTTGTTCACATATTTGTTTGTTTCCAGTCTGCCGCCCCGAGGCACCCCGAGGTTAGCCCCTTGAGGGCGGGGACTTTCACTTTTGCAGACTGGTGAAGAAGCCCCACTGCCTTGAGCAGTACTTGGCCCAGAACAGTTACTCAGATACTCCCCAAATTTGGCGAAAAGGTGACTAAAGTATATTTTGCTTTCATTTTTCTAACTGATAGGGAGTAGAAACAGCTGCTGGCAAGAGTCAAGTGACTGAGTATATGTGGGTGTCATTCTCCCTGATTGAAAGACAAGCTCCAAGGGTCTGTGTTGAATGATCCAAATCTAAAGGGTATTTCCTTTATGGGAATTGGAAATGCCCTTTCCTAGCGAGAACATCATCTTTCCCTCGAAATAAAGATTGTTTATAGGTCCATCTGTGCCCTACCTGTCTTACCAGGCTCTTAGGCTATAGAACACCAAACACAATCACCGATAAACTCAATCCCGTAGCTCAGAAATAGGAAAAGATTAAAAAAATAATTGGCATCAGAGTTAAAGGAAAATGTGGACCAAATTGCCTTCCTTGAGCAAGATGGAAATCATTACCAAAAAAAGAAATCCTATTACTCTGTTTCTAGATTCCATCTACTATATTCTAGTGTCTGAATGTGTATACATTTGTACATGGAAAGATAGTTAGAAAAATGTTCTAACACTAATAGTAGTAATTTTTAGGTAACTTAACTTTTAGGAGTGTGTGTGTGTGTGTTTTAACTTTTGTTATATTTTGTAAACTTTTTGGTATTCTTGAATTAGAAGCTGAGGGGTAGGGGCAGATGAGTAATAGGAATAAATGGAAATGGGCAGAAATAGAGGATTCAAAAAAAAAAAAAAAAATGCTTCAGGTGGGTATTTGACAATCTGAGACCAAATACTTACAAGAATGTTGAGGGTGACTTCCCAATGTCACACAGCTGATAGTTGACAGACTGGGATTTAAACCTACTTCTATCTCACTCCAAAGGGCTTCAGTCTTAACACCTAAACTTCATAGTCTAACACCTTCTCCTCCCCTTCTGAGCCTGGCCTCCCTCCCAGCATTCAGGATAGATGGCTAGATGCCATCTTATATCCCAAACCCCCTCTTGCCAAAGCAGTTACTAAACTTTCTGGCAGGGAGAGTAAAGCAGGGGTAATCTGAATAAGAACAGCTCTGCCCTGCTTCTGTGCTCACTTGAGGAGTCTTGCCCACAAAAGCTTCCTGTGGGGGCTTCCCTGGTGGTGCAGTGGCTAAGGCTCCATGCTCCTAATGCAGGGGGATCGGGTTTGATCCCTGGTCGGGGATGAGGTCCCACAAGCCACAACTAAGAAAAAAAAAATTCCTGTAGGCTGCAAAGATCCCACATACAGCAACAAAGATCCCACATACAGCAACAAGGATCCCACATACAGCAACAAAGATCGAAGATTCTGTGTGCCACAACTAAGACTTGGCACAGCCAAATAAATAAATATTTTTAAAACACACACAGAAGCTTCAGGTGAATAGGGGAGGAGCTTTTTACAGCCTCTTCCCCTACAAAGGGTAGCGTGTGAATGGTCATTGTGATGTGGGTACATGTATCTTGAGTCCTGCAATCTCTTGTTTTTCAGCCACTTAGCAAGGTCCCTCCCTCTGCCGTGCAGCGTGAATCGGCCCCGAATTGACTTGATTGTGTTCGTGGTCAACCTGCACAGCAAACTCAGGTGAGAGCCAGGGGATGGGGCTGTCAGTGCTCAGAGGCGCCTTAGGGCTGTGCTGGGACGGTGGCCTCACTTGTCAAGGGAAGGAGAGGAGAATGGGAGAGGCTGTCTGGGGGCAACCTAGAGGGTGAGGAGGGAGGAGCCAGCGCCAACGCAAGATGTTTAGAAGACGCTGACAAATGCCAGCCGTGTCACCTGTCATTTGTCTAATGCTCTCTGGGGCCACTCTGCCTCCCTGAGAGCAGCACAGATGTGAGTGAGACGGACCTTGAGAACAAGGTCTGTTAGGGGAGAATCTAGACTTTTGAACAGACAGTTACAGTACCTGTGAAGTGTACTGTCAAAGGGGGAAGCCTGGGACTGTGAGAGCCTGGACAAGACCTCTGCCTCCGAGGACTTAGGTCAAGCTGGACTTCCTGGCGGAGGTGCCATCTACATAGACACCGGAGGGGATTCCCTGTCGGTTCAGTGGTTAAGACTCAGTGCTTTCACTGTGGGGGCCTGGGTTCAGTCCCTGGTCGGGGAACTAAGAGCGCAGAAGCCACACACGGCAATCAGTCAGTTAAAAACCACCTGAGAGGTGAGGCGGCGTTAGCCAGGCAAGGGTGACCATGAGCGGATGTCCCAGGTGGAGGGCTGGTGTAAAGGCAGGAGCACAGCGTGTGTGGAGGACCGTCCAGGCCTGGGTGGGGTCAGAGCCCAGTCCACTCTGGGGCTGGGGCAGTGGCGGCGTGGGTGATGTTCATGCCTGTGGCCTGGCCTGGCCTCCCCATGGTGCTGGCAGCCCTGGGGTCAGGACTGCAGCCAATCTAGGGAATACAGGTGGAAGGTCTCCCCTCCTTCCTGGAGACAGCTGGCTAAGGACACAGGGTCCAGCACAGAAACCAGGGCAGACACCTAGTCCTGTGGTGGGGGATAAGGGAAGGCTGTGGGAGAAACGCCTGAGAACCGGGGGGCATGGAGACAGCAGACACAAGGATTGGGTCCAGACCGCACGACCTGACCGCTGGGAACCAGTCAGCAGGGACTTAGGCCCAGGTGGGGCAAGAAAGGGCTGAGGCCTGCTGTGGGCTCCCTGGCTCACAGGTCTGCTGCTGTTTGGGTGAGGCCTCTCTGTTCACCAGAAGGGACACCGGAGAACCGTCTACGCCATAGGGGTGTTGGTCTCAGGCCTTGTTCATTCATGAAGCCTGACTGAGATGGCTTTTGGCCTGGAAGACAACAGTCTTTCATCACTCCCTGGACAGCAGTGAGTGAAAGCCTCAACCCAGAAGGTCAAGGTGCCCTTGTTTAGAGGAGAAGAGTGTTTTCACACAACTGACAGGACTTAAAGTCGTGTCATTTTACTGGAAAGCAATTCAGCAATAGTTATCCTCACTTTAAAAGACACACTTAAAAAAGACAGCCCTTCTACTTCCAGCATCTGCTCTACAGAAACATCTGCTTAGTAGGAGACGTAGGAAACAATATTCATGCAGCGTTCTTTGTGAAGGTGAAAAAGTAGAGACCATTTAAATGTCCACCACAGGGCAAGCAGTTAGTTTGGGGTACGGTGTGGTCATTCCAAAGAATGTAACAGAGACATGGAACCCAATTGGACCCAACTGGCTGCTTATACATATCACTGTCTGGGTTTGCATATGAAGAAAATTCCAGAAGAATCACACCCCAAACTATTGTGGCAGTCATCTCTAGGGAGTTAAAACTAGAGGTGGTGCTAGAGACAGGGAGTTTTACTTTTTACTTGTACACCAGTATTTACTATTCGATCGTTTCACACACTTGACGCACTTTGTAATTAGAAGCCGTTTAAAGCTACAGAAGGACAAAGTGTCCTCCAGGGCTGTTTCCCGTCGCCCTCGTCTCATGCCCTGGCCTCTCTGGGATCAGAGGCGCGGGGGCTTCTTCTGCCTTCTCTGTTGTGAGACATGTCCTCTGCTTGTTTTCTTGCCCTGGCCTGGCCGCCCCAGCCTGCAGAGCGTGGAGGAGTCCCTGTGCCACCTGGACGCGGCCTTCTTCCTGGGGAAGGTGGCCTTCCTCGCCACGGGGGGTGAGTGCCTCCCCTGCCTGCTGCCGTGGGTGGGCCCGTGGTGGACTCCGTGCAGAGGCAGCCTGGGTGATGGGGAGGCCGTGGGCTTTGGAATCTGACTGCTGTCTGTCTCCATAAAGCAAGTCGGAGCTGATCGTTCTGCCAGGTTAATTCTGCCGAGATCATTGCCCTGGGGTGCCTGGTGGCTCATCTCCTGTTACTCTTCTTCAGATAGTTCTCCGAGACTCTGTAATGTTAACAGTGGAAATAATAGTAGCTAACCTCGGGGACTTCCCTGGTGCTCGAGTGGGTAAGAATTCGCCTTCCAGTGCAGGGGGTGAGGCTTCAATCCCTGGTCAGGCAGCTAAGATCCCACATGCCATCTGGCCAAAGAACCAAAACATAAGACAGGAACAATATTGTAACAAATTCAATAGAAACTTTAAAAATGATCCACATTAAAAAAAAAAAAACTTAAAAAAAAATAGCTAACCTATATTGAGTACTCACTATAGACCAGATTCTGTTTGAAGTGCTTTGTTTCTGTATTACTTAATTTTCACAAAAAGTACTATTGAGGTAGGTACTGTTGTTTCTCTTTTATGGCGAAGGAAGCTGGTCATGAGGTTAGGTAACTCGTCCAAGGCCCCATAGCTAGACAATGGTAGAGCAGAGTTCATACTTAGCTGGTCATATTCCAGGGCCCACGCCTTTAATGATTATACCATGTGGCTTCTCATAAATACTTTTTCCTCTTTTTTATGTGCCTGACCCCCATTTTCTGCCCCCTGGGGGACACCTTCCTGACCAGCCCTGCTGTCTGGGCCCTCGGGGTGTCCATGCAGGCCTCTGTCAGACTCCTCACCCTTCTGCCTACGCTGATGTGTGTCTGCCCGCCTCCCCCAGCTGCACTGCGAGCTCCTGGCGCGAAGGGCCTGGCTCACATTATTCTCAGTAAGCTTTGGTGGAGAAGTGAACGCCAGGCCACTTCTCTGTATTTGCTCACGGGCTTTCTCTAGTAACTCAGCAGAGTAGGTGCTGTTATGCTCCTCATTTCATAGACAAGGAAACTCACGCGTTTATTCCGACTCTATCAAGTCCCTTTAGCCTGTTTTCTGATCTGATGATCTTGACTGCCCTGAAAAGAAGGTAGAAACTATGGCCCAGAGAGGGGCATGACCTCCTGGGCCCAGTGCCTCCTCCGTGACAGCCACGAGGTGGAGGTGACCGGCCTGCTTCTTTGCAGCTGGGCGGGACAGCCACTGCAGCATCCACCGGAACACCGTGGTGAAGCTGGCCCACACCTACCAGAGCCCCCTGCTCTTCTGTGACCTAGAGGTGAGGACCTGCTCACGTGGGCCATGGGATGGCACAGTCAGAACGCAGAGGGCATGGTGGGGTGCTTCCTGGAGGATCATGAGTACCCAAGCGAAGGGACTCCTAGTGTGGAGGCCAGATCCTCGTTGGAATCCTGGCTTTTCCACTCACTGTCCCTAGGTGGGTCACCGTAAGCCTTGGGTGCACCCCTGTAAAGTAGGGTGACACTCCATGTACATCTTGAGTTCCGTTTGTACACCAGGTGCCAATGCTTTGACATTTTTCTCTGTACTCATGACTAAGTCTTGTGTGTGTGTCTATGGGTCCCTGTTAATATCTCACTTTTCCTGCTGGGGTGTAAGAGCTGTGAGGCCAGGCATCCTGTCTGTCTCATTAACCAGCAGTCAGGATGCCCTCCGTTTCCCCTTACCTCCCTGGATCGCAGACCTTGTCTGCTCCCAGCGTGGGGCAGGGGGTCCAGCAGGCAGCAAGGGTGGAGGTTGGGTGGATAGCTGGGTGGATGGCTGAATCGATACATGTGATGTTGGTTCTGCCCTGACTTGCTTCTCCTGGGGTTTCTCACAAGCTGAATCCTAGCTGTGAGGGTGGTATAGCAGATTTCTGCTTTGCTAATGAGTTTTGCTCTCCAGCCTCTCTGTGTGTAGTGTGGAGCCTGAAGACGTTTTGCTAAAGGGTTCTCGGCAAGAGTTGATTCTGCTCCCTCTGGGGGTCTGCTAAGGGCTCCCGGGTCCTGGGCTGCCCCACCTGCACACCAGACCTGCTCAGTTGCTTTAGGGTTCTGTTTGTTTATTTTTTATAATGGAGTATATTGATTTATAATGTTGTGTTAGTTTCAGTGTACAGCAAAGTGATTCAGGTATACATGTATCCATTCTTTTTCCAATTCTTTCCCCATATAAGTTATGTTTACTGGTTTTGAGGTTCATTTTAAAGATTTGTGTTTCTGTTCTGAGTCTTACACCTGTCCCCAAAGGCCAAGTGATGTGGTGCAGAAGGAGCTGAGTCAGCGTGTGGTCCGTCATCACCATCTAGACCAGAAGTGCTGACGCCGGGGTCTATGGACCCCTCTGGTCTGAAGGGAGAAGCATTTCAGGATCTATGGACCCCTCTGTTCTGAAGGGAGAAGAATTCAGGGGAGTTGTGGCTTTGGACAGGAAAAAAATTACTTCTGTTTTCACTAACCTCTAGGAGGAATTTACATTATGAATGTAGATGGGAGGCGAGCGACAGTAGTGTTCGCAGAGCCTGTGATTGTTAGCAGCAGACGCAGCAGGCGCTGGCGCGTCCTGTGGGGACGTGGTGCACCCCATGAGCTTCTGTGATTCTGCAGAAGCTGTTAGACCTGTCCTAAGGCAATGGCACCCCACTCCAGTACTCTTGCCTGGAAAATCCCATGGATGGAGGAGCCTGGTGGACTGCAGTCCATGGGGTCTCGAAGAGTCGGACATGACTGAGCGACTTCACTTTCACTTTTCACTTTCATACATTGGAGAAGGAAATGGCCACCCATTCCAGTGTTCTTGCCTGGAGAATCCCAGGGATGGGGGAGCCTGGTGGGCTGCCGTCTCTGGGGTCGCACAGAGTCGGAGACGACTAAAGTGACTTAGCAGCAGCAGGGCCTCTTACTCAGTGTGTTGCTTAAGATGCACGTACTGCTCTGCCACAGATCTGTGTTTCACATCTGATCACTGTTTTAGGAACCCCGACTTGACCAGGGCTCTGACCTCACAGGTAGGACCTGAGGCACCCTGAGGTGCCCATCCTTGCTGGCTTTGCTCACAACAGGAGAGGCAGCATGCTCGCAGTCACACAGCTAGTAAGTCAGCAGAAGAGCCAGGTTGGTGTGCCGCTGACTCTTTCCTGGCTTAGCGGGCTGGCCGCATGGCTTTGAACAAGTCAGCCCCTCCCCTCAACACACACGCACTTGCGCAAACACACACACAGATAACTCGCTCGTCCTTCCTTAGCTCTCAAGGGGAATGGCAATCCACAGCAGGCGTGCGCGTGGTGGTGCAGTTCTGCGCGCGGCCAGGAGGTGGCAGGCTGTACTAGGTCCTGTGTTGCCCTCTAGCCTGAGAATGGTAGTCGCTCAGTTGTGTCTGACTCTTCTGCGACCCCATGGATGGTAGTCCGCCAGGCTCCTCTGTCCATGGAATTCTACAGGCAAGAATACTGGAGTGGGTTGCCATGCCTTACTCCAGGGGACCTTCCCAACCCAGGGATTGAACTTGGGTCTCCTGCATTGGCAGGAAGATTCTTTACCATCTGAACCACCAAGAAAAGGTCTGTGGCTGACTTCCTATTTCCAGCCTGGAGCCGGCAGGCTGAGAACCTAAGCCTGGCATCCTCTCATCCGATGTACCCAGTGTTTGGACAGCCAGCGTGCCTGGTACCTGTGCGGTCCTGTCCGGGGCACTTTCCCCCACATCATGAGCTGGAGCCTCATTGTGTTTTGAGGCTTTTGCATGGCGAGAAACACTGGCCCCGTTTTACAGGACAGGAAACACACCTAGGGAGGTGCATGATTCACCCAGGGCAGTTATATTCCAGCTCTGTTACTAGACCCTGTGCGAGTCCCTGAGAACCAGATGCCTCCGACGTTGGCCCTGCCCCTCAATGGAGGGAAATAGACCGCACGTCACACCTGCTGTGGCAGGAGGATCCGCAGGGCTTTGGAAGCCAGGCAGTGAGTCCACCCATTCCTTCCCGTCAGCATCGGGGCAGTCACAATGGGCTCAGCTCTCTGGGGGTCACGTCTCTGGAGTAAGGTGTGTGGATTGGAGGAGGCCCAGCCAGAGGCAGGAGGCTGGGGACAAGGCTGCAGGAAGCAGACTGTGGAGCCTGAGTGAGAGCAGCAGCCATTTGGAGGGACTGTTCGGAGGCCAAGGCCGCAAAGCCCAGAGGGTTTCTTTAACAGATATTTCTTAACATAACCTACAGCCTGTCCAGTGTTGTTCTAGGCTCTCGGGAGGCAGCATAGAACAAAGCAGTGTTAACACTCCCAATCCTGTTCTAGTGGAGGAAACACAGTAAGGAAGTAGAATGTGTGATGTGTTAGGGCACGGAGATGTGACATGTCAGGTGGTGGTAAAGCAACAGGATTTAAATAGGGGGTGAAGGGACTCCCTAAAAATCTGACCTTTAAGTGAAGACATGATGGAGGCGCCTCCTGGTGGAAAAGCCCACGAGGCTGGAGAAACTGCAGGTGCAGAGGCCCTGAGTTTGGACGCTGCCTGCCGTGTTCAGGGTCCACAGGGAGCCATGGGCACCTGGAGCAGAGCCAGGGGACTGACACTGGGCCAGACAGCAGGGCTCTGTGGGTCGCAGTAAAGGCATGGTGGCTTTCACTCTGAGTTAGACTGGCGCAGTGGAGGGGTATGGGGCCAGGGAGGGCCGCAGCCTGACTTGGGTTTTGAATGGGGCCCCTCCAGCTGTTGGAGGAGAGTAGACTGAAGGGAGGCAAGGGCAGAAATAGGGAGAGGGGCCTGGGGACTGAGTTCAGAGTGGTCTGGGCTCTGTGGTGGCCAGGGAAGGGGGAGTTGGGATGGTCTCTGATGCTGGGTGTTTCCAGGGTGGGGCTACAGGTGTGTGGATGGCCTGCCTGTGAGACAGGAGAGGAAGAAGAGTCAGAGTCAACTCTGGAGTTTTCAGCCTGAGAAGCCCCGCCCCCTGCTCCCCACCCCCGCCCCAGTCGTGAGGTGTTACACAGAGCAGGGAGCGACCTGAGAGGTGGGAGGAAAAGCTGGGGGCGGGTGGGTCCCGGGATCCAGGGAGAAATGGCCTGCCAGGGAGGCAGCAGCTGCCTCAGACTCCACTAAGAGGAGACCCCGCTGAGAACGAGGCCAGTGTGTGAGGACTGAGATGTCGCCCCTGGACTTGGAACCCAGGACTCACAGGTGACAAGGTAGAGTAAGAGCAGGGGGGCTTTAGGATGTCCCGGCTCTAGCTTGGGTGACTGGGCGGATGGTGGCATCCTTTCCCCAGTTAGAGAGGGAACAGGAAGAGGAGGAGGAGGTTCTCTGAGGCCACTTATTGGTCGGGGGACGCCATCTGAGCATCACCGTTTATTCTTCTACCTTTCTGGAGCAGCTCATTCGCCCATGCCAGCTGGGGCCTTCGCACAGTCTGATTCAGTTCAGTTCAGTCGCTCAGTCGCGTCCAACTCTTTCTGACTCCATGAACCGCAGCACGCCAGGCCTCCCTGTCCATCACCAACTCCCGGAGTCTACCCAAACCCATGTCCATTGTGTCAGTGATGCCATCCTCTTATTCTCTGTCGTCCCCTTCTCCTCCTGCCCTGAGTCTTTCCTAGCATCAGGGTCTTTTCAAATGAGTCAGCTCTGCATCAGGTGGCCAAAGTATTGGAGTTTCAGCTTCAACATCAGTCCTTCCAATGAACACCCAGGACTGATCTCCTTTAGGATGGACTGATTGGATCTCCTTGCAGTCCAAGGGACTCGCAAGAGTCTTCTCCAACACCACAGTTCAAAAGCATCAATTCTTCGGTGCTCAGCTTTCCTTATAGTCCAACTCTCACATCATACAGTCTGATTACCTCTGCCTAAGCCCACAGCTCCTCTGGGCCCACTAGCCCTTCCGTGTAGGGACCACCTGTTGATGGCACCTTCCTGTCCTCCGTGAGGACCACTCTCCCCACCCCTCCTTTCCAACCTGGGCGTGTCCATCTCAGAGACATCCCAGGGGGTGCCACCTCAGCATTGGTTGGGAGTAGCCCTGGTTCAGACCCCAGCTCGACAATCGCCCACCATGCCTCTGGATGGTGTCGCTGACCCCGCCAGCCCCGCCTGCTGAGCCTTCGTTTCTTCTGGAGTAGGGGTCAGCGTCTCTGGTATCCCTGGAGGGTGTCTGAAGGGTTTCCATAAGCTGAGGTGGTTGGAAGCTGCTCGGTGAGGTGTGGCGTGGACAGGGGGTGGCCCTGGGGGCAGCGGTGCCCATGGCTGTCCCCATGTCTCTGCCCCCAGCTCCCCTCTGGCCACCGCCTCACCGGGGTCCCGTCTCCTCCTCTGCAGATAGAAGACTTCCGTGCCGCCATGGCGCAGCGCCTGGTCCGCCTGCTGCAGATCTGCGCGGGCCACGTGCCTGGCGTCTCGGCCCTGAACCTGCTGTCCCTGATGAGGGGCTCCGAGAACCCCTCCCTGGAGGACCTGTGAGGCCCCCAGCCCCTGGCCACCCTCCCCTGCGGCTGGGTGCCCAGGCCGACAGTCACTGTTGCTGGAGACTGTGCCAAGGCTTGGCAGGCCTGGGTCAGCGGGCAGTTCCCTCACGGCCCAAAGTCCTCGTGTTCCAACAGGAAGTGCCGGGGGGGCGGCAGGAACAGTCCAGCTGGTCGGATTCTGGCCCCCCACCCCTCTCATGCCCACCCCAGCAGAGCCCCAAGTCTTCATCCATCTGACGTCTTTCCTCTCAAGACTTCGTTTGAACAAAGGGTCCATGGCTAAAAGTTTGAACATCACTGAACTCATCCACCACTTTGATTTTGTAGATGAGGAAACTGACTCCAAACAGTTAAGAGTCAGAGTGGGTAAGGACTTCCCTGGTGGTCCCGTGGCTAAGACTCTGCGCTCCCAATGCCGAGGGCCTGGATTCAACCCCTGGTCAGGGGGCTATATCCCACATGTCACAACTAAAGATCCTTCATGCCTCAACTAAGACCCGGTGCAGCCAAATAAATAAATATTTTAAAAAGAGTTGGGCAGTGGGAGCTTGAACTCTATGAGCCTAGTCTGACTGCACATCCTGGCCTTGCCATTCTTACGGGACCTGCGGAGCCTCAGTTTCTCCAGGTGTTAGATGGAGATTGTTCAGCTTACCCTGCTGGCGTCATGAGGGTTGAGGGACATGGTGGTAAAGGTGAAGTGCCTGAGGTGTATTGTATTACTCCTGCGCTTGTTTGTGCTCCACGTATTTCATAATAAAAGTGTGAATGCTTGCACGGCGCCAGGTAAGCACTCCACGAACACTTGAACTATTATGTGAAATCACGCGGAGCTAAGTTACAAAGCTGGTGCACATCCAGGAATTACACCATGAAGTCTTGAGTGAGAGAGCCTGACCGAGGGCGGGTTTCTGGGCTGGCCGCGAGAGACTGTGAAGACGGCCGCTTTCCTTCTTCTCGGGGTCTAATTAGAATCTGTGGCCATGCTGAGATGAGGCTGCAGAAACCCTGGCAGCCAGGTGTGAGCTGCAGCCGTGCCCCTGTGGCCAGCTGGACACTCCCATGGGAGCTTGGGTGAGGAGGAGGTCTGGTGGGAGAGGAAGAGAGCCAGATCCTGGTTTCCTTGGAGCGTGCCAGTGCCCTCCCAGCCCCCCTCCATCCTCAGGCCTCAGGATGGGCTCTGCTTGATGCCCTGGGCAGTGCCAACGCCGCAGGGCCTCTGTTTTGATGTCACCATGGCAGCCGCAGCTCACGCACTTCACTGATGCATGGGCCAACCTGAACCTCGGTGCAGGAGTCATGAGGGTGGGGCCCACCTTTCTCCTCTCCCTGGGCTCCTCTCCACCCCTGTGCTTGCTCAGTAAAGTTTGCCGAGGCCTGGCTGGTCTTCCAGGCACCCCCCACCGAGAACCTCAGCCGTGGTGATTTCGGTTCAGGTCTCAGACGTCACCCGACCTCCGCAGAGCTTCACGCTTTACCGAGCACTTCTCACAGTCGCTCCTGCCGCCCGCCCTCCCCGCAGACCTGTGTGAAGTTGACAGTGTTTCCCCATTTCACATTTAATGAAACCGAGACTGTTGTCATCAGAGGCATACCCACAGCCACACAGGTAATCGAAGGCAGAGCCCAGCCCTGGGCCCAGTGCTCTGCTTTTCCTCTCTTGTTGTTCTCTTGTGCGCCCAATCATTGAACAGAGGTGTGGTCATGTCTACTGGGCAGTGAGAACCCAGAAATGCTGGACACGCAGGCCTTGTGCTGGAGAAAGCGGCCTGAAGAGCCATTCCCAGCTGCTGGGGCCCGTTAGCACAGGGGCAGGCAGGCCTTGTGGAGGGGAGGGTGGGGAGCAGGGTAGGAGCCTGAGGCTCCAGCCCAGAACTCCCTCTGCATCTGGGGAGGGAGGCCCCCTTCTGTGCCAAGGTGGGGAGTGGGTCTCCGCGGGGATGGACAGGATCAGCCAAGGCCCAGGAGGTCAGCTTCCCAGAAGGACCTGGGGTCCTAGAAACCAGCCTTGTCTTCAGCCCCTTGGAGCCTGGGCTATAAAGGGTGGGGCCCTGCAGGGCTGCTGGAGGGGAGCGGAGGGCGATGGGCCGAGGTGTCCAAGCAGGAGCGAGCAGGGGTGTGGGCACGCCCTGCCTGCCACATCTGGGTTGGAGTCAAATGGGGTCCTCCATACCCCCTCCCTGACCCCGCCAGCACGGGGCTCTCTCTCCCTCTCTCTCTCTCTGGTCCCTGTGCCACCTTTTCTTCGCCACCTGGTGCCATTTAACAAGAGAAATGGCATCACATTTTCCAGCCGAGGACCTGGGAGCCTTCCAAGTGCTGGGGGAGCTCCATGCTGTCAAGGCTCCAGCGAGCTCAGAGGGGGCCCCGGAACCCTGGAACCCTGCCTCTGCCTCACAGTGGAGCCGAGCCCTCAGGCCCGGGAGCCAGCCAGGGAGTGGAGGCCAGCGACCCTGTCTGGGAGCCGGTGTGACGGAGGGAAATGAAGGAGGGCCTGTCTCGACGCCCCTGTGGTGCCCGGCACGGGTGCCTGGTGCCAGGGAGGGAGATGGGAAAGGCTGCCCTTGACTCTCATGCTCGATGTGCCTGCGTTTCCTCGTCTGTAGCCTGGGGTCAGGCTAACTGATGCCTCTTCCCAACCGCTCGTGAGGACCGAGAGCGAGAAACTGTGATGTTAAACAAACAAAAAAACCTCAAAGCTAATGGAAGACCTCAGGCTGGCCACAGTCACGGGCGGTCACGTCGGAGGCGGTTACTGATGGTGGGCATGGACCCCTGGGCAGCAGGTCCAAGGCAGTGGGCAGCCCGAGGCTCCATGCTCCCTGAGAACACAGGGGAGGGAGGGGGGCATCGGGGCCCCACACCATGAGGGTGAGGCATTGAGGCTGCCAGAGGGGCAGGGCTCACTCAGGGGCACAGGTTTCTTTGGGTCTTCAGGCCACCTGGTTGCGGGCAGCCCTCGAGCCCAGGCCCCAGGGGCTCAGGCTCTCCGTAGAAGGCGACCCAGACCCAGGCATCCCGGGCCCAGGCTGACGCTATTTCCCCTCCCGGCCCAGGAGGGGGCTCCGAGCCTGGCACCTGCGTCTCTGCCACCCCTCAGCGAGCAGAGGCAGGGGCGGCCTGGGGCTGTAGCTAGGCAGAGCAGCCTGGCCACAGAGGGGAAGTGATGCAGTGGGAAAGGACCCGGTCTTTGTGTCCCACTGCCTTGGGGTCTGTGGCCAACCTGCAGCATGATCTGGGGCGGCTCACTTCCCACCCTCGGGCCCCACGGCCTGGCGAGGCCCTCGAGAGGCTCAGAGAAACCCAAGGGCCAGGCACCGCACCTGCCGGGGTCTGGCCCCCCACGCCCTCTGCAGATGGTGGCCCCGGGGGTTGCGGGGGGAGTGGTTGGCTGGCTGTGCCCAGGGGTGTGGAGGGTAAGATGAGCGCAGGAGGTGATTGAACTAAAGCCCCGCTGCGGGATGTCCCTCCCCAAACACACCAGGTGCTGGGCCAGGCCTACCTGGAAGGACTCCAGCTCAAAGGGACCCTTTCCAGAAGATGCCTGCTCACCTAACGCCACCCCCGCCCCGCTCAGTCTCCCCTGGGGCTGCGAGCATGCAAGCAGAGAATCATTGTGAAAGGACTTCTCACAGACACGGGGCGAGGCCTGGGGAGGCTGAGGGGGTGGGCTACGGAGCTCGCTGCACCCCGAAGCTGTGAGGCCCACTCGAGTGTGACCCTAGGGATGGGGCTGGGGTCCCTGAACAGCTGCTCTGGGCGGGAGAGCAGGTGGCCGTCCCTGGTGCCCGTGACCTGTAGTGTCAGGGGGGTGCCAGAGACATCTGGGGGGCCCTCTGCAGCTAACATGTAGCGGGTGCTTGGTCTGACTGGGTAACAGCCTTGCCCGGCCAGGCTGAGAGGGGACCCCAGCTCTCGGTCCTCCTCTGTGCTGGACTAGACCCCAACCCCTGCCCACCACCTATGTCATAAACCAGCAGAAATGGAATGGAGGGGTGGTGGCAGGAAGGCTCAGGGCCCAGGGCTGCCTGGCTCATCCCTCCTCCTGAGCTTGCTTTGTTCTCTGCAAAAGAAGGATCTTGAGGCCACCTCCCCCACAGGTCAAGGCAAGGGGGCGCAGGGCCAGGCCGTGGTGGGCGTGCACGCTGCCGTCTCTCTGGCTGCTCCGGCAGGTTGGTCCCCGGGCCTTGCCTGCTCCTCCCCAGACATCCTCGGGGTCACTCGGACCTCTGTCCTCCTGTTCCAAGGTCGCACTGGGCCTTTCCCAAGGCTCCGGCCCTCCCCGTCGCCCTGCGCTCCTGACAGTTCCTCCCCAGCATGTCTCACCTCCTCACCTCCTCTGTGGTCTTACTGTTGGGTCTGTGTCTCTGTGGTTCCCTGCTATTGCCCCAGAACCTAGAACACTGCTTGACTCATGGTACATCCCCGGTCCCTCCTGGGTGGTGCCCTGAATGAGGCCTGGGGACAGCTGGCCCCTTGGGTGGGGGATCCTGCTCCCCGTCTGCCCCACCTGCCAAGTCTCAGCATCTCTGTCCACCTTACGTACCTGTAGGCCTGGCCCCAGAGGGTGGGGGCCTCCTCTCCCTGTGAGGCTGAGGGGCTGGGTCTCCTTTCAGACCTCACATGGAAGGCCCACACCCCGCAGCCTGGGGCCAGGCTGAGAGATCTGCTGGGGCTGCACGTGTGTGATTGGTAGCGGGGGGGAGGGATGGGGCCTTGAGGATAGGCAGAGGGCCTGGGAGCCTGAGCGAGGACTTCTAACTGCTTCCTGGACAGGCAGCCTCAGGGAGCACTCCCACCTCTGTCCCCCTGTTCCAAGGTCTCACCTTGTGTAACCTGGATTCAAGGGGAGAGGGGTCCCGGGGACCTCTGGCCTTACCAGGACTTTGAGCTGACCTGCCTGCCTCTCCCAACCCTTCCCCGTGTCCAGAGGCCCCACATCACACCCTTCCCATTCTCCCTGGTAGGAAAGGAGACTTTCTGGCAGTGTCTTGGATGTCAGAGCTAAAATGACATCTGTTGGCCAAAAGTTTAGTTCGGGTTTTTCCCTTATGGAAAAATCTGAACTAAACTTTTTAGCCAACCCAATACATGAGAAAAGCAAAGGAGGGCTTTCCCTGAAGGCACAGTGGATAGGAATCCCCGCGTCAAGGCAAGAGACATGGGTTCAATCCCTGGTCCAGGAAGATTCTACACGCCGAGGAGTAACTAAGCCTGCGTCCCGCAAGTACTGAGCCCTTGCTCCACAAAAAAGAGAAGCCGCCGCAGTGAGAAGCCTGCACACCGCAACTAGAGGAAGCCTCTCACAGTAGAGAAGACCTGGTGCAGCCCAAAAATAAAGGCAAAGGGAATCTCGACTCTGGGGGCCCTGGCCGCCGTGACAAAATGAGATGGAGTGAGACAGAATTCCCCGGTGGTCCAGCGGTTACGGCTCCACACCTTCACTGCCAGGACCTAGATTGGATCCCGGGTCAGGAAACTAAGACCTTGCATGTCATGTGGTTTGGCCCCAAAAAAGAAGATGACACTAGAGAGCCAACACAAGCACTCAGACCGACAGGTCATCACAGCCCGTGGCCCCTCTATGAAACACAAAACCTGATTTTCTCAATGCGTGTACACGAGAATGTAAAGGAGTAAAAATAAGACCGGGATGAAAGACTTCAACAAAGTGAAAACACACCCCCTCTGGGGAACGGCAGAGAAATGCCCCTTCTTACTCATCGACTTCGGTATTGTATGAGGGTTTTTTTCATGAGAACATGTTCAGATATTACTCACAAAATTACAAATAAAACTAATTTTCAAGTAAAGAACACAGGCATCCCAGGTCTCAGAGCGCTTTCACATCCAGGTCTGGGGGCTGGGCCTCTCTGCCCCTGGGGCCTCCCCTCTCCACGCCCCTGACACTGAGCTTGTCCACCAGGCAGAATGTCCTCACTTCCCCACCCTGTCCTTGAGGCTTGAAGAGCACAGGCCACACTTCATGCTCAGCTGGATACAGACCCCAGCCAGGCCCCTCACAGTCCCTATTTCCCCATCTGAAAAAAAAATGACATCATGATAGCACCTGTGTCAGAACCATGGGGACGGTGTTTTGGGGGGTATTTTGGGGGACACAGATCAAAGGAGACTCTGTTTCCCCTGACAGATTCAAATTAATCGTTAAAAAAAAAAAACTCGGTGAATTAAAACTTGAGAACACTAATAGATTCAATTAGAAGGGTTTTTCAGCAACAAAGTCCATAATTTTCTACTTGCGCATACACGGAGTTATGATACCAAGTTAAAAACTGTCAAGAGCACA
Organism: Bubalus kerabau; assembly: GCF_029407905.1. Classification (NCBI taxonomy): domain Eukaryota; kingdom Metazoa; phylum Chordata; class Mammalia; order Artiodactyla; family Bovidae; genus Bubalus; species Bubalus kerabau. The sequence continues at coordinate 7,127,637 of NC_073624.1, forward strand.
GGGGACATTTGCTTGAACCACATTTGATTTTAGAAATTTAACTCCTCCCTCTTGGTCATATCTCACAGTTAAAAAGTGATACATACAGATGGTGAATTTTAAAAAGTAATACATTGACTTCAGAGGATATGAAAAAATACATTGAGGAATAAACTTCTACCATATGGTCTGATGGTGAAATTTCTCTTTTTTTTTTTTTTTTTTTGGCAGCACATAGCATGTAGGATCTTAGTTCCCTAACCAGAAATTCAACCCCATGCCCCCTACAGTGGAAGCTCAGAGTCTCAACCACTGGCCTACCAGGAAAGTCCCAAAATTTCTTAACCCCTAAGTCATCCAAACAGAGATTCAAGGTCTCCCCGCTTCCCTATTTAGGAAGCAAAAGTGAAAAGGTTTGGAGTCAGGCCCCTGCGGGCACGCAGGAGGCGCCCGGGAAGCCTGTGTCCAGTGAGGACCTCTTTCCCTCCAGGAGGCCTGCGCCACCAGGCGCCACTCTCCCCGAATGGCCCGAGGCCCTGCCGGTCACCTCCTCTGCTCTCCGCCAGGGTCAGAGCGGCCGCAGGAAGACAGAGGCCCAGGGCCGCCGGTGCAGGGGTGGCTTGTGTACACAACCCCAGACCCGGCCCTCCCATCCCCCACGCATAGGTTCTCCCCAAGGTTCCTGAGACTCAGCTCCCCCTGCCCAAATGTCCAGCACCCAGCTTCAAAGAAGGGGCTGCCCAGGTGGCACAGAGGTAAAGAACAAGCCCACCAAGGCAGGAGACACAAGAGATGCAGGTTCGATCCCTGGGTCAGGAAGAGCCCCTGGATGGAGGAGGGCATGGTAACCCACTCCAGCATTCTTGCCTGGGAAATTCCAAGGATGGAGGAGCCTGGCAGGCTACAGTCCATGGGGTCGCCAAGAGTGCGCACACACAGAGGTTAGAAGAGATGCCCAATGCTATTAAGGGCTCAGCTGTCCCACGGCTAACAGGTAAGAGTGGCATCAGTAGTGATGGGATGGGGAGGGGGACCCAGTCTTCTTGTCTTGCCCCCACCCCTCTGCCCCCTAGGAGGGCCTGCCCTGCCCTGGCTCCTGTGCAAGCTCCTGGCTCCCCCACCCCCTCAACACACACCCACACTCACACCCACACCCCCACCCCAGACCCACTTCTCCTTTGCAGTTGCCCCACCGCCTACACCTTCCTGCCACAGAGTTGCTGGCCCATGGGCAGGGGATGGAGAGGCAGTGGGCCCCGGGCTCCTGAAGGCCGGCCGTCTCAGGGTTTCTGGAGCAAGAAACCTGGGGGGGGCCTAGCCCTGCTCCCCTCATTCCATCATGTCCCTCTTTCCTCTGAAACAACTGCTGGCTCGTTCCCCGGCCCTGGGCTGTGGCGCCAGCCTCCTTGCTGCGCTGCCCACCCTGGCCAGGCTGCAGCTCCACAGCAGCAGGCAGAGGGTCCCTTCGAAGGCACAGCTCAGAGAATCTCACCCACCCCAGCACCTCCTGGGGCTCCTCACCCCTCCAGGGCCTGCGGGTAGAGGCCTGGCCCGGCCCATCCGCAGCCTTGGACCCCCAAGGCAGCAGCCAAGCCGGTCCCCAGGGCAAGCTTCCCCTTGCCCCTCTCTTGCTTGTGAACTTGTCCGTCCCACCTTCTGTCTGGAAGGTTTCCCTCCTGCTTGAGCCGCTAAAGATCTACTCCTGGCCCTGAGCCCCCTCCCTGCCCCCTGGACAGTTACTATTTCCTCTGTGCACTTCCAGCCCTGAGTGCTTCGGGGTCTGGTAGGCCCACCACAAGGGCACCAAGTCCATGCTCCTTCCTGAGGCTTTCTGCTAGCCCTGGCCCCCCGCCGCTCCAAGTAGGGGCTCCAGCATCTGTCCAGGAAGGCCAAGGGGGCTTGTGTGTCTGCCTGAGATTCGGTCCAAGGGACACAGGTGAGAGTCAGGTGGGGCTGCCCCAAACACAAGGGAGTAGAGACAGACAGGAGGGGCCTCGATGAGACACAAGGGTGAGCAGCCTGAACACACACAGCCCTGGGAAAAAGAAGTCAAGGTGGGTGGGCTGCCTACCGCCCCCTGGGCCTTGGTCTGTCTATCTATTTATTGGTTGGTCTGAGTCTTCCTCTTGCTTGAGAGCTTGAGACTGAGCTGTCCCTGGACCTACCCTATCTACGCACTCCGTTCCAGCCAGTGCTTAACAGGCAGGTCTGACTGGGACACTTCCTGCTGAAAGCCCTCCATGGCTCCCCAGTGCCCTTGCAGCCGGAGTCTTGGCTTCTCTCAGTCAAAGACCCAGCCCCGCCCTCTGGTCCCAGCACTACCTGGCCTTTGGATTTGGCCGAAGGCCTTTGTTTGCACTGCCTGCTCCAGTGGACCTCACTCCATCTAGCAAACACCTGCTCGTTCTGTCCATAAAGTTGCCCTGTCCATGAAGTTTCCCTGTCCCCTCCGTGGGGATCACCTTCGGTGATGCTGCGGCGGAGAGGCACTGCCTCCCCCATTGCCACCTCCTGGTGTGGGAGTCCCCCAGGGGGCCTGCGGCAGTGTGGGCGCCCGGTTGTGTTTGACAAACTGACCAGCGCTGCCTGAGAAGGACAGGAGGGCTCCCTGAAGGAGGAGGCAGGAAGGGGAAGAGGACCGGAGAGGATGGCCTGGGACTACAGGCTGGCCTTGGGGACGCCACCCCAGAGCTCTGTGTCCTGCTTAAGGGGCCCATCCTCTGTGCCCCAAGATCAAGCCCCTGGGTCTCAGTCCCAGCCTGATTTCAGCACCCAGAATAGAGCCCGCCCCATGGCTGTCTAGGGGTGATGGTTGAATGGAGAAACCACAGAGGGTCTGGGGTGCTGGTCCACCGGCTGAGTGGTCCCACTCCAGCAGGCAGGAGGGCGGGCTGGGGCGGGGTGGGTGGCGCCCCGCCCGGTTTCCTCCCCGCGGGGCAGCAGAGCCCAGACTCGGTGCCGGCGGCGGCGGGGGTGCGCGCAGAAGGCTAGAGGCTCTGGCAGCATGCAGCGAGGGCGGAGAAGCCTGCGGGGCAAGGACCGGCCGGCACCCACGCAGTGCCTGCAGACCCAGTGCTTCGACCCGCTGGTCCGCAACTGTGTGGCCTGCAGTCTCCTCCGGACGACGGGGCCTAGACTGGGTAAGAGTCGAGCCGCGCCGACGCATGGCGCGCGCGCACGGGGCAGCCCTGGAGCGGGAAGGAGGGTGATGCTCGGAGTCACAGGCATGCCCTCCCCACCCACCCGCCGCCGCCCTGTCCCAGGACGTGGGGAGGGGGCGGGGGCCTCGGGTTAACTGGCAAGGTGGGGTGGGGAATGTGAGCCGGGGGCCTGGAGGGGGACCAGCCGTCGGCGCGTGGCCCTCACGGCCCCCTCTCACCCCCTCGGCCTGCGCTGCCCCGCCCGGCCGTCCCCCTCTTCCGCGGCCCAGCCTCACCTTCCTCCGGCCCTCCCCCTCCCCACACCCCCCTTCCCTCCGCCCCCTGCTCCCCCTGCCCGTCCCCTCCAGCAGGCGACCCGAGCAGCCTGGCGCCCGGGACGGCGCTGCAGCCGCAGGAGTCGGCGGGCCCGGGGACCCCCGCGGAGGCCGAAGCGGCGCTGCCTCTCCCTGCGCTGCTCTTCGGGGCCCCCGCGCTGCTGGGCCTTGCGCTGGCCCTGGCCCTGCTCGGGCTGGTGACCTGGAAGCGCCGGAGGCGGCAGCCGGGAGCGGCGGTGGTCCCCGAGGCTCCGGAGGCCGCGGAGGTCCCGGAGGCCCCGGACGGAGACCCAGACAGTAAGTTCCTCGTCTAGGGGACCGGAGAGGGTTGGGGGCCGTCGGAGGGGAGGCATGGCCCTTGAGGGGTCCGAGGAGGGGTGGGTGAAGGGGTAGGGATGGTCTGAAAGAGGCAAGGCCGAGTGGAGAGAAATAGTCCGGCCAGAGACCCCCAGTCCAGGCGAGGGACACAGCTCTAACGTCCCAGATCTGTGTGAGGAAGAAACCCAAGGCTGGGGAGCCCAGTTGAGGGTTGGGGGGTGGGGAGTGGCCTATCCTACCCTCTCTCTGGGACAACCAGACTGGTTCCCACCTCTCCTTGCCCTCTGTCAGCACTGGCATTTTGCCAACCAGCTCTAGAAACTTCCCGTCCTGAGGACCCATCACGTGCCACCCCTCCCCATCCCACCAGTGGGGCATAACAACTGACTTCTCTCCCATCAGTCAGAGGGCTGTCCCGCCAGGGAGGCTTCCAGAACAGTGGGTGGGGACGGCTGCGAGCCAATCCTGACCCTGCACCACCCGCAACCCCCCCCCCCCCACCCAGAGCCCCTGGATGTTGATACCACACTCTCCCCCGGAACCCTGGATGCCACGGCTCCCATCTGGCTTCTGCCCAGTGAAGACCCAGCGGCCACCCCACCTACCCACAGCGTCCCTGTGCCAGCCACAGAGCTGGGTTCCACTGAGCTGGTGACCACCAAGACGGCCGGGCCTGAGCTACAGTAGCGACCGAGGAGGGCAGGAGGTGGCCCCCACCCTCTCTGTGGGCCACCAGCCGGACTTGGAGGCTGAATTCAGTTCTTTACTCCGGTGCCCACTGTCCCTTCTGGGAGCCCACCTGCTCCCCAGCTAACCCTGCAGAGCTACAGGCACACAGACCACAGGGTTTGGACTGCATGGCATTGTACCGCATGTTAGCATTGGCTTAAACTCATACTGGGCTGCCCAGGTGGCGCTAGAGGTAAAGAATCTAATGCAGAAGACATTAAGAGAGGCGGGTTTGATCCCTGGGTTGGGAAGATCCCCTGGAGGAGGAAATGGCAACCCACTCCAGTACTCTTGCCTGGAGAATCCCATGGACAGAGGAGCCTGGTGGGTTACATTCCATGGGGTCACAAAGAGTCGGACACGACTGAGAGACTGATCTGATCTGATCTGATCTGAGTGAGCACAAATACACAAAATAAACTCATACCATCTGTCCGAGTCCTCAAAGGTCATGGCTGAGCTCTGTGCTTTTTGAGTGGTTGGGATACTCTGAGTAGAGTTTTCCTTTAAGCTTGGGGAAACCACCATAAACCAGAATGAATCTAGGAAAGCATTGAGTAGGAGGATGCTTAATTTGTAGCTGGGTTGTATTTAATACTTGCTCTCGGAGCTGTCCCGCTTTTAAACCAATGCAAATGGCAGCAGTGAGTAACCAACTGACCGGTTTGCTTTGGGATTTAGTACAAGATGAGTTTAAGAAATAGCCTGAATTGTGCTGGTTCTTGGGTATCTGTATCCTAGGGTCACCCCTGAGCTTGGCCTATCTGCTAAGATCTGTGATGCCATTTTTGCCCTGGTGGCAGCTTCCAGAGCCCCAGGCTCACGCTTGGGAGGAAGTCTGGAGCCTGTGGGGCTGGACTGCAATTGCACACTGGTGGTATGCTGACAGCATGAGCCCACCTGGAGCGCTAGCGGCCTCCGGGGCACGCAGAGCTGTATACAGGGCGGGGCCCAGGACCTGCAGGAGGCTCCTTAGTTAGGAGGCCAGGGCAGGCCTGAGGCCTTGAACCAGCTGGACCTGATGTCCTTTGAGTGCCCTTCGCTCTGTGGCCTGTCCTCCCCAAGTCAGGCATCCACCACCCCAGTGGAACTGTTCCTCTGACCATGGTGCCCCCTGCCCTGGGGCCTGGAATCAAGACCCTCTCTTTCAGTTCTGGACCACGCTGTGCACTCAGTCAGCTACTGGCTTTCCTGCCAAACCTCCTGCGATCAGGAGGGTTAGATCCTCCTGACCTGGACTCTATCCTGGACTGTGGCCTTGGACTTTGTCACAGTTTAGCACCTTTGGAAGGGGCAAGGGATTGGGAAGTCAGAAGACGGTATTCTGAGCACCATGTTGTCCCCTTTGTAGGGTCCTGACCATATTATTTTCTCTTTTTTGGGCCATGCTGCACGCCTTGTGGGATCTTAGTTCCCTTAACAGAGATGGAGCCCATGCCCTTGTCAGTGAGAGTTTGGAGTTGTAACCCCTGGACTGCCAGAGGATTCCCACCTTGACCATGTTCTTTTCCATGCATCAGCTCTCTGTCCATCTGTCCCTGACCTGCCCATCAGAGCTGCCCAGTAGACACCTGCCCTTCCAGCCCAGCCCTTTCCCAGCTCAGAAGATAGTCAGCGGCTTGCACCGTTTGGCGCCCCCCAGAACCAGACAGCCACATCTGAGTCTCTTCTCTCCATCCTGAACACATCTCAGATGCCTCCCCCCATCCCCCCAGCCACCAGGTGGCTGAGGTGAGGTCAGGGTGAGGGCTGTAGGCAGGAGGGTCGGGGCAGGCCCAGAATGGGCCCAACTTTCCATTTCTCTGCCTCTCAGAGTTGGGGGAGCCTGAGCTGTTCTCGGCCACCCCCGTCTCCCTCCCCACCTTTGCTACCACAGCCAGGGGGTGGGCCCTGGCGGTGACACAAGTGGGTGCAGGCCCCTGGGGCCCAGACATGCAAACCCTCTGGCACCACTGTGTCCCCACTGAACCCCTAGTCCAGTCTCAGTTTCCTTTTCTGAAAAACGGAGGTGGTGGTTGGATGCAAAGCTCTCCTCCTGGCCTGTGGCCCTCCAAGGACTGGAAGGGAACCTAGAGGATCCCCACTCCTCACCTCCAGTTTACAGATGAGGACCCTGAGTCTCTGTTTCCTGGAAGGAGAGTTGTTGCTTTAAAAAGGCCTTGACCTTTTTTAGAGCCCTTTTGGTCAAACTGCTTTCCTGAAAATCTGGACCAGTTCATGTTCCTGAGCAGGGATTATATGGCTCATTTTGCAGATAGGAAAGAAAAGGCCCAGAGAGGTGGAGGGACCTGGCCCAAGATACAATCAGCAGTGGTGGAGCTGGGCTAGACTTGGGCACCCTCTGGCCAGAAGGTCCCAGGAGCAGACCCGGGAGCTGCAGACTCCAGGCATTGGTTCCAGGCTTTGCTCTTTATTTTCATCTCGACTCAAAGATTTTCCTCCCTATCTGGTCTCTTTCTGCAGTAAGAAGGATCCAAGATAGACTGGCAAAGCTGCTTCCTCAGATCGGAACCCAGGGAAGTAGCCCCCCTTCCCCAGCCTGTTTCTGGCTAGATTTTCCTGGTGCAGGGTCAGGTGTCCCCAAGGTCCCCAGGGCCCTGCAGGTGGGGGCGGGGCTGGCTGAAGTCTCAGTTCCTCCTGGGGCTTCCTGCAGGCACCTCTCACTTCCTGCCTGGCAGCCCTGGCTCCTGGCTCAAGGTGGGGGTGGGGAGGCCCAGCTGGTGAGGCCAGAAGGAGGGACGTGACCCCTAACCTCCCTCTGTCCTGGCAGGGATGGTCTCACACAGCCCTTGCCTTTAGAAGCTGTGGCATCTCTTGGGTCCTGTCTGCTACATGCAAAACAGAACCTGCAGGCCAACCAACTGTCCAAGATTAAAGAGGCCATTTGGCAAGTAGGGGCTCCACCTCATGAGTGCCTCTACTGACTTCCTTCCCTGGGATGCAGATACTTTTCTGCCCAGAGCCCCCCAACCCTCAGAAATTCTCCCCCCGCCCCATGTGAGTTTCCCAGAGCTGGCCTGAGGCTCTGGTCTCAGGAGTTACCACTCCCATCTCCCATTGTCATCTGTTTACTGCCCCTGTTGATCCCAGATCCCAGCATGCCTGCGTTGTGCCAGGACCATGCTGGTCAGTGCCAGGAGGTCAGCCTCAGACCCCGCCATTAGGTCCTACTCCAGTGGGAGAAACAGAGCGGGACACAACAGCAGGACAGGGTGATCCCGGCCAGAGCCAGGGAATGCCCCAAGCAGGTGCGGTGGAGGGCACGGAGAAGGGAGAGGGGTGTGTTTGTGTGTGATAATTCAGCATTTAGAGAGCTTTGGAGAGTAGGAGATATGCCCTGAGTCCTGCAGAGCTGTCTTGCTGGAACAGAGCAGAGAAAGGGCATTCCTGGCCCAGGGAGCTGCGTGCAAAGGTGCAGAGAAGTCGGGGCAGGGGAAGGGGCTGGAGACTTTGGGCACACGGCCGCGGAGTGCCAGGTGAGGCTGTCAGAACCTTCCCTGTGGCCACTCCCGCCCTGTGGCACCCAGGGGCACCCACCTCTGGGAGCACGCGCTCCTTCAGCTCCATTGCTCGGTCTCACCCTTTCTGTCACCTCCAGACCCTTTAGCCCTCCCCTAGGCACAAGGTGGGAGCCCACTCCCATCTTCTCTGTTGTCAGTGACTCAGGCCAAATTCTCCCTTACCGAGAACCGAAATCTGACCTCTCTCCACTCTCTGCCGGCTCCCCAGCTGCCTGATCCAGACCTGGAGGTGGGGAAGGCGGGTTGCAGGGGGGTGGGTGGTAGGAACAACTGCCCAGGGTCACACGGAGAATCGAGGAGAAGCCAGGAGGACACAGACGCCTGTGTTCTGGCTCGTCCTCTTCGGGGGACTCTGCATGGGTTCCCGGGGCCCACCGGGCCTCTTGAGCATCTCTTCACTCCCCTGAGCTGCAGAGAATCTGAGGACCAGCCCCGGGCGTCCTGCATGGATCCAGGACGGTGCCGACGACTCTGGCGCAGGTGAAAGTCTATGTCGGCGGCTCCTGCGGTCAGCGAGACCCGGGGCACCTGGACCGCCTGCGTTAGGGCACCGGAAGGCGGGGCTGCGGGAGGGAGGGGGTGGGGCCAGGGCTAGAGGCGTGACGAGGGCGGGGTCAAGGAGGGAGGTGGGGCCGAGGAACCCCAAGCCTCGGGGTAGCAGGAAAGGGGCGGGGCCAGGAGCTGGTAGAAGGGGTGGGTTCAAGGCCCACCTGCAGGGAAAACGGGAGGTCGTGAAGCAGCAAGGCACCGAGATCACCTGTAGACTCCAAACTCCGGACCGCCGGGCTCACGCGGGGTCCCCATCCTCAAACGAGACCCGAGGACCTCGACCCGAGCCGGGAGGGGTCCAAATGCAGGGACTTGGCCCCGACTCTGTGGAGAGATGGCCTCCCCCGCTCTGTCCCCCTCCTCCGGCTCGGCGCTCCGCGCTCGGAGCTGACCTCAGAGCTATGTCCTAGGAACCGGCAGGCTGGCGGGGCAGAGCGCACCTGTCCAGGGTGGAGGCGCGGGATGGCCTCCGCCGAACACTGTCCTCTCTGGGTCTGTTTCCGCGCTAAGGTCACGGTGGGCAGCTCCAGACTTGCACCTTGGTGCGTGCACGCGGGTTTGAGAAGGGAAGCTGAGCTCCAGCACCCAGCGCCAGCCGCCACCTCCCAATCACCCCCACCCCCACCCCCGCTCCCTCGCGACCTCAGGAGCGCGCGCGTCCGGTCCCTCCCACAGGCAGCTGGAGCCTGAGTCACGAACTGCCTCTCAGGGAGACAAAGGAGCCTCGGGTCCTCCCCTGCAGACCTCCCCCCCCAACGTACATTCTTCGGCATCTGCACTAGCAGGGAATCCATGGTCCCCTGCAACGTCTGCTTCTTGGGTAACCTTCCACCATAGACGAAATGGGAGCAAGATGGGCTTGGCAATGACTCACAGAGGGCACCCACGGTGGAATCACCGTCTTCTTAGCACAGCTGTGGTGGGGGTTCCCAAAAGGCTGCAGGCTCCGATGTTGTTCAACCGGAGACCCGTTGACCTCTCCCTGCAGCCATGCAGAAGAAGAGCTAGCAGCCCATCTTGCAGATGAGAGATCTGAGGCCCAGAAATGTTCATCAGTCTTATTAGAGCCGGAATTCCAACTCACCTAAGTCTGTATCCGAAGTGAAGGATAGATAGGAGCTCTCAGTGTGAGGGGCTGGAAAGGCATTCCAGGAAGAAACAATGCGTGAGAGGGCCCAGGGCTTCATGGAGGCGTTGATGTGCCAGGTGTTAGGCCTTGGGAGTGCTGCCAGGCCTCTGGGCCAGGGGCCTCTAGCTGCTTTCTCTGTACTGAACTGGTCAGAAGGTAGGTTTGGGGCACACAGTGCAGGTTCCAGGCCAGACTCCGGCCCTTCCAGGCTGTGTGCCAGTCACCACAAGTCATTCCCTGTCCTGGGGTCTTGGGTTTCTCTCTAGGAAGGCTGGGCAGACTGGTTACCTACCACCTAGAATCCGGATGCCGAGGCCCAAGCCAGGTTTTTAATGTACGTCCCCGATCTCTCCTCTCAGGACCCTGAGCCCTGCCCAGCCAGACCTGGGCACCAGGCGAATACTCAACAGGGAGGGTTGTGCACAGGCACATTCACACTGCCACACACACATACACACATGCCCACGTGCAATGAAGGCCCTCACAGCCGTGCCAGCCCCAGACGTGTACACTCTCACTCATGTTCTCGAGCACACTCAGATACCCACATACTCCAGATCCCAGCTTTCGGAGCTGGGGGCAGGGCAGGTGCCCTTCATGAACGGCGACTCGGCTCCTCCGCCTGCCCCATGGGGTTTGCTGCAGATGCCAGGGGTTATTTTAAGCCTGGATCAATGGATGACTTTTGGCGATACAGGCTTGGGGGCGGCGGGCAGTGGAGACGAGGGGCCGGTGCTCTGGTGCCTTGTCATGGAGAGAGATCCCAGGGTCCAGGGAGGGCAGCTTGGACAAAGGGGTCCTCCCTTAACTGGACTACTCTGTCTCTAGATCCCCTTGCCCAGCACGTGGCTGGGCACCTGGGGGACAGTGTCAGCTGAGTGGATGGTCAGACCCCAGGGCTCAGCCAGTCAGCTGTGGTCTCTCTTTGGCTTTGCCCTCTCTGTGTCATCCCCCACCCCAAGGCTGAGTGTTCACATGGAGAGGGCATTGAGTGCCTGGCATGGACCCAGTAGATGTGGGCATCTATGGTTCCTGGCTGACCACTGAACCAGACTGAGATGAGGAGGAAGCCATGGATGTGGGGAGGAGTTGGAGGTTAGACATCAGTCCCTTGGGGGTATGGTAGAGGGGTGCCTGGAATCCAGCTCCTTCATTGGCTAAATGGAGACATATATCCTGATTGCAGTAAACTTGGGGTGGAAGCTGGGCAGAGCATCCAATGATGCAAAGAAAGTAGGGTCAGGAGAGGGGCCCCGGGAGAAGCAGAGCATTAGAAGACTTGCTCTGGGTCCAACAGGGTCATATTACCCAGGGAAGAGGTCACAGTCCCAGGGAGCAGTGACAAGCCTCTTGAAACCTAGTGCCCAGTAATAGGGTGGGAAAGAGGGGAGAAGCAGCTACCCTCCGAGACTCAGTGACCTAGAGGGCTGCTTGGCAGTGTGTCTTGGGGGCATTGATACAAACTAGATAGTCTGTGCCATGGATTCCATTTCTAGGAATACCAGCTAAGGAAGCAGCAAAGGATGCACCAGAAAATATAAAGTTCTAAAGCAGAATAATATACTGAAAGTTTGACCGCAAAAAGTAAATGAAAAACCAGTTATAAAGCAGTTTGTAAAGCATCAGTTTTCCCTGGTAATGGGACTAAGGCAATTTCATTTTATCCCTTTGTTCATCTATTTTCTTTTTTCTCTAAAATTGTAATAAAGCCTTTTAGTAGGGTAGGGTCTTCTGGGCTGGATCCAAAGCATGTTTGTGGGTGGAGGAGAGAGGAGCAGTCTGTTTTTGGCCAGGGCACAAGGAATGGGGGAGGGCTTTGTAGGGAGGTCACCCTCCTTCCTGTCTTAGCCCTGAAATTAGTCTGTCAGCCCCTCATCTCATCAACAGAAAACCTGATCCTCCTTTAAATGTAAATCTGTCTCCTTCCTGCCTCCACCTCCTCCATTTTTATAAGCTGATCCCAGTTACTGAGTGAAGACAGGATGCAAGAGGGAGCAGGAAGGACCCAAGGAGCCCAAATTCTTCATCTGAAACCAGAGGCTAGAGTCACTTCATTCATTCAGCAGATGTGTGAGGACACCAGGAAACGCGCCCGCAGTCAGCGCCCCCCTAATGCTCTCATCTAGACAGTGGGAGGTCCCACACTGACCCCTCCCCGCCAGAAGAGGCAGTTCCTGGTGTTAAAATGAGAAACTGAGGCAGGGAAAAGCAAGGCAGCTCACCTGGGTTGCTCGGATCACATTCTGCAGTTAAAACCAACTTCAGAATCATAACTGAGTAGCGCTCTGAGTAGGTTCCCTCCCGGCCCCTACCCCTACCCCGGGGCTTGAGAAAGGACCTGAGGGTCCAGTGGGGACCAGGGCGCAGTGTCTGACAAGGGCTCTGCCCCAAGGCGGGGTCCCTGCGGGTAAACCAATCTCCTCCCTTTCTCACCTGGGCTGGCAGGAGAGATCCAGGGAGCTCCGGACTAGGCCATGTCCATCGCTCATAGACGTGTGGCCACCCACTGCAGGACCCCAGCCCAGCGTCCAGGAAGTTCTGGGACCCAGGTTCATGTCCCAGGGTTAACACTGAACCCGAGGCAGCCAGGAGGGGACCTAAACTTGGCCTTCTGCTGAGGTTCTGCTGGAAGTTTCCTTCCCATTTAACAGCCAGAACATCGAGGCGCGCAGAAGGGAATGGCCCTGCCTCAAGCCACACTCGTGTCTGGATCGGAACTGGCGGAGGGCACGGGGAGGATGGAGGACAACAGCGACCCGCCAGGGCTGCCCGGTCCCTTCAGTCCCCGCACCTGTAAACACAAGCGCTCCCGCGGAGGGCCTCGTGTCCGAAGCAACAGTCCCGAGAGCCTTGGGCTGAGCGCCCTGGAGCGCCCGTTCCGAGGATCGCTCGCGGCGGGCCTTCGGGGAGGGTCTCGGTGGGGCGCTCCACCGATGCGGAGCCCGCCGTGCCACCGCCCTCCCGCCGCCGCGGCCGCGCTCCTCCCCCGGCCCTGCCTCCCTCCCGCCTGCCCTCCTTCCCCCGCTCTCTCCCTCCCCCGCCCGCCCGAGCCCGCGCGGAGCCGGAGCCGCAGCCAGAGCGCGGGCAGCGCGGAGCGGGCGGCGGGAAGGCAGCGGAATCCGGCGGCCCGCCGCCCCCGATAGGACCGGGACTCGCACACCCGCCGGGCCGGGACCGCAAGCAGGAGAGGACCCACCGCCCGGCCCGGGGGTGGGGTCAGTCCCAGGGCGCCAACTGGCCGGCTCGAGTCGGAGGTGAGCCTGCGAAGAGTACGCGCCCACCGGAGACGAGGCCCCGCGAGGCCCAGACCGAACCCCGGCCCAGGGCCTGGGGTCCTCGCGGGAAGCTGACGACAGAGGCGGTGTCCTCCAGGAGCCAGCGGCAGGGCGGCGAGGTGGGCGCGATCCCAGCGGGCGCGGACCAGCGGGCCCGGAGCGCGGCGGGACGGAGCCGCGGCGCGCCGCCATGCGCCGGGTGCTGTAGCCGAAGGCGCGGGCCCGATGGAGCGGGCCGGTGCGCCGGGGCTGCGCGGCCGCCGCGGGCAGCCGGGGCTCGGGCTCGGGCTCGGGCTCGGGCTGGCGCTGCTGCTGGCGCGGCCGCCGTCGGGCCGCGCGGGGGCCCCCGAGGCGCAGGAGCCGGCGGCTCCCGGCACAGCAGCCCCAGCCGGGGGCGACCGCTGCCGCGGCTACTACGACGTGATGGGTCAGTGGGACCCGCCCTTCAACTGCAGCTCGGGCGCCTACAACTTCTGCTGCGGCACGTGCGGCTACCGCTTCTGCTGCCACGACGGGCCGCGGCGCCTGGACCAGAGCCGCTGCTCCAACTACGACACGCCGGCCTGGGTGCAGACTGGCCGGCCGCCCGCGCGCGCCCGCGACGCCGCCGCACCCCGGGACCCGGGCCGCGAACGCAGCCACACGGCCGTCTACGCGGTGTGCGGCGTCGCCGCGCTGCTGGTGCTAGCCGGCATCGGGGCGCGCCTGGGCCTGGAGAGGGCGCACAGCCCGCGCGCGCGGCGCGCCGTGACCAGGTGAGCGCGCGCGGCCCGGGGCCGGGGCCCGGGATCCCCTCCCAACCCCCTGGACGGCCAGCCTGCCGGGTGGGCTCCCCCTCACGAGCCTTCGTTCTTCCTGACCCTCTGGAACCTCCGGTCGTCTCAACAGCCCCCTCCTCCAGGTTTTGCCTCCCTGCTTCTGAATCTCCAGGTCTGTTTCTCCCCACACCCACTTCACGGAGGGAGACAGCCGAAACCGCTCCGACTCCCCTTGACCTTCCGGCGGGAGCTGGGTGCTGAGCCGCCTTCCCCTGCGGCTCCGGCCTCTTCCGGAGTTGGAGGGAGGGCAGGTCGCCCGACTGAGGGCACAAAATCCGTGCCTAGGGGAGGGGGCCTGGGGCCCGAGCCCAACTAGCGCTGGGGTAGGGGGCGTGCACTGATGTAGCGTCAGGCATCTCAGGTCCCCAGGGAAGGGACATTTTCTATGGCTCCCTTGGCTCTCTCCCCTCCTGCTTCCCTTCCCACTCCCCCTCTCCACCCCCAAAGCTGTGACTCAGGGCTGGCCTTATTTCCCTAGTGTTTCTAGAAGACCTCCCCATCTCACCCCACTCAGTGCCCCTGGGTAGAAGGGGATCCGCATTGGGTGCAGTACAGGTTCCTTTTGGCTGTGGGTCTGGACAGGTGCTGAGTTCTGAGTTTTGTGTTAAGTGGGGGTGACAGGACCCAGGTTCCCTACCTCAGCTGGGAAAGGGACTCTGGGATTCGGTGTCCCAAACCTAAACCTTCACTTACACCCCATACCCTGATACACACTCACATGCCCCCAGTCACCCCCATGTCCTGGGGCCTGGGCCCTCCTCACTCGCTCATCCAGGCCCAGCTCCCTTGGGTGTGTGGGCTGCTGACACGGTGTGCGACAGGCTGGTACTTAAAAGTGACCGTGGAGAGAGGCCCCCATGCCTGGGTGGGGCTAGGTGTTAATGCTTCCCCACTCCTAGACTTCCGTCAGGGGCAGGAGGGCTTCCTTGGCACTCTATGGGACCCCTCACTCTCCAGACCACCCAGCCCACCTGCTCTAAGGCAGCTGTAAGCAGAGCCGGGACTGGAACCCTGGCTTCAGCTGCTGTGCTGCATGCGATCTGGTGCCTCTCACCCTGGGTGCTGGATGCTTCAGGAGCAAGGCCTGGGCCTCCTGAGCTTGGAGCCTCCTGGAGCTGGATGAGGGGGAGAGGACAGGGACTGTCCTTGATCCGAGTGGGGCAGCAGAAACTGAGGGCCCATGATGGTGGAGGGGAGTGGCTGCGGCAGCCTAGGGACACATTCACCCGGAACCTACTTTATCCTCAGGGGCCAGGAAGCAGGCCTAGTGGTGCTTCAGGAGGAGCCGGGCCACCCCTGTTGTGCTGTGTCCGTGGCCAGTGCTGTTTTCTGTCTGGCCGTCAGGCTCCCATGTGCCCTGACTCCGATTTCTTATTTGGGGAGCTGTGTGTGGGTGTGCTCTGAACCCCTGCCCTCCTCCCCTCGAGTCACACCCTCTGCTTTGTTGAGCTTGCTGGTCAGGGAAGGCTTCTCAGATGGCTTGGTGGGGTGTCCAAGTCTATCTCTGGAGAAAGTTTGTGCAAAGGCTCAGAGGCATGAAAATCGCTTAGGTGTTTGAGAGAGCTGGCTGGTGGGTGCTCAGAGATGAGACCGTGGGGGTGAGCAGCCAAGGAGTGAGCAGGGCACGTGGATCGGCTCAGGCAGGCGCTAGGAGACCTTCAGCTCCTGCCACATTGCAGCCAAGCTGCGCCCATCCCAGGTGTCCCATCTCCAGTGTGCTTCAGCATGAATCAGTCATTTGAGGCCCCAGCGAGGAGAAAATCATGGGTTCTGGACTCTGAAGGCAGCTGGGCTGAAGGCTGGGTTTGGCTGTCTGTGGGGAAGGCTCAGTCAGATCCCGTCACAGCTGGGTGGAGGCTGGGTGTCCTGGTATTCAAGGTCACACAGCCTTTGGTGTGGGGCTGGCACTGTGGGGTCTCCTGGCTCCTCCTTCCCCACACTGTCCATCCTCCCTGCTTGTGCTGGTAGCTAAGTCCCGGAACACAGCAGAAACCCCTGTGGCAAGAGGGGAGGAAGGTAGGCAGGTAAAAAAAAAAAAAGGCTTCCTGGTAGAGGAAGGATTCTGGTGGGCTTTGAAGAATGAATAGGAGTTTTTCCAGAGGAGATGGGGAAGGAGTGGCACAAAGTCCAGGAGCCAGAGATGCTCAGATGCTTGTGTTGAGAGAGGGAGCTCAACATGGAGGGTCTTGGGGAGTAGACTCCAGAATGGGGAGGAGAGCCTTTGGAAAATAAGGTGGCCCTGGTTACACGTGACCCCTTTAGTTTCCTGACCTGCTCTGAGAGTTGGCCATGTTGGGGCTACAGGTCATGTCTGGGAGGAGAAACTAGATATTTGGGGCTAATCACCGGGGAGAGGGGAGGCCAGAAGGGTTGAAAGAGCTGCCCACACAATGAGAAGTCATGGCGGGGGCTGCCTCTGATGGGCCAAACCTGGCTGACAGGGAAACAGGCTGCCTGTCACCACTCTTTCCCCACAGGACACTGACGGAACTCCTGAAGCAGCCCAGCCCCCAGGAGCCACTGCCTCCACCTCTGGGCCCACCTCTGGGTAGCTGTGTCCAGGTGCAGATGGGTGATGGCCTTCCCCGGGGCTCCCCCCACAACAGCACAGGTGAGGCGGCTAGTGGCCGGGCCTTTGTTGATCCACAGCACAGAGCCGCCTTGTCAGGAGGGCCTGGGAGCAGGGGACCGGAGCGCTGAGGCTGTGAGCCATTTCTCAGATGGAAGTGAGCTGCCCGCCTCTGTGAGGGGACTAGTCAGCCTCTCTGAGGGGGGAGTGGGCAACTAGTCAGCTCCTCGTGGTGGACAGGGGTCCCTCCCAGGGTCCTGCAACCTCCAGCCTTGGGACTCTGTGAAGATTCCAGATTCAGGGATGCCCAGTTCAGACTCTGGGTCTGCCTGGTTCTAGGCTCTGGCTCAGAGCCCTGGGCCAGAGCCCTGGCCTGCGTCTGTGGCCTCTCGTGGGCCTTTTCCTTCAGGCTGGTGCCTCCCTCTTGGACTCTTGCTGGCGACGCAGCCTTGACAGCACCTCCCCTCCCCCCACTATGGGTTCCAATCCTCAAACATTCTCTTCCCCTCTGGGAGAAGCTGATCCTGAGCCCCAGCGCCAGGCTTCAATCGAACAAGCTGGCAAGTCATCCGTTAGATGAGCACCCCCTCAGGGCTGGCTGCTATTATTCACGTTTATTCTGAGCCAGGCCCTGTCCGAGGTACTGGAGATTCTGCCGTCAGGAGACAGAGAAGGAATGAGTTCCTAAGACATCTCACAAGTTATCTTTAATTGCCCTCCGGGAGTGGGCTGCAAAGAGGTGCGGGATGTCTTCCGGTCAGCGAGCCGAGTCTCATCTCCTCCTTCCAGACAAGAAACGCCCCAACAACGTGCCCCTGGGTTCGGTGACTGCGGGGCCCCCGCGCGCCCCGCGGCTGCAGGGCGGTGGCAACGTGACGCTGCAGCCCGACTTCGCTAAGTACGCCACCCTCAAGGCAGCCGGGCTCAAGGCCGCAGGTGAGAGGCCGGGTTTGTGCTGGGGAGCGCCGGGCCCGCTGCACCCCCGGAAGTGCAAGCGCTTGGATTGTGAGGCTCGGCGTCCCAGTTCTAAAGTTCCCGGCGCTCCAGCCAGCGTCCGCATCGCCCCCTCGCCGATCGGCTCCCATGCCTCGGCCGCACCGCACCCTTCTCTGATCAGGCCACGGGTCTGGGGCCGGGTAGCCGAATCTAGAGCCGGGGGGGCGTAGCCTGTACCCTTCCCGGGTGGGCCTGAGACCCCCGCCTCTGCCGCCTGTACCCGCCGGGAGGCGCTGAGGCCCCGGCCCCCGGGACCTGCCCCTGCCCCCGAGGTCTGGCCCCGCCCCCGAGGTCTGGCCCCGCCCCCGACTCACGGCTCTCTGTCCCCGCAGAGGCCTCGGCTCCGGACTTCTACCAGCGTTTTACTGCCACGGAACCCGCCCCGCTGACCCTCCCGTCGCGAGCCCGGAGGACCCCCGAGGACTTGCCTGAGCTGCTCGACGCCTGCCCCTGGGCCCCCCCGGGCTACCCGCCCCCCGCCGGCTCCACCCCATCGGGCCACTACAAGGCCTGGACCGCCGGCCGCCCCGTCCGGCCCGCAGCCCGCGGCCACCTGGAGGTTCACGCCTCTCCCGCGCCGCGACGGCCGGGCCACGCGCCCCGGAGCCAGTTCAGCGTGGAGAAGCTGCCCGAGGCCTTCAGCCCGCAGGCCCCTGGCCTTTACGGCAGCGCCGGCCGCGGAACCCGGCACCTGAGCACCAACAGCAAAGCTGAGGTCACCGTGTGAAGAAGGGGCTGCCGATTCTCTCGAGGCGTTGCAACGCCGGGAGCCCTCTTCTGCCAGGGGGACTTGCCAGAGGCCTGACCGGGCGGGGGGCACCCAGGCCGCGGAAGGAGGGGCGCCAGCCTTGAAGTCCAGCCCTTCTGCCTGCCCAGACTGGACCAGGAGGAGCCTTGGAGTCTTGCAGGGATATGGCGCACTGGGTAAGGCCAGTGGTTCTGTCCTGGGGGGTCCTTGTGTAAATAAACCCTTTTCTGTGACTCCCATCCCTGAGAATAAAGGGGCCCCAGCTTGGCTCTGAGAGGCACTGATGGTGGAGGTGTTGGTCATTGACTGGACAGACGGCAGTGCCAGTAGAGGGCACAGCATGTGCAAGAGCAGAGGACTGAGAGCTGGTGGGCAAGTGCTCTGGGAGCTGGGGAGAAGTAGCTGGAGAGGGTGGTCAGGGCTGAATGCCAGCCAGAATGTCCACACCAGGAGGAGCCATGGGAGAGGGGGCAGCTAGGCCCCAGCCATCTTGGAGTTGGCACAGGGGAGAGAGCTGGTGGGCCCCCGAGGGTCCATGACCCTGAATGGAGGAGAGCCCCTCCAGCCAGTCACCTGCTTGACTTCGCTGAGCCTGGCTGATCCTCATTGACATTGTCTGGCCCTGGGCCGGCCCCTGGGCTGCAGGCCACTTGGCCAGCTTGGCCTGGGGCCACCCCCCTGATGGGCGTGGGCAGTGGGCCTGGAGACAGCTGGTACTCAGGATGGGGGAGCCTGCTCCCAGTGGCTGCTCTGGGGGAAACGGGGATGGGGCTGCTGGACCCAGAGCCTTGGCAGTGCCCCCACCAGGGTGCTTGCCCCCCCTCAGGCTTAGCACTTCCAGCTCTCCCCCCTTTTCCTGGCTGTGGCCCAGGGCACTGCCAACACCCTGCATGCATCAAGTTCCTCTGTGCCAGGCACTGGTGGGAGGTTGAGGGCTGGGTTATGCCCCTCACTGGATATCTTAGGCACGGTATACTGTTTCGATAACAATGGCTGCCATTTGCTATTTCTTCTTTTAGTCCTCATGAAAGCCCCATGAGCATGTGGCTGGACAGATGAGGAAACTGAGGTCCTGAGACCTCAGTACCTTGCCAAGGTCACCCAACTGATGGCGGTTTAGGACTCTTCCATATTCTGCCGGCATTGTGGGTCTGGTGGTGGAATGGCAGCGTGTGTTGGCAGAGGGGCCCCTGTTCCCAGCCAGTCTCTGGCTTTCCTCCTGCTAGCTGGGCTACCCTGAGGCCCCCAAACCCTCCAGCTCTTCACCTGTAGGAGGGTCCACCTGGCCCTTTCTTATGTTCTCTTGAGAAAACCAAGGCCTAGAAGCCCCAGGTCAGAACAGAGGCCAGGGTCCATGGTTATGCCTGCAGTGGGGACCCCCATGGCTCACAGGGAAGATGGCTCTCACACCCTCAACCCAGGGTGGGGGTGGGGTGCCAAGACGATCCTGCAGTTGTACAGAGCTGGGGGAGGAGGGTGGGTGCTGAGTCACGGATCCCGTAGAGACTCACAAAAGCATCGGGTTCCTGGGCACACATCAGCCACCCACAGCCACCCACCCTGGTGACACATGCCCTGGAGAGGCTAGGCTGGGAGGTGGGTGTGACCTCTTTGCTCATTCAGTCCCAAGGGCCCTGGATCTCCATCCCAGGGGCCAGGCCTCCGCTGGAAATGCTGCTCTAGTGACTGGACAAGGACGAGCTACAGTGGCCCCCCGGCCCCCACCCCGCACCCCCACAGGCTGTTCTGGCCCTCGGGACAGTGGCCTGCTGTATGTCCTTCAGAGAAAGGAGTGGCTTAGACAGCTCAAGGGCCCTGGCCCATTTCCCAGCCGGGGGCCGGGTTATGGACCACGCACTTTGGCCCCCAGACCTCATCCCCACGGGCCTCGCTGACCTGCCTGCCCACACGGCCCTGCACTGCCTGTGGCTGGGCCCCTCCCCAGCCTCATGGGCCCTCCCCACAAACTGGCACTTCACATGCGCCGGGTGGTTCACACTGGCCAGCAGGCCGTCACAGGCAGGGGCGGGCTGTCTGCACAGAGGCATGTGGAGGCTGAAGGGACGCCCCCAACTCCTGCCACCCGCCCAAGGGGACCCGGCTGGGAAGCACAGGAGCTGGACTCGGATGTGACCTGCAGGCCACATCTCAGAAGCTCTCTGCCTCCAGGGAGATGGGGAAACCCAACCGGGTGAACCCAGGAGGGTTTAGCACCCCAAATCGCAAAGAACTGGTGTCATCTGCTAAGCAGCCAGCTGCGTCCTGCATACGGTGACCTCTGACCCCAGCACCACCACCACCAACACCCCTTTTCGCCCAGGTCTGTCCTAGCCCTGAAGTGTGAGCCAGACAGGAAGTGCTGGGAGGACGGGGCCAGGAGCATGGGCGGGCAAGGAAGGTCTGTCAGCCCAAAGCCTCTGGGACCTCTCGGCAGAGGGGGATAGGCAGCCCCTGGTTCCGGACCCACTGAGGCCAAGCCACGTGGCTGCCTGGCTGGTCACGCCGCAGACCCCACACACTTCACGCCGGGTGGTACCAATCTGTGTTTATTCAATAACCTACATCCAGGACACAGTGAATGATTCCACATCAAGGAAGCCACAGGCATAGCCCCCTTTTCAGTGAAAAACCGACCCCCTCCCACCCTGAACCATAACGAGAAAAGGCACAGTATATACACACGACACAAAGGCTGGCTCACCCAGGGCACAGGGCCATCAAGGTGCGGGCAGAAGAGAAGTGGGTGAGGCCCAAGCTTACGGGTGAGGCCTGCTCTCGGCATGAGGGGAGCCCTTGCTGCGTGTCCCCTCAGTCTGTGCTGGGGCCTCTGCCCACCTTCTGTCCCAACCAGCCCAAGGGGGTGAGAGGCACAGGGATGGAGGAGGGCAGCCCCTCAGCCTCCCCGCAGGCCCCAGGAGAAATGGCCTCAGGTAGACGCCAAGCTTGGGCATCCAAAAAAGTGGGGCCACGCTCCCTCACAGGCCCCCCTCAGGAAGGGGGCTTCGATCCTAGTGCCCATCGTGGGCAACGCTGTGCCCACTTCAAAAGGCGGCTTGTCTGGGGACGGGGTGGGGTCTGGTCCCTGCCAGCCTGGCTTATTTTCAGGCCAAGAATTAGGGATAAAAATAGACTGTGGAGGTAGGAGTTGGGGTGGGAGGGAGCCCGAGAGAGCGGGGAACCCACGCTGAAGGCCCCTGGCCCTCAGTCCTGGTGGGTGGCTTTATCTCTCCCAGCCCCCCGGGGGCCTACCCCGAGTCTGGGCTGACATCCAGGGGGTGGGGGAGTGGGAAGGAACAGGACAATTAAATAAGACCATTTATTTTTTTAAAAAATTAAAAAATAATGCCAACACGATTTCACCCATCCCCAAGCCTGCCCCCTGCCTCCCACCCACCTCCCCAGGGTTGGGCTCGCTCCTCCCCTGGCTGTTCTGTGTAATGAAGAGAAAACAATGAACTCGCTTTGTCAGGTACAGGGGAGGGGACACGGACCTGGGGAGAGGAATAAAGATGCCACAGCAACTCAGCCTTGCATCACCGCAACCCCAAGCACACAGATATAAAAACATTTGTATAAAAGGGGGGTGTGCTGGGCACAGTGCCACGGGTGGAATGCATGGTGCCCAGAGACCTATGTCCCCCAGAGAGAAAGCCTGATTAAAAAAAAACAAGGAAGCAGGAAAAGGGAGCGGGGAGTTTTTCAGAGTCTTGGGAGGGCTGGAGATGGAACTGGGCAGCCTGGGAGCTCCCCCTGCCACTTTCAAGTCAGGGAACCCCCATTTCCTGCCCTCCCTGTCTTTCCCTGCTCAGGCCCACTGGGACCCAGGCTGGGAGCCTCTCTCTGCAGCAGCTCCCAGGGACCCGCTAGCCGTGGTCCAGAAGCCTCGGCAGGCGACTGCTCCGAAGCCAAGGTTCATACCTCAGCTCCCACAGGGAAGAGGAGGGAGACACAAGAGACAGAGGAGGAGGCAGAGACTGAGAGAAAATGAAGAGGGAGAGACAAAGGGAAGGGAGAGACTCAGAGACAGAGGAGGAGGGAGAGAGAGGGAGGAGGGAGAGAGACAGAGGGAGGAGAGACTCAGAGACAAAGAAGGAGGGAGGGAGACAGAAGGAGGAGAGAGACTCAGAGACAGGAGGAGGGAGAGAGACAGAGGGAGGAGGAGGGAGGGAGACAGAGGAGGAGGGAGAGACTCAGAGACAGAGAAGATTCAGAGACGGAGGGAGCTGGGGAGCAATGGAGGGAGGCGGCAGCTGAGGTGGGCAGAGCCAGAGGTCAGGAGGCGGCGATGGCGGTGCCGCCCCCCAGCTTGACGATCATCTGCTGGCAGTCGCTGCATGAGCGCCGGTCGCCCGCCTTCTCCAGGGTGCGGGCAGCCTCGGCCAGCAGCACGGCCCGCTGGCCCGGGGAGGACAGGAAGGAGAGAGGGAGGTGGCGGCAGGCCAGGAGGATCGCAGTGGCCCGCTCTCGCTGCCCGGGCCAGGCGTCCGCCTCTCCTGTGGGAACCAGGAGACACACATACCCGCTGAGAGCCCGCTACGACGCAGGTGCTTTCCCCCGGCTCGGTGAGAACTTGGGTATCTAAGCCCCCCGCCCCCAAGTGAGGGAGGTTCAGCTCAACAGACAGATGAGCTGACCCAGCCGGGCGCCACACACATTACTCTGGCTATCATTCTGTGATGGGGCTGAGATGCGGCCCATCAGCAGGGTCCCAGCTCGCGCGCTGGGACAACATCCCCACCATCCCCTTCTCACTCTGGAGAGGCTGGACCCACGACAATGTGACCGAGGCCAGTCCAGCCCCACAACGCCTCACGGACCCTCCCTGGCCACCCACCAAATCAAGCCTTGGGTTTTTCCCCTCCCCTGGACCCGCCCAGGCGCCGGCGCTGGGGGCTCACCGTGCTTGGCATTCTGAGCCGTGCGCCTTCGCAGGCTGTGCTCCAGCAGCTGGTGGGTGCGGGTGGGGCTGGCTCCGGCCATCAGGCGCACAGTGGCTTCATGCAGGAACACCTGGAAGCCCGGGGACACAAACCCGTTGTCCTCACCTGTCTGTGTCCCTGGGGGCATCCCTCCCTACAGCATCGCATCTGCCCGCTGACCATACCCCTTCTCTAAACACCCTGCCCTGCTCACCCTTTGAAAACAGCCTCTCCCGTCCTCACTCTGACCCCAGACACACACCCGGCAGGAAAGGGGAAGAGCACAGGCCCGCTGGTGGGGCTGGAGCAAGCGAGCACGCTGAGAGGGAAGCTAAGGGCCACCTCCGCTGACGGTGACTGAGAGCACCGGTGTGTGCTCCGGACTGTACGGACAGTAGGCGGGTGGACCCTCGCAACGCCGGAGGCTGCCTCCAGCCCAAAAGCAGGACAGGGGAGAGGCAGGGATGGGAGAGAGGGCTCAGGTGGCTCGGGGCCTGTGTCGTTTGGTTTCTTCAGAAAGAGTCTCTTCTTCAGAGTTCAGAAGGTCTCAGGAGGAAGACCTGCAGCCCTTCTGTCAACATGCATCACTGATGGGGGAGGGGGGAGGGGAGAAGGGGGTCTCCCTAGGTCTCTCTAGTTTCTTTTACACCCGAACACCTCAGGGTGTGAGGAGGGTGGTGCTGCCCTGGAAGGCCAGGGTGGAGGCGGACAAGGGAGAGGCAGGTGGGGATGTTTTGTGAGGAGGCCGCCGCCCCTGAGCACACTTCCTCTTTTCCACCGTGAAGGGGGTGGTTCTCACATGACTATTTCGTCTGCAGTGTCTGTCCTGGCTCGCTGCACACAGGGGCTACAATGCAACCACGTGAGGGTCCCAGAGCACTTGAGGGTGAGGGCAGCCGTACCCCAAGCCCTTCTTTTTCACACGTTTCCAAACACAGCCCTTCCCCACCCCTAACACTGGCCTTCTCACTTAAATTTTTGGAAAACAATTCAGGGAAAATATGTTGAGTTGTATTACTCTTAATTAGCAATAAAGGTAAACACAGGAACAGTTTGACTCCACTAAGTGGGTTGATCAACTGCCCTCATTGCCAAGGGGATGTTACATGGAGAGTTCTCAAGCACGGCCCAGAAAAAGCATTAAACACATTTCTAGGGGATTCTGACACCCACTATGAGAACCTAGCAGTGCTCCCTCGTGGCCTTCCCCATGTCCTCACACAGACTAGGAGCCCCTTCTCGCTCCCGAGTGTTAACTGGTAAGGCGAGATCTCTGCTGGCCTGTCTGTGCTGTGTGGACTGCTCACTGCCACGTTCCAGGGTTGGGCACACACAGCATGAGCCAAACAAAGGGATGAATGGCACCCAGCCCAGGGCCTGACCGGTCAGCCGACTCCATGACTCCACTCCAGAGCTGGGCTCGGTTCTGACATCTCGATCCACCCTCCCCAGCAGCAGGATGGGCCTTACCTTGCGGTAGGCCAGGCGGAAGCTGTGTGCCAGCCTGCGCAGGCTGCCCAGGTCCCGCTGGAAGCCAGCCAGCTCGGCGCCCGATGCGTGGTAGGTCTCCCCCAGGGCCTGGCTGGCTCCAGCCTGCTTCTGCCACAGAGCCGTCCGCAGCGACAGGAGCAGGTCACAGGTCAGCAGCTGGACCACCTGTGTGGTGTGCCATGAGGAAGGAGAAGGTGACTGGCCGGTTACCAGGGCAAGGGTCCCTGCACGCACCAGGTCTTCCCCAACCGGATACCTGGCAGCTCTGGGATTAAAGGGGAGACCCAGAAAATCAGGGAGCAAGAGAACCGCCAGGGAGGGAGCTTCAGTTCCTGACATCTAGTCCTTCCCACAGACCCTGTAGGGAAATCTGCTCTTCCATTGACCGGGTGAGGAAGCCAAGGCTCAGAGAGGGGCAGCGCCTCATGGAGGAGACGCTAGGAAGGGTAGGAATAAAACTCTAGTGGTTCTGACAGCAAGTCGCAGGCCCCGCCCACCTCCGGGAGCCCCGCCCACCTCCGGGAGCCCATGGCTGGGCCTAGAGGCCCTGTCCTCGCAGGGGAATCAGAGCCTGGAGATGGAGGAACAGGGATCAGAGGCTCGCTTCCAAGGATGGGGCCCAGGTCTGGCCCTAGTGGCCTCTGTGGTGGGGGAGACAGGAACCCAAGAAGGTAGACCCTCAGAGAGGCTCAATGCTGGGGTTTGGATCCACTGGTCTAGATCTGTCACGGTTTTCTGTCCATAGCTATGTGGCCCTGACACATGACCTCACCTCTGAGCCTGTTTCCCCACCCAAAAAATGGGCACCACACAGGGCTGCAGTGTCACAAAGGAGAATCACAAAGGGCACTGGCCTCAGCCCACGCTGGTGTTGCCTAGCTCCTGAGGGCCCTTAGTGCAGCAGCGCTTCTCAAGGTGGGTCATGTGCCGCCCTCAGGCACCGGTGGACGCCTCCAGGCTGTCCCTCATCTCATCCAGCCTGGCATCCCTTTCTCCAGGGTGCTGCCCCACACCCCCCATCCCCCTGCCGACCCTGCCTCGCACCTGTATGTTGCCCGACCCTGGGGCACAGTGGATTTTTGGCTGCTGACAGCACTGGTGGAGAACGTGGATGAGACCCCTCTCCTCAGCCAAAGGTAGCATTTCTGAGAGGTGAGGTAGTAGCCTGCGGCTGAATTCTGCCCTCTGAGGGATGCTAGCCTCTGTGGGGGCCCCTTCTTCCAGGCCCATTTTCCCACACAGGTGCCTGCAGCCTCTCTCTCCTCCTCAAACTCCTCTGGTTCTCCATGAAGACAAACACTACTGGACCCACCAGAGGAACCACCTAGAGCGAGCCTCGGGCCCTGCGGGCACACTTGTCTTGTAGGGCTGGCATGTTATCCCGGGTTCACTGCAGGGTCCGGGTCCAGGGATGACCTCAGCCAGAGGTGCCAGACCAACCCTAGTGAGGGCCTCGGACGGAGTCTGACCCTCAGAACACACCTCCTGCCTCCCTTTCTGGAGCGAACCAGGCTCCTCCTGGTGAGCAGACGACGTGTCCCCCTCAGCTGTGTGCACGCCTCCCTTCCCCTGCCCCGGACGGCCCTGCCTCGTGCCCCGGCAGTGACACAGTCCCTCTAACAAGGCACGGGGGAGTCTCTCGAGGGCCGGGCAGGCCTCTGTGATGCACTGTGGAAACATTGCACGGGTACCGCCAGAACATGCAATGCAACTACAATGCACCGCAGCCACCCGCTCCAGGGTGTGCGCGCAAGGGGGGCGGAGCAGATGCGCCCTGGCCAGCCGAGGTCCACCTGGGGTTGACCGAGCTGAGGGCCGGCAGGACCCGGGGCCAAGGTGGGAACATGCTGGTTCCAAGTACGGAAAGGAAAACCCCTGGACCACCGGGCCGGGCTCTGGGGGAGGGGCTGCTGACTGGCCTGCCTTTCGTGCAGCCCCACAGGCCGGGTGGGCTCATGGTGGGTCAGAGTGCTATCTCCCGGCAGAGATGAGCACCGCCCCCCGGGGCTATACGCCCCACTCACATGGTTAAGGTCGGGGTCACAGGTGGCTCCACTGACGTTGAGGCTGCTCCACAAGTGGCCACTGGCCCTCTCGCAGTGGCAGAAGGAACTCTGCTGCCCGTCCGCCTTCCCGGATAGTGAGGCGTGCATGGCTCTGCAGGTGTGGAAGACGGCCTTCACCAGGGGGCTCCTGGGTGGTGACAGAGGTGAGAGGCAAGAGGTCAGCGCACATCACCTGGGCAGAATGAAGGTGGGGAGCCCAAGCCAGCAACCACTGCCCTCACACCGCTGTGACAAGTGGGTCTGCAGGACTAAAGGCCACCATAATGGTTCTAGGTCCCAGCTCCAGACTGGAATTGCCGGCCCTGAGCGAGGGAGGCTCCCTGGCCCTAAGCATCCTCTTCACTCCAGAAATGTGCACAGCGTTCACGTCCTAGTGAAGAAGTCAGGTGATCAACACATTAGATACTGACTGTGTAATGCCAGGTGCTGCAAGAGCCATGAAAGAAAGTCACCCGGAGCCAGCGGGTGGCGTTTATTATGGACGGCCAAGGATGTCCTCACGGGAGAGGTGACACTCATGCAGAAGGAACCTGAGGGAAGCAGGCACGGGGATTTCTAAGGAGGAGGGCTCTGGAAAGAGGCGTGGCAGATGCAAAGGCCCTGAGTGTCTGACACATGTGAGAACATCCAGGCGGGAGTGTGGCTGCAGGAGGAAGTGAGGGGAGGGAGGAGAGCAGGCGCTGAACGAGGCCCTTCTCAGCCTCTGACCCGCTCCGGGCTCCAGGCAACCAAAGCTCATCTCCGCTCCCTTCCTCTCTCCTCTCCTCGCCTCTGCTGACGTGGCTGCCTTTGCCTGGAATACCCTTTCTCACCATTCCTCACTTGTTTCTGAGACCTGTTTCACTGGCTGGCCCTCCGGTCTGCCTTCTCCTGCCCTGCCCCCTGCAAGCCTCCTCTGGCTGCCCCCTGGGTCAGGTCTTTTGTGCCTCCGACACCAGCTGTTGGTTTGTGAGCCTCCTGCCCTCACCAGGTTCTGTGTGAACTCCTGGAGGCTGACCTGCCTCTGGCCTGGAATGTCTCCCCGCGATGTGCTGCCTGCTTCCTGAGAGCCAAGACTGGAGCCGGCAGAGGCCACAGCTCCCAGAGCGGAGAGCTGAGCGGGGCAGGCTTCTGTCTATTTGCTTATGGCTGTAACTTGCTGTCTCATTTACCGCGGCCTCCCAGAGACTAGAATTCAGCTGACACCAAGTACGCCCTCAGCTAAGCACTCGCTGAGTGGACGATGGAATCGTGGAGGGGTGCAGGAGACCCCCGAATGTGGCCTGTGACCAAGGAGAAGGGATCAGAGATCGCGGCCACAGAGATTGTTGGTGGGCCCACCACCAACAGTCACTGAGAAGCCACCCAAGACAGTCATTCAAACAATCTGTGCCTCAGGGGGAGGATGGTACAAGACTGTGTGTGGCTGAGTCCCTCTGCTGTTCACCTGAAACTGTGATAACGTTGTTAATCGGCTATACTCCAACGCAAGATAAAAAGTTTAAAAAAAAAGCAGAAGAGCAAAAAGTAAAAAAAAAAACCCATGCCTCAGTTTCCTCATCTGTACAGAAGCCACAGTACCACTCGCCGCTCCCTGTGGGGACATACGTATCGGCCCTGTTATCTGCACTCACTCACTAAGGTGCCCAGGCCGGGTGCTCAACTCTGGAGAAACAGCCTCATTTCAGGGAGCAGATCAGGGAGAGAGTGGGGAGGCTGGGGTGGGGTGGCGTCCCACAGCATCGCCACAACTAAAGAGCAAAGGGGCCCCCGGGTGGCTGAATTTGGGGGGAAGGAATGCCTGCGGGGGTCTTAGCTGCACCCCAGGGCCTGTTCTTACAAGTGAGAACACTTTAGACGGTTTACCCGCTGGGCCTCAGTCTGCTTGGGTGTGTCAGCTGGGAGACAACACACCCTGGGTGGGCGTTCCCTGGTCAGAGCTTAATAGGGGGTTACTTAAATGAAATTGGGAGTGTTGAAGCTGCCTAAACCTGCTTTCCTCAGCTCCCTCCTGCTCTCCCGGGTAAAGGCCCACTTGGCGGGAGACGTGACAGCCTTGGCTCTGAGGAAAGACCCAGTGGGGCCTTCCTGCCTTGGGGCGTTTCACAATTTCTGCAAGTGGCAGAAGATGTCAGGGACACTCAGATCCAGTCAGAAGCAGCCAGGGTGTTGCCAGGCTGCCCGCCAATACAGGCCAAACGCCCCCAAGAGGCAGGCATGAGTCCCCAAGAGGAACGTCAAAAGCTCTCTGGTGATGCCTTGTGCTAAAGGCCTTTTTAGTGATTCAGCTGGTGGGGTGGAGGGTGGTCGAGAGGAAATGGGACTCAGCGCTGGCACACAGAGGATCCCCAGGCCTCACAAGCCAGTGCTGGCCTGCCAGGCTCCACCAGGACCTTCTGTAGGAGCCACCGGCTCTCCCTGCCTGTCAGCCTGTGGAGCCCTGGGAGTAGCACTGACGGCTGCTGGGGTCTCACACACACACACACACACACACACACACACACGGCTTGCCACGTCTGCAGTCTCCGTGGCGCCCTTGTCCCCTCGCTTCATCTCGCCATCTGTCGTGTAGTCCCCAGGCTGCCTGACCCTTCATGCTGATGGCCATGCAGACCTGCTCCCCTCCCCGACTAACCCAGCGAGCCTGGCACCTGCTGGCACCGGGGGCTTCCCTGGAGAGAAGCAGGCAAGAGGTCAAGGAGGGCTACGCACTCTGTCACTTCCAGGGCCTGGGGGACCCGCTCCACTTCGGTGAAGTGAGTGCGCACAGCGGCGTCATCTCCCTGGAGCCAGCTGATGGCCATGGTGATGGCGGACGTCCACCACCGACAGACGACGTCTGGGCCTAGAGGCGAACAGAACCAAACGCCGCTCCAGCACTGCAGAAACTAGAGCCCCCCTGTTCGTGCTGTCTCTCCCTCCCGACGACGGGCTGGGGCCTGTGGGCTGCCCTCTCACACCCACCAGCCCCATCTCAGAACATGTTTGGCAATTTGCCTTAACAGCCTTAAAAATGTTCACTCCTAGTAACCTAGGAATCTCATTTTTGAAAATCCATCACAAAGAAACGAGCCTAAATAGAGAAAAAAAAGACGTTCACTGGTGGTATTTTTAAGGAAGAAGCTGCAAACAACCCAAACTTCCAACAGCTGTGAAAAACAGTGTTTCCAGAATATGTGTAGTAACGGTGCACGTAGAATCTTTCTAGTGTTTTCCTGAGGCCTAGTTTTCTCAGTGAACCTGCATGTGAAATGCCTAAGAGCGCGTTGTTCTCTCAGCTCTGAAATGACAGGCCATGAGGTCAGAGGTCACGATGGGGAGGCTGCTCCTCTGGGATCCTGCCCTCCATGGGGAGAGCCGTCAGAGGGAGCTCCACGCCCTCTCCTGCAGCCTCAGCCACGCGAGAGGCGGCTGCTCTCATGTTGTCACCTGGATGACAGTTTAGAGACAGAAGCAGAGCGTCCTGCTGCCAGTTCAGTCGACAGTTGTGTGGCCACCGAGGCAGTGGGTGCCGGAGCAGTAGGGACGCCGGATGAAAGGCCTCTCCGGCAGAGGGCGTCAGACCCAAGAGCAGCCCCAGGGACCACTTTGTGCCGAAAGGTGAGGCCCCCCACCAGCCCCCAGGCCCAGACCACTTGCTGCCCATTCTGAGCACCTGGGAGCATTCCTGACCTGCTCCAGCCAGCGTCCCTGACTCACTTGTCATCCCACTTCTGGCAGCATCCTGATTTCCTGCCCCCAAAACACAGCCCAGTAAGGGGAACTGTGGGTGGGCTGATGTGGGGACCGCAGAGACACACCTCAGAGCCAGAGAAGGTTCTTGAGTGGCAGACTCGTAACCAATCCTGGGCCCCAAGACACAAGGGCTGTGGAGGACTGAGTCAAGCAACCTGAGGCCCATGGAGCCGCCCGCAAGGTGCTTACCAAGGGCCGACTTGAGCACAGAGCTGCTGGAGAAGGGGGGGGTCACAATCCCCACGGAGTCCACAAAAGAGTTCAGTAATTTCAGGTACTCGAGAGCGCTGGAGAATTCACTGGAAAGAAAAGAAAGGGTCCCACTCACATCAGAGTGTACACAAGGACCTCACTCACAGCCTGGCTGGTCAGCCCCCAGTTCTGAGACCCACAGGGCCAGGCACACCCCGAGCACTGCCCCCACCAACCACTCCGGCTCGCCCCAGGCCGCCCTGACACTGTTCCTGACACTCTTCTCTCTGTGGGAAAAGCAAGGTTTCTCTTTCATCCCTCGCCCTTCAAGACCCAATTCAACCGTGGTCTCTGCCCAGAAGTTTTCTGATTCCCCAGGCAGAAGACCCCCTCTCTGCCCAGGTGCACTCTTGTCAGGACCTGGGCCCTGAACGAGAGCGATGCTGGTACCTGCCTGCCTCTCAGGTCTGACTCTGTGAAGGAAAGACTGTGCTTGGTGACTCCCTAAGAATAAGACACCGCCTGACCTCTCGGTACAGGTCTGGGTCCCCAAGATGTCTGGGCCAGAGCCATTTGCCTTCTGCTGAGCTTCCCACGCTCCATTCCACAGGCCACCCTTCCCCTGCCAAAGGGCAAAGCAAAAGAAATCAAATCCCTGATCTGCTCCAAGAACTGACTCCACTCTGTGATATAGGTATGTATATAGGTGATATAGATATAGAGATAGGTAGAAATGAGAAAAGGGAGAAATAATATACTTGGTGGGGCAGCAAGAGGCAAAGAAGCCAGCTCTGAGCCCACAGAGGGCTCTCATGGGGCTTCCAGGCCTGAGACATCAACACCAAAGAGTCACTGGATTTCCCTGAAGCCCCCACACTGGGGCTTGTTTCCTTAAGGGAGGTGGATCTCAGAGCCCCGTCTCGCTACCCAGGGAGGTAGCCTGAGGCGGGGGCAGGGGTGGGGGGTATATCTAAGGTCCGTACCAGCTCTCCTCTTCCTGGTCTGCAGCTTTCTTCTTGGCCTGAGGTTTTACCAAGGACTCCACTGCTCGCTCCAGCAGGTTCTTACAGAAGGCCTGGTGTACCTGGGCGATGGGGTCAGCTGAAAAAGAGGAGGAAGCCAGGAGAGGGGTGAGTGGGGCTCACTTAGGAGCTCTGTCCTACAGAGAAAACAGGGTGTGGGGGAGGAACCCAAGGAACAGATAACCCCTCTTAATGGGGCCAAACCTCCCCATCCAAACCCCAGAACTGCTTGCTGAACAGTCAGAAGTGGGGGGTGGGCAGAGGGAGGGTGGTCAATCCAAGAGTACATGAGTTCTGGACTGGCTCCAGTGGCGGGGGGGCGTGAAGGGTGCTGTGTCTCTTAGCATAATGCTCAGTCCTTTCATTCAAGGCTGGGAGCAGTAAGGTGGTGGCCACGACCCTCGTCAGCAAACAGAAACCGGGAAGGTGGACAGCCACCCCAAGTCTCAGAGGCCGCCCCTTCTCCTGTGGCTCAGGAGGACAGCCACCGAGGCTCCTACCTGACAGGGTGAGAAGAGCCAGCTCCCGCTTAAGAGCCTTCGCACAAGACCCGTGGCCAGAAGTTGTCTGGCCGAGGCGATTAAACAAGAGGCCTGGCAATGCTTGGCAATGACAGCTGCCTGTCACCAAGTCCCCTGACTGGCAAGCCCCAAATACGGCATCACCAGGCCCTTCCCCTCATTCACATGCCACAGACGTGTGGGCTTCAACTTGACAAGGACAGGGAGGCAGGACACTTAGGAATATATTCTGGGCAACAAGGCCTAGAACCAGAGCCACCAGAGGCATGAGGGCCAGGGGCAGCCTCCGCTGTAGACAGAGCAGCCTGGCCATGCATCCGAGATTGATGACGGCTTCTGCTTTCGCCCTTCCTCTCTGGGGTTGCACGTCATTCTTACTGTGAACAACAGATACTGAGAAGAAATGACAGTGGACCCCGCCTTCCCCACAAAATGCCTGACACACACTCCTGAACCTGCCAACTACGTCTGACTCCCCACACTTCTGGTTCAGAGAGAGGAAAAGTGCGGACAGCTCAAAGCCATGGCTGCTCAAGCCTGGGCCAACCCGACTGGCCTCTCCTGCCCGCTGCGAGGCCGGGCGAGTCGACTTAGATCACCATCAGACAGCGGGGGACAGCCAGCCAGCCTCTCCTCCCGACGCCCGGAGCCCTGTCTCTGCCGCCACCCTGAGCACCTGACGACCGTCTGTCGCCTGTTGTTCCCTAACTGCTCCGTCTATGTCTGTTTGTTTTCCGGCAGAAGTGGGAGAGCGGGGCCAGCCAGTAGCTCCTCTACACCCTCTGAGTCTCCACAGCGCCCGCACAAGGGCAAGATTCCGCTCGCACTCAGTCACCCTTGGGGACGTGTGGCAGGGTGACTGATGCCAGGACCACGGGCTCTGAGTGGCCCAGTGGTGAGCTGCAAACCCAGCTTCACTGGCAACCAGGCTCACGAGCTCCTGAGTGTAAGGAACTCACAGCCGAGGCACCCTGTGTCTCCACGTGTATGGGGGCAGCACCAGGGGGCCCCCAGGGGGCAAGGCGTTCTCACCTGGGTTCCTCTGGGCACAGTACAGACTCTCCTTGGCAGCCGACTTCACTGACCAGCTCCGCTCCATGAAGAACTTCTGGCCCAGGGGATGGCAGAGCCAGCGCAGCGAGTCGGGGACGGCGCTGTGCTCGGGGCCACACAGGCTCTGGGCGCGACTGAGGAAATAGCTCTGTGGAAGGACAAGGACCACCGTGACACCAGGGTGGCGGACACCAGCTGCGGCCAGCAGAAGGCCATCAGAAAGTGCCACCGGGTGGAGGCAGGCTAGGGAAGGGGGGCCAGCAGGAGGGCTGGGACCCTCCACGCCTGGAAGCAAACACCCCCACGGAAACCAGGGCGATGGCCCCGGGGGAACCTGCCGGGCTCAATGACAAACCCCAGAGGGAAGGGGTTGGGGCTCAAGGCACCCTTGGAGACTCAGCTGTACCCTGTCCTGCTAGGTCTGCCCAACTGGACTTGAATCATGTTCTTGGCCGTGCTGGTGTCCAACCTGCTGAGCTGAGCCAGGCTCTCCCAGGCCCCCCCGCCCCCCACAGTATGCCCACCCTCAACCCTGTCTAACCCTGCATTCCAGCCAGGCGGACCCCTGGGTCCTGAGACTTTTTCTCATCTGCCATTTTCATTACATATCTTTGAGAGCATTTTTAGGTAAAACTGTGTTCTGCTTTGACTCATTTTCATCTCTTTCACCTCCGAGTGTGAAGAGTTTAGAACAGGCATCCAGCAAGTGGCCGGCGACTGTCATTTACTGTCGCCGTCAGTCTAGAAAGCGCTGGAGTGAGAGGGCCACCCCGAGGCTCGTCCAGGATGCGAGCAGGCCTGCGTGATGCCCCTCCCTCAAGGCTGGCCCAGCAAGGGCTTTGTCCACCCTCCAGAGAACCCCCTGTGACCTCCTCGGTGGTCCAGTGGTTAAGAACCTGCCTTGCAGTGAAGGTGGATGCAGGTTTGATCCTTGTTTGGGGAACTAAGAGCCCATATTCTGCAGAGATACTGAGCCTGCACGCTGCAACTAGAGTCCGCATGCAGTGATGAAGATCCTCCGTGCCACAACTGAGACCCAACATAGCCAAGCACATAAATAAATGAGTATAAAAAAAAAAAAGAGAGAAAGAGAGAGAGAGACCCCCCCCTGCCATCCCTGGGTTAGCCCGAGCCCCTGCTTCCCAAGTCCCTCTTCTGCCCACGAGATAACATCACTCCAGGGCCCAGGGATAAACCTGCAGGGACAATGATGTCCATCCATGTTTTCAGAAACTGTCATTTTTTTTGACTGCAAGGAGATCTAACCAGTCAATCCTAAGGGAAATCACCCCTAAATATTCACTGGAAGGACTGATGCTGAAGCTCCAATACTGTGGCCACCTGCTGTGAAGAGCTGACTCTCTGAGGAAAAGCCCTTGATGCTGGGAAAGGCTGAGGGCAAAAGAAGAGGAGGAACAGCAGAGGATGAGATAGTTAGATAGCACTGCTGATTCAATGGACATGAATTTGAGCAAATTCTGGTAGACAGTGGAGGACAGAGGAGCCCGGCGGGCACAGTCCATGAGGTCGCAAAGAGCTGGATACAACACAGTGACTGAACAACAACAACAAATCTTTATTCTAAAACCCATAAAACCACTTGATACAGCACAATCTGAATGAGAAACTAGCAGAGAAGGATGAAGGGGCGAGAGAAGAACGCAGTACAGGGAGCCTGGAGGAGGAGCGGCTGCTAGGCTGGGCCTCACCCATCACACGGCAGCCTTGCCTTCACAACCCGGGAAGCTGCTTCCTCTGCTGGTTCAGCCTGATGCGTCTGACCTTTACTGGGCTCTGAGCACCATCATCTAATGTGACGGTCTCAGAAGATTTGAATGCCAGGGTCAGAAATAGCCCTGCCAAAGTGCCACTCAAAGGACGTGGACCAAGGAGACTGGCTCTCTCGGAGGAACTGGATACGGTTGCCTGAATCCAAAAGAAAAGGACGCGTGGTACAGTCCAGAAGAAAAGAGAAAAACAAAAACATAAGATTCCCACATGCTGCGCTGTGTGGCCCAAAAAACAAAGCAACAGCAGTAAGAAAACATTGCTCACTGCTTGTCAGGCACACTCAACGTTTTCAGGGGGGTGGGGCACTCATTGAGGGGCCATCTCCCCCATCCTCAGCTACTACACACATGCCTTCCTCAAACGGATGAGTCCCTCTCACAGAGCAGCTGCGTCTTAGCAACAAGGACAATCAAAACCCCACTGGGATTTCCGGGCTGATGGAAATGATCCTAAAATGTACACGGGAAGGTAAACAGCAGACACTAGTCACTAGAGCCAGAGGACTGACTCTTCCAGACATCAAGATGTATTAGATACATGTTGCCAGGGCTGTGTGGTATTGGTGGTGCACAACAGGACTGACCGGAGGGTCCAGAAGCAGAGTCCTCACGTGCAGACGTTTAATTTATGCAAAAGGGGCCATTGGGTGCAGCAGGGAGCGGACAGATTCTGAGACAGGTAGACAGACATGTGAAGAAGAAAATAGATCTGGCATCTCTGCCTCCAACTCATACACGAACCAGTTCCAAGTGGATTATAGACCCATGTGCGACATTTAAAAATAATGGGTCTATCAGACACCTAGTAGAGTATTTTCATGACACTGAGGTAGGATACAGGAATATTAAACAGGGCATGATATATCTGTTAAGGAAAAGAACAGACTAGATTTCATGAACATTAAGAACTTGTGCTTATTGATCAACACCACTGAGAGAACAAGCAAGCTACAGAGTAGGAGAAGACACATGCAAAGTACATCTCCAACAAAGGATCAGAGCAGAGAACTCCTCGAACCAACAGAAAGACAGACGTCACAAATGAAAAACAGGTAGAAGACTTGAACAGGGTGTTCACAAAGGAGGCTACGTCCAAATGGCCCATGAAAAGGGGCTTACATCTTTAACCACCTGGGAATTGCAAATGAAAACTATGAGATACCACCAGAAGGGCTAAAAACCCAAAACTATCCTGTGTCTGCTGAGGGTACAGAACTGAAACTCTCTACACTGCTGGTGAAGTGAAAACTGGTTCATCCACTTTGGAAAACTGCCAGGCTGTGGATACTGAAGCTGAGCATATGAAAACCTCTGAGCTAGCAGCGCCAGACCAGAGATGCAGGCACACGTCCACTGAGAGATGAACAGGAATGTTCACAGCAGCACTCCTCACAGTAACCAAAATAGGAACCGACCCCCAAGTCCACTGGTGAGTGTCTGGTCATACAGTGGGCTCCCATAAGGTGATGAGAATGGGTAATCTGTAACCACATGCGACAACATAAATGGACCTTACACGTGGCACTGAGCGAAAAGGGGCAGAGAGCTACAGGACACATGTGTGGCTCTCCTCGTATGAAGTTTATAGACGCAAAACATCTGAGGTCATCAGGATGGCGGTTACCTGGCTAGGGGGCTTGGGGTGGGGAGTGGCAGTTTGCTGATGGCAAGAGGACCCAGGGAGGCTTCCAGGGTCTGGGTTGTGTTCTGTTTCTGGATCTGTCTGTTGGTTATAAGCGTGTGTTCATTTTGGGAAGTCGCTGACCTGTATATTTATAATTTACATACTTTTCTACAGGCATATTGTACTTCAATAAAAAGCTTCTAGGAACAACAAACAGCAGGGAGGTTAACCTGTCATGATGGAATTCAGAACAATGGTGCCCTCTGTGGGGGCAGCACCGGGGAAGGCCTGCAGGAGGCCTCTGGGGGTGATGGGAATACACAACTTCTTGATCTGGGTGGCTGTTAAGCGGGTAAGTTCACTGTGTGAAAATGTATCAAGTTGCTACGTTAAAATGGACACATTTTTCTGTGTGTATGTCGTATTTCGATTATGCCTTGAAAACTTCCGGGGGTGCAGAGAAGTGACGAGTGTGATGACGCTGGCCCAGGGCACTAGGACTGCTCCCAGCCCAGAGTTCACCTTGACTTCCTCTAAGACAGGGTTGGGAGCCCAGCGTGCTCTCCAGGCAGCCATCCCCACCGCACCCTGCTACCCCCAAGGCCTGGGCCTGGTCTGGGTTCCTGTCCGACTGTGAGCCACCCACGCATGGATGAAGGTCGTCCTGCTTGCCACTGCACGTCCTCCCCAGGAGTGCCTGGCCTCGGTAACCTTTGCTGAATGAACCTCTTACTTGGGTCTTGGAAACATGGTCTTCCTCTCCCGTGCCCTCTGTCACCCAGAGTATCAAGCACATCAGTGTCAGCACGGGGCACGTTCCTGCTCATTCTCAGTACGTCAGTGCTATTAATGAGATATGGACACAGATGGGGGGATAAGATCATTCTATGCTGAACACAGCTAGGCAGCCAACCCAAAGCTGACACTGAATAAGATATGCCTGTGTCTGCTGGAAGAAGAGAAAGCCTGAGGTCAGCAGAGGCTGTGAACGAGTTGGCAACACGGTCTGTGAATTATCCAGTTGTGAGTTCCCAAGGCTGGCCCTGTGCCAGGCACACTGGAGGATACCACGGTCTCCACCCGGAGTCTTACGCGAGCCCCTCACAAGACATACAGTGTTTTCCACTTCTAGACCCACAGAGCTGTGATCAACACAAGGTACCAAACAGAAGGCATTCTCAGTTAATAATAGAACCAGGAGACACAGCCAGCAGACTCTAAGCAGAAGCGTCACGCATTAGCCTCTCGAATACAAGGTCACTCTTATCACTGAAGCAATACCTCAAGATACTAAAATGCCTTGTTCTGCTTAAAATGGCTTGGGGGGAGGAATTCTTGTCTGTTTTATTTACTGCCAAGTATTTGTGAAATGGCCCACTGAGTGGACATCTACCCCTCAAGGTGGTCAGCATCTGAGGGCAGCGCCCACACTAATTTTTACATCTTGGGTCCTGGCTGGGAAGGGCTTCCTTAGTGGCTCAGACAGTAAAGAATCCGCCTGCAATTCTTTGAGATGCGGGATCAATCCCTGGGTCAGGAAGATCCCTGGAGAAGAAAATGGCAACCCACTCCAGAATTCTTGCCTGAAGAATTCCATGGACAGAGGAGCTTGGCGGGTGACGGTCCATGGGGTTGCAGAGTTGGACATGACTGAGCAACAAAGGTCCATCTAGTCAAGGCGATGGTTTTTCCAGTGGTCATGTATGGATGTGAGAGTTGGACTGTGAAGAAGGCTGAGCGCCGAAGAATTGATGCTTTTGAACTGTGGTGTTGGAGAAGACTCTTGAGAGTCCCTCGGACTGCAAGGAGATCAGCCCTGGGATTTCTTTGGAAGGAATGATGCTAAAGCTGAAACTCCAGTACTTTGGCCACCTCATGCGAAGAATTGACTCATTGGAAAAGACTCTGATGCTGGGAGGGATTGGGGGCAGGAGGAGAAGGGGATGACAGAGGATGAGATGGCTGGATGGCATCACTGACTCGATGGACGTGAGTCTGAGTGAACTCCGGGAGCTGGTGATGGACAGGGAGGCCTGGCATGCTGCAATTCATGGTGTCGCAAAGAGTCGGAGACAACTGAGCAACTGAACTGAACTGAACTGAGCGACTTTCACTCACTCACTTGGCTGGGAAGGGCGCTCTGAGAAGGTACAGGGGAGGGAAGTGAAGGACACTCACCGCCAGGAAGCCCAGCTTGCCTCCACACCTGGTCTTGAGCCCCATGGCGGCGGTCAGGTGGATCTCCACCAGCGTGCTCGGAGGGATCTTCTCCTCGGCACATTCAGCCAGGTTCACTGCGCACAAGGCCATGTGTACGTCGGAACAGGCGGATCCCACGGGAAGCTTGCCTACGGTGGCAGAAACGGGATGATGAATATTCACAGAGGCCCTCAACCCACGCTTTCTCCTGCCTCCTCCAGCACCTCCTCCAGCACCTCCTCCAGACAAGAGCAAGAGTAGAACCATGGCGGGGAAGCTGGTGGACTCTGTGATCAGACAGCCCTGGATAGGGCACCAGCCCTGCGACCCAGTAGCTCTGTGCTCCCTTCTACCTCACAGGTGGTTGAGGACAAGAGAAAGCACAGGTCCAAAGCCTGGCCCGCGGCCCCAGCCCTGGGTAAAGGAAGTGGTCAGGACTGCAGGTCAGTGGACAGGACTCAGGGGATGAGCTGCAGCATTTTCCCAAACGGTGTCAACAGCATGGCAGAGTTCTGCTAATACAGTCCCGTGTTTCCAAATGGTGCAAGAAAGGTTAAAAAAATAAAAACTGATCTGAATTTATCTTGCTTTAACAAGACCCCACAGTCTATAAGCACATACCCTTCTGAAGGAAGGAAGTTACACAAAACTGAGCCGTGACAGCCGGACACATCTTGGTGGGGAGGTAGACGGCCAGGAGAGGCTTACCGCACCCTCCTATGAGGGCCACACGGCTCTTTGGGGACCAGACCCCAAGGCACGTCAAAGGCTCCAAGGCTCTTACACTGCCACCTGCCTTGGTCCTCACTACAGTGAGGGGAGGTGGCCAGCACAAGCAGTTGCCTTGTTTTTTTTTCTTTTTTGGTGGGGGCAGGTTGTCCCTGAGGGGGCAGCCAGCCAGGCCTCCTGACCCCACCCGGCCTCTCTAGTCTCATATCAGGCCCCAGACTTCATTCGGCACAGACGTTTACGTATTGGTCTTCCCAGGAGGCACCACGAACTTGGCTTTCTCCTTTGCGGGGAAGGCAGGCAGAGGGCAGCGTGGGGACCATGTCATCTCTTGGTCACTGTCCTCTCAGGGCCCTGCTCAGGGCCAGGCCCACCGAGTGCTGGGTGAGTGTTGGGGATGAGCAGTGTGAACCATCTCAGCTGGAACTCTCCTGAACAGATGCAGCTTCCGGATCAGAGACCTGGATGGAGCCTGTTCCATCCCCAGGGGGTCAGGATGGATGGGGAAGCAGGGAAGGTCTGCACATGGGGCCCCACTGCGAGAGCTCTACAAGGCCGCAGGTGTTCCAGCCCCACAGCTGCCCTAGAGTCTCATCTCCATCCCCCTGGCCTGGGAGCACCCCACTGCTGGGCGAAGCTCCCCCAGCCACCAGGCCGCCTCCCGTCGCTGTGCCCACGGCTGCTCTCTGCCCTCGCCTTACCCACATCCCAGCAGCAACCTCCCTTCTTGAATCCTCCTCCCCACACACCAAGCCTCTCGGCCTCTCCTGCCTGGCCACCTCTCAGGTCAGCCTCTGCCCCGTTCCCTGTCCCTGCCCTGTCCTTTCCGTGCAAGTCTCCTCCCACATGCCCTGGAGGGGCCCTTTCATCACAAGCCCTCTCATCAGCGCCCATGGCTTTTATCCTCACCTGCAGACCAGAGACCCAGCTCCATTCCGTGGACAACAGATCCAGCACGGCCCCCACCACTGAATAGCCCTCCTCAGTGTCTCACGGGCAAGGGTCCCGAGCTGGATGTCTCACCTCCTCCCTAGAAAGCTGCGTGTCTCCTGTTCTCCCCACCTTTGTTGATGGCAACACGATTCACCCCAACTCTCAAGCAAAAAACCAGGGAAGCCCCTTACCCAATTTTCCTTACCCTTCCCATGCAATGAGTCCCCAAGGCCTATCAACCACTTGCTCCTTCCTGTCTGTCTGTCTTCTCGGCATCTGCACCCGCTCCCGCAGGGCCTCCTAAAGGCAGCCTCTCCATCGGAGTGAATCTTCTTGGCTTCAGAGCACAGGCCTGATGACGTCATCGCCCCCACTGTGCTGGCTCCTGTCACCCTCCCCTCACACAGCCCACCTGGGGACACCACCAGGTGGGGGAGGCTCCTCCTTGGGAACATGGCCTGGAAGGCACATCCCTTCAGCAGAGCCAGTGAACTCAAATGCCTCCTTGCACGCAAAGCCGAGACTTGACATGAAGCCTTTCAGGGCCCTACCCGACATGGACCTCTCCCTCCCAGCTGAAACCCAACTCTTCTGTGACCCCTAAACCACACTGAACTGTAATTCACCTGCTGACCAATCTGCTTCTCTATTACAGCAGGACTTTGTGGAATGAAATAAAGGATCATGTTTCACTGATTCTAAGACGCCATCAATTTTAAGTTTCTCCATTAACTTAAGCACCACCACAGAAAAAGCACTGCCAACTCAACCATGACACTCAATGTGTAGAGGACACAGCCTGGTGCAGAGATGTTAAAGTGAA
Organism: Bubalus kerabau; assembly: GCF_029407905.1. Classification (NCBI taxonomy): domain Eukaryota; kingdom Metazoa; phylum Chordata; class Mammalia; order Artiodactyla; family Bovidae; genus Bubalus; species Bubalus kerabau. Next base: position 7,168,819 of record NC_073624.1, read on the forward strand.
AAAAACACGTGTCTTATAATGATGAAAGACTTCCCCGGTGGCTCAGATGGTTTAAAAAATCTGCCTGCAATGCAGGAGATCTGGGTTCGATCCCAGGGTCAGGAAGATTCTCTGGAGGAGGGCATGGCAACCCACTCCAGTGTTCTTGCCTGGAGAATTCCATGGATAGAGGAGCCTGGTGGGCTACAGTCCATGGGGTCGCTAAGAGTCTGACACGACTGAGCGACCAAGCACATGTAATGATGAACTGCAATCTTCACAGCCATGGCCATGGGTGAAGGGTTGGTCTAACCATCCTCGACGAGCACTGTAAAGGGGACTTTGTTCATCTGGGGCAGAAAACTGGCAAACTGAGGCTGGGTGGGGCGACGCTGTGGGGCACTGGGAGGCAGGCTAGGCTGCGGCGGCCAGCCCTCACCTGTGATGTGCAGCTGGTGCAGCCTGTGGTAGGCCAGGGCTGCATCCCGGGCGCTGGTCTTCGCTTCCTCCTCAAAGCCCGCAGCAGTGGCTGGGGCAGCCCGCCGGTGCTGGAAGACCTTCTTGAGCAGCCAGCGCACCAGGCGCAGCTTCTGCAGGCTGTAGCGGATCACGTTCCAGGAGAGGCTGCAGGCCAGGTCCAGGCGGGAGGTGGGCAAGGCCCGGCCCAGCACCGACAGGCAGGTCTGCAGGTTGGCTGCGGCAGCCGCGAAGTCCCCCTGGTGGGAAGCGAGAAGGTGTAACATTCGCCGGCCTTGGGGCAGCCTTTTAGTTTTGCTTTAGTGAAAACTCTTTCTCTTCAGTACTCCAGGTTATCAGAGTAATGCATGCTTAGTGAAGAAAAATCTGGGAAAACTCAGAAAGCTACAGAAAAGTACAAAGAAATCACCTGGAATCTTATCCCCTAGAATGACTGCTGCCATTCTGATATACTTCCTCCCAGCCTTTTTGCTAAACTGGGATTGTACTGCGTTCTATCTTTAAGCAAATATTCTATCCAGAATTTCCCATGGTACCTTTCATACATAAGATGATAACATGGATCGAGACAGTGAACCATGTGATCTTTTAGGCTTGTAGGTTCTTAAAGTGTGGTTCCCAGAGACCAGGAGCATCATCAGCCCCTGGGATCTTGTTAGAAATGTGAATTTTTGGTTTTCCATCCCACCCCTTCCCCCCTACCGACTCAGAACCTCTGGGATGGGCATGGGCCCTCAGGGTGGTCCTGATGACCCTGAAGTTTGAGAACCACAGTTTTAGACAAATTTGCAGTGGAACTGCTCTGACCGAGGATCTGAACAGGTCTCTGCCAACCTGAGAGGACCCAGTGGACAGTCTACTGCCCTGTACTGAAGACCCTGTCTGTGTTTTTCTCATTCCTGGAGGCCACACTTGGGAAACTAGGGTCAACGCTCTTCTCCCTTCCCATCATGCAACGGGTATGACACCTGAACCTTCCTTCCTGTACCTTTAAGAAGAGAGGACCCTGAAGAAGAGGGACAGAGGATGCCTACGCTCTGAGCATGACGGTCTCTGAGCCCGTGCGCAGACTCACCCGGGCGAGGTCCAGGTCTGCCTGCTTTCGGTGCCTCCAGAAGGTGACTGAGGATCGCGAGTGCGGCCGGATCACTGGCTCCCCGTGAACCAGCAGCTTCACAAAGACGCTCAGCACGATCATGCCATTCACCAGCCACAGGAGGAGCGTTGGCATCATCCAGTCGAGCCAGCCCCTGGAGCCTACAGAGAAGCGTCTCAGCTGAGCCCGTGAGGAAGGGCCCACCCACCTACCCTGGGCAGCCCTGGGGGTGCTGCAGGGCACCTGACCCACCCCTCAGGTTAAAGGAAGCAGCCTCCTCCCTCATGTTTGAAACAAATGTGATTGCTTCATTTAGTAACAATGTCTAAGTGCTTAGGTCAGGAATAAATACATGCAATTAATCCACACTGTAGAAAATCTGGGACAATTCCACAGCCTCAGTAAGAGCCCTGGAGCCCTTGTCACCACGGGGCAGAATGCCACACAAATCTCTGTTGGCCAAGGCAGGGCTCGCAGCTGGTTTGACAACTCAGGCAGTAAGACCACATCCTTCTCCAAACAGGCACACCCCAAACCCCCAACTACAGCCGAGCAGGGTCCTGATTTGTTTCACTATTTCCGACTGAACTTAGGTTTGCCCTGTTACTTGTACACGCAACTGATGCTGGTCACTATCAGAAGCAAGCAGGTGGGGCCCACTGCGAAAGCCCTTTGGGACCTGATGACAAACCAAGCGGGTTGTGGGCAGGGCCTTCTCCTGCCACAGCAGCCCACTCGTGCCCAGATGGCCCGAGGCGCCCTCCACCTACCTGACTCGAGCGACAGCATGCTGCGGCCGGGGCCTGAGTGCGGGTGCTGGTCTGCGTCGTGGGCCCCCCCCCACTGCAGCAGCGTGGTCAGGGGGTTAAAGGAGAGGCAGAGGAAGGTGAGGACACACAGCAGGATGCGGGAGCGGTCCACCATGCCCAGCGCCACCGGAGGAGAGTCCGGCTCATCTTTGACCTTCGAAACAGGGGGCCGCCAGGTGAGAAGAAAGACTTCAGCGAGTTCTTATAACATTTTACTTTTTATATATCGGAATCAGGACTCTGAGATTTAAATTCAAGACCATGAAGCTGGATGGGAATAAACTCAGGAGGGAACTAAGAGGTTCACGCCTCTCCCACTGCTGCTCAGACATGGGGGCCCTCGCTCCCTTGCCACCTGGGAGAAGAACATGGTCTAAAGACCGGAGTGAGAGGGGCCCTGCTGTTACCACAGTGCTCCGACACAAAAGAGAACACCCTGAGGGATTCTGCTTCTGTGTAATTCCACAACAAGCAAGCTGATCTAAAGCGACTGAAGGCAAAATCAAAAGTTAAGTCTGAGTCTGGAGAGGTATGGGTGAACTTCCTGCAAAAGTATATGTTCACGGGAGATAAATATGTTCTGTATCATTTTTTAAAAAAACTAGAAAGGATTTATTAATTTATTGTTATTTTTTAATTAAAGTATAATTGACCTACAAACACTATGTTGGCTCCAGGTACACAACACAGCGCCTGGATTATTTTCATACATGACACTATCTCTACGATAAATCTAGCTGCCATCTGTCACCAGACAAAATTATCACAACATTACTATTTTTCCAATGTTGTAAAGCTCTTCCCTCTGACTCATTTTTTTTTAAATCTGGAAGTCTGTATCTCTAAGTCTCCCCCTCCTATTTCACTCACCCTCCCATACCCCTCCCCTCTGGCAATTACTCATTTGTTGTCTTTATCTAAGCATCTGCTTCTGTTTTGTACTTTTTTTTTTTTTTTAAAGATTCCACATATAAGTGAAATTCTTAAAGAGATGAGAATACCAGATCATCTGACCTGTCTCTTGAGAAACCTGTATGCAGGTCAGGAAGCAACACTTAGAACTGGACATGGAACAACAGACTGGTTCCAAATCGGGAAAGGAGTACGTCAAGGCTGTATATGGTCACCCTACTTATTTAACTTCTATGCAGAGTACATCATGAGAAACACTGGGCTGGAAGAAGCACAAGCTGGAATCAAAATTGCTGGGAAAAATATCGGTAACTTCAGATATGCAGACGACACCACCCTTATGGCACAAAGTGAAGAGGAACTAAAGAGCCTCTTGATGAAAGTGAAAGTGGAGAGTGAAAAAGTTGGCTTAAAGCTCAACATTCAGAAAACGAAGATCATGGCATCTGGTCCCGTCACTTCATGGCAAATAGATGGGGAAACAGTGGAAACGGTGTCAGACTTTATTTTGGGGGGCTTCAAAATCACTGCAGATGGTGACTGCAGCCATGAAATTAAAAGACGCTTACTCCTTGGAAGGAAAGTTATGACCAACCTAGAGAGCATATTAAAAAGCAGAGACATTACTTTGCCAACAAAGGTCTGTCTAGTCAAGGCTATGGTTTTTCCAGTGGTCATGTATGGATGTGAGAGTTGGACAGTGAAGAAAGCTGAGCACAGAAGAATTGATGCTTTTGAACTGTGGTGTTGGAGAAGACTCTTGAGAGTCCCTTGGATTGCAAGGAGATCCAACCAGTCCATCCTAAAGGAGATTAGTCCTGGGTGTTCATTGGAAGGACTGATGCTGAAGCTGAAACTCCAATGCATTGGCCACTGCCGGGAGCCGGCGAGAGACATTCCACTCGTGACAAAGGTCATGAGGAAGGGGGCTCGGCATACGCAAAGGCGGGATCGAGCCTCGGGAGTGCCCCCGGATATTCTCGAGCATCTACCCCCCAAAAACCAGAGTCTGCCTACTTTATTGCTTTGTGCTCTCACCTCTGACTTTACTGGGGGCTGTCCCCCACCACCATCTCACTCTCTCTGTCAAAGAGTTAACTTACAGCTCCAATTAATAAAGTTCCTGGGCAATTAGGAGTGTTTAAATCCAAACCCCTCAGATGGCTCTTTAACTCGCCTAACAAGTTTAACCGGACACCTACAGCTATGCATACGATTGTTTACAGTCTCCCAGCCTCCAGAGGCACGGGAAGCTTAAGATATTCAAATAGCTTAGAGCCTCTCAGAGAATTAGAAACTGTCAGAATAAAACTAGTAAAAGATTTCATTGATGAGCCAATGTTTGTTGCCAAGTTTTCACATCCCCTGAATTGTATCCTTGAATGTGCATTAATTAATATAGTTGGTATGTAGAAAAAATAAGTAGTGGCCTGGTGTTAGTAACTTTAGACCCTTAAGGTAGTAAATTCTTTCCTTTGTAAACCCATTACACATCCACCCTATAGGAACGTAATCTTATCTTCGGAAGATGGCGCCAAACCTTAAAATAATTACTCTTAGAGAAAATAAGTCTTTGTTGATAAGTCCTTGTCAAGAGTCATAAAATGTTAATAGGCCTCTGGCCAGAAGATGATGTAAATCACCTAAACCATTTGTATCCGATAAATCTGCAGGAAAGAAACCCTGGTTTTTGATAAGCATCAAAGACTGCTGATTTTGCATCCCCTATTATCCTCTATGTGTAACTTAGGGTATAAAAGCCCCTGTTGAAAATAAAGCTATGGGCCTTGCTCACCAACGCTTGGTCTCCCCATGTCATTCTTCCCTTTAACTTCCAGCTGAGTGTCCATCTGGAGCGTGGATATCCTCTGCGACCATTTATTTGCCTGGGCTTCTAAGACCCACTCGAGAAGGTGTCTAAGGTGGGGCACCTTCCGCTATTCGAGAGGGCGCCTGCGGCCTCCGTGGTCAGAGCTAACCTGGTGTCACGGGTTATATTGATTTTCCGCGTAAACCAAGCCACTCAGCTTCTTTTCTCCACTGAATTTTCCTACTGAGCTATCCTCATTCTATTACTCTTTATTATCTCTAATTAACATTTGAATAGGTCGCCTAGCCGTCTCTCCTTCGAATACCCTGGATCAGCTGGGGCTGGACCCCGGCAGGCCACCTCATGCGAAGAGTTGACTCATTGGAAAAGACCCTAATGCTGGGAAAGATTGGGGGCAGGAGAGGAAGGGGACGACAGAGGATGAGATGGCTGGATGGCATCACCGACTCGATGGACATGGGACAGGAAGGCCTGGCGTGCTGCAATTCATGGGGTTGCAAAGAGTCGGACACAACTGAGTGACTGAATTGAACTGATAAGTGAAATTATGTGTGGTTAGCTTTCTCTGTCTGACTCATTTCACTTAGCATAATAGCCTCTAGGATCATACAGGTTGTCACAAAATTTTATTCTTTTTTATGGCTTTTTTTCCTCAGAAAAATAGCCAGAAGTGGAAGTGCTAAACTGGATGGTGTTGTCTTTTAAACTTTTTGAGGAACCTCCATACTAATTTCCATAGTGGCTGCACCAACTGACATTCCCACGACAGCTGGGTGAGGGCTCCCTTTTCTCCACATCCTTGCCAACACTTGTCATTCTCTGACTAATTTCACTTTAGTATAATACCCTCTAGGTCCATCCACAGTGTCGCAAATGGTAAGATTTCATTATTTTAAATGGCTAATATTTCATTGCATATATACCACATCTTTACCCATTCATCTATTTATAGGCACTTAGGTGGCTTCCATACCTTGACTATTGTGAATAAGGCTGCAATAAACACAAGGGTACATATATGTTTTCAAATTGGTATTTCTGTTTTCTTCAGAAAATACCCAGAAGGGGAACTACTGAATTGGGTGGTAGTTCTACTTTAAACCTCTTTTTTAGGGATCTCCTTCCATACTGCTTTCCATAGTGTGTGTGCTACTCACTCAGTCGTGTTGGACTCTTTTCGGCCCCATGGACTATAGGACTCTTTTCGGCCCCATGGACTATAGCCCACCAGGCTCCTCTGTCCATGGGATTCTCCAGGCAAGAACACTGGAGTGGGCTGCCAGTTCCTTTTCCAGGGGATGAACCCAGGTCTCCCACACCGCGGGCAGATTCTTCACTGTCTGAGCCACCAGTGAAGCTTTCGATAATGGCTGCACCAGTTTACATTCCCACCAACAGTGCACCAGGGTTCTCTTCTCCACGTTCTCGCCAACAATTGTTATTTGTTGTCTTTTTGATAATAGTCACTCTGACAGGTGTGAGGTGGTATCTCACCATGGTTCTGATTTGCATTTCCCTGATGATTACTGATGTTGAACCTTTTCATGTGCCTGTTGGCCATTTGTACGTCTTCTCTGGAAAGATGTTTGTGTCCTAGGTCCATTCTTAAATTGTTTATTCTTCCGATGTTGAATCCTCCAAGTTCTTTGCATATTTTGGATATTAACCCCTTGTCAGACAAATACCATTTTCCATTCAGTAGGTGGCCCTTTTATTTTGCTGATAGTTTCTTTTGCTGCAAAAGCTTTTTAGTTTGCTGTAGTCCCATTTGTTTATTTTTGCTTTTGTTTCCCTTGCCTGAGGAGACATACTCAAAAAAATATTGCTGAGACGGGTAACAAAGAGCATACTGCCTGTTTTCTTCTGGGAGTTTTATGGTTTCAGGTCTTACATTTAGGTCCTTAATCTGTTTTGAGTTTACTTTTGTAGATGGTGTGAGAAAGTAGTACATCTGATTCTCTTGCATGGAGCTGTCCTGTTTTCCCAGCAGCGTTTACTGATGAAGCCGTCACTTCCCTGCTTTGTATATTCTCACCTCCTTTGTCACAGGTTGACTGACCACATAAGTAGGTTTATTTCTGGGCTTTGTATTCTGTTCATGGATCTACGTGTCTGTTTTGTGCCAATACCATACTGTTCTGATTACTGAAATCAGGGAACCTACTACCTCCAGCTCTACTGTTCTTTCTCAAGACTGTTTGGCTACTTGGGGTCCTGTGTGTTGCCATATAAATTTTAGGATTTTTTTTTCTAGTTCTGTGAAAAATGTCATTGGTATTTTCATAGGGATTGCACTGAATCTATAGACTGTCTTGAGGAGTATGGTCATTTTAGCAGTATTAATTATTGCAGTCCACAAGCACGGTATATTGTTCCATCTGTGTCCATCACCATTAGAGGTTTCTTTCATCAGTGTCTTATAGTTTTTTTAGTACAGGTCTTTTAGCTACTTAGTCAGATTTATTCCTAGATAACATTATTCTTTTCGATGCAACTGCAAGTGAGATAGTTTTCTTAATTTCTCTTTCTGGTACTTTGTTAGTATAGAAATGCAACCAATTTCTGTATATTAATTTTATATCCTGCAATCTTGCTAAACTTATTAATCTAGTAGTTTTTTTGGTGGCATCTTTAGAATTTTATATATATAGTATCATGCCATCTGCAAACAGTGACAGTTTTACTTCTTCCTTTTCAATTCGGATTCCTTTTAACTTCTTTTTTAGGATTTCCAATTCTATGTTGAATAAAGTGGCAAGAGTGGGCATCTTTGTCTTTTTTTGCGGGGGGTGGGGGAGGGGTCAGGTAGGCCATGCGGTACAGCTTATGGTATCTTAGTTCATCGACCAGGGATCAAACCTGGGCCACTGGCAGTGAAAATGTCGAGTCCTAGCCATTGGACCACCAGGGAATTCCTCTGGGCATTCCTGTCTTCCACCTGATCTTAGAAAAAATACTTCCAGTTCTTTCCTCTGTATCATAATTATTGTGAGTGACATAAGTCTACATATTTATTAAAACACTTATTGTACAATCAGTAAAATAGGTGTATTTTATCATATTTAAATTATACCTCCAAGTTGATTAAAGACCATACTTTAGTATGAACCTATTTTCAGAAGCTTACCTATTCTAAACCCACAACACTGTTTTCTCCCCATTTTACAGAAGAACTGGAGGCAGAGGCTCTGCCGGCCTGGGGAACCAGACTGGAGTCAGCTCTCCCTGACTCCTGGTGTGTACATACATGTCATTTCTTTTCAACATTTTTAAGCCACTTGAAAATTTCTTCTGATGATTCAGACACTTATCCAATTCAAGGTATATGTCATACGGACTCATGTTTCCAAACAGAATCACACTTATAAAATATTTCAAAAATAGAGCTTCCTTAATAAAATTAAGCAGATGCTACAATAAATAGTCTGATCAACAACTTATGGTAGAAGGAAACTTGTGCTTTTGAAGCCAGAAACTGCCAGTGTCAAAATACAGCACAAACCCCAGTGGTCTCCACAGGGTCCTAGGAAAATCATTAGGCTTGAGTCTCTTCTAACTCCATTAAACAATTGCCATGGGCTTTCTCCCACAATTAAAGGCCCTTGGTAGGAATGTTATCTGTTAAGACTGCAAATTGTAAACATTTCCTGAAGAGGACCCAGAGGCAGCTTCATCCTAACCCAATTAAACAACCTCACAAAGCAGTCTTGCCAGGCTCATTACAGCCGAGGAAAGCAATGAGGAGCCTCTAGCAACTCCTAGCTCTGCCTGACAGCTGCTGTGTGTCCCCGTTCTGGATTTGGCCCTTATTTCTCTCTGATGGGCCCTTTCAGCAAAGACCAATAAAACCACGGGCTGTCTCCTCACATAGAGTCAGTCTTCTTTTTCTTTAGTTTTCAGTATGTGACTGATTTCACAGAATTCTTGCTCCTCTCCAGCTTGAGGCCTCTGAACACCTGGCCTGGACCTCTGTCTGCAATCTCCTCACTATTAACTTATGGAAGATGGGAGAGATTCCCAGGGTTAGGGATTTCAAAAGCTCATTACCTTTGCATCATCCAATAGAGGGCTTCCTGGCTCTGAGTCGATGGAGTACGGGGAGAAGCCAGCCTGGGACCCTGAGTCGGAGGCCGGAGGTGACATCAGAAGGACATTCTGATTAAAGTCATCGATCTTCAAGTCCACGTCATTGTCCACCAGGCTGCCCAGGTCGATGCCCTTCAGGAGCTCTGTAAAGAAAACCCTACCTGGCAAACGGTCGGTTTTATAACACTCGGCCTGCACCAGGGCAGGGCTAGGAGGGACGCACAGCCCCTGCTGCGGCTTCGCCCGTGGTGGCGCCTCGCACACGTGCCCATGGGCCCGCCCCAGTGCCCAGCATAGGACCCCTCCTATAACGAGTGCACTCACTGCTCTTCTGATTGGCCAGCTTCAGCACCATGTTCTCCTGGCGCAGTTTATGATTGACCTGCTGCAAGTATTTGATGTAGTCGATGGCCTTCCTCAGAACGCCAGACTTGTGCATCTGGGAAGGAAGACGGGTGAGAAACACAGCGGCATCAGACCAGCCTGCACAGTGAGGGCAGCTGAGGCCCAGAGCTCAGGTTCTGGAGTGGGAGGTCCTTGCTGGGTTCAGGTCCTGATTCTTCCACTAACTAGCTGTGTAACCCAGGACAAGTTACTCAGCATCTCTGAACCTCACTTTTCCTCCTCTGTGAAATAGGGATAATGACAATATATGAGTCATAGGCTTGCCATGAGGATTAAAAGAGATAATGTGTGTAAAGAGCTTAGCCTCTGGCCTGGCACATAGTAGCACTAAATATGAGCTGTTATTCCTACTTCTTATAATAATCCTAGCACCAAAACAAACTTGAAGGAAAATAAGCAACAAAAAACCAGAGCACTGTTGGATGGTTATCTTAAATAAAGGTGTATCAGTACCTTTCAGATTTGAGGGCTACCAAGAAAACTGTATTTTCTTTGAAAATAGAGGTAAAGATAAACAGATAATAGATTTAAAAATCTACATGCCAAAGCCAAAAGATACATTAACTGAAACACCAGAAATACATGAAAAATAAATTTCTTCTTATTTGTTCTTGGTCAAAGACCCAATCTACATTTTATCTCCTCCCTAAAAGGTTAAAATATTGCTAGCCATCCCTGAATATGATTAAACATTTGCCAAAAATGCCATCGGCTGACTAAGAGGTGCACGTGGTCCTGTACTTGGCCATCAGTGAGCAGCAGGAGCAGGGGCACGGTGGTTGTGGCGGGCAGTGAGTAGCCACCACTGCAGAGCAGAATCAAAGGTCCAGGCAAACTACTGCCTGACAACTCCCAACAGCTAACACTTTACAGAATTTCAAAACACCAAGATGCTTTAATAAGAAGCACCTTTAACTATTCCTGCATTCACTCACTTGGGCCTGGGTCTTCCCTAAATTCCCAAAGCAAAGACAGACAGAGGGGAGATGACGGGGCATGAGACAAAATTCTGCTTGGCACCCACCTTGGCATCAGTCCCCATGACCAGGTCCTTCAACTCAATGATTTTGTCATTGATGGAGGAGCGATACCGCTTCTCGATGATGTTGTGTGTCGTCCGCCTTTCTCCTTCCTTGGGAGGCTCAAGCTGCTTGACTCCCCCGGGGACCTGCTTAATGGGCACCTTCTCTTGTCCCATCATCACAGGCATCGTGGTCAGAATGGTCCCATTGCTGCCCACCAGGGTCTAGAACAGACACAAGGGCAGAATGATCGCCTGGTTAGCGTGAGGAAAGCAACCTCAGGACATGAACCCACTGGCCCTGACCACGTAGCATCACCTGAAAATGCTGTGTGTGGTCTGACGCCTTGCTTGGGATAATCAGGTCTGGAAGCCCTGGGAGCCACGGTATTGGGCACTGTGCCCTTTCAGAGTCACTGCTGGTTAGTCTGTGCCACAACAGCACTAGTGTGGATCGATGCCAACCTTTGGTGTAAGGATGCCAGAAAATGTCTACAGTTTCTGCTTTGCTGTCAACCCGTCAGCCGCCTCTGAGCTCGTGTACAATGCTGCACCAACCACAAAACTTTCTCCTGTGTGTGACGCATGTTTTCCTCCCACATGACGGAGAACTAACTTATTGGATTTCCTTATACAATTTGACCATCAAAAACCTCAAGGGCAGAAGTGACAATCAGAGCTATTTTATTAAATAAACACACCAACTATGGAGGCATCCCCCTGTTTTCCCCTCAGATCTGCTTTTCCTTCTCTTTGTTTCTATTTTCACTGATTTTAGTTTTATTTTCTTCAACAAATGGCCTCAATATCCAAATGGCCAATGAGCAGATAAAACACTTCTCAAATGCATGAGTCATCAAGAAATAATTCACACAGTCAAAGGTACACATTTCAACTGTACAACTTAATGGAATTGTGATGTATGTAATACAGTGTGTGTAACCAATGTAACCCTGATGAAGACACAGACCCTTTCTATTTCCCGAGAAAGTTCCCACACGCCCCTTCCCCGTCTTCGTAATCACTGCTCTGACTTCTATCACTGTCTTCTTAAACTTCATACACTGGAAACATCAGCATGAATTCTTTGTGATCAGCAACTTTTGCTCAGCATACTATTTCTGAAGGCCAGCCATATAGCTGTATGTATCAATAGTTCTTTTTGGATGGATAGCTGGGTTGATTGTGGTTTTTGGCTTTTATGAATAATGCTTACTTTTGACTTCTGATTACTTTTTTCTGTCAGACTCTCTGGCCACAAGATGCGGACAGTGACCAAGACCCTACACATTAAGTAAGGGACCTTGCACAACCCACCTTGAAGCCCTTCCCTGCCTAGGCTTCTTCAGAAGCTAAACCCCCATCGGCAGGACCTAAGAGGCAGATGGTCCTGTGTGGACCTGCAGCTCCTCTGCGGTCCCTCCCTTGCTCCTCATAAACCCTAGGACTCCCACATAACACTAGGTGCTGGTACTTCTCAAGGAGAAAAAAAAAAACTAAAAAGGGATGATTTTGCAATTTGACTGACACATTTCATAGAGTTTCTGCATCTATTCAGGGTCTGGAGGCTTTGTTAACATCTCTGAGGCCTAATACGCCCAAGAAAGAGGGGGCACAGCTCTTACCGGAACTTGCAGGGCGGCTGTCTGGATGGGGGTGGTGAGGGCAGTGAGGGCGGGGTTCTGGACTGCGGCCATCACGGGGCTGCCATCTGTCTTCAGTGTGGTCAGGACAAGGGAGTCTGTCTTGATGATCTGAGGCTGTACCAGGACCTGCATGGAAAAGGAAGAAAAGGAAAAGGAAGCTAGCACTGTATTTCTTTTTTCCCTCTTTTGGCTGCACCATCCAGCATATGAGACCTTAAGTTCTCAGACCAGGGATGGAACCCATACCCCTTGCCGTGGACGTGTGAAGTCCTAACCATTGGACCACCAAGGAAGTCCTGGCAGTGCTATTTTTCTGTTTTGTGTTACTTCTTGCTGCAAAGACCCTCCAGACAAGAATGATAAAATTTTCATAAAACTGAGAATGTAGCTTGACTACTGGGTTGAGGGGGAGAAACAGCACAGCTAAAGAGGGTTTGGGGCTTCGCTTCTGGAGTGGCTCAGTGGTAAAGGATCTGCTTGCCAAGCAGAAGACGTGGCTAGATCCCTGGGTCAGGAAGATCCCCCTGAGAAAGAAATGGCAACCCATTCCAGTATTCTTGCCTGGGAAATCCCATGGACAGAGGAGGCTGGCAGGCCACAGTCCATGGGGTCGCAAGAATTGGCTACAACTCAGCGACTAACCAAAAACAAAGAGGGTCTTGGGATGGAAGATTGAAAGGCTTCAATGTGAGCAGTGCCAGGAGCCTAGCTAGTGCGGAGAAGCCGTGGCGCAGAGGGACTGTGGAGGGGAGAGAGATCTGATTATGGACAAACTGAGGAATGCCAGGTATATGGCTGAAAAGCAAATATGGTAAACCTGGATTTTTTAAGATAAATTACTTCATTAGTTGGAAATACAGTCCACTGTGATGCATGTCTTAAAGACATTTTAGCACATCTGTTTTCAGTTTTATACCCATTACAAGTGCAAATAAGTTAATACACCAGCATTTACTGAGTTTATATGAGTGCCAGTGTCCACCTACAGATGTCATCTCTACTGGGTCTCACTGGTGCTTCGTAAGGTCCAGTGGCCCCAACCTGCCCCCACCAGTGGCTCCCTCACATCCTGCTGGCCCTGCTTGGTATGTAGACCCCATCCTCCATCACAGACTGGCCGAGAGCCCCTACCAAGGCCTCCCGGAACTCCTGCCGGCCACCTACCGGGACCTGCTGCACCTGGGGGGCAGCCACCGTCTGCACCGTGGCCGGGGCCAGGGTCTGCAGCGTGCCATTGGCCGTCTGCGTCAGCACCCGCTGGGCCTGCACCGTCTGCACCTGCTGCTGGATGGCGACTGGCTGCACCTGGGAGGAGGTCACTAGGCTCTGGACTTGAGGCTGAAGGACTTGGGAAGAGAGGAGAAGAAAAGTCACACGGACGAGGAATGCATTCTGTCACGGTAGCTGCATTGTAACCGAGCGCCTCGGAAGGACCCCAGCTCCTTGCCTGCTTCTGGAGAGGATGTGGAGAGCCGTCCACAAGGTGGTCAAGTGGACAAGAAGATCCTGTGAGGGCTGCCTCAATTTCTGAGTGAACGAGTAGAAGCTATTTCATTACTCCAGGTGCTGGAGTGCAGGTGAGAGGAGCTAAACAGCAAATGGCTGCCCCCAACGAGCGAGTTAACAAATGTTAGAACCAACTCCTGGGGCTTCATTGGCTCCCAGGAAATGAATGGAAAGTGTACTTTGGGATGACTGTTTTGGCTTTTTGCTCTGTCGCCTTTCCCCAGCCCCGAAACCCCTGAAGCCCACTGAAGAGCTGGCAGATCCTGTGAAATAAATTAGTACAGCAGGACTAATCACACCCTGGGCTCTCCACAGGGTCAGAGAGAAATCCCACCCATGAAAAGGGGCTGGGACACTACACAGCGCAGAGAGTTGCTGGTTCGCTACGCACATAGCGGAGGGCCCACTCCGGGGCCTGCCACTTCAGGAGACAGGGTGCCCACGTCAAAGGTGCGCTCCTCTCGACGCTCAGATGTTGGCTGGATGCCAGGTTCTCAACCTACAGGAGCTGCGATCCTCCTGGGGCCTGGGTTAAGACCCATTTCACACAAGCCTCCACCTCTAGTTCTCAGGATAGCCCTGAGCCTACAGTGCCTGTTGAGAGTCTGTGACCACGAATCCTTGAAGCAGACCCAACAGACACTAAGGTATCTGAAGAGCGGGAACCTGATCCTGCACCACCAGGCTCAGTTAACCAAAACCTCATTCAGACCAGGCCAGGTCACTAAGATTCTGTCATCCCCAGGGAAGACAGAACTCTTCTCCATATGCCTCCACAGTGTCTGCAGACTGGCCTGAAAACTTTTGAACCCACTAAAGGCTATGGCATCTGAGTTCTCAAGTCACCTTGAAAGCTGGTAGCTGCATTCTGGTAGATGACGGGCTGCTGGATGATCCTTGTCTGCGGAGCGGTGCTGAAGGTCGGGGTGATCATGACGGTCTGCTGCGGCAGCGGGGCGGGGGGCGGGGGCTGCGGCTGGGGGCGGGGCTGCAGAACCGGGGCCGCCCTTGGCGGGGTGGGACCCGAGGCAGCCGGCGCCTTGACCTGGAGGGTCGCAGCCTGCGAGGAGGTGGCCGAGGGGGAGAAGGCCGGTAGCGGGACCTGGCTGAAGGGCCGCTGCCCAGAGGGGTCCCCGCTCCCGGCTCCGGCTCCGCCACTGCTGCTGCCGCCGCCGCTGCCACTACCGCTGCCACTGCCACTGCCACCGCCAGGGAAGGAGCCACAGAGCGGCTCTGAGAACAAGTCAGGGAACTCGCCCACTTGATTGCTGACGAACTGCAGCATCTCTGTGAACACACGGAAAGGGGTAATTTTACTGCCGTCCAAAACGTCTAGTTTAGTGGGTAAATATGAGATAAAACATCTTGGTTGTACTTGTTTGTAGTGTAGCTTTGGATCTAAAAAAGGGAAATAAACTTGAAAAGTATTTAGCATCATAAACAAACAAAATGTTGATTAACTTTTAAATTTGCTTAAGAACCTGAGGCACAAGAACTTGGGCAATCTCTGGGAGATGGGGAGGAACAGGGAGGCCTGGTGTGCTGCAGTCCGCGGGGTCACGAATACTGGGACGTGACTTAGCAGCTGAACAAGAACTAAGGCATGAGAAAATCCAACAGCTTTCCCAAGACCAGGGCAGAGACCGGTGACCTCTCTCACGCGTGGGGACTCAATGGGGACAACATGGCCGACCATGGGTGAGCGGGACAGGACTTCACGTGGCTCCTTTTCTCCCTCCTCACCATCTCCAGGCTCGCCCTGCCTGCTTTCCTCATTGTCTGCATCAGGTCTAACAGGAGCCGCCTCTGTGCTGGGTGAGTGCTGCCTTTGGAGGGGGCTGCTGGCTCCATATTACAGTTGGGGGAGTCGCCGCCTTAAGTCTTTGGGGCTCAGCAGCCTTGCACTGTGAGGCCACCTCCAGTCCTGGCCAGCATTGCTCCCCATGGCAGAGCAGGAGTCGGCCAGACCTGACTCTCCTCACCACAGGCAGGCTCTGGGCCTTCCCTCCATCCTGGGCAATGGAACCCACAAGGATGATGAAGGTGATGGCCCCAAAGAAAAGATCTTACACAAGGTTGAGAACAGGGAAATCACTCGGCCAAGGTCACACAGTGCACCAGGGCACAGTAAGGATTAGTACCAGTTCTTGGCCTCCCACCTTCGAGTTCTTCCACTGCACCGTCAGAAGGTCAGGGCAGAACAACCCAGGCCCTGGAGTCCCCTAGCTGTGCCCCTTTCCTTTGTGCAAGGAGTCTGTGGGGCCAAGGGCATGTGTCCACTGGAGACCATGCCCCTCTTCTAGATCGTGCTCTTAAGTACCCGGGACCCTAAATTCCCAGCCCTGAGGGCCGCAAGCCTGCTTCCAGGGCCTCTTCTCCTGGTTCGTCCTCCCAAAGGTTTACCCAAACCAAACTTAATCCACGACCAACAGCTCATCTCTCATGACTCCTTCCCTCCCCATAGGGCTGCTTCCCACTGGGACTCTGGGGCCTCAGCTGTGTCCAAGGTATTTTCAGATCTACAATCCTCTACCCAGTCCACATCCTCCCCCTTTTCCTTTCCAATATATTCCCAAGAAGCTACTGCTTGCTCCTAAACTGTGGCACCCTCCTCTCAAACCCTCAAGGCAGCAAGATGCTCTGATTTGGTCACACAAAGAAGAAAGAAAAACAAACAAAAGCCCCTAAGCACTATCTCTAATCATTCTCCAAACCTCCACCAGCAAGTCCTTCCCAGGTCTCTAACTGTGTATGTGTGCGTGTGCTCATCATGTGTGTGTGAATCTGGGCTATGAAGAGTCTTACGTTAGGCAAGTAAAAAGCTACCCAGGGGTTTCTAGAGTGACCTAGCAGTTCAGCACGTTTTTGTGTTCAGTCAGTTCAACCTGCTGGAAAAACAGCACCTCACAAGATTAAATGACTACACAGTGGCGCTATTTACCAACACCTTGACACTCAGCTCCGTCCCGACTCAGCCTGTCACCTGTGGGAGGGAGGAGTGGGCAGAATGCCACAGATAACTGTAACTTGCGCCAACTAATTCCAATTTGTCATATGTGATTATTGAGCAATATCCTCAAATTAGCACAAAATTTAAACAAAACAATTCAGTGCTGACACGTTCCAGGCACAATTTCTTAAAATGCTTTAAGACAGTGATTAAGAGAAACCCTATAATTTGTTGAGCCTTCCCGTAAGATCTCCCCACTGGGGAAGCAACACAGAGGGCTACTTTGTGAGCTGTAAGACTCTTACTCCCCCACTAACTGCCCCAATCCATGGAAAGGGAAGGAGGGCAAAAGAGGCGGGAGGGCAGACGGGCATAGGCTTTGGCACCAAGTGGATCTCGAATCTAATCCGCTGTGTGAACATGGGCAAGTCACTTCTTTCCACATCCCTGTTTCCTCACAAGAGGCTGCCTCAAGAAGACTTGGCTTCTTTGTGGTGAGGATTAATAAGATAATGTATGCAAAGTGCTTGGTGAGAGGCTGACCCTTACAAAGATCCCTGTCAGTGGGGCCTCTGAAGCCCTAGTCCATGGGTGCTTGGCTCCACTTTCCCTGTCAAATGCTCTCCAGAAACTTTTGTGGGGGGACACTTGGGCTGGCTGGGGAAAAGTCACGTGCAGAGGCCACACAGCTTAGCTCACAAAGCAGGGTGTGTTAGGCAGATGGAATGTGACTGCTTAAATTAAAAAAAAAAAAAAATCCTTTTCAACCCACACATGATGAGCTCCAGCAGAGCTGCCTCCAGCCAGGCAGACGGGCACTGGGCTGAGGGGCACAGAGGGGCGGTTGAGACTGAGCACGTGAAGCAAGAAGTAAGGAAGAGGCCCTGGGAGCCACTGCAGCAGCAGCCCCTGGGCCTCCCTGGACCCAGCTGGCCGCAGTGACAGGGGAGGCCGCGCAGGCGCAGATCTGCTCTGTACCTCGGGGTACTCCCTGGGAGCGCCCCGCATCTCCTGGTGCTTCCCTGTTCCCATCACTCGTGTGCCATGGCCACGCAGGCTCCCGTGTCTGCAAAGAGCCATGAAACCTGGAAAAGGGAGGCCTAAGAGAAGGCAGTTTGTTGTTTCTGTGTAAATAATCCTCTTTCTTTTTGGCCGTGCTGGGTCTTCTTTGCTGTGTGGGCTTTTCTCTAGTGGCGGCGCATGGGCTTCCCACAGCAGTGGCTTCTCTTGTTGCGGAGCGCAGGCTCAATAGCTGTGGCTCACTGGCTTAGTGGGATCTTCCCAGGCCAGGGGTCAAATCCGTGTCTCCTGCATTGGCAGGTGGATTCTTTCCCACCGAGCCACTGGGAAGTCTGGGTATTTTTATGGAGCTTTGAAAAAGCAGTTGGGCGAGACATGGAGGACCAGACATGGGCCTCCTTGGAGCTGGGCCACCGCCTGAGGCCTGCAAAGCCCAGCTCACTGGGTGGGCTGGAGGGGCGTCCTGTCAGTCACCTTCCCCACCAAGCTACCCTCCTGTGTTTAGCTGCTTCATAAACTAAGATTCAAGTTGCCTAATAAAGTAAGCTGGGCCCCAAGAAACTACATGTGGGTTCTGATCATGTAACCAAAATTAGAGGCTTCGGCTGTCACCTGTGCATGACAGTCCCGGGTTCCATCCAAAGAGATCCCAAGTTGACGTGTACCTTACAGGGCCTGGGACCCGGAGGTAACATAAGCCACTGTGTCTGGCTCGGTCCAGTGGCATCTACCTGAGAATGAAAGTGAGAGTGAAGTCGCTCAGTCGTGTCTGACTCTTTGCGACCCCATGGACTGTAGCCCACCCACCAGGCTCCTCCCTCCATGGGATTCTCCAGGCAAGAGTACTGGAATGGGTTGCCATTTCCTTCTCCAGGGGATCTTCCCGACCCAGGGATCGAACCCGGGTCTCCCGCATTCCAGGCAGACGCTTTATCTGAGCCACCAGGGAAGCCCTGAGAATGAGGTAACCTGAAATCCAATCAGATTAATTTCGGTCAGAAATAAAGAATCTGAAGCTCCAAACAGGGTAATGACGTTTCCATTACTGCAGCTGGTCAAAAATCCTTTCTGTGGGTGTTTGTTACTGAGCCCTGTTAGGTGCTAGAACTGTTTTACAAAGGTCATTTATACTTATATTTTGTATTTATTATGGATCTTGGGTTAGACAATGTTTTCTTAAAGATTTTTTTTTTAGATGTGGACAATTTTTAAAGTCTTTATTGAATTTGTTACAATGTTGCTTCTGCTTTATGTTTTGGTTTTTTGGCCATGAGGCATGTGGAACAGCTCTCTGACCAGGAGTCCAGCCTGCGCCCCCTGCACGGGAAGGTGAAGGCTTAACCTCTGGGCTGCCAGGGAACTCCCTAGACAATGTTTTAAAATAATTTTCTTTTTTAAACCATAAAAGTAACATATTCACTACAGAAAAATTTAGAAAAAAATTAAATGAAAAAAAAAAAATCATCCAGCAATTCCATCACCCAGAGACATCTACCATCAATGTTTTGATGTGTATCTTTCCAAACTTCTTCTCATTCAAGGTTTGCTTGCAAACACAAGCATGCACACATGTGGGATGGTTTTACAAAAATGGGATCACACTGGGGAGATGCTATTTTGTCCCTGTTTCTTTCGCTTAATAAAACACGAAGGGTATGTAGTGTCAACCACTATGGACAGAGTGTCACCCTTTCTGAGTCCTGCATTCACACTGCCTTGTGGTGTGCTCTTCGGCATCGTGTTACAGTGCATTAGGGACCAGGATTCAACCACCTGGTTAATCACTTGGTGATGATGAATGAATGCGTTCATCTTTTTGGCATGATGAACAACTCTTAAAAAATCTTGAACAAGGATCTTTTCCCACTTATCTGATTATTTATTTCCTTAGGATAAGTTCTAGAAATTAGATGGCTGGGTCAACAGACATGTATTCTATATATACTTCAGAAAGGTTATAACAATCTATATTCCTGCCAGTGTTTTCCCACATTTATTTCTGTCCATTTGATAGTGGGAAAAAAACAGCTAATTGTTCTGATTGACATGAATAAGTATTGCTGCTGCTGCTAAGTCACTTCAGTCGTGTCTGACTCTGTGCGACCCCATAGACGGCAGCCCACCAGGTTCCCCCGTCCCTGGGATTCTCCAGGCAAGAACACTGGAGTGGGTTGCCATTTCCTTCGCCAATGCATGGAAGTGAAAAGTGACAGTGAAGTCGCTCAGTTGTGTCCGACTCTTCGCGACCCCATGGACTGCGGCCTATCAGGCTCCTCCATCCATGGGATTTTCCAGGCAAGGGTGCTGGAGTGGGGTGCCACTGAGGTTAAATGTCACTCCCCCCATTTCACTGGCCATTTGTATCCCTTCTTTGCAAACTGCCTGCTCTTGACCTTTGTTCATTTTTCTACTGGGCTATTTGTCTCTTTTTACTGATTTGAAAAACTTTTATATATTATGGATTTTGCTCTTCCTTAAGCATTTGCCCCACTTTGTTGGCTTATTTGTTTTTGCTCAGGAAAGAGAATGTCATAGTCATGAGAGTCACCTTGTCCTAGCCCTGTAACCTGGGTAAGTTTTACCTCTCTGAGTCACAGTCTTCTCACCTATGGAATGTGGCTAACAAGTATACTGAGCTTGTCACGTTGTTGAGAGATAATTCACATAGAATCTACAGCACAGTGCCTGGCACTTAGTATTCACTAGTACATGTTATACGTAGTGGTTTCTGATAGTTTTGCTTTGACTTTATTTTTGGAAAATTCAGATTTTTTTCCGATGAACTGGATATATTAGGGAATGATTTGGGCATAAATTTTGTGTTTACTTATGCATTAAAGAAACACTAAAAAATGCATAAAACCACACCCAGCTGAAATAAGCCACACAGGAAAACAAAAAATGCACATACCTCAAACATCTACCAGCTTCATCAGGTCATTTGCATGTATTATGAGCTATAACCATCCACATCTGGGGTCAGAATTTCCACTGGACTTCAGATAGCCCTTCTTCTATCACTTCACAGTAACTCATGAGCTATTAACTTTCCAACACCCACTCCCACAAGCAAACCTCAGGTCTTTTTCAAGGTAGAGTGCTGTATTTCCAAGCCACTTAACATCTGTAAAACTGTTTTAGGGGTTGCTATCTTATTTATTTTTAGCACTTAAATTTAAATTTTTTTATTGGGCTATAGTTGATTAACAAGATGTTAGTTTCAGTTTTACAACACAGTGATTCAAAATCTTTATAAATTATATATACTCTATTTAAGGTTATTATACAATATTGGCTATTGTTCCTGTGCCGTACAATAAATAAATATATCCTTGTAGTTCGTTTATTTTATACATGGTAGTTTGTACCTCCCTATCTTTTTTTTTCAGAAAGCCTATTTATTTTTTCTCTGTATTTTCTGGTCTCCTATGAAGTTTCTGAGTGTTGAGAACCTAACCCCACTTTCCCCATAAGCTCTGTGATTTTTACTGTGTAATTCTGCATAGTGCAGTACTTTTCAGTAACATGTACATTGCATTACAGCAGAACAATTCTAATCCTGTGTAGTAAAATTACCTGGTTTCTGTTCCTCATCCCCAACATCATAAGGATACTGACCTAAACCTTCTTCACTTACTTTTGTTCATCTTTCACATTAGACCTGCCCAACAGACTTGAGAACACAGAAGCATGGTGTGTGATGTGTGTGGAACAAGAGAGACCATAACCAGTGGGGGAGAGGGAGGTAAACACAAAATCTAATCCCCAAAACGTATCCCGCTTTCAAGTTGATGAACCTGTCTCCCCTCCTAGGATTTTTTTCCTAATTAAAGAATCTTAAAAAAAAAAAGTCCAATGTAGATCCATATCAAACCTGAGGGTTAGTGGTAATGCGACTTTTCATTTGTCCACCATTTTGCTATTTGTGACCACCCCTGCTTTTCTCAGGACCTGAAACATCCGTTATCCCCATTCAGGTCACCTGGAGGAGCAGTAAAGGAGCTGCGCTGTCGACCACTCCCCTCAACATGGAAGCCCTGAAATGCAAACAGGACCAGAAGGAACAGAGGGACAGCTGCAACAGGCAGACTGCCACCTTAAAAATCGATGCACTCTGGAGTAAGATATGGCAATACTCCAGTATTCTTGCCTGGAAAATTCCATGGAAAGAGGAGCCTGGCAGGCTACAGTCCATAGGGTTGCAAAGAGTCAGACACGATTAAGAGACTGAGCACACATAGTTATCAGAGAATCTGATAACAGTAGGAGAAGGATGAGTGGGTCTATCTTACAGGCACAGCAATAAGGGGAGGGCATTTCTCTAAAAGCCTCCTGTATCCATGGTGTCTTATCAAATGTGCACTGGAAAGATAGCATTTGCACAAGGTAAATCTGAAGATCTTCTGTTTTCTTGAGAATGCCAAAATTCCCCTGTGTTTCACAGATGTGTGGCAGTGACTTGAACACGTGATAAGGAAGCCTGAGTGTGCTCTACGGCAGGGGCCAACAATTAGACCCTGAAAGACAATTCAGAAAGCAAGGCAGGTCCAGTTGCACCTCAACAAATACTGGTCCAGGAATCAGAAGAGTCACCCATGGCAAAACCCACTAATAATTCAAGAATAGAGTCTCTAAAGATTTGGGTCATATGCCACAGAACTCTTTCCTTGATGTTGCATTTAAGAAGACCCAAAGGGAGGTGGGGAAAAAAAGAGACTGAATTGTGAAAAATTGAGAGTTTAAACTAGAATAATTGAGAGATGACAACTAGTGGAATGAGCCCCCTGACCCACCCAAGGGAATATCAGGACTGTTAGAGTAATTAATCAGGTTTGTTTTATTTGTACACTATTATTTTGTGTAAATGTATGATCTGACAACAAGTACCCTCCAAATCTAGTGACTTGGAATCAATATTTCCATAGAAAATGTGACCACTTATGAAATTTCTTGAAAATAAGTACTCAAGAAAAGAAATATCCTCAAGATATTCTTTGAAATTATATGCTACGGCAGCTCTACAGATAAAATTATTCTAGAGATTGCTCAACTAAAAAAAAAAAAATCAATCCACTCAAACACTGGGAGACACATTTATTTGCTAAGAAGCTCAGAGCACAGGGGTAGAATCATGCACTTCAGGGAAATCCTGCGTCACAGTCCTGGGGAGAGGGAGGCTGGAGGAGGTGCCGAATGACACAGGATGACAAGCGGGTAACTCAGGTATCCTATATTTTAAGTGAGGGATGAGTGAACTCTTTACTGGTAAAGAAACCACAGAGGAAAATTAGGTGGGGAGGTGGAGGTTCTCAAATGCTTGTGTTTCATAACACACACAAATGTGTCACACACTCCTTTGCATGTATCAAGTATTACATAATCAAATAATACATTGAAAAATTAAGAGAGAAAAGACAAAGGGAAACCAAGTCGTTCTCGGACGGCCTCTGGTCTGCCCTGGCTCTCTCGCCACCTGCCCAGGCTGGGCATCAGGGGCAGCCCCAGAGGACCCGGCTCAGCTGACCGGTGCCATTGTCTCTGGGCCAACAGAACCTGAGCCAGCTCTTGAGTTCCAATAGAAAGACAGTGACCTGCGGCTCTACCTTCAGATGCTCTTTCCTTCTTCTTTCCTCTGCGGTGAGTTTATTATGAATTCCTGGCAGGTCACCTTCCACAGTATCACAGGGTTATCTCTTCCCTCCCTCTTGCCTTGATTTCAACCACAGCTTCCACCCGGTGACAATCGTCTTGAGTACCTTGTTGGGCCAACAATCTTCCAAAGCAAATCAAACTTCTCAAACAGGAGCTTCATAGCTTCCTACCAATGGCTCCCTCCGACTTCAAGGGATTTCATTTCCACTCACTTTAGCTCATCATCCACCCACTCCCTTCCTTGTCAGCACAAGCCTTTGGGGGGGAGGAGAGGCTCTTTCTCCGAATGCGATCACCTGCCTCACCCTTTCTGCTTGTTACAGCCTTCTTCCTTTTAATTGCACAATTCAATTTCAAAATGACCTACACTTTCTTTCACCAAGGACACTTTTCTACCTCAGGTCTAGCCATCTTTTAACTCCTGAACCCAACTGTGATTTGTTTAAAAAAAAAAAAAAAAAATTGTCCAAAACTTGAAAAAAAGCCGGGGGTGGGGGGGGGTGGGGGTGGGCACGGGACAGCGGGGGGCCGGGGGGGAAGTACAGTGTCTCTAAAAGTCCTACCTGTCTACCTAAAGGTCATCTGACGCACTCCGGAAACACAGAGTGGTCTGACTTCCTCTTTACTATTCATCAGGCACACATTCTGTAATATGAGATGTTCACATGTAGAAAATAAACAAGCAACAAATGACTTGTCTGGTGAAAAAGATAACCTTGAAAGCTTTGTCTTTATTGCCCTGCAGGGCATTAGCTGGTTATGTATCTGAATTTGCAATCTTACTTCTTTCCTACTATGTGAGTATCAGTTTCTTGCATTCTCCTTGAATCCACCTTTGTCATCCTGCTGTTTTCCTCAGCAATCTTCATAAATCTTCAGTACATACTAATGATATACTGGTATAAGAGTATGCTTCGAACATTAAAAAGTTTCTTTTGTCATATTACATCCAGTAAGACATATTTTTTAATACTTTCCTTAGATCTTGTGCTCCACAAGCACCTAGACAAAACCTTCCACTCCCTGGGCCTCTCTAGGCACTCAGCGCTCTGGTACTTAAATGACTTGGTATCAACTCACTGAGATGCCCTCACATGCAACCTTCATGCACTCTATAAAAACAGCAAACACCCTTTCTGAACCAAAAGTGGAAGGGACACCGCCTCACGATGGGACAAGATATTTTTGAAATTTGGGTTACCCAGGAAAATCTGGACAAATTTCTGTAATTTCCACAAAGCTTCCACTTTTGGTGAAGTAGGTATATAAATGCAAGGTTTTAAATGTGTTGAACACCCACTGTGTGCTGGCGCAGAGATGACAAAACACCCCTCGACCTCAAGGAGTTAGTGAGAGTGACGGATCTGGTGGCGACAGTCACAGCAGGCGAGGACAACACAGGGGATGTGATAAAATCACTGACTCCAGCTGGTCGAGCAGCTTCCTCAAGAAGCTGGAATGAAGGCTGACCAGGACGCCGGGGGATTTCTAGGCCCAGGGAATCTTGCAAGCCACCGCTCGGAGGCCTGGAGCTGCATGGTGGGCAGCGGGAAGGCACCAGGCTGGGCAGGTGGTCAGGACCAAATCCTGAAGGGGTCTGCAGCTCATGGTAATGAACTTGGTCTCTCTCCTTCCTAAAGAAGGAAAAGCTACAGCCAGCAATCCAGCAATGCTCTAGGAAGGGGAGCCCTGCAGCTCAGCCCTGCTCACTCTGGTTTGTATAGGGGGCTACTGGCTTGCCCAGCGTCCCCAGACACCGTATGCTAAGAATCATTCTGAGCAAAGACTTAGGGCTGAGTTCTGACTTGAGAGAATATCAAAACAGCTAAAACAAAAGTTAGGGTAACTTCATCAATAGAGGAAGAGACTTCTGAAAATTGATTAAAGGGAAGTTCTTTTTCTTTTTTTTTTTTTAATTTTTGGCTGTGCCACACAGCACGAGGGCTTAGTTTCCTGATCAGGGATTGAAACTGTATGCCTTGCAGTGGAAATGTAGAGTCTTAACCACTGGAACCACCAGGGAAGTCCCCAAAGGAAAGTTCCAGTTATGTATGAAAACTGGGAAACAGGCCACCTATCTCTTAGGGGTTGTGTGAAGGGAGCGTGGCAAACAATCATATTAAAAAAGAAAAGCAGGATGTTGAAAAGTTAAACCAAGAATTACCTGGAAGGCCAAAGAGAATGGGGATTCCCAAGTTTAAATTCAAACACAGCTTTCTGTGTGACAAATCAGAAGGCTGGTTGGAACTCTCATAATGTAATTGTGCTGCCTCTGGGAAATTAATTGATCTCTCCGAGACTCAGTTTCTCTACTTATAAATATGGGAACAATCCAAATTCCAATGGATATACATTAATATATAGGGATATGATCAGCACATACTAAAATGTCTTTTGACTTTTTCATAGTTTCTTTTTCAACCTAACATTTGAAAAAGGGTTATTTGTAGCTTAGCTTCCAATTTAACCTTTGAATAAAAGCCAGTAGTCACACTATTGATGTTTAAAAGCAACAACTCAATGACAAAGCTAATAAACTTATTTTCTAACTAGAAATCATATTTACATTTTATTCAAATGCAGAGAAGGTGGTTATGACTGAAATTAAACTCACTTCCTATTGATTCTATGTGGACAACATAATAATAGCTGTCACTAATACCTACGTACTACTTCACACAAACCCAGGTGCTAGTATTACTATTCTACTTTACAGGTCATGAAAATGAGGTTCAGGGAAGTTAAACTGTTTGCTCAAGCCCTTCATACAAGCTACAAGATCTGAATTTATATCTGTATTGAGGTCTGCATATCTCTTCCATGCACTCTATTTCCCCCCACAAAACAAACATTTCTTGGATTTTACAACTTGGGAGAAAGATGCAAGATGGACCTGGAGCGACAATAAAGTCTGGGGAATCTGGGTGTGGGTGGAGGGGGGGCACTTAATGTAACCCATCTCATGACCCCCAATACTAAGTTCAATGTTAATGAAAGAAGATCCATCTCAGGGTAACACACATGTAACTGACTCAAGGGGGAGTAGATGTGAGAGATTTTTGCCTGACTGTATTTTGCCAGCATACTTTCCTCCCAAAGTATTAAACCTTTCTCCAGATGAGACCTTCTGCCTTGACAAGATGCTCCTTTCCAGAACACCCCTCTTTCTTCAAATAAAGAACAAACCAATAAAGACACAACCCTTAAGACCTGCATTCAACATACATTAACTGAGCCTACAGTGTGCCAGACACAAAACTGAACACATCAAGAGGCACGTGTTCTGGCGGAGAAACCCCGTGTGAACACCTGCCAGGGCCAGGTGCCGTGTGCTGGGATGATAAAGGCGCATGACACAAGAGGACCCTGTCGGAGTACATTTCCTAAAAAGCTTCTGTTGTTTTTACTGCAATTCATCTCATGCTTGTGTGTGAGCATTTAGAGACAAAGGTTAAATGTGATTTTCTTTTTTTACTAGAAAAGAACTTCATCAGCAGTGTCACCCAGTTGTGTCTGCTTTTAACGCCTTGCAAACTTCCACTCATCGTGGCATACGATTCAAATCACCCTGGGAGGCAGCTTTAAGCACTCTTTCAAATGAGTTAATATATGCACAGCACTTAGAACAGTGTCTGGCACAGAGTGCTTGAAAGTGGTGATGGTGGTGGGGGTTGTTACACAGGAAGAAATAAGCCCAAGTCCAATGAGGGGTCTTAGGCAGGTGAGTTCACGAAGGCTCCATCCTGCTCCAGACGTCACCCCAACAAGCATGATGGGGGGCCTTCCTCTCAGGAGCCCTCCACCCCTGGGACTGTCCCACCTCACAGTGACTGTCCCCACCCATGGGAGAGCCCCACCCTGGGTCCCAGCTGGGAACCCAGGTCTTACCCAAGACCACATTAGAGGCATCAGATCTGTTGACCACCCACATTTGAAAGGCTGTCCATCTTGTTTCTTTATTCCTTTGAAATGCATGCTTTTAGAAACAGATCAAGAACAGATTTTGAGAACAACAATTAAGAGAAAACTCAAGCCAATGACTAGCAGTAATAATAAAAGCAGTACAGAAGTTGTTCACATTTCCTGGGCTCTTACCACATGTTAGCGATTACGTTAAGCACTTGACATGGATTTCATCACTTCATTTCCATGACACTTTGAGGCAGGTGCCTTCATCACCTCCACTTCACACACAAGGAATACTAGGCACAGAGAGGTTAAGTAACTTGTCTAGCGCCACTCAGTCAGCAGGTGACGGCGCTGGGACTGAAGAGTCAAGTTCTCAGCCACCGCCCTGGACAGATGCTTTGCTTCTGTTACTGTATGGATGTCACCAGACAGCCTCGTTCTCTAATGGGAACAAACAGCCCCAGCTCAGGAAGGAAAAGGGTGTCATCCCAGGTGTCCTGCATCTCCTGACCCTTCATCTGCTCCCACCCTGCATCTCTCTGGTGTCTCTCTCACTCTCCTGCAACAAAGAGACTGAAAGTTGAACAACAGGCAGAGAGGAAGACGCTCAGGAACGCCCCTGCACAAGCCTGTTCCAGGGGCTGGCGCTGCACAGTGCCAGGTGACCGAGTGTCCACAAAGTCTGGCAAAAGCCACTCCTTCCACTTAACTGTCCTCCTGGGGGGCAAAGTTCCAAAGCTGGGGATCTCCACCTTTCCCAGTCCTTAAACCACTTAGTAAAGCAACTATACTCCAAGAAAAATTAATTTTTAAAAAGTCATTCAGGCAAAAGTGAAAGACCTCAGTGACTCACCAACCTACCCTTCCCCAAATCATTACCACACTCCCAAATCTCCCTCAGACTAAGGACAAAAATAATACTTCCAAAGCAGGTTACTAACCCCTGCTACAAATCACCACCCAGCATGTTCATACCCACTGTGCACTGCGGTGCTGGGAGCTCGGGGAACCTGCATATAGCACAGACTCCAAAGTGCCAGTTTCCTTCCCAGCAACCTCACAGGAAAGAAACCCAACCAACCCCAGAAACCGTGACAAGGGTGAACAGACAGGTGCCTCACAGAGGAAGGGCTGTCAGAAGGCAGAGGAAGGGCTGACTCGTCCCGGCAGGCAGGGAAAGCAGAGCCTTGAAGGGCAAAGAGACGTTTGTGACTTAGAGAGAGGCATGGGTAGGTGCTGCAGACAAAGGGAACGGTATGAGCAAAAGCACAGCACCAAGAAATGTTCTGGAAGGAGCTTCCGCAGAGCACGTGGAACAGAGTGGAGAGACGGAGCTGCCTGCACTTGAGCTGTGAAGGCCTCACGGAAGCTGCCTGGCGTGGCACAGAAAGCACCACGGACATCTGCCATTCCTGCTCCGTCTGCCATCCTTCCAGCTGAACCTCCCATGCACCCTGATTTTCCTTCTGGAGAACCCATGCTGGGTGGTCTCAGCAGTAAGGTTTCCTGCCAGGCGGCTCTGATGAATGCATGCTCCCACCAGGAACGTGACTCTAGGAAGCGGGGACAAGCAGAGGCCACCAAGGCGGAGGGTCCTAAACAGGCTGCTCTGGCCTCTTCTTAGCAGGACTCTGCTGCCAAGCTGCCTTTGGCTCTGGCCCGTGTTCCCGGTCTGGCTCTCCCGCTTTTCTGATCAGTCCACACACCATTCTGCCAATAAACTCCTTTTCTACTTGAGCTACTCAAAGCCAGCTTCTGTGGCTCATCACCAAGCCTGCCAACTGACAGCACATGGGAGCAGGAGAGGGACCTGATCAAAACTAAGTTTGAGGAAGGCCACAAAACACAGCTATCAAGAGGACAGCCTGCAAATCACCCGAGCACGGTGGTCAAGCCTTACAAAGCAGCTGTCCGCTCAGCCTGGGACACTACTACGCCTGATCCCCTGGCCGGTGCCCCTCCTGGACTCTACCCCAGATCTTACCTTCCACACTGGAATCTTTGGGGGTGTACCCTGGTGGGCCTCTTAAGCACATTAAAGTTTGAGACCCTCGGTCCCACACAGTGTTCTGGCCACAAGGAATCACATATTCCCAAACATGTCAAATTATTCCCAACACCCTGCCTTTCCAAATTCTCCTTTCTAAAATACTATTCACTCATCCTTCACAACTCAGCTCAAATGCCAGTCTCCGTGAAGATTTTCCTACTCCCCTTCCTTAGTGTTTCAAAAACTTGGGACTTTGTTCCTCTGTTCTGGCCTCTGTTGCATTTTGCTCTGTATTGTGACAGGCTGCTTAGATGTCAGCTCCCTGACAGTTGAGACTTTTTCATTCATCTCTAATACCTGAGTCTAACAATATGCTAGCTTGTGTGGGACCCAGCACAGAGCACAGATACGTAGCACTGAGCCAGGAACATAGTGGATACTCATGCAGAACTGGGATGAATAAATTTCTTAAATTAAGTTTAAAAAATTTAAAACAACTTCTGACGAGAACAGGGGTCCCCAGACAGGCTTCCGGAGTCAGGGCATCTCCCACCTCATTCCCACAGGGTAGGGAAGAGTACGAGCTCATGTCAGAAGGCCCAAGTTCACTCCTAATGCCACTTTATCAGCGCAGTAAACCTCGGGCAAATCATTTTATCTGTCTCTACGTCTTCATATGCAAAATGGGAATAAAATCAAGTACCTCCCAGCACTGTCAGGAAGACAAATGTATCAGAGGGATTTTTGTAACATGTTAGGCCTCGCAGGGACGTTTACACTTAGGAAGAAGCAGTATTTCCATGAGTTGCTATGGGCGATGAGGGCCTGAGCCAAGAAGACTCCAGTTTAACAAGGCAGTTCCACATCTGGTTCAGCAGCCGGAATTTCATTGCTGATCCAGTCTAGTCCCTGAACCCAACAGACCAGTTCCACAGGACAGATGCAGAAGCCACATTATAAGGGACGTTTAGACATGTGTTCATTAGCAATTCTGAAGGCCTGAGAGATGCAGAAAGAGCTCTGTTTTCCAGCTTCCAAGCCGTTCAACGGTTGAGGATTAGTTTCTAAACAGAGGTTTCCCCAGAGAGCCTTCCTTTGAGGCCTCGCTCTGGGATCCTGCTATTCTTTAAAAAATTCCATCATGTCAACAAAGTTTAACCCGTGAGGCTTGTGGTCCAGAAATGGAACACCTGACCTTGTTATGTGACTGCTCCTTTGTGTCCGCCCACCACACCTACAGAAGCCCTTTCAAAAGGAAAGAATAAACATTTCAAAACTGTATTCTAAAAAAAGGGCCCTTGGTCCTAAGAGTCCACTTGCAACTTGTAGCTCCTCGTTCACTCTCAGATAAGAATTGAAGAGAATGTTAGACTCCCTGCCCTCTTCCGTGCATGTGCTGTAGCTTCAGGCAAGTCTCAGAGCACCTGAGACGCAGACAGCCCCAGTCCCTGCTCTGCAGCAGGACAGAAGGCTTAGAGAAGTGCTGTGGGATCCAGGGAAGTCACTTGAAGCATCCAGCACAGGGCAGACCCTTCCTGATAAACACATGTGGACTGAAGGGAAACCTGAGCAGAGGAGGCTGGTCTCTCCAGCCCCAGCCCACCACCCGTCTTGTATTTACAACTCTGAAGCCCTCTACATCAGATGGGGACTTGGCATGCAGGGGAGGAAAAGTACATGGGTTTTGGAGTTGGACTGAGGTCACCCTTTTACAACTTACTAGCTCTGGTCTGGGCCTCAGTGTCTTCATCTGTAACATACCATGCAACTG
This sequence comes from Bubalus kerabau, assembly GCF_029407905.1. Classification (NCBI taxonomy): domain Eukaryota; kingdom Metazoa; phylum Chordata; class Mammalia; order Artiodactyla; family Bovidae; genus Bubalus; species Bubalus kerabau. The sequence continues at coordinate 7,199,879 of NC_073624.1, forward strand.
GAGAAAGAATTAAAAGCAAAGGACAGTGTAGGTAAAAGGCCACACACACCAAGTGAAGGCAGGGACCTTGCTCACCCTGCCAGGGCTATACCCAGAGCCCAGCACAACACAGGCCCTCTCAAAGGGTCCCGACTGCAGAGCTATCCAGACACTGTGCTGGGCACACAGTGGATGCTGCCTACAGTGTGATTTCAAAACCCGATGAAGGATGGAAAAGAAGCCGCGGCTGCAGAGAGAGTCAATAATTAATAAAGAATAAGACAGTCACATTTACCTAGAGAACCGATGCGCCTCAGGATAAATGACAGTACATCTGTAGGATCAAGAGGAAATGGTCCCATATTCATTATCAAAGATGGTGTACATCTTAGGAAGAATCACACGATGGGAAATAGCTATTGCATGTCTATTTCAGTCCTGCCCAACAAATAATCACAGAAAGTCCACTCATCTAGCTCAGAAAAACCACCCCCATTGACTTTTAACAATTCAAAGGAAAGTACTGTGAGAGGTGAGGCTATTCATAACCAAAGGGCATTTCCTAAAATACCTGCAGATTTTGGTGAAAAGTAGTCATAAGAGAATTAGAATGAAGAACACTATAGGAATACAGAGTCCCGAAGAACTTTTATGCAAGGATAGAGGATTCACAGACTTGTGGCAGAAGACAGGGCTGCCACCAAGACACTGAAGAAAAGGGAACTTAGAAGAGAGCCCCGATGAAACAGCGTAAAACAAGAAGTCATTTATCAAGTCCCCCAAAGCAGAGGAGGGCTGAAAATAAGGAACTGCTGCACCTTTAGAGGGAGTCTAAACGTACGGAGAGCAAGCCAACCTGACGAAGGATCACTGCAAGAAACCAAGTGCAGCAGAGGAGTAAGAGAGTTGCAACCACTAGGGTTCTGGGCAAGCAAAGGGGACATGAGAAGCACAGGAAGGGACTGCTCAGGAAGCTGGTGTCTGCTCACTGACTGTCCAGTGGTCTCAAGTACAGGAAAGGCAAATGAGGAACCAGGAGGCCAGGACGAAGGAGCCTATTATCTGTGCATTGTGGGTGGCTGGGTGGCATCAGCCCTAAACTGGCATAGAGACAGGCAGGATAAAGGGACCAGAGTTTCAGACTCTAGCTGGAAGCTAAGGAGGACAGGCCCTTTCCTCCATCGTGGCGGGGGAGTAAACTGGTCCATCCAGCGTGGAGAGCACTGGACAGGACCTATCGAAACCACAAAGGAGTCAGAAGAGAATGTTACTTCCTGCCCCTTCCTTTCGTATACTTCTTTCTTTTGATTCTGGCAGCATCTGTGATGTAGCTATCACCACCCCACCTGGAGCCAGCACCCCCACCTCTAGTCACTCATCCTGCACCTATACCTGCACACGGGCTTCTCAAGTGGCTCAGTGGTAAAGACTCTGCCTGCCAATGCAGGAGACACTGGAGATCCGGGTTTAATCCCTGGATAGGGAAGATTCCCTGGGGAAGAACCAGTGACCCAGTTCAGGATTCATGCCTGGAGAATCCCACCGACAGAGGAACCTGGTGGGCTATAATCCAGAGGGTCGCAAAGAGTCAGACACGACTGAGCACGCACACATACCTGCACATGTGTGCAATGATGAATTTACACAGCTATTCACACCAGCACATTTTTCATAGTAAGACTGGAAACATCCTCAAATGTCCACCAAAAGGGACCGGGCAGATGAGTTAGAGTGCATCTATATAATGGAGAACCATGCAGCAGTGAAGAAGACTGGGAAGATCTCTAACATCAACATCGGCAGAAAAACAAAACTTATAGCATGCGAGCTATTTGTGAAAAATCAAAAGGGGAGCAAAGTGAAAATCCATACATGCTATTTGCTTCTATCTGCGTTAAGTTTTGAAGGATGTAAAGGAAATGAAAAATGAATAACCTGGGGGGTGTGGACCCTAAGTAGATGATGACAGGGCTGGGGGCAAGACTTTCCATAGTACCCCTTTCATATTTTTTATCTTGCTTCATGAATGTATCATTAAAAAAATATTTTCCAAGTGGTAAGTTCCAATCACCACAGTAATTTATCATATTGAAAAAGTTTTTTTTAATGAAAGGGCTACAGCTGGCAGTGTGTAAGAGCTATCACCCAGCTCTTGACTTGAAGAGTCCTTGATGAGAAACACACACCAACGAGCTAACTCCAAGTGATTTGCTCATCTGTGTTCAGGGCAACAATGCTTAGGCAAATGAAACTGCAAATGATGAAAATGTTCCACAGGGACCTGAACAGGCGTTTTCCGCCTCAGATGAACTACACTGGACGCTGTGACAATTACACTCAGCTGTTTCCACCTACAGCAATCCATAAGTGAAAATGCTGCAATGTTTCATGTGCACTTTAATACAAAGTTCATACACAAACCCAGCAGGAGAGACAATTTGATATTCAGGGGGCACTATTTGAATAAAGTCACTTAAGAAGTTCCTTTTTTAATTATGAAATTGAGGAAAGAAAAGATCTATTCAATATAGAAGCAAAAATTCACTTAAAAAAAAAAGCCAAGCCTGGGCTGAGTATGAGGATGACAGAAAAGACTGAGAGGCAGGCAGCGCTCAGAACACTGGGCCAGAGGCCCGGGTGTGAGTGTGACAATGTTTGTCAAGGGTGAGACCAAACAGACCCAGGAAGGAGGAGAAACCCAGAGACGGCTTGGAGGTGTGAGCAAGCCCAGAAGATGTATCCCAGGAAATGGAACTGGATGAGACCAGGAGCTAAAAACTCATAGAAAATAAACAAGCTAAAAGCAACAGCAGCTCTTTCAACCCAGACACTAGCGCCAGTGATATATACTTCAGGGTGAAGACAAAGCTTACATCTTGAAAATGGGGTAAGAGGTAGATCGAGGCTCCACCTCACTGAGCAGTTTTTCCGAAGCATGACTCACTGGAGAGACATGGAGTCAGTTCTACCCCTCTCCTCACCTCCTCCCCCACACCAGGCTGGCCACTCCAACCTTCCCAGTGACGTGGACACACAGGCTAGGGGCCCACCCAACACCTTGAAGCTGAGGTGCCTTCCTTTCCTCATTAGACACACCTTTACAGCGTGCCTCTTTAGTGCCAGGTAGTGTCCAGGGACTCTGCCCAAGACAGAACTGCCTGCCGGGAGAAGCCAGGAGAGGCCCAGAGAGGCCCAAGAGACAGTGCCACCCAAAGGCTCAGGAACCACAGGTTTCTCGGCAGACAGGAGGGCAGGCTAGGTGACCAGCAGGGGGACTGCATGCAGGCAGGTATCTGACTCTGTGAGCCCTTCAGAGCCCACCGAGCAGGCACAGACCGACCACGCAGTCACATTAGCGGACATCCTTGTGGAGTTCAGAGCACCAGGGATAAAGACAAGAGCCCACAAACTTCCAGGGAAAACAGGTCACACACAGAGGGTAGGAGTCAAAATGGTATCAGATGCCCAACTACTGAAAGCTAGCAAACAACGAGGCAATGCCTTCAACCTGAAATTCTAAACTCACCCAAACTATCAAATTGGAGACGTTAGAATAAAGATATTTTTAGAGAGGTAAGGTCCCCCCAAATTTACTTCTAATGTACTCTTTCTTAGGAAGCTACTGGAGGATGTGCTCCATCAAATCAAGGGAGTAAAACACACACACACACACACACACACAAAACAAGGGAATAAGGGCTTCAACATGCCCCTGACCCCAGCTGATAGTCAAGGGTAGTCCCCGTATAAACGAGGAACAATAGACCTAGAACAACCATCAGACACAGCAAAAAGAGGGGAAGTTTCAGAAGAGATATCAACAAGGGGAATGAAAAGAACCGACCACCAAACTGAGCTCCTGTCGTAAGATTTAGGGCTACCTTAGTTATGGGAACATGGAAAGTAAGCAAGTGAATCAATGGGGCTATTATAATCCCTAGGAAAAAACAAACAGCGACAAAAACCGTAGAGGATCTACCCAAGAGAAAAGAAAACATGCCCACAGAAAAATCTGTACATGAATGCTCACAGCAGCTTCCTTTATAATAGCCAAAATGTGGAAACAAGCTAAATGTCTAACAAGTGATGAACCGATAAAACACGGAGTATCCATATAAGGGAACACTGGTGCAACAGATGGACCGCAACGTTATGCTAAGTGAAGAAGGCCACTCAGTGTATGATTCCATTCATATGAAATGTCCAGAAGAGGCCAATTCACAAGGGGAGAATGTAAATTAGCTCACTGAAAAGTTTCTCCAACCTTCTCCACTGAGAACCGCTGCCCCTACTTGCCCTCCTGACTCTGTTTACCAAGCCTTGGACCACTTCACTCAATCGCTTCCTCCATTGGATCTCCTAATTGCCAAATCCCACGAGTCCTGTCAGAGCCTCGTCATCCTTGCTGTCTTCTGCAGCCCTGTCTCCATCATCCACTGTTCCTCAAAAAGCTCACTTCCCCTTAGGTTATTACACTTTCCTCGCCTGTCTGGTTCCACCTTTTCCTCTCACCTGTGTCAACTCATCAATCTGAGTGACTAGTCTTTAATCTCCACCCCCAGTTTTGACCTTCTCCTGAATATCTGTCTCTGGTTTCCTACTAGTGCCTCAATTTCAGTCCATTTAAAGACAAATTTTCATCATCTCCCCAAACCAGCTCTTCCTGCTACCTTCTGAACCCTCCCAATGCCCTACATCAAAGCCTAAATGGGAACTTAAATTCCACCTCTGCTCTGTCTTCAGGACCAAGTTTCACTGAGGCCAAGTCTTGTCATGTCCAGCACCTTGCACAATGGCTACTTCCTCTCCCCATCCTGTCACTCTCTTAGGATTGTCATCACACACCCAGATGACTGTCTCCTTGAGGCAGGAATGAGTTCTCTAGGTGGTAGAAACCCTCTCTCCCCCACCACACACAAACAAAAAAAATATATGTGTTCATACCCACAGAGTCTCTTCTTCAGCTGACTGGCTCCCAGAAGCATCTAGCCCTGATCTGATCCAACACCAAGGGCTAAGCCTAATATTAATTATTCTACTCCTGCCTAGCTCAAAGTCCTTGGACTCATTCAAACATTCCACAAATATTTAATTCTAGGCGAAGGAAACAAAACAAAGGTCCTGGCTCTCATAGGGTTGATGTTCTGGAGGGGGGTGTATGGGTGAGTATTCAAGGATACCTGCAGACCACTAGTCTTCAGCCCACTCAACTTTGCTGTAAGACCTGAGTCCAGGGCCATCTCTTCGGTGTGGTCTTCCTGGTAAGCCAGTATTTACCAAGCTCCATCCACACTCACTGACTTTCACTAACTGCCCTGTATAACTGAGCTATTCTATACTCAGTATGCTTACCAGGTGGCTCAGTGATAAAGAGTCTGCCTGCCAATGCAGGAGACAAAGGAGATGCAGGTTCAATCCCTGGGTCAGGAAGATCCGCTGGAGGAGGAAATGGCAACCTACTCCAGTACTCTTGCCTAGAGAATTCCATGGACGGAGGAACCCTGCGGGCTATGGTCCAAGGGGTCGCAAAGAGTTGGACAGAACTGAGCATGCATGCATACAACACACACACACTACAGTTTTATTATCATTCATCTCAAGCTCCACAAAGCCATAAAATTCTATCTTCCTATGTTCCCTATAGCTCAGAAACTACAGCTGGCATGTGAATACTTGTTGACCAATGAAGACAGGGAACCGCTTTATCCCAAATCTAACATGAAGCCCTGTGAAGCCACTTAACCACAGTGGGAGTCTCCAGAATGTTCATTTTACTCAACAATCTATAGGCGTAAGGTTACTACTTAACCACCAGGTACTTCAACACAGTGCACTTCCTCAGTGGCTCAACAGTAAAGAATCTGCCTGCAATCCAGGAAACACAGGAAATGTGGGTTTGATCCTTTGGTCCGGAAGATCCCCTGGAGAAGAGCATGGCCACCCACTCCAGTATTCTTGCCTGGAAAAATCCCATGGACAGAGGAGCCTGGCAGGCTATATAGTCCATAGAGTCGCAGAGTCAGACACGACTGAAGTGACTTAGCATGCACACAAGCACACTTTAACACATTATAAATTTATAAATGAAAACAAACAGGGATCAGTTTCCAAATGGGAATGCAAAATCCACACAAATTTCTTTGTGTGAGGCTGCTGGTAGGCAGTTATAGACACAGTCCTTACTGGCTGTGTATGCCTTATGGGTAAGTTAATCAACTGCCTTGAGCCACAGTTTCAGGATTTATAAAAAAGGGATGAATGTAGTATAACAAGCAGTCTCTACCTGATGGAACTTGTTAAGGATTGAGAACATTGATGCATACTAACTGCTTAACACGGTGCCTGGCACACAAGTGCTCACAACATGTTAGCTGTCCTTGTTAAGTTCTAAGAACCTCCCTCCCTCCATTTGTCAACACATCCCTGTATTTGGGAGCATCCAACAAAAAAAGTCTGTGGTTAGATTTAGGGCTTCGTTAAAGAGTCTTACCACACTGCCTGGATGACCAAAATAGGAAAACAAGGTCAGGCCACAGGGTTGTTACAGAAGCAAAATGAGAAATGGATCCTCTTCATTTAGCTGCTGCCACTGTCTCTTCCCCTGGAAGAGAATCTTCTGCTGCCTCGGTTTCTTCATCTGTATGAGATGAAGCCTTCATACCTGCCTGTAAGGCTGTAGTAAGATCCTGGCACAAGAAAGTACTTTGTAAACTGGAAAGCACAATGCATCTGAGTCACTTACTGATTAAGAGCATGGGTTCTGGAGAATCTAGAGGGAGTGACTTGAGACAAGTTAACATATCTGACTTAGGTCCCCTATAAAACCGGAGCAGTAAGAATATCTACTTCAAGGATTGTAGTGAGGAACCAGTGAAACAATATAAGTAAGTGGGGCCTAGACTATCAGAAGAGCCCAACTGCTGCTGCTGCTGCTAAGTCTCTTCAGTCGTGTCCGACTCTGTGCGAGCCCATAGACGGCAGCCCACCAGGCTTCCCCCCTCCCCCTCCCCCCCCCCCCCCCCGCCCCCGTCCCCGGGATTCTCCAGGCAAGAACACTGGAGTGCGTTGCCATTTCCTTCTCCAACGCATGAAAGTAAAAAGTTAAAGTGAAGTCGCTCAGTCGTGTCCCACTCTTCGAGACCCCATGGACTGCAGCCTACCAGGCTCCTCTGTCCATGGGATTTTCCAGGCAAGAGTACTGGAGTGGGGTGCCATTGCCTTTTCCGCCCAACTTCTGGGAGTTATTATTATTACTAGGACGACTTATCCACTCATTGGACCTCTCACCCCCAAAGATCAGGTGAAAAGACTGGTGTTAGCAGCGACGGCAACACTGACCCAGTAACTGTGTCCTGTAACCAGTTTGGGTGACCTTGGGCAAGTCTCTGACCTCCAAACTTTGGGTTCCGTGATCACAAAATTATCCCCTGGGCTCCTACAGCTCTTCCACTCCGCTGTGAAGGTGGCCGGAACAAAGGCCACCCACTCCCCAACCTGTCCCCGAGGGGGCCGGGGAGAGCACAACTCAAAATTCCTGCGGCTCAACTCTCTTTGCAGCGCGACAGCAGGAGCGCCCGGGTCTCTATCGCGGGGATATGCGTCCAACACTCCGCCGCCACCGCTCGCTTCATCAGCGACTAAGCTTCTCGCTGCCCCCCAAAGTTTTCCCAAGCGCCAGGAGAATTCGGCCGCGGTTCAACCCCGGGAAGACCACGGAGGGGGAGGACGCGGAGCCTAGGGGCCCGGCCCCGGGAATCTCCCAGAGCCGCCCACGCGGCCCGGTGGGGAGTGACAGGTGCGACGCGGAGCCGCTTGGGCGAGCAGGCAGACCTCGGACGGCGCGCGACGGAGGCAGCGGCCGCGCGCTCTCCGCTGGCCGCTCCCTTCAGGCCCCCCCGCCCCCCGCCGACCCCGCGACCCTCGCTGGGCTTCCGGACACTAGGCGCCCCCCGGAGCAGCTCCCGCGCGGCCTGCCGGAGCCCAGCCGCCGGGCGGGGCTGAAGCCCGCAGCGCCCGGAAGGGTTGCGGACAGTCGCGGCGACCGCGCGCGCCGGTTCCTCCCGCGTGAGACGGGGCTGGCCGGTGGCTGGCTGTGTGTGAGGAGAAGGTGGGCGCACGCGCACCCGCGCGCGCCGCCGTAACCCCTTCCTCCCCGCGCGCGCCCCCCGCCCCCCGCTCTCCCACCCACCCCACCCCACCACTCACCGTCGATGTCCCCCAGGGTCAGCTCATCGCCCAGCTCCGTCAGCGTCTCCATGGTCTCCAGACCGCCCAGCTCGCCGCTTCCGTCCATCGCCCGGCTCGGCGCAGAAGACCACCTCCCCCGCGCCCCACGCCTCCTCTGCCGTCCCGCTCAGGGAGACGCGGGGGCGGTGCCGCCGTCGCCGCCCATGACACCCAACAGCCCCCGCCGGGTTACCGCCTCAGCGGCCGGTGCCAGCCGCAGCCATGTTTGCGCCGCGCGGGACGGGGGCGGGGCGGCGCTGCCCCGCCCCCAGCCCGCGCCCTCCGTGGCCCCGCCCCCCGGGCCGGGCGCCCCCTTGTTTGTTGTCAATGGGACCAGGCTGGTCGTGGCCAATCGGCGCGCGGGCCGGCGCGTGGGGTGATGGCGCGTCGACGATCAGCAGCTCGGATTTGCATAGCGAGGCCCCACCTCTGGCGGCTCTTAAGCGAATACGAAAAGCGAGTCCCCCGGGTCCTTAGACCAACCTCCTTTCCCCCCATGATTAAAGGAACCGTTCTTTTTTCTCTTGGTTTGGCTCCGCGAGCTAACTCGGTCCACCTGCTAGGGGTGGAAGGGTTAACGCCGTCCGCCCCGCATCCGCTCGGAGCCCCCCGGAGCACATTACGTCATCCTCCCAGCTGTCAACCTCCTCTCCCCACCCCACCCCCGCCTCGCTGCCCAGCCCACTGGAGCGGGCAGAATCAAAACTGGACCACCAACACTGGGCCCCCCCCACCCCGAGGAGTTTGGAGATGGTCTCTAATCACGTTCCTCCCAAGCCTTTCTACGGAGACTCGCGAACTGCCCGAGTGCGGAGCGTTTGTTTTATGAACTCTGCGCCTTTGCATCTGCCGCGACCACGTGTTTACTCCAGCGGTCTCCCCCTGGGTACTTCCGAATCTCCTGCAGTCCTTTAAGATAGTGCCAGTGCCCCGGAACCACCACAGGGCTTCAGGGGTGTGGTGCGAGCACGACATTTTGACAAAGAGTTCCGCAGAGATTCTGAGGCGCAACCTACCCACGGATTCCCACTTCTTCAACCACCTCACTTCCCCACCTCGCAGCTGGTCACGATGTAAACAAATGTGCAGGTTTCTAGGAATTTATACTAAGGAATAAAAGGACGAGTGCTCCGAGAAGTGCGCAAGCACATGTGTTCAAAGATGTTCATCACGGAATCCCCTGTAACCTGGAAAAACTGGGAAGCTCAATAAGGACCTGATGAATACATTACATCCACACAATGTAATACCATGGCATAGTTAAACGTATGCCATGTATATCTATTGTATATCTATGCAATAGATATCTATTGTATATCTATTGTATATCTATACAATAGATATCAAATGTATATTATTGACAAAGACTTTCACAATATATTGTTAAAAGGGAAAAGCTGTCTCACTAGTTGGTGAGAGCAGTTGCTTGGTGGTCAAAACTTAAAATTGAGTTCACAGGTTGGGTGGAGATAACCATATGGACATATGGATCCACTTATGAACCCTGTGGCTTTGGGCTGGTTAAATAACTTCTGTCTTGTTTTGTTTTCCTTCTCATTTTTGTCATCTCTAGAAAACGAGGGGAACAGTGCCCCCTTGGAGTGGTGAAGATGAAGTGAGATCACTTGCACACTCATTTGACAGTATTTATTGAATATCTCTGTGGCAGGCAAAGAGACAGATTCTGCCCTCTGAGAGCTTCCAGCCCGTTGAATTAAACAGACACTGATATTTAAGAGGAAACCTAAAATTCTGTGGTGACAACTGCATCTGGTATAGCCAGGGGAACACACAAAGCAAACAAAGGCCCTGAGGCAAGAGGAGCTACTGCAAGCCAGCACATGGATAAGGCTTCACACGCAGTGCTCATACAAGGTAGCTACTGTATTGGTAACTGAAAAATCACATGTGATCTGTGTGCACATGAAGGGCAAAAAGGATGGAAGGTCCAACAGTTGAGCGTCAGTTATGGTTATGGAGTGGTGAGATTAGGGTGAATCATACTTTCTTCTTGGCATATCAGTGTTACTTAAAATTACTTTTTATAATCAACATGTATAGCAAAGTACCTTATGGGGAGGGTAGGGGAGACACAAATGTTCTTTTCATTGTTTACATGCAGGAGAGTTGATATAGATGATAGAAGTCTCACCTTAAAACAGAAAACCAAACCCTGCTGCCCTGCTCTGGCCAGGCGCTGAGCTGGACAGTGCCACCTTCAACTCCACCATTCAGTGGCTCTCGCAGGGCTCCCACACTAGGGGGTAGTCTGCTGGCACACCATACCACGTACTTTCACTTTGGTTCAATGCCCCTCCCATCACAGAGCCTCAGTAAGCTACTGCAGAGGGCTGCCTGAACATCAGGTCAGGTAAGTGGGCACAGTGCCTCCCACTCTGCAGCTGTTCCCTCAGCTCCCAGCTAGACCTGCCCAGGGAGGAAGAGAGCAGAGTGGTTCTGTTTGTACCTTTTAAGGTGTCAGAGGGGAAAACGTGGGCTCATGGAAGGTGGAGAGGAAGGCATCAACCGAGACAGAGAGAAATGAAGGTGTAGAAGGAAGAGTTCCAGAGGATAAAGGTGCTAAAATGGGGCAGAAGTGAAGACTGGTTAAGACTAGGCCCCTCTCTCTCTGGCTGTGCATACAGTGAGCGCTCACCACATCTCTGGGATGAATGAAGAACCACCAGAGAAGGGCTCTTGTCACTGAGAAACCAGGCCCCAACCTCAGAGAAGCAGTTTAGGGCTGGGCAGAGGGTTCAGGCATTATCAAATTCATTACACCAATGAAGCCACAGCACAGGGAAGGGGTGGGCCAGGGTCACTCAGCAAGTCTGATGGGCTAAGACCCTGGGTCTCCCTTGGGCTCCGTTAGTGGTAGGATATTGGGGATAGCTGTGTGTCTCTTCCCTGGCTTGGCAAAGTCAAGAGACAGAGCTAGAATTCCCCCGAGCCCCTCCCTTCTCTGCCTGGGAAGGGCATGACTGAAGGGTGGCTGCCTACTCAGGTCCTGAGTCCCTCTGCAGCCCCCCACCCCCCTGGCCCTGGTCTCTGCTTACAGGCCTCCTGACACAGGGGGCTTGCTGTCTGGCCCATCCATCCTGGGAGCAGCCCTTTCGCTACAAAGTACAGCCTCCTGCAGAGCTCCAGCCTGTTCCCCAACAGCGCCCCCAACAGGCCCAGGGGCTCCCTGCACTGCCAGAGAGGACAAGTTGATTCTTCCTTGGGCCTGCCTGCTCAATGACTGTCCCTCAATACCTGAGGACAGAGATCAGGCTGCTCCAAGACTGTCTTGGGCTAAACACCCTCCCAGGAAGGGTACTTCTGGTCCCTTCCCAACACTGACCCCTCATCAAGGACGGTGCTGAGAAGTGAATAGGAGGCCGAAGCCAAGCCTCTGCTTTGCTGCCCTGCCAGGGCCTGAGGCTCCTCCTGGGTAGGCAGAACATTCTCTAAGGTGGTCTCTACAGCTGAGGGCCCCGGACCCCCCTGCCCAGGCCCCCTTTACCTGCTCTGTGGAGAGGCTCACATCTCCCTGGGGCCCAAACCAGCCTCGGTCAGCCCAGAGCATTTGCTGGCTTTTATTTTCTCTGCAGGGGGCTAGGACCTGTGCCCAGCAACTCAGTGACACAGTGGGCCCAGCAGCAGGCATGACACCTCTGCACATGGGTCAGAGCCTAGTTCTGCAGCCTCCCCATGAGGAGCGGCTGCCAGCGGGCCAGCGGTCCTAACCCACGGTCGTGGGGGAGGGAGTCCAGCCTAGGATCCTTCCTGCTTCCCCCAGTATCTCCACAGGGTTAGGTCTGCAGAACAGCGCCCTCTGGAAGATCCCTTGGCACCCCTCCAAGGAGGTCCCTGGGAGGAAGTCCAGCCTTCTGTGGCCCAGTCCCTTCAGTGAGGGCTCGGAGCCAGCCCCAGGGGGCCAAGCAGACTCTGGCCTCCTCTCTGAAGGCACCAGCGCTCACCATCAGCTACGCTTCTGCAATGTCCTTTTCCTCCCAACTGGCCGCCTCCTGGTCCCGTGAGCCCTGGCCCGCTCCAGGGCTATAACTCAGACTGTGATCTTGAGATCCGAGGGCCTTTACGGATCTCTTTCCGCTTCTCTTCTTTCTTCCGGCGTTTCTCCTCTTCCCTCAGGGCCTTCTGGAAAGGGTCAGTGCTGGAGATGAACTGAGGGGAAAAGCAGAGAGGTCTATTAGGTCAGTTGGCAGCAAAGAGTGTGCTCTGAGCTAGGCTGCTGTGGGCTGTGGGTACAGGAAGGTCACTGAGACACAGGCCCTGGCCTTGGGGGAAGCCCACGGACATGGAGCTAGTAAATGGGCTCGGGGAAAACTGCTGAATGGGTCTCAAAAGATTAAGCAGGAGCTTGCCAAGCCAACAGGGTAAGGGAAGAGGACATTCCAGGAAGAGGGACGGGTGT